>NC_045804.1:31865082-34726151 GCF_009873245.2 Balaenoptera musculus | reverse complement strand
TTGCTCTTCTCTGAATGTATCATATTTTGATATGTGGCAGCCATTGCTCTACATGGTTCATGGTGTTAGAAGGACTATATTTTATGTATGGATTTTAGAGTGAATTACTAATAGTATTTAAAACAGTAATAATAGCTAAAATTTGATGTGTTCTTATGTACCAGGCACTGTGCAGAAGCACTTTATGTGTACCTTATCTCATTTGCCTATAAAATTCTTGGAGATAGGTTTTAATATTATCTTCTTTTTATAGCTGTAGAAACTGACGTGTAAAGGAATTAAGCAACTTGCTGTCTTTTCACAATTAAGTAAATGGAAGAGAGGAATTAGAGTTTTCAGTTTATTTGAATCCAAAGCTCATCATCTTATCTACTTTTATATACTTAACTGTCTTTTTACAATACGTAAGTCTTACTTGTATATCTATCTCAATTACAAGAATAATCTGAATAGAATTGTTGAATCTTTGACTTACAAAGGACCTTTTGAGAACTCATTTTATATGTGGAAAGAACTCAGAGATTTAGTTGCTTAGATCACATAGGTAGTTGTTGGTATAGCCAGACTAGAACCTCACATCGTCTTCGTGGACCCAGTTTTTTGCCAAAGTACACTGCTCCTCCTAGGATAACCTAACTTAAATAGTAGGTGTTTCTTTTGTGTTCTTGGACCTATTTAACTAAGCATGGGAATCTTGGCTAGAACAATTATCAGCTAGTTTGTACTGCTTCTACTTTACCGGTGCTGCGTCGGGTCTTAGTTGCGGCATGCCGGATCTTTTGTTGTGGCGTGTGGGTTTCTCTCTAGTTGTGGCATGCAGGCTCCAGAGCACGTGGGTTTTGTTGCCCCACGACATGTGGGATCTTAGCTCCCCAACCAGGGATCGAACCCGTGTCCCCTGCATTGGAAGGTGGATTCTTAACCACTGGACCACCAGGGAAGTCCCCCATACTGTTTGGATGACTGTAGCTTTGTCGTGTAGTTTGAAATCAGGAAGTATGATACCTCCAGCTATGTTCTTTCTCATGATTGCTTTGGCTCTTCAGGGTCTTTTGTGTTTCCATACAAATATTAAGATTGCCTTGGGTAGTATGGTCATTTTAACAATATTAATTTTTCCTATCTATGAGCACAGTGTAGCTTTCCATTTGTGTTGTCTTCAGTTTCTTTCATCAATGTCTTAACAGTTTTCAGAGTGCAACTCTTTTATCTCCTTGGTTAGATTTATTCCTGGGTATTTTTTTCTTTTTAATGAAATTGTAAATGAGATTATTTTCTAATTTCTCCTTCTGATAGTTTGTTACTAGAGTATAGATATGCAACAGATTTTTGTTTTGTATTAATTTTGTATCCTGAAACTTTCCTGAATTTGTTGAAGAGTTCTAGTAGTTTTTTGGTGGCATCTTTAGGGTTTTCTATGTATAGTATCATGTCATCTGCAAACAGTGACAGTTTTACTTCTTCCTGTCCAATTTGGATTTTTAAAAAATTTTTCTTCTTGTCTAATTGCTGTGGCTAGGACTTCCAGTATTATGTTGAATAAAAGTGGTGAGAGTGGACATCCTTGTCTTGTTCCTGATCACAGAGGAAATGCTTTCATCTTTTCACTGTTGAGTATGATGTGAGCTGTGAGCTTGTTATATATGGCCTTTATTATGTTGGGATATGTTCCCTTTATACCCACTTTGTTTATAGTTTTTAATCATAAATGGATGTTGAATTTTGTCAGAAGCTTTTCTTGCATTTCTTCATATGAGCAATTTTTATTCTGTAATTTGTTAATGTGGTGTATCACATTGATTGAGCCATCCTTGCATCCCTGGGATAAATCCCACTTGATCACAGTGTCTGATCTTTTTAATGTTTTGTTGAATTTTGTTTGCTAAAGTTTTGTTGAGCGTTTTTGTTACTACGTTCATCATTGATATTGGTCTGTAATTTTCTTTTCTGGTGGTGTCTTTGGTTTTGGTATCAGAGTGGTGCTGGCCTCATATAATGAGTTTGGAAGCATTACTTCTTTTTCAATTTTTTGGAATAGTTTGAAAAGAATAGGTGTTAACTCTTCTTTAAATGTTTGGTAGAATTCACCTGTGAAGCCATATGGTGTTGGACTTTTGTTTGTTGGGAGTTAAGTTTTTTTATTACTGATTCAGTTGAAATTTTATTACTGGTAATCGGTCTGTTCCTAATTTTCTATTTCTTCCTGATTCAGTCTTGGGAGACTGTACATTTCTAGTAATAATCCATTTCTTCTAGGTTGTCCATTTTATTGGCATATAATTGTCTCTAGTAATCTCTTATGATCTGATGAGTCTCTTTGTATTTCTGTTGTGTCAGTTGGAACTATTTCTTTCCTTCTACTAACTTTGGGTTTTGTTTTTTCGTTTTCTTTTTTTTTCTAGTTCCTTTAGGTGTAAGGTTATGTTATTTATTTGAGACTTTTCTTACTTCCCGAGGTAGGCTTGTATTGCTGTAAACTTTTCCCTTAGTATTGCTTTTGCTGTGTTCCGTAGATTTTTGGATCATTGTGTTTCTGTTTTCATTTGTCTCCAGGTATTTTTTTATTTCCTCTTAGATTTCTTCAGTTGTTCAGTAGCATATTGTTTAGCGTTCACGTGTTTGTGTTGTTTGCAGGTTTTTTCTTGTAGTTGATTTCTAGTCTCTTAGTGTTGTGGTCGGAAAAGATGCTTGTTATGATTTCATTCTTAAATTTCCTGAGACTTGTTTTGTGGCCTAGCATGTGATCTGTCCTGGAGAATAATGTTCCCTGTGCACTTGAAAAGAATGTGAACTCTGCTGCTTTTGGGTAGGATGTTCTGTATATAGAGATCTATATCTATATATCTCTATTAAGTCCATCTAATAGATGGACTAATGTGTCATTTAAGACCAGTGGTCTAATGTGTCATTTAATGCCAGTGTTTCCTTATTGATTTTCTGTCTGGATGATCTATCCATTGATGTAAATGGGGTGTTAAAGTCTCCTACTATTATTGTGTTACTGTCAATTTCTCCCTTTATGTCTATTAACATTTGCTTTATGTATTTAGGTGCTCCTACGTTGGGTACATATTTATTTACAATTGTTATATCTTCTTGCTGGATTGATCCCCTTATCATTACATATTAACCTTCTTTGTCTTTGTTATGGACTTTGTTTTAAGTCTGTTTTGTATGATGTAGATATTGCTACCCCAGGTTTCTTTTCATTTCCGTTTCCATGGAATACCTTTTTTTATCCTGTCACTTTCAGTCTGTGGGTGTTTTTAGATCTGAAGTGAGTCTTGTAGGCACATATATATGGGTCTTGTTTTTGTATCCCCTGGGCCACTCTGTGTCTTTTGATTGGTGGGTTTAGTCCATTTACGTTTAAAGTAACTACTGATAGATATGTACTTATTGCCTTTTTGTTAATAGTTTTCTGTTTCTGTATTTCTTTTTTGTTCCATTCTTCTTTTGCTCTCTTCCCTTATGATTTGATGACTATCTTTAGTGTTAGTTTGGATTTCTTTCTCTTTTTTGTGTGTGTATCTATGGCTTTTTAGTTTGTGGTTACCATGAGGTAACACACACACACATACAGACAGGCACATGATTATTTTAAATTGCTGATTTCTTAAGTTTGAACACATTCTAACAACCCTGAATTTTTATTCCCCTCCCTACCCCCACTCCATGTTTAATGTTTTTGTGTTATATTTTACCTCTTTTGTTTTGTGTACCTCTTAACTGCTTATTGTGGACCTAATAAGCTTTTATCCTTCGTACTTGCCTTATAAGTGTTTGATCTACTACAATTAAGATGTTAAGATGTCCGTTAAACAGGAGATCTTTCTTATACAGACGCCTAGGTATATAGTAAAATAGTATTTACTAAATTTAATTTTTTAGATAGTATTAAATAATGATATAGCTTAAAACAAATATTTAGTGACTCAGGTGGCCTCATTCCCATAAGAATTGCTTTTAGTTTATTCAGTTATTTTCTTTTAGTTGCAAGAGAAATTAGGCTTAATAATACGTGCTGAAAAGGGTTTTAAATATTTTTCTAATGTAGAACATTAGCTAGTTGAATCAGCTGAGTATGAAAAATCTATTCTGTCGATATAATTGCCTGTCATGTGTAACTTATGAAACACTGCAATAATACTTCTAATTTGAGAACTAAAAAGTTTTGGCAGTATAATACATTTGTAAAACAAATTGACATTGTATAAAGTTATTACTCAAAACATCTGTTATATATTTCAGGTTAAAGATTTTTAAGGTTACTTATTCCACAAATGTTTAATGAATACCCACTAGGTATCAGCCATTGTGTTGTTCATTGGGTTTATAAAATGAATGAGCATCACTTTTGCAGCACTAGTCATTGTAAAACTTTGTGGTTATAAATATAGATACAGGGTGACACCAAAAATGGAAAGAACAGCTAATTGGAAATGGGTGAAAAAAGGTTTCAAAGAGAGAGACTGATGCTTGATCTTTCTCTTTAAAGATGAGCTAAGAGTTCGTTAGGCGAACAGGGAAATAATGAGATTAAAGAGCAAAGGCATTCTAGGCAGAAGTTGCAGCATTGTCCTTTTTGGGAACTTCAGATATTTGAGAGTTTAGTTTATATGGGGGCATGCCAGTGTGAGATTGGTAAGCAGGAACAAGATTAGGTAATGGAAAGTCTTATTTGCCAGACTAAGGAATTTGGGCTTTAAAGTTCTTTTCTTTCTTTTTTTTTTTAAATAAATAAATGTGCATTGGGTCTTCGTTGCTGCGCGTGGGCTTTTCTCTAGTTGCAAAGAGCAGGGGCTACTCTTTGTTGTGGTGTGCAGGTTTCTCATTGCGGTGGCTTCTCTTGTTGTGGAGCATGGACTCTAGGTGCACGGGCTTCAGTAGTTGTGGCACGCAGGCTCAGTAGTTGTGGCGCACAGGCTTAGTTGCTCCGCGGCACATGGGATCTTCCCAGACCAGGGCTCGAACCTGTGTCCTGCATTGGCGGGTGGATTCTAACCACTGCGCCACCAGGGGAGTCCCCATTAAAGGTCTTTAAAAGCGAATGTGATCAGATTTGTCTTTATAGTGGAAAATGGATGAGATAAGATTAGTTAGAAAACTACCGTGGTGGGCTTCCCTGGTGGCGCAGTGGTTGAGAATCTGCCTGCCAATGCAGGGGACATGGGTTCGAGCCCTGGTCTGGGAAGATCCCACATGCCGCGGAGCAACTAAGCCCGTGAGCCACAACTACTGAGCCTGAGCGTCTGGAGCCTGTGCTCCGCAACAAGAGAGGCCGCGATAGTGAGAGGCCCGTGCACCGTGATGAAGAGTGGCCCCCACTTGCTGCAACTAGAGAAAGCCCTCGCACAGAAACGAAGACCCAACACAGCCATAAATAAATAAATAAAATTTAAAAAGAAAAAAGAAAACTGCCACGGGAATTCCCTGAGAGTCCAGTGGTTAGGACTCCGTGCTTTCACTGCTGAGGGCACGGGTTCAGTCCCTGGTTGGGGAATTAAGATCCTATAAGCTGTGTGGCAGAAAGAGAGAAAGAGAGAGAGAGAGAAGGAAGGAAGGAAAGAAGGAAAGGAGGAAAGAAAGAAAAAGAAAAAAAGAAAATAACTATCTCAATATTCCAGGAGAGAAATTTTCAGGGCCTAAAATAAGGTAATAGCAGACAAGGTAAAGAAGAAGAAACCTTTTGAGAGATGTTAAATAGTATCTGCACAACTTGGGAGTGTCTTACTGGATTGGATGGAGTTGGTGGAGATGTGGGGATGATACTTAACGTTTCTAGGTTAGCCCGTGCTATTACATAAGTGAATGAGTCAAGGAGCAGAAGATGGTATATTCCGTTTGATCCATGTTGATCTTGAGAGGCCTACGGGACCCCCATGTATTGATCTCCAGACCCGTATAACTGGCTGCTTAGAAGACCACAGGTGTGCAGTCTGGTCTATTAATGTATATTGCTTTTTTAAAATAAGTATCAATGTTTATTCATTAGAATAAGTGAATTAATTAAAAATATTATTCAAAAGATTTATCCATAATATATAAAGAACTTTTACAAATCAATAAGAAAAAGATAAGACAGGGGCTTCCCTGGTGGCGCAGTGGTTGAGAATCTGCCTGCTAATGCAGGGGACACGGGTTCGAGCCCTGGTCTGGGAAGATCCCACATGCCACGGAGTGGCTGGGCCCGTGCGCCACAATTACTGAGCCTGCGCGTCTGGAGCCTGTGCCCCGCAACAGGAGGGGCCGCGATAGTGAAAGGCCCGCGCACCGCGATGAAGAGCGGTCCCCGCACCGCAATGAAGAGTGGCCCCCGCTTGCCGCAACTGGAGAAAGCCCTCGCACGAACCGAAGACCCAACACAGCCATAAATAAATAAATAAATGAATAAAGTAGCTATAAAAAAAACAAAGCTTTAAAAAAAAAAAAAAAAAAAAAAAAAGATAAGACAACCTCTTAGTAAAAAAGACAAAAGACAAGAATAGACACTTCACAAAGGAGGCTGTCTAGATGACCAGTACACATTTTTAAAGGTGCTCAGCCTCTTTTGTCAGAGAAACGCAAATTGTGATGTGTCCCAGTGTGGATCTCTTGAGTTTCTTTATCCTACATGAAGTTTGTTGAGTTGAGTTTTTTGGATGTTTAGATTAATAGATTTCATTATATGTGGGAAATTTTTATCCATTTTTCTTCAAATAATATTCTTTCTTCTCCTCTCTAACTCCCATTATGTGTATGTTGGTACACTTGGTGGGGTTCCACAGGTCTCTGAGATTCTGTTCATTCTCTTTTTCATGAAATGCCAGATAAAAACCACATTATGATACCATTGCATACCCACTGTAATGGCTAATACATTTTAAACTGGCAATATTAAATATTGAAAGCATTTGGAGAGATGGAAACTCTCATAGCCTGCTGGTAGGAATGAAAATTGATACCACTCCTTTGGAAAACTGTTGGGCAATATGGGCTGAAGCTGAACAAACACATCCTATGGCTTTCCCAGTTCCAACAGAGTGGGAGGTGGTGTTTGCCAGTCGAATTTTACAAGATAATTCAGAGCAGCATTGTTCTTTTTCAGGTGGTTTTGTTTTCTTGTGTTTTTAATTAAAAAAATATAAATGTAATTTATAACAAAGTAAAGGATGTGAAAAACTAGAGAAGACTAGAAAGGTAGTTTGGGTCTAGACTGTGTAGAACCTTGAATGTCATGCTAATGCATATAGGCACAGAGCTTAGATAGATCAATGTAATATTTTAGCAGGATTAATCTGGCTTGGCTTAGGAGGAGAGGATCCATTTTCTTTTTTATGAGGTGGTGTTTTTTTTTTCCCGAGTGAAGTTCAAGAGCAGATATCTGCTTATAAGTTCAGTAGCTTTATTCCTAGTAGCCAAAAGCTAAAAGCCACCCAAATTCTTTCCTAATAGTAATAAGGAAAGAAACTGGATATATTCACATTTTGGAGCCCTGCACAGAAATAATGAAAATGAATAAACTACTATATAGAGTAATAGAGATGAATCTTATGAATATCATGTTGAGCAAAGAAGCAGGATATGAGTACAGCTCTATCATTACATTTATGTGAAGTTCTAAAACAGGCAAAACTAATCTATGGTGTTTAACTCTGGATGGAAGTTACCTTTGAGGAGGAAGGTTAGTGAGCAATTTTCGGAGGCATGGAGGAATTTTGGGGTGCCATTAATTTGTGACCATACACTAGGCTGTATACTTATGTATGAGACAGATATACACACAAACACACACACCCAGAATGATGGCAGTGTTAGCTCTGAGAGAGAGAAACTGAAATAGATGCTAAAGTCTTTGATGCCCGTGGATGAATGTGATAGTGAGTAGAAAGGATGGGAACATGGGAGGAGGGAGTAGCTGAAGGGCATGAACCACAGAGGAAGGGAGTTTTTGTTCATTGGCGAGAGTAGTGACCTGGATGAATGGTTAGAAACAGAAGACTGTTAATGCTCCTTTCTGTACTGGGGGTCCATTTAACACAGGAGAATGAGCAACTTTTGTTTTTAAAGAAGAACTAGATATCCGGGCGGTAGATACCATACTCTGGGCTACTGAGTTTATTTACTAAACAATCAGAACCACCTGAGTAGCTTTTTGGAAAAAGGTCCTGGATCCCACTCTAATATTCTCGTTCAGTACATCTGGAGTAGGGCCAAGAATTTTAAAAATTCCTCCAACTGACTGATATGCAGCCTGATTCGGGAACTCCCTAGTAAAGGAAAAGGGCTAAGAAACAGTTTCAAGGTGGAGGGGGGATAGTTTTCTGCCTTTTAAAATAGGAGTTGCAGTGGGTACAGGGGCTAAAAGAAAAATTGGCAATGGGATAATCCTTAGAAGAGGAAGAGGATGGGGACTTCCCTGGTGGCGCAGTGGTTAAGAATCCGCCTGCCAGTGCAGGGGACACGGGTTTGAGCCCTGGTCCAGGAAGATCCCACATGCCGCGGAGCAACTAAGCCCGTGTGCCACAACTACTGAGCCTGCGCTCTAGAGCCCACAAGCCACAACTACTGAAGCCCGTATGCCCAGAGCCCGTGCTCCGCCACAGGAGAAGGCACTGCAATGAGAAGTCCGCGCACTGCCACGAAGAGAAGCCCCCGCTCGCCACAAGTAGAGAAAGCCCACACGCGGCAACGAGGACCCAATGCAGCCAAAAATAAATAAATAAAATAAATAAATTAAAAAAAAAAAAAAAGGAAGAGGATGAAGAAGTAGGAGAAGGTAAGGACATAAGAATGTGAACATAGATGAAAAACATATAAGTAAATAACTGGCCTGAAGCTTCTGAATAACTAAACTTCTCTCCTAAGTTTTTCTTTTTTTTTCCCCCCAGATCTCTTTGGAAACACTCATGAATAGTCAGAACCTGATTATTTCATGCTATTTTTATATTATCTACTTTAAGACTTTGCTGCATGTAACATTATTTAATGTTGTGTTTCTTTAGAATATATTTAAATAGCTTTATTTAAGGAGGTCAGTTTTAACCAACATTTCCATACCTAATACTTGTTAGGCGTTGTACTAGGCGCTGGAGAGAAGTCAGATGGTTTCCTTGGCTTAAGGAGCTTATTAGTTCAATACAGGTAATACAGAGATGACATTATTTTCAGATGTCTATATTATGCATCAGTCATTAACAAGGTAAGTCTGAAATGTTCAAATTGTGCTTCAGTATTTAAGCAAACTAGAAAAAATGTCTGCCAAACCGTCATGACCTGAGCATTTTGCTGTCCAGAGACCGGAGAAGGCTTCTGCTATTTTGGTGTCTAGTTCCTTGGGATCTGTTATACCAGGGAGCTTGACTTTTATCCAAGACCGCTGGGCTATGCGATATATTCTCCTTTTCCTTACCCTCATACCCCTAACCATATATACTGTACACATTATCACCTTTTTATTTCTAGGGTTCAGGATGGGGTTGAGGATTACACCTGAATTTTGAGTAGTAATGAGGCCAGTCGTCAGTCACTGTTCTTTGTACACCTCTCTGGGCAATATGGTTTCTTCTCTGTGCTTCTTACCATGAACACCAACTCCTAAGAGGTCCATAGACAAGTATTCAAACAACATCAGCCAGTTTACTTTTTCTTTCTTTCTTATTAAATTTGTCCAATTATATAGCTTTCATTTTCTACATCTCCTTCTTTTGCAGGTAGTAACCATGGCTATATGGGTGCCAGTAGCAGAATGTCAAGAAGAGCACATTTATGCTCTGCTGCTACCAGTAGTTTATTAGACATTGATCCTTTAATATTAATACATTTGTTGGACCTTAAGGACCGGAGCAGTATGGAAAATTTGTGGGGCTTACAGCCTCGCCCACCTGCTTCACTTTTGCAGCCCACAGGTAAAATATTAACAATAATTTCCCATTTTTCTGTGCTTCTCCAAAAGAACTCTTAAATTTGAACCCAGGTATCTTAAGTGTTGGAACATGATATGTTTCTGTAGCAAATTGATTTTTCATTGCATGTTATAAAAATATGTCAATCAAATCAATTTGTTGTTGTTATTGTTCAAAGGTGTTTTGTGCAAAAATAATGTCAAAATGCCTGTAAGAAGGTTTTTATATGATTTGCCTTTTAGATTGTGACTGATTGACAGTTTGATCCATATGAAGTACAGTTGTCCTCTTTCTGAATGGACTTCAAGTTTTGCAGGCTTCATGAATACACTAACTTCTTATTGGAACTGTGTCTAAGTTAAAAATAGAAAAAGAAGGTTTACTCATGTTTTGATGTTTAATAGCCTAAAAATATATACCAATTAGCAGTATTTTTTTTGAAAAATTATTTGTTAAAGAGGAGTTACATTTGTGTTACTGTAATACAATGTATACACATACACAATTTAGATGTATAGTCAACCCTGGACTTTCTGAAACTTTTAGACATAGGCATTTACTTTAAAATGACACATTTTAAAAACCGTTTTTGTTGGAAAGCTTCCTAAAATATACTGAACATTTTTCTTTCTTTTTTTTTTTTTAAAGGAATATTTATATTTTGGCTGTGTTGGGTCTTTGTTGCTGTGTGCGGACTTTCTCTAGTTGCAGCAAGCAGGGCCTATTCTTCATTGCAGTGCACGGGCTTCTCATTGCAGTGGCTTCGCTTTGTTGTGGAGCACGGGCTCTAGGAGCACAGACTTCAGTAGTTGTGGCACGTGGGCTCAGTAGCTAGGTCTCGCGGGCTCTAGAGCGCAGGCTCAGTAGTTGTGGTGCACGTGCTTAGTTGCTCCGCAGAATGTGGATGCTTCCCGGACCAGGGATCGAACCCATGTCCCCTGCATTGGCAGGCGGATTCTTAACCACTGTGCCACCAGGGAAGTCCCTACTGAACATTTTCTACTTTCCTAAACAACAGTTACTATACAGATTAAATCAATGATTTACAACAGTGATTTTGATGCTTCTTTAAAGCAGCAGAACTCATTTTTCAAGTAGAGTTTAAGGCAGTGTAGAAAACAGAGAAATAGAGCTGCTCTAGTGGGGGATAGATCAGAGCTTGGATTATTTAGGCCTCTTTTTTCCTAAGGTATACTTCCTGGAAGCCTGGGTCCTCAATCTGACTGTCTCCAATCAGGTTATGAAACAGTTGCGTTTTATCTATGGTCCGAGTACATTTTGTATTATGCCTGTACTCTTGTAGTACTTACCACATTGTATATAATTTTACATTTTTTTTCTGAGGCATTTTTGTTTTAGAAAACTTTTAAAATATAGAAAACTGTAAAGAAGAAAATAAAAATTACGCATAGTTCTTGTGATCAACAAAGAAATACCCTTAAAAAAAAAATCACATTGGCAGAGGTTTTGCTTAAATTATAACCAGTGTTGTTTGCAAAGACCTAGTGAAACAGACAAGTTCTGTTTCTGTAGGTAGATGTATACGTTGGTTTAACCATTTTGAAGGAAAATTTTTTAGTAGGTGTAAAATACCTCTATCCTTTAATCCTGTAACTTCACTTCTAGGAATATATTCCAAAGAGAAAATAATCAGAGTTGTTGAAAATATCCAACAATACAGTTATGGTTGAAAAATTACAGTTTTGCCATGGAATAGCATATTTTATAGGCAGGTAAAATCATGTTTTTGAAAAATATTCAATGTCGTCGGAAAAAAAAGAATGCAGACTCCATAAACAGAGTAAGACCTTGGTTCTCTGAAAGTTTAGCTTTCTGTTAAAATTAATAATATAAATGACATGACTTGAGTTTCACATCCAGGTAATTAAAATGCTGATGACAAGGAGGATGGGGGAAATAGTAGAAAGAGCAAGGCTTGGATTTAAACATCTTGAGTTTGACATCCCAGTGGGATATCACAGTAGAGATGCCCAGTAGACAGCTAAAAATTAAGAACTGGAATACAGGCAGTTATTTGCCTAGAAGTGATACTGACTAATTAAAACTAAGGGAGTAAGATTGCAAAGGGGTGAGTTTCAAGAAAGTTTTTCAAAGAAAAGGGCTAGGGACATAATCATGGTGAATGTCTATTTTTATTGAGTGTGTGGAAGGTGAGTCAGATGAAGAGGCTTTGGAAAGGAGAGAGAACAGAGTCATGGAAGCCAAATGAAAATAACCTTTCTGTGAGAGGATATTTAAAGGCTAATGTTAGAAAAAGGTCCAGCTTTCTTTTTATTAAAAAGATTGCTTGGATTTCGATGTTCATTTTTGATTCTTTGCGTATTCTTTCCTTCTCAATCTGTATACTTTCATTTCCTATTTTTGTCATACTGCATTAGCTAGAACTTCCGGTAGAGATTAAAAAGGAGTGGTGAAAAGGTGTTCCTGATCTTGATGGGAAAGCTTCAAGTTTCTCACCGTAAAGTATGATACTAGCTATAGGTTTTCTTTTTTTTAATAAATTTATTTTATTTTATTTTATTTTATTTTATTTTTAATTTTTGGCTGCGTTGGGTCTTCATTGCTGCACACAGGCTTTCTGTAATTGTGATGAGCAGGCGCTACTCTTCATTGCAGTGTGGTGGCTTCTCTTGTGGTGGAGCACGGCCTCTAAGCACGCAGACTTCAGTAGTTGTGGCACAAGGGCTCGGTAGTTGTGGCTCGTGGGCTCTAGAGTGCAGGCTCAGCAGTTGTGGCACACGGGCTTAGTTGCTCCGCAGCATGTGGGATCTTCCCAGACCAGAGAGCGAACCCGTGTCCTCTGCATTGGCAGGCGGATTCCTAACCACTGCGCCACCAGGGAAGCCCTGTAGGTTTTCCAGAGATATTCTTTATCAAGTTAAGGAAGTTCCCCTTTATTCTGAGGTTTTATCGTGAATGGTTGTTGGATTTTGTCAAATGCTTTTTTTTGCATCTGTTGATATGATGTGATGGATTACATTAATTGATTTTCAGATGTTGAACCAGCCTTGCATACCTGGGATAAATCCCACTTGGTTGTGGTGTATGATTTTTTAAATATGTTGTTGAATTCAGTTTGCTAATATTTTGTTGAGGGTTTTTGGCATCTGTGTTCATCAGAGATACTGGTCTGTAGTTTTCTTGTAATGTCTTTGTCTGGTTTTGGTATTAGAGTAATGCTGACCTCATAGATTGAGTAAGGAAGTGTTCCCTCTGCTTCTTGCAGAGATTGTAGAGAATTTATATAATTTCTTCTTTAAATGTTTGGTAGAATTCACCAGTGGACCAATCTGGGGCCAGATGCTTTCTGTTTTGGAAAGGTATCAGTTACTGATTAAATTTCTTTAATAGATGCAGGCCTATTCATATTGTCTGTTTCTTCTTGTGTGAGTTTTGGCAGATTGCCTTTCAAGGAATTGGTCCATTACATCTAAATTATCAAATTTGTTGGCATAGAGTTGTTCATAGTTTTCCTTTATTATCCTTTTGTTTCTTTGAACACATATTGAGTGAACACCTATCACGTATCAGACTCACTGCAGGTTTTTGTTCTTAACCACTGTGCCATAAAAAGAACATCATAAGGGGCATCAGGGTTTGAACAACAGATAATGTAGCCGAACTAGATTTTAAGGTACATGTAGTGGTAAATAGAAGTGGAAAGTCAAGTTGGATCTGTTCTGTGGAAGGCCTTTCATGCTTGCCTGAGGAATGTATTCATAGTGGACAGTGGGGAGCCATTGTTTCAGTTTAGGAATAGTTTGATTCAAACTGTATTTTAGAAAGCTTGCAGGGCTGAGAAAGCTATCAGACATGAAAATCTAATCAGGGTACAGTTGTAGAAGTTTATTTGTGGTTCCTAGTATGAGAGGACAAATTCCTACATTTCTGTGTATTTTCTCAATCATTATATGCTTAAAAATATGTGGAGCTGGGATAAGGTCTTCAGAATCTTTTGACATTATAAAAGTTCTACTTAACCTCTAGGGAACAGATTAACCTAGGCAATATATAATTAAGATTTTACTTATAGCAAACAGTTATGCTTGTAAAGGTAGAGTTTATGGGACTTGGCAACTAATTGTAACATGGTAAAGAGGACTCTGAAGTGGCTTAGGTGACCAGGAGAAGGATGACAGCATTGACAGATACTGAAGTCTGGAGGAGAAGCTGTGGAGAATTGTCTTTCTTGAAAGGTACAACTGAATGATATGAAAGAAGTGTTATAGATGAGACTCTCAGTTCTATTAACCTTATAACTTGGCAAATTCAGGAAGGCTTCTCATCATCAGTGCAGTAAGTATCCTTAAGTTGTCAGGTTCCTTTGGTGAAGTTCCACAGCACCTTACACTCTCCTGTCTTAGCACTTAACCACACAGTACTGAAGTGGATTGAGAGCTTTGTGAGGGCAAAGACTGGGTGTTCGTCTTGTACACTGTTATATCCCCTGCCTAGCACAGTACTTAGCGTTTGAAACAAACTCAGTAATTGTTTATTAACTGATTTTTCAGATGATGGAGGTTTGTTTAAGTCTGGTTTGTATTTTCCCATTTGGGCTTCCTACTTTTAAAAATTCTTGTCAGTTTCTAGTAATAATAAACTGAACCATGTGGTTCAATACAGGTTTTCATATTTAAGTCCAGGTAGATGTGGGGTGGGAGATGGGAGCCACAAAGATTTTATTTAGCAAAACGTTTTGAGTTTTTTGTGCCATAGGCTGCTCGGCCTGGAATATAAAGATCACTAAGATGTAATCTCAGCCCTTAAGTTGTTCACATTCTACATGTTTGTCTTCCTTACTGTAATGTGTAAGTGCTGCAGTAGAAGTGGACTCCCTGTGCTCCACAAAATTAGGTGAGAATTGATTTGAAAGAAGGGGAGCAGTTGGTGGTTTAGGTGCCTGAAGAAGGAGACATTTCAGATTATACCTGATGAGTTTGGGTTAGCAGAGCAAAGGAAAGAGGACATGTGAAAAGGATGAAAGCGAGATAGAACATGGCTGGTATGTTAGAGATGCAAACAGTTCCAAAAGATTGGATATGTTTGGGATAGAGGCAGAAGATAAAGCCACTGAAGTGAAGGTGGAATCAGATAATGTAGGGCCTTGTGTGCCATGCTGGTGCTTTCCTCAGTGAATCTAAGCGGGAAAGTAATATCTGATTTGGGTTTTAGAAAACTGCCCTGACATCTTGGTGGACAATGGGTTGAATGGGAATGTGCTACGGAGTGTTTTCACAGACATTGAATCTTCTGAGCTTCACAACAGTCCTGTTACATGTATATTATTGTCTTCATTTTACAAATAAATAAGTGGACTCAGAAGTTGGAGGACTTAAAGAAAGTTACAGCAACTAAATGGTAGATCTGCGACCAAATCCTGGATTTCTAAAACCTCTCTCTTATTCTTGCTTTCAACTGCAAGTAACAAAATGCTGCTAATCGTGGCTTAACTAATAAATAATAAAGGCACTTTATTATGCATATTAAGTCTGGAGGTAAGTGATTCCAGGTTCATCAGGTATTTAAAGGCAGGGCAAGGGATGGTCTTCCTGCAGTTCTCTTGCCTCTTCTGTCATGGCAATAAGATGACTGCCACAGCTTCATACATCATTTATTCACAAGAATGTGTCACTAGCAGGAAAGAAAAGACTGGATGGAAAAGAGACTTATTCCGTGATGCTGGAGAGCGAAGTTATTAATATTAAGATCACTGACTTTGGAGGTAGACTCCTTCGTTTGAATTCAAGCTCCTCTACTTATTATCTGTATCACCCAACATAATAAAATCTCCCTATCAGGATAGAAAATCTCTGCCTCCCCTCCCCCCAGCTTTTGGCTGAAACTCTGAGTCATGTGCCCACCCTAAATGCTCAAAGAGGAATGAGCTTAGACCAATCCTAGACTCATATCCTCTGGGTCTGAACAAAGGATGGACCTAACTGTCCAGAGCACACTGCTGCCCACCTAATACCTGAACACAATCTGGGTTCTTTTCGCGTGGTAGAAGCGGGGGGATAGCTGTTGGACACACTACGATGCTACCTTTGCCCTGTTATGTGGCAGTAGATTGTTACAGTGTGTAAGCACGTTCAGGTCTCATTCCGAATTGTTCTTTTGTCTACTTAGGGTACCTGTTGGTCCCCTGTTTGTTGGGGGGGGGGGTGTTATTTTTTTGGGTAGGGAACTTGGTTTCTTTTTGCTTTGAGTCACTCATAATGTTCTTTGATTTCCAAAACATCTACCTCACTTGCTCTTCCTGCATAGAAAGTGTGTGTTTTCCTTGCTCATTCCTCTCTTCTTAATATTTGGGTGGGCGAAAAGAAATTAAAAACAACTTTAACTACTTTCTCTTGGAAGAGAGAAAGCATTGTTAGTTTAGTGGCCGCAAAGACTCAGTGACAAGGAACTAGTTTTTTATGATATTCCATGGCACTTAATAGCTTTATCTACATTGGATGATAGTTCAGTAAATCAATTTTTTAAATTCAGGTAGAATATTTTTTTTATATACTATGTATAGCATATTAGACTAAGTGGCTTCTAGGTTTATGTTTTTTCTGTTTTGTTTGTTTTTTTTTATTGTGAACATAATAAAAGCTCAGTATAGAAAATTTGAGAAAAGTGGAAAAGTATAAAGGAGAAAGCCCAGGCAGTAGGGCAGCTTTTAAAACTTTTAGAAGTAAATACATAATTCAGATTTGAGTGATTATAATGTGACCCAGATTTTAACTTTGTAGGTGTGAAAAGAGTCAGGATACTTGTGTCTATCTTTATTTTCATTAATGGAATTTAACGCATGCTTTTATGTTGATACCACCTAAAGCACCTTAAGTTATTTACACCTCAAATTTGCTTATAGTCACAGTATAGAATGGTTTCATGAATGTTAAAGTCTCTATTAACATGACTTGTCACTTTCTCTCTGAAGCATCATATTCTCGAAAAGATAAAGACCAAAGGAAGCAGCAGGCAATGTGGCGAGTTCCCTCTGATTTAAAGATGCTAAAAAGACTCAAAACTCAAATAGCTGAAGTTCGATGTATGAAAACTGATGTAAAGAATACACTTCCAGAAATAAAAAGCAGCAATGCTGCTTCTGGAGACATGCCGGCAAGCCTTCTTTCTGCTGACCAGGCAGCTCTGGCTGCATGTGGAACCGAAAACTCTAGCAGATTACAGGATTTGGGAATGGAGCTCTTGGCAAAGTCATCAGTTGCCAGTTGTTACATACGAAACTGTAAGTGAAAAAGATCCTATTAGTTTTATTTCTCCATGTGTCATTTGGGAAGCTGGAGGACAGGTTATTTTCAGAATAATAATATTCAAACATCTCCCTCACAATGAATTAAGACTACAAATGCAAACAGCCTTTTCTCCCATCCATAACTGACTCTGTATATTTTCTACTGTGTAATAGAGCTAACATTTCTTGGTTGCTTATTCTATATGGGTCAACAAACAAGAGAAAATCCTTAACCTCGTGGATCTTGCATTCATGTATTCATGTGATAGGAATTGGACATTAAAATGTGTAGACAAGTGAAGATAATTTCAGTTGGTAAAAAGTACGTGAAGGAAACAACAGAGGAGTGAGATGGGCAGAGCAAGTGAGGTGTGTGCTGTTTTCGTTAGGGTAGTCAGAAAGTCTCTCAGGAGGCAACAGGTGAACTGATACCTGAAGGTTGAGAAGGTGGCAGCCATGCAGAGATCTGGGGGAAGCATTCTTCATGGTAAACGGAATGGAAAATGCAAAGTCCCATATAAAGGATTTGCTCTGCATGTTTGAAGGCTCAAAGGAAGACCATTTTGGCTGAACATGGTGAACTAAGCAGAGGCGAGAGTGACAGGAAATAAGTCAGAGAGGTAGGCAGGATCTAGATCAGGTAGGGTCTTATAAGACCTCAATAAGGAGTTTGAGTTTTATTCTGATTTTAGGAGAAAGTCTCTAGAGAATAAAAATCAGGGGGGTGTTTATGATCTGATATACCTTTTTACAGAGATTACTTTCTTTGTTGTGTGGAGAAGGGTCTGAAAAGGGTTGAGTGTGGGAGTTGTGAGACCAGTAAACAGCCTGTAACAATAGCTTGTGTGAAATACGGTGACTTATTCTGGAGTTACTACACTGGGTAGGTGGACTTGCTCATAGTCTTCCAGCCTTTCTTAATTCTCCCAAGGATGGTATATAACTAGTACTACTCTAGATACATAGGACAGAAGTTAATCTGTTACATACAATAGATATTTTAGACCGGGAGGGCTCAGTTCTTTCCCACAGACCTGGTAAGAAAGGTTTTAGGGAAAGAAAAAAACTAAGAATGATGTTTCAGTGTTTGGTCTGAGCAACGTAGTGACGGGTGGTGTCATTAATTGAGACACAAATCAAATAAGGAAGAAGCAGGTGTGGGGATTGTTGTGCCATAGGGGCAGGAAGTCGGGAATTCTTTTTTAAACATATTAGGTTTGAGATGTCTGCTAGATACTCTAGTAAATATCTCATAGGCAGTTGAGTGCTACATAAGTCTGAAGGATGTGGGGTTAAAGCTGGATATAAACAGTTGGAAGTCAACAGTATCAGATGTTGTTTAAAGCCAGGGATCAAGTATGAAGGGAATTTAAATGGAGAAATTTTGGTTCTGGGCACTTAAATATTTAAAGGCCTGGTAATGAAGGGGAAGCCAGCAAAGGAAATTGAAAAGAGCAATCATTAAGGGCAGAGAAAAACTAGAAGAAATGAAATCTCAAAAAAAATTTTAAATGCATTCCAAAACAGTGGAGTGGTTGTATCATTGAGAGGTGTCAAAATGAAGGGCGGGTGACCCTTTTAAGAACCATTTCCATGGAGGGGTATAGCAGAAGTGAATGAGGTGAGAAAGCAGAGCATGTCTGCGCAGCTCCTTCAAGAACTGTCACAATAAATTGGGTGGTCCCTGGAGGGGTTGTGGAGTCAGGAAAGAGTTTGTTATCTGTGTGTTGTTTTCTTTCATTTTCTTAAACATATATGCTTTTCTTACCTGGGTTTTTTTGGTGGTAAATATACATAACATAAAATTTACCATTTTAACTATTTTTAACTGTACAATTCAGTGGCATTAAGTACATTCACACTGTTGTGCAACCATCATCACTATTCACCTCCAGAACTTTTTCATCATCCCAAACTGAAATTCTATATCCTTCGAACAGTAACTGGCCATTCCCCCTTTCCCCTACCCTCTGGTAACTACTATTATACTTTCTGTTTCTATAAACTTGACTATTCTAGATATCTCATATAAGTGGAATCATACAATATTTGTCTTTTTGTGTCTGACTTATTTCACTTTAGCATAATTTCTTCAGGGTTCATCCATATTGTATCAAGTGTCAGAAATTCATTTCTTTTTCAGGCCAAGTAATATTCCCTTGTATGTATGTATATACTACATTATGTTTATCCATTCATCTGTTGATGGACATTTGGGTTGTTTCCACTTTTTGGCTGTCATGAATAATGCAGCTATGAACACGTGTGTGCAAATATCTGTTCAAGTCTCTGCTTTCAATTTTTTTGGGTATATACCTAGAGTGGGATTGCTGGTTCATATGCTAATTGTGTTTAATTAAAAAAAATTTTTTTTTAAATCATGGTAAATTTTACCACATTTTGTTAAACAAAATTTACCATCTTCACCTTTTTAAGTGTACCTATCAATGGCATTAAGTACATGCACGTTGTTGTGCCAGCAACACCACCATCCACCCACAGAACTTTTTTTTATCTTGCAAAACTGAATCTCTATACCTATTAAATGGTAGCTCTCCCTTCTTCCTCCCCCCATCTCCTGGCAGCAACCATTTGGCTTTCTGTCTGTATGAATTTGATTACTCTGGGTACCTCATATAAGTGAAAACATAGAGTATTGGCCCTTTTGTGGTTGGCTTATTTCACTTAGCATAAGCTTCTCAGGGTTCATCCATGTCGTACCATTCAGTGCAAATATCTGTTCAAGAATAGATATTTCTTGAACAGATACAAGGAATATCTTGTGGAATGCTGATATTCTTTTCCTTTTTATGGCTGCATAATATTCCACTGTGTGTGTATATACTCATTTGTTTACCCATTCATCTTTTGATGGATACTTGGGTTGACCATGTATATGAGGATTTATTTCTGGGCTCTCCATATGTGTGTTTATTAAAATGGGATATATTAATGCTTGGTACTGATGGCAATAATACAGTAGAGATGAATAGGAAAGGGGATAATGGCCAGATACATAGGACTCTCTTAAATAAAGATGACAATATAATAGAAAAATGAGTAAAGGTTATGATTAGGTTGTTAACATAAGTAGAACTACAAAAAGGCAGTAAATGTATGAAAAGATACTCAATCATATCTAGTTGTCAAGGAAATGAAAATTTAAAACCAAAAGAAATAATGCTTTTTGGATGGACTTTTGCAAAAAGTTTTTGTTACATATTTCTGCAGATACTTCCCCTGTTGTCACTTGTTTTTGTTTTCTGCTAAATGTGAAGTTTTAAATTTTTAAATTTCAAGATCTATTAATAGTATTCATGGTTTGGGGATTTAATGTTTTTATTTGGAAGGCCTTTTCAACTCCAAGTTTATAAAAACAACACTTATTTTCTTGGTTCTATTTTTGTTTTTTAACTTTTTTACATTTAGGTCATTATTCCATATATAATTTGTTTTTTCCATGATGGTGTGTGAGGTAAGTTCAGTGATCCAACCCCCTGCCCAACCCACCCACCCAAACGAAACATGTTTTTTGAAGAATCTACTCTGTTCAACAATATGGAACTCATCCTTTATATTATAGACCAAATTGCCGTATTTACATAGTTCTGTTTTTAAATTCATTCATAGAGGTTGAACCAGGTGAAATTGCCAATATGAGACTTTTTGTTTGTTTGTTTCTGGCCACACCACTCGGCTTGCAGGATTTTAGTTCCCCGACCAGGGATCGAACCTGTGCCCCCTGCAATGGAAGCACAGAGTCCTAACCACTGGACTGCCAGGGAATTCCCAAGAAGCCATTTTCTTTCTTTCTTTCTTTCTTCTTAATATTTATTTATTTATTTTTGGCTGTGTCGGGTCTTAGTTGCGGCGTGCGGGATCTTTCGTTGCGGCACACGGGCTCTTAGTTGCGGGCTTCTCTATAGTTGTGGCACGCGGGCTCCAGAGTGCATGGGCTCTGTAGTGCACGCGGGCTTAGTTGCCCCTCAGCACGTGGGATCCTAGTTCCCCGACCAGGTATCGAACCCGCGTCCCCTGCGTTGGAAGGCGGATTCTTAACCACTGGACCACCAGGGAAGTCCCATGAGACTTTTTTTTAACATATAAAAACAGCAATTTGATATTGTTCAACCAGATATTTGTTGTGTTGTCTACCAGACCCACACTCTTTTTTAACCATTGTAGTTTTATAGTTGTAATACTGTGATATGTTTGCCTTCTTTTTTAAAATATTTTATTGGGGTAATTTACAATATTGTGTTTCTGCTGTACGGCGAAGTGAACCTGTTATACAAATACATATAATCCACTCTTTTTTAGATTCTTTTCCCATATAGGCCATTACAGAGTATTGAGTAGAGTTCCCTGTACTATACAGTAGGTACTTGTTAGTTATTTATTTTATATGTAGTAGTGTGTATGTCTCAATCCCAGTCTTCCAATTTATCCAGCCCCACTAGCCAGTAACCATAAGTTTATTTTCTGCATCTGTAACTCTATTTCGGTTTTGTAGATAAGTTCATTTGTAGCCTATTTTTTAGATTCCACATATGAGCGACATCATACGATATTTGTCTTTCTCTGTCTGACTTACTTCATTCAGCATGAGAATCTCTAGGTCCATCCATGTTGCTGCAAATGACATTATTTTGTTCTTTTTTATGGCTGAGTAATATTTGACTGTATATATGTACCACATCTTCTTTATCCATTCCTCTGTTGATGGACATTTAGGTAGCTTCCATGTCGTGGCTATTGTAGGCTTCATTTTATTTTTGTTTTCAAAACGTCTTTGATGGCTCTTACATGTTTACTCTTCCAGAAATTAATTTTGACTGGAATTATGTTACATTTAATGCATTAATTAACATTTAATTTGAGGAATTGACATCTTTTCAGTACTAAAACTTTCAAATTTAGGAATGTGGTGTTTCCATTTATTCAAGTCGTCTGTTATGGACATATACTTCTTCAGAGTTTTAGTTTTCTTCATATAAGTTCTGCATGTGTCTTGTTATTAATTTCTAGGTATATTATAATTTAGGTTGCTGTTGTGATGGGATCTCTTTTTCCCCCCATAATATTTTCTAATTATTAGTTACTGACATATAGGAAGACTATTGGTTTTAATACGTATTCAACCCACTTAGTGAACTTTTTAAATTGTTAAGTTTTTTAGTCAATTATATTGAATTTTCTATGTAGACAATCATATCATCAGGAAATAGTCATAGTTTATCCACTCCTTTCTTGCTTATTTACTTTTCATATTGCATTTTCTGGGCTGGGACCTCAGAACAATGTTAACTAATAGCAATAATAGAATTTTTGTAATGTTTTCAACTCTATTTGGGAATTCCTTTAGTTTTTAATCTCATTAAGTTCAAATTTTGCTATATGTTTGAAAAGGTAGTTTTTGTCAAGTTGAAAAATATATCCTTCTATTCCTAACAACAATAATGGTTAACATTTACTATAATGGTTAACATTTACTAAGTGTTTATCATGTACCAGGTATCATTCTAACTATTCTGAGTCACATGTATTAACTCACTTAATCCCAACAACAATTCAAAGAGGCAAGTTATTTTTTTTATTTTTATTTTTTTAGCATTCATAAATATATGTGCATTTAATATAGGAGCAACTAAATATATAAAGCAAATATTAACAGACATAAAGGGAGAAATTGACAGTAATACAATAATAGTAGGATACTTGAATATACCACTTACATCAGTAGACAGATCAACCAAACAGAATATTAATAAGGAAACAGTGGCCTTAAATGACACATTACA
The DNA here is from genome assembly GCF_009873245.2 of Balaenoptera musculus. Classification (NCBI taxonomy): domain Eukaryota; kingdom Metazoa; phylum Chordata; class Mammalia; order Artiodactyla; family Balaenopteridae; genus Balaenoptera; species Balaenoptera musculus. Next base: position 34,703,202 of record NC_045804.1, on the reverse strand, counting down.
CCAGATGGTCTTAATAGATATCTGTAGAACATTCTATCGAATAAACAAACAAAAAACCCCAGCAGAATACACATTCTTTTCAAGTGCACATGGAATTTTCCAGGATAAATAACATGTTGGGCCACAAAACAAGTCTCAATAAATTTAGAAAATTGAAATTATTTATATTAAACAACTTTTCCAACCACAACAGTATGAAACTAGAAATCAATTACGGGCACAGGCTGTGCTTGCATTAACAGCATCCTGAGCAACAAGACATGTAGGAAAACTGATAGTGACTGGTATTAAGATGCTGTCACTCCTGTCCTTTCTGTGGTTACAGGACATGTGATTGGCAGCTGAGGTAAGCACATTCCAGTCACAAGGTGAGCTGTACTGTATTTCATTCAGCAACTGCTGAGAGGCCAAGAAGTAGGAATTCCTCTAGGGCAATCCCTGGAAACAGCTATGGAAGTAAAGGAGTGCTACAGTTATGTCTGCCCAGATTTAGTAAAAGAATTTAACAAGTATGACACAGAGGGGCCAAGTAGATTAAACAGTATACTAGAATCAAGGCAATCTCAAAGAAAGAATTTTCCATTGACGTTGGTTACAACAGATCCTTGGAACCTGAAATCTTTTTTGATCCAGAATTTGCTAATTTAGAATTTACCTACCTAACAAGTAGTAAATGAAGTAATTCAGCATTATCTTATTGGTGTCAGAGTTCTCTGAGGCAAGTTATTTTTATCCCCAATTTACAGATAAGGAAACTGAGGCACAGGGCATTAAAGGGTCCTAGAGTTTCACAGTGGTAATTGCAGAGCTAAGAACTTGAACCTTAAAGCCTGTGGCTTTCACCATTACACCAAACTACCTCTTTTCCTACTGTGAATGAAAAAATGTTGCGTGCCATATCAGTAAACAAAGGATGTTGCAGCTGCCTGAGGAAATTCAGAATGGGAAAGTAGTCCTGAGGGAATTCAGGATGAGAAAGAAAGGAATGATTTCAATGAGCCCAGACTCTTGCATCTTCCCATATGTAGAAAAGTGCTAATTCATTAACTTGAGATATCTGTGGGATTTTTTGTTTTTTTGATATTTTGTAACTAACTGTAATCTTTTGATGTGCCAACTACCTGGTCTTTGTTGAAAAAACCCATATATATCCTGGCTTCTCCGTTGCCTCTTTGGAACAGTCCCTCAGAACTATTCTGAGAGGCTGCCTCCCGGGCTTGAAGTCCTCAGAAACTCCGCCAAGTAAAACATAATTCTCAACTTTTAGGGTGTGCATTTTTTTCAGTCAACACTACTTACTAAGAGTTTTTTTAAGTCAAGAAGTTGTATAGAATTATATCAACTGCTTTTTTATTGTCAGTCAAAATAATCATTATTTTGCCCTGTTACTTTGTGAACACAGAGAATTATATTATTTATCTAATACTGACCATTCTTGAAATTCTAGAATGAGTCTTTCTACTTGGTTTTGGTTTGTAGTTTTTTAATATACCATTGACCCTTGAACAACATGGGTTTGAACTGTGTGGGTCCTCCTATCCACACATTTTTTTCAATAAATCTGCAGTTGGCTGAGTCTTTGGATGCTGAACCACTGATAAGGAGGGCCGACTCTAAAAGTTATACCTGGATTTTTGACTGCGTGGAGGGTTGGCGCCTCTAATCCCCTATTTTTCAAGGGTTAACTGTACTGGCTGTTTTTAGTTTGCTAATACTTAGGATTTTTTTTTTTTTTGGCTGCGCGGCATACGGGATCTTAGTTCCGCCTACCAGGGATCGAACCTGCACCCCCTGCAGTGGAAGTGTGGAGTCTTAACCACTGGACTGCCAGGGAGGTCCCAGCTAATACTTAGGATTCTTGACTATGTAGTCAATAAGTAAAATTGAGCTATAGTTTCATTATACTATCCTTAACACATCTGAGTTCCAAATTTATACCAATCTCATAGAATAAATTCAGAAGCTTTTGTCCTTTTCTATGCTGTAAAATTATTTTAACATGTTATCTGCTTGTTAAAAGTGTAATGAAACTCATCCATAAAACTATCTAGCGGTTCTTTCAGGGATAAAACTTTAACAGCCTTTTTCATTTCTGTGTGTTTATTGGTCTCATATTTCTGCTGCTTCTTAAATCAGTTTTCATAATTAATTTAACTAGAAAATTAATTTTATTAGATAAATGTATTGGTATAAAGTCATTTATTCTGTTCCCTTAAATTTTAGAAACTTCCTCTGCATATGGGATATTAACTTTTTCAGTTATATCATTGCTTATTTGTGTTTTCTTTTTTCCCTTGATTTGACTTGCTAGAGGCTTGTCCATTTTATTCATGTCTTCAAAGACCTAGTTCTTAGATTTATTTCATCTACTGTCTTCTTTTTATTATGTTAATTTCTGCCTTTGTTTCTGTTAATGCATCTCTTCTTCATTTTTTTCCCTTAACCAGTAGTTTATGTATACTTTGCAGTGGAGAAATTGGTCATAATTTTTTCTCACAGCACCTTTTTTCCCCAGATGTACAATTAAGCAGTTTTTAGTATATTTACAAAATTGTGTGACAGTCACCATTATCTAAGTCTAGGACATTTTCATCCCTCCTCTTGTTACCGAACTTAAGTTCGGCTGCTTGCTGCTGCAAAGCCAATAATTTGAGAGGCAAGTGTCAGTAGAAGGGAAAGGTGCTTTAGTCAGAAAAGCCGACAGTCTGGGGGGACAGTAGACTTGTGTCCAGAGGCCAACTGCGAAGATCGTGCTTAGCCATGACAGTTTTTAAGGGGAAAAATGGGGTGTGGGGTTGGGGGGGAACCTCAGTGAATCATCGAGGCAGGAGGTTGGGTTCTGCATCATTCTCCAGTCTGTGTGCACATTGGCTGACTCTCCCTTCAGATGTTATCTTGCCCAAGTGATCCCAAGCAGGATTGCTTAGGGGGGCTGTTGGGAGTAGAAAGCTAGTCATTTTTTTTAACTGCTAAATTCTTCGTTCTTCTTTTTTTCTAGGAAAAGAATCAACAAGGCATGGTGTGCATTCAGGAGAGCAAAAGTCAAGAGTTGGGTTAAATTGCCTAGTGATCTCTTTCCTATAATTAGGTTCTTTTAAGGTTAGAGGGGAACAGAAACGGGCAAACAGGAAAGGGGCAAAAGAGCTGCTTTCACTCTTCCCGTAAACTCCATACCCATGAGCTGTTATTCCCCATCTTCCCCTTCCCCCTATCCCCCTGGTAACTGCTAATCTATTTTGTCTATATGGATTTGCTTCTGGACTTTTCATATAAATGGAATCACACAATACGAAGCCTTTTGTATCTGGCTTCTCTGGCTTAGCATAATGTGTTCAAGGGCCATCTGTAATGTAGCATGTATTATTTCATTCCTTTTTATGGCTGAATGATACTTCATTGTATGTGGGTACCACTTTTTGTTTGATCTACTCATCAGTTGATGAAGACTTGGATTTTTTTCCCCACTTTTTGGCTATTATGAATAATGATGCTATGAACATTCATGTACAGTTTTTTGTGGGGACATATGTTTTTATTTAAGTATATGCTTAGGAGTGGAATTGGTGGATTATATGAGAACTGTTTAACTTTTTGAGGCACAGCCATACTGTTTCCAAAGCAGCTGCACCATTTCACATTCTTCAACAGTATATAGGGTTCCAGTTCCTCCATATCCTTGTCAACACTTGTTATTGTTCATCTTTTCTTTTTCTTTGCCCATTGAATTATCTTGGCCTCCTTGTCAAAAATTAATTGACCATAAATGTAAGAGTTTATTTCTGGACTCTCAGTTCTGTTCCATTGGTCTATACTTCTGTCTTTACACCAGTACCACAATCTTGAATACTATAGTTTTATGGCAAGTTGTGAAATCATAAGTGTGAGTCCTCCATACAAGAGTGTTTTGGGGTATTCTGGATCTTTTGCATTTTTCTGTGAATTTTAGGATCAGCTTGTCAATTTCTGCAAAAAAAAAAAAAAAAAAGACAGTTGGAATTTTTATAGGGATTGTGTTGAATCTGTATTGTAGATCAAGTTTGGGAGTATTGCCATGTTAACAATATTAAGTCTTCCAGTTAATGACCACAGAATATTTTTCCTTTTTTCTTTATTTTCTTTCAAAAATATACAGGTCTTAACATTTCTTTGTTAAATTTTTCCCTAAGTATTTTATTCTATTTGATGCTATTGTAAATGGAATTGTTTTCTTAATTTCATTCTCGGATTGTTCTTTGCTGGTGTATAAAAAGTCAGTTGATTGTTGATCTTATATCCTACTACCTTGTTGAACCTGTTTATTACCTTTTAATGCATTGCTTCTGCTTTCTTTTTATTTCTTTTTATCATTTTTCCATCTCCTTGAGTTTATGCATGTTAGGCCATTTAGTTTCAGTTTTTTCTAATTCTTTTTTTTTTTAAGAAACTACTCTTTATTTTAGACAACTTCATAAAATCATTTTCACACGTCCCCACTTCTTAACCTTTCATCCTCTTAGTTGAAAAGTCTTGAGAGAGGTGAAAGAAAAATCACAGAGGGTAAACTTTGCAGCAGTAACAAAGTGCTTCCCCCAAGTATAGCTAACCGTTTCCACAAACTGGCATTCTGCAGAACAGTCTTCCAAAAAGTGTTGCTAGGTTTTCATGGGCTAAGGGAGTGGGGGCTAAGACGTCCATGCTCAGATAGTGTGGGAAACCATAGATTAAGATTAGTGTTCTGTACTGTAACAGGAATTCTCAGAGTCCTTAATATTCTAAGGTGGGTTGATCTTCAAGAGGAGAAAAGGGATATGGAATACTCCCTAAGCTTTTTGAGCAAACAGTCTTTTTTTTTCACAGAACACAGCAGAAGCAGTTTGAAGTGCGCAGTAATCTCAAATTTTTGAGACGGAAGTTAGAAAGCCTGATCTCTTCACATTTTTCCTCCCATTCTTTGCTAATGCCAGCAATAGAGTGACTCTAGAATCCAGACCACTAGTCATATTTAGAAAGGACAGGTTCATCAAGGATGGAATGGAAAGAACCAACTACCTTCTCCTTTTTCATTTTACATTTTTCTTTAAACCTCCCCCTCCCCGTCTAAGTTAAGCAATACGTACACTTCCTCCCTTAAGCAATTGTTGGGTGCTATTTCCCTCCTTTTGTGACAGAGCAACTAATTCATCACTACCTGAGGAGACAAAAAAAAGTGCTACCAAGGCAAGATGGTGGGCTGCCGGAATTTGTCTAATAATAGCTAAGACACCACAGAAAGCAGCACACTCAAAGAGAGGAGGACAGCCTCAAGAAATAATGTGGACATATCATCCAAGCAATACTTTTCCAAGCACTGGTCAAATCTCCACCAGCACAACTGAGAAAGCATTTATGTGAATACCTCAGGCCTGGGTACTGGCCTCTTGGTTTGAGATGTGGCTAGATTTTCCTGAGAAAGGCATCTGCCTTAGACTCTATCTCATTGGTTTAGTTTGTTCAGTCTCTTCTAGACCTGGGCACAGTTCTGCCACTGACCTGCAGCAAACTCCTAATTCCTAAAACAGTCTGACCACATCAAAGGGTTGTAAAACAATCTCCATGGTTATTAGCTAATTAAACTTGCATTCAACACCATATGCTGATAGGATGAGGCAAAGTATAAGATTCCAATCTTGGATCTTTCCAAGCAGGGCATGTTAGATGGTGACGAGAGAAGGATTAGTTGCTAGCTGGATCTGAGCTCAGGCTTGGGCATGGAGGGAACTGGTTTGGAAGTGTGAGGGGTTCCCTGAGCTCTGGTGCAAACTACAAGGGTTTCACTCAAGGAAGGGTATGATGTGGGCATAAAACCATGCTTCAGACAGTTGAAGATGGTCCCCTTCGAGAGCCAGGAACACCAGCTGTCCTGCGTTGTCCATTGCCTTTAGCCCCAGGCAGTCCTGTGTGTACAGGGTGCTCTCCTGTAAGGGAATGGTTTCCTTGGCTTGGCCACTTCTGTAAAATCCAAACCACTCAGAATCCACGGGGTCCACAATGGAATCATTGAGGAATTTCACCACCACAAACTTCTTCAGGGCCATCAGGTTTTTCTTGTAGGACTCATTGACACCTCTCTCCTGATTAATATCTGCCAAGAAGATGCTGTGGTTGCTATGTCCTCCTTTATGGGGTCGTGCCAATATTCTGCTTGCACCAGGCATTCTTGTAAAGCTTTATTGTAAGCTCCAGCATTCAGTGTTTTCCTGATCAAGTCACAGATGTGAGAGCTCTCTCCTGGGCACTGAGAGAGTTCAAAAACACCTTGACGTTGTCCCCCAACTGAGATGAGATTGATCATAGGAGGTGATGAGCATCTCTGAGCCACTGCCCTCAGAAATTGGCCTCCCTGGGAGAATCCCATAGCATTGTAGCCTTGCTGCAATTTAGGATCCTTAGCAAGAATCTGACACACCATTTTTACTTGGGAGTTAACATTCAAAAAAAAGCTGTTCTCCACATCCTGTACCAGGATCTTCCCAATCTGTAAAGATAAGACGTAAATTCCAGGTATTTTCTTCTCGACCATTTGTTTAATAGTGCCCGTGCTTAAGGGATTACAACAGCTGTCTCCCATCCCATGCCAGATCACCAGGGGCAGTGGAGCCGGCAGGTCGAGATGCCCCAGCGCCAGGGAAGTGCAGGACCCCAGCAGGAAAGCGAGAGCCCTAATTAATTCATTTTAAGGCTATACATTTTCCTCTAATTACTGTTTTAGCCACAAACATCTTGAAGTATTATAATTGTGGCTTGTTTCTAATTCAGCGTTCATTTCTTTTTAATCCAATAATGTTCTACAGTTTCCAAGTGTTTTGGTGGTTATTGTTCTGTTGTTAATACTTAGTTTAAAGTGAGACTAGAGTTCATGTCTGGTATGATTCTTCTTTTGGAGTTCACTGATAATTTTCTACTTTTGTAAGTTGAGGCTGTTCCACAAGCAGCAAAATAGGAATACCTTTGGCATAAAACCCCAAATAAACCAGTTGGGACCAGAGTGTTCTGTTTATTTTTGGACACAGTAGATGGGAATACCTCTCATGGATGATAAGATTAAATCTTTCTCTGACTGCCTAGGTAATAAGTTTTGTGCTATTTTATCATAATCAGAAATGTTTTAAAATGTCTTTACAGCCACAAATAAGAAGAGTAATTCACCCAAACCAGCTCGGTCCAGTATAGCAGGTAGTCTGTCACTTCGAAGAGCAGTAGACTCTGGGGAAAATAGCCGTTCAAAGGGAGACTGTCAAACTCTGTCTGAAGGTAAGTTTGGAGAGTTCAGAATGTGATTTTGGTGGGTAGATGTCTGTTACTCGAAATTGATCTTATGGTATAGCTTTAGACCTCTAAAGGCACCAAAAATGCTGAAACTCAGTTTGAAAGTTCCTTGATCACGCAGAACAGACCCGTCAGTAAGGAAGTGCAGCCATTAGGCTCCATATTCTGGAGCCCTGAATTTTAAATAGCTGGCATCAAAAAGACTAGGATATATTTTAAAATTGTTTTTGAGTTTTCCTGCAATTTAAAAATATATGTATAGTGAGATCTCCTAATGTGGAAACTAGAGAGAGAACTTTTTGTTTGTTTGCCTTCTTTCTGAATATCCCCTTCGTTTTTTGTAGGCTCCCCAGGAAGCTCTCAGTCTGGGAGCAGGCACAGTTCTCCCCGAGCCTTGACACATGGCAGTATTGGTGACATTCTGCCAAAATCTGAAGACCGGCAGTGTCAAGCTTTGGATTCAGATGCTGTTGTGGTTGCAGTTTTCAGTGGCTTACCTACTATTGAAAAAAGGAGAAAAATGGTCACCTTGGGGTAAATTAAGTTCTTTTGTTTATGTAATGGAATAATAGCTAATAGTTTTGTTTGGCACTTTAGGTCTACAATGTAATGAACATAATAAATTTCTAGTTTGTTAATTTTTTAGCAGACAGTTTATTTGTTGTATTAAAATGTAACTTTTAAAGCATCAGAGACCTTACTTTTTTCTTTCTTAACAGAATGAGATAGTACCAGAAGTTCAGTTTAAATACATTAGAGCTCATTTTCAGTGAAGTTGGGATAATAATGTTATATAACCTTGGGTGACCTCTGCCTTGTGAGATATTTGGGTCAACTTTTTTTTCCATCTGTCCCATATTTTTCAAAGACATTTGTGCTATGCTATATTATGTCCCATAGGTCTTTTACATGAATTTTGTATAGAACAAAGCACTTCTGGCGATTTTATTTTAAAACTGCTTTTCTGCTTTCATCTCACCTTTTTTTTCCCTTTTATGAAAGTGTCCTCAAAACACATAGTTGGAGTTTCCCAAAAGGATATATATATATGGTCATCAGTACCTTTATCTCTCTCCCAGGAAACATAACCTCAAATCCCAGTCATGTCACCCAGTCGACATTGTCACTTAAACTTCCATCCATTTAAAAGAGAGTGATTATGGAATGTATTGTCTGTGAATGTGCTAGGTGAGCCATTAATATCCATCTGCTGATCTATTATACAGATATTAAATACATTTCTAATTTTAAACAATGGAATAATTCTGCCTTGGAGGCTTTGAAAAGAACTTTGAATTAAATTTAGAGAAAGATTAATATCCCTTAAGTTTACTTAATTGTATAGAGTTTTAAGATCTGGATAATTACCAAATCTAATAGGACAACTGGTGGCTTTGTTTTCTGTTTTAGCTCAAGTTTAAGCAGTGGAAGGGCATTATAATCATTGGAGATTGTCTTGTCCTCCCCATCTCCTAGCCTGGTTTTATACATGTTCCTTTCAAGATGAAGCTGCAACTAGTTTTTATATTTTTTCAAGGAGATTTATGTCTGCCTTTAGTCATAAAGATTAAATATGTACGAATGTGCACTTTTTTCTAGATTGTAAAATCCTGTATAAATGTGTAAAAGCTCATAGCTATAACCCTCATTTTACAGTTAATTATACTGCCAACCTGGGTCATGTGGTGTTTTCCAGCTTGTGTTTTTTTTTTCCTTGCCTGATTTAAGGTAGTGTAAGCAAAAATTTTAAATGCTAGTAATAAATGGTTCAAAAATGGTAGTTAAAAAAAAAGAATATTAAGTTAAAATTTCCCCATCTTTGTCTCCCATCTGCTTTGTTTTCCAGCCTTCTGCCCACACACATTCCTGCTGTTTTTAATTTTTTGTATATGCTGTCTTCTCAGCTTTCTTGCATATTTAAGCAATATTTAAGTGACCATATAGCTTTTTTTTTTTTTTTTTTTAAGATTTTTAGAAATTTCATGTAATGTCTGAAACATTTATATTAACATATTTCCATACATATTTCCAAACAAATACAAATATAAGATTTTTAGAAATTTCATGTAATGTCTGAAACATTTATATTACCATATAGCTTTTTTAATACAAAAGGTGCACCTTGTTTTCTCACTCAGTATACCTCAAAAGTCTTTCCACATTGGTGAGAACATGTTATTAAGGACTTCTATTTATATTTATTTTTAAATTGGAATTCTTATTGAGATAATTGTAGATTCACATGCAGTTATAAGAAAGAATAGAGAGAGCCTGTGTACCTTATCCAGTTTCCCCTAATTATAACATTTTGCAAAATGCTGATATATTATCACAACCAGGATGTTGACATTGATGCAATCTACCACTTTATAACCTTTCATTGTGAGTCTTCTAGTGAGTCTTTTAAAAGTTAAAACTTGAAATTTAGTATTAAACACCAGTGCCCTTATACCCTACTTAGTTTGCTCAGTTTCTGGACAGGAAAAAAATCTAGATTATTGTATCAGTGACTAGTTATACAAAAATATCAGGTTATTTTCTCCCTCTTTGAGGACTAGTGTTAAAGGAGGTCGTCTGGAAGGAATGCAAATGACTGATTTGGAAAATAATTCCGAAACTGGGGAATTACAACCTATACTACCTGAAGGAGCTTCAGTTGCCCCAGAGGAAGGTAAGGAATGATAAAGTCATAGTTGGCGGGAGGTGGAATAATAATCTTTTTTTGGTGGTGGTCGGGAGTGGTTGGTTTAATAAAACAGTTACTGAGATGTTATCTACTATCTGAGATGCTTGATCTGAAAACAGCATTCGTTGTGCTACTGAGTTTGATTTACTAGGACATTATGCACAACGGAAGGCAAAATGGATAATTGACTACATAAAAGGACATCTTACTAGAACAGGCATTTACAGGGGGAAAGTCTGCAGATACTTCATTTGCTCATTCCTTAAATGTGTTATGCTACCTACATGATAGGCATTGAAGTTTTGCTAGATATGAAAAGATTAAATTGGATACGTTCAGTGTCTTACGGGAAAAACATGCCCCAAAACAACTAATTAGAATATTAAATGTTAAGTACCTCGTCTTTTAAAGTCAGTCTTGATTAATGTTTGTAGATTACTTTGCTCTTTTAGAAGGATTCCAAACTTTAACCATTTAAAAAATCCTTTATGGTAACTGACTTCTACTCTGCCAGTTCATTCTCAGTTACATTTCTAGTATTTGTCTACATGTTCTTCCAGGTCCATTATTCTTTATCTGAAAGCGTAGAAGACTTTTTTGTAATTTTGAGTTAACAGAAGGTGCTTGAAACAAGGCTATGTGTGTTGCCCTTACTTGTCCTTTATATGTTAGCAGAAAAGCGTGTCAACTTTATTAATGATATTTGACACTGAGATTTTTCATTTCTTAGTGAAACTCTGCCACCTACCACCTCTGCACTTATTTGAATTTCAACGATTGATGAATTGTAGCTCAAAGCATATATAAAAGGTGCCAGCATCTACCTCTGGCTGCTCTGTGAGTGTGTGTGGGTGGTGGCATTTTCAGGTTTTTCAGTTAAGAACACTAAACATTTTGGTCTTCCATCTTAGTTGGTGCTCCTCTGGTGGGCAGCATTATTTCAGTAGAAATTAAATGGAAAGGATTTTTAAAGTGAAGTGTTGATTGTTAAAACAACAGGAAAAATATATTATGATTGATCTCTATAGAAAGGACCTATAGGGATTAGCTAGTAGGGATTAGCTAGTTTCCATGTATTTATACATACCGGTTATAGATTGTAGTGGCTTAAATTGTTATAGCATGTGCTGGAATTATAGTCTCCTTCTATTTATGCACCATTTGTGAAATGCTTCTAATTTGCCTGGCATTGTTTTGATGCTGGTGATAAAGTAATTCCTGAACCTACTGTTTAGTTCAGGGTTTCTCTACCTTGGTGCCATTGACATTTTGGGCCAGGTGATTATTTGTATTAGGGGCCTGTGCTGTGCATTGTAGAATGTTTAGCAGCATTCTTGGTTTTTAACCACTAGGTGCCAGTAGTACCTCCTCTGAATTACAGTAACCAAAAATGTCTTAAGACATTGCCAAATGTCCCCTGGGAGGCAAAATCATCCCCAGTTGAGAACCACTGGTTGAGTTGAAAACTCAAACCAGGGGTGACAACTCCTTAAGAATCACTTGCCAGAGTGGGTCATAGTTACAAATGGGAGCAAGTTGTTCTCAAGTATGCTGGGTATGTGTTGGTGGTGGTGGGAATGGAGGAGGGAGAGCAATTGAAAACCAAAAAACAGGTGTTAGAGACCAGTTAATAGCCAATTATAATATGGAATGATGAGTGCTGTGATGGGGTATATAGGGAGCTCAACTAACAGGTATGTAATAATAAAAATAATAGATAACATTTGCAAGCCCTCATTAGGTATTAAGACTGCTAAAGACTTTACCAGTATTCCGTTTTCTCAGTACAGACCTACATGGTTACTTTATTATCTTGATTTTACAGGTGAGTAGGCTGAGGCCTAGAGATGTAACTTACCTTACTCAAAGTCGCAGAGCCAGTGCCCTTAACTGTCACCTCTCTACTAACCTAGTCCACACTTGGAAAGATCATCCTAAGGGATGAGTATGAGTTAGTATGAGTTGTGAAGACTGGTGAAAGATGACGCCAGAGTGGAGGCAGAGGTCAGATCATGAGGAATTATACTGTATGTCTAGCTAGAATTTGGACTTTGTCCTTTGAATGGAATATAAGCAAGGAGTGAAATGATAAAATTATGTTTTAAAATTCCTACTCTAGCTGAGTTGGGGACTGGGAATGGGGTGTGGAACTCTGGGGACAGGAAGACTGGTAAAAGAAGCATGTTAAATTCAACTTGGACTTTTAAATTTCAACCTTCATCTCATAAATTCACATTTTCTCCTCAGTTTTTCTATGTAAATAGCTAGTTAGCACCAAAAAACCCCATACATTTTGACATTAGTTCCATTTCTTTTTTTAAAGCTAATCATTAACAGCTTATCCTAAACTGGAGAAAGGCATTTGCTTGGCCACATTTAGGATCTGCTCTGCACTTTCAAGTCTTTGAATCTGAGATTTAGTGCTGTCAGTGTTACTCAGTAACACATTTTTTCTTATGTAAGGAGCGTTGTAGTGATGGAAAGCACCTAGAACTCAATAAGAAAAGTTACTGTAAACATGCAAATCAGTAGTGCCAGGAAAGTCCACTATTGCAATTTGTTGGTATCTAAACAGCTTATTTACCACTAGAGTCCCAGGATAGGCAGTGAGGAGACTAATTGATAAGGCTGGAAGAGGGGAATAGGTAAACTAGAGGAGCTCTGTGCCTTTTGAAATTTGCTTTGTGAGAGGAGAATGGGGCCTTACTTACTGCTGTGGGTATATTCTGTCATCAGCAGGAGCCAGTTCTCAAGAAAACCTTTATTTTTCGCACCGGTAAGCCTTGGTGAAAAGTTGAGTTGGGTTGTCTTACATCTGTGCTTAGGAATAACGAGCCTCTTTATTCTTAAGCAGAATTCCTAAAAGAAAATTTTCTGTGGTAGGTCACTGTAAATTGATCTCTCTCTCCTCTCCTCCTCCTCCCTCCCTACTGCCAGGCTGTTTGAAGAAACTTTAAAATTTTTTTTAAAGTTTCCAGTTTTAAAGTTTAAAGTTTTTAAAACTTTAAAATTCTTTGTGTTACTAGTTGGGAATTTGGGACAACTAAAGTGGTCTCTTAAATGTTCCTGAGAGTCAATAAAAAGTGACTTTTCTTAGACTTGACAGTCATCAGCAGGCCTTTTTCTTTCTAACTGGGATCATATGGGACAACCTTGTGTTAATCTCCTAGTTAATGGCTGGATTGCAAAAATCTTGATTTCCTCCTCACAACCCCCCTCCCCCAATACAGAATTCCTTAGGTAGACTGGTCTCTTCCTTGTTCTATCTAAAACTGGAGACTATGCGATTGAGTTCTGCTGAATTAGCACAGTCCTTTTCAAATAAGTCAGGGGTGTCACCCATCCCAGGGAAAGCCATGGCATGCCTACTGCAAACCTTACTGGCACCCTATCTAAGAGTAATACACAAGTCTGATGCTCCAGCATTGCTGATCCCTTTTGGTATATCAATGAAGACATTAAGTTACAAAAACCCAATCAGCTGGTTTAAGCAATAGGAAGATTTACTGTCTTGTATTAACAAGAAGTCTCACCTAACTCTGGTAGGGCAGTTTCAAGGTTGGAAAATTTAGCTGCTTAATGTCATCAAGAACTCATTTCCTCCCACCAACCCCATCCCCCCATCTTTTGCTCTGCCATTCTAAGTGAGTTGGCTTAGCTCCCCTCAGGATGGCAAGGTGGTTGCTGCAGCTCCAAACTTTATATGGAGTCAGAAGAACATTCTGGGAGTAGGGGAGGGTTATTTCACTTTATATGTCTCTGTTTATCAATGTTTATCAATGAGAGCACATCTCAATCAGTAGTGGGAAAAAAAGGAAACTTGGCAAAGTCTAAACATTTGGTTCCCCTCCCTCATCCATTCCACGTGGCTACTTGGAGAAGGGAAGACAGCTGAACAATATTGAGGTTCTGCTGGAAAGGAGGAAGGCAAGTGAAGCATTAGTGTTTGGTCTACCAGGTGGTTAATGTATTTTCCAAGCAGCTGAAGTTTGAGCACCCCTGAATAAAGGCGTTATTAACTCAAAAGTTAGCTTTGGACTACTGAGCGTATAGTGGATACTCACAAAATATGGTAGGTGATTGATATATAAATACCCTATTTCACATTTTACTTTAAGATGCAGGGTTGATTTGGGGGTTTTTTCCCCCACATGAACATCTCTGAAGCATCTGCCATTTAATGGTATCTTACAATAATTATCATTGACAGCCAGTTTTGTGAAAACTTGTTGACACCTTCTGGTGAGATTAAGAAAGGTCCTGTATTCAAATTTCTTATAGTTGGTGAAATATCACTAGTTTGCCTTTAACCTTTACTTAATGCAGTGGGTGGACATTGCAATGTATGGGGCAAGGCACATAGCAAATAGCTTGTGACCTGTTGCTTGACAGTAGCTACTTTCATTTCCAAAAAAATGAAAGTATTTGACCTTACGTTGTGTTTACTTGCTCTCACTGATGTCAGTGGGTTGTACAGGACCTGGTGACCCCATAGGTCAACTATTAAGCTAGAGGTCAAGAGACCAATTTGTTTTTCTCATTACATTCACAGAGCTAGGGAACTTCAGATCTTAGGACTTGATAAAAAACCAAGTAGTGTTTTCATGCAGGAATTTGTTTCCAACACTTCTTGGGAAATAACATGTTTTTCTGAATCCTAAGAAAAGTACGTCAAGGAATCAAAAAACTGGAAAAAATTATTCTAGTTCTCCCGTTAGAGTTAATCTTAACAGTCAACACAGAAACATGGGGACTTCCTGGCGGTCCAGTGGTTAAGACTCCACACTTCCACTGCATGGGGCACAGGTTCAGTCCCTGGTCGGGGAACTAAGATCCCACATACTGCATGACGTGGCCAAAAAATGAATTAAAAAAAAACAAAACAGAAAAAACACAGAAAATGACTGCTTTGGAAGAATCCACTAATGGCAAGTTGAAAGTATAAACTGGAAATGCTGGTACCTAGAATCAAAGGTTAAGATCAATGGGAGCACCTTGAAAAGAAGCAATTGCAGTCAAATCAGTCCTGGCTATAGCTGTTGCCGTTTTATAAGTACGTGTTCATGGCCCTGTCTGCTGCTGTGTAAATATTCATGAGTCTATACTATACAGGAATCCTGTGAGTGGTGCTCCAGGAAACAGGAAGTTTCAAAAGCAAAAGAATTCCTCATATTGGCATTTTTAAAAATAGATTTATTTATTTTTGGCTACGTTGGGTCTTCATTGCAGCGCACGGGCTTTCTCTAGTTGTGGTGAGCGGGGACTACTCTTCGTGCACGTGCTTCTCATTGCGGTGGCTTCTCTTGTTGCGGAGCACGGACTCTAGGCGCACAGGCTTCAGTAGTTGCGGCTCGCGGGCTCTAGAGCGCAGGCTCAGTAGTTGTGGCGCATGGGCTTAGTTGCTCCGCGGCATGTGGGATCTTCCCGGACCAGGGCTCGAACCCGTGTCCCCTGCATTGGCAGGCGGATTCTTAACCACTGCGCCACCAGGGAAGTCCCCATATTGGCATTTTTGATGTGATTCCATGTAGTGCTATAAACCTTACTAAGAGTTCTAAGTGTACATTATTCAACTATTACCCAGTAATGTTCACAGCATTTTCCATTATTTGAATATTCACTGTAGGCTACAGTTCTTGTAAATACTACAAACCAAAAATTTTAAAAGATAAATAAATTTATTAGAGTTTGAAAAATATTGTAAGTGTTTAAAGAATAACTTGAGATTTGGGGAATTCCTGAGAATTCCAATTCCTCGTTTGTGAATCCTGGAGGTTAATATATGTCAGGAGTTCAGAAACACTAGTACCAAGAGGTCAAATTTGTGCCTAGAATTTCAGTAACTCACGTGGGTTTTAGGGTTTTCAGCAGCAGTTCCATGAAGGGCCAGAAGGTGGAGGTGGTGCTTCATGCAAGTAGCTTGGTTATTCTCTAAACAGTGAGTATCACTCTTGACTCTTGAGAGCAGGAAAGCTTTTTCCTTTGCTTAGGAAGGAAATTTCAGAAACGTCCACACATCCAGCCTATCTTCAAAATATTTCAGGGAGAAATAGTACTACACAAACTCTTATTGAAAACAGAAGAGGAGGAATTCACCAGTAAAGCCATCTGGGGCTACAGTTTTCTTTGTTGATCTTTTTTTTTCCCCCCTTACAATTTATTTATTTATTTATTTTTGGCTGCGTTGGGTCTTCCTTGCTGCGAGCGGGCTTTCTCTCTAGTTGTGGCCAGCGGAGGCTACTCTTCGTTGCGGTGCACGGGCTTCTCATTGCAGTGGCTTCTTTTGTTGCAGAGCACGGGTTCTAGGCGCGTGGGCTTCCGTAGTTGTGGCTTGCGGGCTCTAGAGCGCAGGCTCAGTAGTTGTGGCGCACGGGCTTAGTTGCTCCGCGGCATGTGGGATGTTCCCGGACCAGGGCACGAACCTGTCCCCTGCGTTGGCAGGCCGATTCTTAACCACTGCGCCACCTGGGAAGTCCCAGGGAAGTCCCTGTTCATAGTTTTTTAAGCTACAAATTCTGTTTCTTTAATACTTAAAATACCTATTCAGGTTATCTATTTTTACCTGAATGAATTTTGGTAGTTTGTGTCTATCAAAGAATTTGTCCATTTCATCAGTGTTCTTGATTTCAAAAGCATAAAGTTTTTTATACTGTTCCCTTATTACCCTTTTAATGTCTGTAGAATCTCTAGTGATGTTCCCTCTTTTATTCCTTTTTTTTGCTCTTTTGTCTTGGTCTGCCTAGAAGCTTTTCAGTTTTATTGACCTTTTCAAGCAACTATCTTGTTTCAATGATTTCTTTTTCTTTTGTTTTCCTGCTAATTTAATTTCTGTTCTTTATTTCCTTTTACCCAAGTTTATTTACTCTTTTTTTTTTCTAGTTTCTTAAAGTAAATGCTTAGACCATTACTTTGAGGCCTTTTTCTCTTCTATAATATAAGCATTTGATGCTGTAACTTTATCTTTTAAGCACTGCTATAGCCACATCCCCAAACTTTTGATATGTTGTACTTTTATTTCCATTCAATTCAGAATGTTTTTCATTAATTATGGAAAATTCTTGGCCATTTTCTCTTAATATATTGTCTCTCCTTTGCTGTCTTTATGTCTGTCTAGTTGACACAGTTTGAACCATTCCTTTTTTATCCCTGTGTTTCTTATAATGGCAATCTCATTGTTCTTTAAAACTCTGGTTAATTTTCTCAGTTCTGTCTTTAAGTTTTTCAACCTTGCCTAAATTCATCTATTAATAGTTTAATTTTAATAACTATATCTGAAAAGTCTAGTAATTTAAAAATATCCTTTTCTTTTCCACATTAAACAGACTTTTGTACTCTCAGTTTATTTTATTTTGTGAAAAAATTTGTGGTATTGTCCTGTGTTGTATATCTGCTGACTCTTACTTCAAGTAGATTGTCTTGTTTGTAAATTTTGATTGGAACATAACTTTTTGAGACTTTTTCTACCCCTTGTGAGAATCATCCCCCCCCCCCCGCCCCGCCCCGCCACTATAATTGTTGTGACCTGGATTGTGGAAGCTTCCCACCAGAGAGGTCTTTTAAATATGTTTCAAGACTATTCATGAGCATTTTTATATCTGCTTTAGTCTGTGTTAGATAATTTCAGCATTATCTCTGTCATCTCAGCACTGATGTTCGTTCTTGTCTTTACCTGGTTTTTCATACGGTGAAGCTGTTTTGGATTGTATCCTGGACATTTTTAATATGATTTTATGAGACTCTGGGTCTTGTTTAAATCTGCCAATCTGTTGGTACTTCTAATTCTTGTCTACACCAATATGCCTGTCCCTATTTGCTTTTCAGAATCCTCAAATAGCCACTTCATGCATTCTGTCCAGGTTTTATAGCTGCATCCAGTGGGAAAGATGGGGTGGAATGTGCTTGCTTCATCTTACCTAGAACCTTCCCTCTAGAGGAATAAATTGCTTTATTCGGATAAAGCAATTTTAAATTGCTTTATTCGGATCACACTAGCTCCTGACCAGTTTTTATGTTACTTTCCTAAGATTTGAACCTCAACCTTAATCCCAAACTTAAATTATGCACACAGGCCTTAGTTTGAATTCTGAAGTGAGCTGAGTCCAGAAACAAGACAAAATTCCCTGCTGTCTTCCTGTGACAGTAGACAGAATTATTTAGTTTATTCTTTCAGTAAAAGTTTTAGCTTTTGGCAGGGAGTGCAGTTTTAGTCTCACTTTCAACTCCCTTTCTATGGTGGATCCAAAGTTTTTTTTTCCTATCCCCAACAGAGTATTAAAGACTTTCGTATCAAGCTCTCTGGGGCAACTGCATCTACCCCACTAGTTTTCCTTATCCTTTTTGTCTCTATACCTGTGGATTTCCGTTCTTTCTTTTAAATATAGCTGTTCATTAAAATTTTTAAGTTTATATTTTATCTAGCATTTATAAGGGTTTGTAGCAGAAAGATTTTCAGATTTTCTTGATCACTGTCTTGTTGAAACAGAAGTACTTTCTGTACTATAAAAATTCTATAGAACTTTACTTTTAAAAACCTACTCATATGCAAAAAAAACAAAATTGGAGGCCCAAATGGGATAGTAACTCATTTATTGCTAAAATTACTGGAATTTTTTTATATACACAGCTAGATATAAGTGTAAATGTGTATTTGTAATTATGAGTGTTTATATTTATATATGTTTTAGGCTAGAAACTGTCGAATCAGGATTAAAAGAGCTGTTATCTCTTATGACTCTTTAGGGGGAAAAAAAAAACCTATGTTTGCCTTGGAAAAAGTGTTCTCAGTATAATGAAATTAATACTGGCTTCAAATTACAACTTTTCAGGTACTGTGGAAAGGGCAGTTTTAATTTTTGAGAACAAAAATAAATACTGCTCTAAATAACTAAAGAGAACTTAGGTTTGTGTGGTTACTTTTTTCTTTGTTTTGTTTGCTTGGTATCTTCTGTTTTCTTGGCATTCACTGTAAAATTCACTAGGAATCTCAATTTAGGATAGGGAGATTGCCTTTTTCTTGCAGTGGTTTCTTGTCAGAAACACGTTCTCCCCTTCTCTCCCGCCAGGAATGAGTAGCGACAGTGATATTGAATGTGACACTGAGAACGAGGAGCAGGAAGAGCACACCAGCCTGGGCAGATTTAGCGACGCTTTCATGGCACAGCCCCCAGATGAAGGTGCAACACGTGATATCATTTCACGGGGATTAATAAAACCATCTCTTCTGCTGCTGCTGCTGCTTCCTTTGCTTCTCTTTCTGCTTCTGCTTCTTCTGCTTTGCTGCTTCTGCTTCTTTTTCTTTTTTAAATTATTGTCATTTGTGAGACGACATTCTGTGGGGTAAACTAAATGGTGAGTACTGAAAACATTTGGTAGGTAGTATTTGCCTGGTCAGACACCACCTGATGCGTGCTGCTTACGGGGTGGAGCAAGTGTTGGCAACCTGCTTTGGTACAGCCTATGACCTGAGAATGGAAAAAGAAAACAAGCCAAACAAAAAAGAATTTTCAACGGAGACCATTTGTGGCCTGCAGTGCCTAAATATTTACTGTCTGCTCCTTTATAGAAAATGTTGCCAGTCCCTGGGGAGGTTTCAGATTTTTTTTTTTTTTTTTTTTTTCTTTTCAGAGATATTTGTAGCCTAGCTAATAAGGTAGCTTTTTTAAAGATAACTCTTTCTGACTTCTTAGAAATGCATGCTGATTATGGAATCATTGATTTTATTACCACTTCCTCCTAAAAAAGTCTTAGGAAAAAACTCACTGAGAGAAACCCATTGTTAGTAGTTTTGTTTTGTTTTATTTTAGGTATACAGCATAATGATTTGATATATGTATACATTGCAAAATGATCACCACAATAAGTTTAACATCCATCACCCATTGTTAATATTTTATCCAGAGACCTTAATGGTCAATCTGAGCATTCCTCTATAAGAGTTCCTGGAATAACAACATTGTCAGGCTTATGTTAATTGTCAGCTTTATATTTTACATATTTCCCTGATATTCTAGTGTCTTTTTTAGTACAGATTCAGTCATTTGATGATTTTTTAAGTATTAAGGTACTCTTAGCAATATTCTCTGTTTATAAAAGAAGCAGCCAAATTTCAGGCAAGTTATTTTGAGTGCTGATGAGTTTTTGTAGTGATATTTGCATGTGCAGTTTAATTGGCTTGGAAACACATTTTATATTTACGAAATCAGTCTTTAGAGTGTACATCGTCTTCGCTTCCTAGTCCCTTCTTTAACTGCTCCCATAGTGTCCCAAGGACGACAAAGTCAGGCAGTGCCTTTCATCTTCTAATTGTGGGTGTCTATTACACATTTTGTTTTTTTCTCCTTTATTTTCCCTTTGAGTTTGCTTACACTTGACTCAGATCAAAAATTCTCTAAAAATAGAGATTTGTTCACAACCCAGCACATCTTTATCACTTAAATAACACACTTGGTAAGATCGTTTAGAGATAAGGAAAAGAAAATACTGGTCTTTTAAAAATGTTAACTCTTTTTTTTTTCTCCTAGATACACATTCCAGTTTTCCTGATGGTGAACAAATAGGCCCTGAAGATCTCAGCTTCAATACTGATGAAAACAGTGGAAGGTAATTTTCAAATCAAGAAAACTGACTTGCAAGCTACCTTGACCCTGAATTTTGCTGTAGTTGGTGCTCAAATTTATCAACAGTCAGATAATCAGATTTGGTCTTCTTTTTTTCATCATCTCTACTTGAAATAGTAATTCTGAAACTTTAGAAAGTAGCACAATTCTAGTGTAAGACATTAGTACACAGGAAAAAGTTGTGTGGGAAGAACTCTGTGTAATGTAATGAAATAACAGTGTAGCCTCAATTAATTTAGTAAATAGTATATTCATAAAAGGCAGTTTGTCTACTATAACAGAAGGGCAATTAACTGCCAGGAAACGTACCTGGAGACAGTGCATGCACTCAGTAACCTGCTCAGCATCGGTGCTCTTCTGTCTTGGCTAGACACTCAGTTGCGTTTAAATGACCACCTTTATATTTTGGGTTTTAATTATAGTTTATAGTTTCACTAGTGCCTGTAGATTAGTGAGCAGAAATATTACTAATGTGTACATTCTTCCCTGTAGACACTTTATGTGGATAACTGAAGTAACACTAGACTGAATCAATCTCCTCTTTGGAATATGTTGACTGACTGAGGTTAATTTATTTATCTTTTCTTGTTTGTTCAAGTGCAGGCACACTGATTAATGACACCTAAGCTTTCTTTTGTGTGACTTTTACAAATGTAATTTTAAATGAATTAAGTTAATATGGATTGGTTATGTTCCTGGTCGTATGAACACATGTAAGAACATTTAAAATTATTTCGTTTTTTCTGCTTCTTACTAAACAATTATAATGTAACGAGTATTTTAAAACCCTGTTTTCTCCTTTATTTTCATTAGTTGGACATTGATTTCAGTGTCAATACATTTAAAGATTCCTACATATTGTACTGTGGCTTACATGAAACTGTGGTATAAAGTTTACTTTCATACTCAGAATTAGTCCAAAATAATTGCCAAACTTTATCATTGTGCTCTTGCATTTGTTTTTGAGCTGCTATACTATTTGTGAAAATTACACTGAAAGTTGACTAAGAGACTATTGAAAAAGCATGGATATATACACGTGAGAGGCATCTCATCTGCTTATTTTTTACTTAATGAATATTGTTCCCTTTTCCATGTCTAGCGTCTTGCCGAATGCTGTGATTCATGGTTTGCTTTTGTTCAAAACAGTTTGCACTTTTTGTTAATAAAATGATGCTGAGAAAATGTTATGCCTCTGCAATTTATTAAAAGTGGAACAGGAAGCCCCCCTTTTTCCTATTCCTATTGCCTGTGTATAATAGAGGCTGTTGAGCTGTAAGTAGAATGCATGAGGAAGTTAGAAGACTTATTTATAATCTCCATAATGTGTATGGTTACTTTTTCTCCTTAAATTAGTTGGAAATATTTAAGTAGTATAATCATATGAGAAGTTAAAATTTAGCATTTGCTTACTACCATGATAGCATTGGCGTGCTGTCGTATAGTTATTAGGTAGCTTATTGTGCAATGCTCTGAAACATTACTAATAAGTTCTTCACATTTCATTTTCTATTAGCTGGAAATGTACTTATGTTCATTACATTTTGATGAGATCATATTCTAAATCAAACTTATTTCTTTGCTACATTGTAATGGGTAAAACTATAATGTAAGAATTTTGCACCTTTAGTGTTGAGAACAAATCATTGTAAGAATTGATTTTGTAGAGGTTTTTTTTTTAATTGAGGCTTACAGAATTCATAAAGACAAGTGTGATTGGCTCTGCTTTGGCACTGTCACTATTGCGTAGCTGTTTCTTGACCTGTATATGATATACAACTGAGTGCTTTCCAGTGTACCTTTATAACTTATTTTCAAAATATGGAAAACCACTTGTGGTTAAGAACTAAGAGAAGCCGGAGAATAGACTGTTCATTTGGGGAAATTTACTTGTAAGAGCTTTTAGCACAAGTGATTTAATCATGAGATTCTCTTGGGTCATTAATCTATACAATAACATTTTTTTTTTGAATTTTATTTTATTTGTTTTTTTATACAGCAGGTTATTAGTCATCCATTTCATACACATCAGTATATACATGTCAATCCCAATCTCCCAATTCATCACACCACCACCACCACCACCCCCGCCGCTTTCCCCCCCTTGGTGTCTGTACGTTTGTTCTCTACATCTGTGTCTCAATTTCTGCCCTGCAAACCGGTTCATCTGTACCATTTTTCTAGGTTCCACATATATGCGTTAATATATGATATTTGTTTTTCTCTTTCTAACTGACTTCACTCTGTATGACAGTCTCTAGATCCATCCATGTCTCTACAAATGACCCAATTTCGTTCCTTTTTGTGGCTGAGTAATATTCCATTGTGTATATGAACCACATCTCCTTTTCCATTCGTCTGTCGATGGGCATTTAGGTTGCTTCCATGACCTGGCTATTGTAAACAGTGCTGCAGTGAACATTGGGGTGCATGTGTCTTTCTGAATTATGGTTTTCTCTGGGTTTATGCCCAGTAGTGGGATTGCTGGATCATATGGTAATTCTATTTTTAGTTTTTTAAGGAACCTCCATACTGTTCTCCATAGTGGCTGTATCAATTTACATTCCCACCAACAGTGCAAGAGGGTTCCCTTTTCTCCACACCCTCTCCAGCATTTGTTGTTTGTCGATTTTCTGATGATGCCCATTCTAACTGGTGTGAGGTGATACCTCATTGTAGGTTTGATTTGCATTTCTCTAATAATTAGTGATGTTGAGCAGCTTTTCATGTGTTTCGTGGCCATCTGTATGTCTTCTTTGGAGAAATGTCTATTTAGGTCTTCTGCCCATTTTTGGATTGGGTTGTTTGTTTTTTTAATATTGAGCTGCATGAGCTGTTTATATATTTTGGAGATTAATCCTTTGTTGACTCGTTTGCAAATATTTTCTCCCATTCTGAGGGTTGTCTTTTCGTCTTATTTATGATTTCTTTTGCTGTGCAAAAGCTTTGAAGTTTCATTAGGTCCCATTTGTTTATTTTTGTTTTTATTTCCATTACTCTAGGCAGTGGATCAAAAAAGATCTTGCTGTGATTTATATGAAAGAGTGTTCTTCCTATGTTTTCCTCTAAGAGTTTTATAGTGTCTGGTCTTACATTTAGGTCTCTAATCCATTTTGAGTTTATTTTTGTATATGGTGTTAGGGAGTGTTCCAGTACATGTAGCTGTCCAGTTTTCCCAGCACCACTTATTGAAGAGACTGTCTTTTCTCCATTGTATATCCTTGCCTCCTTTGTCATAGATTAGTTGACCATAGGTGCATGGGTTTATCTCTGGGCTTTCTATCCTGTTCCATTGATCTATGTTTCTGTTTTTGTGCCAGTACCATATTGTCTTGATTACTGTAGCTTGGTAGTATAGTCTGAAGTCAGGGAGCCTGATTCCTCCAGCTCCATTTTTTTCCCTCAAGACTGCTTTGGCTATTCGGGGTCTTTTGTGTCTCCATACAAATTTTAAGATTTTTTGTTCTAGCTCTGTAAAAGATGCCATTGGTAATTTGATAGGGATTGCATTGAATCTGTAGATTGCTTTGGGTAGTATAGTCATTTTCACAATATTGATTCTTCCAATCCAAGAACATGGTATATCTCTCCATCCGTTGGTATCATCTTTAATTTCTTTCTTCAGTGTCTTATAGTTTCCTACATACAGGTCTTTTGTCTCCCTAGGTAGGTTTATTCCTAGGTATTTTATTCTTTTTGTTGCAGTGGTAAATGGGAGTGTCTCCTTAATTTTTCTTTCAGATTTTTCATCATTAGTGTATAGGAATGCAAGAGATTTCTGTGCATTAATTTTGTATCCTACAACTTTACCAAATTCATTGATTAGTTCTAGTAGTTTTCTGGTGGCATCTTTAGGATTCTCTCTATATAGTATCATGTCATCTGCAAACAGTGACAGTTTTACTTCTTCTTTTCCAATTTGTATTCCTTTTATTTCTTTTTCTTCTCTGATTGCCATGCCTAGGACTTCCAAAGTTTTATGTTGAATAATAGTGGTGAGAGTGGACCTCCTTGTCTTGTTCCTGATCTTAGAGGAAATGCTTTCAGTTTTTCACCATTGAGAATGATGCTTGCTGTGGGTTTGTCGTATATGGCCTTTATTATGTTGAGGTAGGTTCCCTCTATGCCCACTTTCTGGAGTTTTTAATCATAAATGGGTGTTGAATTTTGTCAAAAGCTTTTTCTGCATCTGTTGAGATGATCATATGGTTTTTCTTCAATTTGTTAATATGGTGCATCACATTGATTGATTTACATATATTGAAGAATCCTTGCATCCCTGGGATAAATCCCACTTGATCATGATGTATGATCCTTTTAATGTGTTGTTGGATTCTGCTTGCGAGTGTTTTGTTGAGGATTTTTGCATCTATATTCGTCAGTGATATTGGTCTGTAATTTTCTTTTTTTGTAGTATCTTTGTCTGGTTTTGGTATCAAGGTGATGGTGGCCTCATAGAATGAGTTTGGGAGTGTTCCTTCCTCTGCAATTTTTTGGAAGAGTTTGAGAAGGATGGGTGTTAGCTCCTCTCTAAATGTTTGATAGAATTCACCAGTGAAGCCATCTGGTCCTGGACTTTTGTTTGTTGGAAGATTTTTAATCACAGTTTCAGTTTCATTACTTGTGATTGGTCTGTTCATATTTTCTATTTCTTCCTGGTTCAGTCTTGGAAGGTTATAGCTTTCTAAGAATTTGTTCATTTCTTCCAGGTTGTCCATTTTATTGGCATAGAGTTGCTTGTAGTTGTCTCTTAGGATGCTTTGTATTTCTGCGGTGTCTGTTGTGACTTCTCCTTTTTCAGTTCTAACTTTATTGATTTGAGTCCTCTCCCTCTTTTTCTTGATGAGTCTGGCTAATGGTTTATCAATTTTGTTTATCTTCTCAAAGAACCAGCTTTTAGTTTTATTGATCTTTGCTATTGTTTTCTTTGTTTCTATTTCATTTATTTCTGCTCTGATCTTTATGATTTCTTTCTTTCTGCTAACTTTGGGTTTTGTTTGTTCTTCTTTCTCTAGTTCCTTTAGGTGTAAGGTTAGATTGTTTATTTGAGATTTTTCTTGTTTCTTGAGGTAGGCTTGTATAGTTATAAACTTCCCTCTTAGAACTGCTTTTGCCACATCCCATAGGTTTTGGATCGTTGTGTTTTCATTGTCATTTGTCTCTGGGTATTTTTTGATTTCTTCTTTGATTTCTTAAGTGATCTCTTGGTTGCTTAGTAACGTATTGTTTAGCCTCCATGTGTTTGTGTTTTTTACGTTTTTTTTCCCCTGTAATTGATTTCTAATCTCATAGCATTGTGATCAGAAAAGATGCTTGATATGATTTCAGTTTTCTTAAATTTACTGAGGCTTGATTTGTGACCCAAGATGTGATCTATCCTGGAGAATGTTCTGTGCGTACTGGAGAAGAAAGTGTAATCTGCTGTTTTTGGATGGAATGTGCTATAAATATCAATTAACTCTATCTGGTCTATTGTGTCATTTAACGCATTTCTTTCCTTATTAATTTTCTGCTTGGATGATCTGTCCATTGGTGTAAGTGAGGTGTTAAAGTCCCCCACTATTCTTGTGTTACTGTCGATTTCCTCTTTTATAGCTGTTAGCAGTTGCTTTATGTATTGAGGTGCTCCTATGTTGGGTGCATATATATTTATAATTGTTATATAATCTTCTTGGATTGATCCCTTGATCATTATGTGGTGTCCTTCCTTGTCTCTTGTAGCATTCTTTGTTTTAAAGTCTATTTTATCTGATATGAGTATTGCTACTCCAGCTTTCTTTTGATTTCCATTTGCATGGAATATCTTTTTCCATCCCCTCACTTTCAGTCTGTATGTGTCCCTAGGCCTGAAGTGGGTCTCTTGTAGACAGCACATATATAGGTCTTGTTTTTGTATCCATTCAGCAAGCCTGTGTCTTTTGGTTGGAGCATTTAATCCATTCACGTTTAAGGTAATAATCGATATGTATGTTCTTATTACCATTTTCTTAATTGTTTTGGGTTTGTTTTTGTAGGTCCTTTTCTTCTCTTGTGTTTCCCACTTAGAGAAGTTCCTTTAGCATTTGTTGCAGAGCTGGTTTGGTGGTGCTGAATTCTCTTAGCTCTTGCTTGTCTGTAAAGCTTTTGATTTCTCCATCGAATCTGAATTAGATCCTTGCTGGGTAGAGTAATCTTGGTTGTGGGTTCTTCCCTTTCATCACTTTAAGTATATCATGCCACTCCCTTCTGGCTTGTAGAGTTTCTGCTGAGAAATAAGCTATTAACCTTATGGTAGTTCCCTTGTATGTTATTTGTTGTTTTTCCCTTGCTGCTTTCATTAATTTTTCTTTGTCTTTAATTTTTGCCAATTTGATTACTATGTGTCTTGGTGTGTTTCTCCTTGGGTTTATCCTGTAAGTGACTCTCTGCGCATCCTGGACTTGGGTGGCTGTTTCCCATGTTAGGGAAGTTTTCGACTATTATCTCTTCAAATATTTTCTTGGTTCCTTTCTCTCTGTCTCTCCTTCTGGGGCCCCTATAATGCGAATGTTTTGGCATTTAATGTTGTCCCAGAGGTCTCTTAGGCTGTCTTCATTTCTTTTCATTCTTGTTTCTTTATTCTGTTCCGTGGCAGTGAATTCCACCATTCTGTCTTCCAGGTCACTTATCTGTTCTTCTGCCTCAGTTATTCTGCTATTGATTCCTTCTAGTGTGTTTTTCATTTCAGTTATTGTATTGTTCATCTCTGTTTGTTCTTTAATTCTTCTAGGTCTTTGTTAAACATTTCTTGCATCTTCTCAATCTTTGCCTCCATTCTTTTTCCGAGGTCCTGGATCATCTTCACTATCATTATTCTGAATTCTTTTTCTGGAAGGTTGCCTATCTCCACTTCATTTAGTTGTTTTTCTGGGGGTTTATCTTGTTCCTTCATCTGGTACCTAGCCCTCTGCCTTTTCATTTTGTCTATCTGTCTGTGAATGTGGTTTTCCTTCCACAGGCTGCAGGATTGTAGTTCTTCTTGTTGCTGCTGTCTGCCCTGTGGTGGATGAGGCTATCTAGGAGGTTTGTGCAAGTTTCCTGATGGGAGGGACTGGTGGTGGGTAGAGCTGGCTGTTGCTCTGGTGGGCAGAGCTCAGTAAAACTTTAATCCGCTTGTCTGCTGATGGGTGGGGCTGGGTCCCCTCCCTGTTGGTTGTTTGACCTGAGGCGACCCAACACTGTAGCCTACCTGGGCTCTTTGGTGGGGCTAATGGCGGACTCTGGGAGGGCTCACGCCAAGGAGTACTTCCCAGAACATCTGCTGCCAGTGTCCTTGTCCTCACGGTGAGACAGAGCCACCCCCCGCCTCTGCAGGAGACCCTCCAACACTAGCAGGTATGTCTGGTTCAGTCTCCCCTGGGGTCACTGCTCCTTCCCCTGGGTCCCGATGCGCACACTACTTTGTGTGTGCCCTCCAAGAATGGAGTCTCTGTTTCCCCCAGTCCTGTCAAAGTCCTGCAATCAAATCCCTCTAACCTTCAAAGTCTGATTCTCTAGGAATTCCTCCTCCCATCGCCGGACCCCCAGGTTCGGAAGCCTGACGTGGGGCTCAGAACCTTCACTCCAGTGGGTGGACTTCTGTGGTATACGTGTTCTCCAGTTTGTGAGTCACCCACCCAGCAGTTATGGGATTTGATTTTATTGTGATTGCGCCCCTCCTACCATCTCACTGTGGCTTCTCCTTTGTCTTTGGATATGGGGTATCTTTTTTGGTGAGTTCCAGTGTCTTCCTGTCAATGATTGTTCAGCAGTTAGTTGTGATTCTGGTGTTCTCGCAAGAGGGAGTGAGAGCACATCCTTCTACTCCGCCATCTTGAACCATCTCCTACAGTAGCATTTTGAGGTGTCCCTCTGTCCTTTATTTGGGGGGAAGTACCCGTTTTGTTTTTTGTTTTTAAATTGTAAATGTTTTTAACCTTTACTCTTATTTTTAATGACCTTGAGGTCTTTTTAGTCAGTGGATTCCCCATAATGGCATAGGGATATTTGAATCATAGTACATTTTGGATCTTGAGTATTTTTTTGGCTTTTCTTATGCTGTCAGGTTATGTATAAAAGCAATTAGGAGAGCTGCCCTTGTTTTAGATGAATTGAGAATTGGTTGAGACCCTTTTACATTGGTGGAATTTGAGTTCACTGTGTCAGCAAGACTATTTTTGGTTGTTATAGCTATAGGAAATTTTGAAGGTATTTCTTTATGCTTGTACAAAAATTTTGTAGGGAAAATTATTTGAACTTAATTGGTATATTATCTTCTCATATATTTTAGAAACCCAAGCCATTTGTACCATATTCTGATTTCTGATTCCATATTAAGAATAAAGTCTATCTCTTGAAAAGCAAAAAAAGTAAGCTTCTAAAGAAATGATTTGTAACTGCCCTCCTGGCATAAAATTCTCTATTTTTATAATTAAAGTTGATAACAGGTTTCATGAAAAAAACAAACTTGTAGGTAGCTAAAGGATGTACTCAAAAGCAGTTCTCCTATGATGAAGAAAATCATGTCCTGTCTGTTTTGTTGGGCTCCAGCTCACCTCAAGTATTGTTGTTTGTGAATTTAAAAATAGTAAGAAATATGCAGCATATACAAATTCACACAGTCCATTGAGGAAAACCTCTGGGGTTCAGTTAACAAGTATCTTCCTGGCATTCCCTCTAGGGGTAGACATTCCACCTTGTTGTGTGAATCAGAACTTTATTCCTTTTTACTGCTGAATAGTATTTCACTGTATGGATGTATATGATTTATTCATTTACCATTGAAGGACATTTGGGTTATTTCTAGTTTAGGGTGATTATGAACCTTATAAACATTTGTGTGTAGATTTTTGTGTGAACATAAGTTGTCATTCTCTAGGGTAATGTTTGCCTTGGAGTGGGATTGCTGGGTATGTAATAAAGAATTTGGCCTTTGTCCCTGGTTCCTGGGACATAGCCTCTTAAGTCCTTGGAATTTCCTGAGCGATAGGAGTGTCTTTGTTACTTATGGTGGATCCTGATAGCTTAGTTAATGAGATGACTCAGGGTAAGGACTGGCTGTGCCAGAAAGACTAACCATGTGATTAGAGGATTCGGCCACTGAGTCACATGTTATCAGCCTGAGTAGTTTAGACTCATTGCCAGTGAGTCAGTCATGCTTATGTAATGAAACCCCAGTAGAAACTCTGGACATTGAAGCTCAGCTGAGCTTCCCTGGTTGGCAGTACTCTGTCATAAATTGATGTTTTGGGAGGGTAACATGCTCTGATCACAAGGAAGCTTCACACTGGGACCCTCCTCTACCTCACCCTGTGTCTCTCCTTTTGCCAGGTTCTGATTGGTATCCTTTTGCTATAATAAAACTGGAATTGTAAGTATTTTCCTGAGTTTTGTGAGTTGTTCTAGTGAGTAATCACACCTAGGGGAGGGTTGGTGGGGGAACCCCAAACTTGCAGCTGGTATCTGAAGTGAGAGCAGTCTTGTGGAGGACTTTGCCTTTAACCTGTGAAGTTTAGCCTAACTCCAGGTACTTGGTGTCAGAACTCATTGCACTGAGTCATGAGGTAGGTATATGCTTAACTTTATAAGAAACTGCCAGACTTCCAGAAGGCACTGCCATTGCATTCCCACCAGCAACATATGAGGGTTTCCAATTATGCATATGTTAGACTGATATTGTTCCATAGCTCTTATATGTTCTGTTCTGGATTTATTTTGCTTTTGTTTTTCATTCATTCTTTTTCTTGTGTTTCAGTTAAGGTAATTTTTATCGACTTACCTTTAAATTTACTGATTCTCTTCTCAGCAATGGTAGATCAACTGATCAGCCCATCAAAGGCATTCATCATCTTTGTTACAGTATTTTTCATTTCTGGTATTTCTATTTATTATAGTTTCTGTTTCTTTGCTGAAATCACCCACATGATCTTGCATGTTGCCCACCATTTCCACAACATATTAACCATAGTTATTTTAAATTCTGTAAGCTCCAAAATCCATGTCATATCAGATTCTGGTTCTGATGGTTACTTCACTCTGTATTTGGCTTTTTTGTTTTTGTTTGTTTATTTTTTTGGAGTTCAGGTTGTTTTGTTTTTTTTAAAAAATTTTTATTAGAGTATAGTTGATTTACAATGTTATGTTAGTTTCAGGTGTACAGCAAAGTGAATCAGTTATACATATACATATATTAACTCTTTTTAAGATTCTTTTCCTATATAGGTCATTACAGAGTATTGAGTAGAGTTCCCTGTGCTATACAGTAGGTCCTTAATTAGTTATCTATTTTATATATTGTAGTGTGTATATATCAATCCCAATCTCCCAATTTATCCCTCCCCGCCCCCTTCCCCACTGGTAACTAATTAAGGACCTACTGTATAGGTATTTACAAACATAAATTTGTTTTTTTATTTACAAACATAAATTTGTTTTTTACATCTGCAACTCTATTTCTGTTTTGTAAGTAAGTTCATTTGTACCATTTTTTTAGATTCCACATATAAGTGATATCATATGATATTTGTCTTTCTCTGATTTACTTCACTCAGTATGACAATCTCTAGGTCCATTCATGTTGCTACAAATGGCATTATTTTGTTCTTTTTTATGGCTAAATAATATTCCATTGTATATATGTACCACATCTTCTTTATCCACTCCTCTGTTGATGGACATTTAGATGGCTCCCATGTCTTGGCTATTGTAAATCGTGCTGCCGTGAACATTGGGGTGCATGTATCTTTTCGAATTATGGTTTTCTCCAGATATATGCCCAGGAATGGGATTGCTGGATCATATGGTAGCTCTGTTTCTAGGTTTTTAAGAAACCTCCATACTGTTCTCCATAGTGGTTGTACCAGTTTACATTCCCACCAAGCTCAAATTTAATTGGCTCAAGTTACAAAGGTCCCCAAGGAGGGCCTGGGAGGGGAGGCCACCTGGAGAGAACCTGGGAGAGGCAGGTTCCCTGCCAGTACCCACCACCCTGGTTACTTCACTCTTTTTTTTTTTTTTTTTTTAATAGTTTTATTTATTTATTTATTTATTTTTGGTTGCATTGTGTCTTCGTTTCTGTGCGAGGGCTTTCTCTAGTTGCGGCGAGCGGGGGCCACTCTTCATCGCGGTGCGCGGGCCTCTCACTGTCGCAGCCTCTCTTGTTGCGGAGCACAGGCTCCAGACACGCAGGCTCAGTAGTTGTGGCTCACAGGCCTAGTTGCTCCACGGCATGTGGGATCTTCCCAAACCAGGGCTTGAACCCCTGTCCCCTGCATTGGCAGGCAGATTCTCAACCACTGTGCCACCAGGGAAGCCCTACTTCACTCTTAAGAATATATTTTTTCTTGTTTTCAGATGCATCTGTGTATTTTGTTGAAAACACATTTTGTGTAGGACAGTAGATTGATGAATGGGTTTTCTGCCTAAAAATGGGCAGGCCTTTCCTGCTGCTTAGACCTTTACTGCAGAATTTGAATTAATCTAGTTAGGAGTTGTGTTTGGTTTGAGGTTCATGGTTGCTGTGATTAACCTTAGTGGCTTTGAGTTCCTATAGCAATACATTGCATTCCTGATTGGGGATGGATTACCAGAGCAGTGTCTCTTCTGACCTTGAGTTTAGGGCTTCCCTTTGTACTGTGCCTCAGAAAGTTGTTAAGTCTCTGCATGCTGTTGTTGCTTTCCTGTCCTTCTCCCAGAAGTGTTCTGTTATTTGAAGCTTGACTGGAGGCAGGGGAGAGACTGACATTCTCGGATTAAGGGGAAGCTTTAGGCGCTGTGTGTTTCAGTTTACTGTGTCTTGATTCACTTGCCCCTCCACAGCTAGTTGTAGGCCCGGTGATATTCCTGCCTCCCCCAGAGTAGGGTTTTTCTTCCCTGTTCCCTTTCATCAGCTGCAATGACTTTTCACAGGTACCCTAAGGGTGGCAGCATTTGTGGCCCTTTTCCCCCATAGAATAACATTTATGTAGGAGAGATGGGAGAAAGGGTCTGATAGTTTCTTGACTCTCCCACATCCCACTGCTGGGTCTGCACCACAGTTGACCCTTAGGGCTGTTTCTAATCTTTTCTTTGAGCACCTGGTAGAGTTTGCAAGAGAGTGCAGACTCCACTAATTTCTGCAGCTCCCGGGACTTCCCACTGTCCTGCCAGCACCAGTTCATTACTAACTCATGCTAAACAGTTTTTTCCAGTGTCTGCTTATAGCTGCCCTATGTAAACTAGTGCTGATGGCTCGTCTTTCCCGGCAGGTGCCTGCCCCTCTTTAGATTTGGGCCAGTTGCAACCTCGGCTCTCTGATGGGTTTGAAAAAAGTCATAATTTGAAGTTAATCTGGATTTTTTTTTTTTTTTTTTTTTTTCTTTTGTAAGGGTGGAAGCAATATTCCCTTTAGCTCTACATTTCAGAATTGGAAGCTGGAAGTACTGTGGTTTTCAAAATATATATAATTATATTTTTTGAATTAAAAAGTAAGTGTAATTAATTTCACATTCACAATTCAGAAAGTAATGAGCCATTCTTAGTTTTCTATCCAAAAGAATTTTTTATTTTTCTTTTAATTATAAAGGTGATAAGATTATAGAAAATTTGGGAAGTACAAAACTGAAAGAGCCATGTGTGTGTTTGTGTTCCTTTTAGTCTTTTCATAGTGATATTTTTAGATTTCCCCTCATTTATCGCTAGTTCCCACATTAACCCATACATGGCTTCATAGTCTTACGGAAGTTTCATAGAAGTTTTAAAATTCTGTCTAGGGAGGGTTAAGAGCAAATGGTGACATCCGTCATTGTATAGTTTGGGACATAAATTATATGGTCTGCTCTGTTTCTAAAAACCTTTTTCTCCACTTGGCACATTTATGTGTTTTTTCCTATTAGAGAGTCTTCTCTTCCATTCCTGCAGAGCCTCTGCCCAGCCAGAGCCCTTGCCTGAGTCCTGCAGGGCAGTTAAGTCTGTCTCCTTATGTGCATTTAGGAAAGCCTACTCCATAGGCCTCCCTGCTATTCAGTTTCATTTGATCCCATAGCAACTCTTATTTGGCTTAATTGCCCACCCTGAATGCCCTAGCTCCAGGATCTCCCAGTGTAACAACTGGCAGGGACAACTTTTTCATCTTTGGTTAAATTCCAGTTACTCATTTGAAAGATGGTTTCTCCAAATACATATAATTCCTGACATATTTCACATTTATTTTTTCCCTAGTCCTAAAGCAGGATAAGAAAAATCAGAACCTGTGTGTGAGGGCCCCTGCTTGTACCATGAAGCAGGGCACATCTCATCTGGAGGTTTCATGACTGGGGGTCTTAGACTCAGCATAAGAGGGATGCTAAACTCAGCTGCTCAGGACGAGAGCACTTTTCTCCTGATCACCACTTAACAGTTTTGAGTCTGAGAGGAATTAGATTTGTTTGAAATATAAATTAAAAAGGCTCTTCTATGAGATTATTCCTTGGCCAAGCAGAAGTAGGTTTTCCTAAAGTGCAATAGAAGGGTGTTCTTTACTAATTGCTGTTAAAATGACAGAGGACAAACTTGTAATGGAAAAAGGAAATGAACAATTAAACACCTTATTTCAGGCAATCATACTGGATAATTTGGTAATTTAGATAAATTTCTATTAAATTCAAATGAGTTCAGTATACTTAGTGGTTTGCTTAATATCTTGCTGTGTGCTGCTTCAGAAAGAGATGTTCCTTTTGAACTAAGAATACTAATAGGGGATTTTTTTCAAGTATAAATAATCCTTATCAAAATATTGCTTTTCTTTCATTCCCTGCTTTAGCAAACTCTTGCAAATACATGATTCTTGCAGACCTTCACTTTGTTTTCTCAATTATTCTTTCTTTGGGTTCTATATAAAGTCATACTAAGTACTTGAATGAATTTAATGTAATTAGGAGTTTAAGGTTGTTATAACTATGGTGGGGAGAGGAGTGTAAGAATGCAGTGTATTGATTAGGTTTACTTATTTTTCAGGTTTAATGCCATTCCCTTAGATGGAGATGTCTTGTTTTATCAGCTTTATTTGTCCCCCACATTGTCCTTTCTTTCTCTTTTTATCTCCTGTTACTCTTCCTAACAGACTTTCAGCCACAATTCACCTGATTATTTCCTTTCTTCCAGTTTGAAACGACAAGGGGAAAGACGTAAGGGAGAGGGAAGAACTTGGGCTGGACGCAGAGTTTGAAGAATAAAGTAGTTGGGAGATTGGAGGAGTCAGCACTTAGCCGTTGGCAGGTCCTGTTCCTCATTCATCATCTATTTTAGGATAACCCCCTGCCCCCAACATTAAACTGATGGGGGAAATGTGTAAGATGAGATATATCTCTTCTGGTTTTTCTGGGGAGGGAATAACAACAGTTGTAGCAGCACTTAGCAAACTTTCTTTTTAAAATGTTCCCACTTTAAAGTTTAGAAAACTGCCACCTCAGGATTTTAATTTCAGTTCTGAGGGAATCAACCTAAATCCCAGCAC
The DNA here is from genome assembly GCF_009873245.2 of Balaenoptera musculus. Taxonomy (NCBI): domain Eukaryota; kingdom Metazoa; phylum Chordata; class Mammalia; order Artiodactyla; family Balaenopteridae; genus Balaenoptera; species Balaenoptera musculus. The sequence goes on along the minus strand of NC_045804.1, from coordinate 34,668,149 downwards.
TAAATAACCTTCCTTTGAATAAAAAGACAATTGCCTAGTGGTTTTAAGTTGCTGGGTTTTATTAAGATATTGGCAAAATGTGAACATACTTCTTACCTGAATGAACAGTTTTAATAAAATATGAAGGATCACTCATGATTACAACTGAACTCAAAAGTGAGCTGTAGAGAAGATTTATAAATTGATAAATTTGCTTGGTAAGAAATGATTCACTTCATTTGCTCCACTCCATAGAGAATTCTTTGCAGAGAAATGTCATGAACAAGAGAACAAAGCCTGTCTCTCACCAAAGAGCACCTAGAGTAAGAGGTAACACTGACGTGTCTGTACATTATCTCATGCATCAAAGTTTATCAGAGTATTTTCCTTTTCCAGAACAACTGCTGTGTCAGTCTGGAGCTCCCTATCATCTTTTATTTCATATTTTCTAATTAGTATAATATAAATAGTCTTTAAAACAGAAGATAAAATGCTGCTAGAGGAAGTAACAATAATTATTTTTCAACACAGTACCATTTCTGGGAAATAGTCGTAACACTGGCAGTATCTTGTTTTGGAAAAAAAGCATTTAAGCTAGTCACGGGTCAGAACAGAAGAGTGGGTATTTGTCCTTTAACGTCATGTGATTTTAAAAGGTGAAAAGAAGCATGTTCTTTCGTTTTCTAATTCATGATCCAAAGAATAATTCTCCTAAATTATGGTATGACCAAAACTTTTATGGCATTGCTTCGGTGTGAATGATCACTGAGTGAACGAATTATGTTTAAACAAACATTAAAATAATAATTTAGATCACTTTCTTACAAAGCCTCAGCAAGCCTTTGATGGGGAAGGAAGTACTTGAACCACAGCAGTTTTATCTGTAAACAAACACTTAACTTCTTTATGCATCATTTCATCTGCCCGTTGGATGTTGCGCTTCTTACTGGCACAGTGTTCCAGCAAAGGAGTATGGTTGTCATGAAGATGCAGTGTGACACTATACCACCATGTTGACATTGTAGTACCACTATAAATGTGGTCAGAATCAGACTCAGTGTTGACATTGACATTGTTGACATTGTCCTTGGAAAAGGTGTTAACTTTCCAGGATCCTCCTAGTTAAATTAAATGCAACAGTAACTTTATATTAATTCAAGGACAATGGATGGCACTTTTAGGTAAAGAAAAGATATATACATGTATTTCCACCATCCTTTTCAGTACAGACCTAAATGGGATTAATAGCCCCAGTGTTTGGTGCTGTAATGTTGCTTAACCTCAGATATCCCTCAAAAGCACACATCCAGAAAGTGAACAAAGGAAACCTTTAAATTAGGGACTGATTCCCTTTGAAACTCACAGTGAATGTACAAGGAGTTTGTATTGACTTCAGTTAGTGACTTGAAGTCTGTTTCCCTAACCAGTACTGCACTTTCTTTTTTATATTTATTATTTCCTATTCTAACAAACAAAACCTTAGCAAGCAAACAAGTTGATGCAGATCATGTTAAACTGTAAAAGGGATACTGCCATCTTAAGGATTGAATGTAGAACTTCCACCATCACTAAATCACACAATGAATAAAAGTACAAAACACATAATTCACAGACTGTACCTCAGCATTAACGGTTAATATATATTATATACTTTTATATCTGTCTAATATTTTTACAATCACCAGATACACCATCATTAAATACAAGTTACAGAAATGTGTAGATACCATTAGTAAGAGGGGGGACTTATTGCTTACGTCAGCAAGCAGCAGATGAGGGCACAGGATTTGAACTGAAGGGAACTACTTCCTATCACCAGTGGCATTAAGATATAATACTGCATTTCACAAAGCACTGCTTTTTATCTAGTTTATAGAACCAAGAGCAGTACATATCAGACCAATAACCACTACTTTAATATGTATTATAGAATTTTAAAGGACTTACCTTACAAGTGGTACCTAACTATTCTATAAATATGCATGTCGTGAACAAATGAATAGTAGTTGCTATTTTTTACAATATTGGCTTATAACGTGACCACACTAGGAACTACTTTGCTTTATTTTCTAGAGGGCTACTGGTATCAGAAATGGAGTTAACACTGCTTATGTAGTTACACCTACAAAATTCAGACCCTTAAAGATGTGGTCTCTTAGTCCCAATTTCATCCAACCATTTTTCCCCACTGAAAAAACCTGTCACTTGTACCTTATTTCCTTTCACCTTCTTTATTCTGATCAAAATCATTAGCAATAGACAACTATAGAAAAATCTTAAAAAATTTTTTAACTTAGCTTAGTGCTTTGGGCTATAATATATACCAGTGTTCTGCTGCCTGTTTTCTTGTTTCCTTAGATGATAATTTGATTTGAAACTGACACTGCACCTGATGGATCTAGGCTTCCAAAAATGACAGATGTGAGTGAGGTCCATGTATGGGGGTAAAGCATCAGGATGGTGAAAAGATTCTGGTACTACGGTTGGAGCCATGGGTGCTCCCTCCTTTTCAGCCATGTGTCACAAGACTTGAGAAGAAATGACTTCAAAATAAGGGAAAATACTGAAAATCTCTACTTACATCCAAATTTTAAAAAGTAAAATCTGTAGATTATCAATCTGTTGCTAAAGTGAATCTGTTTTTATTTGTTTGATGTAGCTACACTGGCACCCCAAAATATGCTACAGTCCTCTGTGTTTTTAAGATCCAGGAATCTTAGTCCTCCACTTTGAGTCTGGGGAACATAAAGTAATTAGTATTAGTGTGTTAGTATTATGTTAAAACAGGATTGCTCAGTGCACGATTCTCGGCGAGAGCATTTAGCGCCTCCCAACAGGATGAGGGAGTGAGCCCTGCAGCAGGCAGCTCCTGCGCATTGGCGAGGCTGCTCCGTGCTCGACCGGGGGAGGGTAAAATGTCATGTGGAGACACTCACGATTCTCAAAGAATCAGGCTGCTTCACTGAATGAATCTGATTATTAGTTTATCTGCCGCCTCTAGTTGCAGATATGGTTCTGACCTGAAACTGTAGAAATGACAAAAAGCAGACAATTTCAGAATATCAAATGTAAATAAATATTGAAAAGAGAAACATGTACTATTTGGTCTGAAGCTGCCGGACTCAAATTTACAACTAAACAGACCTCAGCTGCAGTAATCTGCAGTCTCCTTTGCACTTGGCCTCTGGGCTCACTTTAGGCAGTACTTTCAGCCTCTTCCACACCAATTATTTCATTCCCTTGGGGGAAACAATTTTAGAGAAGTTAAAACTAATATTTTTCATTCTCCAACACCACTTTTTATTTGATCGTAGTACATGCCTTTGCTGTCTGAACTTTTTTTTTTAAAAAGGCAGAAAAAAATAGAGATACTATTTGATTTCCTTTTAAAATGGCAACTTGATTCTAGTATATTTGTACCTGAAATCATCTCCATTAAAGAAGTTTTACTCCTGAGATGAAGGTACAGTGAAAAACACATTAGCGTCATAGGTTAAAACCAATTGACAGCAGTCTTCTAAAAAATAGTAATAATTCCGTCAAAAGCACCATAACAGGTTATGAAACTCCCAAATAGCTACAGCCCTAGGAAATACTTTTTAATTCAAACAATTTTCATTGTTGGTCTTTTATGTTACAGGAAAAAATTAGTGAATCTGTTTGACTATATACCACCTCACAAGTCTGAGAACATGACATTTTTACACTAGTTTTCTACTTTCATTGTTACCAGTTAAAACCCATGTGGCTTTTAGCCTTTTACCTACCAAAAAAAGGGGAGGGGCTTTCCCTCATAGTCCCCAGTCTTTTGAGGAACATTCCCCAACTAGATCTTATTCTGCATTAAGTTTTCCAGAGATATATTAGGCACATCAGAACAGATTTCACCTGCCGTGAGATTTCAACACTGTATCTCCTGACTGAAATAACCAACTCGCAAGCTTCCACTAGTGACGTGAACGGGTCATGGGGTGGGGGTGGTACGTAGGTACAGAGACACGTCACTGGGACCAGGTGTATAAATTTGCTAGTGAAACCGCCAGTACTTTTTTATTAGATTGAAAACACTGTAGTGAGTTTCCTAGAGATCTATTTACATTTAAGAGTTGAGCCATCCATGGCTCATCATAATGAAGCACACAATACTTCAGAAATGTCTACCTTGTTTCTACTCTGATAGTGATGCTTTTATTGGGGGAGAGCTAGCTAGCCTACTTTAAAGAGAAAGTTATTTATTATATTTTAAAGCTCCAGGGAAGAGCTGGGTATGGAATAGCATTACTCTTTTTAAGCTTCCCCATCATGTTTTCACTGTACCCTTTCCAACTGTTTTGTCTCCATGGCAGAGAACTTCTTAACATCCTATTTCTCTTCCCACTTCGAATAAGTGAGGACAGGCTAGTGCCTGTTTTGTGGGAAGGCTCTCGAGCAGAGAGAAAAGAATAAAACTTTGGATTAAACCTGAATCCGTGCCGCCTCTTTGAGTAGTGGTAGTGTAAACGAGACAATCTAGAAACTCTCTTTCCCAGGAATTTGAACTGTTCATTTTCCAACCTAGAACAAACAGGAGACAAGCTCTCCATTCTGCATATCTGCTGCCCTGCTGAACCCAAATTAAAAGAAGAGGGAAACTCTCCAGCACCACTCCGTTCAGGCAATGATGATTGAACTGATTTTTTCTCCATTATTAGCTCATTAATAAGATTTGCTTTCTTTGGTGCACCAGGACCAAACATCTCAACTGGTGGCAAAAACTGGGCACTGTGAGGTTTGCTTGCTTCTATTTGTGTGAGATCTAGGTAGCCTGGGTCTTCCAGCACGTTGATTTGGGACCCTGGGCTCAGGCTAGTTCTATCAGTGAATGAATCCACACGCCCATCATAGCCTAGATCGGCTGGTGCTGAGCACTGGTGCTGAGGCCAAGGGCGTTTGCACTCTCCATGATTCTCCTTATCATCCCCACCATCTTCTTGCCCTCCTTGAAAAGAGTTCTCTGTCCAATCTGATTCCTCACTAACATTTACAGCTTTGTTCATGTCCCTCAGGAACACCACAATGACAGTGATGTTATCACTTGACCCAGCATCACGAGCTGATGCCACTAATTTGTGGGCAACCATGCTGCTGTCTCCATTATTCTCCTTCAAGTGGTCAGAAACAACTTTCACTGCCTCATCAGGGTTCACGGTGTCATAGAAGCCATCACAGGCCAGAATGAGGTAGTCTTCAGTTCCGTCCAAAACAGTAGAGGCAGAATCTGCATCCCCACAGATATATGGCTTATGTTCAGCATCTCCTGTGGGAATCAGAAAATAGGTCAGATTTTGGTTTATCTTGCATGTAAAAATGTTTACGGCCAGCTCAAATGTCCTAAGCAGAGAAGGGTCCTCTGTTGAGGGAACAGTATCAGCAAAGATACAGAGGTAACTGTTAGGGAGTAATTTGTAGTTGAATATTGGGTGCTTGGAGGGGCAACAGACTGGAGACCTGGGGCCCAACTAAGCTAGGTTTCTGTCACCAGATTACGGAGATAATTGATCATCTACAGTGCATTTTGGAACTTTCAGATCCAGAGCACTTCCAGATCCCTTGCTTGTTTATATTCGTTGTTTTCCTTTAGTACTTGAAGAGAGCCTTAGCAAACAGGTCCTTCGCCTGTTGGGTAACCAAATAACATTACTACAGGGGATACTCATTTACTTCTTTACATAAAAAACATGGAGTATTGAGCAATAGTTCCTAGTTTAGGGTATCATAGTTCACTGGCAAACAGTAGTTTAAAAAAAATTTTTTTTACAAGATGCTTTATCATTCTTAAAGTGGTAGCATATAGCTTAGTGGTTAACGATGCAAGCCCTGGAGTCAGACTGCCGGCATCCGGATCTCAGCACTTGTTACTTACAAACCCTCTTCATTCCTGTCCATTTTATTGTACTAAAACTGAACTATCTGACTAGGGGAAGATAAAATGAAGTTACGTATACTTACTTAAACGATGTGGCCATATTGTTACTGTTTCTGATATCTGTTATAGGTTCTCTCCTACCCAAGTAAAGTTCTCTCCAATATTTCACATCCCTGTTTAATCCTCAAATAGGCCCAAAAAGCTCAATGGGAACGCTATGGATAACTCTGCTAGAACCACTGTGGGCCACATACCCTATCCAGCAGGCTGCGTGACGGGATACCCTGAACAACAGATACTTAATATTTAACTACCTGGGTTAGTTTATCTACAAGGTAAGAAACTAGTCTTTTTCACAGACTAAGGTAGCCAGAACCATCTTCCTCAAGTACGGTTTTGATTTCGTCAACTTCACTGCTATACTGTGGCACCTCCCAATAGCCTGTTACAGCTAATTAACACTTCCAGTCACTGGGGAGTCAGTGTCCTCCACCAATCCACTTCACTAAATTTCGCCATTCCCTGCTCCACCTGACTGTATTATTATCATCATTATTTTCTGAATTCCAACTCTAAAAATAAATGTGATCTGAGTCATACTGTTCCCAAAAATCTTGTTTTAGTGCTTCAATTAAAAGGCTACTGCAACTGTTAGTTTGGAACAGAACAAAGATCTGCACAGAGAAAATGCTGCCAAAATTCTGGCTTTTCACCTGATCTACTGTTGGATGTCAAATTAATGACATTTCGCCCCCAAATTTGGTGGGAGGGCATGATTATCCATTTCATTGTAGAAATGGCAACATCCTTTTGTCTTAAACCTCCTCTCTCCATATGCTAGAAAACATATCATGCCTCTTGTCAACTTTGGATTATAAATCTGAAGGGCTCATGGGGAGAAACAGTTGAAAAGTGTTTTATTTGTAAAGTGTTAAGTGTTATTTACTTTCTAAGTAGAGTTGAACTCTGCTCAGGAGTCCTTTTTCTTTTTTTAAAATTTATTTATTTATTTATTTTTGGCTGTGTTGGGTCTTCATTGCTGTGCCCTGGCTTCCTCTAGTTGCGGCGAGTGGGGGCTACTCTTTGTTGCGGCACGCGGGCTTCTCATTGCGGTGGCTTCTCTTGTTGCGGAGCACGGGCTCTAGGCATGTGGGCTTCAGTAGTTGTGGAGTGTGGGCTCAGTAGTTGTGGCTCGCGGGCCCTAGAGCGCAGGCTTAGTAGTTGTGGCGCACGGGCTTAGTTGCTCCATGGCATGTGGGATCTTCCTGGACCAGGGCTCGAACCCGTGTCCCCTGCATTGGCAGGCAGATTCTTAACCACTGTGCCACCAGGGAAGTCCCAGGAGTCCTTTTTCGTGTCCTTATTTAGCCCCTATTTTATTCCACGAGCTTTCCAAATCTTTCTCACATTCTTCAGCTCTTTCCAATTAAGTTAACTGGATTTTGGTAGATGGCCTAATTTCCTACTTCAAAGAAAATTCAGTTTATCAGGCCCGAATTCCCTCAATTCCTCCTCCCGACTTAAAAAAAAAAAAAAATCTTTAGTGATTCACCTATATCCACAACCATTTTCTATTTTCAAAATTCTATGACTTGACCTCTGCAGCATTTGACCCTGTTGACTACATACTCCTAGAAACCCCCTTCCCCAGCATCTGTGATACCCCGTTTCTATGTCTCTGATCCCTTCCTGATTTTCTTCACTGGCTCCTTCACTTAAAATCACCAAAAATCATTGTGTGCTAAGACTGTGCCGGGCAGGGTTCTAAGTGTGGTGTGTGTATTATGCCATTTAATACAGAAACCCTATGAGTTAGGTACTGTTACTATTCCTGCTTTACAAAGGGACAAATAGATACAGAGAAGTGCAGTAAATTTCTCAAGACCCACAGCTGGTAAAGTGGCAGAGCCAAGATACAAACCCAGAGAGCATGACTTCATGTTATTCTACAACAAGTAATGAGTCTCATCCTTGGTCTCTCTTCACACTAAATATTCCTGGGCAATGTCATCCATTCCTGTAGTTTCAACTAATACACACACACACACACACACACACACATATCACTTCACAGGTTGCTAATATTATTGTCAAAATGGGATGAATTCCCATATCTCTGTCTCTAACTCAGAACTCTGCTAAGCTCTAGATCTGTATTTCCAATTTCATATAAATTATCTCTTCCCAAGATATCCCACAGGCACCTAGAATATAAAATATGTCCAAAATGAACTCATTATCTGCCCTCCTCCCCACTCCCAAACTGCTGCTGCTGCTTTATTACAAATGTTTTATCATCTTCTCAGTCACACAAGTCCGAAACCTGGAAGTTAACTTTCCTCTTCCCCCACAAACTGTCGTTTCTGTCTCATCAATTTATACCCTCCTCTGTATCCCTTTTTCAGCTGTCCTTATCTCTGAAACAAATTGTATCAACAGCCTCCTGAATGACCTCTCATCTAGGCTTTCTACTCTAGTTCGTCTTCCATGATTATTACAAATATTTATAAATACAAACCTGACCACATGGGCCCTCGTCTTATTCACCTGGCAAAGTCCAGACACTTAGCCTGGCATTTAAGCCCCTTTGCCCTCTGGTGCCAACACTTACCTCTTCCCACTCCCACCCTCTGCCCCAGCCTCCTGCACTTGTCACTGTTCCTAAAACAAGACATGCCCTTTGAGATGCCCATGTGTTTGTATTCGCCATACCTGGCATGTCCTTCTCTGCGTACTATCCTCCATGTCCACTTCAGAAGTCATTTCCTCTCTGAAGTCAGCCTGGTTTTCTCTTAGATTGTCACTTATTCAAGGACATTCTTTCCCTGCTTTTCCCCCTTGTGTCATATTTTTAGAAGCAAGAAATGACAAGTATCCTCTAGGATAAAGTTGGTTCTATAACAAGCATTAAAGTTACCTCTCAATACTCGGACAAAGACAGATCAAGAGAAGAGGTCTTTGGTTGGAGTTGTCAAAAATAATTCTATTTGAGGGTGTGTTTTAGAAATCAGAAATTTCTCCCCTTTGGCCTTATTCCAGAGTTCCTAATAACTCCCTCAGTCTAAGGTAAGGCCAGCTCTCAGTTTTTCAAGAGGTACTGCAGAACCTTTGAGCTTCCTCCTTCTCTCTCAGCCTCTGCTGCTCCCATTTGGGCCACTTCACAGCTTGCCAGCACCTTCCCAAAGAGTAGGAGGGAAATCACATCAGTGGTGAAACTGAAATCAGTCCTTTGAGATTTTGTTAATGTTCCTGGAATATTCTGGTAATGATAAGCAAAATTTGGGGATTAGACCTCAATTCCATTTATCCATGTTATCCCTATGTCAAACTACTTCATTTATTTAGGAGGCAGTGACTGAGAACTGCAGTATATATGCATATATGCATACCACCCATATAGACACACGCACATTGATTTGTTCTTTTTAAAAAAACAGAAAGTGAAGCTGAGCCATGAAGCCTAAAGCAGTAGACCCAGGTGCAAAAGTGAAACAGACAGAAACAGTACTATAGCCCAATTCTTTGAACTACACCTTTGCATTTTGTCCAAACAGCTTAGCTGTTTACTCACTCAATTTTAGACAGAGAGTTTTATCGACTTCCCCTTCTTTTAAAGAATTTAGGTCCAGGGAAGCAGATTCGCTGAAACCCCAGGGTTATCTGACAAATTACTACATTCCACATATAGTAAAATTAGTTTTCTAACTTTAATATAGTAAAAATTGTTTTCATCTAAAAAGCACATTATTTGTGTTATTTTAGAATTCATTGAAAAAATTAAAGATATAAGCAAGGTAAAATATGGGGGGGAAGCTTCTATTTTATGGAAAGTACTGATTTAAGCTAAGTATGACCCAAAATGGAATGAAAAATGAGGATCACTGTGGTTTTAAGCAGATTTGTATGCCAAAGGTTAAAGGTTTCCATTAAAAAAAAAAAAAAAGAAACTAGTAAGAGAACATTTCTTAATATAGTTCTCTTTTAAGAATGGAATTTATATAAATGAGTAGGTTAAATAATTAATTAAAAGAAGCATTATCCAAATGTTATTTTAAACAGTAATAAGCATTCTGAAAATCTGTTATTATCTCAGGTTCCCTTGTTGTATCAGATTAATATAAGACAGTGTTCTGGAAAAGGAAGTTTGGAGAAACAAAAATTAATCGGTTTTTCCTACCAATAGCTCTGGAGACCGACAGACTTCCATTCACCCTCCAGGCACCAAACCAGACTACACAACCTCCAAGGGCCTCAATTCGCTGCTTTTCATCCTGCACAGTAATGTAATAGAAAGAAGCAAATAATTGGATTCAGGATTTATTCATCTACCTTAACAGTAAACAACAGATATAATACTCATCAGCTTCCTGGAAAGGGTTCTCTTTATTTTTCCTTTGGAAGGTGGGCATGGTTACTGAGATAATGGTGATAATTATAATAATAAGTGAAAATCAGTGACTAGAAAACTGCCTTTGTGGCATGTGCCCTAACAGAACAGACCATACTTACCTCTCTGTCCGGTTTGTGTGGCTTCATTAGTTCAACAGCTTGGCCTTTTCTCACAAGCATAACCTGCGAATCACCTACCCAGGCCACATGTAGCATGTTGCCTCTGATAAAAGTCACCACTCCTGTGGTCCCGCATCTTAAGCTCTGAAAGTAATTTAAATAAGAGTCAGTAAAAATAAGTAGACATCAAATTCTCATTGAGAAGCAATTTATAGGTAATACAAACTTTTCAGTTGGAAGCTAGACTACTAATAACTCGATTTCATAAATAGCAATTCCCATTTCTCAATGCATTCTTATGTGCTTGTATGTATTTATATGTGCACACACACATACAGATCCATTTTATCTGTGATATGCAAGGCAGAGACAATTATCAATTCCATTTTATACACAGGTACTATGGCAGGTTATGTGACTTGCCCAAGATCAGGTAACTGATTAGAACAGAACTGAAATTTTTTCCTCCTAGTCCAGTGCTAAGCCACTATATCAATCCTTAAGAGTAAAGATTTCCATACTCTGGTCTCTGTTTTGTTACTGACCTACTGTATGTTCAGGGGGAGAGTCCTGGCTTTACAAAATAACATACAAAGCATCTGGTGTGTACACAACAAATGCTTGCATACTCTGGATATTAAAACAGGAGCCAAGAGATTACATACATTCCCTGGAGCGCTAAGTTGCTTGTACCTTTAAAAAAAAAAAAAAAAATCTCCTACAATAATTTTAGGGGCCTTTGCTTTTGGAACATTGCATAAAAAAACAAACAGCCTGGAATTTCATCACAATAGCTCAGTACCACTGTACTTAATGTCTTGATACTACTATCCTAAAATGACATCTCCATTTGACATGAGTCACTACCAAACGAGCATGACTTTCTGTTACTAAGGACTTGGCCTAAATTAGAACCAATGCGTCAAGACGGTAGAAGGCCCCTTGTATCCAATGAGAAAACAACTTCTCATTTTCCCTATATAGGGAAAGTTTGTTAAAAATCCTCACCCACCAATAAAATGTCTTCCCACACAGAATGTTCAAAACCTCAGCCCCCTGGAACACACGATAAAGACACTTCAGTACATATGCCCCAGAGAGAACAGGAGGCAGGGCTGCTGCACAACAGGAATAGCTCCTTTCTTCCCAGCAGTTAGCAGCACATGGAAGCACAAGAAGGAGAAAAGTAACTGCTGAGACAAACCTAAATTATTCACGAGAACTGTTGGCAAGACTAAGAGACACTAGCATCATTGGCAAAGCAAATGAGGTGAACACGGTCAGAAAAAAAGCCGTGATTTTGAGGACACAGAGGAAAAGGGATAGGACGGAGGATGAAGAAGACAAGGTGATTCTCTTAGTTTCACGTTGATGATCTACAGATCACCTCTCAGGGGCCAGGTCTTGTCCTCAGTCAGAATGATGACAGCCGGCAGCTCCAAGGCAGGCAGAGCCAAGCAGTGCCGGCCCGCCACAGACTGGCAAAGTCTGAGGTCAACAACTGTATTTTGTTTTCTAGCCCCACCTCTATTTGCAGACCATAGTGGTTACTACTGTTGGATTTGCATATTAATCTAAACCTGGGGTGCAGGTGGGGAGATAGAGAATGTTGCCCTTGCTTAACACCAAGTAGTTATGAATTATTGCTTCATTAATTCCAAACCCCACTGTTGCTGTGTAGCGTAACTATGAGATCAAAGAAAAGGATTCAATGATTACCCTGTTCTCTCCAAGTCCATTTCAAAAAGAGTTAATGTTTAAGTCATAGGGCAGGAGTCGTATTTTCTTTGTGTATATAATTCTGCAATTACTTTTTAAAATTAAAAGTTATTCTCTTTCTGTTAGTCCCTAGTTGGAAATGAATATAAAGTCCTGTAGTTAATTGTGTACCAATGCCCAGAATGATAATAGATTAAAATTTTTACTTTTAGATCTTAATTTAGAGCCCCTGTCATTCGTTCAGAGTAAAACCTTAGGTCTGATTAACCTTAAGAAATCAGGACATGAGCTCTGACCTTTCTTCCTGTTAAGAGAAAATCAGTTCAAGGATCATCTAAGGATTCACTCTCTCCAAGCAAAACTTTCTTCAAGAGATACACAGCAAAACACTGCCAACCCATTTAGAACCAACTGTATGGAGAAATCCCAGCTTCTGTTTCTCTTTTATAGACCACTGTTTTAACCACCATATCCAGATTTTGTCAGCAAAAGTCTGCTTAGAGAGATGGTCCTGGTGTGAACCTGACAGGCAATGGTGAATAAGATAAAAGTCACCTGCCAAATCCAGCAATGGACTGGCTTTCTAGAAAATTATAGCTTGGGAGTTTCTATACAGTACATCATAGCACCCCACTAAATCTATTCCTAAAGAGGGAGTTAGAAGTACAACAATCCAATACTGTGTGTCAAGAATATAGTTTGGAAGAGAGCTTTAAACAATGTCTACCACAAGAGAAAATCCAAAATAGCCTTTTAACCACAGAACAAGTAGATCTCAGCTAATGCATCATGGCTGGAATTTATGTGGAAACGGCATACCTCCCTGGCTGCCTTCTGTACAAACCGCTCGTCAGTGACCCGGAAGGCCCGGCACAGGGCCTCAGCAGGATCATGGGGGAACATCTCCTGGCGTACTAAGTTAACATGCAGGTGAATGGAGGCATAAATGGCAGCGTCCACTCCCCCATGGCCATCAAACACTGCAAAGTAAGCTTGTTCTTCCTGGTCCTGTCAATAGGAACACAGAAACAGTTAAGGGAGTTAGGTGTAGCATGACTCAAAATGAGCCAATCCCCCGCACTGCTGCCCATCTTCCTCCACTGCTTTGTCACCCAGATAATGAGACTAAATGTTTCCCTTTTCTGACGTGCCTGATCAAATGCTAAAATACCTGCAACATTAGGGCATCTGTGTTTACACACCAGAACACTGGAACACATCATGCCCAATTAGCTCAGGCTGAAGTGCCCTCTCTCACTGTGAAAGCTGTTGTCTTGTACCATGGAAACCACCTACATACATTGGCTTCAAAGTTGCTGTTATAAGTTGTGGGGAGGGGGAGAAAGAGAAGATATGAGGAGGAATTAAGCAAAGGCTGTTCTGGATTGAGGATTTTTGTCAAAATGAAAGTACTTTAATAATAAAATTAGAAACTGAGAACAATAGGAAATAACTGGCCTTCCAAGCACGAGGCCAATTATGTTAGACTGTTTAAAATACACAGAGAAAATGAAAGCATACACATACTTCTAAACTATAATATCGCCTTCATAAGTCATTCATGGTCACATTGTATTCTCACCATAAATAACACAGTCTCTAAATTGGTTACCCAAACTTGAACCACATCAGATGTCTATATGTCTTTACCTAATCCCCTAATTCAAGATGTAGCTTCACATTTCCTAGCTCACCCTCTGCTCGAAGCCCTGTGGCAACTGCCAGAAGAGAGTCTTCCAAACCTGTGACTTGTCTTGACAATGGAAGCCTAATCACAAGAGTATATTTAACTCATTAAATACTTAGTTTTTTCTTTCTCTTCAACTCAAGTGTTTAAATCTCAGCTCTAGCTCACTTAGGAGATCTGTAACTCACTGAACTCTCACTGAGTTCTGGGCTCCTTTTAGGCAACACTAATGATTTTCATTTGGAGCTGTGACTTCTTCCTTGGGCTCTTGGAGAGTTCAGTTGAGTCCAGGCCCTGTCATTCAAAGTGAATAAAATATACAGAGTAAAGCATATAATCTTCTTGTGCTTGTTTTTTCATCTGTTAGGTAGGGATGAGTTGGTACCTCATGGGGATTTGGAAGGACTACTAAAATATACTAAAACAACAGGTGTATTTGTGCTTTGAAAAAGTTCTTTTTAAACGAACTACTACATTTACAAAAGTACCAAATATAAATGTCCATAGAGTAATGATACAAACTAATATTATGAAATCTATATCTAATACAGATTATTACAACTAGTTAATTTAGCAATATAATCAAACCACCTATAATGCCATTGAAGATGACATTGATAAACAGAACTCTTTAGAAAAAAAGTCTTGACATGTAGAATTTCTACCTTGTACTAAAGAAATACTCATTTTTCGACAAGGGGGTAATATCCAAACTATATTAAAATATATATAATATGTTAAAACATATTAAATATATATATAATATATTAAAATATATTAAATATATAAAATATAAATATATTTATATATATATAAATAGTTATACAAGTCAATCAAAAAAACCCAAATAACCCAATCAAAAAAAATGGGCAGAAGACCTGAATAGACATTTTTCCAAAGAAGATACACAGATGACTAACAGGCATATGAAAAGACGCTCAACATCGCTAATTATCAGAGAAATGCAAATCAAAAGAACAGTGAGATATCACCTCACACCTATCTGAATGGCCATCATCAGGAAGAACACAACAAATGTTGGAGAGAATGTAGAGAAAAGGGAACCTCCTACACTGTTGATGGCAATGTAAATTGATGCAGCCACTGTGGAGAACAATATGGATGTTCCTCAAAAAACTAAAAATAGAATTACCATATGATCCAGCAATTCCATTCCTGGGTATATATCCAGAAAAAACAAAAACACTAACTCAAAAAGATACATGCACCTCAATGTTCATAGCAGCACTGTTTACAATTGCCAAGATAAGGAAACAACCCAAGTGTCCATCAATAGATGAGCGGATAAAGAAGATGTGAAATATATATATATATTATTCAGCCATAAAAAAGAAATTCTGCCATTTGCAGCAACACAGATAGACCTAGAGAATATTATGCTTAGTGAAATAAGTCAAACAGGGAAAGACAAATACTATATGATATCACTTATATGTAGAATCTAAAAAATAAACCAAACAAATGTATATAATAAAACAGAAACAGACTCACAGATATAGAAAACTAGTGGTTACCAGTGGGGAATGGGAAGAGGGGAGGGGTGAGATAGGGATACAGGATTAAGAGATATAAACTACTATGTATAAAATAAATAAGCAACAAGGAAATATTATATAGTACAGGGAATTATAGCCATTATTCTTCTAATAACTTTTAATGGAATATAATGTATAAAAATACTGAATCACTATGCTGTACACTTGAAACTAATATTATAATGTAAATCAACTATACTTCAATTTTTAAAGAAGGGATAAAGAGATGTGGTGTGTATGCATACACACACACACACACACACACACACACACACACACACAAAATTGAATAGTACTCAGCCATAAAAAAGAAGGTAATTTTGCTATTTGCAACAACATGGATAGACTTGGAGGGCATTAGGTTTAGTGAAACAAGTCAGACACAGAAAGATAAATACTGTATGTTATCACTTGTATGTGCAATTTAAAAAATAAAAGAAATGAATATAACAAAATGGAAATAGGCTCACAGATACAGTGAACAAACCTAGTGGTTACCAACGGGGAGAGGGAAGGGGGGGCAATGTAAGGGTAGGGGATTAAGAGACACAAATGACTATATATAAAATAAATAAGCTACAAGGATATAAGTATAGCACAGGGAATATAGCCAATATTTTATAATAACTTTAAATGGACTATAATCTATAAAAATTTTGAATCACTATATTGCACACCTGAAACTAATTATAAATCAAAATACCTCGATAAAAAATTCTTATTTAAAATAAATAGCGGTAAATTATTTTAATGTACTCATTTTTAAACAGCTCAATTGGCAGGATAAGGGTAAAATTGAAAAACTGCATGTCCAAGCAGTTTTTTTTGGTTTTGGGGTTTTTTTTGAATTTTTGAATTTTATTTATTTTTTTATACAGCAGGTTCTTATTAGTTATCCATTTTATACAGATTAGTGTATATATGTCAATCCCAATCTCCCCATTCATCCAAGCAGTTTTTAAATGATGAGTGGACTGATATGGGATCATCACAAAGAGGAAGGGGGCAATAATAGCTTTATGTGGGCATGAGAATATAACTTTAAACAGTGTGAGATTGGTGAGGAGATTCTTAAACAATATAACATAAGAAGAAACAAAGGAGCCAAGTGGATCTCTTTAAAAAAAAATACTGATGTCTTCCCTGTTATAAAGATAACGTATGTCTATGGAAGCAACTTAAATGTCCATCGACAGATGAATGAATAAAGATGTGGTATGTGTGTGAGTGTGTCTGTGTGTTGGGGTGTGTGTGTATAATGGAATATTACTCAGCCATAAAAAAAAGAATGAAATAATGCCATTTGCAGCAACATAGATGGACCTAGAGATTATCATACTAAGTGAAGTAAGTCAGACAGAGAAAGACAAATACCATATATCACTTATATGTAGAATCTAAAATATGACACAAATGAACTTATTTATGAAACAGAAACAGACTCACAGACATAGAAAACAAACTTATGGTTACCAAAGGGGAAAGTGGGTGGGGAGAACTAAACTAGGAGTTTGGGACTAGCAGATACAAACTATAATACATAAAACTGATAAACAACAAGGTCCTACTGTGTAGCACAGGGAACTATATTCAATACCCTGTAATAAGGCATAATGGAAAAGAATCTGGAAAAGAATACATATATGTATTCTTCAGGATATATATATATATAAAATAACTGAATCACCTTGCTGTACACCAGAAACTAACACAACATTGTAAATCAACTATACTTCAGTTTTTAAAAAAAGATAATGTATGTTTATTTGGACTAATAAAGAAGTGTACAAAGGAAATATATATCTCTAATCCCACCATCCACAGATAACCAGTCTTTTTTCTATAAATATAAATTTTTAATAAAATAAAATTAGAATCATAATGTACACAAAATTTTATATCCTGCTTTTTGTTATTTGCCATATCATTAGCATTTCCCCCAAGTCATTATTTAAATGGATAAGTACTATACATCTTATGAGCATATCATAGTAATCATTTCCTATATATGACTCAGATCATTTCCAATTTTTTATTATTGACTATGTTGTGTAAAACATTTGTCAAACAAAACATATGTAAGAATTTTCTGCATTTCTTTTACCTTATAAAAGTAAAAGTGAAATTATCGGGTTTCCCTGGTGGCGCAGTGGTTAAGAATCCGCCTGCCAATGCAGGGGACACGGGTTCGAGCCCTGGTCCGGGAAGATCCCACATGCCGCGGAGCAACTAAGCCTGTGCGCCACAACTACTGAGCCTGCGCTCAAGAGCCCGCGAGCCACAATTACTGAAGCCTGTGAGCCTAGAGCCCGTGCTCCACAACAAGAGAAGCCACCGCAATGAGAAGCCTGCACACCACAACGAAGAGTAGCCCACGCTCGCCGCAACTAGAGAAAGCCCGCGCGCAGCAATGAAGACCCAATGCAGCCAAAATTAAATACATAAAATAATTTTTTTTTAAAAAGTGAAATTATCAAATCAAAGGGTGTGAGGGGCTTCCCTGGTGGCGCAGTGGTTAAGAATCCACCTGCCAATGCAGGGGACATGGGTTCGAGCCCTGGTCCAGGAAGATCCCACATGCCGTGGAGCAGCTAAGCCCGTGCACCACAGCTACTGAAGCCCGTGCGCCTAGAGCCCACGAGCCACAACTACTGAAGCCCGTGCGCCTAGAGCCTGTCAGCCACAACTACTGAAGCCCGTGCGCCTAGAGCACGCGAGCCACAACTACTGAAGCCCGTGCGCCTAGAGCCTGTGCTCCACAACAAGAGAAGCCACCGCAATGAGAAGCCCGCGAAGCCAGCAAACCAAAACGAAGAGTAGCCCCGGCTCGCCGCAACTAGAGAAAGCACATGCGCAGCAACGAAGACCCAATGCAGCCAAAAATAAATAAAAAATTTTTAAAAGGGTGTGAAAATTTATAAGGTTCTAAATATGTGTTCCCAAATTGCCCTCAAGGTCTGTTTCACTACAGCAAAGTGCTCCTTTCTGAGTTAGGCCTTTGGGTTGATTTTTGAGGCAAAATGAAAACCAACCAGGTCAACAAACAGCCATGATGCCCTCAAACCTGAGTACAGTCTTCAAGCGGGTGCAGTGATGTGAGGCTGTTTATCACACCGCAGCCTTTAGGGGTTACATTTGCACGGGCGTGGTATCAGCTGATCTTTCTTGTAACGTAAGCACCAATTACCAGCCCACTATCACTGCTTGTCAGACCTTGACAGTCAGCTAAAATTTAAATTTAGCTGCTAAATGAAGGAAACAGTGTGCTTTGTATAAATCACTACGTTGTAATTTTTAAGTTATGGACTTCAGTGAGGAAAAGCAGCAAGTGACAGGCATAGGAAACAAACCTACCTCTGTTTGCATTAACATAATAGAAAAAGAAGAGGAAGATAACAAGAAAATGGTTATTAAGTTGACAAGGCTCATATGATCCAATTTGTCAGTCACAGAGATTCATGAAATGTAATTCCAGCTACTTTCCTATCTCAGAAACCAAGATTTAAAAAGTAAAATCACATGAAATCAGAAAACTGTCTTAGTCTTAAATTTATTCTTTTATGTTTGTGTTTTGTGTTGCTTCAGAAACATAGTAATGTGGGAACTTAATAGACAACGTTTGATTATACTATAGAAATAGGTTCCTTTTAAAAACAGCTTTATTGAGATATAACAGCTTTCTTTTTTGTTTATATGTTTATAGAATGTCTCTGGAAGGTTACACAAGGTCTGGTAAGTTTGCTTGCCTCCGTGGAGGGGATATGAAGTGTCTGAGAGACAAGGATAAGAGAGGGATTTTTATTTTCCAATTCTAAACCATGCGAATGCATTACCTATTCAAAATAACGTAAAATAGTTCCTTTCCTTTCATCTAATGGAAGCAAATTTGTGCCACTTTGCCCTTAGTCCTATTCGAACCTATCAGAGATACTATTACAATATATTAGAAGTTCTCTTGGTAGAAAACAGGCCCGTGATGGTGTTTTGCTTTCCACATCTCACTGACACTTCAGAAGTGTCCTTTACCTCTAGGTTGAAGAGCATATTAAAGTCAGGAATGCAGACATGTTTGTCCTCCATTTTCCTGCGCATGTTTTTGATGGCATGGATTGATGTCTCATAATAAAGCTGGGGTCTCCTGCGGAGAGGGAAGTCTTTCACCCAGCTGCAGCAAATCTCGTGTAGTTTACTGAAGACAGAACGGGCCAATTTCACTGTCTCAATCTCTGTGAAAGAAACAGAAACCCCCAGTGAAGAGCCTTGTAAAACTGCTTTTCACTTGCCTGCTTGGTAAAGACAGAAGTAGGTCACCTTAGTCGAGCTCCTCCTTAATAGAAGAAATTCCTCCTTCTCAAGAGAAGTGAAATGTTGCTTCTGAAGAGAGAAAGTGAAAACCTATCTAGTAGAAAATCATCAGCCAGCAGCTGCCACTAAGATGTCCTTACGTCATGAGGGGAAAACCTCTGAGCAGGGCTGGATCTATTCCTAGGCTGGAGTTCTTCCAGCCGGTGAAGTGCTCTGGCAACACCATCTAGTTCAGAGCACTTTTGTTTGGCTGCCAAGGTTATCATCTGGAAACCCAAGCCCCCTGTGCTTAGAAGAATGACTGAAATATGAACAGTGGTCATCCAACTAATTGGAATATGAAAGCCTTATGAAAACAGATCATTTATTTATAAACAACAGGAATAAGAAGAGTTTACTTTGATTACCATTTGTCTTAGTCTCTCTCTTTCTTCCTGACCTTTTCCTGTACCTCACTCCAGTTCCCTTACTTTTCTTTCCTGTAACTGATTATAATTCAAAGCTAAATTATATATTTTTGTTATTTGATGTATTTTTAAATTAAAGTGGTAGGCAATAGCTTAAATAGTTTAACCGAGAGGTTAACAAATGAGTCTAAAAGTTTGGTATTTCTCTAAGGAAAACATGCTTACATTCTGTCTATGTGTATAGCCCTAGATAGAAGAAAGGAGATAGCAATCAGAGGGTTCTTCACCCTAGACTAGTAAGTCTACTACTTGACCCATTAAGTGGAGCAGACTAGCTCCCTTCTGAGGCTCCCTTGCATCCCTCAGTGGATGGACAGATGTGGAAGCCTTTCAAGCAACACTGAATAGCACTGAAGAGATTGCATCTCACATCATCTCCACTCAAGCTGTCCTCTACTCAAATTGCAGCTGTTGAAATAACCAAGGGAAGATTAGGTTATCTCAGGCCAGTATTTTAGAGGGTCCCCCTACATCCCAAGTAAAAAAATTTAGAATTCTCCAAAAAAAATTTTTTTTTTTTACTTTACTAAATCAGATATAGCTTGACAGCCTGAGAAAACGTGTGCCAGATGGGCACACGTGTAATGCACATACCTCTTCTGATCTAGAGCACAAATCTCAAAGAAGAGAGACTATGTGTTCTAGAATGGCCTGGGAACTTAGATTCCCATTTTTTTATTCTTTACCCTGCTGTTGCCTTAATCTGTAACTTTACCTGTTTTCTTATTCAAAATTCTTCTTTCAGTGACTATATTCAGAAATCTGGTCTCAAGGTTTTTGTTGCTTTTCTTTTTCTCATTAACATAGTACAGGGTGGCAAACCATGTTTGTGACTTTGTCCCCTTTGACATTTTTATATAACTGAAAGTCAAGGGTACATTTGAAAGAGAAAAGAAGTTCAAAGAGCAAGTACAACCTGAGGAGGTGTGTATAAGAGGGAAAAACTGAGGCCAGTAGACAACCCAACATTTTGATTGTTTTTAGCAACTCCAATCTTTTTGTTTGTTTGTTTAAAGCACCAGTTACCAGAGACTGTCTCTTTCAGCCAGCAATTACCTATTTGTATCTCTCCAACCCATCTGGTCTCTGCAACAGCATATCCCCCCAAATCCAGACCCTACATTTGGGTGTGCATTTGACTCAATCACAACAGAAGATTGCAAAACAATAAGTGAATTAAGAAACTTTGAGGGAGCATGGGGTGGGGTGAAACAAATAACTGATACTAACTATCAGGATAGTTCCCAGATTCCCAGATAATAATATAAAACATTATATCATACTTTGGTTTAATTATTACTTTTTATATTACTCTTAGTATATACACCTCTACTGTCCAATTGGGTAGCTTACTAGCTACATGTGGCTATTTAACTTTAAATTAACTAAAATTACATAAAATTTAAAATTCAGTTTTTTGGTCACATTAGCTATATTTCAAGTACTCAGTAACTATATATGGCCACTGGCTACCACAATGGACAACGCAGGTAGAGAACATTTCCGTCATTGTGCTGTCTACTGGACAGCCCTGGTGTAGACAGATTAAACTGGTCAAGTGAAGCAATACCAGCTTTCTCTAATATTTAGTAAACCACTAGATCTGTCTTTGTTCACACCATCTATTATAGCTCTTACCACATTTTTAAACAATGGATAACATTTATTGACTATTTGCTACATTCTATGTCTCTGGAACATTTCACAAACAGGCAATACCATTCTCAATCCCAGGTCTATCTGACTCACACCCATACTCTACTTTTCCCAAATTAGATTGCAGATAGAGACTGTGTCTTAATTGTCCTGGATTAGTCATAGTACAGTACCTAGCAGATAGCAGGAGCTCATAAGATGTTGACTAAATAAATGAATAAGCAAACTTATATAAATAACCACTAAAATATTAAAATATTTGTATGCTTCTTGGTTGTTAATTCTTCTTCACTGATCTCTCCAACTGTTTCTACAATGATGTCATTCTTTAAAAATTACTATAACTTTATAACGTGCTTTAATATAAGAAGGACTAATTTTCCTATTATTCTTAATTTTAAAAGATGTCACTTGTGTAGTTTGACATGTTTATTCTTCCAAAGGAACTAATTATTTTGTCAAAGTTTGAGGGGGAACTATGTTGCCATTGTGTTTGGGATCATATTGAATTTACAGAGTTATGTGGGAAAAAATTGACTTCTTTTTCATATTAAGTCTTATTCAGGAACAAGTTATATTGTTTCATAAATTTAAATCCTTTTTATGTTGCTCCATAGAGTTTTAACGTAGGTCCTTCTTATTTCTTACTGAATTTATTCCTAGTTATTTTATTTATTTGCTACTCTGAGTCAGAACTTTGTTTTAATGTGTTATTTGCCACCTAGCAAACATTCCTCTTTCTACCAGGAACATTTCCTTCTCTACCCTCAGTCCATGTGCATCTAGGGGTAAAACGTTATTCAGGTCTAGCCAATTAGGAACCACATTCCTCTGGCCATAGTTATTCGTTCAGGAAAGGGAAATAACCCAAGCTGGGCTGATTACAATGAATCCTGTGATTTATGTAAGAGCAACTGAGTAAAGTTACTCTTATTTTCCTGCTTGTTTTGAACCTGGGCAGATGAAGATCTGGTGCTCCTAGCGGTCATTTTGCCATCCCACAGAGCCTGAAAATAAAATCAAAATGAAAAAGAGTACAGCTGAGAGTTGGAGAAATGCCAGGTCTTTATGACATCTTGTGAAGCCTTGAATCTAGCTGTGTAGCCCTTACCTGAAGGGTAGCCAATAAATTCTGTTTTGCTGAAGCCAGCGGTCACTTGCAACTAAAAAATTCTTTAGTATATACTTTAAGCATACCTGCTAGATTTTTGGTTTGAGCCAAATTTGGTCCTACAATGTCCAAGATGTATCCATCTAGTTCTACTCTATTAAGTGTATTTTAAAAATTAGGAATGAATATTGAAGTTTATCAAATGCTTCTTTGGGCATCCTTAGAGATTATTCTGTTTTTTTCTTTTGACCTATTAGTATACAAATTATGTAATAAATGTCCCAATATTTTTGTTTTTTTCACTGCTGTTTCCCCAGGACAGTGCTAAGCTATAGTAAGCCCTCAATAAAATACTCATTAAATGAATTAATTGTTGTACTCAATATACAAATATTTCACTTAAGATTTTTTACATTGATTACTAAGACTTATCTCTCATTCCTTATTTTAGTTTTGTCTTAGGCAAGTTTTGGTATCAGTGTTATGCTGTGCAAATTTTCCTTCTTTCCCTATGCAATTGGATAATTCATTTTAAAAAGCAATGGGATTATCTGTCTTTGTTTGAAAATGTTCACCTGTAGAATCACCTACTCCTTTTGTCCTTTTTGACAATCTTCTCAATTTCTTTCTTCTTCGGTAAAGTTTTGTTAACTTGTATATTTCTAGAAAATACCCAGGTTTTCAAATTTATTTACACAAAGTTTTCATAATTTCTTTTAATATCCTCTGTATTAGTGATCATTTTCACCTTCTTGTTTTTAATTTTTACACTGGGATATTTTAAATTGATTTTAGGTTTTCTGGACAGGAGTTATGTCTGCCAACAGAAATGCAAGGTTGTTTAACAAACATTCTGTTAGGGATGACATAAACATAAAAAGAACTTTAAGGTAAGGATTTTTCTTCTTTAAGGCTGTTTTTGGAAACACCTAAGAGAAGAGTCAAAGGGCATTTCAGTGGGGACTTCAGTGCCTTTAAGACAATGACAGCAGGCCTTATTCAGTATGCTCATTTTCCACTCTGATGTATGGCTAAACACAATATGCCCTGTAGAGATTCTCCTCAGTGCAGTTCACACTGAGTGATTTGGGTTAAATAGATTAAGGACGTGCAAATAGTTTGGAACTATAATAGATCATTCTGAATCACAGCAGCGGCATGGAGACATTACTGGGTAATCTCTTGGAAAAATATGAAATCTGAATGACCAATGATATCCACCAAAAGAAAAATCCTTAATTTCACTTTTGCTATCTTATGGGGGTTCAGAAAATTCTTCCAAAGTAGGCACGTAGGGCAACACTTCCATCTTGCTACGTTAAGTATTCTCCTGCAGGAAGTGGTGTGAGAACCTCAGTATATAAATTATTGCTGCTTGAAATGGAAAAATAAAATAAAATTAAAAAGGGTGCGAAAAAGAGAAAATTGTCCAAAGTAGCAGTCCACCCCCTCACAGCTGTAAATTACTCATCAGTCGTTAATGTCACTGTAGTGAGCTGGAGCTGAGCCAGCCATCACCCTGGCTGCAGCGAAGCAGGATTTAATTTCCCTCATCTTTTCATTATAGGGCTTTTACTTCATGCATCAGTACAAGAGGAAAGACCAATGCTTTGTAGCAGGAATTCCATCCAACTTGACTCTGGAACAATTTGGTTCCAAGTAAATCAATTACTCTCAGTAAAAACAAGCAGAGGAATTCCTTCTTTGCCAATTTTCTATCAAAAATTATCTAGAGAGATAAAGGAAGAATAGGAATGTTTATTTTTATATCTGCCTCACATTCTCTGGAATCTAGCTGTCCTGATTCATTAATATATGCTTTGTTCCTTCTGCACCATGTTTAAAGGCAAATGCTTAAAATAGAACAAACAGAGTGAAATATTAAAATCCCCAACAATTTTGAGTAGCCATTCCCTAATTTTTATAAAAATTGGTATGTTTTTAGTCTGTCAAATATGTATAAGCCTAATACATTAATAAACATGCCTTCGTTAATAAATAAAGCCTCAAAATTTACCTGGAAAAAAGATGTACAATGATCCAGGCAGTTAAATCACATTACAAAATTGTCATAAAGAGCTCTATTTACTTATTGGTAGATATAAAATTTAATATAATTAATAAGAAGTTCTGTTACAACTGATTTCTTGAATTTGTATATATGATTTTTTTACTTGACTTCTTAAAGACAAGCTGAAATTTGAAAATAGGTTTTGCTCAAACTCTCCTTGCCCTCACTTACTCATCTTTTCTGCTGTGGCTTCACATTTCTCAATTACTCTCTCCATTTATCTAGATATTATTTATGATAACATACAGTTATGATAATCTCTCACTCCAGTTACCTTCATATGGTTTCAAAATATGCCTGTATTTTTCCCTCTTTTCCCTACTTTTATTGATTAGTTTGAAAAAAATTTTTTTGCTTTTTTTCCTCTTGATACTACTATAAAATCAACCAGTGGGTAAACATAATTAGATATAGTATTTTGTAGACATTTTCTGTGAATCACTACACAGGAGAAGATTTTAATATTTTAAAATAAATAATGCAGAAAAGTACTTACCCACAGTCCCTTCTGTGCCATCGGTTTCCTTTGGAATATAATGTGCAGAAAGATCACTCTGAAGGACTTCATCTGATGTGGCTCTGGCTAAAGCAGCAGCCAAAAAGGAAGGGCAGTTACTAAAAGAGAAAAATAAAAGGCTATTTCAGTAAGAATTAGGAACCATCACATTTTAAATTATTACTAATTACTTATTAACATATTGTCTCAAAACAAAATCATACCTTTAAACAATATTCACTGCATATTTGTTGAGAGCATATTATATGGTAGGCAGTCTGCCTAGGCACTGGGTATACACTGGTGAATAACACAGATATGGCCCCTGACCTGGTGGGACTTACAGTCTGGTTAGGGAGACAGATGATGAATAAGTAAACAGATAGGATATAACTTAAAATTGCAATACGTTTTATAAAGGAAACAAATAGGACAGAAAGTATTAAAGGGAAGTACCTACTTAGAATAGTCAGGAATGCCATACCTCAAAGGATGAGAAAGATGCAGTTATGTGGGAGTGGGAAGCTGGGGGAGAATATTCCAGACAGAGAAAACAGCATGTGTACAGGCCCTTTCGGAAAGCTTAGTATGTTTGAGGAACCGGAAGAAGCCCAAAGAAGATAAAGTATAGTGGGTAAGGGGGAAAGTGGTGAGGAATAAGGTCAGAGGAACAGGAACAGGCCAGTTATATGGATCTTTTACTCAAAATGCAGGGGGAAGTAACTGAAGATTGTGAGCTAGACAGTGTCATAACCAGACATATTAATTAAAATATTACTTTGACTGCTGTGTCAAAGAAAATTGGACGGGAACAAGAATGAAGGAGGGTGACCAATAAGGAGACTGTTGTAATCCAGGTGAGATTAAAAAAAAAAGTGATTTTGGAGAAAGAAAATATAGAACTTGCTGATTACTGTATGTAGAGGTGAGAGACAGAAAAGAATGAGCCTGAGTCCTAGGTTTTGGTCTGAGCAACTCGGTGAATGGTGGCATCATTCACCTAGACGGAGAAACCAGGAAAAGACAGATTTGTGGAGGAAAAGGGTAAAGTAGAGAATAAGAATTCATTTTAGCCATGTTAAGTTGGAAAAATCTGTGAGATATCCTTGTGAAGGTGTCAGATGGCTAATTATATATTTTAGTGTGGAGCTCAGAGATGTTAGGAAATTTGGAAGTCATGAACATATGGATGGTATTTAAAACTATGGAAATAGAGGGGAATTCCCCTGGCGGTCCAGTGGTTAGGACTCCGCACTTCCACTGCAGGGGGCACGGGTTCCATCCCTGGGGGGGGAACTAAGATCCCACAAGCCGCGAACCATGGCCAAAAAAAAAAAATTTTTTTTAAACTATGGAAATAGAATAGATCACATAGAGAAAACATAAAAAGAGAACTACTATGGACCAGTGACTTCTATGTGCCTCCTGTTTTCCCCCTTTTGGAATATTAAGTACCTTCCCAACATACGCATTGTATGTTGGGTAGTAGTGGGGAAGGGGGTAGATAATATGCCTCTTTAGTCCCCAAGTTTTCAAATCAAATGGAACTATATTCAAGGAGCTGTCATCAAGAAATTATACCCAAGGAATATCACCTGGACCTGACCTCAGTGAGATCCTGAACCTCAAGCCTGAGCCTGATGCCATTAAGGGATGAAACTTTGGGAGACTTTGTGGGGAGGGTGAGTGATTTTTTTGCATGTGGGAAGGATGTGAATTGTGCGGCCAGAACAGACGGTGGCAGATTGTTTTTCTAAAAAAGGTCACAGCAATATTTCTGGTCCTACATGCTCTTTAAGAACTTTACCGTTCCAAATGAAGAGGCAGAATCTGTTTTCCCTTCTTTGAATGTGAATGAGACTTTGATGAAAAAAAAAAGTGGCAAGAGTGATGCTGTGTGACTTCTGGGATTTGGTCATAAAAGACTACATGACTTCCCCTTGGCTTTCTCTTCTCTCTTCCTCTCTCTTCCTCCCTTTTCTCCTTTTCCTCCCCTTCCTCTGCCATTCCCCTCCCCCTGGGACATGGACAGGTTCATGTGGGTGTCAGCTGAGGCTCCCAGTCAATGGCTATTATCAACTGCTCGACATGTAATGGCAAAGGCCTTCAGGTGATACCAGTCCCAGCCTGAGTCTTCCAGCTGAGGCCCCAGACATCCTGGAACAGAGATAAGCTGACCCTGCATTGCCCAGTCTTAATTCCTGGCCCAAAGAAACTATGAGCATAATAAATGATTGTTTTATGCCACTAAGTTCTGTGCTAATTTGTTACACAGCCATAATAACTGAAAACCCAACACTGAGAAGCTTGGTGGAAGATAAGGAACCTATAAATACTGAAAAGACATAGCAAGATAAGTAAAAGGTGAACCAAGAGAGTAGAATATTTGAAGAACAGAATGGTCAACTGTGTCAATACTACTGAGAAGTCAAACAAGATAAGGGAAAAATTAGATATTGAATTTAATAACATGTAAATAAATCATCACTGACTGGGTGCCAAGACAATTCAATGGGGAAAAAAATAGTACTTTCTACAAATGGTGCTGGGACAACGGGATATCCACAAAATAATCAAGTTAGTGTCTTTCCTTACACCATATACAAAAATTTACTCAAAATGGATCATAGACCTAATTATAAGAGCTAAAACTATAAAAATCTTAAAAGAAAACATAGCAGTAAAACCTAATGACCTTGGTTGGATTAGGCAATGGCTTTCCTAAATATGACACCAAAAATACAAGCAGCAAAAGTAAAAAAGAGTTAAACTGAACTACATCAAAATTAAAAACTTTTATGCCAGACTTCCTTGGTGGTGCAGTGGTTGGGAATCCGCCTGCCAATGCAGGGGACAACATGTTCAAGCCCTGGTCGGGGAAGATCCCACATGCCGTGGAGCAGCTAAGCCCATGCGCCACAACTACTGAGCCTGCGCTCTAGAGACCGCGAGCCACAACTACTGAAGCCTGCGCGCTCTAGGGCCCGTGCTCCACAACAAGAGAAGCCACCGCAATGAGAAGCCTGCGCACAGCAACAAAGACCCAATGCGCCCCAAAAAAAATAAAATAAAATAACACTATAGAAATATTAAAAAAAAAAAAGAATTGTAGTGGTAGTGGTAGTACTTGGGCATATAACCTAAAAGGATGGAGTGTTGTAGTCTGAGAACAGGATACTTGTGTGTATGATTTTGGAGCTGGTGCAATTTTTGTGATAACAAGGTTTAGGTGGGACCAAGAAAGTGAGTGGTTTAGAAAGAGATAAAATTAAAATGTTTACGTTCTAAGTCCCCAAGGGGGAAAAAAAAAACTTAGAAAATTCTGTTTATCATTCATCAGTATTTTTCAAATTGTAGATTATGATCCATTAGTGGGTAAATCAATTTATGAATTGTGAGCAGCATTTTTTTTAAAAAAAGGAAATAGAATAAGGTGCATGAGGTAAAGCTAAGTATTCCAGATATATATTAAGTATATACTGAATCCTGATTATGATGAAAAAAAATTGAAAGTTACTGCCCTTTAACAATTATGAAATAAATTGATGGCATCCCTTGAAATCCAAATGCTCTATAAACAATATTACCATTTCTCCTTTCATGCTAAGTTAACTGAATTTTTCTTGATGAGTCAAAATCTTCCCTCATAGACCTAAACTCTTTGTCAGCATTGCTTGTCTTTACCTTTCATCACGCTTTATTTTGATTAACTGGACACATCCAGATATTTTGCCCAAGCACACTTTTAGTATATAGTTATAACATTTACTTGGTCCCTTTGCTGTTTTAAAATTTATGTTTAAAAAAATCTGAAAATCTTTATTGCAACCTTGTTCCCAAGAGTTCCCCCCAAAAAGGATATCTTTTGTATAATTATTAAACTATCTGGATCTCGGTTCACCAAAGAATGTGAAAACTTTAGAGAATGAGGCAAGAACCATTAGTCTCATTAATGTGTCATCTGCAGTACATTTTTAGTCACAGTTAATGTAATTTTTTACTTTTTGTCAGACAGAATGAAAATATTTTCGGTGAAGTAGGGAGGAGGATTAGCTGACTAATAGCTAGATATAAAACATCAAGCTAGACACCTCACCCACATCAGCTATTCCTACATGTCAGAAAGCTACAACACTTAGCATGAATAAGTTCTTATGGTTTTGACTCTGATTGAAAGTGATTATTTCTGAAAAATCAGAATTGCAAATATATTTTAAAACATAGTCACATCAGAAAATATTTGATCAACTCAAATAAAAGCTTATCATTAAAGCTTGTCATTTCTAAGAGAACGAGCGAGAGAAACTAACATGATAATAACATAGCAAACTGCTTTCTTTCATCATTTCTCATACAATACTTGAAAGATCCCTATACAGCAGGTTTTAGAGTTTTAAAGTTTGGCAAATGTATTACATAGCAAATATCAGAGGAGGGCCAGTAATCAAGGCAATCTGGGGAACTGGGATTACAAATGTTACTATGTTGAGAACATTGCTGAAGAAGAGTATGATTAGAAAATTTTTAACTTTTGCAGTATGTGTCATTTTGGGGGACTGGCTCTTTTAAAATCAAATTAATCTTGTTAAGGCCCTTCAAATATAGTCCAAGAACACTCTTTTGCTATTTACTTGTATTAACAGATATTTCTAAGTGGTTATTACCATTCCTATCTTCAAGCAATTCACATCGTGCGAACAAAAGGAAATATGTTTTCATACATACCAATTTGTTACTTTCTTGTTTGTTTTGGGAATACAAGTACAGACTTTATATAGTCATAGATAAAAATAAAATCTTTAGTTTATGTCTAAGTCATATACAAACTATATGCATAAAAACCTTTTGAACAATGTTGAGATATCATTAGGGGTCTGGTTAGTTTTAGTTTTATTTATTTATTTATTTTTAATTAATTAATTAATTAATTAATTTTTGGCTGTGTTGGGTCTTCGTTCCTGCACGCGGGCTTTCTCTAGTTGCAGTGAGCGGGGGCTACTCTTCATTGAAGTGCACGGGCTTCTCATTGCAGTGGCTTCTCTTGTTGTGGAGCATGGGCTCTAGGCGCACGGGCTTCAGTAGTTGTGGCACGTGGGCTTCAGTAGTTGTGGCTTGCAGGCTCTACAGCGCAGGCTCAGTAGTTGTGGCGCACGGGCTTAGTTGCTCCGCGGCATGTGGGATCTTCCTGGACCAGGGATCGAACCCGTGTCCTCTGCATTGGCAGGCAGTTCTTAACTACTGCACCACCAGGGAATTCCCTGGTTAGTTTTAATTTTTAAGTTTAGTCACATACATAAAAAAATTCCACTTCACGGGAATTCCCTGGCAGTCCAGTGGTTGGGACTCCTTGCTCTCATTTCCGAGGGCCCAGGTGAGGGCCTGGGTTCAACCCCTGGTCGGGGAATTAGGATCCCGCAGGTGCAAAAAAAAAAAAGAAAACAAATTCCACTTCATTAAAGCTATTTGTCAATGAATACATGAATGCATATTTGGATTTCTGTGTATACTGACTTTCTCAATGTTATGTATTGTGAAGCAGAAATCCAGCTCTATTAAACTTCATACACTGAACTCTATAAACAAAGCACAGGGTCTTGCTTTAAGCTAACAATAGTTCTTCAGACACACAAAATAAAACTCAGATTCATAAATGTTCTGACTCTTCTTCCCTGCTGCTCATATTGGCTAGTGTCATCTTTATCCTCAGACTATTTATCTGAGTAGGTCAGTCTCGACTCCTCAATTCTATTTCAGAAATAACCACAGCCCAAAACATGCTTGGTGGAAGATTTTGAATTATAAAAATACAGTTGTATCCTAGTGACCTTGAACAGTTCAGTACTTATCAATGTTTATACTATTTTATTTTAATCAGTATTTTCCCAAATTAGTCCTTTAAAAAGCCATACAGTATATCTGGGAGCAGTATTTAAGGATGAGGCAGATGTTAAGTCATTGTTACAGACTGAAAGTTTGTCCCCACCCACCCAGATTCATATGTTGAAATTCTAATCCCCAATGTAATGGTATTTGGAGGTGGAACCTTCGGGAGGTAATTAGGTGATGAGGGTGGAGCCCTCATGAATGAGATTAGTGCCCTTATGAAAAAGAGACCCATGAGAGCTCCCTTGCCCCTTCCACCAGGTGAGGACACAAGGATAAGACAATTATCTATAAGCCAGAAAGCATGCCCTCACTAGATACCAAATCTGCCCGGGCTTTGATCTTGGACTTCCCAGCCACCAGATATGTAAGAAATAAATTTCTGTTGTTTATAAGCCTTCCAGTCTATGGTAATTTGTTAAAGCAGCCCAAATAGACTAAGACAATCATTATGGAACTACTCAAATCATTATCATAATTAGTGGAGCATAGAGAAGGAAAACTACAGTACTGAGTATGTTCATGTCTTGTGCTCTAGATGAGCATTGATTTCTTTAGATTTCATAACAGGACCAAGTCATAGGAGAATCCCTAGCATTACTTTCACCTAATGTGCTTGCAAAAATTTTTTTAAGTGATGAAGAATAATTAGGGATCACTGTTGACTTTGAAGCCTGGACATAAACACAAGTGAGACCTAAAGTTTCTGCCAACTTACTTAACTGCTATTCAACTAACTTGTTGGAGACAGGTTATAGCATAAATATAAGGAGTTAGAAAGCTGGGTTCTAATTCTAGCTGGATAACCTGAAAAAAGACTCTTAAATTCTCTGGATTTTAGTTCCTCAATAGAAAAATTAAGAAATTGAAATAAAATAACTCTAAAGTCTCTTCCAGGTTTAAAATTCTAATTCTATGATTCTATTCCAATAAGGTTTTGAATTTGTAAGATGGGGACAAAGGCAGTGTAAAGGTATAAATTAACACACTTCAGATCTAAACAAATGTTTTTATATACACCAGCAGAATGGAAATAAATTCTATATATTCCTTTTGTAAGCAATATGGGGATATTCTGCTTTATGTACTAGTGTCTACTTAAAAGCTGAATGTATATTTATTTTGATAAATATAATCAATCCTTGCAGTGAATCTACCAGTTAGGAAAGAATCCCTCAGATTTTATATATTAAAAGAAACAGGCCATAAACATCATATAAAATAATATTGTTACCAACTGGTTATGAAGCTCTATATTTCAAACGAAAGAGTACTATTTCTTACCTCTTTAAAAATATTTATTTACAAAAGCTTATTATTCTTTCTCCACTCTATAGGTTGACATGAGTCCAATCCAATTTTTCCATTAGAGAAAAGGAAAGGAGTCAGATTGGAATTGAATATGAAAGCTGGCTCTCTTTCAGCACTGTATATTGCCATCTTGGTAGAAAACAGGAACCAATAATTAAATAGATTATTCTAGCATAAAACATTTAATTTTCATTTATTTTCAAATATCACGGGTGGGTAAGTTTTGTTAGATGGACAGGATAGTATTTTAGTCAGATCTTTTTTCTAACTTGACTTGTTAGTATCTTCCACATGCATATTAAGACAATACACATTTTAAGACTGCCAACTGAATTCTTGTTATAAACCAAGCCAGGAAGCATTTTCCTCACAATGCCAAACCTACACAAATCACTAAAGACATTATTAGAGAAATTAGAGGTTTAAAAGTACATCCTTCCTGTCACTGACAATGTGGGCGTAAGCACAGCACCCACAGCCGTGTTTCAGCAGTCTTGGCATAGCATTCCTAAGGTAATAAAAATTCTTGAAGGTGGGCAGTTTCC
Source organism: Balaenoptera musculus (assembly GCF_009873245.2). NCBI lineage: Eukaryota > Metazoa > Chordata > Mammalia > Artiodactyla > Balaenopteridae > Balaenoptera > Balaenoptera musculus. Next base: position 34,634,949 of record NC_045804.1, on the reverse strand, counting down.
GTCAATTAACTCTGAGAGAAACTCATCTGGAGCAGCCTCACCTCAGCCCACATATCACGATGATGCTGTCTACTCAATATGCCCTTGCTAGGGTGACAACATGTAAATGTTAAATTTCTGATCACTCCCCTCCCCCAAGTTAATCATATGTATTCTAAATCTAGAATACACATTAAATTAAAATAAAGAAGGCAAATTCTCCACCAGACTTGGTATTCTTTTTCTTAGTGGACCAAAGGGAGTTAAACTCAGGGTTGAAATTTTTCCTCTTTAAGTTATCTTCTTTCTTTCTATAGCAGCCTCCAGGAACGCCACCTGGAGTCAGCTGATTATAATGCACACACATCACAGAGTCTCTTAGTTAGCCTTGTTGAATATAAATAATGCCAACTACCAAATAACTGGCTCCTGAAGTGCTGGGTTTGGGGTTCTTACAACAGAAATTTCATTCCCTACTGTTGCTATCAGTGTAATCTTAACAATCATTTGTTCACTCTGACCAGGTTGATATTCAAGCATAGCCAACAGGATCTTAAGTTTTCTGTGAATGGCAACCTAGATGTTACACATTTACCAAAGATCAAACTACCACTAGTGTCATAAGACCACAAAAAGAAGAGAGCTTAGCAGTAGCTCTTTTTTGTCATTATTCTTCCATGACCAAAAGGAATTAAACTGCACAAGTTAACTGAAACTTGTCAGCATCACCAATGTACCTTCCTGTTGCTAACTCCTACAGTCTGTTCTCAGATCTGACTCACTTAGAAGCATCTGACTGCTGATTATTCCCTCTACTATGATACACTCCCTTCTCTAGGTTTCCAGAACATCACATTCTCCTATGTCACTCACAGGATTCTGTCTTCTCAATCTCATTTGATGGTTCTTTCTCTTCTTCCTGCCCTTGGAATTCCTTTTACCATGCTGTAAGTCTTTTCTTTTTCTTTTTGCATAGCCTTCATCAATTTCTTGTATACAATATGCATTTCTTATTTATTATGTTTATCATTTATTTTATGACTGCATTCTTTCTCCCACTAGACTGCAGATGTTTTTGTCTACTTTTGGTCATTGATGTCTGATGCCCGGATCAGTGCCTGGCACACAGTGATCAATAAGTATTTGCTGAATAAATAAACTTCTGTCTTTCTGATTTATATCAATATATATTTAAGCCATTCCCTAACTTCTTAGACTGAATGTTGCTTGAGAGGAGAAAATCAATACATTTACATAAGAGTATGTCACATAACATGATGTTGAGTTCTTACATGTAGGCTATGAAACTTGGGCTAGTATTAGTAAACAGGTGATAACCATTGGCAAACAGGAACTATGGTCATATTTACACTTTTGTTTCCAACTCAAGTAACTGGTTTATGCTATCTCTAGTCCCTTTCACTAAGAGATAATGTATTCAAAAATTTAAAACATGTATGGCTTTTTAGTAGGAACTTTAATTCAACCAATATTTTTAAACTATTGACTAGTTTTAAGAAAGCAGGGGCTTCCAAAACCCCTAGGCTGTGCAGACAGCCATGCGGGGCCCCAGCCCAACAACCAGGAGGCCAGCAGCAGCCCCATGTACCTCCTGGGTTGCACAGTCAACCTGCCCTCCAGTGGGCGCACAGCCACTGCACAAGACACAGCCTCACGGCCAACCAGGCTAGGGGCCAGCCCTGCCTCCCAGTGCACCTACAGCAGTCAGCTCATCACAACATAAGGGACCATGCAGCCCACATAGGGAGCACACCTAGAGCATATAACTCTGGTGACCAGAGGGGAGTGTGCTGTGGGGCCCCACAGGATGTCTCCTAAAAAAGGTCACTTCTCCAAGATCAGGAAACGTAATCAACTGACCTAACACATTGAAATAAACAGATAATTGGGCAAAATGAGGAGACAGAGGAATATGTTCCAAACAATGGAACAAGACAACTTCAGAAAAAGAACTAAATGTGGAGATAAGCAATCTGCCCAATAAAGAGTGCAAGGTAATGATCATAAGGATGCTCACCAAATGTGGAAGAAGAATGAACACAGTGAGAATTTCAACACAGAGAAAATATAAAGAAGAACCAAACAGAGCTAAAGAATACAATAACTGAAATTTTTAAATACACTAGAAGTAATCAATGGTAGATTAGATTATACAGAGGAATGGATGAGCAATCTGGAAAACAGAGTAGTAGAAATCACCCAAACTCAATAGAAAAAAGAATTTTAAAGAAAGCAGGATAGTTTAAGAGACCTCTGAGACAACATCAAGCATAATAACATTCACATTATAGAGGTCCCAGAAGGAGAGGAGAGAGGGAAAGGGGCAGAGAAATTATTTGAAGAAATAATAGCTGAAAACTTCCCTAACCTGGGAAAGGAAACAGACATCCAGGTCCAGGAAGCACAGAGAAGCCCAAACAAGATGAACCCAGAGAGACTTATACCAAGACACATTATAATGAAAATGGCAAAAATTAAAGAGAAAGAGAAAATCTTAAAAACAGCAAGAGAAAAGCAACTAGTGAGGAATTAGGGAACTCCTATAAGACTATCAGCTGACTTTTTAGCAGACACTTTGCAGGCCAGAAGGGAGTGACATGATATATTCAAAGTGATAAGAGGAAAAAAACTTACCAAGAATACTCTACCCGACAAGGTTATCATTCAGATTTGAAGCAGAGACAAAAAGTTTTACAAACAAAAGCTAAAAAAGTTTAGCACCATTAAACCAGCTTTAAGAGAAATGTTCAAGCGACTTCTCTAAGCAAGAAAGAAAAGGCCACAACTAGAAATATCAAAATTATGAAAAGAAAAATCTCACTAGTAAAGGCAAACATACAGTAAAGGTACTAGATCAACCACTTATGTAGCTCGTAGGAAGGTTAAAGGACAAAACTAATAAAACCATCTATATCTACAAGTAGTTAAGGGATATACAAAACAACAAGATGTGAAATTTAACATCAAAAACATTAAATGTGGGGACTTCCCTGGTGGCACAGTGGTTAAGAATCCACCTGCCAATGCAGGGGACATGGGTTCGAGCCCTGGTCTGGGAAGATCCCACATGCCGTGGAGCAACCAAACCCATGTGCCACAACTACTGAGCCTGCACTCTAGAGCCCGCGAGCCGCAACTACTGAACTTGCATGCCACAACTACTGAAGCCCACGTGCCTACAGCCCGTGCTCCACAACAAGAGAAGCCACCACAGTGAGTAGCCCCCACTTGCCGCAACTACAGAAAGCCCACACGCAGCAACGAGGACCCAACACAGCCAAAAACAAATAATAATTAATCAATTAATTAAAACAAAACAAAAAAACATTAAATGTGGTGAAGGGAGTAAAAATGTAGGGTGATTAGAATGCCTTTGAACTTAAGAGATAATCAACTTAAAATAATCATTCATATATATATATATACTGTTATATATGAACCTCATGGTAACCACAAACCAAAAACCTACAATAGATACATATAGAAAAACTAGAAAGGAATCCAAACAAATCACTAAAGATAGTCATCAAATCACAGGGGAATAGAGCAAAAGAAGAAGAAAGGAACAGAGAAGAACTACAAAAACAAACAGGAAACAACTAAAATGGCAATAAGTACATACCTATCAATAATTATTTTAAGTGTAAATAGACTAAACGTGCCAATCAAAAGACACAGCGTGGCTGAATGGATAACAAGACCCATACATACACTGCCTACAAGGACTCGTTTCTGGTCTAAAGACACACAAAGACAGGCCTAGGGCTGGTTGCCAGGTGGCAGGCAGCTGGGTGCCGCCATCGTGCCATACAGGGGGAGCTGTGTGCCTGGCTCCCACGTCCTGCAGCCATGTTGCCTTGCACCCTCCCCTCAGGGCGGTCCTGCCCTGGTCTGGGCTCAACGAGGCAAGGGCTGGAGCCTGGCAGTGGCAGGGCAGCCCAAGGCCCGAGATGGTGATCTTTCGTGCAGCTGTAAATTACTCCAACTGGCAGGGCAAGGGGGAGAAGCACGCTGTCTCCTGCCACAGGTTTCCCCCTAAAGGACTCAAAATGTCTGACCCAGTTATTAAAGGCTGTTCAGAAGGATAACTGGACCCCCACTAAGTAGTCTTTCCACAGTAGTGAACACTTCACCAAAGAAAGCTTCTCCACGAGGCTGGAGGATCAGCACTGACTGCTCAAGATCATGGCCGTGGCTTCCATCTTCCACCGGACTGAGAAGAAGCGAGCTGGAGGCCATGGATGCACCAGGAGAAAGGGTACCAGAAAGGCCTCAGGGCGCTTCAGGGGACATGTGAGTGAAGCAGACAGGAAAGGAGCTGCAGGGTCATCAACATCCTCAAGTGAAAGCCCAGGGGTCAAGCTGGAGCCCTGCAAGTTGAAGTGAGCTGCACTGTAGGGTAAAACTGCACCCAGGGCCACCCCAGAAGCCACCGGTCAGAAACTGGCGCAGCAGCCTCTGGAAGTACTCCAGAAGCCAATCTGGCTAGCGCAGCATTAGACGGCCGGGGAGAAGCAAACATGTCTGCTGCAGGTGCTGGCAGTCAGAACACCGCCTCCCCGGATGGGGGCCTGGTAGATAAGAGTGGCATTTCCATGGATGACGTTATCCCCCGCAGTATCTGGGGCTTGCAAATTTACTGGGTCGCTTCATTCTTACAGTTTCTCCTCCAAGCACGCTGGAAAGAGGCTGTCTGTCCCCTGAGAGCCCGCTGACCGAAAGAGGCTGAAGAGAGACATGGAGCCTGACTGCAGCAAAACCAGCCTGGGGCCCAACAAGGGCTTGGCACAGAGCCCCACAAGTTTGTCCCTCACAGCAACGCCTCAGAAGCCCTCCCAGAGCCCCTCCACCCCTCCAACAGATGTTACCCTGAAGCCAGGCACAGAAGCTGTGCTAAGTGAGCACAGGGACACCAGCCCCATGTTCATCAAGGAGAGCATCCTGTCAGCATTGCGGGCCTACAAATTCGTCAGTTTGTTGCAGTCCTGCTGCTTCTCATCCTGGCAGAACAAGAACAAAGTGTGCTTCCTTTGGGAGCAGGCGGAGAAGGACAGCAAGCTAAAGACCCTGCGACACAGGGTCAGCTGCTTGGACAGCCAGGCGTGCAAGCTGCAGGAGAAGCGGGACCAGCTGAAGAGAGTGAGCTTCCCCTACCTGAGCAGGCGGCTGTCCCCTTAGCCCCCACCCTGCGGTCAGTACCAGAGCCTTGAGGCTCCCACACTGCCTGGTTATCATGGGGCGGGGTTCTGGCTGATGGCCTCCGAGCACTTCTATGTGTTGCATGCTCCCTGCTGTCTCTGCAGAGGCTATGATAGTAGCTGTACCTTGTAGAAGAGGAGCCCAGGTTGGTGAGCTTACCTCACTCACTCCAGGGCACACTCAAGAGGCATCTTAGGAATGGGGGTTTAGCTAGTGAGAAAGAAGGCATTTCGTGTCAGCTGGGAAAGCCAGAACCACTCAATGAATGGTTGACAATTGGTTTTCCACTTGAACAGGGGAAATCCCTTTGTATTGCATAGCTCACACAAACATAAAATCCTAATGAATTAGGATCTAAATGTAAAATAAAATAGACATAGTAAACTATTAGAAAAATTATAGGAGACTCTTAAAATCATGTGGAGGTTTTTTCATTCATGTTCTAATTAATATCCTTGAAGTTAAAGAATTTTGAACATTAATAATAATTTCTTTAAAAAAAAAAAACATACACACAGAGTGAAAGTGAGGGGATGGAAAAAGTTAATCCATGCAAATGGAAACAAAAAGAAAGCTGGAGTAGCAATACTTATATTAAAAAAGTAGCCTTTAAAACAAAGCTATAACAAAGACAAAGAATGACATTACATAATGATAAAGTGATCAATCCAACAAGAAGATATAGCAATTGTAAATATATATGCACCCAATATAGAAGCATCTAAATACATAAAGCAAATATTAACAAACATATAGGGAGAAAGTGACAGTAATACAGTGGATACACAGTGATCCAAAATCTATGGGATGCAGCAAAAGCAGTTCTAAAAGGGAAGTCTAGTGATACAAGCCTACCTCAGGAAACAGGAAAAATCTCAAAAAAACAATCTAAACTTACATCTAAAGAAACGACAAGAAGAACAAAGAAAACTCAAAGTTAGTAGAAGGAAAGAAATAATAAAGATAAGAGCAGAAGTAAATGAAATCGAGACTAAGAAATAGAAAAGATTGATGAAACTAAGAGCTGGTTCTTTAAAAATATAAACAAAATTGATAAACCTTAAGCCAGACTCATCAAGAAAAAAAAAGAGGCTCAAATTAAAAAAATCAGAAATTAAAAAGGAGAAGTTACAACTGACACCAGAGAAATACAGAGGATCATAAGAGATTACTATGAACAATGACATGCCAATAAATTTGTCATCCTAGAAGAAATGGGTGAATTCCTAGAAACATACAATCTTGAAGACTGAATCAGAAAGAAATAAAAAATATGGACAGACCAATTACTAGTAACAAAACTAAATCAGTTTAAAAAAAAAAAAAAAAACTCCTGACAAATAAATGTCCAGGACCAGATAGCTTCACAGGTAAATTCTACCAAACAGTTAGAGAAGAGTTAACACCTATCTTTCTCAAACTACTCCAAAAATTTAAAGAGGAAGGAATGCTTCCAAACTCATTCTATAAGGTTAGCATTACCTTGACACTAAAACCAGACACCACAAAAAATGAAAATTAGAGGCCAATATCACTGATAAACATAGAAGCAAAAATCCTCAACAAAATATTAGCAAACTGAATTCAACAACACATTAAAAGGATCATACACCGTGATCGAGTAGGATTTATCCCAGGGATGCAAGGATGGTTCAATATACACAAATCAATGTGATACGCCACATTAAAAAACTGAAGAATAAAAATCATATGATCATCTCAACAGATCCAGAAAAGCTTCTGACAAAATTCATCATCCATTTGTGATAAAAAAAAAAAAACCTCAAAAAAAAACAAAAAAAAAAACAAAAAAAAACCTCATCAAAGTAGGTATAGAGAAAATATAGCTCAACATAATAGAGGCCAACAGTTACAAACCCACAGCCAACATCACAGTCAACAATGAAAACCTGAAAGCATTTCCTCTAAGATCAGGAACAAGACAAGAATGCCCATTGTTCCCACTTTTATTCAACATAGTATTGGAAGTCCTAGCCACAGAAGTCAGACAAGCAAAAGAAATAAAATAAATCCAAATTGGAAAGGAAGAAGTAATACTGTCACTATTTGCAGATGGTTTGATACTACATATAGAAAATCGTAAAGCCACCACTAAAATACAGTAAGTCCCCTACATACACATGAGTTCTGTTCCAAGAGCACAGTCGTAAGTCCAATTTGTTCATAAGTCCAACAAAGTTAGCCTAGGTACCCAACTAACACAATCGGCTATATAGTACCGTACTGTAATATGTTTATAATACTTTTCACACAAATAATACATAAAAAATAAACACAAAAAATAAAGAAAACACTTTTAATCTTACAGTACAGTACCTTGAAAAGTACAGTAGTACAGTACAACAGCTGGCATACAGGGGATGGCATCAAGTGAAGAGGCAAGAAGACTTAATGGAGGAGGGAGAGGAGGTGGGAGATCGTAGAGCTGAAGGATCATCAGCAATAGGGAATGGAGGGTAAGCTGCAGTTTCACTCACACCTGACGTTAATGGTGCAGGTTCTGGTTCCTTGCTGGATTCAATTCTATCTACCCTCCTGAAAAAATGACCCAGTGATGTCTGGGTAGTAGCTCTTTTTTTCTCATCATAGATGACACAGTAGCACTGGACTGCATTCTGAACGGCGGCTGCAACCCTCATGTACCGTTCTACGTTCGGGTCCTGTGCCTCTAAAACTAACAGTGCCTGGTCAAATAAAGAAAATCCCCTTGTCATTTCCTGCATCATGAATCTCTTCGGTTCTTCAGTTACTACTTCTTCCTCTTGTCTCTCTTAGTCCTTTCTCTGGGCCTCCAGTTCCATCAGGTCTTCATCAGTAAGCTCCTCGTGTTGCACAGCAAGGAGTTCGATGAAGTCGTCCTCTTGCAGATCTAGCTCCAGCTTCTCACTGAGGGTCACTAAGTTGCTGAAGACCACGTTCACATCTTTGAAAGTTTGCAACTTGAAGGTTCATATGTAGGGGACTTACTGTATACAAAGCACTCTACAACTCAACACCAACAAAAACAAACGATCTGACTAGACAATGGGCAGAGGGCCTGAATAGACATTTTTCCAAATAAGACATACTGATAGCCAACAGACACGTGGAAAGATGCTCAACATCACTAATCATCAAGGAAATAAAAATCAAAACCACAAAGGGATACCATTTCACACCTGTCAGAATGGCTATCATCAAAAAGACCACAAATAACAAGTGTTGGTGAGGATGTGGAGAAAAGGGAATCTTCGTGTACTGTTGGTGGGATTGTAAAATGGTACAACCACTATAGAAAACAGTATGATGGTTCCTCAAAAAATTAAATATAGAACTGCCATATGATCCAGCAATTTCACTTCTGGGTATATACCTTTAAAAAGTATGAATTTGAAAACATATATATACCCCGAAATTCACTGCAGCACTTTTTACAATAGCCAAGATATGGAAGCAACCTAAGTGTCTGTCAATAGACGAATGGATAAAGAAGATGTGGTGTATATATACAATGGAATATTATTACTCAGCCGTAAAAAAATGAAATTTTGCCATTGCAACAACATGAATGGATGTAGAGGGTATTATGCTCAGGAAATAAGTCAAACAGAGAAAGACAAATACTGTATGATCTCAATTATATGTGGAATCTAAAAAACAAAAAACAAATAAATGAAAACAGACTCATAGATACAGAGAACAAACAGGTGGTTGCCAGAGGGGAGGGGTGGGGGTGGGGAACAAAATAGGTGGAGGAGATAAAGAGGTAAAAACCTTCAGTTATAAAATAAATAAGCTGTGGAGATGTAATACACAGCATAAGGAATACTCTTCAATAGTATTGTAATAACGTTGTATGGGGACAGATGGGTGCTAGACTTACTGTGGTGATCATTTCATAATGTATGCGAATGTCAAATCTCTGTAGTACACCTGAAACTACATAATATTATATATCCAACTATATATATATTTTTAAAAAAAAAACAGGGGCTTTACTAAGATGAAACACAATTATTCTTTGAAACACAACCAGAAATAGAACCCTGTTTAATGATTCTACTAATCCACATCACTATTTCTAGATATTACTTTAGGTCATAAGCTGTTACATATACATTCTGAATACAATATTGATATAACAAAATATCTTATTTTCATGAAAAATGATAAAAGTAGCTACAATTTTTTGAGTTCTTATTACCTGCCAGCTAATGTACTAAATTCTTTACATCTTTTATCTCTTTTAATTCTCACAGTAACACTGTGAAATAGGGCGTTTCTGAAATTCTTAACTGAAGAAATTGATGATTAGAGAGGTTAAAGTGGAGCCGCATTTTAAATCCAGGTGTAAGTCTTGAAAGCTATACTGTAAACCCCTAATGGTGTAATTGTTTACCCCAGGAACACATGTGATAATAATCAGATTCTACCGATTAAGAAAAGAGAGACACAAGATAATATGCTAAAAGTTGTATAGCTAATCAACAACATGGTGGCTACAAGAAACATATTTCGTGAATTCCAGTCCCTTAACCTAGTTTTCCCATGAACATAGCTTATGTATTTATTCATTTATTTCATTAATTTTAATTAAGGGGTAATACATACCACACTGTTTTTGAAAAAAATCAAAGAATACAGAAATACTTAAAGTAAAAAGTAAAGGTAAAAATGATCAGTTTGCTAAATCCTTCTAGAATTTTTTTCTAAGTGTTTACAGACAAACAGAAAAATATAGCTTTGTTTTGGATTTATTGCAGTATAAATGAAATGATATATGTACTATTACAAAATGTACTTTTCCCTTAGCAATGTGTTTTACGGAACTTTCCATGCCAATGAACGCACACACACACAAACACAAAACTTATTTTAAGTTGCTAAAGTTTCTCTATCAATGACAGATTATTTATAATTTTCAATACTATAGACAATGCTTCAGTGAACATCATTACATCCCGTTTTGTGCACACTGCACAGATATATAATCCATTATTTGTTAAATTACTGTAATTTTTATCAAAATACTGCAATCATATATACACTTATTAAAGTTGAACTAAAAGACTCATGATGAAAGACAGAAAACCCTTACCCACTGTTCTCTATGCTGCAGAGGATACCAGCGTCAACTTTTCTAGTCATTCTCCTGTTTCCATATTTCTAAGTAAAATCTTTATACTGATATTTCTTTTTTTTTATATATAACATGGGCATACATTTCTTTAAAATTTTAAAAATTTATTTATTTTATTTATTTTTGGCTGCGTTGGGTCTTCATTGCTGTGTGCAGGTTTTCTCTAGTTGTGGCAAGCGGGGCCTACTCTTCATTGCGGTGCACAGGCTTCTCACTGCAGTGGCTTCTCTTGTTGCAGAGCACGGGCTCTAGGCGCGTGGGCTTCAGTAGTTGTGGCACGTGGGCTCAGTAGTTGTGGCTCGCGGGATCTAGAGTGCCGGCTCAGTAGTTGTGGTGCATGGGCATTGTTGCTCCATGGCATGTGGGATCTTCCCAGACCAGGGCTTGAACCCATGTCCCCTGCATTGGCAGGCAGATTCTTAACCACTGCGCCACCAGGGAAGCCCTATATTGATATTTCTTAATTTATCAATATTAGATATCAGATATATTATCTTCTTCCCATGGTAGAGGAGGTGTTAGTTCTTCCTGATTTATCAATATTAGCCATATCTTTTCTCCACAGTGAAGATTTACTGATTCTTCTCACTAACCCAACTCCCCTCCCCCCCAATTTTTGGTTAAATCAGTAAGTTTTAAAAAATTCCAGGGACTTCCCTGGTGGCGCAGTGGATAAGAATCCACCTGCAAATGCAAGGGACATGGGTTCAATCCCTGGTCCAGGAAGATCCCACATGCCTCAGAGCAACTAAGCCCATGCACCACAACTACTGAGCCTGTGCTCTAGAGCCCACGTGCCACAACTACTGAAGCCCCTGCGCCTAGAGCCTGTACTCCGCAACAAGAGAAGCCACCGCAATGAGAAGCCCACGCACCGCAACGAAGAGTAGACCCTGCTCGCCGCAACTAGAGAAAGCCCACGCGCAGCAACGAAGACCCAACACAGCCATAAATAAATAAATAAATTTATATATTAAAAAAAACTCTTTAAAATATTCCAGGTATACAAAGAGTGTGAATTTCTGAAGCGTATACTAAGATCACAACTCCTTTCTTGTACAACTTTTTTTCCCTAGAGTTGATGACTGCCTCACTTTTTCCCATTTGCTTTGTTTTCAACATACCTATCAGTAATTTTTTCCAAATGCTCCAACACCATTGTGGCACACGATTCAATGATATTTTCCATATGTTCAAGCAAATCAGTTTCTATTTTTTCTCCTGGAAAACACCCTGGACTCTACAGTCTTGCTGTACAAATGACACCCTGGGACTTTCTTATGGAGCTCTTCTGTGTTTGATTTCCCATTTCCTAGATCCCTCATCTTCTTTTCTTATCAACTAGCTTTTTAGATTTTGCTAGGGTACATCCTCTGTAGTTTTACAGCTTTCTACTATCTCCCCCCCTTATCCTCCCAATGCTTTTGAGTCATATAATATCTACATATCAGAGTTTATAATATATAAATTCTGTCCTAGAATAGTAAGCCCCCCATTAATCCTATGGATTCAATGCTCATATCAAGTCTTTTGCTATATTTTCATCACTTGGTTACCTAAAGTGTGTCCTCTAGTAGTTTCTCAAGAAGGCATTAGGGAAATTATATTTTCTGAGTTTTTGCATGTTTAAAAACGTTGCCTTTTCACCTGAACAACAGTTTGAGTAGATATAAAATTCTTAGGTCACACTTTCCGTCCTTGAGGACTTTACAGATCTTGCTCTACTGTCTTCTGACACTGAACTTTTCTGAGAATTCTGAAGCCAATTTGAATCATTCTCCCCGTCATGTTTATTCTTCTACTCTGGAGTCATTAAAAAACATTTTTTTTGTAGTCCAATAACATTACTAGATTATGCCTTAACGTTAATTGTTCTCTGTAAATTCTTTCTGGCTCATGATGTGCCCTGTCAATCTATAGATTCAAATCTGCATTTGTTTTGAGCAGTTTCTTTGAAAAATACCTGTAAATATTATATTGTATTACTTGAGTTTTATTCTTCAAGGACAACAATTATTCTCCTTTATCCATGTGCCACATCTAACACTGGTTCTTTATTCCTTTTAGACATGTGGTTAAGTTCCATTTCATTTTGTTCATTTTTTCTCAATTTTACCCTCCATGTACCTTACTGTGTTTTCCAGAAGTGTCTATTCTTTTTCCTGCTTCCAATATGCCCCTCATTTCATTGACATTTAATTTTTCTCTTCCACTTATTTTTCGAGCTCTGTTAGCTAAACTTCACCTTTTGCACTAACCCTTCCTTGACCTACCTCTGCTTTGAGTTCTAGTTTTATCAAAGAACTTGCAAGATTAATTTTTAAAAATTATCATTCAAGACAATATATCTTATTGCAACTTTCATCAGGAATATTTTTCAATTGTCATTTATTTTTATTTTTGTTTACATCAACTTTTTATTTTTTTATTTATTTATTTTGCCATGCTGCACGGCATGTGCAATCTTAGTTCCCTGAGCAGGGATCGAACTTATGCCCCCTGCAGTGGAAGCGCAGGGTCTCAACCACTGGACTACCAAGGAAGTCCCTACTTAAACTTTCTAAAATTGTATCTCTTTATATAAAATCCCTGCTGGTTCCTTTATGATAATAATCTATAAATGAAGTACGTTTTTCCTGGACCAGCTCTTCATAAGAGATTCATGTAGCTCACAATGAAGTTCCTGAGGACCCAAGGTTGTGTGAGGGAGTTATTTTATTCTTGACTTCTCCCTAGCCAACAAAGCTGCTAATAATACAGAGTCTCTTGAGACTTCCCTGGTTGCGCAGAGGTTAAGAATCTGCCTGCCAATGCAGGGGACATGGGTTTGAGCCCTGGTCCGGGAAGATTCCACATTCTGTGGAGCAACTAAGCCAGTGAGCCACAACTACTGAAGCCTGTGCGCCTAGAGCCCGTGCTCTAGAACAAGAAGCCACGACGATGAGAAGCCCGTGCACCGCAACGAAGAGTAGCCCCCGCTCGCCGCAACTAGAGGAAGCCCGCACACAGCAACAAAGACCCACACAGCCAAAAATAAAACCAAATAAATGAATTTTTTAAAAATATGGTGTATTTCCAATTCCTCATTCAGCTTATCTTCTTTTCTTTCTTGGTGCCAAACTAGGTATTGAGAAGTCCCTGCTAGTAGCCTGTGAAAGGTTCCAAAATTATTTTTGCCCCCCCCAAAGAATACCACCTTTTGTGGAGCATACACCTTACTGGCTTTCACTGAGATCTTCAGATGAAAGCATTCTATCTCATCATTTTATGAAACCCATTTGGCCTTTGTTGCATTTGGTAGCCCTTAATTTTCTGATTTGGTGTTAACAGATATATCCTACTCTTACTGAAGACGGAGTTTGCATTTTTCTTTCTTGTTCATCCTCCTTCTTTTTTTTCCTGGCGATTTCTAAGAGAAGCAGACAATGTCATTGTTATTCTACTATTTTAAAGTCTGTAATGAGCCCTTTTTTTTTTTTTTATCACTCTCTGAACTGCTTTTCAGACAGAGAGTGATAATTACTCTCATAATACTGAGGCACATGCGTTAAGTCTATCTTGATTCTTGAGTATGGCAAACAAGACAAAATAATACTTTCTTGAAGGAGTGCATATTCAATGAGTTGAATCAAATACATTCAACTATGAAGCATAATAAATTAGGGAAAGAAATGATTCCAGAAGGAAAATTGATGTGTGAGAAAAATCTGTAATTCTAAACTCTGATTCTATGCTACTTAATTTATGCTATGACCCTGTATTAGGCATTTTGCCCTCAGATTCTTCTCTGTAAACTTAAAATCTTTAGTTATTTGTTGCATGTATTTTGGATGGAATGTAGAGATCCTGTTTAAATATAAATTTGTAGCAACTGAGTAATATTGAGAGTAAATATCAAATCAACCAAAATTTATGAAGTGTTTATAATTACCTTTTATTCTCCTTTCTGCCCTCTAAATTATTCCAATAAGCCCAAGGAAAACTGAAGCCAGGCAAAATCTGTAGCAGGTTGTAGATTCCTTCTTTCTAGTCTGTATAGCTAACATATGTGCAAAACCAACTGCATTCACCAGAATTTAAATAAATCACCAAGGAGAAAAAGCTGTAATTTACTTTCCTACTTTATTTTAATCCACATGATTATATAGAAATTCCAACAAGTAGTCTTGCAAATACTTGCTTCTTTATTTTTTTTTAATATTTATTTATTTATTTATATGGTTGCCCCAGGTCTTAGTTGCAGCAGGCGGGCTCCTTGGTTGTGGCTCACAGGCTCATTAGTTTCAGCTTGCAGGCTCCTTAGTTGCAGCACATGGGTTCCCTAGTTGTGGCATGCAAACTCTTAGTTGCAGCATGCATGTGGGATCTAGTTCCCTGACCAGGGATTGAATCCAGGCCCCCTGCACTGGGAGCGTGGAGTCTTAGTCACTGCCCCACCAGGGAAGTCCTGTACTTGGTTCTTATAAATTGTGATCGAACCTCAAATAAATTCTTAGGACAGAGGTAGGAAGAAATTTTCCTGATACTGAAAATAATGACAACTTATTCCATTAAGACCTTCCAAACTTACCAGAATTTGAAATGATGAGTTGAGATTAGATAAGTTAATTTCTCAATGACATATATAAACAAAATAACATGGTAACATAAATAAATCCAGCAGTGTTTCATATTAGTTTTGTGAAAACTTACACCCAGCCAGAAACATAAGTAACTTAACTTTCAAAGGTAATTGCTTATATTGCTTCACTCTGTGAAGTAAATAAGGAAGCAATTGCTTTTGAGGGTATTAAATGCTTTTTGCTTTCTCAGTATTCTATGATGAAAATTTTCAAATGTACAGAAAAGTTGAAAGAATTTTACAGTAATTATTCAGAATCTCATCACTTAGATTCTTCCATTAATATTTTGCTACCCATCTATTTACTGATTAATCCATCAATCCATCTTATTTTTTATGTGTTTTAAAGCAACATGCTGATATCAGTATACTTCCCCTTAAATATTTTAATATGCATATTCCTAACTAGAATTCAATATTTGTTCTAGCAAAATTTACATACAATAAAATACACAAATCTTATATTTATTTTCACTGAATTTCAACAAGTGCATGTACCTATGTAACTCTTCTACAAAGCTACAGGACATCATCAATACTCAAGAAAGTTCCTTCATGCTCCTTTCCAGTTATTCTCCACCTCCAGCCTCCCACTGTTCTCACTTTTCACACCACAGATTAGTTGCATCTCTTCTTGAACTTAATATAAACAGACTCATAAAACCATGCACTCTTTTATGTAAGTCTTCTTTCACTCAGCAAAGTGTTTTTGAGATTCATCCATATTATTGTATATTGATAGTCCATTCCTTTTTATTGCTGAGAAGTTTTCTATTGTGTTAATATACTGCAGTTTACGAAAGAAATTGAAGATGACACAAACAGATGGAAAGATATACTGTGTTGATGGATTAGAAGAATTAATACTACTAAAATGACCATACTACTCATGGCAATCTACAGATTCAATGCAATCCCTATCGAAAATACCAAGGGCATTTTTCACAGAATTAGAATAAGTAATTTTAAAATTTGTATGGAAACACAAAAGACCCTGAAGAGTCAAAACAATCTTGAGAAAGAAGAACAGAGCTGGAAGAATCATGCTGTCTGACTTCAAACTATACTACAAAGCTACAGTCATCAAAACAGTATGGTACTGGCACAAAAACAGAGACATAGATCAATGGAATAGAATAGAGAGACCAGAAATAAGTCCACATACTAATGGTCAATTAACCTATGACAAAGGAGGCAAGACTATACAATGGAGAAAAGACAGTCTCCAATAAGTGGTGCTGGGAAAACTGGACAACTACAGGTAAAAGAATGAAATTAGAACATTCTCTAACACCATATGCAAAAATAAACTCAAAATAGATTAAAGACCTAAACGTAATACTGGAAACCATAAAACTCCTAGAAGAAAACACAGGCAGAACACTCTTTGACATAAATCATAGCAATATTTTTTTGAATCTGCACCCTAAAGCAAAGAAATAAAAGCAATAATAAACAAATGGTACCTAATTAAACTTAAAAGCTTCTGCACAGCAAAGGAAGCCACTGACAAAATGAAAAGACAACCTACTGAATGGGAGAAAATACTTTCAAATGATGTGGCTGATAAGGGATTAATATCCAAAATATATAAACAGCTCATGTAATTCAACATCAAAAGAACAAACAACCCAATAAAAAAATGGGCAGAAAACCTGAATAGAATTTTTCCAAAGAAAACATACAGATGGCCAACAAGTTCATGAAAAGATGCTCAACATTGTTAATAAGCAGACAAATGCAAATTAAAAGCACAATGAGATATCACCTCACACCTATGAGAATGACTATCATCAGAAAGAACACAAATAACAAATGTTGGTGAGGACGTGGAGAAAAGGGAACCCTCGTACACTTTTGGTGGGGATGTAAATTGGTGCAACCACTGTGAAAAACAATATGGAGGTTTCTCAAAAAACTAAAAATAGAACTACCATATGATCCAGCAATTCCACTCCTGGATATATATCAAAAAAAAAACCAAAAACACTAATTAAAAAGGCTATATGCACTCCAATGTTCATAGCTGCATTATTTACAATACCAAAGATATGGATGCAACCTAAGTGTCCATCGATAGATGAATGGATAAAGAAGATATTGTCTATATATACAATATTATTACTCAGCCATAAAAAATGAAATTTTGCCATTTGCAACAACACGGATGGACTTGGAGGGTGTTATGCTAGGCGAAGTAAGTCAGAGAAAGACAGATACTGTATGTTATCACTTATATGTGGAATCTAAAAAATAAAACAAAAGAATGAATATAAGGAAATGGAAACAGGCTCACAGATATAGAGAACAAAACTAGTGGTTACCAATGGGGAGAAGGAAGTAGGGAGGGGCAAGTTAGGGGTAGGGGATTAAAAAGTACAAACTACTATGTATAAAATAAATAGGCTACAAGGATATAGTGTACAACATGGGGAATCTAGATAATATTTTATAAAAACTATAAATGGAGTATAACCTTTAAAAATTGTGAATCACCATGTTGTACACCTGTAACTAAAATATTGTACATCAACTATACCTCAATAAAAAAAGGGAAAAATGTACAATAAACAAATAAACAACTAACAATATATACTAGAGTTTATTTATTCTACTGTTTGTGGACATGTGGGCTGTATCCAGTTTTTGGATGTGATAAATAAAGTTGCTATAAATATTCTTGTGTGAGCAATTTTGTAGACAAATGTTATCATTTCTCTTGAAGTAGAATTGCTGGGTCATAGGGCAGGTATATGTTTAGTTTTTTTTAAGAAACTGTACACCTTCTCCCAAAGTGATTGTACCATTTTTATATGACCACACTGACAATGTATGGGGTTCCAGTTGTTCCATACCTTCATCAGCATTTGGTATTGTCAGTCTTCTTATTTTAGCAATTGTGGTGGGTGTGTAGTGGTATCTTGCTGTGATTTTAATTTGCAATCAAATCTTTTTTTTTAAAGTTGAGATAATATAATAAATAACAGTAATATAATAAATAATAATAAATATAATTTCTTTCAAATGTCAAATAATCCTAATAACAATATCAGAATGCTTCTAATCTGAATAGTAAATTTTTCCATAGTAAGAAGCTTTTTTGTTTCTGGTTACATTTGCCAGACAAAGCAATTCCACTTTAAAAAGCAAACACATTAAGTGACAATCTTTTACTACACCTGCATTAATGAACAAGAGCATGTAAATTTTATATTTTCAAGTAGTCAGAAAAACAAATGTCACATATTAACTAATTAATATCTGAAAACCCTGATAGTACGTTTATAGTCAATACCCTAATAATCTTTGGTTTAAAGCAGAAATAGCTTTATGCCATGAATGAATTCTAAAGTGACAGAAAACAGAAGAGAGGATACCAATTCATGGAAACAAATTGCTTCAGGTGGTCATATTATGGGGGAATATGACCCAAAGAAGGAAAATATTTGCTCATGGACCTTAGCAACAGCAATATGTGTCAAAAAATGTTATAGAATTGCAAATTTATATAAAACTATTAAACTAATAAGGTTCATTATCAGAGAACTATGGATGCAGTAAAGGAAAAGTTACTCAGGGTAGGTGAAATTTAAAAGTATGGAGACCTAAAACTGGTTCCAGCAAAAAGATGTACTATTTTCATCATTAGCCTTATAAAGATAATATATTTTATAAGACCTTCCAGTAAAAGGCGGCCCTTTTTTCTTTTTTTAAACAAACATAGACTATTCCTAAAAATGCTTTTTACAAAGTTATTTTTCATGGGAAGGCAATGGAAAACGTCCCAATACACCTTTACGAATTTTCACTTTTAGTTCTCTTAGCACAGCAAGCACAACATAATAGCTTAAAAATAAAACAAAGAAAAACTTGGGCCGCCATATTTTACCTACCTGAAGAATTAGTATCAGTATTAGCAAATTTTATGGGCTAAATTGTGTCACCCCAAAATTCATATGTTGAAGGCCTAACCTCCAGTACCTTATATTGTGACTGTCTTTGGAAACAGTGTTTTTAAAGAGGTAATTAAGTGAAAGTGACGTTGGGACTTCCCTGACGGTGCAGTGGTTAAGACTCCGTGCTCCCAACGCAGGGGGCCTGGGTTTGATCCCTGGTTAGGGAACTAGATCCCATACGCATGCTGCAACTAAGAGTTCGCATGCCAGAACTAAGGAGCCCACCTGCCGCAACTAAGACCCATCGCAACCAAATAAATAAATAAATATTTTAAAAAAGGTTAAAGTGAGGTCATTAAAGGTAGGCCTAACCCGGTATGACTTATATCCCTATATGAAGAGGAAATATGGATACATATAGGTACAGAGGAAACACCGCATGAAGACACAGGGAGAAGATGGCCATCTATAAGCCAAGAAGAAAGGTCTCAATAGAAACCAATCCTGCTGATGCCTTGATCTTGGACTTTTAACCTGCAGAACTGCGAGAAAATCGATTTCTGTTAAGTCACCAAGTCTGTGATACTTCGTTACAGTAGCCCCAGAAAACTAACACAATATAATACTAATGGTGTAAGATACTTTCATATTAAAACCTGGTATTCATCAAACTTTTTTTTTTAGTTCCAAACTAATTTCTTTAAGACTCTGGCCTTTGCTAACTCTAATGGCAGTTCTAGCAGGAAAGCAATATGAAAGTAGGAACTATTCAGATTAGAAAGAGTACTGACATAGGACTCAAGAGAATAAATCTTAATCATACTGTATTTCAGTTCATACATCCATGAAGTGTGGAATTATGGTACCCTCACCATTCCTGTCTAGTGTCTACATATCTGTGTTTCACACTTTTAACCTTAGCTATTTACCATCAAACTATAAAATAATCCCTCAAAGCATAACCCTGATAAATGAGATATGTGAGAGACTTCTAAAGATAGAGAAAAAAGTATTACTCCATGTTAAACAAAGAATTAAATGAATTTATTTGAGGTCCCACTGTTATGGTAACAAAGGCACCTGATGTATCTATTTTGGGAAACTTAGAACAGTGAAGAAACTGCGATTCAAAGACTCCATTATTTAACTATTTTTGCAAAGGTAGCTACAGGAGGCCAAAAGACTAAAAGTATGTATGTGTGTGTGTACACACACACACACACACACACACACACACACACACACACACTATATAGCCAGTTTAAAAGTCAGTAATATTCATATATCTTTATAGTATACAAATGAATATATTTGAAAGCAAATCTATTTATTACAAGCCCATATATTCTGACAAATCTAGATCAGGTTTAAAAAACTAAATTGTGATTTAAGATATTAAAAAGAAAGCACAAAGCCTCTGATTCAGTGTTAGTCAACATTTAAAAAATCAACTGTTTATTTTTCATGTTATAATTTGAATAACTTGGTTTTTAAAAAATATTTATTTAGGGCTTCCCTGGTGGCGCAGTGGTTAAGAGTCCACCTGCCAATGCAGGAGACACGGGTTCGATCCCTGGTCCAGGAAGATCCCACATGCCGCGGAGCAACTAAGCCCGTGCGCCACAACTACGGAGCCTGCGCTCTAGAGCCCATGAGCCACAACTACTGAGCCTGCATGCCACAACTACTGAAGCCCATGTGCCTAGAGCCTGTGCTCCGCAACAAGAGAAGCCACCACAATGAGATGCCCACGCACTGCAACGAAGAGTAGCCCCCACTCGCCACAACTAGAGAAAGCCCGCGAAGAGCAATGAAGACCCAACACAGCCATAAATAAATAAATTTATTTGTAAAATATTTCTTTATTTACTTATTTATTTGGCTGTGTCAGGTCTTAGTTGCGGCATGCGGGATCTTTAGTTGCAGTATGCAAAGTCTTAGTTGCAGTATGTGGGATCTAGTTCCCTGACCAGGAATCGAACCCAGGCCCCCTGCACTGGGAGTGCAGAGTCTTAGCCACTGGACCACCAGGGAAGTCCCTGAATAACTTGTTTTAAGTACACATTTATTTTATACATTTGAACTTATAACATTTACATATTATAAAGTCAATTCCAGGAACTTCCCTAGTGGCCCAGTAGTCATGAATCCGCCTGCCAATGCAGGGGACACGGGTTCGATCGCTGGTCCGGGAAGATCCCACATGCTGTAGAGCAACTAGGCCTGCAAGCCACAACTACTGAAGCCCACCTGCCTAGAGCCCATGTTCCGCAACAAGAGAAGCCACCGCAACAAGAGAAGCCACTGCAATGAGAAGCCCGCGCACCACAATGAGGAGTAGCCCCTGCTCGCTGCAACTAAGACCCAAAGCAGCCAAAAATTTAAAAATAAATAAATAAATAAATAAATAAATAAATAAATAATATGTCAATTCCATTAGAAAATGAGGTTGGTTTAATTAATGTAAACACTTTAAACCTGAAGTTGTAGATATTGTTGCAAAGTTCTATCAGCCTTGATATCTAGCTTTCTTTTTCTATTTTGTTTTTGTTATGTTGTACTGAAGACAATCCAATTTTGACAAATGTCATGTAAATAGTAACAGTTTTTTTTTTTAAATGGGCTTCTTCTAAAATCTCAAGCTACTCTTCAATTAAATACAAGTGGCAAAGTTTATTAGGAGATGAACACAAACACAAAATAATCTGGCAGCACAATTAATTGGTTGTGGTCTCTAAGGGTATTAATATTTGTGTTTCTTTATTATAACTTTTAGATAGCATATATAAAAACCAAAAATATATGTACAAACATATATATATTTTTAACTATATAAAAAATCAAAAATACAAAAGGACTTATAATAAAAAGCAGCAGTCCTTTTCCCTCCTCTTTTAGTTCTAGTCAATCAGAGATAACCTAGAAGTAATCCAACTGTCCCATCAATAGGGCACTGGTTAAATACAATGGAACACAATGCATTAAAAAGCCAGGGAGGGCTTCCCTGGTGGCGCAGTGGTTGAGAATCTGCCTGCCAATGCAGGGGACACGGGTTCGAGCCCTGGTCTGGGAAGATCCCACATGCCGCGGAGCAGCTGGGCCCATGAGCCACAATTACTGAGCCTGCGCGTCTGGAGTCTGTGTTCTGCAACAAGAGACGCCGCGATAATGAGACGCCCGCGCACCGTGATGAAGAGTGGCCCCCACTTGCCGCAACTGGAGAAAGCCCTCGCACAGAAACGAAGACCCAACACAGCAATCAATCAATCAATCAATCAATCAATAAGTAAATAAATAAGTAAATAAATAAGTAAATAAATAAATAAATAAAAATTTTTTTAAAAAAAAGCCAGGGAATTCCCAGGCATTCCAGTGGTTAGCACTCTGTGCTTCCACTGCAGGGTGCACAGGTTCGATCCCTGGTTGGGGAAGTAAGATCCCACAAGCTGCGTGGCACAGCAAAAAAAAAAAAAAAAAGCCAGTAAAAAGAATAAGGTAAACCTATATCTTCTGCTGCTGCACACAGATGTCCAAGATATATTGTTAAGAGAAAGAAGCAAGTAAGAGAATAGTATCAGTATTTTAAAAAGGGATTTAGGTGTTGACATGTACACACACTTCTAAATAACTGGACAGCAGTAGTAGGAAATGAAGTTTCATTTTTCTGTATTATTTGAATTTGTAATCATAACATAATATTACTTTTAGAAATAAAATAAATAAATCAGTGGCATAACCAGGAAGCCTGACAGTTTTTACTATATGAGCTATCTAGAAGTCCTAGGTGACACAGTGGCTAGGGTTTGAGAATCATCTCCTCCAAGAATCAATCCAATTATGCCCTATATCTCAGTCACCTCAAAAAGCCAACATCTCCCAGGTAATCCCTTATATCACAGTCTCTCATCTCCATTAAGCTCTGTATGTCCCTTAAAATAATCTGGACTCATATCCTTCCTCTTCAACCTCCCCAACTCTTCCACTGTGCTCTCTGGAACTAAAGGTCTATCGTTAACAAATCTCATATCTTCAGCCTCTTCTCTGAGTATTCCATTCCTTTCACCTTCTTACATTACCGATACTTGACTCCCTTGAAGATACTGTTTTCCTTGAGCCCTCTCAGTTTTTTCTTTCATCCCTTGTATCACCTGGCCTTGAGATAGGTTAGATGTGTTTCTTGCTTGTCATTGCCACCTACCTTCTCCCTAAAACCCTTTAAAACTACGCTATTGGACTATTTCATTCACTACCTACTACCATTAGAGTCTTCAGCAGACCTCCACATCACATGGTCTCATTATTCAAATATTTAGCACCTACATTACTGTCCTTCCACAACTCTTATAAATTTTTAGTGATTTCAGTGTCTACACAGATGATCCTTCCAACATTCAGAGGAGATGGGCCTCCTCACCTCCAATGATCCTGTCCTCCACTTCAAGTCAGTTCCATGATCATCCCCTAGGCCATGTCATTACTAAGAACCTTCATAATACCCATTTCAAGCATCTCACTCTCCATCTACCAGCTCCTACCTTTCCAAGTTACTCCCTACAGAATATGGACGTCAACAATTTAACTCCACCAGGACCTTTAATCCATGTTCCCTACAGTCTTCACTACTCTCCTTTCTTGGTCCATCATTATAATAACCCCTTTGCATAAATTCTCAAGTCACTTATCCTGCCAAACTCACTTTGTAAAATCCTGGTTAACTCCAACTCTCTCCTTACTCCAGCCATCACACAAACAGCCGAATGTGACAAAAGTAAAATTCAAACATACAGACTTGTCTTCCTTTAATTCATGACCACTAACTTTAAGAGGGCCCTTAATGTTGCTTAACGACTTACTATATATTTTCTAAATCAGCTTACTCTCTCTTCCTTCCCTCTCCTCATTCTCATTGAGAAAACAGAAATGATTAGAACTCACATAAGCTCCCATCACATAAGCTATGTACACCTGTAACTGTAAGCTCTTTCTCCCTATTACAATGATAAAACTGTCCGTGCTCCTACATAAGGCCATTTCTTCCACTTATCTACCATATTCCATCCCCTCTAAAACCACCAAGGATATTACTCCTGCAATTTTCTTCTCATATTATCAATTTTTCTCTCTGTAAATCAGCCCCAACAGTATAAAGTATCTCCAATGTTAAAATACAAGTTTCTTGACCAACATCTCACCTTCCCAGCCAATGTTCCATTTCTCTGCTGCCTGCTACAACCAAATTTGAAAGAGCAATTTGTATTTGCTGTCTCTACTTTCTCTATTCCATTGTCTCTTTTTAAAAAATTTTTGTGTTAAAATACACATAACATTAAAATTTACCATTTTAACCATTTTAAGTGTGCAGTTCAGTGGTATTAAATACATTCACAATGTCGTGCAATCATCACCACCATCAATCTCCAGAACTCTTCTCACCTTGTAAAACTGAAACTCTATACTCATAAAACTCCCCACAACAAATCTCCTATCTCCCCATTCCCTCCTCCCGCTGCCTTTGGCAACCACCATTCTACTTTCTGTCTCCATGATTTTGACTACACTAAGTACCTCATATAAGGGAAATCATACAGATTTCTGTTTTTGTGACTGACTTTTCGCTTACCATAATGTCCTCAAGGTTCATCCATGTTGTAGCATGTCAGAATTTCATTGCTTTTTAAGGCTGAACAATATGCCATTGTTTACCACATTTTGCTTATCCATTCATCTGTTGATGGACACTTGGGTTACTTCCATATTTTAATTACTGTGAAAAATACTGCTATGAACATAGGTGCACAAATATCTCTTTGAGACCTTGCTTTCAATTCTTTTAGGTAATTCTAATATGGTAATTCTACTTTTAATTTTTTGAGGAACTACCATACGGTTTTCAACAGCAGCTGTACAATTTTACATTCCTATGAACAGTGCACAAGGGTCCCAATTTCTCCATATCCTCACCAATACCTGTTATTTTTTGTTTTCTTTTCGATAGCAGCCATCCTAATGGATGTGAGGTTGTATCTCAGTAGAGTTTTGATTTGCATTTCCCTAATAATTAGTGATGTTGAGCATATTTTCATGTGCTTATTGGCCATTTGCTTATCTTCTTTGAAGAAATGTCTATTCAAGTCCTTTGCTCATTTTTGAATTGGGTTTGTTTTTTTTGTTGTTGAGTTTTTGGAGTTCTCTATGTACTCTGGATATTAATCCCTTATCAGACATGATTTACAAATATTTTCTTCCACTCTGTCGGTTGCTTTTTTACTCTGTTGATAGTATATTTTGATGCACAAAATTTTAAATTTTTATGAAGTCCAATTTGTCGATTTTTTCTTTTGTTGCCTATGCTGTTGGTGTCATATCCAACATATCATTGTAAAATACCGTGTTGTAAAGCTTTTGCTTTAGATTTTCTCCTAGGAGTTTTACTGTTTTAGGTCTCACATTTTAGTCTTTGATCCATTTTTAAAAATTAATTAATTTTATTTTTGGCTGCGTTGGGTCTTCATTGCTGCACTCAGGCTTTCTCTAGTTGCGGCGAGCAGGGGCTACTCTTCATTGCGGTGCGTGGGCTTCTCACTGCGGTGGCTTCTCTTGTTGTGGAGCACGGGCTCTATGTGTGCGGGCTTCAGTAGTTGTGGCTCGTGGGCTCTAGAGCACAGGCTCAGTAGTTGTGGCACATGAGCTTACTGGCTCTGCGGCATGTGGGATCTTCCCAGACCAGGGCTCGAACCCGTGTCCCCTGCATTGGCAGGCAGATTCTTAACCACTGCGCCACCCAGGAAGTCCCCTTTGATCCATTTTGAGTAAACTTTTTTATATGGTGTTAGGTAAGGGTCCAACTTCATTCTTTTGCATGTGGATATCCAGTTTTCCCAGCACCATTGTTGTAAAGACTTTCCTTTGCCTTTTGAATGATCTTGACACCCTTTCCAAAATAATTTCACCATATATGTGAGGGTTTTTTTTTCGGCTCTCTATATTATTCCATTGGTCTTTATATCTGTCTTTATGCAGTACCACACCATTTTGATTATTGAAGCATTAGAGTAAGTTTTAAAATTACAAAATATGAGTCCTTTGATTTTGTTCTATTTTTCCCCCAAGTTTGTTTTAGCTATTTGGGATGCCTTGAGATTCACATGAATTCTAGCATAGGTTTTTCTATTTCTGCAACAAACATAATTGGGATTTTGATAGGGATTGCATTGAATCTGTATTTCACTTTGGGTAGATATCTTAATAATATTACATATTCCAACCCACAAGCATGGGATTTCTTCCCATTTATATGTCTTCTTTAATTTCTTTCAGCAATGTTTTGTAGTTCATTATAAAAGTCTTTCACCTCCTTGGTTAAATTAATTCCTAGGTATTTTATTATTTTTGATGCTATGGTGAATGAAAATGTTTTTGTAATTTCCTCTTCATATTGTTCACATATAGAAATGCAACTGATTTGTGTGTGTTGACTTTGTATCCTGCTACTTTGCAGAATTCATTTCTTAATTCTAACAGGTTGTTTGTTTTTTTTTTTGGCGGAACCTTTTGGGTTTTCTACATATAAGCTCATATGATCTGTAACATATCATTTTACTTCTACATTTCCAATATGAATGCCTTTTATTTCTTTTTCTTGTCTAATTGCTCTGACTAGAACATTCAGTACTATGTTGAATAGAAGTGGTGAAAGTGGGCAGTGCTATGTTGACTAGAAATAATGATAGCTCTGCTCTTATTTATGGCTCTGTTAGAATGCCTGGAGTCTTAAAGATACCAACATCCCAGTTTACTTAGAATAAAATTTAGATCTCATGACTATAGCTTATAAAAACAATGTCTTTTTTTTTTTTGCTGCGTTGGGTCTATGTTACTGTGAGTAGGCTACTCTTCGATGCGGTGCATGGGCTTCTCATCGCGGTGGCTTCTCTTGCTGCAGAGCACAGGCTCTAGGGTGCGCAGGCTTCAGTAGCTGTGGTTTGCGGGCCCTAGAGCGCAGGCTCAGTAGCTGTGGCGCACGGGCTTATTAATTACTCTGTGTCGTGTGGGATCTTCCTGGACCAGGGCTTGAACCCGTGTCCCCTGCATTGGCAGGCAGATTCTTAACCACTGTGCCGCCAGGGAAGTCCCAAAACAATGTCTTTTCTATATTTTACCTAGATTTAGATTTTGAATTCAAGAAGCAAAGATCCCCCTGAATCCGAATCTTTGAAAGTATCTAAATAAATGTTTCTTATTCAGTTTGTAAAAAGCTATTTTAGGAAATTTATGGTAGGTAAAAAACACCAAACTAAAATTATAAATTAAACATGATAAGTCATAATGAGATAATACAGCATTAAATCTAGCCTTACGTGAAAGAGGATTTTCTTTTACTTGACACAAATTCCAGTCATCTAAGTAATCTCTACCTGATAAAGGAATATGCCCTTAGGAATTCTACCAGTTAAATAGTTCAATTTCTGAAGGACCTATTTTTAAATAAGCCTTAAATATGCACCAAACCCCCAATACAGTTGGCAGCTTCAGAAAAGCTTAATTACCCTTATTCTTTTAACCATCCAAAGAAACCAATCCAGTGACTATAGTACTTATTACCTGCTGTGAGCACAGTCAAATGGATTCCCCACTGTTAAATTCAGAAAATAAACTAGGGAAGAAGGAGAAAAAAAAAAAAAACAGAAAAGAAAAGAAATAGCAATGCTGATGGGGGAAGTAACAAAATATAGCAACCAGTGACAAAATGTCAATCTCACACTGGCTTTTGATACTGAGAAAGATCTGAGAAATTATTTTCAGGAATTACATGAAAAACATCTAGGAAAAGACCTTTGTTCATAGTGGTATGTATAATTTGAATTTGAAATGATCTGGTAAGGTCAATAAATGAAAACTGAACAAAACTTAAAAAAAAAAAACATGGTCGTAAATTTTTTTTTTTTTTTGCAGAAGAACCATAACAGTACAAAGCATGTGTTATTCTCATAATGAGAAGAAGAAATAATTGGCACTAGACACTGGAGCAGGGCTCAAAATCATTCTGCTTTCCATCTATAGCTTCCCTTCTGAAGTCACCATAAAATCGGTCTGTGCTGTTTAAGTTAAAACCAAGAGTAGTGGCATCAAGCTGAACGAATCTGATTGCAGAGAGCTACTGCCTATTTTAAAATGGTTTTTGGAAAGACGTCTCCTTAATGGAAATGCTGAATTATAACCTTAACCATAGCAACACCTCTTGGCATCGCCTCAGGAAAAACTATCGTAGAAGTAAATGGACTGAATGGATGCTATATTTAAAAAGTGCTATAATTCTCTAGCTAGGGAAACAAATATAAACAAAGACAATAACAACAGCAACAATTACAATAGTAATAATAAACTCCAGGTCTCACCAGAAAAAAAAAATCTTAACACATCAGGTATACCCTTTAATTTCCAGTGAATATAGATAGTTCTTATAGTTACTGAAGGAATCTCTGTCAACTAGCTAATTAGTGGTATATCATATATTTGTATCCTACTTTACGTTTACAAATGGTTTTCACATATATTATCTTGGTTATCCCTTATCAAACCCTGTGGGGTAGGTATAATAGGTATTAAAACATAAAACAGAAGGAAGCATAGAAGTTATGTAGTCAACCTTCAATTTTTAGGTAGGAATTCTTTCTATAGTATCCATAATATCTGATTAGCTAGCTTCTGTTATAAAATTTATTTAGCAACAGGGAATTATCAAAGGCTTATGAAGAATGAACAAGGCTTAACTGAATATTTACTTAAATAGGATCAGGAAAACAGGGCAATAGAAAATTCTACCTCTATCAGCTATTTTCTGTTTATTGAGAATTTATTATGTGCCAGGCATTGTCTTTATGTATATGATCTCATTTAATCCTTACAACAACCTGTAAGGAGCAGCTATTAACAGCTTAATTGAAATATTTTGCTAGAAACTATTTTTTCCCAAACTATTTAATGGCCTTTAAAATCTATTTAAATGGAGCCCCTCTGAGAATGCATGTTGAATAGTAGGCATAGCTGGAGATAAGATATGATTATTCCCATTTTATAGATATGAAAAATGAGTTAAGTAAATTAGTCACACTTACAAAGTAATGGGACAGAACCTAGAACACAGATCTTCAATCCACTAGTCCAATACTATTCCATTCCATATTGCAAAGTAAATAAACTACAATGCATTTTAATAGAGATAAACGTTTTAAAGTCCCTTGAATTTACAACAAAAATAAAACTATTTGGGATATAATAATAGTGTTTAACACAGCCAACTCTGAATTATGTGTACTTTTAGTGAGTAGTCTATAGAAAATCATAAAGTGGACAAAGCTTTCTCAAAAATCAGGTTTTGTTCACATGTTATCTCTATATCAAAATCTGTTCAACATGACTTGAACAGATTACATCCTATCAACATGACTTATCACCGGTAATATTAACCTTGACCACTTGGTTAAGACAGTGTTTGCCAGGTTTCCCCGTACATTTTCATTTGGAAGTGAGCCAGCCCTCAAGGCAGGGACAGGGTTAACTCACCTCCTGGAAAAGGGCACTTCACTTCTGTGTATTCTTCTAAAAAACTGTAACACCAGTCTAGTCATTTAGAAAACATTATCAGATAAATCCAGTTGAAGAACATGCTATAAAACACCTGGCCAGAGTTCCTTAAGACTGTCAAGGTCATAGGAAACAAGGAAAGACTGAGCAACTGTCATAGACCAGAAGAGACTAAGGAGACATGATGATTAAATGTAATATGGTAGCCTGGATTGGGTCCTGGAACAGAAAAGGGACATTAGCAGAAAAACTATGACGTCCAAATTAAATCTGGATTTTATTTAATAGCAATGTACCAACGCTGGTTTCTTAGTTTTGTCAAAGGTATAATGGTTATGTAAGATGTAAACATTAGGGGAAACTGAGTAAGAGGTAGATGGTTATATTATCTTAACAGCTTCTTATAAAATCTAAAATTATTCAAAACAAAAAAGTTTATTTAAAAAAAAATCTGCTCAAGGTTACATACTTATAAACTCACTCATTACCTTGCTGACCATGTCCTACAATTCTACTCTTTCTTCAGTCCACTCTAGTCATACTGGCCTCCTTGTTATTTCTCAAACATACCCATCATGCAGTCACTTCAGGCCCTTTGTTCCTTGCATCATTTCCTCTGCTTGGAATGATCTTTCAGATATTCAAATGGCTCATACCCTGACTTCCTTCAAGTCACCATCAAATGTAACATTATTATTATTTTTTTTTTAAAGACTCATGGATGTTTCCTTTTTTTAATTAATTAATTTATTTTTGGCTGTGTTGGGTCTTCGTTTCTGTGCAAGGGCTTTCTCTAGTTGCGGCAAGCGGGGGCCACTCTTCATCGCGGCGCGCGGGCCTCTCACTATCGTGGCCTCTCTTGTTGCGGAGCACAGGCTCCAGACACGCAGGCTCAGTAGTTGTGGTGCACGGGCTTAGTTGCTCCGCGGCATGTGGGATCTTCCCAGACCAGGGCTCGAACCCATGTGCCCTGCATTGGCAGGCAGATTCCCAACCACTGTGCCCCCAGGGAAGCCCAAATGTAACATTATTAAAGGGGATTTTTCTTACCCACTTTGTAAGAAAAAAAACAGCTCCTTACCATTCTTCTTATTACTTATTTGTGAATATATTGTCTGTCCACAGGGGCACAGTCAGTTTTGTTCACTGCTTTTGTTTCCATTACCTAGAACAGTACCTAAAAACAGGTTTTAAAAATCCTTCATGGGTATCTGCATCTTAACAAGAACAAAACCTTAAATCAAAGGAACAAACCTCTTGTGCTGTAATTTTAGATATCATTATTAACCAGTAGAAGTATTTAAAAATAGAACAGCCTTCAAACCACCCCTTGAAAGCATGCATAGATTGTTGCTTACTTCATCTGGTCCTAAGGCCCACACTATTCTTTAGTACACAGGAAGTGGTTAAAGGTTATCCACTATTCTTGTGTTACAATGAAAATTGAGGGAAGAAATGTAGAGAGACATTTAAATTAATATGATCAGAGTCAAAGCAGGAAATTAAAGCTGTTTTTCTGAATATGTACATTATGCAGAGGATACCCTGAAATAAATAACTTTGGAACAGTGATATTTTAAAATATGAAGGGCTCATATCTAAAACTAATTTCTCAGATTTGATAGGAGTATGTTATTCAGACAATAATGGTTCCAAATTATATTATATTCTTAAATTTCTTTAATTTATTAAAATTAAATCTTTAATGTCAGATTTTAACTTGGATGACAAAAGCCTAAAAGCTAGTTTTAGTTCAGACGGTCATATTAAAATCTACCTGTTTCTAACGCATATTGTACAGCATGTGGCATGGTATCTCATCTGCACCTACAGCTAAGCATCACAAACTCAAAGTGTTCTTGCGTCAGCAAGCCAACTGCTTCCACTATATCACATTCCCACTCTCTGCCAAACTGTTTACGCATCAGGCAAAATGCTAAAAATGAACTAAAATGGGTTCTCAGAAACAATTAAGGTTTACAGTTAAGGTCCAATTACAATTGTCTTTATTACAATTAAGGTCCAAGATACAGTACAGCTCAGGTGAACTCAAAGGTATCAAGATAACTGGAATTACTAACAAATCTGTGCCAGCCCACATATTCCAAGTTATTAAAATGAGTGAAAAGCTTGATTAATCATTTATTCAACTAATATTTACTAAGTGCCTGCAAAACATCATAGAATGATCCCTTTTTGTGCTGTGGAGCATAGAAAAATATATAACCCAGTGGTTAAGAATCCACCTGCCAATGCAGGCGACACGGGTTCGATCCCTGGTCCGGGAAGATCCCACATGCCATGGAGCAACTAAGCCCGTGCGCCACAACTACTGAGCCCATGAGCCACAACTACTGAAGCCCGCGCGCCTAGAGCCCGCACTCGGCAACAAGAGAAGCCACCGCAATGAGAAGCCCATGCACCACAACGAAGGGTAGCCCCCACTCGCCTCAACTAGAGTAAGCCTGACCGCAGCAAGGAAGACCCAACGCAGCCAAAAATAAAGAAAATAAATTTTTAAAAAAAAGTAGTTTACAGTCCATTAAAATAATTAAAACTTCATTCCATTTTACAAGTCTTTCTTATACAGTACTTCACTTGTAGAGGCTTGGCAGGTATTATCATCTCTACTTGCCAAATGAAGAAATTTGAGTTGAAAGAGGTTAAGTTCTTACAAAGAGCAAGTGGTAGGATGGTGTAGTCATAATCTATAGGCGATCAGAGGAAGTAGAAATTATTTCTAGCAAGGGTAGTAATTTTTTTCCTACTGGCTGGTATTTTTACATTTTGAACCTGATTTATAGGATTAACCTTCAACAGACTTAACTGTGCCCCAAACCCAAAAGCACAAGCATACCACTACCCTTCTCCCAAATTAGCTGCTTGTTTAGAAGAATTTACCAGCTCGTACATCTTGACTAAAAGCACTGGCTTTGAATCAGGATTAAAATCTGTGTTCTGATACTTACTACCTATGTGACCTTGAACAAGTCACTTAAACTCCTGAGCTTTTTATTCTTCTGTAAAATGGTCCCACTACTTACTTTTCAGGGCAGTTGTGAGAATTAAACGGCATAATTAACATATAGTACTTATTATTATAGAGCTACAGCACTTAGTACTGTATGCCTGGCTTATAGTAAACTCCTAATGATAACATTATTTCATTTAGAGGGTTTCTATGGTGGTAATTGTGTGAGATTTTACTCGCTATCAACTATTAACTCATCCTTTCTCATCCACTACACTTAGTTTATTACTAGTTCAAGAAATGTTACTGAAGATCTGTTTTGTGCTCTGCCACTCCATCAACCTAACCTCTACTTCTGGACACTCCATCATAGCTTTCAGCAAAAGATGTAATCATATTGTTTTGGTTTACTGTCTGGCTTCCTACTTTATTTTTTTTTTCACTTTTCAAACGTTTATTTCATTAAAAAAATTTTTTTTAACTTTTTATTTTATATTGGAGTATAGCCGATTAACAATGTTGTCATAGTTTCAGGTGCACAGCAAAATGACTCAGCGATACATACACATGTATCCATTCTCCCCCAGACTCCCCTCCCATCCAGGCTGCCACATAACATTGAGCAGAGTTCCCTGTGCTACACAGTAGGTCCTTGTTGGTTATCCATTTAAAATATAGCAGTGTGTACATGTTGATTCCATACTCCCTAACTACCCCTTCTCCCCTTCCTTCCCCACTGGTAACCATAAGTTCCTTCTCTAAGTCTGTGAGTCTGTTTCTGTTTTGTAAATAAGTTCATTTGTATCATTTCTTTTTAGATTCTGCATAAAAGGGATATCATACAATATTTCTCTTTGTCTGACTTACTTCACTCAGTATGACAATCTCTAGGTCCATCCATGTTGCTGCAAATAGCATTATGTCATTCTTTTTAATGGCTGAGTAATATTCCCTTGTATATATGTACCACATCTTTATCCAACAGCTCAGGAGGCTTAATATCATCAAAACAAATAACCCAATCAAAAAATGGGCAGAAGAGCTAGATAGACATTTCTCCAAAGAAGACATACAGATAGCCAAGAGGCACATGAAAATATGTTCAACATCGCTAATTATTAGAGAAATGCAAATCAAAACTACAAGGAGATATCACCTCATACCAGTCAGAATGGCTATCAGCAAAAAATCCACAAACAGTAAATGCTGGAGAGGGTATGGAGAAAAGGGAACCCTTTTGCACTGTTGGTGGGAATGTAAATTGGTACAGCCACTGTGGAGAACAGTATGGAGGTTCCTTAAAAAACTGAAAATAGACGTACCATATGACACTGCAATCCCACTCCTGGGCATATATCTGGAGAAAAACGTGGTCCAAAAGGATACATGCACCCCAATGTTCATTGCAGCACTGTTTACAATAGCCAAGATATGGTGGCTTCCTGCTTTAGAAGGCAAACTCAGTGAAAACATTATCTTTTTTATTCACTGCTTATCCATAGTGCCTGGTAAATAGAACTGAAATATTTGTTGACTGGCTGAATGAATGAATAGCACATGGTCTCTTCTCTTGAGAATATTAGAGACTTCTGGGGAGGATACCCTAGTTAGATAATCTTTATACAAAATTAAGACAGACTTACATGTTAGATGCAATAGAAATCCAAAAGATGGCTAGGACAGTTTCCTGTAACAGGTGGGTAACAAAACTTTAAAATATGTTTTGCTTTGTTTCTTAAGTTCAGCTTGTTCTTTTCCTCAAGGTAAAAAAAAAAAAAAAAAAAAAAAAGTGCCAACTAATATTTATTCAGCATTTACAATGTTCTAGGCACTATTTTTAGTGCTTCCCATTTAATAACTCATTTAATCTTCAAAACAATTCTATGAGATAGATACTATGATAGCTGAAGAAACTGAAGCACAGAAAATATAAGTAACTTGCCAAGAGTCAGATGATTCAAAATAAGGCATTTTGCTCTTAGTCACTTCCATAAGTTATCTCTCAAAATCAATCAAAATAGTTTTTTTAATGGAAGAACACAAAAGTAGCTTTATAAGGAGATTTTTCTTCTAGAAGAAAGGAATTTATACTATAGATTAAGAACTTAGCTCCTCAATAAAATATTAACAAATCAAATTTTTTAAAGTATAAAAAAATTACACACAAAGACCAACTGGGATTTATCTCAGGTGTGTAAAGCTCATTCAACACTTGAAAATCAATTAATGTAATCTATCACATCTACAAACTTAAAAAAGAAAAATCACATGATCATATCAAGAGATGCAGAAAAAGCATTTAACAAAATCCAACACCCATTCATGATAAAAACTCTTGTAAACCAGGAATATAGGGGAACTTCCTTCAACTTGATAAAGAATATCTAGGAAAAACCTACACCTCTAACATCATACTTAATGGTGAGATACTCGAAGCTTTCTCATTTAGATCATGTACAAGCAAGGATGTCCCTCCCCCCACCATTTCTTTTCAACATCTTATTGGAAGTCTTTGTTAATGCAACAAGGCAAGAAAAGGAAATAAAAGGTCTACAGAATGTGAAGATATAAAAGTACCTAGCTATAGGCCTCTCACTTTCTGAAGAATGGTAAGTTCTTACCCAATGCTATTTTCACACTATAATAATTCTGCAATTCACAATTTCCATATTATTCTTTTATCTCAATATAGTCTCTAAAGAGGAATGCCTGATTTAAAATATTATGCCAATGGAATTTTTAGTACATACTCACAGTACTCAACGAGAGAATAAAGAATTTTAAATGTCATTTACCTTGCTTTTTAAAATTCTACTATCATTGAACTCACAAGGGAGTTTATCTTGGCTATATATATAACACAACTCCCACAGTAAAGGGGATTTCTGGCTCTACCAGTAAGTCTTTTGTCTTATGGAGAATTTCCACATGCTCATTGCCAACCATAATTTGTCCTATTTTATATTCCTTCACTCTTGGTAAGAGAGACAGCACTCCAGGAACTGCCCCTACTCTATCATAATTTTTCCCTCTCTCAGTAGGTTATCCTATCAGCATATAAACATGTTATGATAGCTCCAATATATTTTTTTAAAGGCTGTTATTCCCTCACTTAACTGTTCTCCTACACAACTAAATTCCATGAAAGAACTGTCTCTACTTACTGTCTTTAATTCCTTTCTTCCCATTTTCTCTTGAACCAACTGTTCACTAAAATTGTTTTTGACAAGGTCACCAATGACCAATCCAGTGATAATTTCTCAAATCTTATTTTATTTGACCCATTGGTAGCATTTGACATAATCTCTCCCCTCCTTCTTGATATAATTTCTAGGCCACCTCTCTCTCTCTTGGTTTCTCTAAATAAATAGTGATGTCCTCCTCAGTCTTGTTTTCTGGTTCATCCTCTGTTTCTGACTTCTAAACTTTGAGGTACCACAGGGGTCAGTCCTTGAACCTCTACTATTGTCTATATTTATTCCCTAGATGATCTTACCTCATCTCGTGGTTTTCAATACCACTATTTCCTTATGACCCCCTAATATTTATTTCTAGCCCAAACTTCTCATCTGAACCCCAGGCCTCCATTTCCTCTTGCTTACTCAATAACTCAACTTGGAAGTCTGATAGATGTTCTGAACTTAACATGACTAAAGCCAGATTCCTGACTCCCAGTTCCCAAACCCGATCCTCCCACCATCTTCCCAATTCCAGCAAATGGCAATTCCATTTATTGATAAAAGCCTTCAAGTCACCTTTGACTCCTCTTTCTCAGTCCTACATCAGCAGATCCAGGTGACTTTTTCTTCATAATATATCCAGATTGTGACCACTTCTCACCATCACCACAGCTACCACCCTAGTCCATCTTCTGTGATAGTTGAATAGCTGGAATCTGCCTCCACACAAACTTACAGTCTATTTCCCACACTGTAACCAAATAGATCAAACTCCAAACCAAAGTCAAACTCCAGTGAAATGATGAATTCAGGCAAGAATGATTAATGGATATCTGAGTCAATAGATGAAATGGTGGCACTGTGGTTATGTAAGTGAATATGCTTATTTTTTAAGTATGAAGTACTGTAATTTTCAAATGGCTCAGCAAAAATAGATAGATAGACAGATAGACAGACAGACAAAACAATTAAGACAAAAGGTTAAGAGCTGCTGAAACCAGAGGGTGGGCAAATGAATACTCATTTTACTATTTTTTCAACTGTTTTGAATGTTTGGAAAATTTCATAAAAAAAAGTTGGGAAGAAAAATGTTTTAGGTCAAATTATGTCTCACTCAAAACCCAATGGCTTCCCATTACATTCAAAGTAAAGCCAAAGTTCTCACAATGGTCTACAATGCCCTGAATAATCTGTGTCTGTTCCCCACTACCAACTCTTAGCCCTAACTCTCCCCACTACTCACTCCTTTACAACACACTGGCACCTGTTTCTCAAATATACCAGGCACTTCTCCTCTATCTGAAAGAAGTATAACCTTACTTCATGAGACACAAATCTACCTTAACCCTATATTATGCCGCAGTCTCTTCCCCAATCCTTCGTGCTTTCTAGGACCCTTACTTTCCTTTATTTTTCTCCATAAACTCATCCTACCTTATATATTATATATGTTTGTTTTTGTTCACTGTCTGTTCCCCCAAAGTAGTGCTCTCCATGAAGGCCAGGACTTAATCTGTTCACTGCTATATTCCTAGTACAAAGGACAATATCTGGCACAGAGTAGTAAAATAACTAATATTTGTTACCTGAAGGAAGAAAGGAATAACAAAAAAGTTTTGGGGCAGCATAAATTGTTTTTTGATTATTAATTTAAATGAATATCCATGAAGAGAACTCTATTATAAAATTTAAAATGAAAAACTGGAGATAGAGGAACCCACATATTTTTCCTGAGAAATAAATCTATTATCTTCATCCTTATGCTTTTCATGCATTAGCAGTTCTCATGATGAAAAATAAAAATTCTCAGAGTTAGGTTCACAAATTGAAATTCATTCTGAAACATTCTTGGTCATTTCATGTATAAAAGATCACTTTTATACAAAAAAAGCTACAGCTTAGAAAACTAGAGGAAACATTGATGATCCTGAAAAAGGACATTTGAAAATAACAAACTAATTTGGATTATTTTAGTGTAAAATAACCAACTGACACTGAATTATAGAGTAAGTATATTTAATTCAGTTATAGAAAACTATAACAATGGCTTCCTATGGGAACTGAATTAGAGGCTGAATGACAGAGGTGAGAGAAAGACATACTTTTTACTGTATACCCACTTGTATCTTTTTGTTTGTTTTTTAAGTTTTTTTTTTTTAATTGAATTTGTTACAGTATTGCTTCCGTTTTATGTTTTGGTTTTTTGGTCACAAGGCATGTGGGATCTTAGTTCCCTGACCAGGGACTGAACCTGTGCTCCCTGCATTGGAAGGCGAAGTCTTAACCAATGAACTGCCAGGGAAGTCCCCCCACTTGTATCTTTTGAATTTGTATCATGTGCAATATTAAAAATAATTTTTAAAAATAGTTTATGTAAACTTCAACTTCTGGCATGAGACTACGTATTTAGACTAACTCTTTCACTGAAAATAATTTAAAATGCTATTTAAAAATCTTCTTTAACATATCCATGAGTTAGCAAAAATCATGCAATACTCACCAAAAAACCAAGTGAAGGCAGGGAGCCCCCAGAGA
Organism: Balaenoptera musculus; assembly: GCF_009873245.2. Taxonomy (NCBI): domain Eukaryota; kingdom Metazoa; phylum Chordata; class Mammalia; order Artiodactyla; family Balaenopteridae; genus Balaenoptera; species Balaenoptera musculus. The sequence continues at coordinate 34,596,824 of NC_045804.1, read as the reverse complement.
TGTAAGATGAACACTGAAGCTAGCTTTTGTCTTGAGGACATTTGCTAACTGGTGACCTAAGCTTTGATTTTCAGAGCTTAGACTGATTTGGAGGTCAAGAGACAAAGCCCAGAGTATTTCCAAACAGGGAATCCAATAAATGATACCCTCATAAAGCAGGGACTTCCCAAACCACCCATCTCAGAGTAAAGGTAAACTGGAAATGCCACCCTCCCAACTTCAAATGCTAGAAGAAAACCTGTTTTAAATCACAGCATTGAGTGGAGATGGAAAAAAAAATCGTGTGAATTCAAAACCTCAATGTGGCTCACACAAAGGATTGCAACCCATATCATACTATCTGTAAAGTCCAAGAAAATTTATGTTAATAATTTACTTGAAAGTTATCTGGTAATACCCTTAGGGCACCCAACAGAAGCAAACTCAAAATACTGTCTGGATGAATCCAAGCCTCATTCTAGGCCTCAAATCATTTTCCACATAAAGTTTCAAGGAAAATTATAGCTCATAGTCAAAAGTACAAAGCACACAAGGAAAGACGTCACCATGAGCAACAGTCAGTAGAAATAAAAGATAACAGAACTTCAAAATCAGATATGTGAACTACCGTGTCAGGCTATAAAATTGTTCTGTTTAGTATGTTTTAAAAAATAAAAGACCTGAAAAATCTAAGTAAAAAAAGAATATACAAATCAATTTTCACTGCAAAGTAAAGGAGCTGTTACAGTGGAGGATTACTGGACTGAATGTCAATATTATGACATAGCATGAGTGTTTCATGTTTGGTAATTGCAATCATTGTTGCTTTTGTTGTGGTCATCCATTTACAATGCTTGGTGTCAGTCTATTGATCTCTTGTAAAAATAAAATACAGTGTGTGTGTGTGGAAAAAAAAAAAAAAGAAAGGGAGTAAACCTTGATTTCAATACTGACCATATCACAGTCAATGTGCTAAGTGATGATGATGACTTAAGTATAGAAAAATAATTTAGAAAATGTAGTGATAAATGTATGTACCAGGTGTGCACTAAGAAAGGACTCTGATGGGTGTGGTCATACCTGACCAGGGGAGAGGGAAGCACTTGGCCTGTTTGATTTTTTTTTTCCAATTTTATTGACAAATAATTAAGATATAACATTGTATTAGTTTAAGGTGTACAACTTAATGATTTAATAAATGTATATGTTGTGAAATGATTACCACAGTAAATTTAATTAACATTCATCAAAAAAAAAATTAAAAAAAATAAAAGACCTGAAAAATCTAAGTAAAAAAACCAAGCAGATCCAAAAGAAATCAAACCAAACATCTAGAAATTAAGAATATAAACTCAGGGCTTCCCTGGTGGCACAGTGGTTAAGAATCCACCTGCCAATGCAGGGGACACGGGTTCAAACCCTGGTCCGGGAAGATCCCACATGCCGCGGAGCAACCAAGCCCGTGCGCCACAACTACCGAGCCTGTGCTCTAGAGCCCGCGAGCCACAACTACTGAGCCTGTGCGCCTAGAGCCCGTGCTGCACAACAAGAGAAGCCACCGCAGTGAGAAGCCCGCGCACCGCAACAAAGAGTAGCCCCCGCTCGCCGCAACTAGAGAAAAGACCGCATACAGCAACAAAGAACCAATGCAGCCAAAAATAAATAAATAAAATAAATTTTAAAAAAAATATATATATATATATAAACTCAATGGATCAGACTAAGAGGGGAATAAATCCAATTAAAATGAATACTAGTAAATTGGAATATAAATATGAAAAAAAATTCTCCATAATGCAACACAGAGAAGCAAGAGATGAAAAATGTAAGACAGCTCCTAGCCACAGCAATCAGACAAGAAATAAAAGGAATCCAAATTGGAACAAAAGAAGTAAAACTGTCACTGTTTGCAGACAGCTTGATACTATATATAGAAAATCCTAAAGCCACCACCAAAATACCATTAAAATAAGTGAATTCAGTAAAGTTGCAGGATACAATATTAATATACAGAAATCTGTTGCATTTCTATACACTAATAACAAAGTATCAGAAAGAGAAATTAAGAAAACAGTCCCATTTACAATTGCATCAAAAAGAATAAAATACCTAAGAATAAATCTGACCAAGGAGGTAAAAGACCTGTAGTCTGAAAACGAATAAGACATTGATGAAAGAAACTGAAGACAACACTAACAAATGGAAAGACACGCTGTGCTCATGGACTGGAAGAATTAATATTGTTAAAATCACCATACTACCCAAGGTAATCTACAGATTCAATGCAATCCCTGCCAAACACCAAGGGCATTTTTCACAGAGTTAGAACAAAGAATCCTAATATTTGTATGGAAATGCAAAAGACCCTGAATAGCCAAAGCAGTCTTGAGAAAGCAGGAAAAACTGGAGGCATCATGCTTCTTGATTTCAAACTATACTACAAAACAGTATGGTACTGGCATAAAAACAGACACATAGATCAATGGGACAGAATAGAGAGCCCAGAAATAAACCCACACTTATATGGTTAGTTAATGTATTACAGAAAAGGTAAGAATATACAATGGGGAAAACACAGCCTCTTCAATAAATGGTGTTGGGAAAACTGGACAGCTAAATGCAAAAGAATCAAAGCAGACAACTTTCTCATACCATATACAAAAACAAACTCAAATATGGATTAAAGATATAAATGTAAGACCTGAAACCAAAAAACTCCCAGAAGAAAACATAGGCAGTACACTCTTTGACACTGGTCTCAACAATATTTTTTTGGATCTGTCTCATCAGGCAAGGGAAGCAAAAGCAAAAATAAATAAATGAGATGACATCAAACTAAAAAGTTTTTGCACAGTGAAGGACACTATCAACAAAATGAAAAGGCAGCCTACTGAATGAGGGAAGATATTTGCAAATGATATATTCAATAAGGGGTTAATATCCAAAATACAAAGAACTCACACAACTCAACATCAAAAAAGCAAACAACCTGATTAGACAAGGGGCAGAAGACCTGAATAGATATTTTTCCAAAGATGACATACTGTTGGCCAAAAGGCACATGGAGAGATGCTCAACATCACTAATCATCAAGGAAATGCAAATCAAAACCACAAAGAGATACCACCTCACATCAGTCAGAATAGCTATCATCAGAAAGCCCACAAATAACAAGGGTTAGTGAGGATATGGAGAAAAGGGAATCTTCTTGCACTGTTTGGAGTTGTAAAATGGTTACAGCCACTATGGAAAACAGTATGGTGGTTCCTCAAAAAATTAAAAATAGAACTACCACAAGACCCAGCAATTTCACTTCTGAGTATTTACCTAAAGAAAACAAAAACTAATTCAAAAAAATATATATGCACATCAGTGTTCACTGCAGCATTATTTACAATAACCAAGACATGGAAGCAACCTAAGTGTCCATTGATGATAGATGAAGGCATAAAGAAGATGGAATATTACTCAGCCATAAAAAATGAAAGCTTGCCATTTGTGACAACATGGATGGATCTAGAGGGTATTATGCTAGGTGAAGTAAGTTAGACACAGAAAGACAAATACCATACGATCTCACTTATATGTGGAATCTAAAAAACAAAATAAACAAAGCAAAATGAAAACAGACTCGTAGATACAGAGAAGAAATGGGTAGTTGCCAGAGGGGTGGCAGGTTGGCGGGGGGGAATTAGATGAATGGGGTTAAGACGTACAAACCTGGGGACTTCCCTGGTGGTCCAGCGGTTAAGAATCTGCCTTCCAATGCAGGGGATGCAGGTTTGGTCAGGGAACTAAGATCCCACATGCCGTGGGGCAACTAAGCCTGCGTGCTCTAGGGCCCGGGCACCACAACTACTGAGCCTGTGCGCTCTGCAGCCCATGCGCCACAACTAGAGAGAAGCCCGCATGATGCAATGAAAAGCCCGCACGCCTCAACGAAAGATCCTGCATGCCGCAATGAAGATCCCACATGCCGCAACTAAGACCTGACGCAGCCAAATAAATAAATAAGTAAAAATCAAAAAAAAAAAAAAAAAGGACACACCCGTAGTTATAAAATAAATAAGCCATGGGGATGTGATATGCAGTATAAGGAATATGGTCAATAATATTGTGATAACTTTGTATGGGGACAGATGGGTACTAGATTTATTGTTGTGATCCTTTCAAAATGCATGCAAACGTCAAATCACTATGTGGTAGGCCTGAAAGTAACATAATATTGTACATCAACTATATTTCAATTTAAAAAAAGTAAGAGAGTTAAGAGACATGGAAGATAGAAAGAGCAGGTCTAACATTTAATCACACTTCCAAAGGGAGAGAGGAAACAATGAGGAAGAGGCAATATTTGAAGATATAAAGACGGAGTATTGGTTAGGTATATATATGATTACTTTCATAAGAAACTGCTTCATCTTTTTTTTCAAAATGGTTATTTCTGTCTTTTTGACATCTTTCCATCATTCTTTGAGCATCTTCTTATTTTCAGGCACAACATATTCTAGGATCGACTTTTATATCCTTTCCCCAGCTTGGAATCAGCAACTCTTACAGATAACTCTGGTTCCTTTTAGTGGGTAATAGTATTCAGAAACTCATATTTGGGCACTAGTTGTGCTCACTGATATTGGATATAATTACCTCCAGGCCTTCTCAGTAGACAGAGCTAGAGAATATATGTATGAAAAAATATATATGTGTATGTATATCTGTGTGCACACGAACACACACATATACACATTTCATCTCTATTTCTCTATATATGTCCACAGATACAGAAAACCATGTGCTCACACTGATAATCTCTAATTCCAACTTAACACTACAAAGCCCATTCTAGGTTTCTTCCTTTCCATATGTCTAACTCTCTATTACGACAGTAAGAAACTTGGTTCCTATTATCCTTAATATATTTACCTCCTATTATCTTTTTTTTTTTTTAAAGATTTCTTTTAATAAATTTATTTATTTATTTATTTATTTATTTTTGGCTGTGTTGGGTCTTCGTTTCTGTGCGAGGGCTTTCTCCAGCTGTGGCGAGCGGGGGCCACTCTTCATCGCGGTGCACGGGCCTCTCACTGTCGCGGCCTCTCCCGTTGCGGAGCACAGGCTCCAGACGCACAGGCTCAGTAGTTGTGGCTCACGGGCTTAGTTGCTCCGCGGCATGTGGGATCTTCCCAGACCAGGGATCGAACCCATGTCCCCTGCATTGGCAGGCAGATTCTTAACCACTGCGCCACCAGGGAAGCTCTACCTCCTATTATCTTTAATATATCCTTGATATGAACAATCGTCTTGTACGTAGTCAATTCCCCATTACCGTTATCCCACCCCCACCTTGCTCCAGTGCTTGCTCTCCTCATCCTGCTTGGACACCAATGCCCCTCACTGGTCAAAGGTGCCTCCACTCTCTGCAAATACTCTCCTAACCCTAGGTTAGTCTCTAACACTCATAGTGTGATGACACTATTACCTTCCTGCATGGAATCCCTCTTCACTCTTTTTAGGCTCTTATATCCCCCACCATACCATCCACCAACGGCCCTCTCCCCTGCTTATGGACACCCTCCTTACCTCACTTGGGCTCCAACAATCAATGCCAGGATGCCCTTTTATGTGGATACCCACTTCACCTGATTCAAGTTCTGACAACCTGTGCCAAGAGGCCTCTGACGTGGACACCTTCCTCATGCTGTTTGGGCTTTGACATTCCACAATGGGACAGAGCTACTGCTTCCATGACCTCACACAAACATGTTTCTCCCTATTCTAGGCCACCCTCCCACATAGATGCTCTCCTTACTCCACTTGGATCACCTCTCTACATAGATTTCCCCCCACCAATGCAGATACCCTCAAAACCTGACATCACATTGCTCCTCTACATGGATACTCTCCTCACCTCACTTAGGCTCCAACAACCTGTGTTAGAAATCACACAGAATATGTTCTCAGACCACAGTGAACTTAAGCTAAAAATCAATATTTAAGAGATAACTAGAAAGTCACCATTTGTTTGAAAATTATATAATTTGCTTCCATATGATCCATGGGTCAAAATGTAATCACAGTGGAAAATAGAGAATATTTTGAACTAATGATAATGAAAACACCATATGTCAAAATTTGTGGGACACACTTAAAGCCACACTTAGAAGAAATTTATAAAATGGATATATTAGAAAGAAAAAAAAGGCATAAAAAATCAATGTTCTAAGCATTTATCTCAGGAAATAAGATAAAGAACAGAATATTGAACAAAAAAGGAAGAAGGAAGAAAATAATGAGAAGAAATTAATGAATGAAAAAAATAAACATACAACAACAAAGATCAACTAAGCTAATGAGAAGTCTAGTTTAAAAAAAGACTAATAAAATTTATCAACCCTGGTGTGGCAAAAAGAAAGAAAGCATAAATTACTGATAACAGGAATGAAAAATGGTATAGAGTTATAAATCATACAGGTTAACAAATAACCAAAAGGATTTTAAGAAAAACCAGTGCTAATAAGTTTTAAAATTTAGATAAAGTAAATAAACTCTTAGAAAAATACAACCTATCAAAACTCTGTAAGAAGAAATAGAACAGAAATTCTGAATAGACCTTCATCTATTAAAGAATTTGAATTCATAATTTAAAACTTTCCCATGAAAAATTCCAGTCCAGGTGGCTTCAACAATTAAATCTAACATTTAGGAAAAGATAACACCAATCTTACACAAACTATTCTAGAGAATAAAAAAAGAGGAAATAAATCCCAATTCTCTTTATAAAGGGACAACTTAGATACCAAAAATCTAACAAAATTAGAAGACAGTAAAAGAAAAGGAAATAGTCTATTTTTGTAAAAGTACAAAAGAAAATATTAGCAAATTAAATAATATACCATAACTAAGTTAAAATTATTCCAGAAAACAATAGTAGTTTAAAATTAGAAAATCAATCTTCAGGACCTTGGTGTAGACAAAGTTTTCTTAAAAAGGACACACAAAACTCTAACCTTAAAGGTTTGACACATTTGATTATATTAAAGTTAAAAACTCTGTTAGTCAAAATAAAGGATTTTTTCCCAAAGGAATTCCTTTCTTTTTATTATTTATTTATTTATTTATTTATTTTTGGCTGTGTTGGGTCTTCGTTTCTGTGCAAGGGCTTTCTTTAGTTGCGGCAAGCGGGGGCCACTCTTCATCGCGGTGCGCGGGCCTCTCACTATCGCGGCCTCTCTTGTGGAGCACAAGCTCCAGACGCGCAGGCTCAGTAGTTGTGGCTCACGGGTCTAGTTGCTCCGCGGCATGTGGGATCTTCCCAGACCAGGGCTCGAACCCGTGTCCCCTGCATTGGCAGGCAGATTCTCAACCGCTGCGCCACCAGGGAAGCCCTGTTAGTCAAAATAAAACTTTAAAAATTGTTTTCAAAATATTTAAAACAGTGAGAAGTGAGGATATGGAGACGAATCTGTTGAGAAGTTTGGCTATAAAGGAGGAAAAAAGTGTGATAATAGTAATTAGAAGAGGGCTTTTTTTTTTAAGATGGGAGAGAGTAAAGTGATACCTTTGAATACTGATAATAAAGATCCAGTAAAAAAAAAAAAAAAAAAAAAGAAGCTAAAGATGCAGAAGAGACAATAGCATATGGAATTAGACCTCTCTCTAAGCAAGCAGAAAAAGATGTAACTTAGGTCACATGTGGAGAGGTCAGTCTTTGACAGGAGGACAGGAGGAGAAGATAGATGCAGATGAGCCTGGAGAACTCCTGTCTGTGAGGAGAGGAAATTTTCATTCAATTGTTCCTATTTTCTCTATGAATTATGAGACAAGCTGCGGTAAGGAGGGAGAGGGCATTGGGAAGTCTAAGCAGACAAAAAAGTATGAAATAGAAAATATGCAGTGCGGAAGAGTGAACTTACTAGAGAAAATAAGTTAATAATTACTCAGCTGAGGTTGTTTATCATGATTTTACAGTGAGCTCACAAGCCTGGTTATGGATTTTTCTTGAGCACTGCTCAGTTGTTTGCAAGTAGTCACAGAGAAAGTGGGGGTAGGGTTTTGCTAGGCAGATGGTATACAAAGAGAGAAGGGCAAAGGACCTGATCGTATATACAAGAGCATGAGTATAATGAAGAACGGTAAAATCTAGGTTGAATAAGTTTGAGAGTAAAAATAAAAGGGAGGGCTTCCCTGGTGGCTCAGTGGTTGAGAATCTGCCTGCCAATGCAGGGGACACGGGTTCAAGCCCTGGTCTGGGAAGATCCCACATGCCGCGAAGCGACTAGGCCCCTGAGCCACAATTACTGAGCCTGCGCGTCTGGAGCCTGTGCTCCGCAACAAGAGAGGCCACGATAGTGAGAGGCCCACGCACCGCGATGAAGAGTGGCCCCCACTCTCTGCAACTAGAGAAAGCCCTCGCACAGAAACAAAGACCCAACACAGCCATAAATAAATAAATAAATAAATTTAAAAATAAATAAATAAATAAAAGGGAACCAATGGAATGAAGGTGTTAATGAAATCAAAGAACTGTTGCAGTAGGGTGCTTGAACAAATGAACTTGGGGAATAGGAGGATGTGGCTGATGAATGGAATGTCTGAATTAACAATTTTGGAGGCGGGGCAATTTCGGGTAATTACAAGATCTTTGGACACAGGTAACACTTTGGCAGCTGAGAGGCAGAAAATGGTAAGAATTGGGGCTAAGACGATCTTTGCTCATTAGCAGTTCCTTAAACTGCTGTTTCTCATGAGAGTGCCTAGAGGAAGGTAAATCCATATGTTAAGCATAGTTAAGCAACTATATTCCTACAGAAGCAAATTCAAGGTAGATCTGTAAATATATACTAGACCAGTTAATGACATGCAACGTATAATAGTAGGCTGATACAAAAAGGGGAAATAAAGTCATCCAATTATATCTGAATTCAACTCACCTGTATGACATCTCTTTCTCATATTATAATGATTAAAAGTTGATAGTCACCCTCTCCCAGTTTGGATATATAATAATAAAAACAAACTAAGTTAGGGACCTCCCTGGAGGTCCAGTGGTTAAGAGTCTGCGCTTCCACTGCAGGGGGTGCAGGTTCGATCCCTGGTCAGGGGACTAAGATCCCAGATGCCACGTGGTGTGGCCAAACAAAAAACAGCTAAGTTATATTTGATGTATCTCAAGCACTATAAGTTTAAGTGATCATTACTATTTGTTCCTCACTATGTGGCAAAGGGTGTTTGCTGGCTAACAAGTCACTGCAAACAATGCCATTTTTAAAAAAGGGATTAATTTCCAAAATATACAAACAGCTCATACAGCTCAATATCAAAAAAACAAACAATCCAATCAAAAAATGGGCAGAAGACCTAAATAGACTTTTCTCCAAAGAAGACATACAGATGGCCAACAGGCACATGAAAAGATGTTCAACATCACTAATTATTAGAGAAATGCAAATCAAAACTACAATAAGGTACCACCTCACATCTGTCAAAATGGCCATCATTAAAAAGTCCACAAATAAATGCTGGAGAGGGTGTGGAGAAAAGGAACCCTCCTACACTGTTGGTGGGAAAATAAATTGGTGCACCCACTATGGAAAACAGTATGGAGGTTCCTCAAAAAATTAAAAATAAAGTTGCCATATGATCCAGCAATCCCACTCCTGGGCATATATCTGGAGAACACCATAATTCGAAAAGATACATGCACCCTAATGTTCATTACAGCACTATTTACAACAGCCAAGACAATGCGAGCAACCTAAATGTCCATGGACAGATGAATCGATAAAGATGATGTGGTATACATATGCAATGGAATATTACTCAACCATAAAAAAGAATGAAATAATGCCATTTGCAGAAACATGGATGGAGATTATCATACTAAGTGAAGTAAATCAGATAGAGAAAAACAAATATATCATATGATATCACTTATATGTAGACTCTTAAAAAATGATACAAATGAACTTATTTACAAAACAGAAACAGACTCACAGACATAGAAAACAAACTTATGATTACCAAAGGGGAAGGTGGGGTTGGGGGAGGGATAAATTAGGAGTTTGGGATTAACAGATACACACTACTATATATAAAATAGATAAACAACAAGGACCTACTGTATAGCACAGGGAACTATATTCAATATTTTATAATAACCTATAGTGGAAAAAATCTGAAAAACATATATATATATATATATATATATATGAATCACTTTGCTATGCACCTGAGACTAACACAACATTGTAAATCAACTATACTTCAATTAAAAAATAATAATAATAAAAATTAAAAGAGGCACTAGGATTTTTTTTTTTTTTTTCTCTTTTATTTATTTATTTATGACTGTGTTGAATCTTCGTTTCTGTGTGAGGGCTTTCTCTAGTTGCGGCAAGTGGGGACCACTCTTCATCGCGGTGCGCGGGCCTCTCACCATCGCGGCCTCTCTTGTTGCGGAGCACAGGCTCCAGACGCGCAGGCTCAGTAATTGTGGCTCACGGGCCCAGTTGCTCCGTGGCATGTGGGATCTTCCCAGACCAGGGCTCGAACCCGTGTCCCCTGCATTGGCAGGCAGATTCTCAACCACTGCGCCACCAGGGAAGCCCGGCACTAGGATTTTTGGCAATGCAAATTTTATATTTACTTGCTGAACAAGTGACAAATGTCTCAACCCGAAATTATCTTATTGTATTTCAACAATATAATTTTAATTAAAGTTTTGATTTATATAGCAAATTGAAAAGTTTCACCTCAGTTTAAACTGTCATCTTTTTTTCAAAATGGAAATATCTTGTTTTTTTATTATAAAAGTATTAATATGCTCATTTTAAAAATCATAGTAAAGGGAATTCCCTGGTGGTCCAGTGGTTAGGACTCCATGCTTTCACTGCCTAGGGTGTGGGTTCAATCCCTGGTTGGGGAACTAAGATCCCGCAAGCCAGGAGGCTTGGCCAAAAAAAAAAAAAAAAAAAAAAGTTAAAAAAAAATCATAGTAAAAATGAGAATTAAAACTAGCTGTTGGTGTTTTATATAAAATAATAAAATACACATAGATAAGACATACATAATGTAAAATGAAGGACATTTCTTAAAAATTTAGATGAGTATCAAAATTTATTCAGTTCTCTAAGAATTTTAATAGTTTCTCACCTTATCTCAATTGTTAACCACTTTATCTAGTTAAAGCAACATCATAGCTATGGTCTCCCTTACCTTCCCTCTAGCTATAATCAGAAAAGTAGGCATACCATTTATAAACATTAATTAATGAAGCCAAAAACATTAACCCTGCTTGCTTTCAATGAGGGCACAGGCTAATTAGTACACTTCTTGGCAGACTAACAGTTACAATTATACCAGCTTTTCCAATGGCTGAAGTTTTTTAAATACTTCCTAGTTGTAATTGATATTTAATGTATGACATTTGGCTGTATCTGGTTACTAGCGCTACCTTTAGAATAAACTGCAAAGAAACTGTACTTCATTGTTAACTAGAGAAAACAAATCATTAGTGTAGAATGACTGATTATTCAAAATTATCCTCAAGTATTCACATAAATGTCACTTTCATAGTGTAGGTTTATAACTGATCTTGCTGTTTAATAAAAGCCATTCTTTTAACTGCTTTTCTTCACTTTTTTCTTCTCCTTTATTCCATTCTACTGAGTAACAACACCATTACTTCAAATACTTTTAATAACACAGTTGCCAGTAGTGGTTTGATAGAATTAAATTATGTATAGTGAAAAGGAATAGATAATTAGCAACAAGATAATAAAATATCAAGGTAGCTCTTACTTGTATGTCATTACGGTGCTAAGAGATAGCTCCTCCATGGGATAGCACTGTATTAGGAACTTACAGGTAGCTACATAAGAGTTAAGGTAAACTTAACAAAATAGTAAAGGAAGGCAGTTTAATAAAATTCTTCCAGCTTTATTTCTCTAAGGAGGTCTTCAGTGGGAAGATTACTGGAGAAGTAGGCAAAAGGCCCGCAGACACCTGAACGTATCATATCTGGTCCATGCTCTCTGCCTTCAACCTATCCCTCTCATGCAGCCTTTGCTCCAGTCCCACGGAACTACTTACACAGTAGAGGCAGCCATAACTATGTGTTGTTGTTTTTATGTTAACACACACTCATAGATGTCATTTCCTCAGCTTGAACCACCTTTCTTTTCTTCTTCACTTAGTCAACAACCCTTATTGGGCTTTAAAAAACTCATTTAAAGCATTGCCTGCTTCAGGAAACTTCTTTGACTCCTTTCTTTCTGCTTGTATACCTTCATAGCATCTTTTCCATTTATTACACTAGAATTATTTATTTGCTCGTATAGTTTTCACTAGTCTGTAAGATTCTTAAGGGTAAAGACATATTGTACTCAAATTTATTCTCTATCTCAGCTCTCAGAATTGTATAGGCCTCAATAATGATTGTTGAGTGTTCTTAAATTCTCCAGTCTTTTTTTTTTTTTGGCCACACCGCGAGGCATGCTGGATCTTAGTTCCCCAGTTCCCCAACCAGGGATTGAACCCATGCCCCCTGCAGTGGAAGTGCAAAGTCTTAACCACTGGACTGCCAGGGAAGTCCCTGTTGAGTGTTCTTGAAATTATTTCAAACTCAAGTAAAAGTCATAATGATACGTAACAGATCTGGGTTTTATGGACTCATTATAGATCTGTGGTACTTTATCATTCCTTAATGTATATTAAAATATACAATAATGATATATTTTATTTGGGAGATATTATTTGCCATCTAAATAACTGAGGAACAAAGGCCTATGTAATAGGATGCTTTACTCTGATTTTTACAGCAAGAGAAATATAATATACAGCTTACTCATTTTATTACTCATGTTTCCATTATTCATAAGTGCTCAATAAAAACTGAACAACTAATAATTAACCCTAGGCAGAAAGATGGGGTGGCAACTGTACATCTATGGATGACCATGTAAGAGTTTCAGGGTAACTTATTAAGATTTTAATTTGCATTTTGTTCTCCATTTATTTCTCCCTTCCCCATTCTAAATAGGTAACCAGGTCTTTGGGCTCCGTATTTCATGGAAGATCTTTACTGAATGGAAAATAGAAGTTACTCATGGATAATCTGCCTTCTAACTTTTATTTTTGGGAGTTTGATTTAAAGGCAAAGCTTCTGAGGGCTGTCAGGGAGACTGGGAAAGGGCCTCCCAAAGGCAATTTCCCCAGAATGGAAAAGGTTCAGCAATATCAGGCACAGCAGATACCTGAATCCTACTGCATAGCAGTGCTTCGAGGAAATAGCAAGACCACCAAGAAGAATGGCTACATGGAGCACCTTGGGAGGCTATACTCTAGGTCCTGGGGGAGCTCAAAACCAGCAGAGACTCTCATGCACAAACTTCGCCGAAAAGCAGTAATGTTGTCTTACTTTAAGGAACATATGGGCTTTTTAAATAAGAACAGCAGTTAGGATCATGATAAACTGCAGACAAGTGAGCCCATCCCACTTTGTTTTCTTTTAAAAGGCTCTTAAATTCTTGGGTGGGGAGGAGAAAGGAAGGAAAGAAAGGGAGCTTCATTCTTCTCCATGGGCTCCCATAATGACTAATATGAATCACCATCTTACCAGGTTGGGCAATTCAAAGTCAGATTTAATTTATCAGAAATAAAATAATATTACATTTTAAAAAATATGAATTTTTGGTATAAATTATCTAACTAAACATGACAATATGAATCTGTATGTTTCTAATATACTTTAGTATACATTTTTCAATGTTCATTTTTATATTATTTGTGCCTCACAGCCCCTATAGCAGAATGATTGAAATTGTTGCATTTTGAAAGTCTAAAAAGATTTTTTTTTTGGAAGCAAAACAATGATGGCTTTATGGGCAGAACTGATTATGGCTGTTAATAAAAAGTTCATCATCATAAGAAGTATAATACTGCAAGATAAATTGATAATTTAGATTAAGGGATTACAAACAAAACATCTGAAGGCGTGGGAGAAAAAAGCAATCTCATTAAGTGTTCCCTAGAAAGGCGTATACATAGAAACTGACGACATGACTACTTTCATCCCACGTGCTAGACTAAATGAATGATATTTTGTTAAAAATCAAACAAACAAAAAACCACTGAAGGAGCCCTAGCATCCTAAAATCTACCCATATATAAGGCTTAGCTGGAAAAGATAAATACAAAATTCAGGGAAGTGCTTCAGTGGGAGGGAAGGGGCAGGCACAGGATTAAGGAAGGGTATGTAGAGGACCTTCAACTTAGATTTGTAAGGCTTAGTTTTAAAAAAATCTTTAAATATAGCAAAACATTAAATATGGGTCATGGGTTTAGTGGTGTTTGCTTTGTTAGTTTTTCAATACTAGTCTGTATTTTTGGAAATTTCAAAATCAAAATCTAGCATAAGCATGTATCCTAATTTTTTCCTGAGTATAAACTTTCTCCTCTGCAGTTTAGAATCAGGATAGTTTGATACAGAGCCTAGTGCATTACTGTGCTCAGTAAGTCCATGTTTGCACAGAAGAACTTTAAAAGGTAATTTAAAAAAAAAACCTGATTGGTTCATTATTCATGCCTTTCCAAATAAAGCAGCTTCATCCAAATGAAAAAAGAACCAATAAAAACAGAGATAACAAGAGATATTCACTAGTATAAAATGTGTAACGATTTCCACTTCAATATAGTCTGCAATTTTGAATTAAGACAGATCCATTTGCAGAGAGATTTAATTGAGTTATTCAATTACAATTTATTTAATTTTAACTATGTGAAAGACCCTGTGTTAAGTACTAAGGATACAGAAATGAATGAGAAAGGATCCCTGTTCTTCAGGAGCTCATAGCCTAAAGAATCCTGAAAAATATTAACATAAAATGTAATAGATGTTATAAAAATGTACAAGGCGATATGAGATCACTCAATGAGTACTGGAGAGAAGGCTAAATCTGTCTGAGAGAGCTGGGAAAGGTTTCAGAGATAGGATAATCTTTAAGATGGGACTTGAATAATGAGTAGAAGGTCAAGAGATAGAAAAGAAAGGAAAATGTGCTTCAGGCAGGAATGAAAAAATATATATATATATTAGGTCCATATTATTCAGAGTCTCTATTTGCAAATCCACCTATGTACTCACTAAAATTTACTTGTAACCCTGAAGTTACTATTTTCTCAGTCATTTATGGACATACACAGAGTGACAAAAAACTTGAGTTGCCTCAAGCACACATTCCAAGATGAGGTCAAACAAGGCAATACTCACCACTCTGCCTTCTTGTTTCAGCTTTCATACTGTAAATAAAGTGTTCTTTTCACAGTCTATTTACTGCCACATCTGTCTCATTTTTGTGCTTTGTGTTGGTGATTTTGCTGTTTAAAATGGTCCTCAAGCATAGTGCTGAAGTGCTAACTAGTGTTCCTAAGAACAGGAAGGTTGTGTTGTGCCTTACGGAGAAAATACGTGTATTCGATAACCTTCATTCAGGCATGAGTTATAGTGCTGTTGGCTGTAAGTTCAATGTTAATGAATCAACGGAAACACACATAAAACGAGGTGTATTGATTGGTTGATGAAAACGTTGTGAGAGGCTCACAGGAACCTAACTCTATATTTCCCCTAGGAAATATGGCTCATTATTCACTAATTCAGTGTTTGTGGTGACTTTATAGAACATAACTACTGTGAATAATGAGAATCAACAGTGTGTGTGTGCATTTGTATGTATTCATTAGTTAACAAAATATTTCTTTGAATAAAATTTATTTATAGGAACCACTGACTACTCTGATTAGATACACATAGCATAGTACCTTGTCTTGAATAAGTAATGAATAATTAACTATAATAAAGATAACTGACAGCTTATTATGCATACTTACAGTCTTTAAAGACTTTAAATAGCATAGATATCATGAGGCATTTTGAAGTTTCTAGTAGGGGGCAAAAAGACCTTGCTTTGAAGATAGTTAAAATATTTGCAACCACTTAAGAGATGGAGTAGAAATTTACAGAAGCAGATGCGGCACAATTTTACTGATTTAGTTATTTCTACAAGGTATTATTGTGGATAATGGCAAAAGCAGTATGGTAAAAACTATGCATTAGAAAAATCGCAAGATTATTTTTAACAGTTTCCTTAATCAGTTAACAGAACTGAACTATTACTTTCCCTAAGTGATTCCAATGAGCAAAAAACAAAGAAGATCCCACACACAAAGTAGCTCATTATAATAAAAAATCAGGTAATATCCTTTAACAGTCATGTTGCTATAAGGTTAATATTTACAGAAAGGTAGAACAAGTGAGTTGTACTGTTTAATACTTTATGAAGACTTTTTTTAACATTTACATTTCATGTAATTAATTATACCAATAGCTTTGAAGCACATACTTTAAAAATTCACATTTTCTTTCATTAGAATAAAGAAAATGAAAAACTAAAATGAACCTAAAAGAACACATAGACACTTGGGTCATGATGTCATAAATCCTTATCTGATTGAAATGTTATATTTTAAGTTTATAATGCCACGTTTTCCACCTTTGGTAAATGGCCTGCATCTTTTAAATTATATTCAACAGTTCTACAATTAAGAGCTACATCTTACACATTTTAAATATTCATTTATAGTTTGGGAAGATAGTTTTCAGAAGCTAATGAGACTGACAATGCTAACAGATAAAAGTCTTCTGATAATTTCAAATTCTATTTAAAAATACAGAAAAGAAGGATGAAAATCACTGTTTAAAGAGAAGAGGTCAGAAGAGAACAAGAGATCAACATCCCATAATGCAAGAAAAAACAGTACAAGTTTTCATTTTTGTATAGATAGTAACTGTAAAGCCAGTTCCATGGATATCACTCACTTATAGATAATGCTTAAATTTGTATCTCCAGTCATACCTCTCTTCTGAACTTCAGGTTCTTATATCCAACCACACACTCAGTATTTCTACTCAGATAGGTGCCACATCTGAATGTGTCCAAAACCAACCTCTTGATTTTCCCTTAAATTTAAGCCTGCTTTTCTCCAAGCCTTCTCCACCTTAGTAAATGGCAATTTCATTCTTCACATTGCTGAAACCAAACTCCTTGGATTTATCCTTGACTCTTTTCCTTTCTCATATACCACATAAACAAATCCTATTGTTTCTTCCTTCAAAATATATGCAGAACTTGACCTCTTCTTACTGCATCCAAGATTACCTCCTTGGTCTAAGCCACCATCATTTCTCACTCGGGCAACTGTGTTAGCCTATAAACTGCTCTCACTTTTTCTACCTTTTTTTCTTCATACTCTAGTTTCCACACAGCATCCAAAGTGATTCGCTAAAAAATAAATCAGATCATGTCCTTCCTCTGCTCAAAACCCTCTATTGCCTTCCCATCTCATTCAGGGAAAAATTCAAAATTCTGATGGTGGTTTATAAGACCCTATTTGATTTAATTCCCTGCCACCTCTCTGACCTTGTCTTCTTATACTTTCTTTCACTTCACTCTAAGTCACACAAATCTCTCTGCTGTTCCTCAAACCTGCTAATAAGCATTCTCTCACCTCACTGTCCCTGAACTTTTTGATTCCTCTGCCTAGAAAGCTTTTCACCCAGATATCTACATCACTCACTCCTTCACTTATTTCAGATATCTACTTAATCTTATCAGAGAGGGTTTCCTTGATTAACTTATAGAACAATAATCAAACTCCCTATGCACCCCTACCTCATCATTCTCTAGTCCCTTATCTTGCCTTTATTTTTTTCTTCATAGCACTTATGAAAACCACCTGACCGAAATATTTAGTGTTTATTTTCTGTCTTTTGCCCATTAGAATGAATATTTTCTGTCTTTTGCCCATTAGAATGAACTTAAGTTCCTGGAAAGAAGAGGCGTTGTTTTTGTTCAGGGCTATATCCTTAGGATCTAGACTAGTACTTGGCACATAAAAGATACTCAATAAACATTTGGTAAATTATGAATGAAATGAATCCAAATAATATTTTTTGACCATGGCAGTGTGGCATATGGGATCTTAGTTCCCCAAACAGGGATTGAACCTGTGCCCATTGCATTGGAGTCTTAACCACTGGACTGCCAGGGAAGTCCCCAAATAATTATATTAAAAGAAGTTCTCACTTATGAGATCAATAAACCTAAACCTCTACAAGTTAATCTAAAAATTAATAATTATATGCTATAATAATTTTAAATTTGCTAGCCAGGATACAAAGAGCTTTATATATGCAATGGTTACATTCCTATAATTTAAAGTGTAAATCCCATTTTAAGACCTTTTGAATTTACATTTTAACGGACTATTTTTTAGAGCAATTTAGGCTCACAGCACAAGAGCTCCCTCACACCCTTTGCCTTTATACATGCACAGCCTCCCCCACCAACAGTCATTCTATTCTCTCTAGATTTGTCTCTTCTGGACATTTAATATAAACATAATCACAATTATTTAGCCTTTGCATCTGGATTCTTTCACCTAGTGAAAGAATAGCTTTTAAAAATTAAAAGCTTTTTTAATTTTTAAAAATAGCTCATTGGTCACCTTGGAGAACAACTCTTTTATTTTTTTGGCTGCGCTGCACTGCATGCGGGATCTTAGTTACCTGACCCCCAGGGATCGAACCTGTGCACCCTGAAGTGGAAGCACAGAGTCTTAACCGCTGAACCGGCAGGGAAGTCCCTAGTATAATATTTTTGAAGTTCCTTCATGTTGAAGCATGCATCAATAGTTTGTTCCTTTTTATTGATAAATGGTATTACATTACATGGACATACCACTTTCCTTTTAATTGCTAAATAGTATTCTATTATATGGATATACCACATGTTGTTTAGAGTTGCCAAGGTGGGACCTTATCTTTCTTATGTGTCAGAAAAGAGAAGCCCTCAATGAATGCCAAGAATTAGAATTGGTAAGAGGAAGAGGGGAAGAAAAGGAAATAGAATTGTGGCTGAGTAAAACCTGTTCCTAGCAGAGATGGAGAAGTCAAGCTCCAGTGAATTATCTGTAGGTAGAGGAACCTGCCCTGGCTGTAAGAATTCAAACTCTTTCCACTGGACCCTATGACCTGAGTTTGCTCACTACTACTTGCTTGCTATAAGGAGGAAGGTGAGGTCATGGCAGCCACCCTCTACATCTATAGGAAGAAAATTGGTCTTTTCTTTCCCGGTGTGTTAGAGATTGCCAATCCGTTATATAATTAAGCAGTATAACTAACAGCAAGTATAAAATATTTTTAAAATAACATTCATCTGATGACTTCTGGTTAAAAAATGGCAGATTAGGTATATGCATTTATCCCTTCTCCTTATAAAATGACAGCAAATTAAAAGATTTAAATCCACAAGGAAAAAGCAACCAAAGAGAAGGCAACAGTAGATAAAATATTTCAATACACTTTTGGAAAAGGGAGAACAAATGGAGGAGTGGTATCTGATTTATCAAGTGGAAGAAACTATAACCTCAGAGGGACACTGGTGAGAAGAGAGCCAATTCACCCCCAAAGAACCTGGGAAAGACTCAGACTTTGAAGTACCAAGTGGGTGGAGGGGGAAGGACAAAATGAAAAAACAGGATGAAAGTGTATGTATGTGCCTGAAATTAATACAACACTGTAAATCAAGTATACTCCAATAAAAAATTTTTTTTAAAAAGTGTATGTATGTGAATTGTTGATTCCCCTCCCCACTCCCACATATAGAATGCCAGCAGCTAAGTGCACATACTGCAGCCCTGATAAGAGAATGAAAGTTTACCTCTAGAGAAATTGAAAAGGAGTGTTCTAGATTAGGAGACACTGGGCAAGGTAGAGACTAGAAGTGAGACAGAATAAAAAGAAAGGGATTTATCGAAATATCAAATGGCAGGACTTTAATTCCTCTAACCATTCCTCTACCCACCCCCCGCCCCACCCTTAAACACTTGCATTTTATTGCCCCAGCAAGAAATCTGTAAGGTCTTTTTCTGGAGGCATCTGGAGGAACGGAGCAATCCTAGAGAAAAGTCTTCCTCAGAGTGATGTATGGCCATGTCTCCATCCCAAAATGAGGCTACTCACAATAAATCTTCTTACTCCTAAAAAGCTTTTAATCAGTTTAAAACAAATATATACAGACCATCAACAGTCATCAGAAATGTAAGGAAATCATGAAAGATTAAAATCAGATATCAAAAGAGATATTTGATACTTAAAACATAATTGCTGAAATAAGGCATAAAATAGAGGTTATGAAAATCCTCAGGAAAGTAGAACTAAATATGAAGTGGAAAAGTGAAAGAAAAGATAGTTAAAGAACCAATCTAGGGAGATTAACTTTTGACTAACAGGAGTTCCAGGAAAAGAGGACAAAGGAAAAAGATGGAAGAAAATAATAACCAATACTTATCAAAGGCATACTATATGTGCTAGGCATTGCTCTAAGTGCTTTAAGTAAATTAATTTAAATTAATTAACTAATTAATTCTCCGGTCAGCCTATGAAGTAGGTATTATTATCACCCCCATTTTATAGATGAGGAAAATTAGGAATGTAGAAGTTAATCGAATAGCTAGTAAGTATCAGAGCCAGAGTTCAAACCCAAGCAGTCTGGTGCCATAACTCACACTCTCAGCAACTATGTACTGCTGCCTCTCTACCAAAGAAATCATATTAAGAGGGCAGGCTAAGACGGCAGATTGAACGTGAACATTCAATTTACTCCCTCCAGAAACTCCGCTAAAACAACAGTACAGGGAATTTTTTAAAATACATAATCCCAAAGAGTGAGGAGGCAAAGAGAAAAAGAAAACAACAACAACAGATTTTTGGATACCAGAAAGTAGATGATAGAGTGGTAACTGATTTAGCAGATGAGAGAAAGCCAAGTCTAAAACCAACAGTGAGGAAAGCTGAGAACAAACTCAATATGTACCACAGAATCCTCTAAACAAACAAGAACTGGCAACACTTAGGTACCTGTAGAACTGCAGGTAAGTGGGGAGTGAGATGGATAAAATAAGAACTGGGTGAAACTGTTTAAGAAGCTGTTAGATCCCTAGGTCCCCTCTCTCCGTTCTACGTGCCTAGGTGACCGCCTCTCCCTAGTTCCCTAATCCTGGCCGAAGTCTGCCACTTATCCCCTGGAGAGGGTAAAACAGGGATTCTTGATTAGGGGACACCAGGCAGTTAAGGGCATAAGTACCATAGTGAAAAACAAAGGGACTGAATGACTTCATGCATAAGTAAATGCTGAATTCTAAGATTAGTGGTCCTCTTCCCCCATTCTATTGAGCCAGACAGATTAGAAAACTTTTTTGTCATGAATCTGGGTTAGCGTCAGAAGATTCCCTAATAAATGACCCAACCAGGTTATACTAGAATGAAACTCAAAACTCCTATTCTTGTGCTTAGGCCTCCCAATCTTAAGAACAGCCAGCTGAGGGACGTCCCTGGTGGTCCAGTGGTTAAGACTCCGCACTCCCAACACATGGGGCCCAAGTTCAATCCCTGGTCAGGGAACTAGATCCCACATGCATGCCGCAACTAAGAGTTCACATGCCGCAACTAAGGAGCCCGCCTGTCGCAACCAAGACCCGGCACAACCAAATAAATAAATAAATATTAAAAAAAAAAAAAAGAACAGCCAGCTGAGATGACAAGATAACCTAAAGGAAGTCTATATATGGAAGACAGAGACCAAAATCAATAAGAGAATACAAAGCAATTAGGTAGAAAGAAATCATGCAAAGAAAATTTTAAGAAAAAAAATATTTCCAAGAGATACTTAAAACAAATTAAACTTTAAAAGAAATATAAAAAGAGGAAGGAACACTTCTAAACTAATTTTATGAGGCCAGCATTACCCTGATACCAAAGCCAGACAAGGACACCAGAAGAAAAGAAAATTACAGGCCAGTATCCCTGATGCACATGGATGTAAAAATCCTCAACAAAATATTAGCAAACCAAATTCAACAATACATTAAAAGGATTATACATAATAATCAAGCGGGATTTAATCCAGGGATTTAAGGATGGCTCAACATCTACAAATCAATCAATATGATACACCACATTAACATAATGAAGGATAAAAATATGATCATCTTAATAGATGCAGAAAAAGCATTTGACAAAATTCAACATCCATTTGCGATTAAAAAAAAAAACTCTCAACAAAGTAGGTATAGAGGGGATATACTCAACATAATAAAGGCCATATATGACAAGCCCACAGCTAACATCATCCAGATTAGAAAAGAATAAGTGAAATTATTTGTTTGCATATGACATCCTCTTATATGTAGAAAACCCTAAAGACTTATTTAAAAACTGTTAGAATAAACAAATTCAGTAAAGTTGCAGGATACAAAATCAATATGCAAAAAATCGGTTGCATTTCTATACCCTAACAGCAAACTATCAGAAAGAGAAACTAAGAAAGCATGCTACAAACGACAAATACACCTACTACTGTATGAATAGCATTTTAAGTGCTTCTTAGGGGCAAAAACGAAACTTGAAGCAAAATAAAATCTCGTGTTCATAATACATTTAAACCACAAACCACAGTGTTCATCGTGCAGTCAGTTTAAAAAAATGTAACATCCCAACAACAGAAAAACATAAACTCTTTATCCACTGAAGAGATGTATACTCGTATGTACTCCAGGGAGTAATTCTCTTCAGATGAGGTATTTGTAAAATCTCTCTCATTAATGACAGTGCAGATGTGCTGACATCCTCGGGATGTTTCACTGAGATTCAAACTCACTGTATCCCATCTCCGGGGTCTCTTATTTGATGAGCTGCATTTCCCCCCTTTTGTATTACCCATGATGTTAGTAAGGTTAGAACTAAAACAGACTTAATTACAGTACCTTTCAAATAAGTTACTAAATATAGTTCTTCGTTCGGTCAACTGTGATTGCCCATGAAAATTACAGGAGTGTTTAAAAACAAGGTGAATAGGAGTCTATTAAATTATGTCTGGGACCAAAGCTTTTTTTATATGGGACTTTATGAGATAACTTATATTTGGAGAATTGATTACAATTTTAGGAAAGTGAACTTTGTTCTGCCATATGGGTCTAAAAACGGCAATACCTGAAACACTGGGATTTACAAGTACAGTATGGAGTCCCCCCTTATCTATGTGGGATGTGTTCCAAGACCCCCCAGTGGATGCCTAAAACCATGAATAGTAGTGAACTCTAGATATACTATGCTTTTTCCTATACATACATACCTAGGATAAAGTTTAATTTATAAATTAGGCACAGTAAGAGATTAACAACAACTAATAATAAAATAGAGCAATAATAACAATATACTGTAATAAAAGTTATGTGAATGGGGTCTCTCTCAAAATATTGTACAAATTTAATGCCTTTTCCATCTTAACTAAGCATTGTATCAAGCACTGTGGCCGTAAAACTAGCATGAATTTGTTTATCTCGGAAAGTAAAACTGAGGATAAGGGGGACCACTGTGTATATTGTGCCTGTTCATTTTGAAACAAAGAATTGCTTCTATAAGAGCCAAGCAAAGAAAGATCAAAGTAAATTTATGAGACCTAACTAGAGGTTCAGCCAAGATCAAGAGAGGATATCCTTTGACTCACTTTTGTCCACATTCCTCAAGCCATTAATTTAAACCTTACTTTCTTTCATAAGGTTCTTTTCCCCAAACCTTTTCTTTCCTAGTTGCCTGCTGCTAATTAGACAAATTGATATTGATACAAAGAGCATATATTATGTAATATATAATACAGAGCTACTTGGTTATAGAGCTACTTGGTAGAAAATGTTCTGTTTCTCAAGTTCATTATGCTGTATTAATTTACTAATCTAAAAGAAATCTGTAGAGCAGTCTTTCAGACCTTCTGTTTTTACATTTATAATTAGCTAAGTAGAGAGAAGTTCTATTGTTTTTAGAAGTAATCATTTTATGAGTTAGGCACATCAAATTCATGACAGGTTGCCTCTCATGGAAAGAGACAAATGAGACAAACATGGGGTGGGGAGAGGAAAAAGGGTAATTTAGCTTTATACATTCACGTTTTTTTTTTGTTTTTTTTTTTTAATTTTATTTATTTATTTTTGGCTGTGTTGGGTCTTCGTTTCTGTGCGAGGGCTTTTCTCTAGTTGCGGCAAGCGGGGGGCCATTCTTCATCGCGGTGCGCGGGCCTCTCACTATCGCGGCCTCTCTTGTTGCGGAGCACAGGCTCCAGACGCGCAGGCTCAGTAATTGTGGCTCACGGGCCTAGTTGCTCCGCGGCATGTGGGATCTTCCCAGACCAGGGCTTGAACCCGTGTCCCCTGCATTGGCAGGTAGATTCTCAACCACTGCGCCACCAGGGAAGCCCCTATACATTCACGTTTTATTACTTTTATTTAAAATATTTAAATATTGGAATTTCTCAAAATAAAAATTTTTAAAAACTGTGTAGGAACTCATATATACTCCTTATCACAGCCAACCAATCTCCTTTCTATAGGCTGTATAGGAAATCACAATGTGCAGAGTTTCCAATGGGGAAAGGCCAGTTACTTTCTCCCACACATCTTTAAAGTCCCAATTATCCAGTAAGTCACTGAGAAAATACCCAAAGGCTCTCTGATGTAGTCTAAACCAGGTTCTCACTAACTTCTCCAAAGACCCACATAGGTACATATTATTATTGTTAACTGGTATCTCTGAGGTCCAGAATCCACTTCTACCTGAGTAATGACATCTTCATATAGACATCTTACAGCGTGAACACTCTGGCATAATTCATCTTATATTCTCAGACATGAAATACTATTTTCATCTGGGGAGATTTCTATAACTATTAGAATCTTGCTAGAACTCTCAGAGCTACACGAATATAATCAGTGATAAAATCATAAAACATTAAGTCTATTTGTTCTTCAGTAGTGAGAGACTGATTATACAAATAGACAATGACCAGATCATATACAACTCTGACACACAGTCTCTCTGGAGGGCAAACAACCTGGGAAGTCAAATCACCATCTCTGCAGCAATCAGTTCAGAAGTTAGGATTTGGTCAATGACTGCCAGCTTCCTTTTTTTTTTTTTTTTTTTTCTCCACAGCCCACCACACGCTTTCAACTCAGCACCAACCAGAGAAAGACAAATATGCTTCCCAAACCAATTACCTAAGATGACTGGCTTCTAGTTAGCATTTCAGCTTCCCCATGCCAAACAGTCTCCAATCAGCGTATCTTTTCTTTTTCACCATAAAACTTGCCCACTCCCATGTGAATCTGCCAAATGCAAGTGATGGTGGTAATTTTCTTGTTACCGCCAAGCTTTGAATTTATAGCCTGTTTGTTCTCATCTTGGGTGGTCTTTATTTCCACAGTAGTGCAAAAATCATGCAAAAAGAAAACTAACATTATGAGCATTTTATTCTAATCCAATTAAGATCACACTTCAATCTGGCTGTTAGCTATTGTTCTGTTTGCCAATCAGCTCACCAGAAACACTTTATTTCTTTTGATAAACGGTTTTTCATCACTTGAAAGACAAATCTGGTATTCTACTTCAATATTTGATGTTTCAGACTCACATTGGTATAGTTTCTTTCTTGAGAACTGTGATCACTTGAAAATAATAACCTAAGAAAAGATTGTGCTATATTTTAGAAAAACAATAATGCTGACGATATAACTTAGAACTAAATAGTGCAGTAAAATATCTGCTGTCAATCTGTGAATATATCTGCAGAAAATATCAGAGGGTGATTCCTAAATTTTGTTGATATTGAAATGATAAACCAGAGCAACCTACAGAGAGTTATGAAAATTTATCTGCAGTAAATTGAAGTTGTTTTGGGTAAATTGTGAGTTTAGACCTACAATGGCATAAGTAATGTGAGTAGAAATTTTAATGACTTTATAAAAAAAGGTTAAGAATGAAAAATCAAGAGCATTATATTTTCAATCACATCTTTTAGATTTGGTAATAATGTAATTTCTTAAGGAAGTAAAACAAAACTCCAAAATGTTCTCAGTTCTTTGTGTGATATTACGTACCTGAAAAAAAATTTCAAAATATTTATTAGAGGAATGAAGTATAATATATAGGAAGTAGTGTTTATAGTAAACATATCGCAGTTTTACCGTAAATTATTTGCTATGATAGAGGAGCTTCCACAAGTTATTAGAACAACAGAAGTTTTATCAAATGTTTTTTTAAACCACAAGTGGCCAGAGAATTGAATAATTTACTGACTTAAATTTTTATTTATCTTTTTTTAAACTTCTATTAAGTGCTATTCCAGGAAGTTGTACTAAAGAGCTTCGGAGTAGAACTCTAGAATTCTAGGCTTTCTCCTATATAGTTTACAATTTGAATTTTAAGGTCATTATTTTGAGAAAATATTCCTATATTATTAAAAAAATAAGTAGCCCCTTTAGAAATAAGTTCATCTGAAATTCCATTACTAACTCTTAAGGGCAGAGTAATCTGAATAAGCATTTCTACTAAATATTTTTACTAAGATTCACTGCCCTATCTGACAAACCCATTTCTTTCAGTTGCATTCATTATCTTGATAGCTTCGTCTAAGTGTTGAATATTGCTGAACAAAAGACCACAGCCTCAACTGTAGGATAGTAGTAGCTCCAATTAGGAGACAAAAGATTGATTTATGGTTCACATTTGAAAGGAGTGTTGTTATTCCAGAAGATGATCTCTGTATTATATGCAGTGATATACCATTTTAAAGAACTAATCCCATTTGGTTGAAAATCGTGAACCATGACCTGAATTATAGAGGAAGAAATCTGTAAAGTAAATTTAGTTGCTAGGTTGCTATATGCTACCATTGGGTCCTTCCTGAAAATGCTAATTAATGATGACTACCAGAATATACCCAGATATGTACTATGTCAGAAAATTCTAGTAAATTCATATTTCGTCACACAATTCTCCTATACGATTGGCTACACTAAGACTGGGCATTCATACATAAACAAAGCCTATTATAATGGGCAAAGTGACCACGTCATTCCTTGAACACATAACTAACTTATAGTCTACCTCCGTATCCACAGTTCTTCCATATCTGAGGTTCCACATCCAAGGATTCAACCAACCCACGGATCGTGTAGTACTGTACTATTTACTATTGAAAAAAAACTGTGTATAAGTGGACCCATGCAGTCCAAACAGGTTTTGTTCAAGGGTCAACTGTACAGGCATACCTTGGAGATATTGCAGCTTCGGTTTCAGACCACTATAATAAAATGAATATCACAATAAAGTGAGTCACACAAATTTTTTGGTTTCTAAGTGCATATGAAAGTTGTTTACACTATACCGTACAGTCTATTAAGTATGCAATAGCATTATATCTAAAAAATCCATGTACATACCTAAATTAAACAACACTTTTTTGCTAAATAATGCTAACCATCATCTGAGCCTTCAACAAGTCATAATTTTTGCTGGCGGAGGGTCCTGCCTCGACGTTAGTGGCTGCTGACTGATCCGGGCGGTGGTTGCTGAAGGTTGGGGGGACCGTGGCAATTTCTTAAAATAAGACAACAATGAAGTTTGCTGCATTGATTGACTTGTCCTTTCGTGAATGATTTCTCTGTAGCATGCAATGCTGCTTGACAGCATTTTACCCACAGGAGAACTTCTTTCAAATGTGGAGTCAATCCTCTCAAACCCTGACACCGCTTTATCAACTAAGTTTATGTAATATTCTAAATCCTTTGCTGTCATTTCAACAGTCTTCACAACATCTTCACCAGGAGTAGATTCCATCTCAAGAAATCACTTTCATTGCTCATCCATAAGAAGCAGCTCCTCATCTGTTAAAGTTTTATCATGATAGCAGCAATTCAGTCACATCTTCAGGATCCACTTCTAATTCTGGTTCTCTTGCTATTTCCACCACATCTGCAGTTGTTACTTCCTTGACTGAAGTCTTGAACCTCTCAAGTCATCCACAAGGGTTGGAATCAAGT
Organism: Balaenoptera musculus; assembly: GCF_009873245.2. Lineage (NCBI taxonomy): Eukaryota > Metazoa > Chordata > Mammalia > Artiodactyla > Balaenopteridae > Balaenoptera > Balaenoptera musculus. The sequence continues at coordinate 34,568,858 of NC_045804.1, read as the reverse complement.
TCTTCCAAAATCCTGTTAATGCTGATATTTTGACCTCTTCCCACGAATCAGGAATGTTCTTAATGGTGTAACAGAGGAGAACAAACCTGACTCCATGTTGGTTCTATTCCTTTAGCTCTGACCTTTGTGTTCCGTTGCCTGCGTTTAGTCATGCTGGTTCTGCACCTTTGTAAAAGAATGTTGCCTAGGGGCTTCCCTGGTGGCGCAGTGGTTGAGAATCTGCCTGCCAATGTAGGGCAACGGGTTCGAGCCCTGGTCTGGGAAGATCCCACATGCAGCGGAGCAAGTAGGCCCGTGCGCCACAACTACTGAGCCTGCGCATCTGGAGCGTGTGCTCCGCAACAAGAGAGGCCACGACGATGAGAGGCCCGCGCACCGCGATGAAGAGTGGCCCCCGCTCGCCGCGACTAGAGAAAGCCCTCGCACAGAAACGAAGACCCAACACAGCCATGAATAGATAAATAAAAATTAAAAAAAAAAAAGAATGTTGCCTATAGTCTGACATATACATAATAGCCCTTCCTCAAGGTTCTGCCTCCCAGACTTGACTTTTAAAGGTATAGCACTTTTCATATAGAGATAAAAAGTTGTAGAACAGAGAACATTTGTCTTGTTGGAGGTCTACAGGAACATCGTGACCAGACCTACATGGACAGCCGCAGGAACAAACGATTATCACATCCCCTCTGGGGTCTAGCAGGCCCCAAGAAGTCTGCAACAACCAGCCACACCCTCTCCCCTTTTATTATAAAAGAAGCCTGAATTCTAACTTGTGTAAGATGACTCTTTGGAACACTAGTCCACCATATTCTCAGTCTGCTGGCTTTCCGAATAAAATTGCTATTCCTTGCCCCACTACCTTGTTTCTCAATTTATTGGCCTGTCATGCAGCAAGCAGTACAAGCTTGGACTCTGTAACAATGGCATCTAGAGCGGTGAATCCTTTCCAGAAGGTTTTCAATTTACTTGCCCAGATCTATCAGAGGAATCACTATCTACAGCAGTTAATAGCCTTATAAAATGTATTTCTTAAATAGTAGGACTTGAAAGTCAAAATTACTCTTTGATCCATGGGTTGCAGAATGGATTTGGGTTAGCAGGCATGAAAATATTAATCCTGTACATCTCCATTTCAGCTCTTGGGTGACCAGGTGCATTGTCATTGAGCAGCAATATTTTGAAAGATACCTTTTTTTCTGAGCAGTAGGTCCCAACAGTGGACTTAAAATATTCAGTAACCCATGTTGTAAACAGATGTGCTGTCGTCCAGGCTTTGCTGTTCCGTTTATAGAGCACAGGCAGGATAGATTTAGCATAAGTCTTAAGGGCTCTAGGACTGGGTGGGATGGGAGGGAGGTCCATGAGGGAGGGGATATAGGTATACATATAGCTGATTCACTTCATTGTACAGCAGAAGCTAACACAACGTTGTAAAGCAATTTTACTCCAAGTAAATAAATAAATAAATAAAGTGGGGGAGAGGTTCCCCCCTCCAAAAATTAAATAAACATTAGGTTGTTTTGAAAAAAAAGGGGGGGGCTCTGGGATTTTCAGAATGGTAAATGAGTACTGGCTTCAACTTCAAGGTACCAGCTGCACTAGCCCCTAACTAGAGATGACTCTGTTGTTTGAAGCTTTGAAGCCAGGCATTAGATTCTCCTCTCTAGTATGAAAGTCCTAGATGGCATTTTTTTCCAATAGAAGGCTGTTTCACGAATATTGAAAATCTGTTATTTAGTGTAGCCACCTTCATTAATTACCTTAGCTTAGATCTTCTGGATAACTTGCAGCTTCTACTGATACATCTGCACTTGCTATTTCACTTTGCATTTTACGTTATGGAGATGGCTTCTTTCCTTAAAGCTTATGAACCAACCTCTGTCAGCTTCAAACTTTTCTTCTGCAGCTTCCTCATCTCTCTTAGCCTTCAAAGAATTGAAGAGAGTTAGGATGTTGCTCTGGATTCAGCTTTGGCCTGAGGGAATGTTGTGGCTGGTTTCATCTTCTATACAAACCACTAAAATTTTCTCCATATCAGCAATAAGGCTGTTTTGCTTTCTTATCATTCATGCGTTCATTGAAGTAGCACTTTTAATTTCCTTCAAGAACTTTTCCTATGTATTCACAACCTAGCTAACCAGCGCAAGAGGCCTAGCTTTTGGCCTACATCAGCTTTTTTTTTTTATAAATTTATTTATTTATTTATTATTTTTTTGGCTGTGCTGGGTCTTCGTTGCTGCGCGCAGGCTTTTCTCTAGTTGCAGCGAGCGGGGGCTACTCTTTGTTGCGGTGCCCGGGCTTCTCATTGCAGTGGATTCTCTTGTTGCAGAGCACGGGCTCTAGGTGCGTGGGCTCCAGTAGTTGTGGCACACGGGCTCAGTAGTTGTGGCTAGCAGGCTGTAGAGCTCAGGCTCAGTAGTTGTGGTGCACGGGCTTAGTTGCTCTGCGGCATGTGGGATCCTCCCAGACCAGGGCTCGAACCCGTGTCCCCTGCATTAGCAGGCAGATTCTCAACCACTGCGCCACCAGGGAAGTCCCTACATCAGCTTTTGATGTCCCTTCCTCGCTAAGCTTAATCATTTCTAGCTTTTGATTTAAAGTGGGAGTCATGTAACTCTTCCTTTCACTTGAACACTTAGAGGCCACTGTAGGGTTAATAACTGGCTGAACTTCAATATTGTCTCAGGGAATAGGGAGGACTGAGGAGAGGGAAAGAGGTGGGGGAATGGCCTGTTGGTGAAGCAATCAGAACACACACATTTATCGATTAAGTTTGCCATCTTATACGAGCACAGTTCATGGCACCCCCAAACTATTACAACAGTAACGTCAAAGATTTATTGAACACAGATCACCACAAAAAATACAACAAAGAAAAAGTTTGAAATATTCTAAGAATTACCAAAATGTGCCACAGAGACATGAAGTGAGCATATGCTGTTGGAAAAATGGCGCTGATGCACTTGCTCAATATGCAGTTGCCATGAACCTTCAGTTTGTAAAAAATGCAGCATCTGCAAAGTACAACAAAGCTAAGGACAATAAAATGAGCTATGCATGTATGAGAAGCCAGTCTAATAATCTAATGAAAAATGATAACATCCAATAATACTTGAATAAAAGATTATCAGCAGAAATATTTAACTTAAAAAATTTAACCTTTAAATACCACTGGTCTGTCTTAGTTCAAACCAAATTGTCTGTAGGATCATGATATGCCAGTTAGTGTATGTTTTTCTTATTCAGGTGCAAATATCACAAAAATCACATTTTTGCAAATGTCCAATATTCCAAAGATTGATTGCTGATGTCTTTTTTTCATTGAATCCTTATAAAATATACTGTCTCTATAAAAGACTCTAGGTAGAAATAAGACTCAACAGTGAAATAAATTCCATTAACAGATTTTTATGGAAATAAGTTTAGTGACAGCCTTCCAAAGCCCCATGTGGAGAGGTGGTAAACTATCTTTTAAAGCCCACACTGGGGGGCTTCCCTAGTGACGCAGTGGTTAAGAATCCAATGCAGGGGACACTGGTTTGAGCAGGATCCCACATGCCGCGGAGCAACTAAACCCGTGCACCACAACTACTGAGCCTGAGCTCTAGAGCCCATGAGCCACAACTACTGAGGCCACGTGCCACAACTACTGAAGCCCGCGTGCCTAGAGCCTGTGCTCCACAACAAGAGAAGCCACTGCAATGAGAAGCCCGCGCACCGCAACGAAGAGTAGTCCCCACGCGCTGCAACTAGAGAAAGCCCGGGCACAGCAACGAAGACCCAACACAGCCAAAAATAAATAAATAAATAAATAAATAAATAAAATATGTATTTCTTTTCAAACTAAATAAGACACTGAAGGATATATTATACGGGCCAGCACTCATACAATGTTTATTTACATTTTTCTTCACAGTTTTTAATCTCAACTGAAAAATTATACCTGACACCAGTTTTAATCTATAAACATACTCTCATCTTTATTAAAACACTTTACTTTCTTCCTTTTAACGTTATCCTTATCATTCATGTCCATATACCCATTTGTAATATAAATTACAATTACCTGTAATTCATTTTATACCAGGAATCTTGGTAACTTTTATTTTTTTGTGACCACGTCACGCATCTTGTGGGATCTTAGTTCCCTGACCATCGACCATCGTTCGTACCTGGGCCCCCTGCAGTGGAAGTGTGGAATCCAAACCACTGGACAGCCAGGGAATTCCCGGTAGCTCTTTAAATCAACTCATTATATTAGAAAATCTTCACAATAAATTCAGATAATAATTCAATACATTTGCAAATATGGATGCTTGTTTTTAATCTCTAAAATGAGTAAAATTCTCTTATATCTCAGGACGTATACAAGGTAAAATAATATTGGAACACACTTTTCAAAAAACAGTATTAAATTCTTATGGACTGAATCCCCTCAAATAATGCATCTCCATATTCAACTGTAATATGGCATACAGAAACGCATGAAAGTGTTGTGACAGAAACTATAATGATTTGCCTAAAACAAATACTTGCAAAACAAACCCTGCCCCTTCCTTTGAAGGTCTAACATTTGTTTAAATTGTATGCTTGGGGCTCTTAGTTATGACTAATCACTTCATACATACCATTTTCCCTATGATCTTCTTTGTTCCACAGGACTATCTTTTTGTTAATCAAAAAATATTTTTACAGTTAATAGATTTAAAGACAAACTGGGCATATAGCAGAGTTTATTACCACCCCCCCACACACACACATACACAGTTTCCCCTATTATTACATTAGTATAGTACATTTCTTACAATTTATGAACTAATATTGAAACGTTATTAAGCAGTCCATGGCTTATTTGGATTTCCTTAGTTTTCACATAATGGCCTCTTTCTGTTCCAGTATCCCATTTAGGATACCACTTACATTTAGTCACCATATCTGTTTAGACTCCTCTTAGCTCCTTCGTTTCTTTTTAGGATCTTGACAGTTTTGAGTAGTTCTGGTCAGGTAAATCGTAGGTTGCTTCTCTATTAGAATTTTTGTGATGCTTTTCTCATGGTTAGACTGGGATTAAGGACTTTTGCGAAGAAGATCATAGAGGTTAAGTACCATTTTCATCACAGCATATCAAAGGTACATACTATTTATAATGATTTATGACTACTGATGTTGACCTTGATCATCTGGCTGAAGTAGTGTTCATCAGATTTCTCCCATAAAGTTACTCTCTGTGTCTCCCTGTTCCTACTTTCCACACTGTATTCTTTGGAATGAAGTCACTGTACACAGCCCATACTTAAGGAGTGGGGAGTTATGCCCCCCTGCATAATTTGGTTTTATTCTGTATGAAGAGATTTGTCTCTTCATCTCCATTTATTAATTTACCCAATTATTCATTTGTATCAGTATAGACTCACAGATATTTATTTTATACAGTACTATATTATTTATTATTTTTTGTCGTTCAAATGTTTCCAGGCTTGCCCATCAAGAGCTCTTTCAGTTTGTTCCTCTGCCCCTTTGACATACCCCCCACTAATGCTTTTTTTTTTTTTAAGCCCTTCCTTACTTTCTGCCACTACAAGATGATCCAGGCTGATACTGTATATTTTTTGCTCCAATCCTTGAAACACAGACACACAACACACACAGACATATACACACATGGGGAGAATGACATGTAACGATGGAAGAAGACTGAAGTGCTGCAGCTGCAAGCCAAGGAACTCCAAGGATTGCTGGCACAGCACCAGAAGCTAGGCATAGGCAAGAAAGGATTCTCCTCTACAGGTCTAGAGCGGCCCTTTAATTTTGAAGTCTACTCTCCAGAACTGTGGAAGAATAAATTTCTGTTGTTTTGAGCCAAACAGTTCATGGTACTTTGTCATGTAAGCCCTAGGAAACTAATATATTCACCTGAACTCTTCCCCTGCCCTATATGATTTTCCCCAAACAGTAAATGGCACCACCATTCACCCAGTTGCTCAAGTTGCTCCCACAAACCTGGGAGTTCTTGATTCTGCTCTTTCTCTCATCCCCACATCTAATTTATGAGGAACTTTTGTTGATTCTATCCCCCAAATATACCCTGAATCCATCCACTTCCATCTCCTCGGCTACCACCATAGTCCAATGACTATTATTCCTAGCCTACACAGATTACTGCAACAGCCTCTCAATTGGTCTCCCTACTTCAATTCTTACCCTTTTCCAGTCCTTTCTCCACATAGCAGCCAGAGTTATCTTCTTAAAATGTAAATATGATCATGTTACCTCTTTGCTTAAGAAAAAAATTCAAACTCCCTATAGGAGTCACAAAGGCCCTATGAGGGTCTGACTTGACTCCTGCCTAACTTTTCCAACTTTATATCTGGTTACCCTCTTCCTCATCCACAAAGCTTCAGCCATGATGGTGGCTCTCAACTGCCTCATGGCTTCTACCCTTCTGTCTGGACCCCTGTCCCCAGCACTCTTCATGTGGTTAGATCTTTCTCAACTCCTTCAAGTCTAATCTTAAATATTTAATACATATATATTTGTGAGATGAATATAAGATGAGAATGAGTTCCTTGGTAAATGCAGTTATAGAAAGTGTCACTCAGGAAAGAAAAAGTATTATTTCCTACCAGTATTCAAATTAAGAAAGTGTTAAATAAAATCACTAATATAATGCAGGTAATTTATTGGTGTTTATATTATATACAAGATCTCTATTAGGTCAGGAGGGAAGGATACTAACATAGAATCTAAATAAATATTGTACCCTTATAGACTTGGAAAATAGTGGGTCAACTCCTGTTTTCAGAGACAATTCCCTTATTTGGGCAGAATTAAAGATATCTGGCCAAGAAAATTTTTCCTACTGACAAGAAAAACATTCTCACCTCATTCCTCTTTAGAATTTACTCAATGCCTATAGCATTTGCTCTAGAATAGAACAAATTATCAATGTATCAGGTATTAACACCATACAGACACAAACTCAATTTTATATTTGAATTGTCTTATTTATCTTCAAAATCCCCTCACTCATAACTTTTCATAGCTGTCTTCCTTAAAACTAAAAAAATGTATATTCTTCATGTATGCCATATTAATCATGTCTTTCAAACAGAGGGTCTGTTTTATGGGTTGTAAAATCAATCTATGAGTGAACAATGTTTTTTAAAAATGAATAGAAATATCAGAGTTCATCACTGTATTAAGTTTCATAAAACTGATTTCAGGTTGTATTTGTGTGTGTGTGAGTGCATGTGTGTAGTAAGTCACAATACATCTCTTACTGTGGATTGAAGTTAAAAAAAGATTAAAAGCATTGCTATATATGTCTACCTAAGCAATAATCAGATCATGTCACTCACATGCCTAAAATTCTTCAGTGCCTTCCTAATTCACTTAAAATAAAATCTAACCTTACCATGATCTATAAAGGCCCTATACAGTCTGAACTCTGCCTCTCTTTTCAGTGTTATCATATGCCACCTTCCTCTTTACTCACTAATTCCCCAGTAATATCAGTGTCCTTTCAGGTCCTCAAACATGACAAGCTATTTTGTCCTCAGGATCTCTGCATATGTTCTTTTCTCCTTTGTTATATTATCTGTAAAAAATACTTTAAAATACTTTAGTATACAGTGAGATGGTTTGTTTAAATCTCTTCTACTGTTTCTCAATAAGGTTAGGGGTGAGATGGGATGGTAACAGGTGAAGTGGCATGCTCCCGCAAGGAATATTAGAAAGGTCTGTGTGGAGGGGTAGCTTTTGTTACTACAACATAACCTGGGGGTGAGGGTGGGGCTGTCACTGGCATTTGTGGGCAGGATTCAGGGATGCTAAATATCCTGTAACACATAAGACAGCCTGCCTAATGAAAAACTGTCCTGCTCAAAATACCAAAAGAACATTCTCCTCACCACCCGTCCCCATTATGACAAATCGCATCCTTAATCTAAGGGCAGTTAGTTAATATTTGAATCATCATAATTCAGATATCCATTCCAAGGTATTTGAATTACATACATACATACATACATGCACACACACATAAATAACAAAAGCAAAAAATCCTACCCTCTAAATTTTGGAGTTTGGTCTACTCACATTTAATGCAATTACCAATATGGTTGGATTTACGTTTATTATTTTGCTATCTGTTTTCTGTATGTCTTACAGCTTTTTAGGTTCTCTATTCTTCTTTTACTGCCTTCTTTTATGTTAGACAATTTTTGGGGATACCATTTTAATTTCTCTTATTTTTAAACTATAATTTTGGATTATCTTCTAGTATATTTCTCTTAATTGGTTGCTCTAGAGATTAAACTACATATCTTATCACAATCTACTTAATGCTAATACTAATTTAATTCTGGTAAAATATAGGAACTTGGCTATAATATAGCTCCATTTTCTTCTCCTTCTTTTGTCTTAGTATTGTTATATATACAATATTTCTATACATTATAAGCCCAACAAACAGTATTATATTTACTGCTTTATATAATCTTTTTTTAAAAATATTTATTTATTTATTTATTTATTTATTTATTTATTTATTGGCTGTATTGGGTCTTAGTTGTGGCACACAGGATCTTTCATTGTGGCGCTCAGGCTTCTCTCTAGTTGTGGCACGCGGGCTCCAGAGCTCATGGATTCTGTAGTTGTGGCACACAGGCTCTCTAGTTGTGGCGTGAGGGCTTAGTTGCCCCGCAGCATGTGGGATCTTAGTTCTCCAATCAGAGATTGAACCAACGTCCCCTGCATTGCAAGACAGATTCTGAACCACTGGACTACCAGGGAAGGCCCAACAATCTTACATTTTGAAAAGCTACTACGAAAATTAAAGAAAAAAATTGTTTAGACTATCTTTTACATTTACCCAAATAGTTACCATTTCTGGTGTTCTTATTCCTGTGTATTTGAGTTATTGTCTGGTGCCATTTCCCTTTAGCCTGAAGTACATCTTTTGGTATATCTTGTAATTTTCTCAGTATTTATCTGGGAGTGTCTTTATTTCACCCTCATAGTATTGCTGGATATGGAAATCTTGACTGACAATGTTTTTTTCCCCCCAGCATTCCACTGCCTTCTGGCCTCCACTGAAACAGTTATACATTTTGTTCCCTTTTACACAATGAGTCATTTTTCTCTTGCTGCTTTCAAGATTTTCTCTTTGCCTTTGGTTCTCTCAGTAGTTTGATTATGACTACAATGTATCTAGGCGTGGATCTCTTTGTGTTTATCTTTTTGGGTCTTGGGTGTTTACTGACCTCCTTAGATCTGCAGATTAATGTTTTTCCATCAAATTTAGAAAGTTTTCAGCCATTATAAGTTCAAATACTTCTTTTGCCTCTTTCTCTTCTCTCCTTCTGAAACTCCTATTGCACTTACAGGGGTACACATTTGATGTCTCACAAGTCTCTAAGGTTCTGTTCATTTTCCTTCAGTCTCTTGTTCTCTGTTCTCAGATTGGATACTTTCTCTTAATCTATATTTCAATTCACCAAATCATTCTTCTGCCATCTCAAACCTTCTGTTTCCCATCTACTGAATTTTTATTTCAGTTATTGTACTTTTCAAATCTAGAATTTCCATTTAGTTCTTTTAGTTTCTATTTGTTTATTGATTTAATTACTTGAACATATTTATAATACCTGTTTTAAGATCTTATATCTGCTAAATCCAACATCCAGGCATACTCAGAGTTAATTTCTAATGGCTGCTTTTTCTCCTGAGTAGGGCTCATAATTTCTTGTTGAAAATTGGAAATTTTATTTATGTATTTATTTTTTTTAACATCTTTATTGGAGTATAACTGCTTTACAATGGTGTGTTAGTTTCTGCTTTATAACAAAGTGAATCAGTTATACATATACATATATCCCCGTATCTCCTCCTCCTTGCGTCTCCCTCCCACCCTCCCTATCCCACCCTTCTAGGTGGTCACAAAGCACTGAGCTGATCTCCCTGTGCTATGTGGCTGCTTCCCACTAGCTATCTATTTTACATTTGGTAGTGTATATATGCCATGCCACTCTCTCACTTCGTCCTAGCTTACCCTTCCCCCTTCCCGTGTCCTCAAGTCCATTCTCTACGTCTACGTCTTTATTCCTGTCCTGCCCCTAGGTTCTTCAGAACCACTTTTTTTTTTTTTTTACATTCCATATATATGTGTTAGCATATGGTATTTGTTTTTCTCTTTCTGACTTACTTCACTCTGTATGACAGACTCTAGGTCCATCCACCTCACTACAAATAACTCAATTTCATTTCTTTATATGGCTGAGTAACATTCCATTGTATATATGTGTCACATCTTCTTTATCCATTCATCTGTTGATGGACACTTAGGTTGCTTCCATGTCCTGGCTATTGTAAATAGAGTTGCAATGAAAATTGTGGTACATGACTTTTTGAATTATGGTTTTCTCAGGGTATATGCCCAGGAGTGGGATTGCTGGGTCATATGGTAGTTCTATTTTTAGTTTTTTAAGGAACCTCCATACTGTTCTCCATAGTGGCTGCATCAATTTACATTCCTACCAACAGTGTAAGAGGGTTCCCTTTTCTCCACACCCCCTCCAGCATTTACTGTTTGTAGATTTTTTGATGATGGCCATTCTGACTGATGTGAGGTGATATCTCATTGTAGTTTTGATTTGCATTTCTCTAATGATTAGTGATGTTGAACATCCTTTCATGTGTTTGTTGGCAATCTGTATATCTTCTTTGGAGAAATGTCTATTTAGGTCTTCTGCACATTTTTGGATTGGGTAGTTGTTTTTTTTTTTTGATATTGAGCTGCATGAGCTGCTTATAAATTTTGGAGATTAAACCTCTGTCAGTTGCTTCATTTGCAAATATTTTCTCCCATTCTGAGGGTTGTCTTTTCATTTTGTTTATGTTCTCCTTTGCTGTGCAAAAGCTTTTAAGTTTCATTAGGTCCCATTTGTTTATTTTCTTTCTATTTCCATTTCTCTAGGAGGTGGGTCAAAAAGGATCTTTGCTGTGATTTATGTCACAGAGTGTTCTGCCTATGTTTTGCTCTAAGAGTTTGATAGTGTCTGGCCTTACTTTTAGGTCTTAATCCATTGTGAGTTTATTTTTGTGTATGTTATTAGGAAGTGTTCTAATTTCATTCTTTTACATGGAGCTGTCCAGTTTTCCCAGCACCACTTACTGAAGAGGCTGTCTTTTCTCCACAATATATTCTTGCCTCCTTTATCAAAAATAAGGTGACCATATGTGCGTGGGTTTATCTCTGGGCTTTCTATCCTGTTCCATTGATCCATATTTCTGTTTCTGTGCCAGTACCATACTGTCTTGATTACTGTGGCTTTGTAGTATAGTCTGAAGTCTGGGAGCCTGATTCCTCCAGCTGTTTTTCTATCTCAAGATTGCTTTGACTCTTTGGCATCTTTTGTGTTTCCATACAAATTGTGAAACTTTTTTGTTCTAGTTCTCTGAAAAATGCCATTGGTAGTTTCATAGGGATTGCATTGAATCTGTAGATTGCTTTGGGTGGTATAGTCATTTTCACAATGTTGATTCTTCCAATCCAAGAACATGGTATATCTCTGCATCTGTTTGCATCATCTTTAATTTCTTTCATCAGTGTCTTATAGTTTTCTGCATACAGGTCTTTTGTCTCCTTAGGTAGGTTTATTCCTAGGTATTTTATTCTTTTTGTTGCAATGGTAAATGGGAGTGTCTCCTTAATTTCTCTTTCAGATTTTTCATCATTAGTGTATAGGAATGCAAGAGATTTCTGCACATTAATTTTGTATCCTGCTACTTTACCAAATTCATTGATCAGCTCTAATAGTTTTCTGGTAGCATCTTCAGGATTCTCTATGTATAGTATCATTTCATCTGCAAACAGTGACAGTTTTACTTCTTCTTTTCCGATTTGGATTCCTTTTATTTCTTCTTCTTCTCTGATCGCTGTGGCCAAAACTTTCAAAACTATGTTGAATAATAGTGGTGAGAGTGGACAACCTTGTCTTTTTCCAGATCTTAGAGGAAATGGGTTCAGTTTTTCACCGTTGAGAATGACGTTGGCTGTGGGCTTGTCATTATATGGCCTTTATTATGTTGAGGTAAGTTCCCTCTATGCCTACTTTCTGGAGGGTTTTTATCATAAACAGGTGTTGAATTTTGTCAAAAGCTTTTTCTGCATCTATTGAGATGATCATATGGTTTTTCTCCTTCAATTTGTTAATATGGTGTATCACATTGATTGATTTGTGTATTTTGTAGAATCCTTGCATTCCTGGGATAAACCCCACTTGATCATAGTCTATGATCCTTTTACTGTGCTGTTGGATTCTGTTTGCTAGTATTTTGTTGAGGACTTTTGCATCTATGTTCATCAGTGATATTGGCCTGTAGTTTTCTTTCCTTGTGGCATCTTTGTCTGGTTTTGGTATCAGGGTGATGGTGGCCTTGTAGAATGAGTTTGGGAGTGTTCCTCCCTCTGATATATTTTGGAAGAGTTTGAGAAGGACAGGTGTTAGCTCTTCTCTACATGTTTGAGAGAATTCGCCTGTGAAGCCATCTGGTCCTGGGCTTTTGTTTCTTGGAAGATTTTTAATCAGTCTCAATTTCAGTGCTTGTGATTGGTCTGTTTACATTTTCTATTTCTTCCTGGTTCAGTCTCGGAAGCTTGTGCTTTTCTACAAATTTGTCCATTTCTTCCAGGTTGTCCATTTTATTGGCATATAGTTGCTTGAAGCAATCTCTCATGATCCTTTGTATTTCTGCAGTGTTAGTTGTTACTTCTCCTTTTTCATTTCTAATTCTATTGATTTGAGTCTTCTCCCTTTTTTTCTTGATGAGTCTGGATAATGATTTATCAATTTTGTTTACCTTCTCAAAGAACCAGCTTTTAGTTGTATTGGTCTTTGCTATCGTTTCCTTCATTTCTTTTTCATTTATTTCTGATCTGATCTTTATGATTTCTTTCTTTCTGCTAACTTTGGAGTTTTTTTGTTCTTCTTTCCCTAATTGCTTTAGGTGTAACGTTAGGTTATTTATTTGACATGTTTCTTGTTTCTTGAGGTAGGACTGTATTGCTATAAACTTCCCTCTTAGACTGCTTTTGCTGCATCCCATAGGTTTTGGGTTGTTGTGTTTTCCTTGTCATTTGTTTCTAGGTATTTTTTGATTTCCTCTTTGATTTCTTCAGTGATCTCTTGGTTATTAAGTAGTATATTGTTTAGTCTCCATGTGTTTGTATTTTTTACAGATTTTTTCCTGTAATTGATATCCAGTCTCACAGCGTTGTGGTCAGAAAAGATACTTGATATGATTTCAATTTTCTTAAATTTACCAAGGCTTGATTTGTGACCCAAGATACGATCTATCCTGGAGAATGTTCCATGAGCACGAGAGAAGAAAGTGTATTCTGTTGTTTTTGGATGGAATGTCCTATAAATATCAATTAAGTCCATCTTATTTAATGTATCATTTAAAGCTTGTGTTTCCTTATTTATTTTCATTTTGGATGATCTGTCCAATGGTGAAAATGGGGTGTTAAATTCCGCTATTACGATTGTGTTACTGTCGATTTCCCCTTTTATGGCTGTTAGCATTTGCCTTATGTATTGAGGTGCTCCTATGGTGGGTGCATAAATATTTACAATTGCTATATCTTCTTCTTGGATTGATCCCTTGATCATTATGTAGTGTCCTTCTTTGTCTCTTGTAATAGTCTTTATTTTAAAGTGTATCTTGTCTGATATGAAAATTGCTACTCCACCCTTCTTTTGATTTCCATTTGCATGGAATATCTTTTTCTATCCACTCACATTCAGTCTGTATGAGTCCCTAGGTCTGAAGTGGGTCTCTTGTAGACAGCATATATACGGGTCTTGTTTTTGTATCCATTCAGCCAGTCTGTCTTTTGGTTGGAGCATTTAATCCATTTACATTTAAGGTAGTTATCAATATGTATGTTCCTATTCCCATTTTCTTAAATGTTTTGGGTTTGTTATTGTAGGTCTTTTCCTTCTCTTGTGTTTCCTGCCTAGATAAGTTCCTTTAGCATTTGTTGTAAAGCTGGTTTGGTGGTGGTGAATTCTCTTAGCATTTGCTTTTAATTTCTCTGTCTAATCTGAATGAGATCCTTGCTGGGTCAAGTCATCTTGGTTGTAGGTTTTTCCCTTTCAACACTTTGAATATGTCCTGCCACTCCCTTCTGGCTTGCAGAGCTTCTGCTGAAAGATCAGCTATTAACCTTATGGTGATTCCATTGTATGTTATTTGTCGTTTTTCCCTTGCTGCTTTTAATATTTTTTCCTTGTATTTAATTTTTGAAAGTTTTGAGTAATATGTGTCTTCACATGTTTCTCCTTGGATTTATCCTGTATGGGACTCTCTGCGCTTCCTGGACTTGATTATTTCCTTTCCCATATTAGGGAAGTTTTCAACTATTATCTCTTCAAATATTTTCTCAGTCCCTTTCTTTTTCTCGTCTTCTGGGACCCCTATAATTCGCATGTTGGAGCTTTTAATGTTGTCCCAGAGGTCTCTGAGATGGTCCTCAATTCTTTTCATCTTTTTTCTTTATTCTGCTCTGTAGTAGTTATTTCCACTATTTTACCTTCCAGGTCACTTATCCGTTCTTCTGCCTCAGTTATTCTGCTATTGATTCCTTCTAGAGAATTTTTAATTTCATTTATTGTGTTGTTCATCGTTTGTTTGCTCTTTAGTTCTTCTAGGTCCTTGTTAAACATTTCTGGTATTTCCTCCATTCTATTTCCAAGATATTGGATCATCTTAACTATCATTACTCTCAATTCATTTTCAAGTAGACTGCCTACTTCTTCTTCATTTGTTTGGTCTGGTGGGTTTTTACCTTGCTCCTTCATCTGCTATGTGTTTCTCTGTCTTCTCATTTTGCTTAACTTACTGTGTTTGGGGCTCCTTTCACAGGCTGCAGGTTCGTAGTTCCTGTTGTTTTTGGTGTCTGCCCCCAGTGGGTGAGGTTGGTGCAGTGGGTTGTGTAGGCTTCCTGGTGGAGGGGACTGGTGCCTGTGTTCTGGTGGGTGAGGCTGAGGCTGGATCTTGTCTTTCTGGTGGGCAGGACCGCGTTTGGTGGTGTGTTTTGGGGTGTCTGTGTATTTATTATGATTTTAGGCAGCCTCTCTGCTAATGGGTGGCCTTGTGTTCCTGTCTTGCTAGTTGTTTGGCATAGGGTGTCCAGCACTGGAGCTTGCTGGTCGTTGAGTGGAGCTGGGTCTTAGTGTTGAGATGGAGATCTCTGGGAAGCTTTCGCCATTTGATATTATGTGGAACTGGCAGGTCTCTGGTGGGCCAATGTCCTGAACTTGGCTCTCCCACCTCAGAGGCACAGGCCTGACACCCGGCCAGAGCACCAAGACCCTGTCAGCCACATGGCTCAGAAGAAAAGGGAGAAAAAAAGAAAGAAAAACTAATAAAATAAAATAAGGTTATTAAAATAAAAAATTTAAAAAATTATTAAAAGTATAAGAAAAAATTGAAAAGTAATTTAAAAAAAAGAAAGAAAGAAGAGAGCAACCAAACCAAAAAACAAATCCACCAATGAAAACAAGTGCTAAAAACTATATATATAAAAAAAAAAGACAGACAGAACCCTAGGACAAATGGTAAAAACAAAGCTATACCAACAAAATCACACAAAGAAGCACACACATACACACTCACAAAAAGAGAAAAAGGCAAAAAGGAAGAGAGCAACCAAATCAATAAATAAACCTACCAACAATAAACTCTAAATGCTAAACTAAGATAAACATAAAACCAGAAACAAATGAGATGCAGAAAGAAAACCCCAAGTCTACAGTTGCTCCCAAAGTCCACCGCCTCAATTTTGGGATGATTCGTTGTCTATTCAGGTATTCCAGAGATGCAGGGTACATCAAGTTGATTGTGGAGATTTAATCCACTGCTCCTGAGGCTGCTGGGAGAAATTTCCCTTTCTCTTCTTTGTTCGCACAGCTCCTGGGGTTCAGCTTTGGATTTGGCCCCGCCTCTGTGTGTAGGTCGCCTGAGGGCATCTGTTCTTCGCTCAGACAGGACGGGGTTAAAGGAGCAGCTGATTAGGGCTCACTCAGGCCCAGGTGGGGGAGGGAGGGGTACGGAATGCGGAGCAAGCCTGCAGGCAGCAGAGGCTGGCGTGACGTTGCAACAGCCTGAGGCGTGCCATATGTTCTCCCATGCAAGTTGTCACTGGATCACGGGACCCTGGCAGTGGCGGGATGCACAGGCTCCCGGGAGGGGAGGTGTGGATAGTGACCTGTGCTTGCACACAGGCTTCTTGGTGGTTGCAGCAGCAGCCTTAGCATTTCATGCCCGTCTCTGGTGTCCGTACTGATAGCCACAGCTCACGCCTGTGTCTGGAGCTCGTTTAGGCAGTGATCTGAATCCCCTCTCCTTCCACACCCCGCAACAAGGGTCTCCTGCCTCTTTGGCAGTTCCAGACTTTTTCCCGGACTCCCTCCCGGCTAGCTGTGGGGCACTAGCTCCCTTCAGGCTGTGTTCATGCAGCCAACCCCAGTCCTCTCCCTGGGATCTGACCTCCGAAGCCAGAGCCTCAGCTCCCAGCTCCCATCCGCCCCGGAGGGTGAGCAGACAAGCCTCTCAGGCTGGTGAGTGCTGGTCGGCATCGATCCTCTGTGCAGGAATCTCTCCGCTTTGCCCTCTGCACCCCTATTGCTGCGCTCTCCTCCGTGACTCCAAAGCTTCCCCCCCGCCACCTCCCCCCGTCTCCGCCAGTGAAGGGGCTTCCTAGTGTGTGGAAACCTTTCCTCCTTCACAGCTCCCTCCCACTGGTGCAGGTCCCGTCCCTATTCTTTTGTCTGTTTTTTCTTTTTTCTTTTGCCCTACCCAGGTACATGGGGAGTTTCTTGCCTTTTGGGAAGTCTGAGGTCTTCTGCCAGCGTTCAGTAGGTGTTCGCTAGGGGTTATTCCACATGTAGATGTATTTCTGATGTATTTGTGGGGAGGAAGGTGATCTCCACGTCTTACGCCTCCACCATCTTGAAGGTCTCGAAAACTGGAAATTTTAAATAATATACTGTAGCAACTCCGAATTCCCATTTTTTTCCAGAAGGTTGTTGTGGTTACCTGGACTTAATCTGTAGAAACTGTCTTCCCCATGATGTGCAGCTGTTACTTTATCTACTCAGTTTGTTTGCTTTTCATTCTTGTATTATTTTTCTTTTTTAGCCTGCTTCCCAGGAATCACCCCATTGACTGCATAGCTTAGTGATCAGCCAATGATTGAACAGAGATTGTGCTCAAACATATCAAGCCCATTAGGTTTCCACCTTCTTCTGATGTTTCTGTGATAGGTTGAGGGGTGTGCATCCAGAGTTTCTGCTGGGCTCTTTCAATTCTCTCCTCTGCTTTCTTTCAGCCTTCCAGAGACTGGGTGGAAAACTTATCTAGCCCTTTTATGGCTTTCTCATTTCCAGAGTCTCCCCATCAGATTTCTGGCTAGTCTTCCATTCACCCTAATTGGGACTGCAACTTCAGGCTAGCACAGTTTCAGATTTTCATTTCCTATCAAATTTGCTACTTTTACCAATAACGTTGTCAGAGTTTTCATCTTCAGCTCAAAATCATATCTGCCCCCTCTAGTAATAAAGCTTCTGGTTTTCAAGGCCAATTGCATCTTGCTAAAACTACCATGCTGACAAAGCTGGTAAAGGAATGGGAACAGCCCCAGAAAAGGTCACAGGCTCCCACTGTTTTCTTACCTGAAATTACAGCAGCTTTTCATGAATAAATACTTCTCAATTTTTTGCCTTTTCCAGAGCACTGAAATAGTTGTTTCTGAAAATTTTGTCCAGTTTATAATTGCTTTTGGAGAGAATATTTGCTGACCTCTTCACTCTCCCATACCCAGAAGCCCCCTGCACCTTAAAGTTTAGAGCTGTACTGTCTAATACAGTAGCCACTAGCCACTTGTGACTACTAAGCACTTGAAATGTGGGTAGTCCAAATTGAGATGTATTATAAGTATAAAATATACTGCAAATTTCAAAGTCTTAGTACAAATATATATAAAATATCTCAAAACTTTTTATACTGATTACACATTGAAACCACAATATTTTGCAATATACTAGCTTAAATAAACATATTATTAAAGTTAACTTCACCAATTTCTTTTTACCTTTCTAAGTGTAACTACTAGAAGATGTTAAATTACCTGTGTGGCTCACATTATATTTCTAATTGACAGCACTGGTTTGGAAGGTAGAGATTTAGAGTTTAGAATTAAAGAAAGTCTACAGTCTAAATGGGAGTTATAAGTTCTTCAGCCATTTTTATCTAAATTAATGCCATAGGTTTTGTTCATTGGCATGATAGATGTTACCAATAACTTTTCACTTGTGAAAAACATAGTGTTCCATGATTTGTAGATTGGGTGTTGTATTAGTTATCTATTGCTACATAGCAAATTACCCTAAAATTTGGTGGCTTAAAAAAAACAAATATTTATTATCTAACAGTTTCTGTGTATCAGGAATTTGGGAGTGGGTTAGCTGGATGGTTCTGACTTGGGTCTCTCATGAAATTGCTGTCAAAATGTTGACCAGGGGTTGCAGCCATCAAAAGGCTTTGCTGGGACTGGATGATCTGCCTCCAAGAAGGTTCACTCACACAGCTGTTAGCAAGAAGCCTCTGTTGACAGAAGGACTCAGCTCCTCACCATGCCAGCCACTACATAGGGCTGCTTGAGTGTTATCATGACATGGCAGCTGGCAGAACAAGTGATCTAAGACAGAAAGCAAGGAGAAGCCACATGTCTTTTATGAGGTAGCCTCAGAAGTCATATGCCTCTATCATATTCTATTGGTTATATAGGCCCACCACAATAAAATGTGAAAGATGACTAGACAAAGGCATAAACATAGGAGGTGGAGTCACTGGGGGCCACTGTAGAGGTTGGCTCTCCCATAAAAATACTTACATATAAATCTAACAACATACATATAGGATATGTGTATTGAAAACTACAAAATGCTGATGAAAGAAATAAAAGATGGCCTAAGTAACTGGAGAGACATAACATGTTCATGAATTGGAAGACTTAACATAGTAAATTTCTCTCAAAGTTTATCTGAGGGCTTCCCTGGTGGCGCAGTGGTTGAGAATCTGCCTGCCAATGCAGGGGACACAGGTTCGAGCCCTGGTCTGGGAAGATCCCACATGCCACGGAGCAACTAGGCCCGTGAGCCACAACTACTGAGCCTGCGCGTCTGGAGCCTGTGCTCCGCATCAAGAGAGGCCGCGATAATGAGAGGCCTGCGCACCGCGATGAAGAGTGGCCCCCACTTGCCGCAACTAGAGAAAGCCCTCGCACAGAAACGAAGACCCAACACAGCCATAAATAAATAAATAAATAAAAATTAAAAAAAAAAAAAAGTTTATCTGAAATTGGTTTAATGCAATTCTTATAAAAATCTTAACAGGATATTTTTGTAGATATAGACGAGCTGTTACTAAAATTTATATGGAAAGGCAAAGAAGGTAGAATAGCTAGGATGATTTTGGAAAAAAAGAGAAGAAAATGGGAGGTATCACACTATCTTTTTAAGACTTACTATGTATGGGGGGACGGAGTCAAGATGGCAGTGTGGGAGGATGCAGAGTTCACGTCTCCCCACAACTAGGGCACCTGCCTAACACTGGTGGGGGACCTCGACGCCCAAGGAGATGGGAGGAACCCCCGAGCAACTGGGTAGGACGCGGGGGGAAGTAAGTGGGGGAGGAGGAGTGGAGGCCAGACAGGACCAGTGCCCCTGAAGGATGGCTGGGAGAAAGGAGGGGTACCCATGCCTGGACAGACCCTTGGGGGCTTGGAGGATCAGGGGAGAGCGTGCCTAGCATTCCCCCTGGCCAGTCAGGCCCTGGGAAGCCTGCTGGGCTCCCGAGCCAGGTCCTCTGCCCTCTGACGCCTCCTCTGGGCCATGTGGGTCCTAGGGGCATGGGAAGGAGGAGGGGGGAAGAGGAGGAGAAGCAGATGGTGGGAGGGACCCTGCAGGACTGGAGGATCAGGGGAGGTGCGGAGGGTATTTCCCCTGCCCACTTGGGCCCAGGGAGCCTGCTGGGGTCCCGGACCTGGTCTTCCACCCTCCTAAGCCAGAGGCACTCCTGGGCCCCTCCTGGCCCAGGAGCCTAAGCCCCCCATCCCACCCCAGGGCCTTTTCCTGCCCTGTGGGTCCCAAGCAGAGACTCCGCCCACCACCTAAACCCCGCCCCTGCATAAGCCCTGCCCCCCACAGGCAAGGCCTTTTCCGGGTTTTTTTTTTCCTCCTCTTTTTTGCTACTGTGGTTCTGTTTTACCTTCCAGTTGTTGTTTCATCAATATTTTTATTATTTTAAATTTTTTCTAACATATCTGTTAGTTTTCTAAACTTATTTTATTTTTTACTCTTTGTTATTGTTCAGCTTTTTTTTTTTTTTTTTTTTTTGGCCACCCTGCACAGCTTGCGGGATCTTGGTTCACAAGCCAGGGGTCAGGCCAGAGCTCCTGTGGTGGGAGCTCCAAGTCCGAACCACTGGACTAACAGAGAACCTCAGACCCCAGGGAATATTCATCAGAGTGAGGTCTCCTGGAGGTCCTCATCTCAGCACCAAGACCCAGCTCTACCCAACAGCCTACAAACTCCAGTGCTGGAAGCCTCAGGCCAAACAACCAGTAAGAAAGTAACGCAATCTCACCCATCAAAAAAATAAATCAGATGACAAAAAAATATGTCACTGATGAAGGAGCAAGGTAAAAACCTACAAGACCAAATAAATGAAGAGGAAATAGGCAACCTACCTGAAAAAGAATTCAGAGTAATGATAGTAAAGATGATCCAGAATCTCGGAAACAGAATGGAGGCACGGATTGAGAAAATACAAAAAATGTTTAACAAAGATCTTGAAGAACTAAAGAATGAACAGAGATGAGCAACACAAAATGAAATGAAAAATACACTAGAAGGAAACAATAACAGAATAACTGAGGCAGAAGAACAAATAAGTGAGCTGGAAGACAGAATGGTGGTAATAACTACTGAGGAGCAGAATAAAGAAAAAAGAATTGAAGACAATCTCAGAGACCTCTGAGACAACACTAAACGCAACAACATTCAAATTACAAGGGCCGCAGAAGAAAAAGAGAAAAAGAAAGGGTCTGAGAAAATAGTCGAAGAGATTATAGAGGAAAACTTCCCTAACATGGGAAAGGAAATAGTCACCTAAGTCCAGGAAGTGCAGAGAGCCCCATACAGGATAAATCCTAGAAGAAACACACCAAGACACATATTAATCAAACTAACAAAAATTAAATTCAAAGAAAAAATATTAAAAGCAGCAAGGTAAAAGCAAAAAATAACATACAAAGGAATCCCTATAAGGTTATCAGCTGATTTTTCAGCAGAAACTCAGCAGGCCAGAAGAAATCACAACTGACACCACAGAAATACAAAGGATTATAAGAGCCTACTACAAACAATTATATGCCAGTAAAATGGACAACCACGAAGAAATGGACAAACTCTTGGAAAGGTACAATTTTCCAAGACTGAACCAGGAAGAATTAGAAAGTATAAACAGACCTATCACAAGTAATGAATTTGAAACTATAATTAAAAATCTTCCAACAAACAAAAGTCCAGGACCAGATGGCTTCACAGGCGAATTCCATCAAATATTTAGAGAAGAGCTATCCCTATCCTTCTGAAGATCTTCCAAAAAATTGCAGCGGGAGAAACACTCCCAAATTCGTTCTACGAGGCCACCATCACCCTGATACCAAAACCAGACAAAGATATCACAAAAAAAGAAAATTACAGACCAATATCACTGATGAACATAGATGCAAAAATCCTGAACAACATACTAGTAAACAGAATCCAACAACACATTAAAAGGATCATACACCATGATCAAGTGGGATTTATCCTAGGAATGCAAGGATTCTTCAATATACGCAAGTCAATCAATGTGATACACCATATTAACAAACTGAAGGATAAAAACCATATGATCATCTCAATAGATGCAGAAAAAGCTTTTGACAAAATTCAACACCCATTTATGATAAGAACTCTCCAGAAAGTGGGCACAGAGGGAAGCTACCTCAACATAATAAAGGCCATATATGACAAACCCACAGAAAACATCATTCTCAATGGTGAAAAACTGAAAGCATTTCCTCTAAGATAGGGAGCAAGACAAGGACGTCCACTCTCGCCACTCTTATTCAACACAGTTTTGGAAGTCCTAGCCATGGCAATCAGAGAAGAAAAAGAAATAAAAGGAATACAAATTGGAAAAGAAGAAGTAAAACTGTCACTGTTTGCAGATGACATGATACTATACAT
Source organism: Balaenoptera musculus (assembly GCF_009873245.2). Classification (NCBI taxonomy): domain Eukaryota; kingdom Metazoa; phylum Chordata; class Mammalia; order Artiodactyla; family Balaenopteridae; genus Balaenoptera; species Balaenoptera musculus. Next base: position 34,546,494 of record NC_045804.1, on the reverse strand, counting down.
AGAAAATCCTAAAGATGCTACCAGAAAACTACTAGAGCTAATCAATGAATTTGGTAAAGTTGTAGGATACAAAATTAATGCACAGAAATCTCTTGAATTCCTATACACTAACAATGAAAAATCTGAAAGAGAAATTAAGGAGACACTCCCATTTACCATTGCAACAAAAAGAATAAAATACCTAGGAATAAACCTACCTAAGGAGACAAAAGACCTGTATGCAGAAAACCATAAGACACTGATGAAAGAAATTAAAGATGATGCAAACAGATGCAGAGATATACCATGTTCTTGGATTGGAAGAAGCAACATTGTGAAAATGACTATACTACCCAAAGCAATCTACAGATTCAGTGCAATGCCTATCAAACTACCAATGGCATTTTTCAGAGAACTAGAACAAAAAAGTTTCACAATTTGTATGGAAACACAAAAGACGCCAAAGAGTCAAAGCAACCTTGAGAAAGGAAAACAGAGCTGGAGGAATCAGGCTCCCAGACTTCAGACTATACTACAAAGCCACAGTAATCAAGACAGTATGGTACTGGCACAGAAACAGAAATATAGATCAATGGTACAGGATAGAAAGCCCAGAGATAAACCCACACACATATGGTCACCTAATTTATGACAAAGGAGGCAAGAACATACAATGGAGAAGAGACAGCCTCTTCAGTAAGTGGTGCTGGGAAAACTGGACAGCTTCATGTAAAAGAATGAAATTAGAACACTACGTAACACCATACACAAAAATAAACTGAAAATGGATTAAAGACCTAAATGTAAGGTTGGACACTATAAAACTCTTAGAGGGAAACAGAGGAAGAACACCCTATGACATAAATCACAGCAAGATCTTTTTTGACCCACTTCTTAGAGTAATGAAAATAAGAACAAAAATAAGCAAATGAAACCGAATGAAACTTAAAAGCTTTTGCACAGCAAAGGAAACCATAAACAAGACAAAAAGACAACCCTCGGAATGGGAGAAAATATTTGCAAATGAAGGAATGGACAAAGGATTAATCTCCAAAATATACAAACAGCTCATGCAGCTCAATATCAAAAAAACAAACAACCCAATCAAAAAATGGGCAGAAGAGCTAAATAGACATTTCACCAAAGAAGACATACAGGGCTTCCCTGGTGGCACAGTGGTTGAGAATCTGCCTGCCAATGCAGGGGACACAGGTTCGAGCCCTGGTCTGGGAGGATCCCACATGCCGCGGAGAAACTAAGCCCGTGTGCCACAACTACTGAGCCTGCGCGTCTGGAGCCTGTGCTCCGCAACGAGATGCCGCGATAATGAGAGGCCCGCACACCGCGATGAAGAGTGGCCCCCACTTGCCGCAACTAGAGAAAGCCCTCACACAGAAACGAAGACCCAACACAGCCATAAATAAATAAATAAATAAAAGTCAATAAATAACAACAACAACAACAACAAAAAACCAGTCTAGGCCTAGTGCTTTTAAAAAAAAAATAAGACATACAGATGGCCAAGAGGCACATGAAAAGATGTTCAACATCACTAATTATTAGAGAAATGCAAATCAGAACTACAATGAGGTATCACCTCACACCAGTCAGAATGGGCATCATCAAAAAATCTACAAACAGGGCTTCCCTGGTGGCGCAGTGGTTGAGAATCTGCCTGCTAATGCAGGAGACACGGGTTCGTGCCCTGGTCTGGGAAGATCCCACATGCTGCAGAGCAGCTGGGCCCGTGAGCCACAATTACTGAGCCTGTGCGTCTGGAGCCTGTGCTCCGCAACAAGAGAGGCCGCGATAGTGAGAGGCCCGCACACCGCGATGAAGAGTGGCCCCCGCTTGCCACAACTAGAGAAAGCCCTCGCACAGAAACGAAGACCCAACACAGCCATAAATAAATAAATTAATTAAAAAAAAAAAAAACCATAGCAACGTTGTAAATCAACTATACTCCAATATAAAATAAAAATTAAAAAAAAATCTACAAACAATAAATGCTGGAGAGGGTGTGGAGAAAAGGGAACCCTTTTGCACTGTTGGTGGGAATGTAAACTGATACAGCCACTATGGAGAACAGTATGGAGGTTTCTTAAAAAACTAAAAATAGAACTACCATATGACCCAGCAATCCCACTACTGGGCATATACCCTGAGAAAACCATAATTCAAAAGGACACATGTACCCCAAGGTTCATTGCAGCACTATTTACAATAGCCAGGACATGGAAACAAACTAAATGTCCAATGACAGATGAATGGATAAAGCAGATGTGGTACATATACACAATGGTATATTACTCATATATACTCATACCATAAAAAGGAACGAAATTAGGTCATTTGCAGAGATGTGGATGGACCTAGAGTCTGTCATACAGAGTGAAGTAAGCCAGAAAGAGAAAAACAAACATATTAATGCATATATATGTGCAATCTAGAAAAATGGTACAGATGAACCTATTTGCAGGGCAGGAATAGAGACACAGACATAGAGAACGGACATGTGGACACAGTGGGAGAAGAGGAGGCTGGGACGAATTGGGAGATGAGGTTTGACATACATACACTACCATGTGTAAAATAGATAGCTAGTGGGAACCTGTTATGCAGCACAGGGAGCTCAGCTCGGTGCTCTGTGATGACCTAGAAGGGTGGGATGGGGGGCAGGGGTGGGAGGGAGGTCCAAGAGGGAGGGGATATAGGTATACATATAGCTGATTCACTTCATTGTACAGAAGAAGCTAACGCAACATTGTAAAGCAATTATACTCCAATTAAAAAAAAAAAAAGACTATGTAGATAAAAGTAATGAAGATAGTGGTATTGGTAGAGAGATAGACACAGAGATCAATAAAATAGAATAAAGACGCTAGAAATAGACTCACACATATAGACACAACTAATTTTTGGCAAGGCATAAAAGCAAGTCAATCAAGAAAGGACAGTCTTTTTAACAAATAGGCATCTATATCCAAAAAAATGAACCTTGACCAAAACCTCACAATTTATACAAAAATTAACTCCAAAGGGATTATAGATCTAAAGGTAACACTATAAAATTTTTAGGAGAAAATATAGGAGAAACTCTTTGTGACCTAAATTTAGGCCAAAAGTTCACAGATATGACACCAAAAGTACAATTCATAAAATAAAAAAGTTGGACTTTATCAAAATTAAGAACTTTTGCTCTGTGAAAGATACTGTTGAAAGAATAAAAAGACCAGTCACAAACTGGAAGAAAAGAGTATTAGCAAATCATGTTTGACATAGTAATTATATCCAGAATATACGAAGGACTCTCTAAACTCAACAGTAAATAAACAATCTAATTAGAAAATAGGCAAAAATGTAACCAAAGAAGATAAATGCATGGCAAATAGGCACATGAAAAGATGTTCAACATCATTAGGAATCATAGAATGCAAATTAAAGCCACCATGAGACACCACTACTCATGTATTAGAAAGGCTAAAATTAAAAATACTGACAATACTGTGCTGGGATTAATAGTGCCCCCTGAAAATTCATATCTACCTGGAATGCAGAATGTCATCTTATTTAGAAAGAGGGTCTTTGCAGATGTAATTAATTAAGATGAAGTTACACTAGAGCAGGATAGGCCCTCAATTCAATGACTGATGTCCTTATAAGAAGACCACGTGAACATACAGAAATAGAGCAGATACATACACAGAGGAAGACAGCCATATAAAGACAGAGGCAGAGACTGGAGTTACGCTGCCACAACACAAGGAACACCAAGGATTACTGGCAACCACCAGAAGATAGGGCAAACACATGGGATGGTTTTTTTCCTCAAAGCGTGGCCCTGCCAACACCTGATTTCTGACTTCTAGCCTACATAACTATGGGAGAATAAATTACCACCCCGTTTATATAATTTGTTACGGCAGCCCTAGGAAACGAATACAAATACCAAGTGCTAGTAAGGACATGGAGCAACAGGATCTCTCATACACTGCTGGTGGGAATGTAAAATGGTACTGTCACCTGGAAAACTGTTTGGCAGTTTCTCATACAGTTAAACAAATACCACACAACTCAGCAATCATACTCCTGGGTATTACCCAAGAGAATTAAAACATGTTCACACAAAAACCTCCACATGAATGTTCATAATAAGCTTTATTTGTAATAGTCAAAAGCTAGAAACAACACAAATATCCTTCAATGGATGAATGGAAAAATAAGCTGTGGAATATCCCTACAATGGACTACCATTCAGTAACAAAAAGGAATGAACTACTGATATATGTAATGGTGTAGATGGATCTCAAGGGCATACTGCTGAGCGAAAAAAAATCTCAAAAGGCCACATATTATATGATTTATATAACATTCTCAAAATGACAAAATTACAGTGATACAGAACAGATCAGTGGCTGCTAGAGGTTAGGGTTGGGAGAGCATGTGGGAGTTTCTCTGGGAGTTCTATATCCCAATTGTGGTGATGGTTATATGAATTTATACATGTAATAAAATTTCATAGACCTATACAGCAGAAAAAAAGTTTTCAAGAGTTAATGTAAAATTTGGTGAAATCCAAATAAGGTCTGTAGTTTAGTTAATAAATAGTATTGTACTAATGTTAGTTTTCTGGTTGTGATAATTATACTATGGTTATATAGTTTAGCCTATAGTTCTCTCTTTCAGTATCTTAACAAAATATATACACACAGATACAGGTAGTAATAAATTTTCATCCATTTATACTCATATATGAATTTGGTTTTGGGCTTTTTATGCCTGCTATTTGCATTTATTTGTTGGTAGAAATGTATGCTTCAGAGGCTTGGCAAAGAAAGCAGATTTGCCTCACCTTTCTTCCACACTTTTCTGATGACATCCAATCTGTGTATCAGTCCTATAGAGATAGTTGTTTCTACTGGGTGAAGAATACATGTGAACTCTCTACTATTTCTGCAACTTCTATGTGAGTTTAAAATTATTTCAAAATAAAAGTTTTAAATTATTTTTACTTTATTATAACTCTCAACCTACAACCCAAAGTTGTAGTATAATTATACTGGGGGATGGGGGTAAGTGGTAGCAGGAGTTGTGTAAGATTGTTAAATCTTTACCTTCTAGAATAAGAAACAAAGATTATAAAATTGAAAAAGCATGAAACAGCAATAGAAACATTCTTTAGAGACATAGAGGTATACCCCAGAAAGAACTTAAAGAATTAAAAATAGTTGCCTCAGGGAATTCCCGGGTGGTCCAGTGGTTGAGACTCAGCACTTCCACTGCAGGGGGCGCGGGGTTTGATCCCTGGTCAGGGAACTAGGATCCCGCATGTGCAACCAAAAAAAAAAAAAAAGTTGCCTCTGAGGAGGAATTGTGGGTAGAGAAGAAAAGGGTAAGAGATTGCTCTTTTTTATTATAAGCTTTACAGTATACTATTTGACTTTATCCTAAAAAACTGCAGGTGTTACATCAAATAAAAATGAAATTATTTTTAAAATCTACAGTTTCCAGTGTTCTACTTCCAGACCTACTGTGTAACAATAAACGAACAGATCTACATATTTCAATGGCCTTAAAAAATTTTAACTGGTTAGTTCAGTTGGATAAACCATTAGTGTAAGATCATGGACTTAAAGCCCAATGCAGGCTTTGCCATATGCCATGGACTCAAAAACACACCCTCAATCCTAGACAGTAGATTTAAATAAGCATTCAACTCATTACAAAGAGAACTAAGAAAAAGAGTTTAAATGGGTCAGTACAATCCATCACCACTACATCACCACAATCCAAAGCCTCCTTAAAAAAGTCAGACAGTAAGTTAGAATCTTTGTACATTAAGGAAAATAATTTACATTGACAAGTTAAAACTAATTTCTCTCTTGCAATCTAAAATGACAGATAGGGCTTCCCTGGTGGCGCAGTGGTTGAGAATCTGCCTGCTAATGCAGGGGACACGGGTTCGAGCCCTGGTCTGGGAAGATCCCACATGCCACGGAGCAACTAGGCCCGTGAGCCACAGTTACTGAGCCTGCGCGTCTGGAGCCTGTGCCCCGCAACGGGAGGGGCCGCGATAGTGAAAGGCCCGCGCACCGCGATGAAGAGCGGTCCCCGCACCGCGATGAGGAGTGGCCCCCGCTTGCCGCAACTAGAGAAAGCCCTCGCACGAACCGAAGACCCAGCACAGCCAAAAATAAATAAATAAATAAAAATAAAAGTAGCTATAAAAAAAAAATTTTAAAAAAATAAAAAATAAAAATAAAAAAAAAAAAATAAAATAAAATGACAGATAGTAAGCAATAATTTTATCATATAACTGGATTAAATGTACCTTTAAAGTACTCTCCTCCTTCAATACAGCTTATCTTTGAGGTTCTGCGGAATTTTAGTTGCCATAACAACCTGAGTAAACCCTTTATTGCTGTAGATATCTGTAGCTATTTATAAATGCAACAGCTGGATCTGTTCATCAATTCCCAAATATTAAGCAGTTACAAACAAACAAACAAAAGATAAAAGAATAGCATTCCTTCATCTCCAAATACTCCTGACCATGACTAAAAACCCCAGAAAAGGGATCAACGGTTAATATTCGTAAAACAAAAACTCACCCTATATTCCTTCATTCTCAAGAAAATTTTACTTTTCAAACTATGCTCACAGGTGTTTCCAGAGCCCTTCCAACTTCCAATAAACCAAGACTGCCAGAGGATGAGCATGACACTGGTATCTATGGTGGTAACTCATCAGCCTACCGATGTCTTCAAGGTTTCACAATGCTCACTCCATGCCCTCACCACAGCCCTCTCCTCTACTAGTAAAGCAAATGAGACTACTGGGGGAGCAAGCCAGGGGCTGGGAGCAGCCAAGTAAATCAGCTGCCAGGCTGGGAACAGAATCCAGGATATGATCCCATTACTAAGAGTTATCCATTTAGCTTTTGTCTGTTTTTAGTTTCTCCCTGTATTTTTTTTTTCCTTCTGAATAAACAAGCTTGCTCTAAGACAGCAAGACTCTCAAGATGTGAAGGCTCCTTCTTCACATGTAAGCTGTAACTCCTCAAGATCTCTATTTTCTGCATGTGAATATTTTATTACATTAGATTCACAGATTCTCTGTAGTCTCTGGGGTGACTGCAAACACAGATCCAGAAACAACCACTGGAAGAACAACTACCCTCAAAGTATGTAATTAAAGACCTTTGTTTTCAATTTTGATGGATTCGAGACCACTAAAACCTAACTCATTCATTATTCTTTCAACAAATATTTATTGAGCACCTACTATGTGCCAGGCCTGTGCTTGGCACAGGGTATATAGAGATTTTAAAAAACACCACCACACACTCAAGGGCAGAGATACCAGGGACAGAGGTCTACTCTAAGATGAAGTGTGGAGTGAGTCCTTAGGCATCATTATTTTATAGTAAGAGGATCATTAGTCCTTCTCTGGCTTTTAAATGCTGTAAGGATGTGTTAAAACAGGAATTCAATACAAGTAAGCAAGCATTTTTGACCACCCACTACGTACTCATCACTGAACTAGATATGATAAAGTTCTAAAATGTACTGGAAGCAACCACGTATTGTTGAAAAAACATAGATTTTAGAATCATAAACTCTAACTCTGGCAAGTCCTAGTTGTAAAGCTGGGGCAAGTTACTTAACCTCCCTGAAATTCAGCTTCCTCAACTTGAAGTGATAAGAAAACCTGTCTGGTAAGGATTAAATGAGATATAATATAAAGTGCCTTGCAGAGGGTAGGTGCTCAATAACTGTTTATTGTCTTTCCTTCAAAGAAATTAGGGCCACTGACACCAATTAAGAGATTGCCAATGGGAGGGAAGTCCAAAAGGGAGGGGATATCTGTATGTGTGTGGCTGATTCATTTTGTTGTGCAGTGGAGGCTAACACAACACTGTAAAGCAACCATACTCCAGTAAAATTTAATAATAAAAAAAAAGGGATTGCCATTTTAGTAGATGGTCTAGACTAGGACAGCAACAGTAAGACCAAAGGAAAAGTAAGAAATACCAAAGGCAGTCAAACAGGCAGGAAGGACATTTAGCATTGCAACAAAAAGGTTTCATTATACTCACGAACTAAAAGAAACATTCTTTTAGGCATAACCAAAATATGGTATATCCATACAGTGTAATATTGCTCAGAAATAAAAAGAAATGAAGTACTGATATATGTACAACAAGGATGAACCTTTAAAACATTATGCTAAATTAAAGAAATTATTCCCAAAGAACCACCTATTGTGTAATTTCATTTATATGAAATACCCAGAATAGGCAAACCCACAGGGACAGAGGTATATTAGTGGTTGCCTCCATCTGAGGGGTGGGGGAGATTGGGGGAGATAACTAAAGGATGTAAGGTTTCCTTTTGCAGTGATGAAAATGTGATTGTGATGGTTGCACAACTCTGTGAATATACTAAAAGCCACTGAAGTGTATACTTTAAGTGGTATGTGAATTGTACTGAATGTGAATTATATAACAATAAAGCTATTTTTAAAAGATTAAATAAGACAATGCTTATAGCACCTTGGAAGTGCTCAATAAATGTAGGCTGATGATGTTACTAATATTGTTGTTTCCAGAAGAAAATACATTTAATGTCATTTTTTTCTTGCATGTAATTGATGAGAATCATCTACACCCTTAATCTCAAAATTATAAAACCATTATGTAATACAGAGGAAACGTTAAGAAGTCTCAGCAATGGTCTAATAACCTAAACTCCTATAAATATTTAAAACAATCAGAAATAATAACAACATTTATAACAATCAGAAATAATAACAGTGATACCAATGAAGTCTTCCTCAACTACTTCAGGTGCAGTTTACTGCTTCTTCCTCTGTAATTTATCATTTGTATTTCCATCACATCATTATCTATTGTATATGACATTTTTCCCACTAAAGTGTGAGTTCTATCAGAGCAAGGACTATGTCCATTCGTTTCTGTATCCTTTGGGAGAGCATATTACAATGCTGGTACACAGTAAGTGCTTAATAAATGTTTATTGAATGAGCATTTAACTAAAAAAAAAAGCTAATTTCTCTCTTGCAATCTAAAATGATAGATAGTAAGCAATAATTTTATCATATAATTGGATTAAATGTACCTTTAAAGTACTCTCCTCCTTCAATACAGCTTATCTTTGAGGTTCTGCGGAATTTTAGTTGCCATAACAACCTGAGTAAACCCTTTATTGCTGTAGATATCTGTAGCTATTTATAAATGCAACAGCTGGATCTGTCCAGCTAAATTCTTTTATAAGACACAAAAGGAGTTTTCATTTGTTCTGAATAAACTTGAGAAAAATGTCAGGGACCATTAAAAGTAAAACATATTTATATTTTTAAATATACTATAAACTATATAGAATGTCAGAAAATGCCTGCCAGCATTGTTTCCTGAAGAAATATCAATATAAACACGAAGCTTTTAAACTGTCAACCTTTTTCTGAATTGAAATATGCTTAGATATTTTAAATGAATTTCTTCTCTCCATAGTTAAAAAAAAAAAGTGAGACAATCCACAAAGAAGTAAACATTAGCATTTACATAAAACAACATTTATCAGCAGCTAAGGCAAATTAAATTCATTCAGAAAAATAGAATAACTATTTTATAGCTGAATCCTTTCTCTTTTCAAAATGATTATATTGGTTTAATTAAAATGACTAATAATATTTAGACTGGAGAAATGTCTATCTTCTCTGACATGAGTTTTTGCATACACAACGATTTAAAAATAAAAGGTTTATTCTTCAGCATGCAGCAGTTGATTAGCAGTTCTTACATAGAGTGCCCATGCTACACAGTCTCACAAAGTGTTGGCTCAACAGATCACTCAGATTAAGACCTCTATATTTAGGTCAACCTACAGTTTTTAATCACAGGAAAAAATAAGTTTTAAATTACGTATAAATAAAATTTTTGACTGATATTGTTACATACATTTTTCTACCCTGGATTGTGATTTTCATCTATGTGCTCATCTCCTTTCAAACCCCTTTCTCCAATTATAATTCATATGTTTTAAAAGCAAATATAGTATCTTAAACATCAGTATATTTGGGGATAGTCTATTAATTTGTATGAAAATTAAGTTTCCACCTTGTCTATATTTAACATAATCTATGCTTAATTTTACAAAATTAAAGAATGTACAAAAGACAATTTCCTAAGGAAATAAAATTAAGAACCAAACAACGGGCAATTCAAACAGCAGCAGCAATGTTATTTCCAAATTTCACAGGTTAACAATAGATGCATAAGAACTATTCTCCTATATTCATTTCTGTTGTATTTTGATATAAAACATATCCAATTATTAAATGAGGCCTTTTCCCTTTCACCTAAATCTTTTGGAGAACAGCATAATTACAATTCTAAGAAACTATTCCTGTGCCTGGAATTTCAAGTAAGTCTGCCTTTCATGCAAGTACCCACATGATTATTTTCCTGTTACTTTTATAGTTCCTTTCCTGCCCATTCCTTGAAGTGCTTATATGGCAGAAATATGTCCATTTAAGCTTCTCTTCAACTAGATACAATTTTCCTTGGGTGACAAAAATGAAATTAAGACTTTATTCTTATACTTTGCCTTTATAGTTTAAAAAGTGCTCACATACACTATATTATCTGGTGTACAAATAATGTGCTGACATAGGTAAGAGAGATATTATTCTCATTTTGAAAATCAGAAAAAAATAGGCTAGAAGGGTTTGCCCTAGGTCAAACCAGAAGAGCAAGAATAATCAGAACTCAGCTCTCCTGACATACCTTTTTCACAACACTTTGCTGCCTTCCTATTTTAAGTGACAAGGAGGAAAGAGTGGTGCAACTGACTTTGGCAGCCTGCAGTTGTTACAGACCCTGAACAACAAAATCAACTACAATCTATATTCTTCAGCAGCAAGCCCTGGCAGTATGGCAGACCTGTCTGATATCATAGGTTTATCAACCAGAGGCTTAAACTTATGCTTGTTATAATCAGAATTTCCCTACAGGGAAAAAAGAAAAAGCACATTGTATTCCAGAAAAGAACCACCTATTAGACCCAAACTTTCACATTTTCTATTCATGGCCAATCAGTGTTTAAAATAGGAATTATCTCAATCAAAGAGCAAGTTTATAAATGCCTATTGGCTATACCTTTAGGAATGTGAATACACTCTATTTTTAGGAAACACTTAAATACTAGTATGAGGCCAGAACAAAATGGAAATAGAAAATGGAAACAGAAGAACGTCCAACTTTGACATTCTTCCTACCAGCTAACAATATGGCAAATGCTTTTGTTTTAATATATTTTCTTTTTTTACTTATTTTTTATTTTTTATTTTTTGCCCGTGCCATGCAGCTTTTGGGGTCTTAATTCCCTGACCAGGGATCCAACCTGGGCCATGGTAGCGAAAGCACCGAGTCCTAACCACTGGACAGCCAGGGAATTCCCACAAATATTTTTGATTTGTTCTAACCTTAAATATTAGCTAAACCCATAACAAAATCAGAGGCAGGCTCATATTCTCTCCTGCTTTGGGAGAGGAGGGGGACTGGGGTGAGAGGGTGAGAGAGAGAGAGAGAGTGTGTTAGCAACTATCCTTCTAAGTAAACAACCCACCACTCCTCACATTTTATAACGTCTGTTCCTATTCACATACTTGTTTATCTCATTCAGTGCCTTGTTTCAGTGCCTCCTTTCTTTGATCTATTTCCCACATTATTTTTGTTTTGTTTTTGTTTTTGCTGTTGTTACTTGCCCACCTCCATTATTATATCTTTCTTTCCACCTCTCTTTTTAGTAATCCTCATCTCTATCTGGGCAGTCTTTATCTTCTGCCTGCCAGATTCCTCCCTGATGCTGCCACCTCAACTCCCGCTTAAAGCTTTGCCTTCACCAACTCATGCCTTAAAATGCTTTAAAATTATCTTACTTTTTCCTTGATCACCTTTCAAAATCTTTACCTTGATGCATCTCACATAGTTATTAGAAAAGCTAATTGATTAAAGTAGTTTGTACTAAAAGGTGCATAACTCTTGAATAACTGGTGTCATTACAGACGGAATGAGGGGAGAAACTTAGGAAAGGACAGTTTTCACACAATTCAGCTCACTCCCATCCCTGCCTCTAGCAAAGAATAATGGAGTTAGTAAGCCTAAGAAAACCCTTTCACCAATCCCATCAGTTCTTAAAATAAGTTCCCTTCACTGTTGAAGAGGACTTCAGTTATTATTCTATTTCCATCTCTTCTTCTAGTTTCCTGAGGCCCTAATATTTGCTCTACAATGAAGAGTCCATTTCTATTATATTGGGAAAGTACCCACTTGCTCTAAGCTAAGTTAAATCAAACACCTAAAGTGTTTATACAAAGGTATATGATTATTCTGGCCCCTGAGTGGCACCCACTGGAAAAGAGGCTTGAATGTAGGAATCTTCATATTAAAATGAAATTGCTTCTTCTTTTTCTAGTGAACTCCTTCCTCCTAATCAGGTGACTATAAAAACACAAAGTTTAGCTGAAGGACATTAATATTAATTTTTTATATATATACCTATATATAGAGAGAGATAAGAGTATAATCACTTATAGGGATTGCTTACCAGTTACACTTGAAACATCACACCTTACAGTTAGAATTAAGTACACCATTAAGTGTTTCAGACTAAGTCATGTTTTGTTTTATTATAACACAAAATTTAGTATCATAGTTTGTTATTCATACAGCACAGTAATCAGTAGGACTATTGCTACTAACTCCTAATTATGACTTATCCCTGCAAGTAATTTCATTTATTCATGATATACTTTAAATGGATTTATTTTTAAATACTTATTTGTATACCTAAATGAAATAACTTAGCACATAGACAATAATTCTGTTGAGCTTTTAGCACAATTTGGACACTATGATGAAATAATTGATGGGAACTCAAAATGGATTAAAGACTTAAATGTAAGATCTGAAACCATAAAACTCATAAAAGAAAATATGGAGAAAAAAGGATATTAGTCTTGGCAATGATCATTTTGGACTTGACACCAAAAGCACAGGCAACAAAAGTAAAAATAGACAAGTGGCACTACATCAAACTAAAAAGTTTCTTCACAGTAAAGGAAATAATCAACAAAATGAAAAGGCAACCAACAGAATGGGGGAAAATATCTGCAAGTCATACTTTGATATCTAAAATAAATAGCAAAAAAAAAAAAGCCAACAAAACAAAACAAACAAAAAAAAGCAACCTGATTAAAAATGGACAAAAGACCTGAAGAGACATTTTTCCAAAGAATACAAAGAGATGGGCAACAGGTACATGAAAAGATGTTCAACATCACTAATCATCAGGGAAATGCAAATCAAAACCACAATGAGCTATCACCTCATACCTGTTAGAATGACTATTATCAAAAAGTCAAAAGATAACAAGTGCTCAGATGTAGAGAAAAGGAAACCCTTGTGCACTGTTGGTGGGAATGTAAACTGCTACAGCCGTTATGGAAAACAATATGGCAGTTCCTCAAAAATTTAAAAATAGAACTACCATATGATACAGCAATCCCACTTCTGGGTGTATATCCAAAGGAAATAAAATCACTATCTTGAAGAGACATATTCACTCCCATGTTCACTGCATTACTCATAGTAGCCAAGATATGGAAACAACCTAAGTGTTAATGGACTGATCAATGGATAATGAAAATAGATATATATATATAATTATTATTTAGCCTTAAAAAAGAAGTAAATCCTACTATGTGTGACAACATGGATGAATCTGGAGGATGTTATGCTAAGTGAAATAAGCCAGATGCAGAGAGATATATATCATATTAACTCACTTATATGTGGAGTCTTTTAAAAAACAAAAAAAAAAAAGGTCAATCTCACAGTGAGAGAGAGTAGAATGGTAATTACCAGAGACCAGGGGGTAGGGGAAAACAGGAAATATTGATCAAAGGGTACAAGTACAAGTTACAAAATGAATAAGTTCACAGCATGGTGACTATAGTTAATGATAATGTATTGTACTTGAAATTTGTTAAGAGAGTAAATCTCAAGTGTTCTTACCACAGAAGAGTAAGTATGGGAGGTGATGGATATGTTAATTAGTTTGATTGTGGTAATTATTTTATAATGTATACATATATCAAAATATCAGATGTATACCTTAAATACATATTTTTGTCAAAAATACACAAAATTTTTTTAATTTTAAAAATAGTAATGTGTATTCAGTCTCCATTTTATTCATCCTAACTTATTCAAATATTTTGTTAGAGTTTTAAAGTTATGTATATATGTGTTTTCTATTTACAGCATAATAGGTACATTCCTTTAAGACATTGATCATGTCTTATATAGTTGATTCCCAAGTAATAAGTAATCTGAAACAGAAAAATAACACTTATTGCACATTCAAATGGGTCCTGGATTTAGTTTAGCACATCACACATATTCTATTATTTAATCCTCCTAGCAATCCTGTTAGGATTTCTATTTTCCTGATAAGAAACTTGAGGTTTGAGAGGTTAAGTGCCTTGCTCAAGGTTACATAATTAGTAAGTGGAGCCAGAATTAATTCCAAGTCCTTCTGATACTGAAATCCATGCCCTTTATCACTGTTTTATTGTTTCTCATCTATTCAAGAAAAAACATGTAATTAGAAGTATGGCTATGGAGAGTCAACAACCATAACAACATTTATAGTACAAGATTTCATCATCTTATTTGATAAGGATTTATAAAAAGAAAAGAGAGCTTTACAAATTTATTCACCAAGGACTTACTGAGCACTTAGTATGTACTAGGCATTGTTCAAAGATTCCTGTCATTATGGAGCTTACATAAAGAGGTATTTCCAGGAAGCAAGAAAGTTTCAAGAAAGTGAGAGAGGCACTACAAAATGACAAAGTACAAAATGGAGACAGTAACCATCAGTAGTAAATTTTACCCAGGATCTATGTAATCTAATATCACTGGCTTATATATGGATTGCTAATGCATGAGATACCAAGAAGATACTGAACTTGGGGACTATATTAAATAAAAGCTTATACTAATTAAAGTCTGTATATGGAAATAAGTAGCCTGCAAATATCTATAATTAAAATCAATTATCTTTTTCCCTGTATCCTTACAATAGTAATCTGAAGTGGTTTGGGCTCACCTTTACTGTAAATTCATTAAGATAGGAATAAAGATACATTTATTATCTTTGTTAGTGCCAACAAGTAGTCACTAAAATATGTTTTTGGGTAAAGATGTTCTGAATTAAATACGAATCTACTACTTGTTAGCTTGAGTGGCCTTAGGTAACTTATTTAACCTCTCTGTATGCCTCATGTTCCTCATCTGTAAAATAAAGATAATGAAGAGCTCCTACTTGGTGGTTGCTATGAGGGTTGAATTAGATAATGTGTTTAAAGTACTTAGCACAGAGTCTGGACACAGTAAGTATTGAATAAAATTTATCTGTTATTAAATACTATCTCTTTTTCACCCTGTTTAATATTATTTACTTTTTAAATAAGGTACTCATAATGGACTAGATCCAGTACAAATTTAACTTTAGGAAAAAAAAGAGTTTATTCCTCTTGGGAAACTCAAGTACTTTCTAGGAGACAAGCAAAATTTAGTGTTTTATTACCATACAAGTTTCAGAATGCTTGGAAACCCTGAGTGTTAACTAGTTTGAGAAGTGGCATAATTTATTTATAGCATGTTTCACTTGCTGGAATGTAAGAATTTTTCTAGCTTCTCAGTGGATGTATATCAAAGAAATGGCTACTTAACACTTCCTTCAGAAATCAAGGATTCTTCAATATACGCAAATCAATCAATGTGATACACCATATTAACAAACTGAAGGATAAAAACCACATGATCATCTCAACAGATGCAGGAAAAGCTTTTGACAAAATTCAACACCCATTTATGATAAAAACTCCCCAGAAAGTGGGCACAGAGGGAACCTACCTCAACATAATAAAGGCCATATATGACAAACCCACAGCCAACATCATTCTCAAGGTGAAAAACTGAAAGCATTTCCTTTAAGATAAGGAACAAGACAAGGTTGCCCACTCTCACCACTATTATTCAACATAGTTTTGCAAGTTTTAGCCACGACAATCAGAGAAGAATAAGAAATAAAAGGAATCCAAATCAGAAAACAAGAAGTAAAACTGTCACTGTTTGCAGATGACATGATACTATACATAGAGAATCCTAAAGATGCTACCAGAAAACTACTAGAGCTAATCAGTGAATGTGGTAAAGTAGCAGGATACAAAATTAATGCACAGAAATCTCTTGCATTCCTATACACTAATGATGAAAAATCCAAAAGAGAAATTAAGGAAACAATCCCATTTGCCACTGCAACAAAAAGAATAAAATACCTAGGAATAAACCTACCTAAGGAGACAAAAGACCTGTGGGCAGAAAAATATAAGACTGATGAAAGAAATTAAAGATGATACAAACAGTTGGAGAGACTATACCATGTTCTTGGACTGGAAGAATCAACATTGTGAAAATGACTATACTACCCAAAGCAATCTACAGATTCAATGCAATCCCTATCAAACTACCAATGGCACTTTTCACAGAACTAGAACAAAAATGTTTCACAATTTGTATGGAAACACAAAAGACCCCGAATAGCCAAAGCAATCTTGAGAAAGAAAAATGGAGCTGGAGGAATCAGGCTCCCTGACTTCAGACTATACTACAAAGCTACAGTAATCAAGACAGTATGGCACTGGCACAAAAACAGAAATATAGATCAATGGAACAGGATAGAAAGCCCAAAGATAAACCCATGCACATATGGTTACCTTATCTTTGATAAAGGAGGCAAGAATATACAATGGAGAAAAGATAGCTTCTTCAATAAGTGGTGCTGGGAACACTGGACAGCTTCATGTGAAAGAATTAAATTAGAACACTTCCTAACACCATACACAAAAATAAAGTCAAAATGGATTAAAGACCTAAATGTAAGGCCAGACACTATCAAACTCTTAGAGGAAAACATAGGAAGAACACTCTTTGACATAAATCACAGCAAGATCCTTTTTGACCCACCTCCTAGAGAAAGGGAAATAAAAACAAAAACAAATGGGACCTAATGAAACTTCAAAGCTTTTGCACGGCAAAGGAAACCATGAACAAGACAAAAAGACAACCCTCAGAATGGGAGAAAATATTTGCAAACGAAGCAACTGACAAAAGGATTAATCTCCAAAATATACAAGCAGCTCATGCAGCTCAATATCAAAAAAACAAACAACCCAATCCAAAAATGGGCAGAAGACCTAAATAGACATTTCTCCAAAGAAGATATACAGGTTGCCAACCAACACATGAAAGGATGCTCAACATCAATAATCATTAGAGAAATGTAAATCAAAACTACAATGAGGTATCACCTCACGCCAGTCAGAAAGGCCATCATCAAAAAATCTACAAATAATGCTGGACAGGGTGTGGAGAAAGGGAACCCAACTGCACTGTTGGTGGGAATGTAAATTGATACAGCCACTATGGAGAACAGTATGGAGGTTCCTTAAAAAACTAAAAATAGACTACCATATGACCCAGAAATCCCACTCCTGGGCATACACCCTGAGAAAACCATAATTCAAAAAGAGACATGTACCACAATGTTCACTGAAGCACTACTTACAATAGCCAGGACGTGGAAGCAACCTAAGTGTCCATCAACAGATGAATGGATAAAGAAGATGTGGCACGTATATACAATGGAATATTATTCAGCCATATAAAGAAATGAAATTGCGTTATTTGTAGTGAGGTGGATGGACCTAGAGTCTGTCATACTGAGTGAAATAAGTCAGAAAGAGAAAAACAAATACCGTATGCTAACACATATACACGGAATCTAAAAAAAAAAAAAAAATGGTTCTAACAAACCTAGGGGCAGGACAAAAATAAAGACGCAGACATAGAAAGTGGACTTGAGGACACAGGGCGGCGGAAAGGGTAAGCTGGGACGAAGTGAGAGAGTAGCACTGACATATATACACTGTCAAATGTAAAATAGATAGCTAGCGTGAAGCAGCTGCATCGCACAGGGAGATCAGCTCGGTGCTTTGTGACCACCTAGAGGGGTGGGAGGGAGGTGCAAGAGGGAGGGGATATGGGGATATATGTATACATATAGCTGATTCACTTTGTTATACAGCAGAAACTAACAGAACATTGTAAGGCAATTATACTCCAATAAAGATGTTAAAAAAACAAAACAAAACAACAACAAATAAACACTTCCTTCAAATTTACAGAAATGAAAAACCACAAAGTACTAAAAAGGCAAATCTAGAAATGTTACTGCTCCTAAATAACACATTTATAAATTCTAAGCCATCTTCATATGTTAAAATGAAAATAGTATATTTTCAAAAACAGGTAACAAAAAGCCTTCCAAAACTATCTTTTAAAACATAACACCTGGCGCCGTCACTGTGAAAAAGTTTGGCAATTCCTCAAAGTTAAACACAGAATTATCATATGATCCAATAATTCCACTCCTAGGTATACACCAAAAAGAGTTGAAAGCAGGGACTCAGATAATTTGTACACCAAAGTTCACAGAAGCATTATTCACAATAGTCAAAAAGTGGAAATAGCACAAGTGTCCATTAACAGATAATGGATAGAGAATTCCCTGGCAGTCCAGTGGTTAGGACAGCACACTCTCACCGTTGAGGGCCCAGGTTTGATCCCTAGTGGGGGAACTAAGATCCCACAAGCCATGCAGCGTGGCCAGGAAAAAAAACAAAAAAACGATAATGGATAAACAAAACGCGGTACATATATAAACGGAGTATTATTTAGCCATTAAAAGATGAGAGTCTGATACATGCTAGAACATGAATAACCTTGAAAACATTATGCTAAGTGAAATAAAACTGACACAAAAGGACATATATTGCATGACTCCACTTACATGAATGAGGTACAGAACTGGCAAATTCATAGAGATGGAAAGTAGATTTGAGATTACCAGGGGCAGAGGGAAAGGCAGGGAATGGACAGTTACTATTTAATGGGTACAGAGTTTCTGTTTGAGATGATGAAAAAGTTCTGGAGATAGCGGTGACAGTAACACAACACTATGATTATATTTAATGCCTCTGAACTCTGAATTGTACACTTAAAAATAATTAAAATTAATTTTATGTTATATATATCTTACCACAATAAAAAATTTTTTGAAAAACAAAATGCAAGTCGAATGTATACATTATATAGAATAAAGAGAAATATTTTCAAATGTAGAAATTAGAGGACATCATTTATTCCAAATGACAACTATAAAAACTTTATTTTAACATTGAGAGTGGGAGAACAGAATTATGTATGGCAGTTCAACATCAAAATATTCTCACAACAATGATTAGCAAATAATATCCTAAAAACAGCAATTAATTTATTATTCCTAAACCAAGACTCAAAAGGAATGTCAAAAATCAGCCCTAGTAGATAATCAAAATTTGATTTACATAATCTGATATGAAAACTCTTCAAAGCACTGAGAAAAAAACAAAAAAATAAAAAATATGCCTTGAGATGCTTCCCTGATAGTGCAGTGGTTAAGAATCCGTCTGTCGATGCAGGGGACATGGGCTCGAGCCCTGGTCCGGGAAGATCTCCCATGCCGTGGAGTAACTAAGCCCGTGTGCCACAACTACTGAGCCTGCACTCTAGAGACCGCGAGTCACAACTACTGAGCCCGCATGCCACAACTACTGAAGCCCACACGCCTAGAGCCCGTGTTCCGCAACAAGAGAGGCCACCGCAATGAGAAGCCTGTGCACCACAAGAAGAGTAGCCCCTGCTCACCACAACTAGAGAAAGCCCGCCCAGCAACGAAGACCCAATGCAGCCAAAAATAAATACATAAAATAAAATAAACCATGAAAACTGCAGAAAAACGACTGATAAAAATCTCCAAATATTAAAAAAAAAAAAAAAAAGCCTTGAAAGGAACAGCATTAACAAAGCTATAACTAAGTAAAGTCAAGAGAAAGCCCATATTCACTTCACCCCTTCTGGGTATCTCTAGTAGAACATATGCTTTTTCCCAATTATTAACTGCATTCAAGAACGATACAGTGGTGGTCTGATGTGGCAGGGATCAAAATCAGGACAGCACTACTTCCATATGCTAATTCTGAAGACAGCCAAAGCAGTATACACTCTCCAGGTTAAAATCCTAGCTTACACAAACACAAATCACATGAGACACTGAATAACAGTACCATCAATTTAAACTTCAAGCTTTCTATCATGTTGTGTTTAAGACTGCTGGATAGAGTGGCACTCAGTTATAACCATGTCTCAGCCATAATTTCCAGTTAACACCGATTTTAAGGAGTTCAAAACATCATCAAGATTTCACTCTGACTTACACAACTAACTGAGAATTCTGAAGTTAAGGGCAAAGGTTTACGTGGTTTACCCAAGAATTCAATGGCAATAACTTTAAAAGGGAATGAGAGGAAAGTGGATGGACTTTTACCATTGAACATCCACATGCACTAAGTTAGAACTATTACCATGCTGTGAATAAATATTTCCTATAACTCACGTATTATTCCTTAAAACAACCTATACCACGTAAGTGCAGAGTTCAAGGGCGCACCATTCATATCCCAGTCTATGTCAGGAGTAAGCAAACTCTGGGTTGTGGGCCAAATCTGGCTCAACACCAGTTTTTGTAAGTGAAATGTTATTAGAATACAGCCACACCCATGTCTTTACATACTGCCTATGGCTGATTTTGTGCTACAACAGCAGGGCTGAGCAGTTGAGGCAGATACCTTGTTGCTTGGAAAGCCTAAAATACTTACTATCCGGCCCTTTATAGAAAAAAACTGCCAATCCCTAGTCTGCGCGAATGCTGCCCCTATAATAATGCAGTGCACGGCTTATGTAGCATCCCTGGAAACAAACTACTGAAGAAGGTACCATCCATATTTGACAGACGAGAAAATTAATACTCAGTAATATCAAGCAAGGTCACGAAACTTAAGTGACAAAGTCAACTTTCAAATCCAGTTGACTTTGTCACTTAAAAGCTAATATTAGAGAAATGGGTATGAAAACTACAATGAGGTACCGCCTCACACCAGTCGAACGGCCATCATCAAAAAATCCACAAACAATAAATGCTGGAGAGGGTGTGGAGAAAAGGGAACCCTCCTACACTGTTGGTGGTAACGTAAACTGGTGCAGCCACTATGGAAAACTGTATGGAGGTTCCTTAAAAAGACTAAAAGTAGAGTTACCATATGATCCAGCAATCCCATTCCTGGGCATATATCCAGAGAAAACTCTAATTTGAAAAGTTACATGCACCCCAATGTTCATAGCAGCACTGTTTACAATAGCCAAGACATGGAAGCAACCTAAACGTCCATATATATATATAGAATATTACTTAGCCACAAAAAGAATGAAATAATGCCATTCACAGAAACATGGATGGACCTAGAGATTATCATACTAACTGAAGTAAGTCAGACAGAGAAGAACAAGTATCATATCACTTATATGTGGAATCTTAAAAAATTATACAAATGAACTTTTCAAAACAGAAAGACTCACAGATGTAGAAGACAAACTTGGGACTTCCCTTGTGGTCCAGTGGTTAAGACTCCACGCTCCCAATGCAGGGGACCCAGGTCTGATCCCTGGTCAGGGAACTAGATCCCACATGCTGCAACGAAAGAGCCCACATGCCACAACTAAAAGATCCCAAATGCTGCAACTAAAAAAGATCCCACATGCTGCAACGAAGATCCTGTGTGCCGCAACTAAGACCTGGCGCAGCCAAATAAATTTTAAAAATAAAAATAAAAAATAAAGAAAAAAAGAAAACAAACTTATGGTCACCAAAGGGGAAGGGGGAGGGATGAATTAGGAGTTTGGGATTAACAGATACAAACTACTATATATAAAACAGATAGATAGGACTTCCCTGGTGGTCCAATGGTTAAGAATCCGCCTTCCAATGCAGGGGACACAGGTTCAATCCCTGGTCAGGGAACTAAGATCCCATGTGTCACGGGGCAACTAATAAGCCTGTGCACTCTAGAGCCTGTGTGCCACAACTGGAGAGCCTGCCTGCCGCAACTACTGAGGTCGCGAGCCCTGGAGCCCACGCGCCACAGCTGGAGAGAAGCCCATGCACCACAACTAGAGAGAAGCCCACGCAACAAAAGATCTCACATACTGCAACGAAGATCCTGCAACTAAGACCTGATGCACCCAAAAACAAAAAAATAGATAGGGACTTCCCTGGTGGTCCAGTGGCTAAGACTCTGCGCTCCCAATGCAGGGGGCCCAGGTCCAACCCCTGGTCAGGGAACTAGATCCCACATGCTGCAACTAAGAGTTCGCATGCCGCAACTAAAGATCCCATATGCCGCAACTACAAATCCTGCATGCTGCAACAAAGGTCCCGCACATGGCAACGAAGATCCCGTGTGCTGCAGTTAAGACCCAGCACAGCCAAATAAATAAATATTTTTTAAAAAATAATAAAATAAAATAGATACACAACAAGGACCTACTGTATAGCACAAGGAGTATATTCAATATCTTCTAATAGCCTATAATGGAAAAGAATCTGAAAAAGAATACATATTCATATACATATGTATATCTGAATCACTTTGCTGTACACTTGAAACTAACACAACATTGTAAACTAACTATACTTCAATTTAAAAAGTAAATTAAAAATCCAGATATTTCCACTAAATCACACAAGGCCATGTATAAATTGGGGATAGAAATAATACCTCCCATAGCTGTTCTTATAAGTCTCAAACAAGTACACAAAAATATTCGAGAAATGTTAGTTGTTACTAACATTACAGAGTAAAAATTAAATACTCATATATTCTCTAAGAATACTTACATTCTCCTTTATCCTTCCATAAAATCAGGGCTTTAACCATGCATGCCTTCACATTTACCAATCCCCCAAAATGAGATCCTCACACTCCTATTCTCAACACCTGCCATCTATCCGAATACTACTCCTTTTCCAGAATCAACTTAAATGCCACATTCTTGCTGACACCTTCTCTGATTCTCTGATCAATCTTCATTGCTCTTTCCTATGTTCCCCTATGGCACATTACTGCAAATTCTGTTTAACATTTGTTTAATTCTATTTTCTATTATTTACTGATCCTATTTCTCCCACTGGATTTTACATTACTTAAAAGACTATTTCTTATTCATCCTTATATCCACCTCCACCTCCCTCCCTGCCTAGAGTGTCTGTCAAAGTTTCTTGTACAGGGACTTCTCTGGTGGCGCAGTGGTTAAGAATCCGCCTGCCAGCTCCCTGACTTCAGACTATACTACAAAGCTACAGTAATCAAGACAGTATGGTACTGCCACAAAAACAGAAACATAGAGCAATGGAACAGGAGAGAAAGCCCAGAGATAAACCCATGCACATATGGTCACCTTATCTTTGATAAAGGAGGCAAGAATATACAGTGGAGAAAAGATAGCCTCTTCAATAAGTGGTGCCAGGAAAACTAGACAGCTACATGTAAAAGAATGAATTAGAACACTCCCTAACACCATACACAAAAATAAACTCAAAATGGATTAAAGACCTAAATGTAAGGCCAGATACTATCAAACTCTTAGAGGAAAACATAGGCAGAACACTCTATGACATAAATCACAGCAAGATCCTTTTTGACCCACCTCCTAGAGAAATGGAAATAAAAACAAAAATAAACAAATGGGACCTAATGAAACTTAAAAGCTTTTGCATAGCAAAGGAAACCATAAACAAGACAAAAAGACAACCCTCCGAATGGGAGAAAATATTTGCAAATGAAGCAACTGACTAAGGATTAATCTCCAAAATATACAAGCAGCTCATGCAGCTCAATATCAAAAAAACAAACAACCCAATCCAAAAATGGGCAGAAGACCTAAATAGACATTTCTCCAAAGAAGATATACAGATTGCCAACAAACACATGAAAAAATGCTCAACATCATTAATAATTAGAGAAACGCAAATCAAAACTACAATGAGATATCACCTCACATCGGTCAGAATGGCCATCATCAAAAAATCTACAAACAATAAATGCTGGAGAGGGTGTGGAGAAAAGGGAACCCTCTTGCACTGTTGGTGGGAATGTAAATTGATACAGCCACTATGGAAAACAGTATGGAGGTTCCTTAAAAAACTAAAAATAGAACTACCATACGACCCAGCAATCCCACTACTGGGCATATACCCTGAGAAAACCATAATTCAAAAAGAGTCATGTACCACAATGTTCACTGAAGCTCTATTTACAGTAGCCAGGACATGGAAGCAACCTAAGTGTCCATCAACAGATGAATGGATAAAGAAGATGTGGCACATATATACAATGGAATATTACTCAGCCATAAAAAGAAATGAAATTGAGTCATTTGTAGTGAGGTGGATGGACCTAGAGTCTGTCATACAGAGTGAAGTAAGAAAGAGAAAAACAAATACCATATGCTAACACATACATATGGAATCTAAAAAACAAACCAAAAAAATGGTCAAGAAGAACCTAGGGGCAAGATGGGAATAAAGACGCAGACCTACTAGAGAATGGACTTGAGGACACGGGGAGGGGGAAGGGTAAGCTGGGACAAAGTGAGAGAGTGGCACTGACATATATACACTACCAAATGTAAAATAGATAGCTAGTGGGAAGCAGCCGCAGAGCACAGGGAGATCAGCTCGGTGCTTTGTGACCACCTAGAGGGGTGGGATAGGGAGGGTGGGAGGGAGGGAGATGCAAGAGGGAAGAGATATGGGGATATATGTATATGTATAACTGATTCACTTTGTTATAAAGCAGAAACTAACACACCATTGTAAAGCAATTATACTTCAATAAAGATGTTTAAAAAAAAGTATATTTTTGAAATATATGTTCAAAATATAATGAAATATAATTTGAGGTAAGAAAAAAAAAAAAAAAAGAATCCGCCTGTCAATGCAGGGGACATGGGTTCGAGCCCTGGTCCAGGAAGATCCCATATGCCACAGAGCAACTAAGCCTGTGTTCCACAGCTACTAAGCCTGAACTCTAGAGCCCGCAAGCCACAACTACTGAGCCTGAGTGCCACAACTACTGAGCCCACGTGCCACAACTACTGAAGCCCGAGCGCCTAGAGCCCATGCTCCGCAACAAGAGAAGCCACCGCAGTGAGAAGCCCGCACACCGCAACGAAGAGTAGCCCTCACTTGCCACAACTAGAGAAAGCCCGCGTGCAGCAACGAAGACCCAACACAGCCAAAAATAAATTAAAAAGAAAAAAAAGTTTCTTGTACATAGTAAATATACACTGAATTGGACTCCTGACGTTATATACCTACTTCTGCTCTATATTCCAATCTGTTGCTTATTACACCAAGCTAGGTTGCCTCCAGTACATCTGTCCACTGCTCAAAAAAGGCAACAAGAAAGCCAGAAAACTCTTCTAAATGAAATATACAAAGATTTTTCAATTTCTACAATGTTCAGTGTGATATTCAATATGAACTCCTCTCTCTAATTTAGTAATATTTCTTTAAAAGACTAATGATTTCATCAGGTTTATCAGTAGAATTTATTCCTTCATTTAATCTTTATACCAAATTGTTCATATTTAAATCCTCTCACAAATAAACACAATGTTCCAACTCAGCTGTTGGCGGCAGAATGTGTTCACAATGAGCAACCCCTACTATCCTGGCAAGAATTACAGGACTAGCTAATTACAGGACTAGTACAGTCTCTCATATCTGTTTTCACTGGGATAAGGAACAATATGGATATATCAAAAAGCAAATGGCCCAGAAAGACATCTTAGGATTTTTCCATAGATATGGAAGTCCCACTAAGTTGACTTAAATTGGGCTTTTCTCCACCATGTGCACAGTTTTTCTATGATAGTAAGAAAAATGCCAGAATATGAGGTTTTCATGAGAAATAGGATAAAAAGGTCCCATTGTACAAGCTAGTCAAGACAAAAGTATTTTAAATAAGCTGGAGATTTATATGGGCCTGAAGTTTGACATAAAGAAGATAGAGATACACAAAATAGAAGACAGTCTCTCCCATAAAAGAGCCTGGGTTTTCTTTGGGGGAGAAAACATATGAAACATATGAAATAACTTCAGAATAATAATGAATATCATATCTTAATGCTGGTGATTCAAAATATTTCTCTCATCTCACTGCTACATCACAGATTAGAACCGCTGCCCTAAATAACCCATACATTATTTGGTCCTTAAGACTGAGCCACAGAAACTGAAGGAAAGGAGGAGATTATTTTCATTTTTCATGAATTGTATTCCACTTCATGAACTGTATTCTCTTCTCCAGCTAATGATATGAACTTTAAAAAGAAAATGTACATTAGAGGAACAGCACAAATGCATTCACTTTATGCCTGCTAATCAATAATTAGTAATATCTTACAGAGACAGGTAAAACAGGACACTTCACACTTAGATGCCTACAGTTTAAGACAACAGTTAACCATACAAAAGATGTGACAATGCAAAGAATGAATTCTAAAATTTCTATTTTAAAAGGCAGAGTCTCATTTTATATTGCTGTAGATAACATTATTTCTCCTATTTTTTCCTAATTAATTAACTAAAAATATCTTATATCTTCCATTTCAGGCAAATAGAACACTAACGTACCCTGAAAAAAAACCTTATAAGTCACCTAAAAATGCTGGCTAAACTATGAAAACTATCTTGAGATAAATGAACATAAACTCACAATCAAAATCACAAAACAGGGGCGGGGAGTTGTTGGCGGGAAGTTTAGAACCGGTGTGCTGCGCTCATCCTGCTCTCTCCTGTTCCGCCTGCTTCCTCTTGTGCTCACATTCTGCCCTGCCATGCCCTGCTCTCAAGAGGCACAAGTCATCTCCCCCAGCAAACGGGCCCGGCCTGCGGAGGAGGGCGGCATGTGGCTCCGCTTTGTCCGGCTTTTGGAGCACGCCACCGCTCCGACCAGGGGGTCCGAGCGTGCCGCGAGCTATGACCTATACGGTGCCTATGATTACACAGTACCACCTATGGAGAAAGCCCTTGTGAAAACAGACATTCAGATAGCTATTCCTTCTGGGTGCTATGGGAGAGTAGCTCTACGTTCTGGCTTGGCTGCAAAACACTTCATAGATGTAGGAGCTGGTGTCATAGATGAAGATTATAGACGAAATGTTGGTGTTGTACTGTTTAATTTTGGCAAAGAAAAGTTTGAAGTCAAAAAGGGTGATCGAATTGCACAGCTCATTTGTGAACGGATATTTCACTCAGAAATAGAGGAAGTTCAAGTTTTAGATGACACTGAAAGGGGTTCAGGAGGTTTTGGTTCCACTGGAAATAATTAAAATTTATGCCAAGAACAGAAAATGAGAAAATATACTTTTTCCTTGAAAATTAAGACTTTGCTTAAAGTGAAAAAAAAAAAAAAATCACAAAACATAGGAAACAAGCCACTGTGATTAAGGGTCAGCAAAAATAATAAACATGAAACTCATGCCCACAAAGACAGTGAAAATTAATAGCTGCAGAATAACATTTCAAGAAACAAGAAAGGATATAAAAATATGAATAAGGAACAAACTCCGTTCAATAAGCAGGCAGATTTGAAAAGGAACGTGATAGAATTTCTAGAAACTGGATATACAATTAAAATTAGAAACTTGGTAGACAGGTTACACAGCAGGATAGATGAACCTAAAGTGAAAATTCACAGTTTAAACTAGAAGAGAGATCTAAAGAATTACTCAGATACAAAATGGAGACATAAAAGAGATGAAGTTAAAAGACAAAGAGGAGGGGCTTCCCTAGTGGCGCAGTGGTTGAGAATCTGCCTGCTAATGCAGGGGACATGGGTTCGAGCCCTGGTCTGGGAAGATCCCACATGCCGTGGAGCAACTAGGCCCGTGAGCCACAACTACTGAGCTTGCGCGTCTGGAGCCTGTGCTCCGCAAGAAGAGAGCCCACAATAGTGAGAGGCCCGTGCACCGCGATGAAGAGTGGCCCCCACTTGCCACAACTAGAGAAAGCCCTCGCACAGAAACAAAGACCCAACACAGTCAAAAATAAATAAATAAATTAATTAATTTAAAAAAAAAAGACAAAGAGGAAAAAGTAAGAATGTTTAATAATCTAATTAATGTTTAATCCAATTAGAGTTACAGAAGAAGAAAACAGAGACTCTAGACAAGAGGCGATATTTGAAGAAA
The DNA here is from genome assembly GCF_009873245.2 of Balaenoptera musculus. Lineage (NCBI taxonomy): Eukaryota > Metazoa > Chordata > Mammalia > Artiodactyla > Balaenopteridae > Balaenoptera > Balaenoptera musculus. The sequence continues at coordinate 34,518,170 of NC_045804.1, read as the reverse complement.
TAATGGCTAAGTTTTCAAGCTTGATGAAAACCAGATTCTCACATTCAGGGAGCCCAACAAATCACAAACAAGATAATAAAAAAAGAAAACCACCCTATATACAGTGTGGGGGAAACTGGAAAAACCAAAGGCAAAGAAAATATTTTAGAGGCCACAAGAGAGAAAAAACAGATACCTGATAAACAGACCGACAGCTGATTTCTCAACAGCAACAATAAAACTCAGAAGACAGAGGAATAATAACTATAAAAGAGCTAAAAGAATAACCACCAACCTGGAGTTGAAATACATAAAACAATCTTTAAAGTGTGAGAGCAAATAATGACATGATCAAACAAAAACTGACAGCATTAAGTACTGAGACCTTTTTTAAAAATATATATATACATTTATTTACTTAATTTATTTATGTATTTGGCTGCACCGTGTCTTAGTTGCAGATCTTCGTTGGGGCATGGGATTTTGTTAGCTGCAGCATGCGGGAAACTTTTAGTTGCGGCATGCAGGATCTTCAGTTGCGGCATGGAACTCTTAGCTGCGGCATGCATGTGGGATCTAGTTCCCTGACCAGGGATCGAACTCGGGCCCCCTACATTGGGAGCATGGAGCCTTAACCACTGGACTACTAGGGAAGTCCCCTAAGAAATCTTTAAGCGCACTTCTAAATTATGTACTTTAGTAAGAAGGGAATTTGGAAGAAAGGTCTATCTTGAGATGCAGGAATTCTAACAACAACAAAAAGATAAACATGAATAAATCTAAACAAACATCTATTTATAAAATGATAACAATGATGTCTACTTTGTAGAATTAAATTTTTTAAAAATAGAACTAAAATATCAGACAACAAACAATCACCCTTAAGGAAAATTTATCAGCATTTAAACATTCAGAAGTCCTTGTCATATAAGGAAACTGGGTAAATATATTGATTAACTTTGGGTTTTAGGTTAAATATGCATGTTAACATTTTTAGAATAACCAGTAAAAGAAATATATTGTGTATATATTCCAAAGAAGGACAAGAAAAAGAAAACAAGGAGGAGGAAGGGAGGAGGAAGGGAGGAGGAAGAGAGGAGAAGAACCATAAGAACAACAACAACAAGCAGAGAAAGTGTGACAATAAAAAACATAAAAGATGGTAGAAATAAACCTGCTATATCAGTAATAAAAGAAACTATAAATGGACTAACATCTATAATTAAAAAGACTGTCAATCTAGATTTTTTAATATTAAAATCCAACTATAGGGACTTCCCTGGTAGCCCAATGGTGGCTAAGACTCCACGCTCCCAATGCAGGGAGCCTGGGTTCGATCCCTGGTCAGGGAACTAGATCCCACATGCCGCAACTAAGAGTTCGCATGCAGCAACCGAAGATCCCACATGCCGCAACTAAAGATTCCGCATGCCTCAACAAAGATCCTGCATGTGGCAATGAAGATCCCGCGTGCTTCAACTAACACCCAGTATAGCCAAATAAATAAATATTTTTAAAAAATCCAACTATATATGTTCTCAAAAGACATCTAAAATATAAGAAAAGAGATTGACAGTAAACGGATGAGTAAAGTTGTACCAGACAATACTAACCAATATTAATATCAAACAAGATAAACTTTTGCGCAAAAAGTATTACTAAAGTAAAGAGGGTCACTACATGATGAAAGGTTCAATTCACCAGGAAGACATAACAGTTCTAAACTTGTGTGTAACTAATAGCCAAATGCCAGAATATATAAAGCAAATACCAATAGAATTACATGAATAAATCAATAAATTCACTATCATAATAGAAGAAATTATAACTCATCTCTCAGTAATTGATAGATCAGACAAAAAAATCAGTACAGATACTAAAAATGTGAATGATATAATTAACAAGTTTTATTTTATAATCATATTTAGCAATGTACCCAACAACTAGGGCATACACATTCTGTTCAAGCACACATGAAATATTTTTGAGAACTGACTATACAATAGGCCATAAAGCAAGATTCAATAGATTTCAAAAACTGCATCATATACAGACCATATTTTCTGACCACTATTCAATTAAGTTAAAAACTAATAACAAAAAGTATAACTATGATAGAGAATAGTTTAATAGAGAAGCAAACAACTGATTAGGGAAAATTCTTCTTCACAGAAAAATTCAGCTATTAGATGCAGAAGTAATGACAGAATTAGACAGTCACCATTTTCAACAATTAATGAGATATGAATGCAGGCAATTATCATCAATGGCAGCTAAAACCATTAGGTGAAAGTCTAAATGATCAGGTTGACAATAACTGAAACTTTGGACCAAGCTTAACATTAAAAAAAAAAAAAAGACATTATTTGCCTCCTGCTGGAATGCAATATAAAATACAAAGCACCACCTATGAACTGTTCTTGACAAAGACTCAAACCTAAGTCAGATCAAGCCTCTAGATCTGCACTGCCCAATCGCATAGTCACTAACTAGTCACCTGTGGCTACCGAGCACCTGAAATACACCCACTCTGAATTGAGATATGCTGTAAGTGTAAATTACACAACAGATTTCAAAAAATAAGAAAGAATGTAAAATATAATTATTTATATTGAGTACATAAATGATAATATTTTTGATATCTTGGGTTGACTAAAATGTGTCAAAACTAATTTCACCTTTTTCTTTTTTAATGCAGGTATTAGAAAATTTTAAATTAATTATGTGGCTTGCATTTGTGTTTCATGTTATATTTCTACTGGACAGCATGTGCTGCTCCAGAACTACCTACCATTTTACAAAAAACATTTTACAGATTACCAACAAATGATCTGGTTTCTTCAACAAATAGGTGGCGAGAAAAAAATGGAGGGTCAGGAAATTGTTACAGATTATAAGAGATTTAAGAGACATATCAAAAAAATGCAAAGTATAGATTGCTTTGAATAGTGCTTTGAAAACTGACTGAATGTTAGATGACACTAAAGAATTATTGTTAATCTCTCTAGGTGTGAAAATGGTATTGTAGTTAAGCTTTTTGAAAAGAGACCTTTGGGACTTCCCTGTTGGCACAGTGGTTAAGAATCCGCCTGCCAATGCAGGGGACACGGGTTCGATCCCTGCTCCAGGAAGATCCCACGTGCCGCGGAGCAACTAAGCCCACATGCCACAACTACTGAGTCTGTGCTCTAGAGTCCGCGAGCCACAATTCCTGAGCCCACGTGCCACAGTTGCTGAAGCCCGCGCACCTAAAGCCTGTGCTCTGCAACAAGAGAAGCCACCGCAATGAGAAGCCCACGCACCACAACGAAGAGTAGCCCCCGCTCGCCGCAACTAGAGAAAGCCCACGCGCAGAAACGAAGACCCAATGCAGCCATAGATAAATAAATTAAAAAGAGACCTTAGACCTTGGAGACGCATACATACTTACAAACTTATGAAAGAAATGAAATTATGTCTGAGATAGGTTTTAAAATAATCCAGGGGAGAGGTTAGACAGAATTTGGAGGAAATGGAAAATAAGATTGACCAAATTGGCTGTTTTGGAGTTATTGTTCTATTTTCTTGACTTTGTGTATTTATTTTTAAATGTCCATAATAAAAAGATTTTTTGGTGTGTCTACCAGATTAGTAGTTGCCTGGGGCCAGGGGTGGGTACAGAGTGCCAGTGGGTACAAGGTTTCTTTTTGAGGTGATGAAAATGTTCTAAAATTAGATTGCGATGATGGCTGCACAACTGAAAATTTCCTTAAAAGCACTGAACTGTACTGTACACTTAAAATGGGTGAATTTTATGGAATGTAAATTATACCTCAATAAAGCTGCTTTTTAAATTGACAGTATTCTCTCTCTCTCCAACACACACACCCCTAAAAATAAATCTAACAAAAGAGTATGAGATCTTTATAAAGAAAATTATAAAATTTGATTGAAAGACACTAAAGTCCTAAATAAATGGAGAAATATATTATCTTCATGAAAATTCTTTTCAAAATGACCCATAAATTCAAAGTAATTAAATATAAGTTCAATAACAATCCAGCCGGACTTCTCATAAGACTTGCAAGCTGATCCTAAGGTTTATATGGAAGAGCAAAGGACCATGAATAGCCAAAACATTCCTGAAGAACACTTCTGAAGCAGGTGACCCTACTAGATGTTAAGGCTTATTTTAAAACTACAGTAATTAAGCCAGAACAAAATTGGTGCATAGATAAACGAACACATTTAAAATAATAGAAAGCTCAGAAATAGGCCCATGAAAATGTGAAGACTTGATAAAGGTGGCATTACAGATCAGTGGGGACAGGACAGAATACACATACATAGGTGTATATACAAACACACACATACACCTACCCCTAGGAGTAGAACTGCTGGATCAAAGGACATGTGCATCTTCAATTTTACCAGATAATACCAAAATATTTTCGAAAGTGACTGTATCAGGCTTCCCTGGTGGCGCAGTGGTTGAGAATCTGCCTGCCAAGGCAGGGGACACGGGTTCGAGCCCTGGTCTGGGAAGATCCCACATGCCGCGGAGCAACTGGGCCCGTGAGCCACAACTACTGAGCCTGCGCATCTGGAGCCTGTGCTCCGCAACAAGAGAGGCCGCGATGGTGAGAGGCCCGCACACCGCGATGAAGAGTGGCCCCCGCTCGCCACAACTAGAGAAAGCCCTCACACAGAAACGAAGACCCAACACAGCCAAAAATAAATAAATAAATAAATAAATAAAAACAAGAAATCTCTTTATTTAAAAAAAAAAAAAAAGTGACTGTACCAGTTAACATTCCCACCAGCAACATATAAGCCTTCTTGCTCCTCTACATCTTTGTCAATACTTGGGATGATCCAACTCTAATTTCTACAAATCTGGTAAGTGTAAAAATTCTGTTTCACTGAATTTACCACTTGCATTTCTCTGATCTCTAATGAGGGTGAGCATCTTTTTAGTATTTCTTGGCTACTCTTGTTTCCTCTTTGTGATGTGCCTGTTCCTGTAATTTGTCTATTTATCTACAGAGTTGTCTTTCCTTATTGATTTGTGGGAGTTCTTTCCTTTATCAGTTATATGTGTTACAACTATCTTCTCCGAGTTTACATCTTGTCTCTGCATATTTTTATATTCTTTTTAAAAACTGGGATATAATTCACATATTATAAAACGTACTCACTTAAAGTATTCAAAATTCAATGTTTTAGTATATTCACAGAGTTCTGCAAACATCACCACTATCTAATTTCAGAACATTTTCTCACCTTAACAGCATTAACCAAAAAGCCCATTTTTACTTTATATATCAACCACTACTTAAATATTCCTTACATTTAAAATTGAGCAACAGGACTTCCCTGGTGGCGCAGTGGTTAAGAATCCTCCTGCCAATGCAGGGGACATGGGTTCGATCCCTGGTCCGGGAAGATCCCATATGCCACGGAGCAACTAAGCCCGTGTGCCACAACTACTGAGCCTGCACTCTAGAGCCCGCAAGCCACAACTACTGAGCCCGTGTGCCACAACTACTGAAGCCCATGCGCCTAGAGCCCACGCTCCACAACAAGAGAAGCCACCACAATACGAAGTCCATGCACTGCAACGAAGAGTAGCCCGCGCTCGCCGCAACTAGAGAAAGCCCACGCACAGCAACAAAGACCCAACGCAGCCAAGAATAAATAAATAAATAAATTTTTAAAAAATTGAGCAACAAAATATTATATTTGGTTCAACTCAAGATGTTTATTTATTGAGTGACTACTACATGTAAGGCACTCAAAAATATATAACAATATACAAGATATAGTTCTGACATTCCAGGATTACAGAAGGATCCTAACAATCAAGTATGATCACTAAGACATTTTCTTTATTATAGAAAACATCAAACATATACAAAAGTAGAGAGAATAACATAGTAAACTCAAATATCTAAGTTCGAGTATTATCAACATAAAACATTTTCTAACACTGCTACAATTAGGAGCTACTAGCATTCACTGTGAGATTTGAAGAACTCCACTGAAAACTTTTTTTTTATGTATTAATTAACTTATTTATTTTTAATTTTTAATTTTTTGGCCATGTGGCACGTGGGATCTTAGTTCCCAGACCAGGGCTCGAACCTGCAACCCCTGCAGTAGAAGCATGGGGTCTCAACCACTGGACCACCAGGGAAGTCCCAAAAAGTTTTTTTTTTTTTTTTAATGCAACCATGACAAGGTACAAAGCAGAAAACATGGAATAATATGATTAGACTATCCTGCAGTGGCTACTTTCATATTCCTTCTACCTCATCCCTGTCTCTCAATTCTACATTACAAATCACCAAAGACCTAGTCTGACAAATGCTAAGCCCTCCTTGGAGGGAGGGGAAAATGGAGGAAATTGAATTAGCAAAGGCAGAACTGTCATTAACACACAGAGGAAGAGCAGAAAGCTAAAAACTCTCACACACCGAGTTTTCTCCCATCATATTTTTTACCATTTATTAGTTAGAAAAGGGATCTAATTACTCTTTCAACTAAATCCCTATACTGTCAACTAACTGTTCCCATCTTAGCCTCTTTTCTACATAGTTTACATTTCTGATCCTATTAATTTTCTCAGCAAAATGATAGTAATAAAGAACATGGATTTTGGAGTCGATTGGTATGAATCCCAATTCTGACGCTACAAGCTGCATGACCTTAGCAAGTTATTTTAATTCCTGAAGCCTGTTTGCTGCAAAACTGAAATACTTCCTAGTTTCAGAAGGCTGTTAAAGAAGTTAAACGAGACAGAGTATATATAGCACTTGATATATAGTAAGTCTTACCAATTTATTTTTCCTCTAATGTCCTATCAGGTGGCACGTTCCTTGACCAATTTATATAAAAATTCCCCCTGCTTGGTATGAACAATTCATCTTGCTCTAACCATGCATACATATACAAATGACAAAAGCATCATCTTTGAATCATTAAGATCATCACTAGAATTATCTTTACATTTTTTACATTTTCTGTTTTACTAACATGAAGCACATAAACAAAACTGAAAACCATTAATTGAGCTAATTTAAAAAATTAACACAGCAACTCTCTTATGTTTAGTTTATTACTAATAAAGTATGGTATATTTTAAATCTTTAATAATAAGAAGAACTTGCCATATGCCAGGCATTGTGCTAGGTGCTTTGCATATAATTTGATCACTTGATGCTCACAATAATCCTATCACTATTTCATAGATGAAGAAACTGAGGCTTAAAGAAGTTAGCTAACTGGTCCAATGCTAACTTGGCAGAGCTGGCCTAGGTCTATCTGACATTAGGCTCTTGTTCATGATTATTCATTATTATTCCATTAAAATGGCTCATCACTATCTAATATTTCCTCCTGGTGGCTATGGAAACACAAGGGAAACTCTGAACAGACTAAAAGCTTTAAAACTAGACACACACAACGTCTTAAACAAACAAACAAAAAAGACAAACCAAAGCAAAAGAATTTCTCTAGTGCTATGGAACTAGTACCTGAGATCCCCTAGACATACCAGAATCTGACTTAACATTATAATGTAAGATTTGAAAAGTTAGCCCATATTTTTCTGGCTTTCTCAAAGATAGAAAAATGCCTTGGGCACTGTAGGAGGGAAGACACCCCTGGTTTTCCTACTTTCCTTGTTAAAAATTTATTAGAGCTCCAGGGATAGAGTAGAACTGAGTCCTATCTATTACACAGCTTAATAAATGTTTTATACCATTTGACATCATAGAGTATCACTAGATTAAATGCATCTTTCTTACAGAAATGGCATTCTTCTTACCTAGATGACTCCTTGCTGAGATTTACTCATGGTTAGTGAATAATATTTCTAAACTCCAAAACTTAACACATGAACTGCTGCTGTCAAAAATTATTACATTTAGTACTTACGGGTTTGAAACAAAAAACCATATGAAAAAATGGTCTTGATTTAAATAGTTTTTTTTTTTTTTACTGAAAACGTGTCCTATGTGTTTTAAATTCTACCTTTTTCTTATGTAAATAATAATTAGTGAGGACTAACTTTCCAAAGGGGAGAATAATTTTACATTTTTGTATAGCATTTTCTTTACATACCTGCTAGAAAAGAGGACTTAACACTAATACTGGTAAATATTTTGTTCATATTACACATAATTATTATTTCCCTTCATGAAACCACAATTTTGGATCCTGTTGACTCTTCCATAGATGGGAGGACAAGCCAGTATGAAATAAGATAATGAATACGGAAGAAAATGTAATAGTATAAGTACTGAGTATCTGAACTCAACTCATTCATTGAAAATCAAAATCAATACATTAAAAATTAATTATCAATTCTCATCCTAAGCTATAAAACGACTCTTCCTTCATACCTATGCTGTTGCCTTTGCAGAGTCCAAAACATACACATTACACAGAAAGTCAGGTACTTTCTGTGTACCTGACAGAATATAGAAGAGAATATAATGTTGAAAAAAAAATGAATCCTTGGGACTTCCCTGGTGGTGCAGTGGTTAAGAATCCGCCTGCCAATGCAGGGAACATGGGTTCGATCCCTGGTCTGGGAAGATCCCACATGTTGCGGAGCAACTAAGTCCGTGCACCACAACTACTGAGCCTGCGCTCTAGAGCCTGTGAGCCACAACTACTGAGCCCGAGTGCCACAACTACTGAAGCCTGCATGCCTAGAGCCCATCTGCAACAAGAGAAGCCACCACAATGAGAAGCCCGCGCACCGCAACGAAGAGTAGTCCCCACTAGCCTCAAGCAGAGAAAAGCCCACGCACAGCAACAAAGACCCAACACAGCCAAAAATAAATTAATTATTTTTTTTAAAAAAAGAATCCTTTTCTAACGCTTATTTAGTTTCGTAAGTCTAAAACACCATAATCTGTGTCATACTTCTTTAGTGAATGGGATCATATGAGCCATACCTCTTGTTTAACAAGTTGAACTTGTTTTTATAAAAAGACTACATCAAAATCAATATATTAATATGTATGAGAACAGTCTGAGCCTCACCCTAAAAAGTTACTAGAACTTCTCTGGATCCATATTTTAATAAATCATATACCTTTAGGTTACCTGTTCTTATAGGTGCAATGATTTTACATAGACGCAAGGATAGCCTATTTGCTTTCTTCATATTAAAAGAAAAAAATATTTCCAGATCCTTAACGATCAGAAAATGAGAGTAGTTTGTTTTCTGATACCTATAACACTACTAGTATGTTAATTTTCCTCCCACTCAGGGCTATTTTGGTGAAGTCACATATTATCACAGAATATCTGGAATAAAATTATATCAGTACATACAAGTGGATCTATGTATTTATATGAGGATAATGGCACCATTTGAGAGCAACAGCAAAAAGATTCTGTAACAGGGTACATTTTAACTAATATTTTCTCAAACAATTTGAGTATCAAAGAACTATTATACCTGATCATAATATTTAGAAACTGTAAAAAGTAGATGGCCTATCTTTAAAAGTTCAATCAAATTTATTATAATAATGAAACAAGTGGATCACAACATGTGAAGTCAAAACTATTTTTATGCACTTGAAATGCCACCTTCCTTCTCTTACTACTTCCATGTCTTCCAAAGATCTATAAAATATTGATAAACTATATGGATAATTCACTAAAATCTGGCTAACTGAGAATTAAACCTAGTCTGAGAGGTGCTTCCCTGGTGGCGCAGTGGTTAAGAATCTGCCTGCCAATGCAGGGGACACGGGTTCGAGCTCTGGTCCCGGGAAAATCCCACATGCTGCAGAGCAACTAAGCCCGTGTGCCACAACTACTGAGCCTGCGCTTTAGAGCCCACAAGCCAAAACTACTGAAGCCCACGCACCTAGAACCTGTGCTCTGAAGCAAGAGAAGCCACCGCAATGAGAAGCCCGCGCACCACAACAAAGAGTAGCCCCTGCTCGCCGCAACTAGAGAAAGCCCACGTGCAGCAACAAAGACCCAACGTGCAGCAACAAAGACCCAACGTGCAGCAACAAAGACCCAACGCAGCCAAAAATAAATTAATTAATTAATTTAAAAAAAAATCTAGTCTGAGAGAAATGTTTTCGTAGGAATAAGAAAATAAAACAGGAAGTCAGAGGGCATATCCTCAGTCACTGGTGGGCTAATAGCAAAAGGTATAAAACCTAATTAGTATCTCAAAAAGAGAAAACAGGGATGAGGCAGAAATACATTTGAAGAAATAATGACCAAAAATTTCCTAAATTTTGGAAAGACATAAATTTTCAAATTCAAAAGCTTAGTGAACCCCAAATAGGAGAAATACATAGATAACCATATCAAGGCACATCACAGTCAACCTGAAGAAAATCAAATATGATGAGAAACTCTTAAAACCTGCCAGAAAAAAATCACACAATTTAGCTGACTGAGAAGACAATGAAATGCCATCCTTAAAGTAATATAAGAAAAAAAACAAAAACCCTGCTAACCCATAATTAATCTCCAGTGACAATATCTTTCAATAATGACAAAAGAACTAGAAAATGATTAGATAAATGAAAACTGAGAGAATTTGTTTCTGCAGCACTATAAGAAATGCTAGGGCTTCCGTGGTGGCGCAGTGGTTAAGAATCCACCTGCCAATGTAGGGGACACGGGTTCAAGCCCTGGTCCGGGAAGATCCCACATGCCACGGAGCAACTAAGCCCATGCGCCACAACTACTGAGCCTGCGCTCTAGAGCCCGCAAGCCACAACTACTGAGCCCACGTGTCACAACTACTGAAGCCCGTGCGCCTAGAGCCCACACTCCGCAACAAGACAAGCCACTGCAATGAGAAGCCCACGCACCGCAAGGAGGAGTAGCCCCTGCTCGCCACAACTAGAGAAAGCCTGCGTGCAGCAATGAAGACCCAATGCAGCCAAAAGTAAATAAATTAAATTAAATTAATTTAAAAAAACATAAAAGAAATGCTAAAGGCAGTTCTTTGGACTAAAGGAAGAAGAAAATTTGGAACTTCAGGACTGAAAATGGTAACTATGTTTGTAAAGAAGAGACAGATTTCTCTTGGTTTCTTTAATTACAGATGACTGATGAAACCATATTTTAACAATTATTATGGAGTTCATACTATATGTGTATAATACATAGAACAACTGTATCATAAAGGATGATGAGTAGGGGTAAATGGACCTATACAATTGCTATGTTTTTGTATTTAACACAGAGTGATACAATATTAGCCTTAAATAAATTATAAAGAGTTAAAGATACACTTTGTAATCCATGGATCAAATACTAAGTAAGTAATGTAAAGAGATACAGATTTAAAAGCCAAAAGATAAATTAAAATGGAATGCTAAAAATAAATATTCAGTTAATGCAAATGAAGGCAGAAAAGAAGGAACAGAGGAACAATAGCAGAGGAAACACAAAGAAAAAAAATGTAAAATAGAAGACCTAGGGAATTCCCTGGTGGTACAGTGGTTAGGACTCTGCACTTTCACTGCCGAGGGCCCAGGTTCAATCCCTGGTCGGGGAACTAAGATCCTGCAAGACATGCGGCGTGGCCAAAAAAATAAAATAAAATAAAATAAAAGTTTTAAAACAAAGAAGACAATGACCTAAACCCAGACATGTAAATAATTAAAGTATACGTAAATTGACTAAATACTTCAAATAAAAAGGCAAACAATACCAGAATAGATGTTTAAAAAGCAGGAGATAACTATATGCTGTCTGTAGGAGATGCAGATAGATACAGATAAATAGATGGAAAAAAATATGATGCATAAAAAGACTACAGTGGCTATATTAACATCAGATAAAATAGTATTCAAGAGAGAATATTACCAGAGACAAAAAGGGAAGGATATCTCATAAAGATAAATCCATCAATTCATAAGAAGCAAACAAAAATCATAAATGCATATGTATCTAATAACAGAGCTTCAAAATACATGAAGCAAATTGACAGACTTAAAAGGAGAAATGGAAAAAATCACAATCACAGTTGGAGATTTTAACACCCTTTTCTCACTTAACAACTAGATCAAAAATACTAATAAAAACATATAAGATCTGAAAAACACTATCAACCACCTTGACCTGACATTTATAGAACATTACCTCCAACAATATGTACAAAATACATATTCTTTTCAAGTGTACGTAGCATGTTCCCCAAGATATACCATATACTATGACATAAAATAAGTTTTAATAAAAATACAGTTGAGGGACTTCCCTGGTGGTGCAGTAGTTAAGAGTCCGCCTTCCAATGCAGGGGATGTGGGTTTGATCCCTGGTTGGGGAACTAAAATCCCACGTGCCACGGGGCAACTAAGCCCGCGTGCTCTAGAGCCCATGCGCCACAACTACTGAGCCCATGTACCACAACTAGAGAGCCCACACGCCACAACAAAAGATCCCATGTGCTGCAGCTAAGACCCGATGCAGCCAAATAAATAAAGAAATATTTTTTTAAAAATACAGTTGACCCTTGAACAACACAGGTTTGAACTGTGCAGGTCCACTTATACGCAGATTTTTTTCAATAAACACATACTACCATAATACACAATCCATAGCTGCTTGAATCCACAAATGCGGAACTACAGATACAGAAGGCCAACTGTATGTTATACGCAGATTTTCAACTGGGCGGAGGAAGTGGGGGGGTTAGGAGGGGTGGTCAGCGCACTTACCCTCCCTATGGTTCAAGTGTCAACTGTAAAAGAATTGAAATCATACAGAGTACGTTCTTTGACCATAATGCAATTAAATTAGAAATCAAGGGACTTCCCTGGTGGTGCAGTGGTTAAGAATCTGCCTGCCAACGCAGGGGACACAAGTTCGATCCTTGGTCCGGGAGGATCCCACATGCTGCAGAGCAACTAAGCCTGTGCACCACAGCTACTGAGCCTGCGCTCTAGAGCCCGCGACCACAACTACTGAGCCCACGTGCCATAACTACTGAAGCCTGCACACAGCAACAAAGACCCAAAGACCCAAAAATAAAATAAATAAAATAAATAAATTTATTTTTTAAAAAAGAAATCAAAAAGATAGCTAAGAAAAACTTGTTAACTATTTGGAAACTAAACAACATGCTTCTAAATAACCCACAGGTCATCAAAAATTATAAACTGAACTGTAATGAAAATAAAACATATCAAAATTTGTGGGATGCAGCTAAAGCAGTATTTAGAAGGCAATTTATAGCTTTAAATGCCTACAATAGAAAACAAGAAAATAAATGACTGAAAGGTTCAACTTTTAAAATCTAGAAAAAGAAAAGCAGACTAAACCCAGAATAAATCAAAGGAAATAATACAGACCTGCAATCAATGAAGTAGAAATCAGACAAATAATAGAGAAAATAATAAAGCCAAAAGTTGGTTCTTTGAAAAGATCAATAAAATGGATAACAATCAACAAAATTCATAACATCCTAGCTAGACTAGTGAAAAAAATAAATAGAACACCAGCTTGAGAAATGAAAGAGAATATCACCCTATATCCTACAGACATTAAAAGGATAATAAAGGAACATTATAAACAATTTTATGCCAATAAATTTGACAACTTAGGTGAAATAAATTCCTTGAAAAACACCACTTATCAAAACTTACATAAGATGACACAGAAAATCTGAAAACACCTATATCTATTAAAGAAACAGAATTTATCAAAAACCTGTCCAAAAAGGAAACTCCAAGCCAAGATGGTTTTACTGGTGAATTCTATCAAACACTTAAAAAAAGAACATCAATGTTATAAAACTCCTTCAGAAAACTGGAAGAGAATATTTTTCAACATTTCATGAGGTCAACAAAACCCACTAATAAACCCAGAGAAATTACAAAAAGAAAAAGGAAGAGGGCTTCCCTGGTGGCGCAGTGGTTAAGAATCCACCCGCCAACGCAGGGGACATGTGTTCAGGCCCTGGTCCGGGAAGATCCCACATGCCACAGAGAAACTAAGCCCGTGCACCACAACTACTGAGCCTGTGCTCTAGAGCCCGCGTGCCACAACTACTGAAGCCCGCGCGCCCAGAGCCCGTGCTCCGCAATAAGAGAAGCCACTGCAATGAGAAGCCCGCGCACCGCAACAAAGAGTAGTTCCCGCTCGCCGCAACCAGAGAAAGCCCATGCGCAGCAACGAAGACCCAACGCAGCCAAAAATAAAAATAAATAAAATAAATAAATTTCTAAAAAGCAAAAAAGAAAAAGGAGGAGGAGGAGGAGGTAGGGTGCGGGGAGAGAGGGAGATTGAGACTGAGATAGGGAGGGAGCGGAAAAGAAGGGAAAAATAAAAAATTACAGGCTGAGGTCCTTAATGAAGATGTAAATATCTAAAGCAAAATATTAGTAAGTTGATTCTAGCAATACATAAAAAGGACAATATATCATGACTAAGGGAGGTTTATCCCCAGAATGCAAGATTGGTTTAACATTTTTAAAAAAGAAGGTAATTCACTGTATTAACAGAATAAAGGACAAAAAACATACAATCATTTAAATAGGTGCAGAAAAAACATTTGACAAAATTTGATATCCATCCATGAAAAAAACTTTCAGAAAATCAGAAACAGAATGGAACTTTTCCAATCTCACAAAGGACAAGTAAAATATCTACAGCTAACATCACACTTAATGGTGACAGATTTACAGTTTCCCCCTAAGATCAAGGACAAAGCAAGTATGTTCACTCTTACCACTTTTATTCAATGTTGTACTGGTGGTTTTAGACAGTGTAATAAGACAAGGGGGAAAAAAAGCACAAGGATTGGAATGGAAGAAGTAAAACTGTACCTGCTCACAAATGACATAATTCGGGTACATAGAAAATCCTAAAGAATATATAAAACAATTACTAAACCTAATAGTTGTATGTTACAGGATACAAGGTCAACATGCAAAAATCAGTTGTAAGATACATATTTTAAAAAATCAGTTGTATTTTTAGATACTAGTAGTACATAATTGGGAAAATAGTATTTTTTTAATTGTATTTACAATCATTTCAAAAAACAAATCAGTTAAGAATAAATTAACAGAAGTCATGCAAGACCTCTACACTGAAAACTAAATATATAGATATATATATAATGTTCATGGGTTGGAAGACTCACCATTAGTAAGATTTCTATTCTTCCTAAATTGATCTGTGTATATTAAATGCAATCCCATGCATATCCCTACCAGGAATACTGCAGAAATAGACAGCTTGATTCTAAAATTCATATGGAAATGCAAAAGACCTAAAAAATCCAAAGCAATCTTGAGAAAGAAAAACAAAGTTGGAAGACTTACATTACCTGATTTCAAGACTTAGTATGAAATTACAGTAATCAAGTCAGCATGATCCTGGCATATAAAAAGACAAACAGATCACAAAACAGAGAAAAATGAAAAAAAAAACCTTATTTGTCTAATCAACTGATTTTCAAGAAAAGCAACAAAGCAATCCGATGGGAAATGGAAAATCTTTTCAACAATCATGTCAGAACAACTGAATATCCATATGAAAAAAAGTGAACCTCAATCTCTACCTCACACTGAACACAATAATTAACCTGTAATGGATCAGAGACCTAAACATAAGGCTAAAAGCGGTATCTTTGCAACTTTGGGATAGGCAAAGATTTCTTAGAGCAAGAAAGCAGTAACAATAAAAGAAAAAACTGATATCAAATTTTAAAAATTCTGCTCTCTCAAGACAGCATTTTAAAAAAAGGATAGATAGGGAATTCCCTGGCGGTCCAGTGGTTAGGACTCTGTGCTTTCACTCCCAAGGGCCCACGTTCAATCCCTGGTTGGGGAACTAAGATCCCACAAGCCGCATGGCGCAGCTAATAAAAAAAGAAGGAAAAAAAAAAAAAGGATAGACAATTCACCCAACAGAAGAAAATATTCGCAAACGACGACTGTTATCCACGGGCTTCCCTGGTGGTGCAGTGGTTACAAATCTGCCTGCCGGTGCGGGGGACACGGGTTTGAGCCCTGGTTCAGGAAGGGGACACGGGTTTGAGCCCTGGTTCTGGAAGGGGACACGGGTTCAAGCCCTGGTCCAGGAAGATCCCACATGCCACACAGCAACTGGGCCTGTGTGCCACAACTGCTGAGCCTGCACTCTGGAGCCCGTAAGCCACAACTATTGAAGCCCACAAGCCTAGAGCCCGTGTTCTGCAATGGGAGAGGCCACCGCAATGAGAAGCCCGTGCACTGCAATGAAGAGTAGCCCCCACTCGCTGCAACTAGGGAAGCCCCGCACTCAGCAACGAAGACCCAATGCAGCCAAAAATCAATCAATCAATTAATTAATTAAATTAAAAAAGACTGTTATCCAACTCAGTAACAAGAAAGACAAACAACTCAACTTAAAAATAGGCAAAATTGGGACTTCCCTGGTGGCGCAGTGGTTAAGAATCCGCCTACCAATGCAGGGGACACGGGTTCGATTCCTGGTCCGGGAAGATCCCACATGCCGCAGAGCAACTAAGCCCATGCGCCACAACTCCTGAGCCTGCGCTCTAGAGCCCGTGAGCCACAACTACTGAGCCTGCACACCACAACTACTGAAGCCTGTGCACCTAGAGCCCGTGCTCCGCAACAAGAGAAGCCACCGCAATGAGAAGCCCGCGCACCGCAAGGAAGAGTAGCCCCCGCTCGCCTCAACTAAAGAAAGCCCATGGGCAGCAACGAAGACCCAACGCAGCCAAAGATAAATAAACAAATTAATTTTTTTAAAAAGGTAGTAAACTTCATGTAAAGTAAAAAAAAAATCTCAGGGAAGAGAGATATACTTAAATTGGAATCTTCCAGGAACTTTTCAGAGAGGAAGTAGACTTAAAATAGCTCCCAAAAGATATATATAAGCAGAAAGGAGAGGAAAGGCTAATCAAGGGAAGGGGAAAGACACATGCAAAGAAAGACACAAAGGTGGGAATAAGAATGGTGTGTGAGGAAGAAGCAATGTTAAGTAAAACCTGAGTAAAGAATTACTTCCTGGACCATACTAAAATGAAATTAGGCAGACAGTTCATGTGGGGAATAATAGAAAATAAAATAGGTAAGGGTTATAGAGGATATGATAGAATAACAGACTTCATCTGAGCCTTAGTTTTCTTCCAGTAAGTAGGCCCACTTCTGTGCTCTTTGGCATCAGTCCCTCTCATCATCTGCCTAACCTCATCTATGTATGTGATGTGCCCCATCATGATTAAGTTCCCAAAGTTGTTCAAAGGCCTAGTGCTCAGCCATAATCTTTGGAAGGAAAATAATGCCCCAATCACCTGAGTCCTGGGTGTAGGGTATTTAGTCAGTCCAGAAAACCTGGAATTTTGTGCTTGAATAGAATGAAGCATTGCTATACAAGATGGACAAGGAGGAATGTTTTTCTGCTAATGAAGTAAATTTAACCTTTTTGTAGTTATAGACTTCTTTGAGAATCTAGTAAAAGTTCTTCACCGTTACTTCAGCAGGTATTAAGCATATATGCCATGTACTGGGGATACAGTTAAGAACAGGACAGATATAGTCTCTGCCTTCATGAAATGTATAGTTGAGCAGGAAAGACAAAACATTATTAAACAATTATAGGTTGGCTTCTCTGATCATCTAAATTAGGTTTTCCGTTTATTCCTGTTCATGTCCACCCCTAAATTTAGCTGCTTTAAACAATTCATTCTCTCTCAAGAGTCTGTGGGTGGACAAGGCTTAGCTGTGTAGTTCTCACCTGATCTTCTCACAAGTGGTTGTAGTCAGATGGTCCTGGAGAATGAAGTCATCTGAAGGCTCAACTGGACTAGCTGTCCAAGAGGGCTCTCTCACATGGCAAGTTGATGTTATCAAAGCTCAGCTAGGACTGAGTGCCTACACAAACCCTCTCCATGTGGCTTCAGTTTCTCACAATATAGTGGCTGGGTTTTGAGAGGGATCATTCCAAGAGAAAACATTCTAAGAGACCCAAGTAGAAACTGCAAGGCTTCTTAAGACTTGGTCTCAAAAGTTCCAAAACATCACTTCTGCCACATTGTTTTGGTCAAGGAACTGAGGCCAGTTCAGACTCAAGGTGAGGAGAACTAGACTCTACTTCTTGACATGAAAAATAGTATGCATGGATATAAAGGGAAGGAATTGATGGTGTCTACCAGACTACCCTAATTGGCCATTTGTTTAGCATTTGCCTTTCCCACCAGATCATAAAGGCAGAAACCATATCTGCCTTTTTCAATGACATGTACATCACCGTCTGTCACATAGTTGAGTCCTCAATAAATGTTTGCTGAATTAATTCATTTATTCAATAACAATTTCACAAATACACAAGAACTGCCACACATTGTGCTAGAGTGAAAATTCCGTAGTGCCTGCCCTCAAGAACTTTACTTTCTGGTGGCAAAAATAAAAACAAACAAAACTCTGAAACTGGGACTTCCCTGGCGGTCCAGTGGTTAAAGACTCCATGCTTCCAATGCAGGCGGTGTGGGTTCGATCCCTGGTCGGGGAACTAAGATCCCACATGTTGCATGGTGCAGCCAAAAAATAAAAAAATTTTTTTAAAAAAGGGAAAAACTTAAAAAAAACAAAACAAAACTGTGAAGCTGGATCATTATCTTATACCATACATAGACATTAACTCAAAATGGATTAAGACTTGAACATAAGACCTGAAACCATAAAACTCCTAGAAGAAAACATAGGCAGTAAGTTCCTTGGCATTGGTCGTGGCAATGATTTTTTGGATTTGATACCAAAAGCAAAGGCAACAAAAGCAAAAATAAACAAGTGGCACTACATCAAACTAAAAATCTTCTGCACAGCAACAAAATGAAAAGGCAAACTACTGAATGGGAGAAAATATTTTCAAATCACATATCTGACAAGGTGTTCATATTCCAAAACATACAACTCAATAGCAAAAAAACCAATGTGATTTTTAAAATGGGTAGAGAATCTTAACATACATCTTTCCAAAGAAGACATACAGATGGTCAACAGGTACGTGAAAAAATGCTCAACATCACTAATCATCAGGGAAATGCAAATCAAAACCACAATGAGATATCATACTTGTTAGAATGGCTATTATCTAAAAGACAATAAATAACAAGTGTTGGCAAGGATGTGAAGAAAAAGGAACTCTTGTGCACTGTTGGTGGGAGTGTAAATTGGTATAGCCACTATGGAAAACAGCATGGAGATTCCTCAAAAAAATAAAAATGGAACTTCCATAAATGAAAACACTAACTCAAAAAGATATCTGCACCCTCATGTTCACTGCAGCATGATTTACAATAGCCAAGACATGATAGTAACCTAAGTGTTCATCAATGGATGAATGGATAAAGAAAATATAGTATATATATATAATGGAGTGCTATTCAGCCATAAAAAAGAAGGAATATTGCCATTTGCAACAATATTAATGGACCTTGAGGGCATTATGTTACGTGAAATAAGTCAGACAAAGACAAATATCATATGATCTCACTTTTACGTGGAATCTAAAAAAAAATTAAAAACCGAACTCTCATAAAAGATTTGGTGGGGGCTTCCCTGGTGGCGCAGTGGTTGAGAATCTGCCTGCCAATGCAGGGGACACGGGTTCGAGCCCTGGTCTAGCAAGATCCCACATGCCGCGGAGCAACTAGGCCCGTGAGCCACAACTACTGAGCCTGCGCGTCTGGAGCCTGTGCTCCGCAACAAGAGAGGCCGCGATAGTGAGAGGCCCGCGCACCGCGATGAAGAGTGGCCCCCGCTTGCCGCAACTGGAGAAAGCCCTCACACAGAAACGAAGACCCAACACAGCCAAAAATAAATAAATAAATAAAAATTAAAAAATAAAAAAAAAAAGATTTGGTGGTTGCCAGAGGCTGGGGCTGAGGGTGGAAGAAGTGGGTGAAAGGAGTCAAAGGTACAAACTTCCAGTTATAAAATAAAGTCGGGGGGATGTAATGTACAGCATGGTGACTGTACTAGTACCATACTGTATATTTCAAAGTTGTTAAGAGAGTAGATCTTAAAAGTTCTCATTGCAAGAAAAAAAACAATTGTAATTATGTATGGTGATGAATGTTAACCAGACTTACTGTCATCATTTTTCAATATATACAAACATTGAATTACACTGTCCATCTGAAACTGTTATATGTCAATTATATCTGGAAAAAAAAAACTAGCTATTTCAAAATAGTGAAATATATACTGTACTGAACATGGGTGAGATGTCTAACCCAATCTTGAGGGGGCGGGGGTGATGGTGCCAGTGGTAAGGGAAGAGATCTTAATGATATCTAACTGAAGCCTGAGAAATTAGATTACTTGATAAATTGAGAGCATGGAGTTAGATAAAAATCAAATGCTTGTTGAATGTCTGAAATAGGCAACAGCGTTCTTGTGTATTACATCAGGAGAAGGCAATAGGCTAGGATCACAAGCACCATGCAAAAGATCACATCTAGAAGTCATCTAAGTAGAAAAAATGAGAATAAGATGCCTTTTGTTCAGACAGCAGGTAGATGTCAAGTTAACAAGAAAAGCACTACTGGATCATCGCTCTTCTGATAAAACATCCTACACATTGAGACAGAGAGGTTAGCTAGTGAATTTTGCAGAGTTCCTGGGATTACCTCAGAGAGAGACATGATGAAAGCAGTGTAAATTTAACCTACTACCAGAGAGAAGGATGTAAGCAGGAAAACAACTAAAAGGCATAAAAATGAAGACCTGAACTAAGGTGGTTGCAATAAGAATAGAGACTCTGAGACATTTCAAAAAAATGACCGAATGAAAGTGGGGAATAACTTAATAGAAGTGGGGATGGAAAAGAATGAGATGACTGAGTCTTTAGAAATTCTAAAGAGGTGCTATTTGGTGAGGAAAGAGGCAGAATCTTGATTTGGATGTACTAAAAAGAAAAGTGACTATGCTTCCTATGTTCTCTTAGAAATATGGGCTTGAGCTCCAGTGAGAGTGAAAGGCTCAAGGTGTAGAAGTCTATCATCATAGAAGATAGAAAAGGTCATCTAATTGTTTTTACTAGGCCATCGTTCATGTTAAGTTTGATAGCCTGTTTTGTGATCTGTCATCATGAAAATTCTCAATCTTGAGGATATGAAAATAATACACCTGAAGCATCTGCCACGTCATTATTAGGATTAATTCATTTGATCTGGCTGGTTAGGTGAGCTCTGAGTCATTGGCCAAAAGTAAATTTACCAAAAATCATTTTATCTAAAGGCCAATTCACTGAATTCACCTTAAGTCTTGAGTTGATAGGATTTGTCTTCATAATAGCATTTAAAGGAACATTCAATTTGTTTGCCCTAAATCCCCGCTAATGTCACCAGAGACTGAGAGGCAGAGAAAGGAAGAGGACTAGGCCTAAAGTCTCCAAATTCTCCACTGATAAAGAATATATTCATTGCAATTATATTCCTGAATATGAAAAGTTTTTCTCTGTCCACCTCCTTAACAGCAGCAAGGAATTAGAGGAGAAACAAATTGAATATTCTTTGAAATGTTACTTAAAAATATGAAAACCGATCAACTAACTCTAGTTAAAAAGAAGCAAATTCAGGGAATTGGCATTTGGTGAAATGGACTTCTTCAGCAAAATAAATGTACGCTTCTTCCCTCACAGTTATATGTGATCCCTCTTGAAGCTACACCTTGATGAAAATATCATTCCACCAGACTGAAGAGGCTCATTCTTCTGTCTAGGGCATACAAATTGCTCCAGTCGCCATCTTAAGAAAAGAGCCTCTTTGGATGAAAATCAAGGAGAGACTTTACGTAGTTTGATGTACTGAAAGACTGTGAAAACAGAAACCTGCAACAAGAATTTCTATAAAGAAGTGGCACTCTCATGCTTTAAAGAAAACTTATCTCTGAACGTGGCAGAGCCATTTTTTTCAGACTATTAGCATTTCAAAATTAATGTTTCTTTTCAAGCATCATTTTATTCTTATAATTCTGATTTTCCTCTTTATATTTCAGGCTAGAGCAATAATTATGACTTGTAGGCAATTATTTCAAATACTAAACACATTTAATAATTCTACAATTGAAATAGCTACTAACAGCTGAACACTATTAATTAAATATACATTATATAGGACTTAGATGCCTTGATCAGAAGTGCTATTGTGTATATTCTCCCCCAAATACTAAAATTTATATATTTAAGATATCACGAAATTTTGATTTACATTTAAGTATCAAAGATTTCTAATTCCTTTTCCATTTTCTTTTTTATTGCATTGAGTCAAGAAACAATTTCTATATTGGTTATGCATGCTCTCTAGACCATTTGGAATGGCAACACTACACAAATGGAAATAATACAAAATGATTAGTTCATGGGGTCCAAGAATAATGAATCATTAAATCTACAGAGAAAAATCAGTCTTAATTCCTATTTTTTAAAAACAAACTTTGGGCCAATAATGCATTCGTACTTAACAAGTCATGTGTATTCAGAGAACTTCTGCACAAAATACCTAACCTAATAGAGCCTACTCTGTAAGAATCTTGCCATTATAATTGTGTATGTCCGGTCTGGGAGCCAGTGGAGTTTTGCAGCCACACAGTCCTGTATGCCATTTTTGCCTTTTATTAGTTATACAATTTTGGACAAGTTATCAAACTTTGGCCTTGAATACCTTATCTAATAGAATTTGTAGGATAATTAAATATAACTACACACACAAACTATTTGGCACATTGCCTGAACCACAGTCAGAGGTATCAGCTGCTACTGTTATCTTAAATGAGCCAACAACTACAACACATGCAACCCAGGATTCCCCAAATCAAAGTTATATAGCTAGTCTCTAGTTGGTTTTCAATATTTGTTGGAAGAAATCCTTCCAGAAAATTATCTAAGGAAATTATCCAACAGTAGCCTAATAGGTTATGCACAAAGATTATCATTACAATGTTATTTAAGTAATAAAAAATTAGAGTAAACCCTAATATCTAAAATAAGGGACTGATTTATTAAATTATGTAAGAGCCTGCAGACGGAACATTTAGGCAACAACAAAAAATAATTTGGAAATCTATATAGTAATATGGAAAGTGTGTATCATATTCATATACTAAGTGAAAAAGGCAATATATATAATTAGCACATTATGATTGCAACTGTATAAAATGTGTATGTTTATGGGATGGGGACTAGAAGGGAATACACAAAATAGTGAAGTTGTGAAAGGGTGGTAGAATTATGCATTAGTTTCTCATCTTCCATAGTTATTATATTGATATTTCTTATTAAAATAAAAGTTATACTATTTAAAAATTCGAGTGTTAAAACAATTCAGTGGGGAAGAGAATAGCCTTTTCAACAAATGGTGCTAGGACAACTGGATATCCACATGCAAAAGAATGAAGTTGGACCCTTACCCCTACCATACACAAAAATTAACTCAAAATGGATCACAGAACTAAATGTAAGAGCTAAAACTATAAAACCCTTAGGAGAAAACATAGGAGTAAATCCTTGTGAACTTAACTTAGGCAACACCAAAAGCACAAGTAAAAGAAAAAATAAAGGCATGCCTCACTTTATTGGGCTTTGCTTCACTGCACTTCCCAGATACTGCTTATTTTTACAAATTGAAAGTTTGTGGCAACCTTGTTTGAGTCAAGAAAGTCTATCAGTGTCATTTTTTCCAACAGCATATGCTCACTTCCTGTCACTGTCACATTTTGGTAATTCTTGCAATATTTCATTAATATTGTGTTATGATGGTCTGTGATCAGTGATTTTTGATGTTACTGTTGTAATTGTTTTGGAGTGCCATGAACCAAATAAGACAGCAAACTTACTAATGTTGTGTGTGTCCTGATTGCTCCACCAATTGGCCGGTCACCTCTCTCCCCCACTCTCCTTGGGCCTCCTAATTCCCTGAGACATGAGAATATTGAAATTAGGCCAATTAATAACCTTGCAGTAGCCTTTAAAATCCTAGGGCCCTTAAGACTTATGCTAAATCTATCCTGCCTGTGCTCTATAAACGGAACAACAAAGCCTGGATGACAGCACTTCTGTTTACAACATGGGTTACTGAATATTTTAAGCACACTGTTGGGACCTACTGCTCAGAAAAAAGATTCCTTTCAAAATATTACTGCTCTTTGACAATGTACCTGGTCACCCAAGAGCTCTGATGGAGATATACAAGATTAATGTTATTTTCATGCTTGCTAACACACATCTGTTCTACAGCCCACGAATCAAGGAGTAATATTGACTTTCAAGTCTTACTATTTAAGAAATACATTTCTTAAGTCTATAGCTGCTATAGATAGCAATACCTCTGAAGGATCTGAGCAAAGTAAATTGAAAACCTTCTGGAAAGGATTCACCATTCTATGCCATTAAGAACATGTGTGATTCATGGAAAGACGTCAAAATATCAACATTAACAGAACTTTGGAAGAACTTGATTCCAACCCTCAGGGATGACTCTGACAGGTTCAAGACTTTAGAGGAGGAAATAATTGCAGATGTGGTAGAAGGAGCAAGAGAACTAGATTAGAAGTAGAGGGCTTCCCTGGTGGCGCGGTGGTTGAGAATCTGCCTGCCAATGCAGGGGACACGGGTTTGAGCCCTGGTCTGGGAAGATCCCACATGCCGCGGAGCAACTGGGCCCATGAGCCACAACTACTGAGCCTGAGCATCTGGAGCCTCTGCTCCGCAACAAGAGAGGCCGCGATAGTGAGAGGCCCGCGCACCGCGATGAAGAGTGGCCCCCACTCGCCACAACTGGAGAAAGCCGTCGCACAAAAACGAAGACCCAACACAGCCAAAAATAAAAATAATAAATAAATAATAAATTTAAAACTTAAAAAAAAACAAAACCAAAAAAAAAAAAAAAAAGAAGTAGAGCCTGAAGATGTGACTGAATTACTGTAATCTCATGATAAAACTTTGATGAGGAGTTCTTCTTATGAATGCATAAAGAAAGTGTAACCTACTCTTGAGATGGAAACTACTCCTGGTGAAGATGTTGTGAAGACGGTTGAAATGACAACACAGGATTTAGAATGTTATGTAAACTTAGTTGATAAAGCAGTGTCAGGGTTTGAGAGTATTGACTCCAAATTTGAAAAAGTTCCACCATAGATAAAATGCTATCAAATAGCACTGCATGCTACAGAGAAATTGTTTGTAAAAGGAAGAGTCAATTGATGTGGCAAACTTCATGGCTGTCTTATTTTAAAAAATTGCCACGGCCACCCCAACCTTCAGCAGCCACCAGCTGATCAGTCAGGAGCCATCAACAACAAGGCAAGACCTTCCACCAGCAAAAAGATTAAAAATCGCTGAAGGCTCAGGTGATGGTTAGCATTTTTTAGCAATACAGTATTTTTTAATTAAGGTATGTACATTGTTTTTTAGATATAATGCTATTGCATACTTAATAGAGTACAGTGTAGTATAAACGTTAACTTTTATATGCACTTGGAAACCAAAAAATTTATGTGACTTGCTTTACTGAAATATTTGCTTTATTGCAGTGGTCTGGAACCAAATCTGCAATATCTCCAAGGTATGCCTGAACATATGTAAACTGGACTATATAAAACATTTTAAACTTTTGTGCTGCAAATGATACTATCAAGAAAGTGAAACACCCACAGGATGGGAGAAAATATTTACAAATCATATATCTGATAAGGGACTTGTATCCAGAATATATAAAAAACTTTTACAACCCAATAATAAATGACAAATAACCCAAGTAAAAAATAGTAAAGGGTTTGAGTGGATATTCTCCAAGGAAGATATACAAATGATGAATAGAATATGAAAAAATGCAAAACCAATACATTCAAAAGTCATTTACGGACTTCCCTGGTGGCACAGTGGTTAAGAATCCGCCTGCCAATGCAGGGGACACGGGTTCAATCCCTGGTCCGGGAAGATCCCACTTGCCACAGAGCAACTAAGCCCATGCGCCATGACTACTGAGCCTGTGCTCTAGAGCCCGCAAGCCACAACTACTGAAGCCCGCCCTCTACAACAAGAGAAGCCACCGCTATGAGAAGCCCGCACACCACAACAAAGAGTAGTCCCCCCTCGCCGCAACTAGAGAAAGCCCCATGCAGCAACTAAAGACCCAACACAGCCAAAAAAAAAAAAATTCGTTTAAATTTTAACACCCTCTGTATCACCTTTACCTGGGTAGTAAACTAGCCTTGCTCAAACTCTACACACACAAACCAATGCCTCTCAAGGCAGCCTGTTATTTTCTAAGCACTAGAAAATTCTTCCTTCTGTTGGTTTGAAAGTTGTTTTTCTATAATCTTTGGTACCAGAGCTACTTTATGGTTCACATTAAGTCTACTTCTTTTTCTACACCACAAATGCCTGATACTGCTGTCATTGGGACTTATGCCAATTTCCTCAAATGTGGTACCTAAATCTGGATACAGGCTAGGTGTGGCCTAACTAACTTCCCTTGTTCAGAAAACCGTAATAATCAAATTTTGGCAGGCAAATCATGCTGCTGATTCGTATTAAGTTTACCAACAGGGAAATTTCCTTTGTCATAAATACTACCACAAGGCTATTTATCCTTTTTCATCAATTCTTCAACTCATTTTTTTTTTAACCCAAATGCAGGATTACATATTTAGTTATACTAAATTTCTTATTTAAACCAATCTGTTAAATGCTTGTTGCTATGGACTTACAAATTGTTTTCATTTCTTGCATAAAAGTCCAACAAGCTTTGTGTCATTTCTGAATTTGATCAACATGCTGTCAATGTCCTTACCTGTTGCTCACTTCCATTCTTCTTCCCAATAATTCCTCAAAGTTTAGCTTTCTCACCTACAAGTATGCACAGCATCCTCAGATATAACTAGTTCAGGTTATGAAAAAAAGTCCTATTGAGCAGTTAGATGCCTCCTTAATTAATTTCACCTATACTGGACTTTAATTATTCTTTACTAGGTAATTTTTTGTTGTTGTTACAGCATAAAGATTGTTCTCCTTGATAGAAAATATGGAAACCAATAAGAGCTGTTAATATTAAGTAAGCATGTATCTTCCTTATTATTGTTTCTGAATATAACTGTAAGATTTTATAATTATCTTTAGCATATTCCTCACATCTGTGATTTCCGGATTTTAGCTTTTCTGACACACTTAAATGTTTGTGTCACTTTTATATATTCATCTTCTATAAACGTCCTTTTAAAACCTGAGCTAAGATTGCTCCAAGTGGAGTCAAAGTAGTTTTATTTGCTTTTGCCTTTTAAAAAACTCGTTATAATCTGCAATTGTATAATTGTACAATTATTTTTGTGTTCTTCCCACCTTTCCTAGTCTCAGGTCATAAGGTCATGACAATATATATTTTTGTTTACTTTTTATAAGTTTTATTCCTACAATCTAGAGTATGTATATATGTGACCACTTCTAGAATTCTCTACCCCAGCTATAACAAACTATATAATGATATGGTCATGTTGTCTCCAAAGGTTTCTTTCATTTCTATCCACCAAGCAATTCTTCCTTATTGGCTATAAATAGATCCAGAGTAGCAGTATCCTTCATTGCATTCTTTACCTCCCCGCTATATTATTTTTACTAAACAAATAACATTTTTTTTTTTTTATTGCATTGGGTCTTCGTTGCTGTGCGCGGGCTTTCTCTAGCTGCAGTGATTGGGGGCTACTCTTCAATGCGGTGCACGGGCTTCTCATTGTGGTGGCTTCTCTTGTTGCGGAGCACGGGCTCTAGGCATGTGGGCTTCAGCAGTTGTGGCATGCGGCCTCAGTAGTTGTGGCTCACGGGCTCTAGAGCGCAGGCTCAGTAGTTGTGGCACACGGGCTTAGGTGCTCCACAGCATGCGGGATCTTGCCGGACCGGGGATCGAACCCGTGTCCCCTGCATTTGCAGGCGGATTCTTAACCACTGTGACACCAGGGACGTCCCTAAACAAATATCATTTTTAGTGATAAAAATGTAAAACACAGTAAGTAGAAAAAAAAATTAAATATATCTGAGATCTCTCCATCCAGAGAAAATCATTGCTAATAATTTGGTGTATACCCTTCAAGATTTTTTCTCATACATATATATAAATATTTTCCCCTTATAGTCTAAGAGAGAAAATGTCAGCAAGGCAACAATTTGTCAAATAACCTACTGTTATGTTTCAAATGAACTTGATTGGCCGTGAAGCCTGCTGAGAAATCGGCACTTTTGTTTAAACGTTTTCCTATCCAAAAAATATCTACCCTTACTCCAACTCCTTAGAAAGCTTAGATTCATGCTCAAACCAACTATATTTACCATCAAGTCAAGCATTTTAACAAAATTAGAACTCCCTTCAGAAACTCACTGATTGGGACTTCCCTGGTGGTCCAGGGGTTAACACTCGGCGCTTCCAAAGCAGGGGGCATGGGTTCGATCCCTGGTCAGGGAACTAAGATGCCACATATCACACAGTGCAGCCAAAAAAATAAAAATAAACGAGTAAAAATTTTTTTAAAAAGTCACAAAAAAGAAACTCACTAATCTTCCTTATTATGAGTTGTTTAGTTATCAGAAGTAATAATTATATCAACTTTAAGTAGCCAAATGTAATACAAAAAATACAAAAATTAATTCTCAATGAATAAACAAGAAAAGCTGCAAGTATAGAGGAAAATATAAGAAAGTAAGTGGAGAAGGTCAGTTATACCCTTTAAAACATGATACAAATCCCAGAATCCATAAAGAAAACAAAAAGCTGATTTGATCAAGTACAAAAAGTTAAACTTCTATATAGAAAAAGATTCCATAATAAGGTTTCAAAGATGATTTATAGACTGGGAGAAGCCATTTGCAACATATAATACTCAAGAGGCTAATAAACATAATACATAAAGATTTCCTACAAATCAATAATAAATAGAAAAATCCACAAAGGATATAAGCAAGCATTAGTAGAAGACACATAAATCGCCAATAAGCATATGAAAAGATGCTAATCCAATACATTCAAATTATAAAAGAGATTTTTTTGCTCATCAGACTGGCAAAAATCGAGGTTGAAAATATCCAATGTTAACACTGTGGGGAAATTTTTTCCCTCATATACTATTAAAGGTAGTACAAACTGGGAATTTCCTGGCAGTCCAGTGGTTAGGACTCTGCACTTTCACTGCTGGGGGCCCTGGGTTCAATCCCTGGTTGGGGAACTACCATTCCACAAGCCGCGTGGTGCGGCCAAAAAAAAAAGCAACACAAATCTTCATTAACAATGGAAAGGTTAGAATATGATCCACCTATAACGGAGTACTAGGCAGAAGACAAAAGAATGGTGTAACTTTTTACATGTTGATATGAAAAGATATCCATGATACATTAACTAAAAAACTTAAAAGGTGTTAGAATAACAGCATTTTTATTTAGGAGAAAAAATGTGTGTATAGAGATTGATATAGAGAGTGAATGACTGCATAGAAAAATCTGAAAGTCACTTTACACTTTGCACACTTTGCATAACACAATATCATGTGTTAATTGTATCCTAGTAAAACTGGAGGAAAAAATTAACAAAAATTACAAAACGCCCATGCCCAGGACCAATGTAAGCCAAGTTATTAAACTCTACTGAGGGCCATAAAAATAATTTTAAAAATTTGACAGTGTATCTCACCTTTGCATGAAAAAAAGAAAATCTGAAAGGATATACATCAAACTGATAAAGAAGACTTTTACATTTTAACACTTTAGCAACAATTTATTATAACCAGCATAAATTACTTTGGTAAATATGCTCAAACACACTTTTAAGAACTTATACCTACCGGCAAAAAAATGGAAAGAACCGAATTTGTCCAATAAAAGGGGCATAACTGAATTACAGAATACTCATACAAGAGAACTGTACTTTTCCAATTGTAGGCTGCAACCCATTACTGAGATGCAAAATCAGTTTGGAGGGATGTGACAAGCATATTTCAAAAAACAACATATGAAAAAATCAGAATCATCACACTTCATAACTACTGCTTTACAATTTTTAATACAATTAAATGTTTATGTATAGTCTTAATCACAAAGTAAAATGTATTTATTACTGTGAATTTTGAGCAAAACTGCACTTAGACCCTTAACAACCTTTTAACATGTTTTCAAGTAATAGTTAATGATTTAGAAAAATGCTCACTTGAAAGTATTAAATTAAAAAAGCAGTGCACAAAACTATATGTATTATGTGTATGTGTGATCTCAATTTAGTTATAAATATATCTGCATAAAAAAGAATTAGAAGAAAATATTCCTAAAGAACGGCTATTTGAAGTTGCAAACTACAAGTAACTTTTCTGTTCCATAATAGTTTCAAATATTTCTACAGTGAGCATGTGTCTTTTATCTAACCAGATATAAAAATGCCATTTAAAACATGTTAATTATTATGTATATGTCACCACGATAAAAAAACATGTATAAACATCTATTCATTTACTAATCAAGTACTTACTGAAAACCTACTATGTACTAAGCATTCAGTATGCTAGGTATTGAGGCTAGGATGGTGAGTAAAACATAGTCCCTGCCTTCAGGGAGCTTATATTCTAGTAGGAAACTCTACATAAAATAAGTAAATACAGAATAACTTCCTTGTATAAGTAAATTAAAATTCTATTTATTTGAGAAATAAGACACGATCATTCTTCCTACAGTTATTAAATGCTTTATGTACTCTCTAAAGGTACTCATTAGGTACCCCTCTTGACTATGTTTGACTCCTCCTAGCCATCAGGTAAAATGATATGTTTAGTAGCACAATCAAATATTTAATTTATATTTTTAAAAACTTAAATATTTACAGCAAGGTTCATACTGGTTTCAAACTTAGAAAAAAATATTTTGTTCATAAAAAATGATGTTTATTCTCTTTCCACCATTAACAAAATGACAAAATACAGATCAAAAGATAAAAGTACAAGAAATATCTTTTCCCATATAAAAGTGACCCTTCCTTAAGAATTCCACAGATAATTCAATGTTCATCTGCTTTTCAGTTTACTAGATTATAAATTTGCATTGAAAAAATAAAAATAATGCTATTAAGAGCCACTTAATTGGGCATACCTATGACCTTCTTATTCAAGATTCTTAGAGCCCACCTCCTCATTGTGGAACCCTTTATTCTAAGGGTAAAAAAATCTCTTCTTTATTTTCCATTCTGGGTTTCTCTAATTTACATCTCCTCTTCTTCTGAGCTGTCCTGATTTATAACAGAGGTTGGTGATATTTCAAAACTGAACTTTTTAAACAAGTTAGTGTTTTGATGGGATAGATTTTTAAAAACAATTAACATATTAAAACACAGTCTAATATATAGCATTCATAAGTTAGCTATTTTTACAAGGTACTTAAATCACCTTCAGTATTTATTTATTGAAACAAAACAATTAATGACACCTAAAATGACCAATTTATAGAATTAAAAATGAGGAAATGACACAGACCAAGGACAAATATTTTATTCATGTGTACCACAGAAACACCAATTAAAAAAATGTACTTTTTGGGAATTCCCTGGCAGTCCACTGGTTAAGACTCCACGCTTCCAATGCAGGGGGCGCGGTTTCGATCTCTGATTGGGGAACTATTGATAAGATCCCACATGCCTTGCGGCAGGATGGCCAAAAAAATAAATTAAAAAAAAAATGTACTTTTTGTAGAGAAAAACTTCAGTGCTTTATCAAAAAGAATATATATTACTAAACATCTTTTATATATAATTTTTAAAAATAATCAGTGTGAAAATTTATCTAGCTTTTTTATTTTCTAAAAATCTGTTAAGTGGAGCTTCCCTGGTGGCGCAGTGGCTTTTAAGAATCCACCTGCCAATGCAGGGGTCACAGGTTTGAGCCCTGGTCCAGGAAGATCCCACATGCCGTGGAGCAACTAAGCCCATGCGCCACAACTACTGAGCCTGCGCTCTACAGCCCGCAAGCCACAACTACTGAGCCTGCATGCCACAACTGCTGAAGCCCACATGCCTAGAGCCCATGCTCCGCATCAAGAGAAGCCACCATGATGAGAAGCCCGCACACCACAACGAAGAGTAGCCCCCACTCGCCGCAACTAAAGAAAGCCAGCGCGCAGCAACAAAGACCCAACGCAGCCAAAAATAAATAAATAAATATAGTTTTTTAAAAATCTGATAAGTGTTCCAATAGCTTCTGAAAATTAAAATTACTGGACCTGGGACTTCCCTGGTGGCACAGTGGTTAAGAATCCACCTGCCACTGCAGGGGACACGGGTTCAACCCCTGGTCCGGGAAGATCCCACATGCCATGGAGCAACTAAGCCCGTGTGCTGCACAACTACTGAGCCTGCACTCTAGAGCCCATGAGCCACAACTACTGAGCCCACATGCCACAACTACTGAAGCCCACACACTCTAGGGCCTGCGTGCTGCAACTACTGAGCCCACATGCTGCAACCACTGAAGCCCGCGCACCTAGAGCCCATGCTCTGCAACAAGAGAAGCCACCTCAATGAGAAGCCTGCGCACCGCAACAAAGAGTAGCCCCTGCTCGCCACAAATAGAGAAAGCCCGTGCACAGCAATGAAGACCCAACGTAGTCAAAAAATAAAACAAATAAAATTTTAAAAATAAATTACATTAAAAAAATAAAATAAACTTACTGGACTTTCACTCGTGTCAATCAGATTGCCAAAACAATCTTTTGACAGCCAACTAATTTTAAGTAAGAAATCTTGATATTACTACGTAAAATCAGTAAAAGTAGGAATAGCATTAAGACCATTCAAAAAAGATGATGTTTAGATATACGCTGAATTTGCTTAAAATTTTTACTTGGAAACATTTGCCAATTATTATTATTATTGCTGGAAAATGCTCCTGATAGTGACTAAGACAAAGTCAAGTTATGTGCTAGTTAAAAAAAAATAATAACGTTATTGCAGAGTGGTTAAGAGTGCTGACTCTGAAGCTACTCTGTAGGGGTTCATATCCTAGCCACTTACCAGCTATGTGAACTTGGACAAATTTCTTTCTCAATACCTTAGCTTCCTTACCTGCAAAGTGTGGTTGATAACACTGCCTACTTCATTTGGTTGTTCTGAGAATTAAATGAATTAATATATACATAGTACCTGGACCAGTTCTCTCCATTATAAGCGCTTCTTATTTTTATTACTATTATAAGAACAGCTTAAGTTTATAAAACAATTTATATTTTAATTTTTTTTTAATTTATTTTTGGCTGTGTTGGGGCTTTGTTGCTGCACGTGGGCTTTCTCTAGTTGTGACGAGCGGGAGCTACTCTTTGTTGAGGTGCTCAGGCTTCTCATTGTGGTGGCTTCCCTTGTTGCGAAGCACGGTCTCTAGGCGCACGGGCTTCAGTAGTTGTGGCTCGCAGGCTCTAGAGTGCAGGCTCAGTAGTTGTGGCACGTGGGCTTAGTTGCTCCACGGCACGTGGGATCTTCCCAGACTAGGGATTGAACCCGTGTCCCCTGCACTGGCAGGCAGATTGGATTCTTAACCACTATGCCACCAGGGAAGCCCAACAATTTATATTTCAGAAATAAAAGAACTACCTGGATGATGAAGATCTATATTGGACTTGCTTGCTACAGCTTATCCTAGCCCTTATCAATTTAAACAATACATAAGTCAAGATAGTTGACATTCTACCAACAATTTCATATTTTTAAAAATCACAGATAAAAACATTCACAGACAAGTAAATCTAAAATACAGTGTGTGGTTAAAGATAAGGAGAAGCATATATTGTTAAATGGTATCTAAACCACACTATTTCTTACAATAAAACTATGAGTCACAAACTATATTATAGGAAATCATGCCTTAAAAGACATCTATGCATACAGCAATACAAGAATGTGCCAATAAGAATGTTCAAAGCATCTTTTCTTAGTCTTTAGTTATAAAACCATGGTGTTTTACTTCAAATGCATTCAAAGAAAATGGTCATCAATATTCTAAATTATTTACATCTAAATATGCTTTTTAATACTAAAGTTCCAGGGCTTCCCTGGTGGCGCAGTGGTTAAGAATCCGCCTGCCAATGCAGGGGACACGGGTTCGAGCCCTGGTCTGGGAAGATCCCACATGCCGCGGAGCAACTAAGCCCGTGCGCCACAACTATTGAGCCTGTGCTCTAGAGCCTGCGAGCCACAACTACTGAGCCCACGTGCCACAACTACTGAAGCCTGCATGCCTAGAGCCTGTGCTCTGCAAGAAGAGAAGCCGCCACAATGAGAAGCCCATGCACCACAATGAAGAGTAGCCCCCGCTCGCCGCAACTAGAGGAAGCCCGCACGCAGCAACGAAGACCCAATGCAGCCAAAGAAAAATAAAATAAATAAAATTAAAAAAAAAAAAAAAAATACTAAAGTTCCAGAATATGGAACATTGATCTTTCCTGACATACAGATAAACTTCACTGAAAATATCTTCCTGTTCATTTCTTTCTTCTTAT
Source organism: Balaenoptera musculus (assembly GCF_009873245.2). Lineage (NCBI taxonomy): Eukaryota > Metazoa > Chordata > Mammalia > Artiodactyla > Balaenopteridae > Balaenoptera > Balaenoptera musculus. The sequence continues at coordinate 34,483,691 of NC_045804.1, read as the reverse complement.
ATTTTCATCTTATATGCTATGTACAAAATACCGTTTTTTAATATTTATTTATTTATTTATTTATTGGCTGCGTTGGGTCTTCTTTGCTGCATGCGGGCTTTCTCTAGTTGCAGCGAACGGGGCTACTCTTCGTTGTGGTGCGCGGGCTTCTCATTGCGGTGGCTTCTCTTGTTGTGGAGCACGGGCTCTAGGCATGCGGGCTTCAGTAGTTGTGGTTCGTGGGCTCTAGAGCACAGGCTCAGTAGTTGTGGTGCACAGCCTTAGTTCCTCTGCAACATGTGGGATCTTCCTGGACCAGGGATCGATCCCGTGTCTCCTGCATTGACAGGCGGATTCTTAACCACTGCACCACCAGGGAAGTCTCGCTACTTTATTTATTTATTTATTTTTTTAATTGAAGTATAGTTGGTTTACAATGTTGGGCCAATCTCTGCTGTATAGCAAGGTGACTCAGTTATACACATACATACATTCTTTTGTAATATTCTTTTCCATTATGGTTTATACTTTATTATTTTTAGCATTAAGCACATCTGCAATTCAATGTAAATTTAATTTGGATTCTTGCATTCTCCCTAAGGCAGTGGGTTCTCAAACTTTAGTGTACATCATAATTATCTAGTGTTTTTACTCAAAACAAGATTACTGGAAACCACAGAAATTCTCATTCAGTAGGTGTGGGCAGAAGCACAGGAACTTGCATTTTGAACAACACATTCCAGGTGATCCTGAAGTAAGTAATTCATGTCCAACACTTTAAGAAACACTGCCCTAATGATTTAGTTTATGATAGGGATGCTATGCTTTAATTCATTAAATATTAGCTCAATGCCTTATATGTACAAAGCTTAGTGCTGGGGATCAAACATGAAGGTACGTACAGTTTAAAAGAGGAGATGAGACATGCATATAAATGACATTATAAAAAGGAATTATTGGATGTATTTTAAAAAGATACAGATAAAATGCTGGGAAGTTCAGGAGAGGGAATAATTACTTCCAGCTGACCTCAGGGAAATTCCTCTACTAGAAGACAGCATTTGAAATGAATGTTGAAGACTGTCTCTTTAGATTGTAAAGATGGAGAAAACAAACTAATAATCATATCACTGAATGATAAATGTGTCTAATGATAAACATCACTCCTTCAAACTCAGAAAAACCACTGCCTACCTCCTAGATTTTATATGTTGATTAATATCTGGGTCATGGTCTTGCGTTGTCCTGTATATCCATCTAGCAGCTTGATGTGCGTCTCTCTCTCCAAACATGTCCTTGAAAGGATCTATTTTAGTAGTTTTAGTACATTTATCCTCTGAAAGATAAGGTCATACAGGGGATACTGATACAGAGAAACATACTTAGCCTTTCTTAAATCTTAAGGAAGTAAATAGAATTTAGCATAGTTGAATTGAGAACACTTTAGGCAGTCTTCAGTTCTAAAATCTCCACACAGTTTGGCATCAGGTAGTATGATGAGAGAAATGATCAGAAAAAAGAGAGAAAGAGAGAGAGAGAGATTTTACAATTTAGAAGCCATTGTTCTAAAAGCCAAATAAAACAAATTAGAGGACAAAAGAGCATAGAGTTCTTCTCTTTCCTGATTATGTGGCATTTTGTTAACATTAGTGGCATTTCTATGACTTGTAGTTTTAAAAATTCCAGTATCATCCCAGAGATGCAGTGAATACAGTCTACAGTGCCCAATGTTGACTGAATAAATGAATTAATGAATGATTTGAGGGTTATTTCTCCAGTTTTTCTTGCAGGTTTACTCTCCTTTATTCAGAGAAATAAGGGCTTACAAGCCCCAAATGGGCTACGCTTTCTCATCTCTATGCCTTTGCACAAGTTAGTCTCTCTGTTGGAATGCTTTTCAGCTCCCTCTTCCTCTTGGCTAATTCTTATTTAGTCTTCTAAACTCAATTTAAGCATCCTCTTCCAGAACCTAATAGCCTACATTGGCACACCCACCTTATGGTCCCCATAAATCCTCTGCATCACTCTGTCTTAACTCCTACCAGTATAGAGAGGCAGCAAGATAAAAAGCTTTGGAGTCAGAAACATCTGAGTTCAAATTCTGATTCTACCACTTACTGTGTGACCTTAGATGAGTTAACTAATGTTGCTAAATATTAATTTCCTGATTTAAAAATAGAAAATAACAATGTATGCGCTTAGTATATCACCTCCTACATAACAGAGTTAATAATAATTTTTATTGTACTCACATTGTACTGTACATGCTGGTTAACTTGTCTGACTTTTCCTCTAAACCGCACACTTCTTGAGGAAAGGAACATGTATTTTATTTCTGTATAAGCAGCATTTAGCACAATGCTTAGCATATGGTAGATACTTAACTTTTTTTGATGACTAAATAAATATTACTCCCATTATAGTAAAATTAATTTGCCACTTGAAATCCTTTCTATAATGAGGTGAAAAACAAGTGAATAAGTAAAGAAAACAAACGCCATTAACATTAGTTTCAAGAAAGGACACTGTCTTTAACTCTAATCATATTACGATTTACTACTAATTATACATATTACAAAATACCAAATGATTCAATATCTTGCTTGAACATAGCTGATCATATATGCTTCATGAATTGAATTCCTATAATAACTTTTCCATGGTATACATTAACCACAAAATTACCAAGCCACACATAAGGTTATCTTTATGTAGACAGTCACTTAGAAAAGCTGTAGTAACGTACAAACAGCTTTCTAAAATCAAGGAAATTCTTAACATAGCAAAGCTTAATTAAAATCTCTTTCATAGTCCTTGGGGAAATGAGAAGAAATTCAGTTTCATGGTTTGGTAATTTTGACCTATGTAGGAATATAAAAATTACTAATTACTTAATGTAATATTTAATGAACTTTTCCACTGTAATGTTTAATTGGTTTGAGTATTTATAAGGCCTCATTCTGAGAGAATGCTTTTATTTTACACTTGATTTTCAATGTATTTTGATCTTATATATATATATATATATTTTTTTTTTTTAGTTATAAAATTTAATTGTAAGGATCAAACAGTGGTTATTGGTCAAACCAATCAACATTAATAGCTTTGAAGTGTGCAGAAGCTAGTTTTTAAATAAAGGTGACAAATACCAATCAGATTCTTATAACACTGTTCAGGATCTAAACAAATGTGATTCTGGAAGTTGAATACAAAAGGCTAAGAGAATCACAGTGCAATCATCAATAAGTAAACCAAAGACATAATTTTCTGAATCATTTTTAGTGAAACAGAATAAATTCTAGTTTTAAAAATAGTTTAAAGCTACATAAAACTCAAAGCAATCTAACTATTTTCTACCTGAGATCAAAACAAGTTTCTTTTTTCCTATCTAAACATAATTCTTGGCATTGAGGTAAATCTGAATTCACGTGATGTACTTTGTCAAACTTTTCCAAAAAATTTTAAGCCCTGCTGTAGAGAGAAATTCTCATATTATATATACATATTTACATATTTTTTCTTCAAAGACTAATGACAAATTTATGAGGTTAATCGGCCTGTAATGGGACCATGATACTATTAATAATATGAAAATAAAAAGCCATTCATTTATACCATGTATTCCTATATGGTGCAATATGAAATGGGATCATAGAATCTATGTACATAGATGAATCACCAGGAGTTCAGAAATAAAGCTCACTTTAAGAAAACTCATTCTATTCTTTTTTGAAGCAGAGGTTGCAGAGTTGTGATGTATAAGAAAAATATTGTGTACACAGGCTCCAAAACCAAGCATTGGCCTAAATTGGCAATAACTGCAACTTAAATAGAAATTAAACCCAACTAGATCTTCACTGTGGTTATGCAACTTTTGGCTTTAGGGTCTGCAGGTTTTACTGAGGTAACAACTTCTTATCTCTTGCCTCTCCTCCTTGTGCCTGCCCCCACTGCCTTTTACATGGCTGCCTTTGGCAATGCTTCCAAATTTTGAAAGCAGGAGAACCTGCTAAGTAAATGGAGAGAATGAAAAATAACACTATATATGATGTATGAAAACCAACCTAAGAGTATGGACCAAGAAAGAAAATACTAGAAGGAAAACTAAGCAGCAGTCTACCCTCAAGGGAAAAAGAGAAAATAAAAGAATAGGGGGGCTGTTACTCCTAGATCTTCTTCCACATCATCTCCCGATTAGAAGAGTGTGGAACCAAAATTTCAAACTCTGGAAAGGTAATGGCTTTGAAGGAGGCGCTAGGGAGGTGAATAAACGATAAAGAAGTACAACAGTAGCTTTAGGTGTCAATGAGTTTCTTTGCTCTGGCATGGCATTGTCAATACGATCTTTGTTGGTGTCAGCCTTTTCTGTGATCCGTTCTATTTGTCAATTTTGAGCCTCAATCTCATTGCCTATGTCCAGGGCCATGTTTTTTAGATTTCCTAGGATACTGCCCACTTGAGTCAGGTTCTCTTGTATTTCGTCTCCCCTGGCATCATTTGTTATACATTTAATGTATCAGCCGCTGGTTGCTGCTGTCATTGCTTGCTGAGGCTGACCATTTGTCACTCGGCCTGGCTTCTTAGATACTATATTGCTAGTAGAGTTGTCTCCAACATCTCCCCATGTTGCCTTACAGGCTTCACTAGACTCAAAGTTCTTTGTCCTATTACATGGGCATACACAAAAGCCACAGCACTTGTTTAGTTCTGTTAAAGTCTTCTCTGCTTCTCTCATGTCTTTGTTTATTTGGTCCATGCCTTCTTCTATGCATTTTAGTTGTTCCCCTTGTTCATCCAGCATAGTGATAGTCTTCATTCCTGCATCCTGAGACTCAGTGGCTAAACCCAGGATTCTCCTTGTACTTTCCAGAGACTCATCAGTAACCTGGTTAGCCCTCAGCTGAATTTCTTCTGCTAACAGATTATCCATGATGAATTAAAACTCTTGATAGGTGCAGAAACTGAAATGTGGATATTCAAGCAGTTCCCGCCACTCCTCTCCGGCCGCGGCAGCTCGGACACCCGCAAGCTGGACACCCAGCTGCGCTCCAGCTGCGCCCTTTTTGCGCCTGCGCTCGCCGGACCTGTGCGGCTGTGCACTTCTTCAATATATTTTTACAGACCTACATTAGAAGGTGATATCACTTGTCCTATTTCCTCCTCCCTCTCCTTGATAGTCAAGGATAGTTTTACTTTAACATCATGTATATGTTGAACATAAACTGGATATTTTAATATATAAAATGGAATTCTGACTAAAGGACAGGCTTTATTTTGAGCCATTCTTGAGTGCATTATGCAAAGAAATAATGATTTTACAATGATAATGATTCCAAAACCATGTTACAGCATAAGGACCCAATGATGGGAATACACTTCTAGAAAACAAGTGATCACTGCTTTATATTAATCTATAATCCACTGCTTATTAATGACCAATATGTATTTTACTGGCTTTTAAAAGATAACATACTGAATATATGACATTAGTATAGATTGCAAACTAACTGAACAAAAGAATACTTCTCTTTATACTTAATTTAAAAAAATTTTAAAGGATTTCTTTCCAAGAAACACTGTGTTGGGTAGATGGCTATTATATTAGGCATTAAAACTCTATAGAAAATAGGTGCCTTTGGCTACTTCAACAATTAATACTGAAGTTAAAAAATCGAAATAGATTGCAGGATTAGTCAAGTACAAAATGGAAAAAAATAATCTCCAGGCACCTTATGAGCTATATACCAAGTTGTGAACTTTCTGTCAGTCTATTGTTTAAAGAATTTCTGGATTTCAATTGTGTTTTTAATAAGCAGCATGAATTTTTAGTTTTTTCTTGTCTTTCATTAGAGGCCAGAGTTTAGAAAAATATTTGGTGCAAAAACCTTAGTATGTTCTTTATTTATAGTTAATAATATAGCACTTTATGGTTGAAGATAGTAAAAATCCAACCACCCTCTCTCCCTCAAAAGGTAGGTTAGTTATAGTTAGCCAAGAAAGTGATGTTCCATGAGGAAGAAACAGCATCTACAAAGGCAGAGAGGCAAGAAATAATCTGATATCTTTAGAGAACTGCAGTGAATTCAATTATGTCAGAAAACCCAGGGAGCCTAGATTAGAGGGAAAAGAGACTAACGGCAGGCACATTAGTTAGGAGGCTACCAAAGTAATCAAGGCAAGAAATAAGAGCCTAAACTCAGAAATGGCAGTGCTCAAAATTCAAACAATTGAATTGCATCTTCACTGTGATTTTTCCCTATAGAAACATGTTTGTAACATAGCATGAAAATCATAAAATGAACTTTATAGCTATAACCCCTGGAATCAGTCTGCCTGGGTTCATGTCCTAGTGACACCACTGATGGTGGAAACTTGAGTTCTTTAAACTTTCTGTGCCTTGGCCTTCGCATCTGCAAATTGGGCTAATAATAGAACCTAACATCAAATAGTTTTTGCAAGGATTAACTGAGGTATTAAATATAAAACAGTGCCTGAGCAAGCTCTCAATAAATGTAGTAGCAACAACAGAAACAGGAGCAGCTTACTACTACTAGTTCTACAATTATTATTTCAGATGCAGAGGTGTAAACCTCTGGTTTACACTTCTAACTAAGTCTTATAGAAAGATATTTATGATTAGAGACTACCCTGGTAAAGGGCATTTAAATGCAAAGTTGTATTTATCTGTCTTAAAAGACTGAAAATTATTTTTAGATGCACAGCTAACTTTCCATATGACCTTGAAAAACAAAATATTTATGTTCCTCTGATTGTATAAGTAGACTGTGAATAATACAAGTCTCCTTCTAAGTAGTATATGAGATTATTTATAAGCTGCCTGAACCAAGACTATACGAACTAATAAATATTCAGTGTTGCCAGAAATCAAATTCCAAAACTTCAGAGGTCACTCCTATTGCAAAATCAGTGATAGCCTGATTTAATGACTATCACCTCTCATATTTATGTGATAACTTGCTAGGTTCAATGAAGAACACGTTTACAGCATGATTCTTGCCCTCTAGAGTTTTAGCCTAAGAAAGAATTTTATATACCACACACCTCAAAGACAATTTTATAAATAATATATATATCAACTTAAAAGCATTACATTTTTGTTGCTTATTTTTATATGCAAATGTGAAAACTGGCTGTAGCACAATATACTTCTCAAGAAACAAGCTTATTAAAAACCGGTTTTTATTTTAGTTTTTGTTTTTAGATTCACAAAGTAGAAAAATGTGAATAAATATCAAAGATCAGAGGCTGTGCCTTGTGGTAGAAGTAGGTCAAATGCTTCAAATCTATAAAAGACAAAAACTGTAATGTTTCTGTAGGAATCTTATAATTCATTATGAAATCAAGTCACCAGGAAAAGCTCTTCTTTGCTATTTCTAACCCAGCAGATAAGTCTTTTGGTTCTTTTTATTTTTAATTTATTTTTTTTATTGAAGTATAGTTGATTTATAGTGTTGTGTTGAAGTCTTTCGGTTCTTTTTCTTTGATGACTTAAACTAAGATAGGAAGTAATGGACTGGTTTTCCTCAGAGCTATACACCAGAAGGTAAAATCTTAAGTGAAAATACACACAAGGAATTAAGAATACTCTCAACCGGGCTTCCCTGGTGGCACAGTGGTTAAGAATACGCCTGCCAATGCAGCGGACACAGGTTCAAGCCCTGGTCTGGGAAGATCCCACATCCCACATGCCGCGGAGCAACTGGGCCCGTGAGCCACAACTACTGAGCCTGCGCGTCTGGAGCTTGTGCTCCACAACAAGAGAGGCCGCGATAGTGAGAGGCCTGCGCACCGCGATGAAGAGTGGCTCCCGCTTGCCACGACTAGAGAAAGCCCTTGCACAGAAATGAAGACCCAACACAGCCAAAAATAAATATAAATAAATAAATAAAAATTTTTTTTAAAAAAAGAATACTCTGAACCTTTTAACTAGCTCATTACTCTCTACAAAGTATTATTATGCTTCAAAATTGTCATTGTTGACAATATTCTCAAAGAATTTACATAAGACTACTCTTCTAAGTCCACAAAAATTTTCATTTACAAAATTGTGGAGTATTAATCAGTAATAAAAACTGCAAACATATTTCTGCTGCTAGTTGAAAATGTTAACACATACCAACAATAACATAAAACAGGAAGCCACGTTCCTCCACCACTCAGAGTAGAGCAAAGGAAGAAAATAATAACAAAGAGAAAGAAGGTAATGAGAATAGGCCTATAAAAATCTAGAAAGGAAACAACCTGGACCGAGCAGAGAAAAAGTTGAAGATTCATTCATTTATTCAATAAATATTTAATGAGTGCCTACTATGTGCCAGAACCTGTACTAGGTGCTGGATACACAAAGGTAAACAAAACATTCTTTATCTGTTGCCCTCAGTGTGGGACAGAGACATCAAATAACTAACACATGAATACATATATGTATAAATTATGATAAGTGGATATAGAGAAAAAGTAAAGGATACCATGGAAACCAAAAACCAAGACTTAATTTAGACCATAGGTAAAGAAACACCTCTATGAGGAAGAGATATTTAAGATAAGACCTAATGGTTGAGTTGGACAGTTGTAGAGAAGGGGGCAAGTTGCTGGGGCAAAGAAAACAAAAATACAGAGTCCCTGAGGCAGGACAGAGCATGGCAGTTTCTGGGAACTAAATCAAGACCACTGTGACTAAAGCATAGTGGCTGAGCAAGGTGAGACCCAGATGACTGTTATATGGAAAACTGACTGAAGGGAGGGAAACGTGGAACAAGAAATAGCAGTTAGGAGTACTGCTACAGCCAGCCAAGAGGTGATGGAAGCTTGGACCACACTGGTGGGAGTAGAGACAAAAAGAAATGGGCAAAGTATTTTTCTTTCATTTAGAAGTGAAATTAAAAGACCTCTAAACAAAATAATTAAAATGTTCTTCCATCTTCCTTCTCTACTATAGCACAAAGAATTACCAAAATGGTCCCCCAAAGATGCTCACTAAAATCTGTGAATACTAATTTGATATCACTCCTGTGATTGTGTTATACTATATGGCAAGTTGATCTTAAGACAGGGAGATTATCTTGGTGGACCTGATCTAATCACATGAGCCCTTACAAGCACAGAGCTTTCTCTGCCTGATAGCAGGGGAAGCGAGAGAGACTGAAGCATAAGGAAGACTTGATGTGCCACTGCTGGTATGAAGATAGAGAGGGCCACATGAAAAGGAAAGTGGGTGGTTCTGTCAATAGATAATCAGCCCACCTCATCATCACCCCACAGCCAGCAAGGAAATGGGAACCTCAGATCTATAACAAAGGTCTAGACTGTTAACAACCTGAATGGGCTGGGAAGTGGAGCCTTCCCCTGAGCCTCCAGATAAGAGTCCAGCCTGGCCAACACTTTGACTTCAGCCTTGACTCGAGACCTTAAGCAGAGAACCCAGCTGAACATTACCAGACTTCTGACCTACAAAACTGTTAGATAATAAATGGATGTTGTTTTAAGCCACTAAGTTTCAGTAGCATGTTACACAGCAATAGAAAACTACCACACTATAAACTATGTGAGGAGAAATTAACAATTCGATAATCTAAATCTAAATCATATTATTCTCCGGACTTCCCTGGCAGTCCAGTGGTTATTAGGACTCTGCATTTCCACTGCAGGAGGCATGGGTTCGATCCCTGGTCACAGAACTAAGATTCTGCATGCCGCACAGCATGGCCAAAAGAAATAAATAAAAGCTCTTACATATATATGTGTATATATATGTGTGTGTATATATATATATATAGTTCTCTAGTCAAAGAAAGAAATCTAGGAAAAACAAATTCAGCTTGCTGTTTCTCCAAAGGCTAGATAAATATGAATTTGGTAATTGGAGTGAGCATCCATTTAAATATGACTTTGAGGGACTTCCCTGGTGACACAGTGAATAAAACTCCGCGCCCCCAATGCAGGGGGCCTGGGTTCAATCCTTGGTCAGGGAACTAGATCTCACATGCATGCCCCAACTAAGAGTTGCATGCCTCAACTAAGTAGCCAGTGAGCTGCAACTAAGGAGCCCTAGAGCTGCAACTAAGGAGGCTGCCTGCCGCAACTAAGACCCGGGGCAACCAAATAAATAAATAAATATTAAATAAATAAATGAATATGACTTTGAAATTAAATGTCAGATATGTGTTATAGAATTAAAGTTTTTGTTATTAAATCTAAACCTGTGCCATTCAATACAGTAGCCACTAGCCCCAAGTGGCTACTAAATATTTTAAATGGGATATTCCAATTGAGATGTGCTTTAAGTGTAAGATACAAACAGGATTTTGAAAACTTGCTATAAAAAATGAAAAATATCTCAATAATATTTTAATACTGATCACATGTTTAAATGATAACATATTTAGATACATTAGGTTAAATGAAATAAATTATTAAACTAAATTCACTGTCTTTCCATTTTTAAAATGTGGTTAATAGAAAACTTTAAATTATATATGTGGCTCAATTATGTTTCTATTGGACAGCACTGGTCTAGACTTTTAGGCAAGTGTCCTCCTCCAAAATGCCCTAAACCAAGACCACAGTCACCTATAACTATTCTCCTCTTTCCAACAGAGTTCAGTGGCATTAACGGCACACAGCTGTGTAGAAATACAAGACAAGCAGTACTGCAATTCAAATATTAGTGAGAACATGGAGAAACCAGACCTCTCATACAGTGCTGTTGGACAAAGTAATCTGTCAATATCTAACAAAGTAAAAGTGTATGTAACTTCAATCTGACAATTCCATTTCTAGGTATATACTCAAGAAATCTATGAACACATACACAAGGAGACATGTCCAAACTGTAGAATTATTTGTAAAGCAGAGAATACCAGCTATCCACCAAAGTTATGTGGTTTTTTCTACATAGTATAAAGTTGTTTCTTAACTGCCAAGCCAGTGGCTACATTTCCCAGTCCTGTTTGCTGGGAAATGTGGGCCCTAGGTGGTGTCACGTGACTGGAATTCTAGTCAATGGAAAGTGAACAAAATTATATATGCCACTTCTAAGGACTGGCCCCTAAAAACCTCCAATACCATTCTCCACTCTTATGTTTGCTGGATGTATTTTGATGCCTAGAGCAACCTTAGAAACCAGAAATTTAAGATGACAGACTCTCTATTAGCCTGAGTCCCTTAATCACTCCATAGAACACAGTGCCTTCTCCATTGAAGGTACTCTATGAGCAAGAAATAAACTAACATTATGTTAAGCTTTTGAGATTTCAGGATTTACCCACTAGAGCAGCTATTTTTAACCATTATAGTGCATAACATGCAAAAATTAGAAACTCAACTGTCCATCAATAGGAAATTAGATAAACAAAACAAATACACTCATATAGAATGCTATATAGTACCTAAAATGAAAAAACTATATCTATGTGTATCAATATGAATAAATCTTTTTTAAAAAGGTTAGTCTCAAGATAGCTACTTATGAAAACAAAAACAAAAAAAGCCCACCATATACTGACCATACAAATATGTGTGTAGTAAAAATATAAAAATATAGAGCAGGATACATTCCCCAAACTCACAGATTACCTCTGGAAAGAAAGAAAAGGGAATGGGTTCATAGAAGAGAGTGAAAACAAAGTCTTCAATTCCATATGAAATGTTTTATTTCCTTAAAATAATCTTAAACAATTATGATAATTTGTTGAAACTGAATGGTGGGTATATGGATATTTTTATTATTCTCTGTTATTTTCTAAATGTTTAAATCATTTCATAACACCAATAATCTTTTTCTTATATATAGCTGCTTAGAGAGTAAACTAGTAAAACCTTGTTAGAAGACATTTAAAAACTATGTACCAAAAGCCTTAAATATGTGAATATACTAAATGTAATCCCAACACTGTATACTATATATAAATACACTCTAAGAAAACCAAAGGTGTGCTCAAAGGATGACCATCAAAATATTCTTAGAGCAACCAAAAATTGGTAACACCTAAAATGTTTAATAGAACTGTGATCAAATTATTGTGTATTCATTTAAAAATTACACAGAATATAAATAATGGGAGGTGGGGTGAGACGTGTGAAGACATAGATGAAAAAAGATTGGCCACAAATTGATCATTGCTGAGGTTGGGTGGTAAGGACACTATTTTTTATATACTTTAAATTTTCTATAATAAAAAGTTTTAAAAATATGAGAATAGCAAAATTTACTAAGTTTTTTAAAAAGCAGTTTAAAGTAGTAAGAATAATATCTTATTTTTAATCTCTTGGCTCATTCACTGGATCAGCAAATATTTACTGTGTGTTGTATATGTCCCTGTCATTACTGACCTAGGGATGTGATGGCAAACATGTAGCTAATAATCTAATGCAACTGCCTCCAAACACTTGCTCAAGCACTCTATCAAAAAAATTTGGAGGAACCATAAACAAGATGAAAAGACAACCCTCAGAATGAGAGAAAATATTTGCAAATGAAGCAACTGACAAAGGATTAATCTCCACAATTTACAAGCAGCTCATGCAGCTCAATATCAAAAAAACAAACAACCCAATCCAAAAATGGGCAGAAGACCTAAATTGACACTTCTCCAAAGAAGACATACAGATTGCTAACAAACACATGAAAGGATGCTCAACATCACTAATCATTAGAGAAATGCAAATCAAAACTACAATGAGGTATCACCTCACGCCGGTCAGAATGGCCATCATCAAAAAATCTACAAACAATAAATGCTGGAGAGGGTGTGGAGAAAAGGGAACCCTCCTGCACTGTTGGTGGGAATGTAAATTGATACAGCCACTATGGAGAACAGTATGGAGGTTCCTTAAAAGACTAAAAATAGAACTACCATACGACCCAGCAATCCCACTACTGGGCATATACCCTGAGAAAACCATAATTCAAAAAGAGTCGTGTACCACAATGTTCACTGCAGCTCTGTTTACAATAGCCAGGACATGGAAACAACCTAAGTGTCATCGACAGATGAATGGATAAAGAAGATGTGGCACATATATACAATTGAATATTACCCAGCCATAAAAAGAAACAAAATTGAGTTATCTGTAGTGAGGTGGATGGACCCAGAGTCTGTCATACAAAGTAAAGTAAGTCAGAAAGAGAAAACAAATACCGTACGCTAACACATATATATGGACTCTAAAAAAAATTTTTTTAAATGGTTCTAAAGAACCTAGGGGCAGGACAGGAATAAAGAGGCAGACGTAGAGAATGGACTTGAGGACACGGGGAGGGGGAAGAGTAAGCTGGGACAAAGTGAGAGAATAGCATTGACATATATACACTACCAAACACAAAATAGATAGTTAGTGGGAAGCAGCCGCATAGCACAGGGACATCAGCTTGGAGCTTTGTGATCAGCTAGAGGGGTGGGATAGGAAGGGTGGGAGGGAGACGCAAGAGGGAGGAGATATAGGGATATATGTATATGTATAGCTGATTCACTTTGTTATACAGCAGAAACTAATACAACAATGTAAAGCAATTAGACTCCAATAAAGATGTTTAAAAAAAAAAGAATAAAAAAAAAAATTTGGAGCATCATGAATACCCCCACCCCAAATGTAGATACACATTTCTCATGTGTGTATATATACAAATATAAATTCCATACATACACATCCATGCATACACACCACTCTCACCAGCAATATATTAGTATTTCTTTGAGTAAGCTGTATTCCACATAATCTACTTAATAGTTCCATTTTTGTGGATTTCTCATCAAATATAATCACCTTTAAAAAAATCTAATATAAGTAAGGATGGGAGAAATATAGGCTCTTAAGTTTTGTTCCTTTTTACATGTGCATTACAAATATTATGTTCAACCCATGATTTCTTTTCAGGAATCTTTTTTTTTTTTTTTCATTTTAAACAAGAAGTTTATTTAAACTTGACTTGAAGGGAAAACTATCTAGGATTCATTTCTTTTAGAGTAATTTATCCCTACTTAAAGACAGATTGTAACATGAACATGTAACAGCTACATACAAAAAAGTTGTAAAATTGTCCTTGGTTTTACAATGATAAATGAAAAACATTAAAATTCTCCAATCGAACAAGGTATGCAAGAATTTTTATGTTGTTCTTTTTTTGTTAAACAGTGAGAGCAAAATAACTTACTGGAATATAAAGATAAGAGCTGACGAGCATGTCACTCATGGACAAAAGCGGGTATTTTCACAGAACCAGTATTTTTCCCCATTCCATCTCCATTTGATGTCAATCAAAACATACCATTGGCCATTTACTTTAAAAAAACATGCAATATGCTTGTGCATATACACCATTTACTTTATGTACAATAAAGGAATGGGGAAGAGGAAAATGAAAGAATAGAGAAGCTACACAGCAGGAGTCAGGATGTGGTGGAAGGAACCAAATTGCAGTTTTCTAATTGAGAATGTCTCCTTGGTCTGCAGGAACAGAATTCTGGAGTAAAGTAGCAGGTTCCCTTTTTAGTAGACACCTGTCTGCTGCTGGAACACATCTATTGTATCTTCATCCTCCATTTTCAACTGTGCAGGTGTGTCTGTTTCATTGATTGGCTGCCCATCAAATCGGAATCTAATCTGCCTCATTGACAAACCCTGTTGTTCACAATAGGCTTTCATTAGTTTACTAAGTGGTGTATGCCTCTTAATCTTAAACTGCACCACAGAACAATCCTGCCCCATCAAATTATTATGACCGTTGTTGTCAGTCTTGACTCCTTCCTTGGGCTTTTCGTCAGCCATGGCGAGCACCAGAGTCTCCTCAGGAACGCTTCACGAATTGCGTGTCATCTTTGTGCAGGGGCCATGCTAATCTTCTCTGTATCCTTCCAATTTTAGTATATGTGCTGTCAAAGCGAGCACTTTGCAGGAATCTTTAAAGTCAATTGTCTATTTTGTAAGGGCTAATTTTGTTAAAACCAGTAAATATAATCAATGAATCGATTTAATCAGAGCAGGTAAACTGCAATAATTCATAATGTTCTGAAAACTGGAGTAAGGGTGCCACTGTCAACTCTTCTAAGCTAAGAAACTTGCACTTCATCAGGATACCTCATTTACCATGTTTGACATGAAGTCAACTGTCATACAGAACAAGCTGCCAACCTCAATCAATATATCAAGTTGCGATGGTCCAGCCACCGCAGGGGGTCTTCCAGGTCCCGACAGAGAGGGGTAAGGTACTGAATAGCACCGCGAGTATGGGGTCAGAAGGACCAAGACAACTGATGGTTGCTAGGCACTTTATTTAGAATTTACTGAATCTTATATAGACAGAAAAGGAACTTATTATTAGACAATAATCCCATGGAATTGCTTATCATCTCAGTTCAGTCACTACCATGGACGTCAACAAGTTTACAACAACTATCCTTGAACATTATCTTCCCTTAACCAGGCTCACACACAGCCCCCAGCCATAGGGAACAACCAGGACTCTCAGTTCCCTGAGGTCTCCTGGCTTGAGATAGCTTAGCTAATCTCTTTTACATTCCTCAGGCCTGGGAAAAAGAGTGTATTCCAAGGTAAGGGCTTTGCTTTTTGTGAGAGACATACTGTCTCCTCCAGGAGTTACCTCCGGCTAAGACTGCATGCTTCCCACATCAAGTATTACTAGCACCTAAGTTCATTTTTTTTTTTTGGTCACACCGTATGTCTTGCAGGATATCTTAGTTCCCTCACCAGGGACTCAACCCAGGCCACGGCAGTGAAAGTACTGAGTCCAAACCACTGGTCAGCCAGGGAATTCCCTTAAGTTCATATTTTGTATACAAGGAAAAAGATTTTAATATTTTATTCCTTCACTGAAATGGATCATTTTGGGTACACCTTATTTTGAAGACCACTAGTCAAGTAAAAGATATATAAGTATTTGTGGACAAAAAAATAATAAATTAAACAAGTGCTACAAAAGGAATAAGCACTGAGTATTCTGTAAGAGGACGTGGAAGAGACACCTAACTCATTATGAGTGTGAAGTTGGTGAACAAAGGAAGTGATGTTAAATGGAGACCTAAAGAATGGGTAAGAGATTGGACTGGGTGAGGTGAGGGTGGGATAGCATGGTAGATCAAGAAGGAATAGTATGTTATATCCAAAGGTGCAGAAGTAAGAGCAAACACAGCACATTCAAACTAATACATTAATAGTCTAAAACAGCTGAAGCGTAGCTTCTAGAGGTGGGATGGAGTGGGTGGATAGTGATTCAGGGATGAGGCTGATAAGATTATAAAGCTTTGTTTGGATTTTATCTGGAGGGCAATGGAGAAATAGGTGATGAAGGTGTACAGTAAATAATTGGCTTTGCCCAAAGAGAGGTCTGGCCTTTGTCCTCAGTTCCTGGGAGTAACCTCTAAATCCCTATTTCTAAAGTAATAGGATTGTCTTCGTTATTCAGGTGGGCCCCTTGGATCACATGGTATCAGCCTGAGGGGAGACTGGAAACTAAGTTCAACCATGTGAGCAATCAATCAGTAAGTCCCAATAAAAACTCTGGACACTGCAGCTCAGGTGAGCTTCTTGGGTTGGCAATACCCCATGAGAGAGAAACACATTCCTGAGGACAATGGAAGCTTCACATTTGAAACCCTTCTAGATAGCATCTCATGCATCCCTTCCTTTGGCTGGTTCTAATTTGTATCTTTTCCTTATAATGAACCATAATCCATTAATATAATAGCTTTCAGCGAGTTCTTTCTAGTGAATTATCAAATCTGGAGGTGTTTTTGAGAAACCCCAAACTTATAGTCAGTGTCAGAAGTGAGGGTGGTCTTCTGTGAACTCTTCCCTCTAACTTTGTATTTGGACCCTAACTCCCTGCAAACTTCTGCCTCAGGCAGACCTGGCTTTCTGGAGGACTGTGCCTTTGACCTCACAGTTTGGCTAACTCCAGGGAAAGAGTAAAAATGTTTAAGCAGTGGGTGACAATTAGTCAATCTACATAATCTAGACTCTAGAGGAATCACTGGCTACACTGGGGAGAATATATTGAAAAGTTAAGACTGGGAAGAGATGACAATAACAGTGGGGATGGTGAAGGACATATTTATGAGATATTTATAAGGCAAAATTTGACTGAATGTGAGGGTGAGAGAAGGAGAAATCAGGGATGAACCCACCAAAAAGAGAATTAGGTTTTAGTTTTGTCTTCTGCAGGGGAGAGAGAGGGAGGTGGAGGATTAAATTCAGTTTTGGACAGTTTAATTTGAGAAGATATTTAGCCATCTAGATAGAGCCATTCAATTAGCAGTCAAAGCAGGGACAGAGACAGAGTCGGGAGCCATTAGAATAACTACAATAACCACAATCATGGGAGAGACTGATGTTGACTACAGACAAATAAGTCAACCAGACTTGAAAAGGCCAAGGACCAGGACTTCCCTGGTGGCACAGTAGATAAGACTCCACACTCCCAATGCAGGGGGCCCGGGTTCCATCCTTGGTCAGGGAACTAGACCCCACATGCATGCCGCAAGCAAGAGTTCACATGCCACAACTAAGGCGTCTGCCTGCCACAACTAAGGAGCCCACTTGCCACAAGTAAGGAGCTGGCAAGCCGCAACTAAGGAGCCCAAGTGCCACAACTAAGGAGCTCATGTGCTGCAACTAAGGAGCCAGTGAGCCACAACTAAGAAGCCTGTGAGCCACAATAAGGAGACCGCCTGCTGCAACTAAGAGCCAGTACAACCAAATAAATAAATAAATATTTTTTTTAAAAAAAGAAAGAAAGAAAAGGCCAAGGACCAAACACCAATATAAAAGGGTTAGGCAGAGTATTAAAAGCTCACAGAGAAGTGGCAGCCTGAGAGGTAGAAGAAAAACCTGAAAAGTATGGCTTACACTGAATGGTTGGTATTTATTGTCTTCTTTTTGCTACTTCTTACTACTTTTTAATAAGAAAAAAAGGTATTCTAAATGAGTAGTATAACTTGCATCCATGTATTTTTCCATATATATACATAGACAAAGTTTAATGGTTTTCTAACCTATCTCAAAGTCATTAATGAGGCACATAACTCAATATAACTGAATTATTAGTAACTATAAACAATGATTTTCTTTTCCAAGCCATTTTTAAAGTGCCCACCCTCATTACTACTGTAAACCATGTGTAAGTACTTAACTTTGTCAGGCTGCTGGGATATC
Source organism: Balaenoptera musculus (assembly GCF_009873245.2). Classification (NCBI taxonomy): domain Eukaryota; kingdom Metazoa; phylum Chordata; class Mammalia; order Artiodactyla; family Balaenopteridae; genus Balaenoptera; species Balaenoptera musculus. The sequence continues at coordinate 34,465,523 of NC_045804.1, read as the reverse complement.
TGTCTCCCCCTTGAGAAGTCCAACCCAGACTAAATGAATAACTAAGGAAAAAACTGCTCTAAAAACGTAATGACATACAGTTCTAATAAAGACTTCAGAGTATTTGTTTCTGCTGGGTTAAAACAAATAGATTTATCCCCAGTAAAATATAGAGAAATAGAATACAGTATTGACCCATGTAGCCTATCCAAGGTTATTCATATCTGCTACAAGATCAGCTGTAAATTTTATTTGCAAATTATTTCAAAGCTATAAAATATCTCACCTCCACCTTTTCAAAGAGATTCATTAACCTCAGAAATCCTAATATTATGTCATTAGAAAGTATTTATTTTAATCTCTTGGGGGGCATTTTAGTTTAAAGGAGTAAAGGAGATAATTTTTATACTAACAGCTAAAGGTTCCAAATCATTGGAATATTTTATTGACAAGTAATAGACGAATTCAGTGATATAGTTCTAAAGTATTGCATGAATTTATTATTGATTCTTAAGGTTTAATTAGTTGAAACAAAATTGTTTAAATGGTCCTTTAAAAAAAGTATTTAGGGGGGCTCCCTGGTGGGGTTAAGAATCCGCATGCCAATGCAGGGGACACAGGTTCGAACCCTGGTCTGGGAAGATCCCATATGCCGCGGAGCAACGAAGCCCGTGTGCCACAATTACTGAGCCTGCGCTCTAGAGCCCGCGGGCCACAACTACTGAAGCCTGCACCTAGAGCCCATGCTCTACAACAAGAGAAGCCACCGCATGAGAAGCCGGCGCATCACAACGAAGAGTAGCCCCCGCTCACAGCAACTAGAGAAAGCCCAGGCACAGCAACGACGACCCAACATAGCCAAAAATAAATGAATGAATTAAAAAAAAAAAAAAAAAGGGATTCCCTGGTGGCGCAGTGGTTGAGAATCTGCCTGCCAATGCAGGGAACACGGGTTCGAGCCCTGGTCTGGGAGGATCCCACATGCCGCGGAGCTACTAGGCCCGTGAGCCACAACTACTGAGCCTGTGTGTCTGGAGCCTGTGCTCCGCAACAAGAGAGGCCGCGATAATGAGAGGCCGGCGCGCCGCGATGAAGAGTGGCCCCCACTTGCCGCAACTAGAGAAAGCCGTCGCACAGAAACGAAGACCCAACACAGCCATAAATAAAAATAAATAAATAAATAAATAAAAATTAAAAAAAAAAAATTACTGGAAGAATCATGAAAAAAAAAAAAAAAAGTATTTATAGCCCACAACAGACATCTTTCTCATCCAAGGGGAGTTTTACCATTTTGAATTATTTTTCTTTCAAAATGTTACGTTTATATCTAGCAGAGAAATATCTAAGTACATATTTCCTATTTTGAAGCCTAATGGCAAAAATTCTGTCCCGAACACTGAAAAACTTTTAAGTTGCTAATTATAACCATATTTTGTCCATTTAAACCTTGATCCTTTACTTATCTAAGCAACTGCTTATCTCAAGCTAATCCTAAGCTTTGTGTTTACCAAAATGAAGAATGATAAATATATCTGCTGTTCTTATTCTAAAAACTCTGAGAGAAGCAAAATAGTGACAAAGACATTCACTACATTTTTAAAAGTAAAATTTCAGCCAGTGTATACATAACAGTATTGAGAAGGTAAGCACCCTTTTCTTCTTCAGCGAACCTGTCTGTTTAGCAGTTTCATACTGTATATTTCTAAAATACTAACAGAAAAAAACACGCTAGAGATTTATGAAACTGTTATTATACGCAGTGTTATTCTCTTCTTACATTAGTCCCAACTGTGAAATTGGTGAATATATATTTCAAGTAACTTCATTTAAGAATTTTAGCACTGGGCTTCCCTGGTGGCGCAGTGGTTGAGAATCTGCCTGCCAATGCAGGCGACACGGGTTCGAGCCCTGGTCTGGGAAGATCCCACATGCCGCGGAGCAACTAGGCCCGTGAGCCACAATTACTGAGCCAGCGCGTCGGGAGCACAAGCTCCGCAACAAGAGAGGCCACGACAATGAGAGGCCCGCGCGCTGCGATGAAGAGTGGCCCCCACTTGCCGCAACTAGAGAAAGCCCTCGCACAGAAACGAAGACCCAACACAGCCATAAATAAATAAATAAAAATTAAAAATCTTAAAAAAAAGAATTTTAGCACTATTTGACAAGCATGACAGAGGTTTTAAAGAATATTAAGAATTCCCCAAATAAACAGAGTGGGTATTTGAGAAAATATTTTGGGAAAAAAAAATCTTCACCTTCTCCAAATTAGCAATTCCAACATATCCCTAATCAGAACTATTTCAAAGTATTTCCTAGGAAATTTGACAACCCAACATTTCATATTCTGAGAGTTCTGAGGTTCAGAGATTATGGAAATGTTGGAATCATTTGTACATAATTTGTCATTTCTGAATCTGGATCCTCAGTTCTCTCATCTGTAAAATAAAGAGAACAGGAAAATGATCTATCCCTCCAATGTCTTCCAGTCTCGATTCTTGTGGCTAAGTGATATGATTTTCCTTTATAAATAACAAAATAAAAAATAAAAGCATTAAAAGTATGTGTTTTTAAACTGTGAGACTTGGGGTTTTTTTTTTTTTTTTAAATCTGTTAAGGACCTTGAAGATACTTTACATAAACAAGCCAGCCATTTTATATCTGAATAAAAATAGGTTAATAGCTTCTGCACAAAACAGTATATATGATGAAATCTCTGATTTAAGGTGAAATAATGTTTTCCAACTTTAATTTTGCTAGTTTTACTTCAAATCTAAACTTCTGTTCTCAATTAGATGGCCATTTTATAATTTGAATACTTTTCTAGTTTATACATGTATTGAAAATCTTGCTTCCTTTCCATGTGGAAAAACACACATCTACTTACCATCATCTTTACATGGATTTCATTTTTTAAAAAACTTTCAATGGCACATGTTCAAAGTTGTTCTAAAGTAATGACTCTTTTTTTTTAAAATGGATCTTCTCTAATATTTAAATGTGTGTTTCTTTAATTCTGCAACTGCATTTGTAAAGGTAAGAATTGTCAAAATAGAATTAGTCTGATGCTGAGATAAATCCTTCCACTTTGGTAAACATTTCCATTTTATTTTAAGCAGGAAGTCTTAAGTGTCTTTATATAGTATTAAAAATGACATTTCATAAGCCCTTTTCTATGATACTTTACAAACACTAGGAAGAAATACTCTAAGATGGTAATACTGTTTATATCTGGGTAGTGGTATTACATGCCATTTTATCTTTTGCATTTCCCAAAAAGCATTATTACTTTGGTAACCAGATAGTATTTCAAAATTAAATTTTAAATAGCATATAAAGTGTGGGACATCAACACAGTCCACTTCTACAGCAGACATGTTAAATATTTTTTCCCTATTGACAAGCCTCTGTTTTAACAGGAAGAGTGATTTGATCAGGTGTCTGTTAGGCTGGATAAAGACAAAACATTTACTTTCCAGGTCCTTCTCTTAATCTAGGTTTTTGAGAAGATCCAAGAAGTGAATTTAACTGCAGTGAATCTTGCAGTAGTAAACTTTCTGAGGGGTACAGAGTAACACCTTTCATTACAACTATCAGCAGAATGGGGAAAGACTCCCCAGGTTTACCAGTGTTCTCGGAAACTTGTTCGTATTCTCCTTTGTCATTATTTCAGAACAATTCCATTTAGAAAGAAAAGCAATTGTAACTTTCTATTTCAAGTCCATAAAAACTGGGAGGAAAGGAAAAGCCTTGACCTTTCTATTTTAGACTTTCATCTGTGTAGCTAAGCCATCTGCTTTCTCTCCCCTACCCCATCTACTTAATGGACTGAAAATACTGCACCTAATTGCAATTTAATCAAACCAGCCAGAGTTTTCCACTTTAACGAATTACAACTGTCTTTCACCTGAAGGCTCGCATGTAAAATTTTGCTTACCCGTCCCTCCCAATTCCTTCCCACCTCCCTCAACTGTGAGTTAGACGAAGATACTAGGCTTCCGTGTATTAAGCCATCTACACTTTCAACACCGAGTGCCCGACAGAAAATCTACTCCAGTCTCTCCTCCTGTGCATCTGGGGCTGGGATTATCATCTTTGTTGCGGTTACGCAGGAGGCACCTAGCAGCTCTGCCCAGAAAGGAGTCGCGTCTCTCCGCCGCCAAACAACAAGGGACTCAGGCTGGGAAAAGACAGACCCGGGTGGGAAGAAACCTCCAGGAGGAAGAAGAGAGCTGGGAAGAGGGAGCTCTCAAGACTGGAAGGAAGGACCTTCCCAGGCACGAAGGGGAAAGGGTGTGTGAAGTGGAGCAAGAAGTGGGCGGCCGGGGAGAAGCGGGAAGCAGGGGACGGGGCCCGGCGGGAGGGCGCGGGGGGCGGCTCCCGGGCCGGGCAGGAGGCGCGGGGGCCGCGGCGGGCGTGGGCAGCTCGCAGACAACAGCCCAAGTCCGAGCAGCAGGGGCGCTTTTAACCGCGCCAGGCGCCGGCGTGGGGGGGCATGAAGAGCGGAAAAGAGCAGTTTGAGGGGCCGAGGGAGCCGCGTCGAGGCCGGTGCGGCGGGGACAGCGGGCCCACCCCCAACCGAGCCCCGCTACTTAACTATTTGTAGAGCTGCTGCAGGCACAGGTCCAGGCTCTCGCCCTCCACCTCCTCGCGGGTGATGCGCTCCGACAGCGGCCGCGGGAGCGGGGGCAGCGGCGGCAGCTGGGGCTGCGGCGGCGGCGGTGGCACGGCCGACTGCCCCCGGGCTGCCGCCGCCTCTTCCTCCTCGCCCTCCGCCGCCACCACCTCCTCCTCGGGCTCGGGGTCTTGCTCCTGCTCTTGCTCCCCCTCCTCCGTCGCGGCTACAGTGGCCGCCTCCTCCCCGGGTTCCTCGACCGAAGCCTCGGGCGCCTCAGCCGCTACCAGTTCGGGCTCGGGCTCGGGCTCCGACTCGGGTTCGGGTTCCGGCTCGGGCTCGCCGCCGCCGCACGGTCCGCGAAACTCGCCCAAGAATAGCTCCAGGAAGCGCCGGTAAGTTTTCTCCTCGGGGCTGCAGCCGGCCATCGCTGCTCATGCCCCGGAGCCGACCGGGAAGTGGGTGGGGGAAGCCCAGGAAGGGGAGGGGGCTGCTCGCGAGCCACGGGCTCCTGCAAGGGCGGTTAACTGCCGCACCGGCACGAGCGATCAGCACTAGGTTGCTTGGAGAGGGCTCCCGCAGGCGTGCGCGCCGCCGAGCCCGGACGTGCGCGGCCCGGGGGCGGAGGCGGAGCGCGCTGCCCCTCTCTGGTCTGGAGGGAAAGTTTGGTCGCGGCGCGCGCGCGGGGTCCAGCGACAGCCCACCCTCTAGCCCTACGAAGAGCTCAGCCCACGCTGCCTAGAGACTGTCGCCATGGCAACCGGCTCTAATTAAGAATTTCAGGGTCCCTCCCGTCGAGTCCGCGGAGTCGAAAGGGCACTCGACTTGTCCCCTCTCCAACTCTGAATGTCTTCATTGTATGGATATCCTAACCTCCAGTGTATAAGACAGAACTAAGACATCTCCAGGTCTAGCTGTTGGTTCCCACTTGGATTGGATTTACCTCAGTTTTCCTTATCTGTCCTGCCTTGCCTTAGGGTGCTTATCTGTTGAAAGATACCACAGTGTGAACACCTTTTGTTGTTGATGACACTAATTTAATAGTTTGCAGGGGAAGGCATCCAACACCTACCAAGTGGTAGTTTCCTTTGCCTACATTCTCTCATTTGATTCTGTGAAGAAAGTGGTGTTATCCTCATTTCTCAAAAAGAGGAAACAGGATTAAGTACACTCCTTTTTTTTTTTAATATTTATTTATTTATTTGGCTGCCCGGTCGCGTGCAGGATCTTTTAGTTGCGGCAGGTGGGATGGAACCCGGGTCCCCTGCATTGGGAGCACGGAGTCTTAGCCACTGGACCACCAGGGAAGTCCTTAAGTACATTTCCTTTTTTCAAGGTGTCAAAGCTACTAGCCATGGCATTGGAATTAGAACCCAGGTTGTAAGCTTCCAAAGCCTGTCTAGACCCTTTTTCCTGTACTCTTCTCTGCCTCTGAAGATTCAACAGTGTAATAATACGTCTATAAAGCCTTATTTTTTTTTAAAGAAATTCACGTTCATTCATTCATTTATTTATTCATTTATTCATTTATTTATTCATTTATTCATTCATTCATTCATTTATTTATGACTGTGTTGAGTCTGTTTCCGTGCGAGGGCTTTCTCCAGTTGTGGCAAGTGGGGACCACTCTTCATCGCGGTGCGCGGGCCTCTCACCATCGCGGCCTCTCTTGTTGCGGAGCACAGGCTCCAGACGCGCAGGCTCAGTAATTGTGGCTCACGGGCCCAGTTGCTCTGCGGCATGTGGGATCTTCCCAGACCAGGGCTCGAACCCGCATCCCCTGCATTGGCAGGCAGACTCTCAACCACTGCGCCACCAGGGAAGCCCTAAAGCCTTATTTTTAAAGGGTATAGTTTACGAGTCATTTTCATCCCTTTAATCCTTACAATAGCGCCTCAAGTTAGAAGATATTACCATGATTCCATTTGATAGATGAGAAAACTGAGACTTAAATACATTGCGACTTTGCTCAAGGTCACACGCAAATGATGTAACAAGGACTAAATCCAGGTCTTTTCACTGCAAAGCCATCAGTTTTCCAGCACACCAAGACACCCTTCTTTAGTGTCTGCGTAATATATATTAGACTTTATTACATAATATGTATTTTTTGGTACATTTTGTTTGCTCTTCTTCCCCATCCCCCTGAGCCTCTTTCCTTTGTAGATTGAAACTGAAACAACTTTAAATTATTCTAATTTTCTTACCAAACTACACACAAACCTACTATTTTCAAGCCTTACTGAGGGGGGTGGGAGAGGGAGAAGCTGTGTGGTTATACAGCTGTATAGATGACAGCATCATTACTGCATACTTCCATGTCCACGGCAACATATAATTCAGCAAAAATATAGTGATTCTTTCTCTACTTTGAAAAACATGTTCACAAAATATCCACCCCATCCTCTCCATTTATTGTTTCTGGGTTTCAGTTGGATTTAGGGTCTGAAATACCATTTCTAGTCAGTTATTAATGGCAGAAGGAGTCTCCCTGCCAACTGTTTTCATATAATACTGTATTCTAAATCCCTGACGTGATACTGTTATTTTAAGAGTAAATGGCTTGAGCTCACTAATGTACATTATGGCATCATGTAAAACAGACATCCATTCTCTCCTAGCTTGAGATTAATTTAATACACGATAGAAAGCGTATAGTGAGTAATGCACATGAGTCCTCTGTAACTACTTATTTTTGTCTCAAAAGTAAATGGAAAGACCTAATAAATAAGTCTGTTTCCAGACAAGCTAAATGTATTTATACGTGTTTTGTTTAAAACATCACCAGTGTAGAGCAACTTCTTTATGAGATGCCAAGAAAGTCTTTAAATTCCTCATTTGTCTTTGTTTTCAATCCACCTGTTCCTTTCCGTTTCAGAATGTCTAGGAAAGATTGACAAAATTTATAAGGCTGCAAAACATCAAAATGTCCACAATTTTACATTCCAACAACTATTTAATATCTCAGAATTTGACATGATGACATTTAGTTCAAGAGTACATAGCTGTCAACTGTAACAATTCACATCCAGCTACACCTTCCTATTTTGTAATGTAGTTGCCCCCTTCACCTAGATGACATTCATTTGTGACATTAATTTATGACTCAACCCACATATCAAAGGGAAGTGTTATATGTTGGGGAAACATTACTACTAAAAGAAAAAGGCTACACCTCCACATTACTATAAATGAGAGGTGTGTTTGCTTAGTTTAATAAAGATATTTCTTTACAAAAGATCAGTATGGATCCTATTGCATCCATTTGACAGAGTAGCTTTGCCAGAAGGTTGCTGACAGCAGTGCTGGGATCTCAGAGCAGCTGTGTAGGATGATTTTGCCATCGTCAAGAAGTCTTTTTAGTCACTATTTTGCATTGCTTTACTTTCCTCTTCAGTTCCTCTCCTCTTATACTTCCCTAATCCCCTTTCTTGCTGTCTATTTTAAAATATTGAGCTATAAAAAGCATATGTATTAAGTGTTTTTAATTTTTTTAAGGTTTTTTTTTTTTGAGATTTGTCGTAAGAATTGTTCTCCCTCTAACCCTTAGCTCTTTGGAGGAAATGCACGTGTTCTTTCATAGACATTCATTGTAATGATGATATTTATAAGATTAAAGAGGGAAATTCCCTGGTGGTCCAGTGACTGGGACTCAGTGCTTTCACTGCCGAGGGCCCAGGCTCAATCCCTGGTCGGGGAACTAAGATCCCACAAGCCGCACAGTGCAGCCAAAAGAATAAAAATCTAAAAAATAAAAAAAGATTAAAGAGAATTGTTGAGTTGGGCAGTTTCTTATATGACCCAGTAATCCCTCTCCCAAATATTTACCCACAAGAAATGAAAACATATCCACCAAACACATACACAGATAACACATCACCAAAAAAACCTTGTATATAAATTTTTTCAATAGTTTTATTTTATTCATAACAGCTCAAACTTGGAAATAACCCAGATGTCCATCAGTAGATGAATGGATAAACAAATTGTGGTATATTCCTACAATGGAATACAACTCAGCAAAAAAAAAAAAAAAAATCAACTACTGATAAACACAACAACATGGGTGAATCTCAAAAACATGCTGAGTGGGGACTTCCCTGGTGGCGCAGTGGTTAAGAATCTGCCTGCCAACGCAGGGGACACGGGTTCGAGCCCTGGTCCAGGAAGATCCCACATGCTGTGGAGCAACTAAGCCCGTGCGCCACAACTACTGAATCCTGTGCACCTAGAGCCCGCGCTCCGCAGCAAGAGAAGCCACCACAATGAGAAGGCCGCGCACCGCAACCAAGAGTAGTCCCTGCTCGCCACAACTAGAGGAAGCCTGCGCACAGCAACGAAGACCCACCGCAGCCAAAAATAAAAAATAAATAAATAAATTTATAAAAAAAAAAAAAACATGCTGAGTAAAACAAAATCCAGGCGCAAAAGAGTACATACTCCATGATTCCATTCATATGAAATTCTAGAATAGGCAAAACTAATCTATAGTAACAGAAAGCAGATTAGTGATTGCCTAGGACTGATGTGGGGTGGATGATTCATGGCAAAGGATTAAGACAGAATTTTGTGGGGGTGATTAGAATGTTTGATATCTTGACTGGGTGGTTATATAGGTGTACTTGTCAAAAATAATCAAAGTGTACATTTTAAATAAGTGTATTGTATGTAAATTATACCTCAATAAAGTTGATTTTTAAAGTTAAAAAGAATTGATTACTGTTTAGTCCTTTTTTTGTTCTCATATCCATTCCTTCTCCTACCTTGCTCTCCTCTGTATTGTAGGGGTACTGACTCTTTCAAGCTGCATTCACCAGCTTCCTTGACAGCTGACTTCCAGCTGAGATTTGCCCAGTGGGCGACATCAGCAGGAAATTGGAAGGTGGAAGGAAAGGAAAAAAGCCAAGATATTTCTTCCCTGTCCCCTACCTCAGTCCTAATGCTTGCTGCATCTCCTTTATAGCTTTGCTCCCTCTGAACCTGTCCATTGCAATTCCAGCTTTTGTCTGTGACACCAGTCCCTGAGCTCCAGAAACATCATCTTCTTCCATTTGTCCATCAGCCTAGAGATGGTAGCTGGTTTTAGCTTCCTAATCTTGCCTGCTATGGACTGAATATTTGTGTTCTCCAAAAATTCATGTGTTTAAATCCGAACCCCCAAGGTGAAGGTATTAGGAGGTGGGGCCTTTGGGAAGTGATTAGGTTACGAGGGCACAGCCCTCATGAATGGGATTAGTGCCATTAAAGATGAGGTCCAACCACCTAGAGGGGTGGGATAGGGAGGGTGGGAGGGAGGGAGACACAGAGGGAAGAGATATGGGGATATATGTGTATGTATAGCTGATTCACTCTGTTGTAAAGCAGAAACTAACACACCATTGTAAAGCAATTATACTCCAATAAAGATGTTAAAAAAAAAAAAAAAAGATGAGGTCCAAGAGAGACCCCTCTCCTTTCTAAATGTGAGAACACAGTAAAAAGACTGCTGTCTGTGCCAGACACTGAATCTGCCAGAACACTGTTCATGGAACTCCTATCCTCCAGAACTGTGAGAAATAAATTTCTGTTGTTTATAAGCCACCATATTTATGGGTTTTTTTTGTTTTAGCAGCCCAACCAGACTAAGACACTGCCTCACCTTCCCTTTTGGCTTTTTAGCTCTTCTATCACTTGTGTAACCAATTGCCTGATTCTATTCCCTCTGTTTTCTTAACTGGATCTCAGTTGATACAATAACAAATAATACTTTAAAGAACGATAAAATATATATATATAAAAGAACTATAGGGGCTTCCCTGGTGGCGCAGCGGTTGAGAGTCTGCCTGCCAATGCAGGGGACACGGGTTCGAGCCCTGGTCTGGGAAGATCCCACATGCCACGGAGCAGCTGGGCCCATGAGCCACAATTACTGAGCCTGCGCGTCTGGAGCGTGTGCTCCACAGCAAGAGAGGCCGCGATAGTGAGAGGCCCGCGCACCGCGATGAAGAGAAGCCCCTGCTTGCCACAACTAGAGAAAGCCCTTGCACAGAAACGAAGACCCAACACAGAAAAAATAAATAAATAAATAAAATTAAGAAGTGTTGTAAGAAAGGTTAAAAAAAAAAAAAAAAAAAAGAACTATAAATGGATCAAGCTGACATTAAAGCAAGTTTAGGTCTTCAAAGGTACTACTCAAACACTGAGTTTACTTGAAGTCAGCAGTAAATGATTTCCTGGAATTAAAAATTATGAATAGGCTGCCAGTGGTTCAAGGGTAAGGAGGGAAGGATGAATAGGTAGAACATGGGATTTTTAGGGAAGCAAAGACTATTCTGTATGATACTACAATAGTGGATACAAATCATTAGACATTTGTCAAAAGCCGTAGAACATACAACACAGAGTGAATCCTAGTGTAAACTATGTACTTTGGTTAATAATAATGTATCAATATTGGCTCATCAGTTGTAACAAATGTACCTCACTAATGTAAGATGTTAATAATAATTGGGGAAACTGTGAGAGGGACTTACATATATCTCTGATCTAGTGCCTAGGCAAATGTTTAAGGCTAGGCCTAATGACAAATGTTATATTGCAAATATAAAAATGTGTCATTTTTCATTCATATTTTTTCAATTGATGGAAGGATAACTAATATATAAGTACTTTTTAAGATATATATTTTTAAATTTATTTATTTATTTATTTATTTATTTATTTATTTTTAGCTGTGTTGGGTCTTCGTTGCTGCGCGGGCTTGCTCTAGTTGCAGTGAGCGGGGGCTACCCTTCGTTGCGGTGCGCGGGCTTCTTACTGTCGTGGCTTCTCTTGTTGCGGAGCACGGGCTCTAGGCACACAGGCTTCAGTAGCTGTGGCACGTGGGCTCAGTAGTTGTGGCTTGTGGGCTCTAGAGCTCAGGCTCAGTAATTATGGCGCACGAGATTAGTTGCTCCACGGCATGTGGGATCTTCCCGGACTAGAGCTCGAACCCGTGTCCCTTGCATCAGCAGGCAGATTCTTAACCACTGCACCACCAGGGAAGCCCACTTTTTAAGATATTAATTCGATTGTGTTGTCAAACTGACTAGTAGGGAGCAAGAGAATACCTGTCAACTGAAAAAACTGAGCACATAAATGTTTTCAAATAAGAACATCTTCCTCCTTTCTTCTCAGTATACCCTACCTACATCCTCTACATCCTAGATTAATAATATAACTTTTAAATCATATCCATTTGCTGCCAAAAATATTACTGCTATATTAATTTTTATTCCTCTTCTCTTGATGGCTAATATGTTCATACTGCAGCAAGAGTCCACAGCTGTCAAAATTAAAATTCACATCAGGTAATAACAGGTCCACATGCACTATTTTCATCAGTCTTAAAAAGCAAAGAAGTCCCCAAAACAGGTTCTAACTTTTTTTCTTAATGTTTTAACCATTAATGATAACAATCTTTTTTTTTTACCTTGCTTAGTTCTTTGAGGAATCAAAAAAATTTTTTAACTTATTATGACATGCTTATGAAATAGGAAGAGGGCAGGGGTTGATGGTACTTTCTGATGAGGATACTATAAATGGCAAAGATGTAATATATTCCTTCTATAATAAATGGTTCTTCTAAAATGAATTGACTCCAGGGACTTCCCCGGTAGTCCAGTGGCTAAGACTCCATGCTCCCAATGCAGGTGGCCTGGGTTTGATCCCTGGTCAGGGAACTAGATCCAACATGTCGCAACTAAGAGATTGCATGCCAGAACTAAAGATCCTGCATGCCGCAACTAAAAGATCCCACATGCCACAACTAAAGATCCCACACGCCGCAACGAAGATCCCGCATGCCACAACTAAGACCCGGCACAGACAAATAAATAAATTAACTTTAAAAGGATTAAAAAATAAAACGAACTGACTCAAAAAAAAAATCCACTTCAACATTTTGCTACTAGTTTTCACTTTACAAAAACCAAAAGCACTATATGGTGGTTAAAAAAACCTATGTTATCTAATTTTTCAAAAATTTATTTATTTTATTTATTTATTTTTGTCTGCATTGGGTCTTCGTTGCTGTGCGTGGGCTTTCTCTAGTTGCGGCGAGTGGGGGCTACTCTTCATTGCGGTGCGCGGCCTTCTCATTGCAGTGGCTTCTCTTGTTGCGGAGCACAGGCTCTAGGTGCGCGGGCTTCAGTAGTTATAGCACACGGGCTCAGTAGTTGTGCCTCACGGGCTCTAGAGTGCAGGCTCAGTAGTTGTGGTGCACAGGCTTAGTTGCTCCACGGCATGTGGGATCTTCCCGGACCAGGGCTCGAACCCGTGTCCGCTGCATTGGCAGGCGGATTCTTAACCACTGCGCCACAAGGGAAGCCCTAATTCCCTTTATATATTTACTTAGAATAAATACATGCAAGAATCGAGTGATATTGATCATGTTCTCTTTTAGTCAGCAGATGCCCATTACCCACTCTGGAGCATTCATCAAAAAATCCAACTGCTTTTTTAAATGAAAAAGAAGCAGACAACTAAATATGAAAACTCCACACAAAGTTGTCTCCTATGCTCAGATAATACCAAACACTTTATTCTTCACTGAGTGTGGAGTTGATGGAATTGAGCCACAATGACATTTGTGACTAGAGGGGAAGATGGAAACGATTCCATTAACCTAGAGTGCTGTAACATATGGTAATCATAAGTGGTAGAATAGCTGGGTTGGACAAGGGTAAAGTAAGCCATGTGGCACAGACATTATCAATTACCACACATGGTAACCATGCTGATACAATGTACCTTCTCCAGAAAGGAAATGATTTGGGCATATGAATTGGTTTGCTGGCTTATGAAAGAGTGATCTATAAATGACATATCTGGCACCAATATAGCACATGTGGTTTCCAGTAATTTTGCAAGTTGGGGGCTATTAAGATTTGAAGAACCTCCATATACCTAAATATCAGTACAATGCATTGCAGTTACTTGCACAAAGGCAGCAAATCAATATCTATGCAAAATAAACTTGGGTCATTCATATATAAAATTATTTTTCAAATATCTTTTATAAGTGTCACATAAAATCCTGGAGTTTTGTATCTGAAAAAATAATTTCATGACTGTTTAAGGTATAAAGCTTATGGTCATGGCAAAAGTTCAAGATTAGATCTAAACTGTACTGGGAGATGGAATTACATTTGTTCCAAATATTGGCAAAATATTGATTTTGAAAGAAACATGATGAAAACTGTGTTTTAAGAAAATTAATATACGAATATTCTTCCAGAAGAAACACTGAAGGCTGAAAGATCAGTTGGGCAATGGGAGATAATAAGAGTACAGAAGAGAATGGTGTCAGTGGGAATGAAGATGAACACAAGAAACTAAAAGACACTCTACAGGAAGATCTGAAATTCTAAGAAGACACCTGAAGATGCAGCTTAGGAAGAGCCAGTAACCCACCCAGAGAGGCTCTCAAGTGGCTATTCTGGCTATCTATTGCTGCAAAACAAACTACTGCAAAACTTAGTGGCTAAAACAAAAACGACCTAATAAGGACCTACTGTCTAGCACAGGGAACTCTACTCAATACTCTATAATGGTGTGTATGGGAAAACAATCTAAAAAAGAGTGGATATATGTATATGTATAACTGATTCACTTTGCTGTACACCTGAAACTAACACAACATTGTAAATCAACTATACTCCAATAAAAATTAAAAAAAAAAAAAGAACAACACTACCTGTAACTGGGAGACAAATTTGAAAACAATTAGGACAATTAAAATAGAACATTATAGGTTGAGTGTACAGCACAATAAATAAATAAGTAAATAAAACAAAAAGCACTTTACTGTATTTCACAGCTCTGTAGGTTGACTGGGCTCAGCTAGGTGGTTCTCACTTGTAGGTCTCGTGAGGTTGCAGTCTGATAGCAGTTGGTTAGGGATAAAATCATGGCTAGATGTCCAAGAGACTCACTCACATTCTACTTTTTTCCATTTATATTGAAAAAAAATTGAGCGGAAAAATGACTAATATGTAAATTATTTTCAAGATATTAATTTGATTGTGTTGCCAAACTGGCAGTTGAGGCTGGCTGTTAACTGGGAGCTCAGCTGGGACCATCAACTGTAATGCCCACACATAACGTCTCCAGTGGCCTTAGGGTAATCAAATGTCTTACATGGTAGCTTAGAGTTCCAAGATTGAGTGTTTCAATGAATAAGACAGAAGGTGTGACCTGGTGTCATAAATCAATAGCATTACTTCCGTGGTACTCTATTGGTGAAAGCAGTAATAGGCACATTTGGATACAAGAGAAGGGGACATAATACACCCCAACCTCCTGATGGGAGGAGTGTCAAAGAATTCATCTTGAAACTACCATAGTGACATTTACCTGCATGAACTTATGACAAAGTTTAGCAACTTAAACTTGGAAGCTCAGAAATTTGAGTGTTCCACAACCTAAGTGTCCATCAATGGATTAATGGATAAAGAAATTGTGGTATACATATATATATGCATATATACATATACATACATACATACATACATATAATGGAATATTATTCAGCCACAAAAAAAATGAGGAAATCCTGGGAACTTCCCAGGAGGTCCAGTGGTTAGGACTCCACACTTCCACTGCAGGGGGCACAGGTTCGATCCCTGGTCAGGGAACTAAGATCCCACATGCTGCGTGGTATGGCCAAAAAAAATAAAATGAAGAAATCCTGCCATTTGCAACAGCATGGATGGGCATTGAAGGCATTATGCTAAGTGAAATGAGTCACACAGAGAAAGACAAACACTGTATGAGCTCACGAATTTATAGAATCGAAAACAAACAAACTCATAGAAAATGAGATCAGATCTGTGGTTACCCAGAGGCAGAGTGTTGGGGGAGGGGGAATTGGAGAAAGGTGGTCAAAAAGTACAAACTTCCAGTTACAAGATGAATAAGTATCAGGGATACATGCATGATGATTATAGTTAACACTGATATATGATACACATGAAAGTCAAGAGAGTAAGTCCTAACAGCTCTCATCCCAAGGAAAAAAATTTTTTTCTTTTTGCTTTCTGTTTTAATTGTATCTATATGAGATGATGGATGCTAACCAAACTTATTGCAGTAATCATTTTACAATGTATGTAAGTCAAACCATTATGTACACCTTGAATTATATCTCAATAAAACTGGGGGAAAAAAAGAAATTTGAGTTTTCCAAACTTAATTACACAGCAGTATCTTAACTGACACTAACAAATCTCATAAGAAACTGATGTATAAAAATCACAATGACAACATATGAATTTACAATGAGAACTACTAATTCCATTGAGACCAGACAATTGTATCGATCTGGCTATAACCAAAGTACCTGGGAAATCAAACTATCAACAAATTGATAACTGATGTACATGGGATCAGACAAGAGTTCATTCTGTATTTAAAGCATCAAACCGAGATAGCCTCGTGCAACCATTTCCACAATTAGGATCAGCTATCAGGACCAATCTAAGAAGGACCCTCATTCCCTTGAGCAGGGCTTGAGTGGTTAAACCAAAGTTAGCTCCATTTTGATCCTTTTCCTACCATACTCTATTGCTTGCCAACACTTCTGATTGACACATTTAAAGAATATGGCCCTATGCCATATTTTCCCAGGTTAGAGTTTCTAACCTAAACATTACTGATATTTTGGGCCCAGTAATTCTTTGTTATGGGGGGCTGTAACGTACATTTTAGGATGTTTAGCAGCATACCTGATCTTTATCCACTAGATGCCAGTGGCACCTGTCCCTAGCCATTGTGATGAGCAAAATATCTCCACAATGCTAAATGTCCCCTGGGAGGCAAAATCACCCCAAGCTGAGAACCACTTCATTAATATAAGAGCATGGACTCTGGAGTTAGACTTATTTTGACTTTCGGATAGGCTGTTTCCTAGTAGTATGACTTTGAACAAGTCATAAATTACAATGTACATTCCTTGTTTTTGGTTGCCCAGCAGCTATACCCCTTTCTTAGCAGCATCTCAATCTCTTTGAGGGAATTACCTCTCCTACACTGTATGCAGTTTTGGTAGGCCTCCTGGCCTCCTCTTGCAGAAGCCAAAGATAACTGTACTGACATTCTCCCCCGGATGCTACCACATCCCGGGGTCAGACACTGACCTAAGTTAGGTCAGTAGAATACTCTCTCCCCTGACTTTGAATCCTGACCAAGTAATAAGGATAGAGAAGGGTGATAGTTCATTCATCTCAGTGGGCTCCTACCATGAGACCATTCCTATGGTCCCTGCTGTCTGGGGCTGTGGAACTAATTAACTAGGTTATGCATTTCCAAGCTGGCTTCTTCTGCCTTCCTATTGTTTCTGTAACATACAGTAAATGTTAGCTACTATTAGTAAGGGGTCTTGAAGATTCCATAGTTTAATTCTGAGAGCAAACTTATTTCTCTAGGGTCTTCCCTGGCGGCGCAGTGGTTAAGAATCCGCCTGCCAATGCAGGGGACACGGGTTCGATCTCTGGTCCGGGAAGAGCCCACATGCCACAGAGCAACTAAACCCGTATGCCACAACTACTGAGCCTGTGCTCTAGAGCCCGCAAGCCACAACTACTGAAGCCCATGTGCCTAGAGCCCACGCTCCGCAACAAGACAAGCCACTGCAATGAGAAGCCCGTGCACTGCAAAGAGGAATAGCCCCTGCTCGCCACAACTAGAGAAAGCCTGTGCCCAGCAATGAAGACCCAATGCAGCCAAAAGTAAATAAATTAAATTAAATTAATTAAAAAAAAAAAAAAGAAATGCTAAAGGCAGTTCTTTGGACTAAAGGAAGAAGAAAATTTGGAACTTCAGGACTGAAAATGGTAACTATGTTTGTAAAGAAGAGACAGATTTCTCTTGGTTTCTTTAATTACAGATGACTGATGAAACCATATTTTAACAGTTATTATGGAGTTCATAGTATATGTGTATAATACATAGAACAACTGTATCATAAAGAATGATGAGTAGGGGTAAATGGACCTATACAATTGCTATGTTTTTGTATTTAACACAGAGTGATACAATATTAGCCTTAAATAAACTATAAAGAGTTAAAGATACACATTGTAATCCATGGATCAAATACTAAGTAAGCAATGCAAAGAGATACAGATTTAAAAGCCAATAGATAAATTAAAATGGAATGCTAAAAATAAATATTCAGTTAATGCAAATGAAGGCAGAAAAGAAGGACCACACCACAATGAACAGTAGCCCCCACTCGCTGCAACTAGAGAAAGCCCACGTGCAGCAATGAAGACCCAACACAGCCAAAAAAAAAAAAACTTATTTCTCTAATTTCCAAGTTCTTAGAGTACAACTTGCTGACACTTGAGCGTACCTGTTATAGAATTAATAATTTGGCAACTGACTAGATATGTAGTCATTATAAGAGTAAGTCTTTGAGGAAGGTTCTGACATTAAGAGAAACGAAGTAGAAGAAG
Organism: Balaenoptera musculus; assembly: GCF_009873245.2. Lineage (NCBI taxonomy): Eukaryota > Metazoa > Chordata > Mammalia > Artiodactyla > Balaenopteridae > Balaenoptera > Balaenoptera musculus. Next base: position 34,447,457 of record NC_045804.1, on the reverse strand, counting down.
GAAACCAATTTGGGGAAAAATGGGTTTGGTTTTATATATGTCAAATATTTGATAAAACTATGACATTGTTAATGTAAAACAGATTGCAGTGGGTTTGGAGCATGGGTGATAGAGCTTAATATGTTGATTTGGGACACAAAAGAGGATTAACATGACAACTGAAATAAGGACTAGAATAATTCTTTTGAGGTTAGAGAGAAAAGCGGACATTCAACTGGATTCTGGTGTCACTACAAACAGAATCCAATTCTGGCTGATTTAAACAAAAAATATCTAATATTTATTAAGTAAATGAATGAAGAAACCCCAAATTTCATGAAGAAAAATGCATTAGCTATAATACTACCATATTTCACTAATTGTCCTACATAGAACTTGCCTTTAGAGTTTGGCTGATATAAGATAGAATACATTGGCATTTTTCATCTAACTGCCTTCTGAGACACCTCTTACTCAGGGGCCCTTTGTCAAATTCAAAACTCAAGGCCATGGTTAACATACAAATAAATTCCAGATGGAGAGATTTAAACATAAAATTACACTTGTTTACAGTTCTCTAAGAAAAAATGGGAGAATTTAATAATCATGGAGTGGGAAGGTCTAAACAGGACACACAACTCAAAAGTGAAAAACTGACTACATAAAAATCTAATTATGTGAGACAAAAAAATAAGAAAACTGGGGAAAATATCTGCCATATCACAAAGGCCTAATACCTTCCTTAATACGTAAAGAACTCTCACAGATTAAAAAGACCAAACACCCAGGGGCTTCCCTGGTGGCGCAGTGGTTGAGAATCTGCCTGCCAATGCAGGGGACACGGGTTCGAGCCCTGGTCCGGGAGGATCCCACATGCCGCGGAGCAACTGGGCCCGTGAGCCACAATTATTGAGCCTGCGCGTCTGGAGCCTGTGCTCCGCAACAAGAGAGGCCACGATAGTGAGACGCCCGCGCACCGTGATGAAGAGTGGCCCCCGCTTGCCACAACTAGAGAAAGCCCTCGCACAGAAACAAAGACCCAACACAGCCATAAATAAATAAATAAAAATTAAAAAAAAAAAAAAAAAGACCAAACACCCAATAAAAAAATGGACAAAAAATAAGAACAGCCAGTTTATAGAAAAGGAAATAGAGTAACTTGTAAGCAAATCAAAAAACATTCAACCTCACTTATAAAAAGAGAAAAGAACAAGAAAATGTTAATATCACACTATGAGATGTCATTTTAATAAACGTCAAATTGGCAAAAAAGATAAAATACGATGTTAAGGGCATAAACAGCCTCTCTCAAAGAACACTGGTGGAAGTATACATTGGTAGTATCTCTGGAGGATACGTGGGCAACATCTATCAAAATTCTAAATGCACATACACTCTGACCAATTCCTTATATCCTCACAAAAAATTTGATTAATCTAAATATCCATCAATTTAAGAATGATTAAATAAAATGATATTTGTACAATGGAATATCACACAGCAATTTTTTAATTGAGAAAATTCTATATGTACCAATACAAAAATAAGGTGCAGTTTGGGTTAAGATTTAGGTGTTGAAGAAAAATTATATTTATATTTTAGATACATGGAATAGCTCTAGAAGATCACACAAGAAACTGGTAATGATGATTGCCCCCTAAAAATGAACGGAGTGACTAAGGTACAGGGGAGGAAAGAAGACTTACTTTTCACTGAATTTCAAATCTTGTGCAAATATTGCTTAGTTAAAAAAAAAAAAATTAAAAAATAAAATAAAAAACAAAGACCAGAAAAACATTTTTCTCTTGAAAAACTAATGATAGCAATTATGTTTCCCATTATTAGACCAAGAGTTATATAATCAATTGTGTTTTCCTCTTTGCCTTGGTTTATATAACTTAATTTAAATTCTCTTTACTTTGCTACTTCACTTTTTCTTATCTGTGTTAATTTTTAAATTTTGAAAATAGGTAGAACATAATTTCCATAAGTTCTCAAGCTCTTCTGAGTGAACCCAACTTTTAAATTCTCATAAAATAAGCTATATGTAAAATCACTATCTGAGTATCGCTGTATTTAAAAACTCACATCTTACTATGCATAATGAGAGTCAAATGGATAGCTGAAGCACAAAAAGGCCTAAGTCAATGGTGAACTAAAACTGAAAACAGGCAAAGGAATATATTGTGGTCGAAAACACATGAAATCTTGTCAACATGTTTTATGCCAAAATCAGTTCTAAGGGAGCAAAATGTTCTGTAAATTCTAACAGTAACAGTAAATTTAGGCACTGACGTTAAGCCACCTCTCTCCTGCAACTCAGTGTTTTTTTTTTAAACGTAATAGAACATTTCAACATCATGTCTCAAAACTGAAATGCAATGTATTGGAATGGAAACCCTAGAATTATTGATTTTGAAAATTAAAAATGTGTAAATGTCACTCTTCCATATTTCCAGTATTGTTCATTTAAAGTGAATATTTAATAAATGCCTCTGCAAAAACAGAAACCACAAAATTTTGACCAATGAATTTAGCAATCATTTAGTCCTATCTTTTTTTTTTTTTTTTAACATCTTTATTGGAGCATAATTGCTTTACAATGGTGTGTTAGTTTCTGCTTTATAACAAAGTAAATCAGTTATACATATACATATGTTCCCATATCTCTTCCCTCTTGTGTCTCCCTCCCTCCCATCCTCGCTATCCCACTCCTCTAGGTGGTCACAAAGCACCGAGCTGATCTCCCTGTGCTATGCAGCTGCTTCCCACTAGCTATCTATTTTATGTTTGGTAGTGTATATATGTCCATGCCACTCTCTCACTTTATCACAGCTTACCCTCCCCCCTCCCCATATCCTCAAGTCCATTCTCTAGTAGGTCTGTGTCTTTATTCCCGTCTTGCCCCTAGGTTCTCCATGACCATTTTTGTTTTTTCTTAGATTCCATATATATGTGTTAGCATATGGTATTTCTTTTTCTCTTTCTGACTTACTTCACTCTGTATGACAGACTCTAGGTCCATCCACTTCACTACAAATAACTCAGTTTCATTTCCTTTTATGGCTGAGTAATATTCCATGTATATATGTGCCACATCTTCTTTATCCATTCATCTGTTGATGGACACTTAGGTTGCTTCCATGTCCTGGCTATTGTAAATAGAGCTGCAAGGAACATTTTGGTACATGGCTCTTTTTGAATTATGGTTTTCTCAGGGTATTTGCCCAGTAGTGGGATTACTGGGTCGTATGGTAGTTCTATTTTTAGTTTTTTAAGGAACCTCCATACTGTTCTCCACAGTGGCTGTATCAATTTACATTCCCACCAACAGTGCAAGAGTGTTCCCTTTCCTCCACACCCTCTCCAGCATTTATTGTTTCTAGATTTTTTGATGATGGCCATTCTGACCGATGTGAGGTGATATCTCATTGTAGTTTTGATTTGCACTTCTTTAATGATTAATGATGTTGAGCATTCTTTCATGTGTTTGTTGGCAATCTGTATATCTTCCTTGGAGGAATGTCTATTTAGGTCTTCCGCCCATTTTTGGATTGGGTTGTTTGTTTTTTGATATGGAGCTGCATGAGCTGCTTATAAATTGTGGAGATTAATCCATTGTCAGTTGCTTCATTTGCAAATATTTTCTCCCATTCTGAGGGTTGTCTTTTCATCTTGTTTATGGTTTCCTTTGCTGTGCAAAGGCTTTTAAGTTCCATTAGGTCCCATTTGTTTATTTTTGTTTTTATTTCCATTTCTCTAGGAGGTGGGTCAAAAAGGATCTTGCTGTGACTATGTCATAGAGTGTTCTGCCTATGTTTTCCTCTAAGAGTTTGATAGTGTCTGGCCTTACATTTAGGTCTTTAATCCATTTTGAGTTTATTTTAGTGTATGGTGTTAGGGAGTGTTCTAATTTCATACTTTTACATGTACCTGTCCAGTTTTCCCAGCACCACTTATTGAAGAGGCTATCTTTTCTCCACTGTATATTCTTGCCTCCTTTATCAAAGATAAGATGAAAATATGTGCGTGGGTTTATCTCTGGGCTTTCTATCCTGTTCCATTGATCCATATTTCTGTTTTTGTGCCAGTACCATACTGTCTTGATTACTGTAGCTTTGTAGTATAGTCTGAAGTCAGGGAGCCTGATTCCTCCAGCTCTGTTTTTCTTTCTCAACATTGCTTTGGCTATTCGGGGTCTTTCGTGTTTCCATACAAATTGTGAAATTTTTTGTTCTAGTTCTGTGAAAAATGCCAGTGGTAGTTTGATAGGGATTGCATTGAATCTGTAGATTGCTTTGGGTAGTAGAGTCATTTTCACAATGTTGATTCTTCCAATCCGAGAACATGGTATATCTCTCCATCTATTTACATCATCTTTAAGTTCTTTCATCAGTGTCTTATAATTTTCTGCATACAGGTCTTTTGTCTCCTTAGGTAGGTTTATTCCTAGATATTTTATTCTTTTTGTTGCAATGGTAAATGGGAGTGTTTTCTTAATTTCACTTTCAGATTTTTCATCATTGGTGTATAGGAATGCTAGAGATTTCTGTGCATTAATTTTGTATCCTGCTACTTTACCAAATTCCTTGATTAGCTCTAGTAGTTTTCTGGTAGAATCTTTAGGATTCTCTATGTATAGTATCATGTCATCTGCAAACAGTGACAGCTTTACTTCTTCTTTTCCAATTTGGATTCCTTTTATTTCTTTTTCTTCTCTGATTGCTGTGGCTAAAACTTCCAAAACTATGTTGAATAACAGTGGTGAGAGTGGGCAACCTTGTCTTCTTCCTGATCTTAGTGGAAATGGTTTCAGTTTTTCACCATTGAGGACGATGTTGTCTGTGGGTTTGTCATATATGGCCTTTATTATGTTGAGGAAAGTTCCCTCTATGCCTACTTTCTGGAGGGTTTTTATCATAAATCGGTGTTGAATTTTGTCGAAAGCTTTTTCTGCATCTATTGAGATGATCATATGGTTTTTCTCCTTCAGTTTTTTAATATGGTGTATCACATTGATTTGCGTATATTGAAGACTCTTTGCATTCCTGGGATAAACCCCACTTGATCATGGTGTATGATCCTTTTAATGTGCTGTTGGATTCCGTTTGCTAGTATTTTGTTGAGGATTTTTGCATCTATGTTCATCAGTGATATTGGCCTGTAGTTTTTTTTCTCTGTGACATCTTTGTCTGGTTTTGGTATTAGGGTGATGGTGGCCTTGTAGAATGAGTTTGGGAGTGTTCCTCCCTCTGCTATATTTTGGAAGAGTTTGAGAAGGATAGGTGTTAGCTCTTCCCTAAATGTTTGATAGAATTCGCCTGTGAAGCCATCTGGTCCTGGGCTTTTGTTTGTTGGAAGACTTTTAATCACAGTTTCAATTTCAGTGCTTGTGATTGGTCTGTTCATATTTTCTGTTTTTTCCTGGTTCAGTCTCAGAAGGTTGTGCATTTCTAAGAGTTTGTCCATTTCTTCCAGGTTGTCCATTGTATTGGCATAGAGTTGCTTGTAGTAATCTCTCATGATCCTTTGTATTTCTGCAGTGTCAGTTGTTACTTCTCCTTTTTCATTTCTAATTCTATTGATTTGAGTCTTCTCCCATTTTTTCTTGATGAGTCTGGCTAATGGTTTATCAATTTTGTTTATCTTCTCAAAGAACCAGCTTTTAGTTTTATTGATCTTTGCTATCATTTCCTTCATTTCTTTTTCATTTATTTCTGATCTGATCTTTATGATTTCTTTCCTTCTGCTACCTTTGGGATTTTTTTTGTTCTTCTTTCTCTAATTGCTTTAGGTGTAAGGTTAAGTTGTTTATTTGAGATGTTCCTTGTTTCTTAAGGTAGGATTGTATTGCTATAAACTTCCCTCTTAGAACTGCTTTTGCTGCATCCCACAGGTTTTGGGTCGTCGTGTTTTCATTGTCATTTGTTTCTAGGTATTTTTTGATTTCCCCTTTGATTTCTTCAGTGATCTCTTGGTTATTAAGTAGTGTATTGTTTAGCCTCCATGTGTTTGTATTTTTTACAGATTTTTTCCTGTAATTGATATCTAGTCTCATAGCGTTGTGGTCAGAAAAGATACTTGATATGATTTCAATTTTCTTAAATTTACCGAGGCTTGATTTGTGACCCAAGATATGATCTATCCTGGAGAATGTTCCATGAGCACTTGAGAAGAATGTGTATTCTGTTGTTTTTGGATGGAATGTCCTATAAATATCAATTAAGTCCATCTTGTTTAATGTATCATTTAAAGCTTGTGTTTCCTTATTTATTTTCATTTTGGATGATCTGTCCATTGGTGAAAGTGGGGTGGTAAAGTCCCCTACTATGATTGTGTTACTGTTGATTTCCCCTTTTATGGCTGTTAGTATTTGCCTTATGTATTGAGGTGCTCCTATGGTGGGTGCATAAATATTTACAATTGTTATATCTTCTTTTTGGATCGATCCCTTGATGATTATGTAGTGTCCTTTGTCTCTTGTAACAGTCTTTATTTTAAAGTCTATTTTGTCTGATACGAGAATTGCTACTCCAGCTTTCTTTTGATTTCCATTTGCATGGAATATCTTTTTCCATCCCCTCACTTTCAGTCTGTATGTGTCCCTAGGTCTGAAGTGGGTCTCTTGTAGACAGCATATATACGGGTCTTGTTTTTGTATCCATTCAGCCAGTCTATGTCTTTTGGTTGGAGCATTTAATCCATTTACATTTAAGGTAATTATCAATTACCTTACATGTAATGTTATGGTATCATACATTCCTATCATACAATAGGAACATACATAATATGTATGTTCCTATTACCATTTTCTTAATTGTTTTGGGTTTGTTATTGTAGGTCTTTTCCTTCTCTTGTGTTTCCTGCCTATAGAAGTTCCTTTAGCATTTGTTGTAAAGCTGGTTTGGTGGTGCTGAATTCGCTTAGCTTTTGCTTGTCTGTAAAGGTTTTAATTTCTCCATCAAATCTGAATGAGATCCTTGCTGGGTAGAGTAATCTTGGTTGTAGGTTTTTCTCCTTCATCACTTTAAATATGTCCTGTCACTCCCTTCTGGCTTGCAGAGTTTCTGCTGAAAGATCAGCTGTTAACCTTATGGGGATTCCCTTGTGTGTTATTTGTTGTTTTTCCCTTGCTGCTTTTAATATTTTTTCTTTGTATTTAATTTTTGATAGTTTGATCAATATGTGTCTTGGCGTGTTTCTCCTTGGATTTATCCTGTATGGGACTCTCTGTGCTTCCTGGACTTGATTAACTATTTCCTTTCCCATATCAGGGAAGTTTTCAACTATAATCTCTTCAAATATTTTCTCAGTCCCTTTCTTTTCCTCTTCTTCTTCTGGCACCCCTATAATTCGAATGTTGGTGTGTTTAATGTTGTCCCAGAGGTCTCTGAGACTGTCCTCAATTCTTTTCATTCTTTTTTCTTTATTCTGCTCTGTGGTAGTTATTTCCACTATTTTATCTTCCAGGTCACTTATCCGTTCTCCTGCCTCAGTTATTCTCCTATTGATCCCTTTTAGAGAATTTTTAATTTCACTTATTGTGTTCTTCATCACTGTTTGTTTGCTCTTTAGTTCCTCTAGGTCCTTGTTAAACATTTCTTGTATTTTCTCTATTCTATTTCCAAGATTTTGGATCATCTTTATCATTATTCTGAATTCTTTTTCAGATAGACTGTCTATTTCCTCTTCATTTGTTAGGTCTGGTGGGTTTTTGCCTTGCTCCTTCATCTGCTGTGTGTTTTTCTGTCTTCTCATTTTGCTTAACTTACTGTGTTTGGGGTCTCCTTTTCGCAGGCTGCAGGTTCATAGTTCCTGTTGTTTTTGGTGTCTGTCCCCAGTGGCTAAGGATGGTTCAGTGGGTTGTGTAGGCTTCCTGGTGGAGGGGACTAGTGCCTGTGTTCTGGTGGATGAGGCTGGATCTTGTCTTTCTGGTGGGAATGTCCACGTCTGGTGGTGTGTTTTGGGGTGTCTGTGGCCTTATTATGATTTTAGGCAGCCTCTCTGCTAATGGGTGGGGTTGTGTTCCTGTCTTGCTAGTTGTTTGGCATAGGGTGTCCAGCACTGTAGCTTGCTGGTCGTTGAGTGAAGCTGGGTCTTGGCGTTGAGATGGAGATCTCTGGGAGATTTTCGCCATTTGATATTACGTGGAGCTGGGAGGTCTCTTGTGGACCAGTGTCCTGAACTTGGCTCTCCCACCTCAGAGAAACAGCCCTGGCGCCTGGCTGGAGCACCAAGAGCCTTTCATCCACACAGCTCAGAATAAAAGGGAGAAAAATCAGAAGGAAAGAAAGAAAGAAGATAAAATAAAATAAAGTAAAATAAAATAAAATAATTAAAATAAAATATAAAAAATAATTATTAAGAAAAAAAATTTTTTAAGTAAAAAAAACAAAACAAAACAAAAAAATGGACAGGCAGAACCCTAGGACAAATGGTAAAAGCAAAGCTATACAGACAAAATCACACAAAGAAGCATACACATACACACTCAGAAAAAGAGAAAAAGTGAAAAAAATATATATATATCTTTGCTCCCAAAGTCCACCTCCTCAATTTGGGATGATTCGTTGTCTATTCAGGTATTCCACAGATGCAGGTACATCAAGTTGATTGTGGAGATTTAATCCGCTGCTCCTGAGGATGCTGGGAGAAATTTCCCTTTCTCTTCTTTGTTCGCACAGCTCCTGGGGTTCAGCTTTGGATTTGGCCCCGCCTCTGCATGTAGGTCGCCTGAGGGTGTCTGTTCCCGCTCAGACAGGACGGGGTTAAAGGAGCAGCTGATTCGGGGGCTCTGGCTCACACAGGCCAGGGAGATGGAGGGGTACGGAGTGTGGGGCGAGCCTGCAGCGGCAGAGGCCGGCATGACATTGCACCAGCCTAAGGCACCATGCGTTCTCTCTGGGAAGTTGTCCCTGGATCACGGGACCCTGGCAGTGGCGGGCTGCACAGGCTCCCGGGAGGGGAGGTGTGGATAGTGACCTGTGCTTGCACATAGGCTTCTTGGTGGCGGCAGCAGCAGCCTTAGCGTATCATGCCCGTCTCTGGGGTCTGCGCTGATAGCCACGGCTCGTGCCTGTCTCGGAGCTCCTTTAAGAGGCGCTCTTAATACCCTCTCCTCGCGCACCAGGAAACAAAGAGGCAAGAAAAAGTCTCTTGCCTCTTTGGCAGCTCCAGACTTTTTCCCGGACTCCCTCCCGGCTAGCTGTGGCGCACTAGCCCCTTCAGGCTGTGTTCACGCAGCCAACCCCAGTCCTCTCCCTGTGATCCGACTGAAGCCCGAGCCTCAGCTCCCAGCCCCCGCCCGCCCCGGCGGGTGAGCAGACAAGCCTCTCGGGCTAGTGAGTGCTGGTCGGCTCTGATCCTCTGTGCGGGAATCTCTCCGCTTTGCCCTCCGCACCCCTGTGGCTGCACTCTCCTCCGTAGCTCCGAAGCTTTCCCCTCCGCCACCCTCAGTCTCTGCCCACGAAGGGGCTTCCTAGTGTGTGGAAACCTTTTGTCCCTCACAGCTCCCTCCCACTGGTGCAGGTCCTGTTCCTATTCTTTTGTCTCTGTTTTTTCTTTTTTCTTTTGCCCTACCCAGGTATGTGGGGAGTTTCTTGCCTTTTGGGAGGTCTGAGGTCTTCTGCCAGCGTTCAGTAGGTGTTCTGTAGGAGCTGTTCCACATGTAGATGTATTTCTGATGTATTTGTAGAGAGGAAGGTGATCTCCACGTCTTACTCTTCCGCCAACTTGAAGCTCCTCCCAGTCCTATCTTATTTTATAAATTTTATAAATAAGAGAAAGGCATGAGAAAATAAAGGTGTTTAAATTGACATGGCTTATTAATGTCTCAGCTGGAATTAGGATCCAGGTCTTCTGACTCTAGTCCTATCTTCTCTCTACCACATTTTATTTTAATTTTATCACTGGTAACTAGTTGTAAACATTTTAGTAAGAACATTATTAACAAGAAAAACAAAATACAGTAATTAGAGAGAAAATTAAAATAGCTGATCTGGGAAATGAAAATAAGTCTATTAGGGTTAAAATTTAAGCTACTAGGAATAGCTTGAAAATATTCCAAAGACAAATCAACTGTCCCAAACTTGATAATTAAAAATCAATAAAAGTTTCAAGAAACAAAAAGTGTTACTCATATACATTTATAAACCATTGAAACACTATTAAAAACAACCCAAATGTCCATCAAAAGATGAATGGATAAGCAAAATGTGGTATATACACACAATGGAATATTACATAGCCATAAAAAGGACTGAAGTTCTTCTACATGCTACAACATGGATGAACCTTGAAAACATTATGCTAAGCGAAATAAGCCAGACACAAAAGGAAAAATATTGTATGATTCTTATCACTTACATGAAATATATACGATAAGCAAATTCATAGAAATAGAAAGTAGAGTATAGATTACCAGGAGCTGGTGGAGGCAATAATGAAGAGTTATTGCTTAATGGGTACAGAGTCTCTATTTGGGGTGATGAAAAGTTTTTAAAATACTGGAGGGACTTCCCTGGTGGCACAGTGGTAAAGAATCCGCCTGCCAGTGCAGGGGACATGGGTTCAATCTCTGGTCAGGGAAGATCCCACATGCCGCGGAGCAACTAAGCCCGTGTGCCACAACTACTGAGCCTGCGCTCTAGAGCCCATGAGCCACAACTACTGAGTCCATGCACCACAACTACTGAAGCCTGTGCGCCTAGAGCCCATGATCCGCAACAAGAGAAACCACTGCAATGAGAAGCCTGCGCAGCGCAACGAAGAGTAGCCCCTGCTGGCCGCAACTAGAAAAAGCCCACGTGAAGCATCGAAGACCCAACGCACCCAAAAAAATAAATAAATAAAATAGTGGCGATGGTCCTACAACAATTAAAAATGTCACTGAATTATACACTTAAAAATGGTTAAAATGGCAAATTTTAAGTACTATTTTATCCCAATCTTTAAAAGTAAAAAAAAAAAATTAAAAAGACCACTATTAAATTACCTATATTTATTTTATAATAAAAAATGTTCAGAAACACCATCCTATGCATGACCAAAGATTCTAAATCTTATCTGAAATATTTATTCATACAAGTCGTTGTTAAATCCATATGTGTTACGCAGTAGATGGATGGATGGATGGATGGAGGGATGGAGGGATGGATAGATGAAAGGAATAAAAGCAGACAGCCCAGCCTATCACACCTACCTGACAGAGTTGCTAGAAAGATCAAATTAAATGATGTAAAAGTGTTTCAAAATCATAAGGCACTATATAAGTATATTTTGAGTTACATATCCCCAAAATTGAAGCTAAAAGTGATAATACTCTGGGAGAAAATACAGTTTCAATAAAGGATAAAATGTTTGTAAAACCAAGGAAGAATTACTTTTAAAAAGTGTCTGCATGTTTTAAAAATTACAGGAATATCTCATTTTATTTTGCTTCACAGATATATTTTTTTTTTTTTTTACAAATTGAAGGTTTGTGACAACCCTTTACTGAGCAAGTTTGTTGCACCATTTTCCCAACAGCGTTTGCTCATTTCGTGTCTCTGTGTCACATTTTTAGTAATTCTTGCAATATTTCAAACTTCATTATTGTTATATTTGTTATGTTGATCTGTGATCAACGATCTTTGTTGTTACTCTTGCAAGAAGATTATGACTCGTTGAAATCTTGCAGTTTTTAGGGACTTCCCTGGTGGTCCAGTGGTTAAGAATCCACCTTCCAATTCAGGGGACGCAGGTTTGATCCCTGGTCAGGGAACTAAGCGCCCACATGCCACAGGGCAACTAAGCCCGCGTGCTGCAACTACAGAGCCCACGTGCTCTGGAGCCTGTGCGCCGCAACTAAGATCCAACGCAGCCAAAAATAAATAAATTTTAAAAATAAATATAAAAAGAGTGCTATATTTTAAAAAAAGAAAGCTTGCAGTTCTTAGCAATAAAGTATTTTTTTGGCAATAAAGTATTTTTAATTAAGGTACTCTGTACATTTTTTTTAAGACATAATGCTACTGCACACTTAATAAACTACAGTATGGTGTAAACAAAACTTTTATATGTACTGGGAAACCAAAAAAGTTTGTGTGACTTACTTTAATATTTGCTTTATTGCAGTGGCCTGGTACCAAACCACACTATTTCTGAGGTATGCCTGTACTACATATTTTATAATTAAGAAAAAATATAATCCTTTCAAAGAGCTAAGGAACTATCCTCTTTTTTCTTTCCATTTCATAAATGGGAATAACCATCTATGAAAAGTTGAAAATGGTAAAATATCTGTCCCAGTGCTTTTCAAACTTTAATGTGCATATGAATTACATATGAATTACCCAAAGATGATTATTTCTTGAATCATGTTGCCACATGATTTGAGGGGCTGAATAGTGGCTTCCCCAAAACATTCCCAACCTAATCCTCGAAATTTGTGAATCCTAATTTACATGCGAAAGGGACTTTGCAGATATGATTAAATTAAGACCTCAAGATGGAGATATTATCCTGGATTATCTGACTGGGCCCTAAATGTAATCACAAGTGTCCTTTTAAGGGGGAGGCAGGAGGAGACAGAGTGAGAAAAAGGCGATGGAAACAGAGAAAGAGAGAGACTGGAAGATGCTACGCTGCAGTCTTTGAAGATGGGCTATGAACCAAGGAATGCAGGCAGTTTCTAGAAGCTAGAAAAAGCAACGAAGCAGATTTTCCCAAAGACCCTCCACAAGGATGCAGGCCTGCTGACGCCTCGATTTTAGCCCTTTGAAACTGATTTCAGACTTGTGTTCTTGTTTTATTTTTATTTTATTTTTGGCTGCACCACATCACATGGCTTGTGGGATCTTAGTTCCCCGACCAGGGATCAAACCCGGGCCCTCAGCAGTGAGAGTTCAGAGTCCTAACCACTGGCCTGCCAGGGAACTCCCCAGACTTGTGCTCTTTTAAGCCACTAATCTATAGTAATTTATTACAAGCAGCAAGAGGAAATTAATACAAATCATGCATTATGATACAAATCATAATTTCGATTTCTTTAAAAAGGAACTTACATGCTTATTAGAAGTGTTGTTTATAACACTAAAAATACAGTAATAACTTAAACTCCAAAAAGAAATTTTAAAAGTATGCACAACCATTAAAAACTATCATAGAGGGACTTCCCTGGTGGCACAGTGGTTAAGAATCCGCCTGCCAATACAGGGGACATGGGTTGAAGCTCTGGTCCAGGAAGATCCCACATGCCACGGAGCAACTAAGTCCATGCACCACAACTACTGAGCCTGTGCTCTAGAGCCCATGAGCCACAACTACTGAGCCCGTACACCACAACTAATGAAGCCCGTGTGCCTAGAGCCTGTGCTCCACGAGAAGCCACCGCAACGAGAAGCCCACACACCACAACGAAGAGTCGCCCCCGCTCTCTGCAACTAGAGAAAGCCCGTGCGGAGCAACAAAAACCCAATGCAGCCATAAATAAATAAATAAATTAATTAATTTATTTATTTATTTAAAAAACTATCAAAGAAAGATTTAGTTATGTGGAATACATGAAGATATATTAAGATTTTTAAAAAGCAGGTTACGATACTATATAGTTTTTAAAAAAGTTATACTTATGTGTACATATTTTGTTTCCTATAGTGTTACAGACTGAATTGTGTCTCCCCAAAGTTCTTACGCTATTGTTATTCTCTAACCTCCAATGTGATTATACTTGGTGACAGGGCCTTTAGGAGGTAATTAAGGTTAAATGAGGTCAGAAGAGCAGGGTCCTCATGATAGAATTAGCACCCTTATAAGAACAGACACCTGAAAGCTTGCTCACTCATGCTCTCAATCTCTAACCATCATGTGAGAACATAGTGAGAAGAGGCCGTGGAAGAGGTCTCCTACTATACCAGAAACAACCTGCTAGCACCATGATCTTGGACTTCTAGCCTCTAGAACTGTGAGAAAATAAACTTCTTTTAAGCCACCCAATCTATGGGATTTTGCCATGGCAGCACAAGCTATTATTACAGATTTTAGTATTGAGAAGTGGGGTGTTGCTTTAAGGAATACCTAAAAATGTGGAAGAAGCTTTGGAACAGTAATGGGTGGAGGCTGGAAGAGTTTGGAGGTGGCATGCTAGAAATATGGGTATTAAAGGTGATTCTGGTGAGATCTCAAACGGAAATGAGGAACATGTTATCGGAAACTGGAGAAAAGGTGACCCTTGTTATAAAGTGGCAAAGAACTGGCTGAATTTAGTGTTCGGTGGAAGGTAGAACTTCCAAGTAATGAAACTGGCTATTTAGCTGAGGTTTCTAAGTGAAGTACTGAAGGAGTGGCTTGGTTCCTCCTGACTGTTTATAGTAAAATGCAAAATGGGATATATGAAGAAGAAATTGTTAAGCAAAAAGGAACCGGAACCTAAAAATTTGGAAAATTCTCAGCCTATCTATATTGCAAATTAGACAGCATGTTCTGAAGAGGACATCAAGGGTGTGGCTGGATCATCACTCCATAAAAAGCTTATGGTATTATAAGAGCCAAAACAATGCCAGTTTGAACTGAAGGGGATAGTGACAGGACAAAATGAAGGAAGGCTGACCGACTTCTTGGATTTGAAAGGACTGGAGAGTATTTCGCTGCAAATATCAGCTATTCTTCAAGAAGAGGGAAAAATGACCCTGAAGGCCATTCAGAGGTCATCAGGGCTACTACCTCATTTTCAACAGGCCAGATGACCTCTGCCAGAGGTCAAGGGCAGAACCTCCACCTAGAGTTGTGGGGTGATGCTGCCACGCCAGTGGGCCTGGAAGGCAGAGTATCAAACCAAAAAGGATTAATGTCAAGCCTTAAGATCTAATGGAATTTGCCTGGCTAGGTTTTGGACTTCCTTGGGACCCATCACTCCATTTTTCCTTCTGATTTTTTCCTTTAGAATGAGAATGTCTATCCTACCATTGTATTTTGGAAAGACTTAACTTGTCAAGTTTCACAGGTTCACAGCTGGAGAATTCTGCCTCAGAAAGAACTGTACCTGAGGACTTCCCCACTTCCAATGCAGTTGGCCTGGGTTCAATCCCTGGTCAGGGAACTAGATCCCACATATATGCCGCAACTAAGAGTTCGCATGCCACAACTAAGACCCGGTACAATCAAATAAAAATAATTATTAAAAAAAAAAAAAGAACTGTACCTGGAATCTCACTGGTATCTGATTTAGAGGATATTTTAATGAGACTTTGTACTTTAGAGTTGATGCTGGAATGAGTTAAGACTTTGGGGGCTGTTGGGATAGAATGTATGTATTTTGCATGTGAGGACATGAATTTGCGGGGACCAGGGGCAGAATGCTATGGACTGAACTGTGTCCTCTCAAAATTCATATGTTGAAGCCCTACCTCCAATGTGACTATTTGGAGATAGGGCTTTTAGGAGGTAATTAATGTTAAATGAGGTTATAAGGGTGGATTTCTCACAGGATTGGTGGCCTTATAAGACAGGAAAAGAGACCGGTCTCTATCTATGCGCATTCACCTAGGAAGGTCCTTGTGAGCAAACAGTGAGAAGGCAGCTGTCTGCAAGCAAGGAAGACAGCCCTTACCAGAACCAGACCATACTGGGACACTGAGAAAATACCATGAGAAAATTCTGTTTTGTAAGTTTATGGTATTTTGTTACTGCAGCCCAAGCGGACTGCTTATTATAACTAGAAAAATAAATATCTTTTCAGCAGCACAACTTTGAAAGGCTCTGATATGAAAATTTTATTTAAAAAGAGTTGCAAACAAAAAGAAATACACTTGGCTTTGTCAATATTCAGGGTCTCATATATATATATTTTTTAACATCTGTATTGGAGTATAATTGCTTTACAATGGTGTGTTAGTTTCTGCTTTGTAACAAAGTGAATCAGTTATACATATACATGTTCCCATATCTCTTCCCTCTTGCATCTCCCTCCCTCCCACCCCTCTAGGTGGTCACAAAGCACCGAGGTGATCTCTCTGTGCTATGCGGCTGCTTCCCACTAGCTATCTATTTTACGTTTGGTAGTGTATATATGCCCATGCCACTCTCTCACTTTGTCCCAGCTTACCCTTCCCCCTCCCCATATCCTCAAGTCCATTCTCTAGTAGGTCTGTGTCTTTATTCCCGTCTTGCCCCTAGGTTCTCCATGACCATTTTTTTTTTCTTAGATTCCATATATATGCGTTAGCATATGGTATTTCTTTTTCTCTTTCTGACTTACTTCACTCTGTATGACAGACTCTAGGTCCATCCACCTCACTACAAATAACTCAATTTTGCTTCTTTTTATGGCTGAGTAATATTCCATGTATATATGTGCCACATCTTCTTTATCCATTCATCTGTTGATGGACACTTAGGTTGCTTCCATGTCCTGGCTATTGTAAATAGAGCTGCAGTGAACATTTTGGTACATGACTCTTTTTGAATTATGGTTTTCTCAGGGTATATGCCCAGTACTGGGATTGCTGGGTTGTATGGTAGTTCTATTTTTAGTTTTTTAAGGAACCTCCATACTGTTCTCCATAGTGGCTGTATCAATTTACATTCCCACCAACAGTGTAGGAGTGTTCTCTTTTCTCCACACCCTCTCCAGCATTTATTGTTTGTAGATTTTTTGATGATGGCCATTCTGACTGGTGTGAGATGATATCTCATTGTAGTTTTGATGTGCGTTTCTCTAATGATTAATGATGTTGAGCATTCTTTTATGTGTTTGTTGGCAATCTGCATATCTTCTTTGGAGAAATGTTTATTTAGGTCTTCTGCCCATTTTTGGATTGGGTTGTTTGTTTTTTTGATATTGAGCTGCATGAGCTACTTGTAAATTTTGGAGATTAATCCTTTGTCAGTTGCTTCATTTGCAAATACTTTCTCCCATTCTGAGGGTTGTCTTTTTGTCTTGTTTATGGTTTCCTTTGCTGTGCAAAAGCTTTTAAGTTTCATTAGGTCCCATTTGTTTATTTTTGTTTTTATTTCCATTTCTCTAGGAGGTGGGTCAAAAAGGATCTTGCTGTGATTTATGTCATAGAGTGTTCTGCCTATGTTTTCCTCTAAGAGTTTGATAGTGTCTGGCCTTACATTTAGGTCTTTAATCCATTTTGGGGTCTCATAGTTCTTTTAAAGTACAGTATTATAATGCTTTATAAAATGACCTCTTAACAGTATCTGATGCCTGGTAACACTGATATTTATCACTTAACAACCCCCTTACTCTTGATGTTATGATTTGAGTAGATAGACTATAAAATGACAGGTAATTTTTTATAATGACTTCATTAATTATAATAAAAACATATGCCTTAAAGCCCTCAAAAATAAGATAGTTACAATTAGTTATCCTATACTAAAGTAGTCATTTGAAATTAGTCTTACATAATTAGGATGACCATAAGCCTGATTTGCCTGGGACAGTCCTGATTTATGTCCTGGTATAATTGTTAGCAGTGCCTATTTTCATTCTTTAAAAAGTCCTTGCCAACTATGGTTAGTCTATGTATAATCAATTACAGAATAATTACATTTTTAAAATTTTATGAATTTAGTGTTCAGTCTGGGACAGGAAATACCAACTGTCACTAAAGTCTGGAAAATATGGTTGTCACGGTATATAATATTCAATTACTTAAATAATTTTCTTCCACTGGGAGTCAAAGTAAATTTTGTAAATGAATTAAGAAGCACTAAGAACCAGGTACCAAAACATTTTAAAATTTTGAAACCACTCAAGAATCCAAATTTTTAATTTATTCAAGCAGTATTAAGATTATTCAAAGGAAAATGTCAATACACCTAGAACTGGATCACACCATGTTTCAAAAATATAGAAATAAATGACTGTAAGCTTATCAACTTGACAACATAGATATATGTTCCAGTCAATGTTCTAGATGGGATAACAACTCCAAAGTCCTTCCTTTAATGTTACAAAATAACATTAAAAACTGAACAAATGACTTCGATTTTAGGATTGGGGTCACTAAAATCAGACTGGTCATCCAAAATTTGTATCCTACTCATAAACTGAATGTAATGATATGCTGACTCATGGTGCTGGCTTTTCTTCATAATAGAAACATGTCATTTTTGAGAATTATCAAAGCTACATTTAAAGAGGAGAGCACAATAGGAATGTGAAAAAAATCTTTTCTTCCTAGAAATGTCTAGGCAATTGGCAAAGAAAGGAGGAAAAAACAGTCTGAATATTAAATTCAGATTGGCCACAAGCGATCAGCTTTCCACATTTGCAAAATACAATACCTGTATCATCTCTACTGAATGTTACTGAAAATGAAAACAGGGTTAAATACAACTGTAGAACACTGCTTAGTTTAGAAAAACTCTTTCAGAGAATCCTATTTGTTAAGTATTTTCACTTAATATAGACCTGATCCATTCACTCACCATTCACTTAATATAGACTGGATTCATTCACGCCACAGTGTTTATATTCTAAAGTAACGAGTCTACTACTTGTAAGCACTGCATCTCTCACAGCATCAATACATATGTATACTCTGAGACTAGTCTTTGGATTCCTTTTCTTCCTCTGAGTCCCGTGACCGCTTCCGGATATTCAATGAACCTTCTGTTTGCAATGAACGTGCAGTAGCAACAACAGCATCTCTAAATCCCTGAGGCTGCAAGATGAAAAAATATACAAGTATGCTTTAAGAACATCTAAAATAACAACTGGTCTTCCAAATATTTTAAAGTAATTGATAAAAGAGCTACTTTATTCTTGGGATAGAAGTTATCAACCACTGTGAATGAAGAGGATAAACCTCAAAGATAGCCAGGGCTATAATAGGGTAATTTTTATCTAGAGTATGTGTATGTATTTACTTATATATACACATACACAGAAATATAGTACATTATAAAAATATTCTCTAAAAGTCAATCCTAACAAACTTTACAGTGGCTCTATTGGAAGAGGTGAAAGGAAGTAACATGCACTAATTACTTAGGTACTTTAGAAATATTTTCACAATTAAATACTCTAATGAATTGGGAGATTGGGATTGACATATATACACTAATACGTATAAAACAGATAACTAATGAGAACCTGCTGTATAGCACAGGGAACTCCACTTTGCTGTACAGCAGAAACTAACACAACATTGTAAAACAACTATACCCCAATAAAAATAAATAAATACTCTAAAATAAAAAGTCCCAATTAGATACTTTAAATACACCTGGGCAGTGCAAAGACTAAGTAGATAATTCAGTTTCAGAATCTCCTTCTATTTCTGTTTTTGTCCTTAAAAAATGAGATGCCAAGAATATATCTGATTCAACACTATCGATAAATATGCATTATTTTAGCCAAAAATGTATTTTCTATGATGTAAAATTACTGGAAAATTAACACTTTAAAGTGGGATATATTTCACTTATATGTGGAATCTAAAAAAATAACAAGAAACTAGTGAATACAACAAAAAAGAAGCAGACTCACAGATATAGAGAACAAACTAGTGGTCACCAGTGGGAAGAGGAAAGTGGGGAGGGGCAATAATGAGGTAGGGGATTAAGATGTACAAACTACAACACTATGCATAAAATAAACTACAAGAATATTATTGTACAACATGGGGAATATAGCCAGTATTTTACAATAACTATAAATGGAGCATAACCTTTAAAAATTGTGAATCACTATAATGTACATGTGTAACTTATATAATATTACATATCAACTATACTTCAATAAAAAAAGAAAAAAGTGGGATATATTTGATGGCTATGATAGGTCTATAATATGTGCAGATCAAAATGAGTAATGCTGTTATTTTTTTCTTTTCTGAAGATCTTTAACGACCTTTACTTTAAAAATCTAATATCCTGACATTACACATGGCATGGAACACACTCCCCTACAAATAAGTATTTCCTCTGTTCTTAAGAATAAATTTCAGTTCAATTGTGACTAGAGAATTCTTTACATATACTACTGTTTTGGGGATAATGTTCTAAGCATCAAAAGCTGTCCTCAAATATGCTTGCTGCCTACAGAAGTTAACAGAAGCAATTTGTAAATGCTCTCTTCAGATAATTACTGCCCACTAACACCAAAATCCCACTCTAATCAAATAATACTGACTGTGATTTGAAATAGTACTGTAGCATCCTTCTGGCTTGGTGATTTGTACAATGTTGCCAACCTGCTTAGAGAAAAAGAATAAATGTACACAAACACATGATCTTAATTAGTTCAGACGACTGATTTTGTAATTTAAACTCATAGCTTTTTACTATAATTCTATTATTTTGTTCTCTAAGAACACAGAAAGCAAAGAAATATCAAAAATACTCCCTTAAAACAACAGCTATATGTATACATGTAATAATTATTACATATAATAGATTTGTTTACATAAGTGAAATTTTAAAACAACCAAAAAGGCCAATGACTGATTCAAATAAATTATTTTATACATGACAAGATACTATTTACACTTAAGAAAATAAAGTGGAAGAAAATATTTAATGAGATTGGAAAATATTAATAATATATGAAGTATAAGTTATACTGTATGAGCCCACATTTATGAGTAAGTATGTATATATACATTATATAGAAAAATTACTAAAAGACTACAATCAAAGGGATTTCCCTGGTGGTCCAGTAGGTAAGACTCCGTGCTCCCAATGCAGGGGGTCTGGGTTCGATCCCTGGTCGGGGAACTAGATCCCGCATGCATGCTTCAACTAAGATCCGGCGCAGCCAAAATAAATAAATAAATATTAAAACAAACAAAAACAAAACAAAAACTACAATCAAAAAGTAAAGTTGGGGGCTTCCCTGGTGGCGCAATGGTTGAGAATCTGCCTGCCAATGCAGGGGACACGGGTTCGAGCCCTGGTCTGGGAAGATCCCACATGCCGCGGAGCAACTGGGCCTGTGAGCCACAACTACTGAGCCTGAGCGTCTGGAGCCTCTGCTCCGCAACAAGAGAGGCCGCGATAGTGACAGGCCCGCGCACCGCGATGAAGAGTGGCCCCCACTCACCGCAACTGGAGAAAGCCCTCGCACAGAAACGAAGACCCAACACAGCCAAAAATAAACATAATAAATAAATAATAAATAAAAATTAAAAAAAACAAAAAAACAAAAAACAAACAAAAAAAGTAAAGTTGCTGTTACAAGGTAAAAGTTGTTTTTTTGTTTGGTTATCTACATCTTTCTACAGTAATTGTGTATTTTTTAATGTGTTATAATGGAAATATTAATATAATTTCTTGGTATTTAAATGAGGAACACATACTCATATTATACTAATACAAATAATCTAGGAAAACACATTCTTTCAAAATACTTATGTTCAGAAAAATCGCTGTCAAAACAGGACAAGGTCTGTTTAGGTATGATTTTACTGTGTACTCTACAAAGTAAATAATATAAAACTGAAAGCTGAAAGTAGTTGAGAAATAAAATTCTAAACTCTTATTAACTATGCTCAAATACCGTAACAGCAACAAATACAGCTGACCCTTGAACAATGCAGGGGTTAGGGGCACCAACCCCCACGCAGTCCAAAATCCAAATACTCTGCTCCAAAAACAAAGGAATTGATAAATGAGTCACCCAAGGGCAGGAAGCTGAAACCGTTTAGATAGAATCAGGACTCAAAACCCTAGTTCTTTTAACTCCACATACTTTGATCTCTAATTGAACACAAAAAAACTTTTCCCCACACATAAAGATCTGTAAAATGAAAATACAGATACTACATTTATTGAAAAAAATCTGCCTGTAAGTAGACCCATGCAATTCAAACCCTTGTTGTTCACTGGTCAACTGTATAAGAAAAACTTTTTTTTTTTTTTGGCCACACCGTGTAGCATGTGAGATCTTAGTTCCCTGACCAGGGATCAAACCCGCACCCCCTGCAGTGGAAGCATGGGGTCTTAATCACTGGACCACCAGGGAAGTCCCTAAGCAAAAACTTTTAAAGTGCCTTTTAAAAATTACTTTAAAACTGATATAATTTATTCACAATAGCTAAAAGGTAGAAGCAACCCAAGTGTCTGACAGATGAATGGATAAACAAAAGGTGGTATATACATACCATGGAATATTGCTCAGTGTTAAAAAGGAAAGGAATTCTGACATATGCTACAATGAACCTTGAAGACTTTACGCTAAGTCAAATAAAGCCAGTCACAAAAGGACCAATATTGTATGCTTCTGCTTATATGAGGTGCCTAGAGCAGTCAAATTCATAGAGACAGAAGGTAGAATGGTGGTTCCCAGGGGCTGGTAGGAGGGGAGGATGGGGAATTAGTATTTAATAAGCATGGAGTTTCAGTTTGGGAAGATGAAAAAGTTCTGGAGATGGATGGTGGTGATGACTGTAAAATAATATGAATGTACTTCATGCCACAGAATCGTACACTTAAATGGTTAAAATGGTAAATTTTATGTTATATGTACTTTACCACAATTTTTTTTTGGCCGCAGCATGCAGAATGCAGGATCTTAGTTCCCTGACCAGGGATCGAACCTGTGCCCCCCTATAGTGGAAGTGCAGAGTCCTAACCACTGGACGCCAGGGAATTCCCTACTTTACCACAATTTTAAAAAACTGATATAACTGTACAAAATGAGGATTCTAACTTAGAGAAAAATCATAGCCTCTCAGAGTTAAACGGATCATTTCTTTAAATGTAATATAATGTTGATTTGTTTTCAAAAATAATTCAAAAAGACATCTTGGTTTATGATGGTACTCTCTTAATTTTGAAATTGGCCCCTACTCAGGCATAATTCAAAAGAGGAGCACTCAGAGACCATCATCCATTAGCTTTTAGGTTTGTTCTTTCAGGATGAGAATAGAAGAATCCAAAATGTCATATCTTTGTAATAGCAACTGTATGCATAAATAAAATAACTGTTAAGTAATATGTAATATAAGAATAATTGTGTTAGGGAGTGAAATCATCAACTTTTACAATGCTTTAGGGCTGATGGTCTATCTTTAACGCAAAATAAAACAGAAAAAATAGAGGTATGGTGTATTTAAATCTATTTTATTAAAAAAACACACTCTTTTTGATCCAATAAAACAAAAATTAGCTAACCTTCTGAAAAATTAGTATCTAAATCACCTCATATCACCATATGTCCAAAAAGGTACCCAGTACATCCAACTTTTCTGAGAAAATTATTAAAAAGCAAATAAGATTTTAAGAAGCATTTATATGTTTATTAATAATCCTAACATCAAGTGGGCATTAAGTATTCAGGTTGAAAATCTTCCTCAAATTTCTAGGTAAAAATAAAATTTATATTTCATGTCTGCATCTCAAGAGATCTTTTTAAACAACAAACTAAACCAAAGAATCACTTGGCTCATGGTCCCAGCTGAGATGAAGCTTAACATATGGCTGAACTACATAGTTTAGGTCAGGAAGAAACAGGACAGAAGCACAATTTGTGCTTTAAAACTGAGACACATATGAAACACTGTGTGGGGGTGTTGATGTATTACTCCACTCTACCACCAGATCTCCTTGGCAAAGAGTGGTATAATTCTGAACAATCTTGGCCTCATATTATCATGAATATGCAAACTGGAGGAAAACCCACACAACATACCGGACAGACACGAAAGTATTTCTCTTAATAACTATTGGAATGTTATTCCATTATTAATCAAAGGGTAAAAATCAGGTGTTTCTAGTGAAGATGGGGACTGGGGCATGAGGCGGAACACTTAAATTCAATTCTCAACATAAATTTGGCTAGTCAAGGTCTTCAGTTTTCTGCTCAAACTAGAAGTGTTCATTTTTATAACTATTTTCCCCCAGCATGAATTTCTATTTCCATCCTTTCAAGATAAACTAAATTTTAAAACACATACAAGATTTCATGCAACTTTAATAACTTAAAGATATCAGATTTCAAACAATGAAGAACAAAACTATGTTGATTTTATTAAATGAGGTCAACTTATTCTGATTCTATAAAGTATGTACAGTACTTATCATATATCTATCATATATCATTAGAAAAAGGTTTTTACCTAAAAAGGAGGATAAGAGCTATACCTTCAGATTCGCTGGCAATCAATGCAATAATACAATTACATTCTAGAAACAGCAATTATAGGAGAAAAGGAATGGACTCTATTATAAAGTCAGCTAAAAAATGTGGATACTACTACCTATTTCATAGAGTTATTTGGAAAATAAAATGAAATTATATATATACACACACCAAGCACTTAGCATAATAAAGAACAGTTAATAAATATTCAAAAAATGGTAGCTATTATTTACTACTTTTTAATCTTTCTGGGCCTTGATCTTCTCACTGTTATGATAATTGGTACAGTGTTTTCAAAGAGTTATTGAAAGACTCACAGATATATAGAATAAATTAGTGGTTACCAGCGGGGAGAGGGAGGGGGCAATACAGGAGTAGGCGATTAAGAGGTACAAACTACTATGTATAAAATAAGCTACAAGGATACACTGTACAACACAGCAAATATAGCCAATATTTTATAATAACTATAAATGGAGCATAACCTTTAAAAATTGTGAATCACTATACTGTACACCTGTAACTTCCATAATAGTGTGTATCAACCATATTTAAGTTTTTTTAAAAGAGTTATTGAAGGGATTATATGAAATGTTGTATGTAAGGTACCCAGTTAAATACCTAGCACAAGCAAGCACTTATTAAAATGATAGTATGGGATACAGGTAAAAATTCATAGAACAGCACATTTCCCCTAAATCTATCTATTCAATGTCAGTGTTCTACGCCACTGTCTAATTTCTTGGGAAGGATTAGTAAGAAGCTGAAGTCATAAAATGGTTAACTCTTAAGAAAGTAAGCATGATTTTCTGATCTCATGGGTGCCTAACCAATGCTAACTTCTAGAATTTGACAAAGGCAGCAAACTTCTCCTTCTGACAAACGCATAAAAAGATGAAAGAAACATCTTTCTCTGCTCCTATTATTTTTCTCACTTCTTAGATGTATTCTATTAGTGAGTATGTAATACTAGAATAATAGTGGAAGACTACTACTGTATACTAGCTCAACGGGAACTTCTAATAACATTTAAATAGTGGGATGTGCTTTACAGAAACCTAAATCTGGGAAAATATAAGCGATATGTTCAAAAGACTCTCTTCTGGAGAACTGCTGCCAAATCTTTACAATAGGGTTTGTTGCTGAGAAAAGAACTGCTTTTGTGAATCCAGTACACAATGACTTATTTACAGAATTGGGGGGATGGGAGTTGAATGTAAAGAACTATGTATTATGGGGAAAAAAAGTTACCTGAGGTCTTTGGAAATGCCAGCTTTAAAAGAGACACAAACTGCATGAACTAGTTATAAAAGATGTATACAAATATAATAGGGTCAGCTATGAGCTCAGGGTCAGTAAAACCTAACTTGGTCAGGCTTGATTTTTTTCACTTTGTACAAGAATGAAGAAATGCAGAAAAAGAAATAGTATCTCTGACCAGACCCAATATGTATTTAAGCAATCCTTTTTTCCATTTTTGCCCACATGCTGTCTCAATTTCCCCATTGGAGTATTTCCAAACCAAGTTATCTAGGTTATACCAATTAACTTCAAAGCAGAGATGTTGGCATAAATCTGACATTTCTAGAAGTATAGAATAAAAGACTCCATGGCTTTCAATTGCCTATTTTAAAAAAATGAAAGGTGGTTTGTTCACTTGCTCAGCAGCTTTAAAAACAAAGGTTTCATGCTGCCACAGTTTTATTTTAAAGAACAATACTTGTGAAAGGCAAGTAAGTAACTGGATAATAAAAGTAGGACAGGAAAATATAAAAGAAAACAAAAACAGACACAATTTCATACAGGAAATACATTAACAAACTAAGAAAAACCATCCTATTTTCCACATAAATTAGTCCTAAAGCTAACCTCAAAGTTTTCCTTTTGTCCTGATTTTACTCTTCTTTCAATCCCTTCCAGGAACACAGAGTACCTACCTCCCTCTGCATGGTTAATAAATGGTACTTGATTTCAAAGAGCTTTAGAAGGTAGCATTCTTTGGCCACCTACTCATTTCAGGAGCACCTCATCATTTAAATATTCCAAAGAATTTCCTAGGTAGTTAAATGTGCAGTATAACAACATGTTTCTATGTTTGCTCTAGGTAATGAAGGCAACAAAAGCTTTAGTTCATGGGGTACTGTAGATCTCATCCACTGGACTAGCTCTAAGAAACTGATAAATGTTCAGTGTAATCAACCCAATACTCAGAATTATTAACTTATTTCTATACAGACCTTTGCTTCTGGTCCCAATGAAAGATTAGTCGTATTGTAGCAGCATGCCCCCAACTTTCCCCTGAGGGAAAAAGAACATGGTAACTGACTAAGTTATAAGTCTCTCAGAATGCCTCTGACCAAATACAGTTTTACTTTACTTAATTTAACATAACAAAAGTATATTTGGTTTCAAAAAACCTGGTACATGGGTAACATCCTGAGATTAATAGATTTTCACCTATCTGTGGAAATACTGCAGATCATTATCACTATCCTCTATTTGCTTTTAGAAAACTTTATAGTTTGAGTCAACATGTTTGTCAATCTTCCTTATCATCAGGCTTAATAACGTATTTCAGACCACCAGAAGAAAAGCAAAAGCTCTGACAGAATATTCTTAAAGATTTTAGTATACATGACCCTTGAAGCACTGTGTTCTAACAAAGCCCCGAGTAAGGTTAGAAAGAGTCATAAGCCTATTCATTACAGTTTGATTTGTATTTAAATGGATTCACCACTCCTCCTGCCTAAGACTGTGTGCTTTCTGAGGGAGTCATCTTATGAATATTTATATGCTAAGTACCTGACACAAGAGTTGCCAGAGAGTAGATGCTCAATAAATGTTAAACATCTGAAAGGATGAGTCAGTATCTAAAGGTACTGTGCTCCACGCTAAGATTTATCAATGAATAAGACAGTCTTCTCCACTTTCATGGAGCTTACAGGACTCAACAAGCATCAAATGAAAGAGGTAGAAAAAAATGTATTTAACTAAAAATGTTTATTTGATTAATTGCCTACCCAGTGCAGGAACCAGCAAGGCCTGATTTTTATCAATCTTCGTTGTCATCTGATTGGTTAAAATTACCTACAAAAGCAAAATGTGAGAAAATTAGGTGAGTCTCCTCCCAAATTTATCAAGTAAATAGTCACGTGATTTTAGTATTCTGAATATAATCTAATTTAAAGAAAGGTATATGTAGGTAATGAAAACTTTTCTGATATATTTTTTAGATATTACCCATAAAAATGAGTAAAATTATCTGAATACATGATTCTACTGAATATAAAACATTTTTTAACAGACTAGAACAAAGAAGTTCTTATTGTGATGATGGAAGAAAAAAAATATAGTAGATAATACATAAAGGTCTAAAGAGACCATGTGTAAAAACTTCATAACTAGGAGCACAGGAAACATGGCAGGCTGTGTTCTTTACCACTGTTGCCTCTCTAGAATACATTTATTCAAAGGAATATAAAATCCTTAATAAATAACTCAATGTTTATACTTTTAGGGGAGAGACAGTATTACCATTTACGATTTTACAGAAAAGAAAAAAAAAAACTGAGGCAAAGAATTATGAGAAGAGATCTAAAATCATAAAGAGAGCACAGTATAATTAGAAGAACTGGGAAAAAATAAAACCCAGTAACAGATCAACTGACCCAAAAACTATGACTATGCTAGTCTGCTGGTAATAGAGATATATGTGTTGCCTTACTCACAGATGCCCTCAAGGCTAAAAATATTGCTAATTCTTTTGGATTAAATAGTGGCCTATAGAAAAGATTCCATGTTTAGAAAGATAGTAATTTTATTTTATTTACTTATTCTTTGGCCGCACTGCATGGCATGCGGGATCTTAGTTCCTCAACCAGGGATCGAATCCGTGCCCCCTGCAGTGGAAGCATGGAGTCTTAACCACTGGACCACCAGGGAAGGCCCCAAAGATAGTAATTTTAGAGTAGAGAAAAAAGAAAGTGTTTAAGGCTAACTTAATACAGTAAAAGTCAGATTATCTGGCACCTTCTCATCCAAAATTCTCCAGAAATGGTTATTTTAAATATTGTTCCAATACAGATCTTCCCTCCAGAAATAAGACAGATACTACTCCAAGCTGAAACTGACAAAGAACTTCTAAGAAAAGCAATGAGAAAAGAACCTATTCTAAAAAAGACATCTATTTCTTAAGAAAACTGAAAAGAAAAGGCTGTTTGGCTCTTCCCACCACAGTGGTCAACACCCTAAAGTTTTTGTTTATCTACGAAGGAGAAATCTGTGATCCATCTAGAACTCAGTCAGGCACAAACTGGATGACAGCACTTCCTCCTAGTTCCTCTCCCCTTAAGTGCCATAGTGGTTTTCCCATGTCTTACCTTATTCCAGGTATCTTAGAACAAGCTAAGCAGGAATTTAAATTGGTAATTCACTAAAATATATGTCTTACCGGCATCCACAACATGTTGAATAATACTCTTTACACACTATCAAGTGTTTAATCTTTAGCAACTGGGATATTTACTTACACCAACACTTTTTGGTTAAAGGTGCACTATTCAATTCTGCAGCCATGAGCCATATATAGCTTTTTAAAACTAAATTAATTAAAACTAGAAATTCACTTCCTCTGAAGCATTAGCCACATTTCAAGTGCTCAACACCCATGGAACTACTGTATCAGACTGAGCATTTTCATCTTTTTTTTTTTTTTTTGGCTGCGTTGGGTCTTTGTTGCTGCACTCAGGCTTTCTCTAGTTGCGGTGAGCGGGGGCTACTCCTCATTGCGGTAGGCGGGCTTCTCATTGTGGTGGCTTCTCTTGTTGCAGAGCACAGGCTCTAGGTGCGCAGGCTTCAGTAGTTGCGGCGCGTGGGCTCAGTAGTTGCGGCGCGTGGGCTCAGTAGTTGTGGCTTGTGGGCTCTAGAGCACAGGCTCAGTAGTTGTGGCGCACAGGCTTAGTTGCTCCGTGACATGTGGGATCTTCTCAGGCCAGGGATCAAACCCGTGTCCCCTGCGTTGGCAGGTGGATTCTAAACCACTGTGCCATCAGGGAAGTCCTGAGCATTTTCTTCTTTGCAGAAAGTTATACCAGACAGCATTGGTTTAGAGAATATTATATACACATCTTACACATTATCCATTACACATCTTGAGGAAATTGTAAATAGACATACTGGCTTACCAGTTGTTCAACATCCCAAAATCAGAATTTGCGTTGTTAGCATATACTTACAATTAACAGTATTTCTGCAAAAATGTTGGGTTTACCATGACATAAATGAAAATTACTGTGTGATTACTCCAAGCTCCTAAAGAATGAGTCTTGGGAGTTCCCTAGTGGACTAGTGGATAGGATTATGGGCTTTCACTGCCATGGCCTGGGGTTCAATCCCTGGTCGGGGAATTGAGATCCCACAAGCTGCGCAGGCACGGCCAAAAAAAATTTAAAAGAATGGGTCTTAAAATAGTGAAGTGGGGACTTCCCTGGTGGCGCAGTGGTTAAGAATCTGCATGCCAATGCATGGGACACGAGTTCGAGCCCTGGTCTGGGAAGATCCCACATGCCACGGAGCAACTAGGCCAGTGCACCACAACTACTGAGCCCACACGCCTAGAGCCAGTGCTCCACAACGGGAGAAGCCACCGCAATGAGAAGCCCACACACAGCAATGCAACTAGAGAAAGTCCGTGCGCAGCAACGAAGACCCAACGCAGTCAAAAATAAATTAATTAATTTTCAAAAAAAAATAGTGAAGTAATAATCACTTTAAAATTATAAACTTCACTGCTTTAAAAATACTTCTGCTGCCCAAATGTCCTTCAACGGATGAATAAACAAAATGTGGTCTATCAATAAAATGCAAAATTATTCAGACATAAAAAGGATGTAGATACATGCCACGACATGGATGAATCTTGAACACACTATGCTAAGTGAAAGAAGCCAGACATAAAAGACCACATATTGTATGATTCTATTTATATAAAATATCCAAAAAGACAAATCCATAGAGACAGAAAGCAGACTAGTGGTTGTTAGTGGCTGAAGGGAGGGTGCAATGGGGAATGATGGTTAATGGGTAAGGGAGTTCTTTTTGGGGTGATGGAAATGTTCTAAAATTAGATAACTGTGATGGTTGCACAACTCTACAAATATACTAAAAAGCACTAAACTATGCTTTAAAAGGGTTAATTTTATGCTATGTTAATTATATCTAATAGAGCTGTTAAATTTTTTTCTGATAATAATCAAATAAATGCGTCTCTAAAAGGACTCTCTCCATATCAGTCTGCAAAGACTTAAAAAACTCAAAGTTGGTAAAAAAGTGGGAAAACAAGAATTCTCACGCATGTTATACACATGAAACTAATATAATATTGTAAATCAAAATATCTCCAAAAAAAGTCTATCTCCTATTTTAGAAAAAAAGTATAATTGGAATCTAATCAAGAGGAAACATCACAGAAACCCGAAATTGTAACTTTTTTTTTTTTTGCCACGCCATGTGGCATGTGGGATCTTAGTTCCCCGACCAGGGATTGAACCTGTGCCCCTGCACTGGGAGCATGGAGTCTTAACCACTGGATGGCCAGGGAAGTCCCCACAGAAACCCAAAATTAAGAGATAATCTCTAAAATCACTGGCTTCTATTCTTCAAAATACAGCAATGTCACAAAAACAAAGAAAGGGGGCTTCCCTGGTGGCGCAGTGGTTGAGAATCTGCCTGCCAATGCAGGGGACACGGGTTCGAGCCCTGGTCTGGGAGGATCCCACATGCCGCGGAGCAACTGAGCCCGTGAGCCACAATTGCTGAGCCTGCGCGTCTGGAGCCTGTGCTCCGCAACAGGAGAGGCCGCGATGGTGAGGGGCCCGCGCACTGCGATGAAGAGTGGCCCCCGCTTGCCACAACTAGAGAGAGCCCTCGCACAGAAACGAAGACCCAACACAGCCATAAATAAATAAGTAAAATTAAAAAAAAAAAAACAAAGAAAGGCAACTAAAGAGATACAACATCTAAAGGCAATATGCGATTCCAGTTGGCAAAAAGAACGGGAAAAATTTGCTGTGAAGGACATCATTGGGATAATTGACAGAACAGGAATATGGATTATATATTAAAGTGCTGTATCAATATTAAATTTCCTACATTTGATAACTATACTGTGGACACATACGAGAATATTCTTGTTCTTAGGAAATACACACTGAATATTATCAGATAAAAGGATATGATACATGCAACTCTTTTCAAAGTGTTCAGAAAAATATATACATAAACTCTGTGTGTGTTTGTGTATGTATAGAAAGAGAGTGGGGAGAGAGAATAAGAATGAAAAAGCAAACCTTGGGAAAGGTTATATGGGAGTTCTTTATACTATTCAAATCAACAAATAAAATTTTATCTTTTCCCCACTGAACTAAAAAAAAAAAAAAAAAAAAAGAAAGGATTCCCATTCATTGTTGTAGAGAATATACTCTGGAATCCACTTTCTGAGGGCAATTTGATAATATATTACAAAAGATTTAAAAATAGAGATATCTCACTGGCTTAATACTTTCAGAAATAACTGGACACACGGACAAAGAAGCATATATCAAGTTGTTGACTCCAGTGTTTTTCATGGTGAAACACTGGAGCCAACTTTAAAGACAATCAATAGAGAGAGAGGTGGTTAAAAAACTATGCCACAACCATACAGTAGAATACTATACAGATGTTAAGGTAAGGTACATTTATAAAGTAGTATGTATGGGAAGAGATTCATAGTATATTAAGTGAAAAACAAAAAACTGCTTTGCTTGATTTGAATATGATTTCACTTAAAAAATATGTTTATGTTTGCACAGAATAAGTTTGGAAAAATGTATACAACAAACTCAACAATAATCATCTCTGGGTAATAGATAATATAATTGCTTACTTCCTACACTTTCGATTGCTTAAAACTTTTTTTACATCAAGCAAATATAACTTAAAATTGTAAAATGTACTTATTAGCAAAGGTCATACATGCTTCTATAGATGCTAACTGGGAAATTAAAAATCAAGTAAAGAAGAATTTATAAACTAAGAGGAGAAAGTATGCACTCAACCCACAAAGTCCTACCTCTAGAAGTAGCTACTGTAAATGTTTTGGTCCTTTCAGATCTTTTTCTTCATATGTATAAATATAAATGCACATATATAACTTCTATTTTCTTCAAAAATTGGGATCACACTAAATATATTATTATGTAAGTTGAATTTTTTCACTTACTCATATATCTGGATATATCTTCTTCCATGTTAGTGCATGTATATTTACATTACTCTTAAACACTGCATAGTATTCCATGTTGTTGTTTAGATTACTTTTTTCTTTTTTTGGCTGTGCCGTGCAGCACAGCTTGCAGGATATCAGTTCCCCAATCAGGGATTGAACCCAGGCCATGGCAGTGAAAGCCTGGAATCCTAACCACTAGACCACCAGGGAACTCCCTAGATTACTTTTTTAATCAGAAAAGATGAAGCTATTTCTGTTAAAAAACAAAAACCTAAGGAACTATGCAACCCATTAACCTTGAGTGCCCCCTACTGGGGACTCTTCACTGATATTAACAGAATGCTAAATTACAAATTAATGCCAAGAAATAATTCAAAGACAGGACACTATGTTTTCAGCATATGGCAAAAAAATCTAAAAACTCAAAAGAAAAAATGTATGTTTTGAAATGATTTTAGTGAGGAGTTATTTACAAGTGATGTATTACAGCCTTGTGCAAAGGACTCTAATTGGGGGTAAAGACAAGAAAATCAAGGTAAGCAGTTTGATCTTCTCCCATCTCCCTCCCAGACAAGTGTGTATATTTGCGTCAGTGGTAGGATGAGGTTACAAAGAGGGAAGTGAGAACAGGCAATAAAAAAAAGTTTTTACCTCACTCCTTTTTTTTGTTTGTTTTTGTTTTTGGTTTTTTTTGGCCACAACACACAGCATGCAGGATCTCAGTTCCCCGACCAGGAATCGAATTCGCACCCACTGCAGTGGAAGTGCAGAGTCCTAACCACTTGACCACCAGGGAATCCCCTACCTTACTCCTTTTTATCTCTTTACTTCTGAACTTATCTTTACGTCTCTCCTCACACTACAAATCTAGAAGCGTTAGCTCCACCTCTAAACATCTAGGTTGTTTACACTGTGTAATTTTTCTATCCGTCTGAGTCTGTGATTATACACTATGTAATAATCAAAGACTCAAGAGTAAAAGAAAAATGGGGATGTTGGAAGAGCTTACCTGAAAAACATCAAGTAGGTTACAAAGAAAACAATGCAATTATCAAAGATGGCATTTCTTTATCAAAGTCCATTTTTATAATATGGCATCTTGATTATGCTTTTTATTTGCCAGGAAAACTGATATACAACACTTATGACTGGATTTAATATTTTTTATAGAAACCAAACCAAAACAAAACTACATTCAGAACTGTATATCTATATTATTTGCTTTTAGTCAAGCAAATTCTATTTTTGCTATTTCTAGACTTTAACATTTTATTTTTTTACTTTTATTTATTTATTTTTGGCCGTGCTGCGTGGCATGCGGGATCTTAGTTCCCTGACCAGGGATCCAATCTGTGCCCCCTACAGGGGAAGCATGAAATCCTAACCACTAGACTGCCAGGGAATTCCCTAGACTTTAACATTTTATATAAACTTGACTTTATAATAAAACTCCCTTTAGTAGTAATACTTACAGCTAATCTGTGGTTATTTGCAAGGCTGATCATTTGCTGCGCTAGGCCATTTAGTAATCGAGTACGAAGGGATAGGTCATCTAGGTCATGACGAAAAGGAAAAGCAATACCGTCCACTATCACTAATCGAACCTAAATAAAGAAGAGATAATGATATTAGGTTTGGTATTTAAAATAAAATAATAAATGGCAACCAAAAAGCAGAGTCCATCACAGAAAAAAAAAACAAAAAACCCTAAAATCCAGGGTTCTATTTCCAACTCTCCAAAAGCTTCATTTTGGTCAAGTATAAATCTGTTCAATGCTTTCTGCACTAGTCACCAAAAGTTAAAATGTACTCTGGTTTGATAATTTATCATCTTAAAAAAGTAATTCAACAAAAGAAAAAGGGGCAATTACAATTTTCTTGCAATTTGGCACTACATCCAGTATTTACAGAGGTGTACTGATGAAAAGTACTTTTGAAATCTTAGCAAAATCAATTTTTCAATTAAATGTCAATTTTACCTTCAGGGTTCTTTTTATGTTGAAAAAAAAAACAAACACTCAAATATTAAATTATAAAACCTTTTTCAAAAGCCTAATTTTTGATATACTTTTTCTTAATTTAAAACATACTATAGGGCAACTAACCATTACAGAATCTGTCATAATATAGAGTTCAGGAAGAGGCAGGTTTGTCTTGAATTCTAATCAAGAAAGTTCACTTACAGATGATAAACATTTTCATGACAGTTTCATTTCTAATCTGATCTAAATAATGGCTCCTATGGTGAAGTTAGTGTAATATATAATCTAAGATCCAAGAACAAACAGAATATGGAAACTAATCTGAATGTATACAAACAAAATACTATAAGATTACATATATTTTTTCTACCTAATAAGGACTAAGCTAAAGAACAAGCTTTTGTGAAGCACTGTCTTAGTAAGACATTTTTATATCTTTTATTCATTCCTTCATTCAACAAATATTTACTGACACCTACTATATGCTAGTCACTGTTCCAGGCATTGGGGAACAAGAAATAAGATCCCTGTTCTCTTGGAGCTTATGTTCTAGTGAAGTAAGGGACAATTAATGTGCAAACAAATATATGAATAAGATAATTTCTTTCTTTTTTACTCAATGAATTACAAGTTTATTATAAAAGGATATAACTCAGTGCCATAGGATCCAGCTATCCCACTCCTGGGCATATATATGGAGAAAACTATAATTCAAAAGATACATGCACCCCAATGTTCATAGCAGCACTATTCACAGTAGCCAAGACATGGAAGCAACCTAAATGTCCATCAACAGATGAAGGGATAAAGAGGCTGTGGTATATATACACAATGGAATACTACTCAGCCATAAAGACGAATGAAATAATGCCGTGTGCAGCAACATGGATGGACCTACAGATTGTCATACTAAGTGAAGTCAGAAAGAGAAACACAAATACATATGATATCACTTACCTGTGGAATCTAAACTATGACACAAGTGAACTTATTTACAAAACAGAAACAGACTCACAGACATAGAAAACAACTTATGGTTACTAAAGAGGAAAGGGGATGGGGGAGGGATAAATTAGGAGTTTGGGATTAGCAGGTACAAACTACTATATATAAAATAGATAAAACAACAAGGTCCTATTGTATAGAACAGGGAACTATATTCACTAGCCTGTGATAAAGTACAATGGAAAAAAAATATGAAAAAGAATATGTGTATGTATGTATAACCAAATCACTTTGCTGTACACCAGAAACTAACACAACATTGTAAATCAACTACACTTCAATTAAAAAAAAAAAAAAAGAAGGATATAACTCAGGAACAGCCAGATGGAAGAGATGCATACAGAAGGTATGGGGAAGGGACACGGAGCTTCCATGTTCTCTCCGAGAGCCATTCTCCTAGCACCCCAACGGGTTCACCAACTCAGAAGCTCTGCATAAGGTAATTTCTGATGATGATAGGAGCAAAAAAGAAACTAAAACTGGGTGAAATGACAAAGAATAAGTAGGTGAAGGGGTAGAGGGAAGCTAACTTAGACTAGATGTAAGGAAGGCATCCGTAAGGACTCAACAGAACTGAGTCCTGGATAAGAACCTCTAGGAGGGAAAGACAACCCACGTACAAGGATGAGGAAGGGCAAAGGCCCTAAGACACAAACAAGTTTGGCATGTTTAAAGGGTCAGAAAAAAAGTAGTGAGGGGGAACGGTAGGAAATTACATCAGAAAGAATCAGTGGTGTGCTGAGGCCAAATCCTACAAGCTTCTGAGCCAAATTTTGCTAAATCTTTAGAAATTTTACAAATCCATCATTAAATACAGTCATTAGTAAAATTAAACTATATATATTAAAATATGGATAATACTTAAAACTCATTCATACTACATTTTACTATTATCTATGATTTTAAGGTTATTTACGTCTATTTTACGTTTATAGTGGAAACATTACATAATGATGTGCATTGTTTCTTCTCTACTCCATGTCCAATGACATCATACATGAAATCAGCCATGATAGGCGTATTTTCTACATGGAAATCAGCAAGCAAATCAGCTACAGATCAGGACTTGATTTGTTTTGCTGGTTGTCTAGACTTTTAATAGAGCGATGGGAAAAAATGTCATGATCAGATTGACCTTAAAAATGTGTTGTGTTGGGCTTCCGTGGTGGCGCAGTGGTTGAGAATCTGCCTGCTAATGCAGGGGACACGGGTTCGAGCCCTGGTCTGGGAAGGTCCCACATGCCGCGGAGCAACTGGGCCCGTGAGCCACAACTGCTGAGCCTGCGCGTCTGGAGCCTGTGTCCCACAGTGGGAGGGGCCGCAATAGTGAGAGGCCCGCGCACCGCGATGAAGAGTGGCCCCCGCACCACGATGAAGAGTGGCCCCCGCTTGCCGCAACTGGAGAAGGCCCTCACACGAAACGAAGACCCAACACAGCTAAAAATAAATAAATAAATAAATAAATAGAGTAGCTATTAAATAAAAAAAAAAAAATGTGTTGTGTCTGTAGAGAACAGACTTGTGGTTGCCAAGGGGGAGGGGGATGAAGGAGGGAAGCATCACTTTGCTGTACCGCAGAAATTAACAAGACATTATAAATCACCAATACTTCAATAAAATTTTTTTAAAGTGTTGTGTCTGTATCCATTACATTGTGAACTACACAAAAAATTGAGGAAATATGCTTCTACTTTTGGAAAATGAATCCAATAACTAGGAATGATCATTAACTCAAATCAAAAGAAGAAAAATACTCCACGGGAAAGCACTATAAAATTGCAAGTTTTGGTCCTAGGGTATTTGCAAGGAGTCCCAAATACCTAGGGCATCCAAGGACCTCTCTGCTCAAACCAGAGGAGCTATACAGCCTAACCTATAATAGAAGAATAGAAATAGGCTGTTTTCCTCTCCACAGTACAGATTTTACTGAAAGTGGCTGAATTACAAAGATCTGGACGTTCTATTAAGTGGTAACAGTCACACTCATGGCTTTTCTCCAAGTTTAGGGAGCAAGCTCCTGAAAATGCTCTGATGAGTTTCCTTGGTCTCTCAAAAGGCAGATTATACCGAATGACAGAAAGTCGATGAAGTACAGAGTTTGAGTGGGTGGGTAGAAAAAAACAAGCATTGTCA
This sequence comes from Balaenoptera musculus, assembly GCF_009873245.2. Lineage (NCBI taxonomy): Eukaryota > Metazoa > Chordata > Mammalia > Artiodactyla > Balaenopteridae > Balaenoptera > Balaenoptera musculus. Next base: position 34,410,019 of record NC_045804.1, on the reverse strand, counting down.
AACAAACAAACAAACAAAAACCAAAAGCCAAGCACTGTCATTCAACTCATAAAAGCTGAAATTAAAAAGTCACCAACGTGGGACTTCCCTTGCAGTCCAGTAGTTAAGACTTCACCTTCCAATGCAGGGGGTGCAGGTTCGATCCCTGGTTGGGAAGCTAAGATCCCATATGCCTCGCAGCCAAAAAACCAAAATATAAAACAGAAGCAATGTTGAAACAAATTCAATAAAGACTTTAAAAGTGGTACATATCAGGGACTTCCCTGGTGGCACAGTGGTTAAAAATCCGCCTGCCAATGCAGGGGACACGGGTTTGAGCCCTGGTCTGGGAAGATCCCACATGCCGCGGAGCAACTAAGCCTGTGCACCACAACTACTGAGCCTGTGCTCTAGAGACCCAGAGCCACAACTACTGAGCCCACCTGCCACAACTACTGAAGGCTGCGCATCTAGAGCCTGCACTCCGCAACAAGAGAAGCCACTGCAACGAGAAGCCCACACACCGCAATGAAGAGTAGCCCCCGCTCGCCGCAACTAGAGAAAGCCCGCGTGCAGCAATGAAGACTCAACACAGCCATAAATAATAAAAATCTTTTAAAATATGAGAAAAGAACCATTTAAATAAATAAATAAAATAAAATAAAATAAAAATGGTCCACATCAAGAAAAAAAATCTTTAAAAAAAAAGTTACCAGCGTGAATTTTTATTTTGGTCGTGCCCTGTGGCTTGTAGGAAACTTAGCTCCCCGACCAGGAATCAAACTCATGCCCACTGCAGTGAAGTGCACAGTCCTAACCACTGGAAGGGAATTCCCTCCAATGTGAATTTTTTAAAATAAAAATTAGGAATCCAAGAGAGTTTTAAACTCTTTATGTTTCAGAAACATTTTGTGTAGTGTAATTCCCTTCTGCCAGCAGTTCTTTCCTTTGTGCAACTAACAAAGAAGAAATTTTGGGTAAATGGACCATGGGATGACTCCATTTGACATTCCTTGTTTTCTTACTATTCACTGACACTAACAGTGGTTTTTTAGAGATATGAGGTCTTTCCCGTATCACAGATAAATTGTTCAGTGTAGAAATATGAAAAAACTGAGGATGTATCAAAATACTGTAATGTCAGCAAAATAACCATATTTTCCATTTTCACATAATAAGGCTCAATAAAGACCCCATAAAGAAAGAATATAAGAACACAAAAGTTGTGAGAAGCACTTAAGAACATACTTCCTGTCACAACCAGTCACCTAGATTTGTGGTCTCTTTTACCTCTTAGGGAAAAATCCTGATGTAAACAAAATGCAAGAAAATTCTGTAATAGTCAACCTTATGGTCCATATTTTGAGGAAAATACAGAAATTTATTTATTTATTTATTTATTTATTTATGGCCACACCACATGGCTTGTGGGGTTTTAGTTCCCTGACCAGGGATCGAACTCAGGCCCTTGGCAGTGAGAGCACAGAGCCCTAACTACTGGACCACCAGGGAATTCCCCAGAAAATAATTTATAACCAGAAATAAATGGTAACTAGAGCTCATCAATGAATTTGGTAAAGTTGCAGGATACATAATACACAGAAATCTGTTGCATTTCTATACACTAACAACAAAAGATCAGAAAGAGAAATTAAGGAAACAATCCCATTTACCTCTGCATCAAAAAGAATAAAATACCTAAGAATAAACCTACCTAAGGAGGCAAAAACAGTACTCTAAAAACTGTTAAGACACTAATGAAAGAAATCAAAGATGACACAAACAGATGGAAAGATATACCATGTGCTTAAATTGGGAGAATCAATATTGTCAAAATGACTACACTACCTAAGGTAATCTACAGATTCAATGCAATCCCTATCAAATTACTCATGGCATTTTTCACAGATCTAGAACAAAAAAATTTTTAATTTATATGGAAACACAAAACACCCCAAATATCCAAAGCAATCTTGAAAAAGAAAAACGGAGCTGGAGGAATCAGGCTCCCTAACTTCAGGCTCTACTATAAAGCTACAGTAATCAAAACAGTATGGTACTGGCACAAAAACAGAAACAGATCAATATGAAACAGGATAGAAAGCCCAGAGATAAATCCACATACATATGGTCACCTAATCTATGACAAAGGAGGCAAGAATGTACAATGGAGAAAAGACAGTCTCTTCAGTAAGTGGTGCTGGGAAAACTGGACAGCTACATGAAAAAGAATGAACACCATACACAAAAATAAACTCAAAATGGATTAAAGACCTAAATGTAAGGCCAGACACTATAAAACTCTTAGAGAAAAACATAGGCAGAACACTCTTTGACATAAATCGCAGCAAGATCTTTTTTGACCCACTTCCTAGAGTAACGAAAATAAGAACAAAAATAAACAAATGGGACCTAATGAAACTTAAAAGCTTTTGCACAGCAAAGTAAACCGTAAACAAGACAAAAAGACAACCCTCAGAATGGGAGAAAATATTTGCAAATGAAGCAACAGACAAGAGATTAATCTCCACAATTTACAAGCAGCTCATGCAGCTCATTATCAAAAAAACAAACAACCCAATCCAAAAATGGGCAGAAGACCTAAACAGACATTTCTCCAAAGAAGTCATACAGATGGCCAACAAACACATGAAAAGATGCTCAACATAGCTACTTATTAGAGAAATGCAAATCAAAACTACAGTGAGGTATCATCTCACACCAGTCAGAATGGCCATCATCAAAAAATCTACAAACAATAAATGCTGGAGAGGGTGTGGAGAAAAGGGAACACTCCTACACTGTTGGTGGGAATGTAAATTGTTACAGGCACTATGGAGAACAATATGGAGGTTCCTCAAAAAACTAAAAATAGAGCTACCATATGATCCAGCAATTGCACTCCTGGGCATAAATCTGGAGAAAACCAAAATTCGAAAAGATATTTACATGCACCAAATGTTCACTGGAGCAGTATTTACAATAACCAGGACATGGAAGCGACGTAAATGTCCATCAACAGATGAATGGATAAAGATGTGGTACATATATACAATGGAATATTACTCAGCCATAAAAAAGAATCAAATAATGCCATTTGCAGCAACATGAATAGACCTAGAAATTACCATACTGAGTGAAGTAAGCCAGACAGAAAGACAAATATCATATGGTATCACTTATATGTGAAATCTAAAAAATGATACAAACAAACTTATTTACAAAACAGAAACAGACTCACAGACTTAGAAAACAAACTTATGGTTACCAAAGGGGAAAGGTGGGAGGAGAGGGATAAATTAGGAGGTTGGGGAAGAAATAAAGGAAAAAAATAAATGGTAAAAATTCATCAAATTCCTCAACAACAACAATAACACAGGAAGCTAATCAATTCAGCAAAAAAATACACCTCTGTTGTTTCACTTTCATCATGCTTGTTAACGTAAGCAAAAATATCAACCAGCGTTTATGTTAAAACAGTACCTGTTCATCAGTGATGGGAGCAACTTCTTTGCTGAATTGGACAGCCATCAAGTGCTTATTGGTAGCTTAATTTTGCCAAATAACGGCATAGGTCAGATATGGATAAATAAGTTTAGCAAAATTCAAATCGATGAAAACCTCATACATTGGTGGTGGGAATGTAAAATGGTTCAGAAACTGTGAAAAACAGTTTTGCAAGGCCTCAAAAAGTTAAACATAGAATTACCATATGATCCAGCAATTTTGCTCCTAGGTATATACCCAAAAGCATTAAAAATTGGTACGAAAACAAATACGTGTATACACATTTCATAGCAGCACAATTCACAAAAATCAAGAGATGGAATCAGTCTGAATTTCCATCAACAGAATATTACTCAGCCATAGAAAGGAACGGAGTCTGACACATGCTACAAAGTGGATGAACACTGAACATGTTAATGCTAAGTGGAAAAAAACAGACAATAAAAGTCACATATCATATGATTCCATTCATATGCAATATCGAGAGTAGGTAAAACCATAGAGACAAAAACAGATTGGTGGTTGCCAGGGGCTTTGTAGGGAGGGAGGAATAGGGAGCAACTCCTTAATGGGTACAAGTTTCCTCTTAAGGTGACAAAAACATTTTGGAACGAGATACAGGTAGTAGTTGTACAACATCGTGAATGTACGAACTGCGCTGAATTGCCCACTTTAAAATGCTGAATTTTATTATGTGAATTTAACCTCAATAAAAAATCAAATCAACAAAAGCTTTCTGTAAGACTCAACTGGTTATACAGAATTTACAATAAAGAATACTGTACATTTTATTACTTGCAAATTGTGTGCTATACATCCTTTATATAAGCAACTTTATAATAAACTTATGTATGTATATATGTGCATATATTCTTTTCCTGGCAAGTCAGTCATTAAACATTTACCAGCATACCAATGGAGAGATAGGAAGACTCAGATCATAGATATATTTATTCAGTGGTTCTCAAAGGTCAGAAGGCGGTGGGATGACATATTCAAATTGCTGAAAGGAAAAAACTGACAACCAAGAATTGCACAGCTAGCAAAAGTATTCCTCAAAAATGAAGCAGCAATTAAGAGACTGCCAGATAAATAAAAACAAAGTTCATCACTAGTAGACCTATTGTACAAGCATTGCTAAAAAGAGCCCTCCAGGCTGAAATGAAAAGACAGTGGACAGTACAGTAACTCAAATCCACACACAGAAATAAACAGCAGTAAATGTAACTATATAGATAAACCTAAAAAGTCAGCATTAATGTATCTTTAGTTTGTAACACCTTATTTTCTGATACGCTTTAAAAGATAACTGTATAAAATAACTAAAAAGGGCTTCCCTGGTGGCGCAGTGGTTGAGAATCTGCCTGCCAATGCAGGGGACACGGGTTCAAGCCCTGGTCTGGGAAGATCCCACATGCCGCGGAGCAACTAGGCCCGTGAGCCACAATTACTGAGCCTGCGCATCTGGAGCCTGTGCTCCGCAACAAGAGAGGCCGCGACAGTGAGAGGCCCGCGCACCGCGATGAAGAGTGGCCCCCGCTTGCCACAACTAGAGAAAGCCCTCGCACAGAAACGAAGACCCAACACAGCCATAAATAAATAAATAAATAAATAAAATTAAAAAAAAAAAAATAATAAAATAAAATAAAATAACTAAAAATCTACGGTAATCGGCACACAACGTATAAAGACATAATGTGTGACAATAACAACATAAAGAGGGTTAAAAGTAGCCATATAGCAGCAAGGTTTTTGTATATTGTTGAAACTAAATAGGTATTAGTTCAAACTATACTGCTATGAATTAAGATGTTAATTGTAATCCCCAGGGCAACTAATAACTAAAAAATGTATAGTAAAAGAAATAAGGGAATCAAAATGGTATACTAGAAAATAACTATCTAATAAAAAAAAAAGGCAGTAATGGAGAAATTGAGAAATAAGGTATAAGACATATAGAAAAAAAAAAAAAGCAAAATGGCAGAAGTACCTCCCTATGAGCAAGCATGTTAAACGTAAATGAATTAAACTCTCCAAATAAAAGACAGAGATTGGCAGAATGGATTTAAAAAATGACCCAACTTGTAGGCTTTCTACAAGAAACTCACTTTAAGTCCAAAGATACATGTAAGTTAGGTGTGAAAGGATGGAAAAAGATATTCCCTGCAAACAGTAACCAAAGAGAGCTGGAGTGGCCAGACAAAAGAGACTTTAAGACAAATATTGTTACAAGAGACAAAGAAGGACATTGTATAATAATAAAAGGGTCAGTCCATTAAGAAGATATAACAAGTATAGGGAATTCCCTGGCGGTGCAGTGGTTAGGACTTGGTGCTTTCACTGCCGTGGCCTGGGTTCAATTCCTGGTCAGGGAACTAAGATCCTGAAAGCCAAAAAAACAAAAAGAAGATATAACAATTATAAATATATAGAGACCTAACAACAGAGCCCTAAAATATATAAAGCAAAAACTGATAAAATTAAAGAAAGAGGACTTCCCTGGTGGCACAGTGGTTAAGAATCCGCCTGCCAATGCAGGGGACATGGGTTCGAGCTCTGGTCGGGGAAGATCCCACATGCCTTGGAGCAACTAAGCCTGTGTGCCACATCTACTGAGCCTGCACTCTAGAGCCCGCGAGCCAAAACTACTGAAGCCTGCGTGCCTAGAGCCCGTGCTCCTCAACAAGAGAAGCCACCGCAATAAGAAGCCCACGCACCTCAGTGAAGAGTAGCCCCCGCTTACTGCAACTAGAGAAAGCCCGCGTGCAGCAAAGAAGACCCAACGCAGCCAAAAATTAATTAATTAATAATTTTAAAAAATAAATTTTTTTAAAACATCAAGAGGGGCTTCCCTGGTGGCACAGTGGTTGAGAGTCTGCCTGCCAATGTGGGGGACACGGGTTCAAGCCCTGGTCTGGGAGGATCCCACATGCCGCGGAGCCACTAAGCCCGTGAGCCACAACTACTGAGCCTGAGCATCTGGAGCCTGCGCTCCGCAATGGGAGAGGCCACGACGGTGACAGGCCCGTGCACCGCGATGAGGAGTGGCCCCCGCTCGCTGCAACTGGAGAAAGCCCTCGCATGGAAACGAAGACCCAACACAGCCAAAAATAAACATAAATAAATTTATAGGGCTTCCCTGGTGGCGCAGTGGTTGAGAGTCTGCCTGCCAATGCAGGGGACACGGGTTCGAGCCCTGGTCTGGGAAGATCCCACATGCCGCGGAGCGACTAGGCCCGTGAGCCACAATTGCTGAGCCTGCGCGTCTGGAGCCTATGCTCCGCAACAAGAGAGGCCACGACAGTGAGAGGCCTGCGCACCGTGATGAAGAGTGGCCCCCACTTGCCGCAACTAGAGAAAGCCCTCGCACAGAAACGAAGACCCAACACAACCATAAATAAATAAATAAATAAATAAATAAATAAATAATTTAAAAAAATAAATAAATTTATAAAAACAACAACAACAACAACAAAAAAAAACATCAAAGAAAGAAACAAGACAGTTCTACAGTAATAATTGGCAATTTCAAACAGCCCATATTCAATGATGGATATAACTGGACAAAAGATAAACAAGGAAAGAAAAGACTTAACAACACTATAAATCAACTAGAATTAGCAGATATATACATACAACACTCCACTCAACAGCAGACTACACATTCTTCTCAAGTGCACATGGAACGTCCTCCTGCATAGACCAGATGTTAGGTCACAAAGTAAGTCTCAAATTTATAAAGATGGAATCACATGAAGTTATCTTCTCTGACCAGAATGGAATAAAATTAGAAACCAACAAAAGGACATTTGAAAAATTCACAAATATGTGGAAATCAAACAACACACTCTTAAATAAACAATGAGTCAAAGAACTCAAAATGGAAATTAGAATGTACTTGAAGATAAATGAATATTAAAAAATAATATACCAAAATTTATGGGATACAGTAAAAGCAGTGCTCAGAGGAAAATGTATAGCTCTAAACAACTATATTAAAAAAAAGAGGGAATTTCCTGGCAGTCCAGCAGTTAGGACTGCACACTCTCATTGCCAAGGGCCTGGATTCAATCCCTGGTTGGGGAACTAAGATTCCACAAGCCACATGGTGCAGCAAATAAATAAATATTTTTAAAAAAATAAAGAAAGATCTCAAACCAATATCCTAAAATTCTACTTTAAAGAACCAGAAAAAGAAGAGCAAACTAATTCCAAATAAAGTAGAAGAAAGTAATGAAAATTAAAGTGGAAATAATCAAAATAGACAAGAGACAAACAATTGGAAAAATCACTGAAATCAAAAGTTGATTCTTTGAGGGACTTCCCTGGTGGTGCAGTGGTTAAGAATCCGACTGCCAGGGGCTTCCCTGGTGGTGCAGTGGTTGAGAATCTGCCTGCCAATGCAGGGGAAACGGGTTTGAGCCCTGGTCTGGGAAGATCCCACATGCCACGGAGCAACTGGGCTTGTGAGCCACAACTACTGAGCCTGCGCGTCTGGAGCCTATGCTCCGCAACAAGAGAGGCCGCGATAGTGAGAGGCCCGCACACCGCGATGAAGAATGGCCCCCGCTTGCCGCAACTAGAGAAAGCCCTCGCACAGAAACGAAGACCCAACACAGCCAAAAATAAATAAATAAAATTAAAAAAAAAAAAAAAGAATCCGACTGCCAGTTCAGGGGACACAGGTTCAAGCCCTAGTCTGGGAAGATCCCACATGCTGTGGAGCAACTAAGCCCATGCGCCACAACTACTGAGCCTGCATGCCACAACTACTGAAGCCCACGTGCCTAGAGCCCATGCTCCGCAGCAAGAGAGGCCATCGCAATGAGAAGCCCACGCACCGCAACGAAGAGTAGCCCCTGCTCGCTATAACTAGAGAAAGCCCACGCGCAGCTATGAAGACCCAACACGGCCAAAAATAAAATAAATTAATTAATTAGTTTTTTAAAAAAGAGTGAGATTTTTAAAAAAAGGAAAAAGAAAAAAAATTGATTCTTTGAACAGATCAACAAAATTGACAAGCCTTTAACTAAAGTGACTAAGAAAAAGAGAGAAGGTGCAAATCACTCCAATCAGGAATGAAAGTAGGGACATTACTACCAACCTTATAGAAATAAAAAACAGAGAATATAATGAACATCTGTATGCCAAAAAATTAGATAACCTAGATGAAATGGACAAACTCATTGAAAGACACAAACTACCAAAACTGACTGAGGACACAGAAAATCTGAATAGATTTATAACAAGAGATTGGATCAGTAATCAAAAGCCTTTCAACAAAGAAAAAATCAGGACCAGACGGCTTCACCAGTAAATTCTATAAAATGTTTAAAGAATTTACACCAATTCTTCTCAAAGTATTCTGAAAAGTAGAGAAGGGAACTTCCTAACTCATTTTATGAAGCCAATATTACACTGATACGAAAGCCAGACAAAGACATCACCAGCAAAGAAAACCACAGACCAATTACAGATGCAAAAATCCTCAATAAAATACCAGGAAACTGAATCTTGTAGTATATTAAAAGGATTATATATCATGATCAAGCGGGATTTATCCTAGGAATGCAAAGGTGGTTTAATATGAAAATCAATCAATGAAACACACCAGATTAATAGAATGAGGGGTGAAAAAAGCCACATAATTGTCTCAATTGATTCAGAAAAAGCATTTGACAAAACCCAACACCTTTCATGATAAAAACAATCAACTAATTAGGAATAAAAGAGAGCCTCCTCAACCTGATAAAGATTGAGCCATACCTTTGAGTGTTCTGAAAGGAAGTCTGGAAGCAGATAAACTTGTGCCAGTAGCTCTGTGTAGTCACGACAACGAAAATAATAAATATGGGAAAGAATATTTTCAAGAGTGAAATCCTGCAAAGCTTTTGGGTGCTCTGAAATAAACAACAAAACAATTTTAAAATAGTTTTACCTGTCATTTCACAAGCTATCATTTCATAATTCCTGACCTCTTATTTTCACCTTTTCCACTGTTTCCTTACATACTAGACTATCTAGAAATTGTTTAGACACATACACAACTAGAGTTTTAATGTCTATCTTTTCATATTTCTAGTTATTGGCTTCCATTGAATAGAAGTAACACAATGGAATTTCTTTCTTGTTTTTTTCATAAGACTCCAAATTAAAAGTTAAAAGGAAAAATGTTGAAAAGAAGCATATTTTTCCCTTAAATGCCATAGTATAATTTGATATTTAAGTAGAAACAATGATATAAAATAAAATTCTCTCCTTAGATTTGTTTTTTTAAAAATAACCAGATTGGTTCTGGACATATTTCAGAGAGAAACAAGTTAAAAATCATTGCATTTAAAAACGTACTTAAGTTTTAACGCTGAAAGAAAAACCAAGAAATTAAATTTCAGAAAATATTGCCTATTACAAATATACATTTAACCAGTTCATTTTTAACCAAAAAACAACAGCTTAATCACACACCAATCATTAAAAGCTATATTGCAGTGCTACATCCACAATATTTACAAGATCTTAAGACTCTATTACAAATTACACCTGTGACATGGATAGCTTGCAGGACTTTCAATAGATATACCGTCACTGGTTAAAAAGGACACCTAGTACTACAATGAAAATAAAAATATTCAGCTGATTATATTCATTTAAAGGGAATACAAACATCTTAGGAAAAGCATTATGTTTTTTAACATTTCTAGAGAAAAGAATAAGGACTGCACATCCGAAAAATAAAATACAATAAAGCAAAAGAAAACAGTCAAACCAGAAACCATTTAATTTTATGAGTAATTGAAGGACAAGAACTTGAAAACAAATTACCTTAAAAAAAACTTTTTTAATCTAACACTTTATTTCCACACAATAAGCACAGAAAAACTTCCCAACACTTTTAACAATACAATTAACATAGTCGTGAAGTCAATTACATACTACTCAGAGCCACATAAGGTCAATCAGCCTAATTTTCCAAACATTTCCAGACATGATTTTTCAAGGCCACCCTTGGTTTTTGGAAAAACCAGTATGAAAGTCAATATACACTGAATGCATTGACACAACATTTAATATTTACAGTAAGGTTTCCAGTAACATTAGCTAACACCTGGCAGGCCAGAGCATGATGATTTGAAGTCATACGTTGAAATACAGGTTTTGTCCCAGAGCTCCTGCAGTAAAAAGTGAGGGCCATAAAAGGGGAAGAAAAGACCAGCCCAGGTGTGGCATTTCTCAATTTGTAAGAGAAGTATGAGAGTTTAATACTAGTACACGGCCAAGTCGTTAAGCTTCATGTTCCAAATGGTCTCTTGCTTGAGATGGATACAAATGAAAATTACTTTTATTATACAGAAAAAAGAGCGCTTGCTAACTTACCTTCTCCCATATGTGTTCCTGCTATAAGCTGCAGGTGCTGAATGCAGGCATTAGCAAGGTCTACCACTCTATCAACCATAAAACTCCCCTCTGTATCAATAAAAACTGCTTCACCTTCCACTCCTCCAAAACATTCTGGTATCTGCACATCTACTGCCAACTGCATACTGTCAAGAGAAAGAACTGAAATGACCAAGTCATTATCATGATCATCTAAGGCAGTGTTTTTCAAACTCCAGATCACAACCCATTACATACCACTAAATATTTTATAGGTATAAATATACTCTGCAAGGTAACAGAGATGGTTGACTCTCCCCGGCTCCAAACATATGTGAATCAATTGATGAATGGATTAGGGGGAGGGTGTGCCTATAAAACCACAATTAAGGACTCTTTAGTGGTTTTTAGGCTTCTGGGAATGCAACCCTTTCTTATTATACAAAAATCTACTTTCAAACATTTGGCTTTCAAATATATTCTCAGGAATTAATTCTATAACAAAGTAGAAGACTGCTTGTTGACCCCACTGACCACACTATACTGTTGCAAAAGAAACACTTTTTAATATCAAAATAATTGTATCAATTTATCAAGATGGGGTGCTGACGTAAGGCAAATGTTGATTTGTTTGATGCACACATACATACACACAAAATTAAGAGCACACACATGCCTTTTTTGGTCTCCTAACTGTATACCCACAACACAATACTCTGTTACTTACATAAATGTAAGAGGGGAACATTTTATTTTACCATAATTGTGTTTTTCCAACACCTGGTGCACCACAAATTTCTGTTGTTTTGGTTAAGGGTATGCCACCCCCAAGAATATTATCTAGTGCTGAACAGAAGGTAATTATGAAACTCTGGGTATGCTCCTGCTCAAGAAGTTCCAGTGCTGTACACTTCTTGCCTGACTCAGCTGTACCAGCATAACTTGCTTTATTTGTGAGACATTCTCTTCTTATAATTTGCAGAGTTTCTAAGGCTTCCTCTTTAGATATCCCAACTTCTGCAAATAAGAAACAGAAACAAAAACATCTGATTTTAGAAATTTAAAAGTCATATGTTATTGAGTTGTCTTCATTAATTTTAATTTTTAAATAACAAGAATGATGCCAAGAGTAGAGAAACATAAAAATGTAACACTTGATTAACTATTTAATTTTTCAAGTTAATAAAGGCATTTATCTATGTTTTCTTAGTCCTCACATACTTAAAAGATTTATCTATTACCTCAGAAACAGAATTCAAAAACCTAAACCTCTAAAGCATTTCTGAGTACCTACAAGAGTATCTATCTCAGAAGGTAGAAATGAAAATGTCCTTTTTTTTTCCTTTTGGTCCTTTTACCATCTCTTTGGTCTTTTACTATCTCTTTTGGTCTTATGAAGCCATAATAAACTTGCTCTCATAAGGTATACAAATTATTTTTTAGAAAAGAATGAAAATGGCCTCTTTAACTGCCTAAAACAAGATGCAGATTTAAGAAGCGCACGTGCATGTATTATTCATGAAAACATTGGAATGAAAAATTCATGGATCACTGCAAACTATTTAATAAGAAAAATTATTTGATGCACCAATAGCTTAAACAATACACTTATGCTTCCTCAACTATATAATTTCATTCCTGACAACATGGCCTAAGAAGTGAAATGGAAATTACAAAACAAGCTGCTTATGGAAGAAATAATGGAGAGGATATCACTTCTGAGTTTCACATATCAGTGCTTGATTGGGTAAGGATATGAACTATAAATTTGGCGCTAACAAAAGACATTAATGGTGCTAAGGAAATGAAAATTCCATTCAATTTAAGAGCCTTAACTCGTCTGATTACTTAGGTTTGTCATTCCTGACTGCGCCACTTACTATGTAGTTACCATGCATGGGCAAGTTACTTCTTTATGCTTCAGACTTTTCTTCTACAAAATGGGAATGAAACAACACACATAAAAATCTTGGTAGAACACTAAGCCCATCCAAAATGCTTAATAATTGTTAGCTATTATTATCATTCATATTCTCTCATTTCTTTTTTGTAAAACCAACCTGTTGAAAGAAAATGAGCCCATCAAACTTTGGGGGATACAGTCTTTGGCATAAGACTTAAGACAAATAGTTAACATTGGGTCTACAACATTTGTTCTTGAGTGGAGAGTTGAAACCTTATTTTCCATCGTTAAGGGCAACGTTATCTATCTTAATAACACAGTTCTGGGCATAGTGTAGTGTAACGTGCACAGTGAGAGTGACTGCAGACAGCTTCATTATTGTGTACCTCAGAAGGAAGTGGTTCCCACCAACATATAATCTACAGTGTTCTGGAATGTGAGTTTTGGGGGTTTTTTTCAGTGAATTACATTAAGAGAAGCGATGTCTTCTTTCTACTGCTTTCTCCAGGTTCTGGAGATTCTACTCCCTTTGTCACTCTTAATTTATCTCATCCTATCACGAACAGTGCATTTCTTAAATTTACGAATCGTGCATTTCTTAAATTTAATCCCTGCCCCTTGGATTTTGTAACAGCGAAAATTAGCCTGTCTGGATTTCAATCCTGCCTCCACAACTTCCTAGCCCACTCATGATGAAAAGTTACTTAGCATCCCAACCATCAGTTCCTTCATCTATATATTGAACATAATAATCCACGTTAAAAGGGTTCTTTTGAGTATAAATGAGATAATTCTCAGAGGCTTCAGCAGGCACTGGTAGAGAAAGCAACTGGTGAATGTTTCCAAGACCACAGTTCTAACCATTCAAACCACACTTAAGTGGAGTCAAGGAGCTGTTTCACGGTGTAAACGCGGCGGTGGGCGGCGCCAGAATCTGGCCGAGAACGGGGATGGAGGCGGCCCCGACAGCGGCCAGAGTGCCTCAGCTTGTAATGGGAGTCCGTTACCTTTGCTGAGCTCGGAGGGTTTCACCTCTAGGAGTTCCTCAGCAGTCTGGAAACCTGCAGCCACCAGCTTCACCCGCACTGCTGGGGATAGGGGCAAACTCACTAAATCCCGCTGCATTTCAAAGCCGAACACCTACGCTCGCAGTTGCGCAGACGCAGAAGCGGCCAAGCCCGCGCACGCGCACCCGCCGCGCCACGTGACGTCAGACGTAAGGCGGAAGGGGGGGGTCCGCGGCGTGGCTGCACGCGGCCTTGGGCTTTGGTGCTCTGCGGCTCTGCGGCTGTGCGGCTGTGCGGAAGTCTGGTCACTCTTACATATGTTGCCCCGTTTCCATCGTGATTCTTCCAAATCCCATTTAAAGTTTGCCCATCAAACGTACATCCTGACAATAAAAAGATGGATGGAGACCGCAGGATGCAAAGCCAGGCCCAGTGGGTCTTACCACATTTCCTCACCTCCACCCTGACCTGTTGGGTGGAGGCCTCAGGGTTGTTAGTAGTAATGATCTCCCCGAATGGGAGCTAAGCTACCCACAGACACTGGCATGTTACCAGTTTGGGGTACAGAACAGTCGTATAAAGAATACTTACTCTCCATCCCCGTAATAGGATTCCAGGGTCTTGGGTCTTCTTGCCGGCTGTCCCCCTTGCTAGGCCCCCTCACCTTTCCCGCCCTCGCTCTCGCGAGGGATTGTGGGCCAGCCCCCCAGAGCCGCGGGGCACGCTCGGCGCCGAATCCCCGCAGCCGCCCACGTCTTGCCGCGAGTCGAGTCTGGAGCATGACGGGTTGAGACCGTTAGTTCTTCACGGCCTGCCTAGAAGTAGCTGGATAAGTAAGCAAGTATAGTCCCCATAGTGGGCTGGGCATGGGCTCCCCCGGTCCTTGAGAGGGAGGAGTTGGGCTACGCAAGAGCTCCTGTTGTGGTACAGAGTTGGTAAGGGACCACTTCTAAAATAGAGAATTTTGGGGGAATTGAGAGGCGGTTTGGAAGGTGGCTTGTAAAGTCTTTACTTGCCCAGGAGAGTATAATTTATTTAAGGGAGAAACTCATTCCGTTCCTTTAGGCGACGTTTCTTAGCCTTGACTTTTCTTCCTAGCTTAATGGAACTCCCTAAATATTGCAAATCAGAGCCCTTTAAGTACATAAGCTCTAAGGAAGGAAATGTGCTGACCGCTTTAGCAAATCCTACACATTTCCAAGGCTCACAGCCATGCCACAAGGAACATAAGGACATGGAATCTCAGAGCAGTTTTTTTGAAGCCAAAGTTAAAACCTAGTACCCTTTTTTCTTCCCTGAGCTACCTCCAAATTGTGAGGTAGCTCTTGGAGTGGGGGTGGGGGGAAAATTCTAGAAGTATGTGTCCCCCATTTGATAGGGCAGGAAAAGTCTGGTAGGACTAGTCAAAATGTGGTTTATTTGCCACTCTGTACGTTGCTTATCTTCTAGTATGTTACACATCTGGACATACAGGGAGCATTACATAAATGTTGTCCACTGGGAGAATTCATGCTTATACTTATCAAGTAACCAGGGTCCTGGATGAAGAAAAGATGGTGTTAACATATTCAGGGATAGCTCTTCAGGTCGTTCAGTGAAACGCAATGGAATCGGTCGTGTTAGAATTTTGTTTCACTAGCAGTGGGGAGTTAAACTAGTCGACTCTATCTGTAGTTATACTGTTACGCATCATTAATATCCTGACCCTTGAGTTGCTATAATAATTATTGTTTTCACCATCATTCTTAAGATATCTTTAATGCAGTTTGCTCTATAGTCAGGCTTTCAAACTGGGATCCAGTTTTACGAGGTCAGGCGCCAGGAAATAACGCTGTGGGATTTTTACGGAAGGTGCACCTTCCTATACTGTGAGGTTTTCTCAGATATTTATTTAGAGAGGGAAGAATTGAATGAGTTAAGTGGTGAGCCATTTAAAACATTTTCTATTAAACAAGCATTAATATATTGTAGAGTAAAATGCAAGTATAAATTTAAGATAAACATAATAGTTTGAAGAAAGATCCAGTTTAAACTGGATATTTCAGTAGTCTCCCAGATTTTCCTGCGAGTATGTTATTATTTTCCTTTGCAATTTGGGGTTACTTGATTTTGAGAAGTACTGTTATGGGGAAATAAGCATGAGCTTTGGAGTCATACAAATTTGGGTTTGTATCACATCTTGGGAAATAACCAACTGTGAAACTTTCAGCAAGTTACTCAGTTTCCTCGCCTGCAAATGGAAGATAATAATATTTCTTCCATTAGGGGTTGTAAGAAAGATTAAATGAACAAATATGAATTATTTAGCACAGAAAAGGTACATAATAAATCTTAAGTTTTTTCTCCACTTAAAAGTATTATAATATGTATATTCAGTCGAATAAAGCCTTATTGAACACCTAGCTCAGCAGAGTGCCAATGCTATGAGCCTTTAAAAGAAAAACAATGCCTACGGTTGTAAAGTGCCAAAGAAAAGTGCTTTTACGTATTTTATTTTATTTGACTTGATCCTTATAGTAATCCTGTGAACAGTTTACCCAGGTCCCAATTTAAAACTAGCACATTGAAGATTGGATCACTTAAGCAACATTAAATATTTATCCACTAGTTCTGTGCAGGGTGACAGGACTAACAAAAGAATCTATGCCCTCATGGAGCCTTAATCAATCAGGATTATTATTGAGTTGTGTTGCCTTTCTGACTTGTGTTGTTATCTAGATACAATACCAAGGGTAGGCATGAGCTACCGATATGCTGTCAATATCTATAATTACGTATTCAAATAAGGACACATTTTCATGCTGCGTGGGCTATTTTCTAGAGCTGTGGGAGAGGAATAATGTGAATATTTATGTTATAGCTGAGAAGTTTATTTTCTTTTAGCATAAGAACATAGAACTTTTAAAACTGGTGACCTTGCGTGTTCAAGTGAATTTGAGAATAGGAAAGATAAATAAGTGCTGTTTGGACTAAGAAAAAAACTCTGAATCAAGGTTTAGCTTTAGAGATGGTTGTGATAAAGCTTAAGGCCTCAAACGTGTATTTGGAATAGCAATATCAATTTCACAAGGCCTTGTACGTAATGGGAGCTCAAAATATTTGTTGTCCCCAAACTCTTAAACATTGTTCTCACTTCTGTGATGCCACATCTCTGATTTCATTCCTAGGCATCTGGCTTTTCTGACTCCCTTACAATTTTATCCTCCATAACCAGGGCATGAAATGTTACTGTAAGGCCCCATAGCTGACCTTTCACTGACTATCCAGTTCTGTTGTCTCCTCTCCTTTCTGGTTCTCTCATTCTCTCTCTATCTCTCTGCTCTCTTATTCACATTCACAGTTCAGTGACTATACGCCAATAATTTGTAAATTTATTTTTCTAGCTCTAACCTGTTCTCTGACCTCCAGATGCAAATATCTAATTGCATACAGCACAGTGCTAAATCTCCAACTCAGCCTATCTTAAACCTAACTCGTTATCTTCAGCCCATCCCAAAATCTTTGTGTCCTCTTCGTGCATTCCCTGCCTCTGTGAACTGAATATCCATCCTTCCATCTGCACAAACCAGAAACCTAGGAATCTTCCACACCTCCTTCCCTTTAAGTCTCCATGTTCACTATAACCACAAACCCTATCAATTTTCTCTTTAAAATATCTCGATCATGTCCATGTCTCTTTTTCTAGGCCAAGCTGTCACCATTTCTCTTTTTTTTTTTTTTTTTGAAGATTTTTTTTGATGTGGACCATTTTCAAATTCTTTATTGAATTTGTTACAGTATTGCTTCTGTTTTATGTTTTGGTTTTTTGGCCGCGAGGCATGTGGGATCTTAGTTCCCCGACCAGGGATCAGGGATCAAACCCACACCCCCTGCATTAGAAGGTGAAGTCTTAACCACTAGACCTCCAGGGAAGTCCCCACCATTTCTCTTATAGGTACTGCAAGAGCCTTTTAGCAGGTCTCTCTGCATCTTGTCTTCCCCTCCCCTCTAGTCTGTTCTCCCATGCTGCAGACAGGGTCCTTTCTAGAGTATATTTCATTTCCTGTAACTCCCTATTTTGCTCTTGGGATAAAGACGAAATTTCTTAATAAGACTTACAAAAAGTCTTGCATGTTCTGGCTCCTGTTTACTTCTTTAGTTGCATCCTTTCCCTCTCTCCCCTTTACTCTTTTTTTTTTTTTTTTAATGTCTATCTATCTATCTATTTATTTATTTATTTATTTTGGCTGCCCCAGGTCTTAGTTGCGGCATGCAGGCTTCTTAGTTGCAGCATGCATGCAGGATCTAGTTCCCCGACCAGGAATTGAACCCGGGCCCCCTGCATTGGGAGCGTGGAATCTCACCCACTGGACCACCAGGGAAGTCCCGTCTCACCTTTACTCTTTACACTCCAGCCACTCTGGTCTTAATTCCATGTGTGTGCCACAACATGCCTCTCTGCTTCACCCAATTAACTACTATTTATCCTTCAAATCTCAGCATTCATTGACCTCTTCTCTGACTCTGAACCTCTACCTCCAACAAGCTCCCTTGAAACTAGGTCAGATCTCCCCTTTAAGGCTCTCATAACACCAGATGTCTTTGTGTGATCATTTATTTAACATATATCTACCCAACTAGAATGAAAGATTCAGTAGAACAGGGACGATGTGGATTTTACTCATTTTCCTAGAGCCCCTAGCCCAGTGTATGGCTTATAGGAGGTGCTGAGTATATATTTGTTAAAAGAATGGATGATTAGGTGATTGACCTGCTCCTCTCTCCTTATTTTTTTTTTTGTTTTGTACTCTTAAATAGGTGGAAAATATATACGTGTAGGAAGTAGAAAAAAAATAAAATACCAAAAATATAAAGAATATAAAACTGATTTATAGACCTTTTCTTTTTTATTTTATTTTGTTATTTAAATTTTTTTAATTGAAGTATAATTGATTTACAATGCTTTAGGTATATAGCAAAGTGATTCAGTTATACATATATATATATTTTTCAGATTCTTTCCGTTATACACTATTACAAGATATTGAATATACTTCCCTGTGCTATACAATAGGTCCTTGCTGTTTATCTATTTTATTTATAGTAGTGTTTATCTGTTAATCCCAAGTTCCTAATTTATCCCCCTGCCCTTTTCCCTTTGGTAACCATAAATTTGTTTTCTATGTCTGTGAGTCTATTTCTGTTTTGTAAATAAGTTCATTTGTATCATTTTTTTTAGATTCCACATATAAGTGATATCATATGATATTTGTCTTTATCTGACTTACTTCACTCAGTATGGTAATCCCTAGGTCCATCCATGGAAATGGCATTATTTCATTCCTTTTTATGGCTGAATAATATGCCATTGTGTGTGTGTGTGTGTGTGTGTGTGTGTAGATATATACCAGATCTTCTTTACACATTCATCTGTCAGTGGACATTTAGGGTGCTTCCATGTTCATAGATCTTTTCTTCAGTTCATGTTACTGAACCAAACTTGGGTCGACTCACCATGCACAGTAAAGCCAATCTACTGACACTGGGTTGTGGTGAAGGAAAGTACAGCATTTATTGCAAAGCCAAGCAAGGCCTATGGGCAGCTAATGATCAAAAGACCCAAACTCCCCAATGGTTTAAAGACAGGATGAGAGAGAGGGTTGTGGGGTGCTTGATCAGCTCATGGACATTCTTCTGATTGGTTGGTGCTGAGGTAATTGGGAGTCAACATCATCAACATTCTGGTTCAAGCTTGTCTGGGGTCAATGTACTTGTGGTCAGCATGCAGTTAACTTCTTCCACCTGGTGGGGGTTTCAGTATCTGCAAAACAGCCGAAGGATATGGCTCAGAATATTATCTATAGCCCTTGAGGAGGAGCTAAACTTCCTTGACTTTGTTTAATGGCTATTAACTATTATTATTTTGTTTTGCTTGACTGTTTTCTTTTGTTTCTGCATTTTCTCACTTCTCTGATTAAATTCGCTCTTTGGAACTCTTGGAAGGCCTAGGAGGCTAAAGTTTTTCTACAAACAAAAGGCAGGCAGAGGACATGGGGATAGGGGCTCTGTCCTGGGAAGGCCCCATAGGATCCTGCTCAGTTACAATCCCCCCCTTTTCTTTGCTACTCCACAGTCTTGAAGGGAAACAGGTGCAGGACAAGAAAGGGAATAAAGTTCTGGATTGAGAGGTTAATCATAAACTCAGCAGAGGAACTCAGTTTTAAGGGGACTCAGTTTCACTCAGAGATAATAATGTTAACATTTTGGTTTATTTTAATCTTCTTACAACTTCATATAATGCATTTATTTGAGTTATGATAGTTGTGATCAAATTGTGAAGAAATGTATATATCTTGTTTTTCACTTAATATTTTGTCAAAAACTTTCTCCATATGATTAAAAACTATTTTAAAATTAAGTTTAATGGCTGGATATTACTTGGTCCTAAGGCCCATCTTTCTAATCAGTAGCCTATAAAGACAGTTGAATTATTTCCATTTTTTTGCTGTGATGAGGTACTGTGTGCTCTGGAGCTCGCTTTTCGAGGATGCCCATCTGTGCCCTTGTGGTTACTCTCAAGCGCGTGCTCTCTCTCTGTCTGTCTCTCTCTCAATACATTTCTGGTAGTAGAATTCCTAGGTCAAAAAGTAAGCACATTTTCATTTTGAATCTTTTTTTTTTTTTTTTTTTTTGGCTAGGCCGCACGGCTTGCAGGATCTTAGGTCCCTGACCAGGGATTGAACCCTGGGCCACGGCAGTGAAAGCATCAAGTCCTAACCACTGGACTGCCAAGGAATTCCCCATTTTGAATCTCACTGCCAAATGTTTGCACGACTTACACTCCTACTAACGGTGTATGAGGGCTGGTTTTCCTGCCTCCACCCTAGCACTGGCCTTTAGCAGTCTTTAAATGGTGATTTTTCTTTTTTTTTATTGAGGTATAATTGACTTTAAATGGTTATTATCTTTTATGACTAAGAGGTTAAAAATCTTTTCATATAGTAATTTTATTAGCCAAGTATATTTTATCATTGTAGCTGTCTCATTATATCATTTGCCCACTTTTAATTTTTAATAGTGGCAAGATACACATAACATAAAATTTACCATCTTTGGGAATTCCCTGGCAATTCAGTGGTTAGGACTTGGTGCTTTCACTGCTGTGGCCCCGGGTGCAGTCTGTGGTCAGGGAACTAAGATCCCGCAAGCCACGCAGCATGGCCAAAAAAAAAAAAAAATTTTTTTTTATCTTAACCATCTTTAAGTGTAAGGTCCAGTAGTGTTAATTATATTCACAGTGTTGTGCAACTGATATCCACAACTTTTTTATCTTGCAAATCTGAAACTCTATCCATTGAACAACAACTCACCATTTCCCCTTCCCTTATATAAGCGGAATCATATAGTATTTGTATTTTTGTGACTGATTTATTTCATTTAGCGTAATGTCTTCAAGGTTCATTCATGTTATAGCATGTATCAGAATTTCCTTCCTTTTTAAGGTTGAATAATACTCCATTGTATGTATATACTACATTTTGTTTATCCATTCATCCATGGGTAGACACTTGAGTTGCTCCTACCTCTTGGCTATTGTGAGTAATGCTGCTATGAACGCTGGTGTATGTCCTTTCCCACTTTTTAACTAGGCTACTTTTTTTTTTTTTTTTTTTTTTTTTGCTACGCTGGGTTTTTGTTGCTGTGCAGGCTTTCTCTAGTTGCAGTGAGCAGGGACTACTCTTCGTTGTGGTGCCTGGGCTTTTTATTGCAGTGGCTTCTCTTGTTGTGGAGCGGGAGCTTAGTAGTTGGAGTTTGTGGGCTCTAGAGCGCAGGCTCAGTAGTTGTGACGCACGGGCTTAGTTGCCCCACAGCATGAGGGATCTTCCCAGACCAGGGATCAAACTCGTGTCCCCTGCATTGGCAGGCAGATTCTTAACCACTGGACCACCAGGGAAGTCTCTAACTAGGCTACTTTTAATTTAAAATATGTATTTGTAATAGGTCTATGTTTTTATTATTAGAAACAATAACTAATGTTTATTATGAAAGGCCGAGAATTCTGCTCAGTTTTGTCTGATGTTAAAACCCAAAATCCAGGGACTTCTGTGGTGGAGCAGTGGTTAAGAATCTGCCTGCCAAGGCAGGGGACACGGGTTCGAGCCCTAGTCCGGGAAGATCCCACATGCCGTGGAGCAACTAAGCCCGTGCACCACAACTACTGAGCCTGCACTCTAGAGCCCACGTGCCACAACTACTGAGCCCTTGTGCCACAACTACTGAAGCCTGTGCACCTAGAGCCCGCACTCGGCAACAAGAGAAGCCACTGCAATGAGAAGCCCGCACACCACAATGAAGAGTAGCCCCCGCTCACCACAACTAGAGAAAGCCCGTGCACAGCAATGAAGACCTGATGCAGCCAAAAATAAATTTTAAAAAACCCAAAAAAAACAAAATCCATATGCTGCCAACTCTCTCTCATATGCATATTGTATCATACAGGCTATTTACCTAATCTGTATAGTGCAGATATCTTCCCACTTTGTCATGTGTATTTAAACTTTATGAAGTTTTCTATTTTATTGAGGTTATGTTTATGCAAACTTATATTTAATTCTTACTTTGGTAACATGCTTAGAAAGTCTTTCTTTTCTTGGGAATTCCCTGGTGGTCCAGTGGTTAAGACTCTGGGCTTTCACTGCAGGGGGTGCAGGGAACTAAGATCCTGCAAGCCGTTAGGTGCAGCCAAAAAAAAAGTCTTTCTTTTCTTCAAAATCATTATAAGCATAATCATCTGTATTTTTTCTACATATGGTTTATGATTTAATTTGAATATTTTAATCTATCTGATTTTTTTAAATGTAAAGTAGGAGGAAGGAAGGAAGCATTTTTTTTCCCTTTCCAGTGGTGAGCCAATTTTCTAAGTATTCTTTATTAGGTAATTGATCTTTTCCCCTACCTATATGAAGTGCTACCTTTATCATATACTTTTTTTTTGGCTGCTGCGCTGCACAGTATGAGGGATCTGAGTTCCCCGAACCCGAGCCCCCTGCAGTGGAAGCTCGGATTCCTGACCACTGGACCATCTGGGGAAGTCCCTATCATATACTTTATGTATGTAGGTCCTATATTCCTGGTATAAAACCTATTTAGTTACTGTGTATGTTCTTTTAATATTCTACTAGCTGCGGGTCATAAAGATTTTATAGGCTTAGTTAAGAGATTTGCATTTTTGTTCATAAGTAAGATTAATCTGTGAGATGATTACATCTATAATACATTTTTTGGCAACAGAGTTTTGCAACCTTTGTAAAATGAACTAAGAAGCTTCTCTACTTTTTCTACGCTAACTTATGTTAGTATTTAACATAAACTCATGTATTTCCTTATCAAAGAAATGTTGTGGCTCTCCTCAAAGGATGTTAAGCTCTGCAGGGCTTCTGTGAGGATTGTAGCATTGATGTTTTAATGTGCTTGAGCTACAAGAGAATGGACAGTCACCTTTTGCCCTAAGGCAGACTGTCTTGGACAGATATTTTGATAACTAGGTCAATAACAATGAAGTTCTCATGAAATATTGAAACTAGCCTTGTGAAGGGCTCTGTGTTATTTGTTTAAGAAAGTGCTGCTAGGGAATTCCCTGGTGGTCCAGTGGTTACTTTCACTGCACCAAGGGCTTGGGTTTGTTCCATGGTCAGGGAAGTAAGATCCCACAAGCCGAGCAGCCAAAAAATAAAATAAAATGAAATGAAATGTAAAGTAAAATAAAATAGCCCTGCTAGCACTATTACAATAGCAAAGACGTGGAAACAACCCAAGTGCCCATCAACAGATGACTGGTATAAGATGTGGTCAGTGTGTGTGTGTGTGTGTGTGTGTGTGTGTGTGTGTGTATGTGTGTATAATGGAATATTACTCAGCCATAAAAAAGAATGAAATTATTGCCTTTTGCAACAACATGGATGGACCTAGAGAATATCATACTATGTGAAGTAAGTCAGAGAAAGACAAATACAATATGATATCACAATACAGAATCTAAAAAATAATGTGAATGAATCTGTGTAAAAAACAGAAACAGACTCACAGTCATAGAAAACAAACTTATGGTTACCAAAGGGGAAATGGAGGCAGGGGGAGGGAAAAATTAGTTAGTAGTATGGGATTAACAGATACAAACTACTATACATAAAATAGATAAGCAATAAAGACTTACTATATAGCACAGGGAACTAAATTCAATATCTTGTAATAACCTATGGTGGAAAAGAATCTAAAAATATATATATATATATGTCTATATATATATAAACTGAATCACTTTGTTCTACACCCAAAACTAACACAATATTGTAAAGCAACTATACTTTATAAATAAATAAATAAAAAGAAAGCACTGCTAGTCACAGATCTTCTGAAAATGGCATTTTGAATTTAAGAGTTGTTTGGTGATAACAGTAGTCTAGTTCATAGATACCACTTTTTTCCCTTACATGTGTGGTTCCCAGCCATATTTCAAGATGTCTAAATTTTATTTCACAAAACAAACTGCAGATATTTTGTTTCTAGATTACATATGCGTGTATGTTTATGTATATGTATATATGTGTATATGAGTATATATGTTACATAATACTTCTTTCTTTGGAGGAGAGAGTTTATAAAAATCAAACTGGTAGACAGACTTCAGGAATAGCTGCAGTTCACATCATGACCTCCTTCTTCCGCCCACCCCAGTATTTTTTTCTCCCTCCATCTCAGATACCTCTGTGTTCTCAGTTATTGCTTGCTAGTTTTTAATAAGATAATTTTTACAAATAGTGTTATTTCTTTCCGTTTTAAAGATACAAAACTTGGGAATTCCCTGGCGGTCCAGTGGTTAGGACCCAGTGCTTTCACTGCAGTGGGCCCAGGATCCATCCCTGGTGGAGGAACTAAGATACTGCAAAAGCCATGTGGTGCAGCTGGAAAAAAAAAAAAAAAGATATAAAACTGGCTAATTTATTTTGGTGGAGGAGAGAATACCAGAAGAGTCCTTCTGTAAGATAAAAAGACTTGGGAAGTAGGGTGGTTCTAGTGTGATTTTGGAGAGACAACTGAAGAACAGTTAAACTTGGAAACTCCAATTCTAATATGCACTGACGCAGGAAGGAGAGGATTAAGAAGAATGATAATATTGATTATGTGGACGTGGAATATGTGATACATTAACCACTACCTGAGATGGGATTTGCTCTTTTCGAAGCAGTTAATATAGTGTAGGAGGGCCCAGGAGTTTCTTTTTTTTTTTAATTTATTTAATTTATTTATTTTTGGCTGCGTTGGGTCTTCATTGCGGTGCACGTGCTTCTCACTGTGGTGGCTTCTCTTGTTGCGGAGCACAGGGCTCTAGGTGCGTGGGCTTCAGTAGTTGTGGCTGTGGGCTCAGCAGTTGTGACACGTGGGCTCAGTAGTTGTGGCTCACGGGCTCTAGAGCGCAGGCTCAGTAGTTGTGGTGCATGGGCTTAGTTGCTCTGCGGCATGTGGGATCTTCCTGGACCAGGGATCAAACCTGTGTCCCCTGCATTGGCAGGCGGGTTCCCAACCACTGTCCCACCAGGTAAGTCCCCAGGAGTTTCTTGTAGGATAGATTGATTCTTCAGTAGTCTTGTTTTGGATTTCAGACACCCATGAAAAAGCAAACGAATGACCCTGTGCTTGTAGTGTTGGGCACAACAGGGTTTAAGGATAAGTCGAAACACAACTTAGTCTTGCTTAGGAGAGGAGGCACTCTTGATCACAAAAGTGATTTCCAACGGTGAGGGTTATCACACTCCAGCTGAACAGACCCCCTATGGCTTACCCGAATACCTGCTGTAGGAGGGGGCGTTTTGTGAGTTTTCCACTTACTTGGTTCAAAATTAGAATTAGTGTTTGTGCAACTGCTCTTGCAAGTGAGGGTGATCATATGCTGCATATTTGAAAGAGCATATTTTGTACTTGTGCTTGAAGCTTTGAACTGACAACCTATTTTTAGCACTTCCTGGACTGAATTTTTTAATGTACTTTTGCCAAATTTCATCTTTTCAGACTTGCTCTTTCTATTACGTGAATATCGGCTTGCTGAACTGCGCCAGAATCACAGCGACGTCATTAGCTCCAAGCCCTTGAAGGAAGGAAAGAACTTGTTACCTTTATATCCGTAGAGCGTCTTTGCCTTTAAGTTTCATTCCACTAACTATACCAGGAAAAGGACGCTCTGAATGAGATCAGCAAAAGGGGTGTGGAACATGTAGATAAGAGCAGTGACTGCCGGTAATGCTTACACTAGGCATTGTATTTCCTAAGATTTGGCAATATCTAGATATACAAAATATTGCTGCATGGTAATTATAGTTTGGAGACTCTATTCCAGAAGTGGGGGGTGGGTTTTAAAATGCATGAGAAAAGTGACCCTATCTTTAGAGTGATTTGACTCTGAGGGTGAGGTACCAGTGAAAGCCAACAACTCATACTTACCTGGCAGGGGAGATACCATGATCACGAAGGTGGTTTTCCCAGGGCGAGGCTTATCCATTGCACTCCGGATATGCTGACCCCTGCGATTTCCCCAAATGTGGGAAACTCGACTGCATAATTTGTGGTAGTGGGGGACTGCGTTCGCGCTCTCCCCTGGTTCTTTAGTTTGTGAAAGAAAGTTTTGTATTGCAGGTTCTTGTTTTATGTAGTGGAGAATTTGTAGCAAGTTAGTGGTGGTATTCTGAGGAAAAATTTGTATTAGTTTCTCCGTTTTTGGGGAGATTTTTCTTCATACTTTGCCTGTGATTGTTAAAATTCGGAGTTCGTGACTTATTAGAGATGGCGCTGAAATTAAAATGTACTCTCTGTTTCCTAGGCAGGTAGAGCCAAAGTTAATGGGGCCTTATAGTGGTGTGAGGTATCGGGGTGGAGAGTGTGAGTTTTATGCTTTTGGGCGAAGGGGTGATTAACTTCTGCTCCACGGTTTTTTCTCGAAGCAAAGAGACCAGTTTAGTTTGTGGCAGTGAAATGAATGTTAATTTTATTTGGTTTTTTTCCTTATTTTGTGTATGGTGAAAAACGAGCATTAAGGTTTAATTCTGATTGGTTTAGTTTCAATTTGAAACCTGGATTCTTGAGGGCGTTGAAATAACCAGGATGTTCTTCTCTTAAGTAGCTATTTTTCTTTGCAGTAGCTGAATTTGGGACTTTTGAACCGTTTTAACAGATCCGTCTCTCCTTTATTATATAGTGAATGCTACATCTGGATTGGATGTGGGTATTTTTAAAGGCCCCCTACTGGTGTCTTTGAGACCTATTGCTGTAAACTAGAATATATTTGCAAACAACTGTTATTCCTGTATGTGCTGCTGATTCCTTAGGTTTCAGTTTCAGGGTATAGTATGTTTGGTTCTTCCTAGTATCCAGATCTAGCTATTCTGAGGATTTCTAGTGACCTTCACACTCATAATAACCTGTCTTGTAGAAGCAGTTCCTGCTGCTTCTCTTTTAGAACAAATCCTTGTCCCTCTGTACTTAGTCACTTCCTGACCCTCAGCAATCTGATGGGGTTTACAGTGTCTCCAGGGGCCTGATATATAAAAATATGATCCCTCAATTGGCTTCTAAGTTTAAGTACTCACCTGATAATTAAAAATAGTCACCTGAGTGCTGTTCTGGGGCCTTTGTTTAAAACTGAACGTGAGAAACACAAAGTACAGATATTTTGCATCATGCTTTTAAAATTTGTATCAAAATAACACATATACTTCATTTAGAAAATCAAATAGTCCTTTTAGGTTTCTAAACTAAGTTCTTTGCCTACTTCTTCCTGTTTTCCAGGTCCCCTTCAGAGGGAGACACTTTCCATTCTAAAAACAACTAAAATTTGATTCTGAAATTTATGAACCTCTGTGTTTCTAAACCAGAAATACCTAGATATTTAGGTAATATCTAATTAGATATCTAGATAATATCTAAAATATTATCCTTTAATGCATCCATTTTTTAAAAAAAATGTATTTATTTATTTATTTATGGCTGTGTTGGATCTTCGTTTCTGTGCGAGGGCTTTCTCTAGTTGTGGCAAGTGGGGGCCACTCACTATCGCGGCCTCTCTTGTTGCCGAGCACAGGCTCCAGAGGCGCAGGCTCAGTAGCTGTGGCTCACGGACCCAGTTGCTACGCGGCATGTGGGATCTTCCCAGACCAGGGCTCGAACCCGTGTCCCCTGCATTAGCAGGCAGATTCTCAACCACTGCGCCACCAGGGAATTCCCAATGCATCCATTTTTGACATTGCTTTTTGGTAATGTAAATGAAGATTTAGCTCTCTTGCACCACCATTTCTTCTCTATTTTTCCTAATGTAGTTTAAAAACAATTTGGTTAAATCACTTGGTTAAATCGGTATTCAGTGTTGATATTATTCTTAGGCAAACATTATTCACAGCAGAGCATTGTCATTGAATGTCATTGTTTCTTTTAATTTTATTTTTCTTCTGGTTAGTTTTTTTCCCCTTCTGGTTTTTTTTTTTTTTTTTTTTTTGCCACACAGTGCAGCATGCGGGATCTTAGTACCCCCACCAGGGATTGAACCTGTGCCCCCTGCAGTGGAAGCGTGGAATCCTAACCACTGGACCACCAGGGAATTCTCCCCCTCTGTTTAATTTTACCTTTTTCCATTTGGTTACTTTTCTTTTACCTATTCCTAATTCTTCCCACACTTTCCAATAGCCTCTGGTTTTCCATAGGGTAAATCATATCAGGTAGTCTTACTAGTTTAAATGCGGGGTTTTTTTTTCTTCTGGAGATCTGTCTACTTCTATTTTTCTTCTACCTAAACCCATTGTTCTTTCAGATTGCTGCATAGGTGTAATAGTTTAAATGGGTATCAAATTCTAGGTTGTAGTTAAATTTTTCTTCATGATTTCAAAGACATCACTTTTTGGACTTATAGCTTCTAGAAGCTATTGAGAAGACTTTCTACTTCCTTATACTGTTTACATGACATACGTGACTGATCTTTTCATTTTCAGAAAAGTTGAAGAATTATCTCTTTATTTTCATTTTTTGTAATTTCTTAATGATGTGTATATCTTATAGCCATTCATTGTATGGGGCACTTGATGAGGACCCTTTCGACCAGAAAGTCTTCCATGTTGGGAAATTGTCTTGAATTATTTCATTGGTGATTTCCTCCCCTTGGTTTTTATTATAGTTATTTAATTTAATTAATTAATTAATTTATTTATTTTTGGCTGCATTGGGTCTTCATTGCTGTGCACGGGCTTTCTCTAGTTGCGGCGAGCGGGGGATACTCTTCGTTGCAGAGCACAGGCTCTAGGTGCGAGGGCTTCAGTAGTTGTGGCATGCAGGCTCAGTAGTTGTGGCACACAGGCCTAGTGGTGTGTGGGATCTTCCCGGACCAGGGCTCGAACCCGTGTCCCCTGCACTGGCAGGCGGATTCTTAACCAGTGTGCCACTAGGGAAGTCCCCCTCATCAATCTTGAAAATGCATACTTCGACATTCAGCTCTCTCTCTGGGAAGCTGCCTGGGATCCACCCAAACCACCACTGAACCCAGAAAGGACTTAAACATTACTAGGTACTGTAGGCACAGTGCTGCATAAAGCACTTCTTTTAAAATCAAAAGAAAAAAAGATGAATTTTTAGGTGGAAGAAAATGTTGTATATAATAATGTCATCTTTTTATATATTTTTCACGGAGGAAGGGCCCACAAAGGCAAAAGTGTGTAGGATCCTTCAGAGTCATAATGTGGTCCTTAACCCTTTTATTAGTGCTCATTACTCTTTTCCTATAATTCTGGCAGGTCTGTTTCCCCTACAGGTTGTGATCTTATTTATTACAGGCAGAATCTCTCTCTGCATTATTACTCTTAGTATCGCCAGTGCCTAGGCTAGTTGCTGGCACCTTAAGTTTAAGTGGCTATAAGTTACTACTTACACAAGTAGCAACTTGAGAACAGGTTTTTGTTTTTGTTTTTTCCATCATTAGTAGCACTCCCAGAAACTCAAGGATAATTTGTGAATGTTGAAAATACTGGAGTAGGCAATGTGGTTATCAGAAATATAGTTCCCAGACGGGCCTACTGTATAGCACAGGGAACTCTACTCAATACTCAGTAATGGCCTATATGGGAAAAGAATCTAAAAAAGAGTGGATATATGTATATGTATAACTGATTCACTTTGCTGTACACCTGAAACTAACACAACATTGTAAATCAACTGTACTCCAATAAAAATTTAAAAAAGAAAGAAATAGTTCCCTCAGCATAGCAAAAAGAGCTTTAGAATATCTGTGAAATCATATCTGTGGGGATCACAGATAGTCCTAGAGGACTCAGTGCTGTGGCATTCATGGATTCCATGGAAACAGCAAGCCAACTGCCTGGAATGAAATTAGAATGAAATTATATCGTATAATGGAGATGGGCTGGATCACACTTTGTGGATGAGAGTATCTAGCCAATGTCTAAGTAGAGTGACTGTGGTTTATATTGGAGAGCCCTGTGGATGGAAATGCAAAACCGGGGCCAGTATGCATCAAAAGTGAATGGGTTCAGCTCCCTGAAATGCAGGGTGTCTGCGTAGAGTGTAGAGTTGCTCAAACTTTCCTGGTAGTAGACATTTAGATTCAGTGTGTTGGCACCATGGACTTCTTGACAGTTGAACCTGCTCTGTGAACTTATATAACAAAAAGTCAGCTTTTAAAAATTACCGCCACGCTCATGATATTTCTGAACATCAACCTTTCCTTGACTCCGACAAAGCTAAGAGATGGGTGGAAATTCAGAGATAAGGTGAGACTCACAGACTGAGGGGCATGTCTGTTGGGACAGAAATCTTAGTTGGCAGGGGCAGCCATGATCTGAGAGAGGTTGGTAAGTGTGCTGGTGCCACCACTCCCCAGGTAGGTGGGAACTCTCCAAATACCTACTGTGCTGAGGGAGGGTCTGTGCCTCTCCACCTCGGCTTATTTGGGGCCTTTGAGTTAGTTGGTCACTGAGTTGTTTTATTCTGTGTATGAATATATGTATGTATGTATGTGTATGTGTATATATATATATATACATACACATAGGGATATATATTCACCATAATTATTACTAATAATTATCATTGTTCCTAGAGGGCAAAATCAAGCACAGATACCTAAAATATGGTAAAATCACAGTTTGAATCTAAGTCTATCTGGTGCTAAAGCCTGTGTTCAAAACTAAATACTGTGCCAGATATTTCTTGTAATGGTTCCACCAGGACTTGGTCTTCTCTTTATGAGAAAAAAAACCAAAACAGTCTAACAATATCATTGAAAGTCTGTAACCTGTATCTCACAACCAGTAATACTGATATCATTTCAGTGCATTTCCTTCCAGTAATTTTCCTTAAGGATATACATTTTTACAAAATTGCAGTCATGGTATACATACCATTTCATATCCTTTTTCCCTCTTAACCTTAAATAATAAAAATGTCTTTCACATTGTTAATCGTTATTATATTACTATTGTTTGCTTAATACTCCATTTCCCTATTGCTGCGATTCTAGGGTTTTTGGGTGATTTTGATTTTTTTGTAATTCTCTAATGAACACCCTATGCATAGGGCATAGTCTTTCTCTAGAATTACTTTCTATAGTTAAATTAAATGACATTTCTGGGTCAAAATGTATGAACATATTTTGGGCAGTAGATGTATATAATTAGGGTTAAATATTTTTTTCATTGTAAGTAATATTATAGTCATGTTATAGAATATGTAGGGGAAAATACATTAGTCCATTCTTCTATATTGACACTGATATGATTATGTTACTTTGCATTTTGATGTATTTCCTTTAAGTGCCTTAAATTTTGCCATTTTAGAAACAGTTTTAATCGTAGTATATGTTCTATTTCATATGCTGCCTTTTTTGCATGCAGTGTTACTGCAATTTAGGCTTTCCTCTCCTTCTTAACAAACTTGAAGTTCTTTTTATAATTAACTATGAACCCTGAAATTAGAAAGAGATCTGGACTTTGAAAGATGAAAGGAAGCAGGGAAAAGTAGTTTTTAGAGTTTAAAAATATCATATGTCACCTCTCCTCCCTCAAATAATTTAAGGCATTTCTTAAGATGACTAAAATATTAAAATAACAGAAAACTACTAGAAATTACCCTAAGAAATCATCATTAATTATTCACAAAGATATATCTACAAGGCTGTTCATTGTTTTATATATATATAATGGCAATAAACTAGAAGCGATAGAACATTGATATAAATTATCTATGACAACATATAACAAAATGAATGTAAAATGTTACAAAACATCGTGTGAAGCATAATTGTGTTAAAAATATATATGCATAGAGAATTGGAGTTACCATATATAATATCGAAGTGTTAACAGTGGTAATTTCGTAGTGGGAATGTGGTTAATTTTAATATTTAAAAAACACTTTTCTGTTTTTTCCTAATTACCTGCAAGGAAAATTTTATCTCTATTGTAACAATTTAAAATACCATCCAAAAATGCAAAACAAAGCACTTAAAAAATCATATGGACTAAGAGGAAAATAACTACCAAAGGGTTGCAAAAATATGCCATCCCAAAATGTGTCACTTTGGCATAAGGATTATTTTGAGCTGAAAGCACTGAAAAACAGCAAGTATGTAAGAAGAGTGGTCTGACCTCCCTTTGTCTTCCTAAAAGCAGGAGGTAAAACTCCCAACTGAAAGATGTTTTCCCTAACCCAGGGGAAAGAAACATTGCCAGAGAAGGGGGACAAAGCCGAGATTTCTGTACAAACAAGTCTTGTTAAAATAATTATCTTCGAGTCCTGAGGAGAGATTAACCAAGATGGCGGAGTAGAAGGACGTGCTCTCACTCCCTCTTGCGAGAACACCAGAATCACAACTGGCTGCTGGACAGTCATTGACAGGAAGACACTGGACCTCACCAAGGAGGATACCCCACGTCCAAGGACAGAGGAGAAGCCACAGTGAGACGGTAGGAGGGGCACAATCAGAGTAAAATCAAATCCCATAGCTGCTGGGTGGGTGACTCACAGACTGGCGAACACTTATACCACGGAAGTCCACCCACTGGAGTGAAGGTTCTGAGCCCCACGTCAGGCTTCCCAACCTGGAGGTCCGGCAACGGGAGGAGGAATTCCTAGAGAATCAGACTTTGAAGCCTAGTGGGAATTGATTGCAGGACTTCGACAGGACTGGGGGAAACAGAGACCCCACTCTTGGAGGGCGCACACGGAATAGTGTGTGCATCGGGACCCGGGGGAAGGAGCAGTGACCCCGGGGGAGACTGAACCAGACCTACCTGCTAGTGTTGGAGGGTCTCCTGCAGAGGTGGGGGCTGGCTCTGTTTCACCGTGGGGACAAGGACACTGGCAGCAGAAGTTCTGGGAAGTACTCCTTGGCATGAGCCCTCCCAGAGTCTGCCATTAGCCCCGCCAAAGAGCCCAGGTAGGCTCCAGTGTTGGGTTGCCTCAGGCAAAACAACCAACAGGGAGGGAAACCAGCCCCACCCATCAACAGTCAAGTGGATTAAAGTTTTACGGAGCTCTGACCGCCACAGCAACAGTCAGCTCTACCCACCACCAGAGCCTCCCATCAAGCCTCTTAGATAGCCTCAACCACCAGAGGGCAGACAGCAGAAGCAAGAAAAACTACAATCCTGCAGCCTGTGGACCAAAAACCACATTTACAGAAAGATAGACAAGATGAAAAGGCAGAGGGCTATATACCAGATGAAGGAACAAGAAAAAAACCCCAGAAAAACAACTAAATGACGTGGAGATAGGCAACCTTCCAGAAAAAGAATTCAGAATAATGATAGTGAAGATGATCTAGGACCTCGGAATAAGAATGGAGGCAAAGATTGAGAAGATGCAAGAAATGATTAACAAAGACCTAGAAGAATTAAAGAACAAACAAACAGAGATGACCAATACAATAACTGAAATGAAAACTACACTAGAAGGAATCAGTAGCAGAATAACTGAGGCAGAAGAACGGATAAGTGACCTGGAAGACAGAGTGGTGGAATTCACTGCTGCGGAACAGACTAAAGAAAAAAGAATGAAAAGAAATGAAGACAGCCTAAGAGACCTCTGGGACAATATTAAATGCAACAACATTTGCATTATAGGGGTCCCAGAAGGAGAAGAGAGAGAGAAAGGACCAGAGAAAATATTTGAAGAGATTATAGTCGAAAACTTCCCTAACATGGGAAAGGAAATAGCCACCCAAGTCCAGGAAGCGCAGAGAGTCCCATACAGGATAAACCCTGGGAGAAACACGCCGAGACACATAGTAATCAAAAACCGGCAAAAATTAAAGACAAAGAAAAATTATTGAAAGCAGCAAGGGAAAAACGACAAATAACATACAAGGGAACTTCCATAAGGTTAACAGCTGATTTCTCAGCAGAAACTCTACAAGCCAGAAGGGAGTGGCATGATATGCTTAAAGTGATGAAAGGGAAGAACCTACAACCAAGATTACTCTACCCGGCAAGGATCTCATTTAGATTTGATGGAGAAATCAAAAGCTTTACAGACAAGCAAAAGCTAAGAGAATTCAGCACCACCAAACCAGCTCTACAACAAATGCTAAAGGAACTTCTCTAAGTGGGAAACACAAGAGAAGAAAAGGACCTACAAAAACAAACCCAAAACAATTAAGAAAATGGTCATAGGAACATACATATCGATAATTACCTTAAACGTGAATGGATTAAATGCTCCAACCAAAAGACACAGGCTTGCTGAATGGATACAAAAACAAGACCCATATATATGCTGTCTACAAGAGACCCACTTTAGACCTAGGGACACATACAGACTGAAAGTGAGGGGATGGAAAAAGATATTCCATGCAAATGGAAATCAAAAGAAAGCTGGAGTAGCTATACTCATATCAGATAAAATAGACTTTAAAATAAAGAACATTACAAGAGACAAGGAAGGACACTACATAATGATCAAGGGATCAGTCCAAGAAGAAGATATAACAATTATATATGCACCCAACATAGGAGCACCTCAATACATAAGGCAACTGCTAACAGCTATAAAAGAGGAAATTGACAGTAACACAAGAATAGTGGGGGACTTTAACACCTCACTTACACCAATGGACAGATCATCCAAAATGAAAATAAATAAGGAAACAGAAGCTTTAAATGACACAATAGACCAGATAGATTTAATTGATATTTATAGGACATTCCATACAAAAACAGCAGATTACACTTTCTTCTCAAGTGCGCACGGAACATTCTCCAGGATAGATCACATCTTGGGTCACAAATCAAGCCTCAGTAAATTTAAGAAAATTGAAATCATATCAAGCATCTTTTCTGACCACAACACTATGAGATTAGAAATCAATTACAGGGAAAAAAACGTAAAAAACACAAACACGTGGAGGCTAAACAATACGTTACTAAGCAACCAAGAGATCACTGAAGAAATCAAAGAGGAAATCAAAAAATACCCAGAGACAAATGACAATGAAAACACGATGATCCAAAACCTATGGGATGCAGCAAAAGCAGTTCTAAGAGGGAAGTTTATAGCTATACAAGCCTACCTAAAGAAACCAGAAAAATCTCAAGTAAACAATCTAACCTTACGCCTAAAGAAACCAGAGAAAGAAGAACAAACAAAACCCAAAGTTAGCAGAAGGAAAGAAATCATAAAGATCAAAGCGGAAATAAATGAAATAGAAACAAAGAAAACAATAGCAAAGGTCAATAAAACTAAAAGCTGGTTCTTTGAGAAGATAAACAAAATTGATAAGCCATTAGCCAGACTCATCAAGAAAAAGAGGGAGAGGACTCAAATCAATAAAATCAGAAATGAAAAAGGAGAAGTTACAACAGACACTGCAGAAATACAAAGCATCATAAGAGACTACTACAAGCAACTCTATGCCAATAAAATGGACAACCTGGAAGAAATGGACAAATTCTTAGAAAAGTATAACCTTCCAAGACTGAACCAGGAAGAAACAGAAAATATGATCAGACCAATCACAAGTAATGAAATTGAAACTGTGATTAAAAATCTTCCAACAAACAAAAGTCCAGGACCAGATGGCTTCACAGGTGAATTCTATCAAACATTTAGAGAGGAGCTAACACCTATCCTTCTCAAACTCTTCCAAAAAATTGCAGAGGAAGGAACACTCCCAAACTCATTCTATGAGGCCACCATCACCCTGATACCAAAACCAGACAAAGACACTACAAAAAAAGAAAATTACAGACCAATATCACTGATGAGTATAGATGCAAAAATCCTCAACAAAATACTAGCAAACAGAATCCAACAACACATTAAAAGGATCATATACCACGATCAAGTGGGATTTATCCCAGGGATGCAAGGATTCTTCAATATACGCAAGTCAATCAATGTGATACACCATATTAACAAACTGAAGGATAAAAACCATATGATCATCTCAATAGATGCAGAAAAAGCTTTTGACAAAATTGAACACCCATTTATGATAAAAACTCTCCAGAAAGTGGGCATAGAGGGAACCTACCTCAACATCATAAAGGCCATATATGACAAACCCACAGCAAACATCATTCTCAATGGTGGAAAACTGAAAGCATTTCCTCTAAGATCAGGAACGAGACAAGGATGTCTACTCTCACCACTGTTATTCAACATAGTTCTGGAAGTCCTAGCCACGGCAATCAGAGAAGAAAAAGAAATAAAAGGAATACAGATTGGAAAAGAAGAAGTAAAACTGTCACTGTTTGCAGATGACATGATACTATACATAGAGAATCCTAAAACTGCCACCAGAAAACCGCTAGAGCTAATTAATGAATTTGGTAAAGTTGCAGGATACAAAATTAATGCACAGAAATCTCTTGCATTCCTATACACTAATGATGAAAAATCTGAAAGAGAAATTATGGAAACACTCCCATTTACCATTGCAACAAAAAGAATAAAATACCTAGGAATAAACCTACCTAGGGAGACAAAAGACCTGTATGCAGGAAACTATAAGACGCTGATGAAAGAAATTAAAGATGATACCAACAGATGGAGAGATATACCATGTTCTTGGATTGGAAGAATCAACATTGTGAAAATGACTATACTACCCAAAGCAATCTACAGATTCAATGCAATCCCTATCAAATTACCAATGGCATTTTTTATGGAACTAGAACAAATCATCTTAAAATTTGTATGGAGACACAAAAGACCCCAAATAGCCAAAGCAGTCTTGAGGGAAAAAAACAGAGCTGGAGGGATCAGACTCCCTAACTTCAGACTATACTACAAAGCTACAGTAATCAAGACAATATGGTACTGGCACAAAAACAGAAACATAGATCAATGGAACAAGATAGAAAGCCCAGAGATAAACCCACGCACCTATGGTCAACTAATCTATGACAAAGGAGGCAAAGATATACAATGGAGAAAAGACAGTCTCTTCAATAAGTGGTGCTGGGAAAACTGGACAGCTACATGTAAAAGAATGAAATTAGAATACTCCCTAACACCATACACAAAAACTCAAAGTGGATTCGAGACCTAAATGTAAGACTGGACACTATAAAACTCTTAGAGGAAAACATAGGAAGAACACTCTTTGACATAAATCACAGCAAGATCTTTTTTGATCCACCTCCTAGAGTAATGGAAATAAAAACAAAAATAAACAAATGGGACCTAATGAAACTTCAGAGCTTTTGCACAGCAAAGGAAACCATAAACAAGACGAAAAGACAACCCTCAGAATGGGAGAAAATATTTGCAAACGAATCATCGGACAAAGGATTAATCTCCAAAATATATAAACAGCTCATTCAGCTCAATATTAAAGAAACAAACACCCCAATCCAAAAATAGGCAGAAGACCTAAATAGACATTTCTCCAAAGAAGACATGCAGACGGCCACGAAGCACATGAAAAGATGCTCAACATCACTAATTATTAGAGAAATGCAAATCAAAACAACAATGAGGTATCACCTCACACCAGTTAGAATGGGCATCATCAGAAAATCGACAAACAACAAATGCTGGAGAGGGTGTGGAGAAAAGGGAACCCTCTTGCACTGTTGGTGGGAATGTAAATTGATACAGCCACTATGGAGAACAATATGGAGGTTCCTTAAAAAAACTAAAAATAGAATTACCATATGACCCAGCAATCCCACTACTGGGCATATACCCAGAGAAAACCGTAATTCAAAAAGACACATGCACCCAAATGTTCATTGCAGCACTATTTACAATAGTCAGGTCATGGAAGCAACCTAAATGCCCATCAACGGATGAATGGATAAAGAAGATGTGGTACATATATACAATGGAATATTACTCAGCCATAAAAAGGAACGAAATTGAGTCATTTGTTGAGACGTGGATGGATCTAGAGAATGTCATACAGAGTGAAGTAAGTCAGAAAGAGAAAAACAAATATCATATATTAATGCATGTATGTGGAACCTAGAAAAATGGTACGATGAACCGGATTGCAGGGCAGAAGTTGAGACACAGATGTAGAGAACAAATGTATGGACACCAAGGGGGGAAAACTGCGGTGGGGTGGGGATGGTGGTGTGCTGAATTGGGCGATTGGGATTGACATGTATAACGTGATGTGTATAAAAATTGATGACTGATTAAAAAAATTTTTTTTTAAATTATCTTCCTTTAGCCTCCCCATATATGTTAGTTTCTTTTCCACAATTGTCGCTCTTTGTTCAACTTAATAGAAAAACATTTAGGTTTCCATTTCTTCGGGCCTTCATTTCCTTATGAGGGCGCCTGTACACTTCTGTTAAATAAATGTGTATGCTTTTATCCTGGTAGACCATCTATGCCAGTGTAATTTTCAGGCTGGGCCGGAGACCCTAACAGAGGGGAGGCCCTAACAGAGGAGAGGTAAAGTTTGGCTTCCGCACACCACCAAGTCCTTGACACCCTAGTTGCTGCAGAGTTATTTTGCCCAGAGAGCCTAGCCAGCAAGGGCAGAAAGGAAAACAGTGTGTCATGTATTTTCTCTGTCCAAAAAGAACAGAGGAGCGCTCGGTTTGTTACCAAATCCAGGCCAGGTGCTGCTTTCCTTTGCGCCGAGCATGCAGAGGCTTGAATCTTGCTGAGGTCGGATTTGCGTCCCCAACCGCACGGACACCTGTCCAGGAGTGGAATGGCCTGGGTCGGGTGAGGGGCTCGAGGCTGCGTTTGACCCGCGTTCTCCTGTTCAGCTCCCACAGAAATCTTGTGAAGTAGGCAGGCAGTAGTATTCCCACTTTACACTTTTGGGAAATGGAGGTTGAGAGAGACTTGAGGGTATGACCCAGTCCCATAGTGGAGCAGCGAGTCAGGCTCGCAGAACCGACAGTGCGGCCCTCTTCCTCTGAGGGTCGCGCGCCCCCGCCTCCCGCAACTGCCCTGCCCGCCCCTGCGGCGCAGTACTAGGACGCGTAACAAATCTACGCCGTAATTTTTGCGTATGCCTGCCAAGACAAGGAGTTGAACAATCTTTTCAGCTACACTTGTCGATGATCGTCTTTGGGGTCAGCACGAGGCATAGCTAGAGCGAACTGACCTCTTCTCCAAAAGCAGTGACGTCGAGTGACAAGAGGCGGGGATATGTAGATGAAGGGCGCGCCGCCTGCTGGTTCGATTTCATTCTTCGCGGGGCAGAATTTACGCTGAACGTTCAAAGGATGACTCCTGGTCAGTGTCATATGAATAATCCTGCAGTTTCCAACCAAAGGCCTAAAGAACTTGGAATATAACTGACCATAAGTATATTGTGTGCTGAGTTCGAGGGTGAGGTGCCAGGGATGACTTGAAATCCATACTTACCTGGCAGGGGAGATACCATGATCACGAAGGTGGTTTTCCCAGGGCGAGGCTTATCCATTGCACTCCGGATGTGCTGACCCCTGCGATTTCCCCAAATGTGGGAAACTCGACTGCATAATTTGTGGTAGTGGGGGACTGCGTTCGCGCTCTCCCCTGATATGAAAAGTTTAAAGAAAGGTGTGGTTTTGTTTTTTGTTGTGTGGTTAGTGAGTTATTTTCTTATTTTTTTTTGTAGTTGTTATTCACACTAGGTTTGCTATTATAGGGACTCAAATGTTCTTCGTTTTTTGATCGTGGTTGTGTGTCAGTTTTGCCGGTTTTTAATTTTTTTCGAAGATATTTTTCATTGTGTACGTCTTTTCACTTGGTTGAGAGCGTCCGTCACTGCATATCCAGTGAGTTACTGTTACTTTTAGGGACTTAAAAAAGCCGAAGTTCTTTTATTACTCTAGGTGTTGGAATTTTATGCGGTGCTCTCTTGTTTTCGGGGGGGAAATTGTGGTTTTCTTTTGCTCTGTTTTTGGAAGTCCACCGATTAGAACTTTTTGTTTGTTGGCATGTTTCTAAATATGAGTTTCTGTTTTACCTAGGCGGTGTTTGGGTAATTCGGTTTGCCGTTGCCCCACATAATTTTGAAGCTTTAATCACATCCGTAAAATCTGTTATGACCCAGAAAAAAGTAACATTCACACGTTGCGGCGACTAGCATGCGGCCATCGCGGAGGGTCTTGCACTGTTTAGCCTACCACATCAACAAAACCCGGGGATAGGTTTGTCCGGCGCAGAAGGATGATGTCACTAGAAGTGCCTGGAGTATGTAAATGAGCGCAGTGTCTGCTGGTTTTGTTCACATTGTACATACATTTGTTATTATTTTGCAAATGTTCCGGTATACGAAATGTTTTTGTTAGGTTTTTATAGTTTGCAGTAGTTTTTATTCATAAGTGAGGGGCTAGAGCGTGCGTGAAGAGAGTGACCGTAAGTGTGAAGTGTTTCGTATCTCAGGGTGAGGTGCCAGGCGGTATAAGCAACTCATACTTACCTGGCAGGGGAGATACCATGATCACGAAGGTGGTTTTCCCAGGGCGAGGCTTATCCATTGCACTCCGGATGTGCTGACCCCTGCGATTTCCCCAAATGTGGGAAACTCGACTGCATAATTTGTGGTAGTGGGGGACTGCGTTCGCGCTTTCCCCTGATGAGTTTAGTTGAAAAATAGAATTTTCAGTGTTTTCGTTTAGCTATTCTTTATAATGCAGCAGAGTACTGCGCTTAATGTTTTTGTTGTACTAGGGTGCGATTTGGGACTAGTTTTTGTGGTTTTGTTGTTTTTAGAAGAAGATTTGCAAGTAATATATAGAATTTTTTGGATCATTAGTTTAGAATATGGGGAAATTCAGCTCGCAAAATGTGAGAGCTGAGGAGTTGTATGTCGTGGAACGAGAGATTATTTCGTTTTTGAGACAATACATGATAATATTTGTTAGTTTAGTATTTATCGTTCTTGTAGAATGCTGGCGTTACATGGAGGAGAAAACAACCAAGTTTACAGTAGTGAAAAGTGTTTGTAGGTGGAGTTCAGTGTGAGTTACCCGACTAAGTAATTGCAAGAGCTGTCTTGTTTTAAAAAAAAAAAAAGTGCTTTAGTAATGTTCAGACCTGTTCTAAACTCTAATACTCCGCAGATGGCATTTTTATGAAGTAGGATGACTGGAAAAGAAAGGCAGTAAGAGTAAAAAGTACTCAGGGAGTGGTTGTTAGCATGTAAATGATTAACACAGTGGAAGCCCTAATTCTCAGGAATGTGCATTTTCTGCAGCTTTAGGGAAAAAAAAGAAGAAAACGTATGGGCTTGGGGTTTTAAATTTACTTGTATTATTTTGAACATTTTATGTCAAAATGTAGTCATCATGTATTGGTGTAAATGCAATTAAATAAAAAATTTAAAAAGGTTGAAAAACATTAAAATGACCAGTACTAAAAAATAAAACCAGAAGTATTGGTGAAGATCTGGAAATATTGGGACACTTTTTTCATTGCTGGTGATAATGTAAATGGTCCAGCCACTCTAGCAAACAGTATCGACTAAAAATTTATTCACAACCTACCCGAAAGTTGAGTTTATGTTTTATTCGGCGGGAATTTTTAGGACTTCAAGCCTGGGAGGCAGCATCTCAAGTAACCCTGACAGAACTGCTCCGAGGAAGTGAGGGGGCCAGCCAGGATATATAGGAGTTTTGCAACAG
This sequence comes from Balaenoptera musculus, assembly GCF_009873245.2. Classification (NCBI taxonomy): domain Eukaryota; kingdom Metazoa; phylum Chordata; class Mammalia; order Artiodactyla; family Balaenopteridae; genus Balaenoptera; species Balaenoptera musculus. The sequence continues at coordinate 34,368,143 of NC_045804.1, read as the reverse complement.
AGGGTAGATAGTCTGAACGTCAGAAGATTGTTGTTAATTAAAGAAAAGCAGATATCGCAAGGTAAGGAATTTAGTGCTCTTCTATGAATGGGAGGATGGGCTCACCGGAATCCTTCCTTTGATATGCGCCTCAGCTATCTGGGGCCAGTATCCTGTGTTTTCATATCCTGAGTCAGGGCTCACCCTATGGAGTGACTGCAGTCTGATGGCTACTAGATGGCAGGTATTCTCTTCCTTCCTGAGTTCCCTCAGGGCTCACTAGCTCACCGTCCGCGGTGGCTGCAATCACTGACGTCTGTGACATCCTTTGTTTACTGATATGGCAGGCAGTATTCCATTTCTCAACAGTATGGCCATTTCTCAAAAAATTAATCCAACAGTCCTACTTCTGGGTATATACTCTAAATAATTGAAAACAGGGATTTAAAGAGATATTGGAACACTCATATTCATAGCAGCATTATTCACAGTAGCCAAAGGTGGAATCAGCCTGTGTCCATCAATAGGTTAATGGATAAACAAAATGGGGTGTATATACATAGTGGGAAATTATTCAGCCTTAAAAAAGGAAGGATATTCTGAAATATGCTACAACATGGATGAATCTTGAGGACATAGTGAAATACATGAGTCACAAAAGGACAAATAAGTGTTTCCACTTACGTGAAGCACCAAGTGTAGTCAAATTCATAGACACAGAAAGTAAAATGGTGGTTGCCAGGGCCTGGGAGGAGGAGAAAATGCAGAGTTAGTATCTAATGGGGTATGGAGTTCCAGTTTGGAAAGATGAAAAAAATTCTGGAGATGGATGGTAGTGATTGTAGTACGACAGTGTGAATATACTCATGCTACTGAACACTTAAAATTTGTTTAAAGTGGTAAATGCTATGTATATTTTTACCACAATAAAATAAAGAAGGAATAAAGGCAGTGTTACATACAGGCGAACATTCCAGTGTGACAGAGCCTGAAAATGCACATTGGATTTGTCCAGGTGTAAGAAGATAGTGGGGGACTTCCCTGGTTGTCCAGTGGTTAAGAGTCCTCCTTCCAACGCAGGGGACGTGGGTTTGATCCCTGGTCGGGGAACTAAGAGCCCACATGCCGTGGGGCAACTAAGCCCGCACGGTACAACGAAGAACCCTCACACCACAGCTAAGACCCGACGCAGCCAAATAAATAAATAAAATTTTTTTAAAAAAGAAGAAGATATTGGGGGCTTTGGCCAGGAGCCCACTGTCAGGGGTATGGGGGAGAATAACACACTAGCAGACCATTCCAGCTGAATTAGACTCCTCTTTCAAGAATATTTTCCACTTTTTTTTAATAGATTATTTCAATGGGTGATAAGCACTTTTTATTTTTTTAATATTTATTTAAAATATTAAACTTTTTTCTTTATAGTTATTAAAACATCCCATGCCTTTACTAAACTAAAATAAAACTATATGCATATTCATATGCCATATCTAGCTATTACAGAAATTTATTTTCTGAAGGTTCTGGAGGCTAGAAGTCCAAGATCAAGGTGCCGATAGGGTCGGGTTCTTCTGAAGCTTCTCTTCTTGGTTTGCAGATGGCCACTCTCTTGCTGCCTATTCACATGGTTGTTCCTCTGTGCAAGTGCCCCTGGTGTCTCCTTCTTCTTCTTATAAGGACACCAGTTGTATTGGATTATGGCCTCATTCTAACAGCCTCATTTTAACTTAATCACCTCTTTAAAGACTTTATCTATGTAAATCAAATAGAAATATGCTACTCTTTTTTAATGCTTGGATATAGTAGGGAGGCAGAAAGGGGGGTGGGGTGGGGAATGGAGGTGGGGAAGGAAAGTTATAAAAGCTTCAGCTCATATTTAAACCAAACAATGTTTTCTGAGTCACTGTTCTTTGCTTAACAATGTTGTGATTACTAGGATGCTATAAGGCACTGACATGGCTAGTAACAAGTACAAAGAAAATAATGTTAAAACACTCAAGGTATTAGCATTTCCACATTTAATCAGTAGATAAATTAAGAGGGGGTTACTTCTCAGTAACCTAAAAGCCTCTTGGCTGGGGAAGACCCACAGAATGTGTCAATCTTTCTGGTGTTTGTTTCACTTCACCTCATATCCCGCCCTCTATGTCTCTCCATGGATCGCTCAATTATGCCCCTGATATGCATGCTTGTTGATTCATGCAAATGGGGCTTCCTTCTCTTATCCACTGTCCGTGGAATACCAGCCTGGTGCCACTTGTCTGCCCTGCTAGACCAAGCATTGTGATGACAGTGATCCTATTTTAGGTGACTTACACAGAACCTGTCACCTGTGAGACACATGGTAGGTATACCACAATCACTGGTCAGGTGTGGATACTACACGTGGGAAGTTTAAATTTCTTTGCATGGTTCTTGTGTGCACAGTAGCAGCTAACAACTACTGAGAGCTCCTTGGTGCCAGGCAGAGTTCTAAGCACTTTACAGAGTTCTAAAATTTTATTTAACGTCTCAGCAGCTCTCTGGTTATTATTACCCCCATTTATAGATGAGGAAATTGAGGCCCATCAGTTATATAATTTCTCCAAGGTCACACAGTTAGGGAGGTGACAGAGCCAGGACGAGAACTTCAGAGTCTGAACTGGGAACCCAACACACATACTATCTACTTTCCTACATAAATGACTGCATTTGTATACTAGCCTTTCAAAGTTAATACCCTCCTGGGAATTCCCTAGCGGTCCAGTGGTTAGGACTCCGTGCTTTCACTGCCGAGGGTGTGGGTTCAATCCCTGGTCGGAGAACTAAGATCCTGCAAGCCACAAAAAACAAAACAAAAAAATCCCACAAAGTTAATACTCTCCAAATTTTCTTAATTACTCAACAAATACATGTATTTCTTTTTTTTTTAATTAATTAATTTATTTATTTATTTTTGGCTGTGTTGGGTCTTCGTTTCTGTGCGAGGGCTTTCTCTAGTTGTGGCAAGTGGGGGCCACTCTTCATTGCGGTGCGCGGGCCTCTCACTGTCGCGGCCTCTCTCGTTGCGGAGCACAGACTCCAGACGCGCAGGCTCAGTAGTTGTGGCTCACGGGCCTAGTTGCTCCGCGGCATGTGGGATCCTCCCAGACCAGGGCTCAAACCCGTGTCCACGGCAAGGCAGGCAGATTCTCAACCGCTGCGCCACCAGGGAAGCCCCACATGTATTCCTAATTTTACTTTTTGGTAGTCCTCACTTTTTCACTTCAAGGAATTGATGGTAAGTATGTTGAGTTCAATTTCAACAGTAACATTGAGAATAAACTTTAATCTTGTAGAATTTATTTTTACATTTTTTGGCCATGCCACGCGGCATGTGGGATCGTAGTTCCCTAACCAGGGATCAAACCCGGGCCCCCGGCAGTGGAAGCGCAGAGTCTTAACCACTGGACCGCCAGGGAAGTCCCTAATCTTGTAGCATTTCAGTAATTGTCCCCTAATGCTGTTCATTATCAATGAAAATGGACAAGAAGTGAAAGAAATGTGAAAGAATCAACGTTCTTTCCTTGCATTTCTGATTCAGTTAGAGCATGTTGCTTTCTTTTGAAACAGGATGTCTCGGGCCGTTCATCTTCCAGTCCCCTGTCCTGTTCAACTTGGTTCGTTAAGAAATGACTCCTTGGAAGCACAGCTTCATGAGTATGTCAAACAGGGGAACTATGTGAAAGTGAAGAAGATTCTTAAGAAAGGTAGGCACCGTATTGAAATGGCAGATGTGACTTGATTCACATTACTGAATAACATCAGAAGGAAAACCAGGTACATCATAAAACTGTGAGTTCTTGGGGAAATTGGAAGTTAAATTTAGAAATGAGATGTTCTCGATCAGTGCAGTCAGATTGTTCAGTAGAGGTCTTAAATTGCTGGAGGCTGTTTTGTTTTGTTATGTGCTAAGGAACTATAAAGTCTTCCAACCGTTAGGCTCCTAAGGGTTTCTCCTCAGGCCCCAGCCACCCACCTTAGATTCTGCCTGATTCCCTTTTCTCCTTCAAATCTACTCTGCCCACTGAGTCTTCTGAGGCCTGTGGTGGAGAGAAGGCCAGTTTTCACAGCTCTCTTCTTCCTTGCTCCTTAGAGGCACTTGGTACTTTTGTTTTCAGGGTGTTTTGTTTATGTTTTTGTTTTTTGCTGTAGGCTATAGGCACCTCAGCCTGTAGAGCAGACAGAAATAAGAAACATAGCTCAGGCAGTCTTCAAAAGCACAAACAAACAAACACAAAAAAACATACACAAACAAAACCTCTGCTGGTATTTGCCCCTGATCTAGAGATCCAGACCTGCTTTTTCTAGAATAACCAGAAGACCTGTTAGATTCCTCGTCTTCCTTCTTAGTATTAAAGGGAAGGCTTATAAGGCTTCTCTCAGCTGGTTTGTGGAACAGTCAGGGTGACCTAATTTTTCTACAGTGTTTCTCTATTTGCCTCAACAGTATTCCTGAGGACTTCCAGAAAGGTAACACCAGTTTTGTTTTGTTTTTAATAATTATTTATTTATTTATTTTGCCTGCACCGGGTCTTAGTTGCAGCATGCGGGCTCTTAGTTGTGGCATGCATGCAGGATCTAGTTCCCTGACCAGGGATTGAACCCGGGCCCCCTGCATTGGGAGCGTGGAGTCTTACCCACTGGACCACCAGGGAAGTCCCGTAACACCAGTTTTTGTAGGACCCAACTACCCCAAAAATACTTCTCTCAAAAACTTTTCAAGTGCTTCTGGGGTCTTCCCTGGCAGTCCAGTGGTTAAGACTCGGCGCTTCCAATGCAGGGGCACAGGTTCTATCCCTGGTCAGGGAAATAAGATCCCACATCCTGCGCAGTGTGGGCCAAAAAAAAAAGGTCTCAAGGGTTTCCATGTACCACCCCTAGAATCTATAGATGAAGTGGCTGATGGTGAACTCAATTTATTTGAAAGTTTCTGTTTTCTACCCCCTCAAAGATTTTGCACTTTACTTCATAACACATCCATGTCTTAATATAAAAATTGATGTTCAAGATAGGTATGCTATGACTTCTAGTGTCTGTCTATCCACATCCTCCAGTATCAGAAGCAGAGTCCTAGAACATTTTTTATCTCCTAGACATCTCCTGAACGTTCTGCATCTTCAAATTCTTTTTTTTTAAACTCTTTTTTTTTGAGGTACGGTTAACATACAATATTATATAAGTTTCAGGCGTACAACATAGTGATTCACAAATTTTAAAAGTTATACTCCACTTATAGTTATTGTAAGCTATTGGCTATATTCCCTGTGTTGTACGATATACCCTTGTAGCTTACTTATTTTATATGTTGTAGTTTGTACCTCTTAATCCCCTACACCTATTCTGCCCCTTCCCACTTCCTTCTCCCCACTGGTAAGCACTAGTTTGTTCTCTCTATCTGTGAGTCTGTCAGATTCACTAGTTTGTTTTATTTTTAGCTTCCACATATAAGTGATATCATACAATACTTGTCTTTCTCTGACTTAACGCATCTTCAAATTTTTGACATTGAACTAGAGCAGGGGATGAGGTTGACAGGTATAACTGGGTATGAAGCAGGACTTCATCTGTGCCTGGAAATTTCGTCTAAATCCTCAGAGTGAAGAACAAGGGGTGATAAATGCCCCCACAGTCTAAAGCAAGGCTTCTTAGGAGATGGCCAAAATGATCTTGGACCTTCAACTCCATCACCCACGTCAGGCCTATCTAACAGAAGGTGATGGGGCAGCGGCGGGATTGTCAGTGGAAAGATTGTTTCAAAGGCATTCACAGGAATAGAATGCTGTGGCTTTTCCCTCTTTCCCAGCCTCAAGCCTAGTAAGAGGCCATTCAGGTGAACCTCATGGAGATAATTGTGATGCCTACAAGCAGGAGAGTTGGGAGCCTATGGCCCAGCCTGCTGAACAACAGAAACATGCCAGCCCACCCCAGCTGCCACCAAGTTAGCATGAATAGAACCTGGCATGTTACCTGGAATTTAGGGGTCAGGAGGACTGCCGTCTGCCTCCTACCTGGAGCAGTTCTTTTTTTTTTTTTTTCCTGGAGCAGTTCTTGATGGCTGGATGAGCATAAGAGCTCAGCTTTTGGAGTAGCCATACTTTCATCAGTTGTGGGGTAGGTAGACTCTATGCAGGGTAGCTGAGCCATCTAAATGGACCTCACCTATGAAGGAAGGAAGAATCCCCACAGAGAGGCTGGAGATGTAGCAAGAAGTCAGCAGAAATGCAAACCAGAACTACATTGAGGTATCATCTCACATTGGTCAGAATGGCTGTCATCAAAAAGTCTACAAACAATAAATGCTGGAGAGGCTGTGGAGAAAAGGGAGGGAACCCTTCTACACTGTTGGTGAGAATGTAAATTGGTACAACCATTATGGAGAACAGTATGGAGGTTTCTTAAAAAACTAAAAATAGAACTACCATATACCACTCTTAGGCATATATCTGGAGAAAACTCTAATTCAAAAAGATACATGCACCCCAGTGTTCATAGCAGCACTATTTACAATAGCCAAGACATGGAAGCAACCTAAATGTCCATCAACAGATGAATGGATAAAGAAGATGTAGTACTTATAACTGGTGGAATATTACTCAGCCATAACAAAGAATGAATTAATGCCATTTGCATCAACATGGATGGACCCAGAGATTATCATACTAAGTGAAGTAAGTCAGACAGAGAAAGACAAATACCATATATCGCTTATATGTGGAATCTAAAAAAATGATAACAAATGAACTTACAAAATAAAGAGAGTCACAGACGTAGAAAACAAACTTTTGGTTATCAGTGGGTAAAGGGGATGGGAGGAATAAATTTGGAGATTGGGATTAACATATACACACTACTATATATAAAATAGATAACTAATAAGGATCTACTGTGTAGCATAGGGAACTCTACTCAGTACTCTATAATGACCTATATGGGAAAAGAATCTAAAAAAGAGTGGATATATGTATATGTATAACTGATTCACTTTGCTGTACAGCAGAAACTAACACAACATTGTAAATCAACTATACTCCAATAAAAATTAAAAAAAAAAAAGAAGAAGTCAGCAGGAGAGGGCAATGGCCTGCATTAGGGTGGTGTGCAGTGGAGTGGAGATACCTGAAGGACCCACTAACCCCTCCCACAAAAGAGCAGGCATTAGGACAAAGCCACAGGCAACGAAGAGCATCAGCTAAGTACAAAGGCCTTTGCCCCTTGTCATCTCATTGGTTCTCTCCCTCCTTCAGCTCTGGAGTTGTCAGAAACAGCCCTGAGATCAGAGGAGTGGAAGAGCAAGGAAGAGGTTTTGATTTCAAAAGGACTGGGCAGGGAATTCCCTAGTGGTGCAGTAGTTAAGAATCCGCCTGCCAAAGCAGGGGACATGGGTTCGAGCCCTGGTCCGGGAAGATCCCACATGCCACGGAGCAACTGAGCCCATGTGCCACAACTACTGAGCCTGTGCTCTAGAGCCCGTGAGCCACAACTACTGAGTCTGCGTGCCACAACTACTGAAGCCTGCATGCCTAGAGCCTGTGCTCCGCAACAAGAGAAGCCACCTCAGTGAGAAGCCTGTGCACTGCAACAAAGAGTAGCCCCCGCTCGCCGCAACTAGAGAAAGCCTGCACGCAGCAACAAAGACCCAACGCAGTCAAAAATAAATAAATAAATAAAATAAATAAAACTTTAAAAAAAAATAAATTAATAAAAAAAAAAAAAAAGGGGGACTTCCCTGGTGGCACAGTGGTTAAGAATCCGCCTGCCAATGCAGGGAACACGGGTTTGAGCCCTGGTCCGGGAAGATCCCACATGCCGCAGAGCAAATAAGCCTGTGCGCCACAACTACTGAGCCTGTGCTCTAGAGCCCGTGAGCCACAACTACTGAGCCCATGTGCCACAACTACTGAAGCCCGTGCACCTAGAGCCCGTGCTCCGCAGCAAGAGAAGCCACCGCAATGAGAAGCCCGCGCACTGCAATGAAGAGTAGCCCCCGCTCGCCGCAACTACAGAAAGCCTGCGTGCAGCAACGAAGACCCAACGCAGCCAAAAATAAATAAATAAATAAATAAATTGAAAAAAAAAAAAAAAAAAAAAAAGGACTGGGCAACTTATTACCTGAAATGAGGCTGTGCTTTGACTGCCTCAGAGTGACTGAAAGAGTACGGGATCTGCCTGAGGTGCCTTTCAGGAGAGGGGCAGCAAGAACTAACTGACAGAGTGTACTTGAGGGTAGTAGAAGAAAAGTTGTTTCCTGATTGTATCCTGCTTAGTTCATCCCATTCAGAAGACCAGATACTACAGATTATATGAGCTCTAAAACCCAAAGGATGAGTTCCAGAACCTCAGACCAGACTTTATTCATTTTTTTATTACACGTATATTAATTGAGCCTCGGGGTTAGAGCAGCCAAGGAAAGATGTACAGCCCTGCCTTCCAGAGTATAATCCAGCAGAAGAAACAGACATGAGTCGGTAATTGAAGTCCTGAGAAGGGCAGGAGGTGAAGGAAGCACACAAGGTACATCTCAGCCTCATCTGGGAGGTAATCAAGGGAAAATTCTTAGAGAAAGTGATATTTAGGCTTGTGCCCTAAAGAAGAAAAGTTGACGTGAAAGAAGTAAAAGGTAAAAGTTGGAGGCAAGGGAGGATTTAAAGGGATGCAAAGGCCCTGAGGATAGAAAAGAAAAGTGTGTGGATCACTTGAGTTGGAGGAAAAGGCAAAGTGGTGGGAGAGAGTGGTAGGGGGGTGAAACTGGCAAGGTAATCTGAAGCCACACCAGGCCTCGTGGGCTGTTGGAAGGATTTTGGTAATAGGTGCCTCCGTATTTAGGATTGTTACAGCATCCTGGTGAATTGACCCTGTTATCATTATGAGATGTCCCTTCTTATCTCTGGTAATACTCGTTGTCTTGAAGTCTACTTTTTCTGATATACAGCCACTTCAGACTCCTTATGCTTACTACTTATGGAATATCTTAAGAGTTAAATATGTCTTCTGTAGAGAGCACAGAGTTGGGATTTGTGCTTTAAAATCCATTCTGATACTCTCTGCCTTTTAACTAGAGAGTTTAGTCCATTAACATTTTAGGTAACTATTGATATGGTTTATTACAAAGAACACAATTCAGGAACAGCCAGATGAAAGAGATTTAGGGCAAGGCATGGTGTGTGTGTGAGTGCTTGGAGCTTCCATGCCCTCTTTGGGTACACCACCCTTCCAGCACTTCAGTCGGTTTACCAACCTGGAAGTTCTCCAAAGCTAATCAGTTAGGGTTTTTATGGAGGTTTCATTATTTAGGCATGATTGATTTGGCCATTGGTGACTGATCTCAATCTTCAGCCCCTCTCTCCTGCTGGAGGTGGGACAAGGTTTGAAGTGGAGGGTTGTGGCAGAGCTGAAAGTCCCAACCCTCTAATCATGAATTGGTCTTGGTCTTTCTGGTGACCAGCCCATCCTGAAACTATCTCAGAACCCCTCAGCCAAGAGTCATCTCATCAGCATACCAAAGACACTTATCACTCCTAACACTAAGGAAATTCCAAGGGTTTTAGGAGCTCTTGTGCCAGGTACCTGAGAGTAGAGTTCTATTTCTAAATGGTTGCTCTGGCTGTGGAAGGTTATGAGGTATGTGAGAAGAGGGAGAAAAGAATAGGATGACTTGTTTTTGGTTTGAGCAACTGGGTTGAATGTGGTGTCATTGCCAGAAAGAGGAATAGGTTTGGGAAAGAAGCTATTGGAAGTCAGTCTGGACCAGCTGAGTTAGACACCTGTGATTCAGCTAAGTGGAATATCAAATAGAAGCTGGGTATATGAGCCTGCAGCCCAGAAGAGATCTGTCTGCATATCCATGTTTTGAAACCAAGGATGATCAAGTGAAGAGGACTGAAAACGCTGCTGGCAGGAATCTCACTCTCTTACAGACAGGCAGCCCTTGTTGGGGCAGGAGTAGAGAAAAAAGGAGGGGAAAACCAGGTGGTTCCCAGCAGTTATGTCAGTAACCAGGTTGAGGGAAAGAAAAATACACGCAATGATTCATCATGCATTCAGTTAGTCTGCATTTGTTGGGCATCTACTATGGCTGGCAAGGGGCTGCAGATGCAAAGATAAGTATGACCTGGTTCCTGCTTTTAAAGACCTCACAGTTGAGTAGGGGAATAAATGCATTATAACACAGTGAGCTGTGTAGGGGCACTTACAAAGATAATTAGGGACACAAAGCACATAGTGGTCACTGTTAGCTGGGAAGGTGAGGGAAGGCATCTGGAGGAGGTGACGAGAGCTGAGAATCTGCTCATAGGAGGCCAAGGGATGGCATGGATGGTGAGGGATCCACAGAAAGGTTGGAGAAACAGAGAGTGGAAAAGTCTTAGTTACAGAAGGGCCCAGACCAAAGACAAGGGGCCCTTGGGTGAAAGTGACTAGAAGGCACCTTATAACTCTTTAAGACATAAGGAACCTGCTCTGACCCCAAGGAGATGTGTCCCAGACCTGGCCGGATTGCCCCAACACTGTCAGTTTCTCTGAAGGGATTTAATTCAGAGCATTTGGCTGTCTCTAAGGAGATTCTATTAGAAGTGGTTAGATGAGATGGACCTGATAGTCACGTTAGTCATGTCACTATGATGCAATAAAAATGTGGTTGATTCAGGAAATCACGTGTATGTCCATGCAGTACTGTGCTTTCTGGTATGCTGGAAGACGTGGGGGCAGAAGCATCTTTACAACAGGAAGTTAAGTGATGAAAACAGTTACCCACCATCATATATCAGGTGTGTTCTTTGAGGAGAAGCTGGAACCAACTTTTGCCACAAGTAAATGGGTCGGCTTCCTCTGAGATTTGGAAAGCCAGGAAGATCAGTCATTCAAGACTGAACTTTGAGGGATGGTGTATTTAGTGCTTTTTTTTTTTTTTTTTGCCACTGCGTGGGTATGTGGGATCTTAGTTCCCCATCAGGGATCGAACCCCAGCCTGCTGCCGTGAAAGCGGGGAGTCCTAACCACTGGACCACCAGGGAATTCCCTTTAGTGCTTTCTTAGAGAAATGAATTCAATTGGAGACTAGAACTCCTGATGGAGACACCTTGGCTTTCCAGAAAGAACCCAGACTTGATCCAGTGCCAGATGTACCTAGTACCTACCTGTGGTTCCCTTGAGGAGCTGTGTGACGGATGCTCTAGCCAGCATGTATGAGAATGGGGAAATAATCACACCCTTTTCCTTCACTTGTTTAGAGGATGAAGTGAGACAATGGGTTAAAATGCCTATCATGGAGAAGGCACTCATAAACCACCACGGGTACCTTCGTTATTATGCAGGATTACACTAGTTCTGTGTCCCTCTCTTTTGTCCTTCTTCCCCCACCTCTTTTTCAAGGCAAAGGAAACCTGGTCTTTCCAAGCCGGTGGATTTCTCCAGCAGGCAAGAGGCAGTCCAGAGGGACCGGTGGCGGGGAGCGTGTTTGCTTAGCCTACAGAGGGGCGACGCGACCCGTCCTGGACCCTGGGGGCGCAGGGGGCAGGGGGCGGGGTAATAGCAGCCTGGGGTAGGAGTCAGATGCGCGCAGCATGTGATTGCCTGCCAGGAAGCCGTATGTTAATGAGGCCTGTTGCTGCTTTGAAGTGTTTCTGGAAGATATACAGGTGAAAATGGTGTTTTGAACTTTGCCCTTTCACAGAGTAGTTATGGGATATAAGGTAAAAAATGTTTCTCAGGGGGCGAGGGACTTGACAAAACTGTCGCCATCGGTAAAAGGTGGGCGGCTGCCACGTACCCAGCAGTGACGTCGAAGACAAGAATAAGGCTGTAGGTACAACAGTAATTTTTGTGGTTTGTTGTTAGACAAAATTTGAAGGGCGTGTTAGAACACTCGAAACTGTGGAGATGTAGTGTTTTTTTCTGAGTGTGAAGGCTGCCCTTGGTGTTGTTTTTACAGCTACTACTACATGTTGATGATCGTTTTTCTTGTTCTTAAGAAGAGAATGCTCATTGAGTGGTTTTGTTTGTAATTGTGTTTCCCTAAAGAACAATCAGGGTGCTTCTTTTTATTTCAGTTTCTGTCTTCCATGGTATGCTTATAGCTGTTTAGGTCTGTCGGTCGTTTCTTACGAAGTTAGCTCTTGTGGTTTTCTTTTTTCTTACTCACTGTGTGGTTTCAGAGTTCAAGCTTTAGTAATATCATTAAATCAAGTATGGTAGTTGAGCACTCCCTTCCGCCATTATGAGGCAACGCCTCCTTTAGAAGAGAAATTTCTGTCTCTTCCCAGTCTTCCCTGTAGCAGCACCATCCATTGAGTTGTTCCAGGCACAGACCAGCATGTCAACCTTTGAAACCTCTTTCCCAGACACCCCACCCCACCTCCTGCCGCAAGTCCCCCAGTGAGTCCCGTCCTGTCAACTCAACTTCCGGAACAGCCCACGTTTCTCCTTCTTCCTTGCTGAGCCCAGATGCGAGCCACCGTGCCGTCTCCTACAGACACCGTGGCAGTGGCCTCGGAAGTGGTCTCCACAGCTTCAGACCTCCCAGCGGCTTCCCTTCACACTTAAAATCCAGGCTCCCCAGGCCTTGGCCTTGCCTAGAAAATCCGCAGATACCTGCCTGCCTGCCTGCACCTCCCCCCTCCCTCCTACCCTGTGTTCTCCAGCTGTCTTCAATTGCTAAAACACACAACCTTGTTCCTTTCCTTGGGTCTTTGCATTCCATTCGTTGTTTTCTCTGCTTAAACGCAGCCTCCAAAGAGAGGCCTTCCCTGAGCACCCAAATCTAAAGTAGCCCCCAAGTCCCTCTCTGTTTTGACACTTAAAATCCTCTGCATGCCTCATCCTCTGATCCTCTTGGGTGTTTGTTGTCAGCTCTCTCCCTCACTAGAATGTAAGCTTTTTGTGAGTAGCGGCCTCTGTTGGCCCAGTGCCCAGAGTGTCTTTATTTTACAACATGGAAAACTGGGATGATGGTTAAGGTGACACCTACCGGCTCCGCTGTTTAACAGGCCTCAGGCAAGTTACCTAGCCTTTCTGTGCCTCAGTTCCCCTGTCCGTAAAACTGGCATATACTTGTATTGATCTCATAGTTAAAGCACTTAGAACGATGACCGGTGCCTGTCAAGCTCACGATCAATGGTAGCTAGTATTGTCGTAGCTGGCACTCGGGTATTTGTGGAGGGAAGAAATGATGTCAGATGCAGCAACCAGCTGTCTTAAAAATTCAGAAAGTGTGAACAGGTAGTACAGTCATGGGGTGAAAAACCAAAAGGTTCTGCCTTCCGGCGCTGGTTCTCAGCCACCCAGTCTCCCTGTCCCTGCCTCAGTCACGGTGACCTCTTACCAGAGTTTGAAAGTCAAACTTGTAGGACAGCCTTGAATGAAACTGCTAAGATATATATTGCTCAATCGGATCAGCTAGGTTCTCACTAGCAAAGGCAACGGCCCACCCTTTCCTCTTTAGCTCTTCAGGGGCGAGGTGGTTTTACCAGATCTGTGGAGGGAACGCCTCCTGGGCTTTAAAGACGCAGGTTGTCATTGGCTGTCATTCAGTATTATGTTAATTAAGTGTGGCTGTTTTAAAAATTGTTAAATTACATTTCCAGTTAAAAATGTTAAAATGAGTTGGTAAGTGGTAGCATTTGAAAGATTGTGTTGGAAGAGCTCTTTCTCTTTTTTCCAGTAGAAGTAGAAACGGGGAAACGATCTCGCCCTCAGTGTAAAGTGTGCGGCTATCACAGACCCAGCAGTGACTTGCGAGTCAAGGTCAAGACTATACTTTCAGGGATCATTTCTATAGTTTGTTACTAGAGAAGTTTCTCTGGACGTGTAGAGCACCCGAAACCACGAGGAGGAGACGCAGTGTTCTCTCCTGAGCGTGAAGCTGGCTCCTGGCGTTGCTTCTGCAGCTGTCTCTAGCCGTTGATGACCGTTCTTCTCTTCCTTTGGGAGAGAAAGAGGGAGAGGACGCCGTCTGAGTGGTTTCGTTTGTAGTTGTGTCTCGTGAAAGAACTGTGGGGGTGGTATTTTTCGGTTTTCTCTTTCTAGTTTGTTTCAGTTCTGTGTCTCGCGATAGTCCGTAGGTAGTTCGAGCTTGTGGTGGTTTACCGTGTGGTTTCAGCCAGCGTTCAAGTTCTTTCCCTGTCCCTGCTGTTTCTTGTTCTCCAGAATCCGAAAGGATCTGCGTTGTATTTCTGATTTGTAGGAGGGACTTTCTTTCCTGCGGGAACTCGTTATGCCTTAATTGTAACCTACGAAGGTGGTTTTGCTCCCTGTCAATTAAGTCCGTTGTGTTCATCTCATATCCCTTTTCTCCAGTCATTTGTTGATTAAGGGTGTTTTTTTGACTGTATTTGCTTTTTAAAAGTTTTTGATGATGAATATTCTAGACTTCTAAGGGTACGCATTGTAAGTTTCCATTTCCTCCATCTTAGGGTTATTTCCAAGATTAAAATGGCGTGATCCAAGTTAGGGGGTTAGTACATGGCCTGGAACATATTAAAGTACTGTAGAAATGGTAGCTATTTTTTTTTTTTTTCAAAGAAAACGTTAGCCCACCTTGAAGTGATGGTCTTTGTTGGTAGGGGTTGGGGTGCATAACCTTTTGTATGCAAGTGGCAAGTGATTTTTTCACAAATATAGTCTACGTGAATTCTCTGGTGGTTAGGACTCAGTGTTTTCACCGCCAGGGCTCTGGTTCAGTCCCTGGTCAGGGAACTAAGATCCCGAAAGCTGCGCAGCGGGGTCAAAAAAGACAAAAGATGAAAATAAACTAAACAGACCTGCTGATGTTTAAAAATAAAGGTGATAACAATCTAAAGTTTAAAAAAATTTCAGTAAAAATGTACAAAATTACCACATTTTGGGAATCCCTCTGGCTCCCCCAAAACACCAGAATACCACAAAACTACAGTTTTTGTTACTTTATTTTAAAAAAATTTTTTTTCTTTTTAAATTTATCTTTGGCTGCATTGGGTCTTCGTTGCTGAGCAAGGGCTTCCTCTGGTTGTGGTGAGCGGGGGCTACTCTTCGTTGCGGTGCGCAGGCTTCTCACTGCGGTGGCTTCTCTTGTTGCGGAGCACAGGCTCTAGGCGCACGGGCTTCAGTAGTTGTGGCTTGCAGGCCCTAGAGCGCAGTCTCAGTAGTTGTGGCGCACGGGCTTAGTTGCTCTCTGGCATGTGGGATCGTCCCGGGCCAGGGCTCGAACCCAGGCAGGCGGATTCTTAACCACTGCGCCACCAGGGAAGCCCCGTAATTTTTTTTTTTTTTAATGAAGAGAAGTGCTTCAAAATACACCTCTTCGTTCCACACTTAAGATTGGGCCGGGTACATTATTTTGAAAGAAATACTTACCCATGTGAGTCCAATATGCACCCCTCACGTCCACACTCACGTCAGTAATCAGCAGAAGGTCTCAAAAGGGTCAAATTGAAATTTAGGATCTTAGAAGGTTAAAAGTTTTAAATAAAATAATCTCACCCACAGACGCTGCCTGTAGTATTTAAGATTAGAAAACTAATCTGAGGCACCTGAGCACACCTTTGTCTTAAATTCGTCCCGGCAGTGTTGTTAGTGTTTTTAGAAACAGAAAGGCAATAGGTTCTGATTGTCTGTCTGTCTGTCTGTCTGTAATAGGTCAATTAAGAACTGTAAGTCTTAGTATCTTTTTTCCTTTTTTTTTTTTTTGGCCAAGCCGTGCAGCATGCGGGATCTTAGTTCCTGAACCAAGGATCAAACCCACTCCCCTTGCAATGGAAGCGTGGAGTCTTAACCACTGGACCTCCAGGGAAATCCCTAAGTCTTAGTTCCTTAAAGGAAAAAACAAAACAAACAAAACCTCTTAAGAGTGTTCAGAATATTTAAAACTTGTATACGAAACGACAGTGTAACTGAGCAGGACCCTATGGGGCCTTCTTGCTGGCAACGCCAAGGTCTCGAGTCCAAAATTGTTACCGAACCAAACTTGGGTCCTCTTGCCCGCCTGCAGTAAAGGCAGTCTACTGTCACCGGCTTGTGGTGAAGGAAAGTGCAGCGTTTATTGTGGGGAACCAAGAAAGGAGTCGAGGTAGCCAGTGCTTAAAAGGCCCGAACTCCTTGCTTGGCGCCCTGCAGTAAACTGCTGCACTGTCTTTCACCACAGCCAAGTGTCAGTAAATTGGGTTTACTGTGTGTGGGCAAGTAGACCCAAGTTTGGCTCAGTAACAACAGTTTGAAAATCATTTATATGATATTCCTGGGAGTTCCCTGGCGGTCCAGTGGTTAGGACTCGGCGCTTTCACTGCCAAGGGCCCGGGTTCAGTACCTGGTCAGAGAACTAAGATTCCGTAAGCTGCACAGTGCGACCAAAAATAAAAGAAAGGAAGGGAGGGAGGGAGGAAGGAGAGAGAGAGAGAGGAAGAAAGGAAGAAAAGAAAGCAAGCAAGAAAGAAAAGAAAATCATTTAATATATTTCTGAAACGAGAGGAAAGTGGAAAAATGTCGCCATCCGTAAAAAGTATGTGGCTGCCACGGACCCAGCAGAGTTGTGGGGTTAAAGCCATTATTATGTTTTAGGAGTTATTTCTATAGGTTGTTACTGGACGAGGTTCCGTGTAGAGTCCTCGAAGTCCACGAGGAGGCAGGTTCTCCTCTGAGTGTGAAGCCAGCTCTTGGCTTCTGTAACTGCCTTTTGCCTTTGATGACTGTTCTTTTCCTCTGGAGAAGTAAGTACAGGGAGAGGACGCCATCCGAGTGGTTTCTTCTTATGTTACTGTCGCGGAATGTAGGTGACTGTTTTCCGCTAGGGGGCCGTTTTCTGTATTTTTTTTTCACGTGTTCCAGGTGCACAACGCTTTTTAACCTGTGTAGTAGATGTGGTCTTTATCCTGACCTAACTATTGTGTAAGCTGTGATTGTTTTCAATGAAATGAGGAAGAATCTGTCAGATGCAGTTTGGCGTTGTTGTTTTCTGATTGGATTTACAGGTCATGAGCTTTTTTCACACATCAGGTGCAGCCCCAGGGTACTGAAACAAAATTACCTCCCCTTTCTCTACTCTCCTTTCTGTCAGTCGAGTCACTCTCTCCCAACACAGCTAGGCAGACATCCCTTCTTGGCCTCTATGGTGATTTCTTTCTCTGTATCTCAGTCCAAGCTAAGGAAAAACGACATGTGAGGACTAGGGTTTATAGGACTTTAGCACAGAGGAGGAATGAAAGAAGGCGGAGTTTGGCCAAAGCACGGTGGACAGAGAGCTAAGGGTAGTGGGCAGCTATTGAAGGAGAGTGCCTACATCAGCTGTGCACTTTAAGGTCACTCTGCAAGCTGTGTGGCGATGATACTTATGGGGAGGGGTGAGGTGGCAAGTGTGAGGACCAGTTGGGCACCTACTGCATTCATCTACCTGGGAGAAGATGGTAGTGCTGATAGAGAAACACCAGATCTGAAAGATATTTAAGTGGTAAAGTTGACAGGACTTGGGGGGGGGTTGATTTGTTGACGAAAATTCAATTAACTATCAAGAAGGGAAAAAAAAGGGAGTTTTATTTGAGCCAATCTGAGGATTATAACACGAGAAGCAGATTTTCAGAAAGCTGTTAGAAGTCGAAGACACAGTCATATACATTTTCCAGACAAAGAATTGTAGTACCTCAAAATGACATACTGATATTTTACATAAAGTTCACCAAGGAACAGGTAGTCCAGGTGAGCTTGTACGGAGTAAGCAGCAAGGCGCCATGACCCCCTATGGAGTCAAGAAAGAACTCTATTCTTTTAAGAAGTCCCATTGCTAGTGTGAGAAGAAAGAAAAAAAATGGATCTTTAGGGTTGAGCGGGCACTCCCCTCTTTGAGGTGCTCTGATTAATGTATAATGCAGATGCACACTGCACTTGTGGAAGGAGGGAGGAGGCCCAAACACACACACACACACACAAAGAGAATTTTATGTTTAAATTTTTCTAGTCCTGCCTTGAAATATAAAATTTGATTTCATCAGGTTCACTGATGGTATGGGCGAGAGGAGCTGCCAAGGAAAATTGCCGGGTCTTGGGACCTGAACAAATGGGTGGACGGTGGTTCCGTGTGTTAACGGGGGAAATGGAGGAGGAACTGAATCAGGTAGTGCAACGGGGTGGGCAGTGATGGTAGAGTTCAGTTTAGGGCACGTTTAGGAGAGATTTCTGACCTTTAGCGGATGCACGGCAAAGGAGTTAGAACTCGCACAGCAGACCAAGAAGGAGCAGCCAGAGAGGCAGGCGGCAAACCGCGTGAGGGTGCTTGATGGAAGCCCAGCGGGACACAGTGAAGTGTGTGGAGAGCAGATGAGAAATTAAGGTGCAGGTGGAAAAGTATCCACTGGTCCTGTGTGGGAAACAGAAACAGAAACTGGCTAGGTAGGGGTGGACTGACCACTGGAGGGATGTGAAGGCTTGCCAGTTGGTGGTAAGAGCTCCCAGGAGAACTCAGGCTGTGATGGAGAGCATAGGGGTGGGTGTGCATTCAGCTGGGGGAAGCGGGGAAGATGGGGGATGCATTTAGGGTTTAATTAGGATGGGAGAGCAAGTCTGAATGCAGTCGGAAAGACTGAGTGGAACAGGAGAAAGTGAGGTATGGGAGGGAGCAGCTTCCCCCAGGCAGGAAGCCTTTGAGTCAGCCAGAGAAGATGGGGAGTTCAGAGGTAGGTGGGTTCCTCCATGGAATGTGACCACACTGGGGGCTTTTCAACTGATGGGCTTCCAGTTGTTTGCCAAGTATGAGGGAAGATCATTGCTGAGGGAGGCTGGTGAGGAGGGGTAGGAGAGTTGAGAATACAGAAGGAGTTAACTGATCACCCTAGGCAGCAGGTGAGGAAAAGGCACCTCCTGAGAGTGTGCCCGCTCCACTTCCCTGCTGTTGCAGCTCCTGGTCTTGGAAGCACATCCCCAGATCGCAGTTCATTTCTCTTTCTTCCACTGTAGCCATGCACCATGTAGTGCCTCCATGATTTTCTCCTTCTGGATCCGCAGTGGCCAAGCTTTCAGTGTGAGCCTAAATTAGTCCTTGGTCCTCTTTAAAGGTCGGGAGCTGTGAGAGAAGCGGTATATGCTCTGGAATTGACTCCTTGGTCTGTTATTTATTAGCTGTGGGTTCATGGGAAGTTCCTTGACCCCAGTCTGTCCCTCTGTAAAGGAGGTAGGTGTAGTACTAATAGCATCAACACGTGGGGTGGCTGTAAAGGTTAAATCAGTTAAAGCAAGTACGGTAGTTGAGCACTCCCTTCCGCCATTGTGAGGCAGCCCCTCCTTTAGAAGAGAAGTCCCTGTCTCTTCCCAGTCTTCCCTGTAGCAGCACCATGCATTGAGTTGTTCCAGGCACAGACCAGCATGTCAACCTTTGAAACCTCTTTCCCTGACACCCCACCCCACCTCCTGTAGCAAGTCCCCCAGTGAGTCCCGTCCTGTCAACTCAACTTCCGGAACAGCCCACGTTTCTCCTTCTTCCTTGCTGAGCCCAGATGCGAGCCACCGTGCCGTCTCCTACAGACACCGTGGCAGTGGCCTCGGAAGTGGTCTCCACAGCTTCAGACCTCCCAGCGGCTTCCCTTCACACTTAAAATCCAGGCTCCCCAGGCCTTGGCCTTGCCTAGAAAATCCGCAGATACCTGCCTGCCTGCCTGCACCTCCCCCCTCCCTCCTACCCTGTGTTCTCCAGCTGTCTTCAATTGCTAAAACACACAACCTTGTTCCTTTCCTTGGGTCTTTGCATTCCATTCGTTGTTTTCTCTGCTTAAACGCAGCCTCCAAAGAGAGGCCTTCCCTGAGCACCCAAATCTAAAGTAGCCCCCAAGTCCCTCTCTGTTTCGACACTTAAAATCCTCTGCATGCCTCATCCTCTGATCCTCCTGGGTGTTTGTTGTCAGCTCTCTCCCTCACTAGAATGTAAGCTTTTTGTGAGTAGCGGCCTCTGTTGGCCCAGTACCCAGAGTGTCTTTATTTTACAACATGGAAAACTGGGATGATGGTTAAGGTGACACCTACCGGCTCCGCTGTTTAACAGGCCTCAGGCAAGTTACCTAGCCTTTCTGTGCCTCAGTTCCCCTGTCCGTAAAACTGGCATATACTTGTATTGATCTCATAGTTAAAGCACTTAGAACGATGACCGGTGCCTGACAAGCTCACGATCAATGGTAGCTAGTATTGTCGTAGCTGGCACTCGGGTATTTGTGGAGGGAAGGAATGATGTCAGATGCAGCAACCAGCTGTCTTTTAAAAATTCAGAAAGTGTGAACAGGTAGTACAGTCATGGGGTGAAAAACCAAAAGGTTCTGCCTTCCGGCGCTGGTTCTCAGCCACCCAGTCTCCCTGTCCCTGCCTCAGTCACGGTGACCTCTTACCAGAGTTTGAAAGTCAAACTTGTAGGACAGCCTTGAATGAAACTGCTAAGATATATACTGCTCAATCGGATCAGCTAGGTTCTCACTAGCAAAGGCAACGGCCCACCCTTTCCTCTTTAGCTTTTCAGGGGCGAGGTGGTTTTACCAGATCTGTGGAGGGAACGCCTCCTGGGCTTTAAAGACGCAGGTTGTCATTGGCTGTCATTCAGTATTATGTTAATTAAGTGTGGCTGTTTTAAAAATTGTTAAATTACATTTCCAGTTAAAAATGTTAAAATGAGTTGGTAAGTGGTAGCATTTGAAAGATTGTGTTGGAAGAGCTCTTTCTCTTTTTTCCAGTAGAAGTAGAAACGGGGAAACGATCTCGCCCTCAGTGTAAAGTGTGCGGCTATCACAGACCCAGCAGTGACTTGCGAGTCAAGGTCAAGACTATACTTTCAGGGATCATTTCTATAGTTTGTTACTAGAGAAGTTTCTCTGGACGTGTAGAGCACCCGAAACCATGAGGAGGAGACGCAGTGTTCTCTTCTGAGCGTGAAGCTGGCTCTTGGCGTTGCCTTTGCAGCTGTCTCTAGCCGTTGATGATCGTTCTTCTCTTCCTTTGGGAGAGAAAGAGGGAGAGGACGCCATCTGAGTGGTTTCGTTTGTAGTTGTGTTTCGTGAAAGTACAGTGGGGGCGGCATTTTTCGGTGTTCTCTTTCTTGTTTGTTTCAGTTCTGTATCTCGCGATACTTTGTTTTTTGTTCTTCAGAATCCGAAAGGATCTTCGTTGTATTTTTGACTTGTAGGAGGGAGTTCCTTTCCAACGGGATACCCTTATCCTTTAATTGTAATCTTCAGAGGTGGTTTTGTTCCCTGTCAGTGAAGTCCGTTGTGTTTATCTCCTATTTCTTTTCTCCAATCATTTGTTGATCAAGGGTATTTTTTTGAGTGTATTTGCTTTTTAAAAGTTTTTTATGATGAATATTCTAGAGTTCAAGGGTACACATTATAAGTTTCCGGTTCCTCCATCTCTTAGGGTTATTTCCAAGATTAAAATGGCGTGATCCAAGTTAGGGGGTTAGTACATGGCCTGGAACATATTAAAGTACTATAGAAATGGTAGCTTTTTTTTTTTTTTTTTTCAAAGAAAAGGATGGCCTATCTTGAAGTGATGGTCTTTGTTGGTAGGGGTTAGGGTGTATAACCTTTCATATTCTGGTGGCAAGTGATTTTTTCACAAATATAGTCTACGGGAATTCCCTGGTGGTTAGGACGCGGTGTTTTCACCGCCAGGGCTCCGGTTTGGTTCCTGGTCAGGGAACTAAGATCCCGAAAGCTGCGCAGCGGGGCCAAAAAAGACAAAAGATGAAAATATACTCTAAACAGACCTGCTGATGTTTAAAAATAAAGGTGATAACAGTCTAAAGTTTAAAAAAAATTCAGTAAAAATGTACAGAATTACCACCTTTTGGGAATCCCTCCGGCTCCCCCAAAGCACCAGAACACCACAAAACTACAGTTTTTCATACTTTTTCATAATTTTTTTTTTTTTCTGAATTTATCTTTGGCTGCGTTGGGTCTTCTTTGCTCTGTGCAGGTTTTCTCTGGTTGTGGCAAGCGGGGCCTCCTCTTCATTGAGGTGCGCAGGCTTCTCATTGCAGTGG
This sequence comes from Balaenoptera musculus, assembly GCF_009873245.2. NCBI lineage: Eukaryota > Metazoa > Chordata > Mammalia > Artiodactyla > Balaenopteridae > Balaenoptera > Balaenoptera musculus. Next base: position 34,346,173 of record NC_045804.1, on the reverse strand, counting down.
CTTCTCTTGTTGTGGAGCATGGGCTCTGGGTGCGCGGGTTTCAGTAGTTGCAGCACGTGGGCTCAGTAGTTTTGGCTCAGGGGCTCTAGAGCGCAGGCTCAGTAGTTGTGAGGCACAGGCTTAGCTGCTCTCTGGCATGTGGGATCATCCCAGGCCAGGGCTCGAACCTGTGTCCATGCATTGGCAGGCCCATTCTTAACCACTGCACCAGCAGGAAGCCTTCTTCATGTTATTCTTAAAGGTGATTTTGTCAGTCTATGGCAATTGAGTCCCCCCCCCCCCCCCCCCGCTATGGGTGTTAAAGTAGTTAGTATCCTCCATCTGCCTTTTTGAATGAAGGGTTTTTGTGCTGTTGACAGTTTTACTGGGTAAATTAGGCCTGGAATATACTGCAGGGAAATAGATACATGTCTGGTCCTTGATACTCAGTTGGTTGACAAACAGATCTTGTAGTGAGCAGTAGGAGAGGAAGGTTTACAAGGGAAATGGATTTAAAGTAGCTTTAAACGTAATTGTGATATATCCGTAATTGTTTTAAGATGGTTTGTTCTTTTCCCCCTCAGTGCTATGATTTTTTCTTTTATGATGCTTGTTTAGCTAAATGCAATTTAAAATTCGCCTGAGACTAGCGAACAATACAGTCAAGATGGCTAAAGGTGATCCCAAGAAACCAAAGGGCAAGATGTCTGCTTATGCCTTCTTTGTGCAGACGTGCAGAGAGGAACATAAGAAGAAAAACCCTGAGGTCCCTGTCAATTTTGCAGAATTTTCCAAGAAGTGCTCTGAGAGGTGGAAGACAATGTCTGGGAAAGAGAAGTCTAAATTTGATGAAATGGCAAAGGCAGATAAAGTGTGCTATGATCGGGAAATGAAGGATTACAGACCAGCTAAGGGAGGCAAGAAGAAGAAGGACCCGAATGCCCCCAAGAGGCCACCGTCTGGTTTTTTCCTGTTCTGTTCTGAATTCCGCCCGAAGATCAAATCTACAAACCCTGGCATCTCTATTGGAGACGTGGCGAAGAAGCTGGGCGAGATGTGGAATAACTTAAGTGACAGCGAGAAGCAGCCAAACATCAACAAGGCAGCGAAGCGGAAGGAGAAATACGAGAAGGATGTCGCAGACTGTAAGTCTAAAGGGAAGTTTGATGGCGCCAAGGGTCCTGCTAAAGTTGCCCGGAAAAAGATGGAAGAGGAAGATGAAGAAGACGAGAACGAAGAAGAGGAGGAGGAGGAGGAGGAGGAGGATGAATAAAAAAAAACTGTTGATCTGTCTCCTTGTGAATACCTTAGAGTAGGGAGCGCCGTGATTGACACACCTCTCGCCCGAGACGTGTCTGTTGCCCTCATTAGGTTGAATTACCCAGTTGGATCATGATCATATCGTAGTCTCAGAGTGCTCTAGCAATTGTCAGTGGTTTACATGAAGCGGCCATGGGCGTCTGGAGCACCCGGAAACTGTATCAAAGTTGTACATATTTCCAAACATTTTTAAAATGAAAAGGCTCTCGTGTTCTCCTCACTCTGTGCACTTTGCTGTTGGTGTGACAAGGCATTTAAAGATGTTTCTCGCATTTTCTTTTTTTTTTTTAATTTGTGAGGTGGTGTGTTAACTCTATGGTCGTTGACTAGGAATCCTGAGTTCTCAACTGTACATATCTATAGTTTGTAAAAAGAACAAAGCAACCGAGACACACTCATGACGCTCCTTGCTTGGCGTGGAGGCTGTAGGAGCGATGCCTTCCGGAGGGGCCGTAGCTCAGGGCGTGCACTGTGGGGCTGGACCTGTGGACACTGCAGTGGGCATCCATTTAGCTTCAGGTTGTCTTGTTTCTGTATATAGAGACATAGCATCCCGCTGCCATTCTTAGCTGTGGAAAAGGGGGGGGGTCAGCTGGCATGAGAAGTGTTTTGGATCCTTTTTAGTTGAAGTGCGGTAGTTTTAAACTCTTTGTTTTTTAAACAAACCATAGAACTCTTCATTGTCAGCAAAGCCAAGAGCCACTGCATTGATGAAAGTTCAAGAACCTTCTGTACTAAACACGATCTGCAATGTTCTGTTATTTTTTTTTTGTATGTTTAAAATGCTGAAATGTTTTTGAAGTTAAATAAACAGTATTACATTTAAAAAAATAAATAAATAAATAAAATAAAATTCACCTTGTCAGTCTAGTACGCTGATTTGTTTTTCATTTTCTTCATCTAAACATTTTTCTTTTGATTTTTGAGATTCCCTTTTAAATTTTTCCAGGCTAATAAATCAGATATTTTTCCTGACATCTACTTTAGGAATCTACTCTGGTTTTATGCTGGGTCTCTTAATATATAACGCTTGTCATTGAACCGTGGGCTAGAAAAATCAACAAAATCTCTTAATTCTACTGAATATTATGTGATATAGTTCCCTTTAAGTAAAAGCAGGCTTAATTTCCTGTTGGAGGTGGTAATGCCTTTGAAAACTGACCTTATTAAACAGCATATATTCAGGGAATTCCCTGGTTGTCCAGTGGTTAGGACTCCATGCTTTCACTGCCGAGGGCCTGGTTTTGATCCCTGGTGGGGGAACTAACATCCTGCAAGCCATGCAGCGCGGCCAAAAAAAGAAGAAGGAAAGATAAACAGGGGCTTCCCTGGTGACACAGTGGTTAAGAATCCACCTGCCAACGCAGGGGACACGGGTTTGAGCCCTGGTCCAGAAAGATCCCACATGCCGCAGAGCAACTAAGCCCGTGCGCCACAACTACTGAGCCTGTGCTCTAGAGCCCGCGAACCACAACTGCTGAACCCATGTACCACACCTACTGAAGCCCACACACCTAGAGCCCGTGCTCTGCAACAAGAGAAGCCACTGCAATGAGAAGCCCACGCACCGCAACGAAGAGTAGCCCCCGCTCACCGCAACTAGAGAAAGCCCGCGAGCAGCAACGAAGACCCAACGCAGCCAAAACTAAAAAGTAAATGAAGAAATAAAAGAGGTTATTTTAACCAGTGGAATCAAAGATATACATATATTCTAAAGTTGCTAACCTGCCTTTATGAAAGTGGTATCATACTAAACACATTCTGCAACTTGCTTTTCTCATTTTTTTTTTGAAATTCACATATTTATTTCAAGAAACATGAAAAGACAACAAAATCTTGAGAAATCAACCTGTGCAATATCGGCAGATATTCAGAGGCCTCTGTGCTGTTTGTTGTTGTTGTTGTTTTGTTTTGGTTTTACTGCTTAAAGAAAATAGATGATAATTTGATACTGTAAGTTTATCTGTATAATTATTTATTTGGTTGTTTATTCAACAAATATGGAGCAGAGGAAATTTATACAGGAGCAAAAGAACAAAGGAGCCTACAAATGGCAAGTAGTTTAGTGTGTGTGTGTGTGTGTGTGTGTGTGTGTGTGTGTTGTGTCTGAAGGATAGGGTATGTACGAGATGTTTTAGGAAGTAAAGACAAAGGCAGCTTGGAACCAGACTATAGGATGCCATAAATCCCAGGTTAAAGAGCTTCTACTGAAACGGAGCAGGACGCTATAGACCTTGCCCCTGATGTCCTCAGCCTGCCTTTTGTCTGTGGAAAAACTTTAGCCAAAGAATAAGTTTTTTTTTAAACTTTGGGTTTTTATTTATTTATTTATTTATGGCTGTGTTGGGTCTTCGTTTCTGTGCAAGGGCTTTCTCTAGTTGCGGCAAGTGGGGGCTGCTCTTCATCGCGGTGCACGGGCTTCTTATTATCGTGGCCTCTCTTGTTGCAGAGCACAGGCTCCAGACGCGCAGGCTCAGTAATTGTGGTTCATGGGCCTAGTTGCTCCGCGGCATGTGGGATCCTCCCAGACCAGGGCTCGAACCAGTGTCCCCTGCACTGGCAGGCAGATTCTCAACCACTGCGCCACCAGGGAAGCCCCAAAGAATAAGTTTAATGAGAGAAGTGATAAAATACAGAAGCAAAGAAAAGCAGTCAAACAGGACAAAACAATAATAGTTTAGTAATCAAAGTGAAGGACTTTTAGTTCCTTCTCGAGGGTTATAGATAATATTCTGAGCCACATCCCGTGCACTGTCTTATATAGATACTGAAACCCCAACCAGGTGGAAGAAGTTAACTACATGATGACCAGGCTGTAGTCATGACATAAACTGCCACAATTCTGAGAATTTGCCGCAAAGAAATGGAAACAAACCAACCCTGGAACTGAAGATTAACTGTACCCAAAACAATCACGATGGCGCTGGTTAGACTACTGCATGACCAATTTCAAGATGACTCTCAGAGCTGACCGTGCTGGTTCTGCATGTAGTCCTCTCCCTCGGTCTATAAAAGCTCTTGTCCACTGGTTGGGGTGGGGGGAGTCGGCCTTTGGACAGGAGTCCACCCCCCCAACCCCCACCCCGTTGCCTGCATCAAAATAAAGCAAACTTTCCTGTCCACCAAGCTTGCATCTTTATTGGCTTTTGAGCGGCGAGCAGCCGGACCCCACTTGTGATTACAGTACTATACATAGCAGGACATGGGGTGCCACTGAATTTTGCATTCCTGAAAGCACCTGTATTACTTGCACAAAATAGATTATTTTTTAAGCTTAAATCCTATTAGTGGTTACAAGAATGTTGGGATTTTAATTTTTAATATTTATAGAGTAGTCGTTACTTGCTAAACTCTGTTAGATACTTTAAATCCATCATTTTAGCTAATACCACTCATTGATTGAACTCCCTAAAGTTGCCTGCCTGCTTATTAGTTTTTTGCTTTCAATAGTACATCTTGTCTATCTCTATTCTAATTGATACAGATCTAATTCATTTAAATTAATTGCTTAATATTTTATTATCTGTATGTACCATAATTTATTCAGCTGTGCCCCTAATGGTGGATATTAAGATTTATTTCTTTTTTTGCAGTTTTGTATCACCAGAAACAATGCTTTGATAAAATACTTTGTAATGAATCTTTACATAATGGGTTTTTAATATTCAAAGCAGGATTTCTGGTTCAGATTTTTAATAGATACTGCTGCATTGCTTTCCCAAAGCATTGTAACAGTTCACACTGCCAACTGCCTTTAGGAGTGTCCGTTTTCCCACCTCTTCTCCACTGAATGTTTTCTCATTTTTCAGTTTTTTTCAAGCTTTATGGGAAGTTTAACTTTCTTCCCACTATTTCAAGCCAGGCACCATGTTGTATTGGTTTATTGAATATTCCAGAGTTAGGTGAAATATCCACCGTTTCGAACGTTCCTGGCAGAGAGAACAGCTTGTGCAAAGGAACACGATGAGTATGTGGAAGACAGTACGTGGTTCATTATGGCTGAAGTGAGGGGGAGGGAATTTGGTGCAAAATAAGGCTGGAGAGGTGCGTGTGAGCCAGGCTGTGCTGGACCTTGTAAACTATTTCTTTTCTGGCCTTGGCCTTGTGTCATGCGGGATCCTAGTTCCCTGACCAGGGATGAAACTGGCTCCCCCTGCGGTGGAAGCGGAGTCTTAACCACTGGACCCCAGGGAAGTCCCTGTAAACTATTTAGAGAAGTTCTGTCTTTAGCCCAAGAGTTGGGAAGCTACTAAAGCTTTAAGCAGGGTAATGATGTATTATCCTGCTTATTTAAAGACAATTTTTATCTACATAACTATTCCTTGGTTTGGAAAAAAATCCCAAACAATATTTATATGTTTGCTATTTTGATCACAGCATAAATGGTGTGCTTTGCAAACGTCATAGTTTTTGGCTTCGGTCTTTGCTTTCAGCATCCACTTTGTCTTGTAAGTTTTTCTCGTGAGACATCTCCTCTCTTCCTACGCCAGTCTAAAAGGAGGCGAGTCCTCAAGCTGCGGCGCACGTTGTAGTCGTCAGCGTTTTACGTAATCCTGATGCTGCGGAACTGCCGCGCGAAACGGGGCGGGGTTGGAAATAACTGGCGTGTGATTGGCTGTTTAAAAACTGTATGTTAATTAAATTGACAACTTGAAATGTCTTCTGAAACGCAGAAGGGTTCAAAACGCTTTGTTGGACTTCGGTATTGGAAAGATTCTTCAGACAACATATTCCAGTGTACGTTTCAAAAAGAATAGTGCTGTAAGAAAAAGTAACCATCATTAAATTATGTGTGCATTTCCTACACCTCGGAAAAACAGAAACGATTGTGTTAAGACTATACTTTCAGGGATCATTTCTATAGTTTGTTACTAGAGAAGTTTCTCTGAACGTGTAGAGCACCCGAACCCACGAGGAGGAGATGCAGTGTTCTCTCCTGAGCGTGAAGTTGGCTTTTGGTGTTGCTTTTGCAGCTGCCTTTAGCCGTTGATGATCGTTCTTCTCTTCATTTTGGAGAGTGAGAGGGAGATGAATGCAGTCTGAGTGGTTTCGGTTTGAACAATTATCAGAAATAGACTTGGTTTTTTTTTTTTTGTTTTTGGTTGAAGTTTTGGGAGGTGTGAAGGTATGTGCAAATGTTACCCATCGCATAGGAGAAGAGTAGGTTTTTTTTTTTTTTGAGTTGGGGGTTTTTGAAATGGGTGTAATTGAGAGTTAGGTCTTTTTGTTTTTCGTGCTGTTTTTTTTTTTCTAATTGTGTAGTGCATATAGTGAGGTTTACTGTTGTGCTTAGTTTTGAATTTTTTTTTTTTTCTTTAGCAGCTGGGTGGCGTAGTGATGTTGAGTCTTTCATGTTGCGTCTCGTTCAGCATATGATGTAGTTAAGTTATTATCTGCTGGGAAATTATAAAACGCAGAACAGTTTTAATTCGCTTTTCCTTTTTGCGTAGCAGCGTGAGGTGAAATGTTTTAGCAACATTTTTCTGTATACAGCACTTGAAGGTAAAGATTGTGGGGTTTTTTTGTTTGTTTTTTATATTTTTTAACCTCAAGTAATTTTCACTTTTATATATTCCAGTTTACCAATATTTACCCTATGGTTTCTTCTGTTGCTCTTTTCTTTTTTTTTTTTTTAATATTTTATTTATTTATTTATGGCTGTGTTGGGTCTTCGTCTCTGTGCGAGGGCTCCCTCCAGTCGCGGCAAGTGGGGGCCATTCTTCATCGCGGTGCGCGGGCCTCTCACTATCGCGGCCTCTTCCGTTGCGGAGCACAGGCTCCAGACGCGCAGGCTCAGTAATTGTGGCTCACGGGCCCGCTCCGCGGCATGTGGGATCCTCCCAGACCAGGGCGCGAACCCGTGTCCCCTGCATTGGCAGGCAGACTCTCAACCACTGCGCCACCAGGGAAGCCCTGTGGTTTATTTTTGATTTGTGACCTTTTCTGTTATTTTGACTTCTGAAGGTTTTCATTCCTTTTCTTAAAAAAAAAAAAAGTTGCATTATTAATACATTGAAAGTACTGTAAAAACAAATTTTAATTTTTTTTTGTATTTGTGTTGACCTTGTTGTTTGTTTTGCAGGAGTGTATGTCGATGCAGTTAACTCTCTGGGCCAGACAGCGCTTTTCATTGCGGCATTGTTAGGCCTTACGAAATTAGTTAATGTCCTGGTGGATTATGGATCGGATCCAAACCAGTAAGTAATAATAACATCACTATCTAGAAAATATGCTCTTAAAATAAGTTGAGGTATTTGGAAACTAATTTGATAAGATATTAAAAGAACCTTCACTAACATATCAATGAAATACATTTGTATACCTAACGTTGAAGCATGCTTTTGTTTATTTCACCGTTTTGGTCGCGTGACTTGCAGTGTCTTAGTTCCCCAACCAGGGATAGAACTTGGGACCCCAGCAGTGGAAGCACAGAGGCCTAACCATTGGACCACCAGGAGATTACCAGAAACATGCTTTTAACTGTAAATAGAGAGTTTTCTAAGCAGTTTTATTAGGCCCTATGAAATAAGTGAACCTTTCTACTCATTTAGTCATTAACAAGTACTGTTTATGTATTCCCACCGCGCATTATAGTTTGTATGATTTGCTTAAGTACTTTAACATATCCCACAACCAAGTTCTTCACCAATTAATATATTTGGCACCACTTTGTCAGGATGACTTTTGTAGTTGTGGTTTAAAAGAATCTGAGTCCAAATTTTAATATGGAACAGCAACACAGTGTAACGAATCAACAGCAAGTGAACATTTCTTCTCTTTGTGTAGGATTTTTGCTTTTTCCAGGGCCTTCCCAGGCACTAGCTCACTAGAGCTTTACAACCACCTCCTCAACAGGCAACAGCAGGTATTTTTACAGTTCCCATTGGACAGAACCAGAAACAGATTTCGAGCGTTTCTGTGATTCCAGCTGATTGTCACAGGAATGCCAGAATATGCACAATCATAAGTCATAAAATAGCTTTCCCATCTTACATAAGGAGGCCGCTTAATTTTTTTTTTTTAAGTATTGATGTTGAAAGCTTGTTGTTGTTGTTATAAAATTGTTTGCTTAGTGGGAAAAACCTTGGAAGCTTGGAGAAGTATAAAGAAAAAAACCATTCAGAGTGAGAATTCCGAAACCCAGACATAACACAGTGAACATTTTGCTTTGTTTCCTTCCAGAATTTTTCTGGACTCGCATATTTGCAAATATTTGCATATTTCTCTACTGTATCAGTGTTTAATGTCAAAACTCAGAAATAAAGGGCTATCTCACTTGATGTTTGCAGATAACAGCTTCATAGAGAGGCCATATTGGCGCTGCAGTTCCTCAGCAGAAATGCAGCATTTTCTAGTCATCTGCATTTGCATCTGTTTTGTGGAAGTTTAGAGCTAGGTTCTTTAAAGAACAAATCATTCAAACCCTTAATATTCCAGATTAGGGGGCTGATACCCAGAAAGTTTAAATGGCTGGTCCATAATGGTGCATTGTGGTAATGATAGGGTTTGAGACCAGGAGCCCAGCATCTGAAGAACTCAGAAGTTCCCTTTTTAGAAATCCCCATGATGCCAGGGGGAGGTGGGAAAGGACAATATCAAGAGGAAGAAGGCAGACCCTGTAGCTTCTTATTTTGTGGTAGGAATGCTTTCATGTGCTTTAAAAATATTTTCCATCAAGGGAAGGGAAATTTCTGGGGGCAAGTTGTATTCCTAAGTGCTCAGTGGAACTGCTGTGATGGCCTGGGCTTATTGAGGTCACAGAGTCAGATGCCTGAAGGATTAAGTGGGGTCAGTGGGTACAGGCTCTGTCTAAGGAGCATCTGTTGCAGCTGGGCAGAAAAGGAAGCCATGGAGGCCAAATCTTCCAAATTTCCAAGAGGCTGAAAATCCCAGTTTTTATTGTGAAATCCCCAAAGTGTTAAATATTGTCCATTACTTTAAGTTCTTTTTTAAAACACTATGTGGACCAAATAAAACATGCCTCTGGGTTGCCAAATCAATCTGTGGGCCTCCAGTTTTCAACCTCTAGGATAAATTAATAAAACAATACACATTTTGATATCACTTGGACCTGGATTCCCTTGTAAGGGTTAATTGGGTATAAAAAACATTATTTCTTTCTTCCTTAGCATTCACAAGAAATGACAGATAATATCTTCTCTCTCCCTACCCAGCTCTCTTACTATTTATGGGAAGAATGATTAGAAGGCTGTAAAGCATTATACAAATTTATTTTTAAAGCAAGGAGGATATTACATTTCCCATAGTGCAGTGTGCTGGACTACTTATCAGACCCAGCAATAAGGGAGAGCTCACAATGAGATATCCTAGTGGTTCCCAGATGCCTGGGTACAGGCCAGCCTCATTGGCATCAGCTGGGGAACTTGTAAAAAGTACACATTCCTGGGCTCCAGGCTTGCAGGTTATGATTCAGTCTGTTGTGTAGTCTGAGAATCTGTATTTTTGACAAATATCCCAATGACTTATTAAGTAAATTATGGTACATCTGTACATTGGAATACCATGCAGCTGTTAAAAAAGAATTGAGGTGGGTTGTATGTTCTCATATGGAAATTTCTCCAAGATATACTTTTTTAAAAAATATTTATTTATTTATGGCCGCATTGGGTCTTCATTGCTGCACGTGGGCTTTCTCTAGTTGCGGCGAGCAGGGGCTGTTCTTTGTTGCAGTGCGCGGGCTTCTCATTGCATTGGCTTCTCTTTGTTGCGGAGCACGGGCTGTAGGCGCGCGGACTTAAGTAGTTGTGGCACGTGGGCTCAGTAGTTGTGGCTCGCGGGCTCTAGAGCGCAGGCTCAGTAGTTGTGGCGCATGGGCCTAGTTGCTCCATAGCATGTGGGATCTTCTGGACCAGGGCTTGAACCCGTGTCCCCTGCATTGGGAGGCGGATTCTTAACCACTGCGCCACCAGGGAATTCCCTCCAAGATATACTGTTAAAATGAAAAAATGTAAATGCATAACAGTTAATATAGCACGTTCTTTTTCTTTTGGCCACACCATGCGGCTTGTGTGATCTTAGTTCCCCGACCAGGGATTGAACTCAGGCCCTCAGCAGTGAAAGTGCTGAGTCCTAACCACTGGACTGCCAGGGAGTTCCTAATGTAGCATATTCCTATTCCTACTTGTATATGCATAGAAAATTTCTGGAAGGATACAAAAACTTGTAACAGTAGTTGCCTCTCGGCAAGAGAACTGTGGGTCTGGAGTTGGGAGACTTTCTTCTTATCTTTATTATCTCCTCCTTTTCCTCCTCCTCCTTTTTCATTTTATTTCTTCTTCTCCTTCCCTTTCTGCTTCCTCCTCCCATTTGTGTTTCTTTTTAAATTAAAGAGAGCAAGCTCTGGGACTTCCCTGGTAGTCCAGTGGTTAAGACTCCACACTCCCAACTGCAGGGGGTGCGGGGGTTTGATCCCTGGTCAAGGAACTAAGATCCCGCATGCTGCTGGGTGCGGCCAAAAAAAAAAAAAAACCAAAAAGAGCAAGCAAGCTCTGCAGGTGATTCTGACATGCAACCAGGTTAGGAAACCACAGGTACGTATCACATCTTTACATCTCACGAAGGCTGTCCCTTCATGTCTCAGATAGTTTATTGGTTTTGGTTAAATTTTTCTGAGTTGTAGATCCTTGACCAGATTGCTGATGCCAAGGTTTGTGGGCCTCTACCGTAGGACTTGGGAAGTAGAGACATTGTCACATGAGATGGTCTCTGGTTAGGCTGTGCTTCACCAGCCTGACCACCGGGCACTACAGACGTGAAGAAATTGTTTCAGGGCAGCCAGTATCAGGGGAGTGTGGGGAAAGAACACTGGATTTCGAACCAGACCCATACCTGGGTGTGAATCTTGGCTTTGCCCTTTCGTTTCCTCATCTATAAATTGAGAAATAATACTGCCTTGAAGGGTGGAGGTAAACATGGAAAAGGGGAATGTATATAAAGCTTCTTTGAGGCCCCAGATAGGTGTTGTTAGGCCTCACAAATGGTGTTGTTACAGTTCTCATCACCAAAGGTTGCCTTTGTAGAAAAGGAGCCCTGTGTTACCCATGGAAGGGGAAGAGTGTTGCCATGGACACTCACTGTACCCCTCCCCTACCTCCAGCCGCTGCTTTGATGGGAGCACTCCTATCCATGCAGCAGCATTTTCAGGCAATCAGTGGATCCTCAGCAAACTGCTGGATGCAGGGGGTGATCTTCGACTCCACGATGAGAAGGGTCGGAACCCTGAGACCTGGGCTCTGGCAGCAGGGAAGGAACGCAGCACCGCAGTAAGTGTGGGCCTGCCCTGCAGGCACACCCAAGGCAGAGCACAGGGCTGGGAGTCAGGCGCCCAGGGGCAGAGGCTGGTCCTGGGGACAGCACGGGACTTGTAGTGGCCTTGCCATTGACATTGGACACACAGGTCTGGGATGAAGCAAGTTAACCAACTGTAAACCTTGGGCAAGTCTAGTGAACTTTTCTGGTCATCCGTTCAGTGGAGAGGGAGAACAACTGTAGGTTCGTCTGACCCTTAGCTGGCACTTACCGTGCATCAGACGTTCTGAGTTAAATTAAATGCTCATTTAATCTTTACAACAACCCTCTCAGGTAGGTACTATTATTGTCTCCATTTTACAGATGGGGAAACTGAAGTGCATTGACATTAAGTAACTTGTCTGTAGCCACACGCTGGCAGGCATAATGTGTTTTAACGAGGGCTAAATAATCTAACAAATGTTAAAGGGCACATGGAGGGAAGGGGGAGATGGGCAGAGTCCCTTCTCTCTGGTTCTCCTGCTCATTAGCTATTGGGCCTTGGACAAAAGTTAAAATACTCCTCCTGCCTCAGTTTCTGCATCTGTTGAATGAAGGATTTGGAGGTAATTATTGCCAAATGAGCTCCCTGAAAATGGAATCATCTCATTCCATATCTTTAGGAAATCACTTGGGCCCTTCCCTTTCCAGAGATTTCCCTGTGGGGGGCTCCTGTCTCCTCAGACCACTCCCCTCAGACCATTCCAATCCCACTGAAGGCCAGGGTGGCCATTAGCCGTGTGGGCATTGACTGTCTCTGCCGTGTATTGCAGATGGTGGAGTTCATGCAGCGCTGTGCCGCGCACATGCAGGCCATCATCCAGGGCTTCTCCTATGACCTCCTGAAGAAGATTGACTCCCCTCAGCGGCTCATCTGTGGCCTGCCCCGGTTTGGGGGCCTCATGCAGGGGTGAGTGCTGCCTCAAGCAGACTGGGATGTTCTGCATCATCCCCGCCTTCCTTGTGGGAGCCCTGCAGCATGGACCACCTCGGTCCCCTCCACATTGGTCCCTTCCAGCAATTGGCCCACCCAAAGGGGTGAGCTTGGAGGGAGAGGATATTGCCACTGAAAATCATCAGTTGTCCCCCTGCTTCCAGGAACGTCTGGGGGAAATGAGTTCTGGGCTCCAGTGGGAACCACCCCATGGTTAGCAGGGAAGGAAGGAACTTTTCAGGCCTGGGCTGCCCAGCAGACACTTTCTCAGCAGAGCAGCTAGGCTAGCTTTTTTTTTTGTCATCTCTGAACCATGGAAAACATGTTCCTTTATTGGAACATGCATCCTTTATATCCTAAGGTTGCAAAAGACACAAATGCTTAATTTAAGGTTCCTTGGGCTGTTTTAAGCTGGTGTAAGACTTGCTGCCACCTGGGTGGGCAGCCTCCCCTTGTCCCCATCACAGCTGCAGGAGGTGAGCTCCATCCAGGCTTCTCTTCATGCTCAGGAGAGTTATTTTAAGTTCCCTGGGCTTTATTGACTTAGGATTTATATGTGGAAAATTCTTTCCATTTTGATTTTCTCTGACAGCATCTTTTTCTGTGATCAGGGTGAGTAGACTTGTCACACTCTTCACAGGCTCCCCCATCCCATTCTGTGCACACTGAGTCCTGGTTTTCCTCTCATGACCTGGATGCTTCTCATGCAAGATGAGTTAACGATTCCCTCGAGGACCAGTTACTCCTAACTGCTCTTCTTGCTGCCACTCTTGTCCATCTTGGTTCTTTACTCAGCATCCAGAATGACCTTTTAAAAATGAAAATCGAATTGTGCCACTCACTGCTAAAAACCCTTTTAGGGTCTTCCTCATGGCTATCAGGTTAAACTCCCAAATCCCTCATCTGGCCTTGGAGCCCCTGCTTGGTTCAGCTCTTCCATCTCTCACACCTCCTCTCCTGCCAGCGTTAGGATCTTGGCAGACCAAGTTCCTTCTAACAGGGCTAAAGCCTAGTCCCTGCTGCTGTTTTGTGACCTCAGGCCAGCAGGTTTCCCCTTTCTGGCTCCATTTTTCCCGTCTGTAAAATGAGAAAGTTGGACAAGGTATGCTTTATGATTCTTTCCAACTTTGACCATCTCTATTTGTTATCTGTTGTACTAATCCCAAACTTAGTGGCTTCAAACAACAATAAATGTTTGTATCTCACATCATTTCTGTAGGTCAGGAATGGCTACACCCAACTCAGCCATTCCAATGGGAATGGCTGAGTTGGGTGGCTCTGGCTTTCTCATGAAGATGTGGTCAAGATGCAGCTTGGGCTGCAGTCATCTGGGACTGGAGGATCCAGTTCCAAGGTGGTTCACTTGCATGGCTAGCAAACCGGTGCTGGGTGTTGGGCCTCCCCATTAGGCTGCTGGAGTGTCCTCACAACATGGCAACTGGCCTCCTGTAGAGCAAATGCTGCGAGAGATCAGGGCAGAAGTCCTGGGGGGTCTAGCCTTGGAACTCACACCACTCCGTCATTTCTGCAGTATCCCGTTAGGTTAACAGGTCAGCCCTCTCTGACCTGTGTGTGGCTACACAAGGGCACGAATACCAGGAAATGGGAATCACAGCGGCCCTCTCAGAGGCTGACTATTACATCATCTGCAGTTCCACTGTCAAGTACTAAAGACAAAACCAACTACACATTCTGACAGCTTGGTTCAGCGTTGTTCCTCTAGATATGGGTAGTTAATCCTTACTTTTCTTCTCCTCTTCTAAATATTTCTAGAAGCCCTAATGGCTCTCCTAACCGACTGCTTAAAGCTGGAGTCATTTCTGCCCAAAATATCTACAGCTTTGGCTTTGGAAAGGTAAGAGGTTGCTACTAACACCCAATGTTTGCAGGACTAACTGGGGAATCACCCGGCCCTGGCTCTGGTCCCAGGGCCCACAACTTTGTCCAACTCTTCCTTCCTATGGAAAGTTAAAATACTCCCTCTCCAAAGTGTTTTTTTAATTCTTTACTGCTCTTGCAGGACAAGTACCTCATAGTCCTGTCCTTACTAAAAAATGATGGAAACCTTGGAGAGTTCTCTTGAATGCCTTTGGGCTAGATTTGGGGAGTTTTAGACAATGATCCTTTAATTCCCAGCGAAGGCCCCAGGCATGTTCTGTGGGTGCCTCAGGAGGCACCTGAGGCCTGGTGCTTCAGGCAGGTATCTGACCTCTTCCCATGAGCCTCCAGTTCCTCGATAGCAAAAGGGAAAGAGTATTACAACATTGCAGTGCTTCTTGGAAGATTAAAGATAATAAAAAGAATTATGTCCAGTGCATAGGGGTATTCAGCAAATTGATAAATAGCAGCTATCTTTATTTTTAGCTGGCTGGTAAAATTCTGGAGGTATTTTACTTCTTTCTTTTTTTCCCCACCATTTGAAGCTGTGCTTTGCTTTCAGTTTTATCTCACAGGGGGCATGCAGCTGGCTTATCTAGGATCGCTTCCAGTAATTGGAGAAAAGGAAGTGATTCAAGCTGACGATGAGCCCACCTTCTCTTTCTTCAGTGGCCCCTACATGGTCATGACCAAGTAAGTGGAAGCTGGCCAGTGGAGGTTAAGATTTAGTCCCACAGGAAGAATGGACTTTGTGTGACTTCCTTGTGTGTGGAGAGTTTCTGCCCAAACACAAGGACACACTGAAAAGCAGATGTCTAGATCAGGATTTCTCAGCCAGGACACGATTGACATTTTCGTTATCCTTTACTGTTGGTGGCTGTCCTGTGCACTGTAGGATGTTTAGGAGTGTCCCTGGTTTCTACTCACTAGATGCCAGTAGCAGCTCTGTTTGCCTCCCCGCAACCCCCTACATTTGTGATTGTGACAACCAAAACATCTACAGACAAGGCCAAATGGCCCCTTGTTGAGAACAACGGCTCTGAAAGATTACTCATGACAGTGTTTCAACCTTTCTACTCTCTAGAGAATTAGAGGCAGCATAGGGGTGGCTGTCTGGCCTCAGGTCAAAGGGTACTGAAGCCCTGCATGGCTCTCACCAGCCAAATGCAGCAGAGGCAGCAGTAATAGGATTTGGCTGTGATGGAAGTCCCTGGGATGTTCTCAGTCCCCAGAGACCTGCCTACTGCAGGGTCACAGGAGTAGTCCTGGCCAAGGTCTCTTGTCCTCCTTGAACCTGGCTGCCTCTTCCCTGCTTAGAAGTCACACCCTTCTAAAAAGGCCTCTACAGACCTGCAAGGCTCTGTATCCCCTGCAGGTATGCTTCTTGTTTTCCTGCCCGTGCCACATATTTGTTGTCATATCCCCTCTTCTTCTGTCCACTGCTGTGGCCTTTGCCCACGTCATCACTGTCCCTCCCCCAGACTAGCCTCCTAACTGGCCTCTCATTCTCCAGACCACCCCTGCCCTCCCATTCCCCATGCTGCTGGTACCCTTGTCTTTCTAAAATACAAACCTGATCAAGTCACTCCCTCCCTTAAATCCTTCAGTGACTTCCTGCCACCTGCACTAAGTCCCTGAAGTGCTTTAGGCCCCGGGGGTGGTAGGAGGGAGGACCCAGCAGTGCTGGGGTGGGGGCTTTACAGAGTCTGTATAAACACTACTTCTCTGATCTCTGGCTACAGAGCTCCTCACTGAAGCAGTGGCTGCTCATTCCCTTCTGCTCCCACTCTCTCCTGCCCTTGTAGCCTGCTGTGGAACGGGAACAGGGTCACAGTGAAGGAGCTGCATCTTCCCACCCACTCGCACTGCCGCAGGCTGTGGCTGGCTGACTTGTTAATTGCTGAGCAAGAGCACAGCAGGTGAGACGAAAACCCAAGAGCATTTCAGACCCAAGTTCAGGGCTGTGCAGGGCTGTGCCTGAGGGTGGAGACCAGCCCCCTCAGCCTCAGCATTTCCTCGTTGTAGGTTGATTTGACTTCCCAGGGCTGCCAAGAAAGAAAAAGAAGAACTCATGAATAGCCTGAGTGTGGGAATGGTGGTGGTAGGGGCTCAATTCTGTCAGCTGATCAACTCCCCATAACACAGGTCTCTCAATGCAGCCTTCAGGCCTGGCTGGCTCTTCTGCAGCCCCCGAGGCCCACCTTATTTTGGGCCCTGTGCCCATCAGGTCAGCACGCGCAAGCCTGTCTTCATAGAGCATGGCTCTGCTGGAGACCCACGTGTCTAAGGAACCATGTCTCTCCTTTGAGGACATGCTGATGGGTCTCAGTACCTTAGGTTTCCTGTGGCTCAGGGGTTAATCTTTCAAAGGGGCAGGAAATCCATCCTCGGTTTCATACCAGGGCTGCTGAGGCCTTGGAATAGGCCCTGGCTTATCGAGTTCTCTCCTGAGGAAATCACTCAACTCCTGTAAAGCCAGATCCTTCCTTTTGGGGAAGTCATCCTAAAGGGACTCAAGGAGGCTGGAAGGGCTCATGGATGCAGCATGGATTTTTTAAAAAAAAAATATTTATTTATTTATTGCTGTGTCGGGTCTTGTTGTGGCATGCAGGATCTTCCTTTGCTCAGTAGTTGCAGCACGTGGGCTCAGTTGCTCTGTGGCACGTGGGATCTTAGTCCCCTGACCAGGGATCAAACCCACATCCCCTGCATTAGAAGGTGGATTCTTAAGCACTAGACCACCAGGGAAGTTCCCACAGCGTGGATTTTGATGTGAGGGTCTATGACCTTGAGCCTGAGATCTCCCTGACCTTGGTTTCCTCATCTCTAAAATGAGTGTAACTGTAATGATACCTTTCTTGCAACTGGTTGTTAGGATCAAGTTGATGTATGTAAAGTGCCTTGCTTAGTAGCTCTTAGTGACATTGTCGTTGATGACCCAAAGCCCTCAGGTTCTGATCAGTGAAAGGTCAAGGGTTCCACCAACAGAGACCCCACTCCCACCCCATCCCACTTTCTTGGAAGAACATTCTGTGCAAATAGTATTTGTTTGGAGTGCGTTCAGGGTGCCAAGAAGAAAGGAAAGTGCCCATCTTCCATCATGCCCTCTTCCCTCTGCCTCATCGGAAGCCTCCTTCCCTCTGCAGCAAGCTGCGGCACCCTCACCTGCTACAGCTGATGGCTGTGTGCCTGTCCCAGGGCCTGCAGAAGACCCGCCTCGTGTACGAGCGCGTCGCCGTCGGCACGCTGTTCGCTGTCCTCCATGAACGGGTAAATGGCCGCTTCCCTGGGTTCTTCCCTTGCTCCCCCCAACCCCCCGCCCCAGCCCTCCCTTCCCTTCCTCCCTCTTCCTTCTCCCCCAGCAGTAGAGTTGAGAAACCTCTTAATTCTTTACTCTGTGGGATCTATATAACACACCATTTAAGGCTGATCAGCACGTTGGAACTAGTGTAATTTTATTATTGTTTGTCTTGCTTTTTTATCAGACATCTAAGAGCTCAGTAGACCCAGAAAACACATAGCCCCACTTTTAGCTAACCATAATCAAACAGCCTCTGGTCTTATTTCCCGGTATTTTCACTGGTGCCCTGCAGGACCTTTATATGCAAGTCTTTATCGGTCCCCTCTCCCTTTTCAGACTTCCTGGTGGAGGGGGGGACATATTCCCTGACCCACAGACTCCCTGGGAAACGTGCTTTGGGCTGAGATGTGGCTTCAGAGAGGTCCTGAAAGATTTGTTTTTCTTTCTCCATGACTTTGTTCTAAAGACCCTGGGCTGGAGTGAGAAGAGACCCTCCAGGAAGGGCTCTTCCCTGAAATGGCTTGCCATTCCTCCTGCCTGAGCACCTCCTGTTAGTGTCCTAGTTCCCTTTCCTCTCCTTGGGTGAGGGCGTTAACTTAAAATGCCACTTCTCTGGGGAGAGACCTGTTATGATTGGGTACTTTGGTGTGAGTGAATTTCTGTCCTCCTAGGATGAACTTTCTAGGTCATCTGACTGTGGTAGGGGATGGATTGTTCTTTACGTGTCTAGGTTCTACCGCAGCACAGGCTTGGCTGGGGATGGGGAGCAGGGCAGGTGCATTGCTGGTGGTGGCAGGCCCACTCTGTGTGTACCACGCTTTGAGGACTTTTCTCCTCATTTTTTGCGGTATCAAGCAGCTTGACTGAGGGAAAGGAACCCAGGTTTGGAGCCAGGGGCCCTGGGTCAGTGGGACCTTAGGCCGGTCACTTAACTTCACTGAGCTTTAGGTTCCCCAGCTATAAAATGGGCACACTAGGTGGCTGTCGTGAAGATCAACTGAAAAGACTTTGGAAACTACAAAGCGTTCTACGGTGTCGGGGGCCGCAGTCACCTTTGTTCTGGCGGTTGATCTCTTGCTTGCAGCGGGCCCAGTTCCCCGTGCTGCGCATGGAGGTGATCGTGCACCTGCTACTCCAGACCTCCGACGCCCTGAGATACCTGCATTCTCGGGGCTTTATCCACCGTTCCCTCAGCTCCTACGCCATTCACATCGTCTCCACAGGGGAAGCGAGGCTGACCAACCTGGAGTACATGATGGAAAGGTGGGTGTGCACCTCGATCATGACGTCCAAACAGGATCTCCCTGGGGGTGCTTTGCTGTAGAGAGAGAATCTGATCTGGGCTTGACTCCTCATTGGGGGGCTGAACTGGCTATCCATGGAGGAAGAGGTTTCCCAATGCCTTGCCCTGTCAGCCAAGGTTAGAGGGACTTTGGGGAAGTTATTTCTGCTCAGGACATTCTCATTTTAATAAACATTTAACAAGCATGAACACACATTAGCCACCATGTATAAGTTTTCAAAATTTTCTGTGGCTTCACACAACCGAAGTATTTCTCACTCACATTGCACTCTGGTGTGTGTGTGTGTGTGTGTGTGTGTGTGTGTGTGTGTTGGGGGGGTGGTGGTGGCATTCACTATGTTCCACGTTCCTCCCCACTGTGGCTCCACCATCCCTCAGGCCTCAGTCCCCCCACTGTATCCTCTGCATTGCTGGTCAACGAGCAAGAGCAAGCCTGGAGGGACACACAGCGGGGTTTAGGGACTACCTGAAGTGTGTGTATCATTGCTTCCCACTTTACATTGGCCAGAGCCCAGTCACCTCTTTGCAGGGAGGCTGGGAAATGCACCACAGCTGTGCATCCTGGAAGGAGAGAGAAGGCGATGGGTGCTGGTGAGCGTTACGGTCCTGGTCCAGATGGGTGGGGATCAGTGCTGTGAGGGAAGCAGTGACAAAAAACAACGCCCTTATTCAAGGGTTGGTGGATGGGCTTCACTTCCCATTTGGCAGGAGTCAGAGTCCTCCTGAGAGTTGAGGGCTGGCCCCCATCTCCTGCCCCTAGGTTCTGGGGAGCAGAGGATCTCCCCTGTGCTTCCTTGCTGTCGCCCACAGCTCTGAGCCCTAGGCCCAGGGTTGTTCCTGTGCTGCTGTGAGGCCTCAGCTACGGGCAGACCCATGGCTTAGATCTGCTTACCTCCACTTACCCTGGTCCTCACCTACCACCATCATTGAGGCTTTGTTTCTGAGTCTCTCAGCAGGTCTTTGCTGCTCACATGCTCATAATATACTTCTCTCACTACACGAAAACCTCTACCAGGGCAGGGATTTCTGTTTTATCCGCTGCCATATCTCAGATGCCTAGAATAAGCCTCCACACAGTGGGAGCTCAGCATGTTTTTTAAATGAATGAAGTGGAAAGACTCACTTCCTTGACCGCATGAGCCCTTGGTCTTTCTGCCTGGAGAGGGGAGCAGGGACCAGATTGTGCTTGACCTCATGGGCCTTGGCAAAGAGTTTGAATTTAACCCTAAGAACATGGGGATGCTGTGAACGTTTTTTTTGAGCAGAATGGTGTCATGGCTGAAATTTACAGGTTAAGCAGACCCCCTCACTCCTGCCATGTGGAGAAGGGGCTGTGACGGGACGAGAGAGAAGCAGGGGAGCGGTTAGGGTGTGACTGGAGCAGTTTTCCATGTGGGAACCGGTGGAGGCCAAACAGCTATCGCCAGTTGAGCGGCTCAGTCTCAGATCTGGTCCATTCTCAATCCCAGTGGCTCCCATGGCCTAGAAGATTAAGTCCTGGCACTTTGCAGGGTGAGAAGCCTTCCAGGGTCGGGCTCTGCCTGCAGTGCCATGCTCATCACTTTCCACTCTGCCTGGCCATCTGAAGACACTTTCAGTCCAGGCCGTTTCCCAGCTCTGCTCCTCGCCTCCGGAGTACCTGGCACTCCCTTTTGTCCTTTTAAACTCACTTCTGACACAGTCTCCCACCACACCCCGTGAAGCCTATACTGAAGCCCTGTCCCCACCTCACTGAGCATATTTCACTCCCCTGCAGCCGAGTGTGTCTGCCCCCCAAGAGGGCGAGCTCCGAGAGGGCAGGGACCATGAGTTGTTCATCTTTAGCACCCATCTCAGGCCTGCCACACAGTAAGTGCTCAGGAAGCATTTGAAGTGAATGGATGAGTCTAGCTGAAGGGAAACCTTGAAATGATTCAGAACAAGGTTCACCACTTTGGCTATGTGTTCAAGGGCAGTGGAAGCTAAGGGATTTGGACATTTTTGCTGTTGATAACAGGCTTTTCAAGAAGGCTGACAGAACCCAAGCTGTTTGCCAGTGATGCGGCGCCATCTGTTGTTGAAATGGAGGTATAACAGTTTCTGTGACTTGAGCTCTCCAGTAGAAATGTGAATCCTAGAGTGAAATGGAGCTTTGCAGATGGCCAGGCCCAACGCTGTCCTCTTATAGAAGAGGAAACTGGGGCCCAGAGAGGTGAAGAGGTGGTCTGAGGTTACCCAGTTGTGGCTAGAATCAGGTGGTAGAGGACGTTTCCTGGCTCTAGGGGCAGGATGGATTGGAGGTTGAAGGTAGAAAGACCAGCCAGGAGGCCACAGGGCAGGGCCTGGTGGTGACCAAGGAACCAAAACAGAAGGGAAAGATGTGAGATGCACTGAGAAGCTGGGGTCCACAGACTGGTCAAGTGAGGGGCTGTGAAGTAAATGGGTAGGAAAGTGTGAATTCTTTGGGGCTTGTTGACCTCAGAATGGAACTTTGGGCAGAAATGTCCATCAGCAACATTTGACAGCTCATAATGTGAGTTGATTACCCAAGAATACAAAACAGCTTTCAGTTCTACATTTATTTTTCGTAGCGCTCTATTCAGGCCGGTCCAGTTGTTGAATGTCATTGTTAAGGGTAGCACTCCATCTCTTGGTGTAAAAATGATACAGCAGTTTCTCCTATTCTTCAACTCCTTCTTAATGGAATCTTTAGAGCTGGAATTGACCTTGCAAGTGGTATCACAGAGCCATAGCCAAATGTAATTTTAATGATGTCAAAGCTGAAGCCCAGAAAAATAACTACCATGGAATGACAGCCAGAAAAGAAGCTCCCTTCCTACACCCCACTAGCGTTAACAGAGAAGGAAGAGGGATCAGAAGAGTGGAAGGTGAATGGAAGTAAAAGAGAAAGGATATAAATCCTGATTGTAAATAACTTGTCCCTTGCCTTAGGCAGCCTGAGAGGCCCAAGAAGGTCAGTAAGTGTCTCCTTTGGACAGTCAGCCTACAAGGTGAAGAGCCAAGTATGCTAGGTCCTCAGAATATATCTCTGACAATAAAACACGCCATTGCTTTTCCTGTGATACTAATATAATATTTGCATGTGTATCCACGCTGTTCACATGACACCTAGGCCACACTTGCCTATTGAGCAATACAACTAAAGAGTCTAAATGTACCATCTTTTAAAAACAAAAAGAGAGAAAACAAAACAAAAATATAGTCTTTTATAGCTTCATGGCTTCCTGAACTCATTGCCATCTATCAAAAGTTCTACCGGAAGAAATATTACTTAGGGGAGTTTGTTCAAAGTCTGAGAAGTCCATCCCATCCTCTAAAAGCTTTCCTGTGCCAGCAAAAAGAACTTCTGGTTACTTGCTTTTTAGGAACTTAATTCTTTTTTTTTTTTGGCCACGCTGCACGGCTTGCAGGATCTTAGTTCCCCGCGGGAGACTGAACCCGGACCCCAGCAGTAACAGCGCCGAGTCCTAACCACTGGACCTCCAGGGAATTCCCAAAAACTTAATTCTTAATTATCAACCAGCAGTCACCAAGTCTTTACCAAATGCCTACCATAATGTTCATATTAATGCCTTACTTGCTTAGTGCTTTATGGTTCATGGAGTGTTCCCACACGCGTGATCTCATTTGATGCTCATGACAGCTGTGGGCAGAAGTCAGCGCTGATCACCCTGAGGACTCTCGTTGGCCCAGAAGACATTTAGGATACTCTGACTTAGTTCTCAAAGAGCCTGGTTGCGAAGTTGAGTTATTCAAGCCAGTCAGTGAACCTTTGAATGCTAAACTGAGAGGGCTCATTCCCAAGAGGGCAGAGCTCAGAAAAGAAGCACACAAAGAGTTGGAAGAGTCCCAGAAGGCTTTGATAAAGCAGGTGGGGCTTGAGGGGGTTCTTGAAAGAGTCTTAGGTTCATTTAATCAAAAGTAAGCTTTGAGGCCCTGGTATAAGTTTAGAGATACGGTGATACAAGAGACAAATAAGCGGCCTACCCTCGTGGAGCTGACTTTGGTGGAGGGGAGACAGATTATAAACAATAAATCAATGAACAAGAAATTCAGATAATAAGTGCTCTGAAGCCAATAAGTTGGGACTACTTTACATTAGGTGGTCAGGTAAGTCCTCTCCGAGGAGGTGATTTTTGAGCTAATACTTTTTTTTTTTTTTTTACATCTTTATTGGAGTATAATAGCTTTACATTGTTGTGTTAGTTTCTGCTGTATAACAAAGTGAATCAGCTATATGTATACATATATCCCCATATCTCCTCCCTCTTGCGTCTCCCTCCCACCCTCCCTATCCTACACCTCTAGGTGGTCACAAAGCACCGAGCTGATCTCCCTGTGCTATGCGGCTGCTTCCCACTAGCTATCTAATTTACATTTGGTAGTGTATATGTGTCCATGCCACTCTCTCACTTCATCCCAGCTTACCCTTCCCCCTCCCCGCGTCGTCAAGTCCATTCTCTACATCTGCGTCTTTATTCCTGCCCTGCTCCTAGGTCCTTCAGAACCTTTTTTTTTTTTTTTGAGATTCCATATATACGTGTTATGAGCTAATACTTTAATTACAAGAAGCAGCCAGTCATGCTGGGATCTGTGGGCAGAGCACGCCATGCAGAAGAAGCCACCGGTGCAAAGCCGGAAGTGGTGATGTGTTTGGCATGCTGGAGAAACTGAAAGAGGGCCCCTGTGACTTGAGAGGAGTGAGCAGGAGAGAGCGGCCAGATAAGGTGGGAGGCAGGGCAGGGCCTGCTCGGGTAGGAACGGTAAGGAGTTGCAGGCGTTGGAATAGCAGGCAGTGTGAGTTAGCTCAGGGTCTAGCTGGTTTCTGGAAGCTCAAGGAGGTCGTCAGTCTTCAGAGGCAAATGTTTCATACGTGTGTGGCATGGTGATCACAGTGATCCTTTAAGACATGAGCCCTACCTTATGTTTCCTTCCGTAGCCGGGATGGAGGTGTACACAAGGACCTGACTCGAGTATCCCTCCCCACCCAGCTGTACAATTGGGCCGCCCCGGAGGTGATCATACAGAAGGCAGCCACAGTGAAGTCAGACATCTACAGCTTTTCTGTGATCATACAGGAGATTTTAACAGGTAGATCAAAGAGCTCATTGATGGTGACCAAAGTCCCTATTCTTAGGTTGGATTCTTTTTTCCCCCAAGAGTTACTTAGTTTTATGAAAATGCAGGACACAGGCCAAAAAAACTTCTTTAAGGAAACCTCTTTGTGTTTATGGAAGGTATAAGATGATCTCCCAGAAATCTTTCTCTTTTAACCTGTTCTTTGAGACTCAGCAAAGCCCACCTATCAGCCTGTCAGTGGTAATGCATTTAATCCAAGGAGCGTTTTTAAACTGAATATTGCTGTCAGTGCTTAGGGGTCTCTGTGAGGTGCCCCTTAAGAACTTTTTTTTAATTGAAGTATAGTTGATTTACAATGTTGTATCAATCTCTGCTGTACAGCGAAGTGACTCAGTTATACACATCTATACATTATTTTTTTGTATTCTTTTCCATTATGGTTTTTCATATTGAAAAACCATATTGACTATAGTTCAATATTGAATATAGTTCCCTGTGCTATACATTAGGACCTTGTTGTCTATCCATTCTAAATGTAATAGTTTGCATCTACCATCTCCAGACTCCCTTCCCCCATCCCCCTTGGCAACCGCAAGTCTGTTCTCTATGTTAAGAACTTATAAACGAGGGGAAAGGACTGGCCTCTGAGAAGTAAACTGTGAAATCAAACACACCCAGGATCCAGCGTATGTATAAGCAGTGTCACTTAAAAGACATAGAAACCCTTCCAAACATATAGGACTCTAAGGTGAAGGCATACATACCACATTCACTAAGGGAGTGAGAATCAGCCCCCATTTAGCAGTGTTTACAGTCTCAGAGGCAAAAACCACACCTTCCATGACATGAATGTATTGGGCAAGCCTACTTGACACCAGGAAACATTCCCTTGTGGTCCCCAGGTCTGCCAGCAGAGAGTCCATACCTACATGAGTCTGACACTATTTTTTCCTGTCTCTGTGGCAGGGATTTCCCTGTTATTTGGGTCAAGTGGTTTCTCCTTTGTTATTGGGCTTCTGGTAGTTTTTCTACAGAGAGAAATTAATTTTAAAGAGGTTGAGTGACTTGACAAAGGTTAGACAATTTCATCTGATTTCTTAATGTCTCTCCTTCCTATGGCTTTTTCCTTAACAGACAGCATACCCTGGGATGACTTAGATGGCTCAGTTATTAAAGAAGCCATAGTCTTGGGAAATTATTTAGAAGCTGATGTCAGGCTTCCGAAACCTTACTATGACATTGTTAAGTCAGGCATCCAGGTCAAGCAGAAAGACCGAACTATGAACCTTCAAGATATCCAGTATATTCTGAAAAATGACTTAAAGGTAAGCTGTGAAGTTGTTGGGAGTTTATTTCTGCTTACCTATCTCAGGGGATAGGGAGTTAGAGACCAAGAAGAAGCTAGAGACCAAGTTGTAGGATATTTTGGAAATCCTCATTTCATTACACCCTTTCTGTGTTCCCAAGAAAATTCTAACTGCCTAACTTGGTGAGGGCAGCAGGGAATTGCGGAGGGAGGCTGCGGAGTGTCAGTACGTAAAAGGGACACCCTGTTGGCACACAGTGCGATTCAGTGAATGACAGCTACTGACTTTTTAAAAATTTTTATTTTATTATTTTTTTGTATTTTTGGCTGCATTGGGTCTTTGTTGCTGCACGCGGGCTTTCTCTAGTTGTGGCGAGTGGGGGCTACTCTTCATTGCGGTGCACGGGCTTCTCATTGCGGTGGCTTCTCTTGTTGGGAGCACGGGCTCTAGGGGCACGGGCTTCAGTAGTTGTGGCACACAGGCTCCGTAGTTGTGGCTCGCTGGCTCTAGAGTGCCTGCTCAGTAGTTGTGGTGCACGGGCTTAGTTGCTCCGTGGCATGAGGGATCTTGCCAGACCAGGGATTGAACCCGTGTCCCCTGCATTGGCAGGCAGATTCTTAATCACTGTGCCACCAGGGAAGTCCCTGTTATTACTTTTAAATATTGGTAATTAACCGTTAATTCGTTTATTAGGACTACAGTCAGTCTACCCAACAGGAGTAACAGGGAGTTTATTTGACACCTAGATATGTTTCTAAAACCAGTGACATTCAGATGATTGCAGATATGTCCTTGTCAGTACTTCCCTTGTTACAGGATTTTATTGGAGCCCAGAGAACTCAGCCAACCGAGAGCTCCAGGGTGCAGAGATATGAACTCCATCCTGATGTCAATGTCTGTTTAGGAGTGACTTCAGAACATCCAAAAGAGACCCCTGACTTGCAAATAAAAGAGCTGAAGAAAACAGGTATGGCCTTAACCCACAGGTTTTGACATGAATGTGTTCTGAGAGCTGCAACTAATCAACTCCTCCAAACTATACCCATAACTTATACTGGGAAAGATGGATGCCTTAGGGAAAAATCAAGATCCTTAAAATTATTAAGTTAAACTTTTTGAGCTCCATATACACATTGATTGGATCCAGAACTGTGCAGTAACAATCTGTTTCTTTCTAGTATGATTTAGGAATGTGTTTAATTGTTTCACAAATAAAAATGGTGATTTTTAAAATTTAAAACTATTATCTGCTCATTATAGAAAATCCTAAACAATACAAAGAAGATTACTTAACATTTTAATTTGTTAACATTCTGATGTTTCCTTCCAACCTTTTCTCTAAAGCCTTACTGCTTTTTAGTATACTTGGAAACCTTACAACTCTGAGCTGGAAAGGACCTTGCAGTCATCTGGCTTGATGCCCTCATATTCCAGATGCGAAAGCTAAGGTTCAGAGAGGTTGTGGCTTGCTCACAATTGCAGGTTTATTACACAGCTGGAACATAGGCCTTTGGATTCTAGCCAAGTGACTATTCTCTGACTCTTTGGACAGGCCTGGAAGCCTCCAGAATGGCAGTCCAAGCTCTTATTACTTTGGCTCCTCTGACCCATTCTCTGCGAGCTGTACACCGTCAACCAGGGGTGGTGGGTAGTCAGTCCTGGAGTTATTTTTTGAGGTATTATCTCTCTCAGTGCAGTGGCTTCTTGGGCAGTGTCTCAGCTTCTTTTATCAGATGTTCACAAAGAGCACAACTTGAACTGACATGAATATTCAAACACCTTTTGTGTAAAGTATGAATTTAGTCCTAAGACTCAGGGGCCTGTAATTTGCTTGTCCTGAAGTTATGCATGTTTTGAACATACTATAACTTAAGCTTAGAACATTTCCTCCCGGGTTTGATCTTTC
Source organism: Balaenoptera musculus (assembly GCF_009873245.2). NCBI lineage: Eukaryota > Metazoa > Chordata > Mammalia > Artiodactyla > Balaenopteridae > Balaenoptera > Balaenoptera musculus. The sequence continues at coordinate 34,318,858 of NC_045804.1, read as the reverse complement.
CCAAATTTTCTTTTTTTTTCTTTTACATATATATATATATATATATATATATATATATATATATATTTATTTATTTATTTAGTTGGTTGCACTGGATCTTAGATGCAGCAGGTGGGCTCCTTAGTTGTGGCAGGTGGACTCCTTAGTTGCGGCATGCATGTGGGATCTAGTTCCCTGACCAGGGATTGAACCCGGGCCCCCTGCATTGGGAGCACCCAGTCTTAACCACTTCGCCACCAGGGAAGTCCCCCAAATTTTCTATCTCAACCCACGTCAGAATAGTTCAAAATACCCTCTCACCCTCTGTGTATGTATCTGGTAGTCTTCCTAACTGGAAAGGGAGTGGGAAGAAAAAAACTTTTTTCTCTGTTCTCATGCCACTTGAGCAACAAGCCAAGGCTGCTGAGCTGCTGCAATCACTTTAATCAGCTGCATGTTGCTACTCTTTTCAGCAGGTGGTCAGCTTCATTCACCAAGGGGTCACTCTGCTCCCACCGAGAAAGCAACACCAGAGCCTCTGGTCCCAGACCCAAGTCTGGAGGCCCAGGAGACACAGAACCAAGGCGCTGCTTCTCCTGCTTGCTCTGTGGGGGAAGAGGCCAGGAGCCCCAGCCCAGGTCAGGCAAGCCTCTGCAGCTTCGAAATCAACGAAATCTACTCAGGCTGCCTGGACATGGGAGATGACAAAGAGGAAGAGCCCCCAGGAACTGGTTCATCTCTTGAGGGGGCCAGACAAAACCAGGTAGATGAACTGAAGTCCATGGAAGAAGAGTTGGAAAAGATGGAGAGAGAGGCGTGCTGTTTTTGCCATGAGGACAGCGGCTCTTCGGAAGCTGACACGGAGCTCTCCTTTGAGGACTGGGACCGGCAGGTTGGGTCACTTAGCTCACCCAGCCTGCCTGAGCCAGCCAGAGGAGCCAAGGGCGACGTGAGCAACAGGTCCATGACCGAGGAGTGCATCGGTAAGTGTGTGCTGAATCTGAAGATCTCACAGACCTTAATGCACCAGAGTGCCAGTCTCCTGAGGAATGTTCAGCAGAAGCTAGATAAGCTTGAGATGACACGGAAGGAGCAGGAGGAGCGCTGGTCTCTGTGGGCTTCTTCAAGAGAGTTTGCAGACGTCTGTGACTTACCTTCAGCCCTGGGCCCCCCAGCTTCAAGCTATGTTCCTCCTGCCATGCAGCTGCCAGGGGACCTGCAGCCGGACACTGAGGGCAACTGCCCGACCCTAGCAGAGTCTCCAAGAACAATGAGGGACTTTCAAGGAGGACATTTTGGCAAAAGGTCCAAGAAAAGAAGCAGCTGTGGCTGGACACCTTTCACCCCTTTCGCCCGAGTCACTGAAGAAAGCACTAGGGATCAGTTGGAGAAGGGCCAACAGGTAAGGCCGAGAAGGGGGGCAGGGCAGCATAAGCAGGACCTGGAGCCGGGGTCAGCATTGCCCCTCACCTGCCAGCAAGGACTGACGTCAGCACAGCCAACTCACAGCAGGGTCCTCTTGGCTTTGGGAAGTAAGGCCTCTAGGTTGGAATTCCAAGATAGATAACTCTTCACCTCCTGTTCCAAACCCAGCACACAGCCCATGTCCTTCTCCGTAAATTCAGAGAAGTTTGAACCATATGAAATTGTTTTATAGGTTAAAATAATCAAGTATTGACACTTTTATATAGTTCAGCTCACCAAATATGGTATCTTGGGCAGGTATTAATCCCCATTCTAAATTGCATATTCATTCATTCATTCACTCATTCAACAAACATTTATAGAGCCAGAGGCTATTTATTAGACCCTGGGATATTATGATGAATGAACCACAAGCTCTACTATGAGTATCTCAGACACCAGTGAGGGACAGAAGGACTCGATAGTCAAAGAAGATGCCTCAGAGGATGTGAGAAACCATGGGTTGAAGAGTGGTTCCTCCATGAGCTTCTTAAGGACAGCTCTTACTCATGCTGTGTCCCCACACCTAGAAGGGGGCCTAGCACGTAGAAGGTACTTGATAAACGGTCATTGAGGGAAGGACTAAACGAATGAATTTGAACAAGTTCACACATACAGAGCTGGCTGCCTCTTGAATCAGAATTTTAGAGGTGGATCGAGCCCATCCTTTTACAGAGTGTGAAGCTCAAGCTCAGAGACTTAAACTTTCCAAGATCCACTGGTGTGACTGAGAGCGGGGTGGAGTAGGAGAGGTCAGCACCATTGGAAGCAAGATCTTATTACTAAAATTATTTAGAGTTGCTGGCTCATGGTAATAAAAAGCAGGCTTTTGGTGAGTTTTATTATTGTTTTAAAATCCTCCACCTGCAGTGCACCCGCTTAGGCCTGCACAGGGCAGATGACTCCTACTTAGCCCCCATGCCTTGCTGTGCTACTGCCAAGGCCCACAGCTGGTCAGGGGCAGGTTTCTGACTCCCAGTCTAGTGCTGTTTCACTGTTCCTCGCTGAATTTCAGTGAGGCTTCAGTTCTCACTTAGAACATTTGGAAAAGCCTTGGCATTTGTTTTTATGTAAAGAGGGGGCACAAAGAATTTACTTAGATTCTTAATTTTTCTGTTTCTATTGGAAGTTAGAGTTTGCTAGAAAACCATTAGAAATACTTTTATTGTATACTGTGTTTTGATTACCTATTGCTGTCCGACAACAACAACAAAAGCCCAAACTTAGTGAGTTAAAATAACAATGTTTTATTATTTCTCATAATTCTGTGGGTCAGGAATATGACAGGGCTTAACTGAGTGATTCTTCCATTCCATGTGGCACCGGCTGGGATCACCCCCTCGACTGCATTCAGCTGGAGGCTGGGCTGGGCAAGAAGGTCCAAGAAGGCTTCACTTACTTGTCTGGTGCCTTAGGCTCCCCCAGATGGCCTCTCTCCGCACTTGGCTTTTCATTCACCCAAGCTGCTCTGCAGCATGGCAGCTGGCTTCCCAAGTGAAAGCTGAAGCTGCCAGGCCTCTTAAAAACTAGGACAATGTCACTTCTGCTGTTTTTCTGTTGGTCAAAGTCATGAAGCCAGCACAGATTCAAGGGGAGGGAAGTAGATTCCAGCTCCCAAATGGCAGGGAGGGAAGGAATTGATGACAGCCATTGTTGGAAGCCATCTACTAGTACATAAGACTATGTGGAAAACAATTATACCATATTTCAATTGTTCTTTAAAAAGTGTACCCTGGTTTTCTAGCATAATCAAGGAATAAGGCATTTTCACCTAAATGAATTGAAATTCATTCTTTTAATTTCTCCATTCTCAAATTTTTAATCATACTGAATGAAAACATTACAAACTTCCCATTATTCTAAATACCTATTTTGGATATATTCTAAATATATTCTGGCCTTTCCTTGGTGACCGTGACATTTTTCTGAACATCTATTATTGTGATGTTCCATGATACAATGCTGCCGCCACACAAAAGCCTGTGGAGGTTGTATTCCAGAGAGATTATGATCATTTTTACGTATCTTCTCACCTTTAGGCATCCTACTGCCATCCCCAAATCTCACATTTGTTGCCTTAATAGGTTAGGAAATATAATTAACTAAGTTTGTTAAAATTGGAGTAAGCAGATCCCAAAGTCTTTCTTTTGGATAAAGGGCATAGGCTTTAATTTATTTTACTTCTACTATTTCCGAAGTATTGTGGCCTTTTTTTGTTGTTGTGTTTTATTTTCATAGCATCCCCCTGGTGGATTTAGGTAGATATTATTGTCCCTGTTTTATGGATGAGGAAACTGAAACATAAGGCTCTCTTAGGTCAGTCTGAGCAAAGATCAGACTAGAGCCCAGGGCCTGGGGCTCCTGCCGCAAAACCTGCTGCCTTAATATAGGGGAAAGTTTTGGGATTTTTTTTTTTTATAAATATATTTATTTATGTATGTATGTATTTATTTTTATTTTTGGCTGCGTTGGGTCTTTGTTGCTGCGCATGGGCTTTCTCTAGTTGCGGCGAGCAGGGGCTACCCTTCGTTGCGGTGCACGGGCTTCTAATTGCAGTGTCTTCTCTTGTTGTGGAGCACGGGCTCTAGGCGCGCGGGCTTCAGTAGTTGTGGCGCTCGGGCTCAGTGGTTGTGGCACATGGGCTCCAGAGCGCAGGCTCGGCAGTTGTGGTGCACGGGCTTAGCTGCTCCGCAGCATGTGGGATCCTCCCAGACCAGGGCTCGAACCCGTGTCCCTTGCATTGGCAGGCGGATTCTTAACCACTGAGCCACCAGGGAAGTCCAAGTTTGGGGATTTTTGATGTCTGTTTTGTCTGCTCCTTCTCCACTTGTGCCCTGTTCAGCCTGGAGTCCTGGGGACCAACATTTCTATGTAGAGGCCTCCAGCTAAGAGATGTGTTACTAGATGTGAAACATGCAAAATGAAATTGTCTTGAGGGGTCTGGTTAGTTCTACACACTTAGCGAGAATGGCTTTAAAAATAGAATGTGAAGGGACTTCCCTGGTGGCGCAGTGGTTAAGAATCCGCCTGCCAATGCAGGGGACACGGGTTCGAGCCCTGGTCCGGGAAGATCCCACATGCTGCGGAGCAACTAAGCCCATGCGCGCCACAACTACTGAAGCCCGTGTGCCTAGAGCCCATGCTCCACAACAAGAGAAGCCACTGTAATGAGAAGCCCGTGCACCGCAACGAAGAGTAGCCCCTGCTCGCCACAACTAGAGAAACCCCACACACGGCAACGAAGACCCAATGCAGACAAAAAAAAAAAAAAAAAAAATAGAATGTGAGAGTGAAGGGAAGAGGAATTCCTTCATCAAAGCACTGAAACATGTCTACTGATTTTTAAGCTGCCATCTCTTTGTGGTCCTGGAAAACAGAGCAGAGGTGAACAGTTTCAGCCTACTCACGGAGCCAAGGACAGTTTGGAAAGAAACAGGAACCAAAATACCAGCAGGTGGGTTAACATTGTATTGTTCTTTGTGTCACCATGTCTTTAGACTCCCATGTGACCCTGAGGCCACTTAATGACCTTCATATGTCTAGTGGCAAAGAGATTGTGAGAGATGAGGCATAGTAACACAGAAACAGATCTTGGCAAGCTCTCTCCATTGCGTAGTGAGAAGAGTGGTATAACGGAGACTTGCGGGGGACATCAAGTGGCTGGCAGGTTAGCCAGACAGAACTCATCTGTTGTCAAAAGCAAAGCATCCTGCCTTTCTGAAACTGCCCAGATTGTGGGGTTTTTTGTTTTTTTTTTTTTGGTCACACTGCGCAGCATGTGGGATCTTAGTTCCCCAACCAGGTACTGAACCTGCACCCCCTGCATTGGAAGCACAGATTCTTAACCACTGGACCGCCAGGGAAGTCCCCAGATTGTTTTTCTTATAAAAAGAATTGCCAAGTTATTCCATGCACCAGTGCTACAGAGATCAAACTATGTGAAAACCAGTGTTGTTCAAAATAAGCATCACTGACTCGGGGGGACAGAAGGAGGGGGTTGAACAGTATCATGGTTACCTTGCGGCCTCTGATTTTTAGCCAGATCAACGAAATGAATTGGTTTCAGCACAAATCACTAGGAGAGCGTATGCATACGCTGGGTTTTTAAGAACTTAGGTAAAACAAATTTTATTTTGCATAAGAGAAATTATTATTATTTTTAAATTTATTTATTTATTTATTTATTTATTTTGGCTGCACTGGGTCTTAGTTGCGGCATGTGGACTCTTAGTTGCATCATGCGGACACTTACTTGCGGCATGCCGGCTTCTTAGTTGTGGCATGAGAACTCTTGGTTGTGGCGTGTGGACTCTTAGTTGTGGCATGCATGCAGGATCTATTTCCCGATCAGGGATCGAACCCAGGCCCCCTGCATTGGAAGCACGGAGTCTTACCCACTGAACCACCAGGGAAGTCCCTGCATAGGAGGAATTATTAATGGAGCAATAAATGTTTTTCAAGGTAGAGTATTATATCAATTTAGTTTTCCTTTTCTGTGGTTAAATGGCAACATTAATCCACAGCTTGAAGTCAGTCCTCCTGAAAAAAAATTTTGTTCCTACCCCCAGTGGTGACTAAAACTAATGACAAATTTGCTGTTCCATTCATTTTGGTTAAATATGTACATTAAGAGAGAATCAAGGAAAATGCCCAGACATTTTAGATGAGTGTATTTTACCTTTACAAAGGAAATTAACTGAAGAACCACCTAACTGGCATCAGAGAGTTTAGCAGTCACATCATTGACAGAGGCAGATGGAGTGACAGTATAGCCACTGGATGACAAAGCAACAGCTGTAGTTGTGGCTTCCCCTGCCCAGCTCCACCCTCTTCCCCCAGGAGAACAAAAAACTGACCAAAGAAAAGTTTAACACTTTGCTACCAATCCACCTAGTCTTTTTGTATGCTTAAAAAAATTGTAATTGTATACGTGTAGGCAATTTTGTATCCTCAGTTTTTGCTTTATATTAGAACATGGTTATCCCTTGTTATTAAAAACATCCTGTAAACTTACTTTGAAATTGTTGAATTTCCCCCATTGTTGAATTTTAGGTTGTTTTATTCTTTTTTTGTTGTTGTTTTCCTGTTAAGAATAGGGCTACAGTGACTTGTCAGTAAATCTTTTTTTTTGCATTTTGGGTTATGTCCTTGATAGATTCCCAGAAGCAGAGTTACTAGGTCAGAGGGTTTGAACATTTTAAAGATTCTTGATAGCTATTGCCAAATTGCTCTTCAAAGAAACTGATTAGATGTGACCTTTCCAATTCAACAGCCTCTCTTCTCTCTGATCCAGTGGGAGAGTGGGGTATTCTGGATAAAAGGGAATTCACATATATGCCATAGATCACACATTTTCAAAGAGTTAGTTTAATAGGTGATAACATATATATACTCATGGAATATTTAAAGGAAAAAGAAACTCCCTTGTTTTGCAGATGAGGAAACCTTGGCCCAGAGAGATTGAAGTTTGCCAGAGTCAGACAGCTAGCCATTGGCAGGGCATGGTCTCGAACTCAGTGAAACTAGGCTGAAGATCTCTGAATGTTCTTCAGAGCCCCTGGTGCCTCAAGACCATCTTTACAAATGCTAGCTATTGTGCTATCACTGATATGCAGGTGTGCATATTACCAGAGGATTCCGATCAAAGGGCAGGAACAGCTACTGAACCTTCACCTATGTTCTGTGGCATTGTGGCAGGGCTCTGCTACAGCCCAAGGACCAGGATTCTGTCTGGTGCAGCTGTGTTTCAGCTGTGGGTCTTCTACCTCGAGATCTTCTAACCCACTCCTTTTATTTCTTAGCCAGGGAAGGCCTAGAGAGTCCAGTGCCCGAACCAGAACGACACAGCTCAGTAGTGCACTCCTCACTGTGCCAAGGCACCCACAGGGACCACTCACGTCATCCAGCCCTGGCTGGGGCTCTTCCAGGTAAAGCCTTGTGGGCTGAACGTTGGGAAGTCTAGTGCTCCCTGGTGGTGGGTAGGAGTCAGTGAAATCTCAGGAACGGCTCAGAGAATAGGGGACAGTCCTCTGAGTGGGCTGATGGGCTTGGGGTTGTGCCAAGAACTTGAGCAAACTGATGTGTTTGTGTCCACTCGCCCCCTTCCCCCAAATCTATGCAATTCAGGATCAGTATGGAATCTGTGTCTTCTAAAATCTATAACACAAAGTCAAGAAATAATGAAGATGCTGGAGAGAGACACTTAAAATGGAAAAGTGAGTATAAAGTCATGGATTCTGTTGAACAAAATGAAATTTAAAGTATCTTTCTAACCTGGTTGTTATCTGTAAGTACACAGCCTGTATTGCATTGTTCTCCCATATTCTTTTCTTTTTAGATCATTCCATTTTAAAAGCAAGACCTTTCTGTTACAAACCGCAGAAGAGAAGTGCTTTTTTCATTTCTATACTGTATAGGAAATAACTTCTACATGTGTATACATATATATATATATGTATGTTATGTAACACATGTAGTAAAAATACATGATATAGATGTTTAATATATAACATTATTAAGGTAGAGAGCTTGCAGTGTCACTTTCACATATTCTATGGGCATTATCCTTTTGTATCAGTTTAATCTTGTAAGCTTAAAAGGATACAGCATCTATGTTTTTTGATACTAATGCTAAGTGACATTGCAAAAGTATAGAAAATTGTAGTGAAAACACGCATGAACACATACATATGTACTCCCAAAATAATGAGCTCAGTGTGGTCTAGAAAGGCTAGACAAACTCAAATAGAATTCCTTCTGTTAGTCTCTACAGACTAGGGGCTTCAGATGTCATTTTCTTTTTTTTGTTGTTGTTGTAACTTCTCCTTTTTCATTTCTGATTTTATTGATTTGAGTCCTCTCCCTCTTTTTCTTGATGAGTCTGGCTAATGGCTTATCAATTTTGTTTATCTTCTCAAAGAACCAGCTTTTAGTTTTATTGATCTTTGCTATTGTTTTCTTTGTTTCTATTTCATTTATTTCTGTTCTGATCTTTATGATTTCTTTCCTTCTGCTAACTTTGGGTTTTGTTTGTTCTTCTTTCTCTAGTTTCTTTAGGTGTAAGGTTAGATTGTTTACTTGAGATTTTTCTTGTTTCTTTAGGTAGGCTTGTATAGCTATAAACTTCCCTCTTAGAACTGCTTTTGCTGCATCCCATAGGTTTTGGGTCGTCGTGTTTTCATTGTCATTTGTCTCTAGGTATTTTTTGATTTCCTCTTTGATTTCTTCAGTGATCTCTTGTTTATTTAGTAACATATTGTTTAGCCTCCATGTGTTTGTCTTTTTTACGTTTTTTTCCCTGTAATTCATTTCTAATCTCATAGCACTATGGTCAGAAAAGATGCTTGATATGATTTCAATTTTCTTAAATTTACTGAGGCTTGATTTGTGACCCAAGATGTGACCTATCCTGGAGAATGTTCCGTGCGCACTTGAGAAGAACGTGTAATCTGCTGTTTTTGGATGGAATGTCCTATAAATATCAATTAAATCTATCTGGTCTATTGTGTCATTTAAAGCTTCTGTTTCCTTATTTATTTTCATTTTGGATGATCTGTCCATTGGTGTAAGTGAGGTGTTAAAGTCCCCCACTATTACTGTGTTACTGTCAATTTCCTCTTTTATGGCTGTTAGCAGTTGCCTTATGTATTGAGGTGCTCCTATGTTGGGTGCATATATATTTATAATTGTTATATCTTCTTCTTGGATTGATCCCTTGATCATTATGTAGTGTCCTTCTTTGTCTCTTGTAACATTCTTTATTTTAAAGTCTATTTTATCTGATATGAGTATAGCTACTCCAGCTTTCTTTTGATTTCCATTTGCATGGAATATCTTTTTCCATCCCCTCACTTTCAGTCTGTATGTGTCCCTAGGTCTAAAGTGGGTCTCTTGTAGACAGCATATATATGAGTCTTGTTTTTGTATCCATTCAGCAAGCCTGTGTCTTTTGGTTGGAGCATTTAATCCATTCACGTTTAAGGTAATTATCGCTATGTATGTTCCTATGACCATTTTCTTAATTGTTTTGGGTTTGTTTTTGTAGGTCCTTTTCTTCTCTTGTGTTTCCCACTTAGAGAAGTTCCTTTAGCATTTGTTGTAGAGCGGGTTTGGTGGTGCTGAATTCTCTTAGCTTTTGCTTGTCTGTAAAGCTTTTGATTTCTCCATCAAATCTAAATGAGATCCTTGCCGGGTAGAGTAATCTTGGTTGTACGTTCTTTCCTTTCATCACTTTAAGTATATCATGCCACTCCCTTCTGGCTTGTAGAGTTTCTGCTGAGAAATCAGCTGTTAACCTTATGGGAGTTCCCTTGTATGTTATTTGTCGTTTTTCCCTTGCTGCTTTCAATAATTTTTCTTTGTCTTTAATTTTTGCCATTTTGATTACTATGTGTCTTGGCGTGTTTCTCCTTGGGTTTATCCTGTATGGGACTCTCTGCGCTTCCTGGACTTGGGTGGCTATTTCCTTTCCCATGTTAGGGAAATTTTCGACTATAATCTCTTCAAATATTTTCTCTGGTCCTTTCTCTCTCTCTTCTCCTTCTGGGACCCCTATTATGCGACTGTTGTTGCGTTTAATGTTGTCCCAGAGGTCTCTCAGGCTGTCTTCATTTCTTTTCATTCTTTTTTCTTTAGTCTGTTCCGCAGCAGTGAATTCCACCATTCTGTCTTCCAGGTCACTTATCCATTCTTCTGCCTCAGTTATTCTGCTATTGATTCCTTCTAGTGTAGTTTTCATTTCAGTTATTGTATTGGTCATCTCTGTTTGTTTGTTCTTTAATTCTTCTAGGTCTTTGTTAATCATTTCTTGCATCTTCTCAATCTTTGCCTCCATTCTTATTCCGAGGTCCTGGATCATCTTCACTATCATTATTCTGAATTCTTTTTCTGGAAGGTTGCCTATCTCCACTTCATTTAGTTGTTTTTCTGGGTTTTTTTCTTGTTCCTTCATCTGGTATATAGCCCTCTGCCTTTTCATCTTGTCTGTCTTCCTGTAACTGTGGTTTTTGTTCCACAGGCTGCAGGATTGTAGTTTTTCTTGCTTCCGCTGTCTGTCCTCTGGTGGTTGAGGCTATCTAAGAGGCTTGATGGGAGGCTCTGGTGGTGGGTCGTCATTTTCTTATAAAATCTTCACAACAAGAAGGTCCATCTACAAGTTTCCTGTTACTTTGTACTCTAATTCAGCAAAAAGGGCTGTAACTAACTGAAATTCTGCCTTTCCCTTACTCTATCATCAATTCTCTCCTCTCCTCTGCTTCAGGCCAAGCAGGGCAAGCTAAGGATGGTGCAATTCCAAAAAAGCAATCATTGTGACAATATGAGCTATAAAATATGACATAACTCTTTAAGAATCTAAAGCTTTTGTTTCCAGCATTCACAGTGATCTTTTAAATGCTGCTTTCTCTTACATCCAGCGGAGGTGAAAGAAATGGCAGAGAAAGCAGCTACTGGGCAGCTGGCAGTACCTCCTTGGCATCCTCAGAGTAGTGTGACTTTAGAAAATGAGGCTGAAAACAGGCCTGATCCCCTGCTGCAGCCCCCCATTAGGGTCCCTGAGCACGTGGATTGGCGGCAAGCTGTAGAGCATCCCAAGAAAAATGATGAGCCAGGAGGAAATGGCAAGTGTGACAAAACAGACAGCAGTGACCACAACAGTGACCAGCATGGCAGACAGCCAGGGCCTCGAAGTTTCACCGGTAAGTTCAGTTGGACGAGTCAGGGCAGGTGAGCTCTATCAAGCTGTCAGCTCTCAAAAATAAGTAAACCTCCTAGAATATTTCCTTTGGTCTTCTCTCCTTTCCTACCTGTCTGGGAATCCTGAATTCCAGGGGAAAGCAGCATACCCTTCTAATCCCACTGTCCTTCAGACAGGTAAAGAAGTCCAGAGATTCGTGAGTTTTTCTATTACTGGAGGAGATTCCTTTGTCCAAAGGAAGTAAAATAATCTCCATGCACTGACCCTGGATCTGGGTCTAACCTCACAAAGAATTGAACCTTTTACCTGAGGGCATTGATGGAAGGCCACTCCCTATTGCCCACTTCTTTGCGTTGCATTTTAAGCCAGAAAAATTCCACTGGCTCTCAGAGAGTCTATGCCTGAGGAACTTAGAGACAAATGACATTTACTGTCATCACTTTTAGAGATTTGTAGGTGAAAACTGAAGACTGTGTATTTCCACCTGGTAATTTGCTTGCAATCAGGGCATGGGATATCGTTTCACAGTTGTTTGCAAATCAAAGGAAGGTACATCTAAAATTATTATTTACCTTAGGTAGAAAATCTATTGGTTTGGATTTTTTTGGTATTTAAAATCTGTTCCTTGTCAAGCATCGCTCTTGAATGGGTAGGCAAAAGGGTGGCTGATCCAGGGCCACGTGCTGGGACCAGGCTAGCCTAACAGTCTCCACTTTGCTTTGATATATGAAACATGGCCACCCTTGGCAGAATATGCATACATCTCTTCTCTTATGCCACCCTTTGCCCCTTCCATGCCATTTGAATATCACCGAATGACAATGATTGTGTTATAATTATTAGGTATCAGGCGCCTGCCCCCCAGAAAATATGAGCAGCCAGAGCATAGTGAAGTCTTTCAAGCAAAGTCTGATGCACCTGTGGTTGTTGAGAAGTCTTACAGCGTAAGTCATACTGCCTGGAGAGCCAACTTGAACCCAAAGACCTACTAGAACTGAGTTGTTATGTATTATGACATTGAAATAATATCTATAGTAGTTCTTTTTTGTTGGAGCATGTGCCCTCATATCTCTGACATGAACGAAGAAGTCTTTCCTCCCTGCCTGATACTTTTTGAGTTAGTTCAACTCAAAGCATTGTGTATATTGGAGCTTGGGGAAAACACAGACAAGTGTTAGATTCAGCTCTGACCCTTGAGCTTTCTGTCGAGTTGGCTAGACAAGACCAACTCTTTTTTTTTCTAATCAATTAATTTATTAATTTATTAATTTTTGGCTGCGCTGGGTCTTTGTTGCTGCGCGTGGGCTTCCTCTAGTTGTGGCGAGAGCGGGGGCTACTCTTCGTTGCGGTGTGAGGGCTTCTCAGTGCGGTGGCTTCTCTTGTTGCGGAGCACGGGCTCTAGGCGTGTGGGCTTCAGTAGTTGTGGCTTGCGGGCTCTAGAGCACAGGCTCAGTAGCTGTGGCGCACGGGCTTAGTTGCTCCACGGCATGTGGGATCTTCCTGGACCAGGGATCGAACCTGTGTCCCCTGCATTGGCAGGCGGATTCTTAACCACTGCGCCACTAGGGAAGTCCCAAGACCAACTCTTAAAGCACGGTCAGTTACCAAAGCTCGTGACTCAGGTCAGATTGAAGTAGGAAAAGCAAGGCCAGGGTTGCGATGAGAGTACCTTCACCTGGAATGTCACCCAAGACCCAAATTCAGCTTTCAACTCAGTGGAAGGAATGTGTTCATGCCTGAAACCTCTGCCTCAGCAAGATCCCTGGGATACAGTCATTTCCTAGCATTTGCATTGGGGTTACAGCCTTGCTTCAGGGATTTAATGCATTTTTCAAGCATGCAGTTGGGCTATAGTCCAGCCAGAGCAAGGAACCAAAATTTTTGTAATCACCATTGACGTGGGATCAGGATCATTTAAAGAATATAAACAGCAGCTGAGAATGAAACAATGTAAAAAGCCAGGTGTGATAACATTTGAGGTCTTTATCGAAGAACATACTATTGTATTAATCATAGCACACAAACCGCTCACAGGACAATTTATTCTTTCTCTCATGTGAGGGCTGGAAGGATGTGCCACATTCAGCATACTGGCTTGGCTGGAGAAGCAGCTCTGTCAGGGAAGTGGGGAAGGTATGGGAGGCCAGGCTTGTCTGAGAAATTTCAGTTTGACATGAGAGGTTAAGGAAAGCAGCTGCTAAGTGCACAGAGGAGGAAGTATGGCAAAAGCAATGTCCAAGGAAATAAACCACAAAACCTCTGCAAAGGGATGACTGAAGGTGAGGGAAGGAGCCAGTTGTCTGGCCATGTGGTGATCAGGGCCTGAACGTAGAGAAAGAGCAAAAAAGGAAGGGGTAGAGTGGAGATGCTGAAGAAATAACTTACTTTATTTTATTTTATTTTTATTTTTGAGATTGCATTGCTATTTTTAAAATTATGCTTCTTTTTTTTATTTATAAATTTATTTATTTTATTTATTTATTTTTGGCTGTGTTGGATCTTTGTTGCTGTACACGGGCTTTCTCTAGTTGCAGAGAGCAGGGGCTACTCTTCGTTGTGGTGCGCGGGCTTCTCATTGCGGTGGCTTCTCTTGTTGCGGAGCACGGGCTCCAGGCACGCAAGCTCAGTAGTTGTGGCTCATGGGCTCTAGAGCGCAGGCTCAGTAGTTGTGGCGCACGGGCTTAGCTGCTCCGTGGCATGTGGGATCTTCCTGGACCAGGGCTCGAACCTGTGTCCCCTGCATTGGCAGGCGGATTCTTAACCACTGCGCCACCAGGGAAGCCCCCAAATCATGCTTCTTCGCTTGCCTTTAAACGGGAATACCTGAGGGAGTCCCAGTTCTGAGCAGCCTCAGCCTGGAGGACAACACCAACACATGGACTGTATCTAGGCTCTTGAGGATCAGGGTGTTTAAGTTCAGTCCCCAGCTTGAGTTGTCTAGGGACTTTTTTCTTCCTGTGAATTTTAGAGCAAAAAGGTCACCCAGCCTCCCCCCACTTCCACTGTGCAGGTAAGGATGTTGAGATTCAGGCCTGTCATTTGTCACATTTGCTCCAGGGGGTTCACAGCTCACTGTGGGGAAAGAGGGCCAGAGGTGCAAGTAGGCAGGAAGGTCTCAGAGAGTGTCACCCCGACCACAGAGTAATTTTTGATACCCCATCATTAACACTGCATCCAACTATAAAGGGGTTTGTTTACAATAAACACCAACTTAAAAGTGATTTCTTACCTTATTAATAGGATCAGTCTGTGCAATCAACTTGTTCACCAGAGTTTTCTGAAGACGTAACAGATGAATTTTTAACTCCAGACCATGAATATTTTTACTCCTCAACTGCTCAAGAAAACTTGGCTCTAGAGGTAAAAAAAATTTTTTTTAATAAATTTATTTATTAGTTTGTTTTTTATTTTTGGCTGCATTGGGTCTTCGTTGCTGTGCTTGGGCTTTCTCTAGTTGAGGTGAGCGGGGGCTACCCTTCATTGCGATGCGCGGGCTTCTCGTTGCGGTGGCTTCTCTTGTTGCGGAGCATGGGCTCTAGGCGCACAGGCTTCAGTAGTTGTGGCACGTGGGCTCAGTAGTTGTGGCTTGTGGGCTCTTGAGTGCAGGCTCAGTAGTTGTGGTGCACGGGCTTAGCTGCTCCACGGCACGTGGGATCTTCCCGGACCAGGGCTCGAACCTGTGTCCCTTGCATTGGCAGGCGGATTCTCAACCACTGCACCACCAGGGAAGCCCCTAGAGGTAAAAATTTACAGTTCAGGATAAAGTACATCTTCAGCTTTCTCCGTTGCCTTATTCCTTTAAAATTATTTTTATTAAGAAAAATAGCTTACACGTAAAAGTATATAATGTCAATTTATCAGTGTTTTTGTGTGTTTTGAAAAAACATGTGAAAAATAAGATTTTTGATAATGAAGGTCATAAGCAATTTCTCCCAAAATTGTGGTTCCTGCATTTGTACAGCACTTTGTACTTCTTTTTTCAAAATACTTTCCTTCATGTTACCCAATTCACACATCCTTCCTGAAGGGAAGAGAAGGCAGCCTGCTGTTATTCCTCTGTGTGAAGAAGAACTGGTGAACGCAGATGTAGGCAATTAGCCCTGGCCTGGCCAGCTTTAGTGGTGAGACAGAGCCAGGAATAGAGGCACAGTGTCAGCAGTGAATGTGAGGCTGTCCAGTACACAGGGCTTTGTCTGGGATCTGCCTAGCTTTTGCAAGAACCTGTTTGTACAGAGTATTTTCATTTATAAAATGAAACTTATTGGATTCTCTTATTTACTTATGTTATTTTCACCTCACCTGTCCCCTAACCTGCCACTTTTTGAGGTTCTTTTACTAATATGGAAGGTACGGTAGAGGAAAGAGAGGATTGTACATGTCAATCACAACATTTGACTGACAAGAAGAATGCAGTGATGCATCAAAAAGCGTAGTTTCCACTTGTTGGCACTTCTGAAAACTCAGTTAGAGCAATTTTCCATTATTAATCCTTTAAACATTCTTGGTTTTACGGTGGACTGGGACATTAAGAAAATCTTTAATAAAAATATATAAAGTATATATACATACATATGTATATACATGTAACATGTAGATGTATATAAAAAGTATAACCAAGAAAACTACACACATCTTTAGTGTACAGCTCATGAATTTTTACATGCTGAACACACTCATGTAGCCAGCACCCAAATCAAGAAATAGACCATTCTTGATCCCCCAAAAGACCTCCTTGTGTTTCCTCCCACTCCCTGCCTCCCCTCAAAGGAACCAGTGTTCTGACTTCTCACCCCATAGAGTAGCTTTCCAGTCTGGGCCTTTTTTCCTACCCTCTTTGGCTTTTCTGATAAAGCTCCCAGGAATCAGAACATCTTTGTTGGAAGGTTGTGGTGAGGAGGGGATGATGAAGGGAAAAGTCACCCGATTCCACCTCAAAATGGGAGGTGGGGGAAGGCTTGTTGTTGAGGAAGAACACATAGTACAAATAAGTTCTTAATGTCTGTGATGAAGGTTTGTTCTTTTTCTATAGAAGATGTAGGAACCTTATGAAGATTTTCAAGGTTTAAGAACATCAAGAAATTCTCTCTCCACCTTCTGATGATATGTCTGCCTCCAGTGACCCTCCTTTCTTTGCTCTTTCATTCTTTTGTAGACCTCAAGTCCCATTGAAGAAGACTTTGAAGGCATACAACATGCTTGTGCCCGACCTCAAGCCTCTGGTAATAAGCCCTCAGGGCAGATTCCTTTGAGAGTCCCTCATCTTTACTTTCTGTCAGATGACACATGTTTAGAGCTGGAAAGGTCCTTAGAAATAACCTTCCAGGCCTTCCATTTTACAAATGAGAAAACTTAGGCTCAGTGATTTCCCCTGCCCCTCACTAGTCTCATGACATCCATACATCATGTTATTTATACCTCCCCTTGCATTCTTATAGCATACGTTATAGCAGTTGCTTCTTCTTCTATTTTCCCCCTGTAGTCTCTTTCCCTAGATTTCAGGCTCTTTTGTGGCACACAGCAGGTGTTCAGTTATCTTTGCTGAGCTGACCTAAGGGATTGACCTAGGCCACACAGCTAGTTATTGACACAGTGACAGCCAGAACTAGGTTTCCGTGTCCTTCTCTACCCCAAAAGGCAGAGTTTCACCATCATTTTCCTCTGGTTGCTTGGCATCTTAGCAAAGGGTTAATAATAGCTAATAGTACAGTCAACGTAACATCCTTCCCTTGGGAGACCTTGGGTTCTATATAACTTAGCAACTGCTTCCCGTTACATGGAAAGTTAAACTTGGATCAGCAGCTGGGGTGTGACACAAGACAAGATACAAGTGAACTACAGGTTCTGATACAGGCATTTAAAAAATTGTGCACTTTCGCTCTTTTAAGGTATGCAACCATCCATTTTTAAAACCAGGGTTATCCACCTACCAAGCCATGTAGCTCGGTCCAGGGTCGTGTCTCAACAGTCTGAACCCGGGCTGGGTGGGTTTAGGTTCTGACCATACTCCCTTCCTCCTGCTGCATACTCCAGCTTCCATCTCTAACCTGATTCAGGTCCCCGTCACAGGCACAAGCATTTTAAGAAGCTGTAAGCTTTTAGATGAACAGTTAAATTCTCAGGACAATATGTATTTAAAGTTCCCAAACCTGGGTCTCTGGCCACCCAGCTCTTTCTGTGGCGCCTCTGCCCATGATCACTCTCTGTGTGAGCCTGACCTGTACATGGCCACTTCACTAGTGTTTGGAAGAGAGTTGAGTACGATAGAGAAGTTATGGGGCAGGCAGGTCAGAAAACCAGGGCTAGTTGGATACAAACATCTAAAGTACATGTAGAAGCCTCTGATTTCTACTCTGTTTCCTCCTTTTAGCCCTTCTCCTCCCCCTTTTTCGCTAGGGCTCTGATATATCAATATATCCTCTCCATACCAGGCAATACAACAGGGGTAAAAGTTGCATACATGCTGGGTTCCAAGCCCAGTTCTGCCACTGATTTTTTTTCTGCATTACCTTGGGCATGTCACTCCACCTGAGAGCCCCACTTTCCCTCCATGTAAAGTAAAGGAGAAAGTTAGACTCTAAAATCTCTAAGTTCCCCTCCAGGTCTAAATTGTGCTTATTAGGAATTCATTTATGCTTTCCAGGTGTTTATGCTTTCTAGGCATTTGAAAAGGGGTGGAAAGAAGAAGAACCCCTATGCTTCTCCACTGGTGGGGTTTCAGAGTAGCTTGGCTTCTGCTGAAGGTGGCACTTTTATAGTGGGCCTCCCATTGCCTACCAGACTACCTCCTGGACCTGAAGAATGGCAGGGGGATCATGAGCATTTGCCCACGGGGCAGGCTGGTCTGTCTGTCCTCTTCTCTATAAACCAGAGCTATGTAATGGTGGGAAGGAAAATGGATACTGGCCCCGTGTGTCCAGAGACCTTACTGAGAGTTGGGGAGGAGTGACTTCAGATGCTTGAGGCCAACGAGAACAGAAGACAGTTGAATTAGCTCCTTAGTACTCAAGACCCCATCCCCACTCTTTAAGTGGTGTTTGGTGGCCAAGAGACACAGTTAATGTTCTGGGAATGCCCAGCTAATGGTCTTTTCTTTTCTTTTTTTTTTTTTTAATTTTTATTTATTTTTGGCTGCACTGGGTCTTTGTTGCTGCACGCAGGCTTTTCTCTAGTTGTGGCGAGCGGGGGCTACTCTTCCTTGCGGTGCACGGGCTTCTCATTGCAGTGGCTTCTCTTGTTGCAGAGCATGGGCTCTAGGCATGCGGGCTTCTGTAGTTGTGGCACGGGGGCTCAGTAGTTGTGGCTCACGGGCTCTAGAGTGCAGGCTCAGTAGTTGTGGCGCATGGGCTTAGTTGCTCTGCAGCATGTGGGATCTTCCCAGACCAGGGCTCGAACCCGTGTCCCCTGCATTGGCAGGTGGATTCTTAACCACTGCGCCACCAGGGAAGCCCTCGTGGTCTTTTCTATTTGGAATCTTTAGTGAACAAACAGTTCTTGGTTTCAACGCCCCCTGGTGTCTGTTGACAGGAACCAGGTCAGTTTGCCTTCCTGAAAAGACAAAACAACATTTGTCTCCAGAAATAACTGTGCAGTTATAACTGAAAGGCCAGTAAATGGCTTGATTGTATTCTGAGAGTCAGAATGTAGTTCTCCCCTCTGAGCAAGGAAAATAAGCTTTCAGAGCAAAAACCTCTTCTACAGTGCTCACTCCAAACCCAGTTAGGAAGCACTTTGTTTATACAGATTATTTCTTATTCTGGACCAGACCAAGGAAAATTCTAGAGAATGAAAATAATAATCTGGGTTGGCAAAAATTCACTAAATAATGCATGTACTTTATTCTTTCAGGTGAAGAAAAGTTCCCAATGAGAAAAAACCTTGGAAAGAATGCTGAAATTTTGACCAGGTCTCAATTCCAACCTATACGAAGGTATATGCTATTATTTTATTCACAGTTTCAGACTCATAGAAGTAATGTTAATTGATGGTAATGCCCCATATTTATATGTTGCTCTTCTTCAAATATAATAGCCACCATGTTATAACAGTAAGCTTTGGGCAGCTTAGCTTTGTTAGGACTTGTTCAGCAGAATTGTGAGGGGTCGTGAAAAGGAGTTGTTATCTGTATTCAGATCCTGACTCTGCTTTTCTAACTTGGTCAGATTTCTCAACCCCTCTCTTCTAGCTCCCCATTTGTAAAATAGCGATAAGAATCATCACTGGACATATTGTTAATTGAAAAAAATGCACAACAATGTATGTAATTTAATAACATCTGTGTAAAAATGAGAGGGAAGGGAGATACCTCTAATCCTTGTAGCGTGTCGACATTTCTGGAAGTCTATACAGTGGTTAACTCTGGAGAGAGAGTCCAGAGGTTTTGCTTTTTATCTTATAACCTTCTTTGCTGTTGGAATGTTCTACCGTAGGCGCATACTATTTTTGAAAGAAAAGGCTACTATGTTTTTTTTTTACTTTTACAAATGAAAAAGAGAAATTCCGTCTGGTTGAGGAAAGTTTCTGTAGACAACATTGAGTTTTATTTTTTCACCTCTCTTAAATAATATATTTTCAATTCTATTGAATAAATGGAAGATTCTAAATTCAAAAAAAAAAAGAATTCTTACTGGGAATGTTGACATAGAGATTAAAAGTAATAATATGACTTCTGGGCATTTACCCAGAGAAATGAAGAATTATGTTTACCCGAAAACACATACATGGGACTTCCCTGGTGGTCCAGTGGTAAAGAATCCGCCTTCCAACGCAGGGAACACGGGTTCCATCCCTGGTCAGGGAACTAAGATCCCACATGCGGCGGGGCAACTAAGCCCATGTGCCACAACTACTGAGCTTGTGCACCTCAACGAGAGAGCCCGCGTGCTGCAAACTACAGAGCCCATACGCTCTGGAGCCCGCGCACCACAACTAGAGAGAGAAAAACCGCACGCCACAACTAGAGAGAAGCCTGCACACTGCAATGAAGAGCCTGCACTGCAATGAAAGATCCTGCATGCCGCAACTAAGACCCGATGCAGCCAAAAAAATTTATTTATTTAAAAATAAATAAATATTAAAAAAAACCAACACATACACGAATGTTTATAGCAACTTTATTCATAATAGCCAAAATCTGGAAACCCAGATGTTGTCTAACAAGTGAATGGTTTAACAGACTGTGGTACATCCATACCATGGAATGCTCCTCAGCAATAAAAAAAGAATGAACTATTGATACATGCAACAACCGGGATAAGTCTCCAGAGAATTATGCTGAGTGGAAAAAGCAACCCCTGCAAAGTTATTTACTATATGATTCCACATTTATAACATTCTTGAAATGATAAAATTGTAGAAATAAAGAATAAATGAGTGGTTTCTAGGGGTTAAGAAAGAGATGGGAGTGGGGGGGAAAATAGACATGGCTATAAAAGGGCAACGTGAGGGCTCCCTGTGGTGGAAATGTCCTGTATCTTGACTGTATCAATGTCGATATCTTGGTTATGATATTGCTCAATAGATTTGCAAGATGTCACCATTGAGGGAAACTGGGTAAAGTGTATTTCTTAAAACTGCATGTGGGGGCTTCCCTGGTGGCGCAGTGGTTGGGAGTCTGCCTGCCAATGCAGGGCACACGGGTTCGAGCCCTGGTCTGGGAGGACCCCACATGCCACGGAGCGACGAAGCCCGTGAGCCACAACTACTGAGCCTGCGCGTCTGGAGCCTGTGCTCCGCAACGGGAGAGGCCGCGATAGTGAGAGGCCCGCGCACCGCGATGAAGAGTGGTCCCCGCTCTCCGCAACTGGAGAAAGCCCTCGCACAGAAACGAAGACCCAACACAACCAAAAATAAATATAAATAAATAAATTAATTAAAAAAAAAACAAAAAAAACACTGCATGTGGACTTTCCTGGTGGTGTGGTGGTTAAGAATCCGCCTGCCAGTGCAGGCGACATGGGTTCGAGCCCTGGTCTGGGAAGATCTCACATGCCACGCAGCAACTAAGCCCGTGCGCCACAACTACTGAGCCTGCGCTCTAGAGCCCGTGCTCCGCAACAAGAGAAGCCACTGCAATGAGAAGTCCGTGCACCGTAAGGAAGAGTAGCCCCCGCTCGCTGCAACTAGAGAAAGCCAGCGCGCAGCAACAAAGACCCAACGCAGCCATAAATTAAAAAAAAAAAAAAAAAGAACTGCATGTGAATATATATACAGTTATTTCAAAATAAAAAGATTAATTAAAAAACTAATAATAGAGGCGAAGTGCCTGGTACAGTAGCATTCAATTTACTTTCTCTTTTCTGGACCTCAATTTCCTTATCTATAATAATGTTAGCTAGTATTTCCCAAGCAGTGACAATATGCCAGGTACTCTGTTTTGTCAAATTTAATTCATATAACAACCCTCTGATTTCGCCAATACAGGAAGCAGAGGGTTTTTTCCTTAGGTTGTACAGTTAGTAAGCAGCTGTATCATTAGGATAGGCTAGATTATGTTATGTAACACACGACCCCAGGATTTTAGGGGCTTTAAAACAACAGAAACTTGTTTTGTGCTCATGCTCCACATCCATCACCAGGAGTGATCTGTGCTGTATTACCTTCCGTCAGAAATCCACACGGAGGGAGACTCCATCTTTGTGCTTCTTCTCTTACTGAGGCAGGAGAAAAGGGAACATGGTGAATTGTGCACTGGGCTTTTAAAGTTTCTGCCCCAAAGTGAATCACATCACTTTCACTTGCATTTCACTGGTTAAAACAAGTCATATGGCCATTTTTGTAAATTAGGAGGGCCAAAAAGTACTGTCCTACATTGTGCTCAGCAGGAGAAACAAATATTTAGTGAACAGAATTAATAGTCACAACTCAATCCAAAATCCATGCTCTTTCCTTTATACCATTGGTCTCACAGGATTGTGCAAAGATTAAAAACGTGGAAACATTTGGAAGGATTTAGCGTGGGATCTGGCTTATAGTTTGTGTTTGAATATTGAAAATGAATCTTAAATATTGGTTAAAGTAGAAGCAGGTCAAGTTTGTCTTCAGAATTCTTTTCTGGCCATTTTTTGGCACAAGCCTCTCTTGGCCTCCCCTGATACTCCATGCCAAGAAGCTGTTTCACAGTTGGTAAGGCCCCATGGCTGTGCCCTTTGCTCCATCATCCATCCACAGCAAAGTTCCCATGCTCCGTTGATTTCCTCAGGAGCTTGCTCAGCCAGTAGCATCGTTGGCTGGTTTCAGATGGGCTGACCCTTAGAGAGTATTTATTCAGCCTCTGAAGAGGAAACAGAGGCCCAGACATCCCTGAGAACATGTGGCTAGTCAGTAGCAGAGCCAGGATCAGAACCCTCACTTTCCACTTTGAGCTTAGTGCCCTTCCAGCTGCCTCTCGCACTGGGCCAGTAACTGGTGCCTTGTACCACGTTATTGCACTCTGCTGACAGGGGATTTATATAATTTTCTCACTTTCTCTCTTACAGTACTGAAGACGAACAAGAGGAGAAATTAAAGGAGTCACCAAAGGAAATGAAAGAGAAAGACATGTATGGCCACCAAAAGTTGCCTAAGTATTCTGTGCAAAGTCTTGGTTTTAGGGGAATAGTATTTCCTTGTTTGTAAGAGTCTGTGTTCTTCCCATTTTTATGTATACATTTAATGTGAGCCTGTTTCTTCTTTCACCTAAAAACTGTTGTGATGAGTGATCTAAATTAATAGCATCTTAATCAAGGAAACACAGTGATAAGAAGAATAGAAGTTTATACTTGTAGATTAAATCTGTTTGCCACATAAATAGACTTTCACGTATGTAATTTATTTTTGGCTGCTGAGATATGTTTAAAGTTAGTATCTCTTTTTAAGATATTCTCTAATATCCTCTCTAAGATATCTTAAATATCTTATAGATAACTTATGGATATTCTAAGATAGTCTCTGATTTTGGCCACTTGCCAAATAAAGATTTTTGTGAAGAGCATCTTTAAAAAGTACCTCTTAGGAATATAGTGTTTGATTTTTGTAAACATCTCCCAATTACTCTGTGCTTTTAATTCTTTAGATCATTGACAGACATTCAAGACCTGTCTAGTATCTCCTATGAACAAGATGGTTCTTTTAAGGAAGTCTCATGCAAAACACCCAAAATAAACCACGCGCCTACTAGCGTCAGCACTCCGCTCAGCCCGGGTAATCACTAGCAGGGGATGTTCTGGGAAAGGGACTAACAGCCCCTGCCTCGCTGGCTATGGGAAGCCAGGCTGCAGGGGCAGACCCGCAGTGTTTTCTCACAGTACAGAGGAGTTTCTTTAGGGCCAGGGCTGAAGGGGATAATCCCATGGGAGGCCAGGTAGCTGTGGTGGTGGTGATTAACCAGCTATAAGGAGATTTTTAAACTCTAGCAATAGAGACATGCAAATGCAGAGTCTACTTTGTACTTGAAGCACTGTTGAATTTAGTGCAGATACATTGGATTCTCTAGAGTTTGTAACTTAAAACAGTACCTTGTGCTTAAACATACATAGTTCTGGGTCCTGCAACTGCCTACAGCCAGCATCAAATATCCTCTCTCTAGTGCCCTTTTTTCCAGTATATTTGTGGTTCAAATAATCTCCCTTTAGTCTCTCCCAAGTTTAGAGACTGTCATCAGTGATCAGTGATTATTTCAGTTATTGACAATTTGGAAAATCCCTGTTCCAGGTATAGAGTTTTGTGGGGGCTTCTTTTTGTTGTTTTTAAATAATGTAAAGGATTCAGACACTAACTGCCCTCTTTTCTACAACAGGGTCAATTTCTTCAGCTGCTAGTCAGTATAAGGACTGTCTTGAAAGTATCACATTTCAGGTTCAAACAGGGTCTACCTCATTCTGGAACAGTCAAGAATCTATTCAAACTTTGTCTGATAAATTTACAACTGTCCGAGAGAAAGCAAAGAGCCTAGATTCCCATCTTACTTCCTCTGGAACTCTTCCTTCAAGACTGACTAATCTCGTAAGTATACCGACTCTGCGTTGCACACTCTTGGAGTGAGTCCAAAGGCGTCAGTGATCCAAAAGGCCAAGATTTCTCCATATCTGTTTTACAAAGAAAGCAAGAAATAAACTGGATCCTCTCCAGGCTTCCCTGGGGCTCCTCTCTGAGTCTGTATTGTAGAATGGATCCTGGGTTTTTGTGCCCTTTTTTTTCCCCCAGAGGTAATGTTTGTCGATTTCTCGAAAGATCCATCCTCTGCGATAGCTTATGATGCATTGTTCATCTGCATTGTTCTTTCTACCTAACCGTATCTTACGTACTAAGAGGAGGCTCGAGTTCTGCTTCCTTCTTGACGCCGCCTCTGGTTAGTTCTCTGAGAGTTTCGATTGATCTCTACCTTCTCTGAATTCCTAAACCAATAATCTGCAGTAAAAACACTTAATGGTACCTTCTCCTTGCTTCCTTCGCCTCCCCGTGCTGTTTGTTTGTTGGTTTCCTTTCTCTCTCTCCCTCATACTTCATATGTGTAGTCTCTTCAAGAACACTAAAAGTTCCTTACTTGGTTCTGCTCATTAAAAACCTGTTGACTGACCTTTCTGTAGGCAGATTGATTACTTGTTTGGGCCTCAATGAAAAATCGACTGTCATCTTCTCTGGGCATTTGACTCACAAAAGGTCTCACTCTGAAGTAGGGAAATAAAGAATTTTATGCTCTTGTTCAACAAACTGTTAATGGGGCAGGTTCTAAGTGCCAGGCACTATGCCAGGCCCTTTTCTAGGCATCCAGAAGTGAATAGGAAAGTCCACGCCCTGAAGGAGCTCACTGCCTATTGAGAAAGACTGGCAGGATGTAACACAGAGGTAAAAACTGAGTGCTGTGGAGGCAGAGAGGGGTGGGAAGGCTTCCAAGAGGAGATAACATTTGAATGTTTGACTCAGTCAACAAAACAAGTAGCTTCTTCCATCAATGATACACAAGATTAATCTTGGAAATGATTGAGCTTAACGGGCCTTTTTAGCTTAATACATGTGTCAGTTACCATGTTTATGTCTTAACTTGTAGAAAAGATTGCCTACATTTACTGGGGCTGGTTCCTCCAGCATTGCTAAGGCACCTGACACATCATCCCGTGCCACTCAGAGGAGGAGCCTGCAGAAAGGTACCCTGTGTTTAATATTAAAATACAAGTTCATAACAGTAAACCAATTTAAGGGAGACTTCATCTCCTCTTTGATGCTATAGTAGATTCAAACAAAAATGCTAATTTCCCCTGACTTCCCCTGAAGTAAAACATACTCATTATAGAAAACTTAGAGAATACAGAAGAGCTTAAAAGAGAAAACCACGACCATTCTACCATCATTTTTTTTTAAAGTTTTTTTTGATGTGGACCATTTTTAAAGTCTTTATTGAATTTGTTACAATATGGCTTCTGTTTTATGTTTTGGTTTTTTGGCCATGAGGCATGTGGCATCTTAGCTCCCCAACCAGGGATTGAACCTGCACCCCCTGCATTAGAAGGCGAAGTCTTAACCACTGGACTGCCAGGGAAGTCCCTCTACCATCATTTTTTAACCTCTTGTAGTATTTTTTTTTTTTTTTTTTTTTTTTTTAGAAATTCACGTTCTTTTTATTTATTTATTTATGACTGTGTTGAGTCTTCGTTTCTGTGCGAGGGCTTTCTCTAGTTGCGGCAAGTGGGGACCACTCTTCATCGCAGTGCGCGGGCCTCTCACCATCGCGGCCTCTCTTGTTGCGGAGCACAGGCTCCAGACGCGCAGGCTCAGTAATTGTGGCTCACGGGCCCAGTTGCTCCGTGGCATGTGGAATCTTCCCAGACCAGGGCTCGAACCCGTGTCCCCTGCATTGGCAGGCAGATTCTTAACCACTGCGCCACCAGGGAAGCCCCTCTTGTAGTATTTTGATGCATATCTTTTTTATATTTTTAGAAATATACCCCCAAATATCTATATATATATCTATAGATATATATATATATATTCTTTTTTTTGGCATAGTTGAGATCATATAGTGTATCAGCTCTGGCCTGCTTCTTTTTCTTTAATGATATATTTTAGGATTTCCACTTGTCAGTAAAAATTATTCATAAATATATGTGATGGCTGCATAGTAGCCCATTCTACATATGTTGCTTAACCATGCCCTTATGTTGAAGATTTATGTTGTTTTCCAACTTTTGCTCTTTGTACAGAAATCTTTATCTGAACCTCTGATCTTTTCCTTAGGATAGAGTCTTAGAAGGCAATTTCCAGCTCAAAGGGTATGAGAGCCTTAACAGCTCTTGAGGTGTAATTGCCTTTGCTCCATTAATCTTATTGTCTTGTGTCTTTGGTACAACTCTTAGAATTTCCCTCAGGGGGACAGAGATATTGTGAACTATGCTGAGGGGTTTTGGTTAATGTTATAATTGAGCCCTTAGGTGAAGGCCCAAAGTATGGTCTCCCATATCCCCTGGCCTGATAATCTATAGAGAAAGGCCTCCCACTTTTTTTCATTTTGACGGGTCTAGAGCTTCTATATCCCTCCAGCAGTCTTGGTCCAAATTGGACCCCCAGCCTCTTAGTAAGAATTTATACCTCACCTACCTCACATATCCTTGGGGAGGGGCACAGATCAAGTGGTGCTGAGGTGAGGTGTGATGTAGGAAAGGGTTTAGAATAAAAGGGAGAGTAAAACCTTTCACATATGAAGTCTCAATTAGGACCGTTAATATAAGAGGCTTTCTCCCCGTCTTAGCTTGTTTCATCATTGAGAAATCCTAAGTCAAATCCACGTCAAAGCCTCGAAAACCTAGTTCAGGTCTAGGAAGGCAGTAAGTCACTTTCTCCTTTATCTTTTTTAAGAACTAGTAGAAGCCATCTCGCAACATCACACTGATGAACTACCACCACCATCTCAGGAGCTGCTTGACGAAATTGGTAAGGCATGCTCGATACAGAATATACTCCATGGCCCTGCTTCTTACGGTCACTGACCACATACGGTTCTTTGTCTCAGGTGAGAGCACTAGTACCGAAGGCCCTATAAAGGTTTGATGGAAGGTACAGAATTCTGGAAGAGCCAGTTTTCCAATAAAATGGGCCTCAGACTACTACTGAAGCCTGGCCAGGATAATTGGTCTGTGTCTGTTGTCATTTTGCTACTTAAAGGGTCTACGGTAATGATTCTAAGAGGAAATAACAACATTCAAGTGGTTTATTATGATGAACTTGTTTTATTAGAAGAATTCTTATCTCCTTTTTGAACCAAACTAGCCATACTTCAGCCATACTGAAGTCTGGCAACTTGGGCCAAAACACCCCATGCTTTCTGTGTTGCCATTAGCAGGAGATATTAAAGGTAGTGGCATTGTGGATGAATCCCTTTCCTGAGGGCAGGGAAGTCAGTGGCACAAGACCTAATGAGACCAGCATTTTCCATTTCAGGCAGAGACTGAGGGATACCTGCTCAATTTTAGTTGCAGCTGATCAGCTGGCCTGCCCAGCTGAGCTGACGCTGAAAGTAAATGGAGCATGGTGATAGAAACATCTGGGGCAGGTGGTTTGCTTCTCCAGGGAGGACTGACTGCTCTCTTCTTGACAGCCTGGCTGACCAGCCCCTCACTCTGAGAGGGCGCATCTCATCAGAGCTCTGATGGTACAGTTCTTGGTATGGGAACACTGGGGTCTTTCCTGAGGGGCATCTCTTGATTTTCAGGGTCTCCGAGGTTTTGTGTCTCATCAGGAAGAAGGAGTTGAATGACTCAATGGACAGATATGGTCTAGGCTACCCAACCCCTAGCCCCTGGCTGTTGGCCTTACGAACTTGGGTGGAGCCGGTCAGAGCTGCCAAAGCCTCCCTTGGTTTCTTTCTTTTCTGTAGTCATAGGCCCTTCTTGCCTCACCACACCCCTCGCCCAGTGCCACAGGGTTGTGCAGGTCACAGGGTTGTTGGCTCTTAGGGCTCCCACCCCCGCACCAGCTTGCCTCCCCTGGAACCCCCTAGGGAGTCCCTGCAAATTCCTCCTCTCCAGTTGCTCTCCTTCACATACTCATGGAACTACTGCTTGTGAGAGTAGAGGTCAGCTCCTTGTGTCCCGCTCAGGTAGATTCTCAGTGCCGTCTGTTTTTTGGTCACGGCTTAGGACAGTACTTGTAGGCTCCTTGGCAGTTTGACCTTAGCGATACTTTTCCTCTGGATCCTGCTCTCCTCTCTCTGCAGTCACAATGTGGACCCCCCCCACCCCATCTCAGCAGCTGTCACCAGGCTTCTGCAGCTGGCCTCTTGGCACTGCTGTACCCCAGTGTGCTCTGCAGAAACTCTTCCTCATTTCACTTACGGGAATTATCTGGGCCAGGTTTCTAGGCGATGTCTTGTACTTTGAGATGGGTCAGTAATTTTCCAGAAAGATAAAGGGCAGAGGGCACCTGAGTAGTTTCTCCTAATAATGGGTGTGCCTACCTGATTATTGTTTATCATCACTCTCGTTGTTTCCTCTCAGGAGAGCTTTGGGGAGTGACCTGGAGCTGACACCTACTCTTTTGAAGGGCACACATCCACAACTCCAGGCTTCCGTCCAGGGCCTAAAGGGGAGGGTCCTTTAGAATCTTGTAAGATCAACAAGGGACTACCTCTAACAAAGATAAAAATGGATTTTAAAATTTCAGATTATATTAAATGACCTTATGGGGCCCCTTGATGCCCAGGGGCTGCCAGGGAGGGCTTGCTTCCTGACCTGCTAGAAGGGAAAGACCTGTGCCTGCACACAACAGGCCCGTGCCAGTGAGCCCAGGGGTCCCGTCTGTGCTGCCTCCCAGCTGGCTCTCTGATGGGCTCTGGGGAGCGCTTTGAGGAAACTGAGCACCTAACACACGTGAAGCCGTGTACTGAGTTTAGTAGACGCTTGTCTTAATCTAATGATCAGTTTGTTAGGAACTGGAAATTTTA
This sequence comes from Balaenoptera musculus, assembly GCF_009873245.2. Classification (NCBI taxonomy): domain Eukaryota; kingdom Metazoa; phylum Chordata; class Mammalia; order Artiodactyla; family Balaenopteridae; genus Balaenoptera; species Balaenoptera musculus. The sequence continues at coordinate 34,289,813 of NC_045804.1, read as the reverse complement.
TTCTTTGCCTTTTGTCTCTCCACAGACCAAATAAAAAATGTGTAATTTAGGTCAATAGAGATAGGGAGAGATTTGGACTACTCTGAATTTACCAACTTTTTGAGAGAGTATATAAAATAGAGATTAAGCGCATAAGCCTTAGAGCTAGACTGCCTGAATTCAAATTCCAGTTACACCTCTTAGTATCTGTGTGATTCTAGGCAAGTTCCTTAGCCTTTCTTTTTTTAAAAAAATATTTATTTATCTTGGCTGCCCTGGGTCTTCATTGTGGCACGCGGGATCTTTGTTGCGGCACGCGTGCAGGATCTAGTTCTACTGACCAGGGATTGAACCCAGGCCCCCCTGCATTGGGAGCGTGGAGTCTTACCCACTGGACCACCAGGGAAGTCCCTCCTTAACCTTTCTTTACCTTAATTTCCTCATCTGTTAAACAGGAATGACAATAATGTGATCAATCTCATAGGGTATTGTGAAGATTAATTGTGAATATTAATCTTGAATTAATGTATGCAAATTAGAAATAGTACCTGCCACTTAGAGCTCTGCAAGTGTCACCTATCATCATCATTATTTTTACTTTTATTTTTAGTGTTATATGGGATTGGATGCCTAAGGCAGTGGTTCTCAAACTTCATCAGGCATCAGAACCACCTGGAGGGCTTGCTACACCATCCCCACCCCCAGAGTTTCTGATTCAGTAAGTCTGAGATGTGGCCTGAGAATTTGCATACCTAACAAGTTCTCAGGTTATACTGAGGCTGCTGGTCTGAGGAGTACTCTTTGAGAACCACTGCCCTAGAGGATAATGTGACATGCAAAAGAAGAAATAAGTTGCTTTCTGCTCTATGTTGTGACAGAGCACCTGAAGCGGCAGCAGGCCTCATCCACAGTGTTGGATGAGAACACAGCAAGTCACCTGGGCATCGCTGCAAGTGGTAAGCCAAATCCCTAGTTCTTTTTCATCAGATTTTGCTCTAACTGTCCTTGCAAGCACAGTGGTACATCTGGGTGAGTGTAGACCTTGAGGTCAGGCACACTCCACCTCAATTCTGACTCCACTGCTTACTTTGGTATGACAAACTGTTTAATGTCTCTCAGCTTCAGTTATCCTCATCTGTAAAATGAGAATGTTAACTCCTACCTAATGATGTTCATGCATAGTGCCTGGTACGTTGTGAGATACTTAACAAATGTTAGTCTCCTTCCCTTCATAGGACTGCTGGCGGGATGAAATGAGATAGCATATGTAAAATGCCTGGCATACATTAAAGGGCACTACCCTTCCCCACCCAAATTCCTTCCCTGGCTCCAATCTGGAAACATCTAACAAGTGGGAAGAGGGTGGCCCTCCAGAATAAATCTGTACAATTTGTTTTCAGGGACTCTTGCCTCCTCTTTTATGTGCCGTTTCTTTCCTCTGTCTCTCTCGAGCCTTGGCACAGGCACGGCTTCCTGCCGTTTCACCTGGCAAAGAGCTCCCCAGACCTCAGAAGCAGCTTCTGTGGATACAGGTGCCCTGCAGATTGCCACCTGGCCCCCTGCTCTTCTGGGAAGAGGGGAACTTGTGCACTGCAGACTTCAGGGTCCACTGATTAGCCTTAATTTTTTGCACTCCATTTTTTTTTTTTGGCTGCGTTGGGTCTCCGTTGCTGCACACGGGCTTTCTCTAGTAGCGGCGAGCGAGGGGCTACTCTTCATTGTGATGTGCGGGCTTCTCACTGCGGTGGCTTCTCTTGTTGCAGAGCACAGGCTCTAGGCGCACGGGCTTTGGTAGTTGCAGCGCGTAGGCTCAGTAGTTGTGGCCCGCGGGCTTTAGACCACAGGCTCAGTAGTTGTGGCACACAGGCCTAGTTGCTCTGCGGCATGTGGGATCTTCCCGGACCAGGGACTGAACCCGTGTCCCCTGCATTGACAGGCAGATTCCTAACCACTGCACCAGCAGGGAAGTCGTGCACTCCATTTTAAGGCAGGTTTTCTCAAAATTTTTTTTGTTCTAAAGTTAAGTCTTTCAACTGTTTTTAGATCAAAGGCATTTAGAAGAACAAGAAACTAACAGTAATAAAGAAGACAGCAGTATGCTTTGGACCAAAGAAACTCAGCATCTAGAAGAGGATACAGAGAGGTAACAGAAAAAGCTGGATTTTTTTTTTTAAAGTGTTTGAAAAAACTATAGTGTTAGTTTATATTAGTTTTTCTTCTGATATTGACAAATAAGGAAATAATGGTCTTTTGTCATACTATCCTTATAGCCCCTATTCCTAAAAGGTTTTTTTTTGTTTTTTTCTTAAAAAGTCCTTAATTGTGATAAAATACACATAACACAAAATTTTTAAGTGTACAGTTCAGTGGTGCTACGTATATTCACATTGTTGTGCAACTGATCTCCAGAACTTTTTCATCTTGCAAAACTGAAACTCTATACCCATTAAACAACAACTCCCCATTTCCCCCTCCCCTCAGTCCCCAGCAACCACAGTTCTATTCTCTGTTTCTCTGAGTTTCACTATTCTTTTTTTTTTTTTTAACATCTTTATTGGAGTATAATTGCTTTACAATGGTGTGTTAGTTTCTGCTGTATAACAAAGTGTATCAGCTATACGTATACATATATCCCCATATCCTCTCCCTCTTGCGTCTCCCTCCGGTGTTTGTTGTTTTGTCACTGGCTTATTTCACTCAGCATAATGTCTTCAGGGTTCATCCATGTAGCATGCATCAGAATTTCCTTCCTTCTTAAGGCTGAATTCCATTGTGTGTGTGTGTGTGTGTGTGTATCACATTTTGTTTATCCATTCATCTGTTAGTGGTCACTAGGTTGCTTCCACCTTTTGACTACTGTAATGCTGCTCTGAGTGTGAGTGCGCAAATAGCTCTTCAACACACCCTGCTTTCATTTCTTTTGGATGTATACCCAGAAGTGGTATTGCTGGATCATATGGTAAATCTATTTTTATTTTTTTGAGGAAATGCCATCCTGTTTTCCACAGCAGCTGCACCATTTTACATTCCCACGAACAGTACACAAGGGTTCCACTTTCTCCAGATCCTTGCCAATATTTGTTATTTTCTGTTTTGTTTTTTTTTTTTTTGGCTGTGCCAAGCGGCATGCGGGATCTTAGTTCCCCGACCAGGGATCGAACCCGCGCCCCCTGCAGTGGAAGCGCAGAGTTTTAACCACTGGACCACCAGGGTGGGGGTGTCTCTGTTTTTTTGATAGTAGCCATCCTAATAGGTGCGAGGTGATATCTCATTGTGGTTTTGATTTGCATTTCCCTAATGATTAGCGATGTTGGGCATCTTTTCATATGCAGAAGGCCATTTGTATATCTTCTTTGGAGAAATATCTTAGTCCTTTGCCCATTTTTTAATAGGATTATTTGTTTTTTTCTTGTAAAGTTGTTGTTTTTTGTTTTTGTTTTTACTTCATTTTGTGAGGCAAACATCGGTTTCAGTTTCTTTCAAAACATTTTAGTTAAAGAGAATTTTTAGATCTTTCTAGCCAAATAAGAGAAGATGGAGGCAATCATCCAGACAATTCAGTCTGAAAACACAAGTTTGCCTCAAGAAACCCAATTCCGTTCTTGGCTTGGAACTCTCCTTTGACCTGTGTTGTAAGGTGAACCGCTTCAGATCACCTCCTTTGCCTCCTGACATTTCTTGCTTTGTCTGAACTGTCATTCAGGGCCAGGACTGGAGGGAGGTGAGCGCAGCACACTCCTTGGGCACAAAATTGAAGGGGGCACCAAAAAACTCAGAAGTCAAGAAAAGTACTATTTTGATGCCATATTTTAAAAAATCAATACTAATGCAAAAAAAATCCATGATGAACAAAACATTTACGTTTTAAAGAAAGAGAGGCTATGAATCTACACTTACACCACTTGCCTCATCCTTATCCTGGACCAGCAAATCCTTGGGGAAGCCCTGCCGAATACTTTCAGCTGCAAACGTTAGAAAACCCCACCATCGTGTTTAAATGAGTTTGTCTCACACGACATGAAGCCCGGAGGTTGGCAGGCCACGGCTGGTGTAGCAGCTCAGTGATGCTACCAGGGACTTCGGCTCTTTTGATCTGTCTGCTCTGCCAGACATAGCATGTTGGCCTTTGTTTTCAGGCTTGTCAACTCCTGGACACGGTGCCTGCTCTCCATACTCCAGGCAGAAATAAGAGGGTGGGGCAAAGGAATAGTCGAGCCAACCTTATGCCTTTTTATCTGGAAAGCAGAAGCTTTCCTAGAAGCCCTTCTCAGCAGATGCCTGCTTATATCTCCTTGGCCAAATGTGACGCATGGCCACCCTTGGTTGCCAGGGAGACTGGAAATTGCGTTTTTAGCTTTCAGCTGCTATAGGAGAGGAAGGTAAGGGAGGACAGTGTGATGAATAACTTTTGGGTAGTGAATCCCGTTTCTGTCACGCTCTTCAAGGGCTAAACTGTTCTCCACAAGGAAGGAAAAGAGAGAGACCTGGACAGGAAGTGAGGAGACTAGAGCCCTGGGACCTGAGAGGAAGTGGGGAGAGGTTTTTTTTTTGGGGGGGGGGGCGGCGAGACAAAGAAAAAGAGGCAAAGGGGGAGGAAGGTAAACTTCTTAAAGTTTTATAAATCTTTTGTCTATAATGTATGATGTAACTCCATTCATTCCATCTCCCCAAAACACCTTCGGTAAATATCTAGCCATTATTTAAGGCAAAAGAAGAGTAGCTCAAGAAGGCCAAATTACATTTGGTTATACACATATAAAGTGCTTTGCACATTATCAAAAGTTAGCTACTATAATCATTGTCTCTTCCTTTTTCAAAAGGGCTGGCTATGCTAGACACAGGTAGCTGCCCGCAGATGTTCAGTCATCTCGGTCCTTGGCACCAAGCCAGAGTGGAAGATATTTTTTCAGATGGTTGGGACTTTTCAGGCCTTCTGAAAACACATTCTCTGCATCCAGTAGCCTCAGAGGCAGTTCTTAATCTGAAAAACTTGTGGGAATGAGTGTGCATTTCTAGCCTCAGGTGGAAGTTGATGTAATGACCTAGAATTGAGACAGAGTCTAATATCACACTTTGGGCTTTTTTGTCAAGAGGCTAAAGGAGGGTTCTGGTGCACATTTAAATCGGATCTAAGTGACCACTACAACTCCAGGTACAGTCTCACGGAGCTCTCATTTTCTCACGTGTACAGTGAAAGCAGGAGTTTGAAGGTCCTTTCCCGCTCTAGAGTGCTATGCCTCCTTGTCAAGGGAGAAGGGGAATGATTGCTGTCTCAATTCTCTTCACTTGCCCTTGGACAGAGCTCACTCTACGCTTGATGAGGACCTGGAAAGATGGCTGCAGCCACCTGAGGACAGCACGGAGCTACAGGGTCTCCCCAAGTGCTCGGCAAGGTTATTGTTCTCCATCAGGGGATCATTTTTTTTCTTTTTCGGGAAGGGGGACTAGATTTTAGTTCAGTTTTTTGAAATAAATAGATTTTAGTTTTTTAGAAAGTACATGGACTCCTTGGAGAAAGAATGTTTGGTGATGGCATTACATTGCTCTAGATAAGCCAGCCCCGACTTCTGTCTCCCCCACTTCCTCCAGCCACCCACAGTGCTCAAGATACTGACTAGCAGACTGATATCAGTGTAGAGAGAGGCCTCTAAGATTGCTGTGTCTAGGCCCTGTCACCTTCAACATTTTCATCAGTCATTCAAATTAAGTCAGAAAAGGCATGCTTATCAAATTTTTAGATAACACAAATCTAAGGATAAATGCTAATGTGATGGGTAGATAGACTGTGGCTTCAAAATGGTCTTGACAGGTGGAAATGTTAGATTTCTCTGAAAGATAAAGGTGAGCATTTAGATCCAAAAGTATAGAATGTGAGAGATCTGACCTAATGGAGCATTTTTTGATCGGAAGCCCCTACTCTACTGTAATTTCATTGAAGACGGGAAGTACATCTTATTTTTATATGCCCAGCATTTAGCATGCATTTTGAGATGTGGTAAGAATTCAAGAAATTCCCCTTGAAGAAGACATGGACAGCGACTCCATGAGACCTCAGTTTGATGCAGTTGCTGAAAAGGTCAATGCAGCACTGACGCTGAACAGACAGAAATGTGCAGTCCAGGCCAAGGTGATGTCTCAGGCTAGCTAGAGGACTTCTAGAACTCATGTGGGGCTCCTTTTGGGGAGTCACATTTTAAAAGGGGACCGTCAACAAATAGAAGAGGGTGGCCACAGAACAGCTAGAAGTCTGGAAACCTTGTCATGTGAGAACAGCTGACGGAGCTGGGGAGGCTCAGTCTGAGAAGAGCAAATGGAGTAGAGAATTTGATAGCTGCCCCCAAATACCTGAAATATTGTAAAGTGAAGAGAGTCGGCTTACTCTCTTCCGCCCCAAAGGACAGAGCCACTGACTAGAAACTGCAGAGTAAGAGATTTTTATTCAGTAAAGCACAAGCTTTCTAATGGCCACAGCAATCTGATAGAGAAGCAGCTGCCTCTACACTAACTTTAACAGCAGCTCCTCCCACCCAAGCGTAGGCGGCACGACTCTCTGGTCCAGGGCATTTGGATGGAGGTAATAGATAACCTCCTCCAACTTTAGAGCCTGTGATTCTATTAGTGATGAGAGGTTAGGAGGAAAAAAAATCCTTTTCACCCTAGCTGGCTTTATTTTCTCTCTCACTTTGCATATTTTATTTTGAATATCCACCAGATGAAAACAGAAGAAAAAATCCCTAAACCATGTCAGTTTGAGTCATCCATCATCTGTTGAGCACTGTCAGTGAGCTGAGCACTGTGCTAGGGGCTAGAGATGCAGAGGGATAGCATGTCTCTGCCCTTAGGGAGCTTATCGTTGAGTGCGGGAGTTGGTTTCTGCTTACTGGTTTGACAAATGTGGTCTTCAGTTATTAGATACTGCAGTTAGATATTGAGAGTTTTAGGAAATGAAGATAAGGTAATAAAAATACATGTGGTTGTAAAAAGGACACCAATTACAACATAAGTGAAATGCTTTTTTCCTTTGGGACAATACAGCCTAGTGGTTGAGAGCAGAGTCCGAGTCAGGCTTCCTGGGTTCATCCCAGCTCTAGGACTTACTGGGCATGTAATTTAACTTCTCTGTGACTCAGTTTTCTCATCACTTAACTACCTTATATCGTTGTGATGAGAATTAAATGAGTTAGTATACATTACAGCACTTGAACTGTTCCATAGGGAAGGCACAGTTAGCTCTAGTTATTATTATATTTCCTTGGGAGCGCAGTCCTGTTCCCCTGGCCATTGTGCACATGGTTTAATGACCAAAATCATTGTCATTGAAGGGAGACAAATACTAAAGATCAAGAAGTTGGTGAAAAGAAGAGAAAAGGGGAAGAAAGCATCACGCCAGAGAGAAGGAAATCAGAGAGCTTTTTAGGGACTTCTGAAGAAGGTATGAATGGATGTTCATTTACAATGTAGCCTAGCCTGGAGTCCTTGGGCTTCCATGAGCATCAAAGTTATTTAGAAATGTTTCCCAGATGCTATACATAATCCTCCTACACTTTTCCCCTGTAGTTCAGCCCAGGTTTTCTGTTAATTCCCAATTATGTCTTTATCACAAAACAGTAACTACAGCCAATTCTATTTCTAAAGCAAGCCTTCAGCCAGGCTCATATTGTCTGGAAAGATGTTTTCCTTCTAATGTGTCTTCAAAAGATAAGAAATCATAAATTGTGGAATTTAAGTGGAGTCTACAAGTAATGTGAAAAGTACAAACCTTAATTTCAAAACTGTTTTGATAGAGCTTTAAGGCGCCATTCACAAATGATGCCCTCCTGTATTTAAGTTCCTCCTACTCAGGAAGTTAGCGTCATTAACTCTTTCAGATCATCTGGTATCCCTTTTATCCCTTCCCCAGTCCATTCTCATTCTTCTCCTTTTTCTGCCCTGCTTTGTGCCCCAGGATGCTGACCCTTGTGAACTGAATCTGCTGGGCTTCCTGGCCAGCCGGCTTCCTGTTGGCCAATGGGAGACCCCAGCAGAAGATCAGATAATTGGGCTATTACTTACCTGACTGCCTACCTCAGCACTTCATCTCTGTGTGGAAGTGATGTCCCTCAACAAGCACAGCTTCTATAGCGCAGCCCATCCTTCCCAGTTCTAGCTCTCACTGGGTTCCAGTAACTGTTCTGCCCCACCTGTCCCCCCCCAACCCCAGTCCCTTCAGGCTTAGGGGTGATAATGGCTTCCCACTGCTGCTAGTCGCTGGATGCTTTGCCATACCTTGTTTGCTCCCTTAATTCTGACAACACCTCTGTAAGTAGTCACTTCATTAAAGGGCCTGGGGGTGCATTCTGTTTCCTCCAGGACCCTGACTGGCACAAGGCCCAGAGTGTGTGAGCATTCAGCTAGTATTGAATTCACTGAGAACATAATGCAGGGACTTTGTGAAATTAGCATCATTCGTGTCCATTGCTATGACAGGGAGCTGCAGGATGTTAGGAGTGGAAGCCCAGTATCTGTGTTTTTAGAAAGATTCTATCTCTGTAGAAGAAAACAATTGATGGAGAGAAAACAGTCCACCCTAAACTAGAGAGAGTACTAATGTGACTTCTGAATGCTCTCACCCTTTGACCCAGAAAGTAATCAAGTTGTTTTTTCTTCCTCCTATCAAGAGGAACTAAAACCCTGTTTTTGGAAGCGACTGGGTTGGTCCAAACCATCCAGGTAATGAGATGTCAGATGTTTGTAAGTCAAAATCCACTGTTTATGGACAACATGAATAGACTTTAAACATGTACCAGTATCTAAATAAACATTAATGACAAAGACTTGAATTCAGAGTTGCTCAGTTTTAAAAATGCTAATGTTTATAGTTAATTAAAATACAAGGGGAAATTAATGCCAACTTTGATTACATAATTGGTAGACAGCACAAGAATGGTTTTTTTTTTTTTTTTTGGCTGCCTTGGGTCTTTGTTGCTGCACGCGGGCTTTCTCTAGTTGCAGCGAGCAGGGCCTACTCTTCATTGCGGTGAGCGGGCTTCTCATTGCAGTGGCTTCTCTTGTTGCGGAGCACGGGCTCTAGGCACGCGGGCTTCAGTAGCTGCAGCACGCGGGCTCAGTAGTTACAGCACACAGGCCCTAGGGTGCACGGGCTTCAGTAGTTGTGGCGTGTGTGCTCAGTAGTTGTGGCACACAGGCTCAGTAGTTGTGGCGCATGGACTTAATTGCTCCGCGGCATGTGGGATCTTCCCAGACCAGGGATCGAACCCGTGTTCCCTGCATTGGCAGGCGGATTCTTAACCACTGCGCCACCGGGGAGGTCCCACAAGAATGGTTTTAGATGGAGGGAGTACAGAAGATGCTGCTCTCGAAATGCTTTGCATTTCCACGATACACTAGCTTATCATAATCTCGCTTGATTACTTTGAATTCAGTTGAATAAAAAGAGGCTGTTGTTTGTGTCTTTAAGAAACATCACACCAACTCGAAACTCCCTTTTTTGTTCAGGATAATCGTGCTGGATCAGAGTGACTTGTCAGACTGACCGGAAGTGGACCATAGATGGACTCCTGGCCTGCGTTTGAGTGTCCTGCTCGTGAGCTCCCTTCTTCCCTCATCTGCTTCAGTCACCATTAGGGCAGTGGTTCCATTGCTCACACTTTGTTCAGCCGCCACAATAGACAGAACGACTTGTTTGTTTGCAGCACATTTAACCATTTGTTTTCAGTCAGATTTCTGAAAAGTAAACGGTAGTTTTGATTGTAAAGCTTTCTCATTGTGCCCAGAATGGCGTTTGGTTTTTTTATATAAATTTTCAAACACTTCAACTCCTGTTATATAATAAAATGTTTCCTTTTAATACGAGTTAGGTTTCAGCTGTAAGATATATTTCTGTGTTTTAGTTGTTGGGAGAGGACCCGCCACCCAAAGAAGTTTTGATTTCTGTTATAAAGTTTGACAAGTAAATAACTACTGCTACCACCCATCGTACAAACTGGCACCAGTCATCCATGTTTTATTACAGAAATATTGCCCTCCTCTTCACCGGGATTGCCATATTCCCGTTCCAGCTACAATTGACTTACATGATAAAAGTGTGGGTAGGAATAAAAGCCCAAAATATTTTGAACTCTTTAAGGTGAACAAACATCATCTCTGTGTATTTCAGTTTACACCTCACATCCTTAGTGTCTTAGAAGAAAGTATGGTAAGAAAGATCACAACGTTTTCTCTAACTTAGCCTCTTGTGCAGTGCTAGCCAGCTAACGTTTTATCTGTAAGTAGTAGGTCTTTGTTTGTGAAAACCGGAGAGTTCCTACTGTGGACGGTCATCTTCATACAGTTCCTAGCTCCCCAAAATTTTACTCTGCACAAATAAAACAGGAAGGTACAAGTTTATTTGACCATTTTAAAGCAAGGAAACAGTTGCTTGCCATTGTAACCAGAGGAAACCCATGACAAATTACTTTACAAATAATACGAAACTTTGAGGGATACAGAGACTTAGTAACATGCAGTACTTCCTCTCAAAAAACTTTATATGGTGAGAAAAAAACCAACGTACATAAAAATGTAAGAACTAATAGCAGACATATCATGATAAATGGTAAGATATGAAATTACAGCATTATCTATTAGTATTCATAAAGGCTACAAGTCCTACAAGGCTACAGACTCGCACTGATGTGGTTTGTAATCCTTTGTCTACAGAGTAGACTCTTCTCTCTGGCCAGTGACTATGTAATATTGGCCAATGTTAACAATAATAATGTTGATAGATATTGTTTATTGGTTATGGAGCACCTGTTATGTGCCAGGTACTTTATATACTTGGTGCTTTTCCTGCACATGGCACTCTCACTGTATTTCTTTAGCATGCTGCTTTTCCTACTCTTCAGCAGCTGTTATTTCAAACTTTTATTCTTCACTTCCCATCAACATTTAACAGATGAATTACCTCCAACTTTACAGAGAAATTAGCCATCAGATGGGAACAGATCAGCTTCCCACCACCAAAACTACTAACAAGACCACATCTGTCTCTGTGACTAGAACAGCTGTAGGTAAAGCAGTCTACCCTAAACTAGAGGTGGACCTGTTCTACATGTACTCTTTCTGTTGATACTTTCCTCCATGTTACACTGAAGGAGGTGTCTCTCTTCCTGTCCAAGGCCAGTCTCATCTCCTGTCTGCTCAGAGTTATCCTTCTCAGATTATTATCTCCCTTCTTAATATCTCCAACCCCTTCTTGTTAGCTTGTTTTCATCACTTGACGCACTTGGATTTTTCCCATTGTGAAAAAGTATTCCCTGGATTTTCCTGGCAGTCCGGCGGTTAAGACTCTGTGCTTCCATTGCTGGGGGGCACTGGTTCGATCCGTGGTTGGGGAACTAAGATCCCTCATGCCTTATGGTGCGGCCAAAAACAAAAAAAGTATTCCCTGGATCCCACGTCCCTTTCCAGCCACTGCCCCATCTCTTTCCTCCCACTGCAGTTAGAGTTCTTAAAAGAGTTGTCTACACCTGCTGTCTTTAGTGCCTCACCTCCGACTCACTCTTCAACCCACTATAATCTGAATTCTGCTCCTTCCGTTCTCAGGCAATCCTAAGGTTACCCATGACCTCCATATTCCTAAATCCCAGGGACACTCTTCTGACCTCATTGTCCAGTTTGCTCTCTCAGACTATTCCCTTGACTCCCTTATGTTACAATCTGGTTTTCCTTCTATTTCTCTGGTTATTCCATCTTAGCCTCCTTTGGGGCCTGCCTTTACCTTTTCTTTTTATTTTTAAAATTTATTTTATTGGGGCTTCCCTGGTGGCACAGTGGTTGAGAGTCTGCCTGCCAATGCAGGGGACATGGGTTCGAGCCCTGGTCTGGGAAGATCCCACATGCCACGGAGCAACTGGGCCCGTGAGCCACAATTACTGAGCCTGCGCATCTGGAGTCTGTGCTCCGCAACAGGAGAGGCCGCGATGATGAGAGGCCCATGCACCGTGATGAAAAGTGGCCCCCACTTGCCGCAACTGGAGAAAGCCCTCGCACAGAAACGAAGACCCAACACAACCAAAAATAAATAAATAAATAAATAAAATTTAAAAAAAAAAAAAAATTTATTTTATTAAAGTATAGCTGAGTTACAATGTTGTGTTAATTTCTGCTGAACAGCAAAATGATTCAGTTATACATATACATACATCCTTTTTCTTATTCTTTTTCATTATGTTTTATCACAGGATATTGAACATAATTCCCTGTGCTATACAGTAGGACCTTATTGTTTACCTATTTTATATATAGTAGTTTGTATCTGCTAATCCCAAACTCCCAATCCATCCCTTCCCCACCCTCCTCCCTCTTGGTAACCACAAGTCTGTTATCAATACCTGTGAGTCTGTTTCTGTTTTGCAGATAAGTTCATTTGTGTCATATTTTAGATTCCACATGTAAGTGATATCATATGGTATTTGTCTTTCTCTGTCTGACTTCACTTAGTATGATAATGTCTAGGTCCATCCATGTTGCTGCAAATGGCATTCTTTCTTTCTTTGTTTTTTATGGCTGAGTAGTATTCCATTGTATATATGTACCACATCTTCTTAATCCATTCATCTGTTGAGACATTTAGGTTGTTTCCATGTTTTGGCTATTCTGAATAGTGCTGCTGTGAACATAGGGGTGCATGTATCTTTTAAATTACAGTTTTGTCCAGATATATGCCCAGGAGTGGGATTTCTGGATCATATGACAACTCTATTTTTAGTTTTTTAAGGAACTTCCATACTGTTCTCCATACTGGCTGCACCAATTTACATTCCCACCAACAGTGTAGGAGGGTTTCCTTTTCTCCACACCCTCTCCAGTATTTGCTATTTGTAGACTTTTTAATGATGGCCATTCTGACCGATGTGAGGTGGTGCCTCATTGTAGTTTTGATTTGCATTTCTCTAATAATTAGCAATGTTGAGCATCTTTTCACGTGCCTGTTGGCACTCTGTATGTCTTCTTTGGAGAAATGTCTGTTTAGGTCTTCTGCCCATTTTGCAATTAGGTTGTTTTTTTTTTTGTTATTGAGTTGTATGAGCTGTTTGTATATTTTGGAAATTAAGCCCTTGTTGGTCACATCATTTACAAATATTTTCTCCCAGTCTTTAAGTTGACTTTTCATTTTGTTTATGGTTTCCTTTGCTGTACAAAAGCTTGTAAGTTTGATTAGGTCCCATTTGCTTATTTTTGCTTTTATTTCTATTGCCTTGGGAGACTGATAAGAAAACATTGGTACGATTTTATTTTTGTCAGAGAATGTTTTGCCTATGTTCTCTTTTAGGAGTTTTATGGTGTCATGTCTTATATTTAAGTCTGTAAGCGATTTTGAATTTATTTTTGTGTATGGTGTGAGGGAGTGTTCTAATTTCATTGATTTACATGCAGCTGTCCAACTTTCCCAACACCACTTGCTGAAGAGACTGTCTTTTCTCCCATTGTATAGTCTTGCCTCCTTTGTCGAAGATTAATTGACCATAGGTGTGCAGGTTTGTTTTGGGGCTCTCTATTCTGTTCCATTGATCCATATGTCTGTTTTTGTGCCAATACCAGTCTGCTTTGATTACTGTAGCTTAGTAGTATTGTCTGATGTCTGGGAGGGTTATGCCTCCTGCTTTGTTCTTTTTCCTCAGGATTGCTTTGGCAATTATGGGTCTTTTATGGTTCCATATGAATTTTAGGATTATTTGTTCTACTTCTGTGAAACATGTCATGGGTAATTTGATAGGGATCACATTAAAGCTATAGATTGCTTTGGGTGGTATGACCATTTTAACAATATTAATTCTTCCAATCCAGGAGCATGGGATACCTTTCCATCTCTTTGAATCATCTTTAGTTTCCTTTATTAATGTTTTATAGTTCTCAGCATATATATCTTTCACCTCCTTGGTCAGGTTTATTCCTAAGTATTTTTTTTTTTTGATGTGATTTTAAAAGGGATTTTTTTTTACATTCCTTTCACCTCTACCTTTTCTTTTCTTTTTTTTTCCTCACACACACACACACACACACACTGTATTTTATTTTTACAAGAGATAAATATACTGACACCAAGCATTGTACATGGATGACCACAACAAAAGCAACAATGATTGCAATTACCAAACATGAAACACACTCATACTATGTCATAATATTGACATTCAGTCCAGTAATCCTCCACTGTAACAGCTCCTTTACTTTGCAGTGAAAATTGATTTGTACATACTTTGCCTCTGAGTCCTTGTGGGATTTTTTTTTTTTTAATTCAAACAGAAAGTCACAAAAATTATACTCATCCTCATCAGTTCACTCAGTCCCATGTAATTAGTTTTTTTTTTCATCTTGATCTTTTGTTAGCACTTTTATGAGTTCATCAGTTTTTCATTAGAGTTCTGAAAATGCTTATTCATTCAGTTCAGCAGTACAGTCAGTTACCAGGAACCTGTGCTTGTCAGAGTCTTTTCCATGAATTTCTTGAAGATGAAACCCTTTTATAGGAACATATTTGCAAAAGCATCAGAGTACACCCAGAACTGTCTGTAAATGACAAAAGACTTAAAAATGACCACGGTTAAAGATTTGATGAAAGTTCATAATAATGCAGTTGACAAGAAAATTAGTTATTTCTGAGATATACATTTTAAAGTAATAACTAGGATTATGACTTATAACATTATACCAGAACATATAAGATTTTTAGAAATTTCATGTAATGTCTGAAACATTTATATTAACATATTTCCATACAAATAACGCAATGAAAGTTTAGTATTAGTTGTTTTGTTTGTTTGTTTTTTTATACTGCAGGTTCTTATTAGTCATCAATTTTATACACATCAGTGTATACATGTCAATCCCAATCTCCCAATTCATCACATCACCACCACCCCACCCCCGCTGCTTTCCCCCGCTTTGGTGTCCATACGTTTGTTCTCAAAGAGAAAATCTTGAAAGCAGTAAGAGAGAGACAAAGAGTCATATAAAGGAATCCTCAATAAGATTATCAGAAGATAATTTCTCATCAGAAATTTTTAAGGTCAGAAGACAGTGGGTTGGTATATTCAAATTGCTAGAATAGTAAAACTGTCAACCAGGAATTCTATATATGACAAAACGGTCCTTCAAAAGTGAGGGAGAGATTAATATATTCCCAGATAAACAAAAGCTGAGAATTTGTAAGCACCAGACCTGCCCTGTAAGAAATGATTAAGGGAGTCCTGCAAGGTGAAATGAAAGGATACTAAACAGTAACTCAAAGACACATGGAGAAATAAAGATCTCTGTAAAGGTAAATGCATGGGTAATTATAAAAGCTAGTATTATTGTAACAATGGTTTGTAAATGCACTTTTTGTTTTCTGCATAATTTAAGAGACTAATACGTTTAAGGGAAAAAAGAGCAGTTATTAGTGTAAATGCTAGTATTACTGTAACTATGGTTTGTTAACTCCACATCTTGTTTTCTACATAATTTGAGGGACTAATGCATTTAAAAGAACTATTAGTTTATTTTTTTGGTTTTTAAACTAAAAATTGGTTTAAAAAATTTTTTTTATAAATTATTAGTTTATAATTTTGTGTCATCAGCAACTGAAAGGAGTGGGGATGGAGCTGTAAAGGAAGAGAGTTTTAGTATGTTATTGAAGTTAAACTGGTATAAATTCAACTTAGAGTGTTACAACTTTAGGGTGCTAAATGTAATCCCCGTGGTTACCACAAAGAAAATAGCTATAGAAAATACACAAAAGGAGAAGAGAAAGGAATTTAAATATTTCACTACAGAAAATCAACTGAACACAAAAGACAGTAATGCAGGAAATTTGGGACAAAAAGCTATAAGGTGTACAGAAAACAAATAGCATAATGACAGAAATAAGACCCTCCTTATCAGGAATTATTTCAAATGTAAATGAATCAAGCTCTCCAATCAAAAGACAGAGATTGGCAGAATGGATAAAAACACATGATCCTAGAGGAAAACATAGGCAGAACACTCTATGACATAAACCACAGCAAGATCCTTTTTGACCCACCTCCTAGAGAAATGGAAATAAAAACAAAAATAAACAAATGGGACCTAATGAAACTTAAAAGCTTTTGCACAGCGAAGGAAACCATAAACAAGATGAAAAGACAACCCTCATAATGGGAGAAAATATTTGCAAATGAAGCAACTGACAGAGGATTAATCTCCAAAATTTACAAGCAGCTCATGCAGCTCAATATCAAAAAAACAAACAACCCAATCCAAAAATGGGCAGAAGACCTAAATAGACATTTCTCCAAAGAAGAGATACAGATTGCCAACAAACACATGAAAGAATGCTCAACATCACTAATCATTAGAGAAGTGCAAATCAAAACTACAATGAGATATCTCACACCAGTCAGAACGGCCATCATAAAAAAATCTACAAACAACAAATGCTGCTGAGGGTGTGGAGAAAAGGGAACCCTCTTGCACTGTTGGTGGGAATTTCAATTAATACAGTCACTATGGAGAACAGTATGGAGGTTCCTTAAAAAACTAAAAATAGAACTACCATACGACCCAGCAATCCCACTACTGGGTGTGTACCCTGAGAAAAACATAATTCAAAAAGAGTCATGTACCACAATGTTCATTGCAGCACTATTTACAATAGCCAGGACACGGAAGCAATCTAAGTGTCCATCGACAGATGAATGGATAAAGAAGATGTGGCACATATATACAACGGAATATTACTCAGCCATAAAAAGAAATGAAATTGAGTTATTTGTAGTGAGGTGTGGATGGACTTAGAGTCTGTCATACAGAGTGAAGTAAGTCAGAAAGAGAAAAACAAATACCATATGCTAACACATATATATGGAATCTAAAAAAAAAAAAAAGGTCATGAAGGACCTAGGGGCAGGACAGGAATAAAGACGCAGACCTACTAGAGAATGGACTTGAGGACATGGAGAGGGGGAAGGGTAAGCTGGGACAAAGTGAGAGAATGGCATGGACATATATACACTACCAAATGTAAAACCGATAGCTACTCGGAAGCAGCCGCATAGCACAGGGAGATCAGCTCGGTGCTTTGTGACCACCTAGAGGGGTGGGTTAGGGAGGGTGGGAGGGAGATGCAAGAGGGAGGCGATATGGGGACATATGTATATGTATAACTGATCCACTTTGTTATAAAGCAGAAACTAACACACCATTGTAAAGCAATTATACTCCAATAAAGATGTTAAAAAAAAAAAAAGCACGTGATCCAACTCTATGTTGTCTACAGGAGACTCACTTGAGATCCAAAGACACAAACAGGTTGAAAGTGAAAGGATGGAAAACGGTATTCCATGCAAATAGTAACCAAAAGAGAGCAGGCGTGGCTATACTATCAGACAGTTGACTATACCAAAGTTTACAGGGGACAAAGAAGGGCATTATATATTAATAAAAGGTTCAATGCAGAAAGAAGACATAATAATGATAAATATTTATGTGCCTAATGATATACTTTCAAAATATATAAAGCAAAAACTGACAGAACTGCAGGGAGAAATAGGCAATTCTATAATAATAATTGGAGACTTCAAAAACCCACTCACGGTTATGGATAGAACAACCAGACGGAAGATTAGTAAGGAAACAGAGGACTTAAACAACACAACAAGCCAAGTAGATTTATAGACATATACAAAACACTCTACCCAACAACAATAACAGAATACACACTCTTCTTAAGTACCCATGGGACATTTTCCAGGATAGATCATATGTTAGGCCACAAATTAAATCTCAATAAATTTTAAAAGGTAGATATACGAAGTGTCTTCTTTGACCACATTGGGATGAAGTTAGAAATCAATAACAAAAGGGAAACTGGAAAATTCAAAACTCATGGAAATTAACACACTTTTAAACAACCAATGGATCAAAGAAGAAATCACAAGAAATTAGAAAATGCTATGAGATGAATTAAAACAAAAATAACATACCAACACTTATGGGGCACAGCAAAAACTGTACTAAGTGGGAAAATTATAGCTATAAATGTTTATATTAAAAACTAAAGATCTCAAGTTAACTATGTAACTTTGTAACTTAAGGAACTAGAAAAAGAAAAACAAACTAAACCCAAAGCTAGCAGAAGAAAGGAAATAATAAAGATTAGAGCAAAGATAAATGAAATAGAGAATATAAAACAATACAGAACACCAATGAAACCAAAAGTTGGTTCTTCAGAAACATCAACAAAATTGACAAACCTTTAGCTAGATGGACTAAGAGAAAAAAGTCTCAAATTGCTAAAATCAGAAATTAAGGTGAGAATATTACTACTGATTCTACAGAAATAAAAAGGATTATAAGAGAATACTATGAACAATTATATGCAACAAAGAAAATTTTGTACAACCTAGATGAATGGACAAATTCCTAGAAACAGAAAACCTACCAAGACTAGATCACAAAGAAACAGAAAATCTGAGTAGACCTACAGCTAGTAAGGAGATTGAATCAGTATTGAAAAATCTCTCAACAAAGAAAAGTCCTGGGGACTTCCCTGGTGGTCCAGTGGTAAAGAATTCACCTTCCAATGCAGAGGATGCCGGTTCAACCCCTGGTAGGGGAACTAAGATCCAACATGCCACGGAGCAACTAAGCCCATGCACTACAACTACTGAGCTTGTGCACCTCAACGAGAGAACCTGCGTGCCACAAACTACAGAGCCCATGAGCCCTGGAGCCTGCGTGCAATGACTAGAGAGAGAAAACCTGCACACCACAACTAGAGAGAAGCCCATGTGTCGCAATGAAAGATCCCGCATGCCTCAACGAAGATTCCACGTGCTGCAACTAAGAGCAAACACAGCCAAAAAAATTAAGAACTTAAATTTCTTTTAAAAAGTAAATCTTAAAAAAAAAAAAGTCCTGGGCCTGATGGCTTCATTGGTGAATTTTACCAAAAAAAATTTTTTTGTATTTTATTTTATTTTTTTTTTTGTGACCATGTTGTGCAGCATGCGGGATCTTAGTTCCCCAACGAGGGTTCAAACCCATGCCCCCTGCATTGGGAGTGTGAAATCTTAACCACTGGACTGCCTACCAAAAATTTAAAGAAGAGGGACTTCCCTGGTGGTCCAGTGGCTAAGACTCCACACTCCCATTGCAGAGGGCCTGGGTTCGGTCTCTGGTTGGGGAACTAGATCCTGCATGCTGCTACTATAGGAGCCCACATGCTGCAACAAAGATCCTGCATGCTGCACCTAAGACCCGGCACAGCCAAATAAATAAATTTATATTAAAAAAAAATTAAAGAAGAACTAATACCAAATCCTTCTCAAACTTTTCTAAAAAATTAAAGAGTAGGGAGCACTTCCTAACTCATTCTGAGGCCAGTTTTACCCTGATACCAAAGCCAGACAAAGACACTACAAGAAAAGAAAAATACAAACCAATATCCTTTATGAACATTGGTGGAAAAATCCTCAACAAAATACTAGCAGACAGGATTCAGCAGCATACTGAAAAATTATACACCATGACCAACTGGGACTTATTCCTGGAATGCAAGGATGTTTCAATGTATAAAAATCAATCAGTGTAATATGCCGTGTCAATATAATGAAAGAAAAAAACACATGACCATCTCAATTGATGCAGAAAAAGCATTTGACAAAATCCAACAGCCTTCATGATAAAAACACTCAACAAACTAGGAATAGAAGGAAATTACCTCAATATAATAGCCATATATGAAAGCCCATGGCAAACATCATACTCAATGGTATGGAAAGACTGAAAGCTTTTCCTCAAAGATTAGGAAGAAAAGAAGGATTCTTGCTTTCACCACTTCTATTCAACATAATTCTTGAAGTTCTAGCCAGAGCAATTGGGCAAGAAAAAGAAAAGGCATACAAATTGGAAAGGAAGAAGTAAAATTATCTCTGCAGATGATATGAGCTTGTATGTGGAAAACCCTAAAGAGTCCACACAAAGAAAACAACATTAGAACTAATCAATGAATTCAGCTAAGTAGCAGGATACAAAGGCAACATACCAAAATATGTTGCATTTCCATGTATGAACAATGAACCATCTGAAAGGGAAATTATAAAAACAATTCCATTTATAATAGCATCAAAGAGAATAAAATACTTAGGAATTAACCAAGAAGGTGAAACACTTGCACTATGTACTACAAAAACTATGTACTACAAAACATTGCTGCTCTTCCCTGAGTCTGGGGTGCAGGTGGGAATCAGGGAGCAGAAGTGAGAGAAGGACCTGGGACTCGGGAGCGAGAGAAGGCTAAATAGGCCCTTGGGTCCCCACCACCAGGGACCTGGCTGGCCTGAGGGCCAGTATTTTATATATTTAAGACCTGTGTCAGTAGCTCATAGTTTCTCAATCTATTGAGATTCCTGATACATAAAAATGTGGGTTTTCTGGGAATTCCCTGGTGGTCCAGTGATTAGGACTTGGCACGTTCACTGCCGGTGCCTGGGTTCAATCCCTGGTCGGGGAACTAAGATCCCGCAAGCCACACAGCGCGTCCAAAAAAAAAAGTGGATTTTTAAAAATTTTAACTTTATGTCTCTAATCAAGGCTGAATATAAAGATCCAGAAACAGCGATTCTGAACATCCCATAACTGCCATGACCCTTCAGGGTCAACAGTGAAATGCTGGATACGGTAGGGTCTGTGTCAGGGAGTGAGAGAGAGAACCAGTGTGTGAAAGGGAGAGAAAGATGACAGTGTCTCTCTCTTATCCAAAATGGTCATCCAAGTTGGAAAGTCACTCTTCAAATCAAGAAAGAACTGGAGTCCAGCTGATCATGATAGCTGAGAGGAGGGAATCATGAGAAAGGACACTAACATTTATTGTGGGACATGCACCTACCAGGCAATGGTTTCCAGATGAAGAAACCAAGTCTCAAGCAAGTCAAGTAACTTGTCCAAGGTACACAAATAGCCATTTGTGATTGAAACCAATGACTGACTCCAAATCCCTTCTACAGTCCTACACTCACTCCTGGGCCAAGAATGTGTGAGAATTTATGATTTGAGCAACCTGGATTTTCACCCCAGGACCAACCAAATCACCCATGAAACCTGTAAAAAGCTGGAGTTCTATTCTTTTGACTTATATACAGTACAGTTCCAAACCAAATTGGGACAATTTTGTACCTTGCACCTTATTAAAACTGGGGCTAACACAGTGTGATTGATTTGAGTAGCCTTGCCTTAGTAGCATATTCAGGCTGATTCCTTCTTTCTGGATGAGTCTCTGGGAATTTCTAGAATCTGGGGAGAGTAAGGGGGTATCTAGAGCCTTCATTATACACACCAGGAAATCCTTGTTTTGCTGAGAACTTGGTCAAAGTTTTGGTGGTGTCAGCTCCAAAGACAAATCCAGTTTCCTTGCAGTTACTGCGTAAGAGTATCTGAAGAATTGTGGCTGTATGCCAGAATATTTAATAGGAGGCTCCTTCCTTTATGACATCACCAGGTAGGTAGCTAAGGGGACTATTTGAGACACTTGGAGAACAACAGCCAGTTCTGTGGGAGTGCAAGAACAGCAGGTTTTAAAACTGAGGGTAAATATTCAGGCTTCATTAGGACCCTGAATACAAGCCAGCCGGTAAAATATGGGCTCTACCCACAGAGGCACAATCTATCATATGGTCAAGACAAATAAAGTTGGGTCCAAGGTAGCAGTTTCAGCACAGAAAGGGGCCGAGGTTACTAACACAACCCCTCAGCGAGGACATGCATACGATCTTGCCTCAAGCCAGCAGAGTGGCACGGCCTCCATGATCCCTTCAGCCCATCGAAGATCAGAAGCTGGGCATTCCACCATTCCCCATTTAGCATCAGAGTACCCTCGATCTAGCTCCCCCCACTCAGGGCCAGGCGTCTCTGGAGCACCCAGCTGTCGAACCGAGACCCGATCAAAATCTGAAGCATACCGCCATGCTGTCCAGATGCAGCGGAATGTTAGTACATCCAGAGAGGAAGCAACTAGAAGAGGGGGTGAGAGCAAACCAGGGCGTGATATCAATAATCGCTACTCATTAATTCCAGATGCCAAATCCTCTCGCCGGTTGAGTTTTGTCGACCAGAAAGACAACTTCACAATCTTAGAAGAAGACCCACCCTCCAAGGTCCAGTACCCACAAGGGGTCAGAGTTCCCCATAGGCCTTTGGTTTATCCAAAGGATGAAGCAGTCCAAACTGAGCCCACTCGAAAGAGTTTGACTGCTGCTGATATCAGATCTCCAAGGAGACCCTCTAGCCCAGAACGCAGCGACAGCCGCATCTGTACAGACTCTCGACCAACCCAGAGAAGGATCCCTGGCCAAGAATCTGAAATGGGCTGTCAAAACTCAATTTACACAGAACCTAAGGCCTTGCATAGAAGTATGAACTTGGAATCAACCCTCAGACTCTCCTTCCTTAAAGATTTGGATGGTGGACATAAAGTTTCTATGCGCCCAGAGCCTGAGTCTATCCGCAAGCATTCTGTCTACACCGAAACCAAGTCCTTCCCAAAGGTCTTAATATCATCAGAAGTGGAGCCCAATGTGAAGTCCTCAATCCGAGGAGACAGTGAGGGTGGCCGCAGGGTCACCATCTCCCCCGGGGGACAGTCAGCTTCCCGTGTGACATCTCGAGCCGTGTCTGAGAGCCCCCGCAAATCTTCCACGTTTGTCAGTCCAGAGCCCATCTATAAGCAGCATACCACAAGACCCTCAAAAAGTACTTATGTGTCCTCAGGACCCACACTTAGGCATCCAGAGCCCTCTGGAAAGCCCTCTGTCCATGCAGAACTGGAACTGACCCCTCGGCCCTTACCCCCTCGGTCCTTACCGAGATATGGGCCAGACTCCTCATGGTGGGCCTTACTCAACCCTGAAGTTGAAATGCCCCAAAGCCGGCCAATAACACTTGATTCCGAGCCTAAGTCCCCTTCTCCCGTAGACCCTTCAATGCCCTTTTTTGAAATGGAATCAAGCCCTTTCTGTGAGGATCTGATGTTCCAGAGAAGGAAGGCAAGTCCATCGCCACCACCATCACCAAAGGAGTCTCCAAGCCCGGAACCACGGAGGGAAGTGCCACAGGTCCCCAAGCACACCTCCAAACAACCCATTCAAAGGTTTAGTGCTTTCTTCTTGGGTATGTGAAGAAGCGGACTACCCAGGTGCAGCCCCGATTTAGTGAGGTGGGGTGCTGGGGTGGGCAAGAAGTTCCCCCTCTGTATTCTGGGTCTCAGAGCTGCCCTCCTGCCAGAGCCAAAGTTAGACCCATCCTTGAGCCCATTGCTCCATTCCTTCCCCACCAGCTTCTCTGAGCTCCAAGCTAATGACATCGATGACGATGCTTGGGCCAGCGTCAGGCATTGACTCTTCCAGGCAAGGCTGCTTAGCCTTTCAATGGAGGGTAGTAGAGAGAGGTTTGCAGGGTGGGAAGCTACTTCCCGAGAGTGGAGATAAAGAACTGAGCTGGTTGAGGGCTGGTAAAGAGAATAAGGTCCTCAGGTAAATATTCTGGCAACAAAGTGGGGCATAAATGAGCTGGGACTTAGACTTCCAAGCGGGGAAAGGCATTAACAGTGGCACAAAGAGAGGGTGGGGAAAAAGGGAGAGGGAGAGTGGGAATGTGACATTTAGTCTCAGGCTGGAGGAGCTTCTTGGAGACATCAAGGGCTGAGGGCACCTTTGTGTGGAGAAATGTGGAGCTAGAAAGGGAGATGTTATGTAGTGAGGGGAGGGGGCGTGTATCCCACAGAGAGAAAAAAAAAGCAACAATCTCTGTTACTTTCAGATGTCTCTGAGGAAATGTACAATCGTGTCATCTGGTGGCTAAAAGGTCTGTGCTTTTCCCTCCTGTGGGTCCACTCTGGGGGGCTGGGAGGCAGGAGGACAGTTGGGAGGGTGGCCTCTGTATCCACAGAGCTAGATCTGTTAGGATGGATGGTACATGCTGGGATTTTGACTTGAAGGGGCAGAGGAACTTCTCATCTTGCCTAAAATTCTACCATTAGAGTCATTCCTTTGGGACTTGGAAACTTTTTTCATTTTTAAGAGTCTCCTTTTAATGGGAAGGAGTCACTTTTGGAATGGAGAACGATTTAAGCCCATGGCCTTTCAGATTAGCTGGTCTTTACCTACCATGTGATAAAAAGCAAACATCAAAAGCCCCATTAACACAAGCTACCTACTTCATGGTCTTACTCAGGGCTAACTCCAAACTTATTCAGGTTGAGGGGGTCTCCCCATGTGTCCCTCTGCTTCCTCAGAACCCTCTTCAAGCCCCCATCCCAGGATCTGGGAGGTACTTATTGGCTGCTGCCTTGGCAGGCTCTCCAGGGATGTCTAGGTGAGGACATCAGTGGGTCCTGCAGCCAGCCAACTTGAGAATCCCCAGGGTCTGACCCCCCCCCACCCCACTCACTTTGTGCTCTTGACCTCTCTGATAGGAGGGAAGGTGGGAACCAGTCCTAATACAGAGCATCTTAGTGGCAAGGAATTCCTGCTTCAAGCGTTATGGACCAAAACATGCTCCAGCCCTGTGAGCACAAAAGAGGCCAGGGCTCTAGATGAGGACATTCCTAGAGAGGAGAGAGCCCTGGGAATGCAATCCAGTCCCCACCAGCAGCCCTGCCCCTCAGGGGAGCAAAGATCCATAAAGGAGAGGTTTTTAGAATAAGGACTCTGGAGTTATATCATTGGGTTTGAGCCCTGTGTCCACTGTTTTCTGACTGTGACCTTGGGTAAGTTATTTTACCTCTCCAATCATTAGTTTCCCCATCTGTTGTTAGGAACAATGGATTCCTCTTAAGGTTCTTGCGAGGACTCGCCAAGCTATTACATGTAACGCACTTAGCATGGTGCCTGGCAACAGTGAGCATACAGTAAATGCTAGCCGTTGTTATTTGGGCCACTTTGGACTAGGAAGGAATTTGGGCCAGGTTGTGCCCAAGTCCACTGGACATCTTTAGTAAAATTCTCTTTTTCCCCTCCTGTTGGCACTCTCTGAATTCCATTTGCTGCCCCCCTGGGAATGCCTGGCTTCTACTCTCTCCATTATGACAGATGAGGAGGTAAGAACGCCCCTGGGAAGTTACTTCCCATCTTTCCGTGCTCCCCCTTATCCAAGTGCCTCTCTCACCCTTTAATGGAAGCAGATGTGAAAGGAGACAGACAGAGGTGCTCCCTATGGTTGGGCAGGTTGTTCACTGCACAAGGGCACCTGGCAGAGAAGCAGGGGCTGACATCTAGCCTGTGTTCCACTTGCCAAGCTGTGCACCTATGGGGCTGCATCTCCCCAGAGGGGAATTTACATGAAGGTACCAGAGCTAGTTGCAACGCTGGAGAGAAAGAGTAGAGACCTTTTGGCAAACGATGAATCCTGCCAAGTGCTCTGTGGGAAGGCTGTCTGGGAAGCGATAGGTTGGATCCATCCCCGCTTGGCTCTCCCCTCTCCAGCCTAGGGCGCTCCAGAAAGGGGACACTTTTCTGGGTTACACACTATTTGAGTCCTCAACTTGGAAAGGCACAAGGTGAACTCTGCTCTCGGCAGCCCTGTGTCCTGAATTTGGCAAAGAGTGTCCTGATTTCACAGTGCGTTGTTCCTATAAGTACCTTCATTCTTCTTGGTCCATGTTTGATAAGATAGTCCAAGCTCTTTTGCCTTCGTTCTTTCTCTTGCCATATCTCTCCCTTACCCAAAGTCCAGCATGGCCTCTAATGGACTAGCCCATTCATGGACTAGCCCAGGATGGACAGTTGACTACAGATGGAAAACAAATGAGATGTGTGCGTGGCAGGGGAGAACAGCCTGAACTCAGATAACAGAACAGCTGCAGGGGATGTGCCAGAAATGCGGCTGCCACCCCCTCTGCCATGGCTGCTTATCTAGCCCTGTGCCCTGAGCTCAGCTGTGGGTGGGAGCAGCTACTTTTAGAGATTATCTCCATGCAAGACAGTAAATCCTTCTCTCCCTCCTGCCTTTCTCTCTTCCTTCCTTTCTCCTTTTCTCCCTTCCTTCCATAAACAGTTTTTATTCAGATGCTTAGCACTCTGCTAGGCACTATTGAGGAAACCATTCAAGCCTCACAGCACACACATTCTTTGGCCTGGAGAAACTTACCATCTGGATGGGGAGATAAGACATATGGGCAGGAAACATTTAAACAACAATATGAAATAGTCTGTGCTCAAATGTTCAAATGAATGCAACAGACTGAATAAGTGCTCTTGGAGGGTCTTAGGAGAGAGGGAGTCAGCAGGGAATTTGCGGGGAGGCGGTCAGGTTACCCGCTGCTTCCTGAAGCCAGGGGGATATCTTAGCCAGCCTCTTGCTCACCCCTTGATGCAAACCTATACCTTTGGGAAGGGATTAGTATTTCCCCTCATTCAGGATATGATGCTTTTGACAGAGCAAGTTCCTCCCTGTTTTTCTCCAGCTTGCCCTCTTTCTTTATGCATCTTGTTTTAGTTTAGGAAGTCAAAAGCCTTGGCAGCAGGACGGCTCCTTCTCAAAATAGCTCTTATCCTGTCTTGATAATTGCAGCTCTCCAGCCTGTTCAGCAGCAGAGCTGCTCCCCAGAAGCTGGGAAGAGAAGACTCCCAGGCAGCGGGGCCTGCTGGTCTTCTCTGGATCTCTGGAAGTGGGTGGCATGGAGGTGGGCCCGGTACTCTCCCCACAGGGTGTGCAAGAGCTAGGCCTTCCTCAGACTGTTCCCTAGGCTGCATGGCCCACAGGCAGTCCCAGGATGAAGACTCTGTGGTGCTGGTGTCCAAGGCCTCTGGTTCCTCTCATCTAGGAATGGTTGGCTGTGGAGTCTGGTGCAGATCCCATTCCCGGCAGGAATTCTCTGGTGGCCCAGCCATGGCGCCTGGCTCGTGGATGGCAGCCTGTTTGTCGCTGAGCTTCACAAGCCCTTCTGGGTCCACAGCTGGGGACGGAGCGTGATTCAGCCTCCTCCCAGGCGGCCCCTCAAGACCTTTCTGTCTAAGGAGCAGGGTAGACGGATGCTTCTCATCCTTGGATTGGGACATTAGGGACTGGAGTCTTCCCGGAGGAGGTTATGCTGGACTGAGGGAAACATTCCTGGTGGGGTTTTTTTTGGTATCAGAACTAGCAGAAGCTCAATAGGAAGGTCCTGAGGGTGCCCTATGCGGTCAGCGGGGGCTGTCTTCTCACACAACCCTGGGGAATTCCCTGGAATAAAGCAGCTCTTGTTGGGAGGGGCTGCCCTGGTCCCAAGATCCTGTGTCCTCAAGGCACCTAACCTACTCACCCTTAGATGTGCTGTCAGGGAACAAGGTGGTCTACTCCCTGCTGTATCAATTATGCACGGAATCAACTCTGGAAAACAGCAGGAACAAGAAGAGGCTGTTTCAGTGATGCCTAAGGCAGACTTCAGTATCTTAAGGGTGACATGTCATTTGTCCCCGGGGGATGGGATGGCCAGCCTCCTCTTGGCTCCTGAGTCACAGGGAAGTTTTGCTCAGGTAGACTAACCTGGCAAGGAAGAACCCAGAGCCTCAGAGCAGCACAGGGAGACTCCGCATTCCTGGGGATGTTAACAGAATCCTAGGATATGGGCTGTCTGGAGGGAACCCCAGAATCATTTTCCTACCCCCTCATTTTCTCTTGCTTTGTACAGAGGCTCATAGTTGAAAGGGAAGGGGGTTTTTGAAAGGATGGAGCAGAGCTGCTGAAAATGGGGCAGGGCACCTCGGGAGGCTTTTCATAGCAGCCTGACCCTCGCTACCCCGCTGCTTTTCCTGTCAGATGGTGCCTTGTTCACTGCAGCTATCATGGGCAGTCAAGCCCAGAGCAGGATGGGAGGCTGGAGACCTCTGGCCCAGACTTGCTATTTTGGGGACAGGCTAGGTTGACCAACTCATCAGGGTTTGCCCCGGGTGTTCCTGACTTTAACATTGAAAGTCTTGCATCCTGGGAACTCCCTGAGTCCTGAGCAAACCGGGACCGTTGGTCAGCCTAGGACAGATGGTGTGGTATGCCTCAGCAAGAGCCTCTGGAAGCACAGGGCAGGGGGGTAATGTCCTACCTCCACCGGGAGACGTGGGCAGATTACTCCCTCTGTCCGTAC
Organism: Balaenoptera musculus; assembly: GCF_009873245.2. Lineage (NCBI taxonomy): Eukaryota > Metazoa > Chordata > Mammalia > Artiodactyla > Balaenopteridae > Balaenoptera > Balaenoptera musculus. The sequence goes on along the minus strand of NC_045804.1, from coordinate 34,261,717 downwards.
AATGAGGGCAGGAAAATGCTATGCCTTCTTCCCGAGCTTGATGGCAGAATCCCTTCATGTTTTTGTTCTGCCCAGAATGAGCACACACAGGGAAGAATCAGCCACGTCCATTTTGGACTTTCTAGTGTATTTCCAGAAGCTACTTGGTTCCCTGCCTGGAGCCCATCTCCAACATTACACATTTCTATCAGAGTAGTTTGGTGCTGTTTAAAATGGTGGGTTTTTCAGGTAAGAAGAGAGACAGTGGGCCTGAGTAGACTAGGGAGCTTGGCTTCAGAGGGTAGGTGCATACTCAAATGAGGAAGCCAATCTGTAACACAGAAGCCATCTGACAGCTGCTCAGCCAGAAGAAGGCTGTCCTGAGTGACAGAAATGATCATGTCCCTTCACCCTCCTCTGCTCAGCTGCCTTTGGCCCAGCTGCCATGAGGGGAGAAGCAAGAGACAGCTGCACCTTGGGGGCTGAATGCAGGCCTGGAGGAGGGGGACAGAATGCAAGGCAGCTCCTGAGGGAAGCTCAGACTCTGACACTGTAGATGGAAGGACTGGATCAGCCAAAGTCATTTCCTTGGCACACCTACCACAGGCAAAGTCATCTAGCTCCAGGGGTCTCAACAGTGGCTGTTTTGGGGAATTGGGTTCAGTGAGTCTGAAACCAAGACCTGTTTTCTAGACATAGAGTGGTGTCTAGCTGGAGAAGCTGACTCCACAGTTGGTGGCAGCATGGTCATTCCAGTGTCACTTTAGACTAAGGCTTTTCTCCCATCCCTCTACACCCATTACACGTGCACATGCTCATTCTTTGGAGGGAAGGCATTTGAAATAGTCACAGTTGACAGTTGCTAGTTTGGTGTTGATAATTTCGGTGTTAGCTGAGATAATAGCCGCCATTCATTTTAGTGATTATACCAGCGCTAAGTGTATTGCCTTAGTGAATCTTCACAGCAAACCTATGAGGTAGACTTTTTCTCCCTATTTCACAGATGAAGACACCGAGGCCCAGAGCTTGCTCATCAATGCCTGGAGCGCTCTAGGGAGCATCTTGCCCCAGGGGTTCGTATGTGGTGTATAAACTCTTTTTCTGTAGTCACATATTCCTGGAAGATAACTTCGTGATATTTCAGTAGCACCGTTAGATATCAAGAATTGTGAGAGGAAAGGTTGTAGTGGGGGTAACATCTGGGTCTCTGCGTTTGAACTGAGAGGCTGGGAGGTCAGCGTGAGCTGGTAAACAGCCAGAATGAAGGGCAGGTTATGGGTCAGCGAAGCCCATAGCCTCAAGGCTTGTCTGTACTCCAAAATCAGAGTGGAAACTAAGCAATGATTCCTCTCGGTCAATCCATATTGATCAGACATCTCTTGGGGGCAGAGGCCTGATCACCCAGGCAGACATCGGGTGACAGATTCACTGAGTTGAAGTGAGTAGAGGTTAAAATAGAAAACATACTCCCTGTCCTTGAGGGGCTTGTGGTTAATTTGGAGAGAAAAGTATACAGATGGGTCACTTGAAAGGAAGTGAATATCAAAGGGCAAACAAAGTCCAGGGTAACGAGTCAGCAAAGCTTCCAGCATGGAGGCACTTGGAGGGTAAACACCAGGGGCAGACAGATTTGGGCTCAGTATAGTGAAGACCTTGGCAACTCACCACCCAAAGATTGAAGGGCAGCTGTTAGAGTCAGTGAGTTTTTGGCCATGGAAGATATTCGAGCAGAAGCTAGAAGGTCAAGGGAGGGGGACTTGAAGGGAGTCAGACATGCAGGGGGTAGTGGTATTAGGAGGTGTGTAAGTCCCTTCCATCCCTGAGCCTCCTGTGCCCTGCCCTGCCGCAGAGAGGATGTTGGAAGGGCCCTCTGGCTGGCTTCTATCACCCTGCTGGCTCTGGAACTGTCCCTTGCTGCGGCCGTTCAGCAGGTGCCAGGAAACTGTGTTCCCTGACCTTGCCACCCACATCTCATGCCTGCCCCAGAATCATGGGACACTGGGGAGCAATAAGGGAAGGAGTGAGGCTTAGGATATTTTGGTTTCTTGCCTTTGCACAGACCTTGCTGGACAGACTGGCTAAGGTTTCCTTGAAAGACACAAGCCAGTGATAGATAGACGTTTGGCTCCACCAGGGCTCTCTGACTGTATCATCACTGACTCAACACCTCTGGGGCAGAGGTACTATTAGCTCTTGCACCACTTAAGGGGAACTGCTACCGAGAGGCAAATGTGGCCTTTGCTAGTCAGGCAGATCTGAAATCCTGATTTCTGGTGGTAATTACTCTTTATTCTTGACTTTGAACCTGGGTCCTGGCTTGGCCCAAGTGCAGCATCCTTGTTTGCCATCACTGTGCCATATACCCTTCACCCATGGGTGGGCAGGAAAGATCCAGTGGAGCGGGGGCCAGGAGGTTTTCCGTAAAGACCATGTTAGCCTGATCTAAGTAGAGGGAACCCAGGACAGCAGACTGGGGCCGTGGTTGCTGATATGAGTTTCCCAGAAGAATCACCCTCTGTGCAAGGTATGTGTCGACTCTCCAGACGCTTGGCTTGAATACCCCACCCCAGCAGTGCCCCGGAAATTGTACCCTAGTCAAGGACATCAATGACTGGTGGGATGTTGAATTTCTTCCTTCCTTTCTTCCTTCCTTCCTTCCTTCCTCCCTTCCTCCCTTCCTTTCTTTTCTGCCTGCATGGCTTGCGGGATCTCAGTTCCCCAACCAGGGACTGAACCCAGGCCCCAGCAGTGAAAGCCGGGAATCTTAACCACTAGGCCACCAGGGAACTCCCGGGATGTTGAATTTCAAGAGAGAACCAGAGCTCCAAGAGCTGAGGCAAGGCTGGCCAGACAACCTGCTGGCTGGAGGTGGCACAGAGCACACAGTGACCAGTGACTCACACAAGGGCTGCTATATCTCAGCCCTGCTTCTGACCAAGTGTCAGACTCTACCTGTCCCAATATACAACATGAGAGCTGGAGTTGAGGGTAGAACAATCCTCTCTTTCAACGGGGGAAACAGAAGCACAGGGAGGGGAAGGGACTTTCAGGCAGTGAGATAATTGCCAGAGCTGGCATGGGGACTTACTCCCAGGCCAAGTTCTCATGGAGACCCCTGAATTGCTGCAGGGCTAGCATGCGGGGTTGTATAGGTAGAGTGACCCAGAGTCTACCTTAGGCTTTTATTTTGCCCAGCCCATGCTTCATGTTGGGCCTGTGACCATCAAGACCACAAGATTCTTGGCTTGGAGATGAGTTCCATGGTCCCTTCCTCTTTTGGGGCCTCACTTCCTTCAAAGCAAGCTGGCACCAACATGCGTTAGGAAACACAGGGCTCTCTGGGGTCCGGGCAGCAGGTGCCAGAGCAGAGCTGGGATTCCAGCTGCAGCTGAGGATGAGCTGCTAGCTGAGATGTGTTTGTGTCTACACTTGAGCAGCAGCCAGAACTGGGGGAAGGAGGGACATTATGATTGTGGAAAACAAGGCTTTGTGATAGGGCCTGTCTTCCTTGACATAGGCTTTCTCCCTTGGGCCCAGCACCCACAGTCCAGGCCTTGCAGACTGAAGCATCCAAGAGGCATTCTTTTTTTTTTTTAAATTTATTTATTTATTATTTATTTTGGCTGCGCTTGGTCTTAGTTGCGGCACGCAGGATCTTTGTTGCGGCATGCGAACTCCTAGTTGCAGCATGCATGCGGGATCTAGTTCCCCAACCAGGGATCGAACCCGGGCTCCCTGCACTTCTTTAAGCAATGACACCCCTTCTATCCTCCAGCCCACCATTGCCAAATATTCAATAGCAGCCCCATGTTTTCTGAACCTGATCTCACCTGTGGTACCCAGGCCCCCTCCCTCTCTCTGCTGAGTTTTGACGGATCCCAACCAAGACCACTGGGTCACGGATCAGACTGAAATAGTGTAGGCAGGCCTCTGGCACTTCTACCAATAGAGGGAGGGGGCCATGCCTGTGGCCTCAGTTTTGTCTAAAGTGTATTCAAGCCAGTCAGTCTGCCCTGGAAGAGGACTCTTGGAAGCCAGGGAGGGGCATGCCGCTGGAAACTTCCGCAGAAGCCTGACCAGCTCAGACCTGTATTAGCTCAGGAAATCCCCACCAACTCCCCACCCCCTAAGCATCTATCTTCTCCTAGCTGCTGCTGACCCTTCTGAGCCTCTAATGCCTCTAAAGCTGCTGGGGCATCTGTTCCCACAGCATCTCACCTGCTTGCCCAGCATGGCCTCCCCTGAGGCCCTCGCCACCTTCCACAGCCACAGGCAAGGCTTCACTGCCCCGGAAAGGCCACTCAGCCTCTCCCTTCCATTCTTCCAACAGATGATCCCAGCATAATTTATGCAGCAAATCCTCTTTAATCTTTAATCTAGGGTCCTGCACGAAGGGAACCTCCTGTCTCTTCTTCACAGCTTGGCTGGAGGTGGAGATTGTCTGGCATTCCACCTTAGGAGGTGTACAGAGGGTATGGACAATCGGTAACTTGGACATCAGCTGGGTTCAACTCCCACAAACCTTGTGGGCTCTCCGGGGTAACTGATCCGTTCTCTCCAACCTGTGAGGCAAACTCCCCTCTCCTTCCAAAGGTTTCTTCTCCTGGGGATACCAGGTGGGCCCTTCCTTTTTCTTTGGGGACTGGCTCAAGCCCCCACGGTGCTGCGCTGCCTGTGCAGGCCACTCTTTAGGGGCTGAGTAAGGAAGAGCCAAGTGACCAGCGAAGCCGTCCCGAGCGCCTCTCCGCACCCTGTCTCCGGGGGTCGAGAGCTGCAAAGCCCCAGGGCGGGCCGGCCGCCCCTTGCCCAGCCGCCCCTTGCCCAGCCTGCGCCGGCTCCCCGCGCCGCGGAGGTGCAGGCCCCGCCCCGGGGCCGCCCAGCCCAGCCCCGCCCCCGCCGCCGCGCCCCGCCCCCGGCCGGTCCGCTCTCGGGGCGGCGGGCGGGGGCAGGCGGTGTGGCGAGGTCGGCACGCAGCTCTGGCCGCGGGTCGCTCGGGCGCTGTCCAGGCGGAGCCGGCCCGGCCCGGGCTGCAGCCATGGTAAGGCTGGCGGGCGCGGGGCGGGGCCGGGCGCGCAGGGCCCGCCGCTCCCGGGCGGCTTCGCCGAGACCCGCGGCGCCGCAGTCCAGGCTGTGCGGGGCGGGAGGCGCTGTCGCCTGCCGCGGGCACAGGCAGGCTGGCGGACGGCGCTGCGTCGCTGCTCCCAAGTTTCTTCTTCTGATGCGAGCAGACATGGAGTGGGCCCCGGCCACCGGGGTGCTGCCCCATTCTTGGACGAAGGGGTGGGTCCGTGCTGGGTGGGGAGGGGCGCCGGCTGAGACGCGCTGGTGGGCTGGGGTGAGTGAGTCAGGCAGGGGTGGAGGTGAGGGTCCCCACCCTTGCCTGGGTCAGCTGTTACCTGGGTGACTCTTCCTCGCCCACCTACCCTGGGCTCAGGGACCAGCACCAACTTCCTTGGAAAACACACACAGGAGGCCCGCAAACACTGCCTGACTCCCTAGGAGGGATGGTGAGACGCTTGGGCCCTCCCTTCCCACAACACCGTCTGCCCAGGGACCTCGGAGAGAGGGAGGCCCAGCCACCATCCTACCCCGTGGGATCAGCTATATCCCTCTGCCTCTGAGACAGGAACCATGGGGAATCTTCCTCCTGCTGCATCCTACCCCCTCCCCCGAAACCAGGTTCCTCTGCAGTGATGCAGGGTGGAGGGAACTCATTCCTGCCACCTGCCTGTGGTGGGAGGAGAAACAGTAACCCCAGCCAACCTCCCTGAAGACCCCCCAGGTAGGAAGTTTTGATGTTTGGCTGTGAGGGTGCAAGCTCTTTTCCTGCCATCATTGCTAGAGCCTGCCACAAACACATTATGCTGAGTGTCAGGGCCTCCAGGCCCTATGCCAGCTTCTCCTCCCAGTCTGGAAGCCCCCTAGCCTTTGCTCTCTGCATTGGGAAGCACAGGCTGTTTACAGCAGGAGGAGATCCGTGACCAGCCTGTGGGGCAGGATGTTGGCTGTGGGCAGCCTCCAGAAAGGAACTCCCTGGGCCCTGTGGAATCAGAAGCTTCCAGGTCTAGAAAGGCCAACCTTTTGGGCTCTTCTCTCTCAAGCTGTGTCCAGGCCGAGGCCCAAGTCTTGGCCAGGAAGTCTTGGTGACACTGTGACCTTCCCCAAAGTGGGGTTTCCTGGGAGAGGCCAAGTGGTGCCTGCCTTTATCCCTGCCCCCATCCTTCTCCTCACATGGGGACGGACAGACTGATTGTACCAGGGATGGAAGCCTGGGGGAGCACTGATTGTTCTTAGTGCCAAGTGTCCCTAGTGCAGGGGCCGAGAGGGGCTTTTTCTGCCACACACTAAGTTCAGTTCAGCTGAGGTCTTGGTGCTTCAACTTGGCTGAGGCCACCCTGTTCCTCTGTATTTAAAGGCACCCCGTCACCACCAGAGTCCTCAGCCTCAGGCCCCTGCCTCAAGCCAGCCCAGTCCTTAAGCTGACTGGGTTCATGTCAAGCCAGACTTCTCTATGAGGGTCACTTTGTGAAAGGAGATCAGGCACCCAGCTGCTTCAGAGATCAGTGGGGAGAGCTCCCCAGCCCAGGAGCCCCAGGGGTTTTTAATTGGCATGCAGAAAGAATGACTTGGCTAACATTAATAACCATCCTGTGACTTGAGATGTACCTTCTCTCCCCAGGTTCAAAGCAGCTTGAGGTATCTGTCATCTGGGAGTGCTTTCTTTCCCCAGCCTTCCTGGGAGGCAAGGAAGGGCCATTCACAACTGGACATTAAGGCCCTGAAATTAAGACACTACTCAAAATCACAAAGGGTATTTCTAGCCAAACCAGAAACACTGGCCTCCTGACTCCTAGTCAAGTGCTCCATCTGCACACTCCCAGTTAGGCCCCTCAATTTGTCTCCCACCTAATCGGCAACTTTGAAGCCTCTGGGATCCCAGTCTCTCCTTGACCTGAACTCATGCCCCTCAGAGACCAAGTGTTAGCAGCTCCCCTGCTGACTCTCTGAAAGTGATGGGGTGATGAAAGTGATACAGGTCCCCATGAGTCAGAGGTCAGGTATCCTAGGATGGGAGGAGTCCCTGCAGCAAAGGCCTCTCCGTGGCTGGGGCTCTCTGCAGGGAAATCTAGGGGCAGATTTCTGAAGGCAGTGAGGTTCTCCAATGAGAGGACACAGAGGGACACTGGGAAGAAAAGTGGGGCCATTCCTAAGAGAACATACACCCAGGGGATTATAGGACACCCCCCACTACTTCAGCACTGCTTGAAGTTAAGGTGAAAGAGATTGGAATCCTTTGGGACCGGAGTCTCCTGGGTAGCTGCCCCATGTACTGATGGACCAGCTCACCTTGGGGACAGGTCTCAACCCTCTGACAGGCCTCAGTGTCCTTGGGGGTTACAGGAGAGGCCAAGTGGATCAAGAGCCTGTGTTGCAGACAGACTTGGGAGGCTGGTGCTGTGCCCATCGGGGTAGGCAGCGGGCAGGCATCATGGGGCAGCCAATCAGAGGAGGAGGGGACTGCAGAAAAAACGAGTGATCCTGCTGCAGCTGAGCTGTCCGTGGAGGGTGGGAGCCAAGGGAAGGGAGGAGGAGGGGTTGGGGAAGGACATTCCACAGGCTTTTTTGGCCCCTGACAGAGACAGGGGGGTCAGAGAGAAAGGGAAAGGAGCAAGTCAGGACGCTGGATTACAACAAGAGCATCAAGACCAGGCTGTTTCTGTGTGTGAGGAACTTTTCTTGGGAGATAAAATTAGACCTAGAGCTTGCTGACAGGGAGTCTGAAGCGTGGGACATGGACCGTTCACTGGGATGGCAAGGCAGTTCTGTCCCTGAGGACAGAACTGAAGCTGGGGTAAGGTGCTGCTCTGGGAGATGGGTGGACCTGCCCTGTCTTCCCCCTGCATTGGCTGGGATTGGGGGTCAAAGTCAGAAAATGATTTGGTCACTGGTGGAGCCGGGGGCAGGGAAGGACAGACAGGAGGTGAGGCCCCTCGTGTCCTGACTCCTTGTCTAGAGCCCCTGTGGGCCCCTCCGTGCTGATGAGCAGCTCCCTGGCATGGAGAGTGGTGCTGGGTTCCTGGTGACGCTACTTGAAGATTGCAAGGGCTGGGGGTCTCCATCAGTGCCTTCCCTTCTCCCTTGCTGCCCTGCTGCTCAGTGCCCCTGGGGAAAACCAGGCGGAGTGCAGTCCTCTCTCTCCCACCCTCAGCCTGACCCCCAGACCGACTGCTGGGTCACTGTGGGGTTGTGCAGAGGGGCAGGATTTCCCCGAATTCCCCAGACTCTTCAGCTGCCAGTAAACAAGACCTGCCACCCCCAGCCCCATCCCTTCTCTGTTGCCATATAATTAATCGTCCAAGCTGGGACACTTTGCAGAGTGAAAAGGGGCAATTATGCCAGAACAACAAACATAAACTGGGATGTATGGTCACCCCACCGGCCCCCACAAATACTGTGGGTAAGAAAAAGCCTGTTGGGTCAGGCTTGCCTCAGGACGGTCTCTTCTGGCCACTTGGCCCCTACCTGCTGGTTCCAGTTTCCATCTAAAAGACCCCTTTTCCTGTCTAGGCAAGCCCTGGAGACTACGGCTATCAGCAGGTATGGGGACTTGAGAGGCCACAGCCTGGAAGTAGCTCTTAGGGGACATTCCCCTCTAGCCTCCCCCTCCAGTCCCTTCCCTCTGCATAAACCTGGCAGCGTGACTGCATCCCTCAGTTCTTCCCTTTGTAAAACGGGGGCCTGCAGGAAGGCCGCGGCCATGTTATCTCCCCTCACCCTGGCTGGGACTCCGCAGTGGCCTGGGGTAGCCCCCGCTGGCTTGGCTGATTCCCAGAGGGTGAGTCAGACTGTGAAGCTGGCCCTTGTCCGTTGTCTGGGGGAGGCACGTGGGTTTTGTGAGGCCGAGCTGAGCCCAGCACCGCCAGGCACTCCGCAACGGGGGCTGGCCCCAAAGGGAGAGAGAGGAGGCATTAGGGTCTGGAGCTGAGGGTCAGAGTAGGGGGGGGGGTGGCCTGTCTTCCCAGCTGGAGATGGAGTGGAGCAGGTCTCCACAGAGGAGCCAGCCCCCACCACCCCCGGCCTACCACCCGTGTGGTTCACAGTTGAGACCAGACCCCCTCCTGCACCGCAGGCTAAAGCCTATCTCTGGGCACAGGGGGCAAGGGGCAGCTGCGGGTGCTTCCCCCTACACATCCCTCACAGTTGGGGGCTGTCAGAAGTGTCCTTCTGTCCTCCCTCACCTGGTCCCTCCCAGCTCCCCTTCACCCACACCCAGCATCCACTGGCAGGTTTCCCCTTCGCTCCTGGGGCCCAGGCTCAGGCTCTGTGTGGCTCAGTGTCTGGAATAAGGGGGGTCAGGTCAGCTGTACTGAGTTCTGGGCAGTGAGTCCTGGGGAGTGAGCACCTCCAGTAGAGTCTGCACCTCAGTCCCAGAGCTCAGCGACTGCAGTGACAGGAGGCGAAGAGACCCCTGCTGGCTCCTGATTTGCCTGGGGCTGGCAGCTCCCTTCTCCCCCGCCCTCACTCCTTCCTGCCCCTACCCCGTTCTGGCTGTCTGCACTCTCCTTGAGTCCTGAGCCTCATTCTCCTCTCGGCTCTAATGCCTCTGTCTGCTGCCCCTCATTCGGCCTGACTTCCTGGCCTTTGGGGCAGTCCCTGGTCCTGGCTCGAAAGGGCAGCCTCAAAAAGCACCCTGTTGAGAGGGAGCATTGGGGCTGGAGCTACTCAGTTCCCCAGAGCACTTTGCAAGGGCTCTGGGGGCTGCCCAGGGCTGCTGCGGGACCCAGGGCCTTTCCTGACGTCTTGGACCCTTGGACCAGGGAGGCGTGTGAGCAGTTGCGGGAGGGATGGTGAGCGCTTCCTCTGGCTTGGCCGCCTGTGCAGTTTCTTTCCTTTCTAACCATAAGTGCTTTCCTTTCTCCCTCTTGCCTTCTCCTGTCTTCCTCCTTCATTCTTCCCTTCCTGCCACCTGCCCGCCTACCCCCCCCCCCCACCCCGAACCCTCAGATTAAGCGCTTTCTGGAGGACGCGGATGATGCAGAATTGAACAAGTTCGTGAAGGATTTCCCAGGAAGCGAGACCTACCACCAACCAGAGGCCAAGACCTGGGTGTCCAGGCCCCAAATCCTGGAGCCGAGGCCCCAGGCCTCGGACCTCTGCCAGGATGACCTGGAGTTCAGACCCCCTTCGTGGCCCCAGCCCTCTGACAGCCAGCAGTACATCTCTGCCTCAGACCCTCTCAGCCCCTCAGCCCGGCCCCGCAGCCCGTGGGGCAAGCTCGATCCCTATGACTCCTCTGAGGTAGAGCCTCCAGCCCTGCCCTTGCCTTTCAGTGGGCTGGTGCAGGAGGACCCAGGGAGGGAGCAGAGGGAGCCCGAGTGTGTGTGGACGTGCACGCGTGTGTGTGTGTGTGTGTGTGTGTGTGTGTGTGTGCACGCATGTGCGTGCTGAGCTGGAGCCCCTCTCTGTCCTGTGTTGGCCCCAACTCTGTGGTGTCACCCCCCAGGTACGCTGGAAACTGACAATATCAGCAGGGACAGGAACCCAGCTGGTAGCCCCAGATGGGGCCTCAAAGGAGCCTGGCACTGCTCCTTCAGGCTGGCGTTGGGTCCTGGGGTTCTTCTGCCTCCACCCTGATGCACTCTGCCTTCTCGTCCACTAGGATGACAAGGAGTATGTGGGCTTTGCGACCCTCCCCAATCAAGTCCACCGAAAGTCCGTGAAGAAAGGTTTTGACTTTACCCTCATGGTGGCAGGTAGAGCAGGGGCGGGGCAGGGCAGGGCTGGGCAAGAGGTGTTTCAAGTGGGGATGGTCTATATGTGGGGAGTGGGTATGGGTAGGGCAGGAGAAAGCCAGGGGCTGTGCCTTTTTTGCAAAATAGCTGGGAGACATGGGTGGCCAAAAGTATGTATACGTTGCAGGGGAGGGGGTGGTGACGAGGTACAAAGAACATTTAACCCTCAGTTTTCTAGTAGTTGCCTTTCTCTGTGTGACCTTGGGCAATCTCTTATCCTCTCTGGGCCTCATCCAAATGAGAAGGCTGGACGAGCTCTTGCCTCTTGGTTACAGATCTGATTTGGTGCCTCTGTCCTCTCTCCCCTGTCAGGAGAGTCTGGTCTGGGGAAATCCACTCTCGTCAATAGCCTCTTCCTCACTGATCTGTACCGGGACCGGAAACTCCTCAGTGCTGAAGGTGAGGAAAGGAGAGGAGCATGGAGACAGGCAGGCAGAGCTGACTTGGGAAATCGAACTGACTGCAGGCTCTGAGGGATGGGGCCTTCCCCAGCATGCAGGGAGCCGTGGCTTCCTAGAGAGACTGCCGGCATCTCTCTGTAGGCCTATTTAGCCTGGCAGCCCACCAGCCAGCTCCCTAAAGATTTGGGTGCCGAAGCAGGGCAGGGACCAGAATCCTGCTCTTGGAGTGAGTCTCTGACCCCCAAAGGATTCCAGGAATCCGAGAAAAGAGCCGGGAGCAGAGAAAAGGCTGGGGCCAGAGCCAACAGCCACCGGCATTTCCTGTGTTGGGAAATGTGCTCCTTGCTGGTTCCCAGAGAACAGGCCCCCAGGCAGCCCCCGGGGGCGGGAAGGGGGGCAGTGTGGGTGAGGCAGTCTGGGCAGCACTGGCTGGGGTGGGTGGTGTGTCCTGACTGGGCAGGTCCTTGCCCTTGCCCTGGCCTCAGTTTCCCCCTTCTCCAGAGCGGATCATGCAAACAGTGGAGATCACTAAACATGCAGTGGACATAGAAGAGAAGGGTGTGAAGCTGCGGCTCACCATTGTGGACACACCGGGTTTTGGGGATGCGGTCAACAACACAGAGTGGTATGTCTGACCAAGCACAGCCCCTGCCCCGACCCCTACCAACTCCGTACACACACACAGGGGCGCACATAGGCTCAGACACACCCACAATTGTCAAGAGGAAGGGGTTTGTGCCCTCGAGCGTGCCACTGCCCTTTACCGGACAGCTGTCTCCTCTGTAAAGTGAGAGGGAAGGCCTTGGAACAGATGATCTCTAATGTTCCGTTGACTTGACCCACAATTCTAGAATGGGGTTGAGGACACAGATAGGAAAGAAGAGCCTCAAGAAAGCAAACACATGTGAAAACGTGTAGCACAGAGCCTGACATATAGTAGGTGGTCAGTAGTTGTCACTGTCCCTCCTTCCATTCCTTTCACCAGCAACATTTTAGTTGCTACAAGCAAGTTATTAAAGGCGTGAGAGTGCGTGGAGGGAGGGGTGAGGGGAGAAATAAGAGGCAAAGGGTGGAACTTTGTTTAAACTCCCAGGACCCTCTAGGCCACCTGTCAAAATAAAAGGTGGCTTGCCAGCCCCACCGCAATCATCCCTGACATTTTTTTCAGGAACTAGAAGGATGCTTAGATAATGGTCAGTCAGACAGACCTGAGTAGATGAGGAGAATGGGTGATAAGGACAGGAGAAAAGGTGATGCCTTTGATGAGGGAGTTAGGCAGGGCGGTGCTGAGACACCTAGACTGAGAGTTCAGATCTTGATTCAGCATTTAGGAACTGCGTGATCTTGAGCAAATGACCACATTCCCATTTCTTCAACTGAAAATGCTGGCCTTACCACCTCACCCAGTTGATCTGAAAATCAACCCAGAAAGATGCATGTGAATATGCATTAAAGATGTACAGTTTTTACAGGGCTGTGTACATTATACTCATGAATATTAAGATGATAATGTCAGGATCAGTGAAACATAAAAGTGTGGGGTCCCCTGTTCAAAATGATTAAGAATTTCAGCATGGCCACAGCAGAGAATAAACCAAATGTGGGCCTCTCTGAGTGCAGGGCCCCAGTATGACTGCACGGGTCACACGCCCAGGAAGCTGACCCTGTATAATTGCCTCACAGACTGATCAGACCCTTACGGACCTTTCTGTGCTCTGAACCACTACCCCCTCCATTTGTGCTTGATCATTACAACATGTGACTTTCGGCTCAGCACACTGGTTCATCTTCAACTTCATGATCGAAGCCTTGAGGGGAAGGCCACTTCTTACATTCTTGCCACACACTGTGCTGGTACATGGTGCATGGTCTCTGTAAGTAGTCCTGCTGGATTGAGGTGGTCTCCAGTCATCACCACCCTTCCGGATCTGGGACTACGTCTCAGCAAACTGGGCTCGCCCTGAAACTCGAGCCCCAACCGGCACCTGCTTCCTACTTTAGCAAGTATCACTCTCTCCTTCAATCAGTCTACTTACCTCCTCTTGCCTTCCATAATAATAATAATTTCACTTGCCTGGCACCTCACAGTTTACAGTGTACCACCACATATACTCATTTAGTCAACCAGCAGGAATTTATTGAGCACAGACGAGGTGTCCAGCCTGTGCTGGACATGTTAAGGGATGCAGAACAAGTGTGAATAATCCTTGTCACTGGGAGGCTTACAGTCTAGTGGCAGTGGGAGTGGGGGAGTGGGGGGGGGGGCAGCAGGTCTCTAACGTGTGTCAATCAGGTAAAAACTTAGGTTAGTAAATGAGTTGGGCTTTGTGGTGGCAAACACACTGAACTAGGAGTCAGAAGGCCAGGGGCTTGAGTGGGTAGAGAATTTGCTAGCTAAAGTGATCTGGATTAAGTCTCTTAGCAGCTCTGGATTTAGCTTCTTCATGTATGAAATGAGAATAATGATGCTCATAATGTCCACCCATCAGGGCACCTATCAGTGAGGATGAAACTCAATAACAGAAGAGCAAGAGACTTGAAAATTGAGGTTGCTGAATATATATATATATATATATATATATATATATATAACTTCTGTGTGTGGTGAAGGGAAGGGGAGAGCAGTGTGCATTGCTGTAGTCACAGGAGCCTTCATGGAAGAGATGGTTCTTGGATATGGCTTTGAAGGATGGAGTGGGCTTGGAGAGGTGGAGGAGAGGATGGAACCACATGAACAAAGGCTCTGAGGCTGAACTGTGAACCTGACTTAGGGCTGCCCTGGCCTCCAGTTGGTTTTCACCTGCCAGCACCTTGCTAGTCTTATTGCTTTGTTTGGTCACCTGGGCTCTTTTCCGTTCATCAAGCTAGTATTTATTGACCTCTGTCTGTGTGCTTAGTCTGATTTTCTATCAGGATGTTTGAGATGCACCCCTGTCCCACCCAGGTACCTCCCTGAAGATGTAATAAAGCAAGTCGGGGAGTAGCAAAGTCTTGAAAAGACTGCTCAGGGCGTGGGCTCCTTGCAGTCCCAGAGCTCACCAGGCAGCCCTCAATCCCAGTTTCTCTGCTTGTCTGTCCCTGCCCCAGCTGGAAGCCTGTGGCAGAATACATCGACCAGCAGTTTGAGCAGTATTTCCGAGATGAGAGTGGCCTGAACCGCAAGAACATCCAAGACAACAGGGTGCACTGCTGCCTGTACTTCATCTCGCCCTTCGGCCACGGGTATGGTCTGAGCCTGAGGCTCCTGACACCACCGGGTGTTGCCAAGGGAACAGGCCAAGAGCACCAGGGGCAGGGCTGCCACTAGCAGGTGGTCACAGTTTCCTGTTCCCCAGGCTCCGGCCATTGGATGTTGAATTTATGAAGGCCCTGCATCAGCGGGTCAACATCGTGCCTATCTTGGCAAAGGCGGACACACTGACACCTCCAGAAGTGGAGCGCAAGAAACGCAAAGTGAGGGAAGCTGGTGGGGGAGGGGAGCAGGTGGGCTTCTGGAAAGGATGGGGTCCCCAGAACTATGGGCCCCTCATGTGTTTGCCAGATCCGGGAGGAGATTGAGCACTTTGGAATCAAGGTCTACCAATTCCCAGACTGTGACTCTGACGAGGATGAGGACTTCAAATTACAGGACCAAGCCCTAAAGGTGGGGCCACCCCAGGGCATCCCTTTCCCATCTTGTTTCTTCTGGGCAGAAAAGGGAAGTAGAATTCTATATAAGGGTGGGCTATTGGGGTGGAAGAGGACCCTGGTTTCCTAGAATGAACCAGAGAAGATGAAGATAAAGGTGGAAAGGAACAGGTGAGAATGGGGGTGTTGACAGACACCCCTAACTTCTTCCAGGAAAGCATCCCATTTGCTGTAATTGGGAGCAACACTGTGGTAGAGGCCAGAGGGCGGCGAGTTCGGGGCCGGCTCTACCCCTGGGGCATTGTGGAAGGTAAAGCACTGAGCTTGTGACCAGGGTATCTCCTTGCCCTCAGTGGTTCTCCTCTACCCATGCCCCTGGCTGACCCCTAGCCTTGCTGTGCAGTGGAAAACCCAGGGCACTGCGACTTTGTGAAGCTGCGGACAATGCTGGTGCGTACTCACATGCAGGACCTGAAGGACGTGACACGGGAGACACATTATGAGAACTACCGGGCACAGTGCATCCAGAGCATGACCCGCCTGGTGGTGAAAGAACGGAATCGCAAGTATGGCCAAAGGCCAGGACAGAGCTGGCAGGGGTGGGGTCCCAAGCACGGCCTTGGGAGACAAAGCCCTTCCTTTGTTCTATAGGCTCTGGGCTCAATCCAAGCAGGTGCTGGGGTCTCCCTAGCCTTACCAACCCCCCTTTCCCCTCCCCCTCAGCAAACTGACTCGAGAGAGTGGTACCGACTTCCCCATTCCTGCTGTCCCACTAGGGACAGATCCAGAAACCGAGAGGCTGATCCGAGAGAAAGATGAGGAGGTGAGAGTTGGGTGGGACGGTAGGGGTTGCCAGCCTGAGAGGACCCCTGCTTAATCATAACCCTCAGTATCTCTTGGTTTGGGAATAGGAATATCCCTGGCCCTGGTACATATCTGGATCCTGGATTGGTAGCTTAGTGGTCCTACCCAGAGACTCCATCACACCTCAGGGCTACCAAGGCCCTGGCTGAAGGGATTAGAGGTTGGGGGCACTTCTCTAAATCTATAGGACTCTCTGAAAGGCCCAACTTTGATTCATGTGCCTGTTCCAGCTGCGACGGATGCAGGAGATGCTGCACAAAATCCAAAGACAGATGAAGGAGACCCATTAGCTGGCTTTCAGCCCTGGATATTTAAACGCTGCCTCTTTGTCCCACCTATGCCAGCCCCTCCCAGCACCAGCTCTGCTCAGGCCCCTGCAGCTGCTGCCACTTCGCCTTACATCCCTGCTGCCTCCCCAGAGACTCAGAGGAAATAAAGTTTAACAAATCTGTAGGTGGCTTCTGGTGTCACTGTCTGTATCTTTATAAATTTATTTATTTTATTTATTTATTTTTGGCTGCGTTGGGTCTTCGTTGCTGTGGGCGGGCTTTCTCTAGTTGCGGTGAGCAGGGGCTACTCTTCATTGTGGTGCACGGGCTTCTCATTGCAGTGGCTTCTCGTTGCGGAGCACAGGCTCTGGGCATGCAGGCTTCAGTAGTTGTGGCACGGGGGCTCAGTAGTTGTGGCTTGTGGGCTCTAGAAAGCAGGCTCAGTAGTTGTGGCGCACGGGCCTGGTTGCTCCACGGCATGTGGGATCTTCCCAGACCAGGGCTCGAACCCGTGTGCCCTGCATTGGCAGGCAGATTCTCAACCACTGCGCCACGAGGGAAGCCCCTGTTTTATTTTTTTAAATTTTTATATTATTTATTTATTTATTTTTTAATTTTATTTTTGGCTGCGTTGGGTCTTCGTTACTGCACGCGGGCTTTCTCTAGTTGAAGCGAGAGGGGGCTGCTCTTCATTGCGGTGCGTGGGCTTCTCATTGAAGTGGTTTCTCTTGTTGCAGAGCACAGGCTCTAGGCGCGCGGGCTTCAGTAGTTGGGGCACATGGGCTCAGTGGTTGTGGCTTGCAGGCTCTAGAGCGCAGGCCCAGTAGTTGTGGCACACGGGCTTAGTTGCTCTGCGGCAAGTGGGATCTTCCCAGACCAGGGCTCGAACTGTGTCCCCTGCATTGGCAGGCAGATTCTTAACCACTGCACCACCGGGGACGTCCCAACAAACACTGTTTTAAAACTTGGAGTTAAAGCACTGAACACAGGTAAGGTTCCAGTTTTCCTGGAATTTACTAAATGTAGTAAAAGTCCCAGTGTCCTGTAAGAGACACGTGAGGACATAATGGCCCTGGGGCCTGCTATTAAAGCATTCAGGCCCACTCCTGAACTGAAGCTATCGGTTAAGAATCTGAATCAACTGTTCTCCATTTCTGTCGGGTTGGTGGTATCTCGGGGCCACGGCGACCTCCAGCGGCCACCCACCGCCCTGCCGCCTGCTCTGGCTCCCCGTGAGAGAGAGGAAGGGAGGAGCGAAGAGCTAGATCCTCGGGAGAGTCCTATTCCCCACACCCTTTATAGACCAGAAGGTCGCAGCTAGCTCGTGGCAGTCTCAGTCCTATTTCTCAGGTGAGAGATCTTCTCAAAACTGAAGGCACCGTTCATTCAGGTCACGGAGAGCAGGGTCGGATCGCGGATGAAAAGTGAAGGTTGGAGGAACACGTCAAGGTGCGGAAGAAGGGAAACCCTCCCCCCCGCGCCAGTCGAAGACCCAGACGGAGCCTCAGGCCCAGCCCTCCCTCCTCTCTTAGCGTTCGGGGTCTTTCTCTCCCTTCCGGCTTTGGGACGGATGACCGCGGCAAAACCAAAACGGAAAATGGATGAACTAAGGTGCCACCGGAGATCTACTTGAGAAGTAACCCGGGGGCGGGATGGTCACCGGAAGCGGCTGTAAGGTCTCTGTCCCTACAAGGCCCCGCCTTCAATTGCGCTACCAGTAGGCGACAGACCGCCCCCACTTCCGGCCCCTGGAGCCTTAGCCAGCGGCCCCCCTTTTACTGTTCTCCCATTGGCTACCGCAGGGACGCGCTGTGATTTCCCATTGGTCGCGTCTTCTCTCCCGCGCCTCGCCTCCTCCCTCCAGGTACAGTTTCGTCTTCCGGCACCCGATAGGCTAAAGGCTGGGAGGGCGTCTGCCCCACTTGACCAATGAGCGGCGTGAAGAGTGAGGGCGGTGGCTGCGTGGTGGGGGGCAGGGCGGGACTTGGTGTGGCTATTGGCCAGGGTGGGCACAGGCCAGAGATAGGATTGGCTGGGGCGAGGGGCACCGTGGTGGGGTCGAAGCTGAGCGGCCTCCGCAGCTGCGGGAGACGGAAGTAGTGAGAGCGCGGCCTCGGAGGGTCGGGCGGACGCCACTTGGGTGAGTCACCGTGCCCCGTGCACTGCTAGTTTGGGAGCCACAACGACCGCGTCTTGCCCGGCCCCGCCCCGGCCCCACCGGCTTTCGTGAGCCCCGCCTTCTGTCATTCGGGGCTCCGCCTCCGAGTCTTTAGGCTCCGCCTCTAGAACCTGGGTACCTGGGCTCCCCTGTCAGCCTGACCCGCCCCCCCCCCCCCCCGCCCCGTGGCCAGACCACCTGGGTCCGGAAACCCTGGGCCTCCCAGGCCTGTCCTTGTCTCTCCCTCTCTCCGTTTCCCTGAGGCTGCTTGCCAGTGGGCGGTGAGGTAGCACCTCTGGCTTGCCGCTTGCTGGCTCCCCCATGGGGAGGGTGGGCTGTGATTACGGAGGCGGGTAGGGCCACAGATGGAGACTTTTATCCCCACAGCCTTCTGCGGGGCACTGCTGGACTGCCCCTGAGCTCGGATAGCAGGCATAAAGAAAAATGTCAGTGAAACCTGGGCCTGGTTCCCTAAGTGGTTCCCTAAGTGGGCCAAGGAGGCCCATCCTGACATTCCTGTTGCTTGGGCCCATTTGACAGGTACTGACTCTGAGGCCTGCACTGGCCTGATTCTGTCCCCGTTGTGTGGCCTCCTCCCACTAACCTGCACCCCACTTGGTGTCAAGTACACTCAGCAAGGCATGTCCAGCCCTGCTGCCTTCTGATCATAGGTTGTGGTCCCCTCCCTCTTGTCCTCTGCTCTGGACTCTGCCCCCAGCAAACAGGTCAGGTGGGTGCTACTCCCAGACTCAGAGGCTGGCAGAGCGCTCTTGTGGATTCATGTTCCCACCAGGGCCAGAAGTGAGCCCTGGTTGGGCAGTCTCTGTCTCTTCAGAGTTGCAGTTCTTTTGCTCTCCCACAAAGGACAGGGTTTGGAGTGTTTTACTTCTCTTTCTGGGACTGGGAATCAGGACTCTTGAGTCCTGCTCCAGAACTTGATGGCTGCCTTCATGCCCTGCAGAGTCGCTTGTTGCCTTCTCCTTATGTAGCTCCCATTGCCTCTGTCTAGCATGGTGACTTGTGGAGAGGCTGGAGAATCCAGCCTGCGAGGAAGGCAGATAAGAATTGTGGGGAAGTTCAGGAGGAGATGTGTGGCCTTTGTTGTTTCTATGGTGATGTTAATGTTGCTCTTTGTGCTCATGTTTCTCGGTCTCTTTACAGTGAGAAGCAGGTAGCCAGGACCCTCACCACGGTAGAATGGTGAGTACTCTTTCCTCAGACCACTGTGTTTTCTGTAATCCTTGTGTCTTTCTCCATGAAGCTGCCCGCCCCTCCTGGACCTTGAGCTCCAGGCTACTCTGTTCAGCAACTAAACAGGTTCATCTGCCCTGGAGATAAATTAGGGCTTCTTTAGGTTGCAAAACATCAGCCGATATACAGCACTGGGACGGGAAGCCTCTAGACGTCTTTTGTGGCCTGTGCTATGCCGTGCTTTCCCCACACTACCACTGGCTCCCTTAGCTCTTCATAATGGCCCTTCTCTTGCTTCTCCTGGTCCCTGGATGAAGCTCTCTGTTCTGGTCTGAAAAGCCAGGGCTCCTTTATATCAAGATCCTTGTACTTCCTACTGGGCCCCTTGAATATTGTGGGTGCTGTATCAGGAGTGACTCCACTGGAACTGTGGGGCTCCTCTAGCTCCAAGGTCCTGCTGTCTGTTAAGCTACTGTAGGCAACAGCTGACTGAATATATAGCAGGAGAGCACCCTCAAGATGCCCAGAATATCACTGGGGGCGGTGTGTATGTGTGTGTGTGTGTGTGTTATAATGATCCCATAAATTTTCCACTAACTGTAACTGCCTTTCTTTCACCCCAAGTTCAGGGAACCCCTTAACCCCTGAGAGCTCGGAGGAGGAAGCAGTGAGATGAGAAGGGAGTGGGGAGCTACAAGCCTGGGTCCAGACCAGGTCCTTGCTCTGGCTGTATCTCTTTAGTTCTTTCATGTGTCCCCTGTGCTTAGGGACAGGTCAAGGCATTCAGTTGGTGAGAGGACTCGCTCTTTTCCTCCACAGACACGTGGGTGTTTGGGGTGTGCGATATTGTTCTGGTCTCTTCTCAGAAAGCCTGCTGGTCCTGACCCCCACCAACTGATAGCCCCTTTCCTTTTTCTCTTCTGTGATACACTGAAAAGAGTCAGCCTGGTCTAATTTTGAATTCTAGCACCACCACTTAAATACTTCAGGTGAATTGCATACTTTCTCTGTAAGCCTGAAGTCTCATTTCTTTGGGAGTTGAATGGTTTTAGTGAGATAATGTTTGAAATATGTCCGGCTCATAGTAGGCGCTTAATAAAATGTCAGGTTTTTCTCCTATTCCTCCCTTCCCCCAAGACCAAAACCGAAACAAAAGCAATGGTTTCTGAAAGTTACCAGGGACAGGGAGTGTGGGGTTCCAAACGGTTCCTTCTGTGACTCTTGGTGACATTTTGAGCCTCTTATCACTGCCCCTTACTCTTTGGCTCTCTACCCAACTCCCTCCCTCCTCCATGAGTTTTGTTTTTGCATAGCTTCTGTGGTCCATAGTTCTAGCTCTTCTCTTTGCCAGCCTAAGAAATTCTTTCTCCTCCAAGAAGGACTTTCTTACCCAGAAGACACAGGATGTGAAACAAGGGGAGAGGTGGAGCTGAAGAAGTAGGGCTGGGTGGGGGCCTCGGAATAAAAAACCCAGAGAATTTCCCTGTCAGGAGTGTGTAATGACCAAACTGGCACTAGACCAGTGTCCATTCTAAGGGGCAAAAAGGGAGTGGGATTAGTGAGGTCAGGGGATTGGAGGACACTGATGGACCGGGGAATGGTGAGTGGTGGTTTTGGAGGGAAAGGAGGAAGCCTAGAAACTAGAAAGGGCCTCGGGTGGAGGGAGGTGAGCTTCATCCTGGGAATCCGAGCAGGCACTGGGGGGACTCAAAGAGGAGGGGAGGGCGTGGGGACCGACGTCTGCAAGAGTGGTGTGGGGTGGCTCACGTGGGAAGATGGGAAATGAAAAGATGTAGGCGGTCCTGCCACCCCCTCCCACGCCGTGGCAGGGGCGGGGTAGTCCCGCAGCCCAGACTCCTGAGAGCCCCTAGGAGTCCGCGGAGGACGCGCGCCCACGCCGCGGAGGGGTGGTGGGGAGGGAGGAGTAGGGGGCTGTGGGCGGGGCCCGGGGACCCGCCCCGCCCCCGCCTTCCCGGCGCGGCGAGGTCGGGGAGCTCCCCTCGCCTGGGCGGAGCTGGGCTCGCTCCATTGTGGAGAGGAGGGGAGAGGCGCGGGCCGAGCACCGCCGCCCGCGCTCGCCTCCTGGCCGCAGCGGCTGCACCTGGCCGGCCCCGCAGCCGGGATGCGGCGGACGCCCGAGACTGGCGGGCAGCGCAGCGGCTCCGGGGACATGTGTGCTGGCCCAGACCGCCCGCGACCATGAGCCTGACCGCCCGCGTCTCCTGCTCCATGCTCAGCTGCTTTGTAAGTGCCGGCCCCGCCTGCGGCGGGCCGGGGACCCCGACGCTGGCTGCACCCGCCGCCCTGCCCAGGGCTGGCCCTTGAGATTCCGAATTTCAGCCCATCCCCCTTACCAAGGGCCCTGGCAGGGGAAGGGACATAATCCCTTTTCTTTCTTGGACTTGCTTTAATCTTCGGGTGCCGGGGATTGTCGAAGGCCGGGGATTGGAATTCTGTTACCCATCATTTTAGCCCTGAAGCCGCTGCCCTTGACTGCAGATCTTCAGGCTCCGCCCTGCAGGGGTACATCTCTTTACCTCCGCCTCTCCATCTTGGGCCCACCCGCTGCATCCTTGCTTGGGGATGTGGGATGTGGCTAGTAGGCCGTCTGGGACGTTAGGGGGCTGGTCGGGGAGCACAGGATGTCTGAGCTGTCTCCCTGGCTCCAGTCCCCTCCCCCTTCCACCACTCCATCCCTCACCTGACACGCCAGTCTTTTCTCCTTGACTGTCCCCCAGCCAGCCTCTCTTCTCCATCTTCCCTGCCTCTCTGCCTCTGCAGGCCTCCGTACCTCTGCATCATTCCCAGGCCCCCCCTCCTCCCTCTCTGGCTTAATGCTCCTTCCCAGCTTCCCCCATCTGTCCTCTCAGATATCCCTACCTATCCCCTTCCCGCCCGCCTCCCCCCCCAGTATCTGCCAGGCCTCCCCCCTCTCTCTCCCCTGGCTGTCCTGGGTCCCCTGGTTCCTCCCAGGCACGTGGATCCCCTCTTCTCCCCTCCCTCCCTGGTGGCTGGGAAAGGAGTTACTTCTGCTTGCTGTGGGTATTCCTGAGGAATTCCCCTCAGATCAGCAGGCAGGGCGGGTTGCTTGGCAGGTGGCAGGAGCTTGTTAGCAGTGTGGGCCTAACTGGAAGAGAAGCTCAGCTCCAAAACACATCCTCTTTTTGAAAGCATCCGTGAAGGCCCTCTAGAGGCATGGGACTGAATCCCATGACCCACTCCTCTTTGTCTCCTTCACCCACCAGATTGAAGCCTCAGTGGGGTGGCCTCAGGGGCCTGCGTCCCCTCCTGTCTCTGCGACCAACTGCACACCTGGTTCCTATTTCTCAGGGCAGCACTTCCCATTCCCACTTCTGTCTTACCCGTACATTCGCCTTTCTTTTCCTTCATTTTCTCTCCTTCATTTGGGAAATTTGGCTCTACAGGAGATTCCCTCTTTGAGGAGTGCAGATTCCCAGTTACTCTGTGGACCTTACTCTTGTCTTAGGCTTAAGAGGATTGAGTTCTCCCTCCACTTCACCCCTCCCACCAAACCAGGTCTCTCTTCCATTCTCCGGTGACCAGAACCTTTATAAGTGTGTATGGGGTGTATGTGGGTTTATTGAGGGGTGGGGAGCAGAATGAGGCCTAATGGGCCAGGCAGAGCCTGGTGACTTAGGGCTGAGGCCTTCCCCACAGGGTGAGGAGGGGCCCCCCAGCCTGGAGTACATCCAAGCCAAGGATCTGTTCCCCCCCAAGGAACTAGTGAAAGAGGAGGAGAATCTGCAGGTAAGGAAGAGTTGGGGGCCCAGGGCGGGTAGAGCTCCCTGCCTGGTTAAAAAACACCCTCCCTTCCCTCCCCCAACCCAAATATCTCCAAGGGCATCTAGTGTGGGAGCTCTGGCTTCCTGCTCCTCAGTCTCTGGAGGGAGGGGAGCCTGTCTGTATGTGCATTATGGAGCCTTTGGCCCCAGGGAAGGAAAGGCAGCTTTCTTGTATAGCTGTTGTCTGGTGCTGTTACCATGAAGAGAACTTTTGTCCTGCCTTGGCCCAGCTTTTCCAGAGGAGATCCTACAGATCAGGGGTTGGAGAGGGGATGGAGGGGTGACTGACTTCTGGACTGAGGGCCCCTCTGCCCCTCGGCAGGTGCCCTTCACAGTGCTGCAGGGTGAGGGAGTGGAGTTCCTGGGCCGCGCAGCCGATGCCCTCATTGCCATCTCCAACTACCGGCTGCACATCAAGTTCAAGGATTCTGTCATCAACGTGAGTTTCTGTCTTGTTCTCCCACACCCAAGCCAGAATCCCTGTGAAATTCAAGGTGGGATTGCTCTAATGCTCTACTTGATCATGTTTCCAAAGAGTTGGGGTTCCCTTCTTTTTCTTATTATCCTTCTTCTAACGGCTGGTCTATCTTTCTGTCTCTCTCACTTAATTTTCCCTTCCCCTCTTCTGTCTTTCCCTCACTCTGTTGCTGGCCCTTCTAGGGGCACAGTGGCTTTGTTGGAAGAGTGCCACTTACCAACTGTGTGACCTTGGTCAATCACCCAGCTGAGGTGCAATTTCCTCCTTAATAATATGGTGTGAAAACACCTGCCTTGTGGTTTCTTGTGATTATTAATTGGGGTCACATATGTAGAGGACCCAGCACCGTTACCAGGCGCCTCGGAGGCCCTCAGTAAATGTCGGTTTCCTTTCTTCTATTGATACATCATCTGGGCAGGGGCGGGGATGAGGAGTGATGTGGAGCGGGGGGATCTGAGCGCCAGTCTGCCTTTCCTCTCCTCCTCTCCAGGTCCCCCTCCGGATGATTGACAGCGTGGAGAGCCGTGATATGTTCCAGTTGCACATCTCCTGCAAGGACTCCAAAGTGGTGAGGTGAGAACGACAGGGCCTCGCTCAGGTCCTCTGGCCCTAGTCTTGTCCAGACCTCTCTGCTGCAGGGTTTCTCTGGAGCAAGAAAGGAAAAATACTACCTCCCTTTCCCCATTTGGAAGAAACAGAAAACCCTGTCTGGGTTGGGGGGGTCAATTTCTGATCCACAGTGTCTTGACCTAAAGAAATGGGGATAATGCTTACGGGGTTTTCATAAGGATCAACTGAGAAGATGCATCTGAGAGCACATAGGGTGATATCTGGTGCAGAGTGCTCACATTGTTGTTGGTTCATTTATTTATTCATGTAACATGTATTTATCGAGCACTCTACTCTATGCCAGACTGTTCTAAGCTCTGGGGATACAGCAGGGAACAAACAGACAAAATTTTCTGCCCTCATGGAGCTTATATTCCAGTGGGGAGGTAGGAGTGGTAAATAGTAAGTAAGTAAAATATGTTAAATCATGGTAATGTAAAGTTAAAAAATAAAGCAGGGAAAGGGGATACGGAGTGCTATGGGGGTGAAGGTTGTAGGTTTAAACAAAGTGATCAGAGAAGGCTGCACTGAAAAGGTGACATTTGAGTCAAGGCTTGAAGAAAGTGACCATGTGGGTATTTGGGGGAAGAGTGTGGCAGACAGGGAACAGTGCATGCAAAGGCCCTGAGGTCGGTATGAGCCTGGCACAATGGAATAATGGCAAGGAGGCTAGTGTGGCTGGAGTGGAGGGCAAGTGGGTCAGGATAGTGGGATACAAGATCTGAGAGGTAAGAGGGGTGTCACGCTGTCATAATGACTGGCTTTTACTTTGAGGGAAGTGAGAAAACCACTGGAGGGTTTTGAGCAAAGGAGTGACGTGGTCTGTTGTAGAATCACTCTGGCTGCTGTATTGAGAAAAGATGGAAGAGGGATGGGGGCAAAAGCTGGGGCAGAAGCTGGGAGACTAATTAAGAAGCTATTGCAGTTACCCAGGTGAGAAATCATGGTGGCTGGTCCAGGTTGGTAGCAATCAAAATGGTGAGAAGTGGTCAGATTTTTGAAGGTAGAGATGATAGGATTTGCTGACACATTGGATATGAGAGAAAGAGGAATCACTCCAAGGATTATTGAAAGGATGCCCAGACTAATAAGAACCTACTGTATAGCACAGGGAACTCTACTCAATATTCTGTAATGACCTATATGGGAATAGAATCTAAAAAAGAAGTGGATATATGTATATGCATAACTGATTCACTTTGCTGTACACCTGAAACTAACACAATGTTGTAAATCAACTATACGCCAATAAAAATTAATTAAAAAAAAAAAAGATGCCTAGTTTAGAGCCTGCTGTGCACTCGGGACTGTAGGCATTAAGAACAGGAATCCGCATTGCCCTTCCCTTCAAGGAGATTAAAGTCTAGTTGCTAAAGGAAGACTTAAACTGTGGTAATATGCTCTGGGAAAACTTAGTGTTTAATACTCCCAGCATACTAAGAATAACAGAGGAAGGGGTCTGTGGAATGGGTTAGGCTCGGAAGGCCTCAAGGAAGAGGTGGGACTGCAACTTTCTTCAGAGTATCAGTAGGACATGGCTAGGCTGAGAGGAGACATTATTAAGCAGAAGTGAAAAAACAAGGAGACAGGAATGACATGGGCAGGACTTTCCTCCCTGAAACAGAAGGTTTGTGCGGTCGGGCCCCATTAGAGGGGATCCTTACGTCTCAAGGACAAGAGTTCTTGGGAAGAGAATTGTCACAAAGACAATGTCCTTTGGGTGTTGCCCAGTCTCCCTGGTCCTCCCCAGGGTCCCCATGCCTTACCTCCTGCTTTGCAGTCTCCCCTCCGCATAGCCTTTTTGTGGCTGGGTCTTTGACCCTTATGGCCCCAGTGCTCACTCACCTCTTGCCTCACTTCGTGGCTTCTTGCCTGGCAGGTGCCACTTCTCCACTTTCAAGCAGTGCCAAGAGTGGCTCTCGCGGCTAAGTCGGGCCACAGCGAGACCTGCGAAGCCTGAGGACCTGTTTGCCTTTGCCTACCATGCCTGGTGCCTGGGGCTGACTGAGGAGGACCAGCACACCCACCTGTGTCAGCCAGGTGAGGCCAGGCTGCTCTCTTTAGGAGACTTCTTTTTGTCTCTTGCTTCTCACCCCTCCTCCGCCCTGGACCTCGTGCTCTTGGATGCTGACAGCCATGGGGGCTGTGTTGCAGGAGAGCACATACGATGTCGGCAGGAGGCTGAGCTTGCAAGGATGGGCTTTGACCTGCAGAACGTCTGGAGAGTCTCGCATATCAACAGCAACTACAAGTGAGAGGGTTTTGGGTGGGGAACCAAAACACCTGTCCAGACCCAGACTTCCTCCCCGTGTGGATAAAGCACGGTGGGCACAGCTCCTGGCTCTGTGAGGGGAGGAGGGCTCCTGGTCCCTCTTCCCACAGAGCCATCCCTGGGGATCTTGTGATCACAGGCCTTTAATCAAGCTCCATGACCCCATCTGGTCTCTTCTCAGATTGTGCCCCAGTTACCCCCAGAAGCTGCTGGTTCCCGTGTGGATCACAGATAAAGAGCTGCAGAATGTAGCTTCCTTCCGCTCCTGGAAGCGGGTCCCTGTGGTTGTGTATAGGTGAGGCGGTGGGGGCTGGGGAAGTAGGGAGATGCTTTTTATGCAGTGAGGAGAGTCAGAAGTGGAGGTCTGCGGCAGTGTGGTTGACTGGGAATTGACACTCTTCAGGGAAGTGGCTATGAAATAATTTTAAAAGAAAAACTGCTTCAGTTTTTTTTCTCCTGAGGACGAGGCTTTTGGGGAGTTTACACACTTTTCTTTCTTCCTTCCTTCCTTCCACCCTCCCTCCCTCCCTTCCTCCCTTCCTTCCTTCCTTTCTTTCTTTCTCTCTCGCTCTCTCTTTCTCTCTTTTCTTTCTTTCTTTTTAGGACCTCTGTGTGTGTGTGTGTGTGTATGTGAGAAACATTGCTTTAGAACAGGGGTTGGCAAACCATGGCCTGTGAACCAAATCCGGCCTGTATCCTGTTCTATGTATAGCCTGTGAGCTGTGAATGGTTTTTACATTTTTTAAAAAAATTTATTTATTTTTGGCTGCGTTGGGTCTTCATTGCTGCACGGGCTTTCTCTAGTTGCGGCGAGCCGGGGCTACTCTTCATTGCAGTGCACAGGCTTCTCATTGTGGTGGCTTCTCTTGTGGCAGAGCACGGGCTCTAGGCGCGTGGGCTTCAGTAGTTGCGGCATGTGGGCTCAGTAGTTGTGGCTCACGGGCTCTAGAGCGCAGGCTCAGTAGTTGTGGCACACGGGCTTAGTTGCTCTGTGGCATGTGGGATCTTCCCGGACCAGGGCTCTAACCTGTGTCCCCTGCATTGACAGGCTGATTCTTAACCACTGCGCCACCAGGGAAGTCCTGGTTTTTACATTTTTAAAAGGTTATTTAGGGCTTCCCTGGTGGCGCAGTGGTTGAGAATCTGCCTGCCAACGCAGGGGACACGGGTTCGAGCCCTGGTCTGGGAGGATCCCACATGCCGCGGAGCAACTAGGCCCGTGAGCCACAACTACTGAGCCTGCACGTCTGGAGCCTGTGCTCTGCAACAAGAGAGGCCGCGATAGTGAAAGGCCCGCGCACCGCGATGAAGAGTGGCCTCCGCTTGCCACAACTAGAGAAAGCCCTCGCATAGAGACGAAGACCCAACACAGCCAAAAATAAATAAATAAATAAATAAATAAAATTAAAAAAACAAGACAAAAAACCCCCACAAAGTCAAAAAGTGCTAGAGCAGGTCTCTGGGTCCTGCTAACAGAGTCACAGATTCTAGGACCCAAATCATTAAAAAAAAAAAAAAAAAAAAAAAAAAGGTTATTTAAAAAAAGAAAACACAGAGAGAAGAATGTGCAACAGAGACTGGCTGTGACTCCCAAAGCTGAAAATTTATTACCTGGTTCTTTACAAAAAAACGTTTGTGTGGCAGGTAGTAAGTAGCCATGAGGTTTGGAGTTGTTCATGCTCTGGGCCCAGGCTTGTTCTCCTGCTGGGTGTCTGTACCTGGAGCAGGTGCTGTGCAGATTTGATGAGTCAAGGTCACCTTGGGAATACACAGCCCATTTGAGAAATATGTGTGACAGTGCTTTGTAAACTGTAAAGCCATCTCGAGATGTTAAGGGCTTTTGGTTGCTATTATCATAGCCTGGATGATCTGGTGGCCCCTTTTGGCTCTGGAGATCTTGGTCTGGCCCCCTGGGGTCTCAGCAGTAGGCCTCTGGGGACTGTGAATGCCAAGGGCCTGATGGTTTCTTCTGTTTTGTCAGACACCTACGCAACGGGGCTGCCATCGCCCGCTGCAGCCAGCCCGAGATCAGCTGGTGGGGCTGGCGCAATGCCGATGATGAGTACTTAGTCACGTCCATTGCTAAAGCCTGTGCCCTGGACCCAGGGACAAGGACCACTGGGGGCTCTGTCAGCACCGGGAATAGTGATGCCACCGAGGCATGTGACACTGACTTCGGTAAGGTGTGGGTGGTGTCGGCCCCCTGGGGACTAGGCTCCCACCTTGGGCTCCTGGGCTCCCAGGGAGTCCCCAGTGAGAGGGTGGGAAGAAGACGACAACACACAGGGTGTCTGGGTCCCTGTCTTTTGGTGGGGACGAAAAGGTGATGGGGTGTGAGGGGTCTCATCGAAGGGAGTGCCCCAGGGTGGGGTGCGCCTGGGCAGCTGGCCAACCCAGGGTCTTCTCCCTGCTGTGCGTGTGTTTAGATTCCTCCCTGACTGCATGCTCTGGAGTGGAGAGCACAGCTGCCCCCCAGAAGCTGCTGATCCTGGATGCCCGATCCTACACGGCGGCGGTGGCCAACCGGGCCAAGGGTGGAGGTTGTGAATGTGAAGGTATTGCTGTTACCTCAGTGTCTGCAGCCAGCCTGTGCTCTGGTGGCTTTGGGGACAGCTTGTGTAGCGGAAAGAGCCAAACAAACCTGGCCTGGGATCAGGGCTCTGCCACTCAGTGGCTGTGACTATGCTTAAATTGCTTAATCTGTCTGAGTTTTACTTTCTCATCTGTAAAATGGAGATGAAACATGCCTTGCAAAGTTGTTGGACGGTAGAGGTTACATATATAAAGTTACTGGCACAGAGCAGCTACTGTTTGTTGAGGATTTACTATATATTGTCACTACTAGTAGTACTCGAGCATCATTGTCATTAATGTTATTGTTATCATTATTAGTATATGGCACTTGAGCATCCAGAGGTAAAAGGGTATTTAGATTTCCAGGGTATATTGAGTTCCCATCCTGGAGTGTTCTGCCCTGCCGGGGAAGCTTTGCCCACTGGACTGCTCTTGTCCTGGATGCCTGTTTCCAGGACGTGCTCTTACGCTCCACTCTCCTCTTGTGTGTGCAGAGTACTACCCCAACTGTGAGGTCGTATTCATGGGAATGGCCAACATCCACGCCATCCGGAACAGCTTCCAGTACCTCCGCGCTGTGTGTAGCCAGATGCCCGATCCCAGCAAGTAGGTGTTCCCTGTTCTGATTCCATCCACCCTCCAGTTTCATCCCTTACCCAGTACTTCTCGTGCTTGGAAGGTCTGGTGGGGAGATGGGGAGTGTGAGACACAGGAAACCTGAGGGCCTAGGTGCAGTGGGCCAGTTCCAAGAACACTTCTTCCACTTCTCAGCCAATGCTTTGGAACGGCCACAGGACACTGGGTTCCTTTTGTTTGGATGAGTTGTCCTCAAGGACACAGAGAACTGGGGAGAGAAAGTGGCTACTAGATGTGCGTGTGATGCTTCCAAGTTCCTCTGTTGATACGAAGAGTGTCTTGTCCACCTCAGGTCCCATTTTCCCTACCTTCTTGCTAGACACCTCTTGGCAGAAAGGCCATGGGCTGGGCCTCTTAGCTTCAGCTCTCACTGGGGACTTTGTTAAGGTGTGGCTGGCCGTAGCTGGCGGAGAGGCTGTTGTAGCCTCGGCGCCCTTAGTGACAGACGTGACCTCTGCTCCCTTGTAGCTGGTTGTCGGCTCTGGAGAGCACCAGATGGCTGCAGCACCTGTCGGTGATGCTGAAGGCAGCTGTGCTCGTGGCTAATACAGTAGACCGGGAGGGCCGGCCTGTGCTGGTGCACTGCTCAGATGGCTGGGACCGGACGCCGCAGATCGTAGCCCTGGCCAAAATACTGCTGGACCCGTATTACAGGACGTTGGAGGTATTCGGAGGGGTTGGGTGGGAAAGAGCAGAGGGAAAGGGGCATTTGGGGAAGGTACTGGGCCCTCTGGATCCATTTGGGGGATATTTCCGTAGAGGACACGGGTGGCTTTGAGTCCTCTTCTAGGTTTGGGCGTGTTCTCTGCAGCTGCCAGCCCCCTGCTTCGGGCATCCCTGGAAGGAGCACAGTAGCCTTCCCAGAGAGGCCCTACACTGGAACCTCCTCTTTGTTGCAGGGTTTCCAAGTGTTAGTAGAATCTGACTGGCTGGATTTTGGGCACAAGTTCGGAGACCGCTGCGGCCACCAGGAGAACGCAGAGGACCAGAACGAGCAGTGCCCTGTGTTCCTCCAGTGGCTCGATTCTGTTCACCAGTTGCTCAAGCAGTTTCCCTGCCTGTTTGAGTTTAACGAAGCGTTCCTGGTAAGTCCATGAGCCTGAGGCTAGGGTGGGGGCCGGCGGCCCAGGCCCGGTGCAAGCTGTCTTGGCCGTCTAGGTAAAGCTGGTGCAGCATACGTACTCCTGTCTCTACGGCACGTTCCTGGCCAACAACCCCTGTGAGCGAGAGAAGCGCAACATCTACAAGCGGACCTGCTCCGTGTGGGCCCTTCTGCGAGCTGGCAACAAGAACTTCCACAACTTCCTCTACACATCAGGCTCAGAAATGGTAAGTCCGCACCCTTATCCCGTAGGTGCGTCTTGGGGACCTACAGGGAGAAAAGGCCGAGTCAGCGGGAAGGACTCGGGCCCAGAGGCTTAGGAAGGAAGGGGGCCCCGAAACATCTCACAGAACCCACGTACGGGGCTGCTTCCCTAGGTCCTGCACCCTGTGTGTCACGTCCGGGCGCTGCACCTCTGGACAGCTGTTTACTTGCCAGCGTCATCTCCATGCACACTCGGGGAGGAGAGCATGGACCTCTACCTTTCCCCGGTGGCTCAGAGCCAGGAGTTCTCTGGCCGCTCTCTGGACAGGTAAGAAGAGCCCTTTTTGCTCTCTCCTCTCTCCCCTAGGAGGCAGCAACTGCTTTGTGTCTTGCCTAAATGCTGTTCTTTTCCTTTGATGAGATATTTTAAAGGAACCTCTTGAGCC
Organism: Balaenoptera musculus; assembly: GCF_009873245.2. Lineage (NCBI taxonomy): Eukaryota > Metazoa > Chordata > Mammalia > Artiodactyla > Balaenopteridae > Balaenoptera > Balaenoptera musculus. Next base: position 34,230,311 of record NC_045804.1, on the reverse strand, counting down.
AGTTGAAGGCCAAACTTGGCTCAAGACTCGTAGCTAGCTTGGAGGGCACTCTGTATTGTTCCCAAGGTCCTTTCTTAAGATAAGTGTGGTTACCTTTTTTCCAAGCTGCTGTCACCCTTTGTGACAGACCCAGGGGAGGGAGAACAGAATAGAAAGGACTGTTTCAGGAAGGCTTGTGGGAATGGTCTTGATTGATGTTCACTGATAGAAGGCATGGGGAGCTTGCTATCTTAGTAATAACCTTTGCTATGTCCAGCATTAGCTTCCAGAAGCATCTGGCTGTCAGAGAAATGGGTTCCCAGAAGGGGAACGGCCTTCACATTACTCCCTCAGAATTTAAAGGGAGACATAAAAATTAAAGTTATATTCTGGCTGAATATTTGGGGGGAAGTAGAATGGAGATTGGTTAAGTTATAAGAGTAATATCTGTTCTTTGGTTTTAAAAAAAGCCAAGCAATATAACAGTAGAAAATGGCAGTCCTGCCTCCCTGATCCCTGTCCCCACAGGTGTCCACAGCTGGCACTTTGGTGCGTGCACTTCCAGATGTTTATCTCTACATTGATATAGCCACACTCTCACAATCTCATATAGAAACATTTTTAAAATACAAAAACAATCATTTTGCGTACCGTTCTGCAAATTGTTTTCCCCACTGTGTGTCAGGATGTCACCCATGACAGCACACATAAAGCTGCTTTATTGTTTTTAGCGGCTGCATAATAGTCCAAAATTAGAGTGCATCAAAATTTATATAACCAGTTTTCAGTTGGTCATTTAGGTTTATCCCATTTTTTAATCATTATAGGGGGTGTTTTAGTTAACATCCTTATATGTATATATTAAAAAAATTTTTTGGTAAAATACATACAATATTTACCATCAAAACCATTTTTTAAAAAAAAATTTGTTTATTTTTGGCTGTGTTGGGTCTTCATTGCTGCATGCGGGCTTTCTCTAGTTGCGGCGAGCGGGGGCCACTCTTCGTTGCGGTGTGTGGGCTTCTCATTGCGGTGGCTTCTCTTGTTGCGGAGCACGGGGCTCTAGGTGTGCAGGCTTAAGTAGTTGTGGCGCGTGGGCTCAGTAGTTGTGGCGCATGGGCTTTGTTGCTCTGCAGCATGTGGGATCTTCCTGGACCAGGGATCGAACCCGTGTCCCCCGCATTGGCAGGTGAATTCTTAACCACTGTGCCACCAGGGAAGTCCCCTAAACCATTTTTAAGTATACAGTTCAGTAGTGTTAGTGTATATGTATACCTTTGCTTTTGTGCTAGTGTTTCTGCCAGATAAATTCTCAGAAATGAAAATGCTGGGTTCAAAGCATATGTGCATTTCTAATTTTGATCTTTGTTTACTGGTGGAAGGTTTTTAAAATTAAAATATAACTTACATAATTGGTTGAATATTATAAAGGAAAACAAAAAACCCCCAACTCCCAAGTTACTGGTTTTAGGGTCTTTGGAGCTGCGTCCATTGTCAGAGGCCTATGGATAGGCTTCAGGAATTCTGTGATTTTTCTCTTTCCACAAACTATGCAGAATTTGGGTATAGGTTCATAAGTTTGCTTTTCTATGGAGAGGGGCCATAACTTTTTATCAGATTCTCAATAAGTTCTGTGACCCATTTAACAACCATTGCCTTAAATCAGTATCTAAGTTTTCAAACCAATAAATGTCTCTTAAATACCTACAAGTTGCCTAGTACTGTAATAGGTTTTATGGGCTGTACCAAAGACATAGAAGATATTGATCCTATAAGATACCTTTAAAAAGCTGTAAGATCAGGCAGAGGACAATTAGAGAACAATTCTAAGTTAGCATCTAAGCGAATAAGAATGTGTCTTGTTCAAAGCTACTAGAGAAATGAGAAGTAAGAAAGGGGTCATAGGGCTTCCCTGGTGGCGCAGTGGTTGGGAATCCGCCTGCCAATGCTGGGGACACGGGTTCGGGCCCTGGTCTGGGAAGATCCCACATGCTGCGGAGCAACTGGGCCCGTGAGCCACAACTACTGAGCCTGTGCGTCTGGAGCCTGTGCGCCGCAACAAGAGAGGCCGCGATAGTGAGAGGCCCATGCACCGCGATGAAGAGTGGCCCCCGCTTGCCACAACTAGAGAGAGCCCTCGCACAGAAACGAAGACACAACACAGCCATAAATAAATAAATAAATAATAATAAAAAAAAAAATAGAAAGGGGTCATAGGGTGACTGTTTACTCAGAGACGTTTTCGTGGAAGACCAGGCAGGAACCATGGCTTTTTAGTGTCCCTAGTGCCTGGCTCAGGGCCTGGCACATAACAGGTGATTTAGTAAATGCTTAAATGAACAAACGAATGGAATAAAGGGAGTTATGAGCTTGGTAACAAGGTTAGTGGAGAGGGGTCCAAAAGAATTAGAAGCATGAGAGAGTTTCTAATTTTTTTAAAAAGAAGAACCACCTCTCTGGAGCTGGCAGGGTTTGGGAAGAGGTATTTTGAGGAATAGAAGGAAATAAACAGGATAGTTCATTGAGGGCTTTTATACTGAGGAGTTTATTTTGTTTTTTTGTTTTTTATAAATTTATTTAATTAATTAATTTATTTTTGGCTGCGTTGGGTCTTCGTTGCTGCGCGCGGGCTTTCTCTAGTTGTGAGCGGGGGCTACTCTTTGTTGCGGTGTGCGGGCTTCTCACTGTGGTGGCTTCTCTTGTTGAGGAGTATGGGCTCTAGGCACGCGGGCTTCAGTAGTTGTGGCGCATGGGCTCAGTAGTTGTGGCTCACGGGCTCTAGAGCGCAGGCTCAGTAGTTGTGGCGCACGGGCTTAGTTGCTCCGCGGCATGTGGGATCTTCCCGGACCAGGGCTCGAACCTGTGTCCCCTGCGTTGGCAGGCGGACTCTTAACCACTGCGCCACCAGAGAAGCCCCTGAGGAGTTTATTTTGATTCAGTTGTCAATAGTAAGTCATCGTGACCTGGTAACAATGGGATTTTTCAAGAATTAATCAGTGAGCAGTGTAGTTGGAGGCACAGAGACCAGCCAGCACTGTTGTAATTCAGATATGAAAGGAAGAGTCCTTGGAAAAGAGAAAGGATTAAATTCAGATGTTGTTGAGAAGTCATTAGCAGTCTGTGGAGTTGCCTGAACATTGAAGGGTGGAAGTGAAGAGTAAAGAGGCCAGTCAAAGACAGGTCCCAAGTCTCTGAGCTTAGAAACCAGGAGGATATTAGTACCACCTATAGACACTGGAAGGTTGAGAAGATGCGTCAGTTCGGGGAGAAGGAGGAGATACAGGCAGGTTGGGATTGAAATATTTTGACAGCACACAGGAGGTGTGCTGCAGGCAGCTCGAGATGGGGTTGGATTTAGAGGAGTAGTTGTATAAGGGTTTTAAAGGAAATGGTTTCTCTAACAGCTGACCGGACTCACCTTCGGTTCTACCTTTCCCTAGATCAGAAACGTCCTGCTCTCTTTCCTCTTCTTCCATTAAAGTGCAACAACACATTCTTCTCTCCCCAGCTCAGATCCTACCCTGTCTGTGTAGCCTTCCCTGACCACGTTAGCTGGATGAGCTCTCTCATGGTTCCAAACTCCTCAGGCATTATTGTCTCTACCAGCATTATTAATTAGACCTTTGGTGTACATAGGAGTCAGCTGTGGGGGACTGCAGGCTGTTGCTATTGGTGAATCTGGATAAAGAGTACATTGGATTTCTTCACACTCTTCTCTCTCCTTCTTTTGTATGTTTGAAATTTCTATAATAAAAAGTAAAAAAAAAAAAAAAAAGAAAAGAAAAAAATTAACAAGTTGCTAAGCTGTGAGATTCAAGCTCTGGCTGTGGGACTCGAGAAACAGTAATTGTAACTGTCGTTATTGCCTTCCTGGAATTTGTTAGCACACAAACACACATTGATCACGAAAGCAAAATCAAACACAAGAATACTTTTAAAGAAGTATTAATAAGTTTCAAAAACCAAACACTTAAAAAAAATCAGCTAGCTCTATTGTAACTCCACCTTTGAGGGATTTTTCAGTGTGGGCTGGGCTGACTGAGGCATCTGAAAATAGGAGTCCAGCGAAGTCTCCACTGTTTCCTGGCAAATTTCCCTCAAGTTTTGTTGCTCCAGGGACTTTAGAACTGTGTTAAAAATTAGGGCGGTCATTCTTGAAAATGTCTGTTACACATTTGGTGTACCAGAATGCCTCTAGAACTTTGAGTGCTGTATACTAGGGGAAGTTTCCGTGGTGACTTGGGACTCAGAGGAGCACGCTGCCACTAAGTGGTTGTAAAAAGCTGTGCTGGTTACTCCTGTGATGGAGGGATAATTTATAATAAGGAAAGCTGTAAAAATGAGGAGTCGTGAGTGTAGTCTTTATGTATTTATTTATTTTGGCCGCGCCCTGCGGCATGTGGGATCTTAGTTCCCCAACCAGAGATCGAACTTGGGCCCCTGCAATGGAAGCGCAGAGTCTTAACCACTGGGCCACTGGGGAAGTCCTGTGAGTGTAGTCTTAATAAGTTTGCGGTTGGTTGCCTATATTTTGAATCCTTGTAGCATCTCTGCAAGGTAATTTATTGTCATTTTATGGAGGAGAGAAACCAAGTGTCTGAGAGGTTAAATAGCTTACTTGTAGACACATAGCTAATCAGTGTCAGAGCCAGCATCGTCAAGCTCCAGAACCCACCTTATTTCTGTCTTGCCATGTGCGATAGAGGCAGTTAGACATTAGGTGTGAGGCCGAGGTGTAGTCCTGGCCTGAAGGGTAGATTTGGAAGGCATCAGCTTAGAAGGCAGTTGAAGCCACGGGAGTGGTTGAGATTGCCAGGGAGACTGTGTGGGGTGAGACTGATGAAAGCTGAGGACAGAGCCTGGGTTCTGGAGTTCATGTCCTCCACTTTTTGCAGAGCAGACTTTTTGCAGTGAACTTTGGTCATCTGTAATCTTAAATGTTGTTATTTCTTGTGAACTCTGGCTTTGATTGCTTTGATGACCCAATTCCTGTATATGGGAGGTAGCTCAGTTCCTGACCTGGAGGTGCTGTGTTGTCATTCCAGATTACCTAAAACGAGATCTATGGATGATCTTCTTTCTGCCTGTGACACAAGCAGCCCCCTGACGCGCACATCCAGTGACCCTAACCTGAATAACCACTGTCAGGAGGCCAGAGTAGGCCTGGAGCCCTGGCATGGCAATCCTGAGGGATCCGAGACAACCTTCGTGGAATCTGGGGTAGGAGGTCTTCAGCAGACTGTAGGAGAAATGGCTCTTCCTCCATCTCTGCCCAGCAGCCAGAAAGACTACTTGAGCAATAAACCTGTCAAGAGTCACAGAAGCTCTTCTCCAAGTTACAGACTGCTTAATGCTGCGGTGCCCCAGGAAGCGAAGGGCGGCACCTCTGATCCTGAGACCAAAGTCCTAGAAGAGACTAAGGCACCAGCTCCCGACCCTCCTGCCCAGGATGAGCTGGGTAGGACTTTAGATGGCACAGAGGAGCCACCTGAACATTGTCCTGAAAAAGCAGCTGTCCGAGCACTCTCTAAAGTTGTTTCCAGCAAGCGTGATGGAGCTTGTGATTTTCCTGAGTCTTCCCAGGACTCCCTCACAGGTGCCCCCGAGCAGGCCCAGCTAGACTCTGTGCTAGGTGTGCCCTCCAGAGGTGCTCCAGCTCATGGGCTGGGCACCCTTTGCAACCCACTGAGCGCTACCTGCCAAATTCCTCCAGACCCAAGCACTGACTTTCTCAACCAAGACCCGCCAGGGTCTGTGGCAAGTGTCTCCCACCAGGAACAGCCCAGTTCTGTGCCAGATCTGATTCAGGGGGAAGAAGACATGGGCAAAAGAGAGAATAATAGGAATGGGCAGTTATTGGAAAACCCTCGCTTTGGAAAGGTGCCATTGGAATTGGCCCGAAAGCCAATTTCTCAGAGCCAGATCAGTGAGTTCTCTTTCTTAGGGTCCAACTGGGACAGCTTCCAAGGGATGGTGACTTCATTCCCGAGTGGGGAGACCACCCCTCGGCGGCTGCTTTCCTATGGCTGTTGTAGCAAGAGGTCGAGCAGTAAGCAGATGCGGGCAACAGGGTCCTACTTTGGGGGACAGTGGGCTCAGAGAGAAGGGGTGAGGTCACCGGTCTGTTCTAGTCATTCCAATGGACACTGTACTGGTCCAGGAGGAAAAAACAACCAGATGTGGTTGTCTGGTCACCCAAAGCAGGTCTCCAGCATGAAGCCCGTTCCCCTGAGCTGCCCTTCTCCAGTGCCTCCTCTCTACCTGGATGACGATGGACTCCCCTTTCCCACGGATGTGATCCAGCATAGATTACGGCAGATTGAAGCAGGGTACAAGCAAGAGGTGGAACAGCTACGTCGACAGGTGCGTGAGCTGCAGATGAGGCTGGATATCCGCCACTGCTGCGCCCCTCCAGCAGAGCCCCCCATGGACTATGAGGATGATTTTGTAAGTACTCACCTACTGCCACCCAGCCACTCGTTCTGTCCATCCGTCCAGCCTTTCGCCCATTCCATATCCATTCACTGGGTACTTGCTGTGTGCCAGAGTTAGGGGGTTGGGCTGTCGGATGAAAGACGTAGTCCCTGCTCGCAAGGAGCTCACAGTCTATTGGGAGAGACAAGGAGACAGTTAGAATGCTGTTCTTAAGTGTTGAGGGAAGCATCAGGTGTTGGGGGCCTGGGTGGAGTCAAAGGTCGGGGAAGGCTGTCCTGAGAAGCTAATGCTTGAGCCGAGTGCTGAAGATTGTGTCGCTTTTAGCCATGTAGAGAGTGAAAAAGAAATACCATTTGCAGAAGCATGGAGGCAATAGGTACTCCAACGGTATGGCTTGAATAAAGGGGTGTGTGTGTGTTCGCACACGTGTGTGTGCATGCGTGCACACTTGTGCTGGGACTGTGAGGGAGGGAGTTGGCAGTGCGGCGGGAGGTGACCTTGGGAAGTGGAAAGGGATGAGAAAGGTCAGCTTGAGTGCCTGTGTTGTGTGGATTCTACCCTCAAGGCAATAAAAGTTTTGGCTAGTGAGTCACATGATCAGATTTGCATTTAAGAGTACTACCCTAGAGGGACTTCCCTGGTGGTCCAGTGGTTTAGACTCCACGCTGCCAACGCAGGGGGCATGGGTTCGATCCCTCATCGGGGAACTAAGATCCTGCATGCCGAATGGCACGGCCAAAAAAAAAAAATTGAGTACTAAAAAGAGTGCTACTACCCTAGCAACAGTGTGTCAAGCGGATGAAACCCAGGTGGGGAGGCTGGTTAGGACGTTTTGGAATAAGCCAGGTGAGAGATTATGAGGACCATCTAAGCTTCGCTGGGTCGGGAGGCCTTGGGTTCTGGCACAGCAGTCCTCAGGGAGCTTCTAGAAGCCAGCTCTAGGACATTCCCCCTTGCCTGCTGCCCACTTCTCTGCTGGTGGGGTGGTCAGGGCTAACAACTTCTTACTATTCAGGGTGATGGTTTAGAACAGGAGTCAGCAAATTTGTTTGGTAAAGAGCCAGATAGTAAATACTTCAGGCTTTGTGAGACATATAATCTCTTTTGCAGCTACTAGGCTCTTCTGTCGTGGCACAGAAGCAGCCATAATGACCATGTGTAAATGAATTGAGTGTGGCTGTCTTCCAACTTGACTTACAAAAACAGGCAGTGGGCCAAATTGGCCTGTGGGTCGTAGTTTGCGAACTCCTGATTTAGAATGTAACAGGAGAAATATTCTTTCCTTGCTGTGATGGAGCATATTGGTTAAGAGCACGGGTCTGAAGCTAGAACACTAGGTCCAAATCCCACGTTTACTACCTATTATCAGCTCTTAACTCTCTCTATGGCTTAGTTTCCATATTTGTAAAATGGGGATAATAATAGCATACATAAGGTTGTTGTGAGGAATTAAATAAGTTCACGCATGTGATGCACTTAGGAACAGTGCCTGATGCATAGTAAACAATAAATGTTAGCGATGATGAAGATGATGGTGGTGATGCCTTTGCTTTTCCTTTAGACGTGTTTGAAGGAGTCAGATGGCAGTGATACAGAAGATTTTGGTTCTGATCACAGTGAAGACTGCCTTTCAGAAGCAAGCTGGGAACCTGTTGATAAGAAAGAGACTGAGGTATGTCCAGGCAAATATGTGGCAGGTACTTCTGCAAGCCAGTGAGTTCTCATACTTCTCAGAGATGAGTGACATGTTCTTCCCCAGATGAGTCTCTCTGTAGGGAAGTAGTAGCTGCCTAGGCCTTGTCATTTTCTTCTGGGATGCTTTCCTTGTTGCAGTGTTGCTTTTCCACTCTGTTGACAAGGACCTGGGATTTTTCCTTGTGCCTTCTGTTAGGTGACTCGCTGGGTTCCAGACCATATGGCATCACATTGCTATAATTGTGACTGTGAATTCTGGTTGGCCAAACGCAGACACCATTGCAGGTAAGATGTTGCCTATGATTCAGTATGGCTCGTAAAACCTACTGAGGGACATAGTTATGAACTAAACTGAATTAACCTGAAAATGGAGATATCTTAATAGGAACTATTTTTGTTTTCTCCCAACTTTTTCTTTACTCATGTAAGGCCTTTTAGAGTATCATTCCTTCCCAGTATATCGGCATTTCTGATGAACTCTCCCCTCTTTGTGCTTTGGCAGAAATTGTGGGAATGTATTTTGTGCTGGCTGCTGCCACCTGAAGTTGCCCATTCCTGATCAACAACTCTATGATCCAGTTCTCGTCTGTAACTCATGTTACGAACATATCCAAGTATCTCGGGCCAGGGAACTCATGAGCCAACATCTGAAGAAACCCATTGCTACAGCTTCCAGTTGAATGCCAGAGGAGAAGACCTGTACAGTTTTAGCAGGTTTGAAGGGAGGATCTGCTTCAGGTGTAGTTTTGAAGGTTCCTTGGTGTGGCTCATGAAATCACAGAGCTCAAAGATACAGTCTTGAGAAATCCTCCTTGGTACCATGAGACTGGAGCAGAGGAATTCCAGTTTGGCAGGAGGTCCTCTACTGGTGAGACCCTTACCTTGGGGTAATGGTCCTGATCCAGACCCAGAGTCTGGAAGCTTAACGTTGAGTTGGTGGCTCCAGTTTCTTTCTCCTGGGGTCACAAGATGATGATTTCATAGATACTGCCTGGTGATGTGTGTGCCCCAAACAGCAATAGAAAGGCATATGTATAACCAAACTCCAAATGATAACCAGATCCATCTCTCCTCCACCTTGAAAAAGGCAGATTATAGTATATAAGATAGGAATTCCTATCCTATTTGAAATGAACTATACCCTGTACCTCTGTGCTCTGTGTCTGTGCATGAAGGCTCAGTCTTTAGAGGCACTCCCTCTAGTTGCATTAGTTCTGTCTTTCTGTGGAGTTTGGTTTAAAGACTGGTTCAGCAAGTGGAGGTTTTGCTGTATTTTTCACTTGGCTCCTCAGCCAGCATCAGTGAATATTCAGTTTAGGGGGACAGTTTTAGGGAGTGAGACCTTTTTGGGAGCAGAGGAAAACTCTGCTGATGTTCAGTCCTGGCAGAAATCAGTTATTTTGAGCTGTGAAGGCAGGAGTCTTTGTTACTCAGTGGCAGCTCTCGAGGTATGCACTGTGAAGAATGAGAAGGGAAAAGCAGAAATTATCCTTGTGAAATATTTGCTGATTGTGCCCTACCCTTTGCGCCTGACTTTTCCTAGTTGTCCTGGTGCTAACACGGGAGCTACACCTTGATCCTCTCCTGGCATGAAAATAAAACACTGTTTTTTTTTGGTTGTTGTTCCATTGCCCACTTCCCACATGTCCTCTTTCCCTTGGCTGCTGCCTCCTCTGGGTCACACTGCTTCTTATCCTGAACACTTGACACCTTGAGGGTAGAATCTAGTGTTTGGTTTTTACCTCCTAGAATACGCTGTTTGGTATGTGAGGGTTTCAGTACAAATGCTGCTGTCTATTTCTGTGCACTTAACAATGGAACCCAAACAGAAGAGAATTAAGCCTCGATACCAAAATTGGGAGAGAAAATGTGTCCATTTGGACCAAACGGTTTTTTTTTGTTTTTGTTTTTTCATCTTAATATGTACCAGTGGCACTTAACCAAAAGATACAGTGATATAGCCATGTACTGTGGTTGGGACAGATACAGTCTCCTTGACCTATAATGAAACCACTAGGATTTTCTTATATATTTTCCTTAATTCGTTGGTGTATAAAAGGTAAATTACCCTTAGGCTTAGCCTGTTTTAAAATTATGGTAGCCGTCTAACTGCTACTTGTTCATGTTTCTTCCTAGAAAAAAAATTTTCATTCGAAAATAACTAGGATCTGCATTTAGAACAAGAACTGTTATTTGTCCTGACCTTTTCTTCAGCCCTACTGAGAAGCATCTGTGCTTTTATACTTGCCATGGATGTAACCTAAAAAGTTTTGGCGTATCTAGGTCAGTCTAGCGGAACTTTTTTTCGTTTAAATGGAGTTGAATAATGGAGATTTTGTGTCCGGGAAATTCCTGAGATCATTGAAAAAATAACAAACTATTCCTTGTCTTGATACATAAAATTCTTCTAAGCATTTTCTCAGTCATTAAAATTTATTGCCAGTTGTGAGTGGCTTTTTAATTAACTTGACTTTCACTGCACTTCGATTGGCAACGTTTGAGAAGACTGTATCTGTCTACTTTGTGTGGCTGTTTTGAGGGGCTGTCCCGTCAGTGAACATACTGCATGGCCTTGGAGAGAGACTCTGGGCTCTCAGCTCAGATGTATTCATCAAATACTCCTTTCAGAGCTCTTGTGGGTGTAAGTGACACGATGTGGCCAAAAATCCAAACTGTGCAGTTGCGTTGTGACAAACATGCAATGTGCTGTAAAAACTCGATACAATTTAAATAAAATCTCTATATTAGTGCTGCTTTGTTGGGTCTTTTTCTTCATTTTCAGTTTCTAAGAAAACTTAATACTCATTTTTTCTTTGACCATGAGAAAGGACTGAAACAGTACACCCCTTCCTCCCAACCATTTCCATTTTTAAAATGGCCCTCTCTTTTTATCAGCACAACTCCTGCTATATTCTTAGTTATTGATCAGATAGGGGAGTTATGCTTACGGATCCTGTAGGGTTCTATCCCATCTCATGTGAGGTTTATTTCTCTTTAATGTCTAAAATTTCACCAGCTGGTTGATCAGGCAACCCTGCTTCCTGCTTCCCTCCTCACAGGCTCCCTCCGTTTTCTTTCCACTTTGGGTAAACGGTCTTGGGCAAAATATTGGCTGAAGACAGTGTATTTCAAAACATGTAAAATGCTACTCTCTGAAAGGTGGATTTGTGTACTCAGGATGCTATACCACCATCACCATTTTTATTTGGAGAGACAAGCAAGTCAACTGTTAGGACTAAGGTTATAGAGTTGTGCCCTTTGCTGTCGAGAAACGTCCGATTTTGTACTGCCCCACTGCACACTTGCTGAATTCTAAAGTCCCACAGGTCCGCCGGCCGCGGGGAAATATGGGTCTCAGCATTCCACGGGGGATAACTGGGCCGATCTCTTTGCAGGACGTAACACTACCTGGCGGGCGGCAGTTCCCAGCCCGTCCGGCGGGTTTAGGACGCCCAGAGAGCGCGACTTCCCGGCCACTGCACGTGGCCGGGCCGCTGGGGCTCAGGGGGCGGATCCGGCTCACGGCGCGTCCCGCCGCGCGGCGGGAACTCGAGGCCCCATTGGCCGCGCCGGCGGGCGCCGCGGGGGCTCGTGCGCCAACGGTCCCCGGGTCGTCGGCGGAGGCCTGGTGCTGGCAGGAGGGGGCAGGGCGAAGCGAAGGCCGGGGGGATCGAGAACGGGGTGTGAGAGCCAGGCTCGGCGGGGCGAGGCCCAGGGCCCGGGCGGGGCGATGGAGGAGGCGCTGCTCTCCACCCCCATCAACCCCAACAACTTCCCCGCCAAACTGTGGCGGCTGGTGAACAGCCCCCGGTACCGCTCGATCCGCTGGGACGGCCAAGGCGAGGGGCTGCTCATCGACCAGCCACTCTTCGAGGCCGAGCTGCTCAGCCCGACCGTGGCGGGGGTCGGCGGCTGCAGCGGCGGCGTCGGGGGCGCCGGAGCCGAGCCCGAGCTCTTCAAAACCACCAACTTCACCAGCTTCATCCGCCAGCTCAACCTCTACGGCTTCCGCAAGGTGGTGCTGGGCGGGCCGGGCGCGGCGGGGCCCGGGCCGGGGGGCGGCGGGCCGGCGGGCGACGGGCCCCTGCACCACTTCCACAGCCCACACTTCCGCCGCGACCAGCCGCAGCTGCTCGTGCACCTCAAGAGGCTCACCAGCGCCAACAAGGCCAAACTGGCGGCCGGCCTGGAGGTGCCCTGCCGGCCGCCCAACCGCTTCCAGAGGCTCCTCATCACGTCGGCCTCCGCCTCGGCCTCCGCCTCTGCCTCGGCCTCCGCCGCCACCTCCCCGCTGCCACACCAGGAGCCGCCGCCTCCCGCGGGGTCCCGGCCCGAGCCGCACGGTGAGTCACGCCCCGCCTTCGCGGCCCTCGCCCGGCGGCGCCGGGCGCACTGCCGTCAGGGGCAACCGCCACTTCCGAGGGCATTTCCGCATCCTCTCCTTTGCTGTGTCGGGAATGCGCCCGGGAGCCGCTTCCCGCGGTGCTTTTCCCCGGAATAGGCTGCGGCACCGGCAGCGTCCTCACCCGTGCCGGCGCCCCTCCCCGCCGGCACCGCCTCTGCGCAGAGCCCTCCGTAAACATTGAGGCCCTTCTGTGTCCACTAGCGACCACAGGGACCTCTGCGTCAGGCTTGCTTTCTAGTCCTCCCGGAACCCTTTGGGCCCCAAACCTGTATAGCCATTTACCTTCTCGAGACGCCGTCTCTCCAAGGCGAGCACCTCAAATAAGTAGGCCTTTGTTGGAGCCCAGGTTCTGGAAGAAACACAGAAGGGGCTCCTCTGTTCTGATGGGAAGCGGAACAGAGTTCCTATACAGGGTGAGGATATGGCAAAGGTCGAGGTAGGAGGGAACAGTCACAGACAAGAGAACTTAGAACATTTCTGCCAGCCAAGGGAAAGTGAACAAGGTGCCTCGAGTGGAAGTTTGTCCTTGAAGAGACATGCCATCTTCCACCCGTTGACACATCTAAGAAATCTTGGAAGACGTGTTCTGACAATAATCATATTGTAGGTTCTGGAGTAAGGTGTAGAACAATAGGCGTTGTTTATATATCTTAAAAGCAAAAATATAATAATATATTTTGTTGTTTACCAGATACTGTTCCTATGTAGAATGAATTGGCAAAACAGTTCTTTCATTGTAGCTGATTAGACCTGATGCTTATTTAGGTGTTATGGTTAGACAAATGTAAGGCAAAAATGGTTTTCTTTACAACTGTCAAGTTCTAGTTAAACAGGATTTTAGAAAGCTCACATTTGCAGCCTTTGAATTTTTCACTGTTGCCTTTAGTCTTTCAGTTTTGGAAAAATTTTCTATGTATAAGTTTGTATTTACTCAAAGTTCCAAAACTCTCTGTGATAGAAATTTATTTTATAAACTTGGTTTCTGATGCCCTTCCCCCTCTTCCAGGAAGGTGAGGGTGGCAATATTCCCTTTTGTTGTTTAAAGGGTCCGTGACACGAAGCAGCATACCAAGAAAGCAACAGGATATGATAATGAGAATTCATTCTTTACCTTCAACTAAAAGAGTAATAGAGACATTTTCATCATGTTAACATGGATTTAACATAAAAGTTGTCGTGGTCCGAGCGCGGGTTGGAAAAGAATTTGGAGACACAAGGCAGAATGTTAAGGAAGGTAGAGTTTATTAAAGAGAAGGGTCGCTGCAAGAACAGTGGGCCGACTTCATGGTAGCCAGGGAAAGTCGACGATGAGCATGGGTTGCTTGTCTGTTTTTATAGCCAGGGAACCTGCAAGTCATCTGCTGACTGGGCAGAGTACGTATGCTTTCAGTGTGCTGAGCGGGAGAAAAATGGGGCTAATGTCTTTCCTTAAATGGGATGGGGAAAGGGACAGGGCATGCTGCTTGGGAGGGCTCTGGGACATTGCAGTGGTCACATTGTGACAGAGTGATAGGAATCCTGTAACTTTTTGTTGTGGCAGTATTGACCCTTTGAGTTTATCTTGTTCTTTGTCCTTGGAGCACACCACAAAAGTGTCTGGGTTACTTCTCAGTTATGGAAAAACTTTAGATATACGAATAAAAGTAATACCATGTTCAGTTTAACCTAGGCCCAGGGTTATGAATGAAGCAATGTTCATTTGGAATTTAGAAGATAAGGGATTAGGTTGTGTATCTGTGGAGTTTAGAAGATAAGAGATTAGGTTAGAGTTCTAGTAACCAGTTGGAAAAATAGCAGTGGCATAGGAATGTTCTAAAGGAACTCTAAAGGAATATTAAGCCGCTTACTTCCGTATAATGGTCATTGAGTTTTGTGGGGAATCAAATGGGGAAAGGCAGTGGAGACAATACCTTGGCATTCATTTGGTAGAATCTCTGACATGGATATTTGTTTTTCAGATTGCGTGTCTGGTGGGCATAAAGAGAAAAGACTGAAAATGTGTCCCTGGGAAAAATAGGATAACCACTTCAAAGAAAGAAACAAAGAAGGAAACATACATACATACAAGCCAACTCTTGCTCACTTTTTTTTCTTCTCCGATTTTCTCTTTCTCTGCCCTATCTTAAACCCAGTTGTATTCTAAGGATAGAGTTCATTTTAGTTGAAGAAATAACAGGGACTACATAGGATCTGATTTTCTTCACTTACAGTTCAGTTGGTCAGCATTTTAAAGATTATTTGTTGAAAAACATAAATTTAATTAATACTTTTTCAGTATAGATAATACATCAATCCATATATACCTAAATTATTGTAGTTTTCATGCATTTCCTGTTTTTTACCGTTCTATCTATTGGTGTGTGCAGAAGCTATGTCAGGTGTGGATTGTCTACACCACAGGCTTGGTTCACTAGGCAACTGTGTTACTGGTTTGGGTGGAATGTAATTCTAAGTTCAAGAATACCGGCCCAACTTTGTTTTGCTTTAATTCCATGTTCTAAGCCCTTGGCTCTTCTATTTTTCCTCACCTAATTTTTATTCTGCTTGATTCTTGCCTTGGTTATATGCCTGACTACACTGCTCCTTCCCAGTTTCCTTTCTGTTTTCTGTGTTCTACTGCAGCTTCTGGTTTAAATACTTCTCTTTTACAGTAGAATCCTCTGTTTCCGGACCTAGTTGTCTTACCTAGATCCACTGAGCCAGCTGTCCTGTTCACCTTTTGAGAATGTACTTGATAAGAAATGTGAGGATCACATGTTTTTCCCTTTTTTGTTTGCCCACTATTGTTATTTTGTTTTTAGTGGCAGTTTATTTTACACTACTTGTTAAAGTTTTCTAAACTAAGTAGCAAGTCTGAGCAGTAGATAATCTGTTTTTTTGGTTTTTTTTTTTTAAATTTTATTTATTTATTTATTTATTTATTTATGGCTGTGTTGGGTCTTCATTTGTGTGTGAGGGCTTTCTCTAGTTGCGGCAAGTGGGGGCCACTCTTCATCGCGGTGCGCGGGCCTCTCACTATCGTGGCCTCTCCCGTTGCGGAGCACAGGCTCCAGACGCGCAGGCTCAGCAATTGTGGCTCACGGGCTTAGTCGCTCCGCGGCATGTGGGATCTTCCCAGACCAGGGCTCGAACCCGTGTTCCCTGCATTGGCAGGCAGATTCTCAACCACTGCGCCACCAGGGAAGCCCGATAATCTGTTTTTGCCTGGGGTTAACAAGCTCTCAAGAGGCAAGTTTTGGGAAGGAGGCAAATTCTTTCCTGGGGATTGATTAGCTCACGTTCACTTTTATAGACGGAATAGAAAATTTAAGAACAGAAATTCAGCCTGCCTTACAGTTCCAGGATTCTGGATTTAATCTTTACCAAATATATCTTAGATGTTCTGAAGACATGTAGGTGATGTTCCATAAAGTTGGTCAGAATAGAACCCTATGAAGTAACCCTTAACAAAAGAATAAATAAGAGCTGAGCATGTTTTAGTTCTTTATTTTAAAAAAACAAACAAATTGAAAGGAATGTCCTTCGAATCCTAACCGTGTCTTTATGTTAGCAGCATCTAAAGAATATAAATATTTGGCCATCACTCAGAATTTATCGTAGTATAAGTAGAATTATATTTTAATTCAGATCTAAACCAGTATTATATTTTAATTCAGATCTAAACCAGAATTTGAGAAGTCAGGGTAGAGCATTCTTTAATTATCTGCTTAAGTTATTGACAGTCTGAAAATTCATCAACAACTTAACCCTAAAGAGAGTAAAGAAGGGCACACTGTAGCAACATGAAGTTTTAGCATCCAAGAAAAAATCAGGTGGTGGGTAGTTTGGGTCCTCAGAAACACCTGTTTGTGAAGAGCAAAAAAATGTTTCTTTAGGTCTTAAAACAAAGGATTCTCAGTGGTAGTTCAAAGTGTGTATACATGTGGAATTGCTAGTCAAGTAGCATAAAAACTATTTTTGTATTTTAAAGGAGAAAAGGAAAAGTAGTTTTTAAGAGGTGTATCATTTAAATACATTTAATCTTCTGAGCTAATATATTTTTTTTTTCCCATTAGATTTAGAGCTCTTGATTTCCAGGTTCCAGAATTGTTTATATATATGTATGCGTATATTTGTTTATTTTTGGCATTAATGCTTTATTCTTTTTAAATTTTATTTTAAGAGTTTATTTGAGCCAAAATCAATTTGAATCAGGCAGCGGCAAACCAGAAGTGGTTAAGAGCACTCCCTAATGCTTTATTCTTTAGAGGAAATTAAACACTATAGAAATACTAGAACAAAGGAAGTGTAACATGTAGAATGGTTTTACAGTTTAAATATTTGGAAAAGTAGGTATTTGAGTGCCATCTTTAGCAGATGAGTAGCACATAAATTAGATTTCCCTCTGTTTTATGGATTAGTTTAATAAAACAAATTGAAAAGACTTTGTGAACTACATAATTTAGTGCATAAAGCCCTTCCTAAGAATAAATTAGGCTAGCTATATGTTCAAGAACCACAGTCTTTAAAATAAGTTCAGCTTGCAACATTTATATTTTCCTTTTCCTCATTACATAGTATTGGCCTTTTTCTCTCTTCCTCATCTCCACTTTTTAATTCCTTTCTACTTTGCTAGATAAGAAAAAGCAAATATTGGAATCTCTTGGCCTGAGTGTGTGGATTTTTAACAAACTCTCCAGGTGATTCAAATGTAAATCAGTGTTTGAGAGCCATTGATATCTAGGAAGGGGGGCGACTAGAGATACTCTGAAGAAAAAAAGACCATGGAAAATTATTGATTGACTTAAGGAATGAACAAGTCAGAGTTTTCAAGCTTGACTCTTCTGCAAAGATTGTTATTAAAATTTTAAAAAATTGAAAGGGAGCAAAGAACATTAAATTAGTTTTTGGTTTGTGTTACAATTTTTATTTCTTCCATACTTATATCTTTTATATATATGGTTGAGGGCTTATTTTTGTGCCAATTATTAAGGTTCCTACATGCTTTGAAAGACTAGAATTTCTAAAACTTCTAGGAAGTAGTTTACAGATTGGAAAAATCTGGGTCAGTCACTTGAGGTGAAAGGTAAGATGACATTTAACATTTGATTTAATGTTAGAGTTTGGCTACTTTGTCTCTTTATGACAGTCATATTGAGAACCAGACAAAAGTTATTTGATTATTTTTTCAGCATTATATGTGTAATCTCATATTCTGGATTCTGAACAACTTGTTTTTACCAATAAATTTCTGTTGTGTTAAAAATGGCTGAGAACTCAACATACCCACAAGTGAAGAGTAGTGCATATTTTGTGACTTTTGGTTTACTACGTCTGGTGGTGTAAGATTAGTAAATGTGCTCCTCCTCTTTTATGCAGGACCAGTGACTGTAGGACAATTCCACCGGTCGTTCCAGCGAGATAGTTTGTCTCCTTACTCCTACGTATCAGCTTCATCCCACAACCACGGTACTTTCCCTGTGAAAGGTTTAGATCGGACCCCGATTCCTCCTAGAACTTGGCAGAACTCTCTTGGAATGCACCCAGGACAAGTGGAAACGTCTCCCACTTTTTCAGATAAAGGGGTTCCATTTCCTGTACTACAGAGGTTTCCAACTGAGGTTACATATACCCTGCAGCCCAGTGCCACATCCGTACATGTTCAGCAAGGTCCTCAAACAATGGTCAGCTCCTCCCAAAAATATAGTAACTACACACCCTCAGCGCAGTACTCCCAAGCCTACTATCCAACAGGTATGAGAAATTCAAGTTCAGTGGCTTCTCTTAAGGTACTTTTAATGAGAATTTATATTTTTTTAATGTGTTTCTGTATGCCTAAACAAAAATAGGAATATGCACTTAAGAAATGTCAAAGATTTCTCATGAGTACACATGATTTAGCGATATTTAAAATTTCATTGATTCTTAAAGGTTGTGAAAATTCTGTTCGTGCATAAAGGTGTATGTTTTTAGTGAAACTTTTATATCCTCAAAATATGTCCTAGTAATAAAATTAAGACTTAGTACATCAGACCTTGGTATAACTCCTGCTCTTGGTGTAGTCGTTTTTTGTTTTTTGTGGGTTTCTTTTCTTTTAGAAAACATGCTTATATACATATTACATTGTTTATTTTTTAGTTATGTAGGTGAGACTACCTCATAACGAAATCATGTTAGTATCTCAGTAACGAAGTTTACTAAAAGAGCAACTCACCATCTCTTAAGACTAAATTATATTCTTATAGTAAAAATGTGATGGTGTGGTTTGGCAGTGCAGTCCCTGCAGTGTTAATCCCAGCCAGTGAAGAACTGGGAGTAGCAGAGAGAAGAGCCTGACAATGGCAACTGACCCAGAGCTCAGCCGAGGGCATGCAAGGCCTGCTAGTAGATCTCAAGCCACTCATTGGGAATCCTTAAGATAGTGACCCTCTATTTAGCTTCTTGGGGCTAGGGAGTGTCTTTTTTTTGGGGGGGTGGTACATTTTTGCAAAATAATAGCATTACCATTTAATTCAGAACAATTTCATTGTTTTGCAGAAGCACCACAGAGGTGATCTGTGTTTTCATGTAGTGTTTACACAGAGTGATGAAATGGGGCAATAGAAACAAGTCAAGGGTCAAGGCTTTCAGAAAAGACCCGGAAGAGAAGAAAGGGGGCAATCCTTTGCCCTATGAATTAAGGCTCTAGGCATATTAATTAAGTACATCTGGAAGCAATTTCTAGAGGTATTTTGTTAGACCATTTTTCCCAGGCAGGACGAAATCAAAAGCTAAAATAAGTGGAAGGCATGTAAATTAGATAAGGGGGTAAATAATTTGTTGCCTTTTAAAAGTTGTAAATTTGGGAACTGTTCCATTTGTAATAGTACTCACTATTTTCTAACTGGTAGCATCCAACCATATTGTTTTATTATTGACTCATTGCGTTCTACCTAAATATGGCCAGTAAAAGGGATTGCTTTATCTTCTCAAAGCACTTAAGTTTAGTAATATTAAAATAATAAAACCAGAGTTTAAATTAAATTGGCTTGTATAGATGTTTGGAGCTGCTACTGTTTTGGAGGATGGAGTTGAGAAGGAAAAGGGGAAGGAATTATATGGAGTAAGATGATATGGCACTTCTAATCATTTACCTATTAGAGATAAAAAAAATTTGTTTTACCTTATTATATAAAAAAAAGTTGAGGCCTAGTTCTTTTTTCCAGATTTGCAGCTACTTCTTTGAAGAACAGAAATATCTGGGTGATCTTTAAAAACAGAAGATGACTAATTTCATGTTATAAGTTGTATATCTTATGTATAGCAACAAATAGTATCAGATTTTTATTGAGGAGTTTAATCCAATATTTTAATAAACAAATTAGGCATTTCTATCTAAATTATAATTTTGGCTGCATTCCATATATGCATAGAATATATATATGTATACACAGAGAGACAGTCTGTGCCTTTCTTACACTTGCTTTATGTTCTGTAGCCCGTCAACTGGACAATACCCCTACTTCCCCTCCTTTTACCAATAAATGTTGCTCTTTCTTTCCCGAACCTCCCTCCAAACCCCCCTCCTCACACTACTAAAGACTCAGAAAGCTTCTGGGGAGTTGAAATTTAGAAGGACTGCAACAGAGAGATGTGGAAATGTTCTTGGCCTTCTAATTTGGAATTTTGGAGAAATTTTCCTATGGATATATTAGACATAGTGGTTAGGTTCTATATTACTGTTGGTCCTTCTGTTAAGGTACAGATGGTTATAGTCTGGCTTAGGAGCCAGACTAGCCTATATGATGATGTTTCTATGGGAAAATGTATTCCAAGTTCCAGACAATCCTCTTGGAAACTCCTAGTTCTAAATTTTATGAGAACTAGTTATATAGTATTTACTAGAAAACACTATAAATAGTTAATATGATTCCTCATTATGGAAATACTATTTGTTAAATTATTGTGATTTAAGGATATATGTTATTTTTAAATGTTTTATGTTAGCTTGGATTTAAATTTATAAATAAATTTATTAATTTGATAATTACACTGAAAATTGTCTCCAAGGGTCCAAGGTAAGGACTAGGAAAGAGACACATTAAAAGAACAAGTAAGTGCTGCTGATGTTTTGATAATGTAGAGTGCATATGAAATAGAATCTGGGGTTATCTGAATTTTTGTTTTGTCTTCTTTGATATGGATAATTGAAATGACTATGAAGGTTCTGAGGTTATGAGAAAGAGAAATCTCATGATTTCATGATGACTTCGAATATATGGAGTAGTTCTATGATACAATGTAGGCAAAATTGCTTTGAACATTCTGAAGTACTATATAAATAAAAAAATAAAAAGTTGTATTGTTAAATGCAAAAGACCTGCTATGGAAAAGAAAGTGCTAGAGAAATACTGTACAAGTACTTAATTCCTCCAAATTTTAGGTGAAAGAAGCAAAAAGTAGTGAGCAATTTAACCATTATTTAGTGAGTACCTGTTTATGAAGGGCTTTACAAATGACTTTCCCAGAGTTAAGTAAAATACTATTCTCAGAGGCAGGATGATAATCACTCCCAAATCCAGCTCTCCAAATCCTAATAAAGTAACTAATCTTGGAATAATGGTCATACTTGAATCCTTTCAAAGTGAACTATATGACTTGAAGTTCGGATCAAATTTTAGTAAAAAACAATACTCAACTTCATTTAAAAATTAGTTATATTGAAAATAAACTTGGACCTGGTCTTCAAATGGTATACCCAGTAAAGTTTGAATTTTGTAATATTTCATAAATTATTAATTTTTCTAGTAAAGCGAAACATTGAGACTAAAAAACTGCTATCAGACTGACTCATAAATTGGCTCACCTGAATTATTTCTTACATTTGTCATTCCTCTCTTGAAGCATCTGTTTTCTTTTTTAATTAATCAATTATTTATTTATTTAATTTTTTGGGCTGCGTAGGGTCTTAGTTGTGGCACGCGGTGTCTTCATTGCGGCGTGGGCTCTTCATTGTGGTGCGCGGGCTTCTGTCTAGGTGTGGCGTACAGGTTTTCTCTCTCTAGTTGTGGCGCGCAGGCTTAATTGCCCTGCGGTATGTGGGATCTTAGTTCTAGCGACCAGGGATTGAACCCGTGTCCCCTGCATTGGAAGGCAGATTCTTTACCACTGGACCACCAAGGGAGTCCCGAAGCATTTGTTTTCTTTGCCTAGCTCGTTTATGTGTTTTCCAGTCTTATCACTTCTTCAAAGACAAAATGTTGTAGATCCAGTGCTAGTTGACTCTTTTTAGTCTTACCCTATCTTGAATTCAGTTTTTTTCCTCTAATACTATTTTCACAATGTGCTACTATAATGTCCCTTTTTTATAAAATACTTCATTTTAGACCTTTTTATTTTACTCATTCTCTCTATATTTGAACATACATAAGAATATTAATATATTCATATTTAAATATAGAGTCCTGTATTGAGGAACTGTTTTCCTTTGACTCATGTTGTAATGCTGAATTGACTCAAAATCAACTTCGATTTTTTTTCCGCATTAAGTTTTAAGCTCACAGCAGTGATTAGCAATTTGTAGCTGCCCTTTATCTCATATTTTAATTAACAAATACTTGTATAACAATCACTGTGACCAGGTACTATTCTGAGCACTTTCCAAATATTAATTCATTTAATCCTCACAACAACCTTATAAGATAGGGAATGTAGTTATCCTCATTTTATAGATTAGAAACTGAAGCACAGCCAGGCACAGGCAGGGCTGGAGAACAAATCTGGGCAAACTGACTCAAGGGTTCATTATTTTGGCCACTGTGCTCTGCTGCCTGCCTGCCTGTCATACAAAGAGGGACCTTTGTTTTGTTTTTCTTTTGCGAGAGACTGTTTCCTGGTATATCTCTTCCCCAGAGTTAGTTACTTCCAGATAGGGTAGATGACAGAGGTTGGTGGGGGGACGTCCCCTTCTGTGCTGCCGGTGGCAGCGGGACTGACCCTGGGCTATTGACTCACCCTGCTCAAGCAGAGAGAACACACTCCAGCTGCTGGAGTTGGGGGTCCGGTTTGGGGCCTCTGAGGAGTGGGGCTGTGTCTAATTCATTTCTGTGTCCCCCTGCACCTAGCATAGTGCTTGGCCATAATGGGCCCTTAGTAAATAATTTATTGAATGAATGAAATAATTCTAGTCTCAGCTTTGCAGTGAATCATCTGATGGACATTGTGACATTCTGTGGATTATTTCATGTCACTCAGCCTCAATTTCCCTTTCTGTAAAGTGGCAATAATATTTTGGGTCAGGGATTAAATGAATTAATGTATGTGAATAGACTATAAAACTTAAAACACTATTTACATATACAGGATAACATTTTAAAAACTGTATTTCAAGTGAGCCTAGATACTAATACTTTAAAGCCTAACTAAAGTGATTTGTAAGAACATAGCCTTCCCCTGAATGTACATATGTTTATTGAAAAACATATTTTGTATCATTATTTAAAAGTTTTTCTGAATTGACTCTTGGGCAAAGAAGTTTGCTTATTATTGTTTTAAAGTACATTAATTAATTAATTTTAAAGATTTGATCTTTAGGCTTCTAAGCCTACATAACGTACATAAACAAGTATGGAATCTCAAGTTATAGGAGCTTTCTGATGCTCAGGTAGCCTGTATTGTCAGTTTCTCTGAAAAGGGCTGATTTTGTTCTTATGGAAAGAGGGACTTGGCATAGATACACCAGGAGGTTTTCTTTAGCTGCCAGAAGAAACTAAGCAAAAGCACAATTATATTTTCCTTTCTCTTTATTGAGGTAAAATATATGTAACATAGAATTTACCATTTTAACCATTTTTAAGTGTATAGCTCTGTGGCATTAAATACGTTCACATTATTGTAGTAGCATCACCACCATCCATTTCCAGAACTTTTTCGTCTTCCCCCAGCTGAAATCTGTATCCATTAAACACTAACTTCACATTCCCCTCTCGCCATCTTTTGGCAACCACCATTCTACTTTCTGTCTTGAAGAATTTGATAACTCTAGGGACTTCGTATAAGAGCAAACATATATTTGTCCTTTTGTGATTGGCTTATTTCACTTATTTCAAGAGTCCTTGATACTGTGGCATGAGTCAACATTTCCTTCCTTTTTATTTTTTTATTTTTTATATATTTATTTATTTATTTATTTTTGGCTACATTGGTTCTTTTTTTTAACATCTTTATTGGAGTATAATTGCTTTACAATGGTGTGTTAGTTTCTGCTTTATAACAAAGTAAATCAGTTATACGTATGTCCCCATATCTCTTCCCTCTTGCATCTCCCTCCCTGCTGCATTGGTTCTTCGTTGCTGTGCGTGGGCTTTCTCTAGTTGCGGTGAGCGGGGGCTACTCTTCGTTGCGGTGCGTGGGCTTCTCATTGCGGAGGCTTCTCTTGTTGCGGAGCACAGGCTCCAGGCACGCGGGCTTCAGTAGTTGTGGCACGCGGGCTCTAGAGCACAGGCTCAGTAGTTGTGGCTCATGGGCTTAGTTGCTGTGTGGCATGTGGGATCTTCCTGGACCAGGGATCGAACCCCTGTCCCCTGCATTGGCAGGTGGATTCTTAACCACTGTGCCAACAGGGAAGTCCCTCCTTCCTTTTTAATGCTGAATAATTTTCTATAAATTTCCATAGGTATGGACCACATTTTGTTTATCTGTTCACCTGTTGATAGACACTGGGTTGCTTCCACCTTTTGGCTACTGTGAATAATGCTGCTATGAACTTGGTTGTACAATAATCTGTTCTGCTCTCACTTCTTTTGGGTATAGGCTAGAGCACCATTTCTTTTTTAATTTAATTAATTAATTAATTAATTTGGCTGCGTTGGGTCTTGGTTGTGGTGCGCGGGCTTTCTCTAGTTGTGGTGAGCAGCGGCTACTCTTCGTTGCAGTGCGTGGGCTTCTCATTGCGGTGGCTTCTCTTGTTGTGGAGCACGGGGCTCTAGGCGTGTGGGCTTCAGTAGCTGTGTCACGCGGGCTGAGCAGTTGTGGCTCGCGGGCTCTAGAGCACAGGCTCAGAAGTTGTGGCGCACGGGCTCAGTCGCTCCGTGGCATGTTTGATCTTCCGGACCAGGACTCGAACCCGTGTCCCCTGCATTGGCAGGCAGATTCTTAACCACTGAGCCGCCAGGGAAGTCCCTAGAAAGCCATTTCTTTACCTCACTGTAGATGAGGAGATGTTGGGGTTCTAGTTGCTGTAGTAACTTATCTTGAAATTAAATTTACTATTTATTAGGATGTTTTTGCTTTTGAGTATTTATATTGGGTATTTCCTTACTGTTGACACTGTACCGTTTGAGAGTAGATTCACGTCCAAAACATTTTAATTATAGATTTGAATTACCTCCATAGGATAAAGTATGTGAACCTGTTTTCCTAACCTATAGTGGATGCGAAAATTTTTACCTTTAGATAAATTTTTAGTAATCCTGGCTTTATTTCATTACTAGAATTGTTTTTTTAAATGTCATCACCTCTGATATTTATATATGAAATAGAAATTGTTCATTATTTCCAGTTTTTTATTCTATATGCAATTTAATGCCTTAAGTGAACACTGCCTTCAGGAAAATACTGGAAGATCTTTATGCAGATGAACGTGTCTTAGGACATAGCGATAAACTCAGTTTTATAAATGTTAGTGCTTTCACAGTGCTTTCTTAATACACGCTAGATGAATTTGTCATGTATTAAGCACACAGTTGCATTTTTATAGCTAGGTTTTCATATTCAGTAAACTTATTAATACTTTGTTTTGTTCTATTTTGTTGATTATACGAAGTAGCACTGCACTGGTAAGGAAATAGCCATTGAGGAATCTTTTTGGATTATCTGTTCAAGTCCTCCCTTTCTTCATGCAGGTACCTTTCTACTTTCCATTTGTAACTGGACACTTTAAAGGACATTCACTATTTTGCTGTTTCCTTAGATACCAAATCAGCTATCAACTATCTATTAATATATTCTCTGTTATATATTCTATTTCTCCAAGAAATTTATTTTAAAGTACACTTTAACAACTATTCAAAATGTGTAAACAATGGAGTCAGATCATAGCAATATCAGAAAAATAAAGCTAATACCTTTCACTGATTTATTTGTAACAAAACACTTTAATGGTGCCCTGATGGGTGAAAACCTGCAGCCCCTGACTGAGTCCTTTACTGCCACTAGGGGGCTAAGTTTTCCTTAGCTGTTAAAACTAAAGATCCCAGTTTTTTTCAGTTTTGGCGAACCCCGCAGACCCCTCCTTGCTGTATTGCTTTTTGGATTTAACTTATGTCCCAGGATATTTGTGCCTTTAAATATTCTGGGAAACCAAATTCAAATCCAAAACATTTTAATTGTGTATTTGAATAATCTCCAAGGATATTGGAAATGACAACAGCTTGAATTTTATGTGGCCATTCTAGTAATAGCTGGCTTTTTTAACCACTGGACTTGTTAAAATTATGTAATTCAGAAAACCTCAGCCCTTATGTTTGTACTTGAACTAGAATTCTATCCATTATTTTAATTTTTTACTTCTGTGTGCAAAATGTAATGCCTTAAAATGCACATGATAAAATAAAATATTTATTTCTTGTATACCTTTATGAACTTCTGACATTTAAAAAATCAGTAATGAGTAATGGAGAAATAGGGAAGCATTTTAATGAATTTTTACAATCCTTAGGCTAATTTACTTCAAAGGTTACCAAATAAGATTATTTAGTAATTTTATTAGCACACTCAAAATATGAAAAATGTGGACTAAAAAAGAGAAAGTTGCCACCTTATAAAAAAGATACCTTAAAAATATTCAGCAAGTGGAGTTCTAGTAAAATTAAAATATTACATTTAGGAAGAAGGAAAGATTAGGGAAGTATTGTGACATATTAAAGAGCATGTACTTTGGAGTTTGCCTCTGTCACTCTCGGCGTTGTGACTTTCGGCACATTTTTTAACATCCCTGAGCTTTAGTTTCCTTATTTCTGTAAAGTAATGTTAATACCTCATTCAATTGTTGTTTGGATTAAATGAGGCCATATATGTAAAGGACCTAGGACTGTGCCTGGAATATGGTAGGTGTTCAACAAATGTCATCCTCTGTTTAATCCAAAGATGTGATGTTATAACTGATTCTCAGTCGTTCTGGAGGGTCTGTCTCTGGAAAAGAGGAGACTCAACCTCTTATTAAGGCTACATCTGTAAGTATGACTCTACCAGTAGAAAGAGTTCAGCCTTTTCATGGTATCCTAACTATAAAGAGAAAGTTTGGAAAATGTATTTCCTTAGCTAAAATAATAGCATTGTTAGCTATTTGTTTATTGATTGCTTACTGTATGCCAGTACTGTTCTTAGTGCTTTGTGCATATTAACTCATTCACTCCTCACAACAAACACGTTAGGTAGGTACTATTATTATCCCTATTCTAACAGAATGCAGAAACTGAGGCCCAAAGGGATTAACGTTGCTCAAGTTTATACAGCTATTACAATTTTGGAGCTGGGCTCCAAAGCCAGGCAGTCTGGCTCTAGAATCTGAATTCCTAACCACTTGTCTAAATGGTTAAAACATTTTTTTCATAGATTTCACTGGATGCATGGTATAACAGTAGGAGTGTTTGGAGAGTACTTATACTTATTTTATCCTTAAAAACCTTCCTCCAAATGTTTGTTACTATTAAAATGATTGAAATAATTATTTTAGAATTCTGAATATGTTCTGATATTTTCAATAAAAGGAAATTACTAAAAAAAAAAAAAAAAAGGAAATTACTACTTTCAGTAAGAATAAATGTTTGGTTAGAAGGGCAACAAAATGTTTAGGTGCTAAAGAAATCATTTATGAAAGTAGACATGACCCTTTTCAATGACTTTTAAAATTGCCTTATTACCATTTGTTTTCAACAAATAAGGGCACCTAATTGGACTAAATATATTTTATTGCACCCATAAAGGAAAACTTTTGGAATTTTTTGTTCCAAGTTGAAAGAGAGGAGTGCCTTGAATGCTGTAGAGGTTTATTTGGGTTGACGGCTTTTCTGTGTTTGGATTTGTTCCAGCTGTGCTGCAGTGCTGCTCTCCTTCTACCCACATGGACGCGCTCAGTAGTTGTGTGACTCCCACTGCCCCTTCCTATGCACATTGCAATTACTTCCAGGTAAGATGCTGGGAACAATGGACATACCCTGTGTCAGGTACAATACGATTGGCCTTGCACAATTCCAAAGTGTAATTTTATCTTAATGAGTAGCCAGAGGTAAGCTGTGGATTATGGCCTTAGTTTTTCTCAATTCTAAAAAAAAAAGAGTTGATGTAAATGACGTCTGAGGATTCTTCTAGGCCTACACTGTCTTCTTGGCCTACTCTTAGGCACTAGCCACATGTAGCTATTTAAATTTAAATGAATTAAAGTTAAATAAAATTTAAAAATCATTCCTCAGTGGGGAGGGTGGGAGGGAGGGAGACACAAGAGGGAAGAGGTATGGGGATATATGTATATGTATAGCTGATTCACTTTGTTATGAAGCAGAAACTAACACACCATTGTAACCAATTATACTCCAATAAAGATGTTAAAACAAAAAAAATCATTCCTCAGTCACACTAGCCACATTTCAGGTGCTTAATAGTTTCGTATGGCTAGTGGTTACCAAATTGTATAGTACAGATAGAGAACATTTTCGTCATTGCTGACAGTTAGTTGGAACAGTGTTGTTCAACTAATTGTCAGCAGTGGTAAAATTGAATACCATGGTAAAATGAATGCCAGATAAACTCTAAAAGTATATAAATCACCAAATGCCAGATCCTTCCAAGATGATACAATTACTTTTTTTTTAAAGGAGAAAGGAAAATGATGCCAAAAACGAGAAAGCCCCCATGTTGTAAACACTGCACTTCAATTTTTTTCTCATATTTGTTAGGAAGCAATTGCTTTGATTTAAATGTTGTAGACTACTACTTCTAGGATAAGATTAAATCCCATGTTTATATTTTTATGCTATAGTTGCTTAAAGATTGGAATTGTTTTCCTTTGATATCATGTAGTCACGATAGCTTCTGTTCTTTAGAGAATATCTTACTATTGGCATTCCAGTACTCAAAAGAACATTCCTTTCTTCTTTTTTGTCTTTTCTTTTTTTGAGGAGTATAGAATCAGATCAAGGGGACTTAGCTGGACATTTTTAATGGCAGCTGTCATCAAGCATGTTAGTCTAGCCGATTTCATCTTCACTGGAAGGACATATCTATCTCACAAATTAGATGCTCTTGTCTGTAGATCCAGGCATTCTCTCCCCTGGATCATACTGGAGATACTCTGTTGGTATTATATCTTGATTATATTTATGTTTTAAATAAATCATTTAAAACATCTTTGAAGACCTTTGATTAGTACAAAGACAATACATGTCCACTGTAGGAAAATAGAGATAAGTAGACACAAAATTTTTAAATGGAAAAAAGGGAAGTATTTCAGATATTCTGGAAATAAATGCAGTTAGTTTTGTTGGCCTGTAGATATGGTGAGAGTGTGCATGAATGGTCAGTATATTGCAGTGGTTAAGAGCAAGAACTCTGGAGTCAGGCACACCTAGGTTTGAAACCTGACTCTGTCAGTTACTTCTTTGTGACTTTGTATAAATTATGAAGTTTCTCTGAACTTCAGTTCCGTCCTTTGGAAATGGAGATTATCACATTTCATAGGCCTCTTGTGAGGATTAAATGAAATAATGTATGTAAAGCACTTTGTATGTGCTTGGCACATAGTAAGAACTCGATAAGTTGGGCTATCAGCTATAGTAAAGTAGCTTGATGCTTAAACCACTTAGATTTACATTATTTGGCATTAGTGGCCTTCAAATCATTAACGCGATCTTTGTCAATGTGTTTGGCAATATTGACTCACTACATGTTTTATTTAATAGTAATGCTTCCATATCTTATGTTTATAACCTGAGATATTCAGCAAACGTTTATTGAATGCCTGCTCTGTGCAAAGTACTATGTATAAGAGAATACATCTTGAAGATATCAGTCTAAAAGTGACAGCTATTTTAATCTATTGTTTTATTATTAAAATAAATAATCTCAGGACCAAAGGACATTTGATATTCCATCCATTTTTTCCCAGATCATTTGGAACAGAATATCAGTACCTCCCCCCTGAATCTATAGAAGCACTGGTGGACTTGTGAGCATCCTGTGTTTAACATTTCCTTACTACATTCCTAAAACAGTATATTATAGATACAAGTGATGTTTTTGTCTGTCAACCTTTATGGAAGAATTTGGTATATAGACATTTTATCAACAAATAGGTATTTGGGTACTATGGCTTTTTTGATTTTGTGTACTTTAACCCTGAGAATTATTAGTCCATTCCAGTATTAAACTTAATATAGTGGTTGACATATAATAGTTCCTGTGTAAGTGTTAACAATAGAGTCGAAGCTACCACTGCTGAAAAGCTGATTGGCATTCAAGTTTTCTTAGTGAGCTTTAAGTTTAATTTGTTTATATTTAGCGTTCATCAGCCTGAATGTTGTTGCTTTCCTCCTTAATCTCATATTTGGTTTTCTATCCAAACAGTCCTATTTTCTCTTTTCCCAGAATCCTCCAGTGCAATCTTCCTATCCAGTTGAATTTCTGCCTTCTAATTGGCCTTGCAGTGCTACTGATGAAAATAAAAAGACAGAAGTAAACCTAGAGGCTGTTTTTCAGATAGTAGATGAGTTGCATTCCTCCCCTAAATTGGAGATGGTAAAGGTGGAGCCTGTTGAGAATCAGTGTTCAACATCTCAGTCTAACAGAAGCCAACATATCCTAGCTAATTCAAACAACAGCAATCCATCTTCCACAAGTCAGGCTAGCCAGCTGGAGCCACTTACTGCTGTAGGCTCAGATATTACGTCTTTTGTGGTCGGCACAGAAC
Source organism: Balaenoptera musculus (assembly GCF_009873245.2). NCBI lineage: Eukaryota > Metazoa > Chordata > Mammalia > Artiodactyla > Balaenopteridae > Balaenoptera > Balaenoptera musculus. The sequence continues at coordinate 34,199,877 of NC_045804.1, read as the reverse complement.
AAGCAATTACTTGCTCTCTACCACAGTCACCTGAGTACATCTATGCCATCCACACAGCTCAGCCTGTTGAAAATACTACAATGCAGGAGTCTGAAGCCAACCAGCAAGCTCATGTCAAACTGAAGGAGCAGCTAAGTCATAATCCATCTCCGTCTTCAGTAGTATTTGTGCAGGAAGGGCTACCGTTCAGCACACACCAGGTAAGAGGCAAAGAAAAAATCCTAATAGAGCTCAAAGGTACCTAGTGCTTCTTGCTGAAGACTGTTCTAGTGGAGACTTTGTCCAGGTTTTATTTGGGTTTAATACCAGTTCATTATGTTCTCCAGAAGGATCGTGCCCCAGTGGTTCTGCACAAAGGATTCAGAAAGAAGTAACCTTAACCCTCAGGCATCCTCTCACTACATTGTGGTCTGAAGTCAGCCTCTAGAGAGGCAGTCTGAATGAGCATTGTGGTATGACTTATTTTCATGTTAAAAGCATCCCTTGAGTTTTGCTTCCTAACTTAGTTTGGATGGACTAGGTGTGCTTGGCTGATTAAATTCCACTCCTCAGAAGGGATGGTTTATCTCATATATAATATCAGGACTTTCCTGGCCATTTGTAGCATGGAGGTAAGGAGATGGTTGGAGATGTTTTCATACTTTCTTACAGCATCATTGAATTCTAAATTTTTAAAAAAGATTTATTTATTTATTTAATTTATTTTTGGCTGTGTTGGGTCTTAGCTGCAGCAGGCTGGATCTTCGTTGAGGCATATGGGATCTTTCGTTGAGGCATGCAGGATCTTTCGTTGAGGCATGGGGTATCTTGCGTTGTGGCGTGCAGGTTTCCTCTCTCTAGTTGTGGTGCTCAGGCTCCAAGGCGTGTGGGCTCTGTAGTTTGTGGCACGCCGGCTCTTTCATTGAGGCGCGCGGGCTCAGTAGTTGTGGCGTGAGGGTTTAGTTGCCCCATGGCACGTGGGATCTTAGTTCCCTGACCAGGGATTGAACCCGCATCCCCTGCATTGTAAGGTGGATTCTTTACCACTGGACCACCAGGGAAGTCCCTACAGAATTCTAATATGACTTGACAGCATACTGTGTTTGAATTTCCCTACTAATATTCTCATTCCTAAAGCAGAATTATGACTCTAGTTTGAGAGATATATTCTGAAGGTAGAGACTAATTCCTTTATTGCTGCTAGCTTATGACCAGGAAATGAATAAACTTTGATTCTAAAAAATAAAAGGACATCCAAATTAAAATCACTTTTGTGATTAAGTATTTTTTTTCCTACTAATTTTTTTTCTTGATCTTAGCCTGATGCATATGTATTTCATTTTGGATTTTTTTTCTTTAATGGAACTGAAAATGTCTTCATTGTTAGAGATTCCCAAGATAACTTTTTGGCAGTTTGCGTGTGTGTGGGGGGTGGGGTGGGGGGGGCGGGTTCTGGCCGCACCGCATGGTTTGTGGGATTTTTAGTTTCCCGACCAGTGGTCAAACCCAGGCCCTCAGCAGTGAGAGCGCAGAGTCCTAACCAAGGACCACCAGGGAATTTCTGGCAGTTTTTAAAATGCATTCTTTTCTAGCTCTAACTTTAGATCCAAATGTATTACGGGTTTTTTGGGTTTATTTATTTATTTAATTTATTTTTGGCTGTGTTGCGTCTTCGTTGCTGCGCATGGGCTTTCTCTGGTTGCGGCAAGTGAGGGATACTCTTCACTGCGGTGCGCGGGCTTCTCATCGCGGTGGCTTCTCTTGTTGTGGAGCACCGGCTCTAGGCACGCGGGCTTCAGTAGCTGTGGCCCGCGGGCTCTAGAGCGCAGGCTCAGTAGTTGTGGCGCATGGGCTTAGTTGCTCCGCGGCATGTGGAATCTTCCTGGACCAGGGCTCGAACCCGGTCCCCTGCATTGGCAGGCGGATTCTTAACCACTGCACCACCAGGGAAGCCCTATCTTATGGTTTTTATCAACTCATTGTCCTTTTTGAGCCCAACTGTTGAGACCCGGTATACTATGTATTAATATTATAAATTCAATAGACCAAAGATAGTCCCATTATGTTTCAAATACGCCTATGAAAAGAACATGAAATTTGCCTTTATTCCTTCATAGTCACATCCAAAAGATTAGATTTCGTACCTTAAAACTGCATTCACACAGTTATTTTTTCTTCAAAAAAATTTGGATATCACAGCTTTTGAAAGCTATATTTTGAACTCCTAGCTCTACTTCATTATATTGTTTTATTTTAAAATAAATTCATAAACAAATAGAGTATTTGAGAAGTTGGTCAGCTTGACAAAGGGATTTGATATCCCAAAGAAAACATAGGAACTCCAAGAGAGAAATTCATATGTCATAAGCAGGGCAGATCTAGATTTTATAGGGGGTGAAGCTTATACAAATTTGAGGTCCTCATTAAGCCAAAGAATACAAAATTAATAGAATAAAGTGTTTACAACCCCTCTGACATCATCCAACAGGATCATGCCTATGGCCATTCCAGTATCACCAAGAGAGGCAGGCAATCTGATGGAAGGGATGTTAGAGTGGGAAAAGATAGTGGTATTAAGCAATTGTGAATTTGTGTGATGTGAATTTTACCAAAAAAAATGAAACTTCACGGTGAATCTTCCTCTGATCATAAGTAAATATTTTAGCTCCATAGACATTTCAGTAGTTTGTGTATGGGGAAATATACACCTTACTACCGAATATTCAGATTAGCTTAACAAAATTGGGTGGTATCATTCTTAAGGATGAAAAGCCTTACAATCTTATTTGTTGGATCATGTTTCTATAGTAGAACTCCTCTGATAAAATATCTTAACTTTTAGTAGATATTTGGGGGAAATTTGGAATAATGAGTGGGTTTAATATTTTAGGTGGATGCCAGTATAAAATGCCAGATCAAAACACCTGAGAATATCTTGCCTTCAGAACAGATGGGATTCCTTATTTCAGAAATGGGGCCTGCTAGCAAGCCTAGTACAGACGCAGGTTTATCCACTCCAACCAGATACAGAGAGCGAAGAAGCAACTCACAGCAAGGAAAGTCCCCTGGTAAGGATTATTGTGCTCTAGAATGCTAGCAGTAGAATCATAGTGTAGAATTAATATATGAGTGATAATTTTTCTGGTCTTCATTTATTATTCATAATTGTAATATACTAATCACATTGCTGTTTCATACAACTGCAATTTTAACTCTTTATTTTTTTCTTAATCATCCTTTTAAAGTATGTAAAAGTTATATTCCAGTATTGCATGTAAGAATATGAGCTTTTGAAAAGAGAACATGGTAAGTAAAAGCAAAGGAATTTGGATTATTTAACTTGGAGAATGCAAGGATGAAGGGTGATTCAATAACTGCTTCAGATGCCAAAGACTTTGTAATTACAGAAGTACTTGTTCTCTTATTAGCAGAGTATAGTACAAGAGGGAATGTGCTTAAATTGTGGCAGGAAAAAATTAGATGGACATTAAAGACATTATCCTGAGCATATTATAAAGATACTCTAAAGTATGACTCTGTATCAATGGGATTTTTCTTGTGGTTTGTAGGAGCCCGAGTGATTGTTTTAGTACAGTTGCCGCTACTCTTTCTAGGGAAATTGGAAAGAATCATTTTTTTTAAGAAAATGGTGACATCCAATAAAACATGTTTCTTGTATGATCCAAAACCAAGTCATCAAAGTCTTCAGTGGACAACTTGAATATTCTCAAATTATATGCATGTCAGAGGCATGCAATTCGGTGAATTAATGAATCAGGTTAAACAATCATTTTAACCTATAAAAATTGGAAAAATCTTGGGAACTTCTGTGAGAATTTCTCCAAAAAGTACACTAATAGTAATATGATCGAGATGTTGTTTAGACTCATTGGGTTCTTTCTGCAAAATGCCTTTTAGACTAAAAGCTATCTTGATCACTCATCTTATTTGTTAAACTTAGCTTGCACAGTTGCTTTTAGTTGAGTATATGATCCAATCTACGATCAAAGATTAAGATTTCTTACCACTGAAGATGTTCAAAGCAATGGCATAGACTTTGAAGGCAATTTAGAAAAGGACAGTAGCAAATATTTACTACACACTCACTTTTATGACATACAGCAAACTTGATGAAACTGGTATTATCGTCTTAAAGATCGGGAAACTCAGTCTTGGAGAGGATAAGTAACTTGTTCAAGATCACATTAATTTAGCTAATATTCTACTCACAGTCCTTCTGTTGACTGTGTCCTTTGATGCACAAAAGTTTTAAGTTTTATGTAGTCCCATTTGTCTACTTTTCCTTTTGTTGCCTGTGCTTTTGGTGTCGTATCCAAGAAAGCATTGCCAAGTCCAGTGTCATGAAGTTTTTCCACTATGTTTTCTTCCAGGAGTTTTATAGTTTTAGGTCTTTAGTCCATTTTGAGTTAATATTTGTAGACAGTGTAAGATAAGGGTCCAACTTTATTCTTTTGCATGTGGACATCCAGTTTTCCGAGCACCATTTGTTGAAGAGACCTTTCGCCATTGAATGGCCTTGGCATCCTTGTTGAAAGTCATCTGACCATATATGTGAGGGTTTATTTCTGGTCTCTATTCCAGTCCACTGGTCTATTTTTCTGTCGTTATGCCAGTACCATATGATCTCTGTTTAACCAATCAATTCTGCCATTGTAGCACAAAAGCAGTCATAGATAATACATAAATGAATGGTTGTGGCTATGCTCCAGTAAAACTATTTACAAAAACAGTTGCTGGGCTCAATTTGACCCAAAGGTCATAATTTGCCAACCCCTGAGTTAGACTAACAGTTTATTTCTGAAAAGCAACAGTGGAAGCCAGAAAGGAGTAGGATCATATTTTTAATATATTAAAAGAAATCTGCAGTCTTGGAAATCTCTACCCAGCCAAAAGATCCTTCAATAATGATGGCAAAAATGAAGACATTTTCAGATAAACACCAAATAGAGAGCATGTGCCACAGCAGATAAACAGTAAAGGAAATTCTACAGGGTGGTCTTCAGGCAGCAGGAAACAAGGAGACATACTGTAGCTTCTAGGGTAATCACCAAAATTGGTATAGAAATAATCCAAAAAAAGGCAGGAAAGGAGGAAGCAAGGAATTAAAAATAAGGAAGACAAAGAGAAAACAAAAAATGGTTGACCCAAATTTAGCCAATACAACTATTATATGTAAATGGTCTTAAAATCTCAAAGACAGAGATTGCTAGAGTAGATAAAAGGGCAAACTCCTACTATAGGCTGGCTACAGGAGACATGTAGGTTGAAAGTAAGTAGATAGAAAAAGATACAACATGCAAACAGGAAGAATGAGAAGGCTGGTATGGTTATTTTTAAATATCAGAAAAAATAGACTTTAAGACAAAGAGTGTTATAAAGAGGGCCACTTCATAATGATGAACAATTCATCAGGGAGGTGTACCAACTGTAAATGTGTTTTTTGTAGTAATAGAGCTTCAAAATACATGAAGCAAAAACTGACAAAAATTAAAGGGGGAAACACAATTCCTCAATGTACTAGGATATTTTAACACTTCTGTCTAAGCAATTGATAAAATAACTAGACAAAATATCAGTAACGACATAGAAGATCTGAACAACATAAACACCTTGATCTAATTGGCATTTATAGTACACTGAGCATCCAACAACTGCAGAATATACATTGTTCTCAAGTGCATATAGTACATTTACCAGGATAGGTCATTCATTGGGCCATAAAACAAGTCTTAATACATTTAAAAGAACTGAAGTCATACAAAGTGTACTCTCTGAATATAACAGGATTAAATTAGAAATCAGTAACAGAGTAATTAGGAGAACCTCAAATATCTGGAAATAAAGTGACATACTTCTAAATAATTTGTGAATCAAAGACAAAATCACAAGGAAAATTAGAAAATATTTTGACAATGAAAATACAACATCACAGTTTGTGGGATGCAGCTAAAGCAGTGTTAGAATGAAATGTGTAGCTTTAAATGCTAATATTAGAAAAGAAGTAAGATCTAAAATCAATGACCTGAGGTTTTACCATACGAAACTAGAAAAAGAAGAGGAAAGTAAACCCAAAGTAAATATAAAAATAAAAATAGAAATCAGTGATACGGAAAACAGACAATTGAGAAGACTAACAAATATAAAACTGGCTTTTTGAAAAGATCAACAAAATTGACAAACTCCTAGCTACACTGATCAGGAAAAAGAGAACACAAATCATAACTACCAAGAATGAAAAGAGATTAACACCTCAGAATCTGTGAATAGTAAAAGGGTAGTAAGAGAATACTATGAACAGTCTTATGTTAATGAACACAACCATGTAAATGGAATAGCCACAGTGCTTAAAAAATACACCTTGTCAAAATTCACACAAGAAGAACCAATGAATAGCCCTATATAGATTAAAGAAGTGGGTTATCAAACATTTTCCTCAAAAGAAGAAAGAAAACTACAGACTAATAATCCTCATGAATATAGATGCAAAAATAATTAACAAAATATAAGTACATTGAATGCAACAATATGTAAAAAGGATGATAGACGAACCAAGTAGAGTTTGTCTCAAGAATGCAAGCCTTGATTGAATTTCAAATGCTAATATTATTCACCATATTAACAGAGTAAAGGAGAAAAAACTCTATGATGATTTCCATAGATTCAAGGAGAGCACTTGACAAACTTCAGCACTTATTCGTAATAAAAACTCTCAGCAAAGTAAGAATAGTAGAACATTTCTCAAACTGATAAAGAGTATCTATAAAATATGTATAGTGAGGATCATGATTAATAGTGAAAAACTAAACTGTTTACTCCAGAGATTGGGAGCAAGGCAAGGATGCCCACTTTACCACTTGTATTCAGTATTGTACTGGTGGACCTAGCCATTGCAATAGGCAAGAAAAAGAAGTAAAAGGCGTAAAGATTGGAAAGCACACAATTGGAAAATGAAATTTAAAAAAAAGTCAAACATTTATGGTAGGCCCAAAATCATAAGATACCTAGGAATAAGTTGAACAAAAGATGTCTAAGGCCTGTACACTGAAAACTACAAATTTTGCTGAAAGAAATTAAAGAAGACAAATAAATGGAAAGATGTGCCATGTTCATGGATAAGAATACCCAATATTGTTACAGTGACAGTTCTCCCCAAGTTGATGTATAAATTCAATGCAATCCTAATCAAAATTCTAGTAGACTTTTTTTTTTCTTTAATGACAAGCTGATTCTAAAATTTAAAAGAAAATGCAAAGGACAGAGATTAACCAAAGCAATTTTTAAAAATAAAAAATTGGAGGAGACTTTACCAGATTTCAAGACTTACCATAAAGCTAAAATAATCAAAATAGTTTGGTATTGGTGAAAAGAGGGACCTATAGATGAATGAAACAAAATAGAGAGTCCAGAAATAGATCCGCACATATGTGGTCAATTGATTTTCAACAGGTGCAATGGGGAAAGGAAAGTGTTTTCAACAAAAATTAACATTGAGCCATACCTCGGCCCGAAGGAGCAAGATGGCGGAGTAGAAGGACATGCGCTCACTCCCCCTTGCAAGAGCACTAGAATCACAACTAACTGCTGAACAGTCATCGACAGGAAGATGCTGGAACTCACCAAAAAAGATACCCCACATCCAAAGACAAAGGAGAAGCCACAGTGAGACGGTAGGAGGGGCGCAATCACAATGAAATCAAATCCCATAACTGCTGGGTGGGTGACTCACAGACTGGAGAACACTTATACCACAGAAGTCCACCCACTGGAGTGAAGGTTCTGAGCCCCACCTCAGGCTTCCCAACCTGGGGGTCTGGCAACGGGAGGAGGAATTCCTAGAGAATCAGACTTTGAAGGCTAGAGGGATTTGATTGCAGGACTTTGACAGGACTGGGGGAAACAGAGACTCCATTCTTGGAGGGCACACACAAAGTAGTATGTGCATCAGGACCCAGGGGAAGGAGCAGTGACCGCCATAGGAGACTGAACCAGACCTACCTGCTAGTGTTGGAGGGTCTCCTGCAGAGGCAGGGGGTGGCTGTGGCTCAACGTGAGGACAAGGACACTGACAGCAGAAGTTCTGGGAAGTACTCCTTGGCATGAGCCCTACCGGAGTCCGCCATTAGCCCCACCAAAGAGCCAGGTAGGCTCCAGTGTTGGGTCGCCTCAGGCCAAACAACCAACAGGGAGGGAACCCAGCCCCACCCATCAGCAGACAAGCAGATTAAAGTTTTACTGAGCTCTGCCCACCACCAGTCCCTCCCATCAGGAAACTTGCACAAGCCTCTTAGATAGCCTCATCCACCAGAGGGCAGACAGCACAAGCAAGAAGAACTACAGTCCTGCAGCCTGTGGAACAAAAACCACATTCACAGAAAGATAGACAAGATGAAAAGACAGAGGCCTATGTGCCAGATGAAGGAACAAGATAAAACCCCAGAAGAACAACTAAATGAAGTGGAGATAGGCAACCTTCCAGAAAAAGAATTCAGAATAATGATAGTGAAGATGATCCAGGACCTCGGAAGAAGAATGGAGGTAAAGATCGAGAAGATGCAAGAAATGTTTAACAAAGACCTAGAAGAATTAAAGAACAAACAAATGGAGATGAACAATACAATAACTGAAATGAAAAATACAATAGAAGGAATCAATAGCAGAATAACTGAGGCAGAAGAACAGATAAGTGACCTGGGAGACAGAATGGTGGAATTCACTGCCACAGAACAGAATAAAGAAAAAAGAATGAAAAGAAATGATGATCTTTTGACAAAATTCGACACCCATTTATGATAAAAACTCTCCAGAAAGTGGGCACAGAGGGAACCTACCTCAACATAATAAAGGCCATATACGACAAACCCACAGCAAACATCATTCTCAATGGTGAAAAACTGAAAGCGTTTCCTCTAAGTTCAGGAACAAGACAAGGAGGTCCACTCTCGCCCCTATTATTCAACATAGTTTTGGAAGTCCTAGCCATGGCAATCAGAGAAGAAAAAGAAATAAAAGGAATACAAATTGGAAAAGAAGAAGTAAAACTGTCACTGTTTGCAGATGACATGATACTATACATAGAGAATCCTAACAATGCCACCAGAAAACTACTAGAGCTAATCAGTGAATTTGGTAAAGTTGCAGGATACAAAATTAATGCACAGAAATCTCTTGCATTCGTATACACTAATGATGAAAAATCTGAAAGAGAAATTAAGGAAACACTCCCATTTACCATTGCAACAAAATGAATAAAGTACCTAGGAATAAACCTACCTAGAGAGATAAAAGACCTGTATGCAGAAAACTATAAGACCCTGCTGAAAGCAATTAAAGATGATACCAACAGATGGAGAGATATACCATGTTCTTGGATTGGAAGAATCAACATTGTGAAAATGACTATATTACCCAAAGCAATCTACAGATCCAATGCAATCCCTATCAAACTACCAATGGCATTTTTACAGAACTAGAACAAAAAATCTTAAAATTTGTATGGAGACACAAAAGACCCGAAATAGCCAAAGCAGTCTTGAGGGAAAAAAACGGAGCTGGAGGAATCAGACTCCCTGACATCAGACTATACTACAGAGCTACAGTAATCAAGACAATCTGGTACTGGCACAAAAACAGAAATATAGATCAATGGAACAGGATAGAAAACCCAGAGATAAACCCACATACCTGTGGTCAACTAATCTATGACAAAAGAGTCAAGAATATACAATGGAGAAAAGACAGTCTCTTCAATAAGTGGTGCTGGGAAAACTGAACAGCTACATGTAAAAGAATGAAATTAGAACACTCCCTAACACCATACACAAAAATAAACTCAAAATGGATTAGAGACCTAAATGTAAGACCGGACACTATAAAACTCTTAGAGGAGAACATAGGAAGAACACTCTCTGACATAAATCCCAGCAAGATCTTTTTTTGATCCACCTCCTAGAGTAATGGATATAAAAACAAAAATAAACAAATGGGACCTAATGAAACTTAAAAACTTTTGCAAAACAAAGGAAACTACAAACAAGACGAAAAGACAGCCCTCAGAATGGGAGAAAATATTTGCAAACAAATCAGTGGACAAAGGATTAATCTCCAAAATATATAAACAGCTCATGCAGCTCGATATTAAAAAAACAAACAACCCAATCAGAAAATGGGCAGAAGACCTAAATAGACATTTCTCCAAAGAAGACATACAGATGGCCAAGAAGCACATGAAAAGCTGCTCAACATCACTAATTATTAGAGAAATGCAAATCAAAACTACAATGAGTTATCACCTCACACCAGTTAGAATGGGCATCATCAGAAAATCTACAAACAACAAATGCTGGTGAGGGTGTGAAGAAAAGGGAACCCTCTTGCATTGTTGGTGGGAATGTAAATTGATATAGCCACTATGGAGAACAGTATGGAGGTTCCTTAAAAAACTAAAAATAGAATTACCATATGACCCAGCAATCCCACTACTGGGCATATACCCATAGAAAACCATAATTCAAAAAGACGCATGCACCCCAATGTTCATTGCAGCACTATTTACAATAGCCAGGTCATGGAAGCAACCTAAATGCCCACCCACAGACGAATGGATAAAGAAGATGTGTAAATATATACAGTGGACTATTACTCAACCATAAAAAGGAACAAAATTGGGTCATTTGCAGAGACGTGGATGGATCTAGAGACTGTCATACTGAGTGAAGTAAGTCAGAAAGAGAAAAACAAATATCATATATTAACGCGTATATGTGGAACCTAGAAAAATGGTACATATGAACCGGTTTGCAGGGCAGAAATAGAGACACAGATGTAGAGGACAAACATATGGACACCAAGGGGGGAAAGGGGGGGTGGGGGATGAACTGGGCAATTGGGATTGACATGTACACACTGATATGTATAAAATGGATAACTAATAAGAACCTGCTGTATAAAAAAATAAATGAAATTCTAAAATTAAAAAAAAAATTGACCCATACCTCGCATCATACATAAAAATTAACTAAAAAAGGAATTACAAAAAAGAAAAAAAATTAACTGAAATGAATCACAGACCTAAATATAAAACCTAAAACTATAAAACTTTTTGAAAAAAAATAAGAGACAAGCTTTGCTACTTCGGGCAAAGATTTCTTAGAACACAAAAAGTATGATCAATCAAGAAAAAAATGATAAATTGGATTTCATCAAAATTTAAAACTTCTGCTCTTTGATAGATATCATTCAGAAAATGAAAAGGCAAGCCAAAGGCTAGGAGAAAATATTGACAGCACATATATCAAAACAAAGACATATCTAGAATATAAAAACTCTTACAGTGCAGTTCAAAAGTGGGGTATAATATAAACAGACATTTCACAAAAGATACACAAATGGCCAGTAAGCACATGAATAGATGTTTAATCATCAGAGAAGTCAGGTTAAAACTGCAATGAGATATCAGTGCACACCAATTAGAATGGCTAAAATTTTTTAAAAAGGAAAAAAAACATGACCATACCAGGTGTTGATAGGGCACTGGAACTCTGATACACTGCTAGTGGGAATTTAAAATAGCATAACCACTTTTGGAAACAGTTTGGCAGTTTCTTAAAAATTAAGTTAAATATATAAAATCAGGTTAAACTTTGCCCATCCTCTTCTCTCAACCTAATGGCACCTATATTGAGATCATCTGAAAAAGAGGGTTTGATTGGGAAGATAACACCCTTAATCTCACCTTTGCCATAGTCTATCAGAGATACTTGAGAAAAGCTTGAGGCCCTCTTTAGAGGTACCTCTTACTACCGTTTCAAGTTGGGATAGTAAAGTACTTCGATGCACACCCCAAATTACTGAAAGCTAATCAGTTGGTTTTCAACCACAGACAGAGGAATATTCCCTTCCGTCTCTGCTTGCACACTGGCTACCTCTAGCCTGAGTTCATCTCTTATTTTAGGGCTTTGCTGAATGTGTCAAGAAAACAGCCAACACATTGTGAATTTTGTCAGCCTTTCCTCGTATGGTTACATGCTCTCTTGGCATGTGGTCTGCTTTCCAGGGTATCACAGGCAATGATTTTACCAAATGTTTTGACATAGATTTCAAAGATCGCCAATGTTCTAGCCTGATGTGTCTTAACCACCTGTTGTCTGACTGCTAAACCAGTACAACATACTTTAATTTGAATTACAGCAGCACCTCACTTATAGATTCCAAATTCCATATTAGTCCACATATAAGTTAGGCTACTGTAAAAAACAAAACAAAAAAACCAGTGTCTTAAACAATTTAGAAGTTTATTTTTTCCTCATGACACAGTCCAGAGCTGATGTGGCAGCTTCGCTTTTCTCTGCTAGCCCTCAGGTGTCACATGGTTAAAGATGGCCCACCACTCTGTCCTCATGTCAGCCAGCAGGATGCTATAAATATCCCTTCCTTTTATGAGCATGATCATTGCTTATGCTCACATCAGTTTGACTAGAACTTAGTCACGGGAACAGGCTGCAGGGGAACTGGGAAATGTGGTCTGTAGCTGTGTCCATTTGCCTGTGTAAGCAATACAATGATTTAAAAGAAGAATAAATATTAGGAGACAACTAGCAGTCTCTGTTACATGGACTAAGAGAAAATATTTACAGCACAAAATATAAAGCATTGTATTCATAATACATAAAAGCTTCTACAAATCATTAAGAAATAAAGCAATCCAAGAAAAAGAAATAAAATAATGTGTAGTTCAACTGAAGAAATACACATGACCAATAAGTGTATAGAAAGATGTTGAACCACTCAGATAAATCAGTAATCAGAGAAATGCAAGTTATAAATCAACCAAAAAAAATTTTTTTTGGCCAATCTGACAAAACTTAAATTACTGGTAATATCCAGGTTGATAAAGGCGTAGCGAAAAAGGAACCTTCTATACACTGTAATTGGAATGTAAATTTGTAGAGCCATTTGGAGGGCAATTTGGCATGATCTGTAAATAACTAAAATGCTTCTGTGCTTTGACTCAGAAATCCCATTCCCAGGAATCTCTCCTACAGAGTTCAGTGTAGTGTGTTATTTATAATAGCAAACATTTGGAAAAAAGCATAAACGCCTGACAGTGGAGTATTAGACAAACTATGATAAATTCATGTAATGAAACACTGTGCAACCATTTAACAAAATAAAGTAGCTTGATATGTTGTTACTTGGAAAGATAGAAAGTGTTCGTAATATGTTAAGTGAATGAAGCAAGTTGCAGCATACTGTGTAGTACAACCCCCTTTCTAGAACAAAAAATATATATATACTGTAAAATTATAGAAAAAGTCTGGAAGTAAATAAAACTGATACATATAACAGTGGTCACCTCCGGGAAAGTAGAATTGGAGGTGTAGAGAGGTATTTTTTTTACTTGTAAATTTGTGTATGAGTGTACACAATGGTGGGATTATGGGGAAATCTCCCTTTTTGTATTTTTCTAGATTTTTAAAATAGAAAAAAATTTTAAAATAGTTTAAATACTGTAAAGAGTTTCCATAGTATGAATATAAAAGCCTCAAAATAATAGGAATGAGCAATTTAATGTTTTGAAAAAAAATTTATATCCCAGATACTAACCTACTTTTGAGATTTAGATATGATTGACTCAAGCTAACCTTATCTCACACCAAAAATGCTTTTCTAAGATTTCTGAGAATTTCTAGGGCTTACAGTGGCTTTTATTTTGGAGTTTCTGCTTTTGCTTAATTCTAGATTCATCCATTTCTCACCTCCTGTAGGTGTTCTGTCTGCTCCTTGCCAGACCAGATGCAGAGCTCAGCCCCCTTACTTTGATTTCTCCCCTCCCCTGAGCATTTACATTAGGTATTTGTATGTGTAGCACACTTTTCTGAAGATTTGGTGAGGTAGAAAGTGTTTGCATTTAAAATATTGCAAATAATTTAAAATGGAATGTTAGCTATTGTTCTTTTTAAAAGGCCTTCAGTCAGTTTACCGCTTTCTCACCTTTCCTTGTCAGTAGTCAGTGTGGCCTCCTGTCATGTTGTCCTCTTTCCTTGTACTAGAACCATACCTTCTCTTCTCTGATATCTTTTTTTTTTTTTTCATGTTCTTTAACCAGGCCCTGTATTTTGTGTCTTAGGCAGAGAAGGTTAGGAATCTCTTCTGTTTCCTAATGAGGCCTTGGGACCTCATCTTGCCCAACCAAAACAACCTGTCAAGATATTTTCCTCAACAGACAGTTACCTCCCCAAGAGGAACTCTGGTGCCTGCTGTTAAAATAATTTCCTCTCTTATGGTTGTAAGTGTAACTGATAAAGTAGTTAGCACATTAATTATCTTTTTTAACTCTTCCTTTTTTTTTTTTTTTTTTGCTAATTAAGCCTAATCCTTTGGTCAGTGGTGTTGACAGGTGAGTCTTAATTGACCTTGGCTTCCTGCTGTGAAACAGAGGAGTTGTGAAATGTTGGCATTATTATGACATCAAATCACATTTTCATTTTATTAGGGGCAGGGAGCAAATAACTTATGCTTAAACTAGAACCTGTTTGCTAAAAAGTTAGCTTTTGTAATGAAAGTGTAAGGAGAAGTACAATTCATGAAGTTGCAAATTATTCTTCCTTGATAGAACTTAGCCTAACAAACAGTTGGTCTATGAAAACATGGCTACATATAAGGTCCTGTGGCATTAAAAGATTTTAATCAAAATTTATATTTTATAAATATAAATATATATAAAATATATACTGGTTATATTTTAACCAGTATAAAATTTATATACTATCTATTAGAGGCTGTACAGCACAGTCAATAGGAAGAAAGCTTCTGGTATTAGAAAAAACTAAATTAAAATCTGGATTCTGCTACTTACTTAACTTCACTGAGCCTCAGTTTCTTCATCTGTAAAATGAAGATAATAATAAAACATATGTTTATATAAAACATGTAACTGGCTTAGTATGGTGCCTGGCACATAGTAAGTACATGGTAGCAACAGAATTTTAGCAAAATTATTATTTTCATAATATGTACTATTTTGATGTTTATTACTGTCAAATGCTTTTCAAATGACTGGTCTCACTTTAAATTCATGTGGGCTCTTAGTGTTGCCAGCAGTTCTATAATATTTCCCTAGTCAGTACACTCCCCATTTTCCAAAGCCACTTTATCATATCTTCTCTCTGCTCCAACTTCCAACACAACTCCTCTCTTTTCATTCTCAGCTATGACCTTGTTTCTTACTGAGAAAATAGAAGCAGCTAGAAGAGAACTTTCATATCTTTCCACCAACAAATTTATCAGTCTACCGCTTGTGTAACTCTACACTCTGCCTTTCTTCCTATTATAATGGAAGAAAGCCAGTCCTCCCATATGTGTACACAGTCCCCTTTTGTGTGCTCACAGACTTAGCCCTGAACAGTTATCCCCCCTTACTCTTCAATAATTACATCTGACCTTTTATGTTAGATAATTCCCATCAGCATACAAACATGCCATCATAGGTTCTATGTTAAAAGAAATTCCTCTCACCTTCCCTTCATTCATATTTTCATCCAGCTACTCCTCCTTTTTTCTCTCCCTCTTAGAGAAAAGCTCTTTGAAAGCCTATCCTTATCTCAACCAGGTTTTCCAATCAGGTTTTCATTCTGGCTACTCAGCTGAAACTGCTCTTGTCAAGGTTTCCAATTACCGCCATGTTGCCAAATCCAGTGGTCCATTCTCAGTCCCCCTTGACTGTACCTCAGCAGCATTTGAACAGACTACCTCAACCTTCCTGAAATACTTTCTTCACTTGGCTTCTGGAACATCACCCTTTCCTGGTTTTCCTTCAACCTCACTGGCCACTCCGTAGTTTCTTTTACTGAATCTTCTTTATCTTCCCTGACTTCTAAATATTGATGAGTCCCAGAGCGCAATTCTTGGACCCCTTTCCTTCTCTCTCTATTCAATTCCTAGGTTATATCAACAAGTCTCATTGCTTCATAGTGATGACTCCTAAATTTATATCTAAGCCTCTGTCTTCTCTGAACTCCAGATGTGCATACCTTTTTTCCCTTGCCACTTCTTTGTTTGGATGTCCAGTAGTGTCCCAAATACATTATAATGCCACCCTTTCCCCAGTTTTACTTATTTCAGGAAATAATACTTCTAGTCACCTCTAGTCAACCAAAAGTCTTAGAATCTTCCTTGACTCTCTTCTCTCACATCCCACATCCAACCCATCAGCAAATTCTGTCAGCTCTATCTCAGTGTAGATCCAGAATCTGACCATTTCTTATCACCTTTACATGCTATCACCATGGTCCAAGCCACTACATCTCTTGCCTAGATCTTTCTGCTTCCACTGTGTGCCCCTACAGTTTTTTCTCCACACAGCAATCAGAGTGATACTTTAAAATTATTTCCCTGTTTAAATTTTTCCAGTGGTTTTCCATCACATTTAGAATAAAATCTAAAAATCGTTACTATGATTTGGCTCCTGGCAACCGCTCTGACTTTATCTCCTACCACCTTCTATCTCTTTCATCTATTCCAGCCATAGCAGCGTCTTCACTATTGTTTGAACGCACCAAGCATGGTCCTGCCTTCACACTTGCTGTTCCTTCTGCCCGAAATGTTCTTCACCCAGGTATTCACATGGCTTGCTCCTTCATTTCATTCAGTTCTCTACTCAAATGCCAGCTCATTATAGGAACCTTCCTGATCCTACTGTCTGTAATAGCACCCTATTCTCCATGTCCTGCCCTCCTTCAGTCCCTATTCTTTTTTCCTTGGTTTTCTTCTATAATGTTCATCACTACTTGACATTTTATATTTATTATTTTTCTCCCCCTCTAGAAGGTTAGATCCATGAGGGCAAGGATTTTGTTTTGTTCATTGCTGTATCTCCAGCACCTGGAGTATTACCTGTGGCACTCAATGTTTATACACTGTTATCTTACTAATATACTTTTTTAAAAAGATCCTTGGAAAAAAGCAATCTTAAAAAAAATTGTAGTAAAATACACATAACATAAAGTTTACCATCTTAACCATTTTTAAGTGTATAGTTCAGTGGCATTAAGTACATCAACATTGTTCTGCTACCATCACCACCATCCATCTCCAGAACTCTTTTCATCTTGCAAAACTGAAACTCTGTACTCACTAAACAATTCCTATTCCTCTCCTCCCCCCAGACCCTGGAAAACCTATTTTACTTTCTGTCTCAATCAACAATCTTTAATTAGCCAGTGAAAGATAAGTTTTGAACATCTGGGGAGTCAAATTCAACCCATAGGTTGCTTTTAATGAGTGCTTATTAACAACTACTCTGGGGTTGCTACAGTGCTAGGTACACTAGGGATACAAAAGTAGTGTCCTGTACAGTTCTATTCTGCTGGAACTAAGAATTGCATATGTCTTACTAAAGATAACCATCCTATGTCTCGTTACTATGCTCTGACATTGAAAACTGAGATATGTTTGGTTATGAGTTTTATTTTCTTATGGCCATTTTCTACTTTCCCCTTCTTTTTGTCCCATCATTTCAAACTGATAGGAAAGTATACATTTTTAGGGGAAATTCACATAACAGAAAATTAACCACTTTAAAGTGAAAAGTTCCATGGCATTTAGGACATTCACAATGTTCGTGCAACCTCTATCTAGTTCCAAAACATTTGCATCACTCCAAAAGAAAACCCCATATTCATTAAGCAGTTGCTGTTCGTTCTGTCCTCCCCCAAGCCCTTGGCAACCACCAATCTGTGTTCCGTCTCTATGGATTTACCTATTCTGGATATTTTGTATAAATGAAATCATGCAATGTGTGACCTTTTGTATCTGGTTTATTTCACTTGGCATGATGTTTTCAAAGTTCATCCACAAGGTAACATGTTTATCAGAACTTCATTCCTTCTTATGGCTAAATAGTATTACGTTGTATGTATATATGACAATTTTTTATCCACTCATCTGCTGATGGGCATTTGGGCTGTTTCTACCTTTTGGCTATGGTGAATAGTGCTGCTATAAACATTGTACATGTATTTGAGTATCTGATATCAATTCTTTTGGGGATATACCTAGGAGTGGAATTGCTGGATCATTTGGTAATTCTATGTTTAACTACTGAGGAACTGCCAAGCTATTTTCCATAATGGCTGAACCGTTTTACATTCCCACCAGCAATGTACAAGACTCCCCCCCTCCCTAGCACTTGTTATTTTCCGCTTATTATTATTACTATAGTCATCCTAAGTAGGTGTGAAGTGGTATCTATCTTATTGTGGGTTTGATTGCATTTCCCTCATGACTAATGATGTTAAGCATCTTTTCATGTGCTTGTTGGACATTTGTAGATCTTCTTTGGAGAAAAGATAATTTTTTGGACAACTGTATAATAATATTCGATTTGATGAAATATTCTCCTATTTTGGTTAAGTTTCTCTTGGTTAAAGCTGTGGTGTGTGCTATTAGAGCAGGAGTTGGTAAACTATGGCCTATGGGCCAAATCTAACTCACTGGTTGTTTTTATATGGCCTGCAAGCTAAGCATGTAGCTAAGCTAAGTAAATTTTTTTACATTTTAAATGGTTGGGGGGGATCAAAAGAAGAAGATTTCATGACACATGAAAATGATTCAAATTTCAGTGTCCATAAATAAAGTTGAATTGGAACACACGACCATACCATACATTTACGTATTATCTGTGGTTTCATACTGCATCAGCAGAGTTGAGTAGTTGCAATAGAGGCCATCTGGCCCATAAAGCCTAAAGTATTTGCTATCTGGCTCCTTACAGAAAAAGTTTGCCTACTCTGTGTCTTACTTCATTCTGCTGCTATGACAAAAATACCATAGACTAGGTGGCTTATAAATAACAGAATTTTTTTTCTCACAGTTCTTGAGGCTGGGAAATCCAGGATCAGGGTGCCAACAGATTCAATGTCTGGTGAGAGCCTGTTTCCTGGCTCATAGACTGCCGTCTTCTTGCTGTGTCCTCAAATGGCAGAAGGGACAGAGGAGCTCTCTGGGGTCTCTATTATAAGGACACTAATCTCATTCATAAGAGCTCCACCCTCAGGACCTAAATCACCTCCCCAGAGTCCCACTTTCTAACACCATCACATTGGGGGTTCGGTTTTAATACATGAATTTTGAGGAGATATAAACATTCAGTCTGTTGCACCCTGTATTAGAAAGTACTCATTCTTAGCTTCTAATTTTTCACAGTCCTGATCATTGATGGCCAGAGAAGCCATTAAGAGTCAGGAGGGGTCCCTGGTTTGTTCCCGGGTTTCAGCACTAAAAAAAAAAAAAAAAAAAAAGAGTCAGTGGATACTTGTGGGAGGACTCAAAATGAACTAGTATTCAGTTTAGTTTTTGTAGATGACTAAATATTTTTTATTTTGATGTATACTAAATCCAAGTTTAAAGTATTAAAGATAGGAACTAAATGTAAAATTTCTAAAGTATCACTTAAATTTCAACTGTCACTATCATTAGGAGTACCTCCCCTCAATAAAGTTCCAACTCTCACGTTATTTATGGTAAAAATAAGAGAATTTCTTGAAATCACCTCTAAAGACTCCTTTGGCCCCAAATTCTGAAGTACTATGATTCTACCGTTAACTGTTGGAATGTCATTATGTTGCTCAATATCCCATTGAACAGGGGTTTCCTGTATCCCAGAACTTATCAGTGCCCTTCTGTAACTGAATTATTTTGAAAATTTGTCTTCCCTAGGGCATCTTCTTACACTTTAAGCTTTCTTTGAATTTTTTTTCAAGTAGGAGACTTCAAGTTGGTTAGGTATCCAGATTGTACTGATTTCAATAGATGTGCGTTTTGTTAGAAGGAGGTTGTTAATCAGTCATTGCCATGCTATGTGTAGGCCTTTTGAACATGTGTTGATTTAAGAAAATACCTTTTGGATAAAAAAACATCAAGAGGTGCAGAAAATTAGACTCAATAATGCTGCTCCAATTTCTACAATGATATTACCCTAAACCGAGATAGGGTAATATCAGCCAGATATTAATCACCCTAATAACACCCAGATATCAGTCTTATTGTGCAAGCTACACTCTCTTATGTTCTGATAGGTTACTTTATAGTTAAGGGAAACTGAATGTTTAAGAACAAAGTTCAATCCATTCCTGAAGAAAGGACTTCTCATTTTGTAGCTATTGGATTATGGATGAGATTTCATTAAGGCAATAGCCTCCAAATCCTAGAGAGTGCTCTTAGTAGGAGTTAACATTCCCAAGGAATTTCCTGGCCATCCAGTGGTTAGGTCTCCGAGCTCTCATTGCCAAGGGCCTGGGTTCGATCCGTGGGCGGGGAACTAAAATCCCACAAGCTGGAACAAGATAGAAAGCCCAGAGATAAACCCACGCACCTATGGTCAACTAATCTATGACAAAGGAGGCAAAGATATACAATGGAGAAAAGACAGTCTCTTCAATAAGTGGTGCTGGGAAAACTGGACAGCTACATGTAAAAGAATGAAATTAGAATACTCCCTAACACCATACACAAAAATAAACTCAAAATGGATTCGAGACCTAAATGTAAGACCGGACACTATAAAACTCTTAGAGGAAAACATAGGAAGAACACTCTTTGACATAAATCACAGCAAGATCTTTTTTGATCCACCTCCTAGAGTAATGGAAATAAAAACAAAAATAAGCAAATGGGACCTAATGAAACTTCAAAGCTTTTGCACAGCAAAGGAAACCATAAACAAGACAAAAAGACAACCCTCAGAATGGGAGAAAATATTTGCAAATGATTCAACGGACAAAGGATTAATCTCCAAAATATATAAACAGCTCATGCAGCTCAATATTAAAGAAACAAACACCCCAATCCAAAAATGGGCAGAAGACCTAAATAGACATTTCTCCAAAGAAGACATACAGATGACCAAGAAGCACATGAAAAGATGCTCAACATCACTAATTATTAGAGAAATGCAAATCAAAACTACAATGAGGTATCACCTCACACCAGTTAGAATGGGCATCATCAGAAAATCTACAAACAACAAATGCTGGAGAGGGTGTGGAGAAAAGGGAACGCTCTTGCACTGTTGGTGGGAATGTAAATTGATATAGCCACTATGGAGAACATTATGGAGGTTCCTTAAAGAACTAAAAATAGAATTACCTTATGACCCAGCAATCCCACTACTGGGCATATACCCAGAGAAAACCATAATTCAAAAAGACGCATGCACCCCAATGTTCATTGCAGCACTATTTACAATAGCCAGGTCATGGAAGCAACCTAAATGCCCATCAACGGATGAATGGATAAAGAAGATGTGGTACATATATACAATGGAATATTACTCAGCCATAAAAAGGAACGAAATTGAGTCATTTGTTGAGACGTGGAGGGATCTAGAGACTGTCATACAGAGTGAAGTAAGTCAGAAAGAGAAAAACAAATATCGTATATTAACGCATGTATGTGGAACCTAGAAAAATGGTACAGATGAGCCGGTTTGCAGGGCAGAAGTTGAGACACAGATGTAGAGAACAGACATATGGACACCAAGGGGGTAAAACTGCGGTGGGGTGGGGATGGTGGTGTGCTGAATTAGGCAATTGGGATTGACATGTATACACTGATTTGTATAAAACTGATGAAAAAAAAAAAATCCCACAAGCTGCATGGTGCGGCCAAAAAAAAAAAAAAATCCCAAATGAGTAGATGCAATGCTTCTGTCCCTGTAGGCCTTTCAGCTCTCAAATCAACTCAGCCACTGATTCTCAAACACTTGTCTTCTCTGATGAGTATACAAGGTTCTCTTCTTTTTTTAATTTTTTTTTCTCTCTCTATGTATTTTATTTTATTTTTTTATTGGGGTGTAGTTGTTTTACAATGTTGTGTTAGTTTCTACTGTACAGCAAAGTGGAGTTCCCTGTGCTATACAGCAGCTTCTTATTAGCTATCTATTTTATACATATTAGTGTATCTATGTCAACCCCAATCTCCTAATTCTACCCCCCTCCACTTCCCCCCCTTGGTGTCCATACATTTGTTCTTTACATCTGTGTCTCTTGTTTCTGCCTAGCAAACCAGTTCATCTGTACCATTTTTCTAGACTCCACATATATGCGTTAATATACAATATTTGTTTTTCTCTTTCTGACTTCACTCTGTATGACAGTCTCTAGATCCCTCCACGTCTCTACAAATGACCCAGTTTCATTCCTTTTTATGGCTGAGCAATATTCCATTGTGAATATGTATCACATCTGCTTTATCCATTCATCGGTCGATGGACATTTAGGTTGCTTCCATGACCTGGCTATTGTAAATAGTGCTGCAATGAACATTGGGGTGCATGTGTCTTTTTGAGTTATGGTGTTCTCTGGGTATATGCCCAGTAGTGGGATTGCTGGGTCATATGGTAATTCTATTTTTAGGTTTTTAAGGAACCGCCACACTGTTCTCCATAGTGGCTGTATCAATTTACATTCCCACCAACAATGCAAGAGGGTTCCCTTTTCTCCACACCCTCTCCAGCATTTGTTGTTTGTAGATTTTCTGATGATGCCCATTCTAACTGGTGTGAGGTGATACCTCATTGTAGGTTTGATTTGCATTTCTCTAATAATTAGTGACGTTGAGCAGCTTTTCATGTGCTTCTTGGCCATATGTATGTCTTCTTTGGAGAAATGTCTATTTAGGTCTTCTGCCCATTTTTGGATTGGGTTGTTTGTTTTTTTGATATTGAGCTGCATGAGCTCTTTATATATTTTGGAGATTAATCCTTTGTCTGTTGCTTCGTTTGCAAATATTTTCTCCCATTCTGAGACTTGTCTTTTTGTTTTGTTTATAGTTTCCTTTGCTGTGCAAAAGCTTTTAAGTTTCATTAGGTCCCATTTGTTTATTTTTGTTTTTATATCCATTACTCTAGGAGGTGGGTCAAAAAAGATCTTGCTGGGGTTTATGTCAGAGAGTGTTCTTCCTATGTTTTCCTCTAAGAGTTATATAGTGTTCAGTCTTACCTTTAGGTCTCGAATCCATTTTGAGTTTATTTTTGTGTATGGTGTTAGGGAGTGTTCTAATTTCATTCTTTTACATGTAGCTGTCCAGTTTTCCCAGCACCACTTATTGAAGAGACTGTCTTTTCTCCATTGTATATCCTTGACTCCTTTGTCATAGATTAGTTGACCACAGGTGCGTGGGTTTATCTCTGGGCTTTCTATCCTGTTCCATTGATCTATATTTCTGTTTTTGTGCCAGTACCATATTGTCTTGATTACTGTAGCTTTGTAGTATAGTCTGAAGTCAGGGAGTCTGATTCCTCCAACTCCGTGTTTTTCCCTCAATATTGCTTTGGCTATTTGGGGTCTTTTGTGTCTCTGTACAAATTGTGAAATTTTTTGTTCTGGTTCTGTGAAAAATGCCATTGGTAGTTTGATAGGGATTGCACTGAATCTGTAGATTGCTTTGGGTAGTATAGTCATTTTTACAATGTTGATTCTTCCAATCCAAGAACATGGTATATCTCTCCATCTGTTTGTGTCATCTTTGATTTCTTTCATCAGTGTCTTACAGTTTTCTGAGTACAGGTCTTTTGTCTCCTTAGGTAGGTTTATTCCTAGGTATTTTATTCTTTTTGTTGCAGTGGTGAATGGGACTGTTTCCTTAGTTTCTTCTTTTGATCATTCATTGTTAGTGTATAGGAATGCAAGAGATTTCTGTGCATTAATTTTGTATCTTGCAGCTTTACCAAATTCATTGAATAGCTCTAGTAGTTTTCTGGTAGCATCTTTAGGATTCTCTATGTATAGTATCATGTCATCTGCAAACAGTGACAGTTTTACTTCTTCTTTTCCAATTTGTATTCCTTTTATTTCTTTTTCTTCTCTGATTGCCATGGCTAAGACTTCCAAAACTATGTTGAATAATAGTGGTGAGAGTGGTCATCCTTGTCTTTTTCCTTATCTTAGAGGAAATGCTTTCAGTCTTTCATCATTGAGAATGATGTTTGCTGTGGGTTTGTCGTATATGGCCTTTATTATGTTGAGGGAGGTTCCTCTATGCCTACTTTCTGGAGAGTTTTTATCATAAATGGGTGTTGAATTTTGTCAAAAGCTCTTTCTGCATCTATTGAGATGATCATATGGTTTTTATCCTTCAATTTGTTAATATGGTGTATCACATTGATTGATTTGCATATACTGTAGAATCCTTACATCCTTGGGATAAATCCCAGTTGATCATGGTATATGATCCTATTAATGTGTTGTTGGATTCTGTTTGCTAGTATTTTGTTGAGGATTTTGCATCTATATTCATCAGTGATATTGGTCTGTAATTTTCTTTTTTTGTAGTATCTTTGTCTGGTTTTGGTATCAGGGTGATGGTGACCTCATAGAATGAGTTTGGGAGTGTTCCTTCCTCTGCAGTTTTTTGGAAGAGTTTGAGAAGGATGGTTGTTAGCTCTTCTCTAAATGTTTGGTAGAATTCACCTGTGAAGCCATCTGGTCCTGGACTTTTGTTTGTTGGAAGATTTTTAATCACAGTTCCAATTTCATTACTTGTGATTGGTCTGTTCATATTTTCTATTTCTTCCTGGTTCAGTCTTGGAAGGTTATACCTTTCTAAGAATTTGTTCATTTCTTCCAGGTTGTCCATTTTATTGGCATAGAGTTGCTTGTAGTAGTCTCTTATGATGCTTTGTATTTCTGCGGTGTCTGTTGTAACTTCTCCTTTTTCATTTCTAATTTTATTGATTTGAGTCCTCTCCCTCTTTTTCTTGATGAGTCTGGCTAATGGTTTATCAATTTTGTTTATCTTCTCAAAGAACCAGCTTTCAGTTTTACTGATCTTTGCTATTGTTTTCTTTGTTTCTATTTCATTTATTTCTGCTCTGATCTTTATGATTTCTTTCCTTCTCCTAACTTCAGGTTTTGTTTGTTCTTTCTCTAGTTCCTTTAGGTGTAAGGTTAGATTGTTTGAGATTTTTCTTGTTTCTTGAGGTAGGATTGTATTGCTATAAACTTCCCTCTTAGAACTGCTTTTGCTGCATCCCATACGTTTTGGATCATCGTGTTTTCATTGTCATTTGTCTCTAGGTATTTTTTGATTTCCTCTTTGATTTCTTCAGTGATCTCTTGGTTATTTAGTAGTGTATTGTTTAGCCTCCATGTGTTTGTGTTTTTTACGTTTTTTTCCTGTAATTTATTTCTAATCTCATAGCATTGTGGTCAGAAAAGGTGCTTGATACAATTTCAATTTTCTTAAATTTGCTGTGGCTTGTTTTGTGACCCAAGATGTGATCTATCCTGGAGAATGTTCCGTGAGCACTTGAGAAGAAAGTGTAATCTGCTGTTTTTGGATGGAATGTCCTATAAATATCAATTAAATCTATCTGGTCTATTGTGTCATTTAAAGCTTGTGTTTCCTTATTAATTTTCTGTCTGGCTGATCTGTCCATTGTTGTAAGTGGGGTGTTAAAGTCCCTCGCTATTATTGTGTTACTGTCGATTTCCTCTTTTATAGATGTTAGCATTTACCTTATGTATTGAGGTGCTCCTATGTTGGGTGCATTTGCCTTATGTATTGAGGTGCTCCTATGTTGCGTGCATATATATTTAAAATTGTTATATCTTCTTCTTGGATTGATCCCTTGATCATTATGTAGTATCCTTCCTTGTCTCTTGTAACATTATTTTAAAGTCTGTTTTATCTGTTATGAGTATTGCTACTCCAGCTTTCTTTTGACTTCCATTTGCATGGAATATCTTTTTCCATCCCCTCACTTTCAGTCTGTATGCGTCCCTAGGTCTGAAGTGGGTCTCTTGTAGACAGCATATGTATGGGTCTTGTTTTTGTATCCATTCAGCGAGCCTGTGTCTTTTGGTTGGAGCATTTAATCCATTCACGTTTAAGGTAATTATTGATATGTATGTTCCTATTACCATTTTCTTAATTGTTACGGGTTTGTTTTTGTAGGTCCTTTTCTTCTCTTGTGTTTCTCACTTAGAGGAGTTCCTTTAGCATTTGTTGTAGAGCTGGTTTGGTGGTGCTGAATTCTCTTAGCTTTTGCTTGTTTGTAAAGCTTTTGATTTCTCCGTTGAATCTGAATTAGATCCTTGCGGGGTAGAGTATTCTTGGTTGTAGGTTCTTCCCTTTCATCACTTAAAATGTATCATGCCACTCCCTTCTGGCTTGCAGAGTTTCTGCTGAGAAATCAGCTGTTAACCTTGTGGAGATTCCTTTGTATATTATTTGTCATTTTTCCCTTGTTGCTTCTAATAATTTTTCTTTGTCTTTAATTTTTGTCTGTTTGATTACTGTGTGTCTCGGTGTGTTTCTCCTTGGGTTTATCCTGCCTGGGACTGTCTGCACTTCCTGGACTTGGGAGGCTCTTTCCTTTCCCATGTTAGGGAAGTTTTCAACTATAATCTCTTCAAATACTTTCTTGTGTCCTTTCTCTCTCTCTTCTCCTTCTGGGACCCCTATAATGTGAATGTTGGTGCGTTTAATGTTGTCCCTGAGGTCTCTTAGGCTGTCTTCATTTCTTTTCATTCTTTTTTCTTTATTCTGTTCTGCAGCAGTGATTTCCACCATTCTGTCTTCCAGGTCACTTAACCGTTCTTCTGCCTCAGTTATTCTGCTATTGATTCCTTCTAGTGTATTTTTCATTTCAGTTATTGTATAGTTCATCTCTGTTTGTTTGTTCTTTAATTCTTCTAGGTGTTTGTTCTTTAATTCTTCTAGGTCTTTGTTAAACATTTCTTGCATCTTCTCCATCTTTGCTTCCATTCTTTTTCCGAGGTCCTGGGTCATCTTCACTATCATTATTCTGAATTCTTTTTCTGGAAAGTTGCCTATCTCCACTTCATTTAGTTGTTTTTCTGGGATTTTATCTTGTTCCTTCATCTGGGATGTAGTCTTCTGCTTTTTCATTTTGTCTATCTTTCTGTGGTTGTGGCTTTCATTCCACAGGCTGCAGGATTGTAGTTCTTCTTGCTTCTGCTGTCTGCCCTCTGGTGGATCATGGTTCTCTTCTGAATGAAGTCCTATAAACCTCTAGTAACATCAGGCTAGTCTGTCTTTTTGCATTTTTATTGGTTTCTATACTTGAATTCCTTGATTGGCAGCTTTGTTAATGAAGAAAGCTCACTTTAATAAAATTATTGTGTTTAGATGCTTGTTATTAGAAGCTGTGTGCCAAATGCTTTTTTTAAAAACATGTTTATTTATTTGGCTGCACTGGTTCTTAGTTGTGGCACACAGGATCTTTGTTGCAGCCTGCGGGGTCTAGCTCCCTGAGCAGGGATTGAACCCGGGCCCCTTGCATTGGGAGTGCAGAGTCTTAACCACTGGACCACCAGGGAAGTACCAACAAATGCTTTTTTAAAGCCCAATCATTAAGGCTAAGAGGGTTTGTTGCTCACACTACATAACTCATTCTGAGACTATTATAGAGCCATACAGACTATTGTTTCTTTAAACATGCCTATTTGTGATGTGCTGTTGTCCATTATTTGAATCTATCAATACAATAAAGTCTCAATTAAATAAATGACATTTGTTCACTGAAAAAAAGAGGATTTGTTGTTGTTGTTCTTCAGTCTGCCTCCCCATAAGAGATCTGTAGTTGCTTTATAGTCTTTACCTTTGTCATTATCAAGAATTCCTACTCTGCTTTCAAAGTAGGGTTGCAGTTGGGTCTATTCATATTCCAAATTCTTATTTTAGTATTTTCTATCACCATATGGCCTCTCCTTCTTATTCTGATATGGAGTTGAAGTGTTTAGAGAAAGATCATAATTAGGTATTACTCATTCTGTATCCTTTGGTCAGCTTTTAAAAATCCTGATGCCTAGGTTGTACTCTATACCAATTAAATCAGAATGTATGTGGGTAGAAGCCCTCGATCTCAGTATTTTTTTAAAGCTCCCCAGGTGATTCCAATGTGCAGCAAGATTTAGAAACCATTGGCTTTGCTTATTAGTCATATAGTGTAGAGGTTCTTTCAGTCATCTCTTCACTCCTCAGGATTAATTAGATGACCTTCTAATAATGCATTTTAGTTACTTGAAAAAAAGATGTTATATAAATTATGATATTACTGTAATCATTGTCACTGTTCTTTAGACTGTAAAGAAGCCATTTTTGTGGTAAAATATACATAACATAAAATTTACCTTTTTAACCGTTTTTAAGTGTACAATTCAGTGGCATTAAGTACATTCACATTATGTACTACCATCACCACCATCCATCTCCAGAACTTTTCTCATCTTCCCAAAATGAAACTCCATATCCATTCCATCCTTCCCTGCAGCCCCTGGCAACCACCATTCTACTTTCTGTCTCTATGAATTTGATAACCCTAGCTACCTCATATGAATGAGTAGAATCATACAGTATTTATCCTTTTGTGACTAACTTATTTCAATTAGCGTGATATCTTCAAGGCTCATTCATGTTGTAGCATTTGTCAGAATTTCCTTCCTTTTTAACGCTAAATAATATTCCCTTATATGTAGCTACCATTTTGTTTTTCCATTCATCCATCGATGGATACTTGGATTGCTTTCACTTTTTGGCTATTGTAAATAATGCTGCCATGATCATGGATGTACAAGAAGCCAGTTTTAAGTGATAAACTGATGTCTGTTCTCCCTCTACAAGATGCTTATCTGGATAGATCGCTTGTTCTTTTTTTTTTTTAAATTTTTTTGGCCTCACAGCACAGCATGCAGGATCTTAGTTCCCCAACCAGGGACTGACCCCTTCCCCCTGCAGTGGAAGCTTGGAGCCCTAACCACTGGACTGCCAGGGAATTCTGAAATTGCTTGTTCTTTATGGATAGGTTGTAGTGTTGTTCACCAGATGAGCTAGTACCTTCTCCTAGTGATTGGTCTTCCTTTCACAAAATATGGCAAAAAGTAGATATTGTTCCAAATGCCCTCTAGATTTACTCATAGATGGTAGTAGAATTATTTTATTGTATCAGCTGTCTTGCCCAGGCTGTTGATCAATCCTACAGAGGCTGTGTTCTACAAATATAGTAACAAAAGTCTCTATGTCTAGTAGGAAATAAAGGACTCATTCTGTATAATTTAGTTTAACTCCAAAATGCTACTAGGACAAAATTGTAAGCCTAAAAATCAACCTGAAAAAGGCTCCCTGGTCATGTTGCTCTAGAAATTGTAAACTAATTAGACTGAATCTAGAAGCCACATTAGGATTCCTTCATTTCTGCCTATGTTATTCAGATAGGCCATTTAACTCTATTTCTTTTTTTTTTTTTAACATCTTTATTGGAGTATAATTGCTTTACAATGGTGTGTTAGTTTCTGCTTTATAACAAAGTGAATCAGGTATACATATACCTATATCCCCATATCTCCTCCCCTCCCAACCTCCCTATCCCACCCCTCTAGGTGGTCACAAAGCACCGAGCTGATCTCCCTGTGCTATGCAGCTGCTTCCCACTAGCTATCTATTTTACATGTGGTAGTGTATATATGTCAGTGCCACTCTCTCACTTTGTCCCAGCTTACCTTTCCCCCTCCCTGTGTCCTCAAGTCCATTCTCTACATCTGGGTCTTTATTCCTGTCCTGCCCCTAGGTTCTTCAGAACCATTTTTTTTTGTTTTTTGTTTTAGATTCCATATATATGGGTTAGCATACGGTGTTTGTTTTTCTCTTTCTGACTTACTTCACTCTGTATGACAGACTCTAGGTCCATCCACCTCACTACAAATAACTCAATTTCGTTTCTTTTTATGGCTGAGTAATATTCCATTGTATATATGTACCACATCTTTTTTTTTTTAACATCTTTATTGGAGTATAACTGCTTTACAATGGTGTGTCAGTATCTGCTTTATAACAAAGTGAATCAGTTATACATATACATATATCCCCATATCTCTTCCCTCTTACGTCTCCCTCCCTCCCACCCTCCCTATCCCACCCCTCTAGGTGGTCACAAAGCACCGAGCTGATCTCCCTGTGCTATGCAGCTGCTTCCCACTAGCTATCTATTTTACATTTGATAATGTATATATGTCCATGCCACTCTCTCACTTTGTCCCAGCTTACCCTTCCCCCTCCCCATATCCTCAAGTCCATTCTCTAGTAGGTCTGTGTCTTTATTCCCATCTTGCCCCTAGGTTCTTCATGACCACTTTTTTTTTTTTAGATTCCATATATATGTGTTAGCATACGGTATTTGTTTTTCTCTTTCTGACTTACTTCACTCTGTATGACAGACTCTAAGTCCATCCACCTCACTACAAATAACTCAATTTCGTTTCTTTTTATGGCTGAGTAATAGTCCGTTGTATATATGTGCCACATCTTCTTTACCCATTCGTCTGTCGATGGACACTTCGGTTGCTAAAAACGGTGGTTAGATGCCATGAAGTAGGTGGCAATGCCTTAACCATATGCATGTTGTCAGGCCTGAAGGCCTTTTCCATCCTTGTCAAGGGGAGTGCTAACCTTCTCTCTCCTTTCATACAACACTTAACTCTATTTCTGTACATGGTCTTAGCTTTTTATGTTAAAGAACCTAGTGCCTGAGCTGAGAGCTCACTTTTTTACTTCTTTCCATTCTTAATGACCACTCTTTGTTTCTTGACCTCCTTGAAGGGTATACTTTATTTTATTTTATTTTTTTAAAGATCAAATTTATAGAGAGAATGTTTTGCTTATCTCTTTTAAATTTTATTTATTTGTTTATTTATGGCTGTGTTGGGTCTTCGTTTCTGTGCAAGGGCTTTCTCCAGTTGTGGCAAGTGGGGGCCACTCTTCATCGCAGTGCACGGGCCTCTCACCATCGCGGCCTCTCCTGTTGCGGAGCACAGGCTCCAGACGCTCAGGCTCAGTAATTGTGGCTCACGGGCCCAGCTGCTCCGCGGCATGTGGGATCCTCCGGGACCAGGGCTCGAACCCGTGTCCCCCACATTGGCAGGCAGACTCTCAATCACTGCGCCACCAGCGAAGCCCCGTATACTTTATTTTTTACAGACAATTCAGGTAGACATTTTTATAAGAGGATCAGCTGTGTTAGTCAATAAGTGGAAATTTTTTGGAGGCAATCAACGTTGGAAAGGTAGTGATTACTTACTTTAACATTGTATTTCTGAAGGCATTACTTTTTCATATTCCCAAAACCCACCTATCTATTTTTATAGCATCGAAGAAATGAATTTTCATTTGTGTGTGTTTATTTCACTTTGATCTTTTTGACACTTTTCCTTAATTTTTCACTTATAATAAAAGTCAGTTGAAAAGAGGCTTATCCACATCACTAAAAGGAGAGAAACTTTAAACTTTGTTAGTCTCTTTGGGTTAACAACTGGGCTGCATCTGTGTGCTTTAGAGGTACGGGAATGCCCCCCAAATTGAGAATCTGATGAGATAATGTGATTTTAGAGCCCATTCTACAGGTGAAACATAGCAACTTGTTCTTCTTGTCTAAAGACTTGTCTATCAAACTCTCCAGTTCGAGAAGCTAAGAGTGAGTAAACAAATCTTTTTTCTTTCTAGATCTTCATCTGCTGGTGGATGTGGCCTGCAAGCAGGAGCACTTTCCACAGGAGGAAGAATTAAAAGAGTGAGAATGGATGACAAACGTGACATTGTGCACTGGCTGTAGCTGGAGGCAGACTAGCCTTGCACATGACACACTGTTGGGGCCCTTTCAGTTCTTTAAGGAAAAAAAGTATTTTTGTTTTGTTAATTGAGAATTTTGTTAATTGAGAATTGGGAATTTGGTATTTACTACAGCTGTTCAGTTCAGATTGTTTACCTTGACACACTACCAAACATCTAGAAGCCTTTTTTTTTTTTTTTGCTGCCCAGATCCCTTTCGAATGAAAGTTCCTGGTCTTCTGTTACAGTCAAAAAGCATCTAAAAACAGCTGCATCTTTGGTACCGGAGAATAATCTGTGTGGGTGTGCTGATTTGTCGTCTTGCCACTCTCAAAAGTAGTCAGCACAACTCCAATGGGGAGTTCAGTCTATCTGTTTCAAGTCGCAGTGTGATCCTTTTAGAGAAAATTGTGTGAGAAACAAAGGCATGTGAGGTAACCAAGATCACAGGTCTAAATGGGTCAGGAATTCCAGGGAGAAACTCTGGGAAAGAGTTAATTTTCTAAGTGATTAACCAGGAAATGCTCTTACTTCCTAACCCAGCATTCTGTTTCAAAAGCAAGGCATCCGGACTTGGACCATCCATCACACTTAACAGCCCCTGATTCTTTTATATTTATGGGAGCATTCTTCTATTTTCATATCTTTCTTTAATTTTAATGATACATTATCATAAATGGTAAGAAGGTTTTGTTAATATATCACTTACTTAATATATCTTCTAAAGAAAAGTATTTAGCTTGTTGAATATAATTGTATTTATAAATGCTGGTAGATTTTAAAGTTTTAAAGCTTTATATTTTTATTAATATTGAGGGATAGAGGGATAAAGGATGCATATATAATATTTTTATTTTGAAATGGGAATGTACAATGTGAACAAAACCATTAAGAGATTTAACACAGTGTTTTCTGATTTTAGATTTTTACATTCAGTAAGTATAAATTCTCATCTATAAAAGATACTGTGTGCAAAGTTTGGGAGAAACTGATTAGTAGTCACCTAACAGAAGCTATACCTCTGATATTTTTAATAGTTTATGTATGGTTTAAGCTTCTGAGAGAAGTTTGGATAGTGGGATAGACTATAATATTTTTATCTTATCCCCTCTTTAGGATCCTAAATTCAAATAGTAGGATTATGGGACTGGTTTTTAGGAGAGGTATCTTGGATGTCCACTTTCTGTGGTTGATTCTTCACTTGCTCATCCAATGACAGCAGAAAATTTCTGATTTAAAGTCTTTTAAATTGACTAGAACTTTCTTATTGGATTCTGCCTCAGTTTTCCTAATAAGCACTGCAGAAACAAAAGGAAAGCCTAGGAATATGAAACTAGTGAAAAAGGAAAGGCCCTTAGTGATATAAGTACTATTCAAGCCATGGTGGATGTAGCAATTCATTTCTTAAATTGCATTGTGCCTTCCCAATGATGTACTTCCCCAGAAGTATTACAGAGATAGTAGTTTTTTGGAAAAGGATGAGCTCTATATTGGTCTGCAGTGACTCAGTTTAGATATGAAAATAGGTTCTGAAAAGTGACCTGTTTGGTCCATCTGATTAGACTAGACGATGTCCATGTGATGAACATTTATTCATCTTTATTAGCAAGGTTTAAAAGAAGAACAGATTATCAAGACTCCTACATCTTTTGGTCAGACTGTGTATTTTGGCAGAGTATGTGAAGAGGAGACCCAGTTTCTAAATGAAGGAACTTTGCCTTTTCTCTGTCAGGTTGAAAAGCTGATATACTATGTAGGTGATATTCCTTCCCTTAAATATGCCTTTCTTGGCTTTGTATATGTTGAAAGAGATAATATCTTTTGAGGAACATGTGTCAAGCAGGAACCTTGGCATGGATTTGGTTTCAATTGTTTTAAGGCTTAATTAATGAAATGCCTTTATCAGCTTTCCAAACTTTTTTTTATATATGAATACAACAGACCAAGGAGCTGGACCTACTGCTATACTCACATGCCTGCTACCTATCAGCTAAAGCTATCATTACTGTCTCGGACAAAGTGGCAAAAGATAAAATAAAATCTTTGTGTGAATTAGTTGGTAGGGTCTGACACATGCTAACAAGGTTCCTGACTAGTGCCTCAGTATTTCAGCACCTTAAGCATGATAAAT
This sequence comes from Balaenoptera musculus, assembly GCF_009873245.2. NCBI lineage: Eukaryota > Metazoa > Chordata > Mammalia > Artiodactyla > Balaenopteridae > Balaenoptera > Balaenoptera musculus. Next base: position 34,166,129 of record NC_045804.1, on the reverse strand, counting down.
TTCAGTCAGTCAACAATAAAGTGTTTCAACTAGACTTGTTGTCTTGTTTGTTTTTACTGTTTGGTGATCAATAGAAACCTCAGTCATTATAACTATTAATCATAATAGTGAAGTTCAGAAGAAAATGTGCTCTGTTTTCCAAAGAATCTGACTTTTTAAAAAATATCCTGAGTTTTTTTCATTTACACTTGAATAGAGATTGAATCCTTAAAATGCCATTAAGGATAAGGACAATTCTTGGACATGTTTATAGAAACCTAGTTTTTTGGAAAAGGATCAAGGTCTTCAGTAACTTTAGTCAATGCAGGTGTGAAAGTAGATCCTGAAGTGTGATCTGTCTCGTGTAAAGTTAGGTAGTAGGTGTCAGTGAGATGGGCGATTCATTACCATAGTGATGGCATCTTTATGACATCTCTGTGGTAGTTGTGGTCTGTCAATCCCTGAGGGATAATGCCAAAACTTTGAAGCCAGAGAATAATTTCTCTTGCTTATTAATTCTGGTGACTTTGCTTGTCAATACTGTGTAAATAAACACAATATGTCAGTGAATTAAGCTATATAGAGCTGTTTGGTTTGATCCTAAGTAGCTCAAGGTACCCAGACTCATGACACCTATTATCGTCATGCTCAGATCTCAGAGTTTCCTCAAGAGAGGGCAACCACATCTGTATTCTTTTCCTTTCAACTAAGTATCTGTATTAAGTCTTAGGTTTGTGTGTCTTAATTCCTTTGCAAGTTTCAAGCAGGAATAGGTGAGGCAAAGTCAATTAGTAGGTTACTTTTTGTTTAGTTTAACATTAAAGATATTTTTACATATATCAGATATATAATAATGTATATTTTAGACATTTTATGCTATACTTTTACATGGCGTACATAAAATAAAAATGTAAAACCAGGGACTTCCCTGGTGGTCTAGTGGTTAAGAATCCGTCTTGCTGGGACTTCCCTGGTGGTCCAGTGGTAAAGAATCCACCTTGTAATGCAGGGGACATGGGTTCGATCCCTGGTCAGGGAACTAAGATCCCACATGCCGCGGGGCAACTAAGCCCGTGTGCCACAACTACTGAGCTCGTGCACCTCAACTAGAGCCCGCCTGCCCCAAACTACAGAGCCTACGCACTCTGGAACCTGAGCGCCACAACTACAGAGCCCATGTACCCTGGAGCCTGCGTGCCACAACTAGAGGGGAGCCTGTGCACCACAATGAAGATCCCACATGCCTCAACAAAGATCCCGCATGCTGCAACTAAGACCCGATGCAGCCAAAAATAAATAAAATAAATAAATTCATTAAAAACAAATCTTTAATTAAAAAAAAAAAAGAATCCGTCTTGCAATGCAGGGGACGCTGGTTCAATCCCTAGTCGGGGAACTAAGATCCCATGTGCTGCCAGGAAACTAAGCCTGCGTGCAGCAACTACTGAGCGCTCACACCACAACTAGAGAGCCCACGCGCTCTGGAGCCCGGGCGCCACAACTAGAGAGAAGCCTGTGCACTGCAACGAAGAGACTGCACGCTGCAAAGAAAGATCCCGCATGCCACAACTAAGACCCGATGCAGCCAATAAATAGACAAATAAATAAATAAATAATTTTAAATAAATGTAAAACCTCAGCAGAACTTTAAAAAATTCTCTCCAGAAGAATTAGAGCTACTCCTATTCTTTAGGAAAGGAGCTATAAAAGGTCTATACTTGCATTATGTTCTTAAGGTCCAACCAATAAAGAAAAAGTGCTAAATTAAGAATTTACTTTAGAATTTCTCTCTCTGCTCTAGGTGTTATTAGGCCTAAAATGCCAAAACTATCCCCATAAACCCTCTTTAAAATTTTTTTTATTAATTTTTTTAAACTGAAGTATAGCTGAATTACAATGCTGTATTAGTTTTAGTGTACAACAAAGTGATTCAGATATACAGATACATATATATTTTTTTCAGATTCTTTTCCATTATAGTTTATTACAAGATACTGAATATAGTTCCTGTGCTATGCAGTAGGTCCTTGTTGTTTATCTATTTTACACATAGTAGTATGTCTCTGTTAATCCCATACTCCTAATTTATTCCTCCGCCACCCACTTTCCCCTTTGGTATCCATAAGTTTGTTTTCGATGTCTGTGAGTCTTTCTGTTTCATAAATAAGTTCATTTGTGTCATATTTTAGATTCCACATATAAGTGATATCATATGATATTTTTCTATCTCTGACTTTCTTCACTTAGTATGATAATCTCTAGGTCTATCCATGTTGCTGCAAATGGCATTATTTCATTTTTAAAAAATATTTATTTATTTGGCTGTGCCAGGTCTTAGTTGCAACATGTGGGATCTAGATCCCTGACCAGGGATTGAACCTAGGCCCCCTGCATTGGGAACGTGGAGTCTTAACCACTGGACCACCAGGGAAGTCCCTCATTCCTTTTTATGGCTGAGTGATATTCAATTGTATATATGTACCACATGTTCTTTATCCATTCATCTGTCGATGCATGTTTAGGTTGCTTTCATGTCTTGGCTATTGTAAATAGTGCTGCTGTGAACATTGGGGTACATGTATCTTTTCGAATTGGGCTGTAGACCCTCTTTAGGGATGAAATTCTCAAGGTGACTAGGTCACTCATACTTTTTGCCTTCAGAGGCTTTATGTCCTTTAATCTTTACAACAAACCTACAATGCAATTATTATTCTCCACATTTTACAAGTGATCAATTTGTACAATTCTTTTGTACAAACTAAAAATTGTTTTAAATTTTGTTATGTGCTTTTTACCACAATAAGCATGTAACATAAATCTTAACCATTATCAAGTGCAGTGTTAACCATATCCACATCATTGTTCATTTGTACAGTTTGGAAAGACTATTGGCAGCAGGTCAAAATTAAATGTCTGGGCACAGTCAGATATAATCTGGTCGACTTGAAAATTCAAATTTTAGAAACATATATTAGAAACTTCTGCATTATTTCTAAAGAAAGTGTTACTAGAAGGGTTATTGTTCATGAGTGTGGTAATTAACCAAAAATTAGTTTTCTTTTTGCCTATATTCTCATTAAGCATATATATTTTCCCCCTTTGTTTGTATTTATGATATAGACTGACTTGCAGTCTCACATTGAAGGCCCAGGTCTGATCCATAGTATATTTCACCTCCCAGGGATGTGAGAAGAAAATAACAGATTCCAGACCTCTGACATCACCTAATCTAAAAGCTTGGTACAGGCACAGTTTAGAAAAGAGCTACTGAATTTAAATTTGTAAGGGCTGAAGAAAAACTATGCATAAAATGGACAGAGTTCTTGCCAGGGTAGCAGATTTAAGACAGCAATAAATCAGAACTATAGCACAGGATCACTTTATTCTGGCTTTGTGGCATTTACAGACACTAAAACCCGAAAGAGCAGAAATGCCTTTTAACTTATATTTGCAAAACCTTGTGTCCATTATTTTATCTTCTGGGTTTCCTTCTTTTTTGTCTTTATTTCCTTATATCACCATCTATGTCTCTTGGGTGCAGAAGCTGCTTACATGTCTGTTTGTGTGGCCCTGATTTACATGTGGTAGCTTGCTTACCCAGAGAAAGGTACTGAAGATTGAATTGGATGCAGTTTGGCTGTGGCTCAATAGAGGGAGTCGAGGAGCCGAGAGAGGCTCTCTTCTCAGCACAGGAACGTGTCTGGTGAAGTGTGCGCGCACCGGGCCCCAGCCAGCCAGGAGGAGGAGGGGCGGGATGGGGGTGGTTGCCTCTAGCTGCTCCACCCTCACTTTGTGTCAGCAGGTAGAGAGCGTGATTGCAGTCCCAGGGGAGGGAGTCAGAGCTAGAACACCAGTTACAAACCACAGGCTTCCTCCTCTAGGGAGCTGATCCAGAATTGTCTTTCTGGAAGGGAAGCACTCGAATCCTTCCGAACTTTCCAAGTCTATCCATGATGCAGAGACATTGCCCTCTGGGATTTTCTATGTTCCTGGTAGTGAATTGTTGCTGATGTATTTGCTACTTTGCTTCTTTTCTCTTTCAAGATTTGATCATTTTTATATGCTGTTCGGGGAGAAAAAGGACTTTTGTTAGAAAAGAGATTTCAGAGATGGTTTTGGATCCTCTAGAAGTGTTTTTAGAGTTCTTGGGGACAGTAGCTCTAACCTTGGAGTAAGTTTCTGCCTTTGACCTGCATGGATTATTTTTTCGGGCTGCGGAATTTCTCGGCACCTAGCTGCAGTGTGGGGCACTTGGTTTGGTTGCAGAGTAAGAAGGTGGAAGAATGAGCTGTACTTGGTTAAGCAGTTGAAACCTTTTTTTTTGAGCAGGATCTATAAAAGCATAATTGAATTTGTTTCACCCCCGTGGATTCCAGTGGGCCTGACAGCACAACAGGTTTGCAGATTTCTTTCGAAATTCTTTTTTTTTTCTCCCTCTGCCTCAGCGAAAGAAAAGAATCTATATCACAGGTTCATGTTCCATTGCTTGGCTTTTCAGCACTTATTCTGAAGACTTAATAAGATTTTTTAACTTGACCTCTGAACACAGTGGGCTTTGTGGTTGAAGTGCATTTGTATTTACTTAAGGGTGCACATTTTGAAATCTTAGAATAAGACTTTGTTTGTACAAAGACCCAGATTCTCAAGTGTGCCTAGAAATAGCACAGATCTACTCTACTCAGGTTTATTTTTACTTTTTCAGGGTGTTCTACTTAGAGCTTGTAGACTAATCACCTCCTTACTCCCCCTTTTATTCCCCACCCCCTCAAGGAATTTGAAAGCGTGTTAGGAATAGTCCTTTGTTTTACTTATGAACCTAGAAAATTACAGATTATAAGATCTGGATAATAAAGTAGTTTCCAAAAGCATCTCATGGGAAATCAAAGTGCTTGGCATTCTCAAGCAGGAGCATAAAAGCTGGAATCCCTAAGAGAGAAGGGAAAATAAAGATAGAAATATGAATGTCAACTGGGAAAAATAATTGGAAAGCCAACCTTTTCAAATATTCTTCTAATTATGAAAGTTGGAAAAGCTTGTGATGCTCAGGTTTATCCTGTGACTATGTGAAGACATATAAATTCGCACCTAGTTTACAGGCAAATCTAGGTAGAAAATCTAAAAATCGTAGTATATTTAAGTTCATGAAAAGTATTGTGAGTTCAGTGGGCCTGGAACTTTGGCTACAATGAAATACAGTTTAATGTTGAAACTTTTATGAATACATGTTGTAGCATCTTTGGACATCTCTCAAGGTGTGGCCTGAAATATTATTTCCTCTCCTTCCCCATTTTTTAAGAAAAAATTCTCCTGTGATCTTTAGTCTTTTACCGTTGACGAATTTTGTGGCTTTAAAGGACCATCTCTTCGTTTTCTGAGCTGGAGTTTTTCACTCTCACCTTTGATGCATGGCCTTAGTCGTTTACTTTGCCTTGTTTTGTTCATTAACATTGGGTTTAGTGGCTCGAGAACTTGATGCATATGGAAGACCAGCACCAAGTGGTCTGACATAATTAAAATTCAGGATGTGACATTCACCCTCAAGCAAAATTGAAAATTCCAAAGAGAAGCGGCAATATCTTTACTAATCATAGTGAAGATGGGAGAAAATGACATACCTGAAGCAGAAGTAGGCTGAAAATACCTTCTTCCCTGCCAGATCAGGAATACCACCTGTTCTTGGGAATATACTTTAGAGAAAGGAAGGGCCAAAACCACGACTCAGCTTTCTGGAACTGAAGCATAAGTTTCTTCTCCTCCGTTTGTCTGGATCTAGGAACCTGTGTTCGGTGTTAGCTAGTGGAAGCAGTATGTATGGCCGAAGTGCATTGCTGCAGCTGGTAGCATGAGTGGTGGCCACCAGCTACAGCTGGCTGCCCTCTGGCCCTGGCTGCTGATGGCTACCCTGCAGGCAGGCTTTGGACGCACAGGACTGGTCCTGGCAGCAGCAGTGGAGTCTGAAAGATCAGCTGAGCAGAAAGCTATTATCAGAGTGATCCCCTTGAAAATGGACCCCACAGGAAAACTGAATCTCACTTTGGAAGGTGTGTTTGCTGGTGTTGCTGACATAACTCCAGCAGAAGGAAAATTAATGCAGGTAAGGATGACTTTATTATTTTTCACTTTCCATCTGTTTGAAATATGCCTTTCTTCTTTTGTCTGCCAAACCAAATTCCATACAAGGGCTCTGCTGCTTAGCTTTCTGTTTGTTTCATCTTGTTAAGCATATTACCTTATTGGCCTTCTAAAGCAAATTCTTATTTTAAACTAGAGAAGAAACATATAAATCCTGTATTTTGTAAGATCATCTGCTTATTTTTAACTCTCGTACTACACTGCATTACATAATAAGACCTTTCTTTGCAAGTGATATATTCTGGACACTATTTTTTTTATAGATGAAATATATGGACTTGTATTTAATTAACTCGAGGATTGTACTTTACATCATGTTTAGATTTGAAGTGAGCACCGAGGAGGTTGATTTTAATGGTCCGTAGCACCCTGAAATTCTAGAATGTCCTTGGAACAGATTTGATCAGTGTGTCACTTTTAAAATTCAGTCAAGCTTGAATGCTACGGCTGGCCTTATACCACGTGTGGCACCCTATTGCTAAACCCAAAATGGAGAGGGCTAGATTACAAAATGGACACAAGGTGTAAACTTGCCTCCTGATCACTTTGGTCTTGTCTACACATAATTTTATTATTTTCAAAAATTTTAAATTTAACATCTGTTTTTTATTGACCCACAAAGTTTTTCAGACACAGTTTCTTAGGCTTTCAGGTTGTGAATTTTGCCTATAACTCATTCATAGCCTACTCTTTATGTGTTTAGTGTATGAACTGACTGAGGCCATAGCATTTCATAGATGACTTGCTCATTCCCCATGGTGAAGATAGAGCCTTGAGGGTTCTACCTTTTTCATGTGGCATTCTAGTATCTTACTCTATAAAATTATGTTGCTTATTGATTAAAATTCATTTTATAAAAGGACATTTCTTGCTGTAGCTCTTAGTCACAGGTGAAAAATGTTAAATATCATTCATCTCAGCATCTAAGCTCAGATTTTTATTTTGTGACATAAACAGAACCAAAATATTGTATGAATTTTAATTTTTGTCCACTGAGAGGAAAAAGATGAGAAAATTTAACAAATTATAGAACTCTCTTTGCCAAACACGGATTTTTACATATATGACTTAGTGGCTCTTCATGATCACTTCTTAGGCAATGTTTTGAAGCTGGGATAAGTGAAGTGGAAGAAGAATTGGGTGAAAAGGAAGGCTCTGCTATTTAGAAAAATAAACAGGCAAAAAGAGTATATCTGGAAAAAATAGTGTAAGAATTTTTGGATAAGAGTCTATTCACTTAATTTGAACTTTAGGATAGAATTAGGAATATTTAAAAGTTGAAACCATAAATCATTTTGAATACAACAATTGGAAAGGAAACTTCCATCCTGACCTTGCCTAGTTTATACCTTGAGGCATGAGGTACGTGCTCCATTGTAATTTTTTGCCCTAAGTAATTTTACTATAGAACCATATTCTGGAGGCTCTGAGGTCTTTGGGAACCATGCTAAGCTTTGTGTCTTATTAATGTCCTGTGGCAGCATGTTCAATGGGTTAATTATATGCTGCATAAAATAGTGTCTTTTATTTTAAATGTTTTGTCTTCTATTATCATAAAACTCCACATAAAGTTTCTGTGTATTCATAAAGGAAAAGGTATATAAGAGATACTAGCTGGCATTCTCTGCCATTTATTACCTTGTCAGTCTGTATCATATCTTCTCTTATTTTGCCCTTTTTCTCACTCTGGTAAGTGTTGCTTAATCTTTTTTTTTTTTTTTTAACCTATTAACTTTGAATCTATCAGTGTACTTTAAGTATTGATTCTTTACTTTGTGAAGAGGGAATTTCATTGTATCTATTATTTAGCAAGGCCTTTCCAGGCTTTCCAATAGATAGTTTGCATCATTGGCAATTTTCAGTCTTTCTTCACCTTTTCTCTCCATACAAGCTTCTTCTAGGTCATTAATAAATTTGTACACTAGCCTAGTATTAATCTCTGGAGACTTTCAGTATTGGTCCTGGTTTATTTTCTATTAATCAATTTTTAATTTACAGTAATTACTAAATTTTCTTAATAACCTCTTATGAGAGACTCTATTTAAAAAAAACAAAAAACTTTTGGCTGCTTTGTCTCAGTTCATTTTTATCCACTATTTGATTAACTCTTTCAAAGAAGTCTAGCATGTTAGGGACACATGGTTTACACTTCTAGAATCCATGCTGTTTGTTCCTTATCAGATTACACTGCAACACAGGTTTACTCAACTGTGGTTAACCAAGCCTTCCACTCAACTGAAGTTCTGTTTAAATGTCCTAGAGCTGTGCTTTGCTGCACTTTAGCTTTCTTGATGGATATCTGTCCCCTGGTGTCACAGAACTAAAGGCAATCTTCTCTGTTGGCTTTGCAGAATTTTGGATAATTCTGTGTATCCTTCTACCTATGAATTATTCTAGCTGCCTGTTAAGTTTGATTATCTTCAAAGATGCAATCAGGTCTTTGTAAAATTGGGCATGCTATGCATTGGGAAATGTAAAGTTATGAGAACAGCGATTTAAAAAAATCATAATGACCTTGTTGTGGTTTCTGGAATTTCCAGAGAGTTTCAGAAAATCTGACATTTCTTTACACTTTGTTCAACTATTTCAGGGTATGTACTTTTTCATAAGGACCAAATTAACTGGATTTTCATTTGTATTACAATTTTAATTTTCCATAGACAAAGAGAAACATCCTATGACAATGTGCCCCGAATTTGCTTAATAATAAAATAGGCCATAGAAGTGTCTCTAAAATAATTTTGCTTGTCTCAGCTTCATCTGATGGCTGTATATACAAGGCCAGGCCTTGGTGAATTTTTGTCCTGATTCTTATTCCTCACTCCTTGTACTTAGGTTTCTCTTTACCAACAGTTACATCCATTGTACAAGATATGTTCAGAGTCTTAAATTATAATATTCTCTTTAAAGTACTAGAAGAAAGTCAAAATAGAAGAGGAAATGTTGCCTTGGCTGTATTCCTTTCATTTCTCAAGTCTTCTCTTTTCCATTTCAAAACTCCCCATCTTAGCCCTGACCAAATTATATTTCTTTCCTTTCTATTTTGCCCAAGAGCTGCTTCTTTGCACTACCATATCATTTCAAATCCCTGTGTGGCTTTGCCATTGTCTTTAAAGTGTCTACTTCTTAGGTTTCCCCTACATTTGCCAAAATCCTGTCTCTCCCTCTCCTCTGATTTCTTTCTACTTTTTAAATCTTTGTTTCCCATTGAATTTTTATATTTAGGATAACCTTCCACCACTATTCTGCCTCAGTATTTCCCTAACTAGCCCTCAAAAATCCATGTCCAAAAATTTTTTTTGTAATTATGAGTAATGATGGATGTTAACTAAGCTTATTGTGGTGATCATTTCACTATATATATAGTATATATATATCAAATCATGTTATATACCTAAAACTACTACAGTGTTATATGTCAATTATATCTCAATAAGAAAAAAAAGAGAGAATGTGGGAGACACACACAAAAAAATCCATGTCAAGGAAACTTTCAGGGATCTCCTAATTACTTGGCAGTGACTGATAAAGAGGACTAAATGATAGTGATTTTACTATTATTCTTACTATTTTGACTGTTCATTTGACTAATTCTTCTTCTCCTGGTTTATACCATTGTAGAAGGAAAATGAGCTGGAGCTTATGCATTGTCTCATTGTCCAGTTTTCTGGTTTGTTTACCTCTTATCAACATTTGTTTATATTATTTCTAAGTGATATTGTTGCTACCACTTCTAAAAATGATTACAGTCCTATTTTCTTTCTCAATTCTTGTTCTTTATTAATAAATGTTACTTAGAGGGACAACTCAAATTAATCTTCCTTCTTCTCAAAGCAAAAGAGCAAGAGGATCTTTGCGTAGCGCAGGAGAGGTCACCGATTCTTTAACTATCACACTCTTCCTGCTCAGCTGGTTGTCCTGGATTTTCTTAGACTCCAGGTTAAAGTTATGATCAAGATTAGAATGTGCTGCCCTGAGGCTTCAGACCTACAATGGGAGCTGTGGTAGTGCAGCGTTTGGCCAGTAGCAGTGAACACCTCCTGGACAAATTCCCCCTTGCACAGTGTCTCTGCTTGCCCCTTCATTTACCTATTAGTCAACACATAGTTATCCCATCTTTCCATTTTCACTTTATTTGTAGTCAGGGCCTGAAATTAATTATTTCGGGAGGAAGAGAAAACTTTATAATTAAAGTGTTGGCCAAAGCCAGAGAGACAATGCTTTATAGCAAACTGCAGTTGACAAAGTGACTACACTGTGACTAAAGGGACTTGACTTTGAGCTTTGACTCTGCCACTAAGTAGTTGGGTGATTTGGGACAAAATAGTTTTTTACCTTTCTAGGCTTTAGATTTCCCATCTGTAAAACTGAACTTGTGCTATGCACTTCACACGTATTAACTCATTGAATCCTTGTAATACCTTCATGAGAGAAATACAGTACTTTTTTTTTTTAAGATTAGGGCAGATGTTTTTTAATTGAAGTATAGTTAATGTACAATATTATATAAGTTACAAGTATACAATATAGTGATTCACAATTTTTGAAGGTTATACTCCATTTATAGTTATTATAAAATATTGGCTATATTCCCTGTGTTGTACAATATATCCTTGTAGCTTATTTTATAATACATAGCAGTTTGTACCTCTTAATCCCCTACCCCTATTCTGCCCCTCCCCCCTTCCCTCTCCCCACTGGTAGCCACTAGTTTGTTCTCTGTATCTGTGAGTCTGCTTCTTTTTTTTTTGTTATATTCACTAGTTTGTTGTATTTTTTAGATTCCACATATAAGTGATATCATACAGTAGAAATACAGTACTTTTATTTTTACATATTATAGGTAAAGAAACTGAGGCTCAAAGTGAGGCTCAAAGCTATTTTCCAAGATCTAATAGTAGGGGGCATAGCTGGAACTTGAACCCCAGAGCTCATGCTTTTCTAACTCTAAAATTCTGTACAGGGACTTCCCTGGTGGTCTAGTGGTTAAGACTTTGCCTTCCAACGAAGTTGGTGTGGGTTTGATCCCTGGTCGGGGAGCTAAGATCCCACATGCCTCGTGGCCAAAAAAACCAGAACATAAAACAGAAGCAATATTGTAATAAATTCAATAAAGACTTTAAAAAAATAAAATTCTGTACATCTACAAATGCCAAAGATGAACAAAACACCAGTGTAGGCTTTGTCTAAATGATGAATTTATTTCCAGAATAGAAAGGAATGAAACTGATGAGTACTATTCTCTGCAATTGATCCAAACTATATAATATATAGTTAACTTCTAATAATCTGCTAACTTCTAATAATCTCTGTTTCTTCTGTTTCTCTCATTTGTGTTTCATTTACGAAGATATTTACAAATCAGAATGTTTATTTACTTAGTATTTCCCTTTGAGTGGAACAACTTTCATTACCTTTCTTTTCATTTTATAACAGTCTGTGGTAAGTTATCTTATATGGGAACCTGAAATAATAAACTTTGAAATAGTATGCATCTAACTGTCATAGTATGCATCTAACTGTTAGAGTTCCTTGGAAGCAGAGATTTCAAAGATTTTGTGATTTTGCTTTGAGGCCAGCCTTTAAAAGAAGTATAAATATTCAAGGTACAGTCAACCCTTGGTTATTTATGTTAATGGCGGTGCAGAAAATTCAGCTAATTTATAATTGACTTTGGAATGTAGTCAGAAGTACACAATCAGATGTAAATCCTCTGTGCACACAAGCAATCTTAGGTGCTTGCCTTCTACGATCCCAGCTCAGAGCCTTCTTGATATGGCTTTGTTGTTAGAAGCATGGCACCCAGAAGAGAGGAGGAAGCTGCAGAATATTTTTAATGATAATTTTTCAAGTTAAGGAGATATCTCATTTATATAAAAGTACCTATCAGACAAATTTGTATATATAATAGTTCCATACTTCATGTGGAAATCCAGCAAAATTGTTGTAAGTTCAAATTCATTAATCTCTGTGGTTAATAGGAGGTAATGAATGAGCTGTGCCCTTGGTTATTGCCCCTATCAGGCTATTTAGTGTCCTTTGAGCTGATTCTAGGGGTATGCATTTCCTTGGTTTTTGTGGTAAACTCTGTGTGTGTGTGTGTGTGTGTGTGTGTGTGTTGTGTTGTAATTTTCTTTATCTACAAATTAGCCATAGTTAGCTTTTTATACAGTTTTAAAGATATCCCTGGGGCTCAAGGTTTTGTTTTTGTTTTTAATAAAAAGGCTTTACATTTCATTCACTGGAAAGTGTTTATTGGAACTTTTGTGTGCTTTTTTTCCCCTCCTCTTAACTCCCTTCAAATTACAAAGTACAGCAGAGGAAAAAGATGTTATAAATGAGCAATGTACTATTATAAATGTTCTGTCAGGAACCAGAATTGGTAGCAGGGTATTGTCAGAGAAGTGTGTGATGATGATGTTCCATCGAATTTATGTAGCAATGTTCTTCCAAGAAGCTTAAAATGATTCACAAATACTTGCAAACCAAATACAGGTGATACTCCATTTTATAGGAAAGGAAACTTAATGGGAGAGAGAAAGCAAGTTAATTATCTTAGAAGAAAGTTGCATAGAGATGGACCCAGTGTGCTTTGCAGGAGATAGACTAGTAATCCACTTTTTAAGTTATCCAAGGATGTGGATTTCTCAGGGAAATCCTCAAAAGCTAAAATATTGTCAGTGGCTGAGATATCCTCTATTTGGACCAATGTTGCTCAGTTTGACAATTCAGTTTAAAAGCTATTGGTGAAGCAGTTTGCCAACTTTATGTCTCAAAAAGCCCTCTGAGCTAACTTTCTGACCTGCATTCATTGTTCTTTTGAGAATTGTTAGAGAACAAGCCAGGGTCTTTACAGTGACCTATAACGCCCTTCAGGATCTGGCCTGGCACCTGCACCTTTTACCTCCTCTCCCCTCACTCTACTCCAGTCACCCTGACCTCCTTGCTGTCCTTCAGTTAAACCAAGACTATTACCACCTCAGGGCCTTTCCACTTACTAGTCCCACTTATACCCTGGGTATTTTCTTCTCTCAGTCTCAAATGTCAACCCCGTGTCAAATATACCTTCTCAGTGAGGCCTTCTTAGACCATCCAATTCCGAAGGACCCTTCCTATTCCCCCTAGGGCTCATATTCTCCTTCCCTGCTTTATTTTTCTTTATAAACTTACTGCCATGTGACATACTTTTATAGTTGTCTGCCTCCCCTCAGTAGACTATGAGCTCTGTGAAAGCAGGGATTTTGTCTCTTTAGTTCAGAGCTTTTTGGGAATAGGGCTTTAGTATTACTTAGATAGTGCCTTTGACACAGTAGGTACTCAATAAATATTTATAGAATGAATATAAGGAACATTATGGTGGTGCTGAGTGGCTGTGATAGGTTGGACATAACTCTAGGATGAAGCAGATTTATTTATATCTCATCACATTTTTTAAAGTATATTGTGAAGTCAATTATTTTGAGTGCTTTGGGTTTGATAGAGCATGCTGTATTCCTTTCTTTCTCTGACTTACTGACAGCATAGTGTCTCCTTGATTGTCATTTTCAAATTGTAAATATGGCTATAATCAATATGTTTGAGGCGCTCCTTTACCGAGCACTTAATTAGTTTAATAACTAGCCCAACCCCTACTTTTTAGAAAATTCTAAAGACGCAGACATAGAGAATGGACTTGAGGACACAGGGATGGGGAAGGGTAAGCTGGGACGAAGTGAGAGAGTGGCATGGACATATATACACTACCAAATGTAAAATAGACAGCTAGTGGGAAGCAGCCACGTAGCACAGGGAGATCAGCTTGGTGCTTTGTGTCCACCAAGAAGGGTGGGATAGGGAGGGTGGGAGGGAGAAGCAAGAGGGAGGAGATATGGGGATATATGTATATGCTGATTCACTTTGTTATACAGCAGAAACTAACACACCATTGCAAAGCAATTATACTCCAATAAAGATGTTAAAAAACAAAGAAAATTCTGATTTTCCAAGAAAAATGGATTGGGGTACCGATTTAAAATCTGTGATTATAAGATATTAGCATGTATCCAAAGGACCTCACCTTCTTAGTCCTTAGGCCTGTGATTCCCAATTCTAATTTTGAGATACCCTAACACAGTGGTTTTCAATCTTTTTTTTTCCATTCTTTTTTCCCCTAAACTATTTGGTGGGGCGGGGGGGGGGGGGTGGTCACTGGCCCCTTTGAGAATGTGCTGAACGTTATTGACCATATGTACTTAATGTACAATTTTGCATAAAATCTCAGTGAGTTGAGAGAATCTCTGAGACACATGTAGGAATCTAAGGACTCCAGATTAAGAGCTGTTATCCTAGAATAATCCCAATTATTTCAAGAAATGAAACCAAATTCTCAAAACTAATTTACCCTCAGTTTACTTAATTTAAAAAGTATGTGTGTACATTACTAGAAGTCAAACAGACAACAATATTACAGTGCAATTACAAGAAGGTTAGCCTGACCTTAGATGACCTTAGATATAAAAATTGGTATCTGACAAAGCTCTGCTTATATATAGTGTAGTAAAGGGATTGTGCTCTCCAAATATTAGGTGAAACTGCATCAACTCAAGAAATGCTTACAGCCCTTCATCATGGTGGTTTCACTGAAAGGCCCACAAGAATAAAAGATATTTTCCTAATTTGTTTTGACGTAAGTAGAACAATTGTGGCTTTATGTGTTTATATGGTTACTGAAGTCAGAGAACAGAGGCTGTAAAATGAGCTAACTTTGGTTACTTTCCATCAGTTTGTCTTCTGTCCTTTAGACTCCATTGCTTCTCCTAAGGTGTAGGAGTCCTTGGGCCCTTCAACTTCTATTTGCTATAATAGAAAACTTTGAATCTCTTTTAAAAAGTTTATTGTTTGTTTTTAAATAACAGATAAGCTACTTTACATACTCTTATTTTTATCTGGGTTTTAAACATTAGAGTTCATTTTGTTTTGTTTGATACTTTTTAATATATTAGAGTTTGTGTTTAAATTGCATATTCAAAAACATCAAAATAATCAAAGTGATTTAAATTAGGGTTTTTAAAATTGTAAACACAATGTATCACATTTTTCCTGGATAATAATTAGATTATTTAGATACTCTGATCCCTAAATCTAAAGCAGTGGTCCTTGTTCAAGATGGCAGCGTAACTATCTTCAAGACCCCTGTTCGTTTTTTAAAAATTTAGAGTACTTCTGTTATGATGGAAATCAACCATATACTACTGTAATTTTAAATAGCATATTCAGTTATCATGTACCTATCAATTTTGTGCATGCTATTATATCAAAAGGGTACTATTGTGCATATATAAATATATGATAATTGAGAAGCACTGTTGCTATTGTTATTTCTGTAGAATAATTTGGATGAGACTGAAGGCCTTATGTTTTATGCCTACTGATCTTGCTATTTCCTAAAAAATGATTACAGATTTCCATTCTTTTTTCACCTAAACTATTTTCTACAGTCTTATGAATTATCCACTCTTAAAAAGAAATCTTTTACATGGTTCAGGTTTCATGTTCTTTCACTTTTATATCTTCTACTTAGAATCATATTGGTTATCTGACTTTAAGAATCTTGTGGCCAAGTTCTTTTTAATTTTGTGAAGGACTTTATTGGCCTTTTACTGGAATTAGGTCCTCTTCAGTTTTCCATACCTGGGGTAAAATATAGTTTTGGGTGGGAGGGCAGAGGCACAGGCTATTCCGTTTGTAAAATATAATCATCAAGTTTCAAGCTAGGAAAAACACCTAATCCAATCATTTCATTTTACAGATGAAGAAGTAAACTCAGAGAGATTAGTGGTTTGCCAGTCAAAGAACTGCCAATCTACTACCATATCTTACTGGCCAGCATTTTTAGCAAACCTTATTTATTTATTTTAAATTTTTTTTGGTCATTGCAGGAAGATTAAAAAGATGTTGGCAGAGATTTTCCCCCTGAACATTCCATTAAGAAGATATGGAGTGCCGTAGGGTCTCTCTCCTCTTTGATCCCTAGTCAACTAGAAGGCATACTTTAAAACAAAGGAACAAACAAAAAAATACCTTGCTGCAATTTAGCATTACTTTACATGGTGCATATGCATAAAGTAATTTACGCCATAGACTCACTGCACCAGGTGGCCTTTTGTCCTGGATTGTCTCCTCAAAGCAACAGAGGCTCTTTATAAAGTCTAGGCCAGGAAACTTACCGAGATTGGGGGGTGCACTGGAGTCTCTCCATGTCTTATACTGTGGGTCTCCTACTGTGTACCAAATGCTGTGGCAGGTCCTGTGGGAATACAAAGAACAGCATCCTAGCCTAGTCCAACTGAGGAGATATACCTTCAACAGCGGAAATCAGTATGTGATGAATGCCAAACAAGAAGTGCAGGCATAAATGCATTAGAGTGCCAATTTTCATTTTCTCAGGAGTCATTCAAATGACTGTGGTGATTCTGTCTCAAGATCCCCTATGACTGAAGAAAAAATAAACAAAAACCGTAAAATTTTAACCCAGGCAACTTCAAGGAGCTTAAATCTAGAGGACAACTACAACCCAAACAGTCATACCTTCTAATTTTCACTTTTATCCGTTAAGTATAGGTTATAATATTGCCTGTAAAAATATTCCTGTATGTATAATACTCATCAGTAGCATTTTCTGTAGAAGTCCAAATAACTAAACACCATGGCTTTCTTTTGAAATTGCAAACTGACTTTCTAAAATGTACGAGAAGTTTCTGTTAAGTTGTAGTAAAATTAAAACAGAAAATTTAGCTTTAAACAGAGTTGAACACATTGGGAGTTCTGTTTGAATTGATAATCTAACTGGCTTGTTTTAATTCTTTGTAAACTGCATAAAGGAAGAAATAAATACTAAGACTATGTAGAAGGTGAAAAGTATTTGAATATCTTCTCTATTTAGAAAACTTACTTCAGTACCAAGGTTTTTATTATTATTATTATTATTGACTTTAGTCATTATTATCTGTTGTTCCCATTCTCTTGGGTTGGTTATAGTATAATATGAGGGCTATAGAGACCAACTCAAGAAGAATATACCTGTCTGCTATGACAAAAACATTAGATTATTACCTGCTGTGAAGTTAGTAAACTGTATGGTATACGTCACATATTTTTATTGTCATTGGACATTATTTGAAATTTAGTTGTCTCCCTTTGGATATATGAAAAGTCCATAGGTGCCTCATGACCATTTAAAAGGTAAAAGCAAGTCACTTAACCTTTCATCTGTTGGGGTAGGGTTGGTGGGGTAAGTAAATGATCTTTAAGTTCCTTTCCAGCTGTAGACATTTAGAGGTTATACTTATTTCAGAAATAGACTTATTATACAAAAGGGACATGTAACTTGCTTATTTATTTCTTTTCCCTGAGATAAAATTGATTTGGTAGGTGGTACAAAAAATCTGGCCAAATTCCTTCAAGTCACACAACAAATTAGTAGGAAAACTAAGCACCAGACTCAGTTGCACTTCTAGTCCTTTGGTCCTATACTATGTTTACATTCGATTAACACACACAAAAAGGACTTTTTCTCTGGAGTTTTATATTTTAAAATATGTGTAGTGGATTGAGGACCCTTATTCTAAATCCTTCATCAAGGCTGTCCGTCCCAGTGACCAAACTGCACTGACTTCCATCACGAACCTACGTCTAAGTGACTCTGAGCCTTTGGAAAGGCTTGAAGAAGCGAGAGGTAACCTAGAGCTGTAGTAGTAGAAGGAGGAGGATGAATCTGGTCCTAAAATAATTTGTAAAGTTGAATTATGAGAAATAAGTTGAATAGTTACGTTAGAACTAAGATTTCAGAAAAGCTGATAGGTGTTCATGTGTGGAGTTGAGGGTTAGAGCTTCAGTAAGTAAGCATCTGGAGGCATCTGGGAAGAGTGGAAATGGGGCCATCTGATTAGTAACTGTGCCTTGTTATTAAACCGTGACTTTCTGCATTGTGTATCCCCAGAGTTGGAAAACTTCCGCTGGCAAAAAAAAAGAGAAGGGCTGCCGTGCTGTTGCTGAGGGCCATACAGTTAGACACAAAAGCGCCTTCTTAGAGGCCTGCAGCAGAGGCAGCTTGTACAGGCAGGCCCATTCCTCTCAAAGACTGGGAATCAGATTCTTTCCCCAGGGGGTTTCCAACTAGTTTGCACTTCAGAAAAATCTTTTCTTTCTCCTGCTGTTCACGCCCTGCAAAGAATTTTCTTCCAACCAAAGAAATTGTTTTATAATCAAAGATCCTTGTCCTTAGTTGTTGGACATCAAAGAAAGTTTGGAGGAGACTGGGGGATTATGTGAGTGCCTAGAATTTATTTTGAATGCAAACTTGCAACATTAGCAAGTCCCCCAAAGAATATACTTATTTCAGAGCTGGGAGAGAGCCTAATATAACTAAGTCTCTATTTTTCCTTGGTTGCATATACCCCAGTAAGATACAAATGAGTTGAGCAGCTCTATCTGGACTTAACTCCTGTTATGTTTGGTTCTTGAGGTTCTTACCAAGGGAAGAGGTACCTGTACTCCACCTACCCTTTTAAAACCTGATATTAGGGAACATCAAAATCTATTGAAACAAACAAAAAACCTCTTTTTTAACCTTCAATACTTCAACTCTTGGGAATTTGGGGCTTCTCCCAGGGCAGTTGATAATATATAACCAATGTTGGGAACCACATTCCCTACATTCCCTACTGTCTCCGAGGTGCTGTTGGTGTCATTTTCTCCCACAAAGGAAACCCTCAGCACCCTGAGGGCCTGAACTCAGGTCTTGGCAGGTAAATGAAGGAGGAACTTACTTCTGGATTTAAACTGTTTGGTTGAGTCAGGCGTAAAAAGGCACAACCATGTTAAGTACCAGCTTCATAGTCTTATCTCTTGGGCCTGAATAGCAAGAATTTATCAGTTAGGGAGAATTAAGACTGTAACTTCAAAAAATTATTTTCTGGGTAAGAACAATGATTCACTTGATATTTTGGTTCTTGCACTTCGGGACATTTATAGGGCCTTGTTCTCAGATTATGGCTCCTTCTTAAATATCCTTCTCTGAATCCACGAATTTTTTCAAGTTTTTCTGGAATCCATTTATACATTAACTTTCCTTCCTAGGGCAGACTAACAACAACAAAAACAAGAATTAGGAAAAATAAAGTGATGGATAGGGCAGATTTAGGCAGAATTATGCCCTGGGCAAAGAACATTCTTGTTATTTTGATCTTGGCTCTGTGGTTATGAACAGAAAAGAGTATGTGCTCTAGAAGACTTCCAATCTCTTTCTATCCCTTCATAGCAACCACAAAGTAGTGGTTGGAAATACAATTCCAGGAACACCAAAAATGCTCATAGTTTCAATAGTGGCAGCTACAGCGCCCCCGCAAGGATTCTCTGAGTACTCTTCCTCGGAGCCTTCCTGTGGTGTCCTTGCGGTTAGGAGCCTACATCATCAATCACAAAGGCTGGTCCTGAAGACAAACCTGGTAAAAATGTCAGTTCTCTGTCCTTGCCACCAGAAACAATCCTTTATATTTGACCGTGTTCTGAACTAACACGCTATAGTTTTTTTAGAGAAATACAGTCTCTTTGATGGACTCATCAACGGGTGATGCTCACAAAACTTTAAGTGCACTTGTTTATAGTGCTAGGAAAGTAAGTCAGGATCGTGTGGGGTAGGCAGGATTTGCCAAAGGTTTTTATTCCACTCAGTAGTACTAACTTGCCTGTGCTACTCCTATGCAAATATTAGATTGTAATTTTCAGGTTTTTTAAACACTAAGAGTATATGGAGAAAATTCACTGAAATGTAAGCGTGTCCCTTTAACTTATATACGGGAATAAATAGGAACTTGAACTATAAGGGAAGAGCACAACCTGAAACTGACCTTTCATTCTAGTCATCTCCTTTCTCCTGAGTTGGTGTATGCTTGAACCAAATTAACATTATTAAAGAAAATGCCCTAGTTTTTCAAGCAAGAGCAATCTTCAAGGTATGGAACAGGATTTGGCATTTTGCTTCCATTTTTATTGTTTTGTTTTCTAAAGGGAATTTTGAATTGGAGCCTGTCTGGCAGGATTCCATACTTCTACCAAACCACCTGTCCTGACAGAGACAATGGAATCCAAAGTCAAGTTCTTTATGACTGCACCTGCCTTGTAAGTGCTGCCAGAAGATCTGATTTTCTCCTGTTGCCAGCCTCTACCCTGAAACTATAGTAGTTGGCACCCGAACAGTGGGTGCATACAACCCAAATTGGGACTTGGATGTCCCAATTCAGTACTAGTTCAGTACTAGTACTAGTTCTCCCATTGACTTTTTTTTTTTTTAATTTATAAATTTATTTATTTATTTATTTTTGGCTGCCTTGGGTCTTTGTTGCTGCACGCGGGCTTTCTCTAGTTGCGGTGCACGGACTTCTCATTGCAGTGGCTTCTCTTGTTGCAGAGCGTGGGCTCTAGGCCCACGGGCTTCAGTAGTTGTGGCATGCAGGCTCAGTAGTTGTGGCTCGTGGGCCCTAGAGAGCAGGCTCAGTAGTGGTGGCGCATGGGCTTAGTTGCTCCATGGCATGTGAGATCTTCACAGACCAGGGCTCGAACCCGTGTCCCCTGCATTGGCAGGCGGATTCTTAACCACTGTGCCACCAGGGAAACCCTCCCATTGACTTCAAAGATAGCCTTTTGCATCGCATTCAGTGATTATTTTACTATTTATCAAATGGAGGAGATGAAACTTTCTGGTCCACTTGGTTATCAAGATTTTTGTGATACCCTGTTAATGATGATGAATCATTTGGTATTTTATTATTTGGAAATTGTCCTGTGCAGTTATGCACCTAGTATGCATGAAGGAGAGCATGATCTACCTAAAGGAGATCAGGAGCACGTCTCTGAAGTCAGAACACCAGGCAGCGTTTCCAGGAGTGAGAAGCCACCGTTGTTCCTCCTTCTTTTTCCTTTTCCCAGAAATGTAAGTTACCCTATGGGCTACCAGTTGAATGCTCTCTGATTAGGCAGCTGTTGTGGAAGCAGTCTAACTTCCTGGATGAGGACTTTTCTCCTTTTGAATTATCAGAGTGTTTCTTGGGTTCCCTTAGGGTAGAGTTACTTCATTATCTTCTAACTTTATGTATAGCTGGAGGCCTTCTGGCCTAAGCACATAATTTTTATCACCAATCAGGTAATTGAAGATAATATGCCCACCAAATAGTGCTCTCTGTACAGTATCCACATATGATGATATGATAATAAGGCACAAAATGCATTCTAAAATGAGTGGCAGCATCCTACAGTGAAAAGAGCTCTCAGTAGTCCTGTGTTTCAGTCTCAGCTCTGATCCTTCTTAGCTTTGTGACCTTAAGGAAAATTGCTTAACCTCTTTGAGTCTGTGTCCTCATGAGTAAAATGGGGATAATAGTAATAAATAGCCTGCCTACCTGAAATGAAATAATGTATGAGAACTGTCTTTGAAAATTGCAAACGTAAGGTAGTATTGTTATTAATGGTAATTGGACTTGAGCTCTTTCTTTTTTTTTTTTTTTAAATATTTTTTTTGATGTGGACCACTTTTAATGTCTTTATTGAATTTGTTACAATATTGCTTCTGTTTTATGTTTTGGTTTTTTGGCCACGAGGCATGTGGGATCTTAGCTCCCCGACCAGGGTTAAAACCCGCACCCCTGCATTGGAAGGCGAAGTCTTAACCACTGGATGGCCAGGAAAGTCCCTTACGCTCTTTCTTTTTTATTTATTTATTTATTTGTTTGTTTGTTTACGGCTGTGTTGGGTCTTCGTTGCTGCATATGGGCTTTCTCTAGTTGCAGTGAGCGGGGGCTACTCTTCGTTTCAGTGAGCCGACTTCTCATTGCGGTGGCTTCTCTTGTTGCGGAGCATGGGCTCTGGGCGCGTGGGCTCAGTAGTTGTGGCTCGCTGGCTCTAAAGCCTGGGCTCAGTAGTTGTGGCACACGGACTTAGTTGCTCTGCGGCATGTGGAATCTTCCCAGACCAGGGCTCAAAACCATGTCCCCTCCAGTGGCAGGCAGATTCTTAACCACTGTACCACCAGGGAAGTCCCAAGCTCTTTCTTATTCACCTAATTACTGTAAGAAATATTATTAGGTTTGAGGGTTGTTGATTTAGGCTCAGTTAACCTGTTTGAATTCAATTTGGCATTATCCTAAAATAACTAAGCAAGGCTATTTGTTTTTTTATGTAGCTAAGAAGACAAAGCTTTAGATTAAAAATTTTGTGGGCCAAAAAAGCTGATTAAATTAACCATAATGTAATAACAGGTAGCCTTGGTGACTTAGAGAATGACTAACAGTGTAGAGGTTCTAGGGTGGGAACTTAAGTTCTGTAACTGCCTTGTTTGTGCTGTGGTGAATCACTTGCCCTCCCTGGACCTTTGCACATTGGTAAGCCCATTACCTTCCTTCCATGGTCAATGAGGTAATAATCACCGACACAGCGCAAAACAGCTACTTTCTAAGTTTTTACTTCTCAGAGTCAGAGGGATCCTAGAGCCATGTTACACATCACTTTTACATTTTCATTTTTTGAAATTTTGGAGTGTTTCTTTAATGGCTGCTACTCTGAAACAATTGCTCAGAATGCTGAAGCTTCAGCTGTCCAGCTTTGCAGCAATTTTCCAAGGGCTAGAAGGGAAGGAGTTCGGGATTATCAGGGAAACTAATTCACCCAGTTCATTATACTTGTATTGTGCTGGTCTCAACATGTTGTTCTTTGAAGCTCAGCAGATGAGGTTCTGTAGCCTGCTTGGAAATTATCCCACAAGTCCCCGAGACTCCCAGTTCCCCATCTGAGAAGTATTAGATCAAAATGAGAATAAATAGTTTCAGTCATAGCACCTATCAAATATTTGTGGCCTGGGAATCATTTTCAGGTAAAGATCATCATTGAGTCATCTCAGGGACTAATATTATGCTGTATGGAAAATCTGTATTCCATACTGTAACTTTACCAATTTGAAGCCTTCCCCCAAAAAAGGTAAATAATGGGATAAAGGTAATTATGGGTTTTCTCATCTTTTCTACTTACCTGTTCCCTGTTATGATTAAACACACATAGCTTATAACTCTTTTAGAAACAAACTCAATTACCATTATTATCCTTTCAACACTTGCGTGGTATTATAATCCATTTCAGTCACAGTGGGACATAGTGGGAGTCAGGAGGCAAGTGCGTATGGGGGAAGATGGAGAGAGGCAAATGTTTTCCCTTCTATTGGTTTTGGGAAACATCCTTCTTCTCTGAAGGTACTTCTTGGGGAAAACTATTTTCTTCTCAAGGCCTAATAAAAATTAGTGAGAGATGTCTGCAAAGCATTTGAAGCTCTTTGAAATAAAGACATGGATAAACATTCAGTATCACTGTCATTATCATTAAAAAGGAAAGCCCAGCATGTGATGTTTTGGGTCACTTCCAGCGGTCTTGTTTGATGTTCTTAGTTCCTTTTTTGACCTTTACCTCTTGATATCTTTATACATTTATTGAGGCTGTTGGACAAAGTCTTGAGATCCTAAGCAATATGGTGTTAAGAATGAATGACTGCTAGCCTCCATTTTTCATGGATGGAATGCCTGAAAATGTGTTTAAAATGAACAGATGAGGTTTCTATCTTTGGATACCTGTTGTTCAAGTTTGGCAATGTTGGTGGCAAACTTAATTTAGTATCTGATCATTTGATTTTTTTTTTTTCCAATTCTATTCCCTACCTTGGAACCAGAGTTTTAAAGGAAATTTTTCATTAAATAGAATAAATGCCAAATTAACTAGGATTTTTTTCTGTACTGTGCTTATGAATTAGAGATAAATTGAAAGAATGAAGCAGATATAAAGGATCTAAAAAACAAATACTGTAAGAACTTCTGGAAATAATATAGGTACTTCCTGGGGACACGATAAGTTCCAGCTTCTTGTACATCAGAATGTAAATTATTTCATGCTAAAAATGACCATAATGATATCCTTGTAGTGTTGCAAGATACCAAAGATACTAAATAAAGGCTAAGTTATGTTCAGTATAATGTATTTAAGTGATAGTGTGTACCAATACATTTTACTTATGTGCACCTTGGCCTGCAGGATCTTAGTTCCCCAACCAGGGATTAAACCTGGGCCCCGGCTGTGAAAGCGCCGAGTCCTAACCACGGACCACCAGGGAATTCCCAGTACCAATACATTTTAGAAAGGGTTTCAATAGTACAGATTGAATTTAAAAGGACTTCCTTCTGGTCTTTGGAAGTCTGAATAAATCACAACGTTTTATTTTGTGCCTTCTATATTCAAGGACTTGTGCTAATCAGAATATCCTGTCCCCTGACTGGCAGTTCTATTTGAGAATTGAGTAGAATTATCACTCTTTTTTTTTTTTTTTTTGAGTTTGTGGGGTTACTGTGCTGTTTTGTAAAAAAAAAAAAGTGGGCACATTCTTCATAACTCTAGTTAATGAATTGTTTATTTGTTTTAGATTTTAAATGCTTATCCTACAGTCAAATTTGCTCATACACACATATATTTTTCCCCTCTAGGTTTTCAATTGAGTTTGTTTTTTTCAGTTCCTACCCCAATTTCAGCATCTATACGTAGACACACAGATTTTTTAATTTCTCAGCTTAGATGTCACCAAATAAATGTAAAGTAGGAAAAAAAATTGAAATTTTCCATCAGAACCAAAGGAACTCAACAGAAATTGAAGATGAGGGTGGTATATATCATGTTAACCATGAATAGAAAATTATTTGACATTAACATCATGTTTAGCTTTATGCAAAAGCAACCACCCTGAAACTACTATGGTAATGTATATGTTTGTATGATATACACATAAACACTCATTTTCAGTCCTTTAGGGGAAACTACTTCCTTTAAGCAAACCTTGGATCAATCTCTGAAAACAGCTGCCTTTGGAGACCCTTAAGCCAAATTAATTATCTGGCCTTTGAAATTTTGCCTATTGCGAGGACGGTCACATGCAAAATGCATAACTTTAGGACAGTCCCCCCTCTGTATTCTCTTCCCAGAAGCTTCCTCTTCCACTTATAATTTTAGTTAATATCACTTAGCAGAAAAAAATTAGGTCTGATCTCTTCACAAACTTTCTGTTTCAGACTTGTCTCAAATTTAGCATGTTGGAGCTGAGTTTCTTCTCTTTTGTGTTCTGCTCACTCATCTCACCTCAGTTGTGTTGGCTGTCTCTCTCCTTAAGAATTTTAACCTACATGATGTTCCTTCTGTTTTCTTTCTCTCATTTTCATTTTGGGACCACCAAAAAAATCTGTGCCCACTGTCAGATAAAATGCCTCTTCTCACTATGAAAGGTTACCACTTTTGTATCCTCCATATTACGTTGGTCTTATTCAGTTGGGATTTTGATGACCAGGTCTGTTCCCTTCTATGTCATGTACTGCACCAGGTTCACTGTATGTGTTCAGTGAATGCCATCAAATAGCCATCATTTCATTGAACAAGTTGGTGTGTTGCTGCCATTGTTCATCTGTTTTCTGCAGGCTGCATTAACAGGCAACTGCATGCCAGATTACATGCTGACAGCTGTGTCTTCCCATCAGAAAATGATCCTTTTTCCCTGCCTATCAAACGAAAGCTTAGTTTTTAGAGAAAATTACAAAATACAGAAAATGAAAGAGAAGAACTGAAATCACAGCATCTGCGGTTTTCTCTATCCTTCATGGTAAGGCAGCTTCCTAGACGATTTTATTGTAATATGTTGATGAAATGTTTATAGTCATCCCTTTGCAGTTTGTTTAGAAAGTAGTTTCTAAGCAGCAGTTCCTGCATCATCTAGAAAACTTTTAGCTAGAGAAACCACATTTCTTTTCTTTCTCAAGCTGCAAAACCAGTCTCATCTTTTTATTTTTTGAGTTTAACACTTGGTCTTTATGGTGAGAGACTAGTTACATGATCTTCCTTGCAAAAGGATGTTTCTCAGATTTTTGTGTTTTATAGCTTTCTGATTTCACTGCCATGGTCGATTTACTTATCAGGGAACTGTGACTATGTAGAAGTTCAAGTGTACACTGTAATAAACTGTCCCTCAAAAGGAGAAATAATTTCATAGCTGTTGCTATGATAGTAGGTTTGGATGCATCTTACCATGGATCCAGACCTCTGAAATAACTGAGTCATGTGTATGTTTAAAGCTAGGGAACTTACTATCACGTATTGCCTCACATTGACAATACCCTTTCCATAATCTTTGGATAGGTAGGTCATGCCCTGACAGACTATTTGGTTCCCTCAGAGCCATTACTTTATATTTTTCCCCAAAGGAATTTCAGTTCCTGTTTAATATTTGCTAGTTTTACTAGGTACTGAGGCAGAGAGGTAGTAGTAGTATTCTCATGAAGAAGGAAATCAGTGTTTCTTATCTATTTTCCATATATTGTCAGTCTGTCCAAACAAACCTACTATATGGAAACCTGATAAGGAACATTGTTTTCCTCTTGCTATACTTGCCTGCTCAGCACCGTGCCCCACTTTGGAGAACCCTGTGGTAGAGTTTCAGCTCTCTAGATAAGGTGGAATATCTGTAAAATAGCTGAACCGTTGAGCCTCCATAGATTTTCAAAACCCTGAAGGCGAGAGGAATTGGGAAGATGAAAGGGGGCCATTTCCTCAAAGAGTCCTAAAGTTCAAAGATGCAGCTGGGGTTCCATGGAACCAGTGCATCTGGAGCGGCCCAGTTACTGGGGAGGTGACTGTTGCACTGTAGCCTTCCTGTTGTTACCCTCTAAGGTATTCATCTAGGTGGCCCTGGCCCTTCCACTGTGAATCATCTCCTCAAGTCCTTCTCTCCTTTTGTTGGCTGCTTTGAACTTCTTGTGTATTAATCTCCTTTACGAAGTAAGGGCTCTAAGCAGGGGATAGTAAACACTCTAGGTAGACTTTCACCTGTGCTGTGTGAGAAGGATTTTTGAACTGTCGTGTTCTGCATATTTCAAAACTGCAAAAGAACTCTAAGTTCTTGCTCACTTGATTTCTTCTGTTTCTCTAATAACTTTGTAAATGATTTCTCTCCATTTGTATAATATCCGATGCATTATTTTTCTTCATTCTAGCTGATGTCAAGTCTTTGATAACCATCAATACAGAGAGGCTAGAGACATGTTTTCTTCTCTCTTGAAGCTATTTTTCTAGAAGTGTTTGGGGCTAGATTCTAAGGGATTGTCTGGAGTTTCTTCATAAAATTCACCATCAATTGAGAGGATATACTTTTGTCGTGTTACCTCTCAAGGTTACTACTGACTCATATTCTTTCTACAATTTCAGTGCAACCAAGATTTCGATTTGTATTTTAAAAGTCAAAATGAACTCTAATCTTTCCCTAGGAGAGAAGGGTATCCCCAGTAGGTAGGAGCAACCCAACAATATCCAATTGTGTTTCTATTCAAGGCCTGGTGCCAGTAAATGCACATGGGTTGTGGTCTTGTAGAAAATGTAAAACGTTACAATGAATCTCAAAAATCAAATCAGTCAGTTTCCTGACCTACACTGTAATCAAAATAGTAATGTCAAGTTTATCTCCACCTCAAGGTAGGTAGTCTGAAGAATAGTCTTTGAACATGAAGGCCTGTCCTCCACTACACAGGGCGGGTCACTCGTTGCTCCATAATAGCAACATTACCAGCAAGTTAGGACAGAAGAAGAAAACAGCCATAGCCAACAGAAGCAGCAAAGGAATTCAAGGAAACACAATGTAATAATGATTTCATATATATACGTGTATATATATATGTATATATAATATTGTTATAATATTATACATGGAAAAAAGAGCACGAATTGCATCCACTGTCCCCAAATTTTCTCGTGAGAGCATTTTGTGATAAGTTTTATGTTGTCTGTTCCCTCAGTGTCAGACCACGTATGGAAATAAAAAACCCATATAACCCCTCCTTAGATTTTGAAGACAGGTATTCCTCTTTGAGAGAGTTGTAGTAATGATAATAGGTTTGGGGTGAATGGGCAACTATCATATATTGGCTTTAGACTTCTAGGTCTTAGTTGCCATTTATTCTACTTTCAAATGTATTCAGAGGCCAACAGGTACTTAATAAAGAAATAGGGACTTCCCTGGTGGCGCAGTAGTTAAGAATCCGCCTGCCAATGCAGGGGACACGGGTTCAGGCCCTGGTCCGGGAAGATCCCACATGCAGCGGAGCAACTAAGCCCGTGAGCCACAACTACTGAGCCTACACTCTAGAGCCCGCAAACCACAACTACTGAGCCCTCGAGCCACAACTACTGAGCCCACGTGCCACAACTCCTGAAGCCCGTGCGCCTAGAGCCTGTGCTCCGCAACAAGAGAAGCCACTGCAGTAAGAAGCCTATGCACCGCAACGAAGAGTAGCCCCTGCTCACCGCAACTAGAGAAAGCCCTCACGCAGCAACGAAGACCCAACACAGCCATAAATAAATTAAAAAAAAAAAAAAAAGTCAAGGGGCTTCCCTGGTGGAGCAGTGGTTAAGAATCCGCCTGCCAATGCAGGAGACACAGGTTTGAGCCCTGGTCCGGGAAGATCCCACATGCCGCAGAGCAACTAAGCCCGTGCGCCACAACTACCGAGCCTGTGCTCTAGAGCCTGCGAGCCACAACTACTGAGCCCACGTGCCACAACTACTGAAGCTCATGCACCTAGAGCCTGTGCTCCGCAACAAAAGAAGCCACCACAATGAGAAGTCCGTGCAACACAACTAGAGAAAGCCCGCGCGCAGCAGCGAAGACCCAACGCAGCCAAAAATAAATAAATAAATAAATTTATTTATAATAAAAAAAGAAATAGTCAAAACTTCTACTCTCTTCCTTTGGAATCCATAAGTTAACATATAATTAAATAATAATTAGACTCAATGTTCCCTGGTTTGAGTGCTCTTTAATATATGCTGACCCCAGAAATCTTTTCTGGCATTATTGGTGTTAAGTCTATTTCTCTATCGTAAGCTAGCTGGTTTCCCATTGTATTTTATGATTAATACTCATATTGAAACTCATACGTACTTGTGTGAAAAACATTTTGATAATGTTCAAACAGACGCCAGTCTCTTGGGAGTCACCCTAATAACGAGGGTCACCCTTAGCTCCCCCTAACTTTATTTACTATCATTTTTGAAGTCTCTCATTCTATCTTAGTCTCTAGGTGATGTTCTTTTTCAAGTTGTACATTGCTCTCAGAAAACAACAATATATTGTCCTCCCTCCTCTGCGTGCTACCCCATAATAATAAATCCAGCCTTATAGATCTTCTGTCTTCGAGGCTTCTGTATCGTGTGGTAGTGCAGATTTCTGCTTCATCTCAAGGCCTTGTTTCCCTACGGCATTATCCTCTAGCTGTCAGCTGTACACCTCCTAAACTGCTTAGAAAAGAATCTGTTTCTCCTGGCCCCAGAGCTGACCTTGACCCTTTCCCAGTCCTGAGCACTCCTGGAAACTCAGCCCCCTCAGTACCTAATTCATGTCTGATACTCTTAACTTTCTTGCTCTGGCCTCAGGAGAGAGAGCACATTCTGAACACTCCTGCTTTTGTGTCGGCATCTCTGTGAGGTGATTTGGAAGGACTCCAACCAGGCATGGAAGGGCTCTTTGATAATATCTGATGGGTGGGTAACAAATTCGGGCACCTAGCCAAGACACACATTGCCTGTAATCGTTAACTCAGTCTGTAAACAGTTCAAACGGCACTGAGAGGCCGTCAGTTATTATATTAGAAGAAGCCTTTCATCTCTCTTGCTTAGCAGCCAGGCGTCCAGCACCGGCCCCCACTGGGGCCACTGGAGCCACGGTGCTCTGTGCACAGCCACCGAGGCCTAAGCCACACCGGGATGGACAGTGGAACCTGCTCCAGTGACTGCCTTTCAAACTTTCAGCATTGGAGCAATAACTAAATCATTCATTTCCTTTTGTTCCGCACCTGGAAGATGCTGGAAGGAAAAAAAAAGAAGAAAACCCAACAAACCTTGACCAGGAATAAATAGTGGGGAAGGAATTATATCACCTGGGATCGGAAATTTCATTTTTCAGCTCAATTTTCCTACCCACATTCATGTTTTGAAAGCTTTACAGCCTAACCATTCACCTTTTTGTTGTCCCTTTACTCCAAATTGATTTTAAGATTGGTCCTCAGTGTACCTCATGCCTCCAACTAGCTTTAAAGTTATTCAGTATTACTAGACCCTAAGTGCAAGACACAATGCTGAGCCCAAAGGAACGTAAAGATTACAAACATTCCTGCCCTCAAGGTACTTACTAATTGAGACTTTTAAGATAATACCAGGCATATACTAGAGATAAGTACCACCATGAGCATTTATAAGTGCCAAATATGGTATACACTGAGTTTCTACTGGAGTTCACAGCAGTGTGGACAAGGCTGATCAGGGAAACTCCTTTCCAATTCTGTGAGAAAACTTTTTTCAGTAACTTTTTAAAAAATTGACCTCTTTTCCTTCATGTTTCTCATCCATTGTCTTTTGCCTTTTTCATTCAATTGCTAATTTTGCTAGGCACATACTGAGTGTTCTAGGTGTTTGGTGAATGAAATCAGTAAGTCTCTTTTAGAATTATTCTGGTAAGTAGAATTTTGCAGAGGTGGAGATATGGACCTGTCTTTCCTTTGAGCGTTCTGGTACCAGAAGATGGTGCAGGAAAACCAAGCACAACTTATTCTAAGCATCTTAATTGCAGAGGACCCTTTATTGACGAATATATTTTAAGTTGTTCAGATTAGTTTTAAGGCTACTATTGCTGAAGTGGTTTATTCCACATAGCACTGGAGCAAAATTTAGATTAGGCTGTAGTTTTAAATAAACAAGTGAAATAAAATCCTATACTCACCATAATCAAGGTGAGCATCAAAGCCCCAGGTTATGCCCCTTACACCAGAATCCTAAGTATAAAGGAGCTAGATTCTTTTCCTCTACAAAGCAATATCTTAACACTTGCCCCACTTCCTTCAACTGAAGGAAAATGATAGAGCCATAAGACATTCTTCCAGAAAAAGAAAAGGGGTTTTGAGGGGTGAGAGGGAGCTGTCTTATATAATTAACTTGACTGGGGTCCTCATGACTTATGAGAAAGCTCTGATCTCATGCCTCTTATTTTCTTTGTTTCGTTTTCCATTTTGCTCAGCTTTCTGGGTCAGTTTTCATCCCCTTTTCATATTTTGGATTTGGGGTTTGCCTCTGTCCTACCATCCAAGTTTTCTGTGCTGATTCTGAATGTAGCTTTGGAAGAGCATGGATAAAATAAAAAAGAAGGCATGGCTTGAGGGTGTGCAAGCTTGAACTCCATCCTGTGTTCTGCTTCTGATTTACCAGTCTGCTGAGGATGAACTCCACTAAATCCTTTCTTTTACCTAGGATGACAATACTTTCCCATACTTCATAGAAAAAAGCAGCTCAATCTTAAAGAAAGAAATGAAATCCTTTAGAAGAAAAGAGGCACTAGAGCAAACAAAATCAAGTTTTTTTACCAATTGCTCAGCATTGTTATTTGTTCATGGTAAACATAGTGGTTATTTGAAAGGATGTGTTAAATCACATTTATACAGTAGAATTGCAGAAGTGCAGAATTTAGAAGGTACTTATACAAGGAAGCTTTGAGGCATGCTATCTGATCCACTCAATTCAATGCCTTGGTTCATTCTGAGGTCGTTTACAGGTTTAATATGATGGAGAATAATAGAGGAAGCCCCTGCTCTTCCACCTGAATATAGCCTGTCTTTTGGGAAATGATCAGTCTTAAATTCTGGCTCCCCACCCTCATTCCTTTCCTTGTACCTGTTAGTAAGGAAGCTGCCTACAATTATTTTGGTCCCTCTAGATCAATGGTTCACAAATTTTAATGTGTATCAGAATCAGTTTTAGAAAGCTTCCTAAGACACAGATTGCTG
Organism: Balaenoptera musculus; assembly: GCF_009873245.2. Lineage (NCBI taxonomy): Eukaryota > Metazoa > Chordata > Mammalia > Artiodactyla > Balaenopteridae > Balaenoptera > Balaenoptera musculus. The sequence continues at coordinate 34,134,093 of NC_045804.1, read as the reverse complement.
GGCCCTGTCCCCAGAGTTTCTGATACAGTGTGACTGAGGTGAGCCCTGAATATTTGAATTTTTAACAAATTCCCAGGTGATGTTGATGTAGCTGGGTCTTTGGGACCACATTTTGAGATCCAGTGCTTGAGGTTACTGCCTACTTTATAACCATGATGACTTTAACAGGTACCGACCATCTTCACAGGGCCAGAGCATCCAACTTGTTTTGAAGTGACTGAGGCTTTACTGTCTGAAAGTGGACAGTTAGGTACAAGAGATTTTGTCCTACTTGCAGGGATTAAATGGCCAGAAGGCTAGGTCATCTACCTACAGGCACCTGGCAAATGGCTTACGAACTCTTTTAAGCAGCAGGTAGCAGGTAGCAGGTGGGAGCTCGCTTTTGGAAAACCTATTAGCTGGGCTACAGAACTAATAATATGACATAAGGAGAGTAAAACCAATGCTTTTGATTAGTTTCTGTGTCATCCTCAAAGAGAAGATCCAAGGTTGCCTTGCCTTTAGGAATTCTCATTTTTCTTCCTTCCACTTCCCTGAACTACAGAACCTCTTAGGTTGTACATTAGATCATTTTAGCAGCTAAGTGATTCGAGTTTCACTCTAGTGTAGCAGCCTGCACAGCTCCTTCCCTTCTGGGTTTATTGCAGTGGGACCTGCTCAAGTGAACCAACAGCCACAAACTCTACTTTTAATAGGATTCATTTATGCAGCCATTTTAACCTTAAGTATTTTCATGCATCAAACTTAACATTTAATGTGTTACATCAATAGTACTATATCTGAAGATATAAACAGTGTTTGGCAAATCTGTAGCTCCAGCCCTGTCTTTTCACTCAAACTCCAATTCTTATTTCAAATTGCCTATAGGATTTAAATGTTCATCTTGAATTCGGCCTTCCCAAGACTGAATTAAATTTTCCCTGCTCAAAATTAACATCTTTTTCCTATATTCCTCTTTTGGTTGATGCAACATTTCCCCCCAGTTCTCCAGGTTTAGAAACTTTAACTCCTTCATCCCTATAGTTCAATCTGTCAGCAAGTACTTTCAACACTTCCTTCATAATTTCTGTGATTCATCCCTTTGCCTTTTAACTGTTACCACCAGAGTTCACGCTCTCATCATGCCAGTAATAGGTTACTGGAACAGCTCTCGTATTGGTTTTCCTACCCCCAGTTTTCCTTTCATTCCACTGTAGTTTTTACTCTGATACTATATTGTTCTGCTTAAAATACTGTTTTGATCATGAGCTCCCCTTGCTTCGGAATTTAGGATGATTCCTTTTTCACAGATGGCCAAAAAGGTCTAACTCCTATCCTGTCATTCAGTGGCCTTCACAGGTACACCCTACCTCAGCTATCCAAACTATCTCTGCAGATCTGTTTTTTAGTCATACAAGTCATGTACCTTGAAGACTTGAGAAAAACTGGTCAGGAACCCCACTTTTCCTCTCACTTGGGCCCTTGTTTTTTTCTCAGGGCTGTAGCTGGGAAGTTCCCCAAATCCATTTGACAGATGCGAATGGACCAGATCCTGCTTATTTTACTTACGTAGTTATTTTTCTCCTATTCGAAGGGCTGGCTTAAGATCTGTCTCCTCCGCAAAGCCCACAGGACCTATTGGCTGTACCACACCATGTGACACTCGATAATAAATCATTTTTTACCACCATTTAGTTTGTGTATATGTGTGTATTATCTCCCCAATAAAACTGTGACTCCTGGGAAGGACCTAACACAATTTTGGGAGGGAGATAGGTGTTTACAAATACTTGCCAACTAAGAGGCCGTATTTCAGGCCCATTCTGAAGTGCCCATGGGGAAAATCTCCATGAGTCCCCATCTAGCCTCCTACTCAATAGTGACATCGCGTGACTCTCTATATCTTGACAAGGAACATTGGGGAGCTATTGATCTTCCCTGTTATAAAGGGTTTTGGGGGAAATTGTAGCAGTTGCTATATTTTAGGGAGAAAGATGGCTCCAGAAACAGGCTTGATAATGTCCAGGCTAAGAATAAACTCAGTGACAGACAGCAACTCCGCTAGTTAGGTATTTGGCTAGGAAGGGAGTTCAGCATCTGAAACGTTTCGGGTGGGTGTGGGCTTAGCAATTAGATATGCTGCTACTTTCTGAGGTAAGCCTACCTAAGGGCAAAAGCATGGCCCGATGACTGGGGGCCCGATGACTCCTGCACTGTAAGAACTCATTTATAGGCATCTGCCCAGAGGTACCCACCCGAGCAGACACTAAGAAGAAGCAAAGGAAAGTGCCCAGGACCTCAGTGTAGTCACTGTGTCAACAGCAATATCAGATAAGGTGGGTTTTTTATGTGGGGGGGGGGGTGGTGAGGGGAAGAGCTGATGCACCTGTGGTTAGTGATTCAGAAACTTGGTGCCACATTATATGGCATCGTGAAGCCACCTTATGTTCCAGCCACCCCATGGTGGCTGATGTTTTATAATTACCTATTTACTAACTGAGCCAAGAGGAAATGGACTGGATGAAAGCCAGAGTAAGGTATAGTTATCTCTTAGCTGAGCCACATTCGAAACCTATGAAGCCAAATGGCTCTTTGGGACTCCTTTCTATACCAGTGGAGCGATTGTCATTGTCAACCTAAGAGTGTTTGCTTTTTATAGGTATCACACATTTTTGCTTGCCTCTTCCTAAAACAAATGTATGTTTTCATTTAAATGTATTCAAATGAGCCCCTATGGCTCACACGGGTTGCCAAATTATGATATCTCAAGCAGGAACAGGGTCCAGACAATTCCTGTTGGCTGAACTAGGACTGAACTTAATCCTAGACTGACTCAGCTTCTCTGTTAAAGTTGTTTGGAATTCTGATATCCCGCCAGAGATTGTTTCTAAAGAGTTCTCAGTGTGAAGTATGAATCACAGATGAATGGAGTCTCGGGAGACCAAAAGCTCAAGCTCAAGTAATAATTCAATACACATTTATTGATTGCCTGTTATGTTAGGGGACTGGGTTATGTGGGATATAAAGAAACCCCTTGACCTCAATGTAGTAGATGAGAATATAAAGCAGAAGATGAAAAGTGCCTTACAATAAATACAAACAAGTTGATTGGGATATTTCAGTTGAAGAAGAGATTCTTCATGAAAGAGGTGGCGTATAAACTTGTCCTTGAAAGATAAGTAGGATGTTTTAAAGTGACAGGATAGGAGTAAGAGGCATTCCAAGAGAATGTAAGAGAATAGTGAGTAATACAGTTTGGTTGGACAAGTAGTATAGTATATTTAGGAGGGAAATGGAGATAAAGCTGAAAAGGGAGAGGGGAAGAGAAAGGAATTAGTACTTTTTGAGTGCCTACTATGTGCAGGAATGGCTGGTACTTTAATTGCGTTTATTTCATTTAATCTGTACAATGATTTTCTTGGGTGGGTGGTGGTACCCTCATTTTTTTACCCATAAGGAAACCAAGACTCAAGAGGTTAGGCCACCCTTCAAAGTCACACACATCTTGTACGTGACAGAGTTGAAATGTGAAACCAAGTTGTCTGATTCCAAAGCCCTGATTTGATAGGCTGAGTTTGAGTTTTAATTCAGAAGGCAGTGGAGAGTCATGGTATTTGAACAGGACAGTGATATGATCAGTGCTATCTTTAGGAGATTGTTCTTGCAGAGATATACAGAGATTTAGAATAGTGAGAGATTGGAGGCTAGTTAGAAGCCTATTGTAATTGTTCAGACTCCAGAGACATAGAGAAGGTTGGTTTCCAAATATGAGTTTAAGTGATTGGATACAGGGAGGAGGAATCATAATGACTCTGAGATGCTCAGGCTAGATCTCTAGGAAAATGATGTCCCCATTAACAAAAATGGGTAAGGTAAGAGGGCTTATTGGTTTAGGGTAGAGTAGAAGATGAAGATGGTCTATAGGTTTGCAATATTTGAGTTTGAGGTACCAGTAAGATGACAAAGAAATAATGTCCAATAGGCCTTTTGAAGTGCAGGAGAATTTGACTTTGGAGACAAATTTGGGAATTATCATCAAAGATATTGGGGTGATAAGAATACCAGAGAGAAATAATAGAAATCAGAGAATACGTCTTTATATTTAAATGAGAGGAAGAAGAGAAGAAAAAGAAAGAGGCAACAGATGAGGGACAGTCAGAGAAGTAGCATTATGTCATGAACCGCAGGTGAGGAGGGTGTCAAGAATGGGTATTCAACAAATCAGAAGGAATTTAGGAATATTTGTCTTCCTTTAGCCTCAGTCCCTTTTCTTAGGAAACAACTGGCACCATTAAGTTCAGATATGTCCTTTTTTTTTTCCCCCCTGCTTTTAACTCTGTTATGGAGGAAATCAGGAAATCAAGAGAACTGTCTGTTAGAAATGTGTTTGGTGGTCACATTTTTTAATTTAAGCTAGTGAAAGCTCTCAATTTTTGTGCTAGCAAAATAAAGTAAAAATTTTCAAGTCTTGCGCTAAATCATTGGAGGTTTAGTTCCCAAGGAGGCTCTTATAATTTTGGTGCTTCTGTTCTTTGACTCTGTGATTCTTCCTGTGGTCCATGCAGTCTCCTTTCATTATATTTAGTACATGAAATCCACGCCCAGAATTCAGGATTCCTGGTTGCAAGCCCAATATGCATTGCGTTGTTTCTTCAACCTAATGTGTGATATGGGTGGTACTAATAAAGGAGAATAAAATAGCTAATGAAGGATTATAAAGCACTTTGCTAATATAAACTGCAACATCAAAGCTGAATAGTAGTCTTAATTTAGGGTGAAGGGTTCCATTAGCAGAGTAAAAATAAAAAGGACAAAGGGTAGTGTTGCTTTGTACCTTGATAACAGTGTACAAATCAAAAGTGCTGCTATTGATCCTTATTGCCCTGTGAACTCTCAACCCAGGAATTTGGCTCCTCTCCCTAACTCTCTAAGTACTTCCCTCACCCACTAAGTCTGATGATGACACCTCCCTGAATCTCCTGACAAATGCAAACAGGAACTTCTATTCAGCAGAACTAACTTGGTAACTGAGAAGATTCCTCTTCCATTTATCAGCACTTTGATTATCTTTTGGTATCTCTTACCATCTGCGCTTAGCAAGAAAAATAAAGGGGTTTGGGCAATTAGGAAGTAACAAAGAACAAGTCAAGGGATGTTTGGAATATTTGAGCATACAGTCACATTTGGCGTGAGGTAGCCTCCCTACGGTCCTACTCAGGGCAGAGTGAGCTGGCGAGCTGATCAGGCTGCCGGGGAACCTGAAACAAAGGCAAGGGGATGATATCAAATGGCCCCTCAACTGAAGTCTTTAAATTCTGGGCTTCAGACACATCAACTTTTTAGGGTATAAAGCATGGAGAAAAGAAATATAATTCATCACTCACTCCACTAAAGGTAAGTTAAAAGAACACACTCAGAAAAAGCATGGAATACTGTTGGGAGTAAATCAGCTCTGAATTGTTCCGTGCAGATCACTGGTCCAAGTCCTCATAACATCTTGGTAGGGACTGAAGTTCACCTGAGACACTCAGCCAACACTATGGCCTAAAGCCAGTGGGGAGCAAGACTTTCTTTGAGTCAATTCTATAGGGATGATAAATAAATAAAATTGTTTTAATAGTCTCTAAATGACTCCTGCCCTGAAGGAGCTCCCCATCAGATCTAGGAGATAGACTAAAGGACCCAAAGTGACAAGAGAGCACTTCCAAAGCGACATAGCAAGAGTAAGTTAGTCTACCCGTTCATTCCATGTTCTCCTAGTATGTATGTGCTGTGCTTTGTGAATTTGCATTCCCCATGTCTTGTTTCACAGATGGTCTTAGGACTGTTTTACATGAGTGGGTGTATGCATGACTATAGATCTACTGTTAGATTCTAGTCTCTTGAGAGCAGGAGCTATTCCCTTTTTTTTTTGGCAGGGAAATGTGTTATGGATTATGCTCGACTCTGCACATTGATACTGAGGAAAGACAACAAATAAGAGTATCTGGGGATGGGTTATTAAGTAGGAAGTTCCTCCTAAAATAAGTGAGTTTTGTTCAGGGTTGTGGAGAAGATTTAGGCGTCATGTAAAAGGGAAGGAAGAGACCTCTCCCTTGCTAAGAGGTCAAAACACTATAAAGCTGACTTTAAAACTTATAGGGAATATACAGGTTTCTGAAGAGAAAGCAGAAATCTGAAAATATTCATATCCTGATCAAATAACAAGGCAACCACCAAACTTATTTATCTCAGATCTGTTCATTAAAACAGATAAGTCAACATGCATATTTTTCTTAACATCTACCATGTACTAAGGGATGAATAGTACCTAGTCCCTGACTTGAAGGAGCTCAGGATCTACTTTACAGGAAGGAGGAAAGGACTAGTGTTTTGTTGAACATCTATTAAGAACCAGGCGTTCTCCTGCAGGAAATGGGTAAGAGAGTGGGTCACAGTGGAACACTGAAACAACTAACTGTAAAAGGTAAGTGGCATCTAAGGCTTTTGAATATATCACTTTAAGAGACTATATGGGGGAAAGCATTTAATTTGGGGGACTGAAGGCTGGTGAGAGGATTAGAAAAGGACCCAGTTCGGGCTGGGCTGGGAGGTCAAGGGCAAAAAGGGGTGGGGAGCTGTAGGAGTTAGATCTTGGAGTCTCTGGCTCACAGGGGAAGGGGAGGTGCCACTTTTATCTCTGTAGAGCCAAGGAGATAGGGGAAAGGTTCATAGGAAGAGAAAGTAAAAGGAATATAGCAGCGAACCAAACTAGCTTCCCATCTTATACACTTCCTGTAAAAGATTTCTTAAGAGCAAAGACAGTGTTTTTCTGGTCTCATTCTCTTTAATGCCTAGAACTCTGCCATAGGAGGCCACTTCGATGTCTTACTTTTTAGTTCCTAGGAGCTCAAGAGTTGCTGCTATTAGGAATTGCTAAAGTATTCAGAGGATGGAAATAGCAATGGCACAAATGCCAAGATATCCAGGCACCATCCACAGAGAGCCAGTGAAATGCTGAGCCCAAAATGGTAGTACCTCCTAGGTTCTCACAACACCAACTCTTACTTTTTCTTTTATCCCCTGCCTAGAAGGCTGCACCATGGGTGGGAATAAAAATCTACTCTCCTGTTGCATCCAGGCAGCTGCCAGCAGTCTGTTTGCCTTGTTCTTTGCTGGCAAATCATTAAACAGCCCCCCCAAAGCAGGCCTCTTCCCCAGGGCCACCCCATGGACAGGGGTTCAGACCTGTGGTCAAAGGGCTGTCAGCAGTCAGGCTGGAGCCCTTGGGCCGTCTCCAGCACAAGCCTCCCCTGACAGTTGCCTCTTCCGAACAGAAGCCTCCTTGGCCTGATCTCAAACCCCAGTGGCTTTTGAGGAGACACTCTGGGCATCTGTGTTGGCTGTGGCTTGAATCATTTTGTCCTCCTCCTCCTGATGTAATTTCTAAGTGCAACTATCCCTGTATTTCCTCCGTTGTTTCTGTATTGAAGCACAGGCCCATGCTCCATATTTTTTTCCACTTTGCAATGTAAATGGAATAGTATGTTACTGCCCAGGAGCTGGGGATTGTGATCAGCCAAGCAAACTCTATAGCTTCACCCCATCCCCACTCACAATGTGACGGTTAAAACCTGGGCATCGATTTGGTTGCGCTGGCCCATTTGGATACAGTGTCTGCCCTCCAAGGGCTTCTGAGCCAGTCGTGGAAGACAGCAGTATGGAGCCGAGTTTGCAGGGCAACTTGAAATCCCTACAGCCTCTGAGCAGGAGACTAGGCCAGAAAGACATGGAATGCGTGTGTGAAACCACCAGGTTAATGTAGCCATTTCACACTCTTGCACTGAAATCACCAAACTTAGCAATGCTTGAGTAGCTCTGCTGATAGTCCTGATACACCTCTGGCATATTTAAGTGAAAAATCTGATTTCCTCAAGTTTCATTTCTTTGGTCTTTTTCACAAGGACTGTCTGGTTTTAGTCTTTGGCCTTTTCAGCATTAAAATCTGAACCTAAATAATTACTTAAAAACAAACAGTCCCTGCTTCCAGCAGGTTTCTAAATTCCTACCATCTCTGGCATGAGTTTGGCTAGAACAAGAATAACAAAATAATAAAGCAAACTGTGTCAAGGCTGTTTGCAAACAGCACATTGGGTTAAATGTGAGAGTTCAGTGAACTCTGTCACTGTGGTAAGAGTGAAGGCCATGCCTGGGAAGGGCCCTGTCCAAAGCCTCCTTAGACCCTTAGCCTGGAAGTGTGAGGAGCAGGTATCACCCCTCGCGATTCTGCCACCTGTGTGAAGACCTCAGCCTTTCTGCAGGGGCCTCTTTGAACGAGACCCGGCTAAATGAGGGGCCTCAAAAGTGGTGCCTCCAATAGGATGGAGGTCAGGGCGGGCGTCAGAATCTCCCACGACAGTGGTCACTAACTGAGGGCAGAACTCAGCTGACATTTCAGGACCTCTTGGTAGGATTCTTAGCAGTTTGAGGCAAGGTGAATGCCTCACCTGGTGGAGGGAGAGAGTCCAAACCACGTGACTGGCGTGTCTTCTAAGGTCTTGACGTTTGTGGGCCTCAGAGCCTTGGTATTCTATTTCACAGCCTTCCTTCCAAAGTGTGCTGATGTAACTAAAATGGTATTTGATGGGCTCCTCCCTCTCCTTTGCTCCTAACTTCATGAGTAGCTTCTTGGTGCCCCTGTAACTAGAGGTCATTCTGGACTGAGTCAGGGCAAAACCTGTTTCTATATGGGAAGATAGTGGACAAAAGGTCTACCTCTTGGGTAGTTGTGATTTTTCTCCTTCTCTCTCTCTGGTTACTGCCAAATAAGGTTTCTTCTCTGATATCAATTTATTTCAAAAACAGCTCAGATGGTTAGCTTTCTCTTCTTTCTCCACCCTTTCTTCTTCCTGCTTGTGGCTCTGCTTATGACCCTGTGACCCACCCTTACAAAGACGCCAGGCAGAGTGTGCGGTCAGGAAAGCCCCACCACGGGGCCATCATAGGGTAAAGAGGCCCAGTTCCATCACGGAGCCTGGACACAATCTGAGACAAGCAGAGGTGAATTTTTAACTTGAAGAATGGAGGCTCTAATGTGGGGGGGAGACAGTGAGGGAGATGGCAGTCTAGCTGAATGTCCATTATCTGGGTCTGAGCTTCTGTGACCTCTAATTTTAGGACACACCTTTCTTATCCTAGACAAACACAGACTATTCACTGGGAAAGCGCCTCTGAGTAGTGTCTGGGTCTGGCTGCCTTGCTGTGGCTAGAAGAGATGAGATAAGCCCTAGGGGAGAGGAAGGGAGCTGAGGATGCCGGGCAGAGAGAGCCTAGGCCCAGAGGGAGAAGGAGCAGACAGACTTGGCTCTGTCTTGTTGCTAAGACTGATTCAAGTTTGAAAATTCTAGAAATGTAGGCCCTCCTGAAGCCTTCTGTTCAGGCATTGTAGTACTCGGCTGATGTTTGCTGTACCACACAGAACACTTCCCGACACGTAGACCTGGAGGTGGCGTGGTGGTGTAGTCAGGGAGCTGGGATTGAATTTAGGAGAACTCAGCTTCCTTTGAGTGCCTCCGTATGTAACCATGGTCCATCTGTAAGGTGAGGCTCGCGTTCCTCATCTGTGTAAAGCAAGTTTTAAAGGTCCCTTACAGGTCTGGACCAGGCTCAGCTGTTAGCAATTCACATCTCTTTTATAAACTGTATGACAATTGGATTCAAGTTGAGTCTTATTCATTCTTTCACCAAACACTAAGGGCCTACAACATGCAAAGCCCCCTGACTGGACCCTTGGTGGGCTCAGCTCCTCCACTCAGACGGTTGCCCTGCCTTCTCTTGGAAGCTGGCGGGTCCTTTCAGCTCTTCTGTTAACAGCCCTCTTGCTCACCAGCGCCCCTGCCCCCAGGAAGCTTTTCCGGATCAAGTTAGAAATACTGGAGGCCTCTGTCATCCATCCTCTCTCTTGCTAGTCCCTTTCCATCAGGGTTATGCTTCTCTCATCCCACCAACATTATTTTCTTTTGTACCTTAAAAAAATTACACAGTTAAGCAGGAACATATTTTCCTTGTAAAAGCATTTTAACAAAATCGATAAAGGGAAACTTTTCTTGACAATTCCCCAGCCTCCCGACTTAATTGATTAAGAAACTCAGCCATCCCAAAGAGGTAGAGATGCAGGCTAAGGTATGGATGGGAATGAGGTCTAGAAGCTTCCAAATCCTAAACAATTCCAAAGCCTAAACAATTGCCATTAGGATCTAACCTGTAGATGTGAGCATTGACCTCTTTAACTAAAGGGCAAGATGACCAAACTGGACCTCAGAGACTGTTCTGGTACTGGGAGCCAGAAGCAGCAACTCCAGGCCTGTCTGCTTTTCCCAACCCTCCAGCTACAGGAGCTTGACTTTATGAAGCTGGTGTGTCCTGCCGCCTGAGATAAAAGTCAGGTAGTTCCAAGTTCAGGTAATAGAGGTTGCACAGGAGAGGATGATTATAAAATCTGAAAAGAGGAAATGGGTAGAAGGTGCCTTTGATGCCTGGCCAATGTTCCTGATTACAAAAGCAAAATTGTAGCAGGCAGTAAAGTTACCTGTCCAAGGCCTGGGTGAAGGTCTGTAAGTGGAATCAGAGAAGTGAGAGATTACTGCGGCAGAGCTGGGCTGGGAAACAGGAGACAGTAAAGAATTGCTTGCAAATGCACACACCCCAAGAGGAGGAGATGCCACGGATAAAATAAGACCAGCGTTAAGTTCGGGGCTCAGTTGAGCCCTGGAATGCCCTTTGTGAGGAGGTAATGAGATCACATGGCCTCCTTCATGGGAAGGAGGCAGGCTGAGAACTGGAAGAGCTTGTTCAGTGGGGTTTGGAGGGCTGAGCCCAGGAGGGAAGTGACCGTGGATAATGAGCTGTCCCAGACTGTGCCTTGTGGAACACTGGCATTCAGAGGCGCTGTGACGACTGCCAAGGGAGAAGTAGTCAGAAAGGGCTTTGTCCCTTCCAGGAATAAGGAGGGATTTTACCATTGCAGATGCAATAATAAAAACAGCTACCATTTTAATGAGCACCTACTGAGTGTCGGGCTCTGGGCTAGGCGCTTATGGCCATTATCTCTAGTCTTCGTGATAATCAGGAGGCATTTTTTTAATCCCATTCTGAAGATGAGGAGTATGAGGCTGAGAAAAGCTAAGTAACAACCTGCCCCAGGTCACACGGGTAAATGATGGAGTCAGAAAATGTACGTAAGGTCTGTTTGGGGAGGGAAGGGAAAAATCAGAACAAATAAGTTTAAGGAGGAGGACAGAGACATAGAGAACAGACACAAGAGCGTGAAATACAACACACACCACTAAAGACCTACATCTTTACATAGGTATTTAAAATGTGTGTGCAAAGCGGAGTTCTCAGCCAGAGTGGCCTGGACACTGTGAGCAAGTCCTCTTAATCTGCTTCTCATAGCAGCATCTGGAACAGGGTGTCGGGGTGTCGCATCTCCTGGCCTTTTAGGAATATGCAAATAACCAATCCTTAAGCTCACCAATTTTCCAGGAACGCTCCCCAGCCACATCCACCCCGAATCCTGCAAGCCCATTTCTCTTGGCCCTCTCCTAGTGTCACTGAGAGGACGGGTGGCCGATGTAGAAATCATGTTTGCACCTTTGTTATTAGGACACCTTGCATCCCAAGGAGGCAGATGCATTTAGATCTGTTTTCTTCTCAGGAGCGCTCTTTCCAGCTGAAAACTCCCTGGAGGAGGGGGCAAAGACAGCCCCTGTGTTACACCCCAGGGAGACTAACACTGCCTTGCTAGGTAATGAACAGCACCCTGGTTCAATGGCCTTTTCTTGGCTTTTGCTTTTAATCTGAGAATATGTACTTGAGAAACTCTCATTGTAAAAGAAACCATACAGAAGTATAGTGAGCATGATTTTCATGCCACAAATATGACTATACAAGAAATACCATGGTACTTTATTATTTTTTTAATTGAATTAAACCTGACTTCAAGGTCCTATCCCACTAGGTCAATGGAAATTTGTTTTCATGGGAACTCCCCTCATAGAGCAGCCAAACTGAAATAGCTAAGGGACATCTCTGATACTTGTTCACACTGGTCTCCACAAATATGCCCATTGTCCGAGCACAATCCAGGTGGACACAGCATCTTTGCCGGGGTCCAGCCTCCTGGGGTCCACCCCTTTTGGGGCACAGGCTGTAGCTTCTGACAGCTTGGCACATCTCCAGGCTCCTCCCACCCCCACCCCCCTCAAGATTCCAGGGACTCTGACCACCTGCGCCGCTCCCCACCCCCAACCCCAAGCCACCTCTCCTTTCTGCCTTCAGGACACTCATATTTCCTCAATGAGTTCAGTCTTTCATGGAAGTCAGGAAGATAGGTCTTTAGCAACATTTGCTTTTGGCCAATGCCCCTGAGGCAAGGAAATAGAAGGCGAGCCTCTCTTCTTGGAATGGGAGGAGGGAAAAGACAGGAACAACATATAAATAGCTGTCATTCTTTTTTAGTCTTCCACAACAGCACAAAATGAAACTCAAATTAATATCTCCACATATTAGCCTATGATCGAAGTACTCAAAGCAAAACACCAAAGTCTCTTCACCATTTCCTCTGTAATTCCTCTCCCAAAGCCACGGTTGTCGGGATTTGGTGGGCATTGTGCTGTCTTTATAGGTATTTGGTTGTAGACATTCAATATTTAATTTTAAAACCTATGTAGCAGGCACTGGAGGGGCAGTGGAGGTCTGTCAAGGCTGGGGGAGAGAGGGAGGGATGTACACAGACAACTGAAACACGCTGGGGTGAGTATAGGACTGGGGAAATACAGCGTACTAAGGGGGGCCCAGATGAGGGCCTCCAACCCACGCTGACAGAGCAGCAAGCACCAGAGTGTTTGGGGACATGAAACAAGGTCTTTCTGGAGCGTGGGTTGCCGGGGGAAGAGGTATTGACAGGGATGGTAAGCCGTGAGGCGGGGCGTGAAGGCACTGGAGCAGGCAGGGCCTTTTAAGCTGTGTTTAAAAGTGCGGACTTCACTCTAAGAGCTATGAGGAGCCTTTTCAGTGCTTAGAGAGGAAGAGTGACACTCCCAAATTAGCATCTTAGACCACTCTGGCTTCAGTGTAGGGAACTGGGGGCGGGGGTGGGGGGGGAGGCTGGGGAGTGAGTTGACCCTAGTTAAGCGGTTATTTCAGTAAACTGGGATAGCAGTGATGGTGACCTGTGTCAGAGTAGCCGTGGTGGGAATGGCAGAAGGAGGACAAATAAGAGAAATGTTTAGGAGATAGAATTGTTAGAATTTGGTGCTTGGTTGTTGGTGGTAGTGGTAGGGCGTGAAGGAGATAGAGGAGAGGAGGAAGGTAACATCTGACTTGGGTGATAGGTGGGTGGTGGTTCCAGCCCCTCAAACAGGGAACACTGGAGGAACAGTTTTGAGGGATAAAATGATTAGTTCAGTTTTGAACATGCTGAGTTTGAGGCGTCTCATTTAAGGTTCTTCAGGCAGAAGCATCCAGGCCCCTCCTGGGGTCTGGAACTCAAGAGAGGTCTGGGCTGCACATATGTAATTAACCACCTCTACGTGGAAACCAAAGCCATGGGATTGGCTGGGGTCACCCGGGGGACCATGGAAAGTAAAAAGAGAAGAGGGCCTAGGACATTCCTGGAAGTTACCACCGATATTTCGGGGACTTGTGTTTGGGCCTGTATGCTTTAGGAATGTATAATTAAGAAGGCAAATTTTCTTGGTTATGAATTGGGGGAAGGTATCATGTTTTCAAAGTCAAATGGAGATTGTTCTTAATTTTTTATTTATTTATTTATTTATTTATTTATTTATTTATTTTTAAAGTTTTAATTTATTGATTGATTGATTGATTGCTTGACTGCTATGTTGGGTCTTCGTTTCTGTGCTAGGGCTTTCTCTAGTTGCGGCAAGCGGGGGCCACTCTTCATCGCGGTGCGCAGGCCTCTCACTATCGTGGCCTCTCTTGTTGCGGAGCACGGGCTCCAGACGCGCAGGCTCAGTAGTTGTGGCTCACGGGTCTAGTTGCTCCGCGGCATGTGGGATCTTCCCAGACCAGGGCGCGAACCCGTGTCCCCTGAATTAGCAGGCAGACTCTCAACCACTGCGCCACCAGGGAAGCCCTATTTATTTATTTTTATTTTATCCTACTTCTTTCCATTTCCTCTGATCTTCTGCTCTCAGCTGTGTAATCCTGGGCGTGTTACTTAACTGTTCAGTGCCTCAGTTTCCTCTTTTTTAAAATGAAGACAATTATAGGGTTGTTATGAGGATAAAAAGAGGTAGTACACAAAAGCGCTTAGAACGCTCACTGGCCCACCATATTTACTCAATAAATGTACACGCTTATCGTCATCATCAGCATTAGCATGGACAGTGGCGGGTTTGCTGTGTGTTTCATTTGGAGTTGCATAACTCCAGAGGGTGGAGTCAGAGCTGGGTTCTAATCTTGTGTGACCTTAATTTCTCTGAGGCTCAAGCTTCTTCCTCTTCTTTAAGTGGGGATGAGCACACCTACCTCACAGTGAGATAACATCTACAGGCTCTGGCCTGCCAAAGGCATTTACTAATGGTTCATTTCCTCCTCTTCCTTCTTCCACAGTAGTTAGTTCAGGACCACGGAAGTCTGGTGACTCTGCACCACGTTTTTTCCCCTCTATCTCAGCATCCTACCATGTGGCACTACAGCACAGTACACGTTGGTTCCCCCGCGAAGGCCTGGGGGCAGCGTGGTGGTTAAGTATTTGAAAATCCTTCTCTAAAGACTACTCTTCTCCAAAGTGACTTTCTCCTGTCTCCATTGACCCTCTGGTCAGTGAGAGGCATCTTGGAGTTATCTTGAGAAAGCTGGACCATGGGTAGGGTGTGGGAGCAAGCAAAGCAGTGGACTTCTGTGGCTGCTCCTGAAGGGAGGTCTCACATCTTTTGTTCTGCTGGAGCAGCTGCCTCCTGACTTCTCACCACACCGGTCTGTCCTCTGCCGTCACCAGGAGATCCTTCTCAAACACAGATCTGTGGTCCCTGCTCTTGCCGACTTTTCATGCCGGACCTAACTGCCCCTCCCAACCCTCAGCACAGGCCGCTTCCTCTGCCAGGAACCTACCCTCCCCCCTGGTTGTGGGTCCACTGGGTGAACACACACCTATTTAGTCCCCAAGGAAGCACTGAGGTCACTCTGCCCTCCTGCATGGGATTGTTGGGCACCCTCCTCAGGCCCTCCCCCAAGCTCTTGAATGAACCTGCATTGTAACATCACAATACACAGTGTTTGCACGCTTGTCTTCTGAGCTTCTTTAAGGCAAGGAGCCTGTCTTATTCATTGTTGATTCCTTGTTGCATTGAACAGTGCCTGGCACCAAGAGAGCCTTCAGTGTTGGTAGAATGAAGAAATGAATGGGCAGATGGACAGACTAATGGAGCTTGTTGAGATGGGGGCTACAGCTTCACTACAGCCCCCAACCTCATGCCCCAGCCCATTTCTGGGGGTTAGGGGGATATATAACCTTTCTCCCACACTAAACCTCGATCACCACCAGACTAATAGTCCTTAATTTCTGTGAGCAAGAATGGACATCCCTCCCATCTCATCACCCCCTGCCCAAAGATTTTTATTCACAAGGATACAATTCAAAGTGAGGTAGTGCATATGTATTGAGAACCTACTATGTTCAAGGGACTGCAGTGATACAGTGAGAGGAAATAGCCTGAAAGTGCCTTCAAAAAGTGACCGTGCTTTTATTTATTTTATTTTATTTTTTTGGCTGCGTTGGGTCTTCGTTGCTGTGTGCCGGCTTTCTCTAGCTGTGACGAGCAGGAGCTACTCTTCGTTGCGGTGCGCGGGCTTCTCATTGCGGTGGCTTCTCTTGTTGCGGAGCACGGGCTCTAGAGCGCAGGCTCAGTAGTTGTGGCGAACGGGCTTAGCTGCTCCACGGCATGTGGGATCTTCCCGGACCAGGGCTCGAACCTGTGTCCCCTGCATTGGCAGGTGGATTCTTAACCACTGCGCCACAAGGGAAGCCCTGACTGTGCTTTTAAGTCCATCATCGACATTATCATGTTCATAAACATCTTCATAAATTCAAAATTCTCTCTGGTTCCTCTGATGGTTCTTTCTGGAAGTCCTTTAGTCTAACAGCAGTAGCCAGGGAATCATGGGCAGCTCCCTAGTAGGAAGTTCCCTTTCTTGCCAGAATACACTGGGTTTTCACCATGTGGGAACCCCTGGCCCATAGGATTATCCTTTGTTCTCACAGTACTCTAGGAAAATTAGATTCACGGGGGTATTAGAATCACCCTGAAGGAGAAGAGCGTGTATAGAAGGGCAGTCTCATCCCTTTGATGAGGGGCCCTCTGGTCCCTGTTAGCGTGGATAAGGCCCACTTCCCCTTAGTCGTTGCTCAGCACCAGCCGGGCTAGAGGCGCAGGGTCTCGGACTGGACCTGCCGTACCCTCAGAGCAGGTGGGCTGAGCAGGCCGCATCATTCCTGGGGACAGAACGAGCTCCTAGGAGTTGTGCTTTTCAAGGCTTAACTCTTAGCCAAGCCCCATCCCAAAACAGTTCTTCTCCCTATCAGCACCCTGCTTAATCCCAGGATAAGCAAAGGGGGATGTTGAGAGGAGCAAGATGGCACCAAGTGAGAAGACCCAAGCCACAGGAGAGATGGGAATCTCCATGGCAACAGCTGCCGAGGAGACAGGAGGCTCCAGCAGCACCCAGCACTGCCCTGGGGGAGCAAGGAGGGAAGGCAGGATTCTGAAGGCACTGATATAGGCTCGCAGCCTGGGATTTTTGGAGCAGAATTAGGAGGTGAGAGAGGCTGGCGCCAGGAGAAGAGCCCTTTGCAGCTGACCAGTTTGGAAAAGCAGGGCTTGAGGACTGTTGGAACGGCTTTGCAGCAGGCTCTTCATTTACACACCCCTTGCTCCTATCTGCCCCCACCGCCATGTGTCCTTGGCCCTGGCACCCCTGAAATGACAGCTGGTGGCTTCTAGCTTACCATGAGGCCATCTGATAAGAAGGCCCCCTCTTTCATGGCACCAGGAGACCTGCCAGGTACCTGTGAGAACAGTGGGGACGTGCTTGGCTCTCCCAGCTATGCCTTCTGCCCCCTAGAGCCCCCTAACCTGTCTCTCTCTCTCTCTCTCTGCAGTCCCACCCCCTGTACCTGTGCAACGCCAGCGACGACGACAATCTGGAGCCTGGATTCATCAGCATTGTCAAGCTGGAGAGTCCCCAGCGGGCCCCCCGCCCCTGCCTGTCACTGGCCAGCAAGGTAGATTCGCACTTGACCCCCGCACACCCTGAACCCCTGTGCGCCCAGCTTTGGGCTGTGAGAGGTCCTGTGCTCTGTGTCTGCTTGTTTCCTGAGAGTGATGTGCTCAATTCAGGCTTTTATAACCCATGACTGGTCTGAGAGACATGGAAATTCAGGCTGCTGTCCTCTCCCCACCAGCCATGTGCCAGCAGAACGTTTTGGCTGTCATCTAGGGCATGTGCCCCATCCTAGCTCTTCCCCCATCACCTGGAAATTCCTACACCCCTTCCCCTGCCTAGCATCAGAGCAAAGAGGGGGTCAGCTGGAGGGCTTTTCCATCTTTCAGAAATATTCTCTGAGCACTATGCAAGAAGAGTGGAAACAGAAGCCATTAAAACACTCTTCCTCCGAGATTGCAAACCGTCAGCCCCGCACTTCCTCAGGGCGCCTTGGGCTGGACCTGGCAGCAGCTGCCACCTTTCCACTGTCATGGGCTTTCTGGTTTGCCGTGCTCCCCACCGGCCTGCTACCTCATAGAGCCTGTAAACATTTGCATTCGTGACCCCTGCTTTAACATTAGTTACTATTTTCTTTGTGCTTGTCATGTGCCAGGTGGGACATGGGATAGATACTTCTTCTATATATTAATTCTCATTTGCTTTTCACAACAATCAGGAAAACTAGACATTGTTATTCTCTATTTGACATATAAGACAAATGAGGATCAGAAAACTTAAGTAGCTTGCCAGGGTGGCAGGGGTAGGGAGGGGCGGAGCTGAGATCTGAACCGAGGCTTGTCCACTTCTCAAACCTGAGCTTTTAATCTCTGTGCTCTGTTACCTCCCATTCTGGCTGGAAAAACTGAACATACGTGAAAAGAGTCTCGTGGTGAGCCAAGCCAGAGTGTAGTTAGACTGTGGGTGGCACGGTCAGGCAGACTTGGGGGAGGGGGTCCTGCTCCCAGGGGTGGTGGGAGAGGACGGTGACAGTCCCGCCCTATGCGCCTGCTCCTTGAACTCTGGCCCAGGGGATTTGTGATCCTCCCGAGGGCTGTTTCCTGGGCCATGAGTCTCAAGGAAACAGCCTGGGTTCTTACGTGATCCCCCAGGGGGCAGGGACTCGGGCAGGACTCGGAATGTGGTGCCCACAGATAGGGGAAGATATTCTCCCAGCCTGGTGCTGATGCAGAAGGGGCCCTGGGGAGGTGGGAGATGGGGTCCAGGACACACCTGAGGAGCTGGAGGGTGTGGTGTCTCTGCAGGACGGTAAGTGTGCTACTGGCAGCAGCATTTCGTTAGGCTGAAGCTACCCTACCTCTGACTATTTCATTTCCATTGCTTGACAAAATATGGGCAAATGCCATTCATTTATTCATTTGGTAGATGAGTGCCCAGTGTGAGGTAGGTGAGTGTGAGTTAGAGAGAGGGGAGGGAGACAGACAGATGGAGGAGGACGGGTTCTGAGAGCTCTGCTGTCCCTCTGAAGCAGCGTATGATTTCACATGCGTGTGGGCCCTCGGCAACCCGCCGGGATGTGTCCACATAGGAGGTTTTCTTCTCGCCCCTAGAGGACCACTCTCCTGTAGGAGAAATGAGCCATGTGAACAGACACTGGGTGACAAGGAACATGTGGTCAGTGCTCTTTGAGGTACTTAATTAACCTTGCTGGGCCTTTGTTTCCACTACCATAAAATGGGACTTTTATTTCCTACCCCAGTGATCATCGTGAGGATGAAAACAGTGTACGTCAAGTGCCAGATAGTCCCTGAGCTAAATAAAACACAAAATCAAAAAACCATTAGGAGTTCAGAAGAAGCACCTTGGCTGCTGCCCTGTGACCTTTTTTCTTTCTGAGGTCACTGCCTGAGCTTCCCGTGCCCACCCCCCCGCCCCCCGCACCATACTCACCCCGCTTCCCCTCGCCCGTCTTCTCCCCCCATCACTCTGCGGAACTGCTCTGGCCCCAAGCTCTCCCGCGGGTCAGGTCCAAGGCATCCCTCGGATCTCTTATCCTTTGACCTGACCAAGTAGCTCCTACCTGGGATCCCCTGGCCCAAAGGAGGTCTGCGAAGGTAGTAATGTGGATCTTTGGGCTACTTCCAATATTTTAGACTTCCCACAGGCTTAACTAAACTCTTCATTTTTTTTTTGCTTTTGGTTGAATTCTATCAGTTCAATGTGTTAATACAAGTTATCTCATAGGAAAATGAATTGTGCATAATAAATGCAGTTAGTTTGGTAAAACATATTTAAATATAGGGCTTGTGGGAGGCATAAGGGAAAGGTGGGTCTTTGGTGAGGAAATTCGAAAACCACTGACCTCAGTCAGCTCTGCTCTGGCAAATCAATTAGTGTCAGTGGTGCTGTCCCCATCCCCGGAACTGGGGCTCTTGAGCCAGGCAGCCCCAGGTCTGGGGCCTGGCTTCTCCACTGCCCCTCAGTGTGACCTGGACATGTGCGCTCAGCTGTCTGAGCCTCTGTTTCCCCATCTGTGAAAGGGGAACAATAACAGGGCTCATATCTTATGGTAGTTATGAGGAGTTGAGGAGACAGTACAGATGCCAAGCGCACAGCAATCACTCAATAAATGACTGCAGCTGTCACTGCTGTCCTTGTCATTGGCATCATCATCCTATGCTTTCATAGTTAACAAGGTTGGCCTTTTTCTGTCACGGTTCTCTCTTTTGATCTCTGACCCTCACTGTAGTTCTTCTGGACTCTCATTCTTGTCAGCATACCACCTTCCTCCCCCTACCCAGTCACCCAGATTGGTTTCTGTTTCTTTATTAGCACCTCCACAGCCATCCTTGTGATCCCCCAGGCCCTTAGCACCTCATGCCTGGACTGGAGCAGTGGCCTTTTGCCTGGTGGAAGGAGCTGGCTCTGGAGGCAAAAAAGTTGGGTACAAGGCCTGCCTCTCTTACCACAGAGAACACTCCCTGCTAACCAGGTACTCGGAAGGCTGAAGTCCTGGGTGGGAATTCTGCCTCCACTGCTTATCAGCTGTGTGACCCCAGGCAAGTTGTTCAGCCTCTCTGAGCCTCTGTCTTTTCCTCAATTCAAAAGTGGAGCTGATGCCTGTCTTATAGAATTGTTGTGAGGAGTAAATGAAATCATGTACGCAAAGCACATGGCGATAGATGTTATGATAATAACTAATACTTAAGAGTGGCTTAATGACAGATACAAATAAATAAATAAATAAATAAATAAATAAATAAATAAATACTTAAGGAACACTTACTATGTTCCAGGCGCATATTACAAGGCTTTACATGGAGTAACTTATATAGTCCTCAGAACAACCCTGTGAAGTAGGTCCTGTTATTATCCCTAGTTTACAGAAAGGAAAACTGTGGCACAGAGCAGTTAAGTGACTTGCCCAAAGTCTCACAGCTAATGGTTGATGGCAGATTTAGTACTCAAACCTAAACAGTCTGGGCAGAGTTGGTCTCAATAACGGTTATATCCCCTCTCCTTCCTCCTCCCCTTGCTTTCAAGCCTAGGTGAATCCCACCTCTTGTATTGAATCTTTCCTAACTGGCTCAGCCCAGCTAGGCTACTAGGAGCAGAAATCCTTCCCTCCTGGCATGCTGCCAGGGTCTCTGGCCATGCTTTTCACACCAGGTTTCATGGAGATGCCTTGGCAGGGGCTGGGGTTGAGGGGAAGCCAAGGGTCCTTCTTACCCCTAATCCCACCCTCAACCTCAGCTCACTTTTATCTGTTTTGTATTGAAGATTTGTATCAGTCTGTGTGTGTGTGTGTGTGTGTGTGTGTGTGTGTGTGTGTGTGCGTGTGTGTGTACTGTGGGGGGCACAATGGAGGGAAGGGCTTTCTGCAGTGAAAAAAGGGTTTGGAAACGACTGGTCTATTTCATTCATTTGTACTCTAGAATGTTATCAGCATTATAATCGTACGTATATGCTTTGTCTCCGCAGCTAGATTGAGTTGTTCTGGAGGGCTTGGCCTTCCCTGGCTTGGTGCCCTGAGCACAGTGGGTGCTCAGTCAACCTTTGATGAGGAGGAGATACACAGTGACTGTCACTGTGTCTGGAGAGGAAAATCTAAGGTGCAGGGAAGTGCAGAGTGTAGAAGTGCAGAAGTCCTGGAACGTATTGGCTTCCACTGCTAAAGGCCATGGGCAGCCTGCTCGCTGTTCTTAGAGGGCTGGCTGAATCTTTGCAGCTCCCAAAGAGGTCTCTGGGTTGTCTTTCTAAAGCCCATTCTTCCTGTCTGGAGGGCCTGCCCGTCCTCTCTGTCTTCCAGGTTCTGGTCTGGAAGAAGTGCTTCTCTCTCTCCCTCCCTCCCTCTTGCTTGGGTGCGGGCGGACTGCAGGGCAGCATGGGTAGCCCCTGAGTGGGCTGCCATCTGGCCCCAAATCTTGCCTTTTGAGTCCTAGAACTCTGCACACAGGCACCCACTGTCTGAAAGGCCTGTTTGTTTCCCCTGTTGGCCAACCCTCTCTCTTTGATCACTTTTACAACTTTGTAATTATGGGCTGTAATCGGCTGGGGTGTTTGAACGTCAGGGTAATTACTTTCCACCGTTCCTACCCCAACCCTTCAAAAAGAGAGGGGTAGGGAAGTAAGAACATCTCCAGAGAAGGAAGTCTCTGCCCTTCCCTCTTGCTCTTCCAGGCTGGGCTGGGTTCAAGGTCTCATTCTGGGGATGAGAAACATGAGGCCCTGGTAGCACTGAGGATCCAGGAGTCTCAGTTCTGTGACTACTGGGGTGACCTCCCCACCCCTTGGTTAAGTCAGGGACTATGAGATTAGCAGAAGGAGTCCTTCTCCTTTTCCCCTAGGGCTGCTCCCATGCCCTGGTTTGGAGGGCTCTGAAGACTGGACAACTTCTTTTTGCCTGGGGTCGCCTCGGTGGGGGAGACTTCCTGGGAATAAGCAGGCTAGAGGAGGATGAAGGCTGTGACCTCCACTTCTTCAGCAGTTCCATTCTCGAGTCCTGTGAATTTCCAGTCAATTAGCCTGGCGAGCCTGGGCCTGGGCTGGGCCTGGGTGCTGGTAGAGGGCCTAGCCCAGCTCCTCAGGGAAGGAGGAAGGGAAGAGGGAAGGTGCCCTCCTGGCCGCAAAGGCCCCACTTGAGGGTCTCCACCACCCTCCCGGGGCTCTCCTGCCTGCAGGCTGCCTGTTCTGAGGGGCCCCCTGCCCCCTGCGGCCGCCTGGGGAGTAGGGATCTGGGAGGGGAGCAGGAGCCGCTCCCCTGGCCTGCCTGGCAGGAGACCTGCCCCAACAGGCTCTCGCCAGGAAGGGAAGCAGAGATCAAAGCGCTCGGAGTGTAAGCCCCAGCACGGGCTGCTCTTCCTGACTGCACTACTTG
Organism: Balaenoptera musculus; assembly: GCF_009873245.2. NCBI lineage: Eukaryota > Metazoa > Chordata > Mammalia > Artiodactyla > Balaenopteridae > Balaenoptera > Balaenoptera musculus. Next base: position 34,111,511 of record NC_045804.1, on the reverse strand, counting down.
CAGAAGGGTTAACTCCTTCAGTGCCTGCAGGAAGGCCCGAAAGGATCACCAGTCCCCAGGGGCCTGAGGTCCCAGCCCGATGCCTTCCGCAAGGTGAGCCTTTGCTCTAGGGAGGAGCGCTGGAGAGCATCGGCGCCCGGGAGAGAGGCGACAGTGAGGCCGGAACAGGGTCTGTCTGTCGGTCCTTTGCCCTTGTGCCTCAACCCCCCCTCAGCTCTTATCTCCCTGGTCTTACCCCACACCCAGAGCCCCTAGATTCCTGCTTTTTGTTCTCTTTCTGGCTCTGCTCTCTGCTTTGCCTGGTTGGCTAGATCCTCTCAGAGCCTTGGCGAACACGCATGTGCATGTGCTTGTGCACGTGTGCACACTTGCATCCTTGTGGGAACAGCCCTTTGGGTCCCTCCCAACCCGAGTCTCTACTGCCACCCTCAGGGAGGGGGTGAAGGGATAAAGCACCAGACAGGGACTCCAGTAAGTCCTTGAATTGGAGCCAGAGAAAGAGTTGGCAGACTAGAGTGTGGCAGGGAGAGAGAGCCGCGAGATGGGCTGAGCCTGGGGCTGTCATAGACGCCTTGGGTGAGAGCAGCGTCCCAGGCTCCTGGAACTTGGCCTGAGGCGGGGGGCGGGAGGCTCTGCAGGCTCCTCTTGTCAGGCAGGGCTGGCCCCTGGAAAGCCCAGTTCTGTTCTGCCGGAGCTGTCCCCCTCTCTGTACTGGGGACTGGTCACCCCCCCGGGCCCTGGGGGTGCTGGTCGCTCCCTGCTCTCGGTCCTCACACTTCTTAGTGAAGGCGGACTGGGGGCACCCTGACGGCGGGGGCTGTGTCTTATTTGTCCTTAGGCCAGGAGCCTAGTCTACCCCCTGGCACCTACTAAGCCCTGTTAGGGGTTTGTCCCATTACGAAAGGAAGGACTGAAGGTTGTCCTGGAAGGCAGCAGACCTGGGTGAGCCTGGGGCGGGGCAGGGGATCCTAACCCCACTGACCCCTTGCATGTGTTATATGTGGGAGTGTACAGAGGTGTGGTGTGTGCAAGATCCTAGGAAGGGATGTGAGGGGGCGAGGCCAGGGCGTGGATGGGCTGTGTGTCTGACCCCTGTGGGACCTCTGCTGTGTGTCTCTGCAGGCCCGGATGGCGGGGGAGCGGGGAGCCAGCGCCGTCCTCTTTGACATCACGGAGGATCGCGCTGCTGCTGAACAGGTACCCGGGACGTGGGGTGTTTGAGGAGGGGGCTGGACGCAGGAAGAGAAATGTGCCGGGGAAGAAGTCAGGACACAGCCACCCTTGTGGGCACTTTCCCTCCTGCAGCTGCAGCAGCCCCTGGGGCTGACGCGGCCAGTGGTGTTGATCTGGGGTAATGATGCCGAGAAGCTGATGGAGTTTGTGTACAAGAACCGAAAGGCCTACGTGAGGATTGAGCTGAAGGAGCCCCCGACGTGGGTAAGCACGCCAGGTCTCCAGCCCCGGCCCCAGCACCTGCTGTCACCCGCACCTTTTCCTGTGGTGTCTCTCACCAAAAGCCCTTAGACTCCTGGAGCTAAAGAGACCTTGGAAACCCTCTAGTGCAACTCTGTCCACCAGCTGTGCACCTCTAGGCAAGTTTCTTCCCCTCTCTGAGCTTCATCTGCAGAATGAACAGATTGGGCCAGCTGAGCTCTAAAGTTGTTTTTCAGCATCGTGGTTTCATGGCACAGAGTAGCAGAGCCAGAATGAAACCCTGGTCCCCAGGCCCCCTGACGCCTGGCTGGTATCTCTCCATCGACTGGGAAGCTCGGCCAGCTGCTCGCTGGGTAGCTTCTGCCTTGTAGAGGGGTCCCTGTCCCCTTTTTCCCAAGCACACGGGTCTCGAGATAGTACCTCTCACAGCAGACGTTTGGAGGAGTGCCCGTGGGCAGAGGGACCACCTCAGCCCACCTGCAACCTCATCCCCTCTGCTGGAAGACTCAAGGGGCCCTCCAGTTCTCCATGTGTCTCCTGGGCTCCTGTGTTTCTCCCGGGTTGGCCCCACTCCTTCCAGAAGTGTGACACTTTCCCTCTCTGCTCGCTCCCCCAGCCAGATTATGACGTGTGGATCCTCCTGACGGTGGTGGGCACCATCTTTGTGGTCATCCTGGCCTCGGTGCTGCGCATCCGGTGCCGCCCCCGTCACAGCAGACCGGTGAGCCGGGTGGGCTCCCTGGTGGAGGTGGGCGAGTGCATGTGTGGGGGAAGATGGGGAGCAAGAAGGGAAAAGTGAGGAAAGAAGGTGCTCTTACGCCTGTGAAACAGTTTACACCTAAATCCCCCGGCAAATGACTTTGTTGATTTCCAGCAGCCTCTCTCCACAAGAGTCCTCATTTGTTAATTCATTCAACAAATAAAGTGAGCTCCTGTTCTGTGCCAGGCACTGTTCCAGGTGTTGGGGATAGTGCAGTGAACAAAAAGACAAAAGATTCCTCCCTTCGGGGAACTTTCATTCTCGTAGAAAGAGACAGACAATAAATAGGTAAAATGAATGAGTAAATAAATAAGTAAAATATACAATAATTTAGATGGTGGCATGTGCCAGGGAGAAAAATAAAATAGAAAAGGGGAGGGAATGGAAAGGGGACAGGGTTAATTTTTAAAAGCAAGGCCAGGGAAGGCCTCATTGAGAGGATGACATTACAGGTAAGACCCTCAATGGGTGAGGGGGTGATCTGTGCAGATACCTGGGGAGAAAGTGATTGAGGCGAGAAAACAGGAAGTGCCAAGGCCTTGAGGCAGAAGTGTGCCCGGTATGTCTGAGGAACAGCAAGACGGTCCTGTGGCTGGAATCCAGTGAGTGAGAGGGCAGAGCAGGAGGTGGGGACAGAGAGTTCATGGGGGCCCAGTGGTATGGGACTGTTAAGGCCGTTGTCAGGATTTTTTTTTCACTCATGGGAGGGTTTTGAGCAGAAGGAGAGCCATGATCTGACCTCACCTGATCTGTGGTGAGAAACCAGCTCAGAGGCTATTACAGGAATCCAGGGGACAGTAGTGGTAGCTTGGATTAGGGAGGTAGCAGTGAAAGTGGTGAGGATTAGTTGGACTCTCCATACACTTTGAAGGCAAAGCTGACAGGTTTCTAATAGACTGATCATGGAGTGCAAGAGAAGGGTCAAGAATGGCAACAAGATTTTTGGCCTGAGCAATTAAAAGAATGGAATTGCCTTTACTGAGGTGGGGAAGACTGCGGGAGGACAGGTGTGCGGTTGGGCGGTTCATGGGATTAGGAGTTCAGCGTGGGGCCTGTCAAGTTTGACATGCCTGTTAGATATCCAAGTTGAGATGTCAAGCAGGCAGTTGGATAAAAAGTTGCTCTCATGGGTCATCGAGGGAAGGAAAATCAGTAGTATGAGTGGGGAACGGGATCAGTAGTGTGAGTGGGGAATGGGATCAGTAGTGTGAGTGGGGAATGGGATCAGTAGTGTGAGTGGGGAATGGGATCAATAGTGTGAGTGGAGGAATGGGATCAATGGTATGAGTGGGGAAGGGGATCAGTCGTATGAGTGGGGGAATGGGATGGGAGGGCTTAGCCTGCTTGGCAGAGCCATGTATGAACTCCGAGGATACAGACGCCTCAGAGTGGTCAAGTGGTCACGGGATCTAACTGGGTGGCTGGGAACCGAGTACAAGCTGGAGTCCAGGGCTGAGGGAAGAGGAGCCCTTGCCCCATTCTGGCCCCACGCCTCTTCCCAGGATCCCCTTCAGCAGCGAACAGCCTGGGCCATCAGCCAGCTGGCCACCAGGAGGTACCAGCCCGGCTGCAGGAGGGCCCGGGCCGAGTGGCCAGACTCAGGTAGCAGCTGCAGTTCAGCCCCTGTGTGCGCCATCTGCCTGGAGGAGTTCTCGGAGGGCCAGGTAAGGCAGGGCCGTGGTTCGCCTCCGTGACCAGGCTGGGGAGGGAGGCTGGAGCTTGGGGGAGGAAGCACTTAAGGCTGGTGTGAGTGCTCGAGCTGCATCTATGTCTTGTGTATCCTGCACAGACAGCCCTGAGGTTGGGTTATTTTCCTGGCTTTCCAGGGAAAGAGAACTACTGTTTGTTGAGTGTGTACCACGTGCCAGGCTCTGCAGTGGGTGCTTTAGAGGCATCGTCTCGTTTTAGTCTCGTGACAGTGAGGGGTGGGGGTAGATTAGTTTTTTAGCCTCATTTTACAGCAGAAAACTGTCTGTTAAGAAACTTGCCCAAGGTCATGCAGCTAAGTGGCAAAAGCCAGGTCTACTTGATATCAAAGCCCATACCGTTTCTGTCCTACTGTGAGGTCTTTGAAAGCAGATGGCGGCAGTAAGGAGAGGCCAGAGGGAGTCGGGGATGCCCTGCTTCCTGGCCACGGCTGTAGCTACAGACAGCTCTGGTTCAGACCCCTTGTTTTCTCCAGGAGCTACGGGTCATTTCCTGCCTCCATGAGTTCCATCGTACCTGTGTGGACCCCTGGCTGCATCAGCATCGCACTTGCCCCCTCTGCATGTTCAACATCGTAGGTAGGAGGTGGGCCAAGGACTCCCCTGTGTGCAGGCAGATGGGTCTAGAAGGGGCTTCCCTCTGGGCAAATGTTTTGCCTTGAAGCTGAGGAGAAGGCAGGACTGCCTCAGTTGTTCTTTAAGCTGTGCACTGCTCGAAGGGGCCTCATCTGAGGGGGCGGCCATTCCATTGCAGGCATCTTTATGATGTATTTTCATGACAACTTTGTTGATTTTAAATCTGACTGATTTGTTTGTTTGTTTGTTTATCTATTTATTTATTTTTGGCTGCGTTGGGTCTTTGTTGCTGCGCGCGAGCTTTTCTCTACTTGCGTTGAGCGGGAGCTACTCTTCGTTGCGCTGCGCGGGCTTCTCGTTGCGGTGCGTGGGCTTCTCACTGCGGTGGCTTCTCTTGTTGCGGAGCACAGGCTCTAGGTGCACGGGCTTCAGTAGTTGCGGCGCGAGCTCAGTAGTTGTGGCTCGCGGGCTCTAGAGCTCAGGCTCAGTAGTTGTGGTGCACGGGCTTAGTTGCTCCGTGGCATGTGGGATCTTCCCAGAACAGGGCTCAAACCCGTGTCCCCTGCATTGTCAGGCGGATTCTTAACCACTGTGCCACCTGGGAAGTCCAAGATTTGTATATTTATTATTTCATTTTTCTGGCAATAAAGTATCCTGTTTGAACAAAACCAGGATATTATGACAATCTTCTAAAAGATGAAAGTGAAGTATCTTGAGGAAAGAGAGCCTTTTTCTAATTCACCCAAAGGTGCAGTGTGGGCTAGCAGTGGCCCTGGGTGAAAGTCCCCAAAGGGCTGCTGGGAGGAGCAGGGCTTGCCCTGCACAGTGGGACTCCCAAGGAGACAACTGGCTGGAGGGAGCAAGGGCATCCCAGGGCCCAGGCAGGGTAGGAGCATCCTTGGTCGTCCAAACTCTGATGGAGCTTGCGGGCGATTCAGGCTCAGTAAGTAGGCTACAGCCTCTCTTTTCTGAATGTACCTCCTTCCGTTTGTGGAGTCGAACACCTGTGCTCTTGGTTCTCTCTTCCAGAGGGAGACTCGCTTTCTCAGTCCCTGGGACCGTCTAGATCTTACCAAGAACCAGGCCGAAGACTTCACCTCATTCGCCAGCATCCCGGCCATGCCCACTACCACCTGCCTGCTGCCTACCTGTCGGGCCCTTCCCGGAGTGCAGCGGCTCGGCCCACACGGCCTGGTCCCTTCCTACCATCCCAGGAGCCAGGCGTGGGCCCTCGGCACCACCGCCTCCCCAGAAGCGCACATCCCCGGGCTCCAGGTGAGCCACAGCGCCTGGCAGTGGCCCAGAGCCCCTCTGCGCAGGGCTGGGGGCTGAGCCACCTGCGGTGCACTTTGCAGCACCCTGCCACCTGCCCCATGCCCCCACGCCGGGCCAGGCCTCACGACAGCAGCGGGTCTGGAGAAAGCTACTGCACAGAACACAGCGGCTACCTGGCAGACGGGCCAGCCAGTGACTCCAGTTCAGGGCCCTGTCACGGCTCTTCGAGTGACTCAGTGGTCAACTGCACGGACATCAGCCTGCAGGGCATCCACGGCAGCAGTTCTACCTTCCGCAGCTCCCTGAGCAGTGACTTTGACCCCCTGGTGTACTGCAGCCCTGAAGGGGAGCGCCGGGGGGAGGAGGCTCAGCCTAGCATGGCCTCTCGGCCTCGTTCTTTGGACTCAGTGGTGCCCACAGGGGAAACCCAGGTTTCCAGCCATGTCCACTACCACCGCCACCGGCACCACCACTACAAAAAGCGTTTCCAGTGGCACGGCAGGAAGTCTGGCCCAGAAACTGGAGTCCCGCAGTCCAGGCCTGCCATTCCTCGGACACAACTCCAGCCAGAGCTGCCTTCACCCGATCCGCAAGCAGCCAGACCCAACCCAGCAGCCCCGTCAGGACAGCTCCCCAACCCACAACGGCCCAGGGCCCTCACCGAGCCAGCCCCTGGGCCAGCTGACGCCTCCAGCCCCAGCCCTGGTCCCAGCAGCCTCTTCCACTTGCAGAAGTCCAGCCTCTCTGTCCGACACACACAGAGGAAACGGCGGGGGAGTCCCTCAGAGCCCTCCCCAGCCTCTCGACCCCAGGACTTGACTGCACACCGAGTGTGCCAGAGTCTTCCCCATTATGGCCCCAGCCTGGCATATCCTTGGTCCCCAGAGGCCCACCCATTGATCTTTGGACCTCCGGGCCCGGACAGGAGGCTGCTACCAGAAACCTCAGGCCCTACTTACCCAAGTTCACAGCCGGTGTGGTTGTGTCTGACTACACGCCAGCCCCCAGGACCATACCCATCTGGGGAGGGGCCTTCCGAATGGAGTTCTGGCACCCCAGAGGGTAGGCCATGCCCTTACCCACACTGCCAGGTGCTGCCAGCCCAGCCTGGTGAGTTTTCAGGGGAAATGGGTCTGGTGGGGACAGGAGACTAGAGCTGGATATGGCAGAACGGGTGAAGTCATCCAAAGGGTTGATGGAAGCTGAGAAGGGTCCAACAGGGGTGACATTCAAAATAGTGGACAAGTGGCATAGTGTGGGATGCTGGCCCTGCCAGGTGTTGATCCTTTAGTTGCCAGGTCCTAGGGAGGTCTCAGGTGAGGTACCAGTGTGGCTGAGACACCAGAAAGTACTTGGGGTGGCTTGGGGCAGCAGCTCAATCGTGAGCGTTTCAATATTTTAAAAATTGGTACAGCTGAGCATATAGCTCAGTATTAGCTGTAAATACAAAGAAGACCAAGAACTGTTCCTTGCTCTTGAGGAAAGCATGGACAAATAGTTACTGAAAACCATAATCCCAGGCCACATGAGATCTTATAGGAGAAATAACTACAGATAACCATAATTCTGGGCTATATGAGAAGAGCTATGTGAATGATGCAAAAAGTTGTTCCCTTCTATGCATCTTTGTTAATAAGACTGACTTCATTTTCTTGGGGACTCAGTGCATCCCTATTACTGTATTGCAGCCAATGGTGATAATGTAAATCCTTGACTTTAACTGGGTGTTTATTTGCTCAAATCCTCCTCTTCCTCTTCCGGATCCCCCAACCCCTACTCTTCCCCATCTTTTCCCATTGGGTGGATGACACAGCTCTTTGCCTACAGCCATCACTAGGAGGACCCCTCTCTCTTCAAAGGTCCTGAAATATAAGACTTCGGGGTCTGGGAATCCTACAGGCAGGACCTGAGAGCTGCTATCATCCATCCATTCATTTCTTCCTTCCATTTTTCTTTCTGCGTTGTATGCTTGCTGTGTGCTAGGTTCCAGGCTCTGAGGACATGGAACTTGTCAACCAGGAGACCCAGGTCTGTGGAGAGATAGGCATGCAAGCTGTTATAGTATAGAAAACAATTGCTTCCATAGGGCCATGTAATGCAGATCTGGCCACGTGTTTTATGGTTCCTTTTGAATCCTGTCATGTGTATACTTCCATTGCTGCCGGTGCCAGACTGCTACCTCCCCTCTCTCTCTCAAACTCGTAACTGGTTTCAGTGCCTCCCTTTCCCCTGCTCTTCAGATCTAATCCACGCCAGGTTCTGTTAACCATGTCTCCACTAGCTTTACCATATTCTCCTCCAGTACTGATGGCCCCTGTCCATGTCTTAGGTGCAGCCTACAGATCGGGGCGGAAGCCTCCTGGCTCCTCCCTTCCCTCTCACAGGGCCTGAAGGCCGCGCACTGCACGTCAGGGTCGTGTCCTGCAGGGCCACGCAGCACCGTGATCCTGCTCACCTACCCTCCATTCTGCTGCCGGCGTCATCCTCCTCAAACAAACTCTCTAGACATCTTCAAATGTTCTGTTTTGTTCAGAGTAAAGAAAAATCCAACCTGGTTTGGCCTTCAAGGCCCTAGTACCAGCTAGCCCCCATCTTCCTTCCCAACCTTATTTTCCATTCTTCACCTTCCCTTCCCCTGCTCCAAGCTTTAGCCAAACTAGGTAAACACTTCCTGCAGTTTCTGCAGCCCAGAAGGTTCTGCTGCCTTCCTGTTCCCATAAATCTAATTCTTCCCTATTCCTGCAGGACCAGCTCATTTGTCTCCACTTTCAGGAAGCCCTTCTTGATGCTCCACTTGGACATGATCTTTCTCCTTCCGTGATTCATCTCTTATGACCCCAGGCCTGCCCCCAGTGGCATAATTGCCACTTACGTGCACACCTTTTCTCCTACAAGGTTGTCAGGTCCCTGCTTAGTCTTTTTGGTCTTCTGTTTGGCACATGGTAGCAGGCCAGATCCACAAGTGCTTAATAAATATTTACTGGGCGAATGAATGAATAGTAAGTATTGGTAACACACTGGTTGCTATCTATGTATCTCTTTCTCTAGATTCGTTTTTCTCTCCCCTGTGTCCCAACGGGGGCCCCTCTCAGCTTTCAGTCTGATCACCCTTCTGGACCCATTCCCTGCTCCTGCCTCTCTGTAGTTCCCTCCCAGCCATACTCTCTTGCCAGTGGAACAAGCAGAAGACTGGCCTGACCCTCAGTGACCTCTTTCCTCCTCTCTCTCTAAATGCAGGCTCAGAAGAGGAGCTCGAGGAGCTGTGTGAACAGGCCGTGTGAGGTGTTCAGGTCAAGCTCCAACCAAGAGTGCTCGCCAGACGACTCAGGGCCCTACCTGGCACAGAGTCCTGCTCCGGAGAAAAGAAAGGACCTCAGAAAACACCCCTCTTCTTTGCCATACTTCCTGGAGCCACTGGCAGAGGGGTGGTGATGGTGGGCGGCAGGAGGTGCTGTCTTCTGCTCCCAGCTCCAGACCTTGTCTGCAGAACCATCTGCAGTGCAGCAAGCCTGTGTCCAGCCAGGCAACCAGCTACCACTTGTGCGGGTTGGCCCCCCTGCAGGCTGGGACTTTTTGAGAGCAGGAAGCTAGGTACGGGTACATAGGTGTTATAAAGGTGGTGCTCCTTCCCCAGCCCCAGCAGGTCTCCTCTCCCTCATTCCAAGCCTCATGTTCATACCAGCAAACGGGTCCAGCTGAATGCATGACCCTTCTCACCTCCTTCCTTGGGAGAGTCCTGCACACCGGCTTTGGCTCCTCCTTGGTAAGGCTGCTGCATCAGCGGCAACCCTGGTTTTTATCATTTTCCTTCTTTGCGAAAAGATCAGGAGCATAGGTGAGCCCTGAGCGCTAAAAAGGGGGGCTTTGCAGCTTCACCAGGCAGGGCCTCCCCTGGTGCATAAGGGAGGATGTTTTTCCCTCCTTGTCCGTACTTGTCAGATCCACTATATTAAGTCAGAGGGGAAGCCAGGGTGTGCAGTTCTGTCCCTGAGGTGGTACAGCACCTTGAAGAAACTGGGTCGAAGCCTCTGATCGTCAAACTCCCTTGTCACTCCAGCAGCCTCAGTTCCTCTGGGGGTCGGGGTGAGGGTAGTGGGAAGGGAATAGCTCTTCCTTGGGGACGGCCTATCTCAAAGTCCCAAAGTAGGCGGAAAGAAGAGGATTTCTGCTGGACTTTATTTAGGAAGAGGAAGGAAGGAATGAAGGTAGAAAAGGCAAAATTACAGCTGAACAAGGAAGTTTTCTCTGGGCGTTTTCTCTCAGACCAGGGATAGGGAACGGGAGAACAAAGGAGAGGTAATATGGGGCCCTTGGGATTAGATGGCCCAGAGGCCCGGCTTCCCAGTATAAGCCATGCAGGCCAGAGACACACAGGAAGGAGTGGAGTTGGAGCAGGAAGCCTGGCCTGGGCAGCTGGTATCGAGTGGGCAAGGGCTGAGGGGCCTCCTCAGGGTGACATGCACCCCAGGGCAGTTGGACCATTGCTGGCCCCTCAGGCATTATCCCATTTGGAATGTGAATGTGGGAGCAAAGTGGGCACAGGACCCCACCTGGGAATCTTCTTCCCTCAAAGTCAGTGGGGAACTAGCACCTAGGCACCCACGTGGGTATTTATATCTAAACAGACAGAAAGACGCTTGAATCAGGCACTATGTTGAGAAATGTATTTATTTGCTAATATATTTATCCATAAATTCGATCTGGTCTCGTCGTTTTCTTCTGTCATGACTGTCACTCAGGTAACAACTTTGTGTTCTACGTGGGCAAAGATAAATTATTCCTGATATCAGAGGCTAGGCTCTGATTTATGAAAGGACAGAGTACAGTGGTGGGCTTGGCTTGTAAGCCCCTAAAAGTGTGGTTTAGTGAGATCAGGGAAAGAGAAAGCATGACTGGATTCTCATTGTGGTTCAGTGCGTTATCTGTACTATTATTGTACTGTTTACTTCACACTCTATAATGCTTCAGTGACTTTCTTTGTGACCCTGGGCAAATACTCAGATATATTTGAGTATACTCAAATACCCTGGTGCCTTTTTCCACCCATGAAATGGGCCCACTTCACGGAGTTGTTAGAGAGCTCCCGTGAGACAACAGAGTGAACTGTGTTCCAAGGTAGAAAGTATGCAGTGATAGAGAACATGCTAACCCCAGTCACAGAGCCCATCTGAGCACGACATGGCACGGGCACCAGCAGCAGACCGGTCTTGAAGAAGCTCAGTTTCAATTTAGGAGGCCTGCTTGGGAAGATAGAGCAGCAGGGCCTGGAACTATTTATATCCCAAAGCTCCAATTCAGATAAACACAAATGACTGTCCTCTGCCTACACACGAGGCTATTGTGAGGATCAACAGACCTGGTGCTACTGTAGGTATGAAGAATTCCACAGGGCCTGGAGAGGCCTTTGCTCTCCTCCTCACAAAGCACATTTTCCCTTTCTGCTTCTCCAGGAAAGGTATGTTAGAGGTGGTCGTTGTCTGGTGCCCAGTTCTGAACCAGAGAGAAAGGCATTTAGCATCCCATAGGGTGAAATTTAAAAAAAAACCAAAAACGACACAATCTCCTACAGATGATCTGAAGTAAAGGAACTGTATCTAAATGCTAAAAGCTGCACAAAGCGTAAATTATCAGCTGGAACGTGGAAACATACATAAAGAGCTTTTAGAAATAATTAAATATGCATTTTTCTGGCCTTCCGCTCACCGGCCAGCGTTCCTGTGGACGCAAATGGAAACCCAATCACGTTCCCTCCCTGTTAAGGAGGGGGGCGGCCCCTGGATTTCTTTTCGTCTCTGCAGAGATAATCCACAGGGAGACAGTGGACTCGCTGGCCCTGCGCTTTTGAGACGGGAAGACAAAAAAGAATCTCCGCTGTCATCCAGGATCCTTCAGGGGACCGGCAGCCCGGTGCCAGCGGCCTAGATCAAATGGTCCGCGCGCCGTGATTCCGCCCGGGTCGCGGCGCGCTCCCGCGCAGGCGCCAACCGCGCCGCACCTCCCCCACGGGCCCCGCCCACAGGCCCAACGGCCGCCCAGCCTCGCCCTCGCGCCGGCCCAGGTGGCGGGGGCGCGCGCCGGCCCAGGTGACTCCCGGCCGGCCCCGCCTCCTGGCGGGAGAAACCATCTCCTAAGGCGGGGGGAGAGGCGGGGCCGGCGGCCTCCCGCGCCGGAAGAGGAAGTCTGGGGCACCGGAAGTGCGGGCATTCTGGGTAATTTGCTATTTACTTCCTGCGAGAGAAGGTTGTGGCTCTTTCATTCGCTGTTCTTCCGTGGGAGAAGATGGCCCTGGAGACGGTGCCGAAAGACCTGCGGCATCTGCGGGCTTGTTTGCTGTGTTCGCTGGTCAAGGTGTCTGTGGGCGACCTGGTTGTACGGGCGATGGGGGACCAAGCTGGGGGAAAGTTGGGTGGAACAGGGCTACGGGAACAGTGAAGAGAGAAGTCAGGTCCAGGACACAGGAGGTGGCAGGGGAACGTGGGAAGCAGCAGGAGGCCATCGTTTAAGTCGGTAGGAACGCAGGCAAGTCTTGCAGCCGTGGGCATGGGCGTTCTCACATGCCTTTGCAACTTCAGCTCTCAGCACAGGCCTGACCCTTTACAGACGTTCAGTGAACTTCTGTTGGAGCCGAAGGACATTAGGAATTGGAGGAGGGTGGGGATCTGCAGCTGAGGGAAGGACATTAGGAATTGGAGGAGGGTGGGGATCTGCAGCTGAGGGAGTAGTCGGAGAAGGTACCTGACCCCAAGGAGATTTAGGGAAAGGAATAGGTAAAACGCAATTGGGAACAAGAGAAGGATTGTGAGAGTGGAACTTAGGAAAGGGGCTGTAGGAATGGTGGGTGGGGGACCTGATGAGACAGAACCAACATAGGGAGTCTTGTACTTGACCAGGTAAAAGTATGGAGAAAGCTGTTTTTTCTTTTCGCCTTGTTCATGCTCACCTCTCTCCTTTTTTCCCCCTCCCAGACTATAGACCAGTTTGAATATGATGGCTGTGACAATTGTGATGCATACCTTCAGATGAAGGGTAACCGAGAGATGGTATATGACTGCACCAGCTCTTCCTTTGATGGGTAAGCCCTTTAGATTGCTGCATTCATTCTTTTACATTACCCGCATCCCACCAAGTAAATGTGGACAGACTCTTGAGACCCTAATCCTAGTTGGTCTCAAAGTTATTTTGAGACACACTAGTCCTATGCTGTCCAGTACAGTAGCCACTAGCCATGTGTGGCATTGAGTACCTGAAATGTGGCTAGTCCAAATTGAGATATGCTTACCTGTAATATGTACACTGGATTTCAAAGACTCAGCACAAGGAAAAAGAATGTAAAATGTCTTGACTTTTTTTGTTTTAATCACATGCCAGAATAATAATACTTTGAATATGTTGGGTTAAATGAAATATATTATTGAAGTTAATTTCACCTTTTGTCTTTACTCCTTTAACATGGCTACAGAAAATTTTAAAAATGACTTGCATGGCTTTCATTATATTTCCACTGGACAGGTCTTCACTAGACTATTAGCTCATTGCTGATAGGGACTGTTTATGTCATGCACCATGACCTGGCATAGGGCCTGGAAGGTGGTGGATACTTAATACACATTTGTTGAATGTATGAAGATCCTTTTTGAAAATGAAGGGTAAATTTTGGCCCCAAAGCTGATGCTTTTAGATATCTCTAAGAGGCCCTAAGAGAAAAGTTTTCCCTTGGTGAGATTGCCCAGTGGGGGGAAGGGGAATGAGAGAAGTGTAAGTGGCTAGGTCTCAATTTTCCTTCCCCAAGGGAGGAGCTAGAGGGCAGTATTCTTTGGGGGTTAAGTTTCTTTTGGTTTCTAGGCCAATTAAGGGTCTACATGCAAACTGGGCCCAAACCAGTGCTTGCTAAAGTTCCTTCAAGGTGGACCAACTTCATTCCTCCTTTGTTTGCCTTTAAGGAAGAGTAAAGGATTGAGCAAAACAGATGTTGTCATGGAACCTTTACTTCGTACATATGTACACATGCGTGTGCACACTCAGATACTCCAGTTCTTTCATTCGTTAGCACTGTTACCATCCAGTGCTAACAAATGAATGGACTCCCATCTGTGGCTGCTGTGAGAGACAGCAAGAGTTACACAATGAGATACTTAAAAGTAAGAGAGACACTGTGTAAAGTTTCATATGTTAGGATTTTGGGTTTTTTTTGTTTAAAATCTGGTAAAATATACATAAAATTTTTTTGCCATTTTTAAGTGTAGAATTCATTCAACGGCATTAAATATATTCATATTTTTGTGCAACTATTACCACCATCTATCTCCAGAACTTTTTTTTTTTTCTTTTGCCACACTAGGGATCAAACTTGCGCCCCCTGCATTGGAAGGGTGGAATGTTAACCACTGGACCGCCAGGGAAGTCCCTCTGGAACTTTTTTCATCTTCTCATTTCCTCCTCCCCGCAGCCCCTGGCAACCACCATTTTACTTTCCCTGTGAATTTGATTAGTCTAGGTACTTCCTGTAAGTGGAATCGTACAATATTTGTCCTTTTGTGATTGGCTCATTTCACGTAGCATAATGTCTTAAAGGTTTATCCATATTGTAGCATGTGTCAGAATTTCCTTTTTAAGCTTAATAATATCCCATTTTATGTATATACCAAATTTTATTTATCTGTGCATCTATTGATGGACACGTGGATTGCTTCTACCTTTTGGCTGTTAGGAATAATGCTACCATGAACATGGCTTTACAAATACCTGTTCAGGTCCCTGCTTTCACGTCTTTGGGGTATATATCCAGAAGTGGAATTGCTGGATTATTCTATGTTTAACATTTTGAGGAACTGCGATACTGTTTTCTATAGCAGCAGCATTTTACATTCCCACCAGCAGAGTACAAGGGTTCCAGTTTCGCCACATCCTTGTCAGCACTTGTTACTTTCTTTTTTGTTTTGTTTTTGATAATAGCTGTCCTGTTGGGTGTGAAGTGGTATCTTATTATGGTTTTGATTTGCATTTCCTTAATGATTAATGATGTTGAGCATTTTTTCATGTGCTTATTGGCCATTTATATATCTTCTTTGGCAAAAAGTCTCTTCAAATATAATTCAGTTATAAAAACTTGGAAATAACTACAGCTTCTAAGCAAGAAGTGTCTGAGGACTCCATCTTTGGGCCACGGTTCTGGGTTTTACGTTAAGTGACAACTCTGATATTGTTAGTGTCTTACTAAAGGATTGTCAGAGAGTTCTGAAGCATGCTATGTTCAATTAAAAAACAAAAGGTTATGACCATTTATCAGAGCCTGGGCATAATAGCTGCACGTGTCCAGGTTAAGCTGTCATTGTCTTCGAGTTCCTTAAGAGTTGAGTTGATGATGAGAACTGAGCAAGTAGAGTTTTTTTCCCATTTTTGAATGAGGTTTTTGGTTTTTTGTTGTTGAGCTGTAGGAGTTATTTATGTATTCTGGGGCATATTAGGATTTGAAGAGTGAGTATATCAAAGGCTAAAGGAGATCAGAGGAGGGCTTGATGAACTCAGCCAGAAGTGGAGGAGATAGCATATGAGTCAGGCTCTTAATTAAGGAAAGAAGTACAGGATTTTTGAGGAGGTTGAGATGAGAGAAAGGTAGAAAAAGCATTCTAAACAAAGGGACTGACCTGAGCAAAGGCATGGGGTGGGAAAACCAGGGTATGTTTGGAGAATGGTGGGAATTCTGTTTAGGTTAAATCATAAGGTTGGATAACAGACACTGTAAGGCTGGAAGGATAGATTGTGAAGGACAGAGGAGAATATACTTTTGGTGAGGAGAACAGCCTGCATACGTGCCTACCCCAGGTTGGTCTGCCAGGCCAGGGCAAGTATTACCCTACCTGCCACCCCTGGAGGTGGGGTCAGTTCCACTCAAAGCATATGGCTGAGAATGTAGGATTTGGATGGGGAGGGAGGCTTCCCAAATAAGAATCCAGGATTGCTACCAAGAGAAGGGGGAATGGATACTGAGGAGGCAGTCAACAAACACCAGTGCCTAGTACAGATCTGTCACAGGAGGCAATCAGTAAGTATTTGATCGAATGGGGGAATGACAAAAGTGACCTCTGTAGCTTCTTTTTTTTTTTTTTTAATTGGGATATAGTGACCTCTGTAGCTTCTGAAAGCACCTGAAGCTTACCTGTCATGCTCAGTAGCAGGCTCTGGCCCTTGCTTAGCCTCTGTTGCCTGTGCTCTGGGATTAGAGCTACCCTGAGAAGAATGATTAGGATAATAAAGGAGAGCTAATGTTTACTTAGCACCTACTCTGTGCTAGGGTTTTTCATGTATTAGCTCAACCTTCTAGTTTCACCTTATTGATGAAATTCTGAGGGAGGTCTCCATACGTGTGTCAGGCTGTACAGCTCATTAAAGGCAGAGCTTGCTTAAGTCTAACTTGTTTCTAGTAAGAGGACCCATTGTTTTGACTCACCCTCCCCTTTGCACTAGGCTCCAGTGCTCAGTGGTTGTGTTGGTTGTAATCAGTAATGCTATCTACCTCAAAAGCTGTCCCATTTCCCAGGGAATCGGTAGGCGAAGGATGCTTTTGAGCATGGCGAGATAGTCTTTGGGGGATGATGACTGACCTGTGAGTGGTGGGCCAGGGACATAAGTGCAAAGGACCTTTGTCAGTACTAGCTCTGAGTCAGTCCCTTCCCAGCACTAGAAGTTAGTTTCCCCAGCTTTCTGGTAGAAACTCAATACTTGGCTTTTTCCTAGGTTTCCTCTCCCAGAACTGTTGTGCTGGCTGGGAACAGAGTAAAGCAGGGGAGGGGGCAGTTCCCTTGGTCTCTCTGTTCTCTAGTAGAGGCAACTCAGGCTGACTCTCTGTTTCTTTCCCCTTTCTAGAATCATTGCGATGATGAGTCCAGAGGACAGCTGGGTCTCCAAGTGGCAGCGAGTCAGTAAGTGTCTCCCTTTCTCTTTATCTTGGCCTGGTTGTGTTGTCAGGGCCAGGGTGCGGGTGGGGGAGTCTTCAATCAGTGGGTAGGTGGCCCCAGAGTGAGAACGATGGGGTTGGAGGAAAGCCAAGGAAAGTGTCCTGTGTCCTGTCATTTAACACTTAGAGCCAAAAGAAGTGATTGCTCTTCTCTGGGAGTTGGCGGCATTTCTTTCATTTTTAGCTTAAGCTTCCATTTGGTCTTTAGTTGTAACTCACTCTTAAACTGCAGTCTCTTTTCTTCTCTTTCAGGTAACTTTAAGCCAGGTGTGTATGCAGTGTCAGTCACTGGTCGCCTGCCCCAAGGTAATAATAATCATAGTAATGGCCAGTGTTCATTTACTGCGCCAAGCTCTATGGAAGTTTCTTATGTGAATTAATGCCAGTCCTCACAACTCTATGAGGGAAAGCAAATCTCAGAGAGGCTAAATAACTTGTCCAAGGTCACCCAGCTAGTAAGTAACAAGCCAGAATTTGGGGACCCAGGCATCCTGGCTCTAGAACCCTTGCTTTTGACAACTACAATGTGTCTCTCTTTTTCTTCTCATTCTTAACCAAGTCATTGCCAAGCACTTGCCTGGATCTTCAAGGGTGACAAGTCAACCACGCAGTTCGGTTGATGAGCAGTCCAGGAACTCCAGTTTGCTTAGAGCACGCCACCCCTTCCCCTCACCAAGTGGTACCCGAGGGACCTTTCTTATCTTCTGGAGTCTTCTTCCCTCACAGAGCTGTTTCTTTTCATGCTGCAGGAATTGTGCGGGAGCTGAAGAGTCGAGGAGTGGCCTACAAATCCAGAGACACAGCCATAAAGACCTAGCAAGATGCACGGCCGCCAGCGTCTTTGCTCCTCGTCTCTGCCTCTGCTTATTTTTTGTTGTGAAACTAAATGGGCAGAACTTCAAATATGTGCCGCCCTCCGATTCTGAGATTCAGCAGACTGTTGAGAGAGCAGCACAGTGTGTCCCTGGGCCATTTTACCTTCTCTGGACTGCTGTGGGGTGGGAGTGGTTTGGGTTGGTGGATTAGCGGAGACTGAATTCACGGGGAGTAGGATGCTGGCCTTGCTACCCACAGCCCGGGGCTGCGCCCTTGCGCATGGGCAGGACTCTTGGTCAGATGCCAGCAAACATGAACCCCTAGGAATGCTCTGAAGCCCGTAACAGATGCCTTGCCTCCCTCTTCCTTTGTCTTAACTGGGCACAGTAAGAACTCGTTGCCCAGTAAGCATCTTCCCAGAGCAGCAGAGGCCCTTCTGCTCCTCTTTATCTGTCTCTGAGCCTCCAGGATTGTAGCCTTTCTAGTGAGCTTCCCTGGGTCTCAGCGGTCTGCTGTCCTGAGTCTAGGCAACCCCGTCAGCCTGGTAGTCCTGGTGTCTGGTGGTTGCAGCCTGCTGCCCTCTAGACCTGGCGCAGCAGGTGTCCCTTGAAGAAATCCTGAGGCTTCTTCGTATTACTTGCCCTTGACCATGTTTAAAACCTTTTTTTTCCTTCTTTGTTTTCTTCTTTTTTCTATTCTTCCTATACCTTAGGCCCGCCAGTGACGCCCATGACCCGCCCCTCCCCTACTTTCCTGCGTTTCCCTAACTGGAGACCCTCAGGTTGCTGCTGGGTCTTGGTCTGGCAAGTTCGTGCCTCTCCTTTTCTCTCTGGCCTAGTAAGAGGGCCTTGAGTGATGTCACGGTATTGGCCAAGGTGAGTTATTTGTTTTGGAATTAAATATTTACCATAAATTCTCATTTACTTAAATTTCCACAGAAATTCCTGTTAAGTGTCCCCATTTTTATTTCCCTAAGTTTCTTGTTCCCCATCTGCAAAACGAAAGTGATTACATCCTGTTTACCTCAGGATTTTTGTGATTATAAAAATAAAGCAATGTGAAAATTCTGTAACTTAAGTTTTATAAAAGGTAAAACTCATTTGCTCTCCTTTATCAGTCATTCTTCAGTATATGCAGCACGTATACATACAATCCGCCAAAACAGTGGGGGAAGTGCCTGGAACGGCGCGCAGGCGGAGCTCTGACTCGGGCACGGGCGCCTGCGCTGGGGCTTTTGGCGTCTTAGCCGCCTGGTGTTGCTAGCGAGTCAGTGTCTCCTGTTACCTGTGACCTGCACGGTGTGGGAAGGAGGCAGAGATGCTCTGCCCCTCCGGTGACCCTCCCAGGCCCAGGGGAGGAAGCTGGGACTGGCGCAGGCGCTCGTGTCACCACTCACGGGTCCTGTCAAACCAGAACCGTTGTCTCTGACGCCTTCAAGCCCAGGGAGGGTCTGTTAACCCCAGTCCCAACTGAGCTTTTCCAGGACTTTCCCAGCGCGGCACGCTGAGCTCCAGGGGTGGCGGTTTGTGTCGTTCAGTTTCAATCCGAAAGAAGCCTTGGGAAACAACCCCACCGGGCCAGAGTTTACGTCCCGGAGGGAAGACGTGGGTGTTAGCAAGAGTGCCGGGGCCCCGCAGCCGACACCCAACTTTCACTGGCTTCCTCAGAAAGCCCCTTGGAAATCCCCAGCCGCCGTCCCGCGCGTCTGACCCGGACGTGGCTGCTCGGCGACAATGGAAACAGTTGCGGGGGGCGGGGACAAGAGGGGCTGTGCGCAGATAACCACACTCAGGCCGCCTCAGCCCCACACCCGGCGGCGCCCCAACTGTCAGCCTCGCCGGAAGCGGAAGACAGGCTCTGGCGGCTGTGGGGGAGGGCGGCCGGCCGCAGTGCCCGGGTCTCAGGCTCCGTGCGCCCCGCCGCCTCTGCCGGGCGCTTGGCGGTCCAGACGGCCGCCGAGGCGCTGGAGTCCTGTCCCCTGCGGGGAACCCCGAGAAGCTGAAGCACGGACCGTTGCCTCTCTCCCCGCGAGTGAGCGGCGCTGTGGGCGAGGGGAGGTTTCGGGCGCCGGCGTCCCCGTGCATGAGGGCTGCGCCCCGCCTGGAAGCCCGTCGAAGTCTCAGCCCCATTGTGACTGCTGAGGTCCCACATCTGCCCGAAGCTCTCAGTCTCCTGCGTAGTAGTCTGGCTTCTCTCGTTGAGCAAGGCGAGGCTCTCCCCGGTTCAACAAGGGCAGACTCAGGTCACAAACAGTAGTGGCCCGGCTGCCTTCCCCCTGCCTGCCTGTTCCTCATTCTTCACCCGCTGCCCCCCACAGGCCGTGGGGTTAGGGTCTCCCCCAAACGGAGGGGCTAAGCGGCAGTGCGTGCAGCCTCCAGCCCAAAGCAGGGGTTGGTAGCTGATAGAACAAGGGTCAGAACATTCTGGTCTTGGAGGGAGCGGTTCTCCCAAGAGTAATGGGACGGGCTGGTGAGGGCCTAAACTCAGGCTGGGCTCTTCAGGTTTAGGGACTGAGGCCTCACTCCTCCGGCATGGCCATTGCCTTCATGGTGCCAGCCTGTCTATAACCTGCTGTTAATTCTCAAGTCCCCTTCCTGACACCTGGGGTGTGTGTGTGTAAAAGAGACAGGTAGAAAATGTTTAAGAACAGACTAATAACATCTCACTTTGTCTGGAAGTCTGGTTCATGCTTGGTATCCGTAAAGCCTTTCATTTAAATAGCATTTTACAAGTCGACAAGGGGGCTTTCACATCCATTATCTTATTTGATCCCCAAAAGCCCCTGTGCCAAAGTTAACATCCTTAGGTAATGATGCAGAGGCTGAGGCTCAAAGAGTTAAAGCGACTTGGCCATGATCAAGTAGTGGAGGCTTAGCTCAAGACATGCCTTGCCCACCTCCGGTTTAGGGCTGCGTTCTGACATAGTTCTCCCCAAACGCAGCAGCTTTGCTCCCTTCATGATTTTTCCACAGAACCAGCAAGCTGCATGTGCCTGCGCACTGAGCCGCCCCAACCCCCCTACTCCCACCACCTACAATCGCTAGGTCTCAAGTCTAAAACTAGCCGGAGAGGGGGAGGCAGAGTGGGGAAATGGCCAGAGAGGAGAAACTCGGGATTTACTCAAGGATCCCTGTGCAGAGCATCGGGAAACTGGTCCAGTCCTCCAATTCCTGCCTGGCTGCATCTTCTGTTCCATTCCATCAGCTCTTGGGTACCTGCTGGCCTGTGCCAGGTCTCTCCAACCTCTCCTGCTTTTTTTCTACTCGCCACCTTCCTCCACCTGCAGCCCAGCTATGGCCCCTTCACACTCCACTGGAACTAGCGGCAGTGTCCCTGTCTCTCAGCCCTGCTGCTTCCACCACCCACTAGCCCTGACTTTTCTAAGTCACTTTACTTCTCTAAAAGAAGTTTCCTCTTCAAAAAAAATGCAGTTGACAAAACTCTGGTGTTAGTTGACAGGATAGTGGTTACTTGTGAAAGGTGGGGTGGAGAAGGGCATGAGGGGCCCCTGGTTATGGTCTGCTTTTGATCTGGATGCTAGTTACATAGGTCGATTCACTTTCTGGAGATTTACTGAGTTATACACTCACGATTTGTTCCCTTTTCTGTTTGTCCGTTATACCTGAAATAAAAAGTTCGCTTAAAAATGCAGTTGGCAGTTCTTGTCTTAGGATAGTTTTGAGAATCAAATACAGTCATTTAGGTAAAAGCAGTTTGAAAGCTGTAAACTACTAAGTCTATCTAAGAGATTGTCATTCAAAGTTGTCCCCCTCTAGATAAGTTCTAGGTAAGAAGGTCATCACTCTAGCCTTCTTGGGCAATAGATGTTCAAATATATCTATCATTGGCAAATATATCAAAACTGAAACATTTTTCTTCAAGCACCATGGCTTTTTATCTTAATCTCTCTTTCTGTTCTTTCATTTTTATGACCTAAGTTTTATTTATTTTTTTAATATATACTTCCTTTCTATTCGGCTATGAGATAGTGAATGCGATTTAACCTCTACTTGGCTTAAAGTCATTGTTATAAAACCTCCATTTTTGTATCATGTGGTGAAATGGTTCTGGGACTAATTATTTCTCTACCTCTTAGATTCATGTCAGCCTGTCAGCTGTCACTTCTGCTGCTCATGTGTGGCTGTCCCCCTTCCGGTCTTGTCTGAACCAGGAGATTAGCGATGCTGGTAAAAACTGCTGTTGGGTGAGCCAGTAAGTCTTGGACTGAGGAAGAAAGCACATGGCTGTCTGCCTGGGCCTTGGGGCTCAGAGGCCTTCACCATTGGGAAGGGGAGGTCTGGAGTGTCGGGGCAGAGGAAAGAGTGAAGGCAGACCCTGCAGAGAATGCAAGGGCTGGGAGAGTCATGACTTAGGCCAGCCCCTCACTTGATGGGTGAGAAAACTGAGCCCCAGAGTCAGGGGTCAGCCTGCCCTCAAGAGGGGGTCACTGCTACTTTGTATGTCCTCCACTGCCTGGCTTAGCGCCTTTTGCCTACAGATGCTTGTGTTTCTCTTCGCTTTTAGACCCCAGGAAGCGGGAACTGAGTGCAGAGAAAACTCTGCCCTGGGCTGCTGGCTCCTACATGCCAGATCCTCTGAGAATATGAGAGAAAACGTCTCCCCTCTAGACCTTGGCATTCCTAGTCTCAACACTCCCCCCGAAGTGGAGGGCAGGCATTACGGGGTCACGGACAGAGGACTTGAGGCCCAGGGGTCCGTCCCACAGCAGAGGGAGGCTTGTGCCTCTTAGAAGTCAGGGAGCCGGAAGGCCCCGTTTCAAGACCCTGTGCTGCTTCCTGCCTGTGCTCTCTCCTTCCTCCATACTGAGTCTCGTGCTCCAGAGAGAACTTGGGGGAAGATAAGGAACAGCTTCAGATGCCAGGGTGGGGAGACCCCAGCTTCCATCCAAAATGGAGCCCTCATTCCTTCGTCCCCAAACCCAGCAACTGCCACCCTTTCAACCCCTCCCCCAAGCCCGGAAAATACCTGGAAGGAAGTGAGTGCTCTGGGCCACTAGCCGGAAGAGGGGGTTTAACTGTCACCTGGTCCCTGGGGGCTTGAGTGGCGGAGGGCAGAGGGGAAAATGCAAATCCATGCTTGGGAGAGAGAAGAACTGCACGGAGAGGAAGAGGGTGGCAGCCAAGGCCCAGCCTTCCTCTGGGGCTTGTGGGCCCAGCAGGCGCTGGGGAGGCCTGAGGCAAGGGAGTGATCACAGGCCCTGGGAGAAGCCAGCAGCTGCCCCCACCCCCACCCCCGCCCCATGCAGGCAGCTGCCGTCGTCGTCGGGGCACTGGCACTTTCTCTGGGCAGCCGAGTAGACTCACTTCCTCAGCCCTGCACCTCCGGGGAGCAGGGAGATGGGGCGGGGTCTGGAGTTCCATGGAGCCAGGCGGGAAGATGAGAAGATGGGGGAAGTCGAGGTGGGCGCTTTGCATCACATTTCCCTGACTGAGTCTGAGGAAAGCGTGTCTGTTGCTTCTGCAGCAGGAGGGACTAAGCTTAGACTGGAAGGACCCCTCTGGCCTCCGCACCACTCCTCCCCCTACCAGAGGCCAGAACTGGGAACCACGTGGTGTCCCTGCAAAGGGATCTTTCACAGCCACTGGGAGGCAAGAGTAGAGCGAGAAGCAGCCCTTGGGCTAGTGCTTCCACGATAATAATTTGTTATATCAGTATGACAATTACCAGGTTCAAAAACTGGCCACCTCCATTATTGCATCTGATCCTCAGTGCCATCCTGTGGGGCATTATTTCCCTTTCACAGATGAGAAAACTGAGTTTCAGTTACATCATTTGCCCAAGGTCAGCGGCCAGGCAAGTCTGGACTGGTGTTTCGGCCCAGCCATCCCTTATGGCGTCCCTTCGGTTCCGCTGTGGCAGCTGGGGATCCAGGGCCCATAACTGGGGCAGGGGTGAGAGCTAGTTCTTCCTTTTGCCCCCTTGACCCCCGCCTGCAGGTGGGGCTCTTGGGGGTCGGGTCTGCCATCTGCAGCGCTAAGGACTTTGGGGATGAAGGTCTCAGCAACTCCTCGTGCTCACTCACCCTTGGACCCTTCCTGGAGGACCTGGGCCTCTGGCCCCGTCCCCTCTCCCGTTTTGCCCCCGGACTCTCACCAGCACCACCCCCCCCAGCCGCGGCCCCAGGACGCAGCTGCCCGTGCCCCATTGGCCGGCCTGGGAGCATTTGCCCTTATTTGGCCAGGCCGCTCCAGGCCGCCTCCACCCCCAGCCCAGCCCAGGCAGGCTTGTCTCTCTCACTTCGTCTTTTTGAGGTTTGGCTATGGGGCCCTGGCGGGCATCGCTTCAAACGCACTTTCTGGTTGAGTCACTTTTTAACGGCTCCAGTGCTGGGAGCTGCTGTGGCTGCTGCTGCACAAGTGGCCCCCAGCCTTCGTGGCCCCAGCCTTCGTGGCCCCAGCCTTCGTGGCCTTCAGCCTTCCTGGCCACCTCCCCCACCTGACTGCCTTAATGGGCTCCGAGGGAAGGAGCTGGGGCGGCCCTTCACTGCTGGGTTCTGCAGACCACTTGGTTACCCATTTAGACACCTCTGCTGCCCCCACCCACAAGCCTGGGGCCTGGGAAGTCTGCCCTGAGCTCCTCCCACTGCTTTTTCCAACCCCCTTCTCCAACTGGGCTTGTGAGCAGACAAGGCTGCATCTCCACTGTCTGCTGAGTATCCACAATGAGGTCCGCCAGGCCTGGTCCTCTGGGGGACTTTGGACTGAGTCCCTTAGGGAAAAAGAAATGGGTTGCAGGCTGTTGGCTGATTTTCAGGAGGGTGAAACTTAACCTCACTGAGTTTCCGTTTCCTCATCTCTGAGATGGGGATACCATCGTTTACATCACTGGGTCAGCATGATGATCAAACGAGGTTTCATAAAGTCCTCTAGACGCCTTGGCTTCTGTCCTTCCCCACCCCACCCCAGCTCAGCATGTAGAACATGGAGGTGAATAAAGAAACAGCTCAGGGTAGTTCACGGAGCAGTCCTCACATTGCTCTCTGTTCTTTCCACCCCTCACCTTCTGCTTTTCCAGGTGCCCCTGGGATGTGAGGACTGCTGTGGAGGGCAGGATGCAGCAGGATGCTGGCAGATAGACAGAGGCATCCCCCAGCCCTTTGTCCCTGTTCCCAGCCAAGATGAGGGGCAGATTCTACTGGAGATCTCTTCCCAGCCACCTGCCTTCTCTGAGCTATGGGAGGTCTGCCCTTGAGCCCGCTGGGGAAATCCATGGGAAGGTCTTGGAACATAGGCCTTGCTGCTTCCTCCTCCAAGATCCTTGGGGCCCCTTGCTCTTGGGGACTTCCTGACTACAAACAGGTCCTTTGGTCAAACTCCTCTTCAGTTTTATAGATGAAGAAGTAAGGGCTGGGAGCTGGGGGAGCAGATCCAAAGTTACACTGTAAATAGCTGTAGGGTGGGGACTGGACTCCTAGTCTCCTACCTCCTAGTTTTGCCCTCTGTTTCGTGGTCCTGATGTTGGGGGTAGGTGGTTAGGCTGATGAGAGATCATAGTGGGTTCCAGGCAGGGATGACCTGACTTGGTCCCACTCTTGGGGGACACACACATACACACACACGAGTTTATTTGTAGCATTAAAACTGGAGCAGGTGCAGCTCTGCAACTTAAACCAGGCAAATTTGTACCTTTGTGTGGAGGGAGCCAAGAGGGAGTTTTCTCTCATTTCCTTCCTGTGTCCCTAGGAGATCCCAGTGGAGGACGCCTCTGGTTTCATGGCCACTCCCACAGCAGTGGTCGGGGTGGTCTTCTTCCTCACACCCACACCCCCTTTCCTACCCAGCCCACCCTGCCTCTTTCTAGATGCTGTGGACAAAACCCTGAACCTGGCCCTAACTTGCTTTGTGACCTCAGGCTGCCTTGTGCCTCTCTCTGGTCTTGCAGCTCAGCTTCCTGACTCAGGTCAGTTTGCTGCCTGATCTTGCTGCTTAAAAGGCCTTGGATACTATGAACCAGAGAGCTGAGCCAGACCCCGTGCCAGAGCAGAGCTGGCCTCCCAGGGTGCGCTGCAGCTGCCTCTTGCCGGGGTAGCACAGGAGAGCATGAGGTTCAACTTGGAGCGTGTCTGGGCAGTGCAGGCAGGACTGAGGGCAGAGCGTGCCCACCCTCCTTGTCTGGAGGCCTCTCAGCATTCCTGGGGCCCACCCCACAACCACCCCCCAGGCTCTGGGATGAGGCAGGGGCCTTCCTCGGTGCCGACATGACCTCTGCCAGGGACACGGGCTGTCTTAGGTTCTTGAGACGCTTCCATTTCTCAGCACCTGCTTCCCTCGGTGGCCCCCCCTCCCAGGGAGGGCGGCCAAAGGTCCTAACGTTTGGGGCTATCGACTCCCATTGTCCTTAGCCCCGTTGTGTAGTGCTGGGGGCTCAATTTACCTCCTTTGTGGCCAGGCCCGTCCCCCAGCCTTGCTCGCTGCAGGGCGGGCCGCTCTGCCTCTGACTTCCTGTTTGTGCGCGGTGGGCCCTGCGGCTTCTCTCTTGTTGTCTCCACACCAGGCAGGTTATCTGGGCTGCCATCTTCGCCTGCCTGCCGAGTACGGGCCCCAGGCCTGTGCAGCTGGAGGGGAGGCTTCGTTTTCTTCTCCACCTTCCTGTGCAGACGAGACCCTCGCCTTTCTCCCACCCTCTGGGCCTGCTCTCCCTTGCAGGTGTCAGGCCTTCAAAAGACCATTTGCTCCCCGTTTCTCCTCCTTGCCCGGTCAGCTTCCGCCCTCTTTATCTCCTCTCCTTCAAAACCCTCTTCCATCCGTACTCCAGGAAGCCCTCTCTGATGGACCCCTGTGACTCTGAGGCCGCCACTGCAGCATCTGTTAGTCTAGCCCCATAGGCCCCTCAACCCCACCCAGGACTACTATGCTCTTATTGCTACAGTTTTGTGAGCTGTCGGGATGTGTGGAGGCGTAGGCATGTGCTCTGCATCACCTGTCTGATCCAGGGCTCGCTCCAGTAAGAACCCCCGTCCCCATTAGGCCTGAAGCCTTGCACCTGCTTTAGGTATGCGCTGCTCACTCACACCAGCCAACGAAGCTCCCATGCCCTGCACGTGTATCTGTGTCTTGCCTATCCGACTGGGGGGCCCTGAAGACAGGGCTGTGTCCTTTTCTCCTCAGGTTCACCTTTACCTGCCCACAACCCCAGCTTGGCACACAAAGGTGGCTGTCTCCAAGGTCGGTGAGGTGGGGTGAGGCTGGGGATTAGGAGCCCGGAGCCCTCCCGGAGGCCAAGCCCAGGCCCAGCAGCCTCAGCCCCCTGCTCTGGTCCCACTTTGTTTCTGACGCCAGCTGCCCCACCGCTACTCCTTCTTAGTGTGGCCCCTACCGCTTCTCCCCTTTGGCTGTCTCTGAGCAGCTACAGGGAGTGTCAGAACTGGAAAGGACCACGGCGGACACTTTCTAGCAGAGTCCAAGTGAGCCCAGGCTGCCCACTGAGTGCCTGGCTGAGCCCAGACCTGCCACCAAGGGGCAGAGTTTGAAGAATGGACTTGAACTCCTCTCTCCTCCGCAAAGAGAGGCCTCCTGTCTCAGGCGCCTCCTTGCTCAGTGACCGGCCATCATCAAGGTTTAGTTTCTCTCATCCTGGGGAACTCTGGAAGCAGGAGTGGGAGCCGTGTCTCTCTCAGAGGCGCCTGTGTTCCGAAGCCACTCCCACCTGCCCCCAGTCACCCTCCCAAGCACGGGCCTCAGATTCCCAAGTGAGCCTTCCTGGGCGTTTCCGGGGAAGAGGCAGGGGTGTCCAGGAGTGTGCAGCGGGCCTTCCTCAAAGTGTATCTGTAGGCCTGAGCTGGGGCGTCGCCCCCAGTGTGTGTGTATGGCTCTGGGCCTGCTGTGCCTGTCTAGAATGGGGACTGTGAGTCCTCTGGGCTCGTCACGCTGCGTGTGTGTGTGTGTGTATGTGTGTGTATGTGTGTGTGTGTATGTGTATCTGTGTGTATGTATGTGTGTGTGTCTGTGTGTATGTATGTGTGTGTGTATGTGTGTCTGTGTGTATGTGTGTCTGTGTGTATGTGTGTGTCTGTGTGTGTATGTGTGTCTGTGTGTATGTGTGTGTGTATCTGTGTGTATGTGTGTGTGTCTGTGTGTTTGTGTGTCTGTGTGTGTGTCTGTGTGTATGTATGTCTGTGTGTGTGTCTGTGTGTATGTATGTCTGTGTGTGTATGTGTGTGTCTGTGTGTATGTATGTGTGTGTATGTGTATCTGTGTGTATGTATGTGTGTGTATGTATGTGTGTATGTGTGTCTGTGTGTGTGTGTCTGTGTGTATGTGTGTGTGTGAGTGTATGTGTGTCTGTGTACGTGTGTATGTATGTGTGTGTGTCTGTGTGTATGCACGTGTGTGTGTATGTGTGTATGCACGTGTGTGTGTCTGTGTGTATGCACGTGTGTATGTGTGTGTGTGAGTGTATGTGTGTCTGTGTGGGTGTACGTGTGTATGTATGTGTGTGTGTCTGTGTGTATGTGTATCTGTGTGTCTGTGTGTCTGTGTGTATGCACATGTGTGTATGTGTGTGTGTGTCTGTGTGTACGCACGTGTGTGTGTCTGTGTGTATGCACCTGTGTGTCTGTGTGTCTGCACATGTGTGTATGTGTGTGTGTGTCTGTGTGTGTGTGTCTGTGTGTACGCACCTGTGTGTGTCTGTGTGTATGCACGTGCGTGTGGGGGGGCATGCCCGCGCACAGGCATCCACTGCTCGTCCCTCAGGTTCCCGCTGCTCAGTCACCCAGGCCACGCCTATGGGTCATGCAGCCCCGAGCAGGGCTTCTAGTCCAGTGCTCCTGTTCCACTCACCTGGTGGTTCTTACTGTCTCTGCGTCCTTATCTCAGACCCTTCCCCTTCCTCGTCCTTGATTTTGTTTCTGGTGTCCCTGTTCTCTTGGTTTGAGGCCCAGCAGGGCTGGGGGACAAGTCCAGGGTACGGAGGCCCTGACCCGCCCCCCTCCCCCCCCCCTCCCCCCGGCCCCTGGTCCCCGGTCCCTGCCCCAGTTCCACCCTTCCTCAACCCCAGCGTCAGGGTGGAACGAGTGAAAGCCCCAGCCCTTCCAGAAACCGCCTGACCCTGGAAGCTCTGTGGATGGAGAGGCTGGGCCTCAATCTCTCTCCTAGGGGGGAAAAAAAAAAATCAGTGTTGGTCTTGGCCTAGGGCATTGAGGACAAACAGAGGAAAAGCAGCCTGTGATGTCACAGAGGAGCAGGCCTCATGGATGGCCCCACCCTGCTCAGGACAGGAGAGAGGCCTGGTTGGGGCTGGGGACTGTTGAGGGACAAGTGTGTCTCTCAGAAGGAAGCTCAGGTCTGACTTGCCGCAGGTCACATGCTGAGGGAGGCTGTGGCAGAGTTGGGCCCCAAAGCCAGGCCCCCTGGCTCCCAGCCTGTGACTCTTGTTTGCTGGGACAAAACACGTCTGCGGTGGTGACTCTAGGGGTGCTTTAGACAGAAGGTCGGGGTGGGGAGGGCGGGCAAGATGCTCACGGAGGAGGGGCCCTGAAGGGTGAGGGTCCAGGAACCCAGGTTACTGCACGACTTTGATATCCTTATCTTCTTATCGCCTAGGGCAGCCACTTCCCCTGCACCCAGGGTCTGGAGCAGTGGTCTGTTAAAGGAGCACTGTCCCATTTCTGGCCAGCTCGCCTTCCTCACCACTGTCTCTTCAGACCCTGCAGGCGAAGGACCCTGTTCCCCGTTCTCTGTCCCATTTAGGGGCCGGGAGATGGATAACAATTTTCCAGGTTGAGGGCTGCCGGTCCTGAAGGAAAGGATGCAGGGAGATTTTCCTCCCTGCTGCTTCCCCCCGATGCCAATCGTCTTCTGGGCCTCTGGATCTGAGAGTTCCCACAGTCTCTGTGGGCCTGACCCGGAATGGGGGACCCAGAGAAGATGCCCGTGGCCTTCTGGGAAGGAGTCACTGGGTGATTCTCGTCCACTCCTCGCCGCTTCCCCACCTCCTTACCCCTGGCTCAATCCATTCGTCTTGATTCCAGAGCCAAGCCCACTGAGGGGCTTGGAGAGCCTTGGGGAAAATGTGTGACCCGGACCCAGTTCACCCCAGCCCCCCACCCAGGCCCACACCCTGTTTCCCACCCCCCCAGCCAGGGGCCCTGGGATGGGCAGCTTCCTGCCTTCCCCATGGGGAAAGCGGGGGCGGCATGCAGGTGGGCGGGCCCCGTGCCCACATCCGGTAGCTGCTTAGAACCCCACCTCGGAGCCTCCTTCCCTCCAGTCCTCCAAGCCCCATGGCACCCAGGCCCTGCCCGAGACCCTAGATCTCACCACTGCTCTGCCCTGCCCCCGTATCCCTACAGGCCCTGAGGGAAGCATGAACACCGAGTCTAGTGCCAATGGGCCCACCGGGCCCAAGTGTGACCCCCTGACCATGCTGAGGGCGCAGGCCTGGTCTCCTGCAGGTGGTGCTGGGCGGAGGGGTGGCTTTGCGGGGTGCTGAGGACAACCGACTGCCTGGAGGGTACCGTGATGTGCTGGCCCAGAGCCCCGTCAAACATCTGCACCTCTGTGGCCTCTCTGGGCAGCACATTTAGAGGAGCCACAGCCTGGTCTGAATGCCACTGCTGTCCCGAAGGGAAGGGAGTCTTCTGGGCTGGGGTCAGCAGGGTAGGGCTCCGAGAGAGGGTTCTTTTCTTGTGCTGGAATTCAGGCCTCTGTCTTGGGTCCTCACCAAAGGAGCCCTTACGTCCTGGGGTCACCCCTGTGGCAGTCCCAGACTCCTAAACTATCCCTGGAGCTGGTGCCATGGGGGAAGGGCAGGCCTGGGGTCCCGGAAGCCACCTGCCCAGGGTGTGTGCGATGTCTCTTCAGCCCCCCTCCCGCCAATACCCAGCCTCGTCTCTGGTTTCCTGTCGGTCTGTCCTCCCCAGGGAGGGGAGGGGCGGCTAATCGGCACCGCGGTGTGGAGGCGGGCTCCAGGACCGTTGGGCGCCCTGAGATCTGACCCACGTGGCCTCGGGGTTATAAGCCCTGCCCGCCCTGAAGGGAACCCCACTTGGGAGCCTGGAGCACAGGGCTTGCTCCCTTCAGCCCGGCAGCGTCAGGTAAGGATCTGAACCTTCACTTCAGCCCCAGCTGGGGCTCCTTGACTCTGGGCCTCAACGGCCGATGAGGGGCTGGGGCCGCAGGCCCTGGGTGGAGATGTGCTCGGGAGGGGCTTCGGAAGCTTGGGTGCCAAGGCTTACTAGCAGAGCTCTAGGCAAAGAGGTGCAAGAGCCCTCAGCTCTATGACTTCTGTGGTGGGCCAGCCCCTCAGGATGCCGGGCCTTGACTTCCCTCTAGACAAGGAGGGTAAAAAGGGCTCCTGGTCCCCAGTGAAGAAAGAGGGGTCCAAGGTTTCAAGGGACAAGGGCCGGAGAGTAGGGTGGGGATGGCAGAGGGGGGGCAGAGGCTGAAAAGTGGGACTCGCTGTCATTGAGAGGTGCTAAGCGCCTCCCTCCACTCAACGTGGTCTCCATCTCTGTCAGGAGAGCCTTGGGCTCCTGGCTGGGGAGCCTCGGGGGTGGGTGGTGAGGGAGTCGGGCCCTGGGCTGCGGAGGAGGCTGGGGCCCCGGGCCTCGGGTCTGACTCTGGAGCGCAGGGCGGGTATGGCTGGAAGCGGTCACCCAGGGGGTCAGAACTGGGGACTAGGGTGAGGCCTCCAGAGTAGCCGTGGTCTCTACCTGATCGTCCCCGAAAGTGGGGGGATGGGGTGGAGCCCGGGGTGGAGCCCGGGGTGGGGGGGGAGGGGAGGGAAGAGGGAACCAAAGAGGAAGTGGGGGGAGGGAGGTAGAGGAGGCCGGGTCTGGCGCCATGCTGAGTCACCGCCCACAGGGCCCAGGGCGGGCCCTCGGGGCCACGGGCCGGGCGGGCGGGGCGGCGGGGTCTCAGGGAGCCACGGGCAGGGCTGGGGGCCCTCGAAGCAGGAGTCAGGAGGAGGAGCGGGCGGCCTGAAGAGTACCTGCCGACGGACAGACAGACAGTGCAGTCACCCATAAAGTAGAAAGCACTACTAACAGCACTGGAGGGTGTAGTGTTTCCTACTTTATGGATGAGTGTACTGTGGGCTTCAGAGACCACGCCGCCGCCGCCCGCCACCGAATTCCTCCGCGGGACCGCGTGTGACAGGTGAGCCCCTCAGGTGCCCTCCCCACCCTGCCCAGACCCCCGAAAGGTCGCCACTGCCCCCCATGGCCTGCCCCTCCTGGTTCCGGCCAACCCGGGAAATGCCGCGTCAGCTCCTCGACTGCCCCGAGGGCTGGCAGGGTGGACGTCTGGACCTGATGCAGCTGGGGAGAGGCCCCAGTGCAGGCCCAGCCACCAGAGGACAGATGCCAGGATGAGGAAGAGGCGGGAAAGGAGGGGAGATGGAGGGGAGCGGGGGGGGGCGTGCCTGGGACCCCAACACTAATAAAGAATGGACTCTGCTGCTGTTTTGTCTGAGACTCTGTTGCTGGAGTTGCGGGTGGGATGAATGGGCTTAGCAGGCACATGGATGCAGTGGGTACACAGAAGGGCTGGGGGCGGGAAACCACTCTCTCTCCTGAGAGAAATGGGTTTGGCTCTGCCTATGAGACCAGAAGAGGGCTCTGGGCCTGGTGGGGCCTCAGCCTGAGGAGGAAGGGCATGCCTGGGCCGAGGACCTCCCTGCAAACCGAGGAAAGTGGGCAGGACTTCGAGGGGCAGGGCTATGAGGGGCCCTCCTGCCTTTTACCCTAGCTCTGGCCCTGCCCTGCTCTCCCCCTGCTTTTCACACCCCCAAACTGAAGGCTGCCTACCTCTAAGTTCTAATCTTAGAAAGTCTAGGGGGTCCTGTTTTTTTTTTTTTTTTAAACATCTTTATTGGAGTGTAATTGCTTTACAACGGTGTGTTAGTTTCTGCTGTATAACAAAGTGAATCAGCTATACATATACATACATCCCCACATCTCCTCCCTCCTGTGTCTCCCGCCCCCCCTCCCTATCCCTAGGGGGTCCTGTTAGTATAAGAATTGGGCACAAACTCACCGTGGCTCGCACAAAAAGCATCTTATATGTAGACAAGGGCACAGCTGCTAATACGCAAAGCATACACCAGCACATGAGTGCATTTACACAGAGGACCCCATACACATAAGCTATCAACACATGTATAGGGAATTCCCTGGTGGTCTGTTGGTTAGGACTCTGCGCTTCCACTGCTGGGGGCCCGGGTTCGATCCCCAGTCGGAGAACTAAGATCCCACAGGCTGCGTGGTGTGGCCAAGAGAAAACACACACACACACACACACACACACATTTACAGTGGTATATATACACGTGACATGGCCGGCATGTCACACAATGACACCCAGGATATACCCACACTCAGGACACATACATCTTCAATAGTACACACACACGCAGTGATATAAACACATATGATGTGTGTCACAGATAAAAGAGCATACGAATACACACATGGTGACATTCACATGATAAACACATTGGTTCCGTACACATATGCATATAATGACACGTTCATACACGATAAATATACAATAGAGACATGGTGATATATATATCTAGATATATAGATATCAGTAAAACCATGTCATTTATGTCATTACATACTCTCATGACTGTATGAGAGTGTGCCATTATATATTGTGTAATGTCATCCATATACATTTATCATGACATACGTGTTGTAATTTATACACTCACACAATCATAGCCTCACATATACATCCCAGCGCATGACACTGTGGCAAGGAGATATATACACAATGGCACATACACAGAAACATGCATACCTATATACCCAATGAGACCCATAGACACATAATAGCACACACGCATACATACATATATCTGTGTGAGTATGTATATAAAATAATACAGTGTCCCCCCACATATATAGAGACAAATTTATGTCTATCCTGTATATGTGTCCTATACACACACATGCACCCTGACATAAACATCAGCGACACACATCATGCAGTGGTGCACATATTGATCTGTACACTGATTTAGGGAAGTGAGGAGGTCACCTCTTTCTCATGCCCCGCCCCCCTGCCCCCCAACGGTTCCATCAGCTCTGGCCTGGGTGGAGCCCACCGTCCGCAGCTCTGTGGCTCAGTGTGGCTGGTGCTATTCCACAGGGGCACCACACGGGGGCCCCCGACCTTAGGCAAGACTGGCTTGAGTCTCAGGTTCAGGTGGACTGAGTCTCAGGTTCAGAGGCCTGAGACCCTTGCCGACATCCGTGTCTCTGGGGACTCCACCTAGGCCTCTGCCCCCATATAGAGGCTGGCTTACGGGTCTGGGAGTTCCACATCCTTGTCCCCAAATGCCATTTTCCCATAGCAAAAAGGCCCAAGACTAGACAGAAGATGAGCTTCCTGACAGTCTGGGGCTAAGCCAGCCCAACAGGCCGCGTGGCCTTCCCTGCTGGCCCGAGATGGCCAGGTTGCCCCCAAAATGCAACCTACCAGGAGGAAGCGAAAGCAATTCCCTCAGCCTATTTCCACCTCTGTCTCTTTGCTCCTATCTTCTTGTTGTCATTACCTTGATTTCCCTGTCTCTCTCTTTGTTTCATCTCAAATCCCATCTTTTCTATTCCTGCCATTCTCCATGGCTGGATCCCTTGTCTATCTGTCATACCAACTCCTGTCTCTGTCTCTACCTGGCTTGGGCTGGGACTGATGTGGGGAGAATTGTCTGCAGCCCCCCTGTCTCTGTACCCTGGAAAATGTGGGTGTGTGTGTGGGAGGGGTGGGAGGTCACATGTTGGGGGCACTGGGCCGAGATCCTGTAAGGAACCTGCTCTTCCCTCTGTCCGACACTGCCTGCCGGTCCAGCCCACCAGTCCAGCGCCATCACCATGGAAACCAGCAGCCGACTTCCTATTGGTGGGCAGGAGGGGAGGGGGGAGGGGAGGGCTGGCTCTCCCTCGCTCACCCCCTTATTCTGAGGCTCAGCCCTCCTCGGCGCCCACCATTTCGGGGCTCCGGGACTGTAGGGGACCCTTCCAGTCCCCAGAGCCGAGGCCAGCAGGAACAGAGACTATGAGGCAAGCAGCCCACCGACCCAGGCCTCCTTAAGACCAGCCCAGCCGCCTAGCAAGCTGGCGAGCAGCAGCGGGGAGAGGAGCAGGAGATAAAGGACCACGGCAGACCTTTGGGGATCACCCCAGCAGCTCCTGTGGACCCTAGCCAGGCTGAGGGGTCGTGATGGGTGGTCAGACTCACAGACGCTGACGGACACACCATGACAGCGATGCACCCAGCAGCACAGCACTGAGACACTCAGATACAACCGGTGACAGCATCACACACTGCCACAGCCCTGCAATACAGACAGCCACACACAGAGAAACAACTGGTAACTCTGAAACAGGCACACACAGTGACACACAGAACCACTACCCCCGGCACGCACAAGTGGGGGCACCCATCCTCCAAACACACACACAGCAGCGCTGACCGGCACAGGCAGACCTGGAGACACACGCACACCCTCACCCGGGCACTGCTGCCGGTGGCCTCCGCACATCCTCCCCACCCCCACGGGGACACCCTTGCTCCTCCACACACTTGCGCGCACACACAGCCACGAACAAACACAGCTCGCATACCCCCAGCTCAGCTCTGGCAGCCCCGACTCCTGCAGCCTCCTTTGTGGGTGAGGAAGAACTCAGTCAACCTTGGATGGAGCTGCGGTGAAGCCAAGAGCTCAGAGAGGAAAGGGTCTGGCCTGGCGTGACCCTCACCAGCCCCTCCACCTGGCTGGGTGATGTCCCCCTGCCCGGGTCCTGGGGACCCTTGGCAGAACCATGGAGCAACTGACACCCCTCCCACGGCCGGGGGACCCCGGAAACATGGAGCCATGGGCACTGCCCGCCTGGCAGAGCTGGACTCCAGGCCAGGGGGGCGAACCTGGAGGTGCATCCCCGAGCATGGCCGATACTCTGGCAGCTCTGCGTGTTGGAGAACCGAGGCCTGAGGAGAGCTCCGAGCCCGAGGGAGCCCGAAGCCCCGGGCCTGTGGGTGGAATCCAGCCTGAAAGAACAGAAACTGGGCTGCCCAGCCCCGGGCCGGGAGCATTGAGCTCTGGACCCAGCTGCCAGAGGCTGGAGGACAAGGAGGTGGAGGCTTTCTCTAAGGTAAGGGCGCTGTGGACGGTTGGGGTCTGCGAGGTCGGGGATCTCACCATGCCCTCCAGCCTGGGCATGACACGCAACTTCATGGCCCACCTCTCTTCTCCGGGCCCATCTCTGTCTGTGGGCTCGTCTCTGTGACTGTCTGTCCTCCCTTTGGTCAGGAATCTCACTGGCTCCGTTTTTCGCCATCTGTCTGTCCTTCTGACTCTGCCTTCTCTGTCTACCTCTGGCCCTCCCCCTTCCCTCTCCCTCTGTGAGTCTCTCTCTGACCGTCTGTCTGTCTATGTCTGTCTGTCTCCTCTGCAAGTCTCTGTCCTTGGGGGCTGGAGGATACTGGGGGTGTGTGGAGGTGTGTGATGGAATCAGACTCCAGAGGAAGCAGATTCAGGGGAGGGGGCTCAGTGCTGGGCTGAGCCAGGGAGGACAAGTTTTGGGGTCGGTACAAGCAGTCTCCTGTAGAAGATGGAGGGACCAGGACTTTGGGGGACTCAGGGGTCCTGAGGAGCCTGGAGGAGTGGGGATGGGAGCTCGAGCTGGCATTTCCCAAGAGGGGAAGATGGGCAGGGATGGGAAGAATTGAGGACTAGCAGACAGGGTCCCAGGGTTGGGGGATGCTAGTGCCGGCAGGCAGGACTAAACAAGCCCTTCTCCTGGGCCTCCTGTGCTCCCCCCGAAGGCCTGAACTGTGTGGGAGAACCTTCTCGTCTCCATGTCTCCTTGGACTGTGGAGGGGGAATGCTTCCCTATGGAGGGCTCTGATTTCCACAGGTAGGGTGGGTTCCTGAGTCGCTGTGCCCTGTCCTTTCCCATGCCAGGGCAAGCTGAAAATGGGCTTTGGGGACAGGCCCAATCTGGAGCTGCTGAGGGCCGTGGGGGAGCTGCAGCAGCGCTGTGCCATCCTTAAGGAGGAGAACCAGATGCTGGTGAGGCTTGGAAAGCGAGTCCTGGGTCCCGGTTGGCGCTGGGGGGAGGCAGACTCAGACACCCCGGGCCTCTGCCTCGGCGTCCTTCTCGTCCCATGAGCATCGCTCCAAGTGGGAGCTCCGTGGAGCTGATATGACCCCAAGACCCGGAAAGGGTGAAACCCCTACCTAGAGTTGCCAAGGATCCCACTGTGAGCCCAGGACTCTAGCCCAAGGCCCAGGCTGTTTAGGATTGGGTCTGGGGGGTGCTCCCCACATGCCCCAATTCTGGCTGACCCCTTGTCAGAGGAAGAGCAGCTTCCCCGAGACGGAGGAGAAGGTGCGGAGGCTGAAGCGGAAGAACGCAGAGCTGGCGGTCATTGCCAAGCGCCTGGAGGAGAGAGCCCGGAAGCTGCAGGAGACTAACCTGCGGGTGGTGAGGATGGGAGGCCACTGGATGGAGGCTGGGCGACCAGGGAAGAGGGGCGCCAGGGCTGGGCCGGAGGGGGTGAGGCTTGGGAGTCACGGACTCTTAGCGCCTAGGAAAGCAGGAACCCAGGGGCTGAGGTGTAGGAAGGGCAAATGCCAGCCAGGCTAGGAGCTACAGGAGGGAGGGAAGGGCTGGGCGGGGAGCTCCTGAGCAGGCAGGGAGCGAGATTCTGGATTACCACGTGCTGGTGCTGGCTGCAGCCTCCGGCTGAGCTCATCTCTGGGTGCAGATCTGGCGGGGGCAGGGGTGAAAACCCGTCACAGTGGCGGCCCTCAACTAGCAGCATGCTTCGGGCCTAAACTAGGAGGTGCAGTTAACCCTTTCACTCCCGCTTGAGGATTGCAGGGATTGGGTCAAAGGGAGGCTGTTGGTCTCCTGAGGGTAGATCCAGGGTAGAAGCAGGAGGCCACACTTCTAGGTTTTCATCCTAACCCCTCCTGTGAGAGGAGCTGAGGATTGGGAGGAGGGCCCCAGCCCTCAGATGACCGTTGGCCTTACCCCTCCTCTGGCCAGGTGAGTGCTCCCATGCCCAGTCCAGGGGCCAGCTTGGAGTTGTGCCGGAAGGCCCTGGCCCGCCAGCGAGCCCGGGACCTCAGTGAGACAGCCAGTGCCCTGCTGGCCAAGGACAAGCAGATTGCTGCCTTGCAGCGGGAGTGCAGGGAGCTGCAGGCCAGGCTCACCCTGGCTGGCAAGGTGCGAGGAGGCCTTGGTCACCCCTTCCAGCTCAGCCCTACACAAGGCCGCCTGCTCGGCAGTGTGGGATGTGGACTGAGATGTTAATGAGATGCAAATAAAGCGAGAAGGTGGAGGCTGCTGGGGAGTAGGTTCCCCTGGCAACGGCCCAGGTGGGAGCGGGGAGAAGGAGCCTGAACCGAAGGGGGTGGAGCCATGAGTCCCAGACCTGGGAATGTCTGTGCTCCAGCCTTCAGGCTGCATGCCAGTGGGTCTGACTGTATGAATCCACACATACCTCACACTGGTGTGAAGAGATGTTCTCAAGGCATTTAGCACAGTGCCGGGTACGCCGTGAGTGCCCAGTAAACGAGTTCCTGGGAATATTTGCACACGGGCTAGCGGAAGCATGTGGCTCTGTAAGCATGCATCTGTGACCAGGCATGTATGCATGGGGGGATATGTACTTTCCCCCGCGCCGGAGCCTCTCCAGTCAGGCGCAGGGCGGGCTCTGCTGGGCATGGCGTGGGGCGGGCAGGGGTTAGGCCCGACTCCCCTCCTTGTCCCGCGACTCCAGGAGGGCCCCCAGTGGCTCCACGTGCGGGACTTCGACCGGCTGCTGCGGGAGTCCCAACGGGAGGTGCTGCGGCTGCAGAGGCAGATCGCCCTGCGCAACCAAAGGGAGCCGCCCCCGCCGCCTCGGCCCCCAGGCCGGGCCGCCCCGGCCAGAGCAGGGGCGCCCGCCCCCGGGGCCCCGGGAGAGGTGAGCGCCGGCGCATGGGCAGGTGTGTGGGTGTGCGGAGATGGGGGTGGGAGCGGCTCGGGGGATCTCCCCCTGTACCGCGCTCAGGGCCCCGACGACGCGGTGGTGGCGTGCGCACTGCAAGGGCTTGGGGGACTGTCCCCAGCTGGGAGCAGGGTCCTCTGCCCGGCCTCCCGGGGCTCGTACCTGCGCCGCGGCCGCCCCCGGGGGCTCGGGGTCTGCCCTCCGCAGGCCTGAGGCCCGCGGCCCGCCCCGCCGCCCCTGCCGTGCCGCCAGTGGTACGGCCCGGCTGCAAATCCCCGGTTGCCCTGGCAGCCACCCGGGGCCCAACCCGCGCCGCTGCCTCCCGCCGCAGCCGCCGCAGCGCGGGGACGCCCCCTT
Source organism: Balaenoptera musculus (assembly GCF_009873245.2). NCBI lineage: Eukaryota > Metazoa > Chordata > Mammalia > Artiodactyla > Balaenopteridae > Balaenoptera > Balaenoptera musculus. The sequence goes on along the minus strand of NC_045804.1, from coordinate 34,072,664 downwards.
CAGCGCCCGCCTGGTCCGTCCGGCCCGGCCCGGCTACTCGGGGGCGGCAGCGTGTCCGCCCCCAGCTCCAGGTACGGGCGGCCCTCACTGGGCGCCGGGCTGAGGTGGCCCCTGGTCCGAGGGCTAGGGACCCCGCTCCGGACCCCCAGAACTTAGAGGTCTGGCTCCTCTCCATCCTCTGTACTGGGCAGCACTTAGGTCCACCTCCTTCCGGGAAGAGGGGAGGGAGAAGGGACCTCCTGGCGACCAAGGCCTCAGGGTGTGGGATGCTTCTTGCTCAGATTTTGCCCCTCTGCCTGGCCCAGAGAGGGAGATGCATCGCCCATCAAGACCTGTCCTCCTCCGGAGTTTGCACGGATGACTGGGACGTGCAATAGGGTGGGCTTGGTGGAAGCTGGGAGGAGGGTCTGGCCAGGTCTGCAGGCTCTGGGCCGAGCCCAGATTCTATGGATCCATAACCCTTAGCTCTGGGGACACCACATCCCTGGGGGCCCAGGCAGCCTCCTACTTATCTGCCAGTTGCTGAAGGACACCCAGGACAGTTATTGAGTGCAGAGCAGGGCTGGAAGCTAAAAAGGGAAAGCTTTGGCCTGGATAAGGGACCCATCTCCCAGGGCACGCATGGGTCTCAGGATCTCAAAGCACTATGTCTGGAGGACACAGGGGTGCAGCCTCTGCTCTTCCACGTCAGCTGGAGATGAGGGGATGCGGTGGGGGGCAGACAGCACCCCTACTTCCTGGGCAGGGATCTCTTTGCTGAGCGTGAGATGGGGTGGGAACCTCCCTGAGACAGGCGGGGCTGGGGGTAGGCTGCCCTGAGGCCCTCTTCTCAGGTGCCAGCCCTCTGCCCCTGGCCATTTCCAGGCCACGCCCCAGGAGGATGTGGAAAACCCACCCGTGGTCCTAGGGGAGCCAGAGAAACAGCAGAGGGTGCAGCAGCTGGTAAGTCCCAGGTCGAGGGCTGGAGGAGACCCATTCTGGGTGGATCTGCCTTCCCACATGAGGAGCTCCATTCTGACCTCACAGGAATCAGAGCTCAGCAAGAAGCGGAAGAAATGCGAGAGCCTGGAGCAGGAAGCCCGGAAAAAGCAGAGGCGATGTGAGGAGCTGGTGAGCGCCCAGCCGGGCGGGCCTCCCGGGGGGCCAGCTCTTCCCTTCCCTCAGGCCAGCCAGGTGGTGGGCTCCCCTCAGCTCTGCTTCCTTCCCTCCTGCCCAGAGTGTGCTTTTCCTCCCATTCTGCGGGGCTCCCCTTTCCTGGCTGATGCAGGGTCCAGGTCGGGGAGGGCAGTGTCCTCTGTGTGGGGAGAGGAGGAAGGTGGGCTCTGGGACCCTCCCCAGAGGTCCTCTGGTCTCGCAGGAACTGCAGCTGAGGGAAGCCCAGAGTGAGAATGCCCGCCTCGTGGAGGAGAACTGTCGGCTCAGTGGGAGAGCCACGGAGAAGGAGCAGGTAGCAGCTCTGCCCAGGTCCTGCTAGGCCCCTGGTCTCCAGGCGAAGGGCTGTCTCCTCCACCTGCCCACCCCGGACCGGGCTAGAGTATGAAGCGTACTCTTACCCCTGGTGAGGATGCCGGGGGTTGAGGCTCACACCCTGAGCTCCCTGGTGCTGCCCGCTCTCCAGGTGGAATGGGAAAATGTGGAGCTGAGGGGCCAGCTCCTGGGAGTGACGCAGGAGAGGGACTCGGCCCTTCTCAAGAGCCGGGGCCTGCAGAGCAAGCTGGAGAGCCTGGAGCAGGTGCTGAAGGTGAGGGGACTGTCCGGGGCGGGGTGGGGGGGCATCGGTCCCTGGCACAGGGAGAGAGTGGGACAGTGGCACTCTGTGGGGCACTGGGGTGTAGGCCGAGTCCTGGTGCCGCTGGCCCTTCCCTTCTGTAGCCTCAGTTTCCTTTTCGACAGAGAGTATGTGGAACACACGGTGTCTGAGGCACCCTCATCTTAGATCTTCTGTAGGAACAGCAGAGCAGGGCTTGGGCCTTGACGCGGGCTCTTGCGTTTCAGCACATGCGGGAGGTGGCCCAGCGGAGGCAGCAGCTGGAGGTGGAGCACGAACAGGCCCGGCTGAGCCTGCAGGAGAAGCAGGAGGAGGTCCGGAGGCTGCAGCAGGTGTGGGCAGGGTTGGGGCGGGGACGGAGTGGGGGAAAGGTGGTAGGTTGCCGGACCCCAGCTTTATCGTCACTCATCCAGTGGGTGTTTACTGAGAACCCATTGTGTGCCAGGCACTGTGCCGGGCACTGGAGGGACCGGGAGGGGGCAAAGATCAGGTCCCTGACGGATCAGCAAGTAAACAGATCCAGGAGTGAGATGATCCCAGTCATGGGCAAGTGCCGCGGGGGAAGTGACCGGCATGATGTGACACAGAGTGGCTGGGATGGGGTGAGTGGCCTCTTTAGAGAGCTCGGCAAGGAAGGCCTCTAATACCTCAGGACCCAGAAGGAGCCAGCTGATGAGCACTCCAGGGAAGGGGAATAGAAGTGCCAATGCCCTGCGGCAGGAAGGAGCTTGGGGGTGCAGACCAGTGCGGCTAGAATGTAGTAGGATGGACAGAACAGCCGGAGTGGGCAAGAGCCAGATCACATCAGGCCTCAAAGGTCAGGGGAAGAGTTTGCATATTTTGCTCTCTGAGTAGTTAGAAGCTGTTGAAAGGTCCTGAGCAGGGGAGTGGCATGATCTGATTCATCATTTTAGAGGATCACGCTGGCAGCCCTGCGGAGGATGGACGGGGGAGTGGGCACGGAAGCAGGGCAGTCAGGTGTCGGGTGGCTGCAGGGGTCCAGGTGGGAGATGATGGCTGTCTGGATTAGGGTGTAGGCAACACAGCTGGAAAGAAGTGTATAGATTTGAAATATTATTTTGGGCATAGAACTGACAGGATTCACCATGGGATTCCAGTTGAATGCCCGTTCTTTCACCCATTTGCTGACTAAATGGAGGGCGAGGCTTTTCACTCCCCAGGAGTGAGGGATGAAGGGCCTCAGATTTGAGAGGCAGGGAATCCTGAGTTCTGTTTTGGCGAAGTTTGGGTTGTGTGTTAAACACTCAAGTGGAGATGTCCATAGACTGCTGGATTTATGAGTCTTGAGTCCTGGGGACGCTGGTCTTGGAGACAGGTTTTGGAGCATTCAGTGTGTCTAGTCGTGTGGCTAGAGGGGACCCTTTGGGAGAGAGTAAAAGCAGGCCCAGCACTGTGCCCTGCGGCGCCCTAACACTCCAGAGGGGTAGAAGATGAGCCGGCAGGAGAGGCTGAGAAAGAGCGTCAAGAGAGACAGGAGGGAAACCCTGAGGCAGGAGGTCCCTCTCCTTGACCCTGTTGCCTTCTGACTCCATTCAGGGTGGGAGTCAGAGGGAGGAACCCTCAGCCCCTTCCCAGCCCCCTTCCCTCTTTCTCCCCCCTCCTCTCCCCTCCTCCCCGCTCCTCCCCTTTCTTCTCTCCCTTCGCCCTCCCTACCCTCCTCCCTTCCATCACACTCTATCCCACCCCCATTCCTCATCCTTCTCCTCTAGCATTTTGCCTCCTCCCACCTGTAGGCCCAGGCAGAAGCCCAGAGGGAACACGAAGGGGCCGTGCAGCTGCTGGAGGTGGGTCCCTGGGGGCGGCCATGAGCTCTGCCCGCTTCGGGGAGGCTGGGGAGGTTCAGCGAGCGCTGGAATGGGTGGCGTGGGTGTGTGGGGAGTGGGCTCCCAGGAAGGGCCCTTAAGTGCTCTGGGGCCTGGGGGGATCCCCTCCCCCTTTGGCCCTGAAATATCCTTCCCTTTAGCAATTGCTTAGTCAGTCTAGGGGGCTGACTGGGCGGGGTCCGCTTGGGTCCCTCTTTCCTTCCCTCCCTCTCTGGGCAATGACCTACAGGGCAAGGGTTCTAACCTTTCCTCTGTGCTTTCCTCCTGCCACAGTCTACCCTGGATTCCATGCAGGTACGTCCTCCTGATTCCCCACCTCCCTGCGGGGGGGCCTCCCCAACACCTCTCCAGGCTGGCCGAGCTGCGTCTCCTCCCTTAGGTCTAAGTGGTTCCAACCCTCATGTCCAACGACGGGGGTGCGACTGGTAGCAGACCTGAGACTCTGTAGATGGGCTGGGATTCTCACAGGATATGTGGGCCACCCCCTCGTCCCAGATCTGCCACTGTGCTTGGCAGAAACAGGCCCTGCCCTCCTCTAAAACCTAGCCGCTGAGACCTTGAGGAAGTTCCTCACCAGTCTAACCCATGATCCCCTTGACGGGGACTCTCCTGATCCTTGAGAAAAATTCCTGGGAATTGGCTCATTCCTGTCACAAAGATGTCCCTGGCTCCTGTGTGGGAGCTCTCTGGGGACTTCTCTGAGGCCAGGGATTTGGGTCACTGACTGTGGCAGGGTGACAAGCCACGGAGCTGAGAAAACTCCTGAAGTGATACTGTGGTGGTGATGGGGGTAGGGCGACCCCTTTTGGCCTAGGAAGCAGCCACAAGCAGGAAGTGCCGCTGCCTGGGGCACGAGGCCTTGCTGCAAGAGGCAGGGCTGGGAGTGAAGCTGGCCCACAGCTCCCGGTCTTTACCCTCAGCAGCACACTATTCGGGGCAGTGGGGCAGCCAGGCTGAGGGTTGGTGCCCAGGCCTAGGGGCTGGGCAGATGTGATCTGAAGCCTAGTGCGGGGCTGTGTGGAGATGGCACAGTTTGGATCTGGCAGCTTTGGTGGGTCTTGTGGCTTATCGTGCGTCTTGGCCCAGGTCCGGGTTCGAGAACTGGAGGAGCAGTGCCGCAGCCAGACTGAGCGCTTCAGCCTCCTGGCGCAGGAGCTCCAGGCCTTCCGCCTGCACCCGGGCCCCTTGGATCTGCTCACCTCCGCCCTGGGCTACAGTACCCTTGGGGACCGCCCGCCACCCCCATGCTGCTGCTCTACCCCCCAGCCCTGCCGGGGATCTGGCCCCAAAGGTGAGGTAGACCCCAGTGACATTAGCCTGGAATCCCCAGGTCTGGGCTTTTTTGTATAGAGCAGAACTCAGGGTCAGAGAAGGCTAGCAACGCACCCAAAATCACACAGCAAGTTAGAGCCAGGTCTGGCTTGAACCAGGCTCCAATGGGGAAAAAAACAAGCCCGCAGGAGCATCTCGACCTGCTGCTCCTACCCCTTCAACAAGATCTCTGTGGCCATGGCTGGGAGGTGGGCACTAGGAGTCAGTAGCAGGCAGTATGGGCTGGTGAAGAGCCAGCTGGGCTTCAGTCAGATCTCGTGGTCCCAGCTCCACTCACTTAACAGTTCACGATGCTGCTAACGCTCTGTGGGCCGTGTGTTCTAAGCTGTAAGACAGGAGCACCCAATGCACCTCATCAAGCAGCTCTGAGGAGCCTATGAAATAATATATGTAAATCACCTCCACCTCCACTTAGTAAGTTCCCCCTCCACCCAGTATTTCCCTTCTTGTAAGGAAACTTGGCCGTGGAGGGCCTGACCCCTAGATCCAAGAGGACCCTTGGTCCCTGGTCGCTCCTCAGGCCACAGACCCCAAGGCTACATGTCATCTTTTCTTTAGACCTTGACCTCCCGCCAGGCTCCCCAGGGCGCTGCACCCCAAAGTCTTCCGAGCCTGCCCCTGCCACCCTTGCTGGGGGCCCTCGAAGGACGGCCAGGAAGGCAGAGTCTCTCTCCAACTCCTCTCGTTCCGAGTCCATCCACAACAGCCCCAAGTCATGCCCTACGCCCGAGGTCAGTGCTGGGGCGGGGCCTGGGGGGAGGGGGGTGGGGAGGTGACCCAGGAGTTGGGTGGCCGCTGGCCCGTGTGGGGTCCCAAGTGGAGCCAGGCTGCGGGAGAGAGGGGCCCGTGGATTCCTCCCGGTGGGCGGGGAGCTCAGGTGGGGCCCATCCCACCCTCCTGCAAGCCCTCCCTTGGGGCTGCCCAGCCCCACCCCTCTGGGGCCCAGAGAGGCCCTGGAGTCCTGGGCTGGATGGAGGCAGACACTTTGGCGCCAGGATCCACCTAATGAGGCTGGTCCTGAGTGTCTGTGGCTGAAGCAGGCGGTCGTGTGAGGAGGAGCACAGGTTCCGGGATTCAGGTCCCAGCTTTGTCCTAGGCAAGTCGCTGCCTCTTTCTTGGGCTTCGGTTTCCTTGTCTGCATTTGGAACTAATAACCCTGCCTCGTGAGGCTGCTGTGAGGATTACGTGAAAAAATACAAGGGTGGTACCTCTTTCAGTGCCGGGCACACCGTAGACGCTTAACGTGTGGCAGCTGTTATTACTACCAAATTCTTTGGTATCACTCACAACCCCTCCGATCACCTCATTCCTCTCTCTACCTTCCAAACCCCAGAAAGTGCGTGGGGTGGGAGGGTGGTCAGGAGCAGCCCTGCCGTCCCGGGTTGTTTCAAGGGGTAGAACCCGGCCACGGCCTCTACTGCCCCCTTGTGGGATGGAGCGGTGGTGCTGGCTTTGGATGCCCCAGTTTCCGCTCCCAGTACCCTCGTCACGGACTTCTCAGCCCCGTCTGCCTCCTGGCCTCCAGCTCTTCACCATCGGAGTGCTTGGCGGCGTTTTTTTTTTAAAAAAATTATTTATTTATTTATTTATGGCTGTATTGGGTCTTCGTTTCTGTGCGAGGGCTTTCTCTAGTTGAGGCAAGCGGGGGCCACTCTTCATCGCGGTGCACGGGCCTCTCACTATCGCGGCCTCTCTTGTTGCGGAGCACAGGCTCCAGACGCGCAGGCTCAGTAATTGTGGCTCACGGGCCCAGCTGCTCCGCGGCATGTGGGATCTTCCCAGACCAGGACTCGAACCCGTGTCCCCTGCGTTGGCAGGCAGATTCTTAACCACTGCACCACCAGGGAAGCCGTTGGCGGCGTTTTTACCTTAAAGAGACAGACTGTCGTGGGACACCCTCCCCCGCCCCTACCCCACCGGTGTGGCTGGCCCTCTCTCCGATGGGGAAAGTGGTCTTATTTACTGGGCTGGTGCAGAAAAGAGGCCGGGGCTCAGGGAGGGATCCAGTTTACCACCCCTGCCCCCGTCCCTTGAGCCAGGGCATCTGGGCTCCGCCAGGCCCTGCCGGCTCAGGTGCTGAGTTAGAAAACATCGGGGCCCGTCGCTGCCGGCCTTGCCCAGCATCTGCTCAGTTTCTCTTCTCAAAACGGTGGGTCCTCCTCTGCCTGCTTTGCCTTTGGCCCCTGGGTCCTGGAGGGGACTGGCCCTTTCTGCGTGTCCGCAGGTGGACACAGCCAGCGAGGTGGAGGAGCTGGAGGCAGACAGCGTCTCCCTGCCCCCAGCAGCACCGGAGGGCAGCCGGGGGGGATCCAGGATCCAGGTCTTCCTCGCTCGCTACAGGTGGGCCCTCACCCCTGCTCCGCATTTCCCCAGCACTTGGGCTGTAAGGGAGGAGGGGCCGGTGAAGAGCGCGGCCTCTGGAGACGATGGGGGTGGGGCAGGGACCCCAGCGGGACATGTCCTCTTAGCCTCGTTGGGCTGGGGTGGGCGCAGTGGGTGCTCCACGTGGTTAAAGGGGGACAACCAAGTCTCCGTAGAGGCCGAGTGCACTGGGGGAGAGGACACAGGACACGGAGAGGAACGTCAGTCGCTGTCCTTCTCTTTCTCCTCCTCTGCACCTCCCCCAACAGCTACAACCCCTTCGAGGGCCCCAATGAGAACCCAGAGGCAGAGCTTCCGCTTACCGCTGGCGAGTACATCTACATCTATGGCAACATGGACGAGGATGGCTTCTTTGAAGGTAGGAAGGTAGTGGGGAATCATTCTGTCCATTCGCCTGCTTTTAAGCTCCTCTTCCCGAAGACCTCCACCCATCTGTATCCTCTCAGCCCACTGTAACTTCTCAGACTCAGCTGAAAGGCATCCAGAGACCCGGCAGCCCACGGGGAGAGGGAAAGGGAAAGGAAGGGCTGTGGGAGCAGCTGGTCTGACTCCAGACCTGCCCAGAGCAAGACAGGGCCTATGACGGTCCAGGTGGCAGACAGAATGTCACAGGGAATTTCGGCTAAGTTCACTCTTGTGCTGGCAGACAGGGCATGGCAGCGCTTAGCACTAGTGACCTCGAGGTTAGCCATGTGGCATAGATCTGATGCTGGACCCCAATCAGTGTGGGGAGGAGGAATCAGGGTCCAGAGCCCAGGAAAGGGTGTTAACGAGTGGTTAGCAGGTGTCAGGGCCCAGGCAGGGCGTGAGCTTCAAGGCAGTTCTACAGTGCCCGTGGGATGGGGCAACCGCGGCAGATGCCCCATTACTGAGACTGGGCAACTCCTCCTTGGGCCCCACGCCTGCTGTTTGAGTAGGTGCTGGGGATGATGGTAAACAGCTAAATTCTCTATAAGGATGGATAATGGAGAGCAGGATTAAATAGCTCCTGGGGAAACGCTTTTTTTAATAAAAAAATAAAAATAAAAACAGCAACACCTTTTTTTGGAGGGGGGCAGCTAAAACATAAATATTAACTAACCACAGGTTACTAGAATTTGAACTATGCAATTTGGGATAGATTGAAAGGCATGTAGACAACTGGGTGTAGGATGCCCTATTCCTCCTCCCCATGCTTCAGCTAAGTGACTGCTTCATCTGTGTCTGGTCCCACCTGGGCTGCTCTCAGTGGCTCAAGCTTCAGGAGCACGAGACTGACTCTGGCCCAGGCTCCAGCACCAGCCTCTCAGGGCTGTGGATCTGCTTAGTGTGATGGTTCCTACCGTTAACCTCACACCCCATAAGTGTTAGTGCTTATATTAATCTCCTAGGGCTTCCGTAACAAATTTCCACCAACTGGGTGGCTTAAAACAACAGAAATGTGTTCTCTCACAATTCTGGAGGCCAGAAGTCCGAAATCAAGTTGTTGGCAGGGCCACACTCCCCCTGGAGGCTCTAGGGGAGAGTCTGTTCCTTGTCCCTTTCAGTTTCTGGTGGGTCCAGGTGTCCCTTGCTTGTGGCCACATCACTCCAGTCTCTGCATCTGTGGTCACATTTCCTCCTCTTCTTCTCTCAGTGTCTCTCCCTATGTGTCTCTTATAAGGACACTTGTCATTGGATTTAGGACCCACCCAGATAATCCGGGATGATCTCATCTCAAGCTCCTTCACTTAATTGCATTTGCAAAGACACTTTTCCCAAATATGGTCATATTCGTAGGATCCAGGGTTTAGGATGTGGACATATTTTGGGGAGGCCACCTTTCAACCCACTGCAGTGCTCATGTTATCTAATTTATTGAAAGTCCCTTTTGTTTCTTCTTCAAGTTTCCTTACTTTTTGTTTTTCCCTCCTAGCATAAGTAGAGAGAGAGGGTGTTGGGGAAACTTACACGCCTTCCTGCAGCTCAGGCCTGCCTACACCCCCCTAAACCCTGGCCCTTGCTCCTCCTTCCTCCCAGTAAGGCACACCAGCCTCCCGCTCATCTGTTCCCCAGGAATCTTTCTCCTTTTCCCAAATTAGCTGTGGCGCGACAAACTGTGTGTCCGATTTCTTGTTTTTCTGATGTCTCACAAACAAAAAACAAACGCTTTATGATACTCTGTTGCCAAGTGTTCAGGGGAACTGGCACAGGGTAACAGAACTTACCTTCAGTCGCTGTCTGAACTGACTGCCAGTATGCTTCTGGACCCAGGCCTGCTGTGGGTCTCAACCCCTTCTAGAACCCACAGGGGATTCTTTTCTCTGGCAGGTATGTCTTTTGTGTCTAAAGATTCCTTCCCTTACTCTGACCAGATGGGCGTCCCTCTCCCTTTGAGGATGTCTGTTTTCCACCCAGGGAAGTTGAGGGGCACCCCCGCCCTCACTCCTCAGGCCTGTGTAAAATGACAGTTTTCAAACATACGGAAAAATTAAATAGTACAGTGAATACCTATGTACTCACCACCTAGGTTCAACAGTTGTTAACATTTTGCCATAATTGCCTTTTCTGTATGCAGGTTAAAAAGATGATTGAAAAGCAAGTTGTAGACAGATGGTATTTTACCCAGACATACTTCAACATGCATCTCCTTCTAAGGACGTTCTTCTACATCCTTGCAGCATCACCTGGGAGCTCGTTAGAAATGCAAAATCTCAGCCCCATCCAGACCTAGCTGAGTTAGAATCCGTATTTTAACAAATCTCCAGGTGATTCATATGCACATTAAAATTTAAGATGCCTGTCCTATGTATCTACAATACTGTTATCACACCAGTGAGAATTAACAGTAACTCCCTAATCCAGATCTTGACTGCTCCTGTCTTTTAAAAAGCGGTGACAGGTAAATGTGGATCTGAATCAGATGCTTAAGATCACCCACTAACCATTGCTCAAATGCATTTATTGGACTGCTTTTTCTCTACCTCCTCTCTGTCTTCCCCTCCCCTGCCCTCCCTCCACCAGGGGAGCTCATGGATGGCCGAAGGGGCCTGGTCCCTTCCAATTTTGTAGAGCGTGTGTCCGACGACGACCTCCTGACCTCCCTGCCTCCAGAGCTGGCTGATCTGTCCCACAGTTCAGGCCCTGAACTCAGTTTCCTGAGTGGAGGCGCGGGCGGCAGCAGTAGCGGGGGCCAGAGCAGCGGGGGACGCAGCCAGCCCAGAGCAGAGGAAGAGGCTGCAGGGGACGAGCTCAGTCTGAGCCCCTCGCCCGAGGGCCTGGGTGAGCCCCCGGCCGCGCCTTACCCCCGCTGTCTGGCTGTCCTCAAGCAGCTGGCCCACAGCGTGGTGCTGGCCTGGGAGCCGCCTCCTGAACGCGTGCAGCTGTGCGGCTACCACGTCTGTGTGAATGGGGAGCTGCGGCAGGCCCTGGGGCCCGGGGCACCCCCCACGGCTGTGCTTGAGAATCTGGACTTGCAGACCGGGCCCCTCCGTGTCTCTGTTCAGGCCCTGACCAGCTGGGGCGGCTCTGACCCTCTGCGCTGTTGCTTGGTGCTAGGGGCCCGGGCCGGGGTGGCACCTAGCCAGCTGCGGGTCCATCGACTGACAGCCACGTCCGCTGAGATCACCTGGGCGCCCGGCAATAGCAACTTGGCCCATGCCATCTACCTCAATGGGGAAGAGTGCCCCTCTGCCTGCCCTAGCACCTACTGGGCCACCTTCTGCCACCTGCGACCTGGTACAGTCTATCAGGCCCGAGTGGAGGCTCAGCTCCCGTCTCGAGGGTCCTGGGAACCAGGCTTGGAGAGGCCAGAGCGGCGGGCTGCCACCCTGCAGTTCACCACACTCCCAGCAGGTAGGTGAGCTTGGGCACCTGGTGTCTTTAACACCTGGGAGGTCAGGCCACGGAGGGCGGCCGAAGGGGAGGCTGTTGCTACTTGCGTTTTTAGAGAAATGGCGAAGTGGTCTGTTACGTCTGGCAGTGAGTGTGCTGCATTATTGGGTCTTGTGCCCCCTCCCCCTAGGCCCACCTGATGCCCCCCTGGATGTGCAGATTGAGCCAGGGCCCTCCCCTGGAATCTTGATCATCAGCTGGCTCCCGGTAACAATTGATGCTGCTGGCACCTCCAACGGCGTCCGGGTCACAGGCTATGCCATTTATGCTGATGGGCAGAAGGTATGGCCTGGGGACTGCCCACCTGTACCCTGGGATCGAGATGTGGGTCTCTCCTCGCCACGCGCAGAGGCCTAGTCTCCCCAACCTGGCACAGAGGCTGCCTGGCCCTGGCATTTGGGCACTAAGTAGCAGATTGGTTAAGAGCATGGGCTCTTGTAGCAGATGACTGGGATTCCACCACTGAAAGCACGTGGCCAGGAGGCTTAGATGAGACGTGGCACGCCAAGGGCGCCGTGCCTGGCATGATGCCAGTCACTGTGGTAGTCGTGGAGTCCTCACACCTGGCCACCTCAGCCTCCCTTTCCTTTGCTGTGCTCCTTCCACCCTGCAGATCATGGAGGTGGCCTCCCCTACGGCAGGCAGCGTGCTGGTGGAGTTGTCGCAGCTGCAGCTGCTGCAGGCGTGCCGCGCGGTGGCCGTGCGCACCATGTCGCCCCACGGCGAGTCGGCTGACTCCATCCCGGCTCCCGTCGCCCCCGCCCTGGCTGCAGCCTCCTCGCCAGCCAGGGTCTCCTGCCCCTCCCCACAACTGGGCTCGGAGGCCAGACCGCCCCTTGCTCCAGCCTCCCCGGGGCCTGGAGACCCCAGCTCTCCCCTCCGGTGCCCCAACCCCCGTGGAACTCGAGAGCCCCCCGGGGGCTCCCCAGCAAGCTCTCCCGGAGAGACACCAAAAGGATCCTCAGAGGAGCCCCCAGTGCCTGGCTCTCAGGTACCCTGCTGGGGAGAAGGGGAGCAGGTGGAGACTGGGAGAAGGGTCTGGCGCTTGGGCCCTTCCTCAGTGCCTGCCGTTCCAGGAGGAGGCTGGGCCAGCTGTGCTGGGTGCCCCAGGGGACAGCAAGGCCAGTGAGCCAGCCTTGGGAGAGCGAGTTCCTGGCCCTGCAGCTTCCTCCCTGGCCGAGGAGGAGGCTGAGTGGACCGCGGGAGAGGCCCGCCCGGCCCCTGGCTCCACCCAGGTAACACTGGCCCAGAGGCTGCCCTGTGCTGAGGCCTGCCGTGGAGGAGACACAGGGCCTGGGCTGAGGCCCAGGGCTGAGGTACGGGGTTGGGGACACTGGGCCGCCTCAGGGAATCGAGGCCCCCCTCCCTGCCCTCTGCCAGCCCAGACCTGGCTGTCCTCTCTGCTTGTCCTCTGCTCTGCTCTGGCTCTGTGCTGCATGTCTGGCCAGCTCTCTGTCACTTTGTCTTCCAGGTTTCTTTCCTTTTTGGCTGCCATCCTTCTTCTTCCCCACCCCCTACTATGCACACCCCCCGTTTGGGGCATGACCCTGTCTCCCTCTGCCAAGGGACCCCGTTCATTCTGGCTGAGGCTGACCCTGCCAAAGCCCCCCCGCACCCCCCCACCCCCCGCATGCCCTCCCTCACCTCCCTGTTCTCCTCCTTTGTCTGGCCTCTTGCAGAGAGAGGACACGGCCGAGCTTGGGGTCCGTCTGGGGAACTCCCTTGTGGACCATGGCCGCAACTCAGATCTGTCAGACATCCAAGAGGAGGAGGAGGAAGAGGAAGAGGAGCTGGGTGTCAGGACTTGCTCTTTCCAGAAGCAGGTCGCTGGCAACAGCCTCAGGGACGATGGGGCCAAGGTAACGGGGTGAGGAGGGACTGGTGGGCCCTAGACCTCGGGTTCTGGGGGCCTCTGCCCCACGTGTCAGCAGCTGCTCCAATGCCACCGAGTGCCAGCAACATTCTAGGTGTGTGGCCTGGGCCCTGTCCTGAGCAGCAGATAGGAAGTGGCTCAGGCTTGGCCTCTGCCCTCCTGGAAAGAAAGGGAAGAATGAGGCGCTCTTTTCTGTAACTTCTCCCCATCAAACCCACCAGACGCAGCGCCCTGGCCATCTGAGAGCTCGTGATGGGAGCTTCCAAGGAGGGGGTGGGAGGCCTCCCTGCTGTTACAGGCATGGCCTGTTCCCTGACACTTCTGCCTCTCGGGATCCCAGCATCTGGGCAGCCCGTTCTTGGGTGCGCTCCCTAATCCTTCCTCTGGCTCTGCCCCGGACATGCTGTGTGGCTTTGGGCCAGCCTCTCTCTCTGGTCTTTCCTCTTGGAGGAAGCTGAGAGAGGGCTATGGGTTACCTGAAACCCCTGCCCTCATTTGAGGGCAAAGGTCACAACTCTGTCCTTTTCCCACGGACCTCTCTTCCCTGCCGCCCTCCCCCCCTCCCCCCAGCCCCAGCCCGACCCCTTCTGTGAGACTGACAGCGACGAGGAGATCTTGGAGCAGATCCTGGAGCTGCCTCTCCAGCAGTTCTGCAGCAAGAAGCTCTTTAGCATCCCTGAGGAGGAGGAAGGAGAGGACGAGGAGGACGAGGAGGACGGGAAGAGGCCAGGGGCGGGCTCTTCTTCCCGAGACCCCGACCCACCTGAGCCTGCCTTCCTGGGGCTGGGCTGTGACAGCGGTCGGCCCCGAGGACCTGGCCTTTGTCCTTTGTCTCCCGAGCCCTCCAGGGCTGGGGACCGCCTGGAGGACATGCCTGGACTAGTTGGCGGAAGCAGCTGGAGAAAAGGAAGTGGCTCCCCCGAGAAGCCCCCCAACCGCAGGCGGTCCCCAGATCCCCGTGAACACTGCAGCCGACTTCTCAGCAACGGCGGGTCCCAGGCCTCTGGACGACCAGGCCCCGCCCGGGAGAGGGGCGGCCCCCCCGTGGGCGAGGGCACCAGGGCTGGACCAGAGACTGGTGGGAGAGGGCGGCCGGCCCCTTCGAGGAGGTGCCCCCGTGGCCCAGCCCCAGAATCAGGCCTGGCCAGCTGCCTCTCCCCCAAGTGCTTGGAAATCAGCATCGAATATGATTCTGAGGATGAGCAAGAGACGGGCGGCGGGGGCATCAGCGTCACCAGCTCCTGCTACCTCGGAGATGGGGAGGCGTGGGGCGCAGCACCCACGGGAAGGCTCAGGGGGCCTCCGAAGGCCAATTCAGGCCCCAACCCCTACCCACGCCTCCCGGCCTGGGAGAAAGGGGAGCCAGAGCGGAGAGGCCGCAGTGCAACTGGCAGAGCCAAGGAGCCACCCTCCCGGGTCCGTGCCCTCTCCCCACCCTGGGCCGCCCCCTGCCTGCTGCCGCCTGGTGGCCCTGCTTGCTGCCCACCGGCCGCTCCCATTCCACGCTGCCGTCTCCATCAGCAGAGGTGGGGCTGGGCCTCCGGGCTCCCTCACCTGCCTCTTCCCACCCACATTCCACTGCTTTGCTGCTTCTGCCAGTCGGAACTGGGACGCACAATATTCTGTGGCCATAAGTCGCCAATTGCCGCCAGCCAGCCCCCTGCCTCTGGGCCGGGGGGCCCCTTCCTCTGCTTAGCTAGTTACATCTTCAGGACACTGACCGTGATGTCCGGCCTCATCCAGCCCTGCCACCGAGAAGAGGCACTCCTCTCCCACGCTCCTCGGCCAACTCTCAGATCTAACCTTAGTCCCTCTACTGCACTCCTCTACTAAGGTGGCCGGAGCTGGGCCTCCCCTCCTGCCCTTCCTCCCCACGTGGGGGTGTCTGATGCCTCCAGTGAGGTTGGGCCACGGCTCCAGGAGAGGAACGTGTGTCCCTGCTCTGCTGTGCCGCTTTCGCTGACGGGGCAGAGCTGGGGGAGCGCTTGCGGGGTCCTGCCCCTGCTGAGGTGCCCGCCAGAGGGGCGGTGTGTCACTTCTGCCGTCTGTTGCCCTCTCTTTGCAGGCAACAGAGACTGGGGAGCCCAGAGGGCAGGACGGCTCTGGGCGGAGGGGCCCCCAGCGGAGAGGGGGCCGGGCCCCCAGGCCAGGCTCCGCGGAGCTGGGTGAGCACCTGTGGGGGGCTGGGCCAGGCTGAGGGGGCTTTCCTGCCCCCTTGGCCAGAGCTTATTGCCACTGCTCTCCCCAACAGCCCCTCCGAGGAGCCCTCCAGAAGAAGCACTGGCTTACCAGGACCTACCTGTCAGGGTCTTTGTGGCTCTGTTTGACTATGACCCCGTGTCGATGTCTCCCAACCCTGATGCCGGGGAAGAGGAGCTCCCCTTCCAGGAGGGCCAGATCCTGAAGGTGACTGACTCACTGTCTGGTCCTCCTTCCTCCCTCCTTTCCTGCGCTGGGGGTATGGTAGCCGCGCGTGGGTGAGAACCAGGTGATGGTTCTAGAGCCAGGTGATGTGGGGTTGGGTCCTGATTCTGCCACATCTAGCTGTGAAACCTTGAGTAGATTAGCTAACTCCTCTGGGCCTCATTGGTAAAATGGGGATAATGTTAAGTGTCTACCTCACAGGGTTGTTTGAGGATGAAATGATTCAGTACCCATAGAGCCCTGAAACTGCCTGGCGCATATCACAATGTGACAACTGCTGCTGTTAGCATTGTAACTTTTATTGTGCCTCCAGGTATTTATTGAAGGCTTTCGGCTATTGCTCTGAGGTCAGGGAGATCTAGTCTGGGCCGGACTGGGGGGATGGATGTGCAGATAGTGGGTGACGACCACACGGAAAGGGCTATCTTCTGTCATCCCTCTGATCCGTATTCTTGGCTATTTCCCCCTATCTCCTGTTCCACAAAAGGTAGAGCATTCTTCTGCAGTCCCAAGTGTGGTGCTGTGAGCTCGGGGCCTCGGGTGCAGGGAGCAAGCTGAACTGGCCTCCTGACACAACGGGTCTTCTTCGCGTCCAGGTGTTTGGGGACAAGGATGCCGATGGCTTCTATCGGGGTGAAGGCGGGGGCCGGATGGGCTACATCCCCTGCAACATGGTGTCCGAGGTGACTGCGGACAGTCCTGCAGGGAGACAGCAGCTGCTCCAGCGGGGCTATTTGTCCCCAGATGTTCTCATTGAGGGTTCAGGTATGACCTGCTCCTGTCCCCCACCCACTTCCTGCCACCACAGTGCCAACTCCAACACCACCCGCGCCCAGAGCAGTTGGTATGTCTGGAGTGGCCGAGGTGCCTGCTTGGTCCAGAGTCTGGCAGAGCCACTGGGGCCCTCAGAGACCGAGGCCAGTGTGGCCGCGGCAGTGAGCTTGCCGCCTGGAATGGGGGTTCACTGCTGAGGGGACCGGCCCTGTATTTTGGATCCGGGAGGTGGGGGATGAGAGAGGAACGCGCTTAGACGCTCTAGTGCAGGAGCCCTGGTACAGCCCCGAGAGAAGACGGAAGTCTGTCCATCTCCCTCCCTCGCCTGGGTTTCTCTCTAACATCTGCTTGCCTTCCTGGACCAGGGAACGGTCCCTTTGTCTACTCCACAGCTCGCACAGCTGGGCCTCCCCCCAAGCCCCGCCGCTCCAAGAAAGGTGGGTGAGACCCCCTTCTCCCTCGGGGGCCTGTGAAGACGGGAGGGTGGGGACACTACGTGGCTCCCTGGGGAGACACATGGGAGGTCTTGAGCAGGTTCAGGAAATCGGGCCAGACCTTCATCCCCAGCCACCCCTCCAGTGGGCAGCTTCATTCTAATGGAGATGCGGAGTGGTTTGCTGGGACCGCTGTTCCAGAAAGCACTCGACTATAAATTCTATGCCAGCTGGAGCGAGTCACTTACCCTTTCTGGGCCTTAGTTCACTACGAAAACCAAAGGGCTGGGCTGATGTGCTCTCCGAGCGTCCTTCTCCTGCATCCCTTGTGTGAGGCTGAGCATCCTGCCTGCCCTGCGCCAGCACCCCCCTCCCCCGCCCCCAAAGAAGAGGGATGTGAGGGGCGGGGCTCACGGTCATATTCTCTCCACAGCTGAGTCGGAAGGCCCTGCCCAGCCCTGTGCAGGTGAGGGGCCATCCCTGTGCAGTGGAGACTGGGGAGAGAGGTGGGGTGGGGCAGCCCCTCTGACCTCTCCCCAGGGGCTACAACTAGCGGGGAGGTGGTGAATAGGGGTCAGCAGGCCTCCAGTGCCAAGGATAGTAGGGGGGTGGGGGAGGGTCTAGAGAGAGTCCTGAGCCTTCTCCCCCTCCCCCTCCAGGCGCCCCCCAGCCGGTCTCCTCTACTGGCCTGAAAGCTCCCCGCTCCATGGTGGCTGCATTTGACTACAACCCCCGGGAGAGCTCCCCCAACATGGACGTGGAGGTGAGGACCCTCAGATAGAGCCCAGCCAAGCTGGGTGGTGGCAGGGCCTCCCTGGGCCTGACACGTGCCTCTTGGTCTCTCCATAGGCAGAGCTGCCCTTCCGGGCAGGGGACGTCATCACTGTGTTCGGGGGCATGGACGATGATGGTTTCTACTATGTGAGAACATGGGGGTGGGGGGGTGTGCCCAAGAGGGCTCTCCCAGAGCCAGGGAGGGGGATGAGCAAGGGTTCCTGATCGAAGCCCGGAGGGATGGACCAGGTAGCCTCCCATGATAGTGACGTTGACCCCAGGCCGTCCCCTGGGGCTTCAGGGTCAAGGGGGTGGGGGTGAGGCCTCTCCTGGTCTTAGTCTCAGCATCTCCTCCCCAGGGGGAACTGAATGGACAGCGGGGCCTGGTTCCATCCAACTTCTTGGAGGGCCCTGGGCCTGAGGCAGGCGGCTCAGACAGGGAGCCCGGGACACCCCAGGCCGAGGGGCAGGTCAGTGAGGACCTGGGCTCCCGGTTCAGCAGCTGGGTCTCTATGCTGCTGGTGTGGTTGGAGGGGGGCAGGGGTGGGCAGGACGGCGTCATGCGAGGAGTGCAGCCGGGCAGTGGTCCATGTGCGCACTGCGCCCAGGGCGGGGCTGTGAGCCGCCGCCAGAGGGATCCCAGCCGGGGTGGCTCCCTCCCGGTGTGCGCCCCTCTGTGCAGTGGGGTGAGGCCGAGACCTTGATCCCAGCTGCCCACACCCCCGGCCAGTGCGGGTGAGGGGCCCTGTGGAAAAGGACCCTCAAGCCTCCCCTCAAGCCTCCCACACCTCTAGCCGTCATAGCCCCTGGTACAGGGACCCTCCCCACCCCTCTGCTGCATCTCTCTGTCTCCCAGGTGCCTTTTAAAGCCAGATGCTCAGCAAGGCCCAGCTTCCTGGGTGGGTGGAGTACAATTAAGCTCCAGGTTCACGGGGCAGGGAGAGGGTGAGGAGGCCAGGCGCCAACGGGAAAGCCCTGGGTCTCCATGTGCAATCGTTCCACAGGCAGGGGCTCTGCAAAGCAGGACCTGCCCCTAAGGCCTGGTGACCTGGGTGACCTGGTGACCAGGTGGAGAGCGTATGGTCTGGCCATAACCCATCTCCTCTGTTTGTTCCCTGTTCTTCAGAGAACGAGGAGGAGAAGAGTCCAGTGCTAGATGGAGATAGATATATGTAGAGAAAGCGACATGTAAGTGGGGACTGACCCCCTATGTCCATGTCACCCTACTCCTCGTGTCAACATAATCAGACGGCGCTCCTTTGTCTCAGACACCGGAGCTGACCTGGCTTTTCCACCTTCTTCCAGGGAACGGGGAGGGAGCTCTTGCCGTGAGCCAGATTTGGGCCTAGGATCAGGCCCTCCCCTTGCCTTACTCTGGGCAATGCCAGCTGCCACAGGAATACATGTCATCCTAGGATATAATGGATATTATATGGATAATATACTAGGATATTAGCTGAGTCCTCATATTCTATAGCACATGCAGCTTATAGAATATTATGTGACATTCATATGGCTCATCAGTATATTATGATACTATATGACTATGGTATTATAATATTGTGATTATTATTGGTGACAGAAGGATGACACTAACGCCACCAGTAATAACAGTCTCCCCCACACAGTCTCCTCTGTATCATGACCTGTTAGGGAATCAGATGCATGATTTTCTGTCCAACTCTCCATTTTCTCCGCTGGGGGGGGCATAAAATGGGAGGCTTAAACAGTTGGAGTCCGTAGATAACCCCAGACCGTTCATCTCTGGGGCTCAGACACTCCCTCCATTTGTTTCCCCAGCAACCCCTCCCTCCTGGGAGCCCTGGGAGCGGATGGGAAGGGCCTACCCCCCTCCGCCCCACCCCAGCCAGCCATCAGCCCTGGCTAGTTGGCAAGAGACTCTTTGACCTCTGCGTGCTAGCAGAGCTCTTTGTGGGCGGCCCTGCCACATCACCAGGGTCTTAGGTGAGGGCGGGCCCCAGGCTGGGCACCCAGCACCTGCCAGCAGACTGCCAGGCTCTGGTGGAAGAGGGGGTTTGAGGAAGGGAGTAGGGGGCAGGGGATGGAGAACACACAGGCTGGCGGGAGCTGGCGGGGCTGTACCAGACACAGGAGGTCGCAGAGTGGATGTGGGAATTTGGCGGGTAGCGGGGAGGCTTGCTCGTGGCTCTCTTGTTTGCCCAGCCGCTGTTCTTAGGCCACTAACAGCACAGTCTGGGTGGGCCTGTGGCAGAGGGAGCCACTCACGGTGGCAAAGAGAGCGAGGAGGAGATTCTGCCAGGGAGACGTGCTAAGGGAGGGGCAGCGGCATTCAGAGCTGTGGTGGGCGCTGAGCGCCGCCCGACCGTGAGTGCCCTCTGGCCCCGGGCTCCCTGCAGCCCTCTCGGGGCCATTCAAGGAAGAGTCTCCATCTCCTCCCCATGGGGTGGGCACTCCTCCACTCCCTGAAGGCCCTCGGACACCGCGTCTGCTGGCCTGTGCGGACCTGCTC
Source organism: Balaenoptera musculus (assembly GCF_009873245.2). Classification (NCBI taxonomy): domain Eukaryota; kingdom Metazoa; phylum Chordata; class Mammalia; order Artiodactyla; family Balaenopteridae; genus Balaenoptera; species Balaenoptera musculus. The sequence continues at coordinate 34,052,716 of NC_045804.1, read as the reverse complement.
CTTCCGTCTGTGCGCTGGTGCAGGAACCATCGTTCCTGGAGTGTATGGCTCCCTCCAGCGTCCCTGTCCCCGCTCTCCCTTCGGTTGGGAGGGGATGACGTGGGGGATTTGAAGCACCCAACCCGAGGGTCAAGTCCAAGGACTCTTGAGCCCAGCATCCTACAGAGAAACCCAGAGAAGGGGAGGGGCTTGCCCAGGTCCAAGTGAGCAGAGCAGAAATGAGACTCCACGTCTGTCCCTTCCGACTCCCAGCGAAGTGCTCCCTCAGCATCATCGCGCCCGTTTGCCTCTCTGTGCTCTGGGTGGGGCACTAGCCAGGCGGTGGGTTTTGGTTCGCGACTGTGGTTCCGTGACCTGGGGTCTGCAGGCCCCTGAGGTTGTGGCGGAACGGAGGCGGGTTGGGTTGGGGGTCAGGCCCTGACCTTGCCCCTTTTCTCTCCCATTCTAGCACTGGGCCAGCTCAACACAAGGGCCCCCAGCGCCCCCAGGCTGGCCCTGTGCTCCTGGCCCTGGCCGCTTCGCCGGGATTGAATGGGGGGTGCCACAGGTCCCGAGCAAGAAGGTGTGGGGTCTCCTCTCCAAGGGGAGGCAGCTCCTCAGGAAACTGGGCTCTGGGAAGAAGGAGTGACGCTGCGGCCCGTCCTGCAGGCCCGAGGCCCCGGCGCACTGTCCTGGCTGCTTGGGGAAGGCCCTGGACTCGTTCTCCCGAGCCAGCGCACTGGCACTCGGATGGGAATTATACTCGGTGAAGGTCAGAGCTAGATGAGCCCTTGCGGATGAATCCTCTGGATGGGCATCTTCCTCTGACAGGAGGGCAGCCTGAGCCGCAGCGTGCAGAAGCGAGTCGGCCACAGGGCTGAGCACCTGGGTCACAGAGCCAGGCCTGGGTGTGGACTCGTGACTCCTGGTTCTCCCACCTCCGCCTGGTGTCCAGCATGCAATGCTAGTCCCTTCTTGGCCTCCACACGCCTGGCCCGGGGACCCTGTTCCCTCCGATGGCGCTGGCCATCCTCATCAAGTCTTCCCTCCGTGTAGGAGAGTTTGCACTGGATTCTGCCGAGCCCCCCAGCCCCGGGGCGGGCAGGGGGGTGGAGCCGTGTATATATGTACATACTCAGTGCCTCAGCCCAGCTTCCTCCATCTCCCTTCCACTGCACAGGCCCAGGAAGGAGAAAGGCCAAGCCAAAGCGGGCCTGACCCCGCCCCATAGCGCTCCCCTCCTGCCAGCTGCCCTCCTGGCCTGAGACCCGGGCCAGCGGGCAGAAAGCAGGAGTTGGGTTTGCCTTATTTTGCTCATCAGATTCAACTTCTCTTTTGCATCGTTTTCCTCTGGCCCCTGTTGGAGTCGGGGGCCTGCGGAAGAGGACGGATTTATGCAGCTATTTTCATACATTCCCTGTTCAGATTGGGGTGGGGGGCTCTCCCCCCTTACCCTAGCCACCTCCCTCCCCCTCCCCCTCCGGCTGGGTGAGTGTCTCTGCATGTTTCCTTTGCTGTGGTGGGAGATTGTTCGACTGAATGCCCCCCCCACCTTGGTCCCCAGGGGTGTGGAATGGTGGGGGCATTTGTTTAAAGAGACATTTTATTATAATAAAGTCTATTTTCACAACACCCATGCTGGGCTCTACCTGGGATGAAGGACTCCTGAGGGGCGGGTCATGGTCGGCTTTGGACTCCACTTTAGAACCCAGAGGTTAACGTCTGAGGGTGACTGGGGTAAAACTAATGAACACCAAGAAGACCAAGCAGCTCTGGAATTCTCTTCCTAGGAAGGTTTGGCAGCTTCCTGAGTTCCTGGTTGCAGGGCCAGGTGTTTGGAGTTGGGTCAGGGTCCTGGAGGAGGAAAGTGACCTGGGAATGGGGTGGGGAGACAGGAAGAGAGAAGGCACCTGTTTCAAGGTGGTGGACTGAACTGATGACATACTGAAATCTTGATTCTCCTGGGGCAAATTCATAGGAATAATAGAGGTAAAAAAACCCAGCCAAACATGCAAATAAACAACATACATAGTTCTATCTGAAGAAGGGGGACACCCAATAGACCAGAAACAGCAGGATTTCAGAAAAGACAGAAAACAGATGGGAGATCGCACTCAGAAACATCAAAGCAGGACACCTGTGGGAGAATTCTGCACAGAGCTCCATGCCCAGAGGTGGCACAAACAGCAGAAGGACCACAGGGGCCGTGACAGCGTGATTAGTTGGGGTTCTATGTGGGGAACCACCAGGCCGATGGTTGCACATTCTCCTTTTCTCCATGGGCCAAGGGGCAAAGGTGAGGATGGCTGCCCTTAGATGAGAACAGTGGGAGTGGCAGCTTGGATCAGAGACCAGGTGGTACTTTAAATGGCTGGCAACACCTGGCAAAAGCAAAAAGCATCACTGCCCGGGTGAGGAGCCGTCAAAGTGCAACACAGCGTGCCCCCGTCCCTCTCTTACTGAAACCCTCCAAGTCAGCAGCAGTACCCACCCAGCTGTTTTGCAGGGACTCTCAACTACTAAGGCAAGGAGACAAGACTCAACAAACAGATCAATTGGGGAAGAATTGACATTTGAACCATGTGGACCTATGAACAAAGTCTATCTCTCCATTTACTTGTGTCTTTAATTTCTCTTAGCCATGTTTTGTAGTTTTCAGTACAGATCTTGTACATCTTTTGTCAGATTTATCCCTAACTAGTTCATATTTTTGATACTATTATAAATGGTATTATTACTTTAAATTTCAATTTCTGATTCTTTGTCATTAGAATATAGAAACACAACTGATTTTTTTTTCTTTTTTAAATTAATTAATTTTTGGCTGCGTTGGGTCTCTGTTGCTGTGCGCGGGCTTTCTCTAGTTGTGGTGAGCGGGGGCTACTCTTCGTTTCGGTGCGCGGGCTTATTGCGGTGGCTTCTCTTGTTGCAGATGGGCTCTAGGCGCAAGGGCTTCAGTAGTTGTGGCACGCAGGCTCAGTAGTTGTGGATCACGGGCTTAGTTGCTCCGCGGCATGTGGGATCTTCCCGGACCAGGGCTCGAACCCATGTCCCCTGCTCTGGCAGGCGGATTCTTAACCACTGTGCCACCAGGGAAGTCCCACAAACACAACTGTTTTTTGTATTTTGGCCTCGTATGCTGCAACCTTACTAAACTCACTTATTAGTTCTAGTAGCTTTTTTATGGATTCCTTAGAATTCTCTACGTATGTGGTCATATTGTATATGAACAAAGACAGTTTTACTTCTTCCTTTCAAATTTTGATGCCTTTAATTTCTTTTTCTTGCCTCACTGCACCAATAGAACTTCCAGTACAATGCTTAATAGAAATAACAGGAAAGGACACACTTGCCTTGTTCCTGGTCTTAGGGAGAAAGCATTCGGTCTTTCACTGTTATGATGTCAGTGATAGGGTTTTTTTGGTAGATGCCCTTTGCTGGGTTTGAGGAAGTTCTCTGCTATCCCTCGTTTGTAGAGAGGTTTTTTTGTTTTTTTGTTTTTTTAAAGAGAATCAGCATTAAATCAAAACTACAATGAAGTATCACCTTACATCGGTCAGACTGGCCATCAAAATGTCTGCAAATAATAAATGCTGCAGAGGGTGTGGAGAAAAGGGAACCTTCCTACACTGTCGGGAATGTAAATTGGTGCAGCCACTATGGAGAACAGTATGGAGGTTCCTTAAAAAACGAAAATAGAGTTACCATGTGATCCTGCAATCCCACTCCTGGGCATACATCCAGAGAAAACCATAATTCAAAAAGATACATGCACCCCAATGTTCACAGCAGCACTATTTACAGTAGCCAAGACATGGAAGCAACCTAAATGTCCATCAACAGATGAATGGATAAAGAAGATGGGGTACACATACACAATGGAATATTGGTCATAAAAATGAATGAAATAATGCCATTTGCAGCAACATGGATAGACGTAGAGATTATTATTCTAAGCCTGAAGTAAGTCAGACAAAGACAAATATCATATGGTATCACTTATATGCCGAATCTAAAATTTGATACAAATGAATTTATTTGCAAAACAGAAACAGACTCACAGACGTAGAAAACAAACTTATGGGGACTTCCCTGTTGGCGCAGTGGTTAAGAATCCGCCTGCCATGCAGGAGACACGAGTTCAAGCCATGGTCTGGGAAGATCCCACATGCCGCGGAACAACTAAGCCCGTGCACCACAACTACTGATCCTGCGCTCTAGAGCCCGCGAGCCACAACTACTGAAGTCTGCATGCCAAGAGCCTGTTCTCCGCGACAAGAGAAGCCACCGCAGTGAGAAGACCGCGCACTGCAATGAAGAGTAGCCCCCGCTCCTCGCAGCTAGAGAAAGCCCGTACGCAGCAACAAAGACCCAACGCAGCCAAAAATAAATAAATATATTTAAAAAAAAAACAAAGAAAGAAAACATACTTGTGGTTACCAAAGGGGAAAGGGGAGAGAAGGATAAATTAGGAGTTTGGGATTAACTTATACACACTACTATACATAAAATAGATAATCAATTACAACCTACTGTATAACACAGGGAACTCTACTCAATATTTTGTAATAACCTATAAGGGAAAAGAATCTGAAAAAAATAGATATATATGTATGTATAACTGAATCACTTTGCTGTACACCTGAAACTATTACGACATTGTAAATCAACTATACTTCAATAAAAATAAATAAATTTAAAAAAAGAATCAGCATTAATTTATTTTTAATTGAAGTATAGTTGATTTACAATGTCGTAATAGTTTCTGGTGTATAGCAAAGTGATTCAGTTACATATATATATACATATATATACACACATATATATACATTCTTTTTTGGATTCTTTTCCATTATGGTTTATTACAATATATTAAATATAGTTCCCTGTGCTATACAGTAAGACCTTGTTGGTTATCTATTTTATATATAGTAGTGTGTATAGGTTAATCCCAAACTCCTAATTTATCCCTCTCTTCCCTTTCCCCTTTGGTAACCATAAGTTTGTTTTCTATGTCTGTGGGTCTGTTTCTGTTTTGCAAATAAATTCATTTGTATCAGATTTTAGATTCAGCATATAAGTGATATCATATGATATTTGTCTTTCTCTGTCTGACTTACTTCAGGCTTAGTATGATAATCCCTAGATCTATCCATGTTGCTGCAAATGGCATTATTTCATTCTTTTTTATGACTAATATTCCGTGGTGTATTTATACCACATCATCTTTATCCATTCATCTGTCGATGGACATTTAGGTTGCTTCCATGTCTTGTCTATTGTAAATAGTGCTGCAATGTACATTGGGGTCCATGTAACTTTTTGAATTATGGTTTTCTCTGGATGTATGCCCAGGAGTGGAATTGCTGGATCATATGGTAACTCTATTTTTAGTTGCTGTTGTTGTTTTTGGCTGCACTTTGAGGCTCGCGGGATCTTAGTTCCCTGACCCAGGATTGAACTGGGCTCCGGCAGTGAAAGCGCCGAGTCCTAACCGCTGGACTGCCAGGGAATTCCCTATTCTTCGTTTTTTAAGGACCCTCCATACTGTTTTCCGTAGTGGCTGCACCAGTTTACATCCCCCTCACCCCCCAACAGTGTTGGAGGGTTCCCTTTTCTCCACATTTTTTTTTTTAAATAATCAATCAATAATGGAGGTTGGATTTTGTCAGATGATCTTTCTGCATGTAATGAGAGATCATACCATTTTTCTTAGTTATGGCAAATTTCATTGATTGATTTTGGAGTATTAAACCAACTTTACTTTCCTGGGATAAATTCTACTTGATCATGACCTGGGAGGAGGATGAAAGCCTATTCCCCAGGATGTGCCCCTTTTGTTGAGTTAAGGGGTGTGTACCGGCCAAAGATAAGGGGGCGGTGGGGATGGTGGGAGACTCATACCTTAGGGGAGAGAGACTCCGGCGTTAAAATCTGGACTCATCCATTCTCTGTTTCCTACCTACCCTCAACCGTGGGTCCTTACCCATTAGGGAGTCTCCATGTTCCTCTGTCAAGGCAGGAACTTCCCCTTAGGTCATAGTACTCTGGTCCTCAGGGCAGAGGAAAGAACCTGTTGTTTCCACTTCCGAACCTGGCCAGGGTCCAGCACCACTCTCGAAAACTTCTGTTGGCCTTGAGGGGCTGTTTTCCTGCCTGCAGTCCCTGCAGAGAGGACGGCATAAGTAGAAAATTCTCCCTAGCCCCACCCCCTACTGAAGATGCCTGGCCCTCATCCCCGCTTAGTCTGTCTTCCTGTCACCAGGTTCCAGGCTCTTTCTGTCTCACTGGGGGTTTCCCACAACTCTTGTTATTTTCTGCTCTCCAACAATTTCACTTCTATGTCTCAGTTCTGTGACATCCTCACCGTCGTTTGGCCGATGGATCCTATAGCCCATGTTAATTCTGCTTCGCCTGAAACCAGGATTAACGTCGTATTTCAGGAGCTGGAAGTCTACTTGTAACAGATAATTTAACTGTAATACTAGATGCATAAAAATAATAGAGCAATATCTTCCAAGTGCCGAAGAGAAAGAAATTTGGACTTGAATTCTATATTTAGCCAAATTATCGGTCACACTACTGAAGTCTCCCACAGGGGAAGCACTTAATCCTGAATGCCACGTGTGTCAAGGTCATCATTGCAATCTTTGGTAACGTTTGACCTCATATTAATAAATCGAAGTAAAAGTAATCCAAAACCACGGATTATGTAAAACAAATCAAAGTTTGCTACTTTGCGGGGGGGTTGAGGTGGAGGGAGAGATTATTAATTCTATTGTGAAAAAATTATATTTTCCTGGTAAAACTCTCAAACAGAGGGGCATTGATTTTAAAGTAAAGCCTCCACCTCCTCAGCCTTTTCCGTTCCATTCCTCAAAGGTAACCACTGTTAATAGGCTTCTGCGTCTGCTTCTAGAATGTTCTATGTATATTTAAAATACGCGTGTGCATGTGCGTGGTGTGTGTGTGTATGTGTGCTTTGCGCAAATTGCCTTATGCTGTATATAATGTTTTGTAACTAGCCCTTTTCCTTCAGCTACGTATTTTTCTTTATTGCTACATATAGACCTCCCTCCTTAGTCTTAAAGCCTGCATAAAACACCATTATGTGGATGTACCACAGTATGGCAAAAATTTTTGGATGGACATTTGGCTTGTTTCTACTCTTTTCGTTGTTGCAAATGAGGCTGAAATGAAGACCCTTGTGCTTTCTGTTTTCCTAAGAATGCATCTGAAGGATAAATTCCTTCCTGGAAGTAGAATTGCTGAGTCAGAGCAAGTGTACATTTTGGATTTTAACTGACATTGCCAAATTGCCATCCCATGGCATGGAGCCAATCTACATGTATCTTTTCACATGCTGACTGGCACTGGCTTTATCAGCCCTTTTAAATTTTAACTAGTCTTTCCGATGGATAAAGATGCTGTTGAATTCTTTTACTTTGAGTTTCATTGCTTCTTATTTTTAGTGTTATTTTGTAGAACTTTGACTCATGGAAGCTTACCACCCATACCACCCCCACCACCAATAACCACAAGTATAAAGGGGGTTAACTGAATAACCATTAAACATTTGCATAGTCATGTAACTTAACTGTCTTTACCTTTACCATACTACCCTAAACAAATTTGGGAACCATTATTTGAAACTAACAAAAGCTTGAATGTTCACTCTTTAAAATGTTTTAATCTTGTTCAGTAAATAGGAAGTGCAACCTCTCTAGAGCGGAGGGTTAAAAATGCCCAACGCTTTTCAGCTCTATGAATTTACCTTCTAAAGAGAACCAAAAGAAGCATACTAAATTTTTTTCTTTAAAAATACTTACCTTGGAACTTCCCTGGTGGCGCAGTGGTTAAGAATCCACCTGCCAATGCAGGGGACACGTGTTCGAGCCCTGGTCCGGGAAGATCCCACATGCTGTGGAGCAACTAAGCCCATGCACCGTAACTACTGAGCCTGCACTCTAGAGCCCGCGAGCCACAACTACTGAGCCCGAGTGCCACAACTACTGAAGCCTGTGCTCTAGAGCCCACGAGCCACAACTACTGAAGCCCGCACGCCTAGAGCCCATGCTCCGCAACAAGAGAAGCCACTACAATGAGAAGCCCGCACATCGCAACGAAGAGTAGCCCCCACCCACCACAACTAGAGAAAGCCGCGCGCAGCAATGAAGACCCAAAGCAGCCAAAAACAAATAAATAATTAATAATAATAAAAAAAATCCTTACCTTGAAAGCTTTTAAGGGAAAGAGAATATTTATAAGATTTTACAAGTTCTGTGGAGAAACTCAAAGGCTAAATGTATATACATTTTTCAAAAAGAAAGTACTTAGGAATAAACCTAACAAGAGGGTAAAACAATAACACTTCAATGAAGACTATAAAAGTAGACAAAACGGTATATTGTATTACTCAAGAATGTAAGCTCCGTGAGACCAAGTAATTTGTTAATTGCTATATCCCCAGTGCCAAGAACAGTGCTGGCACAGAGGTGCTCAGTAAATACATGTTGAATGGATGAATGTGCATGGATAGGAAGATTTAATATCATAAGATGCCAATTGTCACCAAATTTGTGTATAAATTGAATACAATATCAATAAAAATCTCAACTGGATTTCTCATGGAACTAGACACTCAAAAATTCACAAGAGAGAGAAAATATGTTAGAATGTTGAAGATTCTTTTGAAAAAGAAGAATGAGGAAGGAGAATTTATCTCACGAGAAATCAAAATATATTAGAAAGTTGTGGCAACTGCAATGATTAGGTATCGACATCGGAATTGATAGCTAGACTAGTAGATCAGTAGAATAGAATAATCTAGAAACACACACACATTTATGGTGAGTGATAAAAGTAACATCTCAGCTCAGTGCAGAAATGACAGATTATTCAGTTAAAGGCACTGGGACAACTGGTTTTCCATTTGGAAAGAAATGAAGGTAGCTTGCTTTCTTACACTGTTCACACACAAAAATTCCAGATGGTTTAGTGATCTAAATGTGAAAAATCAAAATATTAAGGTTTTAGAAGAATATACATATGATTTTTGAAAAAGGAAAGATCCTCTTAAACAAGTCTGAAAAGGAAGATCCATAGAGGAAAAGATTGATAAATTTGACCACCTCAAAATTAAGACCCTATAAAAAACATAAATGAAAAGTGACAAGACTGGAAAAAATTATTAGCAATATACATGACAGCTGACAGATGACTGTTCATCCAGAACATATAATAACTTTTGCACTTCAATAAAAAGAGTGATAATCAATAGGAAACTGGACAAAACCAAGCACAGGAAATTTACAGAGGAGGTAATATGCATACAATGATGAACAATCTCACTCTTAATCAAATAAGTAAAAATTGAACCAATAATGTGATTCTAATCTTTGCCTACGAGAATTTTACCATTTGGAGGACAGTTTGGTAATATCTATTAGAAATTTAAAATGCACAAAACCTATGACTGACTTCTTAATCTTTACCCAGGAGAACACGTGTGTGTGCACAAAGAGGCTCTTGCTGCATTGTTTTTAATAGTGAAAAATGGAAAAATGTCAGCTTCCATCAATAGAGGAAGGGTGGCGTAGTGGAGGTATACCTCATCTGAAGAATACTGGGTAACATTTAAAAAAGTGAGATAGTTCTCTAAGTAGCACATGATAACAGATCTGCGAGAGGTATTATTGAGTGAGAGAAGCACGCTGCTGAGCAATGTGTATAATGTGATAATCATTTATGGAAAAATAAGGAAGACTATTTCCCACAGATCCATATGTATAAATGAATGTAAAGTAAAAAGGTTTGGAAGGACAAACACAAAAATGACAACAGTGTTTATGTCTCAGGATTGGGGGAAAGGGACTGTAATTGGAAATGGTGTAATAACCTAATCTAGAGGGAGCTTGAAACTGACCTGTAATATTTTAACTTTATTCAAAAGATATCCAGGTATTAATTACCTGCCTAATTCTAAATTAACTTTTAAAACTTTAAAGAGAGAGAAGACAAGGACTTTGGACTGGGTGCAGTTGGGGTGTTTGAGGAGTCACTGCCCCCGTCCCCTCCCCAGCTTCCATAAGCCCCCTTCACTCCAACCACACACACACACACAGGAAATCTGGCTGTAATCCCAACTGAACTGTTTCCTAAACAGCATGAAGAAAGAACAAGCTGTTTTGCAAGCAGTAGCAGAGAGAGCCCGTTACCCCATAGACAGTTGGACTTCACCCTAGGAGTGGGGATGTTTGGGAAGGCAAATGGAGAGAAGGAGGGCAGTAAGTGTGGGTGGGTGGAGAGGTTCCCTCAAAGGACTATAGTCATGAGATGCAGCAGTCTCAGCAGTGCCCTCCAGAGGCCACCCCCGGGATAGGGAGCTAGGGGGTAAGTCGTGGGACAAGGCTTGTCTGAAATATCTCCTCTGGCAGACATATTCTCCTTCTGGTTATTCTGCATGCTGAGAAGCCCTCTGAGCCTCAATTACACCTGAGCCAGACAAATAGGGCCTAGATGAGGGATCAGCAGTGATACAGACTGGGCGGCCTTACAGGGATCCCACCTGGGCCATTATTAATTGGTTGGAAACATCATAAAGAGCATCTCACATCATCACAGAGCATCTCAAACCTCTGCACACAAATGGAGGCCCACAGCCCCTGCCCTGAGCCAAAGGCAGGTGGTTTGGGGATTATAAATCTTGAGAATTTTACCCCCTCCACATGGATAGAGAGTGAAGGGCATTTTAACGTCATCCTTTGAAAAGGCTTTAGTTTTTCATTCATTGCCTCATCACCGCCCGTGAGAAATCAGGGCAGGTCTCTTGACGCCCATGAATCACTGCAACGCCTCCTGCCTGGCACTTGGCCTCTGGGCCTGTCCCCTCAGTGCACCTTCCACTTGGCAGCCCAAGTGAGCTTTCTAAAATGAACTCTGACCATGCACTTCAGGGCCTTCATGGCTCCCTGGAGCCTTCAGGACAAGAACTTCTCAGGAGGTCAGCAAGAGCGTTGTGTCCTGGGCCTCTGCCTGCCTTATCAGCCTCATCCTGCCCCACCCTGTCGCCATGTTGGAACTGTCTGGATGAAGCCCACCTGTGTCAAGGCTTTTGCTGTGTCATCCTCTGGGTCCAGAATGCTCTTCCTCCCTGTGTCCAACTTATAAACATTCTTCAAGACAGTCTCAAGCACCAATTCCTCAAAAAAGCCTTCTTCGATTCTCCCAAAGAACCCTGCCCAAGGTTGTTGGGCTGCCATCGGTCTGCATCCCCCTGTGCTCACTGAGGAAAAGGCCTTTGCTCAATGGAGGGCACCCAATGGCCAGCACAGTACCTGTCATGTGCGGAGCTCGGTACCTACTCAGTGAATAAATACCTGAGCGAAAGGTCAGGAATAAACCTGCAGAGGCCACTGGGTAAAGAGCACTCATTTGTAAGTCAAGAGACCTGACAACTAGATTTTTCTGAGCTGTGCCACACTGCTGCCCTAAGCAAAGTTATTTCCTTCCCAGACCTCCATCTTTCTCATCTGTGCTATGAGGAACTTGTATTAAATGTCTCTTACCTCTTGGGCTCTGACAATTCCCTTAAAAGAGTAAAGGAACACTAATTGTCAGTTGATGAGGGCGATGGGAAACAGGTGCTCCCACGCATGGCTGATGGGAGGGTGAAAGCCTTAAAAATGTGGATACCCAAATATGCAGCAATTTTACTTCTAGGACTTTTTGCCTAAGGAAATAACTGAAGATGTGACTAGAGATTTAACTCCATGGAAAATGACCCTACTACTGCTTATAACAGTGAAAATAGGAAATGATCCAAGTATCTAACAAGAGAGGATTAGTGAATAAAACATAGTGTTTCATACCAAATATTATGCAGATATAGAAATGAAATAAATCTCTTTTTATTGACAGAGAGATGTCCAGGCTAAATTAAGTATTAAAAGTAGATTGTAGGGGCTTCCCTGGTGGCACAGTGGTTAAGAATCTGGCTGCCAATGCAGGAGACACGGGTTCGAGCCCTGGTCTGGGAAGATCCCACATGCCGCGGAGCAACTAAGTCCTTGTGCCACAACTACTGAGCCTGCACTCTAGAGCCCGTGAGCCACAACTACCGAAGCCTGCGCGCCTAGAGCCCGTGCTCTGCAACGGAGAGTAGCCCCCGCTTGCTGCAACTAGAGAAAGCCTGCGTGCAGCAACGAAGACCCAACGCAGCCAAAAATAAATAAATAAAAAATTTAAAAAAGTAGTTTGTAAAATAATATTTAAAGTAATATTAAATATTAAAAATAATATATATTTTTTGGCCTCACCACGTGACTTGTGGGATCTTAGTTCCCCGACCAGGGATTGAACCCGGGCCATGGCATTAAAGTGCCAAGTCCTAACCATTGGACTGCCAGGGAACTCCCCTAAAGTATGTTCTTATCACAGTTTAAAATACATATTATATCTACATATAGGATATCAAATTATGAAATGGGGTTATTGGTGAGTGGTGGGATTATGGGAAATTATTTTCCTTCCTGCTTCTTATTTATGTGAAAGATGGCAAACCTGGAAAGAAAAAAAAATTACCCATAACCTCACCTGATTGTAAATATTTTACAATATTATTTACTTATTCTATAACATTTCATGTATGGAAATATATGTTACTTACAGGATGAAAAAAAAAGTATTTTCAAAAGCCTATAAAATTCTAGAACCTGATTCACAAAGAGCCATTCGTCCAAGTTCACACATAGCAAGTCCCTGGCAGAACAAGGCTGGAAGAATGGCCTCCTCTCTCATGGGCCCCTGGACTCTGCTTCCTGGCAGATGACAGGATCACTGGGCACATTTGGAAGATGTCGCTGTCCCTTGTTCCTTGGCCAAGATGTGGTCTGGGCATAGAAGGCGAGAGTGAGCCCAGGAGGGTATCTGAAGGTAGGAGGTGTGGGTAGACCAAACAGGACATGGGGGCCATGGCTGGCACGTGCCCAGCCTGACGAGGGCACAGGGAGGTGGACAGACAGTCATTAGTTGTAGGGTACCTTTCCTGCTGCAGAATGGCAGTCCCTTTGCCAGTCTTCCCCAGGGCTTCTCCCTCTTCTATTTCAAAAGTTTAATGCAAATCCTAACGACACTGATCTTGTCCCTGGGAGGCACTGGGCTGTGTCACCCAACTGACCACTAACCACAACCAGCTCACTTCTCTCCTGGTTCCTGAAATCTGGGGGCAGATAGTGGGGATGTTGGAGACAGCCCCCTACCAAAAGCCAAGAGGAAAGGGGATGAAGAGAGGGATAGAGGAAGTTAACCTTGGTCCTCAGCCCACGGCCCCCAGGGTCTTCTTTCCTGTGAAGCCCAACGGTCCCCAGCCAGATTTCCTGTCCCTTTAGCCTTCTCCAAGAATGGAGGGCTGCCCATCAAGGTTGGCCACAGGGGCCAGGTTACTGTTGGGGGTGGGACATGGTGCCCCGAGGCAGATCGGGCCATCATCACTCCACGTCTCTCCTTCACCTTCTGTTTCCCATAATTCCTTAGGTTGTCAGTTCCTAACTTTTGTCCCTTTCAAAGGAACCTTGGATACTCAGTTGAACCAGAATTTTGGAGGGGGGCGGTTAGTTGTCTGCGCCCCCTGGGGACAGCACTGGTCTAGGCACACAATGGGGAGCTGAGAAACTCTGGGGGTACTAAGTTCAAAGGCTGGAGACAGTTCTGATCCCTCCTCTCCTGCCCGTCTCACCCATATCAGAGAACTCTTTCTAGGCACCCCAGGCTCAGGCGGGGAGGAGAGAGAGTTCAGCCTCCAGGGGCGGGCCTCATCTGCCCCGCCCCTCCCCCAGCTTGGAGGACATAAAAGCCCAGATTTAGCTAAGAGGTGATGCCAATGCCAGGTGGAGCACTGGAACTTTGGAGGTAGGGTCCTGGACTCCGTCTGTAGGCAGAACCCACTGAGGGGGCACTGGGGGGGTGAAGGTGGGAGTGAGGGGCCTGGGAGGAGAGGGACGTGGGGCTCTCTTCTCCCTAAATGCCCTGTGGGCTTTGGACACTTACTGGGCTTGGGGCCTTGCTGCAGAGATGAAGCTGCCCCTGGGCCTAGCAGGACTCCTGGTCATTCTAGCCACGCCCCAGCCTTCTGAGGGTGCCGCTCCAGGTAACAGTTCAGAAGGAAGGGAAAAGGTGGTGTGTTGGGGGTGGTTCTGAGTCCCCGGGATGCCTTTCCTCAGTGTAAGCCACCCGGGCTCTAGGGCCTGATGGGGGCTTTGGCCCCATTCCTGACCTCGTGACCCCTGTTCTGGGCAGCTGTCCTGGGGGAAGTGGAGACCTCGGTGGTGCTGACCTGCATGGAGGAGGCCAAGCGGCTAGTGGACAAAGCCTACAAGGAGCGGCGGGAAAGGTGGGGCGCCGGGGTACGGCCTGGCTCTGGGCAAGGCTGTCCCAGGCCTTTCAGAGAAGGAACAGGCAGTGGGGAATTTGTGGCTGGGCGTGGGGCCCTCTGTCTGTCAGTCTTTTTATCTCTGGGTGTGAGAACATTTTCCAAACCATGCCTCCCATGGCCTGGCCTCTGGGCACCCAGGTCCAAACCCTGTTTAAAAAGAGAAACCTGCTTCCTAACTGTGGGTCTGTCTACACTGTCCTCTGTGCCCAGAACCCTGGGCTGGGGCTCTGCTGAGTGTTTCTGCCTCCCTCCTCTGGCCCTCCCTCCTCCCTCCCCCAAGCAGCATCAAGCAGCGGCTTCGCAGTGGCTCGGCCAGCCCCATGGAACTCCTGTCCTACTTCAAGCAGCCGGTGGCAGCCACCAGGACAGCTGTGAGGGCTGCTGACTACCTGCACGCGGCCCTAGGCCTGCTGGAGAGGAAGCTGCGGCCCCTGTGGCCAGGCCGCTTCAATGTCACAGGTACCGTGCCCTCTACATCCCAGACCCTCGCTCAGTCCCAGTGGTTCCCCCAACCCCTCTTTCCAGAGAGTCTCAGGGGGCATCCTAGCGTCCCCTCCATGTCCTCAGACCACACCCCCCAACCGAGGCTCCCCAGCAGAGGATAGAAAATAGGGTCTCAGCTCCCACTCGCCCCAGCAGAGGATAGAAAATAGGGTCTCAGCTCCCACTCGCCCCGTACTTTCCCGGCCCCGCAGACGTGCTGACACCTGCCCAGCTGGATCTGCTGTCCAAGACTAGCGGCTGCGCCTACCAGGACCTGGGGGTGAGGTGCCCAGAGGAGGACAAGTACCGAACCATCACCGGGCAGTGCAACAACAGGTGCGGCCGCTGGGGACCGCCCCTCGGCGGGCGGGCGGTGGCTAGAGGGGGTTGGTCCCGGCCACATGGCGTCAGCGCCCTGTCCCCCCACCCCTGCAGGCGCAGCCCCACGCTAGGGGCCTCCAACCGCGCCTTTGCGCGCTGGCTGCCGGCGGAGTACGAGGATGGCTTCTCCCTGCCCTTCGGCTGGACGCCAGGGGTCAAGCGCAAGGGCTTCCCGGTGCCCCTGGTGAGCCCTGGCCCGCGGAGTGGGAGAGGCCCGGCCGAGGCCAGGGCCCTTGACTCCCCGTGTCCCGCAGGCTCGCGCCGTCTCCAACGCCATCGTGCGCTTCCCCACGGAGAACCTGACTCCGGACCAGGAGCGCTCGCTCCTGTTCATGCAGTGGGGCCAGCTGCTGGACCACGACCTCGACTTCACCCCCGAGCCAGCCGCCCGCGTCTCCTTCCTCACTGGCCTCAACTGCGAGACCAGCTGCCTGCAGCAACCTCCCTGCTTCCCGCTCAAGGTACTCCCTCCTTGCCCCACCGGCCAGCTTGCCGGGTCGCGGGAGGGGCAGCGTCCCCGGAAGGGAACACCTCCCTCCGTGCCCAGCCTTCCTTCCCTGGCTCCCAGCAAGGCTGGCCCTGAGCCCCCATCTCCCGCCGCTCTGGGCTAGGGACCTTCCCACCGTCCCTCAGACCTCTGTGTGCAGGTGCCGGGGGCTCAGTCCTCCTCCCTCCCCACTCACGGGCTCCCTCTCCCCAAGCCCACATCACACAGAGGCTGGCTTTTGGGGTTGGAGCAGGACTGAGAGTGGGCTGGTTGGTTGAGGCAGGTGCAGAGTAGGTAGACGAGGGGAGAAAGAAGGAAGGAGGATCTGAGAGAGAGAGAGAGAGAGAGAGAGAGAGAGAGAGACACAGGGGCCAGAGTGAGAGAGAGGAAAGGGACAGGGAAGAGACAGGAGAGGAAGGCAAAAGGAAGAGGAGGCCCCCGGAGAGTGTAGAGACCAGATCTAGAGAACAGAGGAGGGAGGAGCAGAGACAGAAAAGAGGAAAGAAAGGAGGTTTGAGGGGAGGGGTCAGAGGACTGGCCACACCCCCTCCAGGGAGCCCCACATCCCCCACGCCAGCATCCTACTTGACACCCCTCCAGCTCGGAGGCGCTCTGCTGGTGGAACCTCAGGCTGATCCCCTGGAGGCCTTGAGACGCCTTCCTGCCGGCCGAGGGGGCCGAGGAGCTCCGTTTTAGTGTCTGGGTTGCCCCCTCTGGTCCTGGGCTCTAGGCTGCTTCTGAGGTGGGAATTAAGGCCTTCAGGAGGGTGGACGGGGGAGAGCCACTCCTGATCTCTGTCCCTGCCCTCGGCGAGCCCGCCGGGCCTCTCTCTGTGCCGCAGATCCCGCCCGACGACCCGCGCATCAAGAACCAACGTGACTGCATCCCCTTCTTCCGCTCCAGCCCGGCCTGCAAAGGGAGCAACATCACCATCCGCAACCAGATCAACGCGCTCACCTCCTTCGTGGACGCCAGCATGGTGTACGGCAGTGAGGACGCCCTCGCCCTGCGGCTCCGCAACCAGACCAACCAGCTGGGGCTGCTGGCCGTCAACACCCGCTTCCAAGACAACGGCCGGGCCCTGCTACCCTTTGACAACCTGCACGATGACCCCTGCCTCCTCACCAACCGCTCGGCGCACATCCCCTGCTTCCTGGCAGGTCAGTCCTGGGCAGGGACCTGGGCTGACGCAGGGGTGCCCCCTACCGGAGCCACAGCGGGCCTGTTTGAGAGCCCCTTGTGGGTTTGCATTTAGAGAGACTGTCCTCACCAACTTCATGATATTAATCCAGTTGCCTTGGTAACAAGTTGGTTGGAGCCAAAAAGGTGAAACAAAAACAAAACCCCAAACCAACAAAAACAATAACCCCAAACCTAAGAAGGAGACTCAGGGATGGCCAAGGAGCGAGCCTCTGTCCATCTGTTCAGCCCTTTCTCTGTCGCTCTCTTTCCCTCTGGACTCTGGGAGAGAGGAAAGTTGAGTCCTCCAGGAACAGGGAACTGAAGGGACAGAGAGCAACATGGCACCCTCACCCTCTAGAATCACAGTATCCAATATGGTAGCCACTAGCCACACATGGCTATTTTCATTTACGTGTAAGTTAATTTAAATTAACTTAAATTAAAAACAAGATTCCTCCACTGCGCTAGCTACATTTCAAGTGCTCAATAGCCTCGTAGGCTAGTGGCTTCCATATAGGACAGCTCAAATGTAGAACATTTCCATCTTCATGTTCTATTGGGCAGAGCTGCTCCAGAACATCCCACCTATCCACCTTGATTCCCTGTAATAAGAGAGGGTGGGATTTTCGATTTAAACAACTGGCACTCCTGGGGATATGGTTGGGGCAATGATGGTGGTAGTGCCCAGAAATTTTATGCTTTTACCTTTAAACCCAACAGTGGGTCTGAGGCCTTTCTCTCTGGCCTCCCAACCTCACCTCCTGGTGGCTCCCGATGGCTGGGCCCTGGGGAGGAGAATCAAGGTCAGCACCAGGGTGGGCTTTTCTGGGCTAGCGGGGGAAGAGCAGCGCTCCTTGGCCTCCACATTGGTGTTGAGCCACATGTTCCCAGCCCGGATGGTCATGACCTCTGTCAGGCTGTGGGAAGGAAAAGCTGCTCTCAGAGAATATCCTTCTCAACAAACTTGAGAGCTGTGGAGGACTGAACCCAGTGTCCTGCAGAAATGGGCCTGGCCCTAGCCTTCTGGTACTTCCAGAGCAGGTTTAGGAGAGGACTAGAGGATCAGAGGGTCACACTTCGTTCTTTCGCACAGTCTCAGGGGTGGACTTCACACATCCTGTGCCCTGGCTCCCTGCCCTGAGCAGGCTGCACAATTAGTATGCAGTAAGGTGCGGATGGCAGTTCTGAGCAGATGGTACTGGCTTTCTAGAGTCCTGTGTTAAGAAGGATTCTGAGGTTGCATCCAATTTTAGCAGGAGAGAGGGCTGTGATCATTCACTGTGTCTCACATGGACAGGAAAATAGGGAGAGCCAACGTGCATGCTACTTTTTGGCCTTCCCTGAATCAAGAGAATAAGTCAATCAAGCTGTATTCATGGATCTCCTATTTTGTACCAGGCACTGTGTTAAACCCCATGGGTCTATGTATACATTGGGTGGGAGGGTCAGATACAAAAAGGCACAAGCCACGGTCCTTATCCTCAAGGTGCTACCAGTCTCAGGTGTGGGAAGGTGGCAAGTCTTGTGTCAGATCTGGTGCTTAGTGAATGAGCACCTCTGACCAGCAGTGCCACTAAAGAGAGGAAGAGCTATTATGGCGGACCAGGGCATCAAGGCAGGCTTCCTAGAGGAGGGGTAAACTGAGCATGGCGTGGAAAGATGGGTGGAGAGGAGGGCTGGGTAAGGGGCATTTGAGGCCTTGGCTTGGGAGAGGGTTTCAGTGGAGCAAGTCCTTTCTGGGAGGGGGGTCTTAGGAATGACAGTAGCTTTTGCTTCCCCAAGGGGACACCCGCTCAAGTGAGATGCCTGAGCTAACCTCCATGCACACACTCTTTTTGCGGGAGCACAACCGGCTGGCCACAGAGCTCAAGCGCCTGAACCCCTGCTGGAATGGAGAGAAGCTCTATCAGGAAGCCCGAAAGATCGTGGGAGCCATGGTCCAGGTAAGCAGTCCTGCGCATCAGTGATGCCAGGGGTCGGCAGACTTGGGATCCAGACATGCCTCTGCCACATCTTAGCAGTGCAAATTAACCCTCAGGAGCTTCAGTTTCTTCATCCATGATACTGTAAGGATTAAAGGACACATATGAAAACACCTGGCAGATACTAAATGCCTGACAAGGGTCACTTACCTTCCATCCCCTCTTTCCCAGGCTTGCTGACCTTTCTACTGATACTTTCCTGTCCACCGGGAATGGTACTGGGAGGTTTAAACAGGTGGTTCTAAAGTGCCTGGCGCACAGTAGCTGTTCAGTAAATGCTTCTCCTTTCCTTCATCTCATCATCACCCTTCGCTCCTTTGCACACTCCCTCTTCTGTATAGCTCTATCACAGCTCACCTGCTCTCCTTATCCTCGCTTATCCATGGGGGGTGTTCTCTCAACTTTTTTTGAAATGTTTAAATGCTTTATTTATTTATTTATTGGCCGCACTACATGGCTTGCAGAATCTTAGTTCCCTGACCAGGGATCGAACCCGTGCCCCCTGCAGTGGAAGCACAGAGTCCTAACCACTGGACCACCAGGGGATTTCCCTTCTCCCAACTTTTGATGCTCCAGCATCCCCATTGTCTCCCCAAGACATAAACACACACACACACACACACACACACACACACACACGCATGCACATGCACAACCCTTGTTACTACTCCTTGACCCTGGAGGGGAGAGAGTTGCTGGTGCTGAGGGTGAGTTTTCAATTTGCACTAAGAAAATAAGTGAGATTCATTTAAACCTCAGAGGAAATTCCAGAGTCTAGAATCTAGAGTGGGACCGTTCCATCTCTTCTCTTTTCACTGGGAGAAAGCATCTAAGGTGGCCCTTTTCCATTTTGCTGCCCCCTCCTCCTACAGGCAATATATTGAACCCTACTGTGAGCCAGGCACTTGCTGGGCACTGAGAAATTTCAAGAGAAATGAGATACAACCCTTGCCCTCAAGGAGCTAATAAGTTTGTAGGAGAAATGGGACCATGGGTAACAAGGGCAAGGGAGCTATTGCAAGGACTAACAAAGCCCTTTTTTTATGTAATACTTTAGGGCAGAGAGCAGCATAATTACCCGTAATTTACATTTGAGGAACTGGGGCTCAGAGAGGTTAATAACTGGCCCAAGGGCACACAGCAGGCAAGCACTAGAGCTCTGTTTGTGCCACTCGGTGCCACTCTGTGAGACTCAGCTCCAGTGCTGTGGGAGGCAAATCCCTGGCCGTATATACGAGGGAGGGATCCCCCGAGTCAGGAGCAGGCAAAGAATCTGCTGGGCGGGGTGAGTGGAGAGGCTGCTCTGCGTGACTTTTCTTTAGATCATCACTTACCGGGATTACTTGCCCCTGGTGCTGGGGCCGGTGGCCATGAGGAAGTACCTGCCCAAGTACCGCGCCTACAATGACTCGGTGGACCCGCGCATCGCCAACGTCTTCACCAACGCTTTCCGCTATGGCCACACCCTCATCCAACCCTTCATGTTCCGCCTGAACAATCAGTACCAGCCTATGCAACCCAACCCTCGTGTTCCGCTCAGCAAGGTCTTTTTTGCCAGCTGGAGGGTTGTGCTGGAAGGTGAGCGGGACCTAGGCCAGGAGTGAGTTAGCTGGCAGCCGAGGGTGGGATGGGGGTGGGCTTGGTCACAGGGAACTAGGGTGGAACAAATCCTCTTTCCTTCCATCTTTGGGGATCTGATCTGACTTTCCAGCCTCAGTTCACCTGACTCTGCTTGCACATCTGATAACAAAGAGTGGGGTGGAGATGGCTTGTAAGGAGCTGGCTCCTTCCTGTGTGTTGTATTGAATAATTCTCAGTGACCCGGGAGGCCAGGGGCTGGGAGCACCTGAGCCTTGCCAGTCTGAATGGCATTATCGCCCGAGACCTCAAAGCCTCAGTGAGGACCTGCCCGCTGGGGACACCTTGGCACCTGAAGCCGCATGTGCCCGGCCCTCTTCTGCAATCCCCCTGGTTCTACCTGACTCCGGTCTGAGCTCTGATACTGAGCCAGACCCTTCCCCCAACCTTGCTCCTCTTGCCCCAGGTGGCATCGACCCCATCCTCCGGGGCCTCATGGCCACCCCTGCGAAGCTGAATCGCCAGAACCAAATCGCGGTGGATGAGATCCGGGAGCGGTTGTTTGAGCAGGTCATGAGGATCGGGCTGGATCTGCCCGCTCTAAACATGCAGCGCAGCCGGGACCACGGCCTCCCAGGTGAGGGGCTGTAGGAGTCTCCCCGGCCCCACCCCTCCCCACCTCCCACTCCAGGGCCTGCCCTCTCCAGTGCCCCCAGCTGCCCAGGGCTCCCCCGAACCCCCAGAACCTTGCTCTTAGGATGCGGTCTGAGGTCAGGCCCCTACCTCTCCCTAGGTCCACCTGCCCCATTTCCAGCACCTCCCGCCTCCTTTGTGTTGCTGTAACCCTCCAACTTAGAGCATCGTCGTAATAACCACAAGCCCCCGCCCACAGTCTGAAAATCTGTCTCCATCTCATTTCACTTTGCTTCATTTTACATGAATTCTGAGGGGAAGAGACTATTATCACTTCCATTTTACTGATGAGGAAACCGAGGCTTGGAGAAATTCAGAATCTGCCCAGGTTCTCCAGCCAAGTCCATGACAGAGCTGGAACTGGAGCCCAGATCAGCCTCACGCCAGGCCCGTGCCCGTGTTATAGGACAGCTGGTGTGGCTGACCCTTCTAGACACACTGCGCCCATCATGGGTCTGAGATCTCCACAGGGGGCCGGGAGATGCTCCTATTCTTTGACCCAGCAGGAGTTATGGCAATTTAGGATTTACCTTAGGGTGGGAGGGCAAGGGGAAGACAGAGAGGCTCCTGGAGAGACCCAGCTGTCCCCAGGCCCCTGGAGAGGCCGGAGGGTTCCCTGGGGGGTTTATAGCCTGGTAGCAGCCCCTCTGTGTCCTCCCCTCCCTCAGGTACCTCAGTACGTGGCCTCGCTGTGTTGGGAAGGTGGCCTTTCTGGGACCCACCCACAGGCCTCTCTCCCCTCCCCCCATACAGGGTACAATGCCTGGAGGCGCTTCTGCGGACTTCCGCAGCCCAGCACGGTGGGCGAGCTGGGCACGGTCCTGAAGAACCTGGACCTAGCGAGGAAGCTGATGGCCCAGTACGGCACGCCCAACAACATCGACATCTGGATGGGTGCTGTGGCCGAGCCCTTGAACAGCGAAGGCCGCGTGGGCCTGCTCCTTGCCTGCCTCATCGGGACCCAGTTCAGGAAGCTCCGCGACGGCGATCGGTGAGGACGGAGGCCGAGCGGCTCAGGCCCGCTGCGTGGCGGTGGGCCTGTCCCCGACCCTCGGGGGCCCCAGCTTCCTCCTGCTAGAAGGAGTGTGCTCTGGGGAGCCTCAGGGTCATCCCTAATGTGCCCTGAATCTGTTGGGGGCGCAGCAAGGAGGGACCTGGACCCTTGGTTGTAGAGAAGGGAAGAGAGAAAATGCCACTCGTAGTCACTTCTCCGGGTCCCGGGCTGCCGCCACGGCACCGCCAGTCTCTGTTGAGAGGTCCCATCCTTGCTTTCCCATGGCTGCTCCTACTGTCATTTCCCTGGGGTCCTGACATCTATCACACCCAGTTCTACCCTAGCCTGAATCGCGCCTTTGGGATCATTTTTAAAAGGTGTCCCACTCCGGGTGGACAAATGATAAACCACCCCCAAGAGCCTTTCTCCCCACGTGGATGTAGCCCTGGCTACGTTGTGAATGAGTGTGGGCCTGGCTCCCGGTCTGTCATCAGCGGTGCCCGGAAGCTGCTGGGGCATGGGCGGGGGAGGCAGCTGGGCAGCTGTGAGTGGGGCTCTATTTGTTTGAACCCCCCCGGGCTGCCTGAGGGCCTGGAGCTCCCCCGTGCTGTGGGGCCGGTGACTGCCGTGGTCCTCTGTCATCTGGGAGCAGCTCCAGCCAGCGGACGCCCTCCCGGCCCAGGAGGGCCTCAGGCACAGTGGCCAGGTGTGTTCCCGTGCAGGTTTTGGTGGCAGAACAAGGGCGTGTTCAGCCCGCAGCAACAGCAGGCCCTGGCCAAGATCTCCTTGCCCCGCATCATCTGCGACAACACAGGCATCACCGTCGTGTCCAAGAACAACATCTTCGCATCCAACACGTTCCCTCGGGACTTTGTCAACTGCAGTGCCCTCCCTGCGTTGGACTTGGCTTCCTGGAGGGACGCGGACTAGAGGCTGGGTAAGGGGGTGCAGTGGTGAGGGGCAGGTTGGGCATACCTGAGCTGGCCAGCTGGAACCACAGAGATCTCCCTTCCCTAGGTGAGCCCATCCCGGTTCTGGGTGCCAGCCAGAAAAACCAATGACTGGACATTCATTCATGTGTGTGTGTGTGTGTGTGTACGTGCGCAATGAATATAAATTGCATTTTGTGTGTGTGTGTGAACATGGGTATTTTGTGTGCTGTGTATGTGTGAGTGTGTGTTTGCTGTTTATGTACTAAGTATGGAAGGCAGCAGAGTAGATTGGTGTGAGGAGCACAGGCTCAGGAGCCAGACTGCTTGGGTTCAAATCCTGCCTCTGCAGCTCACCAGCTGTGTGACCTTGGACAAGTTCCTCAACCTTGCTAAGCCTGAGTTTTCTTCTCTGTAAATAACAGCTATCACGGCTCCTTAGAAGGTCCATTTGCATTCTCTAGTACTCGGTTTATTGAGCACTTACTACCTGCCAGGCACTGTGCTAGGCATGGGAAACATACAGAAAAAGTCAGACACTGTTTCTGCCCTCGCGGAGCTTATACCTTGAGAGTGTCCGGGGAGCAGAGGTGAACCAGCGACCCCAGAGGAGTGGCTAGTAGCAGTTGGGCTGTGGGTGGCGGTTGAGTTATGGGCCCGTGCGAGCCAGGCTCAGTCCCTGGCTGCCCTTTTTCTTGCTTACTCTCTTCTCTTGCTTTTTCACAGGATCCTGCCTGGAGAGGGACTGGGGCCCATTGGCCCTTTTGTACCATTTGTTTGTACCTGATGATTATGATAATAAAAATCACTGATGGGGATCTTTGCTCTGTCTGCAGTGGGGCTGGACCCTCAGCATGAGGCTTGCTCTGGGCTCTGAACTTGAACCAGGGTGGTCAGTGCTTCAGGGCCCTTTCTGAACTGGAGGTCAGGACATCCAGGAGTCCTCCTTTGGCTGATTCATACATGGAAGGCAGTCAGTTCTTAGAAGCCTAGGGGCCAGGCCAAACCAAGCAGACCCTCTTCCCTCACCTTCCCCAGGGAACAGGAATTGTGGTCACCAAGCCCTTCTGTTCGTGCGTTGCTCTGGGAAGTATTTGCTACGTGCTCACTCTGTGTCAGGCTGGGAAATAGAGGGGACACACACTTTTCCTGCAGGAGAGGAAGAGCGGAGGGGTGATGGGAAGGTAGTTCCCTCCCCAGATAACAAGGCACCTCTGGATCCTGCATCCCTGCAGCTGGCACACTGGTTCGGAGGCCTTAGGACAGTAGACTCCTTCTCACTCCTGCCTTCACGGGGCCAGGTTCCCAGACCGGGACAGCAGGCTGGGCTGAGGGAGGGGAAGAAGCATACCTCCCTAATAAACTTGCCTGGAACTTAATCCCTCTGACTGGTGGATTCCCTCCCTGTTCCCTCCCTTCTTCCCACATTTGGGGAGGGACACCCACAGCTGGAACCTGAAAGTATGCAGGATGCTGGGGCTCCCATGCCCATAGGAGCCCCCCGGCACTTCACCCTAGCAGGATAAATACTACTCAGCTCCATTTCACTGATGACGAGAGGGGTGTTCAGAGAGGTCAAGGGCCTCATCTGAGGCCTCAGAGAAGAGGGTGCCAGAGTCAGGGCTGCAGCCCAGGCCTGCTGGCTCCTGGGCTTTTCCCACAGGACGGCTAAGTGCCTCCCACCCCTGCCCCGCCAGCCAGGGGATCTGGAGGCCCCGGCTGGGCTGACCTTACCCAGGAAGGTCATTTTAAAAGAACTCATGAATATGTATTGGGCGGCAGCACTAGCAATACTCTGGAGCTGCCCGTCAACGGCCTCGCAGGCTCCAAGGACTGGCCTAGAAGAAGAGGGTATTTCCCTGAAGGGCCCCTGGAAGGGAAATTAACTTTAGCTCTGGGGGAATCCAGGCTTGGATTTCCTCCCTCTTTGACCCCATGGCACTGAGTGCTCTCTTGCCACCCCACGGCCATGGCTTCTTTTCCCAGGAGCCCCTTGCCTCCTCTTTTTCTTTGAGAGCACTGTGAAATCCCACCAGACCGTGCCCTCTCACCCCATAGACTCGTGCACATGACCTGTTAGTGGTGAGACATGTCTGAACTGTAAACATCCAGTTAGTCATTTGGCAGTGATTCCAAGGCCTGCCTTGGGAGGGGAACAAGGTCATTGCCAGCACCTGTAGTCAATCACCAGATGTTTACTAAGCACTTACTGTGTGCTGAGCACCATGCTGGGGGCCACGGGACACACCTGGAAGTGGGCTGAAGTCCCCGGCTCAAGGAGTTTACAAGCTCGTTCACGGGGAGGAGAGATAAAAGGGCGTAAAGGCCTTGACTTGTTCAAGGGAGAGGATGGCTGACATCTGGCAAGCTAGACTGGAAGGTATCTCAGAGGGCATCTCGGAGTCTTGACAGAAAGGAGGGTTTCTGCAGGCAGAGAATACGGATTCAAGAGGAAGGGCTGGAGAGGTCGAGGGGGCTGGCCTCGGGCTTGAGTGAGGTGTGCATCCAGGGCGTGTAGAGAGACCCGGCTGGAAAGAAGGGCTGGGACTGGGTATGGAGCTCTAAGGGACCGGGTCACTGAGCTTGCTTGAAATGGCATCGTGGACCAAGGGGAGCTTTACTGCACAGTTTGGGAGGCCGTGGAGTCCAGGCCCCTAATTCTCCTCGGAGGCCCATGGTGAGAGGTCCAGCTTATCAATGGCTGAGCAATCCACAAAGCCGTGGGGGTAGCTGTTGGCTTGGAAGGGGTGCAGCGGGACCTTGGTGACGTGGGTGTTGTCACAGACAAGGCGTGACAAGGACATTTTCTGTAGAGAGTTCCGCTGCTCCTCAGTGAAGACCCCAGGGTTCTCCCACCAGAACCTGCAGAGACAGAAGTAGGGTCTCTCCATACAGCCCAGCTGTTGCACCCTCCCCAGTCTGCCAGAGGGGGAGGGAGGAGGTCACCGGAACATGCCAAGGTCTGGCGTCAGTCCTCCTGTAGGACGCCCACGGCCCACCTCCGAGAAGGGGTGCCCTCCGCACCCTCCCCGCTGAGGTCTCACTCGCCTGTCTCCATCACGGATCTGCTGGAACTGCCTTCCCAGGAGGCAGGCCAGGAGAGGCCCCACCTGGCCCCTTTCTACCAGGGGCTCAGCGATGGCCCCTATCCAGATGTCAATGTTGGCAGGGGTCCCGTAGAGAACCAGTAACTTCTCAGCCAGCACCTTGTTCTTCAGCACGGCGTGCAGCTCCTTCAGCGTTTGGGGCTGTGAGAGGTCACAGAAGCCTCTCCAGGAGTTGTACCCTAGGGCAGAGAGGCTGGAGCTGTCTCATCCCCCTTGCAGATGTGCCCACTCCAGCTCCATCAGCCCCAGAAAGTCTGTGTTCACAGCCCTTGGGATAGGGGAGTCAGTGAGCCATTGTTTTATACTGTGGCACTTAAGCTTCGAGGGGGCTAGGAGGTTATATGGTGCTTACTATGGGTCCAGGAACTATTCTAAGCCCTGTACACAAACGTAAATTGATGAACAGAGATGTCAAGTAACTTGCCTAATGTCACATAAGTAGAAAGGGCATAGCTGGAATTTGAGCCCAGGCAGTCTGGCTCTTAAGTACTACATTTAGGAAGATCCGATAGTCGTTGTTTTCCCTCTGTTATCCTTTTCTTAATATTTTCTGGACTTTTAAACTGGTTTTACAAGTCAGTTGTTGATTTCTTCCATTTGAGGAGCTCAAAGAAAGTACCAGATGTGTTCTCTGGTCTCTGCATTAAGGAGAATGGAAGATTCCATTTCACAGATGAGCAAAGTGAGTTTTAAAAATGGGCATCTCTGGACTTCCATGGCGGTCCAGTGGTTAAGACTCTGTGCTTCCACTGCAGGGGGCACGGGTTCGATCCCTGGTCGGGGAACTAAGATCCCACATGCTGCGTGGTGCAGTCAAAAAAAAAAAAGGGCATCTCTGCCTTCTGTTTTAGAAGTGATCAGCTCCTCAGGGCTACAGACGAGAGTCCCTTGGAACCCCAGAAAGTAGCTAAAAGTTCCCCAGGCCTGGCAGGACCCTAGGCCCACTCACCAGGCATCCCATGGTCCCGGCAACGCTGTATGTTGATGGCAGCCAGGTCAAAGCCGTGGATCGTGTGAGTGGGTTGGAAAAGCTTGTTGCGCAGCTCGCCCGTCATCATTTTATTCTGATTCATCGATTTGGACTTCTTGGCCAGCAGGCCCCGCACCAGAGGGTCAATTCCACCTGCAAGGGAGACCCAGAGGCCATGTTGGGGATGGGGGCAGCTGGGGACATCTTCCACTGTTGGCTCCTCCCTCTACCAGACATTTTCTCTTTCTCAGGTGAAAGAAGGGCCAACTGCACCTCTCGGGCTGGAAGTGGGGAGAGAAGAGCACAATGCAGCCCGCAGGGTATGCTGGGGGCTGGGGGTCAGTCCAGACCACCTGCCGTCCTGGGGTGATGGCATCAGCATAAGCTTAGGGTTTCTTTCAAGCTCCAGTTCAGAGAATTGGCTCCTTCTCCTCCATATGTTCCCGCAATGAACTGTGCAGCTTGGGAAGAGATGGCAGAAATCTCTGGAAAATGCCCTGACTTGTCAGGCCTTAAGTAAAGCCAGTTTCAACACAGCCCACCTCAGGATAAAGGGGAGCTGGGTTCAACCTTTGGCACTTAATGTAGGTGGAAAGCCATACAGGAGAGCAGAAAAGAGCAATTTTTTTTTTTTTTTTTTACCAGACCCAGGAATTATTTCTGTAGGGATCAGAGAAGCCTGAGGCAGGGAAAGGAAACAGGGAAAACTCGACATCTTAAAGGCCAGTGGAAGAAAGAAAGAATAATAACTAATATTTAGTGACCACCTCCTGTGTGTCAAGAACCATTGTAGGGTGCTTTATACATATATTTCTATTTTTTTTATATCCTATGAGATAGGTATTATTACTGTCCCCATTTTACAAATGAAGAAACTGAGGCTCAGTGAGGTGAATTCACTTGCCCAAGGTCACACAGGAAGTGCCTGGAGTCTGACTTCCAAGCCAGGTTTCCCTAGAAGCAGGCTACAGAGTGAGACAGCCTAGTGACAGTGCTTCCCTGAAAGGACATACCATCTTTGACTATCCTCCAGGTGTTGAAGAAGAGGGTATGCAGGGGGAGCTCTGCTTCCAGACCCCATGGCTGATAATTCTCATCCAGGCGGAACACAGTGGAGGGGACCTCCAAGTGGCCAAAGCGGAAGGCGAAGGTGAAGACATTGGAAATTCGGGGATCTACAGATGTGTTATAGCCTTGGTATGGAGGGATCCACTTTTGCATCTCATCACCTAGCACAATAGGTAGGTAGTCCCTAAAGGTGATAATCTGGAAGGAGAAACAAATCATGAGAAAAGGGTGTGAGAAGCCCTACCTCTGGCCACAGTGGACGGGCCCAGCTGTGGCACCAGACTAAGCTGGTTAGTCAGATTCTCTGTCTCAGGAACTTAGATTTCAGATGCAGCTATTCAAGACTGTTTCTGGCGGCGCTCTATCTGAGGGGACAGATGGGGTGATATGGGTTGTCATTTTCTATCATGTGCAGAAAAGCAGAGAAAACCCATCTGTAGAGAAAGAGAGTGGAGAAGTGAAGAGAGGAGCAGAGAGGAGGGAGAGACAGAGTAAGAGTAGCTGCCCTAATTCCAGATGGTTTCCAGTCTCTGGCTCTCACCCTAGTTGAGGCCCAACTACACTCCCTGCCTGGGGGTTCCAGGAGAAACCCTTACTAGCTTCCAGTTGATACATGTATAGGGTGAACCAGTACTGAACATCTGAACTAGCTTGCGTGGGTTTCTTTTTCTTGTAGTCCAAGAAGCCTTATTATGGATGAAAATCCATATGTTGAAGCTCTAACCCTCTCATTTGACTGTATTTGAAGATAGGGCCTGTAAAGAGGTAATTAAGGTTAAATGATGTCATAAGGGTGGAGCCCTAATCCAAAAAGACTAGTGTCCTGATAAGATGAGAGAGACTCACTCACAGGGGAAAGACGTGTGACCTCCAGAAAGGAAAGGAGAATGATGTACTGGGTAACACTACACCCATCAACAGCAGAATACAAATACTTTCTAAGGACCTATGGAACATTCAACAAGATAACCATACCAGGGTTATAAAATAAACCTTAACAAATTTGAAAGAATTGAGATCATAAGAGTATATTCTCTGACCATGATGGAATCAAATTAGAAATCAGTAACAGAAAGGCAGCAGAAAAATCTCTAAACACTTGGAAAAAAAAAATATACTTCTCAATAACCCATAAGTCAAAGAGAAAGTCTGAAAAGAAGAAATAACAACAAAAAAACATACACAGTGAATTAAAATGAAAATACAACATATCAATATTTGTGGGATACAACTAACAGTGCTAAGAGGGAAATTTATATCACTTGTAATACTTATGTTAGAAAAGAAGAAAGCTCTCAAATCACTAATCTAAGTTCCTACCTCAATAAACTAGCAGGAAGAGCAAAGTAAACCTAAAGCAAGCAGAATAAACTAAAGAAGAAAAGTCATATGATTATCTAAATCAATGCAGAAAAACCATTTGACAAAATTCCACATCTATTCATGACAAAAACTCTCAGTACGCTAGGAATAGAGCAGAACGTCCTCAACTTCATATAGAGCATGTACAAAAAAAATCACAACTAACATTATACTTAATGGTGAAACCTTGAATGCTTTTCTTTTACTATTGGGAAGACAAGAATGTCTGCTCTCATCACTCTTATTCAGTATAGTGCTGAAAGTTGTAGCCACTGTAATAAGGCAAGAAAAAGAAGTGAAAAACATACAAATTAGAAAAGAAGGAATATAACTGTCATTATTTGTAGATGACATGACTATCTATGTAGAAAATCCCAAGGAATCTACAGAACTCCTGGAACTAATTGCGTTCAACAAGGTCATAGGATACAGAATCAACACATAAAAATCAATTATATTTTTATACACTGATAATGAATAAGTGGAAACTGAAATAAGAGATGTAATACCACTTACAATTCCTCCAAAGGAAATGAAATACTCAGGTATAAATGTAATAAGCATGTATAGGATATGTATGATTAAAATTATAAAATGCTGATGAAATAAATCAAAGAAAATCTAAATACTTGGAGAGACATACTATGTTAATATAGTGGAAAACTCAACATTGTAAAGATGTCAATTGTCCCTAAATTGATCTATAGTTTTAATACAATTCTTATCAAAATCTCAGCAAGATTTCTTTGTAGACATAGATAAGCATGTTTTAAAATACATATGGAAAGGTAAAGACCCTACAATAGCCAAAATAATTTTGAGAAAGAATAAAGTGAGGAGTCATTCTTCCTAATGTTGTCTTATTGTATAGCTACAGTTATTAAACACTGTGGTACTGGTGTAGGAATAGACACGTAGATTAGTGGAATATAATGGACAACCTAGAAATAGATTGACATAAATATGCCCAAATAGTTTTTTTAAAACTTTTTATTTTACATTGGAGTATAGCCGATTAACAATGTTGTGATAGTTTCAGGTGCACAGCAAAGCGACTCAGCCATACATATACATGTATCCATTCTCCCCCAGACTTCCCTCCCATCCAGGCTGCCACATAATGCCCAAATAATTTTTGATAATGGAGCAAAAGCAATTCAAAAGGAGAAAGACAGCCTTTCAATAAGTGGTGCTGGAGCAATTAGACAACCATACCCCCCACCCCAAATGAACCCTGACCTAAACCTTATGCTTTATACAAAAATTAACCTCAAATGGATCACGGACTTAAATGTAAAAGATAAAACTATAAAATGTCTAGAAAAATAAAACCAGGAGAAAAATCTCTGGGACCTAAGACTAGGGAAAGAATCGAAACTTGACACCAAAACACAATCTATGAAAGGAAAAAACTGATAAATTTGGCCTCATCAAAATTAAAAACTCTTACTCTGCAGAAGACCCTATTAAGAAAATGAAAAGACAAAGTACAGACCGGGAGAAAATATTTACAGTCACATATCTGACAAAGGATTCATATCTACAATATATAAAGAACTCTCAAAAGTCAACAAAAAGACAAAATCCATTTTGAAAATTGGCAAAATATATGAACAGATGTTTTATTGAAGAGGATCTCCAGCTGGCAAAAAAGCACATGAAAAGAAGTTCAATATGGTCAGCCATCAGAGAAATGCAAAGCAAAACCACGATGCACTATCACTACATACCTATCGGAGAGGGTAAAAAAGAAAGAGTGATGGCACCAGATAATGACCAGAATGCAGAGAAACTGGATCATTCATACATTGCTGGTGGGAATGTAAAAAACAGTACAGCCACTCTGAAAAATACTTTGGCAGTTCCTTTTAAAACTAAAAATGGACTTAGCATATAACCCAGCAATTGCACTCTTGGGCATATATCCCAGAGAAATAAAAACTTCTTTTCATGCAGAAACGTATCCACGAATGTTCATAGCAGCTTTATTCATAATAGCCCCAAACTGGAAGCTATGCAAATGTCATTCAATAGGTGAATGGTTAAACAAAACATGGGATACTACTCAACAACAAAAAGAAATGAACAACTGATGTATGTAACAAGTTGGATGAACCTCAAGGAAATTATGCTGAAAGTAAAAAGCCAGTCTCAAAAGAATACATACTGCATGATTTCATTTCTATAATACTCGTGAAATAACATAACTGTACAGATGGAGAACAGATTAGTGGTTGCCGGGGGTTAGGGATGTGGGAAGGGGGAGGGTGGATGTGGCTATAAAAACGTAGCACAAGGGAGTCTGTGGTGATGGTAGAGGTAAGTGTTGTTATTGTGGTGGTGGTTACATGAAACTACATACGTGATACACTTACATGGAGCTACACACACACACACACACACACGAATTGACTGCACTTATAACTGGTGAAATCTGAATAAACTTTATGGTTCATATCTATGTTAACTTCTGGCTTTTGATATTGTACCATAGTTATGCAAACTGTTAGCACTGGGGGAGACTGGGTGCATGTGCTTTTTTTTTTTTTTTTTTGATACAACTTCCTGAGCATCTACAATTATTTTTAAATAAAATGTTTAAAAAATATGTGTATGGTTAATATCAACATATCAACTTTTCTAAGTCTCTTCTAGTTAGTCAATCAGTCAATCAACAATAGCAATTGGCTATGCCTGTGACGTGTGGCTTAGGTGTGGAAAATTTTAGAAGATAATCCAATCAAAACAATCAAAATAACTGTGATGTAACAGTCCCAGGAGTGATGGAGCCTGTGGTCCCAGTGATGGCCCCTGGGCGGGCATACTGAGTGACTGACATATGAATGACTCTCCAACACCCTGAATCCAGGGATTCATTTTGGGGCTGAGAAGCTGAAGAAACAAAAGGGAGGGTTTAAAAGAATGAGACAGTGGGAAAGAAGCTGCAGAGGAGAGGAAGGGGGAAATGGAGGTGTGGAAAGCCGAGGAGGTCACTGGACGCGTGGCCGCGGGCAGGGGGCAGAGCCGGGAGCGGAAGTGAGGCTGGCACATGAGGCAGTTCTCCTGAGCCTATTACCTGTATGAAGGCTCCTAGGATCTTCCGGGCTTCCTGGTAGAGCTTCTCTCCATCCCAATGAGGGTTGAGTCTCTTTAGTTCTCTGGCCAGCCGGTTGTGCTCTCGGAGAAGGAGGGTGTGGGAAATGGCCAGCAGGATCTGCTCCGAGGCTCGTGGATCTCCTGAAAGCCCAGAAGGCAGAAGGGTGGGTCCCCCCTGAGCAGCCCCAGAACCCAGTAACCTGCACAAAGAATAAATGTGGTGCCCCAGAGGGAAGCTCTCCTAAGCCCCTCCTTCCTGTTAGTTTAAGGTGGAAAGAGATTGGGGTTGCGATTCATAGATTTGAATCCCAGCTCTCCACACACACTTTTTAGTTCTGTGACTCTGGACAAGTTACTTAACATTTCTAAGCCTCAGTCTTCATATCTGTGAAAATGGGGATAATAAGGTCGAACCCACAAGACTGTGGTAAAGAAAGACTACATACAGGTGACATTAAAAAGTAAAATTTTGCTAACTAAATCCCAACTGCCTTCTAAGACGGGACCTACAAATAAACGAGGGGTTTTTTATTGTGCAGAGCAATTTGGATGGTTTTAGGAATGCAAGTTTGAGGGTAAGAGCTTGGGTAGGGTTGAATTCCTCTGTGTAATAAGGGAGAAGAATCTAGAGATGGGGGCTATTGGGAGGAGAGGGTCATATAGATGGTAAAAGACCAGCTGTTTCATAAGGGGACTTCTCCTTGTGTCCTCTAATCTTCAGGAAAGTCTATTAAATTCATGAATGCTTGGTCTTACTGGATATTTTAATGGAAAACAGGAAGGGCTTAGTTTTGTGTCTGGACTGATGTGAGATGTGTATGGACACAGAATCCAAGAGATCTGGGTCTTCTGCCATGTCTGGGTGGGCTGGGGGTTTGTCCTGGGAGACTGGATTTTTGGAAGAGAGAAGGTCTCCAGAAGCCAAAGGCAGAGAAGACCAGGAGGGCATGAGCCCCCAGAATGAGGAGAATTGGAGGGCTTTGGCTGCGTACAGGCTACATGGAGTGGGGACTTTGTGCCAAGTTTATGGAAAGCCTTAAAAATATACATTCCTCTTAATCTAGAACGTCCTCCTCTAGGAAGTTATCTTAGTAAAATTGTGAAAAATGAGCACAAGAATTCATCAACAAGGATGCTCAGGACCTTAACAAAAACGAACAAACAAAAAAATCACAGGAAAACTAGAAATGACACAAATGTCTCCAAGTAAGTTTGATAAAATAAATTATGATAAATATATGTCATGGAATACCAGGCAGCCATTAAAGATCATGATGTAGAAGAATATTTAAAGATGTGATACATTAAGAGAAGACATCAGGTTACAGAGAATTACTTCTAGTATGACCCCAATTGTGTAAAACAAGGTAGAACTAGATCTGTGATAGAAAAAAACTGGAAACATAGGCATTAAAATGCTAACAATGATTATCTGTGAGTGGTGGGATTATGTGGATTTTCTTATTTTCTTTGTGCTTTACTGGACTTCCTTAATTTTTTTTTTTTATACAGTGAACACATGTTCTTAGATTCTGTATTCATCTGTGCCCTTCTGCCAGTCCTGGACCACTGCCCATGGCAGTGGTGGCCTGGTGTGTGTTTTTCCAGAAGACAATGAGAAGAAGCAATGGTAAAGCCTCCCTGGAAGCCACCCAGTGGCCTCGAGAAACTTTTCTGGCCTTCCTCTGCTCTCAGGCCTCAGGATAATCCCCTTGTCCTTTGGCCCCTCTGTTGCCAGCCTAGACTCACCTGTCAGGAAGCAGGGCACACAGGCAGTGGTGTTGATGAACTCACAGGGGCTCGGCTTCTTGTTGTCAAAGGGCGGGTAGGCCAGCCCGTGGTCCTGGGCCTCCTGGTTGATGGCCATGAGGCCCAGTGGGCTGCTGAGATCCCGGAGGCGGCCGGCCAGGCTGGGCTCAGGGCTGTACACTAAACTGGCATCCAGGAAGGAGGTCAGAGCATTGATCTGCTCTCGGGCCAATGACTGGTAAGGTGGAGTGGGGCAGACAAACCCAGCTCGGAAGAAAGGCATGCATTTCCCTTGAGTCTTCACCTTGGGGTCGTTGCACGGGAACTGCAGAGAGATCGGGGTGGGTGACTGGGCAGAGGTGGTACAGCTGGCAACCTCTCCACAGGGTAGGTCTGGATGCAGCTGGCAAAGATGCTGATGGTGCCCTCCTGGGACCCTGGGACCAGACAATGGCTCCAGGTGCCTCCTGCTGATGCTATAAATCCTGGGCCCCCAACGCCCTGAAGGTCACTACGTCCGCTGGGTAAAAGGGCTGAGGGGGAATCATTCAATCTTTCATAGCAAAAGCTCCAAATTTTTGGTTGAGAGGGAGTCCTGAGATCCCGGCACAAGGAAGCAGGACATGAGGCAGGAAAGGGTTTGTTAATAATTACTACTAACAACAGCTACCATTTATTTATTCTGGACCTACCATGTGCTTGGCATTATGCATACTTTATCTCACTTTGGTCCTCATAAAACCCTGTAAGGTAGATAATTCTGTCTCATTTTACACGTGAGAAAACGGAGGCTCAGAAAGGTTAATTTGCCCAAGAGCTTACAAACTGAAAGGGAAAGATGGGGGATTCACATCTAGGCTGACCTTACTTCACAGCTTGTGTTCTTTACACCACAACACATAGCCCCGATTTGTTTGAGTGAATAAATCATTCTCTGTAAAAGAGAATGTAAACTGTAAAATCATGAATAAGAAGAAAAGTGCACCACTGCAAGTTCCTTTCCCTTCCTGCTGGAAATTCCCACAAATGCCTGCCACTCATCCTGACTCATCCATTCTGGGAGTAGCCTTCCCGACTCTGAGATGACTTATGGTAGCATTCCACAAATTTCACTGTCTATAAAATGAGTCTCCTGGGGATTCCGATAAAATGTAGATTCTGCTTCCCAATGTCTGGGATGAGGTTTGAGATTTTACATTTCTAATAAGACCCCAGGTGACATCAGTGCTGCTGGGCCAGGGATGAAGCTCCCCAGAGCTTCCCAATTTTGCCATTAGTGATTACTTGTCCATTTCCCACACAGGTCCTTTGTCCTTGAGGGAAGGGACAGTGTCTTGTTCACCTTTGAATTCTAAGTGTTTAGCGTACTGCCTGGCACAGAGTAGATGATTAATGTCTATTTGCTAAATAAATGGGTGAGTGAATGAATAGATGTGTGAGGCTTGGGAAGCTGTCAAATCAACATTCAAGATCTCCAGGAGGTCCTGGCTGACAGGCTGGGAATGTCTGCCACATCAGGGAGGCAAGGGGTTTGCCAGGGACCCGCAGCTGCAGGGCCTACCATGATGGGGAAACAGTTGTCTCCCTGGATACAGTGTTCGTCACACTGCACTTTGGAGTACTCGCTGCTCCCCAGTTCCGTGTCGGGGGCAAAATCCAGGTCGTGGTCCACAATTTGACCCCACTGCATGAAGAGCAGGGACCTGTTTTGGTCCAGAGCACCCTCTTCATTTAGGTAGCCTACAATCTTGTTGGATACCTCGCGGGCCTACAGGTGGAGAGAGAAGGAGAGGGAGGAAAAGGTGCTTTGAGGATTCAGATTCAACTGCAGTTTATAGAGTACCTATGATGTAACAGGTACACTTCATCCTCCTGACAAGCTTGTGAGGTAGGTGCCATACCCCCATTTTGTAGATGAGGAGACTGAGGACTAGACAGGTGAGGTCAACTCGCCAAGGTCCTGCCGCTACCAAGGGCCAGGTCTGTATGACTTGCTGGCTTCAAGGCCAGTGCTCTTTCCACTCAAAGAGGGGAAACAAAGACAGGCTGTCCCTGAAGTAAGTGCCACGGAGGTGCCAGGTGTCTGGGAATAGAAGAGGGCCTCTGGGGAGGGCCCGCCAACTCAGATGAGGCCAACAGATAGGACGTCCCGGCAAGCACCAGCTGATGCACTCCAGGGGCTGGGGCAGGGCAAGCGTGAGCAGGATGGGGCAGGGAAGCCATCTGCCTGGGAGACCCCAGGGTACTTGGCCTGACGGCAGCTGGGACGTGACCATCTCGTGGCTGGGCTCCGGGACCCGGACTCTGCTGCTCTCTAGTGGCATTTTCCGGAACACCACCAGGGAGGAAGTCCAAATCTCCATCTCTCTCCGGATGCGGTTCTACCGCGCGTCTGTCCTCCCACCTATTTCTTCTTCCTTTCCTTGTGTGTTTGTGGGAGGGCATCCCTTCCCCTCCGACTCCCGTCTTTCACCCGCCTGCTCGGGGCTCGTCTCCACCCCGTGTCCGCCCTCACCAGCGGGAGAGGGAAGCCGTTCCGCGTCTTCCTCGGCGTCCAGCCGAAGGGCAGGGAGAGCCCGTCCTCGTACTCCGCCGGCAGCCAGCGCGCCAGCGCCCTGTTGGACGCGCCCAGCGCGGGGTTCCTCCTGAAACAGCAAGACCGGCCCTCAGCCTAGGCGGCGGGTTCGCTCCGGGGTCCGCTTCTCCGCAAACCCCACGGGGATCCCCTGGGGAAGGACCCGGAGCCTCTGCCCAAGGGAAAGGGGGCGCGGAGGAGGGGCCTCTGCAATGTGGGGTGTCGGAACTACTGCCACCTCCGAAGGCGCGGGGCTCCTCTGCCCTGGGGAAAGGTGCTTCTTCCAGTGGGACGCAGTGGCCTCTTTAGAAGGTGGGGAAGTTAGCGGGGTTCCAACAGAACAGATTCCAGTGGGAGGCTAGTCCAGGAGGGTGAGGCGGTGGGAGTTATGCCTGTAATGCCCACGTGGCAAAGCCCCTGGCCGGGCTGAGCAGGGCAGGTGGGCTGGGCAGATGGGTCGGCAGTGGTGATTGGGAGAACCTGCCTCCTAAACCCACCCACTGGCCACTCACCTGTTATTACAGTCTCCCGTGATGGTGCGGTAAGGGCTGTTCTCATCACATTTCACCAAAGGAACTGGGACGCCACAGCCCACCTCCTGAGAGAGTGCAGTCAAGTCCAGGCTAGGGTCTGAAAGAGAAGGGACGCCAAAAGGGCTGAGTTCTTTCTCCATTCTGAGGCCCTGAGGGGAGGTTCATTTTCTGAACTTGATTTTTGGGGGAGTACATTTTACGTTCTAAGTAAGCATTTCTCAGGGGGTTTCTCATTGAATCCTGACAACTCATTAAGGTAAGAATTAAAATTCTCATTTTACGAGAGAAGAAACTGAGACCATAGTGCCCACGAGACTTGCCCAAGGCCACACAGATAGTAACGGTCTCCAGAATTGTTAGTAGTTCTTTGTCTATCAGACCCTTTGAATCAACAGATCTTTCTTTTAGAAGAATACCCCTGAGAGGTTAGGTACATGTTAGTATGAGTTAGTTTGAGAAGATTGCTTTTCTTCTAAAGCCCAACTGACGTCTAAGGTCCCAAGCACGCAGGAATCTAGATAGGAAAGATGTTGGGAAGGGACAGGCCATTTTTACGTGAGGGGCGCTGTGATCTCGGCGGGAGTAACAGAGTGGGGAGCTTTAGGCAACAGAGACCTCCACGTGGGCACAGAATGGAAAGAGCCGCCAACGTCCTAATGCAGCCTGAAGGGAATCCGGCTCTGGGGGCCTTCTTTGGGGGCTCATCTGCGGAAGTTGGCAGGGTCCGAGGTTCAAGCCCCAGCACCTTTTGAGTCTCAGAGTCCAAAGTGCTCCCTACTTCTCCCTACCTTGTCCTGGTTTCCTCCTTTTGGAACTTTGGAATTTGCCCAAGTCCTAGGCCAGGTATCTTCCCCCACTTGATGTTTCCCCAGGGAGAACCTGCAGCCTCTTCCTCCCTTCAGGACCAATCCCCTTCCTCCGTGACCCACCGTGAACAGTGACATTTGGTAGGGGGTGGGGTGGAGGGGTGGAGGAGGTCACGATCAATCCATCGGCTCATTGTTTCAGCTCCACGGTACCCAGGACAGGAGAGACACTCATCACCTGTGACGTAATCCCAGTAGAGCCCCCCGACACAGGTGGCTGAAATGTCCCCTCCACAGGCGGAAGTGGTGACACTGTGGTTTGGGACAGGGAGCCCATGTGTACTAACTTTAGTCCTTCCTCTGGACAGAGGCCTTACAGATGGTGTTATAACAAAAGGCACAAATGTCCCCTCATTTGGAGTTGGCAATGTGATCTTGCTGGGCCCAAGTTCCTTTCTCTGCAAAAAGAGCATTGGCCTGGCTGCCCTCCCAGCCCCTCCTTGCTCTGCGGTCCACGACTCTGACGGAGAGAGAGGCGATGGCTCCCAGTCGGAACTGCGGCTTTTGGTGGTTTGTGTTCTCTCCTGCGGGGAGATGACCGCTTCCTGCCATCAGAGGGCTGGTGGGTTTTCTGTACCTGTGACATTGGTCAGGGTCGCTTTGTGCCTCAGTCTCTTTAAGGACTCCTCCCACACCTGCCCGTTGCGGATGGCCATGCGGGTCCAGCCCTTGGCGTGCTTGAGGTATTCGGAGAGCTGTCGGGTGGTGGGCGCCTCAGAGCTCATGGCCGTCTTCAGCCTACAATGGAGAGCAACGGGGGAGTCATGACCGGGCCCTCGGCTCCGACCGTGTAGCAGGGGTGTGAGGTGCCGTGTGTGTACAGAGGAGCCGCGGGGGTGTGGGCAGCACGCAGGAGACCCCCACCTCTGTGCTCTCAGGATCTTTTCTTAGCTCTCCTCTGATGCCTCTGGAAAATCTCCTCTGGGAAATGAGGAAGCTACAGTGTGTCTTTAAGCTTCGTTAAGTCTGGTTCTGAAGGAAGGCAGACAGATGGACGTGAGCACTTCCTGAATTAGAGTCAGAGGGTTGCAGTTGTGCTGGCTGCTTCTGAATCAGTTGGGGAACCCTAAAAACCCCTAAGTCCCAGGATGTACTGATTCAGACCGAGGAACCCCTGACCATGGAGCTGGCCTCATGCACCGAGAATTCTGGAAATAACATGCCTATGGGCCCCAGTTCTGCCCATGAAAGCAT
This sequence comes from Balaenoptera musculus, assembly GCF_009873245.2. Taxonomy (NCBI): domain Eukaryota; kingdom Metazoa; phylum Chordata; class Mammalia; order Artiodactyla; family Balaenopteridae; genus Balaenoptera; species Balaenoptera musculus. The sequence goes on along the minus strand of NC_045804.1, from coordinate 34,013,077 downwards.
CCTTCATCCCATCTGGCCCTAGAATTAGTGTGGAGTTCGTTTAGTTGTGGCTGTAGCATCTAGCCTCTTGTTGACCATTTCTTGGACCAGATGTTCGGGCTTTTTCTTAATTACCTGTCTATAAAAAGAGAAGCCAAAAACCTTTCTACTACTAAGAAGTTGGTGACCAAGGGCAAGGTGGTGTCAGAAAAGTCCCTGCATGAGAACCCTCTCCCCCTTCCTGTGCCTCAGTTTCTTGTGTGTGAGATGAGGGGTCCTATGAGATGATCTTTACGGCTCTAAGACTGAAATTTTGGAAGTGGCTCAGATTCTCACAAAGGCAGCCCTGCTTTGGGGATATGCGTCACAGGATGTAACTCCTGGCCTGTCCCTGTGGATCAGGTTATCGATTCTGCTTCAAGCATGAGGGGGCCTGGTGCTCAGCCTGAGGGGCGACATGGGCGAGCGGGCGAGCGGGCAGGCATGGGTGATGACTGAGCTGTAATCACCAGGCCTGACCCCTTCCAACCTCCCCCCAACCTCGGTAAGAAAGGACCCAAGAAGATAAGCCAGACTGCCTTTTGTTGCTGTTACAAGAGACATCATGGCCCAGTGGCCCAGACTGCTGCGTGGCATGTCCAATATGGTAACCGCTAGCCACATGTGGCTGTTTAAATGGAAATTCATTAAAATTAAATACAATTAAAAATTCAGTTCCTCAGTGTCACCAGCCACATTTCAAGGGCTCCGTAGTCACATGTAGTCAGTGGCTCCTGTATTGGACAGCACTGACCTAGAGTTTGAACCCTGGTTCCCCCAGGATTGGTTTACAGACATGACTTCTGAGGGAGCTAGAACTCACTGTGTTACTTACATCAGGGCCTTTGGAACACGCTGGCTGGGTTTGACTCCTGCTGCCCCTTAGTAGCTGTGTGCCTTTGAGCAAGTTACTCAACATCTCTGTACCCAATTTCCTTATCCATAAAATGAGGATAATGATGGTAATCACGTTATTTGATCATTCTGACTTCAAAAACAGCTGTTTCACATAGTTGGATCGAACACGTTCTAGCATTTGGGGGAGGAAGGCGTGTGAAGCGCTGAGAACTGTCTCTGGCACAGAGTAAACACACGTGTTAGCACCAGCGCCATCACCATCATCATGGGTCCCAAAGGGCCCCCCACCCAACAGAGAAGGTGTGTTGCTGGGCCTCCCAGGGCTCCACCCAGAGGTCCCATGCAAGGCCCTACCTGTTCCTGCCTTTCTCCCCTGGCTAGCGTTCTGCGCAGTCTCCTGCCTGACCTTGACTCACCAGGGACTTACCTCCTGCTCTGCCTCAGGGCCGGGCTCCACGGGAGCAGGCAGGGCCCTGGAGGAACTCTTATTCCATCTCCAGGCCCACCCCCTTGTCCTAGCCCCCATCCTCTCCCATCTGGATGGCCACAGCAGACTCCTAACGGGACTCATGCCTCCTCTCCTGTCCTTCTCCCGTCCGTTCTCCATCCGGCTGCAGGAAGGCGCTTTTTTGAATGAAAAGCAGACCAGGCCACTCTGACTGAAGCACTTTCTTGGCTCTCCCTGTGACGTGCATGAATCCACAGGCTTACTGTGTACGTGCTCGTGACGTTGTGGGATCTTTGCCTCTATCTAGTTCCTGAACATTTTCATCCCCTCAAAGGAGACCCCACACCCATGAACAGCCAGCCCAGTCCCTCCCCTTCTCCCCCAGCCCCTGTCAGCCACTGCTGTGCCTCTGACTATCTGGCCCTCAGGCTCCACCTGTGTGTCCTCTTCTCCTACTGCCGCCACCAGCGTGGGCCTTCTTTCTGTTTCCTGGGCACCCTAAGCTCTTTCCTGCCTCAGGACCTTTGCCTTTGCTGCTCCCAGACCCTGGAATGCCATCCCCCTGGCTCTCTACATGGCTGGCTCCTTCTCATCTTCCATCAGGCTTCCCTGCTCCCCGCACCTAGAGTAGCAGCCACGGCCCCGTTTATTTCCTTCATTGTCCTTATCACAGATTGTGGGCCACTGGATTGTTTGTGTGCTTGTGAACAAGATGTTTAAATGTGATTCTTTATGTCTCCATGAGACCCCTAAATCCAAGAACTAATCGGTGGGGATGAGTTCCAAGGCAGGGCTGGGTCGTCCTGTGCAGCACGACTTGCAAAGGAGGTGATGGAAACCGAGTGTGTGGCTTTTATTCTACCCCGACCTTGGGCTATAAAAGGATTGACGTTAAGGAGGGAGAGAGAATGTTCATCTGGAGGTAGTTGCTGAAATACCAGGCATTTCCCTCCTGCCACCGTGGGGCTTCTTCTTCGCACTCAGTCTAGTGACAAGGGCCTTGAGAGGAGGGCCCTGCTGTGTGTCCTGGAGCTATGGCTGCTGGTTGACCCCTGCCCAAAGAGCCTAAAGAAAACAAGAAAAGAAGAGGTGGCTCGTGCTGTGCACCTAACAGCAGAGTAAGCCGGACAGGGCAGCCCTCGGCCCCAGATCGGCACATCCTCCAGCAGCAGGGCAAAGCTTTTAGTCTTCTGGAGCATCTTTAAAGGGGACCTGGCTCAAGATGGTGTGGGGAGGGGTGAGGGAGGGAGCCGCAAGCTCCAGGGCTGAGGGGTGGAGCTGTGAGCTACTGGTCAGAAACTTCTCTGGGTCAGAGAGTTGGCAACAGAATCTCTGAGAGCTGAAAAGCGCCCAAGGAGGGAAAGAGCTTCTGACCCAACCCCCAACCCCCAGGCACTAAGCTGTCCAGGCGACTTAGACTTTGCCATCCTGTATCTCTCCCACCTCGGCCCCTAAGAGTGACAATCCTGGGCTGGGGGATGAGGAGAAGCTCGGGAAAGTGGGACGGGCGGACCACGCGCCCTTCTCTCACTATGAGAGCCTAAAGCAGCTCCGAGTGGAGGAAAGCGAGAGGCTCTGGGCTTTGTCTTCTTCTGCTGACATTTGAGTTCCTGAAAGGACTAGAAGTGATCAGAGCACATCTTGTCATCTAAAAGTCAGCAAAAAAGTTATGGGACCTCTTGAGAGTTTATGCAAAGTCCAGGGAGGAATGAAACCCCAAGTCCAGTAAAGGGGCAGCAAGAGGAACGAGCAAGGTTGTTTTCTGCTCAGTGAAGTGGTTACTCTTGTTTTTCTGCCTCTCTAGCTCCAGCATGGGCTTCTTGAGGGCAGGGACCCAGTCTGCATTGCTTATTTCAGAAAACCCAGGCCCTACACGTGGTCGGGAGGTGACTGACTCTGCCGGTGTCCTGCACGTTTCTCAAGTTGCTTTGGGCCCATTTATAGAACTTGGCGTGCCCCTCCCCTAGCCGCTGATGGCTCACTCCCGTAACTTTCTTGGGCAATTGCTTCTGAGTCAGGGTGGCTTCCTGGCTGGAGGTGCCTGGGAGTCACACAGTGTGCTACACCGCGCCCCCCCTCCCCACACCCAGTGCCAAGCTTGCAGCACGTCTGGCTGATATCAAGGACCCCTTTGGCAGGTGAAAGCTCTGCTCCCTTGCTTGGGGTAGGACAGACTCTGAGGTGCAGCCTACACCCCGGATCTCCCTGTGGGGTCAGCTGGGGCTAGACCTTAAACCACATCCCTGCTTAACCCCTTCTTTTTACCTGTCTGGCCTCACTCCTTCACTCCGCTACAGCTTTCCTGAGAGCGTTCCCCAGTAAGCCACCCGCATGTGAATCCAGGTCTCAGGTTCTGCCTCAAGGGGACCTGACCTAAGACATGTTGAATGAATGGAGAACTTCTAGGGACAGGCTTTCTGAGACTCTGCAATGCATGACCTAAGGAATCACTCAGCCACGTGGAAGAAAGTGCTTATAGGATCAGATGAGACATCCCCTTCAAGGTAACTTAGAGGCTGAGGATTTTAGGAGTTGTTGGCTTTTACTCATACTTGCCCCATACTCGCAGGTGGGCAGGGGCTGGGGGTGGAAGGGCAGGTTGTATCATTGCTTTGGCTCATTGGCTTGTCAGGACTGGCCTAGATGCACTCGTCAGCCTAGGAAGAGAAGCATGTGGTATGTGTGTCTCACCTACCTGGTCCGGGAATCCAGGAAGGCCTTGTTGACCTGGATCTTGACCTGACTCACAGCATCAGAGATGGTGAAGGTGCGGGTGGCCTGCTCTTGGAGGGGGGAGAAGCAAGGAGCAGGGTATCAGACACCACTCTTTGGAGAAGCCCTTTGCTCTGTCTCCCTCTTTCTCCACCATTATCCCCACCACTCAAACCTGAGCAGGCAGAAGATCAAGATTAGGAAACATTCGACAGGAGGAAAAGCCCAGAATGGGAAGAATACTCTCTGATCCTCAATAAGGTGTCAATATCACTCTTTAGGAGTCCAGTAGAATACATTCGTCCCTCAGTATCCACAGGGGATTGGTTCCAGGACCCCCCAGGATGCTCAAGTCCCTTATGTAAAAGGGCATAGTATTTGTATATAACCTATGCGCATCTTCCTGTATACTTTGATCACCTCTAGATTACTTATAACACTTAATGCAATGTAAATGTCATGTAAATAGTTGCCAGAGTGGGTTTTTTTGGGGGGGGAGGGGGAGCTTTCTGGAATCTTTTAAAAAAATATTTTCAATCCACTGCTTGTTGAATCTGCTGATGCAGAACCTGTGGATACCGAGGCCTGACTGGACCCAGTGATGGGATTAAGAAGGTGTGTGACCACTCAGGTTGGCTCTTGGCTCTGGGCTGTGGGGATTTTTTTTTTGGTTCTTGGTGAGGTGGACCTGAAAACAAGTCCCTCAAAGGGCTTAGCTGATCACCAGGACCCTGAGGTAGGGAAGGGGATGGTGTAGAGTAGAGGTGGGGTTCCTTGTTTTACTCGAATTGGGGTCTGGAATGGTGGGGGGCATCAGGATGCAGTCTTTGAACAAGGGGAGTGTAGTGGCTTGAATAGTGTCCCTCCAAAATCCTTGTCCAGCTAGCACCTGAGAATGTGACCTTATTTGGAAATAGGGTCTTTGCAGATGTAGCTAATTAAGAAGAAGTCATACAGGTACGGGATTAGAGTGGGCTCTAAATCCAATGACTTGTGGTCTTATAACAAGAGGAGAGGACACACAGAGGACACCACAGAGAAGAAGGCCATGTGAAGATGGAGGCAGAGATTGGAGTGATGCACATATAAGCCAAGGGTTGCTGGGAGCTACCAGAGGCTGGAAGGGGCAAGGAATGATTCTCCCCTAGAGCCTTCAGAGGAGCATGACCCAGCCAACGCCTTGATTTTGGACTTCCAGCCTCCTGAACTGTAGGAGAATAAATTTCTGTTGTCTTAAGCCGCCCAGTTTGTGGTCCTCTGTTACAGCAGCCCCAGGAAACCAATACAAGGTGGTACTTACCATTTGTGTCAGATTCTGCAACCTGGAACAAGCTCAGGGAAGCCAAAAGGACTGGGAGATGGAAAAGGACCCTCATCGCTGAAATGAGACCAGGATCAGGCTGTGAGCTTTGTAGAGTCCCCATGGGTAGGACTGAATCACAGCAAGGGGGTGGTAAAGCAGAGAAAGCCCAGAGAACACAAGACACCCTAACATTAGAACAGAGGAGGGGAAACCACAGTAACTAAGCATCTACCATATGTGCAGGCCCATGTTAGGTCCTGGGAGATGGAAAGAGGCAGTGGTGGAAGGGAAAGAACACAGGCTTTGTGGTCAGAAGGTCCTGAGTTGTAGTTATGCATTTGCTCTAACTAGCTCTGTGACATTGAGCATGTTACTTGACATCTCTGGGCCCCCGGCCTTATTGAGTGAGAGGGTAGGACCAAGTGATCCAGGATGTCTGATTCTGACCTGACACCCCATGACCCAAGTTCCTGTACCTGTCTTGTCACCAGTGACAAATGCTCTTACCTAACCCAAAACACAACTTTGAAGTTCCCCTTCCTTTTCCCCCTCAGGATGTATTGCTCCCTGAAAGCCATCCTCCTCTAGCCCAGCACCAGGGGAGTGTGCCTGAGAAGCAGACACTCAGTTCCTCCTTTGGGAACTGGCAAGGAACTCCACCCTCCCTCAAAGAGTCGACATGATGGGAAAACACGAATGAAAATTGTGGCAAAGCTCAGAGCTCTCCAGAGCTCACAGCTGTGTCCCAGGTTGCCTGAAGAGATTCCTGCTCTTAGATCAACGCCTTTATCATGAGCTTTAACTCTGAACCTAAATCATCAGATTAAAATTGTGCAGCTTTGTTTGCTGACGAGGGGCTTTGGGGCTCAGAGTGTTCATTAGGATTGGTGGAATAGACCCAAAATGTCTTTTGAGGAGATTCTAGTTCCAGCCCAAGAGGCACCCATGCTGTACAGATGGAACGATCATGCGTCTAGACCATGTTCTTCACAAGAGGGCACAGGTTCTCCCCATAGTGTGCATTCACTGGTTGGACCCCAGAAACATCCTCAGATTGGCTGCCCCCTCTGTATCTACTCAAAGCTCCCTAAGAGAAATCGTGGTTCTAGAGTTTTGCCCAAGAGACCACCCAGGAGGTCTTCCAGACACTCTCCAGATAATCTCCAGAAAAGGAGAACTGTGTATCTGGACAGGTAATTTCAGCTTCCCTTGCACTCCCCCAATCTTTTCCTCTGACCTTTGATGATCCCCCTAATAATTTTTATCTTGTTGAATGTACTTCTTGTAAGCTAACTGTAGAAAAAAAAAAGCAAAGTGTGAATAAATACCTCTCTGGCCAAGATTCTCCCTGGCACTTTTTTTTTCCCCCAAGAGGAAAACAGCTTGACCCCTCAGTGGGCTCCTGTCCTTACACCTCTATGGCCCTGAGTAGTCCTCCTCTTTGTGCTTCGAGGAGACCACTGAGCCAGCAGAAATCTGCCCTTTTAGGCAAAGAGATATGATGGTTTTGGAGTAAAAAGCATCACTGGTATTATTTTAAGTTGTGGTAAAAACACACAGGATAAAATTTACTACCTTAACCATTTTAACTAGACAGTACAGTAGTGATAAGTACATTCACATTGATGTACAACAGATCTTTAGAACTATCTCATCTTGCAAAACTGAAACTCTCTACCCACTAAACACCAACTCCCCCTTCCTCCCTCCTCCCAGCCCCTGACAACCACCATATCATTGATTTTTAAGAGAGCTGATGGGCACACAAGTATTCATTATATTATTCTTTCAATGACTAGTGTTTCATGATAAATCAAAAACAAAAAGTGAAAGGCTAGTCTATGAAAATAGGCATCATCTGAAATAGATTGAGGTAGAAAAATATCGTAGCCGAAGAAATAAAAGTTGAGAAATCTGAACAGGAAAAAGTCCTTAGATACTCATTTCTCCTCTCCTTTCCTTGGAACCTCCTTAATACTCCCCATCACTGGAAAGTGGTGGGAGGGAACCTCAAGGCCAAAGCTAAATTATTTTCCTTGTCTCGGCCATCTTTCCTGGTGGGTGTGAAGGAAGCACGTGGGACAGAAAGCAGAGAAAAGCAAACACGAGGTCATGCTGCTGGGAAAGGGGTGTTCAGAAAGATCCTGGAGGAATACTATGTGCAGCCAGAGCCAAGAAGCTTCTGGGATGTTTGGATATTTACCCGCATTCTTATCATCATGCTCAGTGCAGAAACCCTTTCCCAAGCCCTTTGGTTTGCATCAAAGCTTGGAGCCTTCCCTGAGACATGAAGCATTATCTGGAGACAGAACCACAGCCTCTGCCTCTCAAATGCCAGTCTGGTCCACAATCCCCTGCCTCTTACTCACACTCTCCTATGCAATGCTCTCTTGGCCCAGTGAACTCCTATTCATTCTTTAAAACCCAGGCCAAATGCCACCTTCTCGGTGAAGTGTACCAGATCTAGGCAAAATTAGGTCATTCTTTTTTCTCTCTTCCCACATTACTTTACTCACATCTCGTATCACTGTTTTGATGTCTGTTTCCCCGTCAGATCATAAGCTCCTCAAGAGCTACGTCCTATTTTTGTTTTTTCCACTGCCCAAGCCTAGTGTTGGTACATAATAGGTGCTGGGTACATGCTGAATGAATGAAACTCCCACGGTAGAGAAGTTCAGCATCCAGATGGTGCAGAGGGAGAGGGTGGTGATGGTCCCTTAACAGGCTTCTCCCACCTTAATGTGGCTAAATCACCGGGGGACCTTGTTAAATGCAGATTCTAACTCAGAAGGTTATAGAAGGGGCCGGAGAGCCTGCACTTCCAACAAGTTCCAGGTGACGCCTATGCTGCAGGTCTACAGACCACACTGAGTACCACGATCTCCCAGAGTCCGGCTCTCAGACTTGCTGAGAAGTCACCAAGGGGGCTTCAGGAAGGCCTGAGAAGGGAAGGCATCAGTAGGATTCGTTTCCATGAATGGTGAACGCTCTGTTGAGGGTAGTGGGATGAGCCAGAAAGAAAACCAATGAACTGACCATCACCCCCAAGAATGTTCTATTTGATCTTTTGAGCAGTTCCCGTATCAAGAGGAAAATAGAGAAGAGACAAGCTCTCTACAGCAGAAAAAATTCCCCTTAGCCACAGGGTTTGGGATATGCAATTTCATAAAAAAACAATATGATTTAATCACTCAATTTTCCCAAGATGAAACCCATTTAAATATTGATGCAATTCATAAATCTGATTGAGAACATAGTGCCCACAGGACACTGGAGACACCTGGGACTAGACATTCAGGGCTAACTAGATGTTCAGGTCTGCTGTAGATAGCATGAGACACTAGAAAGAGGTTGAAGATCTGAGAGCCCTGGCTTAGGGAACCCCTTAAACACTGCAAAATTTTCACTAGAATGAATTTTCATTAGCGTTCATATCATAATTGCATCAGTCTCAAGAACACCACACAGAGCATCATTCTGTTACTATTTTCCCCCAACTTTCTGTGTGACCTGGACACATGATATCTCTTAGACCTTAGTTCCTAAACAGGATGGATGAGAGGAATATGGTACCTTCCAGCCTTAAGAATTTATGATTCTATGGCTCAGTGTTCAGACTCAGAAAAACCTCTTTGCCCCACAATGGATTCAATTACATTCTCCCTTATGGATTCAATCACATTGTCCCTTATGGATTCAATCACATTCTCCCAAACAGGGATGACCTGCCAGGTTGGCAGCCAAATCTGGCACCAGAAAATGCCTGATGAAGACAAGTCCAAATGCAGTACCAAGCTTTCTGAGAAGCCTTTAGGAAATTTCATCGTCAACTTTGCAGATTCCAGTTAATGAGTCTTACCTGCCAAGTGCCTTGGCCTCCTGTGGCAGCCAGGGGAGTTTCTCTCCTTAGAGGAGCTGGTCTTTTATACCGTCTATCAAGAACTAATTTCAGGGAAAGGCCCAGAAAGAAAGATTATGAGGGGCTGACGTGGCTTGGAGGAGGATCTCAGGTTCAGCGGGAAACACCCTGTGACTCTGGGCAGATGCACGAGGAAACTGCCAAATGGCAGGGATTGGTTGATACACTATCACTGATCCTGGATGAAGCAAGTCCTCTTCTTCCTATTTTTCAGGTGAACTACGTGGTCCCGCTGCAGTCATGGAAGGCAAAACTCCAACTTTTGAGCAGGTTTGTCCCTTTTATGCCCTTAATGGGATCTGAATAACTCTTAAAATTAGGAACAATTAAATGACTTTCTTCCCCATTCGTTTATTCAGTGCCCGTTGATCCCTCCCTTACCTTTCACCCAATCATTGTGGAAGCCACTAGATTTATCTTTGGGATTTGCAGTAGTTTTCAAATGTTCCCTTTTGAGGGGGGTCAAAATTTCAAAATACTGCCCCTTTTTGGCCACCAGGGAAGTGAGAAGAGCCCTGGACTTGTTGTCAAAGGGTAGGTTAGATCCCTGCCTCTGTCACTGTGTGACTCTGGACAAGTCACTCCACCTTCTGTTTCCTCGTATACTCCAGTTGCAAAGCCAATGGTAGGCTTAGATGATTACTAGGATTCTATGACTTCATAGCTTCTATAGGGGGAGCCATTAAAAAAAAACCCACCACTATCCAGGAACTTACTGACTTAAAGCCCAAGTATAATGTTATATACCATCAAGTTCATTAGATCCATACAGGAAGGAAATAAGAAGGTTTAAAGAAAATGAAATTTCATGAGAGTGTATTTTACAGACAGGCAAATTAAAACATAAGCCTCTTTATAAAATTATACTTTGGGTTGAAAATACTCTGGGGGACTGTCAGAATTTCATCATCCCAAAACCAGCCCCCTGAATTTACCTTCCAAAAGGTAATATTCCTTTTCTCTGGCTGATGGAAGGTAGTTAGAATCTGCTTCTCTTGCGATGAATCCAGGCAAATGAGCTGGGCATCTCAAAAGAAGGCAGCTGTCCAGGAAAGGTAAGTGAAAGACATCAAGCTCTTCTTGTTTTCTTTGAAAGACATTTCCACTTGTCAGCCAAGGTTTCTTTGTCTGACCACTCCTTGAACTTTGGAACATGCTTCTCAGGGCTCTCACCTCTGGGTTTTGTGCTTTACGAGTTAATGAAGCTGTGTCTTTAGGTGGATCTTGACCTAGTTGGTTCTGAATACTTGTATTTTCAGAGCTTTGCTGATGTGTGATGACATGTATTCATGGACTTATCTCAGTTTAGTTAAATCTGTTTAACACAGTTAGATGTCTCCCCATGAGGGAACTGGCCCGAGAAATGGAGACTGGAAGACAGGTAGCCCAGTAGAAAGCTAAAAAGGCCAACAGCTTCTCATATATCAGCACAGAGAGTCCAAGATATTTTAGTAATAGTGGCAGCAGGAAATACCCAATGAAGATGAAGTCTGCCACTGGCACATGGCATTGCACGCGTGCACACACACACACACACACACACACACACACTTTCCAAGAATTCATAGTTTATAAGCAAGGCTGACCTCAGACATGGTTGGCTTTCCTCCTTTACTCCTGGAAGTACAATTCTGCATGCTGATCAAGGGACATTCATGGTCAGTGAGTGACAAAGTGACCACTGTGTATGAGGTGACCGTATCTCTCGCACTGGGCCCTGGCCTTCCAGCCATCTCCACCGTTTCAGGTGATATCTTCTTGGAAGCCCAGCCAGTCCCTTTCTCAGCTGTCTGTTTTCGCCCACCTTCCACTGGCTTGGCTGTCATTCACAGCTGGGCACGTTAATTTTTTTCTTTCCTGGTTAAAATGCATTTCCTCTTGTTGGTTCTCAGAACACCAAACAAACGGACTTCTTGTCCCCAGTATGGCTCCACATGTCAATGTTTACCCTCTTTGGGACACATCCGCTGTTCACCCCAGAGAAGGAAGGAACCCAGGTGTTCTGGCGTCAGCCATCCTGGCCTTGGGAGAGGTGTGGAGATAACAAAGTTTCTCTGAATGGTGTCCCTGGCAGCACAGGGCCTTGGGAGGGATGGGAACATTGCCAGGCAGCCCCCTTCAGGAGGAAGAGGGGTTTGTGGAAGAGAAAAGTGTCTGGGATGGTTTGTGTGTCTTCCTCAGCAGGCAAGAAGAGGCCTTCTGTCTCCTGTAAGTATTTTTTAGTGGGAGGATTCATTGGATATTTGGTGGCTTCTGAGATTGGCATAACATCAGGGTTCTGACTGGTAAACCAAGTATCAATGAGTTTTTCCAATTAGCCACAGAATGTTGGGAGCGGAAGGGCTGGGTCTTGTTCAGGGTTCCTCCAGGGACCACTCTGGTGGGGCGGGCAGAGGGAATAACCAAGAACCTCTCTGCTGGAGTGGGCAGAATGTTCTTCCTTCTCTCCATTAATCTAAAGTCCTTTTTGGTCAAGGCCATTCTCCTATTTTCCATCAGTGTTCCATCTCTCCTTCCTTTCTTTTATCTCCCTCTTAGATGTTCAGTGAGCACCCCGTATTATGTGTTCTTGTTTTTTCCTTTTCTTACCCCCAACCCTCCTTCTTCCCAATTAGCTTACAAATGATGCATTTTGATAAAGTTGGCTTCAAATGAAAAAGATGTCATATCTGTTCCATGCCTTGGTAGAATTGTGTAGGGACAGAACTGGGAAAGGTGACAGACAGATCTTAGAGCTCAGCTGAGACCATTTGACCTAAAATAGATCCAGAGATGGTTGGGGTAGAGATGGGAAGAGAAACCAACTCTCATATAAGTCACAAACTCAGGATTTTAAACAAAAGCCAATCTTGAATTATTGTTGTTATTACATGAGAAGTCAGGTGAGGTATGTTTTGTGGTAAATCCACAGAGAAAATATCATTCCAATAAAATACCTCCTGTCACTCAGCAAGCATGTGCACACCACAGACAGACAGACACACACAGAGATAAAACACTAAGCAACAAGTGGAAATGCAAGGAACTCTGGATTAAGATTCAGGAAGCCAGATGGCTTACCTTGCCATCTACTGGTTGTGTGACCTTGGGGAAGTCATTCTTCATTTGCAGGCCTCAATTTATCTGTAAAGAGAAGTGGATCCACTAAATAATCGTGGTGGTTCCCCGAGGCTCTGGTGTTTAGGATTCTCCTGTGAATCATCAGATCTAGGAGCTCCTAGTACCTGTCTGCTTCTGCCCCACCTGTTCAATCTTGTACGAGTCACATATCCTCAGATTCTCTTTATACAAAAAGGGCATCAGAATCCTATGTTATTCTCTGTTAGGACCAGCTGGGATGGAGTTTCCTTTAGTTCTGAGGGACAACCAGAATAAAAGAACGAGAGGAATCTTGTTGAGAAACAGGAAGAAAAATTCTGCTGGGAATGTGATCATTCCCTCAGTCACTCAAGTTTGGAAACCAGGGAGTCATCCCAAGTACTTTTGCTCTTCTTTTTTCTCTTCTTTTCTCTTCCTCTGCCTTCCTCCCATCTCCTATCTCAGTCACTGATTCCTACCCATTTGTTCTTCATCAGTCACTTGCATTGGTCACTTCCTTGCCTTCCCCACATTCTGGTTCTGCTCTGACTCACCTCAGTTTTGCTCCAAGATCACATCCTTCTCATTGGTCTCCCTGCCACCAATCCGCTCCACCCCTTCCTCCTCTATACTAAGGTTTTCACTCCTGAGCTCCCTACTACCCAGAGGACAAAGTCTCAAGTTTTAGCCAAAGTTCTAGGCTGCTTACCCTCCCATCTCTCCCAGCCCCTCAGACATCACTCCTCTACCCAATCTCTTTATTCCAGCCAAACTAACCTACTCTTTCTTCCCTAACATGCCAGGCACTGTCCTGCTTCTGTGCCTTTCCCACTGCTGTCCTCCATGTCTGGCTGGCTCTCTCCCTTCTTGTCTGACCAGTATCTCAAGCCCTATTTTGTCCATGGAGACTTCCCTTTCTGCCAACCTCCAGGGAGCATCAGATATTGCTTCTCTTTTTCTCTCCTTTGCTTTTCCTATCTATTATCTCTTTATGCATCTTTCCTGATGCCCAAATTAGATCATAAATTCCTTAAGAGCTCCAGATTGTATTGGGCAATCAATGATATTTGTTTGGTTGATAAAGATGATGATATCGGTGTAAAAATGACGTTGCCTTAACTCAGTCATTCAAGTCCAAGGTCTTGGCTGTTGGTCCTAAAGCTGTTTCTGTAAATCACTTCTGGCTTAACTAAAACACAGTGGCTATTCAAAGTGTAACTAGAGGGTATAATTTCTGAATTTTTCTCTTCTCTTTCGTTTTCCCCAACTTAGAGCCCCGCTGCCCATCTTAAGCTGCACAAAAGCAGAGAGAGCCAGGAGATTGTGAGGAACATCTGGATCTTGGTCCTTTTACAGTTGGGTGAAGACAGCAGCTAGACCCCCTTTTCCAACCTGAAGGTGGAACTTCAATGCCTATTTTACAGATGGCGGAAGAATCTCTCAGAAGCAACAGAACCCACATGCCCTAGTCTTGTGAAGTTCCATCTTTAGGTCTCTTTGCCAGATGGAGGCTGGAATTCTGCATGGACATTCCTGAGAAGGCACCCCCTTCCCCTGCGGACTAGCCCTGGAACTAGTGAATTGTGCCCACTAGGTGCCAGGGTGTGCAGGCTCTGGGACTTACCGTAAATGGCTGAGATCTCGCTACTTCTTCCTAGGGCTCCACCCAGATAATTTGGGGCTGTGCAAAGATAATTATCTCTGGAAGATTGTGGTGGAGGCTGGAATGGGGTGAGGTGCTGGAGCGGACTTGCTGTAAGAGAATCCCTTCTGCTCTCCTGGGAACCTGGGAAGGGCTAAGTGATTATTTGCCTCTCACTCTTCTCATAGCGCTAAAAAGGGGGCAGAGGCCAGGGGAGGAGAGTGAATGAGCCCTTATTGTCCTGCATTCTTGTTCTTCTCTTAAGAAATGCGGGGTTTTCAAGATGCTGTAGAATGTCCTTCTACTCTGTGAACGACAGGGCATGGGCAATGCTCTTTATTTATTTATTAAAAAATTTGTTATTTTATATTGGAGTAGAGTTGGTTAACACTGTTTTGCTAGTTTCAGGTGTACATCAAATGATTCAGTTATACATGTACATGTATCCATTGTTTTTCAAATGCTTTTCCCATTTAGATTATTACAGAGTATTCAGCAGAGGTCCCTGTGGTATACAGTGGGTCCTTGTTGGTTATCTATTTTAAATATAGCAGTGTGTATGTGGCAATCCCAAACTCCCAGTCTATCCACCATACCATTACCCCCAGTAACCATAAGTTCTCTAAGTCTGTGATCTGTTTTTGCTTTGTAAATAAGTTCATTTGTATCATTTTTTAAAGATTCTGCATATAAGTGATATCACATGATATTTGTCTGTCTGACTTACTTCACTTAGTATGATAACCTCCAGGTCCATCCATGTTGCCGCAAATGGCATTATTTCATTCTTTTTTTTTTTTTGGCCAGGGGAAGCAACTTTATTTATTATACATTTATTTTTATTTATTTATTTATTTTAGCTGTGTTGGGTCTTCGTTTCTGTGCAAGGGCTTTCTCTAGTTGCGGCGAGCGGGGGCCACTCTTCATCGCGGTGCGCGGGCCTCTCACCGTCGCGGCCTCTCTTGTTGCGGAGCACAGGCTCCAGACGCGCAGGCTCAGCAGTTGTGGCTCACGGGCCTAGTCGCTCCGCGGCATGTGGGATCCTCCCAGACCAGGGCTCGAACCCGTGTCCCCTGCATTGGCAGGCAGATTCTCAACCACTGTGCCACCAGGGAAGCCCTATTTCATTCTTTTTAATGACTGAGTAATATTCCTTTGTATATGTGTACCACATCTTCTTTATCCATTCATCTGTCGATAAACATTTAGGTTGCTTCCATGTCTTGGCTATTGTAAACAGCACTGCAGTGAACATTGGGATGCACGTATCCTTTCGAACCATGTTTTTCTCCAGATATGTGCCCAGGAGTGGGATTGCAGGATCATATGTTAGCTCTATTTTTAGTTTCTTAAGGAACCTCCATACTGTTCTCCATAGTGGCTGTACCAATTTACATTCCCACCAACAGTGTAGGGGGGTTCCTGGCAATGCTTTTTAAACACGGCTTCTGATATACCTTCAACAAAAGAGGAGTGTGACCAGGTACTCCTGGAGGAAACTGAGATTGTACAATTTCTTTGATATCTCACATTTTTAAAAATAAAATTTTTATTTTAGAACAGCTTTATTTTTTAAAATTTTTATTTCTTTATTTCACCGCGTTGGGTCTTCGTTGCTGCGCACGGGCTTTCTCTAGTCGCAGTGAGCGGCGGATAGTCTTCATTGCAGTGCACAGGCTTCTCACTGCGGTGGCTTCTCTTGTTTTGGAGCGCGGGCTCTAGGCGCATGGGCTCCAGTAGTTGCAGCGTGCGGGCTCTAGGCACATGGGCTCCAGTAGTTGCAGCACGCGGGCTCTAGAGCGCAGGCTCAGCAGTTGTGGTGCACGGGCTTAGTTGCTCTGCGGCATGTGGGATCTTTCCAGACCAGGGATCAAACCCATGTCCCCTGCATTGGCAGGCGGATTCTTAAACACTGAGCCACCAGGGAAGTCCCTTTAGAACAATTTTAGATTTACAGGTACGTTTGTCACAATTAATGAACCAATATTGTTACGTTATTATCAACTAAAAGTTCGAGATCTCACATTTTAACTTAACAAGTCACACTTTTGTGTGCTACTCCAGAACTCATCTGTGTGTGTTTTACTAAATAAAAAATTTAAATTTACTTAACATCAAGCTAAAATAGACACCGCAAGGAATATGAGCCATGTTTAGCCAGTGCTCTGTGTCCTCTGGGTTACTCCTGCTCCCCCAGGCAGGTGTCCAGCCAGCTTGGGCAGCATGAGTTGCGGAGAGTGAGCTTGGAATGGGGTCAGATCATCTCCCTGGGTCCTGATAACCCTGCTCAGTCGCTGTGTGACCCCAGGCAGTCACTCAGTCTCTGAGTCTTGGCTTCCTTTTCTGGCCAATGGGAACAATATCCCCAGCCTGTATCACAGGGCTCTGTCAGGGCCACTTGAGGTCCTGTATGCAGACGTGGAAAGCATGAATCACAGGTAAGAGATGAGTATGGAGATGAGTTCTTAGTCATGGGAGGTGAGCAGCTACTTCAGCATGAACTTGTTCTTGAGACATCACGCTGTCTGCTCTCAGCCTCGTCTGAGTCTCTAGTTACTGAGGAGGCCAGAAACTAAAACTAAGGCCCATGTTCTCCTTGCTGGGTTGCATTTCACAGGGTGGGAGAGGAGGGGGCAGTAATGGAAAGTTTCCTTTTTGGCTTCTGCTGCTGGACTCAGCTCAAATTGGCTTAACTAATAGGGAAATTTTCAAGTTGGATACTGAAATATCCAAATATACAGTATAGGTGGTCATTATACTATTTCTCCATATTTTTATTGTCATTTTTGTAATGTTGTTTAAAAATTGTGGTAAAATACACAACATAAAATTTAACACCTTAACCATTTTTAAGTGTACAGTTCAGTATTAAGTATATTCACATTGTTGTGCAATCTCTGTTCCATATTTTTGATCATCTGAAATATTAAAAACAAAAAGAAAACTCTAACAAGAAGTCCAGAGATAGGGCAGACTTCAGGGTTGATTTAATTCGGTGGGTCTGGATTTCTTTACCCTGCAGTTCTCCCTGCCAAGCCTCCTCCAAGCTGCTTTGGAGGCAAGATGGCACACAACCACCTTCGTAGGAAGGCAGAGAATCTCACAGAAGAGAAAGAACAGTTTTCCCAGAAATCCTGGCGAATCTTTTCTCACATTTCACAGGCGTGAATTGGATAACATGCTAGTTCCTTAACTGGCAAAGAAATTTTAAGCCTCATCAGATTATTGCCTTAGAAAGGTCACTTTGGTATCAGTATGGACAACAGTTAGAGGGCACAAGACTGGAGACAGAGAGATCAGGTGGGGACCTGTTGCAATCATTTAGGTAAGAAATAACAGTAACCTGGAACAAGGTAGTGACTGGTGGTCCTGGAGATGGAGAGCCTGGAGAAGACTCCAGAGATGTTTATGTGGTAGATTAACCTGATTGAGATCTTAACTCATTTTCTTCTGTTGAAAGGATAAAAATACTTTTCCCTCCACCCTCCCTCAAGACAGCAGTTAAAAGCTTTGTGTCCTGGAGGGCTGGATTTTCCTTGCCTCCCAGGAAATTAATAAGCCTTTGCTTTAAACAACCAAGAAATAATAAACCAAACAACCAACCAACCAACCAACCAACCAGCCAACCAGCCTACCACCACCACCAACAGCATAACTGACAAACAAACCTAGCTCACAGGGGCTGGGGAGCTCCGTTGAGGTATTGAGGGGTGAGGAATGGAAGTATACCTCCAAAATCCCCTTTTGTTCTTCTTGGACCTGGACATTCAGCTCCTGCCCTGAACTGAATTGGGAGCCTTTGCCTCCTGCTCTGTGTATCCTGGCTTCCCTTTCATTCCTTGCACACTTGCTAGCAGCTGATAAGGTCTTCACACCCTTATTCTTCAATTTTCTGCCTGGTGACACTAAGTAGTAGCGGGGACAGTCCATACCAGGACACCCTGGAGTGTGCCCCCTCTTGGCTGCAGGCAGGCCCTAATTCACTGTCCCTTTGGAGTTGAGGTGTCTTTCTTTTTTCAGTTCTTATATTCTAAGCATTAGTACAAATAAACATTTTTACACAGGAAAAAAATGTAAATTTCATGAGGTCAGAGACTATTTCATGTACAACATATCCCCAGGGCTTAAGACAGGAGACTAGTAGTTTGATTCCTGAAGCCTGTGTTGATGGAGGGATTGCTCCAAGATGTAGGGCCAAGAAGCAGGGAACTTCAGCTCCCATATAGCATTCCTAGACGGGGCAGGACCTCTGATGGGGTGGCACATGCATATCGGGGACTGATCCTTGAGGCTACAGTCTTGGGGGGCCAAGTTGGTCATGAGGAAGATGGGTGTGATGAGCAGAGAGCAGCTTACTCTGCAGTGAGCTCAGGCCATGACCATTCCAGCAATGACCACAGTGGACTGGAGGCCCCTTTCCAGGGCACAGGGACTCTTCCCTGAGTCTAGGGAGTGGGAAGGACCCTCAATAATGACTGACACTGGACATCTCATCAGCTTTGCTGAGTGGAAGCTTGGAGTTAGTTTTAATTTAGCAATATCTATTACTATAATTATTCACATAAATTATAATACAGTTGAGAATAAATATAATGTACACCCATGCTCCACGACCCTGCTTTGTAATGGCTGAATCCTCTGCCTGGAATGCTCACTCTCCAGATCTCCACATGCCTTGCTTCCTCATCATCTTCAGGTGTTTGCTTAAATATCACAATCTCATTGAGTGTTTCCTGATTTCCCTTAAAAAAATTCAAACTCTTCTCCTTCCACAATTATTATTATCCTTCCTTGTTTTATTTTTCTTCATGGAACTGACCACCAAATATTGTACCATGTTTTACTTTTTTATTTGTTTACTGTCTATCTATCTACCTAGAATGTAAATTTCATGAGGTCAGAGAATGTTTAGTATATATCACATACCTGCAGGACTTACACAGTGACCTCCACACAGAAGACCAGCAATAAATATTTGTTGAACTAAGTGAATTAATTAATAAATTGTGGAGCAACTCATAACTACCATATCTTAGTATGGTAGGGGCTCAGACAGGATTGCTGAGAATCCTTACTCAAAATACTTTCTATGCCACTTAATGTCAACCCTAATAGCTGTAGCCAAATGATTCTTTTGAAGCTGGTTTTGAAAACAAGTGGAACTTATGACCAGGAGAGCTGGAGGGCTGTAGGAAAGCAAGACTCCACTTTTAAAGGGATCACATATAAACTCACTCAATCCAAGTCCCAGTACAGAGGCAGCAGATTGAAAAGCACCTGGCTCTCTGCTGGCCTGTCAAGAATACACCAGCTTCTCCTGCAGCCTGCACTTGGCTCCAGCTCCAACATCTCCACCTCAACTGTCAAGGCAGTGGCCCCTGGCATGCACCAGGAGAAGCCCCAGCCTTTGCAGGGCTCTGGCCCCAGCCCCCTGCCCTCTGCCCCCTGCCAAGGTTGCAGCTTCCAGCACACCCCAGAGAAAGCCCTGGCCCATACCTGCTTCAGTTCCAGCCCTCCCACCAAAGTCACCAGTCACACACAGTCTGCAAAGGGATGCTCCTACACAAAGACATGCCTTCAAGACTGGTAGAGGTAACTGTTTCACCTAACTCATAGAGATAAAAACACAGAAAGTTAAACAAAATGAGAAGACAGAGATATATGTTCTAAATGGAAAGACAAGATAAAACCCCAGGAAAAAATCCTAATAAATAGAGGTAAGTAGTTTACCTGATAAAGAGTTCAAAGCAATGGTCATAAAAATGCTCACTGAACTCAGGAAAAGAACAGAGGAACACAGTGAGAACTTCAACAAAGAATTAGAAAATACAAAAAAGAACCAAATCAGAGGTGAAAAATACAGTAACTGAAATGAAAAATACACTAGGGGGAATCAACAGCAGATTAGGTGATACAGAAGAATGCATAAGGACCCTGGAAGACAGAATGGTGGAAATTACCTGATCAGAACAGCATAAATAAATAAACAAATGTGTTTTTTTTTTAATGAGGATAGCTTAAAGGACATCAAGAAAATTAACACTTACATTATAGCAGTACCAAAAGGAGAGGAGAGACAGAGAAGGGGGCAGGAAATGTATTTGATGAAATAATGGCTGTAAATTTCCTTAACTTGGAAACAGATACTTATTTCCAGTAATCATAGAGAGTCTCACACAAGATGAACCCAAAGAGATACACACCAAGACATATCATAATTAAAATACCAAAAGTTAAAGATAAAGAGAGAATTTTAAAGGCAGAAAGAGAAAAACAAAGAGTCACATTCAAGGGAACCCTCATAAGGGTATCAACTGATTTTTCAGTGAAAAGTTTGCAGGTCAGAAGGGAGTGGCATGATATATTTAAAGTGTTGAAAGGAAAAAACCTACAACCAAGGGTACTCTACCCAGTAAGGTTATCATTCAGAATTGAAGGAGAGGTAGTTTCCCAGACAAGCAAAAACTAAAGAGTTCATCTACCAAACTGGCCTTAAAAGAAATGTTAAATTGTCTTCTTTAAGTGAAAAAGAAAAGGCAATAACAAGAAATAAGAAAATACATGAAGAAAAAAAATCTCACTGGTAAAGGGAAATATATATAAAGGCAGTGGATTAACCACTTAAAAACCTAGGATGAAGATTAAAACACAAAAGTCATAAAATCAACTATTTCTACAATATGTAGTTAAGGGATACACAAAAAAATGTAAAATATGACCTCAAAACATAAAACGTAGAGGGCGGAATAAAAAATATAGATCTTTTAGAATGTATTCAAACTTAAACAACTATCAACTAAAACAAACAGATACATGTAGAAGTCAATATACATGAAACTCATGGTAACCAGAAACCAAAAACTTTCAATAAATGCCAAAGAACCCCCAACAACAACAAAGAGGAGCCCAAACATAACACTAAAAAAAAAAAAAATCATCAAATCACAAGAGAAGAGACTAAAAGAAGAAGAAAAAAAACAGAGAACTACAAAAACAACCAGAAAACAAGTAACAAAATAGCAATAAGTACATACCTATCAATAATCACTCTAAATGTAAATGGACTAAATACCCCAATCAAAAGACAGAGTGGCTGAATGGGTAAAAAAAAAAAGCAAGACCCATCTATATGCTGCCTATAAGAGACTCACTTCAGAGCTAAAGACACACACAGACTGAAAGAGAAGGGATGGAAAAAAGATGTTCCATGCAAATAGAAATGAAAAAAACAAAAACCAAAACCCGGGGTAGCAATATTCATATCAGACAAAGTAAACTTTAAAACAAAGACTATAAGAAAATACAAAGAGGTGCATTACATACTGAATAAGGTGTCAATAGAAGAAGAGGAGATAACATTTGTAAACATATATACACATAGGGGCACCTAAATATATTAAGCAAATATTAACAGGTATAAAGGGAGACATTGACAGTAATACAATAATAATAGAGAACTTTAATGCCCTATTTACATCAATGGATGTATCATGCAGACAGAAAATCAATAAAGAAACATTGGCCTTGGGACTTCCCTGGTGGCACAGTGGTTAAGAATCTGCCTGCCAATGCAGGGGACGTGGGTTGGATCCCTGGTCCGGGAAGATCCCACATGCCATGGAGCAACTAAGCCTGGGAGCCACAACTAGTGAGCCTGTGTGCCACAACTACTGAAGCCCGCAAGCCTAGAGCCTGTGCTCTGCAACAAGAGAAGCCACTCAATGAGAAGCCTGCACACCGCAACGAAGAGTAGTCTCCAGTCGCCACAAGAAGAGAAAGCCCGCACGCAGCAACAAAGACCCAACACAGCCATAAATAAATAAGTAAGTAAATAAATAATAAATAAATAAAATAAAAAAGAAACATTGGCCTTAAACAATAAATTAAACCAGATGGACTTAATAGACATTGATAGAACATTCCATCCACAAACAGCAGAATACACATTCTTTTCAAGTGCACATGAAACATTCTCCAGGATAGATCACGTGCTAGGCCACAAAACAAGTCTCAATATATTTAAGAAGATTGGAATCCTATCAGTCATATCTTCCAACCACAATGGTATGAAACTAGAAATCAGTTACAGGAAGAAAACTGGAAAAAATAGAGACAGATGGAAACTAAACCACATGCTACTAAAAAGCCAATGGATCACTGAAGAAATTAAAGATGAAATTTTAAAAATTCTGTGAGATGAATGAAAATAGAAACACAACTTTCCGAAATCTATGGGACACAGCAAAAGCTGTTCTAAGAGGGAAGTTCATAGCAATTCAGGCCTACCTCAAGAAACAAGAAAAATCTCAAATAAAGAACCCAACTTTATACCTAAAGGAATTAGAAAAAGAACAAACAAAGACCAAAGTTAGTAGAATGAAAGAAATAATAGAGATCAGAGCAGAAATAAATGAAAGAGACTGAAAAAACAAAACAATAGAAAAATTCAGCAAATCTAAGAGCTCTCTTTTGAAAAGATAAACAAAATTGATAAACCTTTAGCCAGACTCATTGAGAAAAATAGAGAGCCCAAGTAAAATCAGAAATGAAGAAAAAGAAGTTATAATCAATAACACAGAAATACAAACAATCATAAGACAATATTATGAACAACTATATGCCAACAAATTGGACAACCTAGAAGAAATGGATAAATTTCTGGAAACATATAGTCTTCCAAGAAGAAGGAATGCTTTCAAATGCATTCTATGAAGCCAGCATTACACTGATATCAAAACCAAAGACACTACCAAAAAAAAAATTATGGGCCAATATCCCTGATGAACACAGTCACAAAAATCCTCAACAAAGTATTAGCAAACCAAATTCAATGATACATTAAAAGAATCATACATCATGATCAAGTGAGATTTATTCCAGGGACAATAGGATGATTCAATATCCACAAATCAATCAATGGGGAAAAGATAGTCTCTCCAGTAAGTGGTGTTGGGAAAACTGAACAGCTACATGTAAAAGAATGAAACTAGACCATTTTCTCACACCATATACAAAAATAAGCTCAAATTGGATTAAAGACATAAATATAAGACCTGAAACCATAAAACTCCCATGAAAACATAGGCAGTACATTCTTTGACATTGGTCTTAACAATATTTTTTTGGATCTGATTTCTCAGGCCAGGGCAACAAAAGCAAAAATAAACAAATGAGACCACATCAAACTGAAAACCTTTTGCACAGTGAAGGAAATCATCAACAAAATGAAAAGACAGCATATTGAATGGGAGAATATATTTGCAAATGATACGTCTAAAAAGAGGTTAACAGTAAATATCCAAAATATATAAAGAATTCATACAACTCAATATATAAAAAAAAATCTGATTTAAAAATGGGCAAAGGACCTGAATTGGCAGTTTTCCAAAGAAAACATGCAAATTGTCAACAGACACATGAAAAGATACTTAACATCACTAATCATCAGGGAAATGCAAATCAAATCCACAATGAAACATCACCTAACACCTTTCAGAATGGCTATTATCAAAAAGAGAACAAATAACAAGTGTTGGTGAGGATGTGGTAAAAAGGGAACCCTAATGCACTTTTGGTGGGAATGTAAATTGGTATAGCTGGTGTGGAAAATAATATGGAGGGTCCTCAAAAAATTAAATATAGAACTACCGTATGATTCAGCAATTCCACTCCTGGGTATTTATCTGAAGAAAATGAAAACACTAATTCAAAAAGATATATGCACTGCAATGTTCATTGCAGCATTATTTACAATAGCCAAGGTATGGAAGCAACCTAAGCGTTCACTGATAGATGAATGGATAAAGAAGATGTGGTATATTATACACAATGGAATATTAGCCATAAAAAGAATGAAATCTTGCCATATGCAACAGCATGCATGGACTTGCAGGGTATTATGCTAAGTGAAATAAGTTAGAGAAAGTCAAATACTGAACATTTTCACTTATATGTGGGACCTAAAAAACAAACAAAAAAGTATAATAAAAAAGAAAAAAACAGAAACAGACTCACAGATACAGAGAACAAACTTGTGGCTGCCAGAAGGGAGGAGTGTGCAGGGATGGGCAAAATAGGTGAAGGGGATTAAGAGGTACAAACTACCACTTAAAAAATAAAAGTCACAGGGATAAATGTCCAACACAAGTAGTATGGTCAATAATATTGTAATAACTTTGTATGGTGTATAATCTATAAAAATATTGAGTCACTATGTTGTACACCTGAAGTTAATATAATATTGTAGTATTATTTTTAAAAAAGAAAATAAATAAATGCTTGTATTACAAACAAAAAGAAAAAAGAAAAAGTGTTGATATC
The DNA here is from genome assembly GCF_009873245.2 of Balaenoptera musculus. NCBI lineage: Eukaryota > Metazoa > Chordata > Mammalia > Artiodactyla > Balaenopteridae > Balaenoptera > Balaenoptera musculus. Next base: position 33,988,779 of record NC_045804.1, on the reverse strand, counting down.
TCCAACTATAATTGTGGATTTCTTTCATTTCTACCAATTTTTCCTTTATGTATTTTGAAGTTCTGTTATTAACTGCATAAATATTTAGGTTTCTTATGTCCTCTTGATGAATTGATGCATTTATCATTACAAAATATACCTCTTTATTCTTGATAATATCCCTTGTTTTGAAGTCTATTTTGTCTGTTATTAATATAGCCACTCTAGCTTTCTTTTGATTAGTGTTTGTTTGGTATATCTTCTTCCATCCTTTAACTTTTAAAAACATTTTTTTTCTTTTCCTGCTTTTTCTTTTTCTACTTTTGTTTTCTTCCAGTTTTATTGAGATATAATTGACATACAGCACTGTGTAAGTTTAAAGTGTATAGCATAATGATTTGACTTACGTATGTCATGAAATGATTATCACAATAAGTTTAGTGAACATCCATAATCTCATACAAAATTACAGAATACAAAAATACGCATACAAAATTAAAGAAATAGAAAAACATGATTTTCCTTGCGATGAGAATGCTTAGGATTTACCTTCTTAATAACTTTCACGTGTAACATACAGCAGTGTTAATTATATATATCATGTTGTACCTTACATACCTAGTACTTATTTTTATTATAACTGGAAATTTGCACCTTTTGACTGTCTTCGTCCAATTCCCTCTGCCCCCACCCCCCACTTCTGGTAACCACAAATCTGATCTTTTTTCTATGAGTTTGTTTTTGGAGTATAACTGACCTACAACATTATGTTAGTTCCTGTTATACAACATAGTGATGTGATATTTCTATACATTTCAAAATGATCACCATGGTAAGTCTAGTTTTGATCTGTCACCATACGATGATATTACAAAATTATTTACTATATTCTCCACAAAGTACATTTCATACCCATGACATTTATTTTGCAACTAGAAGTTTGTACTTCTTAATCTCCCTCATCTATTTCTTTCCTCTCCCCACCTCCCTCCCCTCTGGCAACCTCCTATTTGTTCTCTGTATCTATATCTCTGTTTCGTTGTTTGTTCACTTGTTTTATTTTTTAGATTTCACATATAAATGAAATCATGAAGTATTTGTCTTTCTCTGACTTTTTTCACTTAGCATAATACACTCTATATCCATCCTGTTGTCACAAATGGCAAGATTTCATTCCATTTTTTTAACTTTTAAAGTATCAATGTCTTTATATTTAAAGTGAGCTTCTTGTGGACAGCATATAGTTGGATCTTGCTTTTTATCCAATCTGACAATTTCTGCTTTATGGTGTATTTATGGCCCCTTCTTCCATCTTCAAAGTCAGGGAGAGAGAGAGAAAAGCAAGAGTCAAGTCTATTATTCCTCATAAGATTGTTCCATTTCAGTAGGATCTCTTCTCTGGACCAAGGTGAGTTCAAGGGATAGTTATTAGGCATAAAGCATAGACACTGTGGGACCCAGAAGAATTTTTGAAGAACTGTAGTGATATTCTTCTGCTTTCCTAAAGTCTTGTAGTGGGGAGAGCCCAAGTAAGTTATAAAATACCAACTGGAGAGGGGAAAGAGAGAGCGATTGGACTGTTCTGATATAGCTCAGATGTGGCTGGTTTAAGAAAGAAAAAATTGGGGTTGGGGGTGGGAGTAGATGTAAGGAGGCAGCACAGTTCAAAGGAGAGCCCATAGGTTTGAGTCAAAATATCCTGAACATAAGACCAGGCTCTATACTACTTGGTCATAAGACTGAGAAATACAATTAATGTCTTGGTTTATAAATATGTGAAATGGAGGCAATATCTACCCTTTGTGATGGTTTGTGTAAGTGTTTTCTAGCCAAAAAAACAAAAAGCCTCCAAATAATGGTTCTATTTTAGGGAGAACACATTAAATGTCAACTCTGAACCTTCCTGACTGGGGATGGGGGAGAAAGGGTTGCTGGGGGTGGTACGAGGGATTTTGGCCTTTATGCTATATAATCCAAACTTTTGATGTTTAACAAGATGTCAGTATATAAATGTAGTGGGGATCAGGCTACTCTTGATATCAGGGTACAAACTCCTTCCAGAATCTGATAAAAGCCATGAACTCTTTCCAGAAAATGGCCCCCACAAAAATCTAGGGAGGTTTTTTTAAATTGACGTAGAGTTGATTTAGAACATATTAGTTCAGGTGTACAACATAGGCATTCAATATTTTTTATAGATACTCCATTTAAAGTTATTACAAAATAATGGCTATATTTCCCTGTGCTGTAAAATATATCTCTGCTGCTTATTTATTTTATACATAGTAGATTGTATCTCTTACTCTCATATTGGTATCCCCTACTGGTAAGGGAAAGAGTCAATAGACCCTTTGAACTCTGTTCATGGATCCCAATTTTAAGAATACTGACTTATACCAGTAAATATAAGGAGAATAAAAATCTAGTTTACCTGTATAAAAATAATTCACCTATGGTTAGACAAATAACTTATATTTCCATACCATGTGGTACAGTACCTATTTTGTCTATAATTATGTCAGATTGACTTTGCTATAAGTTTGATTTCGTATAAAACTAAACTGTTGGTACAGGCTCCACCTTTATCATTTGTTGTTCATGTGGCACAGTGTTGCCTATTCACAACTTAAAAAGAAAAAATTAGAGTGGCTTTTCTCTTAAAAGCTAATATTCTGCCTCCGTGGTTTCACCTGTTGAAATAATTATTTCCCAGATTGGCAACTGTGTGCTTTTATAGAATAAATTGGTAGGTAAGAGGTCGTGAAGCAGAGTGGAAGGTGTTCAGGCTTCAAAAGACAGACCTGGGCTGGAATCTCAGCTCCTTCACCACTTACTAGAGTTCAACCTTCAAGCTCTGGCCTTCAATAACTTCATTGATTAAATGAGAATAACAAATACCTACTTAAGGGGTTTCTAGGAGGATTAAGGACAATACAAACAAAGCGCCCAGGCTGTATCAGATCTTAAATAAATAGGGCTATTGTTACGGTGAGTCCTTAGTGTTACACAACAGCAGCTTTATTGCTTAGGGCTCCCAATGCCATATAATGAAACTGGCATGAGATTCTTGAGTTCAGGGGCCTATTGCCTACCCTGTTGAGGAAGCAGCAAATGTCAAAGGCTGAAAATTGTTGACATCCCCAAGGTGTCAGGGAGCTAGACTCAAGGTTATGGTGTGTCCTGCCTTTGGCAGTCCAGTGAAGCACGTCTTCATAATGGCATTTTGTTGACTTTTCCCAAGGCCAGTGAGGTATCTAAGGTGGCTTAAAAATCCGGAAATAACACACGCAGGGGAAAAACCAGTGCAATAATGACATCTTTTCCTTCCTTACTGTTAGCTTCCTTGTTTCTTCTTTCTCTGGTTCAGTGAATGCCAACACAAGGATTAATAAATCTTGCCACTTTTTTGCCTTCTTCCAAGAATATATTTTCATGTCTGAGTAACCGTCATCACCTCCCCTGACTCCTTTGGGAAGAATGGGTGCATTCTGTGAGTCACGTCCACCGATCAGGAGGCCAAAGTTTCCCAGGATTCAGTGGAAGGCTGTGTCGTGTGGTGGAAAAAGTAGTAGTTGAGAACTCAGGACGCTTGGGTTTGGTGTCCATCACCATTTCTGTCTGAATCTGTATAAAAGGGGCCTATAGCGCTGCTTTAGTTCCCTCATTTGTAAAGTGCATCAAGTCTGGCCTTGGCTGTGAGCGAGCTTTGTTCCCCCTCAGGATTAGCGGCAAACCCTCAGATCCCCCAGCCGAAGCGTGCGCTTGCACCAACTGGCCTGGGCCTGCAACGGGCGGGGCTCTGCAGCGCCGCGTAGGGAACCGGGTTCCCGCCTCCCTAACCCAGCGTTTCCGTTGCCAGGGGAACTGGGGCGGCGCGCTTTCCGGCGCAGTCGCGCGCAGCGCAGCTGTCATGGCGGAGACCGTCTGGAGCACTGACACCGGAGAGGCCGTGTATCGCTCTTGGGACCCCGTGCGCAACCTCCGCCTCCGGTAGTCGCATCACCCCAGAGCCCCGTGCTTTTATGCTGTCAGATAATTAGAGCCTGAACTTCACTTTTTGTTTTCTGGGACCCCCACTTGCGTTTGCAGTCCTGACCGCTGTCACCTCGTCTCCCCGCGTCTCCCTCACTACCCGGCACCCTCTTCACTCACAACTTCCAGACCCACCGTTTCAGGACCCTGCCCCTCCCAAGTTTCTCGAGGCCCTGTGTCTCCAGTACACTCTCCCATCGTCTTCTTCTTAGGGCCCCGTGCCCCACTCACATCCCCTCTGTCGCCTACACCCCGCCACATTCTTGGTAGCCGTACCCTCTTCTGAGTTTTGTTTCCCCATCTTTGCTCTGCGTTCATCTCCTGGTTGAGTGTTTTGTAACGAGTATTTTGGGCTTCTCTTTTCCTGGCAGAGTCCACCTGCAAAGAATCACATCAAGCAACTACCTCCATTACCAGCCTGCTGCCCAGCCCGGGAAGGACCTCATAGACTTGGCCACTTTCAGGCCTCACCCATCCGCCAGTGGGTGAATGGTGGTGATGTGGCCGCTTGGGGATCTGGGGAAGGACCTAGGGCGGAGGTTACCTCTTAAGACAGAGTAGACCCAGGTCTATAGTCTGAGAAAAGGTATAGAGAGGTTGGGTTTATTGTCCAAGGTCACAGGGCTGGTAAATGTTGAAGCCAGGATTTGATCCCAGGCAATTTTAACTACTACATTATGTTGTGTAAAATTGAATAAGGCTTGATTCCTGCCATCAAGATGCTGATCCGAATTGTGGTCAAATGTAGGGAAATAGCAAATACCATACTTTAGATATGTTATAAATTTGCCTGTCAACCTAAATACCATTTGTGGCATTTTTTTTCTGAGAGAAAATATCGCTCCAAGCTTGAAACATACAACTAAACACATTTTAAAACAGCTTAAAAATTGGGGTCTGCTTGGAAAATGTACATATTAACACCATCTGTGATCTAGCAGTTTTCCTTATCTGGGAAGCCAGAAAAGTGAGGAAGAGAGGACAGTGTGTTTGTGTTAGGTCACTGGTCTCTCTGCTTTTGTTGTTTCTGTTCAAAAATATTCCTGGGCAAGAGTGTGAGCTGGCAGGTTGTGAAGCATGTGTCTTTGAAAAAGACACACTCAGCTAGAAGTGTGTATATTAGATTTGGTTCTTTAAAAAGAAAAATCAGTTATATGTCTTTCCTTTTCTCTCCTGATACTTGGTCTCTTAAGGTTATAGTGTTTGTGATTCTAGATATATGGCTTCAGGAATAGTGAAGATAAAAATGCCACAGTTCCTGTCTAGCAAATGTAGGCAATTGGGATTGAGGAAGAGCTATTCAGCCTATATCTAATAACTTTCAGCTCTTGACACTGAATTAGATCAAATAATTCCTGGAAAGCATGACTTCCTTTTATTCAAATCAGAGTAGTGATGAAGACTTCTTGGGTCCTAATCTTGGCTTCTGCACATATCCACAGCCTCTATAGAGTAAGTCTAGAGTGAGTGCTTCATAGATCAGTGAACTCCAACTGGTTTTGTGGCAAATATAAGAGCAGGGACTTTGGTTATAACCAACCACAGAGCAAGAAGTGGTGCTAGTTTGGCTCAAACATTTGACTCACTCTGTTGTCTTTGGAGGTGGACACCGCCCAGAGGTAGATGAAGAGGAGGAGGTCGTGATTGGATGGCAAGAGAAGCTCTTCAGCCAGGTGAGCCAGTGTCCCTTGTCTGCTCAGTCTGCCTCCCCCCGGTCCACCTCCACCTGACTAGTCACAGAGAAGGATTCTTGATGCATATTGCTGAACTGATTTCCAGAAAGCTTATAACAGTTTATACTTTCCACGGTTGTGCTTATGGGGTCAATGGAATATAGTGCCTGCCACTACCCAGTTTTATAATCCTGGGTAAGACACTTTTCATCTCTGGGCCACATACCAAAACAGCAGAATTACTGTTTTGATATGTCAATTCTGTAATAGCAGAATTGAATTAGACTATCACTGTGGTTCCTTTCAGCTCTAACATTCGTTGGCTCTCCTGTCCTCCATTAGTTTAGATAAACGGCAGTTGGCTATGAGAACATGTCAAATTGCATCAGCTCTATAGAACTAATTTGACCAAACTGTTATAGGAACAAAATTTGACATATTCTCAGTAGAACTCTGTTTCCTTGTGACCTCAGTTTGAAGTAGATCTGTACCAAAATGAAGCAGCCTGTCAGAGCCCTTTGGATCATCAGTACCGCCAAGAGATTCTGAAGCTGGAGCATTTGGATGGCAGGAAGAACCGACGCATCTTTACCTACACTGACTCTGATAGATACACCAATTTGGAGGAGGTAGCATTCTTTCCCAAGCACCGTAGCTCCCTTCACCTTTGTCTCCCTTAGCTTTCTGGCCTCTCTGTGTGTTAACTCAGAAACCTGTTAAGGGGACACAGAGCTTCTGGCAGCCAAGCTGGGGTAGGTGGGCACAGTCTGCAGGGGGTGTGGCTGCTGTTCCCTGCTCCCTCTGCTGGAGGGCCTGGGGGAGCCGGCAGTGTCTCTAATGATAGGCTTGCAGACCACAAACTGGGAGAAGCAGCCACTGGGTTTGACTTCCTCCGTGCATCATGAGATCAGACAGGTGGATGGAGTCTAGAACCATCTAGATAAAATTCATCATGGATTCAGCCAAAACTGAATATATGGGTTTGAAGAAGAATTCAGTACTGCGTAGGGAATGGCTTATATCCTCAATTTGCCTCTGACAGCACACCCTCATGGACTTGTTTTACATTTTCTTCTGCATATTCTGTCTTCTTAGTGAGATTTTAAACTCCTTGAGGGAGGGGAGTGCCTATATTTTCTGATTTTTGTCTATGACCTTGTAGATCTCTGCAAGGAGCCAGGTGTTAAGTGAATGTTTTTGAAAGGTTGATGCTTATATCAGGAAAGCTGTGGGTTGGTAGCATATAAAATTTGGGTTGTCTGTTTTGGTAAAGAAAAGGAAATTACAGGTAGTGTTCAGTTACCCGTGGGAGGGTTTTCCACAGAATACTTATGTCACACTTCACACCTGCCAGCCACCTAGTGATGTCAACATCTGCCAGGCAGACTCACCAAACTTTTTGTTGGTATGTGTTTAGAGATGGCAGGCTCATTTTAAGATTAGCATAAATAAATTCATTTCTCAAGGATAATGTGCTGCTACAACCTTCGGGCAAACCAAGGCTTGGTTGGGCTCTTCTTTGGGCTGTTTGTGCCACTGTGCCCTCCGTCAGCGTGATTGTGAGGTTCAGGTTCTGTGTGAGGTTTCAGAAGGAAGACTTCCCTCCGGGTCCTTGGTCCCACATGGCCCTGAGCAGGCTTACACTGGGCTGCTCTGTTTTCCCAGCACTGTCAGAAAATGACCACCGCAGCCAGCGAAATGCCATCATTCTTGGTCGAGCGAATGGCAAATGTCAGGCGGCGACGGCAGGACAGGCGAGGGATGTGAGTGCAAGTGTGTACAGGGCCGTGGCGGCCTCTGTGGTCCGTCCATGCCTGTGTTCTCGGTATGCCCACCACCTCGAGCATCCCGTCCTGCAGCGGGCCTCCACCTTCGCGTGCTCCCCTGAGCTCCTCCTTCAGGCTCTTCGGGGGGTGCCAGGGAAGTGACCCTTCCTGTGGTGTCTCCCAGGGAGGGTGGCATCCTTAAGTCACGCATCGTCACCTGGGAACCCTCAGAAGAGTTCATCAGGAACAACCATGTCATCAACACCGCTCTTCAGACAATGTACATCATGGCGGACCTGGGGCCCTATGGAAAGTGAGTGAAGCTTCTTACTGCCCAGCTCAGACCTTCATTCTCTTCTCCTGTCACTAACCATCACTCTCCTGTTATAGTCATCCCAGGTATATGGGAGGGAGGGATTTTTTCCTTCTTCTTTTTCTTTGGAAGAGAGTATTTTACCGTGACAGTTCTCACTCCAGCCTCTGTCCTCTCCCCTGATGTGTCCTGAATACCTCTTCCTCCTTCCCTGGAGGTGGGGCAGCAATCTTGAACCCTGGTGTTAATTCCCTGGTTTCTAGGCTTGGCTATAAGAAGTATGAACATGTCCTCTGTACTCTGAAGGTGGACGGTAATGGTGTGATCACAGTAAAACCTGACTTCACTGGCTCCAGAGGACCCTACAGGTGAGAAGAGGAAGAAAGGGATGGCGGAGACTGGCATTCCTTTCCTTGGCTTCACTTCTTGCCCCAAGTTGAGGAGATTCTCTGAAAGCCCTTCATCTGTTCTAACTTTTAAATTCCCAGCCAGTGGTTCATATTCTGTTCCAGGTCATAGACCCTTAGGACACTGGGCATCCTGTTCTCAGAAAATATGCACCTACACTGATTTGAAAGTGATACCTCTATCAGTGTAGTTAAGTGAAAATAATGCTCTGTGCTGCTGCATGTAGGGACTAATCAAAACTGGGAGAGATGAACTAGCCAGGTCTTCTCCTCTGGGTTGATGTTCCTCCTCTTACGTCTTAGAATAACGGAACTGTAAATCGGCTCATCCCTGGGCTGGGGCTGGAGGGCCCATCTCCTATTTTCTGAGTTAGTCCCTTTGTGGCTTTGACCTTACAGAATCGAGACGGACGGGGAGAAGCAGGAGCTGTGGAAGTATACGATTGACAACGTGTCCTCCCTTGCACAGCCTGAGGAGGAGGAGCGGGAACAGCGTGTGTTCAAGGACGTAAGTGCTGGTTCATTCCGAGAACCAGAGAGCTGGGAGCTGAGGCCGCAGTCGAGGTTGGGTCAGCAGGTGCAAGGCCTTGCTCTTAGTGGCCTCCCCTGACTTGGGAAGCACTGCTGACATATCAGATATAAGGTTTCGATCCTATTATAAGATCATGATAATAATGGTCATTTATTTGAGCATTTACCATGCTCTGTGCTAGGCCCTGCACATACTTTATTTCATTTAGACTGTACCACAAGCCTTTGAGATGAATATTTTTATTATTACCACTTTATAAATGAGGAAATGGAGATCAAGAAGCTAAGCAGTCTGCCCAGGGTCACGTAAGTGCGAGAGCCAGGTTGGTCCCAGACCAGGGGACTCCAGAGCCTCTGTGCTTCACTGTCAGATGTCAGTGTCTGGGATGCTTAGGCCTCCAGCTTTCTGTGGCATTTCCCACTCCTGCTGCTTTTCTCCCTCCCGTGCAGATCTGAACCCTGGTCTGGCTGGGGTCGCACCTTGAGTTTCAGTGTGGTTTGTTTCCTCAGCTCTATGGCCGGCACAAGGAGTATCTCAACAGCCTCGTGGGCACTGACTTTGAGACGGTGAGTAGCTGGGTTTCTGTAGCCAGAGCGTTCTGACTGCAACTGAGTGACAGTTCTCTCCTCAAGGTCCCAAAGACATACTCTTCAGTGGACAAAAGTAACAAATAACATTTAGAGTATAGTCCTTGTTATGTTTTTGAAGCGTTGCATATTGATATAGAAGTGTTAATGCATAGGAAAAGGTCTCAAAGGGCACACACCCTATGGGTGGCTTTCTCTGGGGAGGGGGTGGGATTGGGAAATGGTAGATGGCTATTCGGTGGTGAGAGGGACATGTCAGGAATGTTTACTTTTTATTCTCTAAACTTAGGTGGTTTTGAATTTTTATCAGTGGGAGTGCATTCATGTATTACTTTGTAATTAATTTTAAATAAATATAAAGATGAAAAGTGTCTTCCTTACACTTCATGTAGATATTTCTCCTAATGCCCCATAGAGAGGGAGGGGTGTCATTTCTGTTTGTCAAATAGTTTGGCTCTTAAAACAAAACAAAAGAGTTTAAGTCTTTACGGACTTAACTTTGTCTTCTCTTATTCCAGGAGTTCCATTTCTAGATCTGGAAACAAGGAGAGAGTTACCTGGTGGTCTCCCTCTCTCTCTCTAAAAAATTAACTTTCACTATTTTTGTGCTGTGTTAGCAACAGATTTTCGGTGTTAAAAAGTTAGATAAGATAGATACACAAATAATTTAAAAAGGAAACTTCCTCGTTTCTTGACCTCCCTCTGGAGGGAGCAGGGCTCTCTAGCCTCTTGCTGCACGGCAGCAGGCAGCTGTGGAAGCTTCTCTTGGCCATTCTTGCAAATTCCCCACACTTTGTCGCCTTCCCCACCATTTAAATTAGGTGCTTTTCCCCTTACGTTACACACTTTTAGAAATGAAGGAAACAGATTTGTGCAGAAGTGGCAGGTGGGGAGGAAGCGGGATTAGTCACACACCTGGATCTGACGTCCAGCGTCAGGTCCTCTGGGGATTTACGGGCAGGCTGGAGGAGAGGGGTCGCTTCCCTCAAGACCTCCTGATCTGTCCCCCCTTCTCTCTACCTCAGACGGTACCAGGTGCCCTCCGGCTCTTTGTAAATGGAGAGGTAGGTAAGTGTCTTACCAGACAGAAGTCCCTTGATGCTTGGCAAGTGCCAGATTTAGCTGTGGAGTAATCCTCCCCGCCCTAGTAGAGGCCTTGGGTTGTCCGCAGCACTCGGGAGACTCAGGCATGTGTCTTTCCTGGAAACACAGAGAGTTCCTGGCCCGTGAGGGACTTGCTTCCACACGTGGGTGGGCCCTTCAGGACTGGGGCGGGTGTTAAGGGTGATAGGAGGATAAGCTGAAACAGTTTCCTGTTTTCTTAGTTTCAGCCCAAGGCTATGAGTTTGACAATCTTTACGTCCACTTCTTCGTGGAATTGCCGACTACTAGTAAGTAATATTCATTCATAAGTCTCTCTTTTTACCCATTCTGACAGTTTTCCAGAGGCATTCGGTCAGACTTCCTTCCCCACTCCTCCACTGAAATTGTTACTGTTCTTTTCAAGGTCATAGATCACTTCCAAGATGTGAAATCCTGTGGTGACGTCTCTGCCTTCACCCTACTTGGCCTCTCAGAAGCATTCACCACAGCTCACTTTCCTCACTGAAACTCTCCTCTTGGCTTCTGGCTCTGTGCTCCTCTCTTCTCTCTCATTGGTGGCTCAGCGGCCTTCTTGGCTGTTTCCTCATCTTCTGTTGATCTAAAACTATTAGAGTACCCAAGGCTGGGCCTGGCCTTCTGTGACTCTCTCTCCACAGTCTTTCTAGGTGGCCTCATACATCCTGTGGCTTCAGTACTGTTTGTATGTCTCAGACTCCCAGATTTCTCTCTCTAGCCTTAGCCTCTCCCCTGAACGCCACACTCATGTCCACTTACCTCTTTGTCGTTCCTGTTTAACGTGACCAAAAGCTTCTTGATTCCCCCTCTTGCCTCAAACCTGCCCTCACGGTCTTTCCCATCTTAGCAGAATGGCAACGTCATCTACTTAGTTTCTGATACCGGAAACCTAAGAGACATCCTTGATTCCTCACTTTCCCTAGCTCCCTACCGCCATTCATTCTATCAGCAGTTCTTGTCAGTTCTGTCTCCAAAAGATGTCTTGAATCCTCTATTCTCTCGAGGACCCTGGGCCAAGCCACCGTCATCTCTTGCTTAGGCCAAAGCATTAGGTTTCTAATTTATCCTCTCGCTTCCTTTCTTGCTCCCTCTTACGTTTCATTTGCCACGTACACCACAGCCTAACTGAGCCTTTAAAATGTAAACCAGTTGTGTCTCTTTTGAACTTAAAGCCCCAACAGCTTCCCTTCCCACTTAGAGCAAAATCCAAACTCCATTCCCTGAACGAGCTGGCCCCTGCCTTTCCGTCCCTTACAACATTGCAGTTGTAATTTCTGTTCTTGAACAGGCCAAGTTCATCCCCACCTCAGGGCCTTTTCAGGGCCATTTCCTTTGTCTGAAAGCTTTTGTGTCCTGTCTTTGCACGACTGGTTCTGCTTTAGTTTAGGTCTCAGCCTAAGTGTCACCTCTGAGTGGTGTTCCCTCACCACCCCGTCTAAATGAGCCTCCAAGCCACTCAGTGTCTTCACCCTGTTTTATTTTTACTTTAGCATTTATTACTACTTGATAGTGTTTTGTTGGTTGGTTTGTTGTCTATTCCCCCCTCCCACCCCCAACTGGAATGGTAGCCCCATGAGAGACAGGAAGCTTTTCTATCTGGTCACCAAGATGTCCCCAGTGATCGGTCATAGCACATAGCAGACACACAGTGAATGTGAAATGAATGATTGATTGCATGAATGAGTGAGTGAATGGAGAAAGGAACTTTGTCTTTTTCTCAACTGCTTGCCTTCCTCCCCGTTGACTTACTATATGTGGTCTTTGGTTTTCAGGCTGGTCAAGCCCAGCATTCCAGCAGCTCTCAGGAATAACACAGACCTGTGCCACCAAGTCCCTGGGAATGGTAGGGCAACGAGAAGGGGCACCTAGAAGGGAACAGGACTGCTCGGGGGAAGGCATCTGAAGATTATCAGGCTAACGTCCTGGGGAAGATTCCAGAGCTGGGTCCGGCCCTTCACTGTGGGCTCTGCAGGGATGCCTGGTCCAAGGGTTCTCTCTGCCTTTTTGAGAGTGGTAGCAGCTCGGGTTTGGGTGTCCCTTCACCTGTCAGCCTTTTATTTCCTACCTGGGGTGATAGTTTTTCTTTTTCCCTTGGGACGGTGACCTTGTCGTTGGCTACAGGGAAAACAGATTCCAAGTGGGCCCTTGTCCACCCCATGGCACTGAGTATAAAATAGCATTCCTCTTTTTTAGGATAATGTGGCTTACTTCTCCTACCCGTTCACGTTTGAGGCCTCCTTCCTCCACGAGGATGAATCTGCCGGTGAGTGGCCCAGCAGGTGCTCGGCCTTGGGGCTCCTCAGACAGGCCCTGTCCTGGTGAAGGCCCCCCGGACCTGGCCGCTTCTCCCCCTTGGTGCAGGTGCTCTCCCGGCATGGCCTGTGCTCTACTGCGAGGTCCTCTCGCTGGACTTCTGGCAGAGGTGCCGCGTGGAAGGCTACGGGGCTGTGGTGCTGCCTGCCACCCCAGGTGACCTCTCATCCCTGCCCTTCCTGTGGCCCATGTGCCCTAGCTCCTAGAAACAAGACTAACACTTCAGAAGATTGGACCACTTCCTGTGAGGAGTAGGGATGATGGGGAATTAGAAGCACTTAACTTGCAAGATTCCTTGCTCCTTTTGAGGAAATGTTCCCCCTCTGTTAGAGACGGCTGGGTGAAATGACAGCTAACTGGGAAGTTGAGCAGCTCTGGGCTCTGCTTCCGGCTCCTCTGATCTGACTCGTGGCCTTGAGGGAGCAGCCACGCGGCAAGACGGGCTCTCGGTGGGTGTGTATCGAGTGGATCAGCGTTCCTTTTGAAATAATAGCCGCTGTCTTCTATTGTGCGCCAGGCAGTGTGCTAAGTGCTTCTCATTTAATTCTCCCCACCACTCTGTGAGGCGTAGGTGTTGTTATTAGATGAGGAGAATGGGGCTCAGAGAGGTTGAGAAACTTGTCCTGGTGCCCGGGTAATAACTGGCAGAGCTGAGATCTGAATTTCCATGGGATTGATTTTCAAGTGGGTACCCTAAACCATGATGATGACCTTCACCAGAGGTCAGGCCATCACCAGACCAGGTGTTTTGGTGGTGGCGAGGCCCGTGTCATTGCCGGGCAGTCAGCAAGGGACCACGTGCCGCTTCCGGCCCCATTCTCCTCTTCCTGCGCAGGCTCACACACCCTGACGGTCTCTACGTGGAGGCCCCTGGAGCTGGGCCCGGTGGCTGAGCTGAGGAGGGTTTTCATCGGCGGCTCTCTGGAGCTGGAGGACCTCTCCTACGTGCGGGTACCAGCAACCTTCAAGGTGACTTTCGTCTTTGGGGAGACTTCATGCTGGGAACTTATGTCCCTATCTCTTCTGGAATACGTGGAATCTGGCTTAAGGCCTCTTAATTGTTCATTGCTTCATCATTGCTTAGTCCCTTCCTTCCTGTGGCTTAAGCGGGAAGTCTCGGCCACATCTTGCACCAGGTACAAACATCACTGCTATCCTAGGAGAGCTCTGGAAAATAGTACACTTAGAGGTCTCCCCTGGTCCCTGTCGGAATAACTGGCCCCTCCTTCCAGCCCATCGCTGAGTCCTCAGGAATCAGAGGATTGGCAGGCAGCTTATAAGACTGCTGATTCTCGAATGAGGTTGGAATGTTCCGTGATTTACAGTTGGGAGGTGATGGAATCTGGGTGTTGGGATGAAGTTTCCCCAAAGAACTGTTCTCCCCAAGAATGGGAATAAGAATGGGAGTGAGGCCACTGTGGCGCCTGGGGTCTAGGAACCAACAGAAGCCTGACGTTAACCGGATGCCGCAGGGGGAGCGTCTGAGCCGCTTTGGACTCCGCACGGAGACCACAGGCAGTGTCACCTTCCGCCTGCATTGTCTGCAGCAGTCCCGGTGAGTGGGCCTGGCCCCCCGCCTCGCGGCTCCTGACCCTGAGGGCTGCAAGAGCAGCCATGGCCATGTGGCGGGCTCCCCCGCAGGGCCTTCCTGGAGTCCAGTTCTCTCCGGAAGAGGCTGAGGAGCGTGTTGGACCGTCTGGAGGGATTCAGCCAGCAAAGTTCCATTCACGGTGTGCTAGGTAGGCTCCCCCCACCCAGGCCCAGCCACACCCCCCTCCAGCATCCGCGTGGGCCCCATTTGCCCCACACCATGGCAGCTGACTCCTGTGTCTGCTTCCCTCACAGAAGCCTTCCGTCGAGCCCGGCGCCGCATGCAGGAGGCCCGAGAAAGCCTTCCCCAGGACCTCGGGAGCCCCTCGGGGGCCACGGTCTCCTAGCTCGCTGCAGTCCTGGCCCGCCGTGCACGAGGACAAGACGAGTGATATCCAAGGCCTGGGCCCTCTTCGTCTTTCTGATTAGAGACCCCGCTGACCTGCTGAGAACCGGAAGAGCTGAGAATCCCGGGTTGGCCCCCCTGCCTGATCTTCAGCTGCTGGGTGGCAACAAAGCCAAAGACCCTGTGGCCCCCATATGGTCCCTGTCTTCATATGTCAGCCACTGCAAGTGACCATCGCAACAAGACAGGCTTTTTGGTTTGAGACCAGTTTTGGGGGGAAGCCCAAAGTTAGTTCTGTCCTCGACACAGCCTCCTTTCCAGCCTGTCTCACGGTCTCAGTGGCAGAGAGCAGCAGTACCTCCTGCTCCACACCTGCTTTACACATGGAGGCCTGAGAAAGAAGGCAGACAAGAGAGATCTTACATTCCTGGCCCAGGAACCCAGCCTCCTCTTCCCAGGGTGGCTTCCCCTTCCTGCTGGGGGCTTGTTTCTGTAGTAAATGAAGGCTGAAGGCAGTGCCCAGTCCTTTCTGCTAGCTAGCTGTCATCTTTTATTGTGTTTTTTGTACATAAAAACTTTTTATACTGACTGACGTTCTGTCGGCTGGTTTTCTGCTCGGGTCGCTTGCATGGCCAAGGGACCTCCTTGGTCATGGTATTCTCCTTAATGTTGGGGCCCCTAACGCTGCTGCCCTTCCCTGCCTTTTCCTACTCCACAGTGTCTCGATGCTCTAAACTCAGCCCCCAGGAGAGGCTTTAAGGTTAGTGCCAGCTGTGTCTTAGCAGCACTCCTCTTAAACATCTGGAGCAAAGAATGGGACTGAGGTCCAGCCCCCACCCCTGCCCCCCCCACCGAGCCCAATGCAGAAACCAGCTTCTGCCCTCATGGGTGCTTTATTGGTGGAAGCAGAGTGTGCTGTGCAGCCTGAAGGCTCCAGAGAAAGACCATGGGGCGGCTGGAGGCTGGGACTCTGGCCTTGCAGTCATAGGCAGGGGTCAGGGACAGGGTGGAAAATAGATGAAAGTGGCTGGAGACGAAGATGACTCTTCTTGCCTGGGCCTCAGGACCCCCTTGCTTGGCTCACGAGCCCTTGCACCTGGAGCTGACATGTGACCTAATACATAAGAGGCTCGCATGGCAGGAGGGTTCATTGCTGCTGGGAGCCCTGGCCGTCACTCCCAGCCAGAGAACCAGCTCTGAGCTATAACCAGCAAAAGCATCAGCAGGAAGCAGTTGCTCCAGGGGAGGAGGTAGCCTTGTGGTCTTCCCCAGGTTTCCTTGTCTCCAAGGTCTCCAAGGTCAGAGGCTTGGGATGGACTCCTGTGGAAGCAGCACAAGTGGGCAAGTGCGGAACTTGCTGGATGTCCAGAGATTGAGCTGTTCTTAGGGTGTTGATGACCAAGCTGAGGCTAGTTGGATACTTCCTAATTGCCCCTCAAAGTCCTGGGCCCTGGGATTAACTATCAACCCAGAGGCTAGCATACTGGGAAGCCACTGTGAGAGCATGATCTGTTGCTAGAGACAAGTTCTGTTGTTTCTGCTTAGGGGCTTGAGAGGACTCAGCGGTCCTGTCCAGGGAAGGAAGTGAGGGCCTGACCCAGCCCAGGGCTGTTGGAGGAGGTCCCCCTTACCTGCAGAAGCCTCATCTGCCTCTCCAGGCTGACAGGTTCAGGCTGGGGATGCAGGTGCAGGGCACAAAGCCCTGGGGGTAGATGTTGGCCCTGAAGATGTCCCTCGGAACGGTGGTGATACCAGTGTTGTCACACACAATTCGAGACAAGGAGATGCGGCTCAGGGCCCTGCGCTGTGTCTTGGTGAAAACACCCTGTTTCTGCCACCAGAAACTACCAAGACAGTGGAGAGATGTGGGTGAAGTTTGGCAGGGATGAACAGGAATGAGCACCTGCTGTGTGTGAGGTACTTTACATACATTATTTCATTCAATTCTCCAGAATCCATGCAAAATAGGTATGATTCCCATTTTATAAAGGAAGAAACAAGTTCAGCAGTCTAGTAAATTGCCCGGTATTAATTGCACAGTAATTTAAGTAGCCAGGACTGGATTTGAACCCAGGTAAATGCCAAATCCAAATAAGAAGTCAAGTCTTAAACCACAAGCTTATTGGAGGGAAACCAGATTTAGCTTTGGTGCCCATGTTTTCTGGGATCCTTAAGCCTGGAACAGTGAGGCTGAGAAGTCTCTCTCCTGAGTTAAAGGTGCCTCCAACTCGGGCAAGTGCTCTCTCTGCCTCTTACCAAGCTCTCCAGGGAGGAGCTCCTGGTCTCGGATCCTGTGTACTTGGAAGAGATGAAGCTAAAAAGAGTACTTTCTCTCATTTCTGAGTCTTGAAATTCTAGTGCTTTTCTGCCCTGCCTCTGGGGCTGGTCCCTTTTAGGGTAGGGGCACTTACCTGTCTCCATTTCGGGCTCTTCTGAACTGGTTCTCAAAAAGGCAAGCCAGAAGAGGCCCCACTCGGGCCCCTGGCAAAAGAGGCTCTGCGATGGCCCCAGTCCGGATGTCAATGTTGTCAGGTGTTCCATAGAGATTCAGGAACTTCCTTGCCAAACCCTGGTTTTTCAGAACCCGGCTAAGCTGTGCCAGATTCCGGGGCTGGGAGAGCCTGCAGAAGCGCCTCCAAGCATTGTACCCTGTAGGGAAAGGGGACAGGAGCAGTTTAGTCTTACCCCTGCAGATTCCCATTAACTTCTGCTCGCCGCGATTTCTCCTGATGGAGCTCTGTGGTCAGGCAATATTGGGCAGAACAAAATCCCTGCTGGCAGAAGAGGCCTTGAACCTTCCAAAGACCAAACCACTGCCCTCTTAATTTTCAGTGCGAGCGGACAGCCATGCTTTGTGCACACACTGAAGAGTGTCCTAATGTAAGAAGCTGTCGTAACCCAACACTCACAATCACAATGATATTATCGTGGCATTAATCAGGCACAAGTAAGACATTACCTAGAACAGAAAAGACTCTCAGATTTGTAGAATGCCCGAATGAATAAATGAGTGAATGAACCAAGAAATGAAAATCATGGATAAAATTTATCTACTCAGAAGAGGACCACATGCTGTATGATTCCATTTATATGAAAGGTCCAGAATAGGCAAATATGTAGAGATAGAAGATTAGTAATTGTCAGGGGCTGGAGTGGGGATGGGGAGTGACTATTATTACTAGGTTTCTTTTGTGAGTGATGAAAATGTTCTGATATTAGATATGATGCACAACTCTAAATATACTAAAATCATTGAATTATATACTTTACATTGGTAAATTGTGTGATATGTTAATTATATCTCAATATAATTTAAAATTAAAATTTTAACTAAAATTAAAAAATTTTTTTCACCTACTCAGAAACTAACAAAGACCACACTGATTTCTCAGCCATCAGGATCCCACACCAGGACAAGTCACGTGATATGATGGGGACCATTAAGATAGGAGGAAGATAGCTTTGCCATGACTCAAAGAAACACCAGCCCAACGTTGTCCATTGAACTACAACTCCCAAACACCATCCCCCAAGCTGAACAAAGGAAAACCATATAATGTTTCACCATTACTGAGCACTGCTGTGTGGATATCTCTCAGGATCCTCACATTTTTGTGAGGTACTTTGTAATCCCCATGTTATCAATGGATATTCGCTGAGCTTGAGCAACTGTGACTTTTCCAAGGTCACCCCACCGTTAAGTGGAGTTCAAACCAGGCCTTCCAATTCCAAATTTGGGAAGGGATTGGAGGAGACTGCAAGAGCTATGATCAGTACACTATTTCTGGGACAGTTTAGAGGGTACAGAAACTCACTGTGTGGCAACTTGGGCAGCTAGCAATATCAGATCTCCAGCAGGGGGCACCCACGACACTAGCTGTCAGGAGCACCCAAGCGTAGGGAAGGAAAGAAACTCAGGTTCTTGAGTGCCTGCTGTGTGCCAGCCAGGGGCTGTGTTAGGTGCAGTAGAAATTGCCCACCCTTTATTATTCACGGCCAAAAATTAGCAGAGGCAGATGGGGCTTCGGGTTGTATTTAGACAGGGAAGTAGGAGATGGGGAGAGGGAGAGATGAGCGAGGCTGTGGCCAAAGCCTTCCCCTAACATCGTGGATTGAACAGGGGGACGAAAGGAGAAATTTTGAAACTGATTCGAATTTTACTACTTCCTAGTTATGTGGGCTTGGGCCAATTACTAGATGTCTCTGAGTTTATTTCCTCATTTATAAAAATGTCTGTCACAGCTGCTTTTCAAGGTCATTGGGAGGACTAAAAGAGTTAATATCCATTAAAGATCCTAGCAAAGTGCCTAATTTTTCTTATTTCCTGGGATAAAGTCTTTCTGTGGCCTCACCAAACAACCAAGGCAGTCTTACCTTTACTCCACCTGTTCCCTGCCTCTCAGGCTCTTTGCCCAGTTAGAGCCAAGAGCCAGTTTCTATATCCCTGGAACTGCCTCCCTGGATCTTGCCAGGGTGGTGGGGCATGGAGCAGCTCTTCCCTGCCTTTTAAAGCCACTGTTTTTCTCTACTTGGAAAGTCCTGATCTCCTTTGTGTCCTGTGTCCTTCAGCTCCTGCGTCCAAGTCCTGGTCCTGTTGTGACCCTAAAGCTAGAGACCCTATGGAGGATGGAGAAGATGTGGCAGAACAGCAACAACGAGGTCCCAGGGATGCTTTGCTGCATCAGCCTCAGCACATCCTATAGACAGTCCCAGTCAGAAAGGAGGCGCCAAGGGTCTTCTCTGAACCCTCCCCCCGACCAACCATCACCAGCAACCCTGCTCTGGGGAAGCCTGGGAAGGGGCGGGCAGCCCCCTCACCTGGGAGGCCATGGTCCCGGCTGCGTTGCATGTTGAGAGCTGCCAGGTCCAGCCCGATCCTTCTCACTTGCTGAAACAGCCGTTCCCGGAGCTCATCCACTAACATGGAATCTTGACGGTTCAGCTTGGCAGGGGTGGCCATGAGGCCTCGGAGGATGGGGTCGATGCCACCTGGTGGCGGGGAATATGAGCAGCACAGATTGGACCAGCCTCCTGGAAGCCCCTAGGGTCATCACATGATGCCAAGCTAGCTCAGAGCTGGACAAGCCAGTCACTTACATTCTATAATGTTTGTGTCCGGAAACAGTGGCCTGGGTGGACATGAAGGGAGCTGGAGCCGGCAAGAAAAGCAATCACCCCCACTTCTCCGAGAAGGAGTGGAAGGCAAGCTCCTTTCAGGACCACAACCACCAGTCTCCTCCCCTTTTAGAAATCCTCTAATCGTGGAGGGGATGGGAGGCCCGTGACTGAGGGTCTTGGTGGCACCTGCCTTGTTTTCACTTGCTTGGGGAGATGATTAGCAGTAGCCTGAGCAGTAGCCTGGCCTCCGGCACTAAGCTGGGCCCCACCCCCTCGCCCTGTCTGCCTCTGGAAAACCTGGTCACCTTCGTGCACGATTCGCCAGCTGGCAAAGAAGGTGGAGCTGAGTGGGACCCGCGAGTTGGGTGCTGAGGCCTGGTACCGGCTGTCCAGGCGGAACATGATGGGCTGGATCATGGTGTGGCCGAAGCGGAAGGCCAGGGTGAAGACGTTGGCCACACGGGGGTCTACATTGGAAGAGTACCCCTGGTAGGGCCCCAGGGTTTTCCTAGCCCTGGCCTTGCCCAGAACCAAGGGCAGAAAGTCCCGGTAGGTGATGATCTGGAAGAAAAGATGGAGGAGGAACGTTACCTTAGTCGCCACCCACCCCACTCCCTTGCCTTTGGACAGACCTTTTGCTTTTCGAAGGGCTGCTCAGACATATTGATTCTTTATTGGCAGTATGTCAAATGTGGTGATGTTAATTTCCCATTGTCTGATGGAGATACTGAGGCCCAGAGAGGCTGGGTGACATGAACGGGGTCACAGAGAGAGTTAGTGGCAGTGTTGGGGATACAGGTCGGATCTCAGGACCACTCCCAATCACCCAGACCTAGCTGACTTGAGGCACATCCCCCAGGATGGCTTCTCACGCCAGATTGCCTTCTAAGGGATGCTGGGACCCAGGGCCCCCCACCTGGACCATGGCCCCCACGATCTTCCGAGCCTCCTGGTACAGCTTGTCACTGGTCCACTGAGGATTCAGGTGTCTCAGCTCAGTTGCCAGCCGGTTGTGCTCTCGCACAAAGAGGGTGTGCATGGCTGCCAGTTTCGGGGTTTCGGTTGACCGGCTGTCACCTTGAAAACCCCAAGTTCAGAGTCACCATAGTCCTTCCCAGAGCAATGTCTTTCTGCTAAGGCAGACAGAGCTCTGGGGACTAGAAAGAGGTGGTGGGATTTTGTGACCTGGGCCAAATTCCTGGCCCTCATGGACCTCCATCTCCTCAGCTGTGCTGTGAGGCTCCACTGACAAACACAATGGGCCAGGAGTGGGAGGACAGTGGAGTCTCGGGTCCCTAAGTTACTGGAATGAGCTTGCGTGAGGTGGCCCAGGGCAGCTGCTGGTCTTAGGCAGGAACCCTTTTGCCTAATGATTCTGCTCTGCAGGATTACCAGATCCACAGCTGGTGGAGGGTCCTGGGTGACTCTAGGAACCTGTCCTGTGGGTTGCATCCTTCTGCACATTCTCTTCCAGGGGCTGGACCTCTCCCCAGCTTTGGGCTTGGTGTCATGCTACCCTCCCCAGGGAGCCCCATGGAAGGAGAAAGAAGGAAGGTTGGGCAGAGCCTGTTCCTGTAGCCAGACCTTCTCCTAGAGGCCGGGAAGGAAAGTACATTCCTGAAGGTGGCCTTACACACAGTCATTTGCTGGCTTTGAACTAAGCCCTTGTATGTGGTCTTATTCAATCTACTCTTAAGTAAACCTCTGGTGAAGGTGCATGCCGCTCTTGCCAGGAGCAAAGAAACATACAATCCTTAGAAAAGGGGCTGGAGCTGACTCCCTGCAAAGGAGGTGGTGGAGCAGAGTGGAGAGAGCCCAGACCTGGCCACTACACTGACTTAAGTCCTCACCGTGGACTCTGCCATCTGACACTCTGCTCTGGAGCGCATTAGTTATCTTCCCTGAGTGTCTCATCTGCAAAACGAGGGCGCTAATAATGCTCTCCTTTCAGGGCTGCTGTAAGGATTAGAGATGGCACATTTAAATATATTAAATAACCAGAAGCAATGACCATCGTTATGATAACCAGCATGGGGGGGCAGGGGCAAAGACCCCCAGGAGAGTTCAGATTATGCATCCAGAAGAAGGTACCAGGTGACAGTGTCTAGCAAGAGCAGGGGGGAAACTGAAGATTCTAAGGGAATTTAGCCCAGAGAAGAAAAAAATATTTGGTGGAAGTGAAAGCTACTTTCAGGTAATTAAAGAGGCTATTACTGTGTGAAAGATAGAGCTTTTTCTCTGAGGTTCTAGAAGCATGATGAAGAGCCACAGATGGGCATTGGATCAAAATGGGGGGGGGGGAGGGGCTTTCTGCAGTCAGCGCCGCTCCAGATGAACAGCAGAGGGGGTGAGTCCCTTTTCACCGAAGAGAGTCAAGTGGTGATCTCCGGCCACACGCCGGGTTCACAAAGGGACTCCTTCCAACTTACTGATTCTGGGAAGACTGTGCACAGATCTGTGTGTCTAATATTGAGGTCTGAAGCCATGCACCCCCATCGAGTCCCACCAGGCTTTCCCAACCCAGAACCCAGGGACTGGGTGTTTCCTCCTTCCGACCCCCGAGTCTGACCTGCCAGGAAGCAGGGGATGTTCGCGGTGCGGTTGGTGAGCAGGCAGGGGTCTTCGTGCAGATTGTCGAAGGGCAGCAGTGCCCGGCCTTTGTCATGGAAGCAGGTGTTGACGGCCAGCAGCCCCAGCTGGTTGGTCTGGTTGCGGAGCCGCAGCGCGAGGGCGTCCTCGCTGCCGTACACCATGCTGGCATCCACGAAGGAGGTGAGCGCGTTGATCTGGTTGCGGACTTTGTTCTTGTTTTGGGGGCACGAGGGTGCCGAACGGAAGAAGGGGATGCAGTCACACTGGTTCATGATGCGGGGGTCATTGGGCGGGATCTGAGGTGGAAGAGGAGCCAGTGACACTGGGGCCCCTCCCGAGCAAGCTCACTCCTCCTGGTCATCCCCCACCTGCTTCAAAACCTTGCTCAAAACTCCCTTTTTCCAGGAAGCCCTCCTTGACTCATCCAGACTCACGCTGCTCACCAGGTCATCTGAGCATCCTTAGCACGTTGTGTCATAGAGTCATGAAAAGTTAGAAATGGACGAGGCCTTAGATCCTCATTTTACAGGTGGGGAAACTGAGGCTCAGAGAGGGGAAGTGACAACTCGTTAGCGGGAGAGGAGGGATTAGAACCTAGTTCTCCTGACATGAGGCTTGTGCTCCTTTCATTCCATTCAATTCAACAGACATTTCCTAAGCCCCTTTCTGTGCCGGGTGCCTCGGAGACTGTGAAGGTCGAGGAAACCCAGGACAAGTTGCAGGAAGCTGGCAATTCAGTGAAAACAGACCTGCACATAGAGTAATGTACCTCTAAATTGAGGTGGCATTTGCTATGCTTGGTTTAAAAGTCAAGAGCTAGGGAGACCTTCAAGATGGCGGAGGAGTAAGACGCGGAGATCACTTTCCCGCAAATACATCAGAAATACATCTACATGTGGAACAGCTCCTACGGAACACCTACTGAACGCTGGCAGAAGACCTCAGACCTCCCGAAAGGCAAGAAGCTCCCCCACGTACTTGGGTAGGGCAAAAGAAATAAGAAATAACAGAGACAAAAGAATAGGCACAGGACCTGCACCAGTGGGAGGGAGCTGTGAAGGAGGAAAGGTTTCCACACACTAGGAAGCCCCTTCGCGGGCCGAGACTGTGGGTGGTGGAGGGGGGGAGCTTCGGAGCCATGGAGGAGAGCCCAGCCACAGGGGTGCGGAGGGCAAAGCGGAGAGATTCCCGCACAGAGGATCGGCGCCGAGCAGCACTCAACAGCCCGAGAGGCTTGTCTGCTCACCCGTCGGGGCGGGCGGGGCTGGGAGCTGAGGCTCGGGCTTCGGAGGTTGGATCCCAGGGAGAGGACTGGGGTTGGCGGCGTGAACACAGCCTGAAGGGGCTAGTGTGCCACAGCTAGCCGGGAGGGAGTCCGGGAAAAAGTCTGGAGCTGCCAAAGAGGCAAGAGACTTTTTCTTGCCTCTTTGTTTCCTGGTGCGCGAGGAGAGGGGATTCAGAGCGCCGCCTAAAGGAGCTCCAGAGATGGGCGCGAGCTGCGACTATCAGCGCGGACCCCAGAGACGGGCATGAAACGCTAAGGCTGCTGCTGCCGCCACCAAGAAGCCTATGTGCAAGCACAGGTCACTATCCACACCGCCCCTCCCGGGAGCCTGTGCAGCCCGCCACTGCCAGGGTCTCGTGATCCAGGGACAACTTCCCCGGGAGAACACACGCGCCTTAGGCTGCTGCAATGTCACGCCGGCCTCTGCCGTCGCAGGCTCGCCCCGCATCTGTACCCCTCCCTCCACCCCACCCTCCGCCTGAGTGAGCCAGAGCCCCCGAATCAGCTGCTCCTTTAACCCCATCCTGTCTGAGTGAAGAACAGATGCCAGAGTGCGACCTACACGTAGAGGTGGGGCCAAATCCAAAGCTGAACCCTGGGAGCTGTGCGAACAAAGAAAAGAAAGGGAAATCTCTCCCAGCAGCCTCAGGAGCAGCGGATTAAATCTCCACAGTCAACTTGATGTACCTGCATCTGTGGAATACCTGAATAGACAACGAATCATCCCAAAACTGAGGCGGTGGACTTTGGGAGCAACTGTAGACTTGCGGTTTGCTTTTGGCATCTAATTTATTTCTGGTTTTATGTTTATCTTACTTTAGTATTTAGAGTTTATTATCATTGGTAGATCTGTTTATTGATTTAGTTGCTCTCTTCCATTTTTTTTATATATAGATATATATATATATTTCCTTTTTCTCTGTTTGTGAGTGTGTATGTGTATGCTTCTTTGTGTGAGTTTGTCTGTATAGCCTTGCTTTTACCATTTGTCTTAGGGTTCTGTCTGTTTTTTGTTGTTGTTGTTGTTGTTTTTACCATAGTTTTAAGTGCTTGTTATCATTGGTGGATTTGTTTTTTGGTTTGTTGCTCTCTTCTTTCTTTCTTTTTTTTTATTACTTAAGATTTTTTTTAATTTTTAATAAATTTTTATTTTAATAACTTTATTTTACTTTATTTTCTTTCTCTCTCTCTTTCTTTCTCTCTTTGTTTCTTTCTTTCTCTCTTTGTTTCTTTCTTTCTTTCTTTTTTTCCTCCCTTTTCTTCTGAGCCATGTGGCTGACATGGTCTTGGTGCTCTGGCTGGGTGTCAGGCCTGTGCCTCTGAGGTGGGAGAGCTGAGTTCAGGACATTGGTCCACCAGAGACCTCCCAGCTCCACATAATATCAAACGGTTAAAGCTCTCCCAGAGATCTCCATCTCAATGCTAAGACCCAGCTCCACTCAACGACAGGCAAGCTACAGTGCTGGACACCCTATGCCAAACAACTAGCAAGACAGGAACACAAACCCACCCATTAGCAGAGAGGCTGTCTAAAATCTTAATAAGGTCACAGACACTCCAAAACACACCACTGGATGTGGTCCTGCACACCAGAAAGACAAGATCCAGCCTCATCCACCAGAACACAGGCACTAGTCCCCTCCACCAGGAAGCCTACACAACCCACTGAATCAACCTTACCCAATGTGGGCAGACACCAAAAACAATGGGGACTATGAACCTGCAGCCTGCGAAAAGGAGGCCCCAAACACTGTAAGTTAAGCAAAATGAGAAGACAGAGAAACAGAAACACACAGCAGATGAAGGAGCAAGACAAAAACCCACCAGACCAAACAATGAAGAGGAAATAGGCAGTCTACCTGAAAAAGAATTCAGAGTAATGATAGTAAAGATGATGCAAAATCTTGGAAATAGAATGGAGAAAATACAAGAAACGTTTAAGAAGGACATAGAAGAACTAAAGAGCAAACAAACAATGATGAACAACATGAAAAATGAAATTAAAAATTCTCTAGAAGGAATCAATAGCAGAATAACTGAGGCGGAAGAACGGATAAGTGACCTAGAAGATAAGATAGTGGGAATAACTACCGCAGAGCAGAATAAAGAAAAAAGAATGAAAAGAATTGAGGACAATCTCAGAGAGCTCTGGGACAACATTAAACGCACCAACATTCAAATTATAGGGGTCCCAGAAGAAGAAGAGGGGAAAAAAGGGACTGAGAAAGTATTTGAAGAGATTACAGTTGAAAACTTCCCTAATATGGGTAAGGAAATAGTCAAAATGGCCATCATCAAAAAATCTACAAACAATAAATGCTGGAGAGGGTGTGGAGAAAAGGGAACCCTCTTGCACTGTTGGTGGGAATGTAACTTGATACAGCCACTATGGAGAACAGTATGGAGGTTCCTTAAAAAACTAAAAACAGAACTACCATATAACCCAACAATCCCACTATGGGGTATATACCCTGAGAAAACCATAATTCAAAAGGAGTCATGTACCACAATATTCATTGCAGCTCTATTTACAATAGCCGGGACAAGGAAGCAACCTAAGTGTCCATCAACAGATGAATGGATAAAGAAGATGTGACACATATATACAATGGAATATTACTCAGCCATAAAAAGAAACGAAACTGAGTTATTTGTAGTGAGGTGGATGGACCTAGAGTCTGTCATACAGAGTGAAGTAAGTCAGAAAGAGAAAAACAAATATCGTATGCTAACACATATATATGGAATCTAAAAAAAAAAAAAAAAAAAAAAGGTTCTGAGGAACCTAGGGTCAGGACAGGAATAAAGACGCAGATGTAGAGAATGGACTTGAGGACACAGGGAGGGGGAAGGATAAGCTGGGATGAAGTGAGAGAGTGGCGTGGACATATATACACTACCAAATGTAAAATAGATAGCTAGTGGGAAGCAGCTGCATAGCACAGGGAGATCAGGTCAATGCTTTGTGACCACCTAGAGGGGTGGGATAGGGAGGTTGGGAGGGGAGGAGATATGGGGATATATGTATACGTATAGCTGATTCACTTTGTTATACAGCAGAAGCTAACACAACATTGTAAAGCAATTATATGCCAATAAAGATGTTAAAAATTAAATAAATAAATAAAAGTCAAGAGCTAAAGGTATAATAGGAAGATAGGGGACAGTTCCCCAGAGGAGCTTGAGGAAGGAGCCAGCCAGGGGCCCTCACATGTCACGTCGCGAGAACGTTGCCCTACCCAGTAGGGGCGAGTGAATGTGTGTGTGTGTGTGTCTGTGTGTGTGTGTGTGTGTGTGTGTGTGCACAGAGGGTCCCCTCTGTCCCCAGCTGAGGCTGTGCTCCCTGGAGCCCGTCTTTTCTTCCCTAGTGTCCCGCACCATCCTTGTCTCTCAGCTGAAGGAGAGCACCGTGCTCACAACCCGATCCCAGGAAATGGTGAGAACTGCAGGGCCCTCAGACCACCCCAGGAGGGAGAGAAGGGCAAGAGCTAAGAGACCCTAAAGACTTCCCCTGTTGGAAAGGGACCCAGGGGTCAAGGCTAGTCTCAACTTCTTCCCCTTCCGTGAGGCCAGCACCAGGACCTCCTGGCAGGTTGCCCCCCACCCCCCACCCCCAAACACACACAGAACCAGGCGTCTGTGCCGGACTGTGCATCTTGTCTCTGTCTGATACTCCAGCGTCACAGGCAGCTCCTTAAGGCAGGTGCACTAGGTGCCAGATGCCCAGCCCCAGCTCTCGGCCAGAGGTGGAGGCCACATCAGGAGCCTGGGAGTCAGGGGTAAGTACCTTGATGGGGAAGCAGGGGGGCAGCTGGGCACAGGTCCTCTCACAGTCGACGCCCACAGTGAAGGCCACTCTGGCTGGGGACTCAGGGACGAAGTCCAAGTCGTGGTCAATGAACTGGCCCCACTGCATGAACATGAGGGACCGGCCCTGGTCGGAGGTTAGCCTCTTGCTGGGGAAGCGCACGATCTGGTTGGAGACGGCTCGGACCTGGTGGGGAGATAGATCAGCGTGGGGCGCTGACTCTGCAGGGTGTCAGAGCCAACCCAGGACTCAGGGGGTGGCAGGTTGCCCCTGCTGGAGTTAGTACAGTCTCTCCTCCTCCCCTGCCCTCCCCTCCCCTCTCCTGCTTTGTCCCACTTCCTATGTGGCTGTCATTCCTACACGGATGCTCTCCAGCCCAGCTCCTGAGGATTCCAGGAGTAATTCCAGGAAGGGGACGGGCCAGGTTGGCTGGCTCAGACCCCACCAGCTTCTCCAGAGAGATAAATAGATCAAACTGATAGATCAATTTATAGACTAATGGATAATTAGATGGTAGAACTGATTGATAGATGCAAGGATTGGTTGCTAGGCGACGGATAATAAATAGAGAATTGGATAGATGGAAAGACCAACGGAAGAAAAATTGATAAAGAGATGTTGATAGATGGGTAGATGACAGATTGTTATTTTGGCACATGAATAGAAGATTGATAAATTGTTAAATATGAAATAGTTTAGGTCAATAGATAGAACTACATTAAGATGTATTGCTCCTTATATTTAGCAAGGTACTCTGACATGAATTCTTTCAGAAAAAACAATATTGTAATGGCTAGCATTAATATATCACATCCTACATGGATGTTTATATCCAGGACTTTATTTAATAGACACAACAGTAATATTAAGTGGGTTTTACTGCCGTTTTACAGCTGAGGAAACTGATTCAGCTGGAGTCCTTGCCCAGAGTCATCAGCCAGCCTGTGGGAGAGCCTGGTTCGAGCCCTGTCCGACTCCGGGCTGAGCTTTTATTCCCCATGTTTAGAAGAGATGGAACGTCCTCCAGCCCCTCAGCCCTGACTCACAAGGGGGAGGAGGAAGCCGTTGCGCCTCTTGCCGGGGGTCCAGCCGAAGGGGAGAGACAGCCCGTCCTCATACTCGGCTGGCAGCCAGCGCGCCAGGGCCTGGTTGGAGGCCCCCAGCCAGGGTCTCTTCCTGCAGCGATGGGCGGGCTGGGGTCAGCAGGGTTGGGAAAGAGAGGAGGGAACTGGGCCCCACCAGGTCAGGTGCCGCCCCAGCACCCACTTGTTGTTGCATCTCCCAGTGATGGTGCGGTACTTGTCACAGCACTTCTCGGCTTCATCCTGGGCTGCACAGCCACTGGCCTGGGACAGCAGCCTCATTTGGGATTTCGTTAGCACATCTGGGGGTGGGACAGTGGGCAGGGTTCTAGCTTCTTCTAGAGCTGGTCTGTTCTGTACCTCCCATCCCTTTCCCCTCTCCCCTCCCAACACCCCAAGGCGTGCGCCCTGCAACCCCCTCCTGGCTTCCTTCCACTCCACAGTACCAGTGACATTGAAGGATCTGGACCCCTGGAGTTGTAACTTCTCTTCCAGCAGTCCCAAGGCCACATGCATATAATCGGCAGCCTGAATGACTCTCCTGGTGGCTGCTACCGGTTGTTTGAAGTAGGACAGGAGGTCCATGGGGCTGGCCAAGCCACTGTGAAGGCGCTGCTTGATGCTGCCCAGAAGAGGAGAAGTGAGGGCTGGAGAGAGGAAGCAGACACACCCAGCAGAGCCCCAACCTGGGCAGTGGACAGTCAGCACAGTGTGAACAGACAGAAGGATGGATAGAAGGGAGGCTCTCTACCGACATGGCACTGCCCCAGGGTGCCCAGGGGCAGGTGTTGGGTGAGATGACCTTGGCTGGAGTCCATCCATCCCCCATGGTCAACCCTTCCAGGCCCACGCAGTCCCCAGACCCAGGCTCAGGCCCACCTCCTCTCAGTCTGATTGTAGGCGGCATCCACTAGCAACTTGGCCTCTGTTATGCAGCTCTGGACGACCGAGGTCTCCACCACCCTAGGGGAGGCTGTTCAGGGGGAAGGAGGCTTAGGGTCCAGGGCAGCCACAGGTCCCTCAGACCCAAGTGCTTCCCCCTCCATTGCCCTCCTCCTTGGCTGTCCAAGGGGCTATTACCTGGGGTGGTGCCCTCAGAGAGCCTTGCCAGGATGAGGGTGGCTAGGAGCCCCACCAGGGCCAGGAGCAACTTCATCTCTGCAGTGAGACCCCAGCCACAGGGAGGTAAGCGATCACACGGGTGGGTGTCCCCTAATGCCTTCTCACCGAGAGAGGATGCTGAGCTGACCTCTCACCTCCTCCTGCTCTTCTGCGGAAGTAGCTGGGAAGGGACTTTTATAGCCTGTCCTGGGGGAGGGAGGGGAGCTCTGGGCCTCAGAAGCCCAGCCTCTTGAGGTGGAGCTCTGGAACTTCCCTCTCATTTTGGGGGGAGTTGTGACACTGAAACACCCCACTTTACCCCTCACCAACATGGAGACGTTCTTTCATCTGCTCACTCCATCCCCAGCCTCTTTGCTATCGAGTTCACTGATATATTTCTCCCAGGGCCCAGAGCAGTGCCTAGAACACAGATGTCGCTCAGTGAATACTTGCTGGGTGTGCCTCAGAAGAGCGCTGCGCCTGGTCCTGCCCCTAACTATTTGTATGGTCCTGGGCAAGTCACTTCCCCTCTCTGAGCCTCAGTTTCCACATTCCTAAAATGGGACTTGGGCTAAATCATAGGGAAGGCCCCTCTCCTCCTCCAACAGGGCAGAAGCTGGGTCTGCCTTACTGTCGTATCTCCCCAGCCCCCAGCACAAGGCCTAGTATTCAGTAGGTGCTCAGTAAGTTGATTGAGGGGATGAATGATGTGGGATCAATGATTCGGTCCCTCCCCCTTGCTCCAGCTCTCTCCAAGATGCAGGGGAAGGTGAGGTGATGGTGGAAGCAGGGCCTAGCAGTGAAAATTAAGGTGCTGCCTCATGGGCCATTTGGGCGACACAGTGCGATGTCACCGGGAAGCACCCCGCAGAGTGATGGCAGCAGGCTTCTGTGCAAGCTGAGGACCTGCCTCAGGCTTAGCGCTTCTCTGCGTGCTTCTTCAGTGCACGTCAGTAGCAGGTTTGCACCCCGTGCTGGGTGTAAATTCTGACCTTCTATGTGCTTGGTCAGCAGTGGCTTCCCTAGAGGAGGTGGTGGGCTCCGCCCCACCTGGGTTTGGACCCCACTCTGCCACGGCCTGCACCACCTTGGCTGGGCCTCCATTTCTGCATCTGAAGGGTAGAACGCCCCCAGCCGGCGCTCCCCCCAGGACCCAGGCCTTCACACACCCTGGCCTTTCCTCCCGGTTTCCGCCACTGGATGAGCCCAAGCTCATCCTTTGCTCCGACCCCATCCTGGTCTGCCTGGAGAGCGCTCACCCCGCCCTCCTCAGCGCTCAGCGCTCAGCCCCAGAGTCACCTCCGCTGCACCCTGCAGCCTGCCTGTGCTCGCGCCTTCTTCAGGTGCACGTGTCCATCCCTTCCTCGGAGCAGTCCCTGTGCCTCCTGCCCTCCGAGCCCCGCCCCGCCCAACGCAGCCGCCACGCCCTCCGCAGCCTCTTCCCACAGCAGCAGCACCGGCCCGCCCGTTGCTCTTGAAACAGCCCGTTTGAAACAGCCCGTTCAGCAACCCCTTTCACAAGCCCCAGTTGAGGAGGGCCTGGGCCTGCTGATCTTATCTCCTTGTCTTCAGCGGGGGCCCCTCTCCTGCATAACAGTCAGGATGGACCGTCACCGTGCAGTTGCAGCAAGCCCACCGAGTTCCTTGCTGCTGATCTCCCGGGTGACCGGGGGAGACCACACCGCTCCCTGGACCTCAGCTTCCAGGCCTGTGAGAGTGGGACAGTGACCCTCAGGAAGGAGAGAGATTGTAAAAGATGTCGAGTGCTCCCCAAATGTGCTCACCTCCCCTGCCCTCGGGAGCCCAGATGCGCCCAGGAGATTGGAAGCTGGGGCAGGGCGTATGGAACCGAGGTCGCTCTCCTTCCAGGGTCCCCCCCGGAGAGGACTCAGACTGAGCTCTGCTCTCCCCCCGAGAGGACTCTCATTCTTCAGCAGTAGTGAGGTGTGCACGGGTTTTGCCGCAGCTGCGGGCCACCACGGTCCCTGGGACAAGCTTGAGACAGAACCCGGGCTCTAGGCCCATCCCTGCCATGTTGGCCCATCTCTGGGGGGTTTTGGCGTGCTGACGGCTCCAGGTGGTGATGAGAGGAAAGCAGATAGGAAGGAGCCGCCAAGAAACCCTGCACAAGCGGTCTATGGAGGGCGGGTTCCCGGGGCTGCAGGGCTGGACAGGCAGGCAGTGTTCGGGCAAGGGACCCTGCCCCTCCTCTGCAACCACCTCGACCCTCTTGTCTGCTCCCAGGCTTCTGCTGATGCCGTACGAAGGCTCCCTCTGGGAGCCACAGCACTTAGCACCCAGGAGCTTGTTGAGAGCAGTATAGAGAGGTGGTAGAGAACTGGCCTGGGTCCAAATCCCAGCGCCGCCATTCACCTGGCTCAGCTGCTCTGCCTCAGAGCCTGCCTCCTCACTGTCTAACAGAAGGCCTTTCTCTGTTTACTTTGCAGAGCTGTTATGGAATAAAGGTGACACGCTACCAGGGCCAGGCATGCAGCAGGTGCTGGATGGTGTTTGTCTGACAAGCCTTGTCGTCCCGTCCTATTGCTGCTTCCTTTGCTGAGCCTACTCCAGCAGTTACCATGAGGTGGAAAGGTGGGGGGCAGTGAGTGCAAGAGCTTTGCAGGCCATCCAGGCCCCGGTGCCTGGGAAGAAGGAGGGCAGGAAGAAAGGAAGGGAGGCCTCCAAAGTCAGGGTTGTTCAGATCCTGGTCTCCGACCACCCTCCCGTCGGAGTGGGCGTGCCAGCTGCTCAACTCAGGCCACTGGAAACTGAGTGGAGAGACAGTGATGGAGGGAGAAGCCCTCCTGGGGGTCTCCAGTTTGGGGATCCGCCCCCTCTCCCGCTTTGACCTTCCCTGGGGGGCAGGCCTGGACATGCGTGGCCCTCGCCAGGTCTCACAGTGGTCAGCTGTGTCACGTGCTTTTTTTCTGTGGTCAGGGTCAACCACACAGAGACAACAGGAGAGGAGTGTGGGCAAGGGCCACAGGCCCCTCAGATACCCCCATGGGCTTTTCATGATGCCCACTGGGACCTCACAGGAGAGATTTTCCTCGGGGCTAAGTGTTGCCCAGTGGCGACCTGGAGTGTCTGATATGGGAGCAGATTCGTTTTTGATACCTTCTCCTCTCCACCACAAAATTATTTTCAGTAACACTCATTAAATGAAAAAAAGTAATAATAATGGCTAGAAAGGAAATGTGTGGAAATTCTCACTTATTAAATGTGGACATAATCATCCCAGTAATGAAATAAAAATAAAATACTACAACATAAAAAGGAAAAGAGTAGTGGATTAATACTTTTTAATTACATGAATGTGTTTAAATAAAGGGAAAAAACTACCTACATATTGGTGGTTTTAATACTTAATGTATCATTACAGTTTCTGTTTTCTTGATGTGTTTTTTTAGTTTTAAAATAAACAATTGAAAAAATTTTAAAGAACAAATCTCAATGTTAACGATATTCAAATTCAGTAAAATATTCACATACTAATTTAAATTTGCACTTTAAAAATATTATACTGCCCAATTTGCACTCTGTTTCACTGTTTTAAATCTTAAACACAAATTCTCATTCCAAATGGTCACAAAGAGTGACAGAATGGAAGAAAGTCAAGTTCTGTCTCTTCATTCTTTGCAGTCCCAGTAGTTAACACTGTTTATGTTAAGCCAACCGTTTAAAAGCAAGAATACGTGATGCTACAGGGGATGAGGGGCACAAAGCATAGCGAGAGCCAGCTTGGATGGTTCTGAACCCTTAGAACTTACTCTCGAAGCAAATGCAGGTAACTGAGGGAGCCACCGTATAACTGGGAATTCTCCAAATTGACTTCCACGTGGAACACAGTACATATTAAAGGATAAGCAATAAAAATGCATTCATTTGAAGCTTACACATAGAACTGTTAAAGCAACGGTAATTGCAGCAATTGTTTAGAATCTAGACCAATGAAAGATGTCTTTGGGGAGGAGCGTTTCATCACTGACGTTGTTCAGAATTGCTGACGCGTGACGAGAATAGGAAGCAGTGCAACACTTCATCTGTGCTATTGGTACTTTTAAATCCCCTACAGACAAGGCCCCCCTATATCCTGCTCGTCCTCTGCCCTGGCCTTGGCACTGGCATTTTGCCCCTTCCTCTTGTCCTCACTAAATGGCAAGTCAGGAAGCTTTCAAGTCCTTCCACACACATCCCAAGTTTGGGTCCCTGGGGAGGGGGTCGAGGGGGAGCACCGGGCTCTGAGTGCCTGGGAGTGGGGAAGGGGCTGCTCAGGTGCTGAACCGGGGAGGAGCCCGGGCCCTTCCGGGATCCTGGTGTGCACAGTCATGGTCTGCAGGGCCTATGCACGATGTCCCTTCAGCAGCAGCCCAGGGACCACCCCCCGCAAACCTTCCACGCTCCCAGGCCCCATAGGACCTCTCCAGCCTCCACTCACCCCTCCCCACTGCCCAGCACACTCCAGCCTGGACTTCCCAGAAGCTTTCTGAATGCACCATGTTCTCCCTCGCCTCTGGGCCCTCCTACACTTTCCCTTTGCCTGACTCACCTCTACTCATCTTCACAACCCAGCTGAGACACCACTTCGTCCAGGAAGCCTTCCCTCATCCCTTTCCCGTTCACCCCTCAACATGGTCTGTGTTCTGTCTGCAGAGCAACCTATGCTGATGCTTCTGTCAGCACAAAATGGGCTGTACTGAAGGCATGCTGTCACCATGTCCCCCTCCCGGACTGACCACGGGGACCCCAGGCCCGATCTTGTTTGCAGCTGTGGACCCAACACACAGGGCCTGGCCAGTGCTCAGAAATGTTTGTGGAACATGAGTGAACCGTGTCATGTCCTGATTTAGCTCCATGAATCCACACGCCTTTTTTCACCCTGCAAAGGAGGACACGTCCCTTCCCCCACCAGATGCGATTTCCTCTTCCTTTTCCAGATGACAGTTTGGAGCTCCCAGGGTCCTGACCCTGATAGGCCAGGTAGGTGGAGTGGGGCAGGGGGTTGAGGGCCACCATGGTGGTGACTTGGAGCCTTCGGGTGGGCACTAGGTGGGCCCCATGACTATTCCCGGTGCAAGGCCAAGAGGGCAGGAGCTGGAGCTGCAGGCGGTTGAAGTGGATGCTGCCCGAAGGATGTGAGAATGGGCAGCCCACTGAGCATGGAAGCCAGGGTGGGATGCCCCCCTGGGTTGGGTGTCTGAGAAGCTCAGCTCCCTGCGAGGCCTGCGTGAGCTCCTGCCTCTATATGTGGAGTCAAGAACCCGCTGCTGGGGATGAACCAGGCTCCTTACAGGCTGGGGGCCTGGTTGGACCTCAGCGGTTAGGGAGTTGTGCGGGAGAGCTGTTCCTCTGAAAGAGAAATGGGCAAAATAAGGGTCCAAGATGGAGCCACACAGGAGGAAAAGATTTGTAGTGAAACCCGTCAAAAAGATCACTTGGGGTGACAGGAGATGAGGCCACTAGGAATAAGGGGGCCATAAGAAGGGTTGGGAACACCTGGGGACTGGGGCCCTGACCAGCCAGCTCCTCAACTGTGTTCCGCCAGCTCCCTCCCTGATGACCATGGGAGTATGAGGCCCTGGGGGACTTGGCACACTGGTCCCAGCAGGCCGTCCCCTCTGGGACTCATCTTGGCTCTCCAAGCAGCGTCTCCTAAGGAGCCAGACTGGGCGAGCCAGCCCCTCTCTCCAGAGCCCTGTCTCCTCTCTCTGTTCCTCTGCCCTCTAACCCCGCTGCCTTCAACTCCTGAGACAGGCCTCCCGCCACCTGCGATGGGTCTCAACCACAAAGGCCCCTCTCCTTTGTGCCTGGTGACTCCTGCTGACCCTCCAGGCCCCATCCACACGGAGCCTTTCCTGTCCCGGCCCCACTGGCCATGACTCGGGTGGCCAGGTCTTCCCGTTCCTTACTCTTGCAGCTGCGGTCCTAGAGCTTAGCATCGTTGTGATTATACATGTATTTCTGTGCTTGAATTTTATTAAGCCCCAGCTCCCTGCAGGTCTGTGAGAGCCACACAGAGAAGACACGTGCCTGCTCTGCTGCTCACCGTAGCCTCAGCATCTAACCCACCGCCTGGCGGGGCTTTAATACATATGTGTGGAATGGATGCACCTATGGCCTCGCCTGTCACAGCTCTCGGGTCAGGGGGTGGATTTGTGCCTGTACGTCTATTAGGACCTGTGCCTCTGGTCGGGTGTGTTGCTGTCCCTGGGCCAGGCAAGCCCTGGGTCAGTGGATACTGTTGCAGGCCTGGCCCTACCAGGCTGACGCCCAGACCCTGGACCACGAGGGAGCCTTCCAACCCTGGCATCTTTCGGCTGCCAATACCCAAGAAACTTCCTTCCTGCCCTCCTCTGGCCATCTTGAAACCTCAAGATTCTGCAACCGCTTTCACAAGAACCGTCTGCCAGCCACGGTGGAGCTGCTGGCCACAGGCCTGATTGGATCTCTTTATCTGCTCAGCTCCAACGGCCCCCGTGGAAACAGGTGCAGTGGTGCGGGGCTCAGGGCCTGCTCCTGTTCCCAGGGCTTCCTGGAAATGGGGCCCTTGGCTCTGTTCTCCTAACAAGAACACTGAGGTCTGCAGGGAGACTAAGGGGCTTGGCTCAAACGACAGTGGCTGCACCCCGTGCCAGAGGCCGGAGGCAGGCCAAGGGTGTGTGCACGTGTGGTCCTGTGCGTATGGGTGTGCGCCAGAGCTGAGGGCTCCCAGAGGGAGGCAGCTCAGAGTGTTCTGTTTTTTGCGAAGCCAGGAAAAACACCGTGGGGCCTTGGCCAGCTGGCCTGGGAGCCCAGTGCCACCCCGGCTGCTTGACCTCTCTGATCAGCTGGTAAAATCAGCGAAGGGCAGGGCTGTTCAGGAGGCAGGAGTGGTCCCTGGTGAGCACTTGAGATGTGCAGGTCCAGGCTGGGGGTGGGGGCAGCTGAGCGCCATCCCTTCCCCTCCCGCCTGCCTTGGCCTTACCTGAGAGCTGTACCTCGCCTCCTCCATCAGACTGGGGACTCCCAGGGGCAGGGACGGGGCTAGGGGAGGAGGACCGTGGGCTTGCACACCAGGCAGACCGTGTTTTGCCTGAGCGACGTCATGAGTGAGAGGACTCAGTGGGACATATGAGCCGCCGGGCGCTGCTGCTTGTAGGGTAACAGGCCGGGAGGTGCGGGTTCCAGCAGGGGCGGGGGTGGGGCACTGCGGCTGGCTCGGGGTGATCCATCGCCCTTGCTGTTCGCCAGCCTGTGCTCTGTGCTTTACTACACTCATCTGAGTTCTCACAACACCCCTACAAGGCAGCTGCTGCCGCCTGGGACCTCAGTTTTATTGTTGGGGTACAGAGGAAAGAAGGTGTCACCATCTTGGAGCCAGGAAGGGAGCTCAACCTGGGTCTGACTCTACAAGCTGCTTCCTTCTCCCCCAGGCTCCCAAGGGCATGGGTGTGACCTGGTGAGAGAAGCCTCCTCACACAGGCTGGAAGGTGCCTCAGGCCTGAGAAGGTTGCCCCACGGGTGGGACTGGAAGAGAGCCTGACAGGCCGTCCTGGCTGCTCCGATTGTCCCCCCCTCAGCTCCCAACCTCTAGGGTGGCCGCTGCAGCATGGTGATGGGAGCCAGTCCGGAGCAAGGGGGTGGGCGGGGTCCCAGAGCCTGAGAGGGACGGCTGCACAGTTTCTCCACCAGGAAGAGCCCACACGCATCCATTTTTGCCTCCTGGCATCTCAATGCATCCAGAAGGAATGAAGGCCTGAAAGCTGTAGGAATTTAGACACCCTGTTGAATGCAATAGTCTCTTGCCTGGGGCACTTACAATTTAGAAGGTTCAAAAATGCAAACAATGACTTGAAAGATTGTGCAGGTTTTATCCCCGTCCCGCCAGCCTCAGCCTCCTCAGCTTCTCCCTGGTAAGGTGATGACTCTGCGGGTCTGTGGTCCCAGCCCCTTGGCAGCACTGGAGGTGGCCGGAGCCAGCATCCAGTGTCAAGGACAGAAAGTCCACTAGCCAGAGCCCTTTGTGCTAAGTGAGGGCTCCTCTCTCTCGCCCCTCTTCCCGTCCTACGCCCCCAGTACAGTCTTCTGAGACGGTCACGGGAAGGAATAAGGCTCTGCCCTGCTCCTCCCCCTCGTCCCTGGAAGGCACATCGTCCCAGGAATGCACCATGACTGGATGCCAGAGTGGGCTATCCTGGGTCTGCCACTTGCGCTGGGCTCTGGGGCAAGGGCAGGTCTTGGCTCTCTTTGTGCCTATCTAGGCAGTGGTAATGGTTCTGAATGGAATCAGGCCTCACATCCAGAATGCGTACAGGGTTATCCCAGAAGAGATGGAGTCAGGTGCTCCCCCGATACTTCTCCCAGTTGCTAAAGGCTTACTGGGTTGGTGGATACTGTCTTCAAGGACTAATGTGGGGTTTACAATATTATTTGTTTGTTTATGCTTTCAACAAAACTTTATGGAGAGCCTTTACGATCCAGGGCCTGCTCTGGGTACTAGGGCTATGGTGGTGAACAAAAACAGGCATCTAACAGAGGCGAGGCATGAAACAAACATGCCCCTGTAGGTCTGAGGGAGGAAAAACCTCTACGTAAATCCATATAAATGTAAAAGCGTACTCCTACCCGCCACTGTTAGGAGACTTGCCCAAGGTAACAGCTGATTAGTGCAGGAACTTGAACTTGAATCCAAGTCGAGTTCTTAACCCACTCCACCAGGTTTGACCACTGTAACCATTCTCTGCCTAGCAGCCAACATGACCTTTTTATTTTTTATTTATTTATTTATTTATTTGTTTGTTTGTTTGTTTGTTTTGTTTTTGTTGTTTTATACTGCAGGTTCTTATTAGGCATCAA
Organism: Balaenoptera musculus; assembly: GCF_009873245.2. Classification (NCBI taxonomy): domain Eukaryota; kingdom Metazoa; phylum Chordata; class Mammalia; order Artiodactyla; family Balaenopteridae; genus Balaenoptera; species Balaenoptera musculus. The sequence goes on along the minus strand of NC_045804.1, from coordinate 33,950,301 downwards.
TTTTATACACATCAGTGTATACATGTCAATCCCAATCGCCCAATTCAGCACACCACCATCCCCACCCCACCGCAATTTTCCCCCCTTGGTGTCCATATGTCCATTCTCTACATCTGTGTCTCAACTTCTGCCCTGCAAACTGGCTCATCTGTACCATTTTTCTAGGTTCCACATACATGCATTAATATACGATATTTGTTTTTCTCTTTCTGACTTACTTCACTCTGTATGACAGTCTCTAGATCCATCCACGTCTCAACAAATGACTCAATTTCGTTCCTTTTTATGGCTGAGTAATATTCCATTGTATATATGTGCCACATCTTCTTTATCCATTCATCTGTCGATGGACATTTAGGTTGCTTCCATGACCTGGCTATTGTAAATAGTGCTGCAATGAACATTCGGGTGCACGTGTCTTTTTGAATTACGGTTTTCTCTGGGTATATGCCCAGTAGTGGGATTGCTGGGTCATATGGTAATTCTATTTTTAGTTTTTTAAGGAACCTCCATATTGTTCTCCGTAGTGGCTGTATCAATTTACATTCCCACCAACAGTGCAAGAGGGTTCCCTTTTCTCCACACCCTCTCCAGCACTTGTTGTTTGTTGATTTTCTGATGATGCCCATTCTAACAGGAGTGAGGTGATACCTCATTGTAGTTTTGATTTGCATTTCTCTAATAATTAGTGATGTTGAGCATCTTTTCATGGGCTTCGTGGCCGCCTGTATGTCTTCTTTGGAGAAATGTCTATTTAGGTCTTCTGCCCATTTTTGGATTGGGGTGTTTGTTTCTTTAATATTGAGCTGAATGAGCTGTTTATATATTTTGGAGATTAATCCTTTGTCCGTTGATTCGTTTGCAAATATTTTCTCCCATTCTGAGGGTTGTCTTTTCGTCTTGTTTATGGTTTCCTTTGCTGTGCAAAAGCTTTGAAGTTTCATTAGGTCCCATTTGTTTATTTTTGTTTTTATTTCCATTACTCTAGGAGGTGGATCAAAAAAGATCTTGCTGTGATTTATGTCAAAGAGTGTTCTTCCTATGTTTTCCTCTAAGAGTTTTATAGTGTCCAGTCTTATATTTAGGTCTCTAATCCATTTTGAGTTTATTTTTGTGTATGGTGCTAGGGAGTATTCTAATTTCATTCTTTTACATGTAGCTATCCAGTTTTCCCAGCACCACTTATTGAAAAGACTGTCTTTTCTCCATTGTATATCTTTGCCTCCTTTGTCATAGATTAGTTGACCATAGGTGCGTGGGTTAATCTCTGGGCTTTCTATCTTGTTCCATTGATCTATGTTTCTGTTTTTGTGCCAGTACCATATTGTCTTGATTACTGTAGCTTTGTAGTAGAGTCTGAAGTCAGGGAGTCTGATTCCTCCAGCTCCATTTTTTTGCCTCAAGACTGCTTTGGCTATTCGGGGTCTTTTGTGTCTCCATACAAATTTTAAGATGATTTGTTCTAGCTCCGTAAAAAATGCCATTGGTGATTTGATAGGGATTACATTGAATCTGTAGATTGCTTTGGGTAGTATAGTCATTTTCACAATGTTGATTCTTCCAATCCAAGAACATGGTATATCTCTCCATCTGTTGGTATCATCTTTAATTTCTTTCATCAGTGTCTTATAGTTTTCTGCATACAGGTCTTTTGTCTCCCTAGGTAGGTTTATTCCTAGGTATTTTATTCTTTTTATTGCAATGGTAAATGGGAGTGTTTCCATAATTTCTCTTTCAGATTTTTCATCATTAGTGTATAGGAATGCAAGAGATTTCTGTGCATTAATTTTGTATCCTGCAACTTTACCATATTCATTAATTAGCTCTAGCAGTTTTCTGGTGGCAGTTTTAGGATTCTCTATGTATAGTATCATGTCATCCGCAAACAGTGACAGTTTTACTTCTTCTTTTCCAATTTGTATTCCTTTTATTTCTTTTTCTTCTCTGATTGCCGTGGCTAGGACTTCCAGAACTATGTTGAATAATAGTGGTGAGAGTGGACATCCTTGTCTCGTTCCTGATCTTAGAGGAAATGCTTTCAGTTTTTCACCATTGAGAATGATGTTTGCTGTGGGTTTGTCATATATGGCCTTTATTATGTTGAGGTAGGTTCCCTCTATGCCCACTTTCTGGAGAGTTTTTATCAGAAATGGGTGTTGAATTTTGTCGAAAGCTTTTTCTGCATCTATTGAGATGATCATATGGTTTTTATTCTTCAATTTGTTAATATGGTGTATCACATTGATTGATTTGCATATATTGAAGAATCCTTGCATCCCTGGGATAAATCCCACTTGATCGTGGTGTATGATCCTTTTAATGTGTTGCTGGATTCTGTTTGCTAGTATTTTGTTGAGGATTTTTGCATCTATATTCATCAGTGATATTGGTCTGTAATTTTCTTTTTTTGTAGTGTCTTTGTCTGGTTTTGGTATCAGGGTGATGGTGGCCTCATAGAATGAGTTTGGGAGTGTTCCTTCCTCTGCAATTTTTTGGAAGAGTTTGAGAAGGATAGGTGTTAACTCTTCTCTAAATGTTTGATAGAATTCACCTGTGAAGCCATCTGGTCCTGGACTTTTGTTTGTTGGAAGATTTTTAATCACAGTTTCAATTTCAATGTTTGTGATTGGTCTGTTTATATTTTCTGTTTCTTCCTGGTTCAGTCTTGGAAGGTTATACCTTTCTAAGAATTTGTCCATTTCTTCCAGGTTGTCCATTTTATTGGCATAAAGTTGCTTGTAGTAGTCTCTTAGGATGCTTTGTATTTCTGCAGTGTCTGTTGTAACTTCTCCTTTTTCATTTCTGATTTTACTGATTTGAGTCCTCTCCCTCTTTTTCTTGATGAGTCTGGCTAACGGCTTATCAATTTTGTTTATCTTCTCAAAGAACCAACTTTTAGTTTTATTGATCTTTGCTATTGTTTTCTTTGTTTCTATTTCATTTATTTCTGCTCTGATCTTTATGATTTCTTTCCTTCTGCTAACTTTGGGTTTTGTTTATTCTTCTTTCTCTAGTTTCTTTAGGTGTAAGGTTAGATTGTTTATTTGAGATTTTTCTTGTTTCTTTAGGTAGGCTTGTATAGCTATAAACTTCCCTCTTAGAACTGCTTTCGCTGCATCCCATAGGTTTTGGGTCATTGTGTTTTCATTGTCATTTGTCTCTAGGCATTTTTTTATTTCCTCTTTGATTTCTTCAGTGATCTCTTGGTTATTTAGTAACGTATTGTTTAGCCTCCATGTGTTTGTCTTTTTTACGTTTTTTTCCCTGTAATTCATTTCTAATCTCATAGCGTTGTGGTCAGAAAAGATGCTTGATATGATTTCAATTTTCTTAAATTTACTGAGGCTTGATTTGTGACCCAAGATGTGATCTATCCTGGAGAATGTTCCATGCGCACTTGAGAAGAATGTGTAATCTGCTGTTTTTGGATGGAATGTCCTATATATATCAATTAAATCTATCTGGTCTATTGTGTCATTTAAAGCTTCTGTTTCCTTATTTATTTTCATTTTGGATGATCTGTCCATTGGTGTAAGTGAGGTGTTAAAGTCCCCCACTATTATTGTGTTACTGTCGATTTCCTCTTTTATAGCTGTTAGCAGTTGCCTTATGTATTGAGGTGCTCCTACAACATGACCTTTTTAAATTATAAATTATATCATGCCACTACTCCCTTCTACACCCAAACCCTCCAAAGACTTTCACTGCAGTTAGAATAAAATTCAAACGCTTTCATGATCTGGTTCCTATCAACATCTGTGGTAATTTAAAGGTATGCCCACAAATTCTTTGACTCTCCCCATCTAAAAGATGGAGTCTAATTCCCCTCCCTTGAATGCTCACTTCTGTCTAATAGAATGTGGTAGAAGTGAGGCTATGGGACATCTGAAGCTAGATGTAGAAAGAATTCAGCTCCCACCTCCCTCTCTCTCTTAGGACACTTGTCCTTGGAAACTACCATGTTGTGAGGAACCCCAGGCTACATGGAGAAACTAGTCAATAGTCTCACGTAGGCATCCAGTTGACACCAACATCAACAGCCAGACATGTGAGTGAATGAAAGTCAAACGATTCCATCCCTGGCCTTTGAGTCTTCCAGCTGAGGCTCCAGACATCTGGAAGCAGGGACGAGCTGTCTCCCGCATGCCCTGTCAGAATTCCTGGCCCACAGAACCTGTGACAGAGAATACATGATCGCTGTGCTTTAAGCTGTTAGGTTTGCGGTTGATTTGTTACGCAGTAGTAGATAACTAACATAACACCTCAGACCCCACCTCCTACCAAGATCATTTTTGTTCATAACACTCCAGTTACACTGTCCTGTTTTCTTTTTCCTCTGGGCAAAAAGTTCATTCTAACCTCCAGGACCTTTGCACTTGCTGTTTCTTCTTTCTGGAATGCTTGCCCATCACCTGGATCTTTGTGTGACTGTCTCCTTGTCATGGTCCAGGTCTTTGCTGAAATATCCCCTCCTCAGAGATCGCTTCCCCAGCCACATTTTACAATGCTGCCCATCCTATCTGTCACACTACCCCATGCATTTCCTTCACAGCTTTTATTCTATGAAATTATTTATTTATTTGTCCATTTGTTGCTTGTGTATCTCCTCACGCTTCTTCCTTCCTCTTTCCAGTCCCTCCCGTCTGGTATTGAGGTGGGGAGGATGAGAGGGGGAAACAACATGTCCTTTCCCCATGAGAGTTCCCAGTGCAGAGCAGCAGGTCTCCCGGCCATCGTGGCTTCTCTGTCTGTTCACACTGCGGGGTTAGCCCAAGGCCCATGGCCCCGTGTCCAGGTTCTTGGGAGAGCTATACAGGGACTCTTGGGGCACATTCTCTGTCATGGAAGACAGGCTCCAGCTTACCCTCCTCCTTCCCCCAAGCCTTCACCTCAGCGGCCACCCCACAGCCTTGCTACTTTATTGACACCTGTGCAGAATCTAAGGGAGCCCGTGATCCCCTCTTTCAACTGCTCACACTCCTCCCTCATAAGGCCTCTGCTCTTCCCTCTCTAATTCTAATTCTCCCACTTTCTCGGGATCCTGTCTGTCTGTCTGTCTGTCTGTCTGTCTGTCTGTCTCTCTCTCTCTCTCACACACACACACACACACACACACACACACACACGCACCAGGTTTATGAAGAGTAGGGAGCGACCCACCTGGCAGGGAGGAGTATTTTAGCACTGACATTATTTAGTGAGCATGGCAATTATAAAAGCACCTTTAGTCAGTTTTCCTGTTGTTTTAAACTCAACAGAGAAAAAGAAAACCCTTATGGCCTGCACAGGCACCCTCTGCCCTGTCCTTGGTATGTCCCTGTGTCAATGCAGTGTAGGAGACACGGCCATAGGTGGAGATCCAGGCAGGCATCATTGTCCTTGGGTACCCCAGCTGCCTCTTCTCCTGCTTTTAGCTCTCTCTCTATTCCAGCTCCCTCAGAAATTGCTGATGGCTCCTCCTGGGTCAGCCACTGCCACAGCCACCTGTGTCCTCTCAGAATGCCCTGCTTCCTCAGGCTCCTGTCCTTTCTTTCTTTGTTTCAGACAAAACAAATTCAGGAACTTTTCCAAGAACTTAGGGGTAAAAAAAACCAAAGTAGGACAGGAGTAAATTGTAGACACAATAAATACTTAATGAATGAATGAAAACATGAATGTCTAGACATAACTAATGACAAGTTTCTTGGATAGTGCCAATTAAGAGGTGTGTTACTTGTTCCTTTCATGCCAGACATGTTTGGGGGGAGTCTGTCCACCCACACGCTCCTTCTCTGGGGACAACCCTCACCCACAATCCCTGCTGAAGGAGTGAGCTTGGATGGCCACACTTATGTCACACGACCTGCACATCCCTCAGCCACATGGGATATGTGGTCCAACCTCAGCCAATCAGATTATTCTCATAGAACTTTAGAATTTGAATCCAGAGACACTGAGCTAGCTGACTGTGGAAGGAGCATGAAAAGGTCAGGTTTTGGGGCAGAGGTTCCCATGTGAGCCATGTACAAGGCGACTGCATAGGCAGGGACTGATGAATGGAGTGGGGGAGAAGGAGGGACCAGCTGCTGTGTCAGACCTCACACACAGTTGCTTATTCCCGTAATACCTGACTTCACTTTATTTCAAGGAGAGCTTTATATCCTTAAAATAAACACCCTCTTTTTATTTAAACTTGTTGGGTTTGCAGCCCCTTGCAACTCTAACCATAGCCTATTTCTTCTCTTCAACTCTGCTTAACCCCAAAGCCCCAGTTTGATAGTGGAGGAGAGAAATGATGGGTGTGTGGCATGGAGGTCCAGGCAAAGAGCAAGCAAGGCACACCAGTGAATTGGGGGGAAAAGGCCCAGATGGATGTAAGGAAGACTAAACTGGCAGAAATCAATGTAGGGAGGGAAAGAGGGAAAGAGGAAGGGGAATGGGGGTATATATAGAGATAGATAGTCAACAAACCATTATAGAGCACTTTCTATGGATAAGTAATGCATTAAGTCCCAAATGAATGCTGGAATATATGAATAAATGAATGAGGAAATGAGTGGATATTCCCATTCCTGTTTGCAAGAAGTGTTGAGTCTGAAAATGGGGGTGGGTGGGGGGATAGCAGTAAGTAGTCAGAGTCTTGCAGACATGGCCCTGAATTTTTTTTTTTAACATCTTTATTGGAGTATAATTGCTTAACAATGGTGTGTTAGTTTCTGCTTTATAACAAAGTGAATCAGCTCTACATATATATATATCCCCATATCTCTTCCCTCCTATGTCTCCCTCCCTCCCACCCTCCCGATCCCACCCCTCTAGGTGGTCACAAAGCACCGAGCTAATCTCCCTGTGCTATACAGCTGCTTCCCACTAGCTATCTATTTTACATTTGGTAGTGTATATAGGTCCATGCCACTCTCTCACTTTGTCTCAGCTTACCCTTCCCCCTCCCTGTGTCCTCAAGTCCATTCTCTAGTAGGTCTGTGTCTTTATTCCCGTCTTGCCCCTAGGTTCTTCATGACCATTTTTTTTTTTTTTTAGATTCCATATATATGTGTTAGCATACGGTATTTGTTTTTCTCTTTCTGACTTACTTCACTCTGTATGACAGACTCTAGGTCCAACCACCTCATTACAAATAACTCAATTTCATTTCTTTTTATGACTGAGTAATATTCCATTGTATATATGTGCCACATCTTCTTTATCCATTCATCTGTCGATGGACACTTAGGTTGCTTCCATGTTCTGGTTATTGTAAATAGAGCTGCAATGAACATTGTGGTACATGATTCTTTTTGAATTATGGTTTTCTCAGGGTATATGCCCAGTAGTGGGATTGCTGGGTCGTATGGTAGTTCTATTTTTAGTTTTTTAAGGAACCTCCATACTGTTCTCTACAGTGGCTGTATCAATTTACATTCCCACCAACAGTGCAAGAGGGTTCTCTTTTCTCCACACCCTCTCCAGCATTTATTTTTTGTAGATTTTTTGATGATGGCCATTCTGACTGGTGTGAGATGATATCTCATTGTAGTTTTGATTTGCATTTCTCTAATGATTAATGATGTTGAGCATTCTTTCATGTGTTTGTTGGCAATCTGTATATCTTCTTTGGAGAAATGTCTATTTAGGTCTTCTGCCTATTTTTGGATTGGGTTGTTTGTTTGTTTTTTTTGATATTGACCTGCATGAGTTGGTTGTATGTTTTGGAGATTAATCTTTTGTCAGTTGCTTCATTTGCAAATATTTTCTCCCATTCTGAGGGTTGTCTTTTTGTCTTGTTTATTGTTTCCTTTGCTGTGCAAAAGCTTTTAAGTTTCATTAGGTCCCATTTGTTTATTTTTGTTTTTATTTCCATTTCTCTAGGAGGTGGGTCAAAAAGGATCTTGCTGTGATTTATGTCATAGAGTGTTCTGCCTATGTTTTCCTCTAAGAGTTTGATGGTGTCTGGCCTTACATTTAGGTCTTTTATCCATTTTGAGTTTATTTTTGTGTATGGTGTTAGGGAGTGTTCTAATTTCATTCTTTTACATGTAGCTGGCCAGTTTTCCCAGCACCACTTATTGAAGAGGCTGTCTTCTCCACTGTATATTCTTGCCTCCTTTATCAAAGATAAAGTGACCATAGTGCGTGGGTTTATCATCTCTGGGCTTTCTATCCTGTTCCATTGATCTATATTTCTGTTTTTGTGCCAGTACCGTACTGTCTTGATTATTGTAGCTTTGTAGTATAGACTGAAGTCAGGGAGCCTGATTCCTCCAACTCCGTTTTTCTTTTTCAAGATTGCTTTGGCTATTCGGGGTCTTTTGTGTTTCCATACAAATTGTGAAATTTTTTGTTCTAGTTTTGTGAAAAATGCCATTGGTAGTTTGATAGGGATTGCATTGAATCTGTAGATTGCTTTGGGTAGTATAGTCATTTACACAATGTTGGTTCTTCCAATCCAAGAACATGGTATATCTCTCCATCTATTTGTATCATCTTTAATTTCTTTCATCAGTGTCTTATAATTTTCTGCATATAGGTCTTTTGTCTCCTTTGGTAGGTTTATTCTTTTTGTTGCAATGGTAAATGGGAGTGTTTTCTTAATTTCACTTTCAGATTTTTCATCATTAGTGTATAAGAATGCAAGAGATTTCTGTGCATTAATTTTGTATCCTGCTACTTTACCAAATTCATTGATTAGCTCTAGTAGTTTTCTGGTAGCATTTTTAGGATTCTCTATGTATAGTATCATGTCATCTGTGAACAGTGACAGCTTTACTTCTTCTTTTCCAATTTGGATTCCTTTTATTTCTTTTTTTTTTTTTTTCACTATATAAAACGTTTTTAATGTGTAAAATGTTTACAGACTTAAAGTGGTATTGAAAGACCAACATAATTTCAGAAAATATTAGATTTGCAAAATAACCAAATATGACCTATTCTATTAAAAATTGATTAAAAATTAAACAGATGGATTAGACATTAGATGAAGAGAATTAATGAACTACAATATATGCATATGCATGTGATAATACACATATATAAAACAGAAAATATATGTAACAAAAATAATAAGTTGTTAAGTATATAAACATAATGTCTATGTGTATATATTTGTGTATTTATATATTTCAGAAAAATGACTGATATATTTCAGAAAATATTTCAGAAAAATTATCCAAAAAGGGTAATAAGGGATAGAGACCAGAATGAGAAGGGATAAGTAAATTTAATCTGAGATACAGAAAGAGAAGCCAGAAATAATAAGGTGGCCTTTTGTTTCTTTTTCTTCTCTGATTGCTGTGGCTAAAACTTCCAAAACTATGTTGAATAATAGTGGTGAGAGTGGGCAACCTTGTCTTGTTCCTGATCTAAGTGGAAATGGTTTCAGTTTTTCACCATTGAGGATGATGTTGGCTGTGGGTTTGTCATATACGGCCTTTATTATGTTGAGGAAAGTTCCCTCTATGCCTACTTTCTGGAGGGTTTTTATCATAAATGGGTGTTGAATTTTCTCAAAAGCTTTCTCTGCATCTATTGAGTTGATCATATGGTTTTTCTCCTTCGATTTGTTAATATGGTGTATCACGTTGATTGATTTGCATATACTGAAGAATCCTTGCATTCCTGGGATAAACCCTACTGGATCATAGTGTATGATCCCTTTAATGTGCTGTTGGATTCCGTTTGCTAGTATTTTGTTGAGGATTTTTGCATCTATGTTCATCAGTGTTATTGGCCTGTAGTTTTCCTTCTTTGTGACAACTTTGTCTGGTTTTGATATCAGAGTGATGGTGGCCTTGTAGAATGAGTTTGGGAGTGTTCCTCCCTCTGCTATATTTTGGAAGAGTTTGAGAAGGATAGGTGTTAGCTCTTCTCTAAATGTTTGATAGAATTCACCTGTGAAGCCATCTGGTCCTGGGCTTTTGTTGGAAGATTTTTAATCACAGTTTCAATTTCAGTGCTTGTGATTGGTCTGTTCATTTTTCTATTTCTTCCTGGTTCAGTCTTGGAATGTTGTGCATTTCTAAGAATTTGTCCATTTCTTCCAGGTTGTCCATTTTATTTGCATATAGTTGCTTGTAGTAATCTCTCATAATCGTTTGTATTTCTGAAGTGTCAGTTGTTACTTCTCCTTTTTCATTTCTAATTCTATTGGTTTGAGTTTTCTCCCTTTATTTCTTGATGAGTCTGGCTAATGGTTTATCAATTTTGTTTATCTTCTCAAAGAACCAGCTTTTAGTTTTATTGATCTTTGCTATCGTTTCCTTCATTTCTTTTTCATTTATTTCTGATCTGATCTTTATGATTTCTTTTCTTCTGCTAACTTTGGGGTTTTTTGTTCTTCTTTCTCTAATTGCTTTAGGTGTAAGGTTAGGTTGTTTATTTGAGATGTTTCTTGTTTCTTAAGGTAGGATTGTATTGCTGTAAACTTCCCTCTTAGAACTGCTTTTGCTGCATCCCATAGGTTTTGGGTCATTGTGTTTTCATTGTCATTTGTTTCTAGATATTTTTTGATTTCCTCTTTGATTTCTTCAGTGATCTCTTGGTTATTAAGTAGTGTGTTGTTTAGCCTCCATGTGTTTGTATTTCTTACAGATTTTTTCCTGTAATTGATATCTAGTCTCATAGTGTTGTGGTCGTAAAAGATACTTGATACGATTTCAATTTTCTTAAATAACCAAGGCTTGATTTGTGACCCAAGATATGATCTATCCTGGAGAATGTTCCATGAGCACTTGAGAAGAATGTGTATTCTGTTGTTTTTGGATGAAATGTCCTATAAATATCAATTAAGTCCATCTTGTTGAATGTGTCATTTAAAGCTTGTGTTTCCTTATTTATTTTCATTTTGGATGATCTGTCCATTGGTGAAAGTGGGGTGGTAAAGTCCCCTACTATGATTGTGTTACTGTTGATTTCCCCTTTTATGGCTGTTAGTATTTGCCTTATGTATTGAGGTGCTTCTTTGTTAGGTGCATAAATATTTACAATTTTTATATCTTCTTCTTGGATTGATCCCTTGATCATTATGTAGTGTCCTTCTTTGTCTTGTAAGTCTTTGTTTTAAAGTCTATTTTGTCTGACATGAGAATTGCTACTCCAGCTTTCTTTTGATTTCCATTTGCATGGAATATCTTTTTCCATCCCCTCACTTTCAGTCTGTGTGTGTCCCTAGGTCTGAAGTGGATCTCTTGTAGACAGCATATATATGGGTCTTGTTTTTGTATCCATTCAGCCAGTCTGTGTCTTTTGGTTGGAGCATTTAATCCATTTACATTTAAGGTAATTATCTATATGTATGTTCCTGTTACCATTTTCTTAATTGTTTTGGGTTTATTATTGTAGGTCTTTTCCTTCTCTTGTGTTTCCTGCCTAGAGAAGTTCCTTTAGCATTTGTTGTAAAGCTGGTTTGGTGGTGCTGAATTCTCTTAGCTTTTGCTTGTCTGTAAAGGTTTTACTTTCTCCATCAAGTATGAATGAGATCCTTGCTGGGTAGAGTAATCTTGGTTGTAGATTTTTCTCCTTCATCACTTTAATTATGTCCTGCCACTCCCTTCTGGCTTGCAGAGTTTCTGCTGAAAGATCAGCTGTTAACCTTATGGGGATTCCCTTATGTGTTATTTGTTGTTTTTCCCTTGCTGCTTTTAATACTTGATCTGTGTATTTAATTTTTGATAGTTTGATTAATATGTGTCTTGGTGTGTTTCTCCTTGGATTTATCCTGTATGGGGCTCTCTGTGCTTCCTGGACTTGATTAACTATTTCCTTTCCCATATTAGGGAAGTTTTCAGCTATAATCTCTTCAAATATTTTCTCAGTCCCTTTCTTTTTCTCTTCTTCTTCTGGGACCCCTATAATACGAATGTTGGTGCATTTAATGTTGTCCCAGAGGTCTCTGAGACTGTCCTCAATTCTTTTCATTCTTTTCTCTTTATTCTGCTCTGCAGTAGTTATTTCCACTATTTTATCTTCCAGGTCACTTATCCGTTCTTCTGCTTCAGTTATTCTGCTATTGATCCCTTCTGGAAAATTTTTAATTTCATTTATTGTGTTGTTCATCACTGTTTGTTTGCTCTTTAGTTCTTCTAGGTCCTTGTTAAACGTTTCTTGTATTTTCTCCATTCTATTTCCAAGATTTTGCATCATCTTTACTATCATTATTCTGAATTCTTTTTCAGGTAGACTGCCTATTTCCTCTTCATTTGTTAAGTGGGTTTTTGCCTTGCTCCTTCATCCACTGTGTGTTTCTCTGTCTTCTCATTTTGCTTAGCTTACTGTGTTTGGGGTCTCCTTTTCGCAGGCTGCAGGTTCGTAGCTTCCATTGTTTTTGGTGTCTGTCCCCAGTGGCTAAGGTTGGTTCAGTGGGTTGTGTAGGCTTCCTGGTGGAGGGGACTGGTGCCTGTGTTCTGGTGGATGAGGCTGGATCTTGTCTTTCTGGTGGGCAGGTCCATGTCTGGAGGTGTGTTTTGGGGTGTCTGTGGCTTTAGTATGATTTTAGGCAGCCTCTGTGCTAATGGATGGTGTTGTGTTCCTGTCTTGCTAGTTGTTTGGAATAGGGTGTCCTGCACTGTAGCTTGCTGGTCGTTGAGTGGAGCTGGATCTTGGCGTTGAGATGGAGATCTCTGGGAGATTTTCACCATTTGACGTTATGTGGAGCTGGGAGGTCTCTTGTGGACCAGTGTCCTGAACTTGGCTGTTCCACCTCAGTGGCACAGCCCTGACGCCTGGCTGGAGCACCAAGAGCCTGTCCTCCACATGGCTCTGTCTGAGCATCTATTTCAACAGCAACAATGGGACTCTGGACGGTGTGGGCCACTTTTTTCGCCAATTGACTGAGGAGAAGTGTGAGGATGCCCAGCGTCTCTTGAAAATGCAAAACCAGTGCTGCGGGTGCACCCTCTACCAGGATCCACAGAAGCCTTCTCAAGATGAGTGGAGTAAAACCCAGGACGCTGTGGAAGTCGCCATTATTAGGGAGAAGAACCTGAACCAGGCACTATTGGATCTGCGTGCCCTGGGTTCTGCCCGCGCAGACTGCCACCTCTGTCGGATTGGGTTGTTTGTTTTTTTGATATTGAGCTGCATGAGTTGCTTGTAAATTTTGAAGATTAACCCTTTGTCAGTTGTTTCATTTGCAAATATTTTCTCCCATTCTGAAGGTTGTCTTTTCATCTTGTTTATGGTTTCCTTTGCTGTGGAAAAGCTTTTAAGTTTCATTAGGTCCCATTTGTTTATTTCTGGTTTTATTTCCATTTCTCTAGGAGGTGGGTCAAAAAGGATCTTGCTGTGATTTATGTCATAGGGTGTTCTGCCTATGTTTTCCTCTAAGAGTTTGATAGTGTCTGCATGCCCCTGAATTTATGTCACTTTCTAGGCTCAGTTTCACCCTCGGGCATGTTGCATGGCCCCTCTGGAGTTCAGCCCCCACCCTCTCCATGCCTCCCTCACTGCACTTAGGAATATCTGCCGTACTTCCAAAACACTACTCAACTGATGGAAGAATAAATGTTAGGAATAATGACAACAACAATAATCCTTATGTAGGTTCTATGGTTTACAAAATATTCAAATTTTGTTCTATGGTTTACAAAATATTTAAAATTTGAATCTTATAACAAAAGTGAGATTATCGAGGCAGATATTGTTTTATGCTAGTTTGGTGAGGAAGAATCCATGAATGCAAGAGAGGCCAGGTGGCTCATTCAAGGTTACTAGTTTGGTAAGTAATGGGACAAAGGCTCCCAGTTTAGGGCCAAGTCTCCAAGTTCTGCACTTTCTCTATCACTCTGGACAAAGAACAAAAGGGTTATTGGGAAAAGAGATCAAAAGGCAGAAAACAGAACTGCTCTTCTCGGGAAATGCTGTCATCCTAAGGGGAAACTGTCCACCAGAGGCAGAAAGGAGGGTGTGGCTTTCCAACATATTTCCAAGAGAACATACCTTACTGTCATAGGAGTGTTCAAATCAACCTTCACACACACAAAAAATAAGGATATTTTCCTTTTTCCTAAAAAACTGAGTTGCTTAATTTCAAAATTATTAAGTTCTAAGATGAACTTCACAACATTTCCAAAGCTATGAAGAGGTAAACAGTGGCTGTCGCTCCACCTTATAAATGGAAAACAAAGCCAAAGAGAAGTGATAAGTGACTCCCTTTTATAAACCAGCTGGTACCTCCTTAATCTTTTCACTGCTGCCTGCATCTCCTTGTTTCTCAGGGTGTAGATCATGGGGTTGAACATGGGGGTCATGACAGTTTGGCTAATGGACACAGCCTTGTCAATGGAGAAGGAGGTAAAGGACTGGGTGTAGAGGTAAATGCTTGGAACAAAGACCATAGACACCACGACGATGTGAGTGGTGCAGGTAGAAGTTGCCTTCCTCCTCACTTGCCCTGAATGAGACCTGAGGATCACCAGGATGACTGAGTACGCGGTCAGGAGAAGGAGGAACCAGATGAGGACCAGCACCCCACTATTGGAAATGATAAGGAACTCCAGGAGGGAAGTGTCCGTGCTGGCAATTCTCAGCATTTGTGGAACATCACAGTAGAAATTATCTAGGACGGGGCCACAGAAAGGCAGGGGGAGCATCAGAGCCAGTTGGGAAATGGAATGGATGAAGCCTCCCACCCAGCTAGTCACCACCAGCCCCACACAGACCTGAGTGTTCATGATAGTGACATAGTGGAGGGGCCGGGAGATGGCAACAAGGCAATCATAGGCCATAAGTGAGAGGAAGAAGACCATGGACCCTCCCACAAAGTGGAAGGAGAAGATCTGGGCCATGCAGCCCTGATAGGAGATGGCCTTCTTCTCAGCGAGGAGGTCCACCAGCATCTTTGGGGGCAGTGACTGTGGAGAAACAGAGCTCTAACACAGCCAGATTTCAGAGCAGAAAATACATGGGTGTTTGGAGTGGGAATCAAAGGTCACTGTGACCATGATGAAGAGGTTTCCCATGACAGTGGAGGTGGAGACAAACAGGAACACCAGAAACAAGAAGAGCTGGAGCTCCTGAGTCTGTGAGAGCCCCAGGAAGACAAATTCTGATACTCACATGAGGTTCCCTGATTCCATGGTGTCTTCTCCATACACCTAAAAAACACAAACCACAGACAGAGATGCACGAAGTCACTACTTGCCCGTTTAGTGCTTTCAGTGTCCAGGTCTAGGTGACGGAAATTTATGTGCAGATCATAATACCAGTTCTGATTAAATGACCTTGTCTCTGGAGAGTTCACTAGTTGGTGCTGGAATACACATTCTTGAGATAGCTTAAAGCCATCCAGAGACACATGCAACCTGCCTTTCAAAGATTCAGTGTAATATAGTGGTGGGAAGACTCTTGGAGTCCAACGGACCTGCAGTCAAATTTCGAAGCCTCTGTTTCCTTGAGATTTGGCCTTGATCTAGTTACTTAATCTCTCTGAATCTCAGTTTCCACATCTATAAGAAAAATGTTTTCTTTATAGAAATTATCTAGGGGATTAAATAAAATAATACATAAGGTTCCTAGAACAGTGCCTGGAATAATAAATGGTAATCACTCTCCTCTGTGTAGTCTTCTGCTCTAAAGAACTCCTCCCCTTTCCAGTCTCTAATACGTTTTTGTACCAATCATTTTTCATGCAACAGTTAGCACATCATAATGTTAATGAACTTTTCATGTGTCTATATTTTTCCTCCACAATTCATAACGTGCTACAGACATAAGTCTTGATTCATAATTATTTGTGCCCTGCAGTACCCATCCTTGCTCATAGTCAGTACTTAATAAATAGCTGGTGTTAACTGCTGAGTGGGTGAAAAGCTATTGTGTGTGCAGGTCCATGCAGGGGAGCCTCTGGACACAGCTGGACACCTGGGGCATTCCATTTCTTTCCATCCTTCACAGTAGGTGGTCCCTTACTAGGTGAGGCTCCCCAGATCAGAGGTGGAGACAAGAGGCAGAGGGGTAACTATCATTAGTGAAGAAATAGATGATGAATATATTGTTTGAAGGAGACTTAGAGCTCTTCTGAAAGGACAGCAATTTCAGAAGATGTTATTGAATCCAAGAGTAGAAGAGAAAAAAATATTGACAGGGAAGAAATGGAAATAGATGAAGAATTAAAGGGGGGAAGGAAATTATAAGGAAGAAAAATGGGGGAATAGAATGAGTGAAGGAAGAAGAGATGGAAAGCTGGTGGGCAGGGGAGGGAATGGGAACAAAGGTGAAGAAAGACATAGAGGTTGAGAGATAGAGGTGACAGGTGAGGGTTAAATGCCCTCCCTACTCACCCCGCCTCGGCTCATCTCCCACCCTGACCTCATGCAATCCATTATCTATCAGAGACCACTCCCTTATTTTTTTAAATTAATTTTTATTGGAGTACAGTTGCCTTACAATGTTGTGTTAGTTTCCACTGTACAGCAAAGTGAATCAGCCATATGTATACACATATCTCCTCTTTCCTGGATTTCCCTCCCATCTAGGTCACCACAGAGCACCAAGTAGAGTTTCCTGTGCTACACAGTAGGTTCCCACCAGTTATCTATCTTATACACAGCAGTGTATATATTTCAATCCCAATCTCCCAGTTCATCCCACCACCCCCTTGGCATCCATACATTTATTCTCTATGTCTGAGAGATCACTCCCTTCTTATTTTTCACTTCAATTTTTTTTCACTCCAGTCCACTTTCTACACAGCTGTCCATGAGACCTTTCTAAATGCTGAAATGATCACATCCCCTCTCACTTCTATCGTTGTAGTGATGCTCACCAGAGCCCCTTAGGAGCCACAGCCAATATTTTGTGGATCAAGTCAGGGTGGATACACATACACGTGCATGCAACACAGCATGTCATACAGGGCTGTAAAACGTAAGCTCCATCTGCCTTTTTAATCTGTATCTCCGCCTCTGATGAACCACTAGCTCTTTAATGGATTAAAGTCTTAAACACGCTCCATATTTATTTATTTCCATGTTGGTTCCCTGGAATTCTGTTCATACCTTCTCAACCCTAGAAAAGGCCCACTCAAACATCACCCTGTCTGTCATTCCTGTCACCATTTCTCCCATACAGAACAAATTCCCCATTTTTCAGTGTTCTTAAACATTGAAAACATACTCTGCTATAGGTTTATCATCATTCATTTTTTTTCAGCTTCTCTCCTCAACTTACTACATCGTAATTTCAATATCTTGGCAACCCCAGAATTTGGAACAGCCGCTCTGATACAGCACATGCTCAGTAAATATTGTCAAGTTAATGTATTAAGGAGGTAATTGATTATGTGGAGATTTTTAAAGTGAATTTACTTATCCTCTGTTCCCTATCTCATAAGGCCAGATCTATAAGTGGTTGTTAAAATTACTGGGTTTTACATGCAACTTAAAGCAGCTGCTTAAAAGCACATCCCTTCAATTACTTCCCGAGGCTCTCCTCCAACTTTAAACTTAGTACCATCAAGTCTATGTCACTTGTTTATTCTCTCCAGCCTCCAGCAGGTGTTTTCAAGAACCTAGCTACCATTGACCTATTCGGAAGTGTGGAAACCCTCAGGCGCTCACCTTTCTTCAGCCCCGAATGGGGGAAGAGAGTTCAGGTCTTACATCTTTCTGAGAGGTCCTCTCTATGCAGCTTCACAGCTCCCTGATCTCTGCCCATACCTCACACACGCAACTCATCGGCATGACCCTGGGGACGAAGGGATATCCTTAGGGAGAAATTATTGGACTGGGCACAGGAAGCAGAGCTGGAATGAGTCTTGCTGGGGACAAGGGAACAGTGGGAGTTGTTAAAAAGTTTCTAAGTCTTTCAGAAACACTTGCTATTTGACCATACTCCCTAAGGCAACCTACAGATTCAATGCAATCCCTATCAAAATACCAAAGGCATTTTTCACAGTACTAGAACAAATAATTTAAAAATTTGTATGGAACCACAAAAGACCCCAAATAGCCAAAACAATCTTGAGGATGAAGATCAGGGTTGGAGGAATTATGCACTCTGACTCCAGACTATACTATAAAGCTATAGTAATCAATACAGAATGGTACGGGCACAAAAACAGACACACAGATCAATGGAACAGGATAGACAGCCAGAAATAAACCCATGCACTTATAGTCAATTAATCTCCAACAAAGGAGGCAATACAATGGAGGAAAGACAGGCTCTTCAATAATTGGTGCTGGGAAAACTGGACAGCTACATATAAAAGAAAGAAATTAGAATATTCTCTAACACTATATAGAAAAATAAACACAAAATGGATTAAAAACATAAATGTACAACTGTATACTATAACATAGGCAGAACACTCTTTCACATAAATTGCCACAATATTTTTTGAGATATGTCTCCTAAAGTAAAGAAAATAAAAGCAAAAATAAACAAATGGGACCTAATTAAACTTAACAGCTTTTGTAGAGCAAAGGAAACCCTCGATAAAAGGAAAAGACAATCTACTGAATGGGAGAAAATATTTGCAAATGATAGGACCAATAATGGGTTAATAGCCAACATATATAAACAGCTCGTACAACTCAACATCAATAAAACAAAAAAACCAATTAAAAATTGGCAGAACTTAATAGACATTTTTCCAAAGAGGAAATGCAGATGGCCAACACGTACTTGAAAAGATTCTCAGCAACGCTAATCATCATGGAAATGCAAATCAAAACCACAATGAGACATTACCTCACACCTGTCAGAATGGTTATCATCAAAAAGAACACAAATAACAAATGTTGGCCAGAATGTGGAGAAAAGGGAGCCCTTGTACACTATTGGGACTGTAAATTGGTGCAGCCACGTGGAAAACAGCATGCAGATTTCTCAAAAAACTAAGAATAGAACTACCATATGACCAAGCAATTCCACCCTTAGGTGTATATCCGGAAAAAACAAAAGCACTAATTTGAAAAAAATACATGCACCCCAATGTTCCTAGCAGCATTATTTACAATTGCCAAAGTATGAAAGCAACCTAAGTGCCCATCAACAGATGAATGGATAAAGATGCAGTATATAGATATGACAGAATACTAATCAGCCATAAAAAAGAATGAAATATTACCATTTGCAGTAACATGGATGGACTTCGAGGACATTACGCTGAGTGAAATAAGTCAGACAGAGAAAGACAAATGCTATATGATATCACTTGTATGTGCAATCTAAAAAAGTATAACAAATTAGTGAATAAAGCAAAAAAAGAAGCAGATTCACAGACATAGAGAACAAACTAGTGGTTATCAGTGGGAAGGGGGGTGAGGGGTGATATAGAGATAGGGAGTGGGAGGTACAAACTATTGGGTGAAGATAGGATACAGGGATGTATTGTACGACACGAGGAATATAGCCAATATTTTGTAAATATAACTCTAAAGGGAGTGTAACCATTAAAACTTGTATAAAAAATAAAATTAAAAAAATTACAAACTCCCTTCCCCCCCAAAAAAGAATACCTGGAACATATTGGAAGCTTAATGAATATTAACTGAGTTAACGCATGAACAAATAATTTAACACATGGACACTATAACCAAACTACCTTCTGTAATGCATCTGCTTAAGTGCAAATAAAATAATTCTATATGAAAACTCCAAAACCAAAAAACAAAACAACACAACAACAAAAAATAACACTTACTATTTGAAACGTCTGCCTTGAGGGCAAAAAGCAAGCAAACAAACAAAAATTTTTTTAAAAACCACAAAAAACAACAAAACAAAAATCCACCAATGACAATGAAAATTGTAGAGATTCATGACATGTAAGATTAGGAGATCAAGATTAGAAAGGCCAGAATCTCTCAAAATTTCTGGGATTTTTGGAAGGACCCATTTCATAGACAAGTGGTTCACACACTTAAACATGCATTAGAATCACCTGGAGGGAATGTTAAAACTCAGAAACTCCCACGCAGAATTTTTGATTTAGTAGGTTTGGGTGGAGCCTGAGAATTCACATTTCTAACAAGTTTTCAGGTGATGCTGATGCTGCTTATCTGGGGCCACAGTTTGAGAACCACTGACTTTGAGTTTCACTGCTCTTGTCAGCAGAATGAACAGATCTTTCTCACAGCATCATCAAGGCAACTGGTTTAATAGTTTACTTTTTTAAAAAGAATTAATTGACCTTGACTTGGACAACATTATAGGTGGGAAAATATTTGTATACTACATTGGAAACAAAACCTATAAATCTGTCTTTTATTTTGTCAACCGGATCCCAAGGTTGATTCCCCATCCATATCCAATTATATTGCACCATCTATAACATTCTAGTACCCTTTATATATGAATTAATACTCAGTAAGATCCTTCCTTTCATACAAAGACTAGTACAGGAAGTGCATATGTTTTCTTATTATGATGAACCAGTCAGAATTGGAATTTCTAATCTTGGTGTGCAGTAGCTTTCCTTTCTACATGAGATTTCCAGGATGATCTGAGTTCTTTTGTTACAAATATTTATACTTAGCAAGAACATAGAAAAACACTATCTGAAGCTCTGGTTTTGTCCAAATACAAGAGATATAGATTTCAAAAACATGAATTCTTCCCAATATTTAGAGCTTTATTCCACTTAAAAACCAACCACTCGTTAAAATAGCCTGGGTTGATGCTGGGGAAGGGACTAGGTCTTATCAATCTCCTTGACTGTCAGATGTCACTAACGGTAACATGATTAACAATAACTAATTAAATTACCTGGACTAATTAATTATAATTCTGATTTGGTTTTCAATAAGAAAGCCATTATATCTTCTACTTTATATATATTCTCCTCTCAAGTCACATAAATGTTTGTAAACACATTTCAACCCCAAAGTTGATTCCTCAAAGCATGATTGTGGACGAGTTATCTGTTTTAGAAATTGATTACAATGTGGCTTATTGTTTTGGAGTTATTGTACTTGGGCCGTTGTGAACATTCAATAAATGTGTAAAAATTAATAAACAGAAACTTCAATTAAATAGAGTTGAGAGACCAGAAGGGGGAGCTCTCAAACCTTGTGACAATAGCAGAGCCCAACAGGAAAAAGAAAGATTCTACTTCTTTCCTGGCAAGGACTCAGCCAAAGAAAAGCCATGGGCTCTTTTTTTACTACAGCCTGCCACCTTCCTTTTTCTCTCTAAAGAAAGAAGTTCCCTTCCCACTGGGGACTTGCACGTGGCTCACTATGGGTGCAGACACTGAATTGCAATTCTCTGCTGATCCTGAATAAACCCATCTTTGCTGGGAAATATTTGGCAGTCTATTTGTTAGCATAACTGAAAGTTATCCTTTTTTAAGAATAGGAGAGCAGTAAAAGGCAGGTTGGGTACACCTCAATGCACAATGTTGCGGATACAAAAATAAGAAATCCATTCTCCTCTCAAGGAACTCACAGGTTGATGCGAAAAACAGACCCAAGAACACATAAAGTCACTTCAGAGAGGAGATACCTCTACTAGCGGAATGGCCAATGGTTAAAAGGCTGAGCAGCTAACCATGACTGGGAGAGAAGGAAGACTTCGGAGAGGACATGACATTTAAACAGAGGTAAAATTCAAATGTGTTAGGCAGACAAGGAGGGAAAGTGTGTTTCTGACAGGAAGAACAGTGGTCCAGGGATGAACTGACACAGCATACACTCCAAGAACCCTCAGGGCCTTGACAAGGTTGGAGCACAGGGGAAGTGAAGGGACATTAGGGTAGAGAGGAGGCAGGGATCACTGTGAATAGTGTTAAGAGACCAGGCTCATACACTTAAGTTTTACCTTGAGGGAGGTGAGAAGCCAGTGGAGGACGTTATGCAGAAGAATGACCTACAGATGAGGGCCTGTCTGGCAGCAGGGAGGAGGAGAGATGGGAGAGTTGAGAGGATGAACATAGCGGTGCAGCTCCTCTGTTTATTCATACCCATCCTGTTTCAGAAGAGACTTCATGAGGGCAGTTAAGGGCTTATAAGTGTTCTGTGTTCGTGACCCAGCCCATCTCAGCTTCAAAATCATTAAAGATGTGAGGAGGGTGAAGAGCTAGAGGAGAAAGCGAAAAGGAGATGGGAGCTAAGAAGAGAAGGAGGAGGATAAATAGGTAATTAAGAAAAATCAGAGTGTGAAAGCCGACGAGCCAACAAGGACCCATGGCTCAGTGATATCAAGACCCTAATTCAGTGAGTCTGTGGTGCCCTTGGCCTCTCCCTCATGAGCCGAGATGGCCTCCATGCTTCTTATGGTGTATGCCCTCACACATCTCATTCAAAGGCTGGTGGTGAGGAAACGGGTGAAGGGCAGTTTCTTTCTCCTTCTGCATCTCTTGCCCCTATTCCTGGAGGAGAAATCCTTCCCAGAATCTCTAGGCTAACACACTGTTTGTTGTGATCACATGAACCGGATCACATGAACACATGAGCACTCCTGGCTTCTAAGTGTTCTGGGAAAGTGAACACTTATGATAGGGGACAAGCAAGGGGGAGGTGGTTGGGAATGGCTTTGGGTAGACACACGAGAACAAGGCTATCTTCTTATAAAGCACCTGGAAACGGGGATGAACATGATGGACCAGAGGCAAGAGAATACTGACAGGAATGCAATGTCTGTCTAATGCAGGAAAACTCTTCTAACAGCGGAGGTCATGAACTCAGATGTGAGTAATGTAAATAAGAGAAGGTGCTCAGTAGGAATTTCTCTATCTAAAGAGGTACTGAGGATCATCACTCTCCCCACCCCAGCACAAAATTTGAGCATCTAAGCCAAAGACCGGAAATCAAGATTTTTCTTTGCCAAAACAACAACTCTAGAAAAATAGACCTCAAGGTATTGGCATTTGAGGGCCCTCCAGTAAACAGCTGATTTCCTCCAGAACCCCTAAGGTAAAGTCTAAAAGCTTCAATACATCAAGGTACCAATTAGTATTTTATTACCTTGCTCTTAAATGTAGATAGCCAAGGATCAAAAGGAGTTTAAGGATGGCTACTAATACAAATGGGAAAAACAAAATAAATAGAAAAATGAATGAGAAAAAACCCCAAAAGACATAGGAAACAGAAGAAAAGTTTATACAATTAACATCCTTTGAGAGAAGAAAATATGTATTTCTGTCCTCTGAGTAAGAAGCAATTTTTAAAAATTAAATCTCAATAAAACTAATACTAAAATGAAAGATTGATAAACCTGACTACATGAAAACTAACACCAAAAATAAAGGAGACAAACTATAAAATGGGAGCAGGAATTATAATAAATATAGATCGTATTATAATAAATACTGACAATAGACCAGTAACCAAATTATATAAGAACTCCTATATTAAAAAGGAAAAGCCAATAGAAAAGCAAACAAAAGACATTCATGGGAAACCTGAAGGCAATAAAAATATGGAAAGCAATGTTAGAGAAATGCAAATCAAGACTACAGTGAAATACCATTTTTTACTCACTTAAGTGGCAATAATTAACAAGTCAGACAATATCAACTGTTAGGAGGATGTGAATCAATGGGAACACTTCAGCGCTGCTGATGACCATGTAATTTGGTACAACAACTTTGGAAAACAATTTGGCGCTACTATGTAAAGGTACATCTTTGAAGATCTCATGAGTCAGCAATTCCATCTCAAGGTATATAACTTATAGCTCCTCAACATAACAACTGGAGACAAGTAGAAGAATATTCAAAAGAGCAGAATCTGGGAACAATCCAAATAAGCTTTGTCTCACAATGGAATATCACACAGCAGTGCAAATGAATGAACTTCAGCCAAACAAAACAATATGGGCATTTAAAAACATAACGTTGAGTGAAAAAAAGCAAATTTCAGAATATTATGTGCAGTATTTTATTTGTATAAAGCTCAAAAAAAACCAAAACAATATACTGATTATGTTAAAATGTGATGAAACTGTTTTTATAAGCAATGGAATGATAAACACCAAATTCAAGAAATTGGTTTCATCTGGGGAGAAGTGATGTGATGGAGAGCCCCTATAGGTAGCTACAAGTTATTGGTAACTTCTGGTTCTTGAACTGAGTAGTATATACATGAATGTTCATACAATGTAATATAGTCTTTTATAACTTAGAGGCATTTTACATGTAATCTTTTGCTTGCTATAATTATTATACTTTATTAAATTGTAAAGCAAAAAAACTGAACATTCATGATGATTTCAAACGTGAAAATTAGATAAAATATAGTTATACTGTTCTCTCAATATTTTCTCACAAGTTTTGGATTTGGTTCTAGCAATAAAGCTGGGAGGCTTGGGTCAGATATCAATTTTAACAAATGTGTTGAGGAAGATGTCATGAGGCCAAGAGAGGCCAGGTGTCTCATTCAAGGTCATCTGTTTGGTAAGTGTTGGGTTAGGGTCTCTAATTTAAGGATTAATACTCTGAATTCTGTGCAGTTTCCAACAATCCAGATTCACACCAAAATGGGGTACTGGGAAAAGAGGTCAAAATACAGAAAACAGAACTGCTCTTCTGGGGAAAAGCTATCATCCTAAGAGGAAACTATCCACCAAGAAGGCAGAAAGGAGGGTGTGGGTTTCCAGAATGTTTCCATGACAACACATCTCATTGTCATAGGAGTGTTCAAATCACCATCAAAAACAAAAATAAGGATATTATCCATTTTCCTAAAAATCCGAGTAGGCTACTTAGGTTCACTACGCATTCATCTCCATGATAATCCTCACAACACATCCACAAGTAATGAACAGGGCAGATACAGCAGCTCACTCTCCACTTTACGAATGGAAAACAAAGCCTAAGAGAAGTGACTCACCCACTGGATGCCTCCTTAATATCTTCACTGCTGCCTGCATCTCCTGGTTCCTCAGGGTGTAGATCATGGGGTTGAGCATGGGGGTCATGACCCTGTGGCTGATGGACACAGCCTTGTCCACGGAGAAGGAGGTGAAGGGCCGGGCATAGAGGTAAATGTTTGGAACAGAGACCGTAGACACCACGACAATGTGGGTGGTGCAGATGGAAGCTGCCTTCCTCCTCACCTGCCCCGAGTGGGACCTCAGCATCACCAGGATGACTGAGGAGATCAGGAGAAAAAGGAACCTGATGACATCCAGCAACCCACTATTGCATGAGGAATTCTAAGACAGAAGTGTCAGTGCAGGCGAGTCTCGGTACCTGTGGAACATCACAGTAGAAATTACCTAGGACATTTGGGCCACAGAAAGACAGTGAGAGCATCAGAGCCCGTTGGTAAATGGAATGTATGAAGCCTCCCACACAGCTAGCCACCGCCAACCCCACACAGAGCTGAATGTTCATGATGGTGACATAGTGGAGGGGCCGGGAGATGGCAACAAGGTGGTCATAGGCCATCACTGAAATGAAGAAGACCATGGCACCTCCCAGAAAGTGAAAGAAGAAGACCTGAGCCATGCAGCCCTGGTAGTAGATGGTCTTCTTCTCAGTGAGGAAATTCACCAGTATCTTTGGGGAAGTGACTGGGGAATAGCAGAGGTCTATGACAGCCAGGTTTCAGAGTAGAAAATACATGGGTGTGTGGAGCCGGGAATCAGAGCTCACCATGATCATGATGAGGAGGTTTCCTATGACACTGGTGGTGTAGACAAACAGGAACACCAGAAACAAGAAAAGATGGAGCTCCTGAGTCTGTAGGAGTCCCAGGAAGACAAATTCCGACACCCATGTGAGGTTCCCTGATTCCGTGGTGTCTTCTGCATACACGTAAAGAACACAAACCACAGACAGAGATGCATTAGTTCTCAGAGACTCAAATTGATATGTCCAGGTCTAGATGATGGACATTGATAATATCATAATATCAGTTCTGATTAAATGGCCTTGTCTCTGGAGAGTTCACTAGTTGCTGCTGGAATATACATTCATGAGATATCTTAAAGCCATCCAGAAACACACGCACCCTGGCTTTCAAAGATTCAGTGTAATATAGTGATGGGAAGACTCTTGGGGTCCAACAGACCTGCAGTCAAATTTCTATTTCCTTGAGATTTGACCCTGAGGAAATTACTTCATCTCTCTGAATCTCAGTTTCCACATTTGTAAGGTGGGAATAAAAATGTTTTCTTACAAAAAAAAAATGGTCATGAAGAACCTAGGGGCAAGACAGGAATAAAGATGTAGAACTACTAGACAATGGACTTGAGGATACGGGGAGGGGGAAGGGTAAGCTGGGACAAAGTGAGAGAGTGGCATGGACATATATACACTACCAAACGTAAAATAGATAGCTAGTGGGAAGCAGCCGCATAGCACAGGGAGATCAGCTCGGTGCTTTGTGACCACCTAGAGGGGTGGGATAGGGAGGGTGGGATGGAGGGAGATGCAAGAGGGAAGAGATATGGGGACATATGTATATATATCACTGATTCACTTTGTTATAAAGCAGAAACTAACACACCATTGTAAAGCAATTATACTCCAATAAAGATGTTTAAAAAAATGTTTTCTTTATAGAATTGTCTAGAGGATTAAGTAAAATAACACATAAGTTTCCCAGAACAGTGTCTGGAATAATAAATGGTAATCACTCTCCTCCGTGTAGTCTCCTGCTCTAAAGACACCCTCCCTTCCTCGAATCTCTAATACATTTTTGTACCAATCATTTTTCATGCAAGAGTGAACACATCATAATGTCAATTAACTTTTCATGCGTCTATGTTTTTCCCTCCATAATTCAACTCTAAACTCCAGAGGTATAAATATGTATCTTATAATTTATTTCTACCCTGCAGTGCCCATCTTTGCTAACAGTCAATATTCAAAAAACATGTGGTGTTGACTGCTGGGTGGGTGAACAGCTATAGGGAGTGCCTCCCTCATTGATGTAGGTGGTCTCTTACTGGATCAGGTAATGGGATATATGGTGTGAGTGCTGAGACAAGAGAAGGGGGAGAGAGATTCTCTGGATTAAGAAATGAGTGAGGGCTATTGTATGAAGGGGGCTTGGAAGAGCTCTTCTGAAAGAAACAAGAATTTTAGAAGATGTGACTGAATACAAGGATAGAAGACAAAGGAAGATGTTGAAACAAGAGAAATAGAATAGACAAAGGAATAAAGAGGGCAGATTAAGAGAAAGGGAGAGGAAGGAAGGGGAATGGAGAGGTGGGGGGGGCGGGGAAGGGAATGGGAACAAAGGTGAAGGACACGGAGGGTGAGAGACAGAGGTGACAGGTGAGGGCTAAGTGGCCTCCACACCCCCCTTCCTTGCCTCACTCCCCCCCCACTTGCCTCCTGCAATCTATTGTCCATCAGAGGTCATTTTAATCGCATCCTTCTGCTTCCATCTGCTTCCACGCCAGGCCATCGTCTATACCACTGTCAGAGAGACCTTTCTAAACTCATATCTGATCGTCTTCCTCCCCATTATAATCTTTTAATGACTATCAAAGGCCCACAGCTTAAAACTCAAACTCTTAGAAGCTGCTTTGTGGGTTAATTCAGGGTTGAAACACACGCTTCCATACACGCACGCAACTCCTTCTCAGTATGTCATATCAAGCTCTATAATGTAGCCTCCATCTACCTTTCTAACCAGGAACTGACTCCTGTTCAAGGAATTCATAGCCTCTCACATATGTCATATGCCTGGTTATTTCTGGAGCTTTGGAAATGAATTCTGTTTCCTGAAATACCTTCTACTACCTTCTCAACCTAGAAGTCCTCAGATATCACCTTCTCTGTGACTCCTTCTCCATTTCTCCCATGCAGAATTAATCCCTCATTTCTCTGGGTTCCAATAACATTTTATAAGTACCTCTGATACAGCATTTATCATTTTTTTGGTTGTCCCTTTGAACGAGATTTTAAATTCAAAACGTAGTTGCCCTAGCACCTATAATAGCAGCTCTGATTTAGCAGTTGCTCAAAAAAAGTTTCCTAACCTAATGTGTTATTTAGTAGGTAATTATGTGATCTTTTTCAATGTGACCATGTGGAGAATTTTGTGATGTATTTCCTTATCTTTTGCTCTCAGTATCCTCCCTCTAAACCACAGGACCAAGTTTTCACTTGGTTGTGAAAAGCCTGGTTTTCCTCATGCAACTTGAGGAATCTGTTTTCAATACTTTGCTTCCCCTGCATTAATTTCTGAGGCTCTCCTCTCACTTCAGACTTACTACCATCAATCCTGTGTCACTTGTTTATTCTCTGCACTCTCCAGCAAGTGTTTCTTGATCCTTTTTACTTTATCTACAGGTGAGGAAACCCTGATCTCTCACCTTCCTTCAACAAGAATGGGAGAGAGCCTTCAGGTCTTCCATCTTCTTGGAAATCCTTTTCTGCAGCTTTAGCTTCCCAGCCACTGCCCATACATCACCTATACAACAATGGGTGTGACCCTTGGGGAAGAGGGTATATCCCTGGGGAGAACCTACTGGACTCGGCTCAGGAAGCAGGGCTGGGCTGATTACCACTGGGGGCAAGGAAGCAATAGGAGTTGTTAAAAAGTTTCAAAATGTCTCAAAAACACATAATCATTAAGAGTTATTCCTTGAGGGCCAAAAGGACCAAGGACAATACAATTTTATAGATTTGTAGAATGTAGGATTCTCAGGCCAAGATCCAAAAGGATGAAAGTCTCTTCAAAAGAAATAGACTCTCTGGGAGTTCTGGAAGAATGCATTTCTTAGATCAGTGATTCTTACCCTTGAGACAATCACCTGGAGAACTTGTTAAAGGACAAATTAGTGTGCCCCAGCCCCAGACTTTCAGCTGGTCAATGGTATGGCCAAGAATTTGCATTTGTAACAAGTTCTCAGAGGATACTGATGCCCCTGTTCTGGGGACCACACTTTGAGAACCACAGACTTGCTCCTCAGCACAGGGACTATTCTCTCTCTCCTGGAATCTTCCAGATAACTGGTTTGATTTGTTTCCTTCTTCTCCTTCTTCTCCTCCTTCCTCCCTTTCTCCTTTTCTTCTACTTTTTTTTTTTTTAAGTATTTGTTTATTTATTTATTTATTATTATGGCTGTGTTGGGTCTTTGCCTCTGTGCTAGGGCTTTCTCCAGTTGTGGCAAGCGGGGGCCACTCTTCATCGCAGTGCGCGGGCCTCTCACTATCGCGGCCTCTCGTTGCAGAGCACAGGCTCCAGACGCGCAGGCTCAGTAATTGCAGCTCACGGGCCCAGTCGCTCCGCGGCACGTGGGATCCTCCCAGACCAGGGCCCGAACCCGTGTCCCCTGCATTGGCAGGCAGACTCTCAACCACTGCGCCACCAGGGAAGCCCTCTTCTACTTTTAAGCCTAGTTGATTTTTACCTAGAGAAAGTCGTAGATGGGCAAATGTATACTACAAGGGAAACGTCCTGCCCTGTAAACCTTGTCCTTTATTTTCTCAGCCGAATCCCCAATATTGATTCACCACCAGTAGCCAAGTCTATTACATCATCTATAAAATGCAGCATTCTTTACCTGTGAACTCTTACTATCTCTAATACAAGGATTGGTACAGGAAACCCTTATATTTCTCATTATGATGAACAGATCAACACTGGAATTAATTGGCATTATAACCTTGATGTGCTGTAACAACTGTCTGATTTCTTAGACACAGCTCTCTGATCTACATAAGACTTCCAGGTTGGTCTGAATTATTTCAGAAATATTTACTCTTGGCAAAATAGAGTATCTGCCTGTGGCAGATAAGAGTACAATGTGCGGCTTCCCTGGTGGCGCAGTGATTGAGAGTCTGCCTGCCAATGCAGGGGACACGGGTTCGAGCCCTGGTCTGTGAGGATCCCATATGCCACGGAGTGGCTGGGCCCGTGAGCCACAATTACTGAGTCTGCGCGTCTGGGGCCTGTGCTCCGCAACAAGAGAGGCCGCGACAGTGAGAGGCCGGCGCACCGCGATGAAGAGTGGCCCCCGCTCGCCGCAACTAGAGAAAGCCCTCGCACAGAAACGAAGACCCAACACAGCCATAAATAAATAAATAAATAAAAATTTAAAAAAAAAAGAGTACAATGTGAAGCTCTTCCACATACAAGAGATGTAGATTTAAAAAGATACTTATTTAGAGCTTTAGTCCATTTAAAAATTGAGTCACTAAGGAAAAAAATAAAATAATAAAATTGCGTCACTTAGAAAAGTAGCCTTGATTGATTCTGGGGAAGGGGACAGGACTTGTCCATCTTTTTGACTACCATGTGGCTGATTTTAGTTTATGATTCTGATTTAGCTTTCAATAAGAGAAACCTGATATGTTCCAGTTTACATATTCCCCTGTCAGGGCACGTGTGATTCTGTAAATTGTTCACCAAACCTCATCTGTTCACTGCATCCACTAGTCAACGTAATAACTTCCAAAGCCCAGAATGGCTGGAATGGAGTAATTATGTTAAAGACCCAGTCATGTACAGAGCTGAGAAAATGATTTCTCTATAAGCCACATATCTAAGAAAATATATATTTGTCAGACTTAACTTCAAACTGCTAAATGGATGCAGGATACATTTAGAAGGAACTTCTTTTACATCCTCATTGAGGGAGCCCAGCATCACTGATGATTAATGATTCTCCCCTTGTGATGGTCAGTTTTACGTGTCAACTTGACTAGTCTATAATTCTCAGTTATTCAAACATGAATCTAGGTGTTGCTGTGTAGATATTTTGTAGATGTGATTGATTCTATAATCAGTTGATTTTATTTTTTAATAATCAGTTGATTTTAAGTAAAGGAGATTATCCTAGCTAATCTCCTGATGGAGATTGGATGTGCCTGATTCAGTAAATTAAAAGGTCTTGAAGAAAGTGAAATTCTGGACTGCAGCTTCATGCCTAAGAGTTCCAGCCTGCCCTTCCTGTTGGCCTGCCATACAGATGTTTTACTTGCCTAGCCAGTCTCACAATCATGTAAGCCAATAACAATACCTTGCGATAAATCTCTCTCTCTCCCTCTCTCCAGATATATATATGTGCAAAATTTGCCACCCCAAAATGTCTCTTTGTTTCTTTGGCATGTGGATTATTTTGAGCTGATAACAACCAAGGCCCAAAAAGACTCAGGAAGAAACTTTGACCTTATCCTTTAGCTACAAAAAGAATTTAGATAGAGGACCTGTTCCCAGAATGGAGCTATCACCAGAGACACCTGCAAAGAATGTGGGCTAGGTGTGTGTGTGTGAGCGGGGGGGACATGGCCTAGAGATCTGTGTCCCATTGTCTCTACATGGCCCAGCAAGTATTAATTTACCAAAAACATTTGCTTTTCCATCTCCATGTCAATTTTCTTTCTCTTTTGGATGTCCACACCCCTACCTCCAATACCTTCTCTTGTCTTTAGCTGAAGATGGTATTTAAGGTGAAGGTTTCAGCCATTTTGGTGAGTTATTCAGTTTGCCTGAGTCTCTCTCACACATGTATGTTCTCAAACTTTGTTTGATTCTCTCCTGTTAATGTCTCAGGTCAATTTCATTCTAAGACCAACCAGAAGAACTTAGAATTGTAGAGGAAAATTTCTTCCTTCCAAACATTTCCATATCATATTGGTCCTGTTTCTCTGGTGGAACACTGACTGATACACCATTTTTAATGTATCATATATGAAGTAAATTTCTTAGGCAAGGAGTATTGAGGTCTTTCTCTCCTTACACTTAAATCATCCTGGAGCTTGATTATAAGTGCACGCAGAATGGCAAGATCAAGCGATTAATGATGCTGAGGAGAAGTGAAGTAATCTCTGGACCAAAATTAATCTGCTGTCACTGGAATGATATACAGCCTTCCCTCAACAACTTCTAAAAGAGCTGTTTTCACTGATCATATAAATAAAATGACTGGAGACCATTACTTAACATGATTGTTCAGATTCTAAGGAATCAGATGCCTAACTATCTTGGCTTAATTTTAAAATATTGATGGCAAGTTACAAAAAAAAAAAAGATAAATGGAAATGTGTGAAGGAACTAACATTAATTGAACACCTACTATGTGCCAAGTGTAGCTAAAGATGTTGAGGTTCAAAGATATCTAAAAGGAGCACAACCAAGAGGAGGAAGAGCCGGGATCTGAGTCCCACAGCTTCAAAGCCTATTATTATCCCACCATACTAGTCAAGACAGCATGGATATAGCTGTATTCATTGAGGCTTCTGTTGAGGAAGATCAGGTCCGTTGTTCTGTCAGAAGATCCTAGAATATCAGTTTGGGAAGATGGCCTGGACTGTTCGTCTGGGGCTGTTTAGTATCTCTAAATAAAATCCTTCTGATTGTTCTGTAAGGATTTAGATATCGGAGTTCTGCATGAGGATGGAGAAGAGCACTAGGAGTGGGACTTGCCCTCTGGCCTGGATATGCACCCTCTAGTTCACCTTAGTCTTAACTGGGCTCACTTAACTTATTCATGCTCACTGTCAGCTTCTCTAGGCTTTTGATTTTATGACCCTGTCTATGACAAACTTTGCTCATTGTCAACCAAGATTTCTGACTCAGGCCAATCATGTCTCTACAATCCTGCTACCATGGGCTTATACCTATGTGGCAGACACTGTCAATTGCCATTTCCAACCTCCTTCTTTCTGGCTGATACAGCCAGCCATGGACTTTCCATCCTCCTTTGCAGAGAGGGGTGAATATATGACCCAGTTTCTGGCCAATGAGTCATAAGGAAATTCTGCTGCAATGGTTCTAGAAAAATTTTTCTCCCCTGGTTAAAAAAAAAGCACATGAATACCTCTCCTCTTCCTTCTTGCTGAATTATTTGGATATAAAGATATGATGACTGGAGCATTGGCAGCCATATTGCCATCATGAGGGGAAAGACAAGGAATTATAGAGCAGCCAACCCAGAGCCCTAAAATGTTGGAGCTGCTGAATTAACCAACTCTGGAATTGCCTATCCTCTAGTCTTTTTAAGTGAGATAATTTCCTCATTCTTTAAGCCACTGTGATTTGGTTATGCTGCTACTTGCAACCAAAAGCATCCTTATGGATATATATTTCAAAGAGGACCATCATTGTTTTCTAAAGAGCTCACATCCCCTGTGCAGCTGTGTGTCATATGGTGAGCATCACATTTTAAGAGGATGTTGTCATTTGAGGGCAAATACAGAGGAGATGGCAAGGATGGTGGAATCAGGAAATTTGTCACAATGGGAACAATTGAAGGAATACAGATGCTGCATCTGGAAAGAGCTCAATTAGAGGATGAGAAAAATATCAGATATTTAAAGGACTTTGGTGTGAAAGGGGAAAACACTTTTGTGAGGGACACTCAGATCAAACATGACACAGTTCATTTTCTCTCCCCTCATCTCCAAAGACCCACCATGAATGGGGAGAAATGTGTGAAATGGGGCAGGGAGGTACAGGTGGAGAAAGGATAAACTCAGAGCTGCCATGATGGCTTGAAGAGCCTATAACATTTATTTCTTGGATGGGATGGTTGCTGGGAGGGAAGAGGAAACAAAAGAGCTTTTGTGTTATCTTCTTAACTTTGGAGCAACATTATACATTAACCAAGACTTTTATAAAGTGAAGCATACTCCAAAGGAGATGTAAACAAATATAAGTTCTACAGAGAAAAATTAAAAGTACATCTGAACTTGCCAGGGAAAGAAAAGGGTGCAAGAAAATGTAGAAATGCTTCTCTGAACAAGATACTGTACTATGTACTGAGAGGATTTTTAAATGAATAAAGCACAGCCCCCGCCCTCAAGCAGCCCTCATTCCAGGGCAGGAAGACAAAGAGAAAGGCAGAAACCCATGAGGTGGCAGCCTTGGACTGAACCCATACCTCATATCTGGACCACTAATAGACATGGCCCTGCCCTCTGGCCTTGGTTCCCCAACCATACTACAGCATCTTCTTCTCAGCCACATCCTCTATCCAGATTATCCAAGGAGTATTTGGTAGAATTCAGATTATCCAAGGAGTATTTGGTAGAAGAGGAACAAGTCCAAAAGGCAAATACCCTTATGGGAAATATTTAAACAATGTTACAAGTGAGACCACTTCCAAAATACCACAGTGGGGATGAGGTAGAGAGGCAGGGAGCAGAACAAATGTGATTGTTTCAGAGTTGAGATGAAAGTGTTGAGCATTCATCACAGATATTCATCCATAGATGAGGAACTCTCTAAGTTTCCCCTTGTGATTGTGGGAGACCCTGAGTTTCAAATCCCACCCATATCTCCTGCCTCGAAACTTGGAGTCAGAGGAACAATCTCATGGCCAAGCTATGCCCCTTCCTTGCTGTTCATCATTGAGCAGGTCACTTCTCTCTGAGTTTTCTCATTTGTAAAACTGTTTACTCTAATAAGAACATATCCACTGTCAGTTTTGTGAGAATGAGATAAAGGTGCAAAAGTGCCTAACACAATACCTGCCACAGGAGTAGGTCCATAGAAATATTAGTTTAATCTCAACTGCTACACTCCATAAAGACTTTCCTCCACTTCTCACATGGGAAAACCAAAGTTCTGAGAGAAGACTTGCCATTTGAAGTCAACCTATTTTAAGTTCACTCCCTGCTGAAAATCACTGGGCGCTTACCTAATCTCTTCATGGCCGCCTGCATCTCCTGGTTCCTCAGGGTGTAGATGATGGGGTTGAGCATGGGGGTCAAGACCGTGTAGCTGACGGACACTGCCTTGTACATGGGGAAGGAGGAGAATGGCCGGGTGTAGATATAGATACCAGGAATGAAGCTCATAGACATGACAATGATGTGGGTGGTGCAGGTGGAAGCTGCCTTCCTCCTCGCCTGCCCTGAGTGGGACCTCAGCGTCACCAGGATGAGAGTGTAAGAGGTCAGAAGGAGCAGGAACCAGATGAGGACCAGCACCCCACTGTTGGAGATCATAAGGAACTCCAGGAGGGAGGTGTCCGTGCAGGCAAGTCTTAGCACTTGTGGAACGTCACAGTAGAAGCTATCCAGGATGTTGGGGCCACAAAAAGGCAATGGGAGCATCAGAACCAGCTGGACAACAGAGTGGACAAAGCCCCCTACCCAGGCAGCCACCACCAGCCCCACACACATTCGAGTGTTCATGATGATGGCATAATGGAGGGGCCGGGAGATGGCTATGTAGCGGTCATAAGCCATCACTGAGAGAAGGAAGACAGTCCCACCTCCCAAGAGGTGAAAAAAGAAGATCTGGGCCATGCAGCCCTGGTAGGAGATGGTCTTGGTCTCATGAAAGAAGTCCACCAGCATCTTTGGGGCAGTGACTGTGGAATAGCAGAGATCTATGACAGCCAGGTTTTGGAGCAGAAAATACATGGGTGTCTGAAGCCGGGGATCAGAGGTCACCGTGACCATGACGAGGAGGTTTGCCATGACAGTGGTGGTGTAGACAAACAGGAACACCAGAAACAAGAAAAGATAGAGCGCCTGAGTCTGTGAGAGCCCCAGGAAGACAAATTCTGATACCCATGTGAGGTTCCCTGATTCCATGGTGTCTTCTCTATACACCTAAAGAAAACACACCATAGACAGAGATGCATGAAGTTACTATGTGCCCTTCTAGTGCTCAGTGCCTCAAAGCAATTGTCCAAGTCCAGATGATGGACATCCTCATGTGCAGATCATAATACCAGGTGCTGATTAAATGGCCTTGTCTTTGGAGATTTCACTAGTCAGTGCTGGAATACACATTCAAGCGATATCTTAAAGCCATCCAGAGACACATAGAGCCTACCTTTCAATGATTCAGTGTAATATAGTGATGGGGAGACAACTTAGAATCCAACAAACGAGAGTCAAATTTCAGAGCTTCTATTTCCTTGAATTTGACCTTGAGTAAGTTACTTAATCTGGGTCTTAGTTTCCACATCTCTAAGAAGAATGTTTCCTTTATAGAAATTGCCTAGGGAATTAAATAACACGTAAGGTTCCTAGAACAGTGTCTGGAATAATAAATGGTAATCACTCTCCTCTGTGTAGTCTCCTGCTCTAAAGATACCCTCCCTTTTCCAGTCTCTAATACTTTTTTGTACCAATCATTTTTCATGCAACAATGAACACATCATAACGTTAATGAACTTTTCATGGTTCATTAACATTTCTAGGTTTTCCCTCCGTAATTCAACTCTAAGTTCCCAGAGATATAAATATGTATCTTATAATTTATTTCTGCCCTGCAGTGCTCATCTTTGCTGACAGTCAATACTCAAAAACACGTGGTGTTGACTGCTGTGTGGGTGAACAGCTATAGGGAGTGCCTCCCTCATTGATGTAGGTGGTCTCTTACTGGATGAGGTAATGGGATATATGGTGTGAGTGCTGAGACAAGAGAAGGGGGAGAGAGATTCTCTGGATTAAGAAATGAGTGAGGGCTATTGTATGAAGGGGACTGGAAGAGCTCTTCTGAAAGAAACAAGAATTTTAGAAGATGTTACTGAATACAAGGATAGAAGACAAAGGAAGATGTTGAAACAAAAGAAATAGAATAGACAAAGGAATAAAGAGGGCAGATTAAGAGAAAGGGGGAGGAAGGAAGGGGAATGGAGAGGTGGGGTGGGCGGGGAAGGGAATGGGAAC
The DNA here is from genome assembly GCF_009873245.2 of Balaenoptera musculus. Lineage (NCBI taxonomy): Eukaryota > Metazoa > Chordata > Mammalia > Artiodactyla > Balaenopteridae > Balaenoptera > Balaenoptera musculus. Next base: position 33,913,847 of record NC_045804.1, on the reverse strand, counting down.
AAAGGTGAAGAAGGACACAGAGGGTGAGAGACAGAGGTGACAGGTGAGGGTTAAGTGGCCCCCACACTCCCCTGCTTTGTCTCACTCCCCCCCCCACCTGCCTCCTGCAATCTATTGTCCATCAGAGGTCATTTTAATCGCATCCTTCTGCTTCCATCTGCTTCCACGCCAGTCCATCTTCTATACCACTGTCAGAGAGACCTTTCTAAACTCATATCTGATCGTCTTCCTCCCTCATTATGATCTTTTAATGACTATCAAGGGCCCACAGCTTAAAACTCAAACTCTTAGAAGCTGCCTAACATGCTTTGTAGATTAATTCAGGGTTGAAAAACATACTTCCATATGTGCAACCCCCTCTCAGTATGTCATACTGAACTGTAAAATGTAGACTCCATCTACCTTTCTAATCAGTATCCCTGTTATCCAGGAACTGATTGCTGTTCAAGGAATTCATAACCTCTCACATATGCCATATGCTTGGTTATTTCTGTAGCTTTGGGAATGAATTCTGTTTCCTGAAATACCTTCTACTACCTTCTCAACCTAGAAGTCCTCAGATACCACCTTCTCTGTGACTCCTTCTCCATTTCTCCTACGCAGAATTAATCCCTTATTTCTCTGGGTTCCAATAATGTTTTTATAAGTACCTCTGTTATAGTATTTATCATTTTTTTCTATTGTCCCTTTTAACTAGATTTTCAATTCAACGACTTAGTAGCCCCAGCACCTATAGTAAGTCTGATTTAGCAGTTGCTCAAAAAATGCTTGTGAACATAATGTATTAATAGGTAATTATGTGATCCATGTGGAGAATTTTGTGTTGTATTCCCTTATCCTTTACTCTTAGCGTCCTCCCTCTAAATCACAGAACCAAGCTTTCACTTGGTTGTAAAAAGACTGGTTTTGCACATGCAACTTGAGGAATCTGTTTTCAACACCTCGTTTTCCATGCATTACTTTCTGAGGCTCTCCTCACACGTAAGAATTACTACTATCAAGCCTATGTCACTTGTTTATTATCTCCACGTCCAGCAAGTGTTTCTGGATGCCTCTTACAGCTGCTCTATCTATAGGTGAGGAAACCCTGGTCTCTCACCTTTCTTCAGCCCAGAATGGGAGAGAGCCTTCAGGTCTTCCATCTTCTTGGAAATCCTTTTCTGCAGCTTTAGCTTCCCAGCCACTGCCCATACATCACCTATACAACAATGGGTGTGACCCTTGGGGAAGAGGGTATATCCCTGGGGAGAACTTACTGGACTCAGCTCAGGAAGCAGGGCTGGGTTGATTACCACTGGGGGCAAAGGAGCAATGGGAGTTGTTAAAAAGTTTCAAAATGTCTCAACAACACATAATTATTAACAGTTATTCCTTGGGGGCCAAAAGGACCAAGGACAATATAATTTTATAGATTTGTAGAATGTAGAATTCTCAGGCCAACATCTAAAAGGACAAGAGTCTCTTCAAAAGAAACAGACTCTCTGGGAGTTTTGGAAGAACCCATTTCTTAGACCAGTGATTCTTACCCTTGAGACAATCACCTGGAGAACTTGTTAAAAGACAAATTAGTGTGCCCCAACCCCAGCCTTTCTCATTCAGTTGGTCAATGGTAAGGCCAAGAATTTGCATTTGTAACAAGTTCTCAGATGATACTGATGCCCCTGTTCTGGGGACCACACTTTGAGCATCACGGACTTGCTCCTCAGCACAGGGACTATTCTCTCTCTCCTGGAATCGTCCAGATAACTGGCTTGATTTCTTTCCTTCTTCTTCTCCTCCTTCTTCTCTTTGTCCTTTCTTCTACTTTTAAGCCTAATTGATCTTCACTTTGGAAAATTCATAGGTGGGAAAATGTTTGTAGACTACAGTGGAAACTTACTGCCCTGTAAACCGTGTCCTTTATTTTGCCAACCAAAGTCCCAATATTGATTAACCACCTGTCCCAAGTCTACTACATCATCTATAAAATGCCAACATTCTTTACATGTGAATTCTTATCACCTCTAACACAAGGATTGGTACAGGAAACCCATATATATCCCATTACGAGGAATTGCTCAAAACTGGAATTAATTGGCATTGTAACCTTGATGTGCTGTAAAAACTGTCTGACTTCTTACACAGAGCTCTCTGATCTGCATAGGATTTCCAGATTGGTCTGAATTCTTTCATTGCAAATGTTTATACTTGGCAAAATAAAGTATCTGCCTGTGGCAGATAAGAATATAATGTGAAGCTCTTCCACATACAAGAGATATAGATTTTTTTAAGTTATTTTTTAAAAATTGACTTATAGTTGCTGTACTATATTATATAAGTTACAGGTGTACAATATACTGACTGACAATTTTTAAAGGTTATACTCCATTTACAGTTATTATAAAAAATTGGCTATATTCCCTGTGTTGTACAATATATCCTTGTAGTTTATTTTATTTCATTTTTTTATTGGAGTACAATTGCTTTACAATGTTGTGTTAGTTTCTGCTGTACAATGAAATGAATCAGCTATATGTATACATATATCCCTTCCCTCTTGGACCTCCCTCCCACCCAATCCCTCATCCCACCCATCTAGATCATCACAGAGCCCCAAGCTGAGCTTCCTATGCTTTGTAACAGTTTCTCACTAGCTATCTATTTTACACATGGTAGTGTATATATGTCAATCCTAATCTCCCAATTCGTCCCACCTTCCCCTTCCCCCACTGTGTCCACATATCCATTCTCTACGTCTGTGACTCTATTCCTGCCCTGGAAATAGGTTCATCTGTACCATTTTTCTAGATTCCGTATGTATGCATTAATATACGGTATTTGTTTTTCTCTTTCTGACTTACTTCACTCTGTATGACAGACTCGAAGTCCATCCACATCTCTGCAAATGACCCAATTTCATTCCTTTTTATGGCTGGGTCATATTCCATTGTATATATGTACCACATCTTCTTTATCCATTCCTCTGTCGTTGGACATTTAGGTTGTTTCCATGTCCTGGCTATTGTAAACAGTGCTGCAGTGGACATTGGGGTACAGTCCTTTTGAATTATGGTTTTCTCAGGGTATATATCCGGTAGTGGGATTGCTGGGTCATATGGTAGTTCTATTTTTCGTTTTTTAAGAACCTAAAAATACTGTTCTCCACATGGCTATATCAATTCACATTCCCACCAACAGTGCAAGAGGGCTCCCTTTTCTCCACACCCTCTCCAGCATTTATTGTTTGTAGATATTTTGATGATGGCCATTCTTTTTTTTTTTTAAGTTAGCTTCCCATTCTTTTTTTTTTATAGCAATCTTTTATTTATTTATTTATTTATTTTTATATTTATTTTTGGCTGTGTTGGGTCTTCGTTTCTGTGCGAGGGCTTTCTCTAGTTGTGGCAAGCGGGGGCCACTCTTCATCGCAGTGTGCGGGCCTCTTCACTATCGCGGCCTCTCTTGTTGCGGAGCACAGGCTCCAGACGCGCAGGCTCAGTAGTTGTGGCTCACGGGCCTAGTTGCTCCGTGGCATGTGGGATCTTCCCAGACCAGGGCTCGAACCCATGTCCCCTGCATTAGCAGGCAGATTCTCAACCACTGCACCACCAGGGAAGCCCAATGATGGCCATTCTGACCACTGTGAGGTGACACCTCATTGTAGTAGTTTTTAATTGCATTTCTCTAATAATTAGTGATGTTGAGCATCTTTTCATGAGCTTCTTGGCCATCTGTATGTCTTCTATGGAGAGATGTCTATTTAGGTCTTCTGCCCATTTTTTTTTTATAAATGTATTTAGTTATATTTAGTTATACTTTCCCCCCTTGGTGTCCATACATTTGTTCTCTACATCTGAGTCTCAATTTCTGCCCTGCAAACCGGTTCATCTGTACCATTTTTCTAGGTTCCACATATATGTGTTAATATACAATATTTGTTTTTCTCTTTCTGACTTACTTCACTCTGTATGACAGTCTCTAGACTCATCCACGTCTCTACAAATGACCCAATTACGTTCCTTTTTATGGCTAAGTAATATTCCATTGTATATATGTACCACATCTTCTGTATCCATTCGTCTGTCGATGGGCATTTAGGTTGCTTCTATGACCTGGCTATTGTAAATAGTGCTGCAATGAACATTGGTTTGCATGTGTCTTTTTGAATTATGATTTTCTCAGGGTATATGCTCAGTAGTGGGATTGCTGGGTCATATGGTAATTCGATTTTTAGTTTTTTAAGGAACCTCCATACTGTTCTCCATAGTGGCTGTATCAATTTACATTCCCACCAACAGTGCAAGAGGGTTCCCTTTTCTCCACACCCTCTCCAGCATTTGTTGTTTGTAGATTTTCTGATGATGCCCATTCTAACCTCATGGGTGTGAGGTGATACCTCATTGTAGTTTTGATTTGCATTTCTCTAATAATTAGTGATGCTGAGGAGCTTTTCATGTGCTTCTTGGCCATCTGTATGCTTTCTTTGGAGAAATGTCTATTTAGGTCTTCTGCCCATTTTTTGATTGGGATGTTTGTTTTTTTAATATTGAGCTGTTTATATATTTTGGAGATTAATCCTTTGTCCGTTAATTCGTTTGCAAATATTTTCTCCCATTCTTAGGGTTGTCTTTTCATCTTGTTTGTAGTTTCCTTTACTGTGCAAAAGCTTTTAAGTTTCATTAGGTCCCATTTGTTTATTTTTGTTTTTATTTCCATTACTCTAGGAGGTGGATCAAAGAAGATCTTGCTGTGATTTATGTCAAAGAGTGTTCTTCCTATGTTTTCCTCTAACAGTTTTATAGTGTCCAGTCTTACATTTAGGTCTCTAATCCATTTTGAGTTTATTTTTGTGTATGGTGTTAGGGTGTGTTCTAATTTCATTCTTTTACATGTAGCTGTCCAGCTTTCCCAGCAACACTCATGGAAGAGACTGTCTTTTCTCCATTGTATATCCTTGCCTCCTTTGTCATAGATTAGTTGACCATAGGTGCATGGGTTTATCTCTGGGCTTTCTATCCTGTTCCATTGATCTATATTTCTGTTTTTGTGCCAGTACCATACTGTCTTGATTACTGTAGCTTTGTAGTGTAGTTTGAAGTTGGGGCGTCTGATTCCTCCAGCTCCGTTTTTTTCCCTCAATGCTGCTTTGGCTATTCAGGGTCTTTTGTGTCTCCATACAAATTTTAGGATTTTTTGTTCTAGTTCTGTAAAAAATGCCATTGGTAGTTTGATAGGGATTGCATTGAATCTGTAGGTTGCTTTGGATAGTATAACCATTTTCACAATATTGATTCTTCCAATCCAAGAACATGGTATATCTCTCCATCTGTTTGTATCATCTTTAATTTCTTTCATCAGTGTCTTATAGTTTTAAGCATACAGGTCTTTTGTCTCCTTAGGTAGGTTTATTCCTAGGTATTTTATTCTTTTTGTTGCAATGGTAGATGGGATTGTTTCCTTAATTTTGCTTTCTGATCTTTGTTGTTAGTGTATAGTAATGCAAGAGATTTCTGTGCATTAATTTTGTATCCTGCAACTTTACCAAATTCATTGATAAGTTCTAGTAGTTTTCTGGTGGCATCTTTAGGATTTTGTATGTATAGTATCATGTCATCTGTGAACAGTGACAGTTTTACTTCTTCTTTTCCAATTTGCATTCCTTTTATTTCTTTTTATTCTCTGAAAAGAAGTCTTAGACATGGCTAGGACTTCCAAAACTATGTTGAATGAGAGTGGCGAGAGTGGACATCCCTGTATTGTTCCTGATCTTAGAGGAAATGTTTTCAGTTTTTCACCATTTCACCATTGCTGTGGGTTTGTTGTATATGGCCTTTATTATGTCGAGATAGGTTCCCTCTATGCCCATTTTCTGGAGAGCTTTTATCACAAATGGGTGTTAACTTTTGTCAAAAGCTTTTTCTGCATCTTTTGAGATGATCATATGGTTTTTATTCTTTAATTTGTTAATAGGGTGTATCACATTGATTGTTTTGCATATGCTGAAAAATCCTTGCATTCCTGGGATAAATCCCACTTGATCATGGTGTATGATCCTTTTAATGTTTTGTTGGATTCTGTTTGCTAGTATTTTGTTGAGGATCTTTGCATCCATGTTCATCAGTGATATTGGTCTGTAATTTTCTTTTTTTGTGATATCTTTGTCTGGTTTTGGTATCAGGGTGATGGTGGCCTTGTAGAATAAATTTAGCAGTGTTCCTCCCTCTGCAATTTTTTGGAAGAGGTTGAGAAGGATAGCTGTTAGCTCTTCTCTAAATGTTTGATAGAATTCACCTGTGAAGTCATCTGGTCCTGGGCTTTTGTTTGTTGGAAGATTTTTAATTACAGTTTCAATTTCATTACTTGTGACTTGTCTGTTTATATTTTCTAATTCTTCCTGGTTCAATTTTGGAAAATTGTACCTTTCCAAGAATTTGTCCATTTCTCTGAGGTTGTCCATTTTATTGGCATGTAGTTGCTTTTGGTAGTCTCTTATGATCCTTTATATTTCTGCAGCGTCAGTTGTAATTTCTCCTTTTTCATTTCTAATTTTATTGATTTGAGTTCTCTCCCTTCTTTTCTTGGAATCTGGCTAAATGTTTATCAATTTTGTTTATCTTCTCAAATAACCAAGTTTTAGTTTTACTGATCTTTGCTATTGTTTCCTTTATTTCTATTTCATTTATTTCTGCTCTGACCTTTATGATTTCTTTCCTTCTACTGAGTTTGGGTTTTCTTTGTTCTTCTTTCTCTAGTTGCTTTAGGTGTGAGTTTAGATTGTTTATTTGAGATTTTTCTTGTTTCTTGAAGTGACATTGAATTGCTATGAACTTCCCTTTTAGAACTGATTTTGCTGCATCCCATAGGTTTTGGGTCGTCATGTTTTTGTTGTCATTTGTTTCTGGGTATTTTTTTATTTCCTCCCTGATATCGTCAGTGATCTGGTTATTTAGCAGTGCACTGTTTAGCCTCCCGTGTTTGTGTTTTTACAGGTTTTTTCCTGTAATTGATTTCTAATCTCATAGCATGGTCAGAAAAGATGCTTGATATGATTTCAATTTTCTTAAATTTTCCGGGGGTTGCTTTGTGACCCAAGGTGTGATCTATCCTGGAGAATATTTCATGTGCACTTGAGAAGGAAGTGTATTCAGATGCTTTCAGGTGAAATGTTTTATAAGTATCCAGTAAATCCATCTGGTCTATTGTGTCATGTAAAGCTTGTGTTTCCTGGGACTTCCCTGGTGGTGCAGTGGTTAGGAATCCACCTGCCAATGCAGGGGACATGGGTTTCAGCCCTGGTCTGGGAAGATCCCACATGCTACAGAGCAACTAAACCCATGTGCCACAGCTAATGAGCCTGCACTCTAAAGCCTGTGAGCCACAATCACTGAGCCCACTTACCACAACTACTGAAGCCTGCAGGCCTAGAGCTCATGCTCTGCAACAAGAGAAGCCACAGCAATGAGATGCCCACGCACCACAACAAAGTGTAGGCCCCGCTCGCTGCAACTAGAGAAAGCCCGTGTGCAGCAACAAAGACCCAAAGTAGCCAAAAATAAATTAATTAATTAAAAAGCCTGTGTTTCCTTATTTATTTCTGTCTGGATGATCTGTCCATTGGTGTAAGTGGGGAGTTAAAGTCCCCCACTATTATTTTGCTATGGTCAATTTCCCCTTTTATGGGTGTCAGCATTTGCCTTATGGATTGAGGTGCTCGTATGTTGGGTGCATAAATATTTACAATTGTTCAATCTCTTCCTGGAATGGATCCCTTGATCATTATGTAGTGTCCTTCCTTATCTCTGTAAGAGTCTTTATTTATTTATTTATTTATTTATTTATTTATTTATTTATTTATTTATTTATTTATTTTTGGCTGTGTTGGGTCTTTGCTGTTGCATGCCGTCTTTCTCTAGTTGCGGTGAGTGGGGGCTACTCTTCGTTGCAGTGTGCAGGCTTCTCTTGTTGTCGAGCATGGGCTCTAGGTGTGCGGGCTTCAGTAGTTATGGCACATGGGCTCAGCAGTTTTGGCTCACAGGCTCTACAGCACAGGCTCAGTAGTTGTGGCACACAAGCTTAGTTGCTCCGCAGCATGTTAGATCTTCCCAGACCAGGGATCAAACCCATGTCTCCTGCATTGGCAGGCAGATTCTCAGCCTCTGCACCACCAGGGAAGTCCAACAGTCTTTATTTTAAAGTCTATTTTATCTGATATGAGTATTGCTACTCCAGCTTCCTTTTGATTTCCGTTTGCATGGAATATCTTTTTCCATACCCTCGCTTTCAGTCTGTATGTTTCCCTAGGTCTGAAGCGGGTCTCTTGTAGACAGCATATATACAGGTCTTGTTTTTGTATCCATTCAGCCAGTCTGTGTCTTTTGGTTGGAGCATTTAATGCATTTACATTTAAGGTAATTATAGACATGTATGTTCCTATTACCATTTTCTTAATTGCTCTGGGTTTGTTTTTGTGGGTCTTTTTCTTCTCTTGTGTTTCCTGCCTAGAGATGTTCCTTCAGCATTTGTTGAAGAGCTGGTTTGGTGGTGCTGAATTCTCTTACCTTTTGCTTGTCTGTAAAGTTTTTGATTTCTCTGTTGAATCTGAATGAGATCCTTGCTGGCTAGAGTAATCTTGGTTGAAGTTTTTTCCCATTCATCACTTTAAATACATCCTGCCACCCTCTTCTGGCCTGCAGAATTTCTACTGATAAATCAGCTGATAACCTTGTAGAGATTCCTTTGTATGTTATTTGTTGCTTTTCCCTTGCTGCTTTTAATATGTTTTCTTTGAATTTAATTTTTGTTAGTTTGATTAATATGTGTTTTGGTGTGTCTCTCCTGTGGTTTATCCTGTATGGGACTCTGCACTTCCTGGACTTGGGTGGCTATTTCCTTTCCCATGTTAGGGAAGTTTTCAACTATAATCTCTTCAAATATTTTCTCAGACCCTTTCTTTTTCTCTTCTTCTTCTTCCTATAATTCTAATGTTGTTGCATTTAGTGCTGTCCCAGATGTCCCTGAGACTGTCCTCAATTCTTTTCATTCTTTTTTTTTTATTCTGCTCCTTGACAGTTATTTCCACCTTTCTATCTTCCAGCTCACTTATTCATTCTTCTGCCTCAGTTATTCTGCTATTGATTCCTTCTAGCGTATTTGTCATTTTAGTTTTTGTGTTGTTCATCTCTGTTGTTTGTTCTTTAGTTCTTCTAGATCTTTGTTAACATTTCTTGTATTTTCTCAATCTGTGCCTCTATTCTAGTTCCGAGATTTTGAATCATCTTTACTATCATTACTCTGAATTCTTTTTCAGGTAGGTTGCCTATTTCATCTTCATTTATTTGGTCTTGTAGGTTTTTACCCTGTTCCTTCGTCTGTAACATATTTTTTGTCATCTCATTTTTTTTGATGTGTGGAACTGTGTTCCTGTCTTACTGGTTGTTTGGCCTGAGGCTTCCAGCACTGGAGTTTGCAGGCAGTTGGGTAGAGCCGGGTCTTGGTGCCAAGATGAGGACCTCTGGGAGACCTCACTCCAATTAATATTCCCTGGGGTCTGAGGCATTCTGTTAGTCCAGTGATTTGGACTTGGTGTTCCCACCACATGAGCTCAGGCCCAACCCCCTGCTTGTGAACCAAGATCCTGCAAGCCACAAGGCATGGCAAAAAAAAAAAAAAAAAAAAAAAAAAAGGAGCAGACAATAACAAAGAATAAAAAATAATATTAGAAAACTAACAAATATATTAGAAAAAAATAAAAATATAAATGAAACAACAACTGGAAGGGAAAACAGAGCTACAATAGCAAAAAAAAAGGCCAGAAAAAGGCCTTGGCTGTGTGGGACCGTGGCTTAGGCAGTGATGGAGTCTAGGCTCAGGACCCACAGGGCTGGAAAAGGCTCTGGAGGGCTGGCGGAGTGAGGCTTAGGCTTAGCCGGCCAGAGAGGGGCCCAGAGTGCCTCCAGCCTAGGAATGCAGAGGATCAGGCCTGGGACCTCAGCAGGCTTGCCAGAGCCTGAGTCGGTGAGGAAAACAGTAACCACATTTCCCCACCCCATCGTCCAATCCCTGGGGGTCCCTCCCCATTCGCCTCTACTCTTCCTCCCCACCTTTCTCCCACACCACCAGGACCCACACGGCTGGAGGAGGCCTCAGAGGGTGAAGGACCAGACCCAAAACCCCAGCAGGCTCCCCAGAGCCCAAGTGGGCAGGGAAAACACTAGCTGCATTCCCCTCCAATCCTCCAAACTCCCGAGGGTCTCTCCCCATCCCTGTTGATCCCCTCATGGTGAGTGGGCCTCTCCAGACATGGGAACTCCTCCCCTCCCCCAGCTGCCCCTCAGGGGCACCAATCCCATCCTGCCTTCACTTCTTTTCCCCTCTTGTTCCCCCACCCCATGTCCTACTCAGTAGCTCAGGGGTTCCTCCCATCCCCTTGGTGTTGAGGGTCCCCACAAGCATATGTTAGGTTCCCTACTTGTGAGGATGCACAAACTCCACATACTCCTACTCTGCCACCTTGACTCTCCCCCCCTTGTAGTTTATTTTATATCTAAAATATATATATTTATATTAGGTATAACTATTATACCTGATAGTTTGTACCTCTTAAATACCCTACCCTTATATTACCCCTCTCCCTTGCCTCTTCCCATTGGTAACTGCATTTGTACTCTATAACTGTGAGTCTGCTTCTTTATTGTTTTTTCACAAGTTTGTTGTATTTTTTAGATTCCACATATAAGTGATATCATATGATATTTGTCTTTCTCTGTCTGAGTTATTTCATTTAGCAGGATGCTCTCCAAGCCCATTCATGTTGCTGCAAATGGCAGATTTTCATTCTTTTTTATGGCTGAGTAGTATTCCACTGTATATATGTATACATTGGTATATATATATATATATATCTCCCACATCTTCTTTATCCATTCATCTGTTGATGGATACTTTGGTTGTTTCCATATCTTTGCAATTGTACATAATGCTGCTATAACATTGGGGTGCATGTATCTTTCACATTAGTGTTTTTGGTTTTGGGGGGTATATACTGAGAAATGGAATTGCTGGGTCATATGGTAGTTCTATTTTTAATTTTTTCAGAAACCTCTATACTGTGGCTGCACCAGTCTACATTCCCACCAACAGTGTACAAGTTCCCTTTTCTCCACATCCTTGCCAACATTTGTTATTTGTGTTCTTTTTGATGATAGCCATTCTGACAGGTGTGAGGTGATATCTCATTGTGGTTTTCATTTGAATTTCCCTGATGATTAGCAGTGTAGAGCATCTTTTCACATGCCTGTTGGCTATCTGTGTTTCTTCTGGAAAAATGTCTATTCAATTCTTCTGCCCATTTTTTAAATTGGGTTTTTTGTTTTTTTGATGTTCAGTTGTATGAACTGTTTATATATGTTGGCTATAAATCCCTTATTGGTCCTATAATTTGAAAATATTTCCTCTCATTCACTAGGTTGTCTTCATTTTGCTGATGGTTTCCTTTGTTATGCAAAAGTTGTTAAATTTAATCAGGGCCCATTTGTTTATTTTTGCTTTTGTTTCCTTTACTTTAGGAAACAGATCCAAAAAAATATATATTGTGGCAATTTATGTCAAAGAGTGTTCTATGTTTCCTCTAGGAGTTTTATAATATTTAGTTGTACATTTAGGTCTATAATCCATTTTGAGTTTACTTTTGAGTGTGGTGTTAGAGAATGTTCTAATTTCATACAGCTGTCCAGTTTTCCCAGCACCACTTATTGAAGAGACTGTCTTTTCTCCATTGTATATTCTTGCCTCCTTTGTTGTAGAGTAATTGACCATAAGTGCATGAGTTTATTTCTAGGCTCTCTATTCTGTTCCATCGATTTATGTGTTGGTTTTCATGCCAGTGCCATACTGTTTTGATTACTGTAACTTCATAGTGTAGTCTGAAGTCAGGGAGCATGATTCTTCCTGTTTCATTCTTCTTCCTCAAAATTGTTTTGGCTATTTGGGGTCTTTTGTGTTTCCATAAAAATTTTAAATTATTTGTTCTAGTTCAGTGAAAAATGCCATTGGTATTTTGATAGGGATTGCCAGAGTCTATAGATTGCCTTAGGTAGTATGGTCATTTTAACAATATTGATTCTTCCAGTCTAAGAACATGGAATATCTTTCCATCTGTTTCCGTCATCTTCAATTTCTTTCATCAGTGTCTTACAGTTTTCCAAGTACATGTTTTTACCTTCTTAGGTAGGTTTATTCCTAGGTATTTTATTCCTTTTGATGTGATAGTTAAATGGGATTGTTTCCTTAATTTCTCTTTCTGATAGTTTGTTGTTAGTTTAAAGAAATGCAACAGATTTCTGTATATTAATTTTGTATGCTGCAATGTTACCAAATTCATTGATGAGCTCTGATAGTTTTCTGGTGGTGTCTTTAGGATTTTCTATGTACAGCATCACGTCATCTGCAAAGAGTGACACTTTCACTTCTTCCTTTCAAATTTGGATTCCTCTTATTTCATTTTCTTGTCTGATTGCTGTGTCTAGGACTTGCAAAATTATGCTGAATGAAAGAGGTGAGAGTGGATATCCTTGTCTTGCTCCTGATCTTAGAGGAAATGCTTTCAGTTTTTCACTATTGAGTATGTTAGCTATGGGGGGAAAACTACTTAATTAGAGCTTTAGAATACTTTAAAATTGAGTCACTTGAAAAAGTACCCTGGATTGATTCTGGGTGAGGGGACAGGACTTGTCCATCTCACTGACTGTAATATGGGTGATTTTGTTTCTGATTTACCTTTCAATAAAAGAAACCTGATATGTTCCAGTTTATATATTCCCCTGTCAGGGCACATTTGAGTCTGTAAACTGTCCACCAGACCTCATTTGCTCACTGCATCCACTAGTCAACATAATGATTTTGAAAGCCCAGAATGGCCAGAATGGAGGAATTATTCTAAAGACCCAATTATGGACACTGAGCTGAGAAAATGATTTCTCTATGTACCATGCATCTAAGAAAATACATATTTTTCAGACTTAACTTCAAATTGTTAAATGGATGCAGGATACATATAAAAGGAACTTCATTTACATCCTCATTGAGGGAGCTCAGCATCACTGATGATTAATAATTGTCCCCTTGTGATGGTCAGTTTTATGTGATAACTTGACTAGTCTATAGTTCTCAGTTATGTAAACATTAATCTAGGTGTTGCTGAGAAGGTATTTTGTAGATGCAGTTGATTCTATAATCAGTTTTATTTTTCATTTATTTATTTTTAAAATTTATTTATTTTATTTATTTATTTTTGGCTGTGTTGGGTCTTCATTGCTGTGCGCAGGCTTTCTCTAGTTGCGGTGGGTGGGGACTACTCTTCGTTGTGGTGTGTGGGCTTCTTATCGCGTTGGCTTCTCTTGTTGCATGGGCTCTAGGCATGCGGGCTTCAGTAGTTGTGGAATGCAGGCTCAGTAGTTGTGGCTCACAGGCTTAGGTGCTCCGCGGCATGTGGGATCTTCCCAGACCAGGGATCAAACATGTGTCCCCTGCATTGGCAGGTGGATTCTCAACCACTGCACCACCAGGGAAGCCCTATTTTATATTTTTTTATAAGTAAAAATTTTAAGTAAAGGAGATTATCCTAGCTAATCTGAATGTGCCCCTACTCAATAAGTTAAAAGGGCTTAAGAGCAGAACTGAAGTTTCCTTGAAGAAGGTGAAATTCTGGACTGCAGTTTCATGCCTAAGAGTTCCAGCCTGCCCTTCCTGTTGGCCTGCCCTACAGATTTCATACTTAGCTATCCAGTCTCACAATCCGATAAAGAATTCCTTACAAAAAATCTCTCTCTCTCTCTCTCTCTCTCTCTCTCTCTGTCTCCTTGACATGTGGATTATTTTGAGGTGAAAACAATCAAGGCCCAAAAGACTCAGGAAGAAACTTTGACCTTCCCCTTTAGCTGCAAAAAGAATTTAGATAGAGAACCTGTTCCCAGAATGGAACTATCACCAGAGACACCTGCAAAGAATGTGGGCTAGGTGTGTATGTGTAGGGGGACAGGGCCTAGATAGTGTCCACTCTGTGTTCCATTGTCTCTACATGGCCCAGCAAGTATTAATTTACCAAACATTTGCTTTTCCATCTCCATGTCAATTTTCTTCCTCTTTTGCAGTTCCACACACCTACCTCAAATACCTATGTCTTTAGTTGAAGATGGTATTTAAGGTGAAAGTTCCAGCCATTTTAGTGAGTTACTCAGTTTGCCTGGGTCTCTCCCATGTATACATGTTCTTAAACTCTGATTTTCTCTTGTTAATCTGTCTCATGTCAATTTCATTCTTAGACCAGTGAGAAGAACCTGCAAGGGTAGAGGAAAATTTCTTCTCCCCAACATTTCCATATCATACTGGTGCTGTTTCTCTGGTGAAACCCTAACTGATACACCACTTTTAATGGATCATATGTGAAGTAAATTTCATAGGCAAGGTTTACTGAGGTCTTTCTCTCCTTACACTTAAATCATCCCCAAGCTTGATTATAAGTACAGGTGGAATGGCAAGATCAAGAGATTAATGAGCCTGAGAAGAATTGAAGTATTCTCTGGACCATAATTAATCTACTATTACTGGAATGACTCACAGCCTTCCCTCAACAACTTTTTAAAAAATATTTATTTATTTATTCATTCATTTGGCTGCACCAGGTCTTAGTTGCAGCACGCGGGACCTTCGTTGCCACATGCGAGATCTTCGTTGCGGCATGCAGGATCTTTTTAGTTGCAGCATGCAGGCTCTTTTAGTTGCGGCATGAGGGATCTAGTTCCCTGACCAGGGATTGAACCAGGGATTGAACCCTGGCCCCCTGCATTGGGAGCAAGAGTCTTAACCACTGGTCCACCAGGGAAGTCCCCCTTCAACAACTTTTAAGAGAGCTGCTTTCACTAATCATATCAACAAAATAACTGAAGAGCATTACTGGACCTGATTGTTCAGATCCTAAGGAAACAGATGCTTAATTTTAAAATATTGATGGAATTTTTAAAAATGGTAAATGGGAACATGTGAAGAAACTAACATTAATTGAACACCTACTATGTGCTAAGTGCTGTGCTGGGTGTTTTACATTTACCTCATTGATCCACACCACACTGTGAGGTGAATATTATGTAAATTTTACAGCTAAAAAGGTTGAGGTTCAATGGTCTCCAAAAAGAACACAACCAAGAGGAGGAAGAGCTGGGATATGAGTCCCATGGCTTCAAAGACTGTTATTGTCCCACTATACTCTTCAAGAATAGGGAACATTCTTAATTTAAGCCACATATGAACAATTTATTTTTAATTTTTCCTCTAAAACCTTTATAGGGTTAATAAATTTTGGGTTGAGTCAAATCTTGAGAGGATATAGAGATTAATGATTTTAGATAAACAAATAGAGACTTCTTTTCAGTGAACATTTGAGGGGCTGCCTATGTTTCATTGCTGAAGAAAGAGAGATGTGTATTAGAAGAAATTGTCATGTACAAATTCAGAGGGAAATGTGAAGAAATACAAGCAGATGATTTTGGCTGTAGTGAAACTGGGATGATTAGAGCTTCTGAAACCTTTCCACATAAATACTTCTTGAATGGCATTTGTTGCCATGGGGCCATCTGCAGGGGTAACTCAAAGCAGCCCAGGACAAATGCAAAATCTCCTTGAACTCTCATGTTTTATATTTTAAAACTTATGTGAATTTTCTATTAAACACATATCTCTAGACAATCTTTGGGAGGCTTAAAATTTAAGTATTGTGGCTTGTAAAACTTTGTAAGACCAAGGTGTTAAAGAAAATATAGAATAGGGGAGGGAGGGGGATCAAGATGGCAGAGGAGTAGGATGTGGAGTTCACCTTCTCCCACAAAAACATTGAATATACATCTACAAGTGGAACGATTCACACAGAACAGCTACTGAACGCTGAAAGAAGACCTCAGACATCTGAAAAGGCAAGAAAACCTCTACGTAACCAGTAAATGATATTCGATTAATAAATACAAACTGGAAATCACAATTGTCAAGAACATTTAAAAATATGTATTTATAAATAACACTCTACGAGAAAAAGGACAAAGGACAAAGACAAAAGGTGAAGTATCATTGACTGATACATTAAAAATAAATAATGCATATTCTCTAGTAATGAAAGAAATTTAAATTCAAATTCAAATCAGCTTTAAAAATCCACTTGTAAAGGATTATTGAGATAGGCCTTCTCACACCCTGGTGGTAAAAGTATAAATTAATATAATTTATCTAGAATGCAACTTATTAACCTATGTCTGAATTTTAAAAATATGTATTGTGACTTCAGGAACTTGAGCCTGTAAATATACTATAAAATGTAAACAAGCACTTATGAAAACAGATGTATAGTTCAGTTATTTCTAGAAAAAATAGGAAATAATCTAAAATCTAACAATAGAAGAAATAGAAGAGTCCACAATAATTAATAGTTTCCATTTATTGAGTTTTCATAACATGTTCAATTTTGTCAAGGGCTTTGCAGGTGTGATCCTATTTTGTCTTTATAATGACACAGGGAAGTAGGGACTCTTCACATTTTATATTTGAGAGATTTCTATCAGAGAGAGTAGGGACATAGTGGACATTACCAAACTCACACGTGGTAAGGTTTGTATTCATGTGATTAAAAAGTGAATGTTCTTCAATATTACATACTTCTTTCCTCTATAGTAATAGTATGCATCCTTTTAAATGAGCTGTTCATTTTGTTGAATCATCACTGAATTGACCTAGAAATAATGCTGGTGAAGCGTAAATGATATTTCATTAAAGTTTGGTTGTTGATATCGAAAATATATATGACAAGGAAGAAACATGGTTCTTTAGTTCAGTAAGTGAAAGTTCTAGAAGACATCCACTTGAAAAATAAACTGAGTTCTTTGGTGTTAAAATCCATTCCCTCACAAGAATATACAGTGGAGAAAAGACAACCTCTTCAATAAGTGGTGCTGGGAAAACTGGACAGGTACATGTAAAAGTGTGAAATTAGAACACTCCCTAACACCATACACAAAAATAAACTCAAAATGGATTAAAGACCTAAATGTAAGGCCAGACACTATAAAACTCTTAGAGGAGAACATAGGCAGAACGCTCTATGACATACGTCACAGCAAGATCCTTTTTGACCCACCTCCTAGAGAAATGGAAATAAAAACAAAAATAAACAAATGAGACCTAATGAAAATTAAAACCTTTGCACAGCAAAGGAAACCATAAACAAGACCAGAAGACAACCCTCAGAATGGGAGAAAATATTTGCAAATGAAACAACTGACAAAGGATTAATCTCCAAAATTTACAAGCAGCTCATGCAGCTCAATATCAAAAAAACAAACAACCCAATCCAAAAATGGGCAGAAGACCTAAATAGACATTTCTCCAAAGAAGATATACAGATTGCCAACAAACGCATGAAAGAATGCTCAACATCACTAATCATTAGAGAAATGCAAATCAAAACTACAATGAGATATCATCTCACACCGGTCAGAATGGCCATCATCAAAAAATCTACAAACCATAAATGCTGGAGAGAGTGTGGAGAAAAGGGAACCCTCTTCCACTGTTGGTGGGAATGTAAATTGATACAACCACTATGGAGAACAGTATGGAGGTTCCTTAAAAAACTACAAATAGAACTACCATACGACCCAGCAATCCCACTACTGGGCATATACCCTTAGAAAACCATAATTCAAAAAAAGTCATGTACCAAAATGTTCATTGCAGCTCTATTTACAATACCCAGGACATGGAAGCAACCTAAGTGTCCATCGGCAGATGAATGGATAAAGAAGATGTGGCACATATATACAATGGAATATTACTCGCCATAAAAAGAAATGAAATGGAGTTATTAGTAGTGAGGTGGATGGACCTAGAGTCTGTCACACAGAGTGAAGTAAGTCAGAAAGAGAAAAACAAATACCGTATGCTAACACATGTATATGGAATCTAAGAAAAACAAAAGGTCATGAAGAACCTAGGGGCAAGACGGGAATAAAGACACAGACCTACTAGAGAATGGACTTGAGGATATGGGGAGGGGGAAGGGTAAGCTGTGACAAAGTGAGAGAGTGGCATGGACATATATACACTACCAAACATAAAATAGATAGATAGCGGGAAGCAGCGGCATAGCACAGGGAGATCAGCTCGGTGCTTTGTGACCACCTAGAGGGGTGGGATAGGGAGGGTGGGAGGGAGACACAAGAGGGAGGGGATATGGGGATATATGTATACATATAGCTGATTCACTTTGTTATAAAGCAGAAACTAACACATCTTGTAAAGCAATTATACTCCAATAAAGATTTTTTTTAAAAAATCCATTCCCTCAGATTACACTTTTCCAGAATTGTTTTCTCTAATCGTTCAGGAAATTTTGCCCTGAGGCCCCACCCTGCGAAGATGATAGAACATAGAAAGATCCCCACCTGAAATATGGGAAGGGCAGCATCAAATGCACCGAAGTTCTTCTTACAAGGGAACTGAAAGAATATATGTAAAAAGATTTCTATCAACTTCTGTAGACAAATATAAAACAATTCTCTCTAAAAGTATCTGTGAGATATTACAGTACTCAAAATATTACCAGGTTTATCTCATCTAAAACTCACATTTATCCTCAAATATTTGTGTAAAAATGATGTTCCGGGAAGATGCCCTTTTTTGTTTATTCAGGCTGCATCTACTCTCAGAATAGTAGCATTGGAAAAGCGTCCCCATGGGCCATTGAGACCCCTGCAAGACTTTTGGAGGGAAATGATGCGATGAAACAGCATTAAAATGGGTTTATCCTAGCACAGTAGGGCAGGAAGCCCTGAGACAGGCAAGAGCAGAACAGCACTTCCTGGGGGATTGTCAAAGCAACCCCTACAAAGGGTAATACGCTTTAGTCTGGCTTTGTGTCTTTGCTCCTCTACATGGTGTCAAGGTCAGACTGGGTAGGCAGCAGCTTCAAAAGCATGGTTTGGCCTCTCTGAGAAAGCCCCTGACAACTAACCCTTCATTTTCAACTCTCCCACCTGATCATTGATTCCTAAAATGCCAACGGCATAGCTTGATTATCTCTACTTTTTTTCTTTACCCCTATTATGTTGACAATTACACGCTTTTATACGCTTTTATCAGTCAGAGATGCACCCTGTGCAACGTTATACGTAAGTCAACTTCCTAAAAAATATTTTCCCTCTTCTTCAAAGTTTTTTCAAAAAATTTCCATGGTTCTTCATTGTCTACAGGAAAAAATTCAGGGTTTTCAGATGGATTTTCAAGGGTTTCCACACAAACTGGCTCCTACCTTTCCTTCCAGACCCACCTGCCACTTAATAGTAGTAGAAGTAGTAAACATTCATTGTAGCAGTAGTGGTAATGATTGTTAACATTTACTGTGTGTTTATTATGTGCTAGGCACTATGCTAAGCATTTTATAAGCATTATCCTGTTTAATTCTCATATATTATTCTCATGCTTATAAAGTATAGTAAGTACTATTATCCCCACTTTACAGATAAGTAAACTGAGGCTTAAAAGGGTTAAATAATTTGCCCCAGGTCACACAGAGAATGAGTAGCAGAGCTGGGACTCTGAACCAGATTCTGATTAGCCCCAGAATCTGTACTCCTAACTGTTATTCTCTTCTTATTTGCTCCCCTCTAAGAATCCTTGGCTTCAAACAAACTGATCTCCTCCTTGGTTCCTCAGGCTTCAGTGCCTTTCATCAGGCTAGTGCCCCACCTAGATTGCCTTCCCATCCCATTCACCTATCTGAATTTTACCTCTCCTTCAATTCCCGAGAGTAATTAGCTCTTCCATATATTGCCATGTACTGGTATTTTTCCATAAGGATGGTTCTGTCACCTTACATGTGTTTGTAATTTCAGTGCAAATCTGACATATTGCGTGCCATACAGTTCTTAGGCACACAAAACCTTTCTCATAGATGGTCCCCAAATGAATGCTTGATTGCTTGATAGTGGGTGGAGAGATGGGCAGACCTCTGTGAGAGGTGAGGAGAGAGAGTAGCCACTGAACAGAGGGGTTCAGTTTAAGGGACCTTAAAGGGCATCCAGGCATCCTAGTTCCCAGCAACACCAGGTTTACAATCCTAGAAGCATCAGCTTAGCATGGCCAGAATTCTTTCTACAGACTCATAAATTATCTTTGGAAATGATTGTTTCACCTGCATGCCTAGAGAATAGATCTAGAGGGAAAGAAAATAAAGAGACATGAAGGAGGGACATGGACATGTGTGGGGTAAGGCAAGGATTCCAGACCCTTTTCTGTTATTACTCAGTCCTCTCTCCCATCTGTCTTGCTCTCAGGAAATTAGTTTACACAGGACAAAGAGAGGAGGGGAGGAGATATAAGTGGTTCCAAAAATGGGGGTGAATCTACTCTGTGGTCATCTTGGAAACATTAAGAGTTTTTATTAAACACAAGATTTAAGAGAAAGGAAAACATGGAGGAATAGCAACAGAGAAGGAATAAAAACCTGAAGTGAGTGGGAGAGGCAGCAAGTAGGAGGAGGAGGGAGAAAAGAAGATTAAAAGGGAAACATTAGAGGGTGGGAAGGGAGAGAGAAAGCCCTGGTTTGTTTTCTCTTAGGTGTGGGAAGAAGCTGTAGTACATGTGTGGGAGGTGGAGGAGAAACCATTCGCATCTATATACTGCTCTCCCTCCCACTCTCTGTCCTAAATTCCATCCAACACATACACCAGTACAGACAAAAGTCTTAGTTCCAGATAAAATCAACTGTTCCTCGAATCCCATTCCCCAGCATTCTTCCCAAAGACTTCCCCATAGCTTCCCTCCACCCCATGCTTGTGTTACAATGGGCTTTGGCAAGAATCTTCTCAAGGCTGACTTGTCCGTGGGAAGGACCCCGGAGCCATCACCTACCTCCAGCCCAAAGAGGCCAAGGGGACTTAGAGCTTCCCATCATCCAGGCCAGCCTTCTCCTGCAGCTCCATTTTTCTCCTGGCCTCTCTCAGACCAGGAACACATATAGGATTGGTCTTAAGGGGAGGGACATTCCTCGGGGGACAAAACTCAAGCTTAATTCGTGAAATAAACCTGGGCTCAGGCTGCTGAGGGCAAGAGCAATGGGAGTTATTAAAAAGTATGTGAACTATTACATCAGATGTACATTATCATTGAGAAACTGTCTTGGGACAAAATACTTCAGGGGCTCTGATCATAGGACCCAGATGAAGAAGGATAAGAGTGCTTAAAGGAAATAAATTCCCAGGGAGGTTTACAAGAACTGAATTCCCTGAGGTCAGCACCATGGGCAGCGCAAGGCCTCCACCCTCTCCTACCACCAGTCAGTGAAAAAGTGAGCTAGGTCCTAGGACCTGGTCCAGGTCACACCCTCTAGAGAGTAAACTCTGAAGCATTTTTCACATGTACAACTGTTTAGGTATCTCTCACCCCAGCCTCTGATCTGCTGTCCTTTCAGCCAGAGTGAATTTCTCAATATAAATCAACTAAGTTTACTCTCAAGATAGAATTCACATACCATAAAATTCACCATTTTAAAATGCACAGTTCAGTGGGCTTTAGTATATTCACAAACTTGTGTAACCATCACCATTGACTCTAAAATATTTTCATCACTCCAAAAAGAAACTTCGTACGCTTTAGCAGTCACTACCCATTCTGTTCTCTCCTCGGTCCTGGGCAACCACTAATCTACTTTTTGTTCCTATGGATTTACCTATTCTGGACATTTCATATAAATGGAATCATATGATGTGTTGTCTTTTATGTCTTGCTTCTTTCACTTAGCATAATGTTTTCAAGTTTCATACATGTTGTAGCATGTACTTCATTCCTTTTTATGACCAAATAATATTCTATTGCATGGATACCACTTTTGTTTATCCAGTAATCAGTTCTTGGACATTTGGGTTGTTTCTCCTTTTTGGCTATTATGAATAATGCTGCTATAACATCTGTACACAAGTTTTTGTTTGGACATATGTTTTCACTTATCTTGGGTATATACCTAGGAGTAGAAGTACTGGCTCATGGTAACTCTATGTTTAACCTTTTAAAGAACTGCCAGTTTGTTTTCCAGTGGCTGCACTATTTTATATTCCCACCAGTAGTGTATGAGCAGTGATGATTTCTCCATATCATTGTCAACACTTATAATCTGTCTTTTTATTTTAGCCACCTTTGTAGGAGTAAAGTGGTGCCTCATTGTGGTTTTGATTTGCATTTCCTTAATGATCAGTGGTATTGAACATCTTTTCATTGTTGGCCATTTGTATATCTTCTTGGGAGAAAAGTCTATTCAAGTCCTTTGCCCATTTTTAAATTGAGCTGTCTTTTTGTTGTTGAGTTTTGAGTTCTTTTCAAATTCTGGATATTAAACTCTTATAAGATGTGTGATTTACAGATATTTTCTCCTACTCTGTAGGTTGTCTTTTCACAGTCTTGATAAGTGCTTTGATGCACAAAAGTTTTTTATTTTTATGAAGTCTAATATATTTATTTTTTCATTTTTTGCTCATGCTTTTGGTGTCAAATTTTAAAAATCTGTTGCCAAATTTGAGGTCAGGAAGATTTACTTCTTCTAAGAGTTATATAATTTTTTAGCTCTTATATTTAGGTAGTTGATTCATGTTGAATTCATTTTTATATAGAGAGTGAAGTAGGGGCCCAACTTTACTGTTTTGCATGTGGTTATCCAGTTGTCCCATTTTTTGAAGAGACTATTCTTTCTCCATCGAATGGTCTTGGCACTATTATAAAACAAATCAATTGACCATAGATGCTTTGGTTAACTTCTGGACACTCAATTCTATTCCACTGATCTATAAGTTTATCCTTATTCTGACACAACACTGTTTCGATTAACTGTAGCTTTATAGTAAGTGTTGAAATTAGGAAGTGTGAGACCTTCAACTTTGTTTTTCCTTTTCAAAGTTGTTTTGGCTGTTTGGGACCCCTTGTAATTGCACATGAATTTGAGGATTGGCTATTCCATTTCTGCAAAAAAGATATTTGAAATTTTGGTAGGGATTGTACTGAATCTATAGATCACTTTGGGGAGTATTGCTATCTTAACAACATTAAGCCTTCCAATCTATGAACACAGGATGTCCTTTCATTTATTTAGGTCTTCATTAATTTCTTTTTTTTTTTTAATTTATTTATTTTATTTTTGGCCGCTTTGGGTCTTCGTTGCTGAACATGGGCTTTCTTTAGTTGTGGTGAGCGGGGGCTACTCCTCGTTGTGGTGCGTGGGCTTCTCATTGTGGTGGCTTCTCTTTGTTTCAGAGCATGGGCTCTAGGTGCGTGGGCTTCAATAGCTGTGGTGCATGGGCTCAGTAGTTGTGCCTCGCAGGCTCTAGAGCACAGGCTCAGTAGTTGTGGTGCATGGGCTTAGTTGCTTCGCTGCATGTGAGATCTTCTGGGACGAGGGCTCAAACCCATGTCCCCTGCATTGGCCGGTGGATCCTTAACCACTGCACCGCCAGGGAAGCCCAGGTCTTCATTAATTTCTTTCAGCAATGTTTTGTAGTTTTCAGTACATAAGTCTTTCATCTTTTTGGTTAAATTTTTCCTACGTATTTTATTCTTTTGGATGCTATTGTAAATGGAATTGTTTTCTTAACTTCTTTTTTTGATTGTTTACCAGTTTATAGACACACAACCTACACTTGTATGTTGATCTTGGACCCTGCTTTGCCAAATTTGTTCATTAGCTCTAATAGTTTTTTGTGGATTCTATGGGATTTTCTGTATATATAGAATCATGTCATCTGAAGATAGAAATAGTTTTACTTCTTTCTGTCTGATGTAGATGCCTGTTATTTCTTTTTCTTACCTAAATGCTATGGCCAGAATTTCCAATATAATATTGAATAGCAGTGGTGAAAGTGGTCTTCTTTTTCTTGATCTTAGTGGGGGGAACGTTTTCAGTTTTTCACCATTGAGTATGACGTTAGCTGTGGGTTTTTCATAAATGTCCCCCTTGTATTCCTAATTTGCTGAGTGTATTTATGATGAAACTGTGTTGAATTTTTTCAAATGCTCCTTCTGCATCTATTGAGATGATTATGTGGGTTTTACCTTTGTTTTATTAATATGTTGTATTACATTGATGATTTTTTCTTATGTTGAATCATATTTGCATTTATGGGATAAATCCTACTTGGTCATGGCGTATAATGCTTTTAATGTGCCTTTGGATTTGGTTTGTTAGTATTTTATTGATTTTTGCATCTATATTTATAAGGAATATTGGTCTATAGTTTTCTTTCCTTGTGGTGTCTTTGTTTGACTTCGGTATCAGGGTAACGTTGACCTTGTAGAATATGTTAGAAAGTGTTCTCTTTGCTTCTGTTTCTTGGGAACATTTGAGTAGTATTGGTGTTACTTCTCCTTTAAATGATAGAACTCACCAGCGAAGCCATTTGGTCCTCCACTTTTCTTTGTTGGGAGGCTTCTAAATACAATTTTTACTTGCTATAGGTCTATTGAGATTTTCTATTACTTCTTGAGTAATTTCTTTGGTAATATGTGTTTTTCTAGGAATTTGTCCATTTAATCTAGATTATCTAATTTGTTGGTATGTAATTGCTTGTATTATTCCATTATAACCTTTTCATTTCTATACAGTTGGTAGTAACCTTCCCACTTTCATTTCTGATTTTGTTCATTTGTGTCTTCTCTCTTTTTTTCTTAGTCAGTTTAGTTAAAGCCTTGTAAATTTTGTTCATTTTTTCTTTTCTTTTTTTTTAAAGAAGGTACTATGCTGAATTTGTACAAATTCCTCAGTCTGCTGCAGTTTTCAATCTCTATTATCTTGAAAACATTCTAAATGTATTTTTTTATAAATTTATTTATTTATTTTTGTCTGTGTTGGGTCTTTGTTGCTGCAAGCAGGATTTCTCTAGTTGCAGCAAGCTGGGGCTACTCTTCGTTGTGGTGCACAGGCTTCCATTGCAATGGCTTGTCTTTGCTGCGGAGCACAGACTCTAGGTGTGCGGGCTTCAGTAGTTGTGGCACGCAGGCTCAGTAGTTGTGCCTCGCAGGCTCTAGAGCGCAGGCTCAGTAGTTGTGGCACACAGGCTTAGTTGCTCCACAGCATGTGGGATCTTCCCAGACCAGGCTTGAACCTGTGTCCCGTGCATTAGCAGGCAGATTCTTAACTACTGCACCACCATTAAGTCCCTGTTCATTTTTCAAAGAATCAATTTTTGGTTTTGTTGATTCTCTCTATTATTTTTCTACTCTCTATTTCATTTATTTCTGCTCTAATCTATATTATTTCCTTTTTTCTGCTGGCTTTGTATTTAGTTTTTCTTCTTTTTGTAGTTCCTTGCAGAGTAAAGTTAGATTGTTGATTTGAGACCTTTCTTCTTTTTTAATGTAGACATTTAGAGCAATAAACTTCCCTATAAGTACTGCTTTCAATGCACCCCATAAGTTTTGGTTGTTATGTTTTTGTTTTCACTTATCTCAAAGTATTTTCTAATTTCCCAAGTGATTGCCTCTTTGATTCAATTGTTGTTTAAGAATGTGTGGTTTAGTTTCCACATATTTGCAAATTTTCCAGTTTTCCTTTCGTTGTAGATTTCTAGCCTCATTCCATTGTAGTCAGAGAAGATCAAGCTTTTTAAATTTATTGGTAATTGTTTTGTGGCCTAACATATACTCTATCCAAAGAAATTCTCCATGTGCACTTGAGAAAAAATGTATAGTTTGCCATTCTTGGGTGTTCTGTATGTGTTTTAAGTCTAGCTGGTTTATAATATTATTAGCCCCTTATTTCCTTATTGGTTACTATTTGCATGGAATAGCAAATAACTCTCTTTTGGTTACTATTTGCATGGAATATCTTTTTCCATCCTTTCACCTTCAATCTATTTTTGACTTTGGTTCTAAAGTGAGCCTAGTGTAAGCAGCATGCTATGGTCTGAATGTTTGTGTTCCCCCATTCATATGTTGAAACCTAACCCCTAATGTGATGGTATTAGGATGTGAGGCCTTTGGAGGTGATTAAGTCACGAGGGCTCTGCCCCTATGAAAAAGCTCAAGGAGCTCTCTCACCCCTTCCTCCATGTAAGAACACAGTGAGAAGTTGCTGTCTACAAACCAGGAAGTAGGACCAGACACCTAATATGCCAGCATCTTGATCTTAGACTTCCCAGCCTCGAGAACTGTGACAAATAAATGTTTCTTGTCTGATAGCTATGGCTAGGATTTCCACTACTATGTTGAATAAAAGTGGTGAAAGTGGGTATCCTTGTCTTGTTCTTGGTCTTAGAGAAAATGCTTTCAGCTTTTCACTGTTGAGAATGATGTTAGCTGTGGGCTTGTCATATATGGTCTTTACTGTGTCAAGGTATGTTCCCTCTATACTCACTTTGTTGAGAGTTTTCAATCACAAATGTATGTTGAATTTTACATTTCTTATTAAGCTGGCAATGGTGCTGAACTCTTTTAGCTTTTACTTGTCTGTAAAACTTTTGATATCTCCATCAAATCTGAATGAAAATCTTACTGGTTAGAGTATTCTTGGTCATAGATTTTTCCCCCCTTTTATCACTTTAAATATATTGGGCCACCCACTTCTGGCCTGCAAAGTTTCTGCTGAAAAGTCAGCTGATAGCCTTATGAGAGTTCCCTTGTATATAGCTTGTTGCTGCTTTTAATATTCTCTCTTTATGTTTAATTTTTGCTATTTTAATTACAATGTGTCTTAGTGTGGCCCTTTTGGGGTTGATCCTGTTTGGGACTGTCTGTGTTTCCTGGACCTAGATGTCTTAGGGAAGGTTTCAACTATTATGGAAGGGAAGTTTTCAGTTATTATGTCTTCAAATATGTTCTCTGCCCCTTTCTTCTCCCTCTGGAACCCCTACAATGCAAATGTTAGTATGTTTGATGTTGTCCCAGAGGTCTCTTAAACTGTCCTAATTTCTTTTTATTCTTTTTTTCTTTTTGCTGTTCAGCTTCAGTGATTTCCAGTACTCTGTCTTCCAGCTTGCTGATCCATTATTATGTATCATCTAATCTACTGTTTATTCCTTCTAGTGTATTTTTTACATCAGTTACTGTATTCTTCATCTCTGTTAGCTTCTTCTTTATATTTTCTAACTCTTTGTTAGACCTCTGACTGTGTTTGTCTATTCTTCTCCTGAGTTCTTTGAGCATGTTTATGATCATTACCTTGAACTCTTCATCAGGTAGACTGGTTATCTCCACTTCCCTTAGTTCTTCTGGGGTTTTATCTTGTTCTTTTGTTTGAAATATATTCCTCTGTTGCCACATTTTGCCCTATTCACTGTTTTTATTTCTATGTATTTGGTAAGTTTGTTAAATTTCCCAGTCTTGGAGAGGTGGGCTTTTGCAGGAGAAGTCCTATGTGTCTCAGCAGCTTATTCCCCTCTGGTCACCAGAACTATATGCTCTGTGTGCTGTGTGGGTCCTTCTGTTATGGTGGGCTGACTATTGTGGGTGGTCTAGCAGGCATGGCTGGCCCCCATCCAGTTGGTTGCCAGGCCATGCTTTGTGTGGAGGTTGCCAGCCCCGATGGGTGGGACTGGATCACAAAGGAGCTGGCTGTGGAGCCTTGGTGGTGGGGGGTGGGTGTGGGTCCCTGGGCTAGAGCTGGCCAACTGGTGGGTAGAGTCAAATTCCAGGGTGGGTGGTTGCAGGGCCAGATTTAGTGTCAACCTGGAGAGTGGGGCCAGTTCCTCACATGTCTGGTTGCAGGGTCCAGGGTGTCCCAAAGCTGGTGAGTGGGGCTGGATCCCAGGGTGGCTGGCTGAGGGGTCCAAAGTTTCTCAGAGCTGGTGTCAGACTGCTGGTGGGCAGGGCTAGTTGGGTGGGGTCCCAGGGCTAGTGTTAGCCCACTGGTGGGGGGGGGTCAAGGCCCAGGGGGTCCCAGGACTAGCAGGCTCAGTGGTGGGTGGGTCCTGAGGTCTCTAGCTGCAGGACACTGGGGATTCTGGAATTGGTATGCTGGCCTACTGGTGGGAAGGCTAAGGGCCCAGGGGGTCCCAGGGCTGGCCTGATAGTGGGTGGGCTGGGTCCTGACATAGAGGCTGTGGGGCTGTAGTGGTCCTGGAGCTGGTGCTTGCCAGCTTGTGGGGTGTGAGGGCTGGGGTCTAGGGGATTCCAGAGCTGGTACCTGCCCACTGGTGGGTGAGGCTGGTCCCAGGGTTTGTCCTGGCCCACTGGTGGGCTGGTCTGGATCTGGATGGCTGGCTGCAGGGCTCTGGTTGTCCTGGGGCTAGTGCAGGCACACTGGTGTGTGGAGCTGGGTCCCAGGGTGCCTGTGGACTCAGGGGGTCTTAAGCCAGCCTGCTGTTGGGTAGGACTGTGTCCATACCCAGCTAGCTGCTTGACCTGAGGCATCCAGTACTGGTGCCATGAGGCTGGTAGGTGTGGCTATCCCAGCTGTAATAAGCTAGAGGGAGGATTCCAAAATGGTGTTTGCCAGCACCAGTGTCCTCATGGTAGAAAGAGCTCCCAAAAATGGTCTTCTGCCACTGTATATGTCTCCAGGGTGAGCTCCATTTGCCTCCTGGCTCTCCAGGAGGCTCTCCGAGATCAGCAGGTGGTTCTGACTCAGACTCATTCCAAATCACTGCTTCTGCGCTGGGTCCCGGAGCATGTGAGATTTTGTGTGGGTCCTTTAAGAGTGGAGTCTCTTTCTCTGCATCTATTGAAAGAGACTCCACGCTTAAAGGACAAAATTCAACACCCATTTATGATAAGAGCCCTGCAGAAAGTAGGCATAGAGGGAACTTTCCTCAACATGATAAAGGCCATATGTGACAAACCCACAGCCAACATTGTCCTCAATGGTGAAAAACTGAAACCATTTCCACTAAGATCAGGAACAAGACAATGTTGCCCACTCTCACCACTATTATTCAACATAGTTTTGGAAGTTTTAGCCACAGCAATCAGAGAAGAAAAAGAAATAAAAGGAATCCAAATCGGAAAAGAAGAAGTAAAGCTGTCACTGTTTGCAGATGACATGATACTATACATAGAGAATCTTAAAGATGTTACCAGAAAACTACTAGAGCTAATCAATGAATTTGGTAAAGTAGCAGGAAACAAAATTAATGCACAGAAATCTCTGGCATTCCTATACACTAATGATGAAAAATCTGAAAGTGAAATTAAGAAAACACTCCCATTTACCATTGCAACAAAAAGAATAAAATATCTAGGAATAAACCTACCTAAGGAGACAAAAGACCTGTATGCAGAAAACTATAAGACACTGATGAAAGAAATTAAAGATGATACAAATAGATGGAGAGACATACCATGTTCTTGGATTGGAAGAATCAACATTGTGAAAATGACTCTACTATCCAAAGCAATCTACAGATTCAATGCAATCCCTATCAAACTACCACTGGCATTTTTCACAGAACTAGAACAAAAAATTTCACAATTTGTATGGAAACACAGAAGACCCCGAATAGCCAAAGCAATCTGGAGAACGAAAAATGGAGCTGGAGGAATCAGGCTCCCTAACTTCAGGCTATACTACAAAGCTACAGTAATCAAGACAGTATGGTCCTGCCACAAAAACAGAAATATAGATCAATGGAACAGGATAGAAAGCCCAGAGATAAATCCACGCACATATGGTCACCTTATCTTTGATAAAAGAGGCAAGCATATACAGTGGAGAAAAGACAGCCTCTTCAATAAGTGGTGCTGGGAAAACTGGACAGCTACATGTAAAAGTATGAAATTAGAACACTCCCTAACACCATACACAAAAATAAACTCAAAATGGATTAAAGACCTAAATGTAAGGCCAGACACTATCAAACTCTTAGAGGAAAACATAGGCAGAACACTCTATGACATAAATCACAGCAAGATCCTTTTTGACCCACCTCCTAGAGAAATGGAAATAAAAACAAAAATAAACAAATGGGACCTAATGAAACTTAAAAGCTTTTGCACAGCAAAGGAAACCATAAACAAGACCAAAAGACAACCCTCAGAATGGGAGAAAATATTTGCAAATGAAACAACTGACAAAGGATTAATCTCCAAAATTTACAAGCAGCTCATGCATCTCAACAACAAACAAACAAACAACCCAATCCAAAAATGGGCAGAAGACCTAAATAGACATTTCTCCAAAGAAGATATACAGATTGCCAACAGACACATGAAAGAATGCTCAACATCATTGATCATTAGAGAAATGCAAATCAAAACTACAATGAGATATCATCTCACACCGATCAGAATGGCCATCATCAAAAAAATCTAGAAACAATAAATGCTGGAGAGGGTGTGGAGGAAAGGGAACACTCTTGCACTGTTGGTGGGAATGTAAATTGATACAGCCACTATGGAGAACAGTATGGAGGTTCCTTAAAAAACTACAAATAGAACTACCATACGACCCAGCAATCCCACTACTGGGCATATACCCTGAGAAAACCATAGTTCAAAAAGAGTCATGTACCAAAATGTTCATTGCAGCTCTATTTACAATAGCCAGGACATGGAAGCAACCTAAATGTCCATTGACAGATGAATGGATAAAGAAGATGTGGCACATATATACAATGGAATATTACTCAGCCATAAAAAGAAATGAAATGGAGGTATTTGTAGTGAGGTGGATGGAGTTAGAGTCTGTCATACAGAGTGAAGTAAGTCAGAAAGAGAAAAACAAATACAGTATGCTAACACATATATATGGAATCTAAGGGAAAAAAAAAAAAGGCCATGAAGAACCTAGTGGCAAGACGGGAATAAAGACACAGACCTACTAGAGAATGGACTTGAGGATATGGGGAGGGGGTGGGGTGAGATGTGATAGGGTAAGAGAGTGTCATGGACATATATACACTACCAAATGTAAAATAGATAGCTAGTGGGAAGCAGCCACATAGCACAGGGAGATCAGCTCGGTGCTTTGTGACCACCTAGAGGGGTGGGATGGGGAGGGTGGGAGGGAGGGAGATGCAAGAGGGAGGGGATATGGGGATATATTGTATGTGTATAACTGATTCACTTTGTTATAAAGCAGAAGCTAACACACCATTGTAAGGCAATTATACTTCAATAAAGATGTTAAAAAAAAAAAAACTACACTGAGATATCATCTCACACCGGTCAGAATGGCCATCATCAAAAAATCTACAAACAATAAATGCTGGAGAGGGTGTGGAGAAAAGGGAACCCTCTTGCACTGTTGGTGGGAATGTAAATTGATACAGCCACTATGGAGAACAGCATGGAGGTTCCTTAAAAAACTAAAAATAGAACTACCATACGACCCAGCAATCCCACTACTGGGCATATACCCTGAGAAAACCATAGTTCAAAAAGAGTCATGTACCAAAATGTTCACTGCAGCTCTATTTACAATAGCCAGGACATGGAAGCAACCTAAGTGTCCATCAACAGATGAATGGATAAAGAAGATGTGATACATATATACAATGGAATATTACTCAGCCATAAAAAGAAACGAAATGGAGTTATTTGTAGTGAGGTGGATGGAGCTAGAGTCTGTCATACAGAGTGAAGTAAGTCAGAAAGAGAAAAACAAATATAGTATGCTAACACATATATATGGAATCTAAGGGGAAAAAAAAAAAAGGTCATGAAGAACCTAGTGGCAAGATGGGAATAAAGACACAGACCTACTAGAGAATGGACTTGAGGATATGAGGAGGGGGAAGGGTAAGCTGTGACAAAGTGAGAGAGTGGCATGGACATATATACACTACCAAACGTAAAACGATAGCTAGTGGGAAGCAACCGCATAGCACAGGGAGATTAGCTTGGTGCTTTGTGACCACCTAGAGGGGTGGGATAGGGAGGATGAGAGGGAGGGAGATGCAAGAGGGAAGAGATATGGGAACATATGTGTATGTATAACTGATTCACTTTGTTATAAAGTAGAAACTAACACACCATTGTAAAGCAGTTATACTACAATAAAGATGTTAAAAAAAAAAAAAAAGAGTGGAGTCTCTTATTTCCCACAGCCCTCTGGCACTCCTGAAAGCAAGCCCTGCTGGCCATCAAAGCCAAACGCTCTGGGGGTTTGTCTTTCCAGTGCAGGACTCCTGGGCTGGGGATCCCAATGTGGGGCTTGGACCCCTCACTCCTTGGGGAGAATTTCTACAATTGTAACTATCCTCACCCACCCGGGGGTATGAGTCTTGACAATACTGCATCTCCGCCCCTCCTATCCATCTCATTGTGGTTCCTTTTTTACATCTTTAGTTGTAGATCTTTTCTGCTAGTCTTCCAGTCTTTCTCATCAGCAGTTGCTCTGTAAATAGTTGTAATTTTGGTGTGCCCATGGGAGGAGGTGAGCTCAGGGTCTTCCTAATCTGCCATCTTGGCCACTCCTCCATATTTGGTTATATCATTTTATTTAATGATAAATTCTCCATTTTTAATGACTCTTTTGTATTTTATTTTTATAGTATGATATGTTTTTCTTTTTCTTTTTATTTGTTATCTATTTATATACAAATAAATACACACACATATAAAATTCTTACCAACTTTAGACAATATCTATTGATTATTCATATTAAAATATAAGGAAATTGATATATCCCCCTCTCCCAGGTCCCTTCCCCCCTTCTGTTTTATTTCTCAATTTTAGTTGTGTATACTATCTTCCTTAGTTGGTGTAGTGTTACTATTCATTCTTTGTCAAATGTAAATTAAACTCATATGTCCATTACTTGATTTATCAGCTTTAAACAATGAAAAAGAAAGAAACTAGTATGCTTAGATTACTTCCTATTATTCTCTTCCACTTCTATTTCCACTTCTTTGTGGTCTATAATATCACTATGTTGTACACCTGAAACTTATATGACATTGTACATCAACTATACCTCAATAAATAAATAAATAAATAAATATTTTTTAAAAAGAAAATACCTGAAATCTGAAATCCATCAATCAATCAATAAAATAAAAACATCTGTTTCCTTTATATTTGAATGATGGTGTATCTGGATATGAGTATAGCATCAGACTCTCTTTTCCTTAGGACCACATAGACATTGCCTCATTGTCTCATAAAATTAAGTATTGTTCTGGAAAAGCCTAAGCCAGTCTGATTTTTTTCCTTACAGATGGTTTGATTCTTTCTCCTACATATCATAAAAGTCTGTCATTACCTTTGAACTTCTATAACTTTACTAGGATTTGTTTCATTGTTGATCCATCTGCATCACATTTCCCTGGGATGATTTTGAGGAAAAAGCAGTGGTGGCAGCAGCACTATTTTTAATTTTCCCAGAATCCCCATACTAAAACAGCAGAGCAGCAATATCATGGGGGTGATCTTACACTATAATTTTACAAGACATTACCATTGGAGGAAATTGTACAAAATGTAAAAGAGATTTCTCTTTATTATTTTTTACAACAACTGCATGTCAATCTACATTAATTTCAATTAACAAAAAAGCAAAACAAAACAAAAACAACACTAGACCAGGATTCAGAGGGCATGTGCACTACTGTCAGCTCGACTACAAATCAACTGTATGTTCTTTGGAATGTCACTCAAGTTTTCTCAACTTCTATTCCAAAATCTCTAAAATAAAAGAGTTAGAAAAAAAAAGCCCGCAGAGCATTAGATAGGAAAGTAAACATCCATGGACAACATTTACAGTAAAACTAGATAACGAGCTATCCCATGGACTCCAATAAGTGAATGAAGAAAATCCACGCACGGTATCAGCATCTGTGAAGGAGGAAGCAGAGGAAAGCAATGAGGTACCTAATGGACCTGAAAAGAATGAAAATTAAAAATAGCCAAGAGGTATTCTCTGGAAAGTATGGCAGACCAATTCAAAAATAGCAGCTGAAACTGAGATCAGTGGATAGTGAATGCAAAAAGCCTAGAGTCACAAGCCAAGGGATGGAATGGTCTCAGTCACAGACACTGTCAGAACCAACAAGCCAGATCCTCCTTCCAGCACACATCCCACATGGAAGAGAAACTGTTGGGAGTGGGATCAAAGCCGATCCAGATGGGACAACAGAGACAAAGAAAATAGAAGGTACAGACAAAACTGGTGGAGGGAGGAGGGGGATAGAGCTAGCTCTAACAGAATTACTAAACCCAGAAAGCAAGAAACCACATTTCTTTGAATACTACATGAAAAGAACAGAAGAGGGGAATGCATGAATCCTGTTCCCTTCTAAAAGTTCAGCAAAACTACTTTCACACAAAAATGAGCCACAGAAAAATATCAAGGGAAAATCCAATACAAAGTTGTTATAAGAAATGAAAGACTGCAGAGTACAATAATAGCTCAAGAACAATGAGATCACAGCAGAAAGACATTTCCATCACACGAGTCAAAACTATAACCTAGGAATTCTAAGGCTCATCCAAATGTTCCCATTCATTGCAAATAAAAACTGAAATCTGCGGGCTCTGAGAAGAGAACAGCAGCAGGCAGTCTGGGGAGGGAAGTCAAACCTTGAAGAACAACCAACGTAGTGGTTGGCTCCCTGATTATTTTTTCCTTCCATAGCTATTGCTTAGACTCTAGAGCCCCAGAAGTGTAAACATCGACATGGACAAAAAAGTCCAAGAAAAGCCTTCTCTTTGTGGTCAGAAGACTGGGAAAGGGGCCCCCTGCAGGACTGAGAATATGTGGGGAAATACCCATTTTTTTCCCTTTCTTTCTCTTCTCCTGGTCCTATCCCAACTAAAGCCCAGTCATGGAGTGACAATCCTGTACCTGCTGCACAAGCAGTTAAAATTCTGAACAAAAATCCTCTTTTGCCAGAGGACCTGGCTAAACAGGCTCCTGGAGTCCAAATAGAGTGAGGGGAATCCTCGTATTTTTTCTCTCTTTAGTTTCACCACTTTGCCCCAAGGCAAACACAGTCATGGGAAGTTCATGACAACACAGGGAGGCTAAAACCCTGACTTTGTAGCCAGAACACCGGGGAAAAGGGCCCCTAGGACCTAGGAGGCATAAATCACAGAGAGAAAGAAATCCTTAAGTCTGTGCATGGATGGAACTGACTTGAAGCAGCACAGCAAAGGCTTTGAGAACTGAAGTAGAGTGTAGACCACTAGCCAAGTCCCAGACTGGCCACTAGGTGGCGTCCACCTGGCGCGTACTGAATAGCGCTGCAAAGGCTTTGAAAAGCCACTGACCTTGGAACTACACCTCACACTAGACAGGTCAAGACTTACAGGGTTAACTGACAGCTAAAACAGACAAAAAAACAAACAAAATAAACGTTCTCCAGAGGATGCTGGCAGGACTCAAAGTCTTACAAAATATTTCCAGGATGCAATCCAAAATTTTCAACTTTAAAAGAAAAAAAAGGACAACTTCAATAACTTACAAGGAAAAGACAACGAACAAACATCAACTCTAATGTGATGCCAGTGTTGAAATTATCAAAGACTTTAAAGTAGCTATTGTTACCATGCTTCCTGCAATAAAATTGAACACTTGAAACACATGGAAAGATAGCAGCTCTCAGCAAAGAAATGAAAGTTGTAAAAAGAATCAAATGGAAATATTAGAACTGAAAAAATACAACAATGGAAAAAAAATTCTCTGAAGGCATTTAATGGAGATGACAGAGAGAAGAGTCAGTGAACTTGAAGATAGAGCAATACAAATTATCCAGTCTGACAACAGAGAGACAAAAGATCACAGTCATGGTTGAGTTCACACGTGGTCAGAGTTCACCTTGGAGATGATGTATCTGGGCCTGATGATCTAGACTCACCACCTTCCCACCACTCCAGGGTCTCATTTCCTTGTGTGTGTGTGTGTGTGTGTGTGTGTGTGTGTGTGTGTGTGTGTCCCCTTTTCTGCTTTAAATGTCACCCATTGCTGGAAAAAATTGAAGTTAACAGGAGCTCAAAAGCTCTGAGGTTTCTCAGCTTCCCTGGGCAACTGCCCTGGATTAGTTTTCTTTATCCAGAGGCTTAGCTCATTCCTGCTTTAACCCTGAGGCTATTTTACAGATTCAGAAAACTTTTGCATCTGCCCTTGGACAGGTGCCTCTCCTGTCTCCCTGCCATACATTATCTTTCAGAGATTGTCTCTGTTCATGAAATCAGACTTATTCTTATCTCACTCTTTTAAAATCTGCCTTACTCAATGACCAAGTTTCATTCCTTTCCCCAAAAAGTGATTTGGCCACTTTCTTCCCAAGATTTCTACCACTTATACCCTGGATCATGCTTCCTTACAGCCCAGATTTAAGTGCAAAGTGTTATAGCTCTGTTCTTTTTTTTAAATAAATTTATTTATTTATTTATGGCTGTGCTGGGTCTTCGTTTCTGCGTGAGGGCTTTCTCTAGTTGCGGCAAGCGGGGGCCACTCTTCATCGCGGTGCGCAGGCATCTCACTATTGCGGCCTCTCTTGTTGCGGAGCACAGGCTCCAGACGCGCAGGCTCAGCAATTGTGGCTCAGGGGCCTAGTCACTTCGCGGCATGTGGGATCTTCCCAGACCAGGGCTTGAACCCGTGTCCCCTGCATTGGCAGGCAGATTCTCAACCACTGCGCCACCAGGGAAGCCCTGCTCTGTTCTTTTTTTTAACCCACCCTCCCATCCCGCCCAGCCCATCCCTTTTCCTTCCCTCCAGCCAAGTCCTTCTATCCCAGTGATGGACAGGGAAGAAAGAGGTAAAAGCCACAGCATCCAGTCATTCTGGAGGAAATTCTCATGGAAGAACTCAGATTTTTTGTGGTGTGAT
This sequence comes from Balaenoptera musculus, assembly GCF_009873245.2. Taxonomy (NCBI): domain Eukaryota; kingdom Metazoa; phylum Chordata; class Mammalia; order Artiodactyla; family Balaenopteridae; genus Balaenoptera; species Balaenoptera musculus. The sequence goes on along the minus strand of NC_045804.1, from coordinate 33,877,086 downwards.
CAAATAAGCGTTGGACCAGGAGCCAAAAAACCTGGATTCTTGCCATGGTTCTTCCACAAACAAGCCATGTAACCTTGAACAGGACATAAAGTCATGGAATTTTGAAGTTCTATGAAGCCTTAAGAGGTCATCTAATTCAACTTTCTACTTTCACATATGCAGAAACTGAGGCCTAGAAACATGATATAACCTACTCCAAGTCACATGATTGGCTAATGGCATAGCTGGGTCTTCCACACAGGACTGTTACATCAATACTCTTTCCATCACCCCTTACTGAGTGTCTCCACTCCTCAGCTGCACGACGGGCAAGATGAGCATTACAGATGAGAACAAATGAGCTAATGCTGCTGTAAGAATATGGAAAACAGAAAATAGTATTCAGATGAGAGGTTATTAACTTCATTGACAATCCCCACTGGAAACTGACTCACTACTGTACCCCAGAGGAAGGTCAGAACCCAAGGGAGGTCTAAGCTGGCTTGTCCACCTCCCCTGGGGCCTGTAAAATTTTAATGGAAACAGTGGGCAGAGAGCCACGGCCACTGCAGCTAATAAGGCTCACTGGAACCACTTTAAAAGTTTTGTTCTAAAATATCTGTAGTAAGTACCCAGATCTTAACAACAAATGTGTTAAAGGATGTGGGGTTATGGATGGTTTATCCTCTTCCTTTTTCTGTTTTACAAATTGATTACAATGTGATTTATTATTTTGGCATAATCATGCCTGGTCTATTATAGGCATTCAGCAAACTTTTGTTAAGTTAGGTATTAATAATTTGAAATTAAATTTCTTGAAGAGTTGAAAAGCAGTGTGAGGCAGTTCTGGGTATGCCTCTATGCTCAATGCTGAGGATACAAAAATAAGACATACATTCTGCTCTCAAGGAACTCACAGGCTGATGGGGAAAACAGATCCAGAAATATATAAATGTACCTCAGAGAGGAAATAGTTCGACTAGAGGAATGCTCACAGGCTAAATGGCTGAGCAACTAACCATGCCTGGGAGAGAGAGGAAGCCTTCCCAGAGGAGGAGATATTTAAACAAAGGGGAAGTTTATGCATGTAGGCAGAAGTGTGTCTCTGGCAGGGAGAACAGAGGTCCAGAGACGTAATGGCACAGCATACACTCCAGGAACCCCCCTGAGTCTCAGCAAGGCTGGAGCACAGGAGACGTGGTAGAAGATGTGTGTAGAGAGGAGGCAGGGGCCAGACTCTGGAGAGCTTTGAGGGACCAGGTTAATGAGTTTAGATTTTATCTTGTGGGACATGAGAAGCCAGTGGATGATGTCATACAGAAGAATGACCTACAGACGAGGGTCTCTCTGGCAGCAGGGAGAAGGAGAGAGGGGAGAGTTGAGAGGATGGACATAGTGGGTGCAGCTCCTTTGTTTATTCATATCCCATCCTGTTTCAGAAAAGACTTGGTGAAAGCAGTTGAGGGCCTATAATTTTCCTGTGTCTGTGACTCAGCCCATCACAGCTTCAAAACTCTTAAAGATGTGAGAAGGGTGAAGAGCTAAAGGAGAAAGGGAAAAGGAGATGGGAGCTAAGAACAGAAGGAGGAGGATAAATAGGTAATTAAGAAAAATCAGAGTGTGAAAGCCGACGAGCCAACAGGGACCCATGGCTCAGTGATATCAAGACCCTGATTCAGTGAGTCTGTGGTGCCCTTGGCCTCTCCCTTATGAGCCTAGATGGCTTTCATAGCTTCAATCATCATACATGTTTCCAAACAATCTCATTCAAAAGCTGGAGGTGAGGAAAGGGGAGTGGGACAAGATCTTTCTCTTTCTGAATCTCTTGCCTTTAATCATGGAAGAGAAATCTTTCCCCAGAACTCCCCAGTGAACACCCCTATGTCTTATTGGCCAATACTAAATTGATCACATGACTACTAGCTACCAAGTGGTTTGGGGACATAAATACCTGGCTTTTTTAGCTGCTTTGGTAGGAGTCAGGCAAGAAAGAAGGATTTGGAATGGAAGTGCTGGGTAGGCAATTTGTAGTGTCTGCCATGTTGTTGTAAAGTACCTCGCAACAAGAATGAACATGATGGGCCAAAAGCAAGAGAATCTTGAGAATGACACGAAGTCTATCTTGTGCAAAAGAATTCTTATAATATCAGGGGTCACAAACTCAAATGTAGGCAATATAAATGAGAGGATGTAGGTGGGAACTTCCCTGACTAAAAGAGGACTTAGTTTCATCTCTTTCCTTAACCCAGTGTAAAACTTTAGCATCTAATGTAAAGGCAAGAAACCGAGATTTTTCTTTGGAGAAACAACAGCCTCAGAAAAATTGGCCTTAACATGCTGGCACTTGGAAGTCCTCCTGTGAAATACTGATTTGGCCACCTGATTCCCTAAAGTAAAATATATCAGTATAAAAGTCCTGCCTATACACAGAGGTTCCAATCAGCATTTTAGTGCCTTACTCGTAAATGGATATAGACAATCGAGGATCAACTGGCATTTAAGAAAGTCTTCAATAAAAGAGTGAAAAAAATAGAAAAATTAATGGGAAGTCTCTTCATGAAAGAGTGAAAACAAAATAAATAGAAAAATTAATGGGAAGAAAACAAAAATGATGCAGGGAACATAAGAAACCTTTAAAAAAAATCTCTAGTTCATATAATTAGTATCTTTGGAGAGAGGCAAGGAGATATAATATCTATAAAATGAGAATAGGAAAAAATAGAAAGCAAGAAATAACTCTTAGAAATTCAAATGTATTTACAAATGTAAAAACTTCAAAAGAGGGATTAGATGATAAAGTTGAAATTATTTCTCACTGTAGAATAAAAAATTAAGAAGTGGTAAACAACTGGAGAGAAAACATAAGAGGCTTAGAAATTAATTCACTAGGAATTCCCAAAAGAATGGCAATTACAGAAGTGAAAAATGTCAAAGTAATAATACAAGAAATTTCCAAATATTAAAACAGTCCACCAAATATAGCAGAAGAAATAAAACCCATATCAAACACTTCATTGTAAAATTTCAAAACACTAAGGACAAAAAGGAAGTCCTAAAAGCCTCCAGAGATAAGGAAGAAGCCACCCACAAAAGAACAAGAAGCAGAACAGCTTCAGACTTCTCAAGAGCAAACTGAATGCTAGAGGAAAATCAAGAAATGACTTTAACATTCGGGGGAAATTATTTTCAATCTACTATTCCAATCTCAGCCAAAACATCAATTAAGGGACTGATGAAAGCACTCTGCAATGGACTTTGACTTCCCCAAAATTATTATGTTGAAATTCTAAACCCAATGTGATGGTATTAGAAGGTAGGACTTTTGGAAAGTAATTAGGTCATGAGAGTGGAGCACTCATGAATGGGATTAGTGCCCTTATAAAAGGGACCCTGGAGAGTTCTCTACCCTGCTTCCACCATGTAAGGACACAGAAGATGGTCATCTGTGAACCAGGAAGTGGACTTCACCAGACACTGAATCTGCTGGCACCATAATCTTGGACTCCCAGGAGTCCAAGAACTGTGAGAAATAAATTTCTGTTGTTTATAAGCCACTCAATCTATAGTACTCATGTGTAAGAAGCTGTGAGAATTGATAAAAGCAAGGATGCCTACTCTCACTGCTTCTATTCAACATCATACTGGAAATCCCAACCAGTAAATTAAAGCAATAAAAAGAAATTAAAAGTATACAGGTTGGGACTTCCATTGTGTTGCAGTGGTTAAGAGTCTGCCTGCCAATGCAGGGGACATGGGTTTGATCCCTGATCCGGGAAGATCCCACATGCCGTGGAGCAACTGGGCCCATGCACCACAGCTACTGAGCCTGCACTCTAGAGCCCATGAACCACAACTACTGAGGCTATGTGCCACAACTACTGAAGCCTGCATTCCTAGAACCTGTGCTCCACAACAAGAGAAGCCACTACAATGAGAAGCCCGCACACCCCAAGGAAGAGTAGCCCCCACTCGCCGCAACTAGAGAAAGCCCACACACAGCAATGAAGACCCAATGCAGCCAAAATAATTAATTAATTAATTAATTAATTATTTTAAAAAGGTATACAGGTTATCCTTATTCTCAGAAAACATGATTTTCTATATAGAAATTTGGAAGGAATCTACAAAAATACTCCAAAAATTAATAAGTGAGTTTAGCAAGATGGCAGATACTAGCAATAAATAATTGAATGCCAAAATGTAAAGAAGAACATTTTAAATAGCTCTAAAAATGAAGAGCTTATGTATAAATCTTACAAAATGTGTACAGGCTTTGTATGCTGAAAATTACAAAACGTTGATCAAAGAAATGAAAGAAAACCTAAATAAATGGAGAGACATACTGTGTTCAAGGACTAGAAGACTCATATTGTTAAGATGTCAATTCTACCCAAATGGTGTATAGATTCAATGCAAACACAATCAAAATCCCAGCAGGTTTTTTTGGTAGATATTGACAAGATGATTCTAAAATGTATGGGAAAGGCAAAAGAACTGAAACAGCCAAAACAATTTTGAAAAGAATAAGGCTGGAGTAGCAAAATCATCTATATCCACAAGAGTAGTTAAGGGAAATGCAAAACAAAAAGATGTGAAATCTTTCAAAAACATTAAACATGAAGGAGGAATAAAAATGCATTCAAACTTAAGAGATCACCAACTTAAAATAATCCCATTTATATATATATATATATATATATATATATATACATATATATATATATATATATATATCCCACAAATCAAAAACCTAAAATAGATATACACACACAAAAAGAGAAAGGAATCCAAACATAACACTAAAGATAGTCATCAAATCACAAGGGAAGAGAGCAAAAGAAGAAAAAAGGATCAAAAAAGAACTACAAAACAACTCTAAAACATTAGCAGAATGGCAATAAGTACATACCCATCAATAATTACTTTAAATGCAAATGGACCAAATGGTCCAATCAAAAGACATATACATATGGATTAAAAAATATATATATGTGTATATATATATACACATATATATATGCTACTTACAAGAGACTCACTTCAGATCTAAAGACACACACAACTGAAAGTGAGGGAATGGAAAAAGGAATTCCATGCAAATGGAAACAAAAAGAAAGTTGGGGTAGCCATACTTATATCAGACAAAATAGACTTTAAAACAAAGACTGTAATAAGAGACAAAGAAGGACATTACAGGGCTTCCCTGGTGGCGCAGTGGTTGAGAATCTGCCTGCTAATGCAGGGGACACGGGTTCGAGCCCTGGTCTGGGAAGATCCCACATGCCTCGGAGCAACTAGGCCCGTGAGGCACAACTACTGAGCCTGTGCGTCTGGAGCCTGTGCCCCGCAACGGGAGGGGCCGCGATGGTGAAAGGCCCGCGCACCGCGATGAAGAGCGGCCCCCGCACCACAGTGAAGAGTGGCCCCCGCTTGCTGCAACTCGAGAAAGCCCTCGCACGAAACCAAGACCCAACACAGCCAAAAATAAATAAATAAATAAATAAAGTAGCTATTAATTTAAAAAAAAAAAAAAAAAAAAAGGACATTACATAATGATCAAGGGATCAATCCAACAAGAAGATATAACAATTGTAAGTATATATGCATGCAACATAGGAGTACCTAAATACATAAAGCAAATATTAACAAATATAAAGGGAAAAATCGACAGTAACACAATAATAGTAAGGTACTTTAACACCCCACTTACATCAATGGACAGATGGCACATTAAACCAAATGACTTCATAGATATATGTATAACATTCCATCGAAAAGCAGAAGAACACACATTCTTTTAAAGTCCACATGGAACCATCTCAGGATAAATCACATGGTAGGACACAAAACAAGTCTCATTAAATTAAAGAAAACTGAAGTCATATCAAGCATATTTTCCAAACACGATGGTATGAGACTAGAAATTAACTACAAGAAAAATCTGCAAAAAACACAAACACATGAAGGCTAAACAATATGCTACTAAACAACCAATGGGTCACTGAAGAAATCAAAGAGGAAAATTTTAAATACTTGGATACAAATAAAAACAAAAATACAGCAAACCAAAATCTATGGGATGCAGCAAAAGCAGTTCTAAAAGGGAAGTCTATAGGAATACAAGCCTACCTCAGGAAACAAGAAAAATCTCAAATAAGCAATCTAAACTTGGATCTAAAGAAACCACAAGAAGGTGAAAAAACAAAACCCAAAGTTAGAAGAAGGAAAGAAATAATAAAGATCAGAGCAGAAATAAATGGAATAGAGACTTAAAAAATAGAAAAGGGGCTTCCCTGGTGGCGCAGTGGTTGGGAGTCCGCCTGCCAATGCAGGGGACACGGGTTCGAGCCCTGGTCTGGGAAGATCCCACATGCCGCAGAGCAGCTGGGCCCGTGAGCCACAATTACTGAGCCTGCGCGTCTGGAGCCTGTGCTCCATGGCAAGAGAGGCCACGATAGTGAGAGGCCCACGCACTGCGATGAAGAGTGGCCCCCACTTGCCACAACTGGAGAAAGTCCTTGCACAGAAATGAAGAGCCAACACAGCCATAAATAAATAAATAAATAAAATTTAAAAGAATAAGGCTTTAAAAAAAAAAAAGAAACGATCAATGAAACTAAGAGCTGGTTCTTTAAAAAGGTAAACAAAATTGATAAACCTTAAGCCAGACTCATCAAGAAAAAAAGAGAGAGGGTCCAGACAAATAAAATCAGAAATGAAAGAGAAGTTTCAATCAACACCACAGAAGTTCCAAGGGTCTTTGGGATTAACATATACATACTACTATATATAAAATAGATAACCAACAAGGACCTACTGTATAGCACAGGGAACTATACTCAGTATCTTGTAATAACCTATAATGGAAAATAATCTGAAAAAGAATATATATATATATGTAACTGAATCACCTTGCTGTACACTTGAAACTAACACAACATTGTAAATTAACTATACTTCAATAAAAAAAGAAATACAAAGGATCATAAAAGATTACTATAAACAATTATGCACCAATAAATTTGTCAATCTAAAAGAAATGGATAAATTCCTAGAAACATACAATCTCCCAAGTCTGAATCAGGAAGAAATAGAAAATATGAACAGGCCAATTACCAGTAGCAAAATTGAATCAGTATTATAAAAAAATCTACCCCCCTAATAAAGAAAAACTTCCTAAAAGCAAAAGTCCAGGACCAGATGGCTTCACCGGTGAATTCTACCAAACATTTAAAGAAGAGTTAACACCTACCTTTCTCAAACTATTCCCAAAAAACTGAAGAGGAAGGAATAATTCCAAAGTCATTCTACAAAGGCAGCATCACCCTGATACCAAAAGCAGTCAAAGATACCACAAGAAAAGAAAATTACAGGCCAATATCACTGATGAACATGGATGCAAAAATCCTCAATAAAATATTAGCAAACTGAATTCAACAAGGATCATACACCATGATCAAGTGGGATTTATCCCAGGGATATAAGGATGGTTCAATATCTGCAAACTGATCAATGCGATACACAACATTAACAAATTGAAGAATAAAAATCATATGATCATCTTAATAGATGCAGAAAAAGCTTTTGACAAAACTCATCATCCACTTATGATAAAAACTTTCAACAAAGTGGGTATAGAGGGAACAAACCTCAACATAATAAAGGCCATTTATGACAAACCTATGGTCAACATCATACCCAGTAATGAAAAGCAGGAAGCATCCTCTGAGATCAGGAAAAGACCAGGATACCCACTCTCATAATTTTATTAGACATAGTATTGGACGATCTAGCCACAGTAATCAGATAAGAAAGAGAAATAATATGAATTTAAATTGTAAAGGGAGAAGTAAAATTGTCACTGTTTGTAGATGACATGATACTGTATCTAGAAAATCCTAAAGATGCCACCAAAAAACTATTAGAACTAATAAATGAATTCTGTAAAGTTGCAGGGTGCAAAATTAATATACAGAAATCTGTTGCATTTCTATACACTAACAACAACCTATCAGAAAGAGAAATTAGGAAAACAATCCAATTTCAATTGCATCAAAAAGAATAAAATACCCAGGAACGAATCTAACCAAAGAGATAAAAGACTTGTACTCAGAAAACTATGAACATTGATGAAAGAAATTGAACACAACACAAATTGGAAGATATAACATACTCATGGATTGGAAAAACTAATATCATTAAAATGACCATATTATCCAAGGCAGTCCACAGATTCAATGCAGTCCCCATCAAAATATCAATGGCATTTTTCACAGAACTAGAACAGAAGTCTAAAATTTGTATGGAAACACAGAAGACCCCAAATAGCCAAAACGATCTTGAGAAAGAACAAAGCTGGAGGCACCATGCTCCCTGATTTCAAACTATACTACAGAGCTACAGTAATCAGTATGGTACTGGCACAAAAACAGACAGATCAATGGAACAGAATAGAGAGCCTAGAATTAAACCCACACTTATATGTTCAAAGGAGGCAAGAATATACCTTGGGGAAAATACAGCCTCTTCAATAAAAGGGGTTGGGAAAACTGGACAGCTACATGCAAAGGAATCGAACTGTACTACTTTCTCACATCATACACAAAAACAAACTCAAAATGGATTAAATAATTAAATTTAAGAGCTAAAACCATAAAACTCCTAGAAGAAAACATAGGCAGTATCCTTTTTGACATTGGTCTTAGCAATATTTTTTGAATCTGTCTCTTCAGGCAAGGGAAACAAAAGCAAAAATAAATGAGGGACTTCCCTGGTGGTGCAGTGGTTAAGGATCCACCTGCCAATGCAGGGGACACAAGTTCGATCCCTGGTCTGGGAAGATCCCACATACCACAGAGCAATTAAGCCCATGTGCTGCAACTACTGAGCCTGAGCTCTAAAGCCCGCGAGCCACAACTACTGAGCCCATGTGCCACAACTACTGAAGTCCGAGTGCCTAGAGCCCGTGTTCCACAACAAGAGAAGCCACCGCAATGAGAAACCCGCACGGCACAATGAAAAGTAGCCCCCACTCACCACAACTAGAGAAAGCCCGCACGCAGCAACAAAGACCCAATGCAGCCAAAAATAAATAAAAAATAAAAAATAAATGGGACAACAATTTCAAACTAAAAGCCTTTTGTACAGTGAAGGAAACTACCAACAAAATGAAAAGGCAGCCTACTGAATGGGAAAGATATTTTCAAACAATATATCCGATAAGGAGCCAAAATATACAAAGAATTCATACAACTCAACACCAAAAAAAAAAAAAAAACCCGAACAATCTGATTAAAAATGGACAGAGAACCTTAATAGACACTATTCCATAAAAGATATACATATGGTCAACAGACACATGAAAAGATACTAAACATCACTAACCATCAAGTAAATGCAAATCAAAACCACAATGAGACACCACCTCACACCTGTCAGAATGGTTATTACCAAAAGAACATAAAAACCAAGTGTTGAGGAGGATGTAGAGAAAAGGGAACACTTGTGCCTCGTGCACGGTTGGTGGGAATGTAAATTGATGCAGCCACTCTGGAAAACAGTACAGAGTTTCCTCAAAAAATTAAAAATAGAATTGCCATAAGATCCAACACTTTTACTTCTGGGTATTTAGTCAAATAAAACAAAAATAGCAATTAGAAAAGGTATATTCACTCCAGTATTCATTGCAGCATTATTTACAATAGCCAAGACATGGAAGCAACCTAAGTGTCCATATATAGGTGAATGGATAAAGAAGATGTGGTATATATACACAATGGAATATTACTCAGCCACCAAAAAATGAAAATTTGCCATTTGTGACAACATGGATGGATCTAGAGGGTATTATGCTAAGTGAGATGTCAGATAGACAAATACCAAATGATCTCACTTATATGTGGAATCTGAAAAACAAAACAAACAAACAAAACAGAACAAAAACAGATTCAGAGATACAGGGAACAAATGGGTGGTTGCCAAAAAGGAGGGGCATGGGGGTAAAATAGATGTAGGGGATTAAAAGGTACAGATTTCCAGTTATATAATAAATAAGTAGAGAGATGTAATGTACAGCATAAGGAATATGGTCAATAAAATTGTAATAACTTTTTATGGGGACAGATGGTTACTAGACTTACCATGGTGATCATTTCATAATGTATGCAAATGTCAAATCATGATGTAGTACACTTGAAACTAACATAATATTGTCAACTGTATTTCAAGAAAAATTCTATTAGGTAGACATAAAAACTCTTAGATAAATAGTTGTGTTTTTTTGTCCTGCAGGAACTTGGAAGAACTTTCAGTCATTTGTAGTATTGTTGTGAAACCAGCAACTGATTCAGTTTGTAATTATTTTGAATTTCATAAAGATACTTGAAGTGTGGTATGCATACTAACATGAAACAATGTTAATCCAGTGGAGTTTAATAAGGAAAATGTAAAAGAGCAATGTATGGGTCTATTTTGAAATATGTAAGCCTTCAACATTGCATAAAGTTAGTTTTAAAAATATTAAGAAGTACAAGTTGGTGTATCCATAGCACCTATACCAGAAACAACACAAGATTCAAGTGATGGGGCTTCCCTAGTGGCACAGTGGTTAAGAATCTTCCTGCCAATGCAGGGGACATGGGTTTGATCCCTGGCCCAGGAAGATCCCACATGCTGCGGAGCAACTAAGCCCATGCACCACAACTACTGAGCCTGCACTCTAGAGACCACGAGCCACAACTACTGAGCCCATGTGCAACAACTATTGAAACCCGCGTGCCTGCAGCCCGTGCTCCGCAACAAGAGAAGCCACCACAATGAGAAGCCCGCGCACCGCAACGAAGAGTAGCCCCCCGCTCGCCACAACTAGAGAAAAGCCCGCGCGCAGGGAAGACCCAATGCAACCAAAAATAAAATAAATAAATTTATTTTAAAAAAAGATTAAAGTGATTATTTTTTCTTTTTTGTACTTAAATTTTTTTACTGGCATTATACATAAATACGAAGTTCAATAAAAGAAAATTTTTACTCTGTGTTTCTTTTCAAACCCTTATTATTATTTATTTTGTTTCATGATTTTTACTGTAAATAAAGTTGTCATACAGAGGAGTGTCAAAAAATGATCCTTGGGGGACTTCCCTGGTGGCGCAGTGGTTAAGAGTCTGCCTGCCAGTGCAGGGGACATGGGTTCAAGCCCTGGTCCGGGAAGATCCGACATGCCGCGGAGCAACTAAGCCCGTGTGCCACAACTACTGAGCCTGTGCTCTAGAGCCCCCGAGCCACAACTGCTGAGCCCATGTGCCGCAACTACTGAAGCCCACGCGCCTAGAGCCCATGCTCTGCAACAACAGAAGCCACCGCAATGTGAGAAGCCCTCGAACCACAACGAAAAGCAGCCCCCTCTCTCCACAGCTAGAGAAAGCCCGCACGCAGCAACGGAGACCTAACGCAGCCATAAATCAATAAATCAATAAATTTAAAAACAAAAAGGTCCATGGGAATTCCCTGGTGGTCCAGTGGTTAGGACTCCATGATTTCACTGCCAAGGGTCTGGGTTCAATCCCTGGTCGGGGAACTAAGATCCCACAAGTCGCGTGGCCAAAAAAAAAAAAAAAGATCCAATCCACCTGTCGTATATGCAATGTGGATATTGATTCAATGGAAAATGAATGATAATTATATATATTTGGAGTATGAGAAGAAGTTGAGTGTATGCATATGTGTTAGGATGAGGGTCAAGTAAATTATCTAGAGCCTCAACTGCCTCAACAGCAGGAAGTCAATGCTTTGCAGTGTGAATGTGATAGCAAAGGAGATTGCTGTAGGAGGTAGGGATTTGGAGCAGTGAGATTTGGGTGGGTGAAGACTTGAAGCAGAGAAATGCTGTTTCATTTAGAGCCAAGTGGTAAAATTTGACTTTTTAATTATGTGCACATATTACTTTGAAAAACAATTATAAAATCAAAAGAACTTAAGGATGGAGAAGACAGTATAAAAAAGACCAACCCTATTATTATTTCTTTTATTTCATGATTATTAAAGCAATCAGCTTTAGATACATTTAATTATACAATGTGGAACTTATGATTACCGAATGCAATATAAATAATATAAACCCCAATGAAAGGAAAAGCAACAGAAGTAACAAATTAGGAGGTTGATAGCGGGAGGAGGAAGTATAGTGTGCTAACCACCTCAGCTTTTAGAGCAGGGAATTAATCAATACTGTCTAAAACTGAACCATGAGGTTCGAAAATCAATGACTCTAACCTCCTTATGGTTTTATGGTTTTCATAATCATTTTTCTTTATCCTGGGGGGGTAATCTTTTAGTAATTAATATCTCCTGTGAAGGAAAAATATTTAAAGTACAGCATTTTCTTCAGATCTACTTCAATTTCTTGTGTTGAATTTTATTAAAATTAAGCTTAAATATTGATAAAATGTAGAGTAGGGACCAATTTTACAATATCATTTCTGTCTAACCTTATCTAAACTTTTCTCTCACTTCTCCACTCATTCTTCTTTTTGTATATAAGCACAGAAAGATATTTGAAGTCATGTTTATCAGAGTTTCTGTTTCATCCATTCTAAAATGCAGATTTATTTTTTCGCATATAAGCAACTTTGAAATCTAGTAAGTTCATGCAATGGCTGCTGGACAGGTGCCAGAAGTGAAGTACAATAGTTGACACTGGTGACACCTTCTGGTAAGATGAAGAAAGTGCCAGCATCAAAATGCATAACTGTGTATCAGTGCTTTGGAAGAAAAGTCCAGAGACTTTTGAGCACTCTTTTAAGAAATGCTGCATCCCCCACATTCTTTAAGCACAAAGGATAACCCCCCCCACACACACACACACACACATACACACACGACTTGGAGTCAAAAAGTGATTCAGAAAAGTTGAACTCTAAATGTGAAGATGGGGACTTCCCTGGTGGTCCAGGGATTAAGACTCTGTGCTTTCACTGCAGGGGCTTGGGTTCAATCCTTGGTCTGGGAACTAAGATCCCGCATGCCACACGGTGTGGCCAAAGGGGGGGGAAATGTGAAGATGGTTTAGGAATATATTGCTCAATTTATTTCACATATATTTTCATTTTCATGTTTGCATAAGAATAATATAAGGGACTTCCCTGGTGGCGCAGTGGTTAAGAATCCACCTGCCAATGTAGGGGACACGGGTTCAATCCCTGGTCCGGGAAGATCCCACATGCCTCGGAGCAACTAAGCCCGTGCACAACTACTGAGCCCACACCCCCTAGACCCCGCGCACCGCAAATACTGAGGCCCGCGTGCTCTAGGGCCTGCGTGCTGCAACTACTGAAGCCCATGTGCCTAGAGCCCATGTTCCACAACAAGAGAAGCCACTGCAACGAGAAGCCTGCGCACTGCAAGGAAGAGTAGCCCCTGCTTGCCGCAACTAGAGAAAGCCCACGCGCAGCAACGAAGGCCCAGTGCAGCCAAAAAAACAAAACAAAACAAAAAAACCAATATAAAACATATGTTTAAATAAGTCTAAAAGAATTTTTCAATAAAAATTCTAAGTGATAAAAAGCATTGTGTCATGGTTTAATCGGCAGCATTTTTATATGATACAAAAAATGATTTGTCAGAATCAAAACGTGGATTTGATGAAATATGGTATTTCTGAGTGATATAACTGGATGGTTTGTTGCTTTCATCTTTAAATTTTTTCTGTATGGCTTAACTTTATAATGAATATATAATAAGGAATATTACATATTACATATCTTAATTACATATCATTTATAATATATTTTAGGTATAATATATTATACATTATAAATTTTAATATATTATATAGTATGTATTAAACATATGTAATATTTCATATTATAAATACACAAAATACATAATAATATGCAATGAATATGTAAATTTTCATATGGCTTGATTTTATAATGAGTATGTGATAAGAAAATAAAAACTATGGGCTCTTTAGTATAATAACTGATATAATTTCACTTGAACCATCTTGATATTGCTCTCCCAGTCTTATCCATACTCACCCACATTTGCTTAAGCTGGTGTACGAATTTCTCCATATTCTTCAGCTTTTCAGTATTTTGGACATTGTGCAAGTCTAAGGTGATTTCTTTCACGGTGGAAACAAATATTTCAAAACCAAAACTCTTTGGCACTCTTTTGGGACTGTGCCTTTCTAACAGCCTCTATATTTTCTCTCTCACTCGATCTTGCTCTCTCTCGCTCGATCTTGCTCTCTCCCTTGACTTCTTCTCTTTTCCTCCACCTTCTTATTCCTTTCCTATTTCCAGATCTCTGAGAGATGTTCCACAGGAGTCATTAGTGTCCCTGGGTTACAAGAATCAGTCATATCCTAAAGAGCAATGATGATATTCAGAACCACGGACAGTAACATGCAGCCACAGCTCCCAACCCTCACCCTGCAAGTTCCTCCAAGGAGACCAGTCAAGGCTGGCAATGGGTCAAATTCATATTCTTAGCAGGTCAAATTCATGCTCTTCTTCCAAGAAGGTCAAATTCATGCTCTTCTTCCAAGTCAGGCTTAGAAAACCCTCCTGAGCAAGATATCATATAGTAAGTATTTGAGGAACAACAAGAGCCCAGTGTAGCTGTGGCACTGAGAGTGGAAGAGCATGCTAGGAAATTAAGTCAGTGAAGCCATGTTGATTATTTACATGTTAATTTATAGACCAGCTCTGAACCACATGGAAAAATGCAAAGAGTATAAAAAGGTATATACAGTCAAGTCTTCCTTATCCATGTCCTCCAGTCACTCAGTTCCCTTCCTAATAGGAACCTAATGTCATTGGTTTCTTGCATATCCTGTGCATATATAAGTAAATGCATACATTCATATAATAATTTCCTCCTGTTACAGAAATGGTAATGTGCTATACATTGTTCTTTACTGTGCCCTGTTCCCTTAATTATATATCTGAAAATCTTCCTAAATACTTTGCTTATGGCTACATATATTGAGAGGATGTCCTGTAACTTGTTTAACCAATTTCCAACCAGTGGATGTTTATATTTTCAATCTTTTGATGTAATAAAAACCATCACAGCCTCTAGACATAAGGCCAAGGCTCAGAGTAAGTTCAACCAAGGTTTAAATTATGCTTTTATTTACAAGCTAAGTGACTTTGCACCAGCTATTTGGGCTCTCTGTGCCTCTCTTTCCTCACCTGCAAAATGAGGATAATAATACTATCATGACATCCTTTTGGGAAGGGTCAAAGTAGAAAATGTATGTAAAGTGCTTAACACAATACCTGGCCCAAGAGAGTAATAATACTAACAATAGTCACCAAGTATTGAGTACTTAATATGAACTACACTCTGCTAAGAATTCACATATTATCTCTTTCCATCCTCACATCAACCCTAAAAGGTAGAGACCACTGTTTCCACTTTTACGAAAGGATAGCAGAGAGGTTAACCAATATGCCCCTCAACTCAGGTATAAGTAGAACAGGATTCAAACTCAGGCTTTCCTAACATCAGAGCCCTGTTCTGAACCATTACATCCATCTGCTGGTGCTCAACAAATGTAGCTGTTGTCATCCTCCCCACCATCATCATCCCCATCCGCATCACTACCATCACCACCACCACCACCACCATCCCCATCACTACCATCACCACCACCACCACCATCCTCATCACTATCATCACCACCACCACCACCATCCCCATCACTACCATCACCACCACCAACACCACCATCCCCATCACTATCATCACCACCACCACCACCACCATCCTCATCACTATCATCACCACCACCACCACCATCCTCATCACTACCATCACCACCACCACCACCATCCTCATCACTACCATCACCACCACCACCACCATCCTCATCACTACCATCACCACCACCACCACCACCACCACCCTCATCACTATCATCACCATCATCACCACCATCCCCATCACTACCATCACCACCACCACCACCATCCCCATCACTACCATCACCACCACCACCACCATCCTCATCACTACCATCACCACCACCACCACCATCACTGTCATTACTATCACCTGATTTAGGCCTGTTGCTCTCTGAATTGGCCTGTGCCTACCTTTGCCTTCAGGCTCCCCAGCAGCTGGTACAAGTTTTTCCAGAAACAATTGTTTTTTGCTGATTTCAGGTTATCACTTCCTCTGATCTCTCCTTCCTGTGCACGCATGTGTATGCATGTGTGCACACGCACACACACTCAGGCAGATCTAGGGATCTTTATTACAATACAACATCTGTTTGAGATGGTCCATATTTCATGATTGCATTTGGCCAACATCACTAGCACAGGCAGCTGAGCAAAGCGAAGTAGAATTTTGAGGTGGATATGGAGGGTAGTCTGAAATGGTTGTGGCCCGTCCTCTCCCCTACCCATCCACCACCTCCAGGGATAGAAGATAGAGGAAAAGAAAAAAAAAATCAGCAGCCATTAAATGACTGTCTACTACATGACAAGAGGTGTGCTTTATGTGTGTTACCTCTAAGCCTCAAGGTAGGTACTCTTCACTCCATTTTACAAATAAAGAAACAGAAATTCACAAGAGGTAAAGTGAGTTGCCAAAGGCCAAAGCTAGTGAGTACCTGAGCCAAGATTCTAATCCAGGTCTGTGGAGACAGAGCAGGTTTGCATTCTGGAGGAATAGTCAGTGTGTCACCATCCCCAAAATCCAGGGAATCAGGGTCAGCTGGAGAGAGGCAGAGCCCCTAAAAGTGGCCTCTGTCTTCTTAGACCCCTCCCCTGCAGGCCTTCTCTGAGGCTGACACACATGCCAGGAAACAAACTGAAGCTGTCTCTCCACCTTCCTTAAACATCTAAAATCCTCGCTCCTCTGTTGTACCTTCAGGACAGTTTAGGTTATGCTGCTGTAACTAATAAACCCCAAATCTCATGGTCAGCATGGGAGGGTGGGCAGATATGCTCATCATCATTACTCAGGAATCCAGGCTAATGAGACTTATCCATCTTGACCACAGCCCATGGGCAAGGGGATGTGGCAACTCAAGCACTGGCTTTTAAAGCTTCCACCTTGGGACTTCCCTGGTGGCGCAGTGGTTAACAATCCACCTGCCAATGCAGGGGACACTGGTTAGAGCTCTGGTCTGGGAAGATCCCACAGGCCGCAGAGCAACTAAGCCCGTGCTCCACAACTACTGAGCCTGCGCTCTGGAGTCTGCGAGCCACAACTACTGAAGCCTGCGCACCTAGAGCCCGTGCTCCGCCAACAAGAGAAGCCACCGCAATGAGAAGCCCGCGCACCATAACGAAGAGTAGCCCCCATTCGCCACAACTAGAGAAAGCCCGCGCGCAGCAACGAAGACCCAACGCAGCCCAAAATAAATAAATAAATACTCAATGTGATTTTTAAAAAAAAGCTTCCACCTGGAAGGAACATATGTCATTTTCACTCACATTTCATTAGCCACAGCAAGTCTCATGGTCTACCTACCTCAAAGTGTACCTGAGGGGAGAACAGAAGTGTCTGATGGCCAGCACTGCGGGTATCCCAGCCAGAGGCACTGCCCCCCTAGCCTGCCCACTTCTCTGCCACCCCACTGGTGCATTCACACAGCCTTTTTTGTACTCTCTTCCCCTCCCCCAAGGTCATGAGGGGCACTTGACCTTGCTCTAGAGTCCACAAGATTTTATTCAGCCACTGGAGCTCCACTTGCTTTGTCAGGGTCTCAGTCTTGGGCTGGAATTGCAGGGGTTCCTGGGAAAGGCTCTCTGTGCCTGTCTCTGGGCTGAAAGCACCACACAAAGACAGAGAATTCTCCCAATCCCCTCCCAGGGCCTGGGCTTTCTCCTGCAGCACTAGCTGCTTTTGTCACAATAAGGCAGAGCTTAGGCCCAAAATGGAAACCAAGGCTGTAGACAAGTGGTCACAGAAGCAATGTCACTCAGAGTGTAATTCAAGGAGAGCCAGGAATCTACCAAATGGGGAGCCGACTGGCGGTCTCCTGAGGCCTCTGCCACAACTACCCTTCGGAGACACCTCCCCGCTCCTGTCCCTGAACCAGCTACACATACAGTCAGAGGAGCTGTCCCCTGAGGGCTGGGATCTGAGGAGCAGCAAAGCACACCCTTCTGATGCCCAAATACAATATCTTCTCTTCTTAACTGCCTCTACTCCCTGAGGTTTCCACCACTAAAGATCACCTTTGTGTTTAAGGCTTCCAAGATTCCAATAAATATTATCCAGGAAAGCTAAAACACCACACATTCTTCCTCTCCTGACCAAGATTCTCTTGATTTCCAGTAACAGGAGCTCATCTAAACTATTTTGGGCAGAGAAGGGAAATTTACTGTGAGGACACAGGTCAGTCTCACAGAACTCGACAGCGGGGCCTCCCAGGGGTGGAGAGTAAGGCAGTGTGTCTCTCAGATTGTCTTTCTCTGGGGCACTTCACTGAACACGAGTCGGGTACCAGGCACCACAGAAAGCTCTGCGACCAGTCAAACACAAATGAGACAAGGTCTGTTCCCTCAGGAAGTTACAGCCTGAATGGAATGATCAGACACGACACATAAACTAGAGCAAGGAGGTGTTACAAGGGAGTAGGCGTTGGCCATGCAGAAATGGAGGACAATCCAGGGGCCAGACCCAGAGGGGGCAAAGCCACGGTGTCCGTGGCTAAATTATGGAGGCAGTGAACACGAGCAGTGAGAAACAGGCTGGGAAAATAGGTTAGGATGAGATCATGGAGGTCTTGGATGCCAGGAAAATAAATATAGCTTTCATCTAGGAAAAAAAATCAGAAGACACTGAAGGTCTGATGACAGTAGAGTGGTGGGATCAGACATGGGCCCATCTGTCTTTGGCCTGAAGGAAAGATGGGGACAAAGGAGACCATGGAGGTAAGGAGGCTTGTGAAGCAGCACAGAGAGGAAGGGCCAACCAACTGAGAAGCAAGCTGGGTGGGAAGAGAGGTCAACAGCACCTGCGAGCTCCTGCACACAGACACCGACACACAGCTGTCCCTTCCAAGCATCCATCAGCCCAGAGGGCCTGAGAGGAGGGTCCCAGGCCAGGGCCTTCTGTTTGGGGAGGGAGGGTGGGAGTATCAGGAAAGATCCAGAGCATGGGCAGCTCCACAGGGCAGCAGGGACCAGGGTGGGGGGATGAACAACTGACGGTGGTGAACACAGATGTACCTAATCAGAATCACACACGCATGCACATACGCCACACCAAGCACATGAGGCAGTGACTACAGGAAGAGCTCAGAGTCAAGCAGACCCTGGTTCAAGTCCTGGCTCTGCCTTTTGCCAGCTGTGAGATCGTATGCAACTCTCTAAATGTCTCTGAGCCTCAGTTTTCTTCTCATCTGTAAAACGTCAATAGTAAGATCTACCTCCTGGCTTGCTGTGAGGAGTAAAGTGAAGTAATAATGGCTATTGATAGACTAATCCTAAAAAATCATACACATTCTTGCCCTCTTGTATTTATGCCCTTGCAATGTGACCTCGTAGCTCCTCTCAACAAGAGGTGGAATCTATTTCTTAAGCCCATGAATCTGAGTTCGTGACTTGCTTTGGCCAAAGGGACAATAGCAAGTGATGCTAGAATAGACTTGAATCGTGGAGCCTTGCTTTCTCATGCTCTTAGAACCGAGAGACCGTGTGAAGAAGGCCAGGCTAGCCTGCTGGATGATGAGACACGTGGCCCAGTTGACCCCATCACTCCAGTCAACAGCCAGCAAATGCCCAGGAAACAGAGTCACCTGGCTGACTCACAGCTGACTGCAGGCCCATGGGTCAGCCCAGCCAAGAGAGCAGAACTGCCCAGCCCAAACTGCCAAGCTGCCAAATCATGAGCAAATAAATGCTTGTTTTAAGCCACTATGTCTTGTGTGGTTTGTTATGCAGTAAAATCTAATTGATAGACTTATGCTCCTGCCCAAGATGAAGTAACAGGGATCAGATTTATCTTCCTGCCTGAAAAAACCAAAATACTCAAGCAAGACTCTGGACATTGGGTGGGTACTGAAGGATGGCGATCCCCAAAAGACAGGAAGACAAATGATGGGAGCCCTAAGATCACCCCAGCTTACTGTCCAGGCTTCAGTGCAGATGAGGGGACCCAGACGGAGTCTGAGCTAAGAAGACGTAGCTGAGAGCCTGGGGAGACCAAGGTGGGTGGTGTTCTCAGGACAGAGTGCTGGAGAGGAGAGAGCTGCTCCCAGAGAGAACCCTGGAGACCTGCAAGTCCCCGCCTTGAGTATTCAGCAGGGTACTTAGCACATGCGTGTCAGTAAACTACCTGAGGCCAGGGAAAGACCCATTTGAAAGGATGAGAGAACAGTGCCCCACACTCACCCAGAGCCAGAAATGGGGGCTGCTGTCTCCAGCCAGACTGTAAAAACTCAATCTACAGGGCATTGAGTGGAATACTCAGGAAGGTCATGCTTCAGTAGTGGGGGTATAACTAGTCCTAAACAGAACACTCCTCCAGACCTGCCTAATAAAAACAAGATCTCAAATGATCAGACTGTGTCTAAGTAACTTCACTGCATCTCAGAAAATCTAACTGATACGAAACCTAAAACTTAAGGAGTGTTTATCATGTTCCAGCAACTTTACATATACGTAAACATTTTACATATATTACTACACTGCTATTACTTTATTTATTAAAACCCTTTCAAATAGGTTTTTATCCCCATTGTACAGATGGTAAAGTCTAAGATAACACATATAAAGTGCTGGCACGTTCAATAAATGCTATTTCTCTTAACTCCTCACCCTCACTCCCTGCCTGCAACCATGAGCAACCAAATGTTTTTTCCCAAGTTGCACATGTACTTCAAAGAAATTATGGCTTTTAAAACCCAAATCCTTCAGACTTCAGGAGGAAAGTGTTCTCTGGCTGGGGTCCTGGGGAAAGTCCTGAATGAAGAGTTAGGAGTGCTAGTTCCAGTCTGGGTACTGCCACTACCTTTCAAGGTGACCTTGAGCCAGCTTTCACCTCTCTGATCCTGATTCACCCACCTGTGATGGGGAGGAGGTGATTCCTCAAAGCAATCCTCTCATTCCAGAAGCCAGGATGCCTCAATCATACTTTGGCTAATGTTCTGATGTGACGGATGGCAGAGTTGGAAAAGCAGAGTGGTATCTACCACAGCTGGAATGCACACACACACGCGCGCGCACGGAGCCTCTTGTTGAGCCTCTCTCCAAAGGTTTCTTGCACATCGAACTAGCTCTCCCTCACCCGCCCTAGTGCAGCATTACCGCCTTAGGCCAGAAGGTGGTGTTGCTTCTCCGTGTGCGTTCAACCGCACGTTCTCCGTGTGCGTTCAACCGGTTTGTGCGCAAACCGAGCTGCGCACAGAGCGAGTGCAGAGGGTAACCGTGTGTCCCTTCCTTTCCAGAACACTCGAATCACAAGCACCAAGGACAATTCGAAATTAGAAGGGAATTGGGACTTTTCTGGAAAGAAACTAAATATTACCGGAACGTACCAGGTACTGTGCCAGCTACTTTACAACCCTTCTTTTAAAAACCAGGTCCGCCAATGCTCAGAGATGATAAAAGGAAGAAGTAGGTGCTTAGTAAATGTTGATTTGATTTCCCCATCTTTGTAGCCTTCATAGCATAGGGCATTTGATTGATGATCAATAAGTATTGATTGACTGATTGACTGATTGATTGAGTTGTAACTGCAGATAGAAAACCAAAGGCTGAGCTAGTGTAGCAGGACCAAAGAGAGTATTCAGTCCAAAACTACAGTTTCTAGATATACAATGAAGGCCAGAGGGAAACAGAAAGAAAACTATGTGCCTGGCACAAAGCAGGTTCTCACCAAATATCTGCTGAATTATTAGATGAAGTGCTTTTGCCCACATCATCCCTTACTCCATTAGGCAATAGTTTTTATCCCCACTTTACAGATGGAAAAACTGAGGCTGTCACAAGGGACCTGGTGAAGTCACAAGGTGACTTCGAAGCACATTGAGCCCTGCCCCTAAGAATAATATTTGTAAGCTATTTCTATTGATCTTGATAAGTTGTCAAGCACTTTCATATGCACTCTTTCATTTATTTTAATCCTCATAGGAACAGTGAAGAGTATGTATTACTATTTCTATTTTGCAGATGAGGAAACTGAAGCTTAGCAAGGTTGTCTGCCCAGTACACACAACTGCTGAGGGGCACATCTGAAGATGAGGTCCCGAGCCTCTGAGTCTGCCCCTCATCCCCTACACCAGTGCATTTTTAACTCGAGTGTTTATGGGGGTACAAGAACTCACTAGAATACTTTTTCAATTTGTGTTTTCATTGTTCACGTTTTCCCCAGCTTTACTGAGATATAATTGACACATAACATTGTGTGAGTTTAAGGTGCACAATGTGATGATTTGACACCAGTATATATTGTGAAACGTTTACCACAGTAAGGTTAGTTACCACATCCTCCACCTCTCATAGTTACAAGTTTGTTGTTGTTGTTGTTAGTTGTTATGGTGAGAATGTTAAAGCTTTACCGTCATAGCAACTTTCAAGTATGCAATACAGTGTTGTTAACTGTAGTCACTAAGCTGTACCTTAGACCCCCAGAACTTACTCATCTTATAATTGGAAGCTTGTACCCTCTGACCAACATCTCCCCATTTCCCCCACCCCCCAAGCCCCTGGCCACCTTCATCCTACTCACTGTTTCCATGAGTTCAGTGTTTTTAGATTCCACACCTAAGTGAGCTCATAAAGTATTTGGTTTTCTCTGTCTGACATTTCACTTAGCACAATGTCCTCAAGGGCTATTCATATTGTCAAAATGATAACATTTTTTTTAATGAATGGCCGCTTTAAAACTAACAGCTGCCTCCCAATTTCAGTGTCCTCTTTTGCATTTTCCGGTAGCTTCGGCTACTTTAATTATTCAGCGCCAATGAGAGTTAGACCTAACACCTAAATGATGCACTCATACCATGTGAAAGTCAAATGACCCCAAGATACATTGTTAGAAGGGAAGATTTATAGAGGTTTAAATCAAGGAGGAGAAGTGAGTGATCTGCCTGGCACACCCAGGGCAGCATGCCAGGCGAACCTGTGCTGTGTCTGGTGGACACTCGTTCCCAGCGGGAAGTGTGACTTAGATATAGAAAGAAAAAATAGCATTAGTGTCATTCATTTGAATTTTAGAAATTTTGTAATTTTGCTTGTATTTAACTTGTAAATTTGTTTCTGGTTTCATAGTAGTCACGTAAGAGCTATAAGCATACATGTATACCTAGTTTTATGCTTCTACACACTTAAGTAATATTATAATGAAATTAATTTGTCAACACCGAGAGACCCTGGGAATGTTTTTCCCTTTAAAAGGATTGTGCACACAGTCAGGTTAGAGAAACACTTCCTAACCTGACCATACTTCCTTCCCTCAAAGAAGGGGCTATAGCCACAGATATTTTTTTCTCTGGCTGGGAAGGAGCTCTCTCCCTAGAGAACAGGGAAGAGTTCACTCCCAGGCCAGATGCAGGGCCGTGGGGAGGCAATCCCTTCCCTCATCCCCAGTCCTGCCCGGACAGGGAGAGTTTTTGTTTTTTGTTTTTTGGTTTTTTTTATTATTATTATTTTTTCGTCTTTATTGGAGTATAATTGCTTTACAATGGTGTGTTAGTTTCTGCTTTATAACAAAGTGAATCAGTTATACATATACATATGTTCCCATATCTCTTCCCTCTTGCGTCTCCCTCCCTCCCACCCTCCCTATCCCACCTCTCTAGGTGGTCACAAAGCACCAAGCTGATCTCCCTGTGCTATGAGGCTGCTTCCCACTAGCTAGCTATCTAAGTGTCCATCAACAGACTAATGGATAAAGATGTGGCACATATATACAATGGAATATTACTCAGCCATAAAAAGAAACGAAATTGAGTTATTTGCAGTGAGGTGGATGGACCTAGAGTCTGTCATACAGAGTGAAGTAAGTCAGAAAGCGAGGGCTTTGTCTAGTTGCGGCAAGTGGGGGCCACTCTTCATTGCGGTGTGCGGGCCTCTCATTGTCGCGGCCTCTCTTGTTGCGGCGCACAGGCTCTAGACGCGCAGGCTCAGTAGTTGTGGCTCACGGGCCTAGTTGCTCCGCGGCATGTGGGATCTTCCCAGACCAGGGCTCGAACCCGTGTCCCCTGCATTGGCAGGCAGATTCTCAACCACTGCGCCACCAGGGAAGCCCCGAGAGTTTGTTTTGAGGCTAAGAGGAGGTTCCCTGTAGAAGAGGGGCAACTCTCGCCTGGTTCAGTCAGGAAGGCAAGAGGGGGGTGCACCTTAAAATTGAGGGTGAAGTGGATCCATCTTCCTCTCACCTGACTCATTAATAGAACATCCGGGATCCACCTCCAGGCACATGAGAGTGGCAACAGTTAGGTCCAAGATCTTGCCATTGGTTTCCTTTAGAATTTTACTAAACTTTTCAAAAATCACAAAAATAACTTACGTTTATTGCTTCCAATGAGACAATTGTATGTATAATACCCCCCCAAAAAGGAATGTGATTAAACTCTTCCCCACCCCCTCAATATTAGCTGCTCGGATGTGACTCTCTACCCACGTCTCCATACTCACACAGCCGTGTCCAAACACACACATCCTATTTAGAGGGTGCTTTGGTCATCCCTTGACAACAGAGGATAATTCCACTTGCTTATCTCAACTAACATCATCTTAACTTTTCAGGTCAATGGGTAGACCCTCAACTCATTCTTTCTGAAGAGCTGCATGACATTGCAGAATACGGATGGGACACAATTTACTCACCCACTCTCCTAAGGATGGACAGTCAGGTTGTTTCCAAGTTTTCCTTCCTGACCGTTTCAAGCAAGGCTGCAATACCCATCCTTGGACATATGGCTTCCTTCCTCACACCCCTTTCTAATGGATCCTAGAAGTGAGCTAGGTCAATATATGTGGGTCATTCTTTTTTAGTTCAACAGCTATTCCCCACGTTATTGTTCATGTGTTCTTTTCACAGATCTGCACTGAGTGTCTGCTGTGTGCAGAGCACTGTGTTGGACGTGCAGAAGTCAATGAGGCAAGGCTTTGCCCTCAGGCACATGAATACTAAAGATTATTTACATAGCTGTTATATATTAGTTATATAGGTAATTATTAGTTATATGCTAGTTATAGAGTGTATAACTAGTATTTATAGAACTCTATTCAACAGACGAAGTGATAGCACCCTAAGGGAGGTAGATATAGATTAAGGGGTGAAGGAGTGTATGTGTATCCATGTCCTTTTCCTCCAGGGCAGGCAGAGAGTGACCTGAGGAGGCTCTGCCCAGCTGGGGCCAGTGCTGAGGCCCTGCCCCTGGGCCCACCCTTCTCCTCATCCCTGGTTGCCCACAAGAGACAACCTCTGGAACTGGATGGCATTTTTCCCACTCGTACCAGCCACCATTCATCATGGTGGCCTTTTTCTTTCTTTCTTTCTTTTTTTTTTTTTGGCTGCGTTGGGTCTTTGTTGCTGCGCACAGGCTTTTCTCTAGTTGTGGCGATCGGGGGCTACTCTTCATTGCGGTGTGCAGGCTTCTCATTGCAGTGGCTTCTCTTGTTGCAGAGCACGAGCTCTAGGTGTGTGGGCTTCAGTAGTTGCAGCACGCAGGCTCAGTAGTTGCAGCACGTGGGCCCTAGAGCACGCAGGCTTCAGTACTTACAGTGCATGGGCTCTAGGGCAGCCGGGCTTCAGTAGCTGTGACGCACGGGCTTAGTTGCTCCGCGGCATGTGGGATCTTCCCGGACCAGGGATTGAACCCATGTTCCCTACATTGGCAGGTGGATTCTTAACCACCGCGCCACCAGGGAAGTCCATGGTGGCCTTCTATATGTTAAACATCTCACATATATTCCCTTATTCACACTAATCCTTACAAACCCACTGAACTCATTATCTATTGCTATGTAACAAATTACCCCCAAATTTAGTGACCTAAAACAATAAACTTCTGTTATCTCACAGGTTTTATGTGGTCTTTTGTGTCCGACTTCTTTTGCTCAGCATAACATTTTCAAGGTTCATCCACGTTATATACATGAATCCACACTCCATTCCTCTTCATGGCCCAAAAAATTCCATGGTATGAATATACCCCTTTCCTTCGTCTATACATCAGTTAATGGACATTCTTTTAAAGTTGCCTTAGAGATTATCATACTAAGTGAAGTAAGTCAGACAAAGACAAATATCATATAATATCACTTATATGCAGAATCTAAAAAAATGATACAAATGAACTTATTTACAAAACAGAAACAGACTCACGGACATAGAAAACAAACTTATGGTTACCAAAGGGGAAAGGTGGAGGAGAGGGATAAATTAGTAGTTTGGGATTAACATATACACACTACTATATATAAAATAGATAATCAACAAGGACCTACTGTACAGCACAGGGAACTCTACTCAATATTCTGTAATAACCTATATGGGAAAAGATTCTGAAAAAGGATGGATATATGTATATGTATAACTGAACCACTTTGCTGTACACCTGAAACTAACACAACATTGTAAATCAACTATACCCCAATATAAAATAAAAATTAAATTTAAAAAAAAGAAAAAGAAAAGAAAAATTTAAACAAGCAAAACACCTAAAAATATTCCAAAAAAGGATAATGGCAGCTAACTATCTCTGCTAGATAATAAAACATTTTTTAAAATCTATGATAATGTTGACACATTAAATAAATATATAAATGCAACAGAATAAAAATTCTACATTATTTCCATAAAAAAAAGTACTATTACAATAGCACAGAAAAAGGAAACACTTAGATATAAACTAATAAAATAGGTGCAGAATCTGTACACTGAAAATTACAGAACAGTTATGGGAAACAATCAAAGAAGACCAGAAAAAAGAGAAATACCAGGTTCATGGATCAGAAAACTCAATATTGTTAAGATGTCAGTTGTCTCCAAATTGATCTATAAATTCAGTGCAATCCAAACAAAAATCCCAGAAAGGTATTTTACAAATATTGATAGCATGATTTGTAAATTTATATGCAAAGAGACTAGAATACCCAAATTAATTTTGAAAAAGAATAACCTTGGAGGATTTACATTACCGAAGTTCAAGACTTACTATAAAACTACAGTACAATGTTGGCAGACAGATAGACAAGTAGATGGATGGGACAGAACACAAAGTCCAGAAATAAAGATATGGGCAATTGAATCTTTACAAAGGTGCAAAGGCAATTTAATGGAGAACGGAGAGTGTTTTCAAAAATGATGATGAAACCATTGGAAGGGAAACAATATGCAAAGGGAGGGGAGGAAGGGAGGGAGGAACAGATGAGAAGAGAAATAAACCACGATCCATACATACCTCATATCATATACAAAGTTAATTCCAAATGGATTATAGATCTATATGTAAAACTCTAAAACTTTTAGAAAAAAAAAATAGGAGAAAACCTTTGTTACCTCGGGTCATGCAAAGTGTCCTTAGATATACCAAAAGCACTATGAAAAAAAGAAAAAAAAATTAGACTTATCAAAATGCTTTAAACGTTTTCTCTGTGAAAGACAATTAAGAGACTGAAAAGACAAGTCATCGATCAAGAGAAAATATTTGCAAATCTTATATTTGATAATGGACTTCTTTCCAGAACATATAAGAAATTTTGAAAACTCAACAATGAGAAAACAAACAGCACAATAAAAAGATGAGCAAAGATATACAGGTAGTAAATAAGCACATGAAAATATGCTCAACATCATTTGTCATTTGGGAAATGTAAATCAAAACCACAATGATGGGGCTTCCCTGGTGGCGCAGTGGTTGAGAACCTGCCTGCCAATGCGGGGAACACGGGTTCGAGCCCTGGTCTGGGAAGATCCCACATGCCATGGAGCAACTAAGCCCGTGCGCCACAACTACTGAGCCTGCGCTCTAGAGCCTGCGAGCCACAACTACTGAGCCCACGTGCTGCAACTACTGAAGCCCTCACGGCCTAGAGCCCGTGCTCCACAACAAGAGAAGTCACCACGATGAGAAGCCTGTGCACCACAATGAAGAGTAGCCCCCGCTCACCACAACTAGAGAAAACCCGCGTGCAGCAACGAAGACTCAGTGCAACCAAATATAACTAATAAATTAATTAATAAAAAACAAAACAAACAAACAAAAAACACAATGAGATATCACTATATACCTATCTGAAAAGTTAAAATTAAAAAAGAAAAACTGACAATAGCTAGTGTTAACAAGATGGAAGCCAATGAAACTCTCATACATTGCTGGTGGGAATGTAAAATGGTGTGGCCACTCTGGAAAATAGTTTGGCAGTTTCTTTTAACGTAAACAAACACTTACCATAAAATCCAGCAATCCCACTCTTATTTATCCAAATGAAATAAAACCCGACATTAATATAAAACTTATACACAAATGTTTATAGCAACTTTATTCATAATCACCAAACGGAAACCCAAGTGTCCTTCAGTTAGGGAATGGATTAATACATCTTATATATCCATACACTGGAATACTACTCACCAACAAAAAAGAATAAACTATGATACACAGAAGAACGACATGGATGAATCTCAAAATAATTATACTGAGTGAAAGAAACCAGACCCAGAAAGAGTAACATTGTATGATTCCATTTTTATAAAATTCTGGAAAATGCAAACTAATCTATAGGGACAAAAAGTAGATCAGTGGTTGTCTGGTGACAGGGGCTGCAAGGGAGGCAAGGAAGGGAGAGGGTGGGATTACAAGGGGTTATGAGGAGACTTTTGGGTGTGATGGGAATGTTTCCTATCTTAATTGTGGTGATAGTTTTAATGGTATATACATGTGTCAAAACTTATTAAATTGTACACTTTAAATCCATGCAATTTATTGTATGTCAATTACACTACAATAAAACTGTTTTTAAAAATGACCTGCCTCTTTGAACATGTTTGGGTTCCTCTATGAGAAGTTACAACTTTCTCAGTTTATAAATTCTGTCAGTTGTTTTATGTGTCAACTTGGCTAGGCTATGGTACCAAATTATTCAATCAAATACTAATCTAGGTGTTTCTGTGAAGGTGTTTTGTAGATGAGATTAATATCTACAATCAGTTGAAAGAAAGAAGGAAAGGAGATTATCCTGGATAATATGGGTGGGCCTGATCCACTCAGTTGAAGGGCATTAAGAACAGAATTGAGGGCTTCCCTGGTGGCGCAGTGGTTAAGAATCCGCCTGCCAATGCAGGGGACACAGGTTCCATCCCTGGTCCAGGAAGGTCCCACATGCCACGGAGCAACTAAGCCCGTGCACCACCACTACTGAGCCTGTGCTCTTGAGCCCGCAAGCCACAACTACTGAGTCCATATGCCACAACTACTGAAGCCCGCGTGCCTAGAGCCTGTGCTCTACAACAAGAGAAGCCACTGCAATGAGAAGCCTGTGCACCGCAACGAAGAGTGGCCCCCACTCTCTGCAACCAGAGAAAAGCCCACGCGCAGGAACGAAGACCCAACACAGCCAAATAAATAAATAAATAAGAACAAAATTGAGGTTTCCCTGAGGAAGGAGAAATTCTGCTTGTGGACTGGAGCTTCAGCTCCTATCAGAGTCCCAGCCTGCCAGCCTACAGATTTCAAACTTGCCTAGCCAGCCTCCACAAACACATAAGCCAAGTACTTACAGTAAATCTCTTTACACAGAGAGAATATATACTTACAGTAAATCTCTTTACACAGAGAGAATATATCATATATTAATATATTATATATCATAACATACCTATTAGAATCATATACTGATATTATCTTATTGCTCATATATTATCAATAGTATAATATATGTATGAATGTATATTATATATGGTTTGGGGATTTATACACATATATATAAATATCTATATCTCAGTTCTTTTTCTTTGGTATGAAGTGGCCCAAACACCCATAGTCCCTACTCCTGCCACGTTGCCTTTTCTCTCCCAGCCTGCCCCTATGGCCTCATGGGGAGTTCCCTATAACCAGCTGACTGAGGAAGAGAAAACTCAGGACTGGTTTACAGATGGTTCTGCACGATATGTAGGCATCCCCCAAAAGTGGATAGCTACAGCACTGCAGCCCTTTCTAGTGCATCCTATAGGACAGCGGTGAAGGTAAATCTTCCCAGAGGGCAGAACTCTGATCAGGGCACCTGGCTGTTCCTTTTGAAAAGAAATGGCCAGAGGCATAAGTTTGGTTCATGAGCTGTGGCCAATGGTTTGACTAGATAGCCAGGGACTTGGAAGGAACGTGATTGGAAAATTGGTGACAAGGAATCTAGGTCATAGGCCTCTCTGAATGGGCAAGGAATGTGAAGATATTTATGTCCCATGTGAATGCTCACCAAAGGGTGACCTCCACAGAGGAGGACTTTAGTAATCAGGGGGATAGGGTGACCAACCGCCCCATCATTGCCCATTGGCTTATAAGCAAAGCAGCCAGATGGCAGGGATGGAGGCTATGCATGGGCTCAGCCACGTGGGCGTCCACTCACCGAGGCCGAGCTGGCTACAGCCAGTGCTGAGGGCCCAGTCTGCCAGCAGCAAAGACCAACCCTGAGACCCGGCACCATTCCCTGGGGTGACCAGCCCGCTGCCTCATGGCAGATTGATTACATTGGACTGCTTCCATCATGGAAGGGATAGTGCTTTGTTCTTACTCTGGATATGGATTTGCTTTCCCTGTATGTAATGCTTCTGCAAAAACTGCCATCTGTGGACTTCCAGAATGCCTTATCCACCATCATGGTATTCCACACAGCATTGCTCCTAGTCAAGGAACTCACTTCACAGCAAATGAAGTGCAGTAATGGGCTCATGTTCGTGGACTTTACTGGTCTTACTATATTGCCCGCCATCCTGAAGTAGCTGGCTTGATAGAAAGGTTGAATGGCCTTTTGAAGATCCAGTTACAGAACTAGCTAGGTGGCAACACCTTGCAGGGCTGGGGCAACGTCAAATCAGCATTCCATGCATGGTGTTATTTCTCCCACAGCTAGGATTCATGGTTCCAGGAATGAAGGAGTGGAAATGGCATAGCAGCATTCAATATTAACCCTAGTGATTGATAAGAAAAATTTTGCTTCCTGTCTACAACCATATGCTTGCTGATATAGACATCTTCATTCCAAAGGGAGGAACACTTCCACCTGGAAACACAACAATGATTCCATTGAATTGGAAGTTAAGACTGCTACCTCTATTTTGGACTCCTCATCCTTCTAAATAAACAGACAAAGATGGGAGTTACTGGACTGGCTGGGGTGATTGATTCTGCCTGCCAAGGGGAAAGTGGGCTGCTACTACATAATGGAGGTAAGGAAAAGTATGTCTGGAATACAGGAGATCCCTTAGGGCATCTCTTAGTACTATCATAGCCCGTGACTAAAGCCAATGAAATACTGTAACAACACAATTCAGGCAAGACTTCTAATGGCACAGACCCTTCAAGAATGGATGTTTGGGGGCATCCCACCAGGAAAAGAACCACAACCAGCACTGAGGTGCTTGCTGAGGGTAAAGGAAATATGGAATGGGTAGTAGAAGAAGGTAGTTATAAATACCAGCTACGACCACCTGACCAATTTCAGAACTGAAGGCTGTATTGAGTATTTATTCCTTATTTTATTGTGAGAATGTT
Organism: Balaenoptera musculus; assembly: GCF_009873245.2. Taxonomy (NCBI): domain Eukaryota; kingdom Metazoa; phylum Chordata; class Mammalia; order Artiodactyla; family Balaenopteridae; genus Balaenoptera; species Balaenoptera musculus. Next base: position 33,845,420 of record NC_045804.1, on the reverse strand, counting down.
TGTGTATTTTTTCTTCCCTCTCTTATCCCCTTGTCATCTAACATAAAACGTACCAATAAAAACTAAGTTTACATTATTGAAGTTATAGGATTATCAAGGAGGGGAGTGAACATCATCCAAAGACTTTGCCTCCTCTTCTGGGGAAAGGGTTAGCACATTTTCAATTGTACACAGGATAATTGTATCATGTTAGGTGGAAATATGACTTTGTTATTGTCTTTATTTGGAGATTAAGTATGGTTTAGGAGATGTGTATTGGTGCCAGGTTTACCAGATGTGGTCTGTGATGATCAGTTTTATGTGTCAAGTTGGCTACTCTCTAGTACCTAGATATTCAAACACTAACAGGTGTTGCTGTGAAGGTATTTTGTAAATGTGATAACATCTACAATCAGTTAACTTTACGTAAAGGAAATTTCCTGGATAATCTGGGTGGACCTGATCCAACCAATTGAAAGGCCTGAGGTTTCCCTCAAGAAATTCCACCTGTGTACTGCAGCGTCAGCGCCTGCCTGAGAGTTTCCAGCCTGACCTTCCTCATGGCATGCACTACAGATTCCAGACTTGCCTACCTGATCCCTAGAGTGGCAAAAGCCAATTCCTCGCAATAAATATAGATGGATAGATAGATAGATATAAATAGATAAATTGATTGATAGATAATTGAAAGATAGAGGATGGATGGATAGATGGAATAGGTAGGATAGATATCCACAGCTTGCATCTCTCTATCTCTGTGGTGGAACTGACTGCCACAAATACCACCTAAGAAAATCTTGCATCCCTTGAGAGTCAGAGCTTGTTTTTGATCCAAAAGGGATCACTCAACATATTCATCAGGCATGCCCCCCAAAACTCCTGGGCAAATCCCAGGAGTTCAAAGGATTATTCTAATGGAGGAATCAACTGGGCAGGTCAGGGCGACACTCCTAGAATAGTGTTCTGTCTTTCAGGGCATGCCTTCGGATATGTTAGTCCTTTCATATTTATTAAACTATCTGTAACGCAGTGGAATGCTACACGACCACTTAAAAATATGCTCTTTATAGGGATTCCCTGGTGGCGCAGTGGTTAAGAATCCACCTGCCAATGCAGGGGACACGGGTTCGAGCCCTGGTCCGGGAAGATCCCACATGCCAAGGAGCAACTGGGCCCATGCGCCACAACTACTGAGCCTGCGCTCTAGAGCCCGCGAGCCACAACTACTGAGCCCGTGTGCCACAACTACTGAAGCCCACGCGCATAGAGCCCGAGCTCCGCAACAAGAGAAGCCACCGCAATGAGAGGCCTGCACACCACAACAAGGAGTGGCCCCCGCTCGCTGCAACTGGAGAGAGCCGCGCATCAGCAAAGACCCAATGCAGACAAAAATAAATAAATTAATTAATTAATTTTTAAAAATATGCTCTTTATCAACTGCCCCTGAAAGGGGATACAAAATCTCATAATATTAATTGCTTCTAAGGAGGGGAGCCCCGGGGCTCTGGGACAGAAGTAGGAGGGAGGATTTTCACTGTTTGTACTTTTGGAATGTTGGATTATGTGAGTCTATCATCTAAATTAGGGATTGGCAAACTGTAATCCACAGGCCAAATCTAACCCACTGCCTGTTTAAAGTTTTACTGGAACATATTCATGCTTATTTGTTTACATACTGGCTATGGCTGCTTGCAAGCTGCAATGGCAGAGTTCAGTAATTGGAACAACTACATACACAACATACACAATGTCATATGGCCCACAAAGCCTAAAATATTTACTATCAGACCCTTCACAGAAAAAAATTTGCCAATATCAATCTAGATTTTTTAAAAATAGAAAAGTAAGCTGACATTAAAAAAAAAAAAGACCCAAGAGAATTGAAAACATCTGTCCACACAAAAACTTATACATTAATGTTCATAGCAGCACTAGTCACAATAGGCAAAAAGTGGAACCAACCCAAAAGTCACTCAACTGATACATAAACAGAATGATAAAATGTGATATATCCATACAGTGGAACATTACTTGGCCAGAAAAAGGAATGAAGTACTGATAAATATTACAGCACAGATGAACCTTGAAAACGTTATGCTAAGTGAAAGAAGCCAGACACAAAAGGCCACATATTGTATGATTCCATTTATATGAAATGTCCAGACTAGGCAAATTCACAGTGATTGATAGAAAATACATTAGTGGTTTACAGGGGCTAGAGAGAAGGAAGAATGAGGAGTGACTGCAAATGGGTGCAAGGTTTCTTTGAGGAGTGATGAAAATGTTCTGGAATTAGATAGTAGTGATGGTTGCACAACTCTTTGAATATACTAAAAACCACTGAATTGTACACCATCACCAAGTACAAGGCATTTCAGAGTTCAGTAGGGGGCTTAGCGCTGAGTGATAAGATAGTCCCCTCTACCACCTCAGGATCAGACCAGCCAGGGAGTTAGGGGGCCAAGTTCTACATCCCAATTATCCCAAACATCCATGAGATCTTAGGTAAGTTTCTTTCCCTGTCCAGTTCTTAATTTCCTTCTCTATAATATGATACAATTGGACAACGCGGGAGAAGGCCAGTACAATGAGACATGAGGGGGGATTCAGGGAGGCCTGACTTCTCAGAATCCTTTATTCTTTCCCCAAGATTTATCATCACCGACCCTAATAACCAGCATCTTCATCATCATCATCATGTTCCAATTTCAAAGCACTTTCACATACATGATGTCATTTGATCCTCATAACCACCCTTTAGGGTAGATAGGTATTATCCCCATTTTACAGATGAAGAAATTAAACCTCAGAGTCAAATGACTTGCCCAAGTTCATACAGTGGTTAAGTGTAGGAGCTGGGACTCAACCCCAGTTCTGTCCACAACACCACACTGTTTTTGCATGTTTGGCCTCTCTCTAAAGCCCAAGACAGCAATGTCCAGCAGCCTCACTATAAACACATCTTTGTTTGGACAAAGCAAGGGAGGAGAGGCACAAGGACTTGGGTCCTCCTTGACCTTTTCTTATGAACCCTTCTATACTGGTACAGCAGCAGTCTGTGCATAGGAGCATGCACGTACACTGGTGTGGACACCAAGCCCATTGTGTCACAAAGATACACACACCGGTACACATGACCTCAACAGATGAGAGATCACTCCTTGTTACCAGAGTGGTGGGGAAGCTATGCCTTTAGGTCAGGGGAGTCCTGAGTCAGAACTCTGGGAGTCTGCTCTCTCCTAAATCCAGAAGACTCATTACCCCTTTCATGAAGCTTCAAGAAGGAAGAGGCACTTCCTCAATGTTTAGTAGACAAGAGTAGTGAGGAGAAGAGAAGGCCTGGGAATTATCCTCATTGCCTTTGCTGAAGCAGAGCCCAGGAAAGGGAACATCAGTGAACAGGGCATTCACTCCCAAGCTCAGGGAGCCGGGCCTAAATCTCAAGGAGTATCAGCGAGACCACTGCTGTCAAACCCAGGTCAGCCCTTATAAGTCACAGTGCCTGGGCACTAGTAACACTACCAGCTATGTGTGCTTTGGCAAGTCACCCACCCTCTCTGATTCAGTTTGCTTATCCAAAAACACGGCTAATGACTGCCTGGGGTCTAGCTCAGAGGGGTGCTTGGAGGTTTCAGGGACATAAACTGAAATGCTTTAAAAATAAAATGTACTTTATGAACACACTCTTTCATTCTCCCTTAGCTGATAATGAAGAAGGGCTGAGGCATGAACACACTTGCGGAGTGACCCACTGACGCCTTTCCAGGGCTTGGCCAGCAAGCGCAAGTCAAGCCAAAAGCAAAAGTGTCTTCGGGAAAAGCCGGGTTGCCCATGCTTGCTTGCACTCTTTTTTCATTTGGCCAATCAACATTTATCAAGCACTCCTTACAGCACAGATGCTGTTCTGGGGGCTTGAAGATAAAGCAGTGAAGAAAAGAGACAATGGCTCTGCTCTCAAGCTTACGTTCTACTTGTGAAAGATCAATAAGTAAACGAATGTCAAGCATTGGCAGGCACTATGCTGAATTAAACTGGGTAAGGTTAACAGTGATGGGGGAGTGGTACTCTTTTCTGTAGGGTGTCAGCAGGCCCCTCTTATAAGAGGATGTTTGAGGAAAGACCTGAAGGAAGTAAGGGGATAGTTTAGGAGACGGCCACACCTTCCGTCTAGGCGAGAGGTCACTAGAGTTCTGGGGAGAGACAGACACGTTGCCCACGGCAACAGAGAATTTCCTACCATGCTGGTTTGGTTTGCCCCTCTTAGATTCATTCTCCTGCTATGTTCCCTGGGGGGAGGGGGGCTGACCCCTACAGACTGCATCCCTGGGTCAGCCTTGTCCTCTGCCTGACTTTTGTTAGGTTCAGCCAAAAGGAGGCCCCCAGAAGACTGGAGAACAGGATGAAAGAGAGGTGGGATACTGAAGCTCCTGCTTCCTCTGCCTGGCCACAGTTCCGACAGTGGCTACGTTCCTCTTTGCCACAGTTCCCATCTGCCCTCCACAGCCCCTTCTGTAGTCGATCCTCCCGTGGTGCCCCTCCTGGGCCCCATGGGGTGGGGGCTCATCAGGAAGCCTTGCAGGATTAACCTCCTAGATGAGCACCATGTACCTACCCGTGCAGGAGTGTGCTGTCCACAGATGCTACCTGGACTGCCTCTCCCATCAGGACAGGATGAGTTTTGACCCTAGAGGCACCCATTGCAGATAAAATGTGGACCGTGGCCCCCTCTCCTCCTCCAAAGCTCCAGCTCTGTCAAATCATTCATACCAGCAAAGGTGGGAACAGAAGTTGAGGTTCTAGAGCCCCTCGTCTTACTCCCTTAGGACCTCACTGCCCTGGAGGTTTTTCTCCCCAGGATCCAGCCCACCAACTTTCAACTATGTGGAGGAACCGGATCCACCTACCTCCAACACCGATAGCTCATTGCCCAGTTTATTTCCTTGATAGTATTTGTCACTACTGGCTTTTTAATGTGTACGTCTGCTCTGTCCACTAGAATGTACGTGCCATGAAAGAACAGAACTTCCCTGTCCTGTTCTCCTATGTGAACAGCATCCTAGGCCCAAGTATAAAACTCAGAAATGTTTTTCAGTGAATAACTGACAACAGAAATGAGTATAAAGCACCTCTGCTCCCAAACACCCTCCACAAGAATTGTAGCCATAAGCCCAGACACCAGTGGCTTAGGGTCACACGGGTGGGCAGATACTTCTCAGAAGCGTCTCGGTACTGCTGACTTCTCCAGGTGTGTGTGGGCAGGAGCCCCAAGTGGGACAACCAGGATAACCCAAGAGTCAGAGAACCACTCAGCTTCCACCTTTCTGAAGACCCTCAGCTTCTCCGTTCCTGAGTGGCTAGAGCTAAGAGAAACAGCCTCCAGGTCTCAGCATCTATTATATGGAAGACTCAAAATGCGGCTCACCAGACCACCTCCACCAATGACCCAAGAAATCTTGTGGGTGAGTGCTGCTGGTTATTTTCCTCCACTTAAGGGGCCCAAGCCTAGGCCCTCTAACTAAGACCTGATTCAGTATCTCTTTGGCCCCCATTCTACTCCACCCTAGATACCCACCCCACCCATGTGTGGCACCACCGCCACCAGGCCATCCCCTTTACCCCCAAAGAAACCCAAACAGCTCAGAAGTGCATCAATCGACCTTTAATGTCCAAAAGAGGCGTGGATGCAGAGCACAGGAGATGTGGCGGGGTCTCAGCCCCTGCTCCAGAAATGAGGGAGAGAGGAACACAAACCAGACGTTTCCAACTGGCCACACAAGTCTGGGAGGGCAGGGGGAAACGGATCTGGACATTCATAAAAAAATAAACCTAAACTCAAGCACTCAGTCTCATGCCCACCAAAGGGTTTGATACAGGGAACTCACTCACCATCCCAGTCCCCACCCTCCCCTGTTAGCATCAAAAAGAAAGCTCAGCACACACTAAAGGCTTGAGAAGGGGGCATTCTCCTGCCTCCCCACCAACCTCTAGGATGGACTTGGGAAAAAAAAAAAAAGAGAATGAGCTGGATCCCAAACCCCCTCCACAGCATCAACCCTACACATGAGAGTGTTTAATGCGATTCACAAGAATCAACAGCTCAATCAGTAATGACTCCCCCCACCCCATCCCCCACCCCATCCCTGTTTGATCCACAGACAAGATTTCCCGAGCACTCCCCTTGGAATCTCCTCCCACTAGCGGTCCTGCTCCATCCCCTAATTCCTGGCTTCACCACTGCAAGACTGACCTCCTCCAAAGTTCCCCCAAAGCCCCTCAACAGCCCTTTATCACACTTCCACCCCTGCCTCCCACAAGAGGCTGCCACCATTCACAAAGTCACTTTCCCTCTCCACTGAGACCCAGCTCCAGGATGGATGGTAGCATGACCTCATCCTGGACTATCCTCCTAAAGCCTTCCTGGGAGCAGACAGTCATAGGGCAAGCAGTGTCTAGGCCAGATGGCTGAGGGGGGGTAGGGGGATACCCGTCTTCACCCCCAAAACAGAGGCCCCCAGAGGTTTTTAACATAAAGGCCTACTCGTCTACGCATACACCCTAGAGATTCCACAGTCCTGCCCCTCCCTCCCCTCTACCCCAAACCAAGATATACACACACTCACACACATATACACAGAGGAAAATCAAGGGACACATTGATTTGGTTTGATTGCTAAGACCTAACTAAGAACTAGTCACCAGAAATTCCCTTGCCAGCCAACTACCAGGGGCTGCTCTAAGAGAACTCCGGAGGAATGAGAAAACAGAGAGCTAAGCAGGGAGCAGACAGAAGGAGAGAAGAATGAAAAGAAAAAAAATCAAGCTAATCCTACCCTCAACATCCTCCTAGCATGAGCTCTGGCAGGAAGAATAAAAGAATAAAAGACACAGCCCTCACTTAGAAACTCTTCTGACAAAGACAGCAAGATAAGTCTGCTCCCCACTCCCACACACCACAGACAAACACGTCTCAGGGCCCCTTAAAGAATCCAGCCCCTGCCCCACCCTCTGCCCCAAGCCGTGGAATCACAGTTCAGTGGAATATTCTCCCTGGTACTAGATCAATCCCCCTACCCTCCTTCCTATCCCTCTCTCCTTGTCTATCCTAACACTGCAGCCTCCCTGGCCCTCCCAAAGCAGCATCCACCACCAGGAAGAGGCAGCTGCACAGTTTTAGTTCCACCTCCAGAAACCTATTTCTTTTCCCCAGCCCTCCTAGTCTAACAGGCTTTGTTGAGGGCTTTTTATTTGTATAGGGAGAGAAAGAGAAAAGAGAGGGGTGGGAGAGATTTCCTAGTGCAATACAACCAAAAAAAAAAATTTAAGTCTTGAAAAATAAACATAAAGCAGCCTTCTTCCCCAGGCAACTAAACAGAAAGAAGTTTGGTTTTGTTTACTGCGACATACACATGAAATCGAGTATACAGTCCATGCAGTAGCACAGCCATTGGAGAGGACATCCTGATGCTGGCCCCAGTGCAAAACAGTCCCAGCAACGCCGCCTGCTTGCCATCACTGCCGCCGCCACTGACACCTTCACTGCGGCCACCTAGCCTGACTTGAAGAGGAGGATTGCAACTTGACCCAAGTAAAAATAGATGAAGTGCTTTGTCTCGTGTGTAACGTAGCTGCCAAAATTTCGGCCCACAATACAATGCCAGGTAGGGTTATATTTCTTGTCAAATTCCTAAAAGAAGAATAAAAAAGAGAAAAAAGGTGATTAGGACAGCTGGAGGATGAGAAATCAGAATGAGAGTCTGATTAGTTTAGCTGTCAGCCCCACCCCGCCCCCAGTCCACGGCCTCGGTCCTCTGAACCTCAGGAGCTCAGGTTCTAAGGTTGGCTAGGACACGCCTTCATTAATAATGGAACACCACAAAGGCTCCATTATTTCCCTCTAGCACTTTACACCCTGATCATCTCTCATTCCTCTAGCTACCCTGCTTTTCAAAAGCCCACCCCACAATTCTTCAGCAAGGGAATCAGAAAAGCCAGTGGAATAAATGACCACTCCAGTGTCACGCAGCACTGAGCAAAAGAGGAGCAAGCCTCCCTGCCTTGCCACTTGCTACCTCTCACGTTACTAGACCAGCATTTTCCAAATGCCAAAAACCAAGACACTAGAGCAAAACGGGGAACAAAAGTACCCGGAGTACTTGCAGGAGTACCAGGAAGCAATTCTGTGTAAGCCAACATTAAAGACACCCCAGGGTGCCAGGCACTATGTGGGCTGTAAGCACCAGAAAAAGGACCTCAACCCTGAGATCAAGGCAATTCCCTCACTTCTCTCAGGGGTAGAACAAGTTCAGCACCAAAGCCAGCTCAGAAATCCTCACGACCTTATCAGACAGACCTTCCCACTCTGTGGACCCAGCAGGAAGCAGATGGCTCAGTTCTAGATGCATCCTGCCATGGCTGTGAAAGGACAGCAGCCCTCCACCATGGGCCCAGCAATGCTGCCAACCTTGGGGCTCGGGCCCCTAGGGGCTCAACCTGCAACTTGTTTAGCCTCCTCACAGCCCCCATACCACGTAACTCCAAAAGGTATAGGAAACAGTGGAAAGGGCGTGGGTCACCACACTCAGCTTTATTCCTGACTGAAGACCCTGTGTAACATAGGAGAGCCATAGTTGCTTCCCCATTTCCCCCATCAGCAAAACGAGAAAGCGATGCTTCTGGCCCTAAGAGTCCATGATTCTACATTCTCTCCCTGAATAGAACAGAAAAACCATCACTCAACAAGGAACCAGCACGCCTAGCAGCCTTGCCAGCTCTGCACCCCCTGGCTACACACACAGAGAGAAAAAGTCTCTCAGGACCCCAGTTTCCTCTTCTCATACCACCCATACAGAAAGGAAAGAGTTCTGTAAAACTCAAGGACACTCTACCACCTGTATGGACCAGAATGCCATGGCTCTTAGGCATCCTTGGGATACCAGAATTAAGAGTATCAAAGACTGGGACTATGCCACCAATGGACATGGACCCTGACTGGGAATCAGGGACCCTGGGGACCACCTTTCACCTCTAGCTCAGCAGCTTCCTCACTATATATATGTTAACTATATCCATTCACCCAGGAATTCTTCAGGGACTAAACCTACTGCCCCAGTAATGCTCATCTATTAAAAATATATATATATATATTCAAGCCCACCCTTTCCTCAAGAAGGTAGGGAGAAAGGGACGATTTAGTACGTGAGTCCCTTTTTTTTTGGCCACGCAGCTCGGCTTGTGGGATCTTAGTTCCCTGACCAGGGACTGAACCCGGCCCATGACAGTGGAAGCACCAAGTCTTAAGCACTGGACGGCCAGGGAACTCCCCACCTGAGTCCTTTTAAAGAAAAAGAAACCTCCTACATAATGAGAGTTACTTATAGGGCTATCCCACTTTAAATGATGCAGCTCCCTGAAAATTTGTATATGATCTTATGTTATCCATTCAAACATCCTTGATCTTCATTTTAAATAGTTCTGAATTGGGACAGTTATATTTAATCCTGAAGCTTCACTCCCCATTGCTTTTGCAGTCACATAACTATCTGTAAACATACACACAACCCCGCAGAGTTCCTATTAAGAACTCTTAAGGTAAATGCTTTAATAAATAAGAATCATCCCCTAATTTATCTCCTTTGCAAGTTCGTAGGGTTCTGTTTGCATGGAATATACCTACTTTCCTATGCCCCCAGCTCCAGCCCTCCCTGGGGCATAGCTCAGCTATCCATCCCTACCCCTGACCACCAACCACAGCTCTCCCAGCACACCTTCTTGATATAGGCAGCAATGTCCTTCTCTATGTTGTACTTCTCCATAGCCTGCGTGGCGCAGTCAACGGCATCTTGTTGCATGTCCTCAGACATGTCTGCGTTCTTGATCACTGCCTTCCGGTCAGACATCGTGACACTGCAGAAGAAGCAGAGAGGTGAGGCTGCAATCCCATGCTCTGGGCAATGAACACTAACAGCTGGGTGTGGGGCTGGGAGAGGAGAGCACAGAAGATGAGGCCAATAGAAAACACAGATATGAGGCATTAGAAAAGGGAGCGCCTAAGATTTTAGCAGAGACATGGTCGCCAAGTCTGGGAAACACAAGGTAAATAATTAAAAAAACATAATAAGCCATCAGTTTTTATCACATGTAAAAGGAGGCTTTTCCAACTCTAAATTTATCTATTTCCAATATTTTGAATAGCACCAATAGCCAAGATGTTACAATATACCATCTACCAGCTGTGTCCTTGGGCAAGTTGCTTAAACTTTGTGCTCTCATTCATCATCTTAAAATGCGGACTTGAGTTAACCTCAGGGTAAACCCGGTGGTGTAACACCTGAATATAATAAGCCCTTGATTTAATGACCATTATTGTATCATTGGTATCAAAGTGGAAAGATGAATTAGGTCTGACTTCTGGTCCGTGGACAAGTTACTTAGCCTTTCTGCATTTGATTACCTCTATTTTAGCAATGAGGATATCTCTATCAAGAGTTGTTGTAAGGATTAATTAAGGTTATATGAGAACACTGCAAACAAGGACAGTCTATACAATGGTCTCGCCTGTTAGCCAGATTCAGCCTGCTTTTGTAAACAGTTTCATAGGAACACACTACAACGGCAGAGTTGAATAGTTGTAAGAAACTATATGGCCTGTAAAGCCTAAAATATTTACTATCTGGCCCTTCACAGAAAAAGACTGTCAAGCCCTAGGCTACCAATGCCCAGTGGTGACAGAGACAACAAAAGGTAAAGAATTATTATTTTAATAGTACTGTTTCATATCCCCACTATCTAAGACACTGCATTCATCCTATAGCAACCAGAGTTCCAGGGCTCACCTTGCATGGTCCCCTCCTAGGATGACAGGAATTCCAAGAGGGCTGGCCACGGCCTGCCTAGCAGTCTATGGCATGTGAGGTGCTTTGCAGGAAAAGAGATGAGCTGCAAAATCCTACCCTCTGTCCTTGACCACAGTCCCATCACAGAGAGCAGTAACAATCCACCCCCCACCTCATGTGCTACTCCCCCAAAGCGCCACTCTGTGGCCTGCCCAGTGGATAAAAGATGTTGTCGTTGCAGCCCTATCTGATACAAAGCTACACAGGGACCTGACTGCTCAAGGAGAGATCCCTGGTATCATTCCAGGCCACCCTGATCTGAGTCCACGCTAGCCTGTGGGCTGGGTGGGCTGAAAAGGGAAGCAGAATTCATGACTACTTCTTCAGCCTGCACTAGATGCAAAGGAGGCATGCGTGCCAGTTGCTAGCCAGGCAACCCTTTACTGCATCCGGGGCACCTTTGTCTCACGCTGGCGAATTAAGCAGGGCTGGTTCCACTTCTGCAAAGGCTGGCAGAGCAAAGGGTTAGTGCCCCAGCACCCTGTGCTCCCGTACGCCCGAGAGGGAAAGTCAGAGCCTCAAGAGGAGTCTGCGAGCAGCAGCTGGGGCTGAGGAAAGGGTCAGGAACACCCTGTTCAAGGCCTAGTTGTCTATAGGACCTGGGGCAAACCAACGTCTTCTTTGTAAAAAACAATGGCTAAAATAAGATAAATGTGGCAACTTCAACGGGTTTGCACAAAGGTACAACAGCAGCAGCACAGGGAGAATGTTCTATTACAAGGCTCGCTAAGTGTGAAGAAAACTAGTGTCACCTGGTGGCCTATCCCAGGTTACCACTCGGAAGGGGGCACTGTTTACAAATCCAAGGGTGGGGTGGGGCCTGATTAAAGTATGAAATCAGCACCCGTTTTCCCAGCAAGCTCACCTGCCCCACTGCCTCATTCCCAAAGTCCAAAGAAACAACTTTGTCACAGTAATTAAAACCACCTCACCCTCCAGGAGAGCCTGCAGTTACATAACGTTCGTCTTGTGACTACAATGCCACGATTCTTCACCCCGGACCCCCCAGGCGTCTGAGAGGTGAGGCCTAGCCCCAGTCTCCCCTGTCCAAGGTGCCAATGAGAAAAGGAAAGGGAGGGGCCAACGTAGCCCCTCCCCCCCGGGGAAGAAAAAAAAAAAAAAGAAAAAAAAGCAAGGGACCTGGGCCTCCAGATTGAAGGATGACCACAGGGCCCCAGGCCAGCTGCCTCGGTCACGAGCCAGGGGCTCCTCTGAAAAGCGAAAAGGGCACTCCAGGACAGCTCACTCTCCTCTATCCCCGGCCCTGCGACAAAAAGACCAAGCCTCCGAACGACACGACCCGCCCTCCCCAGCCCCCAACACGCACAAACGCTTGTATTTCCTCTCTTCGGATCCCCAAGGGGCCGTCTCCCTCCACCACCCCATCCTCCAGTGGGCTGCGATCCCGAAGGCCGGCACCTGGGCCAGGAGAAAGCCTCCTCCCCCCGGACCTCCGCCCGGCCGGCCGGCCGCCCTCCCCCGTCCGGCCTAGAGCAGCGCCGGAGTGACTGGGCGTCCTCGCTGCAGGAAGGACGCCCCAGAGGGTGGCGACGGCGGGACGAACCGCGTCACGCCCGAGCCCGCTCCGCGGCTCTCCCTCAGCCCAGACAGCAAGGGCCTCCGAGCGCGCAGGGAGATTCCGGGGGGCGGGAGGCCTCACCTCTGCAGCCGAGGGCCCCAGGGTCGGGAGGGCACAGGGTGGCGCAGCCCTGAGCAGGAGAGGCGCCGGGGGCGTCACGCCGAGGCCAGCACTGCTCTGGGCCGCCGCCCCGGGGCAGCCTCCACCCACCGCTCACCTTTACGGAGGCGAGTCCGCGCGGGGTCCCGGGGGAGCAGGGATGGCTTGAGGCAGAGCGCGGGCAGGGCGGTGTCCCCTCGGCTCCTCTGGCAGCAGCCACCGCCGCCGCCGCGGTCTCCGGCTCCCGCAGGCCCGGGCCGAGCACTCGCGCCGCCGCCCTCCGCCCTCCGCCCTCGAGTTTCTCCCGCCGCCCGCGCTCCGCCTCGCGCCGGCCGGCCCGCCTGCCAGCTAGCCAGCTCCGCGCTGGCACGTCGCAGCTCTGCTCCGCTCTGCCTCGAGCTCAGCAGACGCACGACCCCCCGACTGAAATAGCGCCCCGCCCCGCCCCCCCCGCCGCGCGCGCCGCCGTCCGCGCTCCCCATTGGCTGGGCCCGTTCGGCCCCGCACTGCGGGCTTCTCCCCGCGCCGCTCTCGCCCCACATCTTGTTTCCTCCCACAATGCCTCGGGGCGGAGGGAGGGGGTGGGGAGGGGGAGCTGGGAAAGGTTGGGGGAGGGAGACGTGGCCTTCAGAAGAGAAAAAAAAAGTATATAGACCCCTCAATCCAGGGCTGGAGAGGCCAGGCCTAAAAAGAAATAAAGAGGCCGGGTTCAAGGAGAGAGAAAAAGAGGGAGGGGCGTAAAGACCCCAATTCGAAGAAGAATAAAGGAAGAGAGTGGGATGGAGATTTCAGATCCTGGGAGCCCATGGGGAAGGAGTAGAGATCCTAACCTTAGAAAGAGGAAGGGGAAGGAGGTGAAGTCATCAGCTTTAGAGGAAAAGACAGGACCCCTTCCATCCCCCCAAAACTGTGGGAAGGCGAGGACAGCCAGCCCTACGGAGAGGTAAAGCCATAAACAGCCCCAGGGCTCCCCTCCTCTCACCTTCTGGGAAGGCCCCTTCCCCTTCCTGCTCTGCCTTTGTTCGGAGTCTCAAGGCCACAGGACCTAAACTCCCAGCTGGGGCCCCAGATGCTGTTTATCTTCAAGAGCAATGGAGGCAAACCCTAAGCGCGACTGTGAGAGGGGAGGTTTGTCTTTGATACACAGGCCCCTGGAAGAGAGATGAGAGTAAGCCATTTCCAGTCAGTCTACCCGTCTGGTTAGACAGGACTACAGGGGGAGTGAATAGCATCCCCTAGAGGTACAAACCAAAGCATGTCTGTACAGCCAGGAGCCTTAAAATTCACCCCATCCGTATTCCTCACCTTATAAAGGAGAGAAACAAGGAACAGAGAGCGGGGAGCCCTTGCCAGACCACCACAGGTCAGGCCTGGACCTGGCTTCTAGGCTGAAAAGAGGTGCTTCTAGGCAGCAGTCCCCCTGGGGTTTGTGGGTGTGTGTGTAAATGCCTGTGCACACTGGGGGAGTGCCTGCCCTCCATGCCACACCACCCACCTCCTAAGGAGAACAGGAAGAAGCTGCTCTTTTCTTTCCAAAGGAAGTGTCTACCTAAAGGGGTGGTGAGGGTCTTTATGGGGAGCCAAGCCTTTGGGCCACACAGTAAGGATTAAGAAGCTTCCATTCATCCTATAACCCTAACCCTAACCCTTCATTGCCCCAAACCAGGGTCAGGACGTCAGGCTTGTTCTGGCCCTGACCTGCTCTGATTTGGAGCATCATAATTTAGTGTTCATTATGAGTCAGGGGAAACCTAGAAAATCATCCCCTCCCACTTATGCTTTCCCAACCTGCTCTATCATCTTCAACCTCAATCAGGAGATGTGAAAGAAACAGGCAAGGCTTGTGGTATCCCCTCACACCAAGGGTATTCTGATGTCAGCCTCAGTGTGAATGAATGGGGGGCGGGGCACGTGTGGGGAGGAGGAAACTACCTCTTAGAGAATTTCAGTAACTTGCCCCAAATTCCCCAGCTTGTCAGCAGCAGTATTTAATTCCCAGCGCCTACACTTTTAGCCTTTCCACTATCCTCCTGACAGAGAAAAAATAAAACTGTAAACTAGGTGTTGGGTGCCCTATCTAAATTATACCAGCATTTCCTAAGCTTATCTGACTCCAAAGACCTTTTTTTTTTTTAAAAGGACCGGTGCGGCCTTGGAGTTTGCGTTTTTTTTTTTGTTTGTTTTGTTTTTTTAAGAAATTCACGTTCTTTTATTTATTTATTTATTTATTTTTATGGCTGTGTTGGGTCTTCGTTTCTGTGCGAGGGCTTTCTCTAGTTGCGGCAAGTGGGGACCACTCTTCATCGCGGTGCGCAGGCCTCTCACCATCGCGGCCTCTCTTGTTGCAGAGCACAGGCTCCAGATGCGCAGGCTCAGTAATTGTGGCTCACGGGCCCAGTTGCTCCGTGGCATGTGGGATCTTCCCAGACCAGGGCTCGAACCCGTGTCCCCTGCATTGGCAGGCAGATTCTCAACCACTGTGCCACCAGGGAAGCCCCAAAGACCTTTTTTATCCAAACATTTATTAACATCTCCAGGAACTACTGTTCCACAGGACACAGTTTGGGAAACTTGTGCTATGCTAATTACTACTATTTATGTAAACTGCTTACTGTTTAGGATAATTACTATGCAACATAGTAACTGTTATAATTAATATGTCTGCTTAACTTTGTGGACATTTCTATTTGATGCCACTACATGTTCATGATTGTCCAGTTTTCTGTTGCCCAGATAGCAGAGCCATGTCTTCAGATTTAAAAATCTGATGGGACTTTTGTTTTTGTCTCATCTGTGAGCCTCTTACCCACTGGCTACTTCTTTAACTTAAGGGTTCCCCAGGGCACTGTGGTCAACTTAAGTAGTTTGTACCATGATCTGAGCCTTGATGGCCTCCCTAAATTCCAGACCTCCACTGTGGAGGTGGCCCGGGAGCCAGAATGCCTGGATTTTAACCTCTTTCCACCACTCAACCAGCTGTGCAGATCTGGCCAACCTATTCAACATCTCAAAGTTTCATTTTCCTCATCTATAAGTTGAGACCAATAATATCTACTTTATAGAGTTATGAGAAAAATGCACGAAAAACTCTTGGCAAAATGTGTGGTCCATATAAGTGATTAATAAATGTTAGCTATCATCAACATCTCTCTTCCAGACTTATTTTCCTTACCTGCATTTCTTACCTCAGTTCCTCGCCCCATTATCCACCCAGGTACCAAGTCAGAAACCTGCGGTCCCCTCTGGATTTGTGTCTCTCCCTTCCCTACCACATTTCTATTATCACTCACCTCCTGGCCATGTCTCCAGTCCATACCCCTCTCATTAGGAGTGCCTCATTCTCATTGTGAATACCTTGCATCTAGTACTCATCATCACTTCCAGTAGGCTCCCTGCCCCATTCTTAACTCCTCCTCCCCAAATCCACACTGCTGTGATCTATCTAAAATGCAAACCTCCCAGGCACTTCCCTCTTCCCTGCTCAGAAAAAAGACCCATGCTCTTTCCCATAACTTACTTCCCCTCTCAGCCACACACAGCCCAGCCTCTCTGCCTTATCTCCCCACACTTCCCATCTCCCTCTTCAGGCTCTAGTAACACCATCAGCTGTTGCCTGTGGTACCCCCCGCCTGCCCCCCCACCCCGCACCCAGATTCCACACCTTTGTTTATGTGGTTCTCTTGCCTGTGAGACTTGTGGCTTTCTTTCCTGGCTCTTTGTCCTCTAGGAAGCCTTCCCTGAATCCCAGGTGGGAAGCATACCCCTCCTCTATGTTTTGGTAACATCCAGGGCTTATCACCCACCGCATTTTATTAAACTTGTTGGTCTTATGTTTGTCTGTAGTTCCTTGCATACAGGGATCACATCTTATTTATGTGTGGGCTGCAGAACCTGACACAGTTCTTGGAACATGGGAAATTCTCTGTAAGTATTCGTTAAACCGATCATGCCCATTAATGGCTGAAAAATACATTTTGGAAGGACACATTTCATCTCTTCTCCACCCAAAGAACCTTGTCTAGGCTCTTATGTCTCTTTTCCTAGAACCAGCAATGCACACTATTTACACTGGGCCCTTCCTGCCCAGTGCAAGTTGCTAACTAAGGTAAATCATTGTCAGCCCTGGGGAAAGTCCAGGCCTGATTTCTGAATTGATTTCCTTCTCACACTCTCTGGTTATTTGCCTGATATCCTTACACCTTACAGGTAAAGACTAGCAAGGCTCTCCCACCCCAGCTGACTAGGTCACCTACAGAAAAGAGACCATGGCAGTGACAGAGGTCATTTCACCAAGCCCTTTGGCTACTGACTTGCTTCAAGAGCTCCAGGAGGATGGAAAAGGGTGGGAAACACACACATTGACACACTGCAGTGCATACCCTGGTATCAGTCCCTTCTGCCAAGTCCCCACTGGGGAAATTTAAGGAAGAAACAGTGTGACTATAGAACTACTGGAATTTGCTCCAGTTCATTGCTGATTTCTTGGGTGGCCTTGCAAGACATACTTCCCTAGGCAACCATTTACCAAGCCCCAAATATTGCCCCTCCTCCTCCCCAATCCCCTGAAACTTAGAGGAGCCAGCCAAGGTCAACCACATGACTGGGAGCTAGTAAGGTGAGCACTGGACTGGGAGTCAAAGGAGAAGTCTTTTTTTTTTTTTAATTATTTTATTTTATTTATGTATTTATTTATTTATTTATGGCTGTGTTGGGTCTTCATTTCTGTGCGAGGGCTTTCTCTAGTTGTGGCAAGCGGGGGTCACTCTTCATCGTGGTGCGTGGACCTCTCACTATCGCGGCCTCTCTTGTTGCAGAGCACAGGCTCCAGACGTGCAGGCTCAGTAATTGTGGCTCACGGGCCTAGTTGCTCCGCAGCATGTGGGATCTTCCCAGACCAGGGCTCGAACCCTCGTCCCCTGCATTGGCAGGAAGACTCTCAACCACTGCGCCACCAGGGAAGCCCCAAAGGAGAAGTCTTAAGCCCAATTTGGCTCTAGTCAAGTCATTTCTATAAATTGGCAGGAAGACTCTCAACCACTGCGCCACCAGGGAAGCCCCAAAGGAGAAGTCTTAAGCCCAATTTGGCTCTAGTCAAGTCATTTCTATAAGGTCCCTGTCAGCCCCAAAGTCTATGATTCTCTTATTTCAATACCCCATCCCAAAGGGCACATTCCATGTGGATGGGAGAAATTTCTCAAGCTAGGAGCCTCTACCTCAGGCCAACTTTAAATGCCCCTTTTCTGTTCTTTCTGTCTGTCCATGCGGTCAGAATTCAAAGAGCATTTCTCTACACTCACACCACCCACCGAAGTTGGGAGATAATTCTGTTCATCTTTTACTCCCTCAACTAACAAAGCAACTTGACATAGTTAAGATTCAATTAATGTTTAGAGCTTCAATTAAAATATTAAAGCAAATGGTCATGGGACTTCCTGGTGGCACAGTGGTTAAGAATCCGCCTGCCAGTGCAGGGGACGTGGGTTCCAGCCCTAGTCCAGGAAGATCCCACATGCCTCGTAGCAACTAAGCCCGTGCGCCACAACTCCTGAGCCTGTGCCCTAGAGCCCGCGAGCCACAGCTACTGAGCCCATGCGCCACAACTACTGAAGCCTGTGCGCCTAGAGCCAGTGCTCAGCAACGAGAGAAGCCACCGCAATGAGAAGCCCACGCACCGCAATGAAGAGTATCCCCCACTCAGCGCAACTAGAGAAAGCCCAAGTGCAGCAACAAAGACCCAATGCAGCCCCAAATAAATAAACACATAAATTTATAAAGCAAATGGTCACCAAGAAGGAGCCGAAGAAAAGATGTTCCAATGGAGCTAGTGGTTTCTAGGTCATGACTCCTTAGGATTTAGGAGTCTTCCTCCTTCGTTGTATGGACAGTTCTGAGGAACCCTGCCCCTGCTGCGGGAGAACCAAGACAATGACATGGAATGTGTCAGCCCTTGAATATCCAAAAGACGAAGTTAAGTTCTTGGGTGCAAGAAACACCTGAAGAAGAAAACAGGACCTGAATAGCTCCCCTGACTCCAGGGAGCAGGAACCATGGAACAGTTTCCACAGGGCATCCCAGTGTGGCAAATCACTGGTTTTTTCTTTGAGTCACCCCACTCTCAATTCAAATTCCCAAAGAAGGGCATCTGATTGGACAAACTGGGTCATAAGTCCACATTTTGGCCATGGAAGTAAAGGGCAGCCAGACTGGTAGACCTTCTGAGATGGAGGGGGGGGGATAGCTGACAGAAGGAAAATCTACATGCAGTTACAAGAAGCCAGAGAGTGGGTACTGGGCGGGCAGAAACCACAGATATCTACCTTGGAGAGCCTCAAGAGTGGGAGCCAAGGTTATTTATGAGGGAGATCCTCATCCACACGGTCATAAAAACACTCCGCTGTCTCACCCTCAGTCCCTTAGGGTGAGGTGGGAAATGATGAGAGGAGCTCTAAAAAATGAGGTCTGCACAACTTTGCCATCCTTTCATAGGAAAATTTTGGAGGAAAACCTTGCCTTGTCAGGTATATTGTGATATACTCCAGTTGGCAAAAAAAAAATTATCTTCCCACTAGGACATGGAGGCCCACCTTACATTTCAACATAATTATATATATTTATACACATATATAACTACTTTATTGAGATATTGTTCACATATAAATCTCACCTTTTTAAAGTACACAATTTAGCGGTTTTTAGTATATTCACAGAGCTGTGCAACCATCACCACCATCTTTTAGAGTATTTTCACCACCCCAAAAATAAACTCCATACTCATTGTCAGTCATTCTTCCATTTCCCTGCAAACCCCACTAATTTACTTTCTGTCTCTATGTATTTGCCTATTCTGGACATTTCATATATATGGAATCATAAAATATATGGTTATGGTCTTTTGCAACTGTCTTATTGCACTACGTATAATATTTTCAAGATTCATCCGTGGTGTAGCATGACTCTGTACTTCATTCCTTTGTATGGTTGGTTAATATTTCATTGTATGAGCATACCATATTTTGTTTATCCATTCATCAGCTGGTGAACATTTGGGTTGTCTCCACTTTTTAGCTATTATGGATAATGCCTCTATAAACATTCACGTACAAGTTTTGTATGGATATATACTTTCAATTCTCTTAGATATACACCTAGGTGTGGAATTGCTGGGATTTATGGTAACTCTATGCTTAACTTTTTGAGGAATGGTCAGACTGTTTTCCAAAGCAGCTGCACCATTCTACATTTCTACCAGCAGTGTGTGAGGGTTGCAATTTCTCCACATATTCACCAACACCTGTTATTATCTGTCTTTTTTTTTTTTTTTATAAATTTATTTATTTTATTTTTTATTTTTTTTCACTGTGTTAGGTCTTCGTTGCTGCACAGGGGCTTCCTCTAGTTGTGGTGAGCGGGGGCTACTCCTCACTGCGGTGCGCAGGCTTCTCAGGGCAGTGGCTTCTCTTGTTGTGGAGCACCGGCTCTAGGCGCGTGGGCTTCAGCGGTTGTGGCACGTGGGCTCAGTAGTTGTGGCTCGCGGGGTCCAGAGCACAGGCTCAGCAGTTGTGGCGCACCGGCTTAGCTGCTCTGCAGCATGTGGGATCTTCCCAGACCAGGGATTGAACCCGTGTCCCCTGCACTGGCAGACAGAATCCTAACCACTGCACCACCAGGAAAGTCCCCTATCTGTCTTTTTGATTACAGCCAGCCTAGTGTGTGTGAAGTGGTATCTCACTGTGGTTTTCATTTGTATTTCCTTGGTAGCTAATGATGTTGAGCATCTTTTCATGTGTTTTTTAGCAATTTGTGTATTTTCTTTTTTTTAAATATTTATTTATTTATTTTTGGCTGCGTCGGGTCTTGGTTGTGGCACACGGGGTCTTTGTTGAGGTGTGCGGGATCTTTCGTTGCGGCGGCTCTTCGTTGTGGCACACGGGCTTCTCTCTAGTTGCGGCATGTGGGTTTTCTCTCTCTAGTTGTGGCGCACAGGCTCCAGAGCGCGTGGGCTCTGTAGTTTGCAGCACATGGGCTCAGTAGTTGTGGCACGCTGGCTTAGTTGCCCTGTGGCATGTGGGATCTTAGTTCCCTGACCAGGGATCGAACCCATGTCACCTGCATTGGAAGGCAGATTCTTTAACACTAGACCACCAGGGAAGTCCCAATTTGTGTACTTTCTTTGGAGAAATGTCTATTCAGATCTTTTCATTTTTAAAATTAAGTTGTCTTTTTATTATTGAGTTGTAAGAGTTCTTTATATATTCTGGATAACAGACCCTCATCAGAGGCATGGTTCAGAAGTATTTTCTTCCACACTATGGATTGTATTTTCACTTTCTTGATAGTGACCTTTGAAGCACTAAAGTTTTCAATTTTGATGAAGACCAATTTGCCTATTTTTCCTTTTGTCCCTTGTGCTTGTGATGTCACATCCAAGAAATCATTGCCTAACCCAAGATCACAAAGATGTGTCCTATGTTTTCTTCTAAGAGTTTTAGCTCTTGCTAAATAATCCATTTTGTGTTAATTTTTGTGTTTGGGTCTGACTTCATTGTTTTGCATGTAGATATCCAATTGTCCTACGTCTTTTGTTGAAAAGACTATTTTTTCATCAATAAATGGTCAAAGATCAGTTGACCATAAATAGAAGAGCTTATTTCTGGACTGTCAATTCTTTTCCACTGGTCTATATATCCTTATGCCAGTACCACACTGTCTTCATTACTGTACCTTAGCAGTAAGTTGTGAAATCTGGAAGTGTGAGTCTTCCAACTTTGTCTTTTTCAAGATTCTTTGTCTAATCTGGGTCCCTTCCATTTCCATATGACTTTTAGGACCAGATTACCAATTTCTGTTAAAAAAAAAAATCAGCTGGGATTTTGATAGAGATTATGTTGTATCATAGATCAATTTGGGAAGTATTGCTATCTTAACAGTATTAAGTTTTCTGGTCCATGAACATGGAATTTCTTTCCATTTATTAGGTCTTCTTTAGTTTCTTTCAATAATGTGAAATAATTTTCAGTGTACATGTCTTGCACTTCTTTTTGTAAATATATTGTTAAGTATTTCATTCTTTTTGATGTTATTGTAAATTGAATTATTCTCTTAATTTCATGTTCAGGTTGTTCATTGCTAGTGTATAGAAATACAATTGATTTCTGTATATTATATTTTGTATTCTGCAACCTTGCTGATCTCATTCATTAACCCCTAATAGTTTGCGTGTGTGTGTGTGTGTGTGTGTGTGTGTGTATGTGTGTGTATTCTTTAGAATTTTCTATATGCAAGACCATATTATCTATGAATAGAGATAGTATTACTTCTTTCTGTCCAACCTGAGTGCCTTTTTTTCCTTTTTCTTGCCAATTGTCCTAGCTAGAACTTTCAGTACAGTGTTGAATAGAATTGGTGAGAGCAGACATCCTTGTCTTGTTCCTGATCTCAGGGAAAAAGCTTTCAGTCTTTCACCATTAAGTCTAAAGTTAGATGTGGAGTTTTTGTAGATGCTCTTTATCAAGTTGAAGAAGTTCACTTCTATTCCTAGGTTGTTGAGTGTTTTTATCATGAAAAGATATTGAGTTTTTTCAAATACTTGTTCTGCATCTATTGAGAGGATCATATGGCTTGGTTCCTTTAATCTATCAATATGGTGCATTACATTGGTTTTCAAATATTAAACCAGTATTTCATTCCTGGGATAAATCCCACTTGGCCATGATGTATAATCCTTTTTATATGTTGCTGGGTTCATTTTGCTAGTATTTTGTTGAGGATTTTTGTATCTATATTCGTAAGTGATATTGATATATAGTTTTCTTGTGGTGTCTTTGTCTGGTTTTGGTATCTGAGTAATATTGGACTCATGGAATGAGTTGGAAGTGTTCCCTCCTAATCTATTTTTTTGGAAGAGTGTGAAGCATTGACATTAATTCTTTAAACACTTGGTAGAATTCACCAGTGAAGCCATCTAGGCCTGGATTTTTCTTTGTGGGAGGTTTTGAAAATACTAGTGCAATCTCTTTACTTCTTTTAGGTCTATTCAGATTATCTATTGAAGTAGTTTCAGTAGTTTGTGTCTTTCTGAGAATTTGTCCATTTTATCTAGGTTTTCTAATTTCATAGCATATACTTGTTCATAGTATTCCTGTATAATCCTTTTTATTTCTTTAAGATCCCTTCTTTCATTCCTGATTTTAGTAACTTGAGTCTTCTCTTGTTTCTTAGTCTGTCTAGCTAAAAGATTTGTCAATTCTGTCTATCTCTTCCAAGAACCAACTTTTAATTTCACTAACTGTTTTCTATTGCCTTTCTGTTAATAAGGTGTTTCTTGAGCACTCAGATGATACAAGCTGCTCAGGTCAGGGGAAGCTCAGACTGGGACTATTCCTTTGAGCAGCTAGATTCAAACTCACCTCCTTGTCTATTTCCCTCTAAAACAGGGTTCTCTCTATTTTAGTGTCTCCCTCATCCCCCCGGAGTAATATGACAAAAAAGACAGAGACCACATTGTTACTTGGGGGCTGTGAGGGACAACAG
This sequence comes from Balaenoptera musculus, assembly GCF_009873245.2. Classification (NCBI taxonomy): domain Eukaryota; kingdom Metazoa; phylum Chordata; class Mammalia; order Artiodactyla; family Balaenopteridae; genus Balaenoptera; species Balaenoptera musculus. The sequence goes on along the minus strand of NC_045804.1, from coordinate 33,822,341 downwards.
TTCCATTAAATCCATAAACCTTTCTTAAACATCTGTTACAAGCTATGTGGAAGGCACCAAGGACAGGGCTGAGTAGCCAGAAGCAGCCTCAGACTGTCCAACCTCACAGTCTAGCTGGGGAGGCACACAGGTACACAGCCAACTTTAACACAGGCTGGATTACAATGAGGGCTGTGATTGAGAGTGAGAAAAATGCTTGTGGGGGGCTGGGGTTGGGGGGGGTCTTCTGTCTGGAAGAGTCAGAAAACAGAAGAGCTGGCATTTGAGGTAAGTCTTGAAGCATGGCAAGATTGGGGGAGAAAAAGGGAAGGAGGGAAGGTTCTTCTGTCAGAGAGAAGCACACAAGCCAAGGCAGGGAGTGGTAGGAAGCCAGGCCTGGCAGGGACAGAGTGTGCTGGGGAAAGGACAGGCTGGACAGAAGAGCTAGGGCCAGACTTTGGAGGAGCCTAAAGGATGTGCTAAGGAACTAGAACTTTGTCCTTAAAACATTTGGAGCCCACTGAAGGGCACTGAGCTGGAGGATGACATGACCAGCCTTTGCTGGAGTTTGGGGCCACAACAGAAGCCTAGGTTGATTTATTCAGGCTCCCTGGTGGCCTCCTCATGCTTAGAAGCAAGCAGAGACAGCAGTCTTTACCGCTGTTGATCACCACGTCCTTGAGACTCTCTCCTCCCTATGCCTCCGCGGAGCAGCACGTCCCTGATTTCCTTCCTACCTCTCTGGCTGCTCCTCTGCCGTCTCCTCGGCAGGCTCCTCTTCCTCTGCCCATCCTAAGTGTTGGTGTTCCTCAGAGTTCTGTTCTAGATCCTTCCTCTCCTCACTAGAACATTCTCCTTTGGAGATCTCATATGTTGCCATGGCTTCAAGGACCAAATATGGATTGGGAACTCCCAAATCTCTCTTTGGCTTTCTCAGACCTCTCTGCTTATTTAGACCTATCAGATCTAACTGTCCATTGGACATCTCCATTTAGGTGCTATTGTCATTAAAAGTAGGTCCAGCCACGAGTAGAGGGGAAACCCCAAGTAAAATGGCCCAAACAAGATTTCTCTTTCAGATAAAAGGAGTTCAGAGGTATTAAGTCCAAGCCTGGGATGACAACCTGGGGCTCATATCTCTGAAATCTGTCACTTTGTCTCTATCCCCAGGCCACCATCCTCCTCCTGGTCACCTGCAACAACTTCACCATTCCTGCTCCTCTCAAATGCACTCTCTACATCTACACTGTCCGACATGTTAGCCCCCAAACACATGTGGCCACTGAGTACTCAGAAGGCGGCTAGTCCAAACTGAGATGCAATGTAAGTGCAAAATACACACTGGATTTCAAAGGCTTAATATGAAAAAAATGTAAAATACCTTAAGTTTTCTGTTAAATGATAATAGCTTTGATATATAGGATTAAATAAAATATATTATTTAAAATTAATTTCACCTGTTTTCACATTTTTAATGTGGCTACTAGAAAATTTTAAACTACATTTGCGGGACTTCCCTGGTGGCACAGTGGTTAAGAATCCACCTGCTAAGGCAGGGGACACAGGTTCAGTCCCTGGTCCGGGAAGATCCCACATGCCGCGGAGCAACTGAGCCTGCGTGCCACAACTACTGAGCCCGTGTGCCACAACTACTGAAGCCAGAGAAGCCACCACAATGAGAAGCCCACTCACCACAACAAAGAGTAGCCCCTGCTCTCTGCAGCTGGAGAAAGCCCATGCGCAGCACAAAGACCCAACACAGCCAAAAATAAATAAATAATAAATTTCGTTTAAAAAAAATAAAATAAAAAATAAAACTACATTTGTGGCTCTCATTATATACCTATCAAATAGCACTGCTCGGGCTTCCCTGGTGGCGCAGTGGTTGAGAGTCTGCCTGCCAATGCAGGGGACACAGGTTCGAGCCCTGGTCTGGGAAGATCCCACGTGCCGCGGAGCAGGTGGGCCCGTGAGCCACAATTACTGAGCCTGTGCGTCTGGAGCCTGTGCTCCGCAACAAGAGAGGACGCGATAGTGAGAGGCCCGCGCACCGCGATGAAGAGTGGTCCCCGCTTGCCACAACTAGAGAAAGCCCTCGCACAGAAACGAAGACCGAACACAGCCATAAATAAATAAATAAACAAATACTTCTAAAAAAAATAACACTGCTCCACACAAAAGCAAAAAGCATCTTTCTGAAACACAAATCTGAACATGTCATGCATCTTCTTAAAACCTTTCATTGTCTTTAGGCTAAAGCTCCTTCCACTCAATATGGCTTTCAAGCCCTCCACGGCCCAGCCCCTGCCTTGCCCTCCAGCCTCATCTTTCACCACCTCCTCCTTCCCTCCACCTTCCCCTTGCACTCCTTTCGGTTTCTTAAACGTACCAGGTGCTCTCTAGCCTCTGGGCCCTGTGTCTGGTACGCGCTCTCCCCTCTTGGGTGGCTTAATGCTCCACTCATGTCTCCAGCCTTGGCTTAGATGCATCTCTTCCCAGCTACCCTGATTCTCTGAGCTCCCATTACTTCTCTATCCTGACCTCACCCCACCCACCCCCAAATGACTGTGCCCTCTAACTGTGTCCTTTTCCAGACTGATCAGAAATGTGCCTGTCATGTTCACTGTAGTATCCCCAGCACCTAGAGCTGGCACGTGGTCAGTAGGCAACAAGCGTGTGCTGAATCAATGAATGACTCACTCCAAAGCCAGATAAACAAAGTTTCAGGGTAGGGCCAGACTAGATGACTTCTAAGTCTCGCCACCCAGTGACCATTAAGCTCCCAGTTTGGGAGGTGAGGCAAAGGGAAACTTGTAACATGTGGCCTGGTCTTTGGTTCTGTTCCAGGCCTACACAGGCCCATTTGTGGAGACCCAGGCCACCACTGTCCCGTCCTCCATCCCAACAAGGGCAAACAGCACTGACTCTCCTCCCAGGAAAGCTCCCTGGCATGTCCCCAGCATTTTCAGAAGGAGCTATGCTGCGGATTCTCACAGAGATGAGCTTCCTCCCGGGCGGGGGTGAGGTGGGTAGGAATAGGGGGAGGCGGTGAGGAAGGTGTCTGTTTACCCAGCACCAGGAGAATCCATGTGCTTGTTGCTAATGAAGTGTGAGCCTCTCAGGAGATTTCCGAGAGGTGAAGGAGATGGGGGATGGGGACCCAGAGCTTAAGACAAAAGTGGGTTTACATGAAGGCAGAGTGGAAACCACCCTCCCAAGCCATGGCCCAGCAGCCTGATCTGCCTGTTCTAAATTTGGACCAGAAAAGCTGAGTCCTGAGCAGAAACTTGGAGAAAGTTTGCCCAGGTGGTTCCCTAACCTTGGGGCCTGAAAGAAGCATAGTCCGATTTTGGGTTCCCTCGCTGCTTCTGACACACTCAGGAGAGTATGAACACACAGGCACACACAAACACACACCCTGTGTAGATGACGCCCACACTCCAGTTCCTCTGCCCAGTGCCTTGCACCCAAGAGCCTCTAGTTACCCCTTCTCAACTTAGAAGGACTCCCAGTGGATTGACCCTGCCCGTAACCCAGCCAGAGACAACCCTGCCCTGGGCTGTTCCATGTGGAGTCCCTGATCCCAAAAGAGTCTGGCACAGAAAGGGTGACTAGAGTCCCCTCTGCCCTGCCCAGTGGGTCCTGAAGGTGGGATGCACGCTGGAGGCCCTTTCTCTCGGGGCAGACCCTGCACCTGGCAAAGCCATCGCTCCCAGATTTTATTATCCTCTTCTCTCTTTTCCTTTCACAGCCATGTCAGCTCACACAAAGCAATTGGTAGTACCTGCAGTTCCCAACCTGGAGAACTAACTGAAAACATGTTCCCCAACGTGCTGCCAGCGGCAGCCGGCATGAAGAGGCTCTGTAATTACAGACATGCAGGGGTTTGCGTTCCTGTTCTCACTCATCTATGAAAAGCTTCCGTTCCCTTCATTTCCCATGGTGCCTTTAAAAAGGAAATGTGAAGCTGGGGCCTTTAGAAAAGTTAGTTCCAACGCCCTGCTCCACCATGGGCAGACATTAGCCCTCACTATGATTCAAATCCATTTGGTCGTTTATTCATTCTTTCATTGGAAACAGATTGAATGGCCCCCTGCCATGTGCTAGCACTGAGCTTGATGCTGGGGACACACCAAATGTGACCCAGGCCCTACTTTTGAAGACTCACAGTCTAGTGAGAGAGTGAAAGCATATGATCTAAGTAGTTGCAGTCAAAAATCAAAAAGCGATGCGAGGGCTTCCCTGGTGGCGCAGTGGTTGAGAATCTGCCTGCTAATGCAGGGGACACGGGTTCGAGCCCTGGTCTGGGAAGATCCCACATGTCACGGAGCAGCTGGGCCCGTGAGCCACAACTGCTGAGCCTGCGCGTCTGGAGCCTGTGCCCCGCAACGGGAGGGGCCGCGATAGTGAAAGGCCCGCGCACCGCGATGAAGAGCGGTCCCCGCACCGCGATGAAGAGTGGCCCCCACTTGCCTCAACTAGAGAAAGCCCTCGCATGAACCGAAGACCCAACACAACCAAAAATAAAATAAAATAAATAAATAAAGTAGCTATAAAAAAAAAAAAAAAAGCGATGCGAGAAAAGGAAAATGCAGATAAAATCCTAGATAAGAGAAAGATAATTTTGGAAAGGGTCGCTGTTTCTTGAGAGGTAATAAAGTATAGTGGCTGAAAGTATAGACCCTGGAGACCACAGGCCTGGGTTCAAATCCTGACTTTGCCACTTGCCGTGTAACTTATGGAGAAATGGGGGGAGTTTTGAGGTTATTGCGAAGATAAAGTGCAGGGTCCAGCACCTGGTAGAGCTCAATGGATGTCAGCTGCTAGAATCAGGGAAAGTGGCTTAGAACACGGGTTTTCTGCACGTGTGGAGCAGGAGGGTAGGGCATTCCAGAACAGTCAGGCCACAGGCAGAAAATGTGGTGCTTGTATGGAATTCCTTTTGGCTGCAGCCTGTGAGAAGGGAAGAAAGAAGAGATGAAGCCAGTAAGTCGTGTTGGGGTTAAACCTTGGAACACTGAATGCCAGAATGAACCTAAGGAAAAGTACAATAACATAGACAACCTTAAGAAGGCAGAGCACCCACCTTGCCTTGAGCAATGGTCCTCATCTTTATTTATTTATTTATTTTTAAAATTTATTTATTTTATTTATTTATTTTTGGCTGTGTTGGGTCTTTGTTGCTGCGCGTTGGCTTTCTTTAGTTGTGGCGAGCGGGGGCTACTTTTCGTCGCGGTGCGCGGGCTTCTCATTGCAGTGTCTTCTCTTGTTGCAGAGCACAGACTCTAGGCTCCTGGCCTTCAGTAGTTGTGGCACGTGGGCTCAGTAGTTGTGGCTCGCAGGCTCAGTAGTTGTGGCACATGGGCTTAGTTGCTTCCCGGACCAGGGCTCAAACCCGTGTCCCCTGCACTGGCAGGCAGATTCTTAACCACTGCGCCACCAGGGAAGCCCTGGTGCTCATCTTTAGAGCTATGTTCGGTTGGGCCAAACTTCAGGGTGTCCAAAGATGGGGAGGCAGCCCCTGGGGCTTGGTGCAGTGTTGGCCTGTCTCCTGTATTCTACCCACCTAGAAAGGCTTATTTCTGCCTCTCTGGCAGACTGAGCTCCGGAATCAAGGCTGAGGGAGAAGAGCCATCTTCTTTCACAAGGATGAGTAGACGTGGGCATCTCGGCCCACCTGAAGGCTGATGTTGGGGCACAAAGGCTGGGAGAGGCCTCATGAAAGGTGGCCAGTAGGGAGGGAGGTGGGAATGTAGGGTGTTTAAGGAGAGGTGAGGCTGAGCAGAATCTGAGTCATTATCACCAGCCTCTACTTTCCTCTGTGGTTACATAGAAGTTTTTCAATCCTATTTTGGAGTGGGGCAGACTGAGAGCAGAGATTCATCAAGTGCAAAACAAACTCAGGAGAAGCCCTGCTGGGAGACTGCAAAAGGGGGCAAAGGTCTCAGAGAATGAGTCCCAGCTCAGGGGCATCCCCACCTCTGGGTTGAGGGGCCAGACTGGGAGGCAACGTGGCACAGCTCAAAGGACTCTCGTCAGGGGAATCAGGAGGCCTGGCCTCGTTCTTGTCCAGGTTGTGCCACTCTCTTTGCGCAACTTTGGGGAAATTACTTCCCCTTGGCCTCTGTTCCTTCTCAGTAAAACAAAAGATTTTTGCTGGGAGGATCTCAGAGGTCTTTTACAGCTTAGAAATTTAACATCTATGCTTGAGTGAAGCAATGCCCTTCTATTAGGATTTGGGGTGCTGGAGTGTGCCCTAAATATTGGAAGGAACCCAGAACAGCCAGACCTGAGAAAAAGAGGAAACTAGAGGGGCTGTCTGGGGCCCCCAACCCTCAGGGTGCATGGGGGTGAAGGGCAGAAGGGGTGTAGAGAGGAGGAGGAATGAAGGGAGGGTGGGGGCAGCCTATCTGAGCGCCTGGTATCTAGAGGGCAAAGGAAGCTAACTGGTGAGAGGTTTCTTCTCCCAACTCCAGCGACCTCGGGATCCTGTGGAAAAGCTGCATTCGAATCGATAGCCTCATAAATAAATAAAGAGTCAACGCATCCTGTCTCCAGCTCAGGGCTTCTTCAGGAAAATCGAACCTCAACCCACTTCTGCTCACCCATTCTGGATTTCTACAGAGGCCTCCAGAGGGAAGGAAATCTTACAGGCCATCTTGGGCATCTCCCTGCCTCCAGGCTGGCCTGCCATGTACCCCATCCAAGAAGGTCAAGGCTGGGACCTGTGCCCTCTGCCTGCCATCCCCACCGGGGGGGAGGCCCTCCCTCTCCTGGACGTAGTATCCCTCCTCCCAGCTCCCTGGGGCTCTTACCTTCATTCTCTCACCCCCAGTAAACTCTCCCTCTCTTTCAGCTCCAGCTCTTTGCTTCTCACCTCTCCTGACTTCCTATCGTTCTTCTGACTACTGCTTGTCACCAAATGGAATCAGCAGCAGGAGGAAGGGAGTGGCGCCCCACTCCTCTGGGGTCTCCCCTCTCTACCGCGCCCCGCCAGACTCTTTGTCATCCACTGTATATGAGCCCCTCAAGGTCGGACAGAGTAAATGCATCTCTGGAAGCAATGGATAAAGACCTTTGTAACTTTACAGAACAGATATATGTCAGCAAGCTGACTGCAAGGCAGCCCTTTCTCTCTCTGACTTCTGTTACAACAGAAGAATATTCTTCTCCTAGGAAGAAGCAAATCTCCAATAAAGCAAGTTCAATATTTTGGACCTCAAAGACCAAGACAGTGGTCAGCCCTGTGTGATGATGGGCGACTGCCTTCTGGGTGCACCTTGCAACACCTCAGGACCTGTCTTCTGCTTCGGAGCCTTGGTCTCCCCTCCAGCTCCCTGGCCTAGGCCTAAAGGTGCCTAAGGGCTGCTGGGGTAGTTAGTGCAGAGGAGGGAGTTATAGGGCTGTGACAGCCTCTCTGTTCATAATTCTTGGCCACGGTGCTCCAGCTGATCCCTGGGGACTGAACATTCCTTTAATTAAAGGTTTCCAACTAGCAGACATCATATCCCTGCTTTCTCTGTTCTAAGTATAAAATGTAGACTATCTCCTTTCCTCCTGAATTATCCATGGCAAAATTTCAGCCCCAGCTTCCCAACCCCACCTGGTCTCCTCCTGTCAGCAGTCATTGCGTGAAGGAAACAATTAGGATGTGAATCTGTAGCCAACGTACCCACAACGCTTCCCAACACACATAAGCCGAAGAGTGTTGTTTTGAGACATCTGCTCTGCAGTTCTTTTCCCCCATGATGGCTGGGGTTTAATTGTCCCAGGGGGGAACTCAGGCCTGGGAAGCAGTCAGTAGTCCAGGCTCTTGGCTCTGGTTTGACTACGTCACAGCTGACTGACTGGAGGCGGATTTGGCTGCCCAGAAAGTGGCAAAGGTTTCATTCCCTGGTATCTCCTCAGAGGCAAGGGTGGCCGGTTGCACAGTTTAGTTGTCTTGGAAAGCTGGTTACTAATTTGCAAGGCGGCGCTAATGACCATCCTCCCCCCGGCAGTCAAGTATGGGAAACATGTTTATACAATGGACTTCCTACCCTAGGAAGAGGCTGTGAATGCAGCACACCAACCTTCCGGCATAGCTCTTAGAGCCAAGAGGGCCTCAAGAAATCATTTGGTCTGCCTTTCCCTTTGACCAGCCCCCAAGGCCCAGCCTTGAAGTGATTGGCCCAGGATCTCCTGCAGGAGACTGGGGTCCAGCTCCCGGCTCTACTCACAGCACAGGCTGGGGCTGGCGCTGAGCAAATGGGTTATGGCTGTCACCAGAGCCGAGCTGGCAGCAGACACAGCAGACTATGTTTTCTTTGCAGGCTGAGGGTAACTAGAAGCTGAGAATTCCTCTGCTACGCTCCGCTCAGCGTCGGGCGGGCAGGCGGCAGGCAGGCAGAAGGAGGGGAGACGGAAGGCCAGCGGCTCTCACGCCAAAGGAGGAATCTTCCCCGCTTGGATAAGCGAGGTAGTACGGACCAAAGATGGAAGGGAAGACAACCTTAGGGCCCCATGGAGTCTCTGTGGAGGATGTCAGGAGCCTGGATCCCCTGTCTGCAACGGCTCTTGGGGAGTCACAGTGAGAGCTCACATTTACAAACACTTGCTCTGTGCCAGGCACCGCGCTGAGAATTCTGTTGCACTATGAAGGCAGTTTTGTGTAAGGGCTGGGAACATGGCCTAAGTGACACAAGACTGGGCTGAAGCCCAACTTTGATACTCACCAGCTCTGTGACCTTGGGCAAGTCACTTAACCTCTCTGGGCCTCAGTTACTTCATTAATAAAATGGGAAAAATAATAGCACCCACCTGATGAAGTCATTGGAAGATTAAGTACATTCACAGACATACAGCTCTTCAAACAGTGTCTGCCATACAGTAAGCTGTAGGTAAGTTATTGCTATTACTGCTGTGTTGAAGCCTCACACAAAGCTCTGACGTATATAGATACTCATCTCTGAGGCTCAAAGAAGTCAGATGACTTGCCCCAGGTCCGTTTGATTGACAGCATGGGTACCCTCCTAAGGTCCTCTTTGGTAGGAGGCAGCTTCAGCTCCCCAGCTCCCCACCCCAGGTCCGTTTCTGTTTGGAAACTCCACAGCTGCTTCATCACAGCGGGAACAAAGGTGGATCTCTATCCTCCCTCTGGGGGCCAGGCTGGCTGGTGGCTTCGGGCCCAGCCAGAAGGTCCCTCCCACAGACTCTGGCAGCACCCACTCTTGGGAGCCTCCCAGATGCCTCACCCCGCACCACCGTCCCAGGCCTCCCCTGGGGCCTCCACCTTCTTCTGCAGTCTCCCCTCCTCGTGCAAGGTGCTGGCTGCCAGACTGGAGGGACCCCTTTCGATCTCAGGATAAACAAACTGTCTCTCTGGCCCAGCCCTCCGCCGGCTTGCCGCTCCCCGCCCCCTCCATCTGCAGTGCACAGTCGCTCTGCTCTCCTGCCAACTTGGCAGCTCGGCTCTACTGTTACTATCAACACCTCCAAGGGAAAAGCGAGAGGACTCAGCTCTGATCGCCTGGCGCACGGAGCAGCAAATTCATGTCAGAGCCAGCGCTGGAATGTCTCCCAAGCTCCCAAGGCTCCTGGTGGGGAAGGGAAGGTGGGCCGATCGGAGCAGCCCTGATTGCAAACCAGCCTCCCAGCAGAGCTGCTAGGCCTGGCCAAAGCTGCAGGCCTCGGGGGTTGGGGGGCGTGGGGAGCGGCAGCTCTGACAGAAAGGGCTGCAGGAGGATGCTTTGAGGCCATGCAGGTGCGCAGGAGAGGGCTGGGGGTCTATCTCACCCCAGCTCTTGCCGCGGTCCAGGGTGGGGCAGGCTGTGGCCAGGATGGAAGAAACTGGTCTTTCTCTCTCCAGACTGTGAGCCCTTGGAATGTATGGACTGTGCCTTCTTTCCTCTGTCTCCCTTGGACTCCTCGTGTGCAGAGCTCTTGTTGTATTGGATTGGGGGCCCCTAAGGAATGACACTTTCCCCACCGAATGGAAACTTCCCCTAGGCAGAAGCCACCTTTTCCCTTTCCCAACCATCCTCACCACAGCCTCTCGGGTCCTGCCCATGGGGTTCCTAAAGCAGCTGATGTCTTTCTCTGGCTCCTGCCAGGACTCCTGGGGCCCAGCCTAAAAGAAGAGAGAGCCCTTATCTTCAGGGACCCAGTGCCCACAGCACAGGGTCTGTGGTCAGTCATCTACCCCTTGACAGACCCAAGGATGGTCTCTACACAGCCTCTCCCAGGAGGAATTGCCTTCCTAGCTTTCTCTCTGCTGTCAAGGGAGGGCCTTTGTGCCCTGCTCGAGGGCTTTGGCGTCAACAGAAGTGGTGGGTTCAGGGTCAGCTTCCTAATCCTTACACCACCCGGCCACCTAGTCTCCCCAAGGATGCAGGTGTAAGCTCCCACTCTGGGAGCTGCCAGCCTGTTTCCTTCCCTGTTACGTGGAAATAACATTTTATAACTGACTGGGTTATAGCTGGTGGTGATAAAGACATGAAGATGATGCTATAAGCTTCTGAGACTAGAAGTGCTTAGCATTTAGAGTCAGTATGTTTCCCTTCCCTCCTTCCTCCCCTCCTTCCTTTCTCTACTCCCTCCAGGAGCCCTTCTCCCAGATGTGAACCTGGTCCTAAGACCCCCTCAATTCCGTGCTCCAGAAGTCTGAATACCACCACCCAGAGAAACACAGCCACCTTTCTGGTAAGAAGCCCCCAGGTCCCTGAAGGCCAGCTGACTTTCCAGGGACCAGGAACCAGGAAAAGAGAATTCATTCAGTGTGCAGGGTTGTAAATAAGCCACGAGAGGCTGTGCCATTCCAAGCTGCACCTGTGAGCATCCTTCTGCTGAAGCCCTGTCGGCGTTTCCATGACAAACTCGTGTTTCTGCATGCCTCTCTCCCAGCTTCGAGAGGATGCCTTATGATGAGACTCAACACTGAAAATGCCTTCATAATTTTTTTTCCCTAAAAAAGGTTGCATGTTCTAAAAATCCACCTGCTTGTTACATGTGTTTGCTTTTTATTTTGAGAGTTTTGTGAGTACTATATTTGTACAGGATACATGCAAGCATATGATATACACGTGGGAGTTCTGTGGTGGAGAGCTGTCGTGGCAAATACACAACCACCGCACAGCGTGATAAGACATCTCTCCTCCTAAAACATCTCCCACATCCATTGGCCCGTCCCAAAGCCTGAAATGCCACCACTAGAGATTTACCACTTTTGAACTTGAGTGATTACTCATCCCTAAGAGTCTACTGTGACAATGTGCCAACCCCTAAAAGGGACTAAGTTACCATCGGATGAGGGGTTAGCAAAAGAACCGTGAGACATCGGGGAGGATGACCAAAGGGTTGGTAGAAGAGCCCTAAAAGAGGAGATGAGAGGCGTCCAAGACATATTACCTACTTTACAGGTTTGCAAGGCCTGCTTGTGGGAGGACACATGCGTGTACACACATACACACACATACATGCATGCACACATGCACACACACAGTGCTCTTTATAGAGAGCAATTAGTCCAAAAACCTAAGTCATGTTCAGATTCACCTGGGATGTTTCCAAAAATGCAGGTGCACAGGCCCTGCCCCATTCACACTGAATCAGAGTTTCTGGGGCTGGAGCCGAGCCCAAGACATTGGACATTGTAGGGAAGCATCCAGGTGCTGTTGCTGATTGGTCAGGTTTAGAAACCACTGCCGTAGAGGACAGAGCCCCAGGAGAGGAGACGGAACACCTGAATTTGGGTTGCAGCATCACCATTTATTGAAGAACCCTGGGCACTGCACTCTCTAAACCCCGGGCGAAACATGTGAGACCTAGGTGCCATGATCTGTCTGAGGCAAGTGTTACGGAAATGCCCGTTAAAAACCATCAGACAATGCAAATGCTGTTATCACATACACACACGTGGTGTGTGGCATGCGTGGGTACGTGTCACGTATATCCATGTACCTGGATTTCCTATCGAGAGGGCAGGACTGATCTTCATTGCTCTCCTTCACCTAAGCTCGTGGCTGTCTTCACATCTGAATAGACTTTCTCTCTTCAGGACTTGCCGCCTGCTCTCCTCTCCCAATAGCGTGGCACAGTCCCTGGTCGTTTTTTTTTTTTTTAATTTCTATCTAATAGGTTTATCTATCATCTATGATCCCTCCTGGAGAGTAAGAAGGAAGAGAAGTAGTCACTCCTGCTTTACAACAAGGGGAAACCCAGGCAGGGGGCGGTTAGAGGGCTTTATACCATTTAAACATAGGGCAGTGATACTTTCCTTTTGAAAACGTGGTGAACACGTACACACACAAAATTTCCCATACAGTTTCAGGGTTTCATGGACTTTCTGGCGCCTTTCCTAGGAGTCCAGTAACCCCAGGCAAAGAACATCTGCCCCACCTGGATCTGCCCTCTGAGCTTCCAGAGGGTCACGTTCAAGCACATGAGGCTTCCTTTCAGCTGTGTCTTTGCTGAGTGACTAACACATTACCCCCTCGCCCCGAGCTGCAAGATGAACTCGCCTGACCTTCCCTCCCTCCCCAAGAAAGAGGGTCAAAACCCAGTGATGCAGTGACACATCACTGTGTCAGGATAGGATCTCACACCAGACTGTGCCTTCCCATTCCTGAGCCTGCAGTACAAAGTCTGGGCTGCCATTAGGTATCAGGAGGATGGATGACCTTTATCTCAATAACAGAAGACACAGCTCAAACTGACTTAAACAATAAAAGGAATCTACGGTCCGTGACAGTAAAAAAAAGTTTGAGGTGGCTGGGCTTTATGCAAGGTCTGATTCATTTGCTCTGTGTTGTTTGCTTTTGTCTCTCCACCCTCCTCCACTGTGTCAACTTCATCCTAAGACTCTCAGCCTTCAAGGTTGCAACATGGTCGCCAGCAGCAACCAAAGCTCTATGCACCTTCATTCATTCTCGGAAGAGAGAGCAAGCTGCTTTTTTGATAGTTCCCATGAATGAAAGTGGAAGCTTCTTTCCAGAACCCCTCAGTCAATGTGTCCCCACATCTCATTAGCCCACGTTGGGAAACATCCCATCCTGATCAGACCCTCTGTCCTTGGAGTGCTGCCTGGCCTGGAAATTCAGAACATGGTACAGATGGCTTGACTCAGTGCTCAGACCTCCAAGTCCTTGGGCTTAGCCTTCTCTGCAATTTAAACTGCTTTCAAGAAAGGAATGAAGGACTCAAAAGAAATGATTTTCTAAAAGCTCAGGCTCCAGTTTTGTCCCACACAGGCCCTGGGCAAAAGCCTGGGCCTTCTCAGGAAGGAAAGAGGAGATGGATTTTCACTTTCTAGAAAGGGAAGGCAACAGAATCTGCAGCCAGTCAGCTGAGTGGAATGTGGGCCACACAGGGAGTCAGAGAGCTGGGGTATGCCTCTTTCCTCCTTAGAAGGCTTGGATGATCATGAACGACGTGTTTATCCTCTCTGGCCTCTCTACAAAAAGAGTGAAATGGTCATCCCTTCACTTTTACAGTGATCCTGTGTAAGGTACGACAGCTTGGAATGAAGCTGAGTCCTCAGAAGTTTCCAGGATTCTGTGCTACATCACAGAGGATCGAGAATGTGGTATGTGGAGTGTTTTTTGGCCAGTCCTCAATTGCCAGAACCATCCAGAAGGTCTGTTAGTGTAACTCCAAAACTTCAGGTCCCATGTGGCTCTGGCACTGTTTGGAGCTCATATAAAGAAACATGGGGACTTCCCTGGTGGTCCAGTGGCTAAGACTCCACGCTCCCAATGCAGGGGGCCTGGGTTCGATCCCTGGTCAGTGAACTAGATCCCACATGCTGCAACTAAGAGTTCGCATGCCGCAGCTAAGACCCGGCACAGCCAAATAAATACATAAATAAAAATATTAAAAAAAAAGAAAGGAAGAAAGAAACATGGCTCAGCAACTGAAAGTGATTTTTTTTAATCCAATTATTTATTTAAATCTTTTGAAGAGATATAAACACTTTGCAAAGTTTTTCTAAAGCCCCCTTTTCTCCTCCCTAATTCTCTCACATCCCCAGCTACTCAAGGGCATTTTGCATGTCAAAAGCTCCCATGCTCTCTCCAGCACCCAAATGTCTCCCCTCTTTTGGAGCTCCTTATTATTTTGTTTTAATTGATTTTTATTTATTTACTTATTTATTTTTGGCTGCGTTGGGTCTTCATTGCTGTGGGCTGGCTTTCTCTGGTTGCGGCTGGAGCGGGGGCTACGCTTTGTTGCAGTGCGCTGGCTTCTCATTGCGGTGGCTTCTCTTGCTGTGGAGCACGGGCTCTAGGCGTGCGGCCTTCAGTAGTTGTGGCTCGCGGGCTCTAGAGCACAGGCTCAGTAGTTGTGGCGCACGGGCTTAGTTGCTCCGCGGCATGTGGGATCTTCCTGGACCAAGGCTCGAACCTGTGTCTCCTGCATTGGCAGGCGGATTCTTAAACACTGCACCGCCAGGTAAGTCCCTGGAGCTTTTTATTATGGAGGGTGATTTAATCTCTTGTGTCAGGTCCTGTTCCATTTCCTCTGGGCTCTCTTCCCACTCATTCTCCCAGTTCTACATCCCAAAAGATCTTTATCAAAGTTGAGCCAGAACTCTTCTTAGAGTACTCACACACTTCAATAAACCTTGTCCCTGTCACATAAGCATAATTGGGGAAACAGACCTCCAGTCTCATATACATATAAATTATTCTAGTGCTATGTATTCCAGAGAAAGAGCCCATAGGATTTACTAGGATTTATATATATATATATGTGAGATTTATTGTAGGAATTGGCTCACATGGTTATGGAGGCCAAGAAGTTGCATGATCTGCCGTCTGCAAGCTCAAAAACCAGGAAGGCTAGATGCTGGTATAATTCAGTCCAAGTCCAAAGGCCAGAGAATCCAGGGAGCCACTGGTATAAGTCCTGGAGTCCGAAGACCCAAGAACCAGGAATTCCTATGTCTGAGGGCAGGAGAAGATGGACGTCCCAGCTCAAGAAGAGAGGGGGGAATTCACCCTTCCTCCACCTTTTTGCTTTATTAGGGCCCTCCTTGGGTTGGATGATGCCCACCCACACTGATGAGGGCAGATCTTCTTTACTCAGTCTAGTGATTCTAAATACTAATCTCTTCCAGAAACATCCTCACAGACACACCCAGAAATAATGTTTTACTGGCTATCTGGGCACCCCTTATCCCAGTCAAGCTGACACAAAATCAACATCACATACCCCATCTGGAAGTAGGACATCAGCTTTAGTGGTTTTGGCTGTAGGGGATGGGGGGGCGGTCATGAACCGTCCACCTGGAGAACATTGCCTTCTCATACCTTCTCCTCCTGTGGTTGTTACTTGGAACAAGTCCAAGGATATTCTCCACTGGTTCCTCCAGCTCCACTCTCCAGTCTTCTCGACCCTGCTCTGAGATCCAGGAGGCCGACCTGTGTGGTCTATACCTGGAGGCTCCCTCGCTGTCTGGCTCCTGATTGGGTTTGGCCAATGGGAGGCATTGACGAGAGATGGGAAGGAGGAGGTTGGGATGTTTATTCTGCCAGCTCCCCAGCTGCTGGGCTGAGGGTTGGCCCAGACTCCCATCCCAGGCCCTCTCCTAGCTGCAGCTGCCCCTGGGCTCTGGTCACTACTCCCACTTTCCCCTTCAGCCTGGAGGCAGTAGCGAGTCCCTGTAGTTGTTGGTCCCTGGGACTCGTTACCACCTTCCCTGGCTTCCTCACCCTTGTCGCTTGTCTGAACCCTGTAAACAGCTCCTTCATCCAGCTCTCCTCACTGCCTGGAGTGACAGGATGTGGACTGATTCAGTGCCCCTGACTTTCACAGACTTGTTACCTCCTGGAGTGTCACCTTATCGTTGTGAAGTGGAGAGGGGAGGGAGGAAGGATTACATTCTTATTTATGGAGGTTCTGACATGTAAAATTTTCAACAATGATTCAGCCAAATGTCAAGGTCTAACTTGCATCTTTGATCTGGAATATCTACCATTTTTGACCAAGTTAAGGATTTAGTCAGTGGCTCAAGAACAGTGTCTCTCTGAAAAGCTCAGTGGAAAATGAATCCACAGCTTGTCACTACCGTGATCTAACTATGGGACTACCCTAACCAGACAGGAACCACTAAAATTCGGGTGGGACTTTGTTGCACTCCCCAGCCAGTTTACCTTATCCTGACCACAACAAGACCAAAAAAGATAGAAGAATGCCAAGCACATGCCACAGAAAGACTGAGTCAGGGATCAACATGATCTGAGCTACTCTGAAAAAGCCTCTCACTCCAAAAAATCCACACACATCCCCCATTTCCATCCCAGCCCTGATTAGGATGAAACCATATCTGCCCGTATCTGAAATTTCATCAGTAAAGAGGTATAACTTCGCCTTTAGGCCAAATGTAAATATTGCCCTGAAGGGAGACACTTAGTTACATTTGATGAATATTTCCATCATGTGCAAGGCACTGCTGAACACTAGTTAATGTTTTAATCCTACCAGTTACCCTGGAGTAGGAATAAACTGAATATGAGGAGAAGAAAGTGAAACCACAGAGAGGTGGGGAGAAACATGCCAAAAAGGGAGGAAGTTGAAGACACACATTGCCTTTATTCATCCTGGGCTCAGGGGAGAGGCTCTGGATTAGAGATATAAACAGGGAGTCTGCAGCATTATGGATGGTGCTTAAAGCCATGGGCTAGATAAGACACCCAGGAGGAAGGACTGAGAGGAGAAGAGGACAGGGCAGGAAAGAGAGGAGGGGTAAGGATAGACAAGAACTGAGCCCAGGGACACTCCAATCTTAGAGCTTGTGAAAGGGGGAAAAGTGAATCCAGGAAAGAACAGGGAAAAGGAACAGTTGGTGACGTAGGAGGAAGATTGGAAAACTCTGGTGTTTGGAAGCAACTGAGAAATTGTTTCATGAAGTGAGTGACCAAACGACTTAAATTGTTGCTGATGGGTCAGATAAGAACGGAGAATTGACCATTGAATCTGTCATCATAGAAGTCCCTGGAAACCTTGATAAATGTGGTTTTACTGTCATGATAGGGACACAAGCCTGATTGGAGGGTGTGTGACAAAGAATAGGAGGTGAGGAAATAGAAACAGTCCAGATAATGTTTTTAAATTTTGCTCTGAATGATTAGCAGACAAATGGTGAAGTAACTGGAGGGGAAAGTAGGGTCTAGGATTCTTTTTTTTAAAGATGAGTGTTATATCCCATTTAGTATGCTAATGGGTATGGTGCACTAGAGAGAGAAAATTTGACAATGCATATGAGAGAGCAGATAATTGCTGGAGTGATGCCTTTGAATAAGCAGGAAGGGAAGGGATCCAGTGCACAAGGGGAGGGCCTGGCCTCAGATAGATGCGTGGATGGTCCATCCATCAAAAGAGGATGGAGGCAGAGTAAAAGGACCTGGATACTGGAGGTTGGTATTTTTGGTGGTGGGATGGTAAGGATTTTTTTTTTTTTTCTGATTTCTTCTATTTTCTTAGTGAGGAAAAAAAAATGCTATCGTTGGCTGAAAGTGAGAAGCAGGGATAGTTGTGTGAAGGCCTGGGAAGGGAGGAATGTGATACAGTTATCACAAAAAGTAGGAGAGTGACTTGCCTGGGGAGAGATTGTAGGATTGCTGGGCAACAATATGGTCCTCCTGAGGTTAAAGGCCATGATTTTAAAGGGAGACCTTTCAGCACGGTCATGTGTTTTTCCCCAGCCACTTTCGGCAGCTGGAGTACAGGCGTGGGATAGGTGAAAGTTAGATTTGACTACTGTTGGGGCTTTGCTAGGCCCACAGGTTGGGAGGGAAGAAGGTCAAGGTGGTTGTATTAGTTATCAATTGCTGTTAAAAAAATGTTCCCAACACTTAGTGGCTTAAAACAATAGACATTTATTATCTCACAGTTTTTGAGAGATAGAACTTAGAATTTGGAAGCAGCATGGCTGGGCAGTTCCGGGGTCTGTCATGAAGATGCAGTCAAGATGTTATTGGGGCGACGGTCATCTGAAAGCTTGACTGGGGCTGGAGACTCTGCTTCCACCATGGCTCACTTATGTGACTGGCAAACCAGAGGTGGTTGTTGGCAAACGGACTCAGTTCCTCTCCATGTGAGCCTCTGCACAGGGTGTTCATATGTCCTCACAACATGACATACAGCTTCTCACAGAGATAGCAATTCAAGAGGGGGAATAAACTGAAGCTATCTTTTTCTGACCTAGACTCAGGTCACAATGGATTGCTTGGCCACATTCTATTTGTTAGAAGCAAGTCACCAAGTTCAGCCCATGTTCAAGGGGAGGGGAATTAGACTCCACCTTATGAAGGGAGAAGTGTTGTTATGAACTGAACATTTGTGTCCCCCCAAAATTTATATGTTGAAGCTTTAAACCTCCAGTATAGCTATATTAGGAGATGGGGCCTTGAAGGAAGTTATTAAGGTTATATGAGATCATGAAGATGGGACTGTGATCTGATAGGATTATGTCTTTTTAAGAAGAGACACAGCTGCTCAATACTGTATAATAACCTAAATGGGAAAAGAATTTGAAAAAGAGTAGATACACATATATGTATAACTGAATCACTCAGCTGTACACCTGAAACTAACACAACATTGTTAATCAACTATACTCCAGTACAAAATAAAAAAATTTTTTTAAAGAAATATATTTAGAACTAAATTAACAATGAAAAAAAAAAAAGGTTTAACATTT
This sequence comes from Balaenoptera musculus, assembly GCF_009873245.2. NCBI lineage: Eukaryota > Metazoa > Chordata > Mammalia > Artiodactyla > Balaenopteridae > Balaenoptera > Balaenoptera musculus. Next base: position 33,803,686 of record NC_045804.1, on the reverse strand, counting down.
TCTTAGTGATTAAAAAAAAGAAAAAAAAAGAAGAGACTCAGCTCGCTGCTTCTTCAAGCTGAGAAGAGAGGCCTTACCAGAAACTGAATTGGCCAGAACTTTGATCTTAGACTTCTAGACTCCAGAACAGTGAATAAATTAATTTCTGTTGTTTAAGCCACTCACTCTATGATATTTTGTTATGGCATCCCAAGAAGACTAACACACGTGTCAAAGAACTTGCAGACATATTTTAATGTCATTACAAAGGACAAAGATATATGCAAGTGAGTTTCTTGTGATGGACCATGAACTCTAAGCTGAGAAGGGAGAGAACTGATGGTCTAGAGGGATGAATGAATGGACTAGAGAATCACTGAATGGAAGAGAGGTCACTGAAGGTGTGGAAGAATCTCGGAGCGGGAAGCAAATTGAACAGATATGAGGTAGTGGCCAGAGAGAGCTGCTTGAAATGAAGATTTTTGGACTTGGCACAGTTGGTGCTGGTGACAAGATCTAGGATAAGATGACAGAAGTAGGTGACTGAGGTGGGAGGAGATTAATTAATGGAAAGGCAGATCATCTAATAGGCATTGAAGGGCGCAGGAATGATGCCAAGTGTACGGATGCTAGAGTGACTCACAGAACTCAGGATAACACTGTACTTACGTTTATTGAGTAAAGAACACAAATGAACAGCTGGATGAAGAGGTACACAGGATAGGTCAGGAAGGGTCCTGATGCAAGAGCCTCTTTCCTGTGGAGTTGGGATGCATCACCCTTCCTGCATGTGGATGTATTATTCACCAACCCAGAAGCTCTTCAAATCTTGCTGTTCAAGAGTTTTTATCTTGAACAGTCTTGGGCCCTCCTCTTTCTCCAGAAATTGGGGGATGGGACTGAAAGTTCCCATCCTCTAAATTTACCTGTTAGGTCTTTCTTGTGGCCAACCTCCATCCTGAAGCTATCTAGGGGCTTCACCCTGAGTCATCTCATTAGCATAAACTCTGGTGTGGTCAAAAAGAGCTCATTATGGACAACAAAAGACACTACTACCACTCCAGAAATTCCATGAGTTTTAGGAGCCCTGTGCCAGAAACAAGGACAAAGACCAAATATATTTTATTATACCACAACCTGCCTCATAATAAGTGCTATGTAAGGTATTAATAATCCCTTGTTATAGATGAAGCCACTGAGGTACAGAGAGGTTAAGTAACTTGCTTATGGGCACACAGCTAGTAAGGGCCAGGGTGAGGGACTCCGATTCAGAGTCGTGTTAAATGAGAGAAAGAGCCGATCTCAGAAGATCTTAAATGAACCCTCCCTGAGGCTCCATTGGTCAGTTTTGCCTGGGTCCCCCACATCTAACAATATCTGCTACCATTCTTTTCTTCTCCTTCTTCTTGAGACAATATGAGTTGGTTTCTGTTATTTAGAACCGAAAACGTTCTGGGATAGACTATGTGACCAGTGAAAGCCAAGAGTGGCTGGAAACAATATTTAAAGGGCCAATGGCAAAATTCATTTTTGGAAAGAATTGTTTGAGTGTAAAATATAGGCTTTTAGGCATAATCTGAAAGTAGAGGGCAGAACGAAAGGAGAGTCAAATTACTTTGCTTAAAAATCAAAAGGAGGGGGGCTTCCCTGGTGGCGCAGTGGTTGAGAATCTGCCTGCCAATGCAGGGCACACGGGTTCGAGCCCTGGTCTGGGAAGATCCCACATGCCCCGGAGCAACTAGGCCCGTGAGCCACAATTACTGAGCCTGCGCGTCTGGAGCCTGTGCTCCGCAACAAGAGAGGCCGCAATAATGAAAGGCCCGCGCACCGCGATGAAGAGTGGCCCCCACTTGCCGCAACTAGAGAAAGCCCTCGCACAGAAACGAAGACCCAAAACACAGCCATAAATAAATAAATAAATAAATAAATAAAAATTGAAAAAAAAAGAAAAAATCAAAAGGAGGGACTTCCCTGGCGTCGCAGTGGTTAAGACTACGCACTCCCCATGCAGGGGGGCCCAGGTTCGATCCCTGGTCTGGGAACTAGATCCCACATGCATGCTGCAACTAAGGAGCTGGTGAGTCGCAACTGAGGATCCCGCCTGCCGCAACTAAGACCCGAAGCAACCAAATAAATAAATAAATATTAAAATATAAATAAATAAAAATCAAAAGGAATTTGTTTTTTTCATTTGGCCTCCCAAGGAGAAATTTTAGGTTGTCTTCAACCTGACTTTGTTATGAAACTGTCATGAACAAATAAGTACTCAAACCTTGATCATATCTCTAATTATTTCCTTAAGACCAGATTCTAAGAAATGCAATTATTTGGTCTAAGGGCATGGATATCTTAAAAACATTTTTTAACAAATTGCCCTCCGGAAAGACTGAAACAGTTTGTATTTCCACCAACAGTGAATGAGTGTTGGCTTCCCAGTGTGTGTGTGGCGGGGGCGGAGGGGGGGCCGGTTTTGGCCGCGCTGCGCAGCTTGCAGGATCTTAGTTCCCCGACCAGGAATTGAACCCGAGCCCTCCATAGTGAAAGCTCAGAGTCCTAACCACTGGACCGCCAGGGAATTCCCTATGTATTTTTAAATCTTTGACAAATCGGTGAAAATTGCTTTAGTTTGTATTTTGATATTACCAGTAATTTCAAACTGTTTAAATGTGTTTATTGGCCATATCTATTTCTTCTTTTAAGAATTGCCTTCCCACAGGCCTCTGGAAAGATGCTTCCCATCTTTCTGCTGAACAAAATCTGACCAAGTCCTCTTTCCTTCCTACTTTGCCTACATGGGTTTACTCATCACCACCCCCTATAGGGTGATCAACCTGTCTGGTTTTAAAACTGAAAGTCCCATGTCATGGAAATCCCTCATTCCTGGGCAAACTGAGACAGTTTGTCACTCTACCTCTGGGCCTTAGGCCTTCACCTGGAAAATGAAGACCAGATGCCCTTTCATGTCCCTCCCAGCTTCTCACTCATTCACCCCGCAACTATGGACCATGTTCTACTCCTCTGAGCAAGCACTCTGCTAGGGAGGCATTAGGGATTCCTCAGTGATCCAGACCCAAGTATCCCTCATGTTTATGATGGTTCCTGGAGGGATACTATCTTGACAGATTTTCAACTAAGGCCTTAATGTTATTGGTTGATAGCAGATAAGGAAGCCCTAATATGGAAGCAAGAAGAATGGTCCCCAGAGTACACCTGAAGGAAGTTAGATGTTAGGAAGGGTGAAGAGGGCTGAAGAGGCAAAAGATAAACCTGAAGGACTTTGAAGTTTGGCCCAGGAACAATAACCAGTGTACCTTTTCTCAGAGGCAGATTCTCTACAGTCTGAGGCTATTTCCTGATACCCTTCCCAAAGCCCTTAAAATAGGCATTTGAGGGAATTCCCTGGTGGTTAGGACTCCTCACTGCCAAGGGCCGGGGTTCAATCCCTGGTTGGGGAACTAGGATCCTGCAAGCTGTGCAAGCAGCCAAAAAAAAAAAAAAAAAAAGAAAAGGCATTTGAGAAACTCTCCTGGGTTCCAAGGTTTATAGTGACTTTATGCATCTCTCTTGTTGGCCCAGATTTACATGTCCCAAGATCTGGAAAGAGTTCCTCTCCCTGTGACATCCTGTAAAAATGAGCACCATTAGAGATCATTTATACAGAGCAAGCGCTTTTGTACCCCACATTATTAAAGGTCAGAAATAAATTCTCACCATGCCCAAGAAAGGACCTCAGAGAGACGCAGCCAAGGACACAGAGCTGTCCAAAACCTCTCTCCTCTCTGCCAGGCTCAAATGGGTCTGGTTTTTTTGATTCTGATCAATAGACTGCTGGGAGAATGGTGAGCTCACTGAAGGCAGGAACAAAGTTCTGCCTCAGATACACACCCCCCCCCCCCCCGCAACACTGAACACAGCCTGCGCACCTCAGAAGCTAAGGAAACACTCACCGAATTAGACAGACCTAGCTCAGAGAGGAGGGAGCAGAAAGCGGGGAGGGAGCTGGAGCCCAGAGCTCCTGCCACTGCCTTCAAGAGGCAGGGAAGTCCTGATGAAAAGCCTGCCAGGCTTCTAACGAGAGCTAAACCACCAGCAGGCTGTGATTGCTCATTGTTTGGTTATAATTAGCTGCATATTCTGCGATGGCAAAGCTGCCACCTGCCTCAAGCAGGAGCAGGGCTGGGGGAGGGCTGCCACCCTCGCAGCCACCAGCTTTGGCCCTGGGCTCCGAAACCCGGACTCCTTTGCTTCCTGGCCCTGCCTTCCCTGCACCCAGGGGCAAGGCCCATGGCTGGCCTACCTAGATCATTGATACTGGGCCAACACCAAATCCTGTTCTTAGGCCAAAGAGGAACTCCTTACTGTGGCTGCATGAGAGCATGAGCTGAAAAATCAGGCACGCCTGAGTGTGAGACCAAGTTGTCTGCAACTACAAGCTGTGTGACCTCAGGCAGGTTATTTAACCTCTTGAGCCTGTAGACTTAAAAAAAAAATGCATAACGTGAGAGTTGCAAGGTTTTTTTTAAAAATAAATTTATTTATTTTATTTACTTATGTTTGGTTGCTTTGGGTCTTCGTTGCTGCACGCAGGCTTTCTCTAGTTGTGGCGAGCGGGGGCTACTCTTCGTTGCGGTGTGTGGCCTTCTCATTGCGGTGGCTTCTCTTGTTGCGGAGCGCAGGCTCTAAGGCGCACGGGCTTCAGTAGTTGCGGCACGCAGGCTCAGTAGCTGTGGCTCGCAGACTCTAGAGCTCAGGCTCAGTGGTTGTGGCGCATGGGCTTAGTTGCTCCGCAGTATGTGGGATCTTCCTGGACCAAGGCTCGAACCTGTGTCCCCTGCACTGGCAGGCGGATTCTTTATTTATTTATTTATTTATTTATTTATTTATTTTTGGCTGTGTTGGGTCTTCGTTTCTGTGCGAGGGCTTTCTCTAGTTGTGGCAAGCGGGGGCCACTCTTCATCGCGGTGCGCGGGCCTCTCACTATCGCGGCCTCTCTTGTTGCGGAGCACAGGCTCCAGATGCGCAGGCTCAGTGGTTGTGGCTCACGGGCCTAGTTGCTCCGCGGCATGTGGGATCTTCCCAGACCGGGGCTTGAACCCGTGTCCCCTGCATTGGCAGGCAGATTCTCAACCACTGCACCACCAGGGAAGCCCCAGGCAGGCGGATTCTTAACCACTGTGTCACTAGGGAAGCCTGTGAGGTAAGTTTTATTTGGGGCAAAATGAGGACTGCAGCCCGGGAGACAGCATCCCAGATAGCTCTGAGAAATCGCTCCAAAGAGGCAGGGGAGAAGCTCAGTATATATGTGATTTTGGTGAAGGGGGAGTACATGAGTACATGCAGTCGAGCACATATTTTTTTACAGAAGATTTCTGCTAGTCTCGTGTGGGTTAGTGCTACTCAGGAGGAGCAGACGTCACCATGAAGGATTTTAGAGCTTTTCTAGATATGAGGAGGTACAAGAATTGGGCTCATAAAATTGGCTCCTGAAAACATCTAACTATCTGAAGACCTGTTCTGCCAGTTTTTCCCAAAGCACAGAGGGCCTCATTTCTGCTCTCCACCTGAACTCCTTTCAGGGGGTGTTGAAAGTCAGCAGCTGCAGCCGCATATGATTCAATCCTTGTAGAGGTAGATGGCAAGTGTCAGTGGAAAATGTCAATTTGTAGTTGACAAGCCGCAGTTTCCCCACCTATAAAATGGGACAGTGATAATAGTACTCATCTTCCTTATGGGGTGTGGTGAGACTTGAAAGGGATAACTCATTTAAGGTACTCAGCAGAGTGCCTGGTGTGTTGTTGGCCCTCAGTGCGTTTTGGCTGCCGTGGTGGAGGGGATAGGAAGTGGGCTTCTACTCAGGCCCCTTCCTCCTTTCTACACTGTTTGTCCTCACGCCCTTGGTCAGGCTCCATCCCACCCGCCCCACCCCCTGCAGCCTACTCTTTCTCCTTCCCTAAGGAACCAACTCTGGGGGAGGGTCTGCCTTAGCAGTTTCAGTCTCAGTGTGAACTCTGTGACCTCTCCTAGGAGGGTAGTCTTGAACTTTTTTTTCCTGTGACCCCCAGGAAAAAAAAATACATTTTACATAGTGACCCAAGACACACATACATATAGGTAGATAAAACAGAAGACACAAAAGTTTCATGAAACAATACTTATCCAAATCAAGTGTAATGTATTCTGATATGTTCTCTTGATAAATTGATTTCATGACCCAACAGTGGGTTGAGACCTCTAGTGTGAAAAACAGTGCCCCAGGTGGAAGAGGCCAGTTAACTCTCATTTCTCATTATAGAGCAAAAGATTCTGTTCCCTCTTAAATGGATTTCTATCAGGGAATTAGTGGAAAAGAAAATTCTGAAAAGCTGAAGCCACATAGCCACATCTGAGACTTAAAGGTAAAAGCAAGTTTGAATCTCTGTTCATTATGAGGATGGGTTTTTTTTTTTAATTTTTGGCTGTGTTGGGTCTTCGTTTCTGTGCGAGGGCTTTCTCCAGTTGTGGCAAGCGGGGGCCACTCTACATCGCGGTGCGCAGGCCTCTCACTATTGCGGCCTTTCTTGTTGCAGAGCACAGGCTCCAGATGCGCAGGCTCAGTAGTTGTGGCTCATGGGCCTAGTTGCTCCGCGGCATGTGGGATCTTCCCAGACCAGGGCTCGAACCCGTGTCCCCTGCATTGGCAGGCAGATTCTCAACCACTGCGCCACCAGGGAAGCCCATGAGGATGGGTTTTTGCGTAAGTTTTGGGGCCTTCAGAATCAAGCTTCAAGATACAGGAGATCACCTATCCTTTGCTCCTACACCAAACCACAAGCTAACCTTTCCTTAGCTGGGATTCCAGCAAATCTTCCAAATGCCACTATGGCTAGGTGCCAGGGAAGGGCAAGGTTTATATAGATTCAGCTGGACAGGAAATACTCTGAGCTAAGATTGTACTCACAGTTTTTTTCCATAACAAATTCAGGGCATGTGGCCTCACACGTACTTATGAGGACAATAGGATAAAATGTTTAAAACTGGAACTGTCCTGGAAACCCCCAACATAGGATCACAAGGTTACCATAAGAAGTGAAGAATGTGATGCCAAGAGAGTCAGAGGAAGGGAGAAGTCCTTCTTCCCATACACCCAGGTCTTGTCTTCTGGTTGGAGGAAAGGAGCCTTGGGCTTCCAGAACCTTCTGGAATACTAGAAACTTCTCCTAATACCCTTGAGGGTGCTCAGTAATTAAATACATGAGTGGATTTATAGGAGGACTGGCTCCTGATTGGGAAGAAGAGAAGTAGAGAGAGTAAAGGGAAGTAGAAGGCTTCCGGAGTGTGTCGTGATTTTGCTTACAGCTGCTTGGGCTCACGGCTTCTTGCTCGCCCTGCTCTGCTCCAATCTCCCCCTACTGTGTGCTGCATCCCCACAGCTCTCTCAACCATCTCTGCCCTTAACAACTTGACTTTGGCCGAAGGTGGCTGTTGTTACTGAAGAATGAAGGACCGGGCTGGGTTGAACTTTCACACTTGGCTTTTCTTGGATCAGTCCCATGGAGGAGAGTGATATAATCGTTTCCTTGTCGTTTGGGCCCTCAAACACTGGGATTCCTCCCTTCTATACTGCAACCTAGGATTCTGAAGCTTGAGTAGGACAACAGTCCCTTGTAAGGATCTAAGGACACTCCTCCTCCCAAGGACATCTCTACCTCAGAATCCTCTACTTCCAGCCCTAGCTGTATACACTGCCTGCAACTACACTTTCCAGTAGGACACATAGTCAACGGGAATGGTCATCTCCAGGTCTGGGCCTCGGTGAGTCCCTCAGAAAGGAGGTTGATTCCAACATAAACATAAGGATTTGCTTAGGGACCCAAGGGAGGAAACCAGGTGAGATTAAAAACAAAAAAACCTCCTCTGAGACCTTCCTCCCATAGACCCCAAGGAGAGAAGGTGAAGGGGGCAGGGATTCATCTCTCAAGACCTCTTTCAGTCCCTACTGCTATTAAACAAATTGGCTCAGCCCAGCCCATGAGATCAATGCTCACAGACCCCAACCTCAAGGCCGGAAAGTAAAACTCAAGTCCTTTTAATCATTTACCCAATTACTTTGTTCCAAGCTCCGACCTCACTCTTCCTTGGCCCTGCACCTTTGGAAAACAGTGTGTTTGATGAAAAGCCCTGACTGTTGTTACTTTCGGCCATCTACCTCCTTTGCCTACTTGTTTCCTATGCCTATGTTTCTGGGAGTCTAATTGGGATTAAATTACAAGGTAATACTAATAGGGGGGTGAAAACCCCGCTGATGGCTCCCTGTTCCACTAGGCAACAATTGTAGTAATCACAAAAAGAAAGGCATTAGGTGGAGGTGGCTGGGGTTTCCTGGTCTGACTTCCTCCACACCCCTGTCTGAACGAGTCAATATGGTTCACAGGGCACACCAAAAACCCAGAGACGAGTGAAGATGAAAACAACTTTATTGAAAGAATCAGGGAGAAAGCAAGAAAACTCTTTTAGAAATGAGAATTGGCATCACAGCAAAAGTAGAAGCAAAGAGAACTGGGTTCAATACCTTGGAAAATGAACCAAAATAATCACATAAATCACTAAAGAGCTTTGGCTTGGGTTTTCTGGGATGTGATGAAGTTGAAGAAACACTGGTCCTTCACTCACTTTCTGCGGGTTAAGCCTGATGGAGAGCACGTGTGAAATAAATAGGCAGCTCCGCAAGGTAAATCCACACCACAAACGTTCCAAAGAGACACAGGCCAACAGCACCACCATTCCATCCAATAAATTGTACTCACATTGAGACAGAAGAAAAACAACATGACACGGACCCTGATGTCAAGGTCCACACAGTCCAAGATGGGGGACTAAATAGTGTGTCTACTGACAAGTCCCTATTCCTGACCCTCGTGACCCATTTCTCAAATTAGAAAGCACTTCATAGGCTCTCAGCTGTGAAGAACATAGGGATTACTGTTCTCATTCTACAGATGTAGAAACCAAGGCTCAGAGAAGTAAATTGCTCAAGGTCATGTTTTGCCCAAGTTTCCCAATTTCTTTGGCTCTTGCCTCTTCCTGCAGGGAGTCCCCAGCGATGTCTCAGTCTTCCGTTGAAGAAGTCTGCCCTTGTCACTGCTCCACCACCTCACACCACACCCTGCAGATGCTGGAAAGCAGGGAGGGACAGCAACTCCCTTCCAGAGTTAGAGTACCACACAAGGATGCCCCACGGCCTTACAGAGTTTACTTGAAACGCTGCCTCTCCTTCTTTTTAATTAGAGCCTCCTCTCTTAATACAGTCCAGATTTGGATCTATAAAGGCAGGGTGTCGAAAAAACATCCAAATGGTAGACAGTATCTTATGCTAAAAAATAGAAGTAAATGTCATATCAACACTCAGGATTCAGATAATAGAAGCATTTTTGTTCAAGATGGATGTATCCTAAATCAAATGAAAGTAGATATTAAAATAGAAGTTTCAGCTGAATCACAGTAAATACCAAATTCCAAAGTGAAGTGCTACACCAGGATTTACAAAGTAAGTGGCAAAGACTACTTAAGGTACAAAAGAGTTGAGGGTAAGATTTTGGATGAGAATTTCTTTGGAGAAAGCTGTGTTATGAGTTCCACTCCACCCCCTATCTCAGAGGTGTCAAGACTGAGAAACCAGGGGAGTTCCCTTGTGGTCTGGTGGTTAGGATTCGGCGCTTTCACTGACGTGGTCTGGGTTCAATCCCTGGTCGGGGAACTGAGATCCCACAAGCCGAGTTGTTGGGACAAAGGTGAGAGCTGTGAGTGGGAGAGAGAGAGGGTTGCCTAGGTTAGTCAAAGATCCTATCCAAGAGGACAGCCTAGAGGGGCAAAGAGATCTCAGCCAGGACAAGCTGGAGGTATGGCCAGATTCCTAGGGATGGAGGAAGGAGTAAACGATGAGCCTGAGGAAAGTACATCACCCAGAATAAAGGACTGCATATGACAGGTCTCCAGCAATGGAGGTGTTATGGGCTGAATGTCTGTGTCCCCCCAAAATTCATATGTAGAAATCCTAACCCCAATGTGATGGTGTTAGGAGGTGGGACCTCTGGGAGGTAATTAGTCATGAGGGTGGAGCTCTTATGAATGGGATTTAGTGTCTGTAGAAGAAGAGGCCAAAGAGCTATCTTGCTCTCTTTCTGCCACGTGAGGATACAATGAGACCGGTCAGCATTCCGCAACCCAGGAGAGAGCTCTCACTAGAGCCCACCCATGCTGGCCACCGGACCTCAGACTACAACCTCCAGAACTGTGAGAAATAAAATTCTGTTTTTATAAACCACCCAGCCTATGGTATTTTGCTATAGCAGCCTGAACTAAGGAGGGGATATAAAGTATCCACAAAAGTCAGCTTTAAACACCTGCAAGCCCAGAAAACACCAGTGCCAGATTCCCACCCCTGCACCAGTCAAGGGGGAACTTTCCTGCTTGTTCCCACTCCAACACTGTAAGCATCAAAAACCACAGTTAAGAGGATGGAAGAGGAGAGACAGAAGTGTTGTCGACTGTGAGTGTTCAGCCTGGGCTGAAGGAGAGGGGAAAAGCCTTAATTTTACATCATATTTGGAATTTTAGTGATTATATAAACATTTTAGACACTGAGTTGTGTCTATATTCAGGCTTAAGGTGAATACAGCCTAAGAAAAATCAAGGAAGTCTCAGGGGCTGCCTGAATTTTTATTCAGGTGCAGCTGACGCAGCAGCCCTACCGAATTCAAAGGCTTAACAAGAGAGAAAACTTAAGTTTCTTTATAATTACTTCCCATGAGTTGTGCTTGTTTAATGTAACAGTTGTTCAAAAAATATACTGATTGGGAACTATATTCAATATTTTGTAATAGCCTATAAGGGAAAAGGATCTGAAAAAAGATAGATATGCATATATAACTGAATCACTTTGCTGTACACCTGAAACTAACACAATATTGTAAATCAACACTTCAATCAAAAAAAATACTGATTTGTTCAATTGCTGTCCTAAGAAACCTAGAAACAGTGATGCCATTCATAAATAGACCCCACTCCTCAGACTGACTACTGGGGAGAGAGAAGCCAATGAGAGAGCAGCCTCCATTCTCACTAAGGGACCTGAGGGGAGTGTCCGGCCAGGAGCTGCCTGCCTCTATAGGGTCGAGCTGGGGGAACCGGTACCCAAGGTCGCCCTGAACACGGTCTGCAGCTGGTGGAACACCACCGGCCTGTTCTGAGGATGCCCTGAGTGTCCGCCAGCTCTCCTGCGACAGGAAGGATGGAGAATTGTGAGCTGACTCTGGTGCAGGAGGAGCCAGGAGCACAGAACCTGCTCCAGTTGTCGGGATGGGAGTAATTCGCTCTGGGCTGGGTGCGAGGGCCTGTTGAGATGTTGGTGCCACTTGCTTCTTTGTTCACAATGTATCATCAATAGGCCTCTTTGTACGTAAGTGCCTGGGTGGAAGCAGACCGATTTCAGCTGAGGCCCGCAGGTGGGCAAGGGAAGATGGAAATAGACCTGCTGGAAATTACTGAAGTTTAGAGGTCGTGCTTCTGGATGGCAACCTAACCTGTTCCCTAGTCAAGTCCCGACAAGTCTGAGTTCTAGCTGAGCATCAGGCTGAGACCTCTCTCTCTCTTTCTCACACACACACACACACACACACACACACACACACACACACACACACACACACATCTCTCTCTCTCTCTCTCATACATGCAGCATTAGGAAGTAAAACATAAAACCACAGGATTTCTAGCACACGCATTCCCTATCATGTCCTCACTGGCCTCTCTGCCTTAAAATATCCCTCCTCAAATGCATCATGCACACCGCAACCAGATTAACATCCCTCAGTCCCATTTTTACTCATCCCTTCCTCAGGTGTGCTCCCAGATTCCCCATTGCAGCCTGTGGAACAAAAACCACATTCACAGAAAGACAGACAAAATGAAAGGCAGAGGACTATGTACCAAATGAAGGAACAAGATAAATAAAATAACTAAAATAAACTAAAATAAATAAAATAACCCAGAAAAATAACTAAATGAAGTGGAGATAGGCAACCTTCCAGAAAAAGAATTCAGAATAATGATAGTGAAGATGATCCAGGACCTCGGAAAAAGAATGGAGGCAAAGATCGAGAAGATGCAAGAAATGTTTAACAAAGTCCTAGAAGAATTAAAGAACAAACACCTAGTAAAATTAAAGAACAAACAAACAGAGATGAACAATACAATAACTGAAATGAAAAATACACTAGAAGGAAACAATAGCAGAATAACTGAGGCAGAAGAACGGATAAGTGACCTGGAAGACAGAATGGTGGAATTCACTGCCATGGAACAGAATAAAGAAAAAAGAATAAAAAGAAATGAAGACAGCCTAAGAGACATCTGGGACAACATTAAACGCACCAACATTCGCATTATAGGGGTCCCAGAAGGAGAAGAGAGAAAGGACCCGAGAAAATATTTGAAGAGATTATAGTCAAAAATTTTCCTAACATGGGAAAGGAAATAGCCACCCAAGTCCAGGAAGCACGAGAGTCCCAGGCAGGATAAACCCAGGAGAAACACACCGAGACACATAGTAGTCAAACTGACAAAAATTAAAGACAAAGAAAAATTATTAAAAGCAACAAGGGAAAAACAATAAATAACATACAAGGGAACTCCCATATGGTTAACAGCTGATTTCTCAGCAGAAACTCTACAAGCCAGAAGGGAGTGTCACAGTATATTTAAAGTGATGAAAGGGAAGAACCTACAACCAAGATTATTCTACCTGGCAAGGATATCATTCAGATTTGATGGAAATGTCAAAAGCTTTACATACAAGCAAAAGCTAAGAGAATTCAGCACCACCAAACCAGCTCTACAACAAATGCTAAAGGAACTTCTCTAAGTGGGAAACACAAGAGAAGAAAAGGACCTACAAAAACAAACCCAAAACAATTAAGAAAATGGTCATAGGAACATACATATCAACAATTACCTTAAATGTGAATGGATTAAATGCTCCAACCAAAAGACACAGGCTCGCTGAATGGACATAAAAACAAGACCCATATATATGCTGTCTACAAGAGACCCACTTCAGACCTAGGGACACGTACAGACTGAAAGTGAGGGGATGGAAAAAGATATTCCATGCAAATGGAAATCAAAAGAAAGCTGGAGTAGCAATATTCATATCAGATAAAATAGATTTTAAAATAAAGAATGTTACAAGTGACAAGGAAGGACACTACATAATGAACAAGGGATCAATCCAAGAAGATGATATAACAATTATAAATATATATGCAGCCAACATAGGAGCACCTCAATACATAAGGCAACTGCTAACAGCTCTAAAAGAGGAAATCGTCAGTAACACAATAATAGTGGGGGACTTTAACATCTCACTTACCCCAATGAACAGATCATCCAGACAGAAAATTAATAAGGAAACACAAGCTTTAAATGACACAATAGACCAGATAGATTTAATTGATATTTATAGGACATTCCATCCGAAAACAGCAGGTTACACTTTCTTCTCAAGTGCACATGGAACATTCCCCAGGATAGATCACATCTTGGGTCAGAAATCAAGCCTTGGTAAATTTAAGAAAATTGATATCATATCAAGCATCTTTTCTGACCACAACGCTATGAGACTAGAAATAAATTACAGAGAAAAAAACGTAAAAAACACAAACACATGGAGGCTAAACAATATGTTACTAACTAACCAAGAAATGACTGAAGAAATCAATGAGGAAATCAAAAAATACCTAGAGACAAATGACAATGAAAACACGACGATCCAAAACCTATGGGATGCAGCAAAAGCAATTCTAAGAGGGAAGTTTATAGCAATACAATCTTACCTCAAGAAACAAGAAATCTCAAACAATCTAACCTTACACCTAAAACAACTAGAGAAAGAAGAGCAAACAAAACCCAAAGTTAGTAAGAAGGAAAGAAATCATAAAGACCAGAGCAGAAATAAATGAAATAGAAACAAAGAAAACAATAGCAAAGATCAATAAAACTAAAAGCTGATTCTTTGAGAAGATAAACAAAATTGATAAACCTTGGGACTTGCCTGGTGGCGCAGTGGTTGGGAGTCTGCTTGCTGATGCAGGGGACATGGATTCAAGCCCTGGTCCGGGAGGATCCCACATGCCACGGAGCAGCTCAACCTGTGCACCACCACTGCTGAACCTATGCTCTGGAGCCCACTAGCCACAGCTACTGAAGCCTGTGTGCCACAACTGCTGAGGCCTGTGCACCTGGAGCCTGTGCTCCACAGCAAGAGAGGCCACCATGGTGAGAAGCCCGCACACCACGTCGAGGAGTGGCGCCCACTCGCTGCAACTGAGGGAGCCCACGCACAGTGACAAAGACCCAATGCAGCCAAAAATAAATAAATAAATAAATTTATTGTTTCAAAAGATTGATAAACCTTTAGCCAGACTCATCAAGAAAAAGAGGGAGAGGACTCAAATCAATAAAATTAGAAATGAAAAAGGAGAAGTTACAACAGACACCGCAGAAATACAAAGCATCGTAAGAGACTACTACAAGCAACTCTATGCCAATAAAATGGACAACCTGGAAGAAATGAACAAATTCTTAGAAAGGTATAACCTTCCAAGACTGAACCAGGAAGAAATAGAAAATATGAACAGACCAATCACAAGTAATGAAATTGGAACTGTGATTAAAAATCTTCCAACAAAAGTCCAGGACCAGATGGCTTAACAGGTGAATTCTATCAAACATTTAGAGAAGAGCTAACACCCATCCTTCTCAAACTCTTCCAAAAAACTGCAGAGGGAGAAACACTCCCAAACTCATTCTACGAGGCCACTATCACCCTGATACCAAAACGAGACAAAGATACTACTAAAAAAGAAAATTACAGACCAATATCACTGATGAATATAGATGCAAAAATCCTCAACAAAATACTAGCAAACAGAATCCAACAGCACATTAAAAGGATCATACACCATGATCAAGTGGGATTTATCCAAGGGATGCAAGGATTCTTCAATATATGCAAATCAATCAGTGTGATACACCATATTAACAAACTGAAGAATAAAAACCATATGATCATCTCAATAGATGCAGAAAAATCTTTTGACAAAATTCAACACACATTTATGATAAAAACTCTCCAGAAAGTGGACATAGAGGGAACCTACCTACCTTAACATAACAAAGGCCATGTACAACAAACCCACAGTAAACATCATTCTCAATGGTGAAAAACTGAAAACATTTCCTCTAAGATCAGGAACGAGACAAGGATGTCCACTCTCGCCACTATTATTCAACATAGTTTTGGAAGTCCTAGCCATGGCAATCAGAGAAGAAAAAGAAACAAAAGGAATCCAAATTGGAAAAGAAGAAGTAAAATAGTCACTGTTTGCAGATGACATGATACTATACATAGATGCTAAAGATGCCACCAGAAAACTAGAGCTAATCACTGAATTTGGTAAATTTGCAGGATACAAAATTAACACACAGAAATCTCTTGCATTCCTATACACTAACAACGAAAGATCAGAAAGAGAAATTAAGGAAACAATCCCATTCACCTTTGCAACAAAAAGAATAAAATACCTAGGAATAAACCTACCTAAGGAGGTAAAACACCTGTATCAGAAAACTATAAGACACTGATGAAAGAAATCAAAGCTGACACAAACAGATGGAGAAATACACCATGTTTTTGGATTGGAAGAATCAATATCATGAAAATGACTATACTACCCAAAGCAATCTACAGATTCAATGCAATCCCTATCAAACTACCAATGGCATATTTCACAGAACTAGAACAAAAAATTTCAGTTTGTATGGAAACACAAAAGACCCCAAATAGCCAAAGCAATCTTGATGGAAAAAAACGGAGCTGGAGGACTCAGACTCCCCGACTTCAGACTATACTACAAAGCTACAGTTATCAAGACAATATGGTACTAGCACAGAAACAGAAATATAGATCAATGGAACAGGATAGAAAGCCCAGAGATAAACCCACACACCTATGGTCACCTAATCTATGACAAAGGAGGCAAGGATATACAATGGAGAAAAGACAGTCTCTTCAATAAGTGGTGCTGGGAAAACTGGACAGCTACATGTAAAAGAATGAAATTAGAACACTCCCTAACACCATACACAAAAATAATCTCAAAATGGATTAAAGACCTAAATGTAAGACTGGACACCATAAAACTCTTAGAGGAAAACAAAGGAAGAGCACTCTTTGACATAAATCACAGCAAGATCTTTTTTGACCCACCTCCTAGAGTAATGGAAATAAAAACAAAAATAAACAAATGGGACCTAATGAAACGTAAAAGCTTTTGCACAGCAAAGGAAACTATAAACAAGACAAAAAGACAACCCTCAGAATGGGAGAAAATATTTGGAAATGAAGCAACGGACAAAGGATTAATCTCCAAAATATATAAATAGCTCATGCAGCTCAATATTAAAAAAACAAACAACCCAATCAAAAAATGGGCAGAAGACCTAAATAGACATTTCTCCAAAGAAGACATACAGATGGCCAAGAGGCACATGAAAAGCTGCTCAACATCACTAATTATTAGAGAAATGCAAATCAAAACTATAATGTGGCATCACCTCACACCCATGAGGTTAGAATGGGCATCATCAGAAAATCTACAAACAACAAATTCTGGAGAGAGTGTGGAGAAAAGGGGACCCTCTTGCACTGTTGGTGGGAATGTAAATTGATACAGCCACTATGGAGAACAGTATGGAGGTTCCTTAAAAAACTACAAATAGAACTACCATACGACCCAGCAATCCCACTACTGGGTATATACCCTGAGAAAACCATAGGTCAAAAAGTGTCATGTACCACAATGTTCATTGCAGCTCTATTTACAATAGCCAGGACATGGAAGCAACCTAAATGTCCATTGACAGATGAATGGATAAAGAAGATGTGGCACATATATACAATGGAATATTACTCAGCCATAAAAAGAAATGAAATGGAGGTATTTGTAATGAGGTGGATGGAGTTAGAGTCTGTCATACAGAGTGAAGTAAGTCAGAAAGAGAAAAACAAATACAGTATGCTAACACATATATACGGAATCTAAGGAAAAAAAAAAAAAAAGGCCATGAAGAACCTAGTGGCAAGACGGGAATAAAGACACAGACCTACTAGAGAATGGACTTGAGGATATGGGGAGGGGGTGGGGTGAGATGGGACAGGGTAAGAGAGTGTCATGGACATATATACACTACCAAATGTAAAATAGATAGCTAGTGGGAAGCAGCCGCATAGCACAGGGAGATCAACTCGGTGCTTTGTGACCACCTAGAGGGGTGGGATGGGGAGGGTGGGAGGGAGGGAGATGCAAGAGGGAAGAGAAATGGGAACCTATTGTATATGTATAACTGATTCACTTTGTTATAAAGCAGAAGCTAACACACTATTGTAAGGCAATTATACTTCAATAAAGATGTCTAAAGAAAAAAAAAAAAAAAAAAAAAAAAACTAAATAGAATTACCATATGACCCAGCAAGCCCACTACTGGGCATATACCCAGAGAACACCATAATTCAAAAAGACACATGCACCCCAGTGTTCATTGCAGCACTATTTACAATAGCCAGGTCATGGAAGCAACCTAAATGCCCAACGACAGACGAATGGATAAAGAAGATGTGGTACATATATATAATGGAATATTACTCAGCCATAAAAAGGAACGAAATTGGGTCATTTGTAGAGATGTGGATGGATCTAGAGACTGTCATATAGAGTGAAATAAGTCAGAAAGAGAAAAACAAATATCATATATTAATGCATATATGTGGAACCTGGAAAAATGGTACATATGAACTGGTTTGCCAGGCAGAAATAGAGACACAGATGTAGAGAACAAACGTATGGACACCAAGGAGGGAAAGTGGCGGTGAGGGGGTGGTGTGATGAATTGGGAGATTGGGATTGACAAATATACACTAATATGTATAAAATGGATAACTAATAAGAACCTGCTGTATAAAAAAATACATAAAATAAAAGTCAAAAAGAAAAAAAAGACACATGAACCCCAGTGTTCACTGCAGCACTAGTTACAATAGCCAGGTCATGGAAGCAACCTAAATGTCCATCGACAGACGAATGGATAAAGAAGATGTGGTACATATATACAATGGAATATTACTCAGCCATAAAAAGGAACGAAACTGGGTCATTTGTAGAGACGTGGATGGAGCTAGAGACTGTCATACAGAGTGAAGTAAGTCAGAAAGAGAAAAACAAATATCATATATTAACGCATATATGTGGAATCTAGAAAAATGGTACAGGTGAACCGGTTTGCAAGGCAGAAATAGAGACAAAGATGTAGAGAACAAACGTATGGACACCAAGGGGGGAAAGTGGGGGATGGTGATGGTGGGATGAATTAGGAGATCGGGATTGGCATATATGCACTAACATGTATAAAATAGATAACTAATAAGAACCTGCTGTATAAAAAAAAAAGAAGACGAAAGAAAGGAAAGTCTTATGTGAAGGTAAAGGTAATAAGAACTGGAGCAGCCTCAGATAATCTGGACTCCATTCACTCTTGAACTCTTCTTTCTTTATAGATAAGCAAAGAAAGCCCAAAGAGTAACATCAAGCCAACAGTAGGACTAATTGAGGGAGATTTTGGTAAATAGGAGACTTGGGGAAACATTTCTCCATCAAGTTTTAGGGAGTTGTGAAGAAATTAATATTTACTGGGTTTTGTTGGTGGGTTTTGTTTTTTTTTTTAATTTTAAGTAAGTTTTTACTAAAGGCTAGACCTGACGTCCAGAGAGAAAGAGCATTTTGTCATTGATTAAGGTAGCTGAGGGAAGAAATGGTCTGGCTTGGACCAGAGAAAGAAGAGAGGGGCAGGAGAGGCAGGCGTGAGTCTTGGAAACCTCCAGCTAGAGCTGTGTAGTGACCTCAGAGGTGGAGGGCCCAGATACAGCCTGTGCAGAGCCTGGGTTATCAAGCTGCTTCAAGCTAGTCACTGGCCCCTCAGCAATCAAATGAGTGTCATCTCAGGCTGTCCTATCTTAGGAAGTTACTTTGAGGGTGACAGCAGGCAGCAGAAGGGTAAGATCTAAAGGGTGTGGTATTTGTGTGAAAAGAGAAAATCTTGATTGCTAAGATAGTGGTAGGTAAAATCCTGTCAGAGGTGAAAAAATCTAGGAAGTCTTTCAGGGGTGTCCTGGGTAGGGAAATTTGGGGAAGAGGAAAGGGAAAAAGAACTTTTATTTCAGTCTCTGCCATGGGCCAGGCACAGTGCTAGGTGGCATTTTTTAAAATATCAATTTTAATGAGATACATTTCACATATCATACAATTTACCCATTAAGATGTACAATTCAATGTTTAAATGTACAATTAAAAATGTACAATTCAATGGTTTTTAGTATATTCTCAGAGTTGTGCAACCATCACCAGTATCTAATTCCAGAACATTTTCATCACCTCCTAAAGAAACTCCATACCCACTGGCAGTCACATACCCCCATCACCATTTTCTCCCAACTTTCACCCTAGGCAACCACTAATCTACTTTGTCTATTCTGGACATTTCATATAAACGGAATTATATATTAAGTGGTCTTTTGTGACTGGCTTTTTTCACTTAGCGTAATGTTTTCAAGGTTCATCCATGTTGTAGTATATTTCAGTACTTCATTTCTTTTTATTGCCAGATAATATTCCATTGTATGAATTTACATTTTGTTTATCTATTCATCAGTTGATGGACATTTGGGTTGCTCTACCTTTTGGATATCATGAATAATGCTGCTATAAACATTCATATACAAGTTTTTATGTGGACATATGTTTTTCTAGAATATATACCTGGGAATGGAAGGGTTGGGTCACATGGTAGCCTATGTTTAACTATGTGGTGAACTGTCATACTGTTTTCCAAAGTGGCTGCACCATTATACATTCCTACCAGCAGTATATGAGGGTGCTGATTTCTCCACATCCTTGCCAATACTTGTTATCTGACTTTTTGATTATAGCCACCCTAGCAAGTGTGAAGTGGTATCTCACGGTTTTAATTTGCATTGCCCTCATGCTGAGAATGTTGAGCATCTTCTCAGCTGCTTATTGGCAATTTGTATATCTTCTTTGGAGAAATGTCGATTCAGATCTTTTGTCCATTTTTAATTAGATTTTGTCGTTTTATTATTGATTTGTAAGAGTTCTTTCTATATTCTAGACACAAGTTCCCTTATCAGAGAAATGATTTGGAAATATTTTCTCCTATTCTGTGGGTTTTTTTCACCTTCTTGATGTTATCCTTGGAAGCACAAGATGTTTTTACTTTTCATGAAATCCAATTTATCTATTTTTTTTCTCTTGTCACTTGAGCTTTTGGTGTCAACATCTAACAAACCATTGCCTAATCCAAGGGCATAAAGATAATTATTTGCTTCTCTGGGTGTTCTGCTGATGTGTGGCAATTTTGGATGAGCTATAAAATAAATATATTTAGTTAATAAATGATTATATCTTTATTCCATAAAACAATTCCAACCATTCCAATGAGAATTTAGCTCCCACCATCAGCCATCCATCTACTTAATTGTTCAATTCCAGTATACACATGTAGTGATTTCAGATTTGTTAAAATAAGAGGCAACTTTTTTTTTTAAGATTTATTTATTTATTTATTTTTGGCTGCATTGGGTCTTAGTTGTGGCATGTGGGCTCTTCGTTGCGGCATGCAGGCTTCTCTCCAGTTGTGGCATGCAGGCTCTAGGGCACGTGGGCTCTGTAGTTCATGGCACACAGCCTCTCTAGTTGAGGCCCAAGAGCTCAGTAGTTGTGGCGCGCAGGCTTAGTTGCCCCGTGGCATGTGGGATCTTAGTTCCCTGACCAGGGATTGAACCTGTGTTCCCTGCATTTGAAGGCAGATTCTTTACCACTGGACCACCAGGGAAGTCCCAGAAGCAACTTGTTTTTTATTAACTAGTGTACAGTGCTTATGTACAGTTCCTTTTGCCTTTAGTTTTATAGACTCCACTCATTTCCTTTATTCCCCTACCTGCTTCAGAGAGGTTGCTTCATATATTTGCAATATATTTAGATTCTTTTATCACACTTTGTATTTCATGCTGGGTTCCCTAAACCTCCTGAATGATAATTAAAACTTGTATACATCAGCACTATTTACAATAGCCAAGACATGGAAACAACCTAAATGTCCATCGACAGATGAATGGACAAAGACGATGTGGTATATATACACAATGGAATACTACTCAGCCATTAAAAAGAATGAAATAATGCCATTTGCAGCAACATGGACGTGACTAGAGATTATTATACTAAGTGAAGTAGGTCCGAAAGAGAAAGACAAATACCATATGATATCACTTATATGTGGAATCCAAAATATGACACAAATGAATGAAATAGAAATAGACTCACAGACATAGAGAAGAGACTTGTGGTTGCCAAGGGGAAGGGATGTGCGGGAGGGATGGATTGGGAGTTTGGGATGAGCAGATGAGAACTAGTATATACAGAATGGATAAACAACAAGATCCTGCTGTATAGCACAGGGAACTATATTCAATATCCTGTGATAAACCATAATGGAAACGAATACGAAAAAGAATATATATGTATAACAATCACTTTGCTGTATAGCCGAAATTAACACAACATTGTAAATCAACTATACTTCAATAAAATTTTTTAAAAACTTGTATGCATTAAACTTTATACTCTTTGTGCTGTAAAGTTTCACGGGTTTTAGGTCTTGTACTCATAGTATCATACAGAATAGTTTCACCACCCTAAGAAAAAATCCCATTTGTTTCATCTATTCTACTCCCCTCCTCCTGAGCCCCTGACAACCACTAATCTGTTAACCATCTCTATAGTTTTGTCTTTCCCAGAATGTCATATAATTGGAATATATACAGTATGTAGTTTTTTCAGACTGGCTTCTTTTACTTAGCAACATGCATTTAAGATTCATCCATGTCTTTTTATAACTTATTTTTTTTAATTGTTGAGTAATGTTCCATTGTATGGATATACCAACCTCATTTTTTATGTACCTAAATTTCTTTGAACTTGAGTTAAATCTTGCAATACTCCCCAGTATGGAAATGTTTCATTACAAGCTCTAAATGATCAATTTTTTCAATGATGTATTTGTTACTTTTTCCCCTGCTAGAGGCACCACACCTGTACTTTTTCATTGGCCAGCTCCAATCTAGAATAGCTGTCCTCTAAAGAAGCTACAGAATTATCCTCTTGGGTCTATCCTTTGACATCATGCTGGAAATTTCCTTTCTCTCTCTATATATAAACCTCTTGTTCCCTGCATCCAATGTCTTCCTTTTTCTTGGTTTACTTCTTTTTTTTTTTTAACATCTTTATTGTAGTATAATTGCTTTACAATGGTGTGTTAGTTTCTGCTTTACAACAAAGTGAATCAGTTATACATATACATATGTTCCCATATCTCTTCCCTCTTGCGTCTCCCTCCCTCCCACTCTCCCTATCCCATCCCTCTAGGTGGTCACAAACCACCAAGCTGATCTCCCTGTGCTAGGCGGCTGCTTCCCACTAGCTATCTATTTTATGTTTGGTAGTGTATATATGTCCATGCCACTCTCTCACTTTGTCCCAGCTTACCCTTCCCCCTCCCCATATCCTCAAGTCCATTCTCTAGTAGGTCTGTGTCTTCATTCCTGTGTTACCCCTAGGTTCTTCATGACCTTTTTTTTACTTTTAAAAACTTTTTTCTTAATAATTATTTTTTATTTTAATAACTTTATTTTATTTTATCTTACTTTATTTTATTTTATCCTCTTTCTTTCTTGCTTTCTTTTTTTTTTCCCCTTTTATTCTGAGCCGTGTGGATGAAAGGCCCTTGGTACTCCAGCCAGGAGTCAGTGCTGTGCCTCTGAGGTGGGAGAACCAACTTAAGGACACTGGTCCACAAGAGACCTCCCAGCTCCACATAATATCAAATGGCAAAAATCTCCCAGAGATCTCCATCTCAACACCAAGACCCAGCTTCACTCAACAACCAGCAAGCTACAGTGCTGGACATCCTATGCCAAACAACTAGCAAGACAGGAACACAGCCCCATCCATTAGCAGAGAGGCTGCCTAAAATCATAATAAGGCCATAGACACCCCAAAACACACCACCAGACCTGGACCTGCCCACCAGAAAGACAAGATCCAGCCTCATCCACCAGAACACAGACACTAGTCCCCTCCACCAGGAAGCCTACACAACCCACTGAACCAACCTTAGCCACTGGGCACAGACACCAAAAACAACAGGAACTACGAACCTGCAGCCTGCGAAAAGGAGACCCCAAACACAGTAAGATAAGCAAAATGAGAAGACAGAAAAACACACAGCAGATGAAGGAGCAAGGTAAAAACCCACCAGACCTAACAAATGAAGAGGAAATAGGCAGTCTACCTGAAAAATAATTCAGAGTAATGATAGTAAAGATGATCCAAAATCTTGGAAATAGAATAGAGAAAATGCAAGAAACATTTAACAAGGACCTAGAAGAACTAAAGAGGAAACAAGCAATGGTGAACAACACAATAAATGAAATTGGTTTACTTCTTTCTTCTAGTTCCCCAGCAGCATCCTGAGAAATAGTGAATGGAAGATAACATCACTGAAAATTTTGGCTTCATTCATGATTGAGAGTTTGGCTCAGTATAGGGTTGAACACTGAAAATAAATTTTCACTCAGAAAATGTCAAGGGATTTGCTCCATTATTGTTATTGTTGTTGTTTTAGCTTCCAATTTTGTTACTAAGAAATCTAACGATATTCTGATTTCGGGGGTTGGGGGGGGGGAGGTTTGTATATGATCTGTTTTTTTTCTTTAGAAGCTCTTAGAATACTTTATCTATGGTATTCTAAATTTTTACAGTGATGTAATTTGGCGAGGGTATTCTTTTTGTTCATGGTGCTGGGCATTTTGGTGGTCTCTATCAATTTGAAGATTCATATGCTTTAGTTCTGGGAAATACGTCTCTTTGATGATATTCTTCTTACCATTCTGCCTTTTTGGAATGCTCACCAGTAGTTTTTAAACTTCTTGAATTAATCCTCTAATTTTCTTATCCTTTCTCTCCTTATTGTCATCTATTTGTTTTTCTGTTCTAATTTCTGAGAGGTCTCATTTATTTATTTATGTTTTGAGGTCTCCTTGATTTTATCTTTTTACTCCTCTGTTTAGTTTTTTCTTTAATTTTTACTATCATATCTTGAATTTTCAAGAGTACTTCTTTCTTATTCCATGATTATTTTATATATACACCACGTGTACACGTCCAATCTCTTTTTCCTATTTATTCACTTAGAAGTCTCTCTCTCTTGTTAGATATTTTCTTTAAATGTCTGGCAGCCCTAGACTGGCTATTCATATACAGGAGTAAGGCGCTAAAAACTTTTTATTTATTTATTTATTTATTTATTTGGCTGTGTTAGGTCTTCGTTGCTGCATGCGGGCTTTCTCTAGTTGTGTTGAGCAGGGGCTGCTCTTCGTTGCGGTGCGTGGGCTTCTCAGTGTGGTTGCAGAGCACGTGCTCTAGGCGTGCAGGCTTCAGTAGTTGTGGCGCAGGGGCTTAGTTGCTCCGTGGCATGTGGGATCTTCCCAGACCAGGGCTCGAATCCGTGTCCCCTGCATTGGCAGGCGGATTCTTAACCACTGCGCCACCAGGGAAGCCCCAGCACTAAAAACTTAATTGGAAGCACCATTTATGGGCAGGACTTCACTGTAGGGAGAGCTGGCTACAATTCTTCTGCTTTTGGTCAAATTGAACTTTTCCAGAGAGTCTATCTCCTGTGTCAGTCTCACCCACCCAGATACCTGGAACCCCTGTTTCTGAGCCTTTCATGGGTTTTGTGAGAATTTAGCTTATTGCTTAGGGTGTCCAGTTTTGCCCTTCTGTAACTCTGCCAATCTGCCAAGTCACCCATGTACTTTCTACTTCCACTTTCTACTTTCCTGTATGATTTAAGGCCTCAGATGTCTTCTAGTTTCGTCAAAGACTGGGTTTGCATTTCTGATTTCCGTACTTGTATTTTTTCAGTTGAGAATGGGACAGAAATGTCTATCCTCTGCCATCTTAAAATAAGAAGTCTTCTAGAATCATGATTTGTTTGAAAAGTTTTGATTCATATTTGTGATTTTAATCTAAAAGTTGAAGAGAATTTGGTTAATTTTCTAAATAGAATTTTATAATTAAAAAAAATATTTATTTATTTATTTGGCTGCACCAGGTCTTTAGTTGCAGCGTGCGGGATATAGTTCCCTGACCAGGGATCGAGCCTGGGCCCCCTGCATTGGGAGCACGGAGTCTTAACTGCTGGACCACTAGGGAAGTCCCAAATTTTATAATCATTGGGTTGGCTAGTAGTGTTACATTAGGAAATTTTTCTTTATATTAGATTCGCATGATGGCCATGAGTGTTATATACAGGTACCATTCCCAACATGTTTGTACAGTTAGGGCTCTGGGTATAAATGAAGTTAGATGTACTGGTGCCCTAATATAACAAACTATAAAACTTTCTTTTGTAGACAACCACTACGAACCATCTATTACCAGCAGATATGTTTTGCGGGGGGGTATTTATTTATTTGTTTGTTTATTTATTTTTAACATCTTTATTGGAGTACAATTGCTTTACAATGTTGTGTTCGTTTCTGCTGTATAACAAAGTGAATCAGCTATATGTATACATATATCCCCATATCCCCTCCGTCTTGTGTCTCCCTCCCACCCTCCCTATCTCACCCCTCTAGGTGGTCACAAAGCACCAAGCTGATCTCCCTGAGCTATGCAGCTGTTAACCACTAACGATTTTACATTTGGTAGCGTATATATGTCAATGCTACTCTCTCACTTTATCTCAGCTTCCCCTTCCCCTTCCCCGTGTTCATCAGCAGATGTTTTTAACCACATAATAATGTCTACAATGGATGTCTCTGACCAATTGCCAATGGAAGTGATCCAGTTCTTCAACAGTACTTACTGTGCATGCTCAGTTGCTTATGGTTGGCACACTGGAAGTTGATCTGAAGGAGATGGGGGATTAGAATAATCAATCAAAACCGAGGCATCAAAATGACAGTATCAAATATCTTGAGTACTGAATACTCAAGCATCGATGTATGTTTACTGAACAAACTCTGTGTGCCTGTGCTACAGGCTGAAAAATAAAAAGAAATCATGACACCTTTCCTCATGGAGGTTTCAATTCACTCAGAGGAATCACATTATACACATGAGTAACAATGATCAAATAAGTCAGAAGATAGGAGTGTGGCAAGGTCCATCTTCCTGACACTTTGCTGTGCGTAGTGCTGGTAAAATTTGGAGTTGCCAGTGTCCAGTCCCCAGCCTCTTGGGTGTTGAGAAGCAATTGCAGCAGTGGCAGAAAGCACAATTCAGTGACGAGGCAATTGTGGTAGTGGCTACTGCAGCTCTGTGACCCCTGAATAGAGTTTTAGGCAGTGTGCCAATATTTTTTTTTTTTTTTTTGGCTCAACTGTTCAGGTTCTGGCCTCCTGATCTCCACTTTCCTGATTGTGGCAGAGGAAGCAGCATTCTTGAGAGGTCAGTTCTGCAATGTTCAGGGAGTCACACCTAGAGGTACGCCTTGAGCCCACTCCTCCATTTCTTCCAACAATTTTGTAAGTACCTAATCTCCTGTATTTAATCCCTTTCTGCTTAAAACACCTAGAGTGTTTCTGTTTCCTGCATTGAACCCTGACTAATGTAGAACTAATGTTAAGAATTCGAAGTGTTTGAGAGAATCAGATATATTAAATGTGTACTTCAAATGTTTAATAAAATTTGATGAACTACTTATATAATATGCTAAATGTTTGAGGATTTAATCTTTTAAATGTAGGTATTAATTGAATATTAATCATAGAATAAGTAAAAATAATGGATCTTACCTTTATACAACGTATGATTAGATTAATAATTATCAAGATTTTTAAGTTTAAGAAAAACTAGATTTTAAAACTTAAGAATTTTAATATACAGTTATCCCTCAGTATCCGCAGGGGATTGTTTCCAGGATTCCCTGTGGATACCAAAATCTGTGGATGCTCAATTCCTTATATAAAATGGCATAGTATTTGCATATAATCTAAACACATCCTCCCATATACTTTAAATCATCTCTGGATTACTTATGTCAACAAAAAATTAATCAATAGTCAATCTAAGAGAGAAATGGAAAATTTTATTCAAGCCACCTGAGGATTATAACCTGGGAGACAGTCTTTCTGAAAGCTCTGAGGACTGTTCCACCTGTTGGAGGTCAAGGCACAGTTATATAAGTTTTTGAGACAAAGGGTTGTACATCAAAGTAACATATTGACAGTTTGCATAGTCCAACAAGGTGAGTAGTGGGTTATTGTGACACCTTACAGGGTTGAGACAGGAATGTTATCTCCTAAGTAGTTACCTTGAGGGCACCAGGAGGAAATTGCTTTTTTTGGTGAGTAGGCGTCTTCTAAGGGGATCTAGTTAATGTATAATGAAGATGCACAATGCATGCTAAAGGGGAGTGGGATAGTGGCTCAAACAGGCAGAGAGAGAATTTTATGTTTAATTTTTCTTGTACTGCCTTAAAATAATCTTATTCCATCACTTATAATACCTAATACAATGTAAACACTATGTAAATAGTTGTAAACCCAACATAAATGCTATGTAACTAGTTGTTAGCATACAGCAAATTCAAGTTTTGCTTTTTGAAACTTTCTGGGAATTTTTTTTTCAAGTATTTTCAATCCACTGTTGGTTGAACGCGCAGATATGGAACCTGCAGATACAGAAGGCCAGCTGCATTGAATATCAATTAAAACATAAGTAAGTATAATAGTATCCCCCCCAATGGAAGTTTCCCCTTAGTAAAAAACACAATGGACAGTTAACACTCTATCTCCAGTCCCTCAGACAGAATCTAGCACTGGAGAGTGTTCAATGAAATTTGTCAAGTGAATGAATGAGCAACAATACCATGAAACAGATTTCATCATCACAATTTTAATGATGAGGAAAGTGAAGTTCAGATAAGCTTACCACTAGGCCAGTGGCCCCTAAAATTGGGTGTATGCACCCAGGTGGTATGTGATACAATACTATACATTTTAAAATCAAATGTCTTATTATGTGCACGATTGTGTAGAAGTCACATACACAATACATTAAAATGTACATATATGAAGGGCTTGTGCTCAAAAATGTTTTATTGATGGTGTGAGTGGTCAGGAAAGTTTGTTGGCTACTGGGGTAGACCGAGGGCAAATTGTCCTCGGCAGGTGTCACGTGGCTTTATGTTTGTACCCGTGGCATAGTGAGAGTGCTCGAGAAACGTTCTGAATGAGAATGAATACACAAATAGACGAATCAGTGAATAAAAGAAGATGCCCCAGGTAATACAACTAGTAAGTGGAGGTGTCCCAGATAACACAACTAGTAAGTAGAGATGTCAGGATTCAAATTCAGATCTGTTTAGCTCCAAAGTCTGTACTTTTCCAAGAACAAGCTCCTGCTCAGCACACCAGATTAGCAAGGGGGAACCTGAGATGTATTTCCAACTAGTTGGTTAAAAAAAGAACACATAGATAAACACTGAGCAACAAAAAAAAAGCATTACATTGATCAGGAGGTTTTTAATCATCCAGTCAGCTTTTCCACAAGGGAGACATCCTTCAGAAACATAGAAAGACAAAAGAGCTACATCACATTTCCTCTAGTTACATATTTGGATAGCACTAGAGGCTGCATCCTGTGTGGCCAGGGGCACTTTTGTTTCTCTATGTAATACATGGAGAGGATTTCTCAACTTCTTTTCAGCATAGGTCATATCTTCCCTTTCAAAAACAAAAACAAACAAAATCAATTTAGGCAAGCCCTCCAACCTTCTTTTCTACTAAGCTGTCTATCCACAACATCAAATTAGTCACAGGACAGACTCACTTGAGTTTCACTTCTTCCTTCTTCCAAAGAGGAGTAAAGTGGACCAATATCTGAGCCAAAAACATTGAAAATCCAAGCACATAGGTGTTTAGAGCCTGGATAAGAATGACTGTTAATTACTGAAAACCTGTGTGCAGAGCACTCTACCGCTAGTTGATTTCCACGTTATTTCATTTAATCGTCACAACAACCCCAGAAGTATTATTATTATCCCCATTTTATAGATGAAGAAACAGAGTCTTAAGTAGGTTAAGGGAGTTATGCAAGATCACACAGGTAGTAAATGGTATAGGAGATTTAAACAAAAACCCATCTTGTTCAAAGCACATCTTTCCACCATACCCATACCAGATTTCCGGATTCCAGAATAAGATACGCAGCGAAGTGCCTCTGCCTACCCCTAGTTGCCAATAAGTAACATAAGCAAGCAGTAAACCTTGGCTATTTTGCTAAGCCACTGAGATATGGGGGGTTGTTTTATTATTGAAGCATTACCTAACAGAAGTTGGTTGGTATAGGTGTCTTTAAATACAGTGTCGTAAACTTTGAAAACCACTTTAATAACATGGTACAGTGCAAATCATGCTTAGTGAGAGTCTCTATTACTTTATACCATCCCCGAACAAGTACTTACTTTTATTTAAGACAAAGGCTCAAACGTGCTTGAAGCTCTGCAGGAAAGACAATGAGTTGGTCAGGGCATGGCTTTGGCATTCAAATAGTTGCATACAAATTGGTGCATAAACGTCTAAAGAAATATATTCTATTTTGTTGTTGTTCTTTTTTTTAATTGAGAAAATCTTTTAAATCTCCTATTTAAATAATAGTTGAGGGCTTCCCTGGTGGCGCAGTGGTTGAGAATCTGCCTGCTAATGCAGGGGACACGGGTTCGAGCCCTGGTCTGGGAAGATCCCACATGCCACGGAGCAGCTGAGCCCGTGAGCCACAACTACTGAGCCTGCGCGTCTGGAGCCTGTGCCCCGCAACGGGAAGGGGCCGCGATGGTGAAAGGCCCGCGCACCGCGATGAAGAGCGGTCCTCGCACCGCGATGAAGAGTGGCCCCCACTTGCCGCAACTGGAGAAAGCCCTCGCGCGAACTGAAGACCCAACACAGCCAAAAATAAATAAATAAATAAATAAAGTAGCTATAAAAAAAAAAAAAAAAAAAAAAAAAAAATCAGTTTAAATAATAGTTGAGAAGCTAAAGAATATCAGTTTGAAGGGACACCAAATTACAAGTCATCTTGGGGAGAGGGGGCAAATAGCTTGGTCTAGCCCTACTTATACAGCTCATATCAAAAGGGGGCTATTTTTGGTGGAATTTCAAAGTCACAGAGGTTGAGAGACAGTCTCCTTGACTGGGGAGAGACAATTATATTCTCTTAAGGGCAATTAGAGAACTTTAAGAGTACACTGTCAGGGAGCTTCCCTGGTGGCGCAGTGGTTAAGAATCCGCCTGCCAGTGCAGGGGCACGGGTTCAAGCCCTGGTCCGGGAAGATCCCACGTGCCGCGGAGCAACTAAAACCGTGTCCCACAACTACTGGGCATGTACTTTAGAGCCGGTGCTCCGCAACAAGGGAAGTCACCGCAATGAGAGAAACCTGCGCACCGCAACGAAGCGTAGCCCCTGCTCGCCACAACTAGAGAAAGCCCGCGCGCAGCAACGAAGATCCAATGCAGTCAAAAATAAATAAATTAAATAAATTAAAAAAAAAAAAAAGTACATTGTCAGATGGGAACTGTAACTAGAGTCCCAAATATTTATATATTTACTTACAAACTAAGAATTTATAAGAAACGTTCTAGAATTGTGACTTGATAAAACATTAACAGAAATATCTATAGCTTTTTTTAAAACCTGGATTTAGTTGAAGCTAGGAAAACACATTTTAAGGTGACAAGCAGTTACTGTAGCTATAAAGGTGGAAGATATGAATAATCCTTTACACTGTTTCTTTTCTTTTGTGTTAGGAAGCCTACCTAATGGGGCTCTCCAGTTGCACAAATTTAAAATAACACCCACTTACCTTGGGAAAAATTATAAAGAAAGCTTTCTGACCGCAGGTATTTTAGACTGAGAAGCTGAATATATTATCAATACTTGGGCATATAAATCATTGTTTCTGGCAAACACAGGCTATACCACTGCAAAATTATTATGGGGGATTAGGAATGTATAGACAGAAATACTTACCTCTATATGGATGTAGATATGTTTTTGTGGGGATGTGTGTTCCTGTTTAAGCTGTGTCTTGCAGTATATCAGAAACTGAGATCCAGAAGACCACATAAAGGATGTTCAAACTTGTTTTTCATCACTTACTAGAAGAACTGAAACTGGCAAAAAAAAAAAATGTACTGGACCATGTTTGGCTGATGAGGTTCAACCTTGACTATGCAGTAAGAAGGTCCTACATGTGGTATTAATTGTGAACAATCCAGACTTTGGAAAATATATCAATGTTGGCCCATAAGGAGGCAGAGGGAGAGGTTATATTCCTGCAGAAAAGAGAGGAAATTCCTTTAGAAGCAAATATTCTCATTCTCAATTGTCTTATATAAAGATAGATCCCAAGACAGGAAACGGAGACTCTAAATTAAGGGAAAGAACTTTTCCTCCCCTGGAGTCTGGATTCTACAAAGACTAGAAATTAACTTGGAAGGAATTGCAGCTGGTGAGCTCCTGACCACAAGGAGGCAGGTGGGAGCCCGACAAGAAAGGATCCCATGGGCATGGGTCTAGATTGTAGACTACACAGGTACCCACATCTAGTAGTCCTCTGGGGCCAGAGTGGTGGTACTAGCACCAGCCTGAAAGCTGCTGGGCTCCCAGAACTGTGGAACACAATCTGCAAATGTTGGAAATTTATCTACAAATTCCACAGTGAGTGGACATTAACAGATACTTACTTAGAACAGAACCTGTATGGACTCTGCATACGACATTGCGTCAATGCAAGAACAATTACAGAAACCTGCACTCTTACGACGAGCAATTTTGAGTCAACGAGACTACAAAAAAATGCAACCAGTTGGAACAGAGCAGCACCTTCCCTTCTGGGCTGGGCAGGCTGGCAGATTACCTTAGCATTACACTGTAGTAATGGCTGCTGAAGCATGTGTAAGCAAAGTATCACTTGAAGAAGTGTATGACTTATGTTTACAACTATTAACAATATAAGATATTACCCATCAAAAACACCTACTAGAGAAAGAACATGACAAAACTGAATTTATAAATTAGGTTTAGGCAAAAATTACAAAAGCAGGTTTTTCCCTCTTGGCCAGAGGTTGGCAAACTTTTTCTGTAAAGGGCCAGATATTTTAGGCTTGTGGGCCATGTATTCTATGTTGCAACTACTCAACTCCGCAAGCAAATTTAGAAAAGTAATTCTGAGAGTTTTCAGTGAATCTAACTTTTAAAACAATAAAAGGGGAAAAAATCAGTCACACTCTCAAAATTTCAAATAAAAATGTTTTTATTGAAATTATTTCTAACATACTTGACAGCAGCATTAACATATAATACCATTATTACTACTACTACTAACAGGTAACACTTATATAGGACCATAGTATAAAATTGCCAAAAAAGGTAGCATTTTTAGCAAATAAAGGATATCTGCCATATTTTTATTATAATTCTTTAAACAGCCATTTACTCCAATTAAGAAATGTACAATATGATGATTTGGTGTTTTAATTTTTAAAAGAACTTAAGCAAGAAGAGGGAGAGAGGGAGTAATAATATTAATAGGGAGACATGGAAAAGATACATCTCTTTGTAACAGATCATTTTGAGAGCTGTTTTCTGGCAAAATCATATGTTATTGCTTTCCGTAATGGGACAGTAAAGATGGGCAGAATTAGCCAAAAACAAAACAAGAAGAATCAAAGAATGAGGGAGGCCAGTCCTAAAATAAGATTACCAAGACTATATTATTAGATGATTTACTTGGGCTTGAAAAGTGGCTATCATTATTACACTGTGAAATGAAAAACAATCCTTGTACCCATTGTGTCTATCCACTGACAGAAACATGATACAGTTTCCATAGAAACAACATTCTGCTCATCTAAAGTCCCATTATTTTCAAAGAGCACTCAGGAAATAGTCAATAATATTCATTTTAACAGAAAATGTACTGGTAATAAAGGGAGTTACAGCAAAAATCTGTCCTCAACCTAGTTTACTAGGGAAGATGAGACAAATATAAATGAAATAAAAAGATATACTATTAATATTTCTTCCTTTTTCAGAGACTATTAATCACTAAACAGGTGGAACAAGGGAATAGAGAACTATGCAAGTGAACTCTTTCTGGAAGTAACTGCTATTCACGGCTGAATTAAGTGCTCCTAATCTTTGTGTCTCTTTACCTAGTAAAACTAACAGTTATCCCCAGAAATGACAGTAGGGATTGATACACAAATACTGAAAACAGAATTTCCAGATTAGGGAAGGCATATTTCAGTGCAAATTACTCTAGAACACCTTCAAGCCTTAATAACACCTTTAGAGGAATGGTACTGGAGAGTGATTTTGCTGATTGTGGAGATATTTTTTTCCCCAGTCATTTAAAAAATTTTTTATTGAGTTATAATTTACATACCATACAATTCACTTGCTTTACTTGTACAATTCAATGGTTTTTGGTACATTTACAGATTTGTGTAACCATCACCACAGGCATAGATTTAAGTGTTAGGAAAATCACTGAAAAACTGGGTCTTGTGATTTCAACCCTTACGGTAACTAACTCTTTGAATTTCCTTTTTTCCCCAAGTAATTATTTCCAGGGTACAGTATAGTGCTTACACTAGTTTATACTTACTGGATTGAATCGAAAGCATTTAAAGTTTCTTTTTGCGGAAGTAAGTTTACATACACAGCAACAGTGTTGAAATAGGCAGCTTCTAAGAATTAAACTGGTAAAATCCATACTTAATGAATTAGCTGGTTGTGAGAGCAATCCACAAAACTGTCTGTGACTGTGTAACTGAGGAGTTTAGAAACACTCTAAAGCCCTAATTAAGATGAGGAGGTAATCTCAGGAGGCAAAACGAAGTGGCTGTAATCTGGTCAGCAAAGATCTAATCAATTGTATAGTACACTGTTCAGAGAAAAGGTTGCATGAAGATTAGCCTACAGAAAGAGAATTGCCAGTCTTTACCCAGCACTATTCAGGGAACAGAGATGTAAAATCCAGAGGGTATGAATCTTCCTGTCTTTGAAGAGGTACACTCTGCTGTGGGGCAGGGATCATTTATCAGGTTTCACCAGGATCTGAATGAGACATCTCTCAAAGCGATTCACCTCATTTTGTTTTGATTCCTTATTTACTAAGAAACCGCTTGATTTGTTTTCCAGACCTGACAAAAAGTTTTCTTGGTGTGTACAATTTGAACATCACGGTTATCAAAAACGAATCTGCTTCACCCCCCAACAAATGAACAAATGGTTTGGTTTATTTGCTTTCTTCTTTTTCACTCTTGTGGACTAAAACATGCCAATCTACTCTGGGACACTGATAGTATAAGATCATACCCTTAAATGTAATAATTTCCAAGCTAATGCCACCCAAGGAGACATTGATAAACAGCCATCCAGACTTTTCTTGCTACATCCTGACCTTGTCATAGGGAAACAGAGCAGGACCCTATGGTCCTTGCCCCTCCCGCACCCATGTCCTTAGCCTGCCTTTCTAAAAAATATTTATTTATTTATTTATTGGCTGCGTTGGGTCTTCATTGCTGCGTGCGGGCTTTCTCTACTTGCGGCGAGCGGGGGCTACTCTTCATTGCGGTGCGCAGGTTTCTCTTATTGCGGTGGCTTCTGCTGCAGAGCACAGGCTATAGGCGCGCAGGCTTCAGTAGTTGTGGCATGCGGGCTCAGTAGTTGTGGCTCACAGGCTCTAGAGCACAGGCTCAGTAGTTGTGGCGCACGGGCTTAGTTGCTCCGTGGCATGTGGGATCTTCCCGGACCTGGGATCAAACCCGTGTCCCCTGCATTGGCAGGCAGATTCTTAACCACTGCACCACCAAGGAAGTCCCAGCCTGCCTTTTGTCTGTGGAAAAACTTTAGCCGAAGGATAAGTTTAATCAGAGAAGTGAGAAAATGAAGAAACAAAGGAAAACAGAGGAGACCAAATAATACTAGTTTAGTCATTAAGCATAGTCAAGGACTTTTAGTTACTCCTTAAGGGCTATAGATAATATTCTGAGCCACATCCTGTGAGCTGTCTTATAGATACTGAAGCCCCCACCAGGTGGAAGAAGTTAACTACATGATGACCAGGCTGTAGCCGTGACATAAGCTTCCACAATTCCGAGAACTGGCCTCAAAGAAATGGAAACAAACCGAAACTGGAACTGAAGATTAACTGTACCTAAAACAATCACGATGACACTGGTAAGACCACTGATGACCAATTTCAAGATGACTGTCAGAGCTGACTGTATTATTTCTGCATGTAGCCCCCTCCCTCTGTCTATAAAAGCTCTTGCCCCCATTGTCGGGGGGGGGGGGCGGGGGGGGAGGAGTCGGCCTTTTGGACAGGCGTCTACCCTCCCCCACAGTCACTGGCATCCAAAATAAAGCGAACTTTGCTTTCCACCAACCTGGCCTCTTTATTGGCTTTTGAGCGGTGAGCGGCCGAACCCCACTTTCGGTTACAAGAGACCCCAGAACCTACAATTTGGTTACACTCAAACACAGTAAAATAGGCCAAGAGAGAAACAAGAATGTCCTATTCACTCTCTATTAAATTTTACCCTGTATTCTTCTGAACTGAACAGAATCAGAAATGACTGCACTAAACTGGACAAGAATAAATCAAAGCAAATTCATGGTTTTCTTATTTTTCTGGAATGAAAATGCCTTGAAATTAAAAGCACCTATGTTTAAACCACCTCAGTTACTACTGACTTAACATTAATCAACAGAAGATGAATCTGAATAATCATAAATGGATGGATAAAGTTAGAGAGAAAATGTGCTCAGTAAATAAATATTGAATGTAAGAACCAATACATGATGTGCCTGGAATTCTTTAAAAACTCTCATCTCTTCTGCTGCTAACCAAGTAGGATAGTGCTAGAAACTGAATAAATCTGTTGAAATAGTGTCCCTTTTGGTCAGCTTCTCATTGAAAAATTATCAGGGTCTTCTCTTTTTTTTTTCTTTTGGCCGCACCGCGCATGTGGGATTCCCTGACCAGGGATGGAACGATGGAACCCGTGCTCCCTGAAGTGGAAGGAAGAAGTCCTAACCACTGGGCCTCCAGGAAATTCCCAGGGTCTTCTCTCTTTAAATTGAAAGCTCAGTTTAAAAATATGTCATTGAAGGATGAGCTAAAGCAGCGGTCCCCAACCTTTTTGGCACCAGGGACCAGTTTCGTGGAAGACAATTTTTCCGCGGACGGCGGGGCGAGTGGGAAGGTGTGGGAAGGTTCAGGCGGTAATGCGAGCAATGGGGAGCCGCAGATGAAGCTTTGCTCACTCGCCTGCCGTTCATCTCCTGCTGTGCGGCCGGGTCACGAACAGTATCGGTCCTCAGCCCAGGGGTTGGGGACTCCTGAGCTAAAGGACAGACAAAAAAGTACATGCACATATACTCATAATTTTGGAAACCACCAAAGAGATTTCAAGGACTACCAAAGATCCTCTATGGATCTGTTGAGGAGCAAATTAAATGTGTATTTTGGGATTACTAGAAACATTTGTAAAATACATTCAATCAACTTTCAGAACTGAAAACATGCCCTTCTCCTAAACAATCTATTTTTTAAAATTTCAAAGGCACTTTGGATTTTGAACACACTGTGTTCCCTTCTTTACTGTGACTTCCGGGATGGCCACAGGCAAATTTGCAGTCCATCTCTAGGAACTCACCAAATTATTACTGCAGGCATTTTGTGTACTCACCTTATCGATGCCTTCATTTTAATCCTCCTCCTTTATTTTCCCCATGATTTCTCCATCCAGTTTTAGTAATGTTTTATAGTATCTCTGTAAACTGCCTCACATCCCTGGGGAGAGGGAGTTGCAAATAAATACATAATATGAAAAAAAATCATCCTTACACTTAGGGTGCAGATCTGTTTTAGCATATTTATGACTGCAGGGTTGTTGTTGTTGTTGTTTTTTAATTTGAATTCATCACTAATATTTAAAAACCCCAGCATTTCATATAAAAATCTAGATTTCAGATGTCTCTGAGGAAGAGATGTAAAAAGTTCTTATCTCCCTGGACCAGCATGCTACCAGAAATCAGTCCTGAGCAGCAACTGTGGTCTCCAGTGGTCACAGGAGTCCTCACACATTCATTGTGCTCATTCATATTACTTGAGAGGCCTGCTAATGACTTCAAAAAAAGGAAGGAACTTCAGGATTCTGCAATACACAGAGGCAGGAGCGCTTTTTCTCGTTCTTTGAAAGCGGTTGGAGAAATAACAGGCACAATTCATTCTGCAACCTTCACTGGACCTTTCCGCTGCGTTGGGCCTAGCGATACGCTGTTGAAGAGAGAAGCAGAGGTCTGGGTCCTGGGTGGCAGGTACCACCAATGACTGGTCAGAGCACGAATCACCGCCACTAGCACAAGGAGTGTTCAATTGAGCTATATACAAAGCTCGGTTCTGAACCGAAGGTGGTACGGTACTTAGTGTATACTATTTACTAGGGAATCTAAGCTGGGTTCCCCTCCATGAGACACTTAGGTAAGCAGCCCACGGCCAGTTCGCAGGAGATGGGGCGGTCAGACCAAGTCACGGCTTGGCTCTGCATTGAATCACAGACAACGCAACTCCTGAACTAGGCGCACTCTCCAAGGACGCCCCCGTTTCCGGAGCAACCGCCCGGTCCCGCCCCCTTAGACTCCGCCCCCGTGAGTCTTTCCCGCCAAAGACCGTTAACACCGCAGAGCATGGTGGGACAAAGCTCTCGGCTAGGTTTCACCAAATCCTTTCAGGGCGCCGTTGCTTTAAGAGACCCATTCCTGAGGAAACTGATTATTCTTTAGGACTCGACAGAGATTAATAACCCCTTTTATGAGGGCTCTGTATTTAATCTTTACCACTCAGCCGGTCACTTCATTCGCGAACCTCTCCACAAAATCGGGAACGCGGGAACTTTTTTTCCCTTCGCGCGGAGGGTGACGTCGCGCGTGCGCCAGCGTCCCTTTCGCAGCACCCGTTACGCTTCTGCGCGTGCGTAGTGAGATCGAATAGCTGCTTCCTCCCGCTTCTCTTCCTCCCTCCCCCCCATATCCGTGCGCCGAGCTGATAAAGGCGCCATTTTGGAGGGGCCGCGGGAGACGTGGTGTAGCTGTGGGTTTGCTCTGCCGTTGGCTAGGCTTGGTGGGAAGACCTGTTCTCGAGTCCGCGCCTTTCGTCGCCGCCATGTCGGGAGGTGGTGTGATTCGTGGGCCGGCAGGGAACAACGACTGCCGCATCTACGTGGGGAACTTACCTCCAGACATCCGAACCAAGGACATTGAGGACGTGTTCTACAAATACGGTGCTATCCGCGACATCGATCTGAAGAACCGCCGCGGAGGACCGCCCTTCGCCTTCGTTGAGTTCGAGGACCCGCGGTGAGGCGGTCAGGGTCTTCCTGCCTTGAGGAAATAGGTTGGAGTAGTTGGGGAAGGCTCCAAGGCCTTCACATAGAAAATGGGGAGGTGGGCTCCGAGGTTGGGAGCAAGACGAATCGCTCATGCAGGAGTGGAATGAGGAGCCGAGTCGGCGAGGCTTCTCTGGTGGCTGGGCCCTCCGGACGTCCCCAGAGCCGACTCGCAGGCTCGGAGCGGGAAACTGAGGCGCCGAGGGCTGCCGTAGTGGTCGGCAGCCTGGCGTGCTTCTGGGTGGGGGAGGGGCCATTCCTATTATGCAGCGCATGTGGGCTCTTCCACCCCAGGTGCGCATGTGCGGGGGGCCGCTAGCTCTCCGACCGAGTTAGCCGCCCCTCCCGGTCCTTTTCCTTACGTCTTTGCTCTTCTGTGATCACGCAGGGATGCGGAAGACGCGGTGTACGGTCGCGACGGCTATGATTACGATGGATACCGTCTGCGGGTGGAGTTTCCTCGAAGCGGCCGTGGTACAGGCCGAGGCGGCGGCGGGGGTGGAGGTGGCGGGGCTCCTCGAGGCCGCTATGGCCCCCCGTCCAGGCGTTCTGAAAACAGAGTGGTTGTCTCCGGTGAGTTGACCGTTCCGTGCGAGTTGATGAAAGGGGGCAGAAACTATTTTAAAGTTTTCCTTGCATGACCAGTTTGACAAATGCAAGTTTTCATGCCAGGTCTTAAATTATTTTAGTGCCATGGGTGAACTTAGTAAACAAGAATTACTGTATTTGAGATTTACCAAATTAGGTTGCAGTACCTAGAATATGAAGACCCTTACTTTGCAAATAATTTTGGGCTCTTGATTCCGGAATCTTAACAGCTCCTTAACCTAGGATGTTAAAAATAATCGTTAATTTTAAAGTAATCTTTGTTGTAATGTAAATTTTAAGTTTAATGTGAAATTTAGGATAATTGGTATTGAAAAAAAATAACTTTTTCAGGACTGCCTCCAAGTGGAAGCTGGCAGGATTTGAAGGATCACATGCGTGAAGCAGGTGATGTATGTTATGCTGATGTTTACCGAGATGGCACTGGTGTCGTGGAGTTTGTACGGAAAGAAGATATGACCTATGCAGTTCGAAAACTGGATAACACTAAGTTTAGATCTCATGAGGTAGGTTATACACTTATTCTTTTGTTTGGCCAGAATTGGATACAGTGGTCTTAACAGTGGAATTTGAAGGTAAGATTCAGGCAAGGGTGTCCGAGTAAACCCAGTAAAGTGCCTCTGGTTTAAGTTACATTGTATTCAGCATGCCTGAAGACAGGTGAAAGCTTAGATCTTTCAATCGAAAGTTCTGTCTATTCAATAGGGAGAAACTGCCTACATCCGGGTTAAAGTTGATGGGCCCAGAAGTCCAAGTTATGGAAGATCTCGATCTCGAAGCCGTAGTCGTAGCAGAAGCCGTAGCAGAAGCAACAGCAGGAGTCGCAGTTATTCCCCAAGGAGAAGCAGAGGATCACCACGCTATTCTCCCCGTCATAGCAGATCTCGCTCTCGTACATAAGATGATTGGTGACACTTTTTGTAGAACCCATGTTGTATACAGTTTTCCTTTATTCAGTACAATCTTTTCATTTTTTAATTCAAACTGTTTTGTTCAGAATGGGCTAAAGTGTTGAATTGCATTCTTGTGTAATATCCCCTTGCTCCTAACATCTACATTCCCCTCATCTCTGGTAAATTGTATTTTAAGTGATGTCATAGACAGGATTGTTTAAATTTAGTTAACTCTCCATGCTCTTCAGACTGTGATATTATGTAAATGTCTATTCTGCTCTGGTTTGTGTGAACTGGGTTGTTGGGGGTGTTTGTGGTTATCTTACCTGGGGAAGTTCTTATGTTTATCTTGCTTTTCATGTGTCTTTCTGTAGACATATCTGAAGAGATGGATTAAGAATGCTTTGGATTAAGGATTGTGGAGCACATTTCAATCATTTTAGGATTGTCAAAAGGAGGATTGAGGAGGATCAGATCAATAATGGAGGCAATGGTATGACTCCAAGTGCTATTGTCACAGATGAAATTGGCAGTATTGACCTTATACTAAAAGGCAAGGGTTTAAAATGATTATACATCTACCTTAAAACACTTGCAAACATCTTATGCAGTTACCTTTAGCTACAATTGCTTTGCTCTTTAAACCTTGGCAATTGTGGCAAAATTACGTTGCCCATTTTGTAACAATTTATTTTGCTCCCTTCCCTTTTTTTGTTTTAATAGGGACTAATGTGGGAAGAACTGGCTAATTTGTCACAATGCTTAGTTACAACTGTTAATGTGTGACCTGCTGTTGGTGTACATGTGGGTACAGGGTGTCTTTTATTCCAACCGGATAGAGTATAATATCAATACTGCTAAATCTGCATGTCCTCTGTGTGACTGATATAGCGTTGCTACTTCATTTTTTTTAAGACAAAATGAAAGCAAAATATAGAGTTCCAACGTATTGGTGTAGATAATCTAGTTGGGAATACTTTTAAGTCTCACCTTCCCCTTTAAACTAATATTCATAATTGACTCATGTTTAAAACACTTTAATTTACAAATTAAATTACAGATGGGAGCATTAGATTTAGTTTAGACTTAGGTGGGTAGCAATACCAGTAAACTTCTCAACTACATAACTTTTTGCAACCACAAAACCTGTAATACGCTGTACAGTAACAAGTGTTGGCATTATCAGTTGAACTGTAAATATAAAATGCTTCTTCCAATTAGTCTCTATGATAATTAAGTTTCTAAAATTTATCTGAACACCATTCAGAAACTTGTTTTGGGGAATTTGATAGTTATTGATGTACATCTGTTAAACTGATGACAGACATAACTCATCATTCCCCAGAAACCTTTTTTGATTACAGTATCTAACATTTTGCCTCCTCTTTTTTGGTTTTGCTGGTTATAAAGGTTTGGATTGGAGAGGGCTCACTGGATCCCAATCCTTGGAGCTGGATCATTGGATTCAAATCATAATGTGGATAGGATAGGGAGGATGAATTACAAGGATTCATGGAGCGGGATCAGATTACCAGGAACATAGGAGTGGATTCCTGCCCCAACCAAACCGCATTCGTGTGGATTTTTTTTTTTTTTTTATTCAACTTAATTGGCTATTCCAAAGATTTTTTTTTTTCCTATTTTTGACGATTGGAGCCCTTAAGATGCACGATGGAATTGTGTTTTGCATTTTTTGGTAAAAGGAGCAAAGCGAGGACCTGGAGATATACGCTGGAGCAATCTCCTTGGAAGGATTCAGCACGAGTAGATGGTAAACATTTAAAGGGGAAAGGGGGGGTTTGTTTAAAATAGTAAATCAGTAAGTCACTTCTAAATTTAAAGAAAACAAAATTGGAGTTGAAGACTAAGTAGGTTTCCAATTGGCTATTGCCGTTTTTCTTTGAAAAAAATAAACATTTTTTTAAAAAAACTATGCATGGTTGTCCTTTTTCCTCTTGTAAGATTTTTTACTGGTTGACTAGTCTCAGTTAATACTTTAAATTGATAAGATTCCAATTCTTGTGTTTATGTGTTAGTAAATTAAAGGTTCTTGAAAGGACTTTTCTAATAAATGGTATTAGCCATCTGTTAATTGTTGTAAAAAGTCTTCAGGGGAAGATAAAAAATGAGAATAAGGCAATTGTGTATGTAATATGGTAAGTGAGGGGGTGATCTAGTCTCTGAAGGATAAGCTTCAGAGCTTTGATTTTAAAATGATGAAAAGCTTATAGATGCTGCTTTATTTTTGGTGATCATCTAGAGAGCATAGGGTTTTGTGCAAAATCGGGTGAGGACTAGTAAATTAATGTTGGTGTTAGCCTTTGAGTTTCTCAATAAAAGTAAACTCATCTAAAAAATTGGTAACTATTAAATTCACAGATTAGGATTTTTAACGTAAATTACATTTTCTGTTTGAAGTGTGAATAGCACACTAGAAGATTAACTGCTTATTTTAGTAAGTCATTGCTAATAAAAAGCTGGGCATTCTTTAGAATTTTGCCTTGGAAGTCTTCTCAACCATAAAGTTATTCTGTATCCAGAACATACCAAAGCAGTGATTACATCTTGTAGTCTACTGGTTTTTGTATCTTTACCTGATAGCCCCTTGGTGCTAAGTTTTCAGTTTAGAGTTGGGGAGGGGTTTTTACTTAGAATTCCTAATCTTCTGATTTCCTGATAGCTAGCCAGAACATCAAACCATTCTTTTTCTACACCCAAAAGATAGCTAAGTCGTAACATTTCCTTTGGGTGTTAATTATACTTGGGAGCAGAATTTAAGATTGCTATTCAGTTGACGTAATTTCAAACCTAGGAAACACTAGAAATAATCTTGGTAGTAGAGAAAATGGGCCCAAAGGGATTTGCATAAGGTCACCCAACCAATACATTTAAATGAACCTTATGGAATGTCAGGAAGAAGAGGAGGGATAGGAAGTTCAAAATTAGGATTCCATTTTAAGTATTTAAGCAAAACACTTGGTATAGATTCATTAAGGGAGTAACTCTAGTTATTATGTGAGAATTCAAAACAACTATTCAAGAGCAGACTTAGGGACGTAAAACAATTAAGTTCTGTTTCATCTGTAGAATATACAATTGGTATTTTTTAATGACTAACTTCGGAAAGATTAATGTGAGCTAGACTTGAGCAAGCCTGGGTTCATTTGTGTTCATTGAATATTTTGGAAACAGGACCAAAATGAAAATTGCCATCGCTCAAAGTTGGCAAAGTTAAGTTGCCATCACTTAAATTGCATTTAAGCTACGCTGAAAGATGTGTTCTACTAAAAGTAGTTCCAACCCCTGACTGAAGTGAGATAGAAAATATTACTTCCCTAGTATATAGGCTGTTTCAGATTAGAGAGGACTTAACTGTGTATGAAAGGTAGGGGGACGCAGGTTTTCCAGTTCAGTAAGACCAGACAGCTAAATGCTGTAAGGGGAGAGGCAGACTTGCTGTTTTTCAGTCTTAGGAAATGGACCTTATATCTCTACCTAGATTAGCAGCTATTAGAAGAAAGTCACACCCTTTTGGAACTAAAAAAGCTGTCTTGGATTTTCGCCTTTTCTCCCTATTTATGTCCCCTTAGATATTGTAGGGAGCCTATAATTAGTTTATTATTTTCTAACCAAGGAAAAACTTAAGTCTCTAAGAAGCAATTATTTTTCATAACGTCAGATTGAGTAACCCACCTTGCTGTTCAGCCCACATCCTTCTGGAAACAAAAGGTAAGAAACCCATTTTCTGATTCCTAATTGTTTGGGATCTGAATTTTATTAATTTAAAAAAGATACTCTTTGGAATATGAACAGATTTCCCTCATTTAAAATGTTTTTTTCCCCTAAATTTTATAGTTTAATAATATGTTCCATTATTCATGTATCCACTCGTAGTGCTTAAGTTCCATATGATTCTAGAATTTTAACTTTCTCAGTTTTGTCTTTGAAATATATTTGCTCATTAGGGCTGGTGTTCTTTTTTTCAAGTTTCTGTGAAGATGAATTTCTTGTGTGCCTTTTTGCTTACTTTGTACATGAAGTTGTAATGAAATTGCAAACAAAATAAGTTATATGTCTGTATTTACCATAAATGGTATTAAAAGGAGAGAAACTCTATTAGACTGAAGTTCTGTTATAACCATCCTTTGGTTTAGCTTATTTCTGTCATGGTATGAAGAATGCAGAGGCAGAAAACAGGTTCACAATCTCTTATCCCAAAACTCCAAAAACAAAGTTTTTTGTTGTGGAGCAAATTGAATATAAAATGTGACCGAAATCGATGCCTTTGTTCTGCACTTAACTGTGACTGAATTGTCTTCCTGCAGAAATATTGATGTGTCAGTTGCCATAGGTTTTGCTGAGAGTGTTATGTGATAAAGGGTCTATATATGATACCTTTATAAAGTGCAAAAAGCTCTGAATTTCAAATACATCTGCCCCAAAGAGTTCCAGATAAGGGATTGTAGAACTGTTACAGGATACACAGAGCGAAAGTTTCTGTGTAGTTTTGAGCATGTGAATGAAAACAAACCGGTTACTGTGGATCCTTTATTGATTGAGCTGTAAGTTCCCTGTCTTTTTAGACTGAAGCAGCCACAAGAAAAGGTATGACTCACATTTCTTTATGTTC
Source organism: Balaenoptera musculus (assembly GCF_009873245.2). NCBI lineage: Eukaryota > Metazoa > Chordata > Mammalia > Artiodactyla > Balaenopteridae > Balaenoptera > Balaenoptera musculus. The sequence goes on along the minus strand of NC_045804.1, from coordinate 33,758,889 downwards.
TGTTGCTATGGTGGACTCTCATCAGTTGTACTCCATTGAAGGAAATATTCTGCCATCCCATCCTATATGGTGGAATACTCTTATTTGGGGGTAATTTTTTCCAGTACTTTTTTTTTTACAGGAACATTGATCAATATGATCCTATAGGAAAAGGTGGGATTGGCATGAAGTAAAGAGATTATAAGGAAACATCTGTTCATTGTGTCTCTCGTGATTGTCTATTGAATAAATAGTAATCCTGGCAAAAACTTTTGCTTTAAATATAGATCCAAGAAGTTACGGTATACTTAAACCAGCTTATTCTTACGGTTGAGAACTTGGGGGGTGGGGGGCAGTGCTTCTTGCTAACTTTGAAAGCTATACCCGACAGCCTTGAATGTGGTTGTGATTTTGTAGGGATGGAAGGAGAGAAGGATTTTTTTTTTATTACAAAAGTCGCTTGGTGCTTCTGTAGTCTCTATCAAATACAAGTTAATTTAGGCAGAAATAATCTCATAATAAACATTTCAAAATAGATGCCTCACTGGGTTATGGGAGAGAAAAATCAAGCATGCCTTTGCATAAGGATGTTCCCGGTTAGGTAGGTACGCAAAACACAAATGAAACAGAATAAACACTTAAGTAGTTAAGTAGATCCTGGGTGTTTCATCTTCATCTCTTAGAAAAAGTTCAAAGGAGTTAACATTCAACCATCAAGTTAAAGTATCTTTAACTCCTTTTACAATTATTAATAGAATTATCAATGTGAAGATAGTAGAAACAGAGCTTTTCTAGAATGCTATATTCATCCTCACCAAATATACTTTGAACAAACATTAATTTTGTAGGGATGCCAAATGCCTAATGAGTTGTTTGGGTTTTTTTACAATGGTCTATTCCACTCCCTATTTGAGTAAACGCTAGGGAAATTCACTTAGCCACCAGAGGGAGCTATGATACAAAATCAACCAGGAAATACCCTAGAGTAAAGAATCCATACAGCAAGGGGGAAATTATATTAATCCTCTATATCAGCGCCAAAGTTAAGTGTTTTTGGTCTAAGTTTTTTTCCTGAAACTTTACCTTTGCCTCCCCGTCTGTTGGGCAGAATTCTTTCCCTTTTCATTTAGGTTTTGAATAGTACTTGATGAGTAAATCTGTAAATCAGAAAACTGTCTAGGTTCTGGGACTTAGAAGAAAATGCTAAAGATGTGAATCTGCTTGTTTCTCTGCCTACCTTGTATATCTCCAGGTATGGAATAGTAAGACCAGAGTGTAAGAATTGGGTACAGGAGTAGATGTGTGCGCACCTCCCCCCCCCAGTCTAGCCCAAAAATTGGTCATACGATATAAAAATGAAGTATGCTTTCAGAAACCTTTATCATTTGTTTTTATGGTGTGAAACACTTTGGGGAGTGATACCAATCTTTATTTCTTGGCATTACTGAGACTTTCAATGATTGTTAGTGTGCTTTAAAACCCTGTTTATTCATCAGGTTGGTTAGCCTTATTTTTTTGTTCTGCAGGCCTTGTTTCAGTAGGCAGAGTATCTTGTGATCACAAAGTCAGTACAGACTTCTCTTGACATGTTTATTTAATGCCATTTTATTTTAAGAAAGCCAAAAATTATTAGGAACTAACACTTCAGCGTTTGTCATTCCCACCCCCCCCTTCAACTTTACATTGCAAAAATGTAAAGGACACAGGCTTCCTGTTTATTGTCACTAAGAATATTGTATTAAAGTTTTTTAGGCCCACTTGATGATCCAATTTAGTCAGCACCAATATGGGAGCACTTGCCTTAAAACACAAATGTTAGGAACTTGTCTACTTTGAAGAATAAGACGCTAAAAGAGGACAAATAAAGGTATTTTAGAAGAGAAAATAGAATCAAGTTTACAAAGTAGAGATTACTTTGCCTGCTAAACTCACATTTTATGTAGCAAATGAGGCTACAGAAGGTAGTTGCTGACTAGCAGCAACCTTGCTGCAAATTGGATTGAGAGTACTAAAAGTGCACTAGATTATGCCTTTCCTTAATTCTAAAAATGTTAGCTCTGATATCTTCCTAATTTAACTTGTGAAGAGAGACCATAAATCCTAAATTGCTCAAATGAAAATCTAGAATTCTCTTTGTAAAATAAAAAGACTAAACTTGGAGATTGTTTTAAGTGCCAGATGGCATGGCAGAATTGTACCCTGAAGTGCTGGGTATTAGGAGAGCCTTTGTAAGTTTGGGATAAGCTTTCAGGTTGTGGTGTTCATTAAGGTTTAATCCTTAGGAATGGGCTGCTACATCAGTTGAACAAAAGACAACCTTACTGCCTTTAACTAGGACTTGGAAGTCCTGGACTGAATCTGAGGCCATTGGTAACCTGGCCTCTGGCCTACCTTTTAGTCTGATCTCTAGCCTTCCCCCTGATATACTCTAACCCAGGACTTGGCATTGTCCAACATTTCTTGTATTTGGTCCTTCTGGTTCTTCCTTCTGCAGTGCCGTCCATCTCTTCTTCATTCGGAGAAGTGCAACGTACCTTGAATAATCTCAAGAGTCACCTCTCTGAAAACTAACATCCATCATACTGTGTTGGCACAGACTTTGTGTATGTCTAGTATAGCATTTATCACCTACCTTGCTTGCTCTATCCACTTATCTACCTCATCTTACTTGATTGATGAGTTTTTACTTTCTAAGGAACCAAGACAGTGTCTGGCACATGATAGTCACTGAATAAACACTATTGGTCCTTCATCATTTTTCCTGAAGAGTATTGTTCTACTGTATCTTAAAACTTAAGCCAATCTGCCTTTATCAGTGAGTTGTTTATATATATCTCCTTTCTAACAGGCCATAACCTCATCCCCTTTCTTCCCAGGTACATAGCACAATGCTGTGCACTGAGGAGACACTCAGTTCAATTGCTTTTGAAGAGAAACCTAGAAATTCACATTACTTCCCTTTCTGAGTATCTTGAATAAGTAACCAGTTAATAGAGTCTCAGTTTCTTCTATTTCCAAGTTGGAAATAAGTCCTTATTCAGTTGATACTTATAGAAGAAGCTAAGTAACATTAAGACATTTTCCATCCTTTTACCTCCTGGTATGTTTCTAACAATTTTTAGAGACTTTTTTTCTTAACTTGAATTACAAAATAAGAGTGACGTCCATAGCATAAGACTAGGAATGTAAAATGTTGGTTAGCAGTACAGCAAGCACACTACAAAAAAAATCTAAAATGACTCATTTGTCCTCTAAAACTACGTAGTAAACATGCAGCAAGGTGAGAGTCAAGTTCTGCAACTTAATATAACCAGTTCTCAGCCACAGTACTGTTGTATCTACGACTTGAGCTAGATAAAGAGATTCTGTTTACTTGCCAGATAGAGTTATTCAAAATGCTGTTTGGATTTGTGTCCCATCTTCATTTGCCATACTGACATCCTTGTCTGTGCACCCAAATTCATTACTAAAGTAATGAAAAACTAGTTAACTGGTTTTGCCGACCCGTCTCCATCCTGGCGATCAAATCTGATCTTCCTAAAACAGTGTCACTCCCTAGTATGAAACAATGGGTTATAGTCTACAATTTATCACCATTTTCAATCACATCTTCCCCTGCTCTGGCTGATCTGGTAAATATTTTACTGACCATGCTTGTTTTTACTTCTGTATTTTATGTTTTCAGACTTTTCTCCTTCCCTCTTAGCAGTCACCCTGCAGCTTCAAATCCTTATCACTATCAAGTTAAATTTAATTTCTGAAACTATAAAAAAGCAAGCTTCTAAACCCATATAATAGCTCTCTTCTCTGTGATGCATTTAGTCTTCTCCCAATTTTATCTTATTACTGTTGAAATTTTTGTGTTAACTTTTTCTACCCAGTGGAATTTTTGTCGTATTTGTTTTTCCCAGTGAGCCAAATGTTTACATGCCAGATGGAGTTCTTCAAAATGCTATTTGGATTTGTCTCCCACCTCCATTTGGCCAAGTTTAATAAACATTGATTGGCAAGAGAAAGAACTTAGTACTCCTTAAAAGCAAAGTGCTATAGAAACCTATTTTACGAACTGTTGGTTAACTGGGTAGATTACTGAAGAAAGTAATAATCCTAACATTGCATCAAATAATTCCTCAGATGTGAAGCTAGGAAATGCAAATTACTGTTGACCCTTAATGCCAGGGTTAGGGGTGCTGATCCCTCCACGCAGTGTAAAATTTCCAAATAACTACAGTCAGCCCTCTGTATGTGCAGTTACGTATCTGTAGATTCAAACAACCGCGGGTTGTGTAGTACTGTAATATGTACTGAAAAAAACAAACACGTATAAGTGGACCTGTGCAGTTCAAGCCTGTGTTCAAGGGTCAACTGTAACTTAAATGCGAGCCTAAGCCAAGTATAATTGGAAAAGTAAATGTTGCCCCCAAAATCAATCTTGCAAAGTCAAAAAGAAAGTGGTTCTGTTGCAAGATGTGCCACACTTCTCAGTACAGATCTCAAGAATTGATGCCATTGTCTCCTAAAAGAGCAGAGGAGTTCCCTCTCTTGCTGCTTTCTCCTGGGTCTCCTTTTTCCATCTTTCTTACTTAAGCGTGATTCTTAAAGAAGAAGCCTTAAATCCTCTCTGAATTTAGTGGTCCTGTATCAGTGAGAACTTCTACAGATTTCTTGTTGGGATTGAATTATTTTGGTTCTTTTTTATTAGTAGTTATCTATAAAGGCATTCACGTACAGAGTGAAAAAACTGGATAGCATTTCCTTGGTTTGGGAATCTTAACATTACTCCAGGACCCTGACCCTGGTCTTTAGGCTGATTGAGGATCAGCTAGCATAAGCAGTCCTCTCAAAGCCAAGAGACTCAGCAAACATTTAGCAGACACCCACAAGTCTTACAAGCACCCACATCCCTTGTGCCATTAAAAATTCTTCCACCCCTTCATGATCAGCTAAAGACAAAAGCATTCTTGGACTAATTGCATTGTATTTTTGCTTTGCTTTTCTTCAACATACTAAGTGTCACATAATGCATACACTTGCATGTTGCCATTAAGTTGTTGTCTAGTTGTCTCATGTATGTTTTATTTCCCCCAGCTACATGGTAAACTCTTAGAGAGCGAAGACTATGATTATAACTTTTTGACACTTTTTCCAAGATACTCAGTATGTTAGTACATACACACCTTAATAAATGTTTATGGATAAATAAGTACGTTCATGAAATCCTTGGCAGGTGGACTACATAGCTTAGATCTGATATGCAGTGTGGTCCTCCAATCAGATTGGGCTTATTTCCAAAGTAGAGACTTCAAGGGTTCATGCCCTTTCTACCTTCTTAATGGAAAATTTGGAGGGAAAAATGCAAGGACATAGGACAAATACTTCATCATTCTTAATGGAAGTAGTTGTTTTATGAAGTGCTTTGACTCCTTTTAATTCTCAAATGTTATTAGCCTTATTTTGGGGTTTGAGGAAATAGGCTCAGAGATGTTAAAGTGACAGGCCCAGAAATTGAATCTATGTTTTCTAGTGACAAACTCCTGTTTATTTTATTACTACATTGCTTTTCTTTTCTTTTTTAAAGACAGCCTTTTTCCAGTGGGGAGGTTGTTGGGGGGAAGATAAGTCTTTGACCCAAGTGATCACCACCTGTAATGTCCACCTGATGCCACCAGGGTGTCCTATGGTGCTGTCTTTGATCCACGTTCTTATCCGAGTTGATGGGGGCTGTTTCAAAGCTGGTGTTAATCTTGTCAGAGTGGCCATGGCCCAGAGCCCAGCAGCAAGAAAGTGGGTCTTTCCAGTGTGCAGTGCACAGCTAGCATCAGAGAAACTTTTGACCCTCTCTGGTCAGGCTGGCCCCACAGATGGATAGCAGGTCAGACAGTGGCCAGAGCCTGGCCAGTCACTCTTACTAGGCTGCAGCCCCACAGACAGTAGCATAAAAAGATTATGAGAATGGGTAAATGTTTATAAACATGCATTTGTTTTGTTAGCTGAGTATACACTTACACAAATTTGTATTAGCAAAATAGATCCGATACACAAAACTGGATTGAATTACTTTACCAGTTTTAAAAGCCAGTGCATGGTGACTTCCCACTTTCCAGTTAGCAGTAACAGTCTAGATTATACTTAGCCCTGAGCATACAGCCTCTTAAGCATTAGTTTTGATATTCAGCAACCCTAGTTGACAATCTTCAGTGTCAAAGCTATCACTTATGTGAGAACCAATGAGGTGCAGTCTCATTTAGTATTAGAGCAAGTAGCCCCTTTAAAATTTTCCTTCCCAGTGCTCTTATAAGCACTTTGTATAAAAGTCTAACTGTTCTATAATTATTTCTTTTCAAATTTTGATTTTTCTACTGGAGGAGATTCTTAAAAGTATTCCAGTGACTGACTAGTACAGTTCCTGGCGTTTAATAGATGCTTGATAAATATTTGTTTACCGAAATAGGATAATAGTTATGGCACAGTTCTACTCATGAGCCATTTTTCTAAGGAGAGAATCCATATTAGGAGGTCTTTGTTTTGTCTTCAAATTGGTTAGAATCCATTATGAACTAGGAAGTTAGTCCCTGGGGTGTCCCGGCTGGCCTTTCAAAACCTTGAATATGTCATTCTAGGTTGGAATTAGCACAGCCTGAATTTGGGCTGTATCTGCTGATTCTCTTTAGGTATCTATCATCCATGCAATATCTTTAGGACCAGGTGTTTACCAGGGCTCTTAGAGCCACCAGGAGAGACTAAATTAAACTTTACTGATTGGAGCTCTTGGACTTGGGGGTGCCCTTTTCCCTCTCCCTTCCCTGTTTCCCTAGGTAAGTTTCCATCCCAAAATTCCTGCAGTTTTAAGGTCACTGTGGAACAAATCCCAAACCTACCTCTAGTAGTCAAGGTTTCCTTTCAGTTTTTGCAGCTCTCCTCTGGGGAGATGGCTAAACACAGATTGTAGTACCAACTTGGATCCTTCCATATGCTTTGCTTAAGTGATCAGAGTAACTGATCTTTAGCGAAATGAACTTTTGTATAGGACATATGTGGGGGATTCCTAAGGCTTCATGAGTTTTGCTAAAGGTACTATTTAGGTCCTGGACAAATTACTTTAGGAATAAAAGTTGTCAATTCTGATGCAAACAAAAAAAAATCCTCTTGTCCCTGAGAAACGTAACTAAGTATAACTAGTCATTTAAATAATAAACTAGTTATTTATTTAATAAATTTAGTTTTAATAAATTGGTCTGAAGATATTCTTCCATATGTGAAGAATAAGCATATTATGCCTTTTCCATCTAAAGTGTAAATCACTAAAAGGCAGAGATAGTGTGTATCACAACCCCCAGGATTCCTGTTTCTGGGATTGCCTTGTACCTGATGCTAAGGGAGCATTTTCACCGGCTTGAATTGAGTACTTGCCATCTGCTCTCTGAGCATTCGCTGCTGAATGAAAGGGGAGAGAAAGTGAAATGAGAGGTTGGGTGGGGGGGCAGGGAAGCTGGAAAAATAAGAGGTGGGAGCTGGGGAGTTGGGGGGCACTTATGTAAGGTCAGTAAAACAGAAAGCTAGCAGAGGACAGTGTCAGGCCTTGGGGGTAAAGGGCTAATTCTGTCAACTAATTGAGTAGAGCCATGTGTGCTTTGTTAAAGAGACTAAAATTACTTCAGAGAAAAATCTAGATTCTCTGAATCTGACCCATCTTCCTGTGTACCATAGTAAATTGTTCATCAAGTCAAAATCTAGGAATTGTGGTCCTCTTTCTTCAGGTCTAGCAAAGAGCTTACTGCCACTGCTCAGGCAACCAAGGGTGAAATGCTTCAAGTAGTATTTGTGGATAGCTGGTAAGCTTGATGTTTTATTCCCCAGCTTAAGGAGTAAGGGCTGAGTACAGCTGTTGTCCCTGTGTAGAGCTTTAACAACCAGCTTGCCAGGTTCCCTGCACCTGCTTATATGCCTGGATCAGATAAGTGACTGTAGAACTTTAGGCAGCTTCTAGTTCAGAGACTTTGGAGTCAAGAAACATCCTTAAAGAAGCAAATCTCTCTCCTGGAGCCTTAGCCAGATCTTATGCTGTTCTGACCTTGTGTTGCCATCTCTTGGCATTGCTGCCTAGAATGGAGCAGCCTACCTAAAGCTTAGGCTAACTAGTCTTGTGATGTCACATCAGTGTCTTAGGTCACCACTGTTCATGTCCCTCACCCAAGGAACATACTACATAGGTTCCTCAACACTTGTTTCATTATTTCCTGTTTCCTTCACTACAAGGAGTGGAGGGATCCTCAGTCGAAGATCATATTGACCCAATGAGGCTTTTTTTTTATCTAGGCCAATGAAAGGGCGAGGAAGGAGCACCAACTCAGAAAGAGGGAGCCATAAGATCTGCATGTATTAATATGGTAACTCTTTGGAGACTTCTGAGAAACAGAATCCTATTTGAACTCTGGACTATCCTCAAGTCTGATAATGAAGAAGAAATTGAAGAGATGTTTCTGTTGGGAGTTTGGGTAAAGAGTATTCACTTGATATATGTATGTTTTTGCCCTGCCCCACTCTTCACAAGAACGTTTGGACAGGCATTAACAAGTACTAATTTTTATTTTTTAATTTATTTTTTGCAAATGAATCATTTTTCTGGTAATGCAGATGGCTACTAGCACAATGCTGTTTAGTGTCATTACATCCCTCTTTTTAACCAGTGGAATATATTTGGGGTGGAGGCTATAACCACTGAAAAGAGCTTTTCCTTTGTACCAAAATAACTGCTTATGTAAGGATTTAATTTATGTTTTTGACTATTAGCATAATGTAACTGAACTAAGCTTTGTAGTTGTTGGTTCAGGCCCATGAAGTTTGCGTGACCTGTTAAGTGGCAACTTTTTTTCAAGCTCAGCCATTACCCTGGACTTGGGGCATCTGAGGGCAGGGAGGAACAGGTGTCCAAAGGAGAAATGTTGGTGCCTGAGAGTATGTTTTCCAGTTGTATTGAATTTCTTACTTGGTGTATTTTTGACCTATCTTAGTTTCTTCTTGTGTCCTATGCTGTTTTGCTTGCTATTTGTTGGATGTCCTCTGTCAGCCATTCAGAAGTTGTAAAACGGAAGGTATTTCTACTCAGATGCTTTGTGGAAGAAACTGATAGGTTAAGCATTGATTTCTGGCAGCTTCTTTCAAAAAGAGTTAAGGTGATAAATGTGTTTCCATGGCTTTGGATATGTTTTGGGCGTCTTGGGTATATGGCCCTTCTTACAAACAATAGAGTGTTTAAGGACCCTCAACTACCAGTTAAACTAAATGTCTACTAGGAAAATGGGTAGGTTTGTTCCCTGTCCCTTTGTTCTCTGTGACTATGTTCCAGCTGTCAAGGAACTTAAATAGGTATTTAGGAAAAAAAAAATTCTTCGTTGTTTCCCCTTCCTCACCTTACCAGTTAAAACAGAAATAAACTAGTGATGACACTTTAGGTGGTAGAATTGAAACACAAACCCAGCTTCTGACCACATGGGCCACAGGCAAGTGGCTTAAGCCCTTAGTGTGGGGAGGTGGGGTGGGGAGATTACTTCTGCTTTCCTCCCAGAGAGGCTTGTTTTTGTCTCTTTTTTGGGTGGGGGTGGGTGGGGTGGGTTGTTGCCTTTGGTCTGGTAGAGTGTGTGTCCATTCTCCCCCATTACACTGAGGCTGGTAATACAGGGTAACATTTCTCTCTGGCCAATGTTTTTGGTATTTCTAAATATTGCAGTCTTGCTTTTTACTAGTAGATCTGTTCATTGTCAGTTCCAGCTTTCTTGCATGAAGAGTTTGTTCATTAACTGCCAATTTGAAGCTGCTTCTAACTAGATAGTCTCTATGGACAGTTTTGGATTTGATTTGGTTTTGGTTTGTTGATTAGTCTTTCTTGGGAAGGGTAATTGACAATAGCAGAGATGGTTTCTATGCCTAGGATTCTGAATCTAATCTTAATCCTTAATGTACTCACAGGATTTTAAAATCCTTTCCAAAATGGGAAGGAAATATCCTGTTACTTTCTAATGTTTGCTAAAAGTTGTCCTTGTAAATGCTGATCTTGGTAGGTTTCTTCCTTTGTCATGTGTCCTTAGCCTTTTGGCCATTTACCTTAGGGCTCTTCAAAGGAGAGGGGGATGGGGCATGGGGAAAACCTGTTACTTTGAGAGAAAGTAAGAAGAACTGGCTCAGAGCTCTTATGCAGAGTTCCTAGCCCCAGAATTAATCTAGAACCTGACTTCAGTAGCACCAATAAAAACATCTACTTAGCACCTGTTATATTCCAGGAAATGTTCTAAGCTTTTTATACACATTTCTCATTTAATCCACAGTCCTGTCTCTGTGAGACAGGTATTTATTTTGTCCTCATTCTCCAGATGAGGAAACTGAGGCCCTAAAAGATTTAAGTGACAGGTTATACACACTGGGGCAGGGGAGATGGGAAAGAAGAAACTGAACCGGGTGGGGAGGGAATCTGAATTTTATTTGGATGGATGTAGGCACATATATTTTTTGGGTTAGACACCAGACATTTCAGTTATACATCATATCTGGAGGTAACACCATTGATTCATTCACTGAAAGTTGTTTACAATAATCAATATGAATTTATTGTCTTCAGACATTGCTAGTGTTTTGATTGGACCCCAGTGTAGTCTGTGGAAGCAGGCTTGAGGGGTTCATTTTGTTTGTGGTTAAGGATTTTTTCTGTCCTAAGAATGGAATCTTTGATCTTCCTAATTTCATTGTATTCCTCAAAACAGTTGGAGCTGATTGTTTTTGAGTACTCATTCCAAACTTTTGGATATTTTCTCTGGAAAATATCCTAAGATTTAAAATTTCATCTGAATTTAAAAGGTTGTTAATTTTTGTTTTTAAGGGGAAAGAAAAATCGGAGCAATCAGGAATTCTGGTTTCATCTCATGGATAGAGATAAAAATTAGCCATTTACCTAAGAAAAGTGATACTTCTGAATCCCAGCTCTTCAGTAATGAGAACTGGCCTGTTTTTACTTGACCTCTACTTTGTGGTAGTGGGGAAACCCCTCTCCAGAGGTTTTGAGGAGGATTGCTAGAGAAAGGTTTTCTAGATCCCGGGAAAAGAAGTTCAAGAGAGTGCGGCAATATTGTCAGTAGAAAAATGGTCTTCATCAAGTACTAGTCTTACCATCCTGAAACTTCATTTTCACCACAGTTTGAAAGGCAGCAAAGTAGGAGAGGCTATACAGGGAAGGGGAAAGACTGAGGAGATGTATTACAGAGACCTGGAAGTGAATGTGTTAAAACAGGAAAGAAGCAGAGACGTGCTTTCATTGAATGAAAACAAAAGAATACCCAGTGTCCGAGGTCAGAGCAAAAATTCCTTAGGTTTACATCTTAGTTCTTTCCTTATCTTGTATGTATATATAAACTTAGGCTTCCTGAACCATTTTATTTCTCTTTCCAAAAGCGACTAATGGACATTTATAGGAGACATAGGGGCCACTGTAGCAGTTTAGCTGAGGAATGTAATCAGAAACTATTCATCATTTTCTGTCCCCTCCTGTCTTAGGCTGACTGGTTCCCTGATGTGTTACCTGCTTCTGCCACTGATCCAAACTGCAGAACTTCTCATTCGTTCCCAAGGCCTCCAGGCAGTGTCCAGTAGGGAATCAACTCTAAAAGGAACCAGACCAACGTTTGCCAGCCCCTTCATTCTGGTGACTGAGGGAAGAAAAGTGTGGGAAGGGGGTATATATGTGTAGTCGATGGAAAGGAAACACAGACTGTCAAATTACTATGCCTCTTCAGTTTCTTTTACCAATAGAATTCTTCAACCATATTATTTTTTATTGTGTATGTATGGGGGAAGTTGGAGATGGTGACCTTGATTAGAATGTGATTTAAGAGGAATAAATGGAGGGAATGAGATAAGAGACAGTCGGTTATGAAAGAGGTTTAAGTCTTGAAATAATGTGACCATCTGTGGAATTTTTTAAAGCCAGCGTTTGCAAAAATATCACTGATAGAGGCTGCCTCCTCATTTCCCGCCACAGGAGACTTCTTGGACTGGAGGCACTTGTTTAATAACAGCTTGTCTGTGATAGAAAATGTTCAGGGCATCATCATACAAAGTTCCAGTAGCAGTGACGCCTACACGGAAGACTTGGAACTGCAAACAGAGGCTGGGGTCACCTCAGTGACAACTGACGCTGTCCAACCAGAAGTTCGATTCTTGTTTTGGGGGGTGAGGAAGTAGACTGTACTAAAGCACTAAAACAATTTTTTGTCTGTAGTTTCTCTTTAATTAAAAAAAAATATTTTTTTTGGCGGGGAGGGGGGTGTTCGGTAGAATTTCACATCATATCTGGAGTTAAGAAGAGGATGGGGAAGCTCAGCCCTTCACCCAAGAATAACCCAGTAATGACACCTCTACGCGTGGGAAGTGTTTCCCTCCGCACAGGGAGGATCTGAGGCTGCACCCCAGTGGGATTCCCTGCTTGAGTTGGAAGGCCACTCAGAGGTAGATGCGTATCCAGCAAGAGTGCGGAAGGTTTCGCTGGGATGAAATACCAGAGGGGAAAGACACTCCAAGTCGAAGGGGCTTCCCCCAGTTTGGAGGTAGGGGCTGTGCTGCGCGAAAGGAACTGAAGAGCCCGGGCGCCACCGTGGCCTGTGCCTTCCGCTGAGGGCCTGAGAGGGACGCGATGCTGCCGGGCACCGGGTCTGAGTCACGGGAGCCGGCCCGGCCGTGCCCAGCGAGCCAGCGCCAGACCCTGGCGTCCTCCATCTTCTCTCCTGAGCTCCCCCTGTTCCAGCTGCCTGAGCCACGGACCGCAGCACCACACACCCCCGCGGGGGGGGACGCCGCGCCCCATCCCCGCCCCCGGCCCCACCCCAGCCCCCCCGCGGGGGCCCTGACCCCACCGCCCGCGGGCACTGGCTGAGCTCCGAGGCGGCGAGCGGGCCGCGGGGACGCTCGGGAGGGGTCCGGGCCGCTGGGGGCGGCGGCGGCCGGGTCGGGGCTCCCCCCCCGCCCGCGCTCGCCGCGGCGGTGGTGCGTCCCGGAGGTTACCGGAAGTGGCCGCGCTCGGCGCTGCCATGTTGAGGAGCCGCCGCTGCCGCTGCCGCCGCCGCCGCCGCCGCTTTGTTGTCGCCTCCTCCGCCTGAGGAGGCTCCCCGAGCGGGGGGAGTGGGGAGGAGGGGGGTCGGCCGCTGCAGCCATGGAGGCCAACTGGACCGCGTTCCTGTTCCAGGTACGGGGGGCCCCCCCGGGGGGGACACGGGGGGGACAGGGGGGCCGGGCCCGGGGCTGGCGGGCGGGCGGGCGGGCGCTCCTCCTCCCCTCCCTCCCGGCTCCGCTCTCCGGCCCGGCCTTAATCCCCCTTTGTTTTTCCGCCCGCCCGCCTCGGCGGAGCGGGGCTGCTGAGGTGAAAGGAGGCGGCCTCACGGGGTGCGGGGAAGAGAGCAGGCCTCGGGGTGACCCCCGGGCCCCCCTAGCACACACACACACACACACACACCCTTCCCTCCCGCCCTGAAGGGGAAGGGAGGAGGCCGGTCGCTGTCACCACCCGCGGCCCAGAGAAAGGAGGGCGCCGGGCCGCTGGATAGCGCGGTCCGCTCGGCCACGGCGCGCCGGGCCCGGGCCCGCACCGTGGGGTGAGGGGGGTCCCCGGGTCCTGCTCACTCCCCCCCCCCACTTCATCCATCTTTTCGCTCGCTCTCCTTTCTTTTCACCTTCCTGTCCTCTTTTTGTGTGTGTGTGTGTGTTGACTTTATGACAAGCCCCCCCCCCCGAGTCCCCGCGAATAGCGGGTATCCTTGGGCTCCCCGCCACTCCCCCTTCCCGCCGCCCCCCTCATGTTTACCCAGTTGGGGGGTGTTGTAAACGTGTATCCCCTCCCCAAACTTTTTCGTTGGATTTACGTGTTTTCATTCCCAAGCCTGTGCCGAGCCTTGGCAGCTGACACCCTCTCCCTCTGTCCAGCTCTCCCGCCGTCCCATTCAGCCCGGGGAATCCCCCGGCCGGGGGTGGGGGGGGTGGCGGGGGGGCCGGGACTCCGGGAGGCCCCACCTTCTCCTGGGGCGCGTTTCTCTCTCGTCCCACCTCTAGCGTTTCCTCCAACCAAGTGGGGGAGACGGCCAGTGGAGAGAGCAAACAAAGTCCGCTTACAGAGCCCCCAGATGAGTCATTCGTGGGGTGTTGGTCTTCACTTTTTGCAAGAAACTTGAAGGTGACTGTAGCCGATGCGTTGGCAGTCCTCTAGCCCGCCCATCTGAGGTGGGGACCCCTATTTGGAAGACCTAGAACTTATTTTTTCCTCACTTCGTTTCTGTTTGCAAACGAAGCACTTAGTGGGCAGTAGTAATGAGCTCACGGGGAAACTTAGGAACCGGAGGTTAGGAAGCTCGTCACTTTAAGTGCGTTCTTCCCGCCTCTCTGAGTTATTTTCCTTCTTTGAATAACTTCGTGAAATCCCAAATGCGTAGCTTGGGCGCTTGAGACCTTTTGGAACTAACCAGGAATGGATGCAGAATTTTCAAAAAAAATCCTCCCAGCCACTGGACCCATCCCAGTGGAGTTAATATAAGGAACTGGATAATTCAAACAGTGCCTACTGTTTAGAGATGGTTTATTGTTTTAAGACATATTTTTTCGAATGTGGTCATTTGATTTTTAAGTAATTGAAATATATTCGGGCTTCTGAAAATTGAACATACCCAAAATTACGGAATTCACTAACTTGGCCCTTATTGTGATCTAGTATTGTTTTAACAAGTGCTTTGATGAGCTTGATAATGTGATAAGTCAACTTAAAAATGCATTGGAAAAAAATGATATATAACTAGCTTGCATCCAGGTTGGTGTAAAGGTGGCAAATGCCCTCTCTAGAAAAAGCTTTCAAATGGTCATTTTAAAATAATAGGATTAATGGGCCACTGCAGTGATTTTTCACTTGAGGAATGATTTAGATTAACCATATTAAACGTGCTCTCAATGGAGATTGAAAAAAAAACGAGAGTTCTTTATGTAAAGGAAAACCCTGTAACTAATTTTTGGAAAACTAGTTGAAAAATCTTTTGGAATACTTTTATTATTCTTTTCCTGGGGAAAGCAAATGCCAAGCATTTAATGATCAACTGTTTAATTAGATTTTATATTATTTAATTTTTTTCAGCTATTAAAATCTTTTTTCCCACCTGATGGAGAAGTGTGAAAGCTAATATTTGATCCTGGGCTTGGCAATGTGTGCAGTGAAAATTGTTGGAAAACTTATAATTTAGAGCCGAGGACAGTTGAATGGGTAAAGAGAATATTTCAGTCTTTTCTCTGGAAAGGTATGAATAGACTTACTCAGTTCCAGTTTTAAGTAATTTTCACTGGGGAAATGGAGAGTTAAACTCTCTCATTTGTTTCCTGGATCATCCTGTTGAATTTATATTTTAAAACAATTTAATACCTGCTTGCTTTCCAAATAACCTGGTGGAAAGTGAAAGCCATATCTGTTAAAGTGTTTGAGGGATGATTCTCCTAACAGGACACTCAAGATATGACTCACTGATGCCAGTTTCCTTCAGTACAAAATCTTTCACCCTCTGGCACTGGAGATTTCATGGTGCCATATTCTACCACCCTGGGTGATGAAATAACATTTCTGTTTTGTTTTTTGCCAGCCCCAGAAGAGGAAAGCTTGGGCAGGGTTAAAAAAGCCTTGCAGTTGAAAGAGATGGGAGATAAAATTAAAACTTTGGTTTGGTGATGCTAGTCAAATAAAAGTCTACCCAGAAGTTATATATTTTTAAAAATCACTTAACTGAAGGCAGGCCATGGTTGTTATTTTACTCTGTCTCTCCCCCAGAGAACAAGTTGGGGAAACCCAGTTCCCCTCTTAGAAGGCTTCATATAGAAGTGTGGGGATCCTAGGAATCCTCAAAGAGTGATTCCCGTAGTGGGCGAGGCATTCTACAGCATTTCACCCGAGAAGCAGGGACCTGGTGTGACCCTCCTGTGAGAGTGAGCTTCAGCAATGCTGTAAAAATACTTTATGTTGCCACAGACATCTGAATTGGTAAAATGGCAGTAAGTGCTTTTAGTACTCCATCGAACTAATGGTTGTTTAGAATTGAAAAATGCCTCTAAACACTATAAGTCTGAACTTTGTCCAGAAGATTTGCTTTCCCTATTATCTGATCTGTTAGCCTTTGAAATTGTATATCTTGAGCTATCTTCAGCTATTAACCGTTTGTATACTATACGGAAGCTTGGGCATCCTACAGCCAGGTTGGAAAGGGGGTACGATTAGAGTCCAAATTCTATAAAGTTTTACTAAAGTCACTTGGGTAGACCCTGACAATTACAGGAGCTCCATAAATTAAATTAAAAGTGGACTGTAATTCAGTATGAGCCCTAAGTCCAGAAAGATACTCATAAGTAAGCACACAATTTCTATGAGTACTTCCAGGACTCAAAGGAAGATTCAGTCAAAATTATTAAATTGAAAGTGGTTAACTCTGGATATGACACCTCCTGATGATTTAGGGAAGTCTGGTTCTAGGCTTAGCTGTTGTGCTGCTATCAAGTAAACATGGAGCTGTGTGTGGTAATGTTCTTATTCATCAGGAGAGGAGCTCTGTGTGTGTTTGTCTGTCTCCGTATTTTTTTACTTAATGGAGTGTAATGTAGAACTTAGATTATAGAGTGAAAAGGGTAAGTAAGTGTCTAGAGTGTCTGAGATGATGGGATGGGCCATTCCTAGGACATTGTATGCTTAAAATATTTAGAACTCTTACCTCTGAGTGCATGTATCCTTTTAGGATGACAAAACTCAAGCATAGGGGCTCGAGCTCACTGTCAAGAGTTTCAAAAATAATGTTGATCAAATACAACATATTAGGAAGAACTATTTCAGGAATTTTTTTCCATCATTTTCTAAATGTTTATCAGTATAGAGGTATGGAGAATTTTGGAAGAATCAAAACCAAGTGAGTAACTACTCATAAATACCAAGAACCTGACCCACAATGAAATTTTGGTTTCAGTGCAGCTAAAGAAAATTTCCAAGCAGTGTCCAGCTCCCAGTTTTGGAGTGGAAAAGCACTTTATAACAGCAAATGTCCAATACTTTAACTAGCCCTACAACTGCTAGAAGAAGATGAAAATGAAAGGAATTTAAATTATTTATAGTTTGTTTTCTCTTATTAGTCTGAGTTTAGGGTTTGAACAACTAGTGTTGCTAAAGGATGCAGACTTCTAGTGTAAGATTAAATGAACTGAGAAACAATTGACAGGTGTTTGCTGGGGGCTGCCTTCACAGATGCCTTCCAGGATGATTAATAGCAGATTCCATTTCAACCAAATCTTTTAGTAGAGTTAAGTGAAAACTTTAAAAGTAAATGTAACCACTAGCATATGTATTCAGAGACCTAGATTCCTTGTATTACTTAGCAACAGCCTCTTTCCTCGGTCACTCAGAGTTTCTGATGGAAGGGGAGAGACATCTATTTTCCTAGGTAAAATAGACAAGTAGATGATTACATGTCTATATGTGTATGTGTGTGAGTGTGTGGCTTGTGCATTACTGCAGTAAGGTACTGTTAAATAGTTAAGTCTGGAGTGTAATTTTTTTGACAAGTTATTTAAACTTGGTTTCAGCACTGACAGACTAATGCAGACTCATTTCATCAGCTGGTATGTCCCTTATGAACCAGGGTGGTGTGTAGTTTAGTCAGCTGTTTGAAAGCAAGATCACTGTCAGCAACTTACTCGCAGAAGTTTTGTGTCTGTGCAGTGATTTTAATGCTTTGTATTGGGAGCTCTGAGAGTAGCTAGGTGGTTGCTGGATCTCTGCTGCAGAGAGTAGCTTACAGGCTCCTTGGTTGTTTCTTCTGGTCTCTATTGTCTGGTCTCTATTGTCTGAAGCATGTTGAATTTTGAAGGTCATTGTGAGAGGCTGAATTTCTGAAGTGTAAATGTTTGGTTTTAGGCCCACGAAGCCTCCCATCACCAACAGCAGGCAGCACAGAACAGCTTGCTGCCCCTCCTGAGCTCTGCTGTGGAGCCCCCTGATCAGAAACCATTGCTTCCAATACCAATAACTCAGAAACCTCAGGCTGCTCCAGAAACATTAAAGGATGCCATTGGGATTAAAAAAGAAAAACCCAAAACTTCCTTTGTGTGCACTTACTGCAGTAAAGCTTTCAGGGACAGCTATCACCTGAGGCGCCACGAGTCCTGCCACACAGGCATCAAGTTGGTGTCCCGGCCAAAGAAAACCCCCACCACGGTGGTTCCCCTTATCTCCACCATCGCTGGGGACAGCAGCCGAACTTCGTTGGTCTCAACCATTGCAGGCATCTTGTCAACAGTCACTACATCTTCCTCGGGCACCAACCCCAGCAGCAGTGCCAGCACCACAGCTATGCCCGTGACGCAGTCTGTCAAGAAACCCAGTAAGCCTGTCAAGAAGAACCATGCTTGTGAGATGTGTGGGAAGGCCTTCCGAGATGTGTACCACCTCAATCGGCACAAGCTCTCCCATTCGGACGAAAAGCCCTTCGAGTGTCCTATTTGTAATCAGCGCTTCAAGAGGAAGGACCGGATGACTTACCATGTGAGGTCTCACGAAGGAGGCATCACCAAACCCTATACTTGCAGTGTTTGTGGGAAAGGCTTCTCGAGGTACTGCATTTTGCTTTGCTTTTTTTTCATTATGGTGTCAGTACGATCTCTGTGTGATCTGGAAGGTTTATGTGAGAATAGATATTTGCAGGCCTGTGTTATTAGAGGAGATTGGTGACAGATAAAGTATTACACCTCCAGGTCTAACTCCAGTTTGGTGTGGCTGACAAGTGGTGACATAGTGATTAACTTATTATTTCATTTAAGAAGTGCCTTGGTGGACTCAGGCCTTCTTTCGGCACATCAGTACTTCTTATCACTGCGAAACCATTAGTTTTCAATTCATTTGGGTGGCTGGACATGAGATTCACTGCACATATCAAAGAAACATATCCTGGAAGTTGGGATGACCTTGGAATCTCTTAAAACTTTTAAGAGAACGTTTTTTTCCATTTTTCTGTGGTTACTAACATTTCACTAATTTTCATTTTTAAAGGCTTTTAAAGTTAATGTAGTAGCAGTTGTCTCTGGCAAGTGTTAGGACTAAACTTTGGGTATTTTGTAATTGTAAAGAATCAAGACCTAATGTGATTTGATGTTGACTAGGAGAGAAAATTAACAGGTAAAGGACTAAGACTTTTGTTTATGGTAAGAGAGGTAAGGAGGCTTGCACTGGGGGGTGGGGGAGTTGGTAATTCTGCTAGCTTTCTTTAAAATGTCCCCCACCCATATCTGCCAAGCATGTAAACATCACAGTAAGTAGCATTTCTCTATGTGTGTTCCATTACATCTTCTGTTGAAACTCTCTCTTTCACAGGCCTGACCACTTAAGCTGTCACGTAAAACATGTCCATTCAACAGAAAGACCCTTCAAATGCCAAGTAAGAGTTAAAATGACTTATCCTTAGTGTAGCACTTAATGCACATTATCCAGAAGGTCTGAGCCAGTCAAATCTCACCTTTCTTGAATAGTCTTAAAATCACTGACTTGAGTAAATGTGGTCCATTTGAATTCTGGTTTTATAAAATATAAATGACAGCTTCTGTTTCTGTGAGGCAAGATCATTTAAAAATGTAAATGTTGTTTTTGTTAAGCTACATTTCATTTTCCTTGGGCAACAGTATTTATTGTTATAAGAAAAAAAATTTATTGTCTTGCAAAGGTCGTTGTTTATTTGAAATGAATAAATGAATGCAGTGTTTTAAATTAACTTCTGGGCTGATGATTGAGGTTGTTCTAACCGTGATCGAAGAAAATATGAATTTTCTCCCAAATGTTACCCACTTACTGGATTTTTGTCTGCTATCGCCAGATTGGAGCATTCTCTAATAACATAAGTTGTGGTAATGAAAAGGTTAAGAATCTTGCTAAATGAAATGACCGTGTTAGGCGTCAGTAATTCTGGTTTTTTGCTGGAAGTCTTTTTGTGCTCCTTTCAGTTAAATTTGTTAATGACTGATTTTATTAAGTAAGTGATTTGAATTCTAAGAAAAATCCAATTGGAGGAAGGAAGCTAGTGTCATTGAGTGATTACCTGCCATGAGGCCTTGGGCCAGGCTCTTAATTCACCAGTAATTTTGTGAGGTAGGTATTATTTTCATTTTACAGATGAAATAAATTCAGATAGGTTAGCTAACTTGCTGAATATTACATTGTTTAGTGAGTCAGGGAGCTGGATTTAAATCTGGGTTTAACTGACTCTACAGCTCACATCTTTTCACTACTCTGTTGATATTTTTTTTCTTCCCCTCAAAATGTAAGCGTCCAAAATTCACCAGGTGTTTTATTGTGAGTACAATTCTAGGTAACACATGCAATTAAAATTCAGCTAACTCAGTCTGCTTGCTGACGTGAGTAGGGTAATACCTAGAATATAACGTACTTTAAAATGAGTAGAACAGGATAGTCTATATTTAAAAAAAGTTTTCCTCCCTCATGCAGACGTGCACTGCTGCCTTTGCCACCAAAGACAGACTGCGGACACACATGGTACGCCACGAAGGCAAGGTATCCTGTAACATCTGTGGGAAGCTCCTGAGCGCAGCATACATCACCAGCCACTTAAAGACACACGGGCAGAGCCAAAGTATCAACTGTAATACATGTAAACAAGGCATCAGTAAAAGTAGGTGACACTTCAAATTGTATTTCTTTTGCGTTTCAGATTGATGGAATCTAGATTTTTTTCTATAATATATTGAAGATATTTTCACATGTGTTCTCAGGACTATATTAATGTTCACCTTACTTGTTTCCTTCTGTTACTAAAGTATGCAAACACGCATCAATGGACGGTGTATATTAGTGTTGGAAATACGCTTTACGTACATGTATACAGGCAACAGTGATAAACTCTCCACTAATTTTGCTTTTAATCCTGTACTGTCTACTAATAACGTCCATGTTAGAAGAGCACAGTTTCCCTGCAGCTGTTTTTCAGTGTGTCCCTTCTTCTGTGGGGTTTGAATAAAAAGCTTTAGTGTGTTAGGATTGTGGCAGCAGAAGCCATACTAGGAAGCTGCATCTTATGCCAGGCAATTTTAACTGTTGTTATTTAATGTTAGGAAGATTCTCAGGCATGAGTGCCCCCTAACTCCGGATAGTATTAATAACATGTCCTTCATAACCTAAAGATAAAAGCAGTGTTACATAATTTTACTTCTCAAACCCAAATCTATAGAGAAAAGGGATAACGTACCCATTTGAATGTTTAAATGCTTTGCTTACCTTAAATTCAGAGTTGAAAAGATAGAATATTCCAGGGACTTGTGGATAAAATTCAATACTTGCATTTACCCAGGCTTTTTTCTAAGATCTCCCTAACCACCAGAAGAAAGTGTTTTCCTAATTCTGTATTCTATTATATATGTACTTCATGCAGCAGAAACATGAGATTCTCAGACTAGGTGGCCAAAAGTGAATGGGAAAGAATGGTTAATGTGTTTCAATCTCATTTGTTTTTGCTTCTTTGTAAAGTACATTGGATTTATTATCTAGCATGTCAAACTTTGTTAACTTTACAGAAATTTACTTTTAATGTACATCGTTGTGGTCAGGTAACTAAGTATGTTACATATTTTGATGAGCATTAATTATTCCATGCTAATATTACCCAAGTTCCATTCTAAAAGATGCTTGCTTTTTAATGTAGCAAAGAATTCTTTTATGTTGGTTTTCCCTAACTCTCTGGATTTTTAAAATTTATCTATTTTGACCAGTAGAGACACAGCAGCACAAAAGATGTACTGTAGTAAAAAACTATCCGGTCAAATGATAAAGATCATAGAGGCATGAGGAGTCAAAGTATCTAAGTTCGGATTTTGAAAAAATAGCCACACTTTTTCCAGGTAAATCTAGCGTTTCTGTCTTTGTCTTTGGAGCAGCGTGCATGAGTGAAGAGACCAGCAGCCAGAAGCAGCAGCAGCAGCAGCAGCAGCATGTGACGAGCTGGCCAGGGAAGCAGGTAGAGACGCTGAGACTGTGGGAAGAAGCTGTCAAAGCGAGAAAGAAAGGTAAGACGAGGCGTCCAGTGCTCACAGCCTGGCTAGTGTTTTTACCTAGTGTGCAAGTAACAAAGTAAAACAGCCACAGCTTAGAGAATTCAGCTTCGTGGAAACGCTTTTATGCTAGGAAATACCTGGTAAAGTTATTAGCAACAAAGCTTCCAAGCTTCCAAATAAGTTTTTTTTACTAGGAAATAAAAATTCTTAGTACTTCTTGTCAGGTTCTTTCTTCTGACTTAATTTTGTTACACATTTGTAGCCAAATTTGGTCCTTTGCTATGTATGCTCAGAGTTCCTTTTTATGTTCATTTTTATGTCAACCTCCGTGCATTAAAGGCTCCTTTTTGTGTTTCTACAATAGTCCCACTCTTAAAGGTAGATGAAATATCCTCATGTGTACATAAGTTCATTTTCTTACAACTGTGTTATTTTCTGCTCTTTAGTGTTCTTTCTGAATTGTATTATTTATTACATATTTCAGACTCTGTAATGCTGATGTCTTTTTTTTCTTGGTCTCACCCTTAATCTAATTCAGTCTGTCACTGGGGCTGGCATTAGCTTATCATGTATGTACTTCAGTTGTTAGTGACTTTACTGTAATTGTTACTAAAACTGGGAATGGTTTGCTTTTCTCTCATATATACCTTATAAAGAAGCGGTTGGAGTATCAGTTTTCAGCACCGTTTTTTAACTTAGTAGTTGTAGCTTTGGCTTCTGGACTACTGTGCAGCTATTTCAGTTAAATAATTTTGTCAGTGTATCATCAGCCACAGGACAGATTCCTAAATTCCATTTTTCCTTCCCCACCCTTGTCATGTCTTACTGTTTTATTTTAAATTCATAAGGAATCCCCTGCATGTAGGCTCTGCTGTAATTCCTTTGCTGTGTAGTTTCTTCCATCCTTTGCGTTCATGTAGTGCAGCTATTCCCTTCCTCAGATCCCTTCTAAACATCCTGTACTTGGAAAAAGATAAAAGGAATAGCTTTTCCATGTATCTACTGGCATTGGAGGAAAAGAATGCAGCAGCTCAGATAGGCTTTCCACTTTGCCTCAGGTGCTGCTTATTCCTGTCTTCCAGATGAATATTTCTCATTATTTTGATAAAATGTTTTGTGATAAGAGAAGGGGTGGAGAATGGCGGGTAGGGGAGAAAAATTTATATGTGTGTATGTGCCGTGATAATTGCCTAGTGGGTTGAAAGCATATTATGAAGGATGTTTTGCTCAGAGAAGAAGTAAAAGTGTTTAAGTTACAGAAAGGGATAGGGTTAGATTAAAAAGAAAACGAAGGGGAGGTGGGGAGATGGCACACCCACCAAGTAAGTGAAAGCTTACTTGGTGAAAACAGGAGGAGAATATTTATAGCATGCTACCATCACCTCAGAAGTGAGTTGGTTTTCTCCCTCATTCTTTTCTTCTGCATTCTTCTGTTTGGTATTGTATTTCAGTGTGCTTGCACAATAAGACTCAGTTGTTTAGCTCATCTTCTGATCTGCATGAAACAAAATGCTATTGTATTCCCATTTGTTGCATGAATCTCTTTGGAAACGACCACTGTTGTTAGAAACTTCTGTGTTCATGTTAGTAAATGTCACGTCTGGGGGGAGGAGAGACTCCTGACCTGAAAACCTGAACTTGAATCAGCACGTCCCTTTTAAATATTGGGCTTAAATAAGGTAATATAAGTTTCCAAACCTGGATGACAATCAGATCATCATCTCAGGAGCTTTTTAGATAGATAAATTTCCCAGATTCCATCTAAATCTCACAATTGAATTTCCTGGGAAGCAGTTTTTTTCAAAAAACCTCCCTAGATAAATGATTTTGATCATCAGCCAGGTTTGGGAATCCCTGATATAGAGTATGGAACAATGCCAAGGTTACATCATGCTGATCAAGGAAGGGCTGCTCATTGACTCAGGGGTCCACCTGAGGTGATTTGACCATGCGTGGCATGCGGGCAGACCTCCATCTTCAGTCTCAAATGCATTTCTCCGTTTTGACAGCCAAGTCACAGCCAGCACCCCCGTCTGTCTTCTTACTGCACTTTTCTGACACACCAGCAGGTGGTGCTGAATTTTGTTGAGGGGTGGTGTAAGGGGTGTCACCTCTGAGGGAAGTTTTCCTTAAGAAGTGCCCAGGCTTTGCTGATAACAAGGACCACGGTCCCCCAACTCACTTCAGGGTCTCCTAGCCTGGCTAGTCCCCCTTGGTATGGCGGGTGGTGTGTGGAATACGTACAGTTAAATGACACCAGGCATAAAGTAGGTGATTATGTTAGCCTCAGAAAGAGAAGAAGAAACGGGAGTGGGGAGGACAACATAAACCTACTGAGGGATACTTGTTCATTCTAAACAGCGTTAAGAAACAACCAGAAACAACAGGATTATTTAACTAAAATGATTTTCCTAAGACCAAAATAAACAGATGATATTAAAACAGCTTGTTTATCCATCCCTACTTAATGGATTTTTAAAACCTTAACAGAATGTGGCTTCACCTGTGAGAAGGCTTTAGCGTACATAGCATCGAGGACACACACCTCTCTCTGCTAGTTACAGTGTGCCTTGTGAGAAGATTTTTCTGATGATCTGTTATTGTGTAACCATCTGCCCAGCTCTGTGTAAACAAGCTCTTCTAGCCTGGCCTGTGGGTGCTTGGTTCTTCCCGGGAAAGTCTTTAGAATTCAGAGGAACTACATGGAAGTGGTAGTGAGAATACTTAGCCCTACTTGATATCTCTGCCCCCCAGAGTGCCTTGCAGAAATTACCTGATCTTCCAGCATCACTGTGAGGTAGGTAAGTAAATCTAAACTCCAAACCAAAAGCACCAAGACTAAGCCAGTTGCCTCAGTCTTGTGAAAGGCACAGCATCAGAAAAGAGGTCTGCTCTCATGCTGGGATTCCTGGCCCCCAGTCTTGTGCTCAGAAGGATCCTCCCTTCCTGTTGACCACAGGGTAGAAAACTATAATTTAATTTATTAAATGTTTGTCCTTTTTAATTAAAAGAAGTTGATTCAGAAACTGAACTGTGTTCACTGTTTTGAGAATCTAAAGGCCATTTTGTCTTCTTATTTTAGAAGCTGCTAACCTGTGCCAAACCTCCACGGCTGCTACGACACCTGTGACTCTCACTACTCCATTCAATATAACGTCCTCTGTGTCGTCTGGGACTATGTCAAACCCAGTCACAGTGGCAGCTGCAATGAGCATGAGAAGTCCAGTAAATGTTTCAAGTGCAGTTAACATAACCAGCCCAATGAACATAGGGCACCCTGTGACTATAACTAGTCCATTATCCATGACCTCTCCTTTAACACTCACTACCCCAGTCAACCTCCCCACCCCCGTCACTGCCCCAGTGAATATAGCACACCCTGTCACCATCACGTCTCCAATGAACCTGCCCACACCTATGACTTTAGCTGCCCCTCTCAATATAGCAATGAGGCCTGTAGAGAGCATGCCTTTCTTACCCCAAGCTTTGCCTACATCACCACCTTGGTAAACAGTATTATAAAATCAAAATATGGGTTAAAGTAAATACTTACCAGCAACTTTTAGTTTATTAAAGCAAAAAGTAAACCATGAAATTGGGAGATTTATTACATTAGTTAATAATAGTGTAGTAGCATTATTCTCCAATTTGGCTGGGATTGTTCAAAGTAGGGTGTGTATGTCACTTATCACTGGACCACTTTAGTTTAATCAGAAATTCCTTTTAGCTGACAGCATTGCTTAAACAGGATAGTAGTTGGCAAGATGAAATGCCGGAATTAAAACCAATCATAATAAAACAAAACCCATTTCAAAATTAAAAAGCAGCATTACTGTTTCTGATCCCAAGAAATCATTTTATTCTGAACACTAGCAGAACTCTTCTCCCCATAAATACAAGGTGGCTGGCTGATCTTAACCTGTTCTAAATCCACGGATTGAGAGCTAGTGTAAAATTGTCTGTGTTTATTGTTTTTATGAGTAAATACATGCATTGTCATAATAAAATGCATTTCAGAGAATATGCATTTTACCTTTGGGAATATGTTAATTTCAGGCAGCATTCCCTATGGGAAAGGTGATACCAGCTCTGATATGCAAAGCATATGATAATTTATCATTCTATCTTCAACATATAATAGGGATTGTGACCTGATATTTGGAGATGTAAATATTGCTCAGCATACTAATCCTGATGGAATATAGCATTGTAGTTGACTTTTTAAAAAAATTTAAAAAAAACAAACAAACAAAATATACACATTGTGTTTTGGTAAGAAAAGGCCGCAGCTGACAGAGGAGAAGTCAAGTGTGCGGACAGGCAGACTCCTAACAAACAGAGGCCAATGGGACTCCTATCCAGGGGTCAAGGAGTACTTTGGAACAGTTAAAATATATTGCTTTAATTGGAAGACGCTGGAGGCACTGGGATGTGATATGCCCCTCTCTCTCCCAATCAGAGTCTGTTGATATTTCAACAGGGAAAGGTGTGTTAGTTGCTCACTAGAGTTTATGTCTTATATTAAATTGTATACAGTTTTTATTCTAACCACTAACTAGGTAGTATGCCCCTTCAGAACAAGCAGAGTGTATCTTTTTTTTAATTTCTCCTTCTGTTTCTTAATCAAGTATTGTGCAGATTTGTTCAACTTTGTAAATATGGACATCACTTTTTTTTCTTTGAGAAAACACTTGTATCAGCTTTGTCGGGTTTTCAGGGAGACAGCTGTCTGCACTCCCTGCAGAAATCCAGCAATGATTGTGCACGTTAAGACATGTGCTTTTTATTTCTTAGCAGGATGTTTTATCTCTGTACATAAAGTAGAAACCAAAAGCTAGGGAGACAGATACTCTTTACACCATCATGCCACACATTAATGTTTTTAAAGCATTGTGTTTTGAAAAAAAGTTACTAAAACCAAGACGCTGTGATTTTTTTTTTTAAGTTGCAATATGTTTTTGGGTTTTTTTCCTTTTTTTAATCTTGCAGTTAAGAGAAATGGACATTAGTTGTGTTAATCTTGCAGAATGTTTGCAGGACTGACTATCAAACTGGATGACTTCCATTTATACCCCACTGTGTCAGTTCAAGCATCAAAATACCTTGCATCAGAGGCAGACTTCCTACATCAGGGACAGGTATCTGTGTGTCATTATACAAAACAGTTCGAGGGGGTTGAACTACGTAGTAAAAAAATGAAATAAATAGTACTTAGTGTAAAATAATTTTATAAATGATCTTTTGTACTTTAGGACATTAAATTGTACAACTTTTGTATATATAAAAGCTTAGGAACTTTCTGTTTAGCAGGAAGGCAACACATTCCTACACTTTTAATGTATATGTTTGTTATAATGTCCATGTAAACATGCCCTATGTTTGTGCCTTTTAATTAGTTTGTCTCAATAAACAAAATGTAGAGAAAAATATGTAGCTATGACTTTGTTACAACTGTTCCTATCCACAGTACCAAAATGGTTTGTTTTTAATATGTAGAGCATTATGTGTGGACTACTGGAAGGACTCGTGTAGGGAAGGCCCAGGCGTGGCCCTGCTGAGGCCTGGATTGGGCAGGTCGTGGCCACATTTGGAGGAAGCCAAAGTTTCCTGGCATGCAGCCCCAGGACCGGGTTCTGGCTCTGCCTGCTGGGACCTGCCGTCTCTCTCTGGCTGGGCTGGCAATCACAATCCTCTATGATTGAGACGGCCCCAGCTTCCTCCACAATGGCCCAAGGAGCAGTCCTCAGTGGGGGCAGGTGTGGACCCTACCCCCAGGCTAGAGTGTGGTCGTCAGAACCCTGAAAGTATTAGTTCTTTAAAAAAAAAAAAAGATATATACTAGGAATGATTGCTTTATCAATTCATTGTATAATAAACAGGAGTGAGACTTCATTGTATGACTTCAGTTAAAATGATATTTTGTATGCATTCTTTATTCACCTTAAGCTTGTCTGCAATAATAAACCCATGTCGTGTCTTCTTCTGGGAGGGAGAGAGTTGGCAGGCTGGGGGTGGCAGTGGTCCACTGAAAGCAGGGGCCGAGTAGGTTGTGTGGTGAAATTCTCCTGTCTTGGCACTGGAATTGAGTTTTGATGCTGATGAACTGATTCAACCAAGTGTTGAAGGCACGACGGCCACCGCTCACGAAAAAAGCAGAGAGTTTGTTTTTCTCTTCTGGTTGTAACCTGGTTGAGAGCTTCCCCTTTATCAGATTGGCAGCTAAACAGTTGTATTAGATCATCCTCAAATCTGACATCCAGCCTGTTACGCTCTAGGGCTCGCTGCTTGGCCTACATTTGCCTTTTATTGTGTATCCATTTCCCTCCTAAGGTGTGCTCCTAAACGAAGGTTTCTATGTAAGCAGATGGATGATTTTTCCTGTCAATACCAGCACTGTATTACTAACATGCAAAAACTGCAGATTTATTTTGACAAATTAAAGTTAACCGGTCACAAATGTTATGATGGATTGCTTAATACCTCAGAAGCTTCACCATTTCGCCATGATGATAGAGACATTTTTGAAGCACTGCTTCTCCAGGTGTACACATCTTGATATTGGGCTGGAGAGAGAGGGAAGGACTAACGTCAGGCCGGTTTGACCACTGAGAAGGGAGAGTGGAAATGCACCAGACTGGCTGCAGTAAGAGAAGTAACCTCCGCCAGTCAGCTTGAGTAAAGCCCAGAGCAGGTGGGTTTCAAACATTGCATGCTCTAAATCCAGTTTCTTTACTTGAAAAGGGTTTTAGGCCGGGTTGCCTACCCATTTATGTTCAACTAGATTCATCAGATGTCTACTGAGTACCAACAATGTGCCAGGCACTGTTAGGCACTGAAGGGCATACAAAGGTGATTAAGACATGGTTGCTGCCTCCAAGGAGGCTAAGAGAGAGATGACAAGTACCCGAGTGACAGTACCACCAGACAGCACATCAAGATGGATCTGACACCAGTTTTAAAAAAGTTTTGGATACCTACATCTGTTTCATATATAATTGAGGCTTTCTAAACTTCCTCTGATAATTGCTTTCGTCTCTTTATTGACTCAGTGAAAACAGCTGGAGGAAGAGTTCCTTATGTTGCTTTTGTCTGGAATGGGAAGTGTTATTTCACCGAGTTGCTAGTTAACAGTCCTGGCTGTCCAGGTGTTTCCACTCTTCTCAAGGGGCCCTGCTGTTTGGTCCTCTCTGGAGAGACCTGGGTTCGGGATGTAGAGGGGATGGTGGAGGTTTTCCCTGTAGTATCCTCAAGTATCGTTGCATGGAATGGTAATCACTTTCCCCTCCCAGGCTTAATCTGGCCTTCAAGTCCTGCACTCTTTCCTCTCTAAAGAGTCTTGTAGCCTGAAAGAATGCCATCTGTCCCCATTTGGGCCTATAAATCTCCCCCACAACTGATCTGACCCTGGCAGATTACTGGATAATCTCTCCCTGTCTTGTAAAAGTAGGGGCCAGGCAGATCAGTGCATTATGGTTCACGGCTGAATACTGACTGAGTTTGTGCATTGATCTAGACTCCAGCTTCTCTTGGCTGCTCACTTTTGGGCAATCAAAGGCCCATGTAGTTCCCAAGAAAGGAATGGAGGGAGGGTCAAGGGCTCTGCTTTGGATCTTTGTGTGATCTAGCCCTCCCCTTGGACCAGCCCATCAGGGGTTGACTAGTTAGCTCTCTTCTTCCCAAGACAGGCACTTGACCCAGATCTTGGCCTTGGACCATGAGGGTCAAGTATTCTTTCCTTTACAAAAACTGCCCTGTCATGGTAAGGGAATGGAGTTTCACACTTCAGATTCTGTATCACCACTGACTTGCATCATAGTTTCAGAAATTTTCTTCATCCCTGATGATCTTTAAGTTGACATCCCACCTCCTTCCCAACTGTTAAATATCTCTTTGAAGAGTACATAGAAGAAGAAGAACTTAAAGTCACTCTTCTTATTGGAGTAAATCCTTTCTGATGTATATAACTACCAACCATGCAAGAAGAATTCTCTTGGATGTTTTGGTAAATTTATATTGTTTATGGAGTTTTCTCAACGTGAGGTCCACCTGCATTTGGCTGTGTCAGCCCTTTCACCTGAATGTCATTTTTTCCTAAATACACCTATAAAGAGCCTGGGCAAGAACTAATAGGCTAACAATGGACATTTGAGGACAACTTCTCATTCTGCCAGTGAGCGATTCCTTTGGCACAGCAGCTAGAGAGGACAAGGAGACCAAGGGAAATGGAAGGGACATGCCCTTCTAGTGACTGGTCCAGCAGCTCTGTCTGGCAGTCAGTGCCCAGGTCCAAGGCTGGGAGGAGTAATGTGCCAATTCCAGAGGCTGCTCATGGAGAGGGGAGCCAGCCTCAGAGACTGGGACAGGAAGCTAAGTCTTTGTCAACCTCAGGGGCAATTGGGGGCCACCAAAGCCATGGTTCTTACAGAGTCAGCCTAAATCCACTCAGATCAGGCTTGAAGGAGCCTGGATCCCCAAGGCCCTTGGTCGTGAGCCAAGAAATTCCTAGCTTTGTTAATGGTGGGAAAGGAGCCAGAGAGAAATTAGCTTTGCTTATGAGGTGAGGGAGAGAAGGGAAAGGGGGAATTTGGAGGTTAGAAAGAGGCCCAGGGAAGGGGGAGAGAGAGAGACTTTGGAGAAATTGTCCTTGTGCTTCCTGTGGTGTCATCTCCACCCTGTCCCCCTCCCCTTTCCATGCATCTGCCCCGCGCTGGACATGATTACTCAGAGGACCCTGAGACAGGCTGCTAGTCTAAGCCAGCTGTGATGATTTCAGCTCCAGTCAATGGGCAGAAAAGAAGACATGCTCTTCTTAGCCAGAAAAAGAACAAAACCAGTAGCTGAAGAAACAGGCAAGATTCAGGTGATTAGTAGGGAATCCCCACCTGTGGTGGGGACCCAGGAGCCACTTTCAGCTGAGGAGGTAGGGGTTCCCCCTTCCTGAAATCCTAGAGCTTCATCCCAAGAGAGTAGGCCTAGACTCCAGGGTGGCCTGTCCCACACAACTGAAGTTCTGCCACTTTGCCAACACCAGAAAACTGTGACTGTCAAGGATGTCTGAGGGAGAAGACTGGGGAGAGGGTGGAGTTGTGGAAAGAGGAAGGAGATAGAACCTTTGTATATTCTGTCCCTTAGGCCTAGAATGTCCTCCCCCAAGCAACCCTCCAACACATTTTCTCTGTTGTGAACCACTAGATATCCTTCAAAGTCTAATTAAAATGTTGTTTCCCCCCGAAGCCTTCCCTGTAACTTTTAGGCAGTTGGTTCATTCCTCCTTGGTATACAGGCAGAATTGGGAGATACCCAAATAAAGTGGAGGTAGTCCAGGGCCCCGCAGAAGGGAGGCTAGTTCCTAAGTCGGACTGTATATTCCAAATGTTTTGCCACATCCCCTAAATCTCTGGTTCCAAATTAGTGGGACCACTGCAACCTGCTGCTGACTTGCCCTTGTATCAATGAGTCCCAATGTTCAGGAAGCCCGAAACACAAGGCACCAAGTACCAAGGCCAGAAACAGCAGCAACAGGTAAGTGAGGCCCCCAGAAGATCCAGAGCAGGGCAAGACCTGGCATAAGGGACAGCTGGGAGGTGCTGTAATACAGGGTTGCAATTAAGAGCAGGGGCTTGGAATCTGACAGGCTGGGGTGTAAATCCAGGCTATGCCAGTTGGAACTGTGTGTCCTCGGGCAAGATACGTAACCTCTCTGGCCTCAGTTTCCTCAGCTGTAAAGCAAGGATGATAATAGTTCCAACCTAGTAAAGTTTTTGAAGATCTAATTCATGTAAAGTGCTTAGTACAGAGCCTGATATAGAGGAAGGAGCCTCAGATTCAATATACCCACCCCCCTCCACCTGGTCCTCCTATACCCTATGTAGTAACAGCAACATCAATTCCCTCAGAGGCACCAACTGCGTTCTCCAAAAGAGCAAAGGAGCTGATTGCCTTCCTTCGTAGCTTCCCCATCTCAGACGCTGAGATTCTGAGGATCGGCATCTGGCATGGGAGCCAGAACCTCATCTCGGGAAGGAGAAATTCAGATGGGAGACACATCTGACCAGCAGCTAATTGAAGGCTGCCCAATATGTGGCAGGGAGGGCTCAAGTTACACCGAGGTAATAGTCACCAGGTTGGGAGACATGGAAAATGTCAGGATATGTGCCTATCAGAGAAGTCGTTCCATCTCACGGCATTCCCCAACATGCACTATATCCAGAGAAGTCGCCTGTACAGTTTCCCTCTGCAATCTCACCATCCTGACAGAGTTAGTTCTTATAGCTTGCTGCTAGCCTGGCACGGGCCTGACCTCCTTCCTTCCCAAGAGGAAAGGGAGCGCCACCACCTACCCAGGCAGGATGTCGGCGAGAAGCCTGACATACTTCTCAGACCTGCTCGCTCCGAAATCAGCCCTCATCAGCTCCACCTGTTTTCCCGAAGGCGTCCTGGACTCGGCGCTCTGAGAGAGGAGCCCCGCAGAGTGCGCGACAAATGTGGGTTTTGTCAGGGCTGGGTCAGTCAACCTACTACAGTGCCCAAACTGCCAGGCCTAACATCCGATGCCCTCCACCGTTTGGCCAAATCTACTTCGCCTGCCTCGTCTCCGCGGTCCGCGCCCCCGACCCCGCCCAGGGTAGACTAGGGTTAGAGCGGAGGCAAACAAACAACTCTGGGCGTGTCAGCCCCGCCCCGACTAGAGCATTGCGGAGCCGAGATTGGTTGATGTCTCCTGCGTTCTGATTGGTCGGGTGCGGGTGCTCATTCACAGGGAGCATTGCTCCACTCCCGCTGAAGTTTACTCCAATGCTGCTTCACTTTCTACACTCTGCACAGTAGTCGTGCACATTCTATGTAAATAGATAAAATTAAGTTCTATGATGTGCCTCCCAATATAGTGTTGGCCCCCTGAAGGATGGCCGAATCTGTCAGTTTATTGTATTCCATTTCCAAATCACACACGTGCCGGTGAATGGACAGAAGCTGCAGGAGAGCTGTGTTTTGCCTCTCGGGGTGAGGCTACGGCTTATCGTGGGATGCGGCTTATCCCGGGATGCCGTTTGCTGGGTTAGCTTTACAGAAGAGCCATTTTCCCAGCACCGATCCTTTCTATCATCTACACTTATATTTCACATTTCCTTGCCTTCTGTCATGCTGTTCCATATGGTAGGAATGCTTTTCCTTCTCATTCACTTTTTTTTTTTAATGTGGTTAAATATTCCTGCTCACTAGCTCCTCTGGAGAAAAAGCTGATTGCAGGGCTTGGGCAGGGAAAACAGGGAAAGTGAACCTGGAAGAGTTATGAAAACTTTTTATTTGGAAATAATTTCAAACTTACAAAAAGTTGCAAAAATGAAAATAATGCAAGAGACATCCATATACTCTACCCACATTCACCTATTGCTAACATTTTATCCCTTGCTTAATCACATATGGGCTCTCTCTTTCTATATAATTTTTTTTTTCTGAACCATTCCATGGTTTTTTTATACATCATGGACCTTACCCCTAAGTACTTCTGTGTATATTTCCTAAAAATAAAGATAAGCTCTTACACCACAGTCGAGTTATTAACTTTCTACATTTACACTTATATAATACTTTTATTTAATTTACCATCCATATTCCAATTATGATCTGATTATGTCCTTGAGAGCATCTTCACGCCCAGGACAAGGCCTAGTCTAGGGTCAGGTGTTGCGGTTAGTTGCTGTATTTCTTTAGTCTCCCTAAATCTGGACCATTTATATAGCTGGCTGTTTTTAAAAAATTACAGACCCCTGCTTTTTTTTTTTTAATATAACATTCTTCATTTTGTGTTTGTCTGATGTTCTCCGTGATTAAATTGAGATTATGCATTCTCAGCTGGAATACTGCTGAGGCAATGTGTCCTCAGGATGTCATATCTAGAGGCACATGACGGCCCTCTGTGCCTCATAGGTGATGTTACTTTAGATCACTCAGTCAAGACATTGCCTAGTTTCTCCATCATATAATTACTGTTTTCCCCCTTGCAACTAATAAGAAGTCTGTGGGGAAACACTTTAAGACCATTCAAATATCCTGCTCCTCATCAAAATTTCCCTCTAGATTTAGCATCTATTGAAGGTCTGATCCAGTCTTTATGGTGATGGTGGAAACATCTCTGCACAAGAAAGTCAGGATGGGAATGTATCAAAGAAGATGGGAATGTATCAAAAGAACACAGGAGCCAGCAAATGGCCAAATCCGGAACAATCTAAGCATAAAAATAAATAATGATAATAATAAATTATAAGCTCTTGGGAATTCCCTGGTGGTCCAGTGGCTAGGACTTGGCGCTTTCACTGCCATGGCCCGGGTTCAACCCCTGGTCCGGGAACTAAGATCCTGCAAGCTGTGCAGTGCAGCCAACAACAACAACAACAAAATTATAAGCTCTTGAAGGAAAGGAAGAATCCATGAAGACATAAGTAAATGAATTAGTGTATCCTGCTGCTCCTTTAATTCTCAGTTCCGCTTTCTGGGGAAGCAGCCCTGCAGTGGCAGCTGTGCCCCTTAATGCTGTCACACCAGCTGTGCTGCTCCTTTGACCAGCCACCACCAGGTGACAGTTCCCTGACTAGGGAATGGAGCTGAACTGAGCCCTGGGCTCTACCTCCCCCTACCCCAAAGGGAGCAGGCCTTGCAGCCTCAAGTGTGGGACCTGGGCTGAAGGTCTGGACCCCAGGAACCCAGTCCTGTTAGGGTTGTCTTGCCCCGAGGGGCTCAGTCCTGCTCCTTGGGGAGAGGTTTCTATCTTCCTTTTTAAAGAGACACCTGGGGGCTTCCCTGGGGGCTTCCCTGGTGGCGCAGTGGTTGAGAACCTGCCTGCCAATGCAGGGGACACGGGTTCGAGCCCTGGTCTGGGAAGATCCCACATGCCGCGGAACAGCTGGGCCCGTGAGCCGCAATTACTGAGTTTGCGCGTCTGGAGCCTGTGCTCCGCAGCAAGAGAGGCCGCGATAGTGAGAGGCCCACGCACCGCGATGAAGAGTGGCCCCCGCTTGCCACAACTAGAGAAAGCCCTTGCACAGAAACGAAGACCCAACACAGCCATAAATAAATAACTAAATAATAAAAATAAAGGAATTCCTTAAAAAAAAAAAAAAGAGACACCTGGTGAGTGAAATCTCCCTCAAAGATGTCACTCAGCCCTTTAGGGTCCTCCACCCACCACCCTGGAACTAGCTGTGGTATAACCCCAGGGAGGCTCTTCCACTGAAGAATAAGACATTTTTGCCATTTCTCCTATTGCCCAGAACCTGGCTCAGGGGCTGAGGAAGTAGTGCCAGCTCCCTCTCCTTCCTTTCCTGGCCATTTACTGGTGCAACAGAGGTTCCCTCGCCCGAAGCACGAAGGAGCCCTCCCCAGAACTGCAAGGTCCAAAGGCTCCTTCTCCACCTGTGATCCTGCTTCCCAAGTCCCCCAGGAATATGCATCCTGCCCCACCCCCAACCTCCTCCATGGATCTTCATCACTGGAGAGAATCAGATCTGAACATCTGGATGAAACTAATCGCAGGCAGACCTCCTTGGAATTAAAAGAATGACAATAAGTAAAACAGGCATCATTCATTAAGTGTATTAGAGTGACGAGGAACAGACTTTGCAGCCAGACCACCTGAGTTCCTCTCCTGCCTCTGCGAAGAAACTTGGGCAAGTTACTTAATCTCTCTGTGCCTCAGTTTCCTAGTCTGTAAACAGGGCCTAATGGTAGTACCTAGCACAGGGCCGTTGAGGAGTAAATGAGTTAACCATGTAAATGTTAACTGGTATTATGGGTTTAATTTATAATTATTATAATTGTTATCTCCAGGGGTATAGTGAAGTGCATGGGCTCTGGAGTCACAGGCTGGGTCTGTGTCTTGGTTCTATCACTTATTGCTGGACCTTGGGAACACTTTTGACCTCCCTGGGACTCAGTTTCCACATCTGTAAAATAGAAATGGTAATAACGCCTGCCCCTTGGTGTTTTTCTGAAGGCTAAATGAGCTAAAATGTGCAAAAATACTTAAAACAGGGCTAGACATTGTAAACGTTCAAGAAAATTTATCATTTATTATTATTATTTTTAACCTAGTGGGGAGAAAGGTGATATTCTTATCATCATTTTAGAGATGAGGGACTCAGAGAGGTTAAGTAATTCACCCAAGGTCACTCAGCTTGTAAATGGATACAGCTGAGATTTATTTGTACCCTGGTCTGACTGGCACGAAGGTCTGGGCGCTTAGCCACTATGCTGTACTTAGGGGGTTTAGAGGGAGTTTAGGAGGAAGAAGGAATCTGCTGCTTCAAGCTGGGATTGCACATTTAACCTCTGTGAATGTTTAACTCCAGGCTGGCTTTCCCCAGGAGCTGGTCTGGTGCAGGACCAGGGGACCTCACTGCCTCAAACTCTTGGCATTGTCAAGAAAATAAAAATAAATGTTAATATTCTATTTTTAAATTCAAGCTTGTGCCTGCTCCACAGATTCTTTAGTGTGGTGTTCCGGACCATCCACTGTCACGCCCTCCTCACCTTTCCAGCTTCATTTTGCTATGTTACCCACCACCCACCCTGCACTCTGGCCACAGTGGATATTTACCCACATCCAAATATGCCTCAACATTCCCTCCTCCGTGCCTTTGCTTATGCTGTGCTCCCAGATGGGAATGCCTTTATCCCCAGTTAAAATCTTTTTCCTCTCCTGCCTCTTTTGCACAGCGCAAAAGCCAACTCTTCAAAGGTGCTCTCTCTGACCGGTCGTCCATGAGAATTAACCTTTTCCTTCCTGGGCAGCCCCAGAGCCCTCTGCTTACACCTTGATTTTAGTAAGTGTCACACTCTGCCTTTTATTATTTTGCTAGCTGCTCTGTATCCACCTTGCCCTTAGATCTGGAGGCGGGGTGAAGAGGGGCTACATATTGTTCATATTTGGGGTCTCAGTATGAGTACACGGGAAGTCAACAAAAATGGTCATACAACTGGATTGAAATAATCTAAGTTAGACAAAGTTATGGAGGAAAGTTACTTATATTTAACTTTCCTCTTTGCAGTCATATATAATGATTTTTTGGGGGGGGCCACACTGCTCAGCACGTGGGATCTGAGTTCCCCCACCAGGGTTCTGCCAGGGATTGAACCCATGCCCGCTGCAGTTGGAAGCGTGGAGTCTTAACCACTGGACTGCCAGGGAAGTCCCCATACATAATGATCTTGAAAGCTATATATATATATATATATATATATATATATATGTGTGTGTGTGTGTGTGTGTGTGTGTGTGTGTGTGTGTGTATATATGATTATAAAGGAATGTATGTATGTTCAGTGTGTAGGAAGTTTGGAAAATCTGGGAAAATATGAAAAACACTAACAGTAAAAGTTATCTATAAAACCCTCATCCAACAGTTGTTAACATGTTGGCATGTTTTTTTCTATGTTTATAACTAACTAAATAAAAATTACTAAATTGCCTCACATTGCATATACTGTTTTGTAGCCTTCCTTTCCCATAACATATTTTGAATATTTTAATAGACATTTAATATTCTTTAAAAACAACTTTAATGGTTGCACAGAGTTCCATTTATCTACACCTAATCTCCACCCCACCACCTTGTACAGGACAAGCTGACAGCCTCTGAACAGAAAGGCAGGACCCCTGGAGCCTTACAAACAGTTACCAATGAAGGGAAGACACATGGTTTTTGTAAGGGCAAACCAGGCATGTCTCACCACCTGTCAGAAGTCAGTTCTTTGGCAAATATTTACTCACTCATGGGGCCAGCCAGGCCTCGGGCTGGGAGGTGCGGGCACTGAGACAGAAGACACCCCGTACCTCCCAGGAGCTCGTTCAGAGACCAACTACAATACCATGCGCTTTATAGAGGCTGGCAGGATGGACAAAGGGATGGCATGGGAACAGTTTGTTACGCAAGGGCAAGAGGGTTCAAAGGAAGTGCCGCAGGCGTGACATTGGCAGGGGCACTCTGGGAAAGGGTAAGGGTCCCAGGGAATCCTCCTCTCAGGTGGGAGTCAGACTGGCAATCCCACAGGCATCCATTTACTGTCCTAGAAGGGGGTCACTTACTCATTTTGGGGGGCCACTGTTTCCACGCTTCACCCATGTGTTCTTTCAAAACCCCAAAGTGAAATTACCAGTTCTTTAAAAGTTTCCTCTGAGTTTCTTAGTCAAATCAGTGAAGATGGAGCAAGGGATAGGATGACGCAGATTATCTGGATGTTTACCCCACTTCCTTTCCCACTTTGGGCCTTGTTAAGCTGCCTTTGGTGGTTCGAGGAGGGGAGGGGGTCCCCTGATGGCTGGGACCACATGGTTGCTTCCA
Source organism: Balaenoptera musculus (assembly GCF_009873245.2). Taxonomy (NCBI): domain Eukaryota; kingdom Metazoa; phylum Chordata; class Mammalia; order Artiodactyla; family Balaenopteridae; genus Balaenoptera; species Balaenoptera musculus. Next base: position 33,720,481 of record NC_045804.1, on the reverse strand, counting down.
AAACCTCAGCCACACGCTCCTGTCACCATTCAGGCCTGCCATTTGTCCTCGCTGGGGAACTCCCCAAGGGAAATGTCCTGTTGGGGGAAGGGCCTCCCTAAGGCATTTAAATTTCATTCTCCCAGCCCTGGGGAGTCACCCACATCTTTTCAACAAGGCAGAGACATCACCAGTCTATGCTTTAGAAAATAACTGCAAGCATTGAGGAGGACCGATTGAAAGGCAGGGGACCTGGTGGCCTGAGCACTGGGAATGCAGAGGGGAAAGAGTCCAGAGAAATTCAGTAGTAAGCCCAAGTTTACTTAGGGGTGTGAACGTGGGAGAGGAGAAAGGCAGTGTGTGAAGTTGGTGGCTTGAGTGAATGGGATGTGCCCTCTCCCAGGACAGAGAATCCTGGCACAGGAGATGCAGAGATGAAGGGCTGCAGACCAGCCATGCTGAAGGCGAGGCAGTTGTGGTGCAGCTTGTCCAATCAGGAGTTCAGGAGAGGGGGCGGGTGCAGGAATGGACCATCAACACACTACTACACCAGCACCAGCACTTATTGCACATTTAAGGCGCTAGGCACTGTTCCGGGCACTTCACGTGTGGATTTGTTTAATTCTCAGCACAATCTTTTGAGGTAGGCACTGTTGTGAGCCCCAAATACAAATCAGGAAACAGGCACAGAGGGAGTTAAGTAACCTGCCCAGAGTCACGCAGCAGCAGGTGGCACGGTCAGGGCTTGGTACCCACTCTGCTCTCTTCCCTCCGTGAGAGCATCCTGGCAATTGCAGGATTTATGGAAAAGTGAAGAGGACTGTGCCCTGGCAAAGCCCCTGAGGCAGGCAGAGCTGAAGTAATGAAGGAGTTGGTGGGAATTCCCTGGCGGTCCAGTGGTTAGGGCTCGGCGCTCTCACTGCCGAGGGCCCAGGTTCAATCCCTGGTCGGGGAACTAAAATCCCACAAGCCATGTGGTGTGGCCAAAAGGAGAAAAAAATGAAGGCGTTTGTAGGAAAATCAAGAGGATAGGAGGCCTCGGGGGTGAGAGTCCCCTCAGGGAGGAGTTAACGGCATCCCAGGTGACAGGCGGGCCCAAGGGTGAGGTGGGGAGGAGGCCGGTGGGTTGAAATGACTGGGAGCCACTGGTGCCTCCTATGGAAAGGTGTCTCTGTTATGATGGGGAAGAAAGCTGGATTTCGAGGATTGAATGGGGACTGAGGAAGCAGAGAGATTATGTAAGGTTGGTTTCTTCTTAGAGGAAGCCTCCTGATGAGTGGGCAAGAGAGAAATAGGGCAATGGTCTGAGGGTAGGGCAGGGTTGGGGTAAGGGTGTCTTACCAGGGCACATTCTGTAGTGTTTGTGGGTATGAAGTGGGGCGGGCTGCGGGGCGGGGGGAGGAAAGAAAGAACTGGTAGAGTTTCCTGAGGCAGGCAGGAGCGTTGGGCTTGAAAGCAAAGGGACATCTCAAGCTCTGAGATGAGCAGAGACAAGAGGGGCCCGAACCAGGGTAGAGCCAGGGAAACAAAGGATGGGGAGAGTGAGGAGGAAGGAACAGGACTCCATAACCAATAGATTGCAGGGGAAGGGACACTTCGGACTGAGGTTTCCAGCTATGAAGCCGGGGTTGGGGTGGGGGAGGCTTGGGAAGGAAATGCTCTGGACCTCTTGCCTCCTTGCATCTGGGGTATCCAAGGGACCTGCAGGTGGAAAGCCTCTGTAGGCAGCTGGGTGTGAGGGGCTGGAGCCCAGGAGGGTGGGCTGGCCTGGGGTCCTGGGGAGCATTCAGCTCAGATGCAGTGGTGGGAGCAAGCGAGGTTACCCAGTGGGGTGTGAGAGGCAGGGAAGGAGTCTGAGGAAAAGCTTCCAGGAAGACAGCCCGGAGAGGAAGAGTATATTACCAACGCCTAAGAAGTGTTCTTCAAGGAAGAGCGTCCATTACGGTGATCGGTTTCATTTGAGGACTATATGAGTGATACATGAAAAGATTTTGTGAGCACTGGCCTCCCAGTGTAAACAGCGAAATCTCCAAGTTTGCAGGTGCATTTTCCCAGCTCCAAAATGCCAAGGTGACAGGGAGAGGAACTGCAGAGGGATCTTGCAAGTAAGCAGAAAAGTGACAGATGAACTGCACTGTGGGCAAGTGTAACATAATCTAGTGAGGAGGATAAATCCTGAGCTCTCGGTTACCACTTTGGGAAAGGAGACAGGAGTCAGCACGGAGGCATGGGTCAGTCCCTCCAGATTAAGGGTCTTTAACCTGGGGTCTAGGGACCACCTCCTGGAGTTTCAAGGGCCCCCAAAACTGAATGTACCACCAAGTGAAGGGGCCTGGGGACGGGTGGGTGGGAGAGAGGAGATCCCCGGGAGGGGGCTGGGAAACTGTCCCTGGAGCTCAACTCCGCACGCTAGTTACTGCTGGGCCTTCCCAGAGGCTGTGGTTCTGAGGTTTCTCCCTCTCCCAGGTTCCCAACCTGCTGAAGAAGCTTACCCTCGACATGCAAATGATGGAAACACATGGGTGTCTGGGGCACTCTGGCTCGTGGTTTTTACCTTCAGATGTCTCTGTGGCTGAGCACGTTGATTTGTCTCAGCCGGCTAGGGGACTGCAAGCCCTCAGGGGAGGAGGGGAGAGGGAGCTGTTCCCTAAGATCTGTACCCAGATGGGCAAGTGGGTCTCTAAGGCACGCTTATCCAGGAGGAGGGTGCAGGCCTTGGCAAGCTGTCTGGGGGCAGTGCTGGAACTGCATTCTGGCCTTCGTCAGCCTCAGATCCCTTCCTTAGGTAGCTCCTCTTCAAAACTGGATGCTTGGCAGGTCGCCCACCACCTGACCCAGCCCCCAGTTGGAGTCTGAAACTAAACCATGTGGAAAAGAAGAGCCAAAGTTGATTTCCCATTTATTAAACAAGCTCTTCTGTGGGAGATCTCAGGGCTCAGACGCCCCTGAAGTGACCTGGTATGTTTGAGAGGAGATGGGGAGATGGCAGGTGGTATCTGATGGTGTGAATGGGTACTACTTTGATTTCTTGACCTCCTCCCCACCATCTCCTTTGACCTCAGCCTTTTATTTTGTTTACTTTCCTGAGCCCTTACTCCCGGGGGGCCTCCCTCCCCTCCACTACAGCTGTCCCAGGTCCCAGATGCGCGTCCACATTCTGCACCCTCTCGGGCAGTCCGGCTCTTAGGTCTCCCCCGCCCCCAGCCGAGGTCTCTGGTCTCCCTCCTGGCGTCGCTCCCCGAGCAGGGTGGGGCAGGACGCCCCGCACCCACTCTGCCCGGGACCGAGACTCCCCGCTCACGCCTTCCGGCCCGCCAGCCGGGAGTCCTCGCGGCTGCTGCGGGGGTCCGGCGGGGATCCGCCTCGTCTTGGCCTGGCAGCCCCCGGCCCCCGCGACTGCGTTACTGGCGGACCCCGATACCGCTTCCCTCCTGTCTCCGAGGGGTCTGCATCGGAGAGGGTCTGGGGGCCGCCGCCCGGCCCGCGCTCGGCCCGCAGTCCCGCTCCTCCCCGCGCAGCCCCACTTGCGGCCCCGCGGCGGCCGCGCAGGGACAGCTGCATTTCGCGCCGCCCGCCGCTAGGAAGCCGGCCGCGCCTCGCTTTCCCCGCCTCCCGCGCCCCAGCCGCGCCGCCGCGCCCGGCCCGCCGCCGCCGCCGCCGCCGCCGCCGCCGCGGGATCGCGCCCCTCCCCCAGCCCCCGGCCCCTCCGGCCCGCGGGGAGCGGACGCGCGCGCGGCTGCTCGGTAAGACCTCCCTTCGCTCCCCGCCGGCGCCGCCCGGCCCGCGCGCGGCCCCGACCCGGCCCGGCCCCACCTTCCCGGGCCCGGTCGCCGAGGCGCCGCCGGGAGGGCCGGGCGGGCGCGAGTTTGATTCCCTGGGCGGCCGCCGCGGCTGCCGGGAGCCCGCGCCGCCCCAGCCTCGTGCGGCGGGTCCGGCCCCGCATCCTTCCCGAGCCGCCGCCTCCTCCCGGGCCGCGGGCGCGCGGGGCGAGCGGGCACCTGGGGGCTGGGAGCGGGGCGCGCGGGGAGAGGGGTGGTCGCGGGCGGGCAGCGCGGGGAAAGCGAGCGAGGCCTCGGCGAGCCGGTGCCGCCCGGAGCCCCTTCCCCGGCCGCTCCCTCTTGTGTGTGTGGGCGCCCCTCCCCGCTTGGCCCGGGCCGGGATTGGGGGGGCGCTGGCTGCTCGGCGACGGCTGGCGGGTGGTGGGGGTGGGGGGCGGGGGGCGCCTGCCGGGGCCAGAGCTCCTTTTAGGAAAAGGGGAGGTTCGCTTCCTGTCCTCGCCGATGTCACAGGTCGGCTCAGCTTTTTCTGGTTCCACCCGGTCCCCTGGGAGCTGCATCTCTCGTGGCTCGGCCAGGGAAAGTTCACCAGGCACTGTCCCCGCCCCTGCTCCCCCCCTCCACCTCCGGTCCTACATGCCCGGGGCTCTAAGCTCCAGGGGGTTGGTGTCGGCGCTAATTCTTTATTTCCTCTTCATTTTCTGGTTGCATTGTTGTCTTACACCTAGCACGGGCTTGCCCGTTTCTTTTCCCGTTAAAAGAAGTTTTAGTTCCAAGAAATTTATACTGAAATGAAATTCCTGGAGAGGAATTTGATTTAAGCGGAGGGAGGTTTTAGATTTTCCTTGTTGTGGTGAGAGTGGAGGGTGACTGGGAATTTATTAAGTTGTCCTAGAGGTGATATAGGATACAAGACCTTCTCACTCCCCACCTGACCCTCAGGCAGGAGCATCGCTGAGCACGGGGAGGAAGCCTTCCTGTTAGTTATCCTGCAGCACCCTGAGCCACCCGGCTCGGGAGAAGGGACTCAGGGAGGTGCTTGGGCCTCTCATTCCTTTTCTTTGCCAGGCATGCTCATCTTTACAGCCTGGGTGGAGCTGGCCACGTGTGCCTGAAGGAGGTGAGGGACACCAGGAATTCTCTCATGAAGGAAGTTGTCTCACCATGAAATTTGGCCCCCTTGGGATCAGGTGTGAAATGGGTCCCTTTCTGTTGTTGGCAGTCGAGGCCTTTGGAACCTCAGTTGGAATGGAGGATGGCATCCCTGGGCTGGAGAGAGAAACCTGGCTCAGGTCACCAGGAGGCTGGAGGGTGTGTGTGGGACCCCACCCCAGTTCACTTTCTTCAGCTGGAGAGAGCGGGAGACAGGGGATCAGGAGTGGGGCCTCAGGCCTGGGCACATCCTTAAATAGGAGAGAGACCTTGGGCAGCTAGGATGGTCTAGGGATGATGATATGACGGGGTGGGGGGGGGAGGGGCTTGGGGCCAGAGTTGGGGTTATGGGTCCCTTTGAGAATCTGGTGACAACTCTAACTCCCCCCTCCCTCCCTCTGACACGTGCATGTGTGTAAGGACACATTTTGTATGCAGTATCAGAAGGTCACTGTGCCCCTTGGAACTGGGGCCCCTGTTGAGACCCCTGATCTAGAGTCTGTGGTCCAGCCTAGGCCATTCAGAACAGTTCCCTCCTTTGTGTCGGGTCAGTGAATAGTCCCAGGGTGCGGAGAGCAGACCTCTCAAGAGGGCTTTTCTCATGACCTTCCGATGCAACTTTGGGCTGTGGCCATGGAGACCTGGAAACTCTGGACCAGATCCCAGCTCCCTACAGCTAGCCAGAGGATGGGGGCCAATGGGGTGGCCCTTCTCCAGGGGCTGATTTTGCTGTCTATGTGGTGAGAAGGCTCTGGGTACTAACTGGGCCAGGGCCACAGAACTGTTGAATTAGAGGTAAATACAGGGACTAGGGTGAGGGATGGATATTCTGGTGTTTCAACAGAATAGGAGCCAGGTGCTTTAATAGCCCCAGCTCATTCTTGGGGCCACGGGGTTGAGGTGGGAGAAGGTGCTTCAGTGGAGAGTGTAAGTGTGAAAGACAATCCTCCTTTTGAGGAGGTCTTCAGGCAGAGTTGTTCAAGGCCAGGATCGAGGTATTGTAGGTTCCTTAGATCCTTCTGGACTAGGCAAGTCGGGGCCAGAGGGAATGGCTGTCACCATCCCCAGTGCACCCCCAAGGAGACCTTGCCTGCCTTTTCTTTCTTAGCCAAAGCTCACTGGGCCCTGGGCTGCTGCTCAGGTGTTGGTGGCATTTATACTTGTTGGGGATCTGGAAGAGCCTTTAGTAGGGCCTGCTGTCGGTGACTTCTCTGCTTGGTATTGAGAAGCCCTTCTTAGGTTCAAGTGCCCCCAGACAATGGTAGTTCAGATTTTTCTTTGCCTAGCAAGCAGTGTTGAGCAGGTAGTAGCACTCAGACTAGTTTGTTCCTTCAGAGCTTCCTACATTTACTTTGCCCTGATGGATTTCCCTGATCCCGGCAATAAGCAACATAGGCAAGTGTATTCTGGAGCCTTGGGGGGCGAGAAGCTGGGAGTCAGACAGGGATCACCTCTGACTATACAAGGTGGCCTGGAGGAGGTGATGTCTCCGTTTTGTTGGCTCTTAGACTTAACAGGAAGTGAGAACCATGAAGGGCTTTGGAGACACTGTGGTCCAGTGGTCCCTGACTTGGAACTTGGAAGTTGTGTTGGTGGGATGTAAGGGTCCCATTGTGGTGACTAAAGATTCACATACATCGGTGGCCAGGGCTTATCTGTCGGCGGCTGCACCGGCTGCCACAGGTTGGTGAGTTTAGAATGCTGGTTGTGTCGGCTCACTCAGCTCTTCTCTGATGCTCTCTGCTTTTAACCTCCCAGTAGGCATCTCTGATGTGTCAGAGTAATATAATGGACTCCTAATAATGCAGTTATAGCTCTTATCTTTAAAACAGGTCATAAATGATAAATAGAGTAACAATGCCTGTCAACATAAACTCCCTTTTCATAAAATGTGAAATGCACTGAGGAATGATTGGTGGGATGAAAACTTTCCAAATCCCTCTAACCTCCACCCCCAGGAGGCAATCCGGCCACTCTGTGCCCATTTCCATAATAGCTTAGTGGTTTAGAATGCAGGATCTGAAGTTACATACATATCCCCAGCTGCAATTCCAGCTCTCCATCTTACTCTGTGACTTTGTAGATGCTTCAGTTTCTCAGCTTTAGAAAAAATGAAAGGAGATCTATGCCAGACAGAAGCTATTATTATTATTATTATTTCTTCACTTGGGTGCTAATGTTCTGAGGCTTCTTATTGCTAAGGAAGATCTTTGGTAAAAACTAGAGGCTGAGGCTGGCTTTTGGAGGGGTGGGATGGGGTAGGGTGAGGCTTAAATTTTGAGCAGAGGGGAGATGAGGAGCTGAAATGTCAAGGGATGACAGAGAAACATAGTTGGGGGCAGAATGACTCGGCGTTCTTAGCCCTGCTGTGGAACCAACTCTTCTCCCTTCTCTTTGGAGAATTTGCCCTCTAAGCTGGTGAGGGTGGGGTGGGGGGAGGATCGTAATCAGTAAAAAGGGTTGAATGGCTTTTTATTTTTATTTATTTATTTATTTTTTAAAAGTCTTTTCTTTCTTTAACTTTTTTTCTTTTCTTTCTTTCTTTTATTTATTTATTTTTGGCTGCATTGGGTCTTCATTGCTGCGTGTGGGCTTTCTCTAGTAGTGGGCTACTCTTTGTTGAGGTGCGCAGGCTTCTCATTGCCATGGCTTCTCTTGTTGCGGAGCACGGGCTCTAGGCACACCGGCTTCAGTAGTTGTGGCGCACGGGCTTAGTTGCTCCGCAGCATGTGGGATCTTCCCGGACCAGGGCTCGAACCCATGTCCCCTGCATTGGCAGGTGGATTCTTAACCACTGCGCCACCAGGGAAGCCCAAATTGCTTTTTATATTAATGCTAATATTGGTCCTGGAGGAACGGGCAGAAGGGGCCTGGAGGAAGGGGGTCTAGTGGGGGGAGGGCAGCCCAATGTCAGTCAAGAGTGGAAGCTGCCGGGGCGGGTCAGGGGTTCTGTGAAGCAATAGGCTTGGGAAATAATAATTCCAGCTCTCATTGAGCACTTGCTGTGGGTCAGACCCTGTTGCAAGTGCTTCTCGTGGATCAGCTCATTTCATCCTCACAAGATCCTATGAGATATTATATCTATTTTTCAGTGAAGAAACGGAGATATAAAGAGGTTAAATAACTTGACCAAGGTCACATGGCTAGAGACTGGCGGAGCCAGGATTTGAACCCAAGAGGCCTGGCTAGAGAGCTTACATCTTTAGAGAAAGTCTCAGAGAGACCCCTACTGAGCCAAGGGCTGAGAGGTGGGGATGCTGGGTGGGGGGATTGGAGGGGTTACGTGCTCTTGGTGAAGGGATGATAATGCAACATTCAAGTATCATTGGGACGTGCCTGGAGGGTTCAGCCTAGCACAGCCTACTGAGAGCCACTGGCTAAGTGCCAGACACTCTCCTGGGGCCTGACCCTGAGTACAAAGGTCACTAAGACATGACCCCTGCCTGGGAGATGGCTATAGTCTAGTTGGGGGGATAAACATGTCAGCCTAGAACTCCAGCTGCCATGGCAAATGCTGCACTGAGGCGAAGCGCTAAAGAAGGGGATGCTTTTCCAGCCAGAAGAGGAGCTGGGACAGGGAGGGCTTCCTGCAGGAGGGGGCACTTGAGCTGAGTGAGGGTAAAGGTGGCTGCTGCCCCATGGGCTTTTGATCTGACCACAGAGTATATCGTTCTCCCACTCTGTGAATTCTGAGTAGAACCGAGGGTCGAATTTTCTGGATCCTGCAACACCCTTGCCTTATTTGGCTACCTTGATGCTTTTGTGGTTTTTAAAGTCACCTCCTATACAGCCTACAGTGAACATGCTGAAGAAGAAATAAAAATCTTGTAAGAGTTGTTGCTCAGAACACAGTGATTCGCTCTTGTCTCTCCGTACTTAGAAGCAGAACCAGAGGCAAATGAATGTAAACTGCAGAGGAAGGACTCGAGTAAGGTCTCAGGACAGTGTTGCAGATAGGACGTGAGATGTGAGAACAAGTGACTCACAGGAGCGGAGGGGAATGGCCATCCCCGAAGGTCTTTAGCAATGGGAACAAGTTCCATTTGTCTTTGTGGTTTAAGAGGTTTCTTCTGGAGACAGGAAGATGAAGTAGAGGCCCCTCGAGATCTGTGTCAGCTCAGCAGCGGGAGGGGAAAAGGAGCTGGAATTTTTGAGCTAGAATGTTGCTCAAATCTGGCTTCACCCCTCATTTTACCATTGAAGTGACTGAAGAATGCCCATCACCGTAAGTGGCTCATTCATTCATTAATGAGCCAAGACACAAACCACATCTGCCCAACAGCTGTGTGCTGGCCTGTGTCAATCCCTGTCAGAGGGGATGCATTCTGGGGGCACTCCGCAGCCCTACTGGATGGAGTCCACGCCTCGTGAAGAGGGCTGCAGGAGACCTGCAAGTAGTTGACCGCTTGTCTGGCTGTTGGCACTAGAGAAAAGCTTCAGCTCCTACTCACAAGATGTTTCTGAGAATGGCCCAGTCGGAGCTAGCGGTCATCTTATTCACCGTCCTGGCCCAGCACCTAGATGAGCTTCAGGCATACCTACGGGGCCTTCAGTAAACTTTGTTGAATGAAGAGTAAATAGCAGACGATCCACAAGTTATTACTCTTTTACCAAACACTTGTTGGGCCAGTGCATTTACCATTTCAATTCTGTTTTGCCCAAGCCAACAACTGAATCATTACATGATGCCCCCAGCAACAGAGAAAGGCATCCAAAAGCATGCTGGGGGCAAGAATGATGAACAGAACAGTTTGGGATTTTTCTCAAAATGTATAATTCTTTGAAAGGGTTTCAAGGGCAGACATTATGTTCATTTATGATGACTTGCTCTTTTTGTTTGTTTGTTGTAGTTGTTGTTTTTGTTCCCAGCATGAAAGTAAAGGCTGCATTTTTTGAATTTAGGAAAAGCATGTGGTCTAGCCATCTAAGCTGCATAGCAAGCAAGATGGCTGCAGAGATCTCCGAAGGGAGCAAGGCTTGCTCTCAGAAGAGAATCTGCTTAAGAATGAGCCAAACATGAACCGATGCTGGAAAATGAATTTAAAATACTGGGTGGTGAACTTTACTTCCTGGGGTGAATATAAATTAACTTGTGCAAATTAAAGAAAAGCAGCAGCAGCAGAAAACCCTGTGGAGGATCTCTTGCTTCCTCCTGCCTATTCATTAAGGAAGCATCGAGTTTTAGCAGGCACCTGCAGAACTCTGTTTTTCCCGGCGACCAACACGCTAGATCTGGAGCTCTGAGGAGAAGATTCTTTGTGGTCGTGTAGGGTGATCAGGCGTAGGAAATGATTTCACTTCGTTCAGGTCTGAGATTAGTTTCGGTTTCAGGCTGTACCAGGAGCCGAGTGAGAGAGAGAGAGAGAGAGAGAGCACGTGCGGGAGCTAGGGCGAGTGAGAGAAGTGAGCTGGGAGAGTCTCACCATTGGCTGCCACTAGTGGCAAGGTGGGTGGGCAGGGAACTCCTGTGCTGAGCAGGGAGAGGAGGAAGATGAATCAGAGATGGAGTCGGGGAAGGCGGCCATTGAGCATGTGTGTGTCTATGGGCTGGGAGGCAGCGTATGAAGGAAGATATCAGCAGGTGTGCACAGGCAAAACCCCGCACAATTACAGGACTACTGAGCTGGGAAGTTGTAGGGAAGCTGTAAAACACGGATTACCTGGATGAGGTGGGTTTTCCATGAGCAGGTGCAGAGCTGAGAGGTAAGCCAGGTGTAAGTGTGCCACGAGGCCTACACACACCTTGTACCAGTATCCTTAAAACTTGCGTCTTCTTGCATTTGAGTTTCCTTAAAAAAAAAAAAAAAAAAAGACAAATGAAGGTTTGAGAGCTGATAGTTGAGAACTTGCAGACCTTTGCAAGTTGGAGCATCTTGTAAGACGCTGTCTTCAAGCTGTCGTTTTTCCTGAGACGGTTTGGGGCCAGTCTGGTGGTTTCACAGGGCATCATTATCCTAGAAAATCAGCACTTTTCCTCCCCTGACCGGATCTGGGTGAGGCAGACACAGATGTTTCATCCCACCTTAGCAGTGCTAGAGCATCTTTGCATTTTATTCCTCGAAGTCATAAATTCATTTTATTTCTAAAAGAGAGAATCACTGAATTTCAAAGCCAGGAAGGATTTCGAAGATCATCCAGACGGCTCCTAGAGGAATTTGTGGTCCTGGGTCATTAAGCACCTTGAAAAGAACTATGGTATGTAGTTAAGAACTGCAAGTCAGACTGCCTGTGTTTGAATCCACCCTTGCTAGTTGCTGCTGTGTTCTTGGGGCAAGTTACTCAAGCTCTCTGAGTCTTAGTTTCCTGACCCATACGATGGGAGTAATAATATCCCCTAATGGTTGCTAATGAGGATCACTTATTAAGCCCTTAGCACGTGCTTGGCAAATCGTAAGTTCTCAATAAATGCTAGCTGCTGCTACTGCTGCTGCTGTTGTTATTATTATTGTTATTATCATCATTTCATGAAATCACGTGGCTAGTTAGTGGTAGAGCCAGGGCTCCAGTGCTGAACTCTTTTTATTCCTAGTTCTCTCCAGCATGGCCATAAGATGATTTCATCACAGTCTTGAAATACACAAAGAGCACTGATGAAAGTACTTGTGTAGAAATCTTCTAATGAATGAACGTTCGTAATAGAGCTGGAAGAAATGGGCTCAATCCATGTATTAGATATAGTTAGACTTTGGGCATGAGGGCATATGTTTCCCAAATAATCTGTGTCCACAAACATCCTTTACTAGTGTTCAGAGGTTTCCTAAATGCCAGAATGGTTACCTCTGCTGGAAAGGTTGGGGTGTTTCTCAATATTTTTGTTGCGCTCTCCTCAAATTGGAAACATCCATATCAATGAGCTGTGGTGGCAAGCAGGCTTTTGGGTGTAATGGAAATATTTCTGTAGCCTGGCTGCTATTTATCAAGGGTGAAGACAGTGCATGTTTTGAAAAACTACGGGCTTGGTGGAAGTCTACATGTCTTAGGCCAGGCCTGCACAAATGCCTTCCCAAATGATTTGCACTGACCTTTTTGGCAAATTGCTGACAGCCTGGGAGCCTCCCGAGGGAGCCTGAACTATTGTTGAGGTGAGTGTGATCCTGGGCCTTGAGGGGTCTTTTGACACCTTTGGTGAGGTGGTACAAGGCCGTTTTGGTATATTTTCTTGGAATATGAAAACAAATGGAAATTAATTTCGTTTGGCAAATCCTGCAACATTCCCTTGAGTTACTGCCACTCTCTGGGGCTTATAGAATTGAAATCTGTTTTTCATGCTGATTCATGGGACTTCTCAAATTTCCACGCCTGAGGAAGGGAGCGTGTTAAAGTGTGAAATTTCTGAGTGTGCGATTTGGAGTCCAAGATGAGAGATCCAGGCTGAGCTCTGCCATGTGTGGACTGTGTCTTCTGTGTTGTTCTGAGCAGATCACTTAATTTCTTAATTTGTACTTTTCTTGAGGTTAATCTATTATTTTTTTTTAAAAGATTGATTGATTGATTGATTGATTGATTGCTATCTGGGTCTTCGTTTCTGCGCTAGGGCTTTCTCCAGTTGTGGCGAGCGGGGGCCACTCTTCATCGCGGTGTGCGGGCCTCTCACCATCGCGGCCTCTCTTGCTGCGGAGCACAGGCTCCAGACGCGCAGGCTCAGTAGTTGTGGCTCACGGGCCCAGTTGCTCCGCGGCATGTGGGATCTTCCCCGACCAGGGCTCGAACCCGTGTCCCCTGCATTAGCAGGCAGATTCTCAACCACTGCGCCACCAGGGAAGCCCGAGGTTAATCTATTATTGTACCCCGGCAACAAATGGCTTTTGAACACATCTGTTAACTAGAGCTCTTAATAATAATCCCTACTGCACTAGATGGTTGTGATGGTCTAATAATGATAACATTTTTATTACGTATTTATTGCATGCCAGTCACCATCCTATACATTTTGGGAGTATATATTTATTTACTCAGCTCCGTATGAGTATAGTATTATTTACCACTTTCCATATGAGGAGACGGAGGCTCAGAGGGTTAAGTCAACGTGCCCAAGGTCACACAATTAGGTAACTGAGGAGCTGGGATCTGAACTCAGAAAGCCAGGCTGCTGAGTCTGTAGACGGTGTTTCCAAGAGGGCTTTGCTGTTGTGTTGTACTTCTTACTCCTTGACTGTTCCTCTTCTTATTTGACAAGCTGAGGGAGGGATAAGCTGAGCCTGGAGGTAGATTAAGTGTACAGATCACAGTGTTGGAAAGAATGAGGAGATGGAGCATATGAGAGCTTTTTTTGGAGTTATAGGGAAACAGCTGTTTCTAAGTTTGGGACAGAGCTGAAGAGAGCCGACAGGGACAGAGAAGGACATTTTCTGGGTGGACTTTTACTCCCTGCCGTGAGGGGCTGCGCTGTGGATTTAAGGGCCATGTGTCTCTTTGCTCTCCTATCACATTTTATTTGGAAGCCTGTCTTTACATCCCAACTCAGCCCTCAGCTGTGACAGCTTCAGAAACTTAGAACTAACTGCCATGGATACAGATAGCAAATTCTTGAGACATGAAAGGCAAGGTGAAGGATGGGCTTTTTAGTGGAAATTCTTCTTTGTTATTGCATTTCTGTGAAATGCATATGGGGGTGAGCCATGGAGTGGCTGGTGTTCAAAGGAGAGAGAATTGGGAACTTGGGTGACTTCCTTTCTTCTCATGAGTTGACTTAAGAGAATGAATCATCCTATTAGCTTTCATCTTGCAAAAGAAGAAAGAAAAGAAAGCACGAGTGAGTGAGATGGCATTTGACTGAAACCAGAGGCCTTCTGTGTGGGTATCCCAAGGTAGAGGCCGGGCCGACACACAGGGTCTTGGTGGCTCGAGCCAAGGGTGAGATTCCCCCAGGGGCTTTGGGAAGGGCTCCCAGCTTTGTGCCACTGCCACCTCCAGCCCTCTCCATCCCCGTGAGGCTCTGGGGAAGGAATAGGCCTTAAGGGGAAGTAAATTGGGGGGTGTGTCATTTTTAAATGGCAAACCACTGGTGAAATTCATACATAGCAGTGATAATTTTGAAGATAATAATGTAAAAATTCATACATACAACTAGACAGTGCAAACATAGTTTTTGACCTTTAGGGACGTGAATGGCCACTTGGACTCCACCCCATGAAGGAGGGTGGGGCCCTCCCGGGTGGGGCCCTCCCTGTGCTAACACCTGACTCCCCTGGGACATCTTTGGGGACATCTTGTTCTCTTTAGAACTCAGATAGGAGCCTTCCAGGTGTGAGTAGTCCCTGTCTGCCCCACCTCACCCAGAAGCCACCCTGTTTGTCTCTGAGTTTGCGAGGAAGCTGGGGGGCACATCCTTTTCTGAGCCACTCTTTGTGACCTTTCTGTGGACTGTCATTTGGATTGTGAGCCGAGGCTGGAGTCCCCAGAGGAATTCGAAGTCCACCTGGGAGGGAGGGATTGCAAGAAAACTCCCTCAGATCAGCCCCCTGGAAGCCCAGTTTAGGAATGGTAATAGGGCAGCTGTGTTTTCAGACACCCTCTGGCTTCATGGCGAACTTTCCCCAGAGCGGTTGCTTTTCTCCGCCAGGCCCCGCTGCCCCCATTTTGCCTCGTTTTCCTTCTTGCCCCAGCCATCAGCAGTAGCTACTGTTAACAGCTCCCATGTGTAAGCGGACTCACTCGTTTCAAGCATTTCACTTCAGTCATTTAATTTAGTCCTGTACCAAACTATGAGCCAAGGATTATTGTCTTTTTAGATGTGGGAACCAAGGCTGAGGGCTACGGGGTAAAGTGACATGCCTAAGTAATACAGCCACTTACTGAGTGGGATGTGGTTTTTTTTTTAAACTTTATTGTAAAAATTTTCAAATATACTCCAAACTTAGAGAGGCTAGTACAGTACATTCCCACCGACCCATCACCAAACTTCTTCGCTCCTTGTGGAGAAGCCCCTGCTCCAGTGCTTCTGGGGCTGCGGCACAGAGCAGACACCTTTGTGTGAATTAGAAGACGGGACCCTTTCTTCAGGGTATGCAGCTTGGTAAGCAGAGCATAGGCTGGATTCCAGCCCCATTTGCCCCTTTGGATGGGCACCTTGTGCAGTGAACAGCCCGCACAACTGTATGTGGTGGCCCTACCTGCCTCACTGCTCTCCTCATCTAGCTTTTGGCAGAAAGAGACAGAGTGATGATTTCTCTGGTTGGCCCTCAGCTACATGGGGTCAGGGGAAAAAAGCTCAGCTGTTGGGGACTTTGGGGGCTAAAATAAATTAAGCAGGGGTGTAATTCCCAGAGGAGATAACTCTTGCTGCAGAGGAGGGTGAGGGCAGATGAGCTGTGTCTTTTGCTGCTGTTTTCTACCAGCCACCTGCTCTCTTGATGACTCCTCCTTGATGCCTTCTCCCCTCTGTTCTGTGCCCAGGGCAAGGGAGGCACTTGTGTGTGGCCGCATGGCTGGCAGGAGGGGAGCTGGTAGAGCCCAGGGTATGAAAACCTGGTGCGAACTCAGTCTTGGCTGCTACCCTCCTGGAGTCGCTGGGACAAGCTGTCTTTGCCTCCTGGAAGCTTAACTTTTCTTGGGGCTCAGTTTAGCCAGTGGCTGGGTGGGAGGTCCTGCTTTCACACCTGTAGGACTGCGCCTTTTAGTCCCAAGGTAGGGCCTGTGGGTCACCAGATAGGGAGCATCTTGAGGAGAGGGATTGGGTCTTTTTCACTACTGTGCTCTTGGCTGTATGTACGTGTTACAGCATCTAGACTTGGTGTTCTAGAAATATTTGTTGAACAAATGAATGTTAGACAAACAAATACAGCATCCTGCAGACCAGAGAAATGTGCTGAAGGGCCCCGGTTGAATGATTCGTGTGTTTCAGCCAGGAGAGAAGCTAGATTGTGCTACAGTAATAATCAAACCCTGACATCCCAGTGGCTTGACACCATCTAGGGTTCATTTGTGCTCATGGAAAGTCTGACGTGGGTTAGACAGCCCTCCCCCACCTGTAGCCACACCATCTGGAATATGGGGCCATCACAGTTCCCCAGCCCCTGGCTTTTAACTGCCTTAGCAAGGAACTGACACCTGTTACTTCTGTGTGTATTTAATTTGGCCAGAACTAGTCACATGGCTCCAACCTAACTGCAAAGGAGGCTGGGAAATGTAGAGGGGCAAAGGGTTGTCTTCATGGTTTCAAAGGAGAGGATTTTGTATTTCTTGTCCAGTGGCTTTAATCCACTGGAGTGCCTCCAGCCTAATCACTTATCCTCAGTTATCTTTTTTTTTTTTTTAACACTAACAAGAAGGGAGCACCTGCCACTTTCTTTAATCCAAGGAAGGAGGCAAGAGATGGCACTGAAGGAGAGTCACATCGCAGGGATTTTAACCTCTCCTTTACTACATTTTGGTCATGTGATATTCATTTAGTCACTCCACCTTTGTGAGCCTCTTTCCTCATCTGCAAAAGGAGGATAATTATCCACCCATCTGTTAGTTCAGACTCTACTGATTGCAAGTGACAGAAACCAGCTTGAGCTATTTGAAGCCACAGGGGAATGGAGGAATCAAGGGCAGGAAATACGGCTGGCCTCCCAAGTGCCTGGAACTGCAGGATACCACTGCGTCTGTGGATGTGTGCCAGATGTCATGGGTCCTCGGCCCCCAAATATACCCATCCTCCTTCCAGTAACCATCAGACTGAATTGTATCTCAGAACCTTGATTCAAATTCCTGAGGAAAGAATCTGATTGTTCCTTTGTGTCAGCTGTCTCCTGCTGGTCCAAGCAGTGAAGATCAGGAACACATGGTCATTGGGACCACCTGGCTTGGGGGCTTTCCCCTGTGAATGGGGGTGGGGGCAGTCCTCAGAAAGGTGCTGGTGCTTACCTAGTTCAAGGGTTGTCGAGTTGATTGGATAATGTCTGTAAGAGAGCTTTGAGAACTATAAAGTGCTGCATAAATATGAGCTGGCGGGGTGGTGTGGGATTTCTCGTTAGGAATCTTGGAGATCGCACTGCCCTGAAGGGGGGTGGGAGAGATTATAATGCTGTGGGAGAGGATTTAAGTTTTGGTGGAGGCAGGAGAGCTGTTTATTGGAAGGTCACGGAGCAGAGACTGGAGGGAGCGGACAGGACTAGCATGGGGCATTGCCAGGGGTCAAGCTACGTTTATAGGCCATTAGACCGTAACATTGTAAAAGAGGGAGTACTTTGAGTGTGCTTTCACCTGTGTAAATACGGATGCCTCGGTAGTTGAAACTGTGATTGTGGAAAGGATGTTAGCCCAGATTATGGCATTTCAGTCCTCGTCCGACACTGCCCCAGTGGGCTGTGTGACGATGAGCAAGGCTCTTCACCTCTTTGGGCTGAGTTAGTTCTGCTCCTTGAGGATGCTGTGTGCGGCATATGCATAGGCCATGTAACGTGGGGATTCCGGCTTGGAGTCTGGAATGAGACAGCTGGGTGTGAATCCGCCTTCTTCACTTGCTAGCTATATGACCTGGGGACATTTCCTAACCTCCTCCAGTCTGTTTCCTCACTTGTGAAATGAGGATATGCATAGTACCTACCTCATTAGGTTATTGTGAGGGTTATATGAAATGAAAGCTCAGTAAAATATTAGCTAATATGATTAACGAAAGCCAAAGCTGGCCGATGCCAGGGACCTGTGGCCATGTGGTAACACTGTGTGCTCCAGCCCTCTTGAGTCAGAGTGAACAAGAGGACTGTGGGGAGGGAGGGTGGGAAGCTGGAGGGGGCTGGGCATCGCCCACTAGAGGCAGTCTAGGGGGCTGATGCTCAGGGCTTTCTAGTAATTCAGTTCCTCCCTGGAGGCCTGCGCCCTCCTCCCGACCTGCAGCCGCTTCCCAGCCCTGGCGCTGGGTGGGCGGTTGGCCGGATTCTGGAAGTTCAGTGACCCCTTCCCTGCAGTCCTGGGAGGCCCTGGGTCTCAAACCAGATCCAGGTTTGGGATTAAAGTGCTTCCCGTGGTGAAACTGCAGATCCTGGAGAGTTAAAAAATAAATGAAGAAACCCTTCCGACCACAGAGCAATTTGAGGGCTGAATTATTCAGAGGCCCCGCTCTCTCTGGCTTCTAGGAGTGGGGGCGGGGGGTGGTGGTGGGAGGGACCGGGAGGAACGTGGGTCTGGCGAGGCTGGAGCTGCCCGGCTGCCGCCGTCAGGCCCGGGGTCCCGGCGGCCCGCGGCTTCAGGCCGAGGCCGAGCCCGAGCCGGCCCCTCCCGACCTCCCCGGCCGCTGGGCCCCGGGCACGGCGAGAATGAATGACAGAAAGAGGTCGTGCGGGTCCCTGTCCCTGTGAGCGGACGGCCGGGCGGGGAGGCGCCGCCGGCCTGCTCCCGGGGGAGCCTTAATCCCCTTTCGTCCCCTTTAGGAGGATGTTTTCTGATTTGAGGAAAATCGGCGCTTCCAGCAGCTGCGGGGTGCAGGAGAGGGGTGTCGGGGGCCCGCGGGGGCCCCGGGGAGGGGGTCAGGACGGGTGTCCCGGCGCTGCGCCGGCTCCGGGCTGCCAGGAGGACCGTGGCCATGGCAACCCCGGCCGGGCTGCGGTCAACACGGGCTTTCAAAGGGGGCCTTGTTCCCTGTGGGAGCCCTTCAGTTCCAGCCAGCGGGCTTTTCAGACCCGGGGAGGAAAGGGGGGCAGCGGGGAGGGGGTGGCCTGTTGGTGAGGAAGTGTCACTCCGGGTTCCCCCCTCCCCCGCCCCGGGCTTGTTTCCTGGAGGCCCCAGTTTCCACAGCTCCTGCTTCTGGAGAATGAAAAGAAACATAAGCATGAGGAATGTGTTCAGTCTCCAGGCAACAGGGTGTGTGTGTCTGTGTGTAATTGAGGGGAGGGAAGGAAGCTTGGAGAAAAAAAAAAAATCACTATCCTGCTGGCATCCTAGAATGGAAGGCCTCGGTGTCTCAGACCAGCGGTCCCCAACCTTTTTGGCACCAGGGACCGGTTTTGTGGAAGGCAGTTTTTCCACAGACGGTTGGGGGGGTTGGGGGATGGTTCAGGCGGTCGTGCGAGCGATGGGGAGCCGCAGATGAAGCTCCGCCGTCTCGCCCGCCGCTCACCTCCTGCTGTGCCGCCTGGTGCCTAACAGGCCGTGGATGGCTACCGATCCGCGGCCCAGGGGTTGCGGACCCCTGCCCTAGACGGATTTTAGCAAGCTAGCCAGGGCCACCTGAAGCAGATCTTTAAGACTCACTCATCCTTTGGGCAATGAATACCAAATGAGAAAATATCAGAGAAAATACTAAGTCATTCATTAAGTGTAATGTAACCAAATGGCAATTTATATTCTTATGTATTAGCCAGTGAATTTTAGTGAGAAAGCTGATCTTGGGAGCTTGAATAGCCTTTGCTGTCTTTGGGGGAGCTTGGCCGTTGGATTTCCCTCCCTTCATTTTGTCTTTAACTCAAGTATAAAAATTGGGAAGAATGGCATGTCTGCTCTCTAAGCACCTATATCACTTTTAAGGTATTCTCTATACATTTGTTAATGAATGTGTGAATGATGAATGCATTTCCACTTAGGGCGGCTAGGGGTTAATAGCCAGATCTTCTCCCTTGACACTCCATCCCTCTTTGGCCTTGTCCGAAGAGGTGGCCAGCAGGGGCAGCCTCAGGTGTGGGGAGATGGGGAGGCAGGACATGAACTTGACTACATCAGTTAACTGTTAACACTGGCCAGGCCTCTGTCAATCAGCTCTCCAGATCCCCCTGGGGATCCTTGAGCGAGGTGTGGGGAAAGATCCTAACCTTTCCAGCTCAGAAAGGAGCTGATTCTGGGCCTGCAATTATTTTCAAGTCACCGTCAGCCTGAGGAAAACAGCGTTCGATCAGGTAGACTGGAGTTTCTACTGCTGCTGCTGCCCCCATTCTGGTCAAGAAAAGTGGGGGATCAATACACTTGAGTATACATAGGTGGGCGTATTGGCCATTTAGCAAATGGTCCTCACACCCACAGGAGAGCATGAAGGGGGACTCATTCAGAGGTTGGACACTGAGACCAAAATCAGGTGGCTGCGTTCTCATCGGCCCCCATCTCCTCTGTCCCCTCCTGCTTTTGAGGTTTGGAGGTTGTAGATTCTTCTTGTCATCTACTATTGCATCTGGGGGAGATGGTGCCATTTGAAGTGGCTTCTTCCTTTGAAGTGGGGGTGGAGAGGGCTCAAGAACTTTCCAGACTCTTCTGATTAGCATAAAATAGACACTGCATGGAGCATTGTCTGGAGCTTTGTGGAGAGAGGGGAAGAAAAGATGTAGTTCATGCTTCTGGAGAGAGTCAGTCTAATGGATGAGTCAGCCAGCACATTAAAGCAACATTAGGGCCTGTAGAGTGACAGACATTCTTGTTTACGTATAGAATCTTAGACCAGAATCAGAATGTGTGTGGGGTGGGACCCAGGCATGGGTGAGTTTTAGAAGCTCCCCAGGTGTTTCTCATGCACAGCCAGGGTTTCCGGCCATTCCTCCAGTACAGTGTTCGCAAATGGGGATGATTTTGTCCCCTGGGAGACATTGGCAGTGTCTGGGGACGTTTTTGGCTATCACAGTTAGGGGTGGTAGTACTACTGACATTGGTGAGAGCATCTTGTACGGAAATAGCACATGGCAGGGTTTGGAGGTAGGAGAATGTTGTTTGCTTTCGCAAAAAAGAAGGAGCCTCGTGGTTTCATGAGAGTCAGCTGAGATCCAGAGTTGGTTTTTTCAGCCTGATTTTCCCCAGAGTTGGGTCTGTGTCTTGTCCAGACACTTTTGGTTCGGATGTCAAGCCCCTCTGACTGTGTTTGCTGTGTGTGTCAGTAGCCCTCAGGCCTTTCTGCGCCCTGTTGTGAGCCAAGTCAAGGAGCCCCTGTCAGGTACCATCGGCCTCAAGTGCCCAGCCCCACCCTCGGAATGACTTTCCCTAAGTCCATGCGTATGTGAAAGCTACTGTGCAGAAGCTCGCCTTCCCTCTGGCTCCAGGAAGACGCAGTGCCCCTTGCCTTAGTTAATGGCTTGGCTTCATGGCCCCTTCGGTCATTTATTCCCTACTTCTTAGAGAAGAGTGAGGAAGTGTCCCTCGTCTTTCGCGTCCATCATGGTACCTGACACGTGGCAGTTGCCCCATAAATATTTTTGAATGAAAGAGTGAATCCCTGAATGAGTGGGAGATCTGAGCATTTTACTGTGAATTGCCCCTTTAATAAGTACATAGTCCTTCAGTCCTTGCGCCATAAGTTGAATTAGGAGAGAGAGATTGGTAATAAGGAGGAAAGTCTCTACGGTCAAGAACTTCCAGGGAATAGGACAGGTAACCTGAAGGAAGTGGGAACCATTTCCCCTTGGAGTTCCCCTGCTCGTGGCCCTTTCTGGCCATGGGAGTGGCCACTGAGTAGCCATTTCTGCCCTCCTGGGATGACCCAAACACGCGTGTGTGGTAATCCTCCCAGGGCATCAGTGTCCGAGATCCAGCTGCAGGGTGGCATGAGCAGAGCTGAGGCAGGAAGCACAGTTTAATCAGAATACCTCCTCTTCTCGGGTCTGGTTATAGGTAGCAAATGCTTCAGAGCCGCTCTTCTCTGCCCTTAAGGCCTTGTTTCTGCAACTCTGGAAAAAAGGGCCCCTGGTGTCCCAGGCTCAGGTTGGGGTGGGAAAGGTGTGTTGCTAGGGCTGCCTGTGATGGGAACCCGGTCCCATGCAGGGCCTTCTGCCCCCTCACAGCCAGTCCCGGGGGGAGGGCCTGTTCTTGGGCCCTTTGCTGGGCTCTGGCTGGCTTTGTCCGGTGGAGTTTCTGGAACCAGCCTTATCTGTCCCTGTGTGATGTGCAGTTAGAAACTTGCTCCTCGAAGTCGGGTCCCCAGACCAGCAGCACCCACGGCACCTGGTTAGAAATGGAGAGTCTTGGGCCCCACCTTGGGCTGCCCAAGTCAGTCTGCATTTTAACAAGATGCCCAGGTGGTTTGTGGGCACGTAAAAGCCTGAGGAGTGCCTTGCTAGAAGACTGCTCGCTGAGGGGGGCAACTGAGGGGGTGGCCTCATTTGAGTGGCATAGATGCCCGTCTTTGCAGAGCGCTTTAGGACAGTGCTTCTCAAACTCTGAGGTGAAGGACAGGTGGTTTATTTCATTCTTTTGAGGACGGATATGTGGCCCGATGAGCATGACCCTCTGCACAAGTCTTTTTTTTTATTTTTTATTTTTTTAATTTGTATTTTTGGCTGCATTGGGTCTTCGTTGCTGTGCACGGGCTTTCTCTAGTTTCTGCGAGCAGGGGCTACACTTTGTTGCGGTGCCCGTGGGCTTCTCATTGCGGTGGCTTCTCTTGTTGTGGAGCATGGGCTCTAGGCGCACAGGCTTCAGGAGTTGTGGCATGCGGGCTCAGTAGTTGTGGCTCGTGGGCTCCAGAGCACAGGCTCAGTAGTTTGGCACGTGGGCTTAGCTGCACCGTGGCATGTGGGATCTTCCCGGACCAGGGATTGAACCCATGTCCCCTGCATTGGCAGGCGGATTCTTAACCACTGCGCCACAAGGGAAGCCCTGCACAAGTCTTAACTGGTCTATATGCTTTCCCTGTTCAAAGAGACAAGTCTGCTGTCGCGTGCTTGAATGTGGTAGCAATATCAAATTGCTAGAAACGTCTCTAAATCCTTACTCTCTTTTCCTGTGCTTATCTTGCCAAGGACCCACGACTAACAGTTTCTGAATGGTCTGCAGACCTGCTTTAAGTGGCCCTGGTCTAGGGCCCCATCTTTGGGTCAGATAGACTTGGGTTTGAATCCTGGCTCTGTCACTGAACTTGCTGTGTGTTCTTGGGCAGCTGTTTAGCCTCTCTGAGTCTTAATTTTGTCATCTGTAAGTCGGAGATAATAATGCCTCTGCCTCATAGGGTTGGAGTTAGGGTTAAATGAGGCAAGCATGGGTGAAGCACAGAACGCGTGCTTGATAATACTGGCTGTCAGCTGTGGGTAGCAGCAGCATCGTTACTGTTTGCTGTCTTGGAGCATCTGAAAATGAGGACAGTGGCTCCACTTAAGGAATACCATTGCTTTTAGATAGACAACTGTCTTTAAAAGTGTAGCAAATCAGTTTGGAACAGAGACTTTCTTCCCCCTGTGAATTTCTGATAGTTTGGAGCTGCTGGTAATGTATTTTCCTCTATGTGAATCCAAGCAAAACCAAGGATCAGAATTGGGACAATGTTGGAACTTGTTTTGCAGCAGTGGAAAGAAGTAATAAGCAGTGGGTAGGAAAGCCCTTTCACCCGCAGGGCCGGACTGTTAACTCTTCCCTCTCCTCGCCCACAGTGTATCTCTTGGATACCCTCTCCCAAGCAGGCCGGGTGGATTTTCAGTGCTAAGTTGCCTAATTCTAAACTGCCAGTGCATCGTCCCTTTGCGGAGAAATTCAGCTTCCCTCTTGGATGTTTCATCAGAACAGGGAGGTGAAGTGAAAAAGTAGAGGGCTCAAGTTAGAAGATCTGTGTTCTGGAGTCAACTTAGCAAGCATTGATTGGGGTATCACCTCACTGGCCCAAGTTTGTTAACCTCTTTTTGGGTTCCAGACCCCTCTGATAATCTAAAGAGAACTTTGACACCCTCCTTCACCCTGAAGAGTGTATGCACACCCAAACACATTAAATTGTGCATTTGATGTCGTTGGGGGGAGATCCCTGGACCTCATCAAAATCTCAAGGACCCTTGGCTAAGAAGCTCCACAAGGCTTGTTACTAGTGTACTAGAATATCCAAGTGGCAGGTTTTGGAGTCAGAGTGCGGGGGTCTGAATCGTTCCTCTGCTGCTTGCTGGCTTGTTGAACTTGGGTAAATTAATTATCTCCTCTAAGCCTCAGTTTCCCCATCTATAAAGTCGGGACAAGGATAGTACTTACCTCATAGGGTAGTTGTGAAATTAGATGAGGTAATATTTGTCAAATGCCTGTGTTGCATTATTACTGTTTAGCTTACAGAATGCCCCGTTGCCCTCTGGAGGAATCCCACCTTGGTAGCAAGAACTTGTGCTGTGCTTATTTGAGAGCAAACAGTATTTGGACTGAGACCATGAGGCTTTCCTTTGGATGGGTGGGGAGTGGCCCCCTGACATACCTCTGGGAAATTTGGAAAGTTGGGCAGCTTTGGAGCAAGGCTCCTAGAAGCCCTCGCGGCCCAGCTGCTCCCATTCAGTAATTTCCATGTGCCATTGTTGGTTTTGGCTCCAGGCTGGAGATCCCTGCCTCTGGAGCTTCCCTGAAACTAGACGCCCGACCCAGAGCAGCAAGGAGGAGGGGAAGGAAGAACAGAGAAGCAGACTTTTTTTTCTCTCCTTAATTAACTCTGGCTCTTTTGCTCCCTGGGCTTTTGGGCTCTCGCAGCCCCAGCAATTAGTGGGAGTGTTAACTGGGGTCAGGGCAGAGGCCCGCCTTCAGGGAACTCCCGGGGACAGTACTGGGGAGAAGGAAGTGCCTCTCAGGCAGGAATGAGGGCTTTGCCTCTGGCCGCCTGGGCCACTGCCCCCTTTTAGCTGAGCCACCCCCAGTTCCAGCCCCAAGTTCGAGCTCAGCTGTCCCGGGAGAATAGCGAGGAGCTAAAGGATTCCAAACCTCGGCCCCCACCTACCGGGCCTTAATTACATCAACGCACAAAGCCGGGGTGGCTGCTCAGCCTGTCCTGGTGAACAATCGCATCCTGTTCTCACGGCCTGTTTTCCCCCAGCTGCGCCTCTCTTTCATCTCGGCCTCTTTCCCAGGGACGCGGGGCTCGTTCCCAGGAGGCCAGAATCTGGGTTCTAACCTTCTTACTTCTTCCCTAGTCTCGCTGGTTTTGTTTACTCCTTTCTCCCTTTCCCTTTTCCCTTTCCCCTCCTATGTTCCTGAGGCAGCCCCATCCAGTCCTGTTTTAGGGTGTGTGGGTGAAGGGTGTGAAAAAAAATGCATGTGTCTGTTTTTGCTTCTAATTTGCATGTTGTCATGAGAGAGAAGCAAAATGCCCCCACTTTATAATGACGCCCCACTAGTCATAATGACACCTTCCATTTGTTTAGAATTTGATAGTCTTAGAAATACCATCGCATGCGTTTCTCGTGGATCCGCACACGTTTTGATGCAGTAGCGAGGATGGGTACCGCTTACACCTAATTTAGGGGAGTGAAGCGGCTTGGCACCAGCCCCATGGCTAGGAAGCCACAGAACAGGGACAAAACCCGGGTCTGGACCCGGGCCCTTCCTACCCCCTTGGTTTCCTGAGTGTGGGCCTTTTTCAGTCCACCCCAGGGTCTCAGCAGAAACGCCTTGGGCAGGAGGACGTCCAGGGCCGCCCCCACCCCGCCCCCCCGTCAGTGATGGTGAACTTGAGCTCCTTGCCGGATGAGCTGTGAGCTGCGAGTGAGGGGCCCCTGAGAACTGGCAGTTCTGGTCTCTCCACTTGACTCTGCCCCTTCCCCAGCTTCAAGGGACAAGGACATCAATTTTTTCCTGTTTTCCTGTTACTATTCCAGATACTTAGGTCTTTAAAAGCTCCAGAGGGCTTCCCTGGTGGCGCAGTGGTTAAGAATCCTCCTGCCAACGCAGGGGACATGGGTTCGAGCCCTGGTCCGGGAAGATCCCACATGCCACGGAGCAGCTAAGCCCGTGCGCCACAACTACTGAGCCTGCGTGCCACAACTACTGAAGCCTGTGCGCCTAGAGCCCGTGCTCTGCAGCAGGAGAAGCCACCGCAATGAGAAGCCCGCGCACTGCAATGAAGAGTAACCCCTGCTCGCTGCAACTAGAGAAAGCCTGCGAGCAGCAACGAAGACCCAACGCAGCCAAAAGTTAAAAAAAAAAAATCTCCAGAGAAGGAGCTTCTCTAGTCCTGTCCACATTCCAGTGTCTCCTGGCCCTGGCCCGCAGCCCAGGCAACTGACCCTGTGATTGGGACGTCTCAGTAAGCAGGACGTGTGGAAGCCGCTTTCTGGACCTGGGCTTCCCTGCCCAGTTGGGTGACAGGCCTGCAGCCCAGTCACAAGGCAGCAAAGCACAGGCGGCTGGGTGACTGTCGGGCCCCTGGGAGGATCTTTGCTTGCAGAACCCGGCCTGGTTCAGGCGGCACAGCCCCTGTAATTAGTGTTGTTTTGGCGACAGCTGGTGCCGTTCCTTCACTTTAAACCTCTTCCCTCCTTCACATTTGCACAGGGCTTAGGGACCTGCCATTCCCCCTCCCGCCGGCATTCCCAGGAGGCTCCTGAGCCCCGTATGGTGAAGCTCGGCTCTCTTCTGTCCTTGTGCTGGTGGGGCTTTGCAGCACAGGCAGGAATCCTCGTCGGCCGGGAGTCTCGAGGGACACTGGAGCCTGCAGTGGCAGCTGTCTGCTGCCCCCAGCCTGGGGCAGAGCACCTGACTGCACTCTTTCAGTAGGCGCCTTTCACCAGAGACCTTTAGAGTGCTTTAAGGGTTAAGGGGCTTTTTGTTATGTTCCCTGGAGAATTCCAGCCCCTTGGGAAGGGTCCCCCACTGGCCCAGGTCTGAGCACCATAGCCCCGTGGCCTTGGACTGCAGACGTGCCTGTTCCGTCTCATTGCGGTGAGCTGCCTCGCCTGGGCTATGCCGTCTCCGCAAGTCTTCATCCTGACTCCTCAGACACACGGACTTTAGTCAGAATGTGCTCCTCTTGTAAATCAACTGTCCTTCAATTAAAAAAAAAAAAAAAAAAAAAAGAATGTGCTCCTTTGGCCCCTGTGTAGTTTACATTCTACATTACATTCCAGAAAAACTGGAAAATGCTTAATTTCCAACAAAAATGATCATTCTGATCATTTAAATAGTGCCACCAATAACATTTGATTGTATTTCCCTCTGTTCTTTATTTTAATATGCATGGATTCTTAAAAAAATTAGTTGTAATCTTACTGATTACATACTTCTGTATGTAGCTTTTTCATGTAACACTGTAGAATGAGCATTCTTAATGAAATGGTGTGGTTTTAAAACATTTTCAGTGGCTACACTGTTGCTTCCTTGTGCATTCCCTGTTGTTCCCCCCACCTCCAGCTTGTCTTTACTTTAAGCCTCAGAACTTCACGGAGCTGGATGGTCAGGAGCCACTGTCGGGGTTGTATGGGTGTAATATTAATCCAGAGCTGCCAGGGTGCTGGGAGGAGGAGGGACCTGGGGCCCGATGGGACAGAGGCTCCCAGCATGGCCTCTTTGGCCCTTGGTGCCGTCGTCCTTGAACGGCCCCTGGCTGTTTCAGGAAGCCTCCGTGACTTATGCAGGGGTGAGGCGATGGGGCACAGGTTCAGGTTGGCCCTCAGGACCCATGGGCGCATAAGTTGAGTTTCATTTCCAGCCTTGGGCCTGGCATGGTGGCCCAGGTGCCAGGAACATGCAGCTGTGGCTCAGCTCTGTCTCCTTCCTTGAGCTGTTGGGTTTTTGGACCCTAGCTGTATCCCACAGCCAGGCCTTCCCCTGAAGACTCCTGTACTCACCCTGGAGTCGTCAGGTGCATTTCACCCTCCCCTCAAGGGCCTGGGGACTGCAGGGGTCTGGGCTTAGCCACCTGAACGTCAGGACAGACACCAACCTTTTCTCCCAGTATCTCTTAACTACACTTCTGATGAAGATAATGATTAATAACAATGCTAACAAGCATCCGCCTTTGTTCTTGGAGACCCAAAGCCACTTTCAGTTCTGTTGATTTATACCCTTTTCCCTTTCTTGTGAAAGGGTAAGTTGAGGAGTTTTGAGCGTGGCTTCCGATCCTGACTCTGTCCTCTGTAAGTTCTGTTACTTATCCACTGAGCCTCAGTCTCCTCACGTGTACAATGAAAGCAGTGATGCCTGACTTGCAAAGTTGACGTGAGGATCAAATTAGCGTATTTCTATAAAATTCTCTGGCACAGAATAGGTGCCCAGTCAGTGGTGTGTTGTTGATGTTGTTTAGGGTCACAAAATGCACCACCCTCCAAGCCGGAGGGACTTGCCGGTCCAGCCCCTTCCCAGCTCATGTTTCCCTGGAGTCCCTTCAACTGTGCACACTTACCTAGCCAGCTCCAGGCAGGAAGCTTTCCTGCTTGGCTGATCAGAGGAGGCAGGCTGACCAGAGGTGCAGTTGTTTTCAGCTCCTTCTGGATGGGACATGGTGCCAGGTTGGGCCATGCCCTCCTACACCCCGCCAATCTGAGCGAAAGTAACTAGGACCCTTTCCTTCTGGCTTTTTTGTCTTAGACGGTGTTGAGAAGGCAACTCCACGGGAATGCAGGGTGCGGTGTCATGATTAACTTGCTAGTGTGCCTTTGTGGCCACGCTTGTCTGCAGGCTCTTGCTAGACCACCCCTCCCCGTCTCACCCACCACCGCCAAAAAACAGCAACATGAAGCCAAAGAGAGAGTCATCAGAGGACAAGCTCTGGTTCTGGGTCCTTGTGCCCCAGTCTGAGGGCATATAGTTGGCTGTCTACTTCCAGGAGGCAGTGAGCTCTAGCCTGGCTAGACAGAGCCGGCCTTTGAGACTTCCAGAGAAGAATCTTATAAACTTGCCAGCCATCTGCCCAAGACCTTGAGTTTTGGGTGCCATTCCTCCAGAGGCCATGAACCACAGCACTGGCATCACGTGGGGGCTAGTTGAAAATGCAGAATCTCAGGCCTCATGCTAACCCTACTGAGTCAGAACTTGCATTTTAGCAAGACCCCTAGGAGATTCGTGTGCACATTAAAGGTTGAGAAGCAAGGATTTAGAGCACAGTTCTCAATCACAGGTGCACGTTAGAATCACCTGGAGAGCTGGAAAAAAATGTACGGATTCCCTCGGGCCTAATCCACACCACTGAATCAGAGTCACTGGGGATAAGATCTGGGCACGGGTATTTTTAAAAAAGGAAAAAACTTTCCTTAGGTGATTCTAATGTGTGACTGGAGTGGAGAACTGATTTAGACAGACCCCTGTCTTTGGGATGGATGGTCCTGAATGAGATGATCATGATGGTAATAGTTGCTATTTACTGAGCTCCTACTCTGCATGAAAGGCTTTATTCTTATCTAGAATCTTCTTTTTAAACCGGAAAGGTGCCGGTTCTCTCACTGTCTTGCATATGAGAAAACTGAGGCTCAGAGAGGTGAAGTTAGGTGCCTAAGGCCACATAAGTATATTGGGGCTGGAACTGCCTGCCTGGAGGCTTCTTTTGCCATTACTTCACTGTAGCTGAAGCTCATAATGGTTTCGAAGGGCCTGGTTCTCATTGGAAAATCTGACAGGGGATTCTTTTCTGGCTCAGTTTCAATGATACCTTCAGACTGTGTGGTTTTAGGATCATTCAGTTTGAGGAAAAGCACAGCAGCTTTTAGTCTTCAGATCTGTGTGTCTCTCAGAATGAGGGGACAAGTTGCAAAGGAATGATGGAAAAATCTTAAGGAAAAGGAGGTATTTCCAAAGGTCATAGAGAACCCGACCCAGCTCTATTTATTTTAAGCTAGCTTTGTGTGTTTGAGCGAGTGCCTTTATCCCTGTGGACCCAGACTCCACCCCTCCCCCGAGACAAGCTAGGGGAGGACTTGCTGCTCTTTCCAGTTCTAAGATAAAAGTGGGGAAACTAAGGCCTCGGCC
Organism: Balaenoptera musculus; assembly: GCF_009873245.2. Taxonomy (NCBI): domain Eukaryota; kingdom Metazoa; phylum Chordata; class Mammalia; order Artiodactyla; family Balaenopteridae; genus Balaenoptera; species Balaenoptera musculus. The sequence continues at coordinate 33,691,052 of NC_045804.1, read as the reverse complement.
AGAGTGAGCCGAACTGTGGACCCTCAGAGCAGCTGGGAGGCAGCGCCGGGGCCGGGGCCGTGTGTGGGGAGGCATGGAAAGCACACAGAGGGGAGCATCTGTGCCCCAACACAGCATCCCCGAGTCCTGAGCCTGCAGAGAAACCCGGAGAGGAGCAAAGAGAATGGGCAAGATGCTGAGAAACAGCCCTTTCTTTCTGTGTTTTGAACCACGTCCAAACCTAACTTTTAAGTTCGAATAAGGATTTGAAAATCAGCCTGGGGCTCCCACGGACTCTAAATCCAGGTTGCTGTGTGTGTCTTCCTTATAAAGTCATGGACTGTCTGTGTTTGGGGAATGGAATGAGTGAGGGGGAATGTTTCACTGCTTTCTTTCGTCGCTTTTCCTTTCAAGAAACACCGCACCCTGCCCTTCACGCGGGCCTCTGGTGCATTTCGCTGCGCGGTTGGTCCCTGCACCCATGCTGTGGGGCTTGGAAGGGTGCGTGGAGTGACCCCCCTTTATAGTGGGGGAAACACAGGCCCACAGATGCCAAGTGAGAGCCCTGCTGTCCCGAGGCAAATTAGGGGCAGAGCCTGGCCTTGAATCCAAGTCTTATGACTACAAGCCCAGCGACCCTTTTCTTCTACCAACACTTCCCTAGGCACCCCCTTCCTGGCCTTCCGGGGAACTGTCATTCTTTTTTTGAAAAATTGTGTAACCAATAAACAACTCCATTCTTTTTATTAAAAATTTCAGATAATACAAATGGCCTGGGACTTCCCTGGTGGTCCAGAGGCTAAGACTCCATGCTCCCAAGGCAGGGGGCCCGGGTTCGATCCCTGGTCAGGGAACTAGATCCCACATGCTGCGACTAAGAGTCCACATGCCGTAACTAAAGATCCCGCGTGCCACAACTAAGACCCGGTGCCGCCAAATAAATAAATAAATAAATATTAAAAACGAAAAAAATAAACAAATGGCCCCCCGCTTCCACCACCCCTTCTCCCCATCCCATACCACTCCTCAGAGGTAACCACTGATGAGTGTTTGACGTGAGTCCTCCCAGCCCTTTTTAAAATATGCCTTTTGCATGTGTCACTGATGGATTATTGTAACCCCTAACCACCTTGCTTGCTTTACTTGCCAGCTGTGTGTGTGCACGTGTGGAGAAAGCAAACATTCTATTATTACCTTCAGCAAGATAAAACCAGGTTGTAAATCAGCTGGACTGGTGGTCTAGAGCAGGGGTTCTCCAACGGGGATGTGCATGGGAATCAACCGTAGATGTTGCTAGAATGCAGATTCTGATTCAGTAGGTATGGAGTAGGCCCTGGGATCCTGCATTTCTAATAAGGTCCCAGTTGGTGCAGATGCTGCCAGTCAGAGGCCGCACTTTGAATAGGGAGGGTTTAGAGCATGGCCTCTGGAACTGAACAGACCCACTGGGCCTTTAATCTCTAGCCGACTGAGCTGGGCAAGTGTGTAAGCTTTCTGTGCTTATAAATCGAGGAATAAGAATGACACCTTACCAATAGGATTGATGTGAAGACAAAATGAACTGGGGCCTGTGAAGCACCTAGTCCAGTGCCTGGCACATAGTAAGTGCTCAGTAAGTATCAGTTATTAGTATCATCTGGAGACAGAGACCATCAAGTTGTCCAAGCCAAACAGAAAACACTTGCTGGTTGGCTACTATTTGGTGCTGTTCGTGCCTTGCACTTCTCCATTATTCATTTAATGTTATCATCATCACATCAGGATTTCTTTTTTTTTTTGGCTGTGTTGGGTCTTCATTGCTGCGTGCGGGCTTTTCTCTAGTTGCGGAGAGCGGGGGCTACTCTTCATTGTGGTGCACGGGCTTCTCATTGAGGTGGCTTCTCTTGTTGCGGAGCACAGGCTCTAGGTGCACGGGCTTCAGTAGTTGTGGCTCGCGCGCTCTAGAGCGCAGGCTCAGTAGTTGTGGCGCATGGGCTTAGTTGCTCTGCAGCATGTGGGATCTTCCCGGGCCAGGGCTTGAACCCATGTCCCCTGCATTGGCAGGTGGATTCTTAACTACTGCGCCACCAGGGAAGCCCCACATCAGGATTTTTAATATGTCTCATATGGTATTATTCCCATTTGCTTATGGGGAAGCTGAGTCTCAGGGAGTTTGGGTGACTTAACCAGATCCACACAGCTAAGAAGTAGCAGAAATAAACTTACACCCTGGGTCCAGGTCGAATGCTTGTCATATGCGCTGCAGCTGCCTTCTCGTGAGAACTTATTACTTTCATGGCCCAGTGGGTGGTGTGGAAGATACAGCCTCTGAGTGTGGCTCCAGGGAAGTAAAGACACAGGCTTCAAATTTTTTTTCCTCCCACACCTGCCAAAAGAATTTTGAAAAACTGTATCTCCTTACACATTTAAAAATTCACATAGAAAATTTTTTTCTCATAACTTTAAGCAGAGCGTATTTCCAGGCTTATTTTGTCAAAGCCTAGAATGGCAAACTCAGCCCACACAGTTATGGAAAATGTCTGCCGTAATTCCTAACTGGCAAAGCTGGACCTCGTTGTTAGACCGTCAGCCAAATCATGCTTTGTGTTGGAAAAACTCTGACTCCATTTTTTGATTCAAATAAATGTGTTAAACAGGTGTCCCTGTGTCAGCTTCCTTCCTTCCTAATTCTAAAATAAACAGATGGGTAGATAAGCTAGAGAAGGTCTTGGTAAAATAAGGCCAGCTCCCTTCTCAATGTCCATCCTCAGGAGGCTCCTCCCAGGAATGCTGCATTCTTGAGTTGTCCCTTTGTTTGGTGGCTTTCACCAGGGCAAAGCACCAGGGTAAAGTTGGGGTGGCTGGGGGAATGGGCCTTTCTTCGGGGAAGTGTTGAGGAGGGCCACCTCGAAAGAGAGCTGGTGGGCGGGCTCCGATGGTTCCCAGCACACTGTGGAAGGACACCACGGGGAAGTGGAGGTTTTGGAAACTGATTCCCTGAAGGCCAACCATGTCAGGAAGTCCCCGAGTTTCCCAGGTGTACCTTGGTGGGCAGACCATTGAACCAGATGCCTCCTGGAGATGCTGCCTAGGCTTTTGCTCTGTGAACGTCACGTTGCTCAACCCAGAGCCTGTGGATCTCTGTGAATCTTTGGAGCTGGGACTGAGCCTGTTCCTCCCGTGGGCTCCCTGGTGACAACCCTGGACCTTGCCCCACGTTTCTTCCCCGTTCCTCTCTCTCAGCGAGGTAGTGGGGAACTCACACTGTACTGATGAATGGCAGAGAGGTAAACTGAGGCCCAGACCCGGTGAGTGACTTAATGGCCACAGAGCGGTCCACGTACCCCACCAGGAAAGCTGGCTGGCCTTCCCAGGGGAGGTCTCACAAGTCAAACAAGCCTTGGGTGTGTCAGGAGAGCTGGTCCTCAGAGTCCATCCCCCGCTTCAGTGCAGCTCGCTTGCATTCTCTCCTCCTCGGCATCTCTGTCTGTGAAATGGGCTGATGTGGCAGGCATTTAGCCTAGTGTTCACAGGCTTTGAAGTTGGGCAGACTTGTATCTGAATCCTGGCTCTGCTACTTACTAGCTGTGTGACCTTGGGCAAGTTACTTACCTCTCTGTGCCTGTCTCCACATGGGTAAATGGGAATAAGAATAATGTCTCCCTCATGGGGTGGTTGAGGGGATACAGGAGACAATGGCTAGGTAGCATGCTCAGGAAATATTCTTGCTGTTGCTACGCTTGTTTCTTGTTCCTCGTAGGAATCATGAAAAAGACCGAGTGGAGTGAAGGCCGGGTTGAGACTCTCCAAGGGCAGGGCACCCCTCCCCAGGATGGCAAGCACATGCAAAGAGATGCTTCATAAATGTCACCTGATAAAGGGTGACACCCCTGCCACCTGCTGAGCCTGCTGCTGGCCTCCTGCCTTCCTGCTGCCCGAGGGCACAAGGCTGCCCCTTACTGCTCCCTGCTTTTCCTCGCAGCCTGATGGCTCTGGGGTCCACCCCGTGGGGACCTGTTGGAAACCCTGCTGCCCGCCTCCTGTGCTGTGCCCTTCCTGGGGGACGGGCCACAGGCACTCAGCTCTCTTGCCTTCTGTTCGAAAGCTGCCCTGGCTCGATTTCTCGAGGGTCTCTCCCGGCAAATGTTTTAGAAGCACAGCCTTGTCTCCACCCCTCTGTGCCTTCCCCTTAGGAATTTTGTCATCTTTCCTAACAAACTTTCAGCTGGAAGTTACTCCCTTCTCCTCCTCCTCCTCTGGCCCACAGAAGTAAATAATGAAACAAAGCAAAGCTCCAGTCTACCTTGGGCTCTGGCCCTTTCAAGGAATCCCTTTGTCAAGCAAAGAATCCTTTTGTAAAGTGAATAATGATTCACTTTGGGCTTCAGTTTGGGTTTTTTTTTTGTTCGGGGTCTTTCTCAAGAGTGGGGGCCAGGCTAATTTGTAGGCTTGGGGGCTGGGGGGGTGGGCGCTGCCTCCCCCTCTACCTACTGAAAGGGCTCCCGGTTTGGCTGCTGCTGTTCTGGTTACCTGTAATCCTTCCGATGTCTTCCTGTCAGGGCTGTGGCCCGACAACGTGGATCACACTGGCCCAGAAGGTGGTGACGGTTTGTGTTTCTCGCTCTGTTTTGTCCCCTTGCTTCGCCCATCGCGTCTCCATGGAAACAGGCGCAGCCTTTATGTTGCCTTTGCTTTGGGCAAATTGATGCCTGCCGACTGGGGATTTTTCTTTGCTCTCCACCCTCTTCCCCTCTTTGGGATCAAAGGGGAAGGTGGGGACCGCACAGGAAGACTTGCAGTGGCCTGGAGCTCCCAGGTTGGGGGAGCCATAGTCAGTCCTCCAGCTGGGGACCCGTGCCTGGGCCCGGCCTGTGTGGTGGAGCCTCGTGCGTCATGAGGCCATGGGTGGAGCGAGTGCGCCATGGTTTATAGACACTCAGCCCCCTCGGGCCCCACCCCCCACCCCCATACTCGCAGAGGCAGCTGCTGGCCACTCGGGGCGGGAGGCTGGTGGGAGAGCTGGCACCTGCTGATCCTCTGGCAGGAACTTTGCACGAGGCCTTTAACCTTTCCAGGCCTTGGTTTCTCCGGGGAGGGTGGAGACGTTTTGAACCTCTTTGATACTGTGACCCCTTTTACCTTAAGGAAGCCCCACATCTGGGTAAACTGCAAAATCATTGTCATATGATTGTTCTATGGTAAATAGTAAATTCTGTGTTTGACTCAAACCAGTGAGTTGCCTGGTTTGAAATGAAACTTCAGAATTGGGAGCCTCTCTTTAGACTGGACTGAGCATTTTGCACGTGATCCAGGCTCCCAGGTGCCCCCTCCTCCTGCCCAGGGTGTCCTGCATTCCCGGGCTGATCACGGCAGGGAGACTGCTGTTCCAGGCCAAGGCAAAAGTGTTGGCCCGAGCAGCCCAGGGCAGGGCAACAGCAGATCTGCTCTGTGTCCTCACGGACCTCCCAGCAGCTCAGTAGCGAGTAGGCGAGGATGGCCCAGGCAGGACCGGGCTTCCCGAGCAGTTTTCTGCCTGAGCGGGTTGCCAGCCACACTTCCTGTGGTCATCTCGGGCACTGCTGGCTTGACAAGCTATGTTATCCAACAGGCGAAACAGTAGGCTTTTATCACTCAGTACCACGCTCGTGCCAGCTTTACTCACTGATCAAATACGCCACCTCCACGCTTCATTTCAATATCGGAACTCTCCACCCATCTGCTTGTCAAATTTAGCAAAGGATGTGTTTAACCTCAGATTTGTGTTGTCCAAAAGCCTCCCTTGAGACTGGAGCTGGAGCCAAGATGTCTGAGGGGAACTCCGAGTGTGTCAGGTGATGCTCTCGTGGTGATAGAGGTCAGGCGGTCCAGTCTCCTGCCGCAGAACAGGCACTTGCTGGAGTGATGCACTGTTCGGGGGTCTCTCCTGGGAAGTGCTCTTTCTAACACCTCTTTACAGTCAAGAAAGTTTCTTCTGGAGTCTCACCTAAATCCCATTTTATTTGGTCTGTCTTTAAGAAAGAGAACAGAGAGCAAGTAGCCTTAATGCTTTACCCAAAGACCCGTACAGCTCTACTCAGCCTTGGCCAAACACACCTGATTTGGGAGGGTCGCCTCCCTGCTCTCTCTTGTTCCAGCAGAACAATGCCCGAGTTTCCTGTTGGTAAGACAAGGAGAGTGGCAGCTGCCTCATTGGGTTGGTGTGAAAATTAAATCCCGTGGGGACGCACGTCACCAAGTGCCTGGCGTATGGTCCATTTTCCATCATTCCGGTTAACTCTGAATGCATTTTCTTTCCTGCCTACTTTTATGCCACCCAGGGTCCCTGCTTTTCCTCATAGCCGCTCCTGAACGAAGCCCCCTGGGCTGGTGGGACATCCTCTCACTGGCCCAGAGCAAAAAGGCCCTGGATGGCACCATCCCTGTCCCTGTTTCTAAACTGACCTCCAGGAGCTCCCAGTTGGGACTGCCAACTCCCAGGCTCTCCCAGGGGCTGCAGCAGGGTCCCTGGTACCTCACTGAGAGAGGCCTTCACCAACTGGCCTGTGGACAGCAGCCTGAATCTCTGCTTTGTCCGAAGGGTGACCCCCAAGCCACAGGAGCAAGGACTGCAGAGGGAGCTATTTTTTTCCAGGTTTTACTCTTTTTTCTTTTCCCTTTGAACCACAGGTACCATGGCAGAGTGGTTGAGAGCAGCGACTCTGGAGCCAAACTGCCTGGGTTCTCACCCAGCTCTGCCACCGTGGCCGCCCTTCCCTCCCTGTGTCTCAGGCTTCTCTGTGGCACATAGGCAGCGCTAAAGAAAATATTTGCTATAATTTCCCTAGAGTTTTGAAAAGTGTGCCGTTGTTTGATTTAAAATTTACTCCCCTCCCTTTCTCCTGATCAGCATAAATATACAGGCAGACCTCAGAGATGTTGTAGGTTCGGTTCCAGACTGCCGCAATAAAGTGAATATCGCAGCAAAGTGAGTCACACACGTTTTTTGGTTTCCTAGTGCATATAAAAATTATGTTTACACTATGCTGTGGTCTATTAAGTCTGTAATAACATTATGTCTTAAAAAAAACAATGTACATGCCTTAATTAAAAAATACTTCACTGAGAAAAAAATGCTAACCATCATCTGAGCCTTCAGCCAGTCACAGTAGTAACATCAAAGATCACTGATCACAGATCACCATCTCAAATATAATAATAATGAAAAAGTTTGAAATATGGTGAGAATTACCAAAATGTGACACCGAGACACAAACTGAGCAAATGCTGTTGGAAAAATGGCACCAATAGACTTGCTCGTTGCAGGGTTGCCACAAACCTTCAGTTTGTAAAAAACTCAGGTGAATGGCAATGAAACGAGGTCTGCCTGTACATATTGCTTACCTGCTTTATGCTGGGCACTGAACTAGGCGTTGGGGACAGAGAGCTGAATGAGACCAAAAAATGCGTGCTCTGTCAGGGCCACCAACTGGCACATTGGTAACTTTGATATCATGTGACTAGTGCTGCCATTTTGATGGTGCAGCAAGAATCTAACAGGCCCAGGCCATGTGGGGGAGAGCCAAGGAGTGCATCTGGGAAGGCTTCCTGGAGGAGGAGGTCTGTGTTCTGAATCCTAAAATTGCAGTTGGTCAGGGTGAGGCTGTTAGGGCCGAGGCGTTAAGAGCGCAGGACTAGGGAAAAGTGCTGGGATGGTATGGTGGCCAGAGGAAGGAGCAGCCCAGGACTCGGCCACACGTGGCTGAAGCAGCAGGTCCCTAGAGGATTGGTCAATCTGTGTGCAAAGGAGGTTGTCTCCTCTCCAGGATCAGATTTCTGGAGTGGGGAACAGAAAGGAAGGGCACCTCAATATTGACATTCCTTCTCGCCTCCAGCTTGTCTCTGAGCTCCCTTGATATTTTCCCTGCAGCCACTGTCCCTCCCTCCCCGTCTTTGAGATAATGATTTGCCACTCACCTCTGAGATAGTGTATCTATCCCAGATACACTGGGAGGGGCCCAGAATACCCCTGAGCCTCTTTGACTTGCTTGGGGTTTGGGGGACAAGGATTGTGTGCACCTCAGGAGATTCTGGTTCAGTAGAGGGTCCTGGACCTTTGCCTTTCAGAAGCTCCCTGAGATCCTGCTGCACCCCTCCACCTGAGAATCCTGGCTTCAGGGATGCCCGAGTACCTTTAGGGTTTCCACACTGAGGCGCTGATGGATCTTCCCTGCCCAATCTCCTTGCACTTACTCTTACTTTTACGAAGTGGCATTGTTGTTGTTTGTTTTTAATCTCTCCTTTTATTCTTCCGACAGTGATCTCTATCATCTTGTTTTTTGGCTTTACTACTTTTTAAAAGGTATTATTAGATAGGGAAACTGGGGCACAAGGAAGTAAACGTTGTCCAAGGTCATGGAGAAGCCAGAACCTGCCTTACAGAGTCCACGGTGTCTTCAGCCTGCTGAATGTCTTGCTGGGCAGAGGGCCTAAGGGTCCCGAGCCCCGGGTGTTTGAAGAAGCGGGGAAGGGGGTCTGCTCCTCAGACACCGTAGTGTTTTCTTGCCTCCCTCTGCTGGGTTCCAGGCTGGCACAATCACGACCATTGTTCCCAGTTGCTCTGCCCGCCTGCCTGGACATCTGTTCTCCTAACAATATCTACCCATAAATCCTGTCCCCGACTCCAGGGTGGCTTAGCTGGGGGACAACGAAGCCTGTGACCGGCAGCCAAGCCTTTCCCATGGCTGCACGAGGGCGCGTCCACACCTGTGTGTGCTTACTGGTGGCACCAACACCTGCCTCTCAGGCCAAGGTTGTGTGTGTGCAGCGGTCTCCGGGGCTGCAGTTGGAAGGGCTCCTCACAGAGCCCTTTCTGCTGTAACCCACGCTATTGTAAATCTTGTTCTTTATGAAAAGAGATTGTTATCTTGTGTATCCTGGCATACAGTAGGTCCTCCCTAAGTGTTTTTTGCCTGCCAGTGAATGAATGAGTGAATAATTAGAAGCCCATGTGTAAATGTCACTGGGGTGTCTGTGAATGAAACAGACCCAGTTTGCCTGGTACATGCAGAACACCCCCTGGGTGGCATGGGGGCGCTGAAGAAGCATCCCTCCCTGAGTCTGCCCTGAGGAGCTGGTCTGATAGAGGGAGACAGCAAATGATGAGGTGCCACCTTACCCGTCATTACGGCCACTCAGTGCTCTCTCCCCTCTTCCAGGCCACCAGACCGCTTTGAGTGCTGTGGCCGATCTGGAAGAGCAGAGGGGGATCAATATTGGCCGAAGTTTCCAGAGACTGTCTCATGGAAAAGGGGAACCTGAGAGGCTCTTGAAAGCTGGACAGGCCTTGTTTATGAGGACGGAGGAGAGGTGCAGACGGCTGTGCTCTGTGGTCCCTGAACCAGTGGCATTGGGGGTAGAGCCCAGCAGTGTGTGTTTGACAAGCCCTGCAGGTGACCCTGATGCTCACTGAGTGTGGTGACAGCTGATGCAGAAAAAGGAAGGGGTCTGATCTTTACGCAAGAGACTGAGGAGCTGGGAAGTGACCTGGCGCGTTTTAGATGAGTTCTTCTTTTGGCAGCACAGAGAAGAGACAGGAAGGAGACAGGCTGACCAGCCAGGAGGCATCAAGGGAAGCAGGCTTGGGGTGTAGAGGACCCCGGCTGGGTTGGTGGTGGCCGTGGGAGCAGAGAGCAAAGCCAAGTGGTCCTATGACAGGAGAGCAGACAAGCCTGGTGACACATTTGATCTCGTGCCACGCTTTCAGAGCACTCTTTTCTTGAAAATGTTTAAAAATGATTTGTCCCCTATCACGTTGTTATATGCTAATTGTGGAAAATACAAGAAAGAAAAAGGGGGGGTACAGAATTCCACCACCATCCAGGACAACTATTGATACATTGGAGTATTTCCTTCTACTCCTTTTTCCTATGCATCTTTCCCTTATGTAGTTGAAAGCATACCATATGTATCAGTTTGCTTCCTGCATCCTTTGCTTAACAAAATACCGTAAGCATTTCCTGATGTGCTTTGAGGCTGTCTCTTTTTGTTGTTGACAGGAGCGCCATAAGATGGGCAGGGTGGCACTGGTAAGGAAGCAGTTACTAAGGCTCAGGGAGAAAAGGAAACTTGTTCCATGAACTTCAGATAGTAGGGAAGTCTGAAGTTAAACAGCCTGGGTTGTTTAGCTCATAAATTACAAGGAAAAAAAGGGATGAAGGGGGAACCTGTAGATTAAAATAGACTTTAAAGACAATGTGCAAGACTTAAGTATAGTGTTCAGGCATGCACATTTGAGGGTTAAGAAATGCAAGGAAGTGATTACCATGCAAACAGTTTGTGGCATGTGGAGAGGGTTTTGGAGCACCTGGCAGAGTTTCATTTCTTGACATGAGTGGTTGAAAGGTGTTTGCCTTATGATAATTCATTCAACTTACATGTATTTTGTGCAGTTTTCTGTATCTGTTTTATTTTTTAAAAAAGGTTGAAAGGAAAAAGGAGCTTGCTCAAGGATCTGTGTGGCAGAGTCAGGACCAGAACCCCTGTTCACCGGTCCTCCCTTGGGCTTCATTTCCAACTGTTCCCACCCTTTGTGGGTTGTCTGCTCACCCACCTCCCAGCCCCTAGCCCCCAATCTGCAGCTTGCAGGAAAAACTGCAGATTTACAGCTCATTTTGGTTGACTTTCAGGGCCAAGCTGAGACAGCCTGGGGGGAGAACAGGGATTCCCCTTTGACTCAAATGGGGAAATTCTTGAGGAGATCAGTTAAGTCAGGAGTGAAGCTGTCTCAGCCGTTTCTATCATTGTGTGCGGTGTGTGTGTTGCAGGGGCAGGAGGTGCCTTGACAATTTCTCTCTCTGGTTAGTTCAAAGATACAGGCTCAAGCACCCAGGCTTCTGTGTGCTTTCAGACTCCCTTTTCATTCATTTCCTTAGTCTGGCGCATTGGGTTCCTGGAAACAAATGGTTTTTTTTTCTTTAATAAGCACTATCCCTCTCATACCCCATCACCACACACCCTGCCTCAGCTGCCCTTTTCCTCTGACTCCTTCCCAGAAGCCCAAGGAGGCAATGCAAGGGCCACCATGGGGCACACCCAGGAGAGGGGACAATGGATGAGCCCTGCCGATGCTAAGCACCCCCTTCGTCCTGGCAGGGCAAGCGGGAGAGACTTTTCTGAATCAGGTCCTTGAGCCCAGGGCCCTGCTGGTTCTGAAACCAGACTTGGGCTCCTAGCTGGATTCCTGCTTCTCCCTGCCTGGGTGTCAAGTTTCACCACGGGAACTGGGCCAAAGCTTTGATCTTGGATGAGGCCAAGGACACCAGTGGGGAGTGTGCCTAGTACTCACCCTAGCTCTGCCTGCCCAGGAGAAGGGGCTCTTTGCACTTGCCTGCCCTTCCCAGAAGGTTGTGGAAGGGCTTTTCTGTTGGGGATCAATTGTCCACAGTCCTTGGTCCCCCCCCAGATCATTGTAACGAAGCCCCCCAATTACGGTACACCAGGACTTCATGCTGCTGAGGAGGAGGGCTCCCCTTAGGTTCTGGAACAGCACTGTCTGATAGAACTTCCTGTGATGTTGGAAATGTTCTAATATATGTGCTGTTCAACGTGATGGCCATTGAACACTTGAAATGTGGTCGCGTGACCGAGGAACCGATTTTAAATTTTATTTAATTTTAAATAATTAAAATTTAAATTTATCTGGCCACACGTGACTAGTGGCTACCTTCTTGGGCAGTACAGTTCTGGAAGGAGCGGGTGTCTGAGAAGGCTATACTGCCAGCTCCCCTCTTGCCTCTGCGCACACATACACACATTACACATTTCAGGAAGGCCCTGGATACAATGTCCTTTTTTAAAATAATTAATTAATTAATTAATTTTTGGCTGCGTTGGGTCTTTGTTGCTGCGCGCGGGCTTTCTCTAGTTGTGGCGAGTGGGGGCTACCCTTCGTTGCAGTGCGCGGGCTTCTCATTGCGGTGGCTTCTCTTGTTGCAGAGCACGGGCTCTAGGCACGCGGGCTTCAGTAGCTGTGGCCCGCTGGCTCAGTAGTTGTGGCTCACGGGCTCTAGAGCACAGGCTCAGTAGTTGTGGCACACGGGCTTAGTTGCTCCGTGGCATGTGGGATCTTCCTGGGCCAGGGCTCGAACCTATGTCCCCTGCATTGGCAGGCGGATTCTTAACCACTGTGCCACCAGGGAAGTCCCTATAGTGATGATATTGTTATGAACACTGGTGTTCAAATGTCTGCATCTCTGCCTTCAGTTCTTTTGGGAATATACCTGGGAGTGGAACTGCTGGATCGTATGGTAATTCTGTGTTTAACTTTTCAAGGAACAACCAAACTGTTTTCCACAGCGGCCGTACATTTTATGTTGCAGTGTACCTTTTAAAATAATTCTTAATTTTTAACTACAAAAACAATGCATGTTTGTTGTAAAAACTTCAAAGGATGCAGAGGTACATGAAGTAACGATGCAACCCTCCCTTTTAGACAACTGCTACTTAGTGTTTGGTGTGTATCCACTTGGACCCCTCCCTGTACATCTCCAAATATACAAGCATACACTCAGACATTTCAGCAAAAGTAGTGCACGGGACACCTGGCCCTGCCACTTGGTTTTTTTCCATGTCATCCCATGTTGCACCTGAAGTTCTCGACTGTGTGCCTCTCTGTTCTGTGGATGCACCTTGTGTCATGTATCGGTTCCTGGGTAGTGAGAGACAATTCTCACAAACCCTATGCACTCACAGCTTCGCACACGTTGGCTGCCAGAGCTGACCTTGGCACTTGGGAGGCCATGCAGCCCAGAACCACCTTCCCCATCAGTCTCAGCTTTTCCCAAGTTGCTCTACGCTTGGGGCAGCTAAACTAGCTGAGCTGTGTTTTGTGAAGGAGGGCCACCCACCTGGCCTTATCGAGCTGCAGCCTGGCGTGGTACACCCTCCCCTCTGGGAATTCTGGGAATCAGCCTCCTTTGAAGTGAGGAAGTAACTTAGAGCTGGGCGGAGAGGTGAGCTGCTGCTGGAGAGAGAGTCCAGACTCTCGCAGCATGGGGCGGGCGGGGTTTCTCTTCGGGGCTCTGAGAAGGAGCCTGTGGGACCATCAAGGCGTGCTGTGCCCTCACACACTTGGAAAGACCCAGCTTAGGCCTGGCAAGAGGCCACCTTTCAAGCCAGGGACCAGCCTATCTTTTGCCAGCACCTTTTTCTGCAGAGCCCCAGGCAGCTGGTGGGAGAGTACAAAGAGGCCTGGAAAATCCACAAACTGCATAATCAGCCCCTGCATCTTGGACGCTTGACTCTGTTTATTGCTTCCTGTCCCCGAAAGCCCTTTACAAACAGAGGGGCTTTGAGGGGGGTGAGCTGGACCTGGTGGGTGGCCTGCCCCTGCCAGACGTCCCACAACTCTGGGAGCCGGCAGCTTCCCTAAACAAGTCCACTTTCCTTTCCACTTCTCTCTGCCACCCCCAAAGGGAACAGGGGGTTGTCCAAGAGTGTGAGAGGGCCCTAACTGACAAAGGACAAGGGTCTCATTTCTACCAATTTCCTTGAAGGCCTGGAGGTTAAGCTCTAATGAGGTGCAGGAGGGGAGCAGGGTAAAACCTTAGCCTCTGACTGACCCCTGTGAGGTGGGGAGGGGAGCAGGGGGTCTGTTCCCTGGGATCTAGGGATGGTCCTGTTCCAAGGGCAGTGGGACTCGCTCAAAGCTGTTTTCTTGTTTGTATTACATTTTTTTTTCTTTTTGGCCATGCTGCGCGACTTGCGGGATCTTAGTTCCCCAACCAGGAACTGAACCCGCGTCCTTGGCAGTGAGAGTTCAGAGTCCTAACCACTGGACCGCCAGGGAATTCCCTGTATTACATTTTTTTTAAACAAATTTATTTGTTTTTTATTTACTTATTTTTGGCTGTGTTGGGTCTTCGTTGCTGCGCGTGGGCTTTCTCTAGTTGCGGCGAGCAGGAGCTACTCTTCATTGCAGTGCACGTGCTTCTCACTGCGGTGGCTTCTCTTGTTGCGGAGCACAGGCTCTAGGCACGCAGGCTCAGTAGTTGTGGCACTCGGGCTCAGTAGCTGTGGCTCGCGGGCTCTAGAGCACAGGCTCAGTAGTTGTGGCACTCGGGCTCAGTAGCTGTGGCTCGCGGGCTCTAGAGAGCAGACTCAGTACTCGTGGCGCATGAGCTTAGTTGCTCCGCGGCATGTGGGATCTTCCCGGACCAGGGCTCGAACCCGTGTCCCCTGCCTTTGCAGGTGGATTCTCAACCACTGCACCACCAGGGAAGCCCCTGTATTACATTTTTATAAACAGGTTTCTCCTTGTTGACTGACTTTTCTGCCTTCCCTTCCTCTCACCTCCCCAACCTTCATCCACCCTGTCCCAGAATTAACTAATTCACTTCAAAGCGTTTCCCACCACTGCTGGTGGCTGAGATGTGACTCTTTCAGGGAAGAGCTACAGCCCTGAGACGTTCACCTGGACACTCATGGCTGGGGGTGCCCGTGAGGGCTGTTTGCTGTGCTTTCCTTGCATCTGGGAGACATGGGCAGGGTGGGTGCGGGGGGCACATGGTTGGAAGAGGGATGCTGTGTTTTGGGAAGAGGGGCATGTAGGAAAGCAGTCGCCCAGAGCTGGGGCTGCCCCTGCCAGCCAGACGTGGGGCGAACTGTCCCTCTCCGACCCGGGGCTCCTGCTGTGGTCGGGCCGGGGTCTGAGGCCTGAGTTCCCACCCTCCCTCTGCTGCCTGTGTGCATCCTCCCTTTGCTTGGCGTCCCTGACTTAGAAGCCGATTGACCACATAGCCCTGATTTACCCCTGTTGAAAGGCCTCTGATTTAAAAAGCAGAGGGGATGAGTTGGCCTGTGCTCTCTTTGTGGACCTGCCGTATGTGAGGGTTGTCGGTCTGCTTGTACTTTTCCGCAGGGGCTGTCTAAGCAGACTTTCCACGTGGGACCTCTGTGTGTCTGAGCCTGTGCATTTGGTTGTGCAATTCTGATCCTGCCCCACCCTCCCAGCTCCTTCTTGAAAGTGAAATGCTACAGTCCTTGCTCAAGAACAAAGGCTTGAGCTCAGCCCTGCATGTTAATGATTTTCAAGTGTGGCCACTTCCTCCTGCTGGGCCTGACTCACTCAGCTGCTGCCCGCTGTGGTTGGGATGGAAACCCAACTTGAAGAGCCCAGGGACGGACAGGGGGGCCCTGCTGGGGGTGGGAGCCGGAGCCTGGCAGGGTCCTGTTGGCCCTGGGACCCCTGTGGCAGAGGAGGCGTATGGCAGGACTGGCCTGCTCAGCTCTGAGCTGGGGTGCACCCCCTTCTTTTCTATCTCCCTGCTCCTGGCCAATTCATGCAGCCGCTTCTCTCCTGCCCCAGGGTGACCGCACGTTCCCAACCCTTCTGGAGCCTCAGGTTCCCTTTGTGCCCCATGCAGAGATCAGAGGCTCCCCATTATAAGTGGGGTGACAGTGCAGTGAGTGGTTGGGAACATGGGCTTTGGGGTAGAATCCTGACTTAGCCGCTTGTTATTTAATTCCTCTGTGCCTCAGTTTCCCCATCTGCAAGATAACACCTCCTACCTCGAAGGGTTGTTGCTAGGATTTCATGGAGGTGAAGTGCCCAGCATGGTGCCAGCTGAGCCCCTGCTCTCGGGGAACAGGCCCAGCCTAGAGCCTGGCTTGTGGAACTTGCCCCTGGCACTGGAAACTGTCAAGTGCTGTGCACATGTAAAGCACAGTCATTTGAGGAAAGTCATCACGTTCAGAGTGAGAGAATGATCTATTTCAGGATTTTTAAACGGCTGGGATCAGCAGACCTTGGCTACAATTCACAGATGTTTCCCACTGTGGAAGCTGGGTTTTCACTCCTGCCTTTCCTGTCGGTCTTTCCTCTTTGGTTATTTTGCACACGCACACGGGTTCCCCCTTTGTGCCACACCAAGGGGGCATGAATCCGAATTCACTCCGTGTCTGTGGGCTGTGGGTCTGAAAAGCACCACGGCTCCTCTGGCAAAGATTCATAAACTTTGAAGGATGAGTCAGTCCTGTTTGCCACCAGCAAGAAGTGCTTGAGCACTAGCTGAATACCTCGTGTTTTAACGGTGCTCATCAAGGAGCCATGGGACTAAGGAGTGTCCAGCTGCTTTGGAAAGGTCCCAGCAATTGCTGGACTGTCCCCATTGTCGCCTCATACCCCTTAAGTCTGGGTGACTTGCAACCCACTTGTAGGCTGGGGCCATTCCGGCTACAGCCTCTCTCCGACCCAGCCCTCGTGCCCATCCCACACTGGAAGGAAGGGAGTGCAGGGTCCACACATCCCCGGCTGGCGGCTTCCCCGGGAGGGACAGAGCGGCTACGAGTTTGGACTTGTGGGGCGATTTGGCAGAGCATTTGTTTGATGACTGTTGATTAAGCCCAGGTGTGTGGGCCTAATGTTTACAGAATCCTGATTGGCTCAGGCTGGAATGAAAAAAATGGATATTCAGGGGAGTAGGGAGGTGGCATGGATAATCCAAAAGCCATTTGTTCAGGGCTTGGAGCCAGAGATAAGGTATTTTTGCCGATCTCCCTAAATCAGCCAGATAGGAATTCTTTTTAATGTGTGCCTACAGTGTACATCGGCTGCTCCAGGGACTGAACGGTCCATGAAACTCAGCTCAGACAGCTGTGGACCATCTGGGGACTCAGGGCAGACACAGAGGATGCCAAGAATGAAAGGGATCTTGAAGATCATTTAGTCCTCCTTGCCCATTTTTCAGATGGGTACCTGAAGGCTCAGGCAGCAAAATGACTTGCTCAAGGTCACTTGGCTGGTCAGTGATGGAGCTAAAGTCAGAATCTGGGGCTCCAAACTGCATCGCTCTGTAAGGTAGTGGTCCTCACACTTTACTGGACATTCAAAAGATCTGGGGAACTTGTTAACATACAGATTCCCAGGCTGTATCCCCAGAAATTCTGATTTCATAGTGGGGAGAAGAATATATGTCCTTAGCAAACCCCTCAGAGGAGTCTGGTGAAGGTGGTCTCCACCATCCTCTGAGATACACTGCTATAATGCAAAGGGCATTTGCTTTTAGACTGATAGAAAAGCACATTTGCACTTCCCAAAGCCACGTGAGCAGGCCGGTAGCAGTGCCGGGAACAGGCAGAGATGCAAACAGCTCTGGTTAAACCTAGGCTTTAAAGCAGGTTGCAAGAAACTGGTGTTGTCAGAAGACTTGACAGCACGCTGGTTTCTTTCCTGTGAGACCATGCAATTTGGATGTGGTGCAGCCCTGGACGACCTTTAGGTCACACATGACGACTCCTTGTCCCTATCTGTAAAATGGCTCTGATAACGGTAGAAGGTAATAATCTGCAGTTCTAGATTATCGTGAGGATTAACACAGTGCACGGGAAACACAGCCCAGCACTCAGTAAATGGCAGGTTCTCTGATTACTAATTGCTGGGGGAGGGAGGGGAGGGCAGGCCTCTGCTTAACGTCTTTATGGAATGGATTTCTGCTGAGGATGTCATTTGAGGACAAGGGTTCTGGTTCTGTAGCTAAAGAAAGGGTACAGGTCCTTCCAGCCCTGGGGGACTGGGATGCAGCCAACCCCTTCTGCAGAGGTGTCATCATGGTTTGTACCTAGCTTGGCGGTGCCTTTCTCTGGCTCTGATCCGTCCCCCACCCCAACTCATGTCCTTGCATCTCTGGGAGGTTTCAGTGATGGGGAAGGTCAGACTGAATAGGGACTCTTTCTCTCCATTTTCTAGGGATGGAGACTGAGGCCCCCTGGAGGCAAAGAAGGCTGGTTCTGGGACCGCCAGGAGCTCCTGCCCCTTCCCCTGACTGTCAGATTTGAGGGCCAGGGCTACCAGCCCCAGCGGGCCTGCAGCCCTCCTTGCACTCCCATCTGGGAGTTGGTTCTGCAGGGAACCAGGAAGCTGATGCCTTGGCCAGGGTGTGCCGCTTCCCAGTTCTGGTTCTGGCCAGATTTGCTGCAAATCAGGTCAGCCTGACCTCACCCCTCACCACTGATGCACCTGACGCCGTAAAAACCATTCTGGGCACATTTGGGGAAGAGAGAGAGGGATCAGGGCCTCATCTGGCCCTGCTGTCAGCCTAGCGAAGGGAGGGGCTTGCAGGGTGGGCCGTGGGAAGGCTGAGGGTGCGGTCAGTGCATGTTAGCGTGTGTGTAGGACAGTCTGGCTGGAAGAACACAGCTTCCAAGTTGGGTGAAGAGAGGAGTGGACTGAGTGCCTGGGCTGGGCGGGAGGGTTCAGGAAAATCTAAAGGAGGGGAGCGTGGCCCCTGGCTGTGAGGCACCCGCCGCGCAGTGAAGGCTTTGAGGGAGCTGGTGTTATGTGGCACACGCAGGCGCATGAGCTGTGAGTTGCTGCGCTGGGGTGCACGCCCACACGAGGACAGGGCGCTGGCCCAGGACGCCCCAATCTGGGTTCAGATCCCAGCTCTGTGGCCACTGAGCTCTGACCTCAGGCAACACACACCATCTGGCAGGGAGAGCATGGGGTTTCTTCCTGAGGGCATATGTGGGCACGTGGGTACTGGAGTTGAGCAGTGTGGGTGAGGGAGGGCCACAGGTGGGGAGGGATGCCTAGCCCAGAGGTGGCAGAGGAGGGGCACGGGGGAGGGAGCAGCCTGTGGCTGGGGAGAGTAGCGGGCCTGGTAAGTGGCTCTAAACAATCCCATCTGCTGTCTGGGCCGGGTGGAATTTCTGATGGTGTCCAGGCTGCCTGCCTGAGGGGGGTGATGGCCCTCCAGCTGCAGCTGCCTCCTGCTGTTTGAAGCTGGGCCCCTCCCCAAGCCCCTGCTCCCCAGCCTGGGGCCTGCATTCCCCAGCTGCTATAGGAAGCACTTCTGAGAAGGGCACTCGGTGAGCCTGTGCTCCTGCTGCCCAGCCCGGAAGCCCCTCCCCGGGGGCAGGCCCTTGTCAAACTAGCCCAGCCCCCAGCAACAGCGGGAGCTCCACGCAGGGGTCCCAGAGCACCCCAGCCTGAGGTCCTGGAGGCCCCTGAGAAGAGCCTTCATGCTGCACACTCTCCCCGCTCAGGGCCAGATTCAAGATCATAACCCCAGGGGCTTGCCTGGTGGCGCAGTGGTTAAGAATCCGCCTGCCAATGCAGGGGACACGGGTTTGAGCCCTGGTCCGGGAAGATCCACATGCCGCGGAGCAACTAAGCCCATGTGCTGCAACTACTGAGCCTGTGCTCTAGAGCCTGTGAGCCACAACTGAGCCCACGTGCCACAACTACTGAAGCCTGCGCGCCTAGAGCCCGTGCTCCGCAACAAGAGAAGCCACCGCAATGAGAAGCCCGCGCACTGCAACAAAGAGTAGCCTCCGCTCGCTGCAACTAGAGAAAGCCCGCGAGCAGCAACGAAGACCCAACGCAGCCAAAAAAAAAAAAAGATCATAACCCCCCAGGCCTGACTCCTGGGCCAGTCTCTAGACACAGGCAGTCTTACTGACAGCTGCCCCGACTGAGAGAACGTGATCCCCCTCAGGAACCTGTCTGAGGAGATACAGGTGTCCCCGTTCTACACATGAGGAAACGCACTCAGAGATGTTCCACTCACCCAAGCAGCAGTGATCAGGATGGAAGCCGGGGTTAGCCCGGAGCTCAAGCCCACCCTTAACCACTGCGCTCTTACCCCAGACACAGCGCTGGTAAAAACCAACTTGTGGTTTCCCCTCCACGGGGAGCTTCCTGGCTAGACCCCGCCCCACTGCGCGGCTCCGGTGGGCCCTCCACACTGTGGTCTGACCTCTGAAACAGCTGTGGCATCAGCCATCACCTTGCCCACCGGGAACCTTTGTGTACCCTGCAACCCTACCAGGAGCTAGCCGGGGCCCTGGCCCTGAGGCTGAGGCTCTGGAAGCACGTGCGAGGCAGGACTGGGGAGGGCTTGCCAAATAGTCCGGGTAGGAAGGATGGAGTTGGGATTCTAAGGATTACAAAAGTTTTAAAGCCCTGGAGGCTCTGTGCTTTTAAGATTTTTTTTCTATCATCATTCAGTTGTTTTTGGTTTGGTTTGATTTGGTTTTTTAAAATCAGAGAACAGTATAAGACGGAGGTTAAGAAGAGCATGGACTCTGGGGACAGATTGTTTGGATTCACGTTTTGGCTCTGTCACTGACTGTGTGACCCTACATAAGTTATTTAAACTCTCTGAGTCTTAGTTTCCTCATCTGCAAAATGAGTATGGTACTTGCTTTACTGTGGGGCTTTGATGAGATAATGCATGCCACGTGCTTAGAAAGTGTGTGGCACATAGTATGTGCTCATAGATATTTGCTATGACTATTATTAAAAAGTAATTCATGTCAATTGTAGATAATATGCATATGCAAAGAGAATATAGAAAATCACTGGCAGAGCTATCATTTTGATATTCTTTATAGGTTATCTGCTTATTTTATAATTTTTAAATTAATGAACATGAATCAAAATTTAAAAGATACAAAAGGATTTACAGAGAAAAGTTTCCTTGATCTGTCTCTTATGACCTAATTCTCCCCAGTGGAAGCCTATATTATCAGTTTCTTATGAATCCTTTCAGAGCCCTTTCCCTCACCCTCTCCATATGTAGACATACACATACCATAATGCACTATAGTATAGAGACTATACTTACTTTTCTGTGCCTTGCATTGTTCCCCTAAGCAATAGGTCTTGGGCATAGAGACATACAGAGATGCCTCATTTCTGTTTACCATTGTATAGTGTTCCATTAAATATGTTATATGAATTCCATAGAAGTGGAATTCGTGGAACAGTGGGTGGGTGCAAAGTGTGTGCTAGTGTGGGGTAAGGGGACAGGAGTTGGGACTTCTGTTCCCAGGACCCTCCTCTGCTCTGAGCACCCCTCCCTAATCTTGGTTCCTTGGCCTGGACTCCCTGGGCATGCTCAGATACTGAATTATGTGGCATCACTGACTGACCACCTGTCCCAGAGGCCCAGAGACATCTCCTGTTTCTGCCCAGACTTCAGGGCTCAGCACCAGACCATGCAGGCCCAGCCTGTGGAGGGGCCTTCAGCTTAACTGCCTGAAGGACATGCCCGGGGAGGGGCAGCTGGCCCCTCTTTGCCAAGGAGCTGGACCTGGGTCAGCAAGAGCTCATGCCTGGAGCCAGCCCAGCCTCACTGCCTTGCACCTGAGCTGCCAGTGCCCCCTTCTCCCAGTTTGGGCCATTGCACTTGGTCCCAGGTACAAACACATTCCTGCCAGCCCAGAGGGGCTCCCCAAGGCTGCAGCCCCTGGGTGGGGCAGCGGGGAGCAGCTTCCCCTCTGTCAACTGAGGTCTGATCTCCTCCCAGGCACCTGGGTTGAGTGACTTGGCTGAGCTGGTAATGCTTGTTGATGGAGAGAGGGATTGTTGTAGAAATAGTCCCAACCAGTTCAGGTAGAGATGGAAAACAGTTGGTTGCCCAGGCAACTGACAAGCTTGATGGAGTAGAGAAAAGGTATTTGTAAGGAAACTGCCATGGTTCTGTCTTTCCTTCTGGTAGGCTTTGCCTAGACTCCTTCCTCCTCCCTTCTTCCCTGGACATGAGCATCAGGCACCCCCAGCCTCTCCAGGGGCAACTCTGCCCCGTTAGGAGTCAATTCAGTTCACAGTTACTGAGTTCTTGCTGTGTGCCTGGCTCTATGCTCAGCTTCGGGAATGCAGAAAGGGGGTCAGGCCTGACGGATTAAGAGTGTCAGATCTGGAGTCAGATCAGTTTGGCTGCTTAGCTGTGTGACCTTGAACAAATTCCTCGACTCCTCAGTGCCTCATTTTTCTATCTATAAAGTGGAAATAGCATTAGTAATATGTACCTCTTAGGGCTGTAGAGAGGATGAAAAGAGTTATTAACATGCATAAGGCACTTGGAATAGTGGTTGGTACATAAAGAAGCAGGTGATAAGTGTTATGTTAGCATTATTGCTATTATTACCATCATTCTACCAAGATGAGCCGAACAAATGACATGTTACTCATGCCTGAGGAGCTTCATCTTGGCTCTTTTCAACTGGAAGGCAGAGTTGACTTCTCAGCCCTTTTACAGCAGCCAAGCCCAATGTCTGGGCCTCAGGAACAAAGATGATCAATGGTGTCCTTAGAACTGAATCTCTGGGGCCAGTCCTTTCATAGGGTAGGGACCTTATTAATTTCCTTTGAAACTTCTTGCCCTAATCCACACCCAACAGCCCCCATCAGCTATAGACCTGCCCACAGAAGTTGAAGCAAGAGAGAGAAAAATTAGGAAAGAAAATATCTTTTTTCGGTTTTTTTCTTCTATAGATTTTTAAAAGATATTACTGGGGTAGGTGGATTTCTTTTCTGCCCCAGCCTTAGATTGGACTAATTGATGGGGGATGGCCCAGAGAGGTAAGTGGCTAACCCAAGGTCACACAGCCGGGCATGGCAGAACTGAGTCTGCCTCTCCCTCTCTTCCTCCTCCTCTTCTCTTAGGTCCAATAAGGCCTCCTTTTCCCAATGGCCGTGCCCGAGGGTCGTCTCTGCCCTTCCTGACACCCCCCCCCCCCGGGAGTGGGCACAGGTGCGGCTGCCCAGCGGCTCCCGGTGCCTCGGGAATGAGGCCGGCTTTGTTGCGGCCCCAGCAGCTGTGGCCGTTTGAGTTTCCATTAAGCCGTTTCTGCGCCTTGGTCTGGAGCAGGAGGCTCGGCATTTAAAGGTCACCCGGCTTTTGAAGCTGCAGTGACATTAATAGCTTGGGAAGAAAACAAGACTGTGCGGGGACGGAGGACAAGGCGCCTCTGTCAGGGCTCCCCCCCGCCCCCCTCCCCCGCTGGGTGCTCACGCGCATACACACACACTTACACACTCGGACACACACACACACACAGACCCTGACAGCCTCTCTCTGTCTCTTGTCCCGCCCTCCTTTCTCCCCTTCTGGGGCCTCTCCAGCTCAGAAGCCAAGAAGCTCAGGCAGACTTCCCTGTGCCCTGCCCCCATCACGTCTGAGGTGACAATTGGACAAGGATGCAGCTGCCCCAGGCCCAGCAGCCTCTCCATTAACACTGCCATTACCCACTTGAGGTTTCCCCAGGACTTAACCATGGTTACACAAGCATCCCATGGGTCATATGACCTCATTCTGGCCCTGCTGGCTTTTGCAGCCTGGATTCCTAATGAGACAAAATAAGCCTGGGCCTGGTCTTCTCATACGGGAAATGAAAGGGCTGGCAAGCAGGGTGTATCTTGCTTGCCAGTTCTAATCACTTGGTAGTGGCTTGCCCAGAGCGCTGGGTTGAAAAGGCTTCTGAGGCTGTGTGGGTTCCATAGGACAATACCTAGATGGATTAGTGATGCCTGCCAAGGACACAGGATATAAATTAGTGGCGTGTGTGCCTTGTATTTCGCACCTTGGGAATAAATTATTTTGAAACTCTTCCAGTCTTGGATTCTAAGATCCCTGGAGTGGCTGGGTGGCTCCTCTTCCTTTTAGTCAGCCTGAGAGTGGGGGTGGGGCTGCTTTTTGAGTTCTTGGAGAGAAGCTGATCTGTATGCCCTTTCCTGGGAGCAGCTGTGGCCTGAGCCCTGGGACACCACCTAGTGGCCTGGAGTGGTAGTGCCATTGGGCTGGGCCCAGATCTTATGCAAGAAGGGACAGCGAGTCCCTCTGCAGGCTGTGATCACAGCAATTACAGATAGATCACAAGACCCGGTCTGTCCCTGTCCCTGGGAGTTTTCAGAGGAGGGAGCCTGGGGTGTGCAGGGACAGAGCTGGCCTCGGGTAGTCACTCCAGAAGAATGGGGATGGGGGGGCCGTGCAGAAAAGTGCTGGCAATTGGGACCTCTGGCCTCCCAGCCCCATACTTCCTTCTGAGGCCTCCTCTTCTAATCCCCACCTTTTGGGGTTGAGTCCTGGTCCTCCTGGGAGGCAGCAGAGTATCAATTCAGGTGTTGGAGGGGGTCGACCTCCTGCCCGCTGGAGCTGTCGCTGGCTTGGAAAGAAGACCAGCAGACCAGCCTTGTGTGCCAGGGAGGAGGCCCTCAGGCCAGGTGGCAGAGGGCTCAGGCACCTTAACCGTGTCACTGAGCAGCCTTGGCCTTGGTCGCTTCATCTGTGAAGCGGGGTAATAATGCACACCCTGTATAAATGATAGGTTTGTTGTGAGGACTAAATGAGAATGCAGAGAAGACAGGGCTTCACAGGGAAATGAAGAAAGCACCCCGTCCCCACCGTTAATATGAGCCGGAGAAGGAAGAGAGGGGAAGGGAACCCACAGTTGCTGCGCCTCAACTTCTTTCCTTCCCTTCCTTACTTATCCGCCTGATAAGTTACGTTGGAGCTGCTGTTGGACACCCATGTGGAGGCAGCAGGTCAGCTGTGCAAATGTGGAGTTGAAGGGCGTGTTCCCGGGAGACCTCAGGGCGAGAGACATGTGGGAGCCAATATTCGGCGTGTAGACAGTATTAAAGCTGTGGGACTGGATAAGATCACTCAAGGTTTGAGTATAGCTCAGGAAAAGGGCCAAGACCTGGGCTGGAGACCGCACCAACCTGTCTCGTTGGGTGCTTCCTATGCTGAGGCACCCGTATAAATTCTGTCACAACACCCCTTCCACGTAGGTATGATCCCAACTTTGACAGACGAGGAAGCTGAGGTTCAGAGAAATGAAGTAATTTCTCCAAGTCACACAGCCTTACCAGGCCCAGGCAGAATGGGAATCCACTCTGGCTCCTGGGCTCTCACATCCCCCATGTGGGCCCTACCTGGCCCTGCAGGAGACTGGCTGGGATGACCTTGGACAAAGTCGGGAGAATGACTCTCCAACTCTCGGGCAGCTGGCCCACCTCCCTGGGCCAGGCCGGGAGTGACTCAGGCCTTGGCTGTCTACGCACGCTTGGAGGGAAGCTTGGCTGTCTGCCGCCCCTGCCAGGCCTGGATTCCTTTCTGGGGAGGCGGAAGGCCTGGCTCCCTGGGACCTGGGGGAGGACAGGTGTGGGGTTTCTGCTTCCCAATCCCCAGGTTGCTCACTACCTGTGAGTTCAGGAGAGCCTCTGAGTCTGCCTCCAAGATGTCTAATGGGCTCAGCAGGTTAGATTCACTTCCTTTTTCAGAAGTCAGGGGTTATCTCCCTCTATTTCCCTGCCAGTGCCCAGCAGCCAGGGTTCAGAGAGGCAGCGGAGTGATTTCCCCAAGGTCACAGAGCCAGTTCTGGGGCAGAGCCAACAGACCCCCTCCCTGCCCTCCCTCCCCCAGTGCCGTCTGGGTCACATTTCCTCTGCTGGAATGTCAGCCAGGCTGTGCCGTCTCCTGAGCCTTTCTGAGGTTCCTCGGCTCCTAGCCCTGCAAACCTGACTTGGCATTTTTGGCTCTTAGGAAATGAGTTCCTAATTCTGGCTTCTCTACACACTGGCTGTGTGACTTTGTACAAGTTACCTAACTTCTCTGAACTGGTTTCCACAGCTATAAAGTGGGGACAATAACATCTATCTCTGGAGTTGTAAAAAAAGATTAAATGTGAAAGCGCCTGGCACAAGCTCGTACACCTAAGCTGCCTGCTTCATTTTTTCATGTATTTTAAATTTTTTTTCATTTGAGCTGTGCCGGTTGTAGAAGGCAGCCTGGCACGGATGACTCTGACCCTGAGGACAGTCCTTCTCCCTGCTCCCAGCCATGCTGGCCAAACCTCAGCCCTGGCCTCAGCCTCTGCACTTGAGCTCAGCGAGGGCTGGGGGGATGGTCCTCTGAGAAGTGGGGGCCCTCACAGCGGCCCCTCCTGGTGTTAATTGTAGGCAGCCTGGCTTTGGGAGTCCGTGGGTCCTTGCAGAGTCCTATGAAAATGGCATTTCTCTACACTGAATCCTGTTTCCCATTACCGTTTCTGAGCCACTTTCTCCTCATCCACAGAAACGCTCCCTGATGGAAAAGTCAAGGCTTTACCGCTCCTGCTCTGTGTCCTGGGCATCTCCTCTGGTCCTGGGTCTCGTCTCTTCATCTGTAATGTGGAGCAGGCTGTAGAGTTGTCGGCCGTTTTCATGTCGCGGCAGACACACAACGTGCTCTTTTTCAAGGCTTTGCACCTGGGGTAAATGGAAGCAGCTGCTGCGGCCCAGCCTCCCCTGGGGCCGTGAGGATCAGTATCTCCTTCCCGAGGGCTGACAGAATTTCGGGGGTTGATGCTGGGGAAGGATTGCCTAGAATCCCCCGCCCCATCCACTCCAGGAGCAGCTTGGCTGGCATACCAACTGCCCTTGGCTCTCTGCCGGCCTTGTGGGGCAGTGGGAACAACAGTCACGCAGCTAACCACGTTCCAGGCACTGTGCTGAGGATTATCCTGTTTAATTCTCATGGAAGCCCCATTCGTATAGGGGAGGGATTGGGCACAGAGAGGACAGGGGACAGGTACCAGGTCCCACAGCTGGAGCGGCAGAGCAGGAGTTGCAGCCTGGGGCTGAATCAGGGCACTTACTTAAATGGTAGGAGGGCAAGAAGGTTTCTTGGGGGCTTCCCGACACTCAGGCCCGGGGCCCGAGGGACCTGTAAAGAGGGCTGTTAATGGGGAAAACGTGGACCCCATCATCTTCCATCTTCCTCTGTCAGGGGTGGATCAGGTCCTGGCCTCTTTCTCCAAGGGGCTGCCCTTGGCAAAGTGAGGGCCAGGTCCCTCAATCTCTCTTACGAAATTACTCGAGGGGGAGGGCGAAGGTGGTGAAGGTGGCCGACTCCAGAGGCGTTAGCACAAGGCACTGACCCCCATGTGTGATGACACCAGGACAGGAGATTGCAGCCCAGGGCACGGCTTCTGGGGCCTCCTGGCCCTGAGGTCCTTGTTAGAAGCCTCAGGGCAAGTTTCCAGAACGCAGGACAAAGGCAGACACCAGGGTGGAGCCCCACTTTGGAGGGTGTTTTGGCAGCATCCTCTGACCTTACAGTGTGTCAGGGCGGGTGGAAGGTGTGGGTGAGGGGAGTTGGGGTGTCTAAAGCCAGCTGCGGGAGGCCACGTCACACTTGACTCCCCTCCCATGTTCATCCTCATAACACATTTCTTGGACTGATCATTTGAGGTCACTCCTCTGTGCTTCCTTGTGCACTGGCTTTGGCCTCTCTGAGCTGTGACTCGCTCATCTGGGAAGCGATGGGGTGGAGGAGGTTGGATAATAAATCATACTTCACCCAGTCATCAGAATACTACTCAGGCATTAAAGACCACAAAGGAGATCTCTATGTTCTGACATGAGAAGATGGCTACAATCAATAAGCGGAAAAAAGGAAGTTGCATAGTAGAATTTATGGTCTGATCACATTTCAGTAAAATGAATTCATACATATGGTAGTATGTGCATAGATAAATGTATCTGCATGTAGATATTCCAGTGTTAAGAGGTTTTCTCTGGGGGTGGGAGGGGATTATAGTTTTGTAACATCAGTGTCCGGAGGCTGCATGGGGCCCATGTGCTTCTAGTTTCCTGCCCTTGAACACAGCCCGCCTCCCTGGGACTAGGCAGACACCCACCCAGCAAGCCCCAGAGCATGAGCCCCGGACAATTTCCACGTCCCTCGAAGGAGGTGGAGGTTTGAAGGAGATAAGAATCTCAGCATGGTGACACTGGAAGGCACTGGGGGACAGTATGAAGCCCCATTTTTACCTGTGAGGGGACTAACCTTTAGGGACAGAAGGAATCAGTGGTAGTGATGTGTCTTCTGGCCTCAGGGTGAGGGAGGGCGCTTCCACTGCACCTTCCACACCCTCTGGTCTGATCTTCCTTTCATCATCAGTTAACTGTGGAGATCATGGCAAGGAAGATCATCATGCTGATTTGCTCACACCAGCTTTTCTCTATCATCTGTTAAGATGATGACCCCAAGTACTAGAAAAGGACTTAAGAATATCCTTTGCTGGAACAGTCCCTTAAAAATAAAGCTGCCGCTTTTCTACAATTAGCAAAATTACCGTACATCCTGGGATAAGCATGAGAAAGTCCGAACTTGATGTTTTTAGACACATTCAACTCTCAGTTACCTGCACTAGCAGAAGTGCTACCTTGGAAGTGATTTACAGGCCTGGTTCTGAGTGGGCTGCACCGTGTTCTGTTGCAGATTTACTGGAGCTCTGCACAAGTGGATGCCATGATGGTGGGGCCCTGAGGTGAGGGAGCTAAGGAAAGCAGAGACTGGATGGGGCTGGAGACCAGAGGGGGAGGACATTGCCTATACAGAGCCCCTCCTGCCCCAGTCAAGTCTCTAGGAGTCCTTGGCAGTGTGTGTAGTGGTTGAGACCAGTGGCTCAGGGGCCATAGTGCTGGGTTCAAATCCCCGCCTCGTCCACTTTCTCAGGTCTGTGCCTCTGCATAAGGGGGATAATATCACCTGCCTCATAGTGGTGTCAGGATGTAAGCCCTTACTAACTGGTAAAGAGCTGTGACCGCAGCTGGAGAGAAAGCAGAAAGAAGCTGTTCCCCCGTGGGCTTGGCGGGGGTCGCCCGAGTTCGTTGCATTCTGCCCCTGACTCTTGTCTCCCTCGGTTTCAGGTGGGATGGTCCGTGGAGCCGGACCCAGGATGCTCCCGGGGTGTGGATGACCAGCCGCCCAACCCCGCACGGCCCAGGCCCGGATGCCGCGCCCTTGTCTCCTGACCCGGGGACCCCGCCCGTCGCGGGACTGAGCTTCCCGAAGCCGCCGAGCGAGCGGCGACGGCACAGGGACCCGGGGGAAGGGGCTCGGCGCCGGCGGGAAACATTTTCCCCCAGCGGCTCGGCAAGATGACCAGCCTGTTCCGCCGGAGCAGCGGCGGCGGCGGCGGCGGCGGCGGGGGCGGCTCGGCGGCGGCGCGCGGGACTGGGGGCAGCGCGGCCGCCTCGCAGGAGCTCAACAACAGCCGGCCCGCCCGCCAGGTGCGCCGCCTCGAGTTCAACCAGGCCATGGACGACTTCAAGACCATGTTCCCCAACATGGATTACGACATCATCGAGTGCGTGCTGCGTGCCAACAGCGGCGCCGTGGACGCCACCATCGACCAGCTGCTGCAGATGAACCTGGAGGCGGGTGGCGGCAGCGTCTACGAGGACAGCTCGGACTCGGAGGACAGCATCCCCCCGGAGGTAGGGGCACGGCCCCGATGATTCCCAGGAGCTCCAACAACTGTTTGAACCTCTTAGAGGACTTGGGTTATACTCCTGTCTGGGTTCTACCTAGCAAGCAGCCTTATTTCTCCCAGGGAAACGTACCCAAGTCAGCCCGTGGCCTTAATTTATGGGCAAAAATCATGCGGTCACTAAACAACACTGAGCACTACGCTGGGGCTGTGCCAGGCACGGTACTAGACCCTGGGTCAGGGGTCATCAGAATGAAGGAGCCTGTTCACAATGTAGACACCTGGCCCCCACCGCAACGTCCCGAACCCCACTTCCAGGCTGGAGCTCTCTGGTCTGTATTTTCTGAACCTCCAGGTACCCGCTAAGGCCCAGTCAGAGTTTCTGCCCTCACAGAGTTCACAGTCCAGTGAGGACTCCAGGCAATGGCAGCCCGGAGGGGTGAGCGCTAGGATGGGAGAGATGAAAGCAGCAGAGAGGAAGGGATGGCTTCCCAGAGGAAGAGTGAAGAGTGAGGGAAAGGTGTGTGGGCAGAGGGAACAGCTTGTGCAAAGGCTCAGGGGTGAAATAGAGCAGGAGTCGTTAGGGAAATGGCAGCAGGACCTTCTGTCAGGATCCTAGAGTGAGCAGAGACCAGGAGGCCTTGCGGCTGAGAAAGAGTGTGGTGTGTTCTGGAGCGCAGGGACCCGTGCAAGAGAGCTTGCGAGTTCAGTTCCTCTGACCGAGGCGCGAGCGATACCCAAGCAGTTCCCTCCTCTCTCCAGGAAGGTGGCTGAGGGCGAAGGGACCACCCCAGTGCATCAAGACCCACTTGCTGGGTGTGGCCAGGCCTCCTCGGCCCCTCCAAGAGCTCAGTAGATGTCTGAGCCCCCAGTCTCAGCAGGACCTGCAGTGCTGGGTGCAGAAGGGGCACTCAGAGTCTTTCAACGAGAGGGTCACTGCCCACAGGGGCATCTGGGACATGCAGCCACAGACAGGACGGAAGGACCCAGCAGATCGGATTCAGCTCTGTTCTTCATTGAGTCCCAGCCTGGGCCAGGCACCATCCTACATGCTTTAGGTGTATCATCTCTTCGAATCTTCATAAACTTTGTGAGGTGGCGTTATTATTACCCCCGTTTACAGTGGGAAACCTAGACCCAGATGTGATCTCAGAGTCCTTCTCAACACAGCCCTGCAGGTGGCCATTCTCCGTTAATCAGAGTCATCCTGCAGGGCAAAGCCCGCTTGCTCTTCCTCCTATAGGGCTGCTGCCTGGGAGTTCTCCCTCCGGATGGAGGAGAAGCTCTGTGGGCAATGGCATCTGGCTCATCCCTGTGTCACGTGCAGCACCCAGGACAGTCACTGCACATAGCAGGCACTCGGGGTGTATTTGTTGAATGAATGAATGTTGCTGCTGT
The DNA here is from genome assembly GCF_009873245.2 of Balaenoptera musculus. Classification (NCBI taxonomy): domain Eukaryota; kingdom Metazoa; phylum Chordata; class Mammalia; order Artiodactyla; family Balaenopteridae; genus Balaenoptera; species Balaenoptera musculus. The sequence goes on along the minus strand of NC_045804.1, from coordinate 33,660,674 downwards.
CTGTGCACGGCTTTCTTTAGTCTTTTTCCCTGGGAGAGCACTCCTTGGCTCTGCCTGGATTAGCCAGTGGAGGGAGTTTTGGAAAAACCAGATCTTCTTTGTGAAAGGGAGGTGTGTGTATGTGTGTGCAGATACATCCTTTAAGCGTGAGCTGGAAGGAAAGTTCTCTGCAAACGCTGACCCCTTCCACAGTCTCATTTGTTCCGACTGTCTGGCAGGTAGGATCATATTTCCTTCTCTGTTCGTGGCACCCACAGCCCTGTGACCCTCCGCAAAGCTTGCCTGATGCCCTAGATGGGCCTGCACTGTGTGCACTTCTGTTTTCCCAAGAATCTTGCTTTCCAGATTGAGCCCCTTCTCAGCACCCCTCCTTGGCTGTTTCCCCAACCCCCCATCTTTGGAGCTCTGCGTGGGCCCATCGGCAGGCGGTTCCTGAGCCCGCGGAAAGTGCTGCGGAAAATTTATGAGCAGCAGCTGGGCTGACGATAACTGCTGACTGGAGAAAGCCCCCTCTCTGGGGGCTGATGGATGGTGGGCTGGCCCGAGGGGTATCCTTGCCACAGAGAAATATCTCCTGTCAGATAAATGGCCCAGACCTTGGCCCCCAGAGCACCTGGCAGGCATCCATCACCCACATGGAGTTAAGCCAGGAAGCCACAGAACCAAAAACTTCAGCACCTTTAGAGCCAGAAGAACAGCCTCACTGTGGCTGGTGGGGGAGGGGGCGGGGCGGGGCGGGCGGGGTGGGGAGACCAGAAACATGGCTGGGGTTACTTCTCCCTGGAGACTGGGGATCAGCCTTTCCGGAGCGTGCCTGGCCTGCTGTCTGCCTCCTTGGTGTTTCCTCATTCTGCTCCAGGAGCCTCTGATGAGCGTCTGGCTCCTGCAGCCCCAGGAGGCCGCGCTGAGGACCAGGAGCGGCTGAGAGGGGAGGAAAGCCCCCCTGCGTGGCTGTGGAGGCCCGATCTCTCTGAGCCTGAGGGGCGGCCGCTATGGGCCCCAGTCAGAGGAGCCCCAAGCGGCTTCCTTCTGGGAGCAATTCCTCCTGAGTCTTCCCCTCCTCGCCCGTCTCGCGCAGACCGGCTTCAGGGGGGGGGGGGGGGGGGGGGACGGTCCAGGCCAGCCACTGAGGGGGAGGGGCTCGGCCTACAGGCCCCAGCGTGGAACCTGTCCCTTAGAGCGGTTGTGTGCCCGGCACCGGAGGTTGTGCAGGTGTGTGCCAGTGAGCAGGGCTGGAGTTGACAGTGTTCTCTCTCTCTCTCTTTTTCTTGTGGAAATTTGGGGTAAGGAGAACAGTGACCCGAGAAGCTGCTGCATTCTTCTTTTTCTGCAAAAGCATCTGTTTAAGTACTTTCTGCCTCAAAGGAAAGAACGTTAGTGCATTCCAGAGCAGGAGGCCTCCTTGGGTCAGGCTGGCTGTGTGTGTACAAAGCATGGCAGTGTGTGTGTGCTGGTGGTATAGTGGAGAGCACAGCTGCCTTCCAAAGCACGGCAGTGTGTGTGTGTGTGTGTGTGTGCACTCACTCACCCACCTGCCCACCCGCTGTGTGGTGTCCCTTTGAGACTGGGTGCCTGGGCATGGCTGGGCTCGGGCAGAGATGTGCAGAGGCATCTTAGCAGTGATTTCTGCAAATTCACTTGGGGTTCAATTTGTGGGCCAGTTGACAGCCTCTGAGCCCTTCCCACGTTCTTTGGTCTTGGAGGAGACGGGCACAGAGCTGGAGAGGAGGGCGCGGGGGTGGGGTTGTGTGACCTGGGCTCTCCAGGTTGATGACTTCCTCCTGCTCCAGACGCCTTTGCAGAGGGTTCAGGTCAGTCCATATGGCAGGAAGCCTGGCCTTTGCCCAGCCTTGGCCTCTCCTGCCCCTTTTTCTGGCTCCTGGATGAGGAGAGGAGGCCAAGAAAGAGCCTGGGCTCTCCCTTTGCTGCTGTCTGCCCTGAGAATCCAACCTGGGTGTGCAGGCATTGTGTCTGAAGGAGGCACTCTTGCTGTAGAGACCACATCTAAGTTAAAGACTCAGTTCTAGAAACAGTGTGTGGCTCTTGCCATGTTAATCAGTCAGCCTGGGCCTCAGTTTCCTCATCTGTAAAATGGGGGTAATGATCCATAGCCTACTTTGCCAAGTTGTTTGAGCTTAAGGTGAGCTAATCGATGTGGAAGTACTTTGAGAGAGGGTAGGAATGATGTTAAAGTTATTTATCAAAAGTAACACAGGGACAGAAGAGTCCATGAGTCACAAATACGCAGCTCGGTGAAGTTTCATCAGCACCTGGATCAAGAAACATCAACACACAGATGGAGGTGTGCTTTATATTTCTTAAAGAATTATGTACCCTAAAGGAATTTGTAGGGACAGATGAGTTTTACTTAAGAGTTCACAGATGTTTTTGCTTCCTCTACATCACTTTGTATGTGATTGTTTTTTTGATTTCTGTTAAAGGTTTAATTTTAGTCATAGTCTTGACAGATGATATAAAATCATCTAGATAAATATTATTATATTTAATATACTATATAAGTTATTTTGCTAGCTGAGTCCAGGAAGAGACAGTAATGGTAGAACTCTAGTTTTCAAATAAGTATAGAAAATCAAAAATGGAAATTGAACCATGTTTCAGTTCTGACAATAAATTCAAATTTTGTACAAATCAAAAAAATAAAAAATAAAAAGAAAAGAAACATCAACAGAGCCTGGAATCCCCGTTGTGCCCCTTCTTAGCCTTCCCCAGAGGTCACACTGCTCCAACTGCAATCCCAGTGAATTTGTTTTGCCTGTTTTTTCCCCCCAAATATTTATTTATTTATTTCTTTATTTGGTTGCGCCGGGTCTTAGTCACGACAGGTGGGCTCCTTAGTTGCGGCTCGCCGGCTCCTTAGTTGAGACACTTGGGCTCCTTAGTTGTTGCCTGCGAGCTCTTAGTTGCGGCATGCATGTGGGATCTAGCTCGAACCCAGGCCCCCTGCATTGGGAGCGTGGAGTCCTGACCCCTGTGCCATCAGGGAAGTCCCATGTTTTGCCTGGTTTTGAACCTTACTTGGATGGCTAATGCTGCATGGAGCGTTCCTCTGGGGAGAAGTGCTTTCACGTCTGCTGTGTATGTTGGAATCGTGGGCTCAGGAGTAGCCCATGTGCTGAGCGTTAGTACAGGAAACCAAATGGTTTTGCAGAGTGCTGGTTATATCACTTTACACTCCCACCAGCAGCAGCAGAGTTCCCTTACTACACATCCTCGCCCACACTTGATTTTGTCTAAATGTTATTTAAATTCAAGGAAGGATTGTTAATATTTCTTTCTTTGTCATCTCTGATACAGATTTTGGAAAGGACCTTGGAACCTGATAGCTCTGATGAGGAGCCCCCGCCTGTGTACTCCCCTCCAGCCTACCACATGCACATGTTCGACAGGCCTTACCCTCTGGCTCCCCCCACTCCACCTCCCCGGTAAGAATCCGTCTCCTCTCAGAACGCAAGGCAATGGGGAAGGGGATCAGGGGTTGGGATTGAGTACAAACACAGTGGGAAACTTGACTGGACCCTTCAGTATACTATTCCACCAAGAACAGGCTTCTACTGCAGCAAGAGGCATTTTAGCTAGATACCAAAGAGAACTTTCAAACTGTAAGGATTGCAAGAGCAGACATCCACTAAATTCCTGCTCCAGACTAGGTGCTATGCTGAACACCGGACAGGACACAGAGATAAACGACGCTCAGCCTTTGCTTTCTGGAAGTTTATAGTCAAGGGAGATGCAGAGTGGGGATGACGAGCACATGGAATGTGTACTGACACTTCCCCTCCTGAGCCCATGGCAAACATTACTAATTGGTCACTGTGCTCTTTCCTGCGAAGTTGAGACAGAACCCCAGAATCCTCCTCAAAACAGCACTCCCAGACAGTCATCAGTAATTGATGGAATGGATTTCTATTTGCTATCCCTGTTCTAGGGATGTTGTGGGGATTTTTAAGCAATGGGAGCAAGTAAGTCTCTTTTTCTGGGGTAATTCGATAATTGGAAGCAGAAGAGTTAGGTCCCGGGAGACTTCGTCCAGATCAGGGACTCTATACTTTGGAAGTTTAAAATGAAGCTGGTTGCCAGCTGGGTCCCTGGGTCTCTGAAGTGCTTGTTTTTCTGGGCTCTGTGCTTGAGGAGGGCCGTTGGAGCCCAGGTGCCTCTTTTTCCTGGAGCTGCTGGTCCTGAGAATAACTCAGGCCTGGGGTGGGGAGGGGTGGGGGGACAGGATAGGACGGGGAACTTGTTCCAGTGGATCTTCCCTTCTGGGGATCTTGGGAGCCCCAGACAGTGGTGGTGGAGAACTCTGTGATCATACAGGTATAGATGATAATAACACCTACCATTTACTAAGTGCCCTTCAAATGCCTGAAACTGACAAGGTTCTTTACCTATGCCATCGCATTCAAACCATCTAACAATTTGTGAGGTAGGCACTGTTGTCATCCTCACTTTACAGATGAGGAAACTGAGCCTCAGAGAGGTTTCATAACTTCCCTAAGACTACAGAGCTGGGATTTGAAGCCAGGTCATTTCTGACTCCAAAGCCAACAAATGCTCTTCCCTGCTGTGTCCTGTCATCCCCCTAATGAGAAAAACCTCTGTGATTGCAGCTCAGGGAGCTGATAGAGGCCCAGAAAGTTATGGGGGGGAGGAGGAAGCATTGTTTCGAGTCAGGGACAGGAGCAGAGCTGAGGTCCTCCATCACAAGTGATACCAGAGGCTGTAATGGGACAAAGCAGGGGGTAAGTGGATAGGTCTGGGTGAGATCTTGGCAGGACTTGCAGCCCAGGATGGGTCATGATGCCCATGGCTAAATGATTTTCCTTTGACATTTTTTTAATATCCCAAGATGCTTTTGCAAAAAGTTCAGTTTCTATTAGGCAGAATAGTTCTGCCTATTTTTCAGAAGGGAAAACTGAGCCCATAAGAGACAGAATCCCATTGTAAACCTGGCATGGATATCCTGGCCGCATCCTCCCTCCCCTCCTCTGGCTATGGTGGGGTGAAGTAGGGCAGGGGTAGTGTAGCCCAGTGATGGGAGGCCCAGTGATGGGAGCCCCAGTTGGGGGCAAAATGACCTCGGCACTAGACCAAGGCTCAGGGGGTCTTGCTCATACCTTTGGACAAGTTACTGCCCTTGCCTCAGGTTCAGGGGCCTGACCCGGAAATGAAGGCTTTGCTGGCCTGGGGGTGGATACAGGGAAGAGAACTTAGTTGTGAAGTCGGACAGAGGCAGAGTGTTCTCCCCACCCCGCCTCCTTTAGCTGCCTAACTTCTGATTCTTGAGGTGCCTTTGGCTCACTGCTTAACCTCTCTGAGCTTCATTTGCCTCATCTGTGAAATGGGAATACTAATCCCCGCCTCAGCACTCTTGTGAGGGTTGAATGAGATATTGTGTGGGGGGCCCTTAGCACAATGCCGGATATGAACCAGACCTGTCACCAGTGCTTTACTGCTCCCTCCTGCCCCTGGCTGCACAGTGGGCCTCTGGGGTCAGCTCTGACAGTGAACATTGAGACCAGGGGTAAGGCGGCCCTCAGAGGCCAGTGCTCAGAAGAGGCAGGGCCAGCCTCTGAGCACGTGCCCCTTTGCCCCGGGATGGCCCTGCTAGGCCCAGATCCACCCCCAGCCCACTTCCAGGGCCTCATTCAGTCTCTCCATCCAGGACATGCATTTCCAGCGTTTATGGAGTCACCTGAAGCATGCAGGTGCTGAACCATGTGTGATACAGAGATGAACACAGCCCCGCCTTGACCTCCCAAGGAGATCAGGGTCTGGGGGAGGCACAGACGCACGGCAGGGTACAGGGAAGGCAGCCTAGAGGAACTGATGTCCAAGCAGTGACCTGGTAAAGCGGAGGACAGTAGGGCGTTCCAGGCAAAGGAAACAGCATGTGCAAGGGCCTGGAGGCAGGAAAGAGGGCACCATCTGAGGGAACTCCAGGAAGTATGGAATGGTTGGGTGAGGCTGGAGGGGTGAGAAGATCATGGAAGGCCTTGAGGGTCCTCCAAGGAGCTTTGACCTTATCCTCCAGCCAGGGGTTTAAGCTGGAGAGTGACGGGGTAAGGTTAGTGTTTGAGGAATCTCTCTCTGGCTGCTGGGGGCAATCAGATTCAAGTGGGGGGGTTGGGGGCAGGAATGGCCTGGCTCCCTTCTGCCACCTCCAGTCCCTGGGGTGCCTTTGAGAGTGAAGATGGAAGAGGGTTGGGGAGCTGGCCCTGCTGGGGCGCAGAGAGGCAGGCTGATCCCAGGGGAGCATGCCTGGAATGCCAGGATTCCTGGGCCCAGGTTTTCTCAGGATGATCTGTGTGTTCCAGGACAGGCCTGACCCCATCTGGGCCTCCATGTCTAGTCTTTACCAAAAATCTTGCCTGGAAGGCTTGTTGCTGAAATCCTTCTGGGCTCTGATATTCTTTGGGTAAGCCTGGGGGTCTGATGGGGCATGCAGTTCTAGTTCTGGGGACCGGAGGCAGAGGCTCTGGGCCAGGAGAGCCTCCCCAGCCTTCTCTCTCCTTCCCCTCGCCCAGCCTGTCCTTTCCTGAATGAAAGACAGGCTCTGAAGCCCAGAGGCGCCCCTCCTCACAGGCCACCTGCTGTTCTTCCATTGAAATTACAGCCTTGGAAGTTTTTTATTTGCCTCTCAGCTCATTTCTGACATTCCTTTCTGACCACAGTGGAGTTGCCTGGGCCGCCTGTGCTCAGGGTCCCCCTGGCTCTCACAGCTGTGGGCTGACCTCATCTCAGCCGGTGCCAGGGCAGGGGGCTGGCCTGCCCCTCCTCCAGGACCGCGGGCCCAGCAGCGAGGGACACTCAGCCTCCTGCTCCTCGTCCCTCTCCCGACTTGGGTTCTCAGTAACAAATGGCTAGAGGGGTCCAGCTGCAACTCCGGGGCTCTCTCTCCATGGCTTTCCTGGGTAGCTGTGGGTGTGATTGAGTTGGGGTGGGCACCCATGTCCCAGATGAAGACCCTGAAGCTGGAGGAAGGGTGCCGGGGTCGACCAAAGAAGGTCCTCGAGTCCCAGAGGGATGGGGTATCCACCCCCTTGACTCTCTGGCCCTTGGAGAAAAATGAAGCCGCCAACAGTGATAGGAGGTGGATGAGCGATGGAGAAGGAAAGGCGCCCAGGAATGGGAGTCCCGGGCTCTAATGCAGGCTCTTCTCAGGACCATTCCCGCATCTGTACAGCGAGAGGGGCCCTGGGGTTCCTTGGCTCCTGTCTGAGCGCTGAGCTCCCACCAGGCACTTAGCGGCTTGTTATCCTGTCTGCTGCCGCCCCCGCCCTTCCCCCTCGGCAGCCAGGCCACCCGCCCAAAATAGAAAAGGAAAGGAAGTTATTTCCATAGTCAGGGGCAGCCCGGAAAAGCTCCCCTCCAGTGAGGGGGCGGGCGGGATTCCTGGAGCTTGAGACCAAATCAGAGCCAGGCCCGAGAGAGAGTGGCTCCCGGCCCTCGGCTGCCTTCTCTGTGTGTCATTTCCCTGATTCAGCAGCACACGTGTCCTGCGGTTGCCACGCTGCAGGCTGCCGCGGAGCTGTGGGGAGCTCCTGGCCAGGCCCCAGGCCGCCCTCAGGCCAGGACGGCAGGGCGGGAGGCCGGGGGTCAGGGAGGCCACGCGCCATGGTCTCCTTCCTCTCCTCTCCGCCTCGCTGTTGGCCTCTGCCCTGGCCCAGGAGAGCGGTTCCCCAGCGCCACTTGGAACAAGGACCCTTCCAATCCCACACCTCCATGTGCCTTTTCAGCACGTTGTTCAAGACAGCCTCCCGAGGGGCTCCCACGCACCTGGGCAGGGAGACAGCAGCTGGTAGGAGACTGAGCCCCAGAGGGGACAGGGTCTCACCCAGAACCACGTGGCTGGCTTGTGGCTGCGCCAGAACTGGAGCCTAGATCCGCTTACCCTCTGGGGATCCTGGTGTCCCCATGTTCCCCAACCCTAGCAAACCAGCACTGGGGCGGGCTGGGCTGCTGGCAGCTCTGTGTCTGTTCACTCGGAGCACGCCTGGCACTCAGCAGCCAGGAGGAGCTCGCGTCATGCTAGGTGCTAGGGATAGAAGCGTGAAGGGCCATGACCGCCATCCATGTCAAAATCCACAACGCTCAACATGAGCGCCGGCAACACAGAGCTCTCTAGGCCCAGAGACCTTGAAGGCGCTGAGTAGTTGAACATCCAGTGCAGCGGAGCCCAGGCCCAGAGGCTGGGGGTCAGCCGAAGCCTGGTTGAGAAGGGGAGCTAGCGTGCTGGGGCTTTGTGCCAGAGGCGGCGGAGGCCACGGGAGGCTCTGCAGCAGGAGTGCCAGTCTGAGCAGGATCTTGGTGTGATGGGCCAGGACACCTGTGTTTGGGCCTGACTGTTCCCTCCTCATCGTCACCTCTCGCCCTGCAGCATCGACGTGCTGGGCTCCGCGCCCCCTTCCGGCCAGAGGCGCTATCGGAACTGGAACCCCCCACTGCTAGGCAACCTCCCCGAAGACTTTCTCCGCATCCTGCCCCAGCAGCTGGACAGTATACAGGTAACGGAGGATTCCGCCGCCCCTGGCCTGTGCAGTAGCTCTGCTTGCCCACACCGTTCATGCCAGCCAGCGTCACTCCCTGCTGTTTAAGCCCAGGCGGAGATATTTCTGTTGTCCTGGGTTTGTAGGGAAAGAACACTGAACCAAAAGCCTCATTTCCTGTCTGGGCCTGGAGGTTTCCTCTTCCACCCAGGGAGGTGACGGCCCTGAGGACGCTCCCTGGCTGCAGCCATCACCCCAGGCTGGAGGGAGGTGGGCAGGGGCGGGGGGTGGGGAGCTGTCAACGGCAGAGGACCAGAGCACCTTCCTTCCCTCCCCTGGGAAAGGGCCAGGGTGCTTCTCCCCAGAGGCTGGCCCTTTGCAAGGGGTCTCCCCTGAGACAGCTTAGACAGGGAGAGCTTTGAGTTTGGGGACCCTGAGCAGTTCGCAGATCACTCTTCAGGACTATTCAGGTTTTGATAAAGGAAGGGGGGGGGGTCCAAGGTGGAGGAGGTGGGGAGTAGTTTTTAAGCCCTTGCTGCTGCCTCAGCAGAGAGGGCTCTGGCCTGTTAAGTTAGATAGGAGGTGCTGGCCGCAGGGTGCGGCCACAGCGTCCTGGGAAGGACACGTGTACCCCCAGGTGCGCGTGGATGTTTGTGCAGCGCGCGTCCTTGTGAGTAGGCGGTCCACATGCTCGCTCCCTTCCTCAGGCTAACTCCGGGGGCTCCAAGCCTGCGAGCACAGAGGGAGGCCTGCCCCTCACAGCCGGGCCCGGACCCCGGGACCAGGAGAACCGCTGGAAGCAGTACCTGGAGGACGAGAGGATCGCGCTCTTCCTGCAGAACGAGGAGTTCATGAAGGAGCTGCAGCGCAACCGCGATTTCCTCCTCGCCCTGGAGAGAGGTGGTGCCCCGGGTGGGGCGTTGCGGCCGCTGCTCCATGGCTAAGGAGGGGCTGATGTTGGCTTTAGCCTTGGGGCTCAGGAGAGGCACTGAGCTGGAGGTCGGGGTGGCCTCTGTGCTGTTGAGTTATTCTGGTGGGAGCCCCAGAATTCTGCCAACAGGGACCTGAATCCCCAGCCACCCCTTCCCCCCTCTGGAACTCAGAGAGAGAGAGGGGTGCCCTTCCCTTGCTCCCCTGCCTGTCTGCTCTGTGCCAGGCACTGGCTTCGGCACCATGTGTCTGGAGCTCCAGGAATAGAGTGATTGGGTCCGTGGGTGCCAGAGAGGGTGCCTCCCTGAGCAGAGGACATTAGAGCAGGGGCTCTTGAGTTTTTTGGGTGTTTGAGTTGTCCTTGGGCCCAGCACTCTACTCTCCCCAGCCTGGCTGCCTTCCCCCTTCAGGGTGGGAGTGTTTGACGGGGGTACAGCGAGGGGCCTGTGGGAGAGGGGTATGTGTGTGTGCGTGCGTGTGTGTGCCTGACTGTGTTTTGGGGGAGGGAGCACAGTGTGCAGGGAAAAGTCTGGCCTGAGACACAGGAGGCCCAAGGCTGGTCCCAGCTCTGCATTAAAGGTGCTGGGGGTCTCGGGGTCTTTCCTTTTCAATGAAGGGCTGGACTATCCGATTTCCCAGGGACCTTCTAATTTTGGCATTCTGACACTGCAGGTGGTTGTCAGGGCAGTAGTTTCTGTATCTTTGAGGGTTCTGGTTCTTTGAGAGCCCGTAGGCGTCGTGTGTGCACATATTCCGTGTGTGCGTGTGTGTGCATGTGTGTGTGTGTGATTCTGGGGGTTTGGCCTCTAACAACCTCCTGCATCTCAGCGCAGGCTGCCCCTGGGTGGGAGCTAACTTCCCTGACCAGAATGTGGTCCTTTTCCAGATCGACTGAAATACGAGTCCCAGAAATCTACATCCAGCAGCGTAGCTGTGGGAAATGACTTTGACTTTCCCGCTCCTGTCCCAGGTAACCTTGCCTTCCTAAGAGAGAGGCCTGGAGGGTGTAGGGGGCTCACACCCTAGCTGTGGTCTGCATATTTGGAGTTTGGGGGTAGGCTGAGGAAACAGGCTGGTGGGGAGGTTTCTCCTTCTTCTCCATACTCGCCGAGAGGGAGATGGCCCCTCCACTCAGCAGCCCCGGGTTCTTACCAACCCAGCGGCTGCTGCAACCCACACCCGGGATTGGCCAACGGGCTGGCTGAACTCCTTGGAGGTGCCTGGAGCACGGGCAAGAAGGGGACACACCACACCACGTAATGTCCCACGGGGTGTCGGAGGTGGGGTGGCAAGGGACTCAGAGACTGGGTCACTGCCCCGGGGGAGCTTATGGTTTTACTGGGAACGAACACTGGAGATGCATCCAAGAAACAGGCAGAATGAGGCAGCAAGGCTGAGGACACACTTGTTAATTATGGCAAAAACATGTTGGCGGGGAAGGGCAGGATCAATCTGGGAAGAGTTCATTCATTCATTCATTCATTCAGTAGCTGGGGAATATCTGCCACAGGCCAGGTTCTGCCTTAGTGTTGGAGGAATAGAATTGGAAGCTTCATGTCCAAGCTGGTGAGAAGCAAGAATTGCCTCAGTGGCTGAAGGAGGGCCAGGGGTGGACAGCAGGCTGCTGGGCTGCACGGACGAGGGTCAAGCTGGAGCTGGGGACACCCTGAAGGCCCCGGTTCCATGCTCGACATCTGGACTCTGCCTGTGTGTGTGCACAGTGGCCCCTGGTCAGCCAGTGCCTGCCACACACACACAGGCTGCCCGCCTCAGAGGAAGAATCCGCAGCTCTTGCCCGAAACAGATCTTACATCGCGTGGTAGAATGGGGGAGGGGGGCAGAAGGATGGGGAGCTCAGCTGATCCCAGCTTGAAGAGAGAAAATCCTGTCGAACTGATTCATAAGCGACAGGCTGGGAGCTTAGGTCCCACCAGATATGCATCTGGGGGTTTAACAGCAGCCTCTTGTCCTTGATCCCAAATTAACCATAGACACCGGGACCGCTGAGGTGGATCAGAGTGACTCACAGGGACTTAGCAGGCAAGGTGACTCGGGATTAGCGTGGGAGCTTTAGAAGGGCAGTGAGGGACCCAAGTGGGTGCTGAGTGAACGGGGAGACTCGGCGCACCATGTCGGGATGCAGGCAGGCTGGCCACGTGCTGGTGAATGTTTAACAGCCTGTCGGGGTGCAGGGGGAGCCCTAGTGCTTAGCATCTGGTAGCTTCCATGGTGCAAACACTCCCATCATGGCTGATTTCAAGCTACCAAAGGGCCTTCCCGGAATGCAGAGTGGTCAGAGGAGCGGACAGTTGGGAGCCTGCGGGAGCCGGCCCTCCACACGTACAGACCAGACCACTGACCCTTTTTATAGAAAAGGGGAGAGTGAGGCTTGGGTGGGGAAAGAAATGCTCCTTGAACCCCGGTGTCCTCCTTGCTTTAAGCTACCTTCTGGTTAGGCCAGAAGCCTTCTCTTTGTTCCCTTCCTCAAGTGGAAGGGTGGGCTGAGCCCCTGTCCTGTGGGGACAGCCCTGACCCACCTCCCCGGGCCTTGGGCAGCCACTGGCCCTCAGAGGTGTCTTCCACCTTCCAGGAACCAGCGACAACAACCCCGCTGTGTCTGAAGATGCCTTATTCAGGGACAAGTTGAAACACATGGGAAAATGTGAGTCCAGCCCACGCCCCCTCTCCAGCTCTTCTAACACAGGCCTGTGGCCTCCTGGGAGGGAGGGAGCCACCCGGAATTTTAATGCAGCTGACTCTTGGTGAACCAAAGTGACATTTTAATCACGGGCTGGCTCCCTCAGCTTTCCTGCCTCACTTCCCTGTGCAGCTGAGTCTGGATACAAATTAAGTTTTAAATCCTCTCGAGCCATCTGTCTGCAGAAAAATAATAATGTGCCGGACACCGCGCCCCCCTGCCCCCCGCCGTTTTAGAGTTCACATTCTCTGTGGCTTGAGGGGGCTTGGCCCGGCCGGGCCTGAGTGGGGAGGCCCAAGCTAAGTCCACGTTCTGTGGGTGGGCGGTCCACCGGGTCAGTGGCCCCTTCCCACAAAGTCCCGCCAGCCGGGTCGCGCCTTCCCCTCCACCCCACCCGCCAGACACACAACCATGCATGAATGAGGCTGCCATCCTTTCAGGCTCCATTTCAGAGAAAATCTCGGATTAGTCATGGAAACCCCAGAACCAACCCTGGAGGTGGAGAGGGGAGAAGGGGAGGTGGCAGGAAGAAAGCCAAGATGCGAAGCCGTCTGTCACAGCTGGGGAAGGAGGAATACCCGGATCTCAGCTGCTGGCTGCGGTCCCTGGCCAGGCTCTCGGCGGCCCGTGCTGCCTCTGCCGGCCGACCCGGGATGGCAGCCTCACTCCGCCAGGGCACCAGCCTGACCCCGGTCTGCGATTGCTGTCACCTCTTCCCCTCCCCCACCAGCCTGCCCATCTGCCCCAGTCCTGGGGGGCAGCTACCTGCTGCTCTGGCTGCCGGCTCACAGGTCTCTCTGCCCCTAGCCACCCGGAGGAAGCTGTTTGAACTGGCCAGGGCCTTCTCGGAGAAGACCAAGATGAGGAAGTCAAAGAGGAAACACTTGTTGAAGCATCAGTCGTATCCTTTCCAGCCTGGCACTGGGTGGCAGCGGTGGATGCTAAGGGTGCTGAAAACCCTGGGCTGGACTCCCTGAGGCTGCGTCCTCCCCCGGAGTGGGACCGGGCCGTGTGACTCTCCCCTCTCCTGCCGTGGGCCCTGCTGCCAGCCTGGCGCTGCCCTATCTCTTGACGCCAATGTTGACCCCCATCACCAGGCATGGGGAAGAGGCCAGTGTAGGCCCCCTGTAGGCTCAGAAGTTGTCCTACCACTTTTTAACTTTTTGTTTGGGGTAATCTGCATCTTGAGAGAAAACTTCGTCCTTCCATGGAAATCAGCAAACCTTTTCCTAATTTCTTTCTTTTTTTTTTTTTATAAATTTATTTATTTTATTTTATTCATTTTTGACTGCGTTGGGTCTTCGTTGCTGCACGCGGGTTTTTGTCTAGTCGCGGAGGGCGGGGGCCGCTCTTCATTGCCGTGCGAGGGCTTCTCACTGCAGTGGCTTCTCTCGTTGCGGAGCATGGGCTTTAGGCACGGGGCTTCAGTAGTTGAGGCTTGCGGGCTCCAGAGCGCAGGCTCAGCAGTTATGGCGCACGGGCTTAGCTGCCCCACGGCATGTGGGATCTTCCTGGACCAGGGCCCGAACCTCTGTCCCCTGCTTTGGCAGGTGGATTCTTAACCACTGTGCCACCAGGGAAGCACCCCTAATTTCTTAAGTTGAATTGATCCACAGACCTTTCCACCTCCTCATTTCACGTGTTGGCCCTGCCTTCTCACTCTTAGTTCCTCCAGTAAAAATATGGTTTTCCACAATTTTACCCAGACTTCCATCCATGCTTGGCAAACAGGGCCCAGGATATTATTATAGAAGCTGAGCAGCCAAAGGAGAACAGGGAGAAGGTTCCTTCTCTGTCCCTAGAGATGGGAGCTGGGTGAGAGAGTCAGGGCCTGGCTGCTCAGGTGACCCCAAGAAAAGGAGCCTGCGGGAGGTATTGGGGAGTTTGGGGGGATAAGGCTGGTGCGGTGAAGGCCTCCTGAGCTTGGAGCGGGGGTAGAAGTCCAGGGACAGGGAGTCCCCACCCACCCCTGGGACAGTTTTCCTGAATGGCCCGGCAGACTGGGGGCTGCGGCATCAACAGCCAATCTCCTGGACGACGTGGAGGGCCACACTTGTGGTGAGGCGGGGAGGGCAGGGAAGTCGAGGCTCTGAGTTGCCTGTGATGGGTGGTCCTCCAAGAGGAGGACCTGGGTATTTCACAGGTGAACCCAGACTGTAAAGGAGGGGACACCCAACCTGGGGGACATATCAGGGTTGGTGGGCAGGTGACCCAAGGAAATGGGTCCCCCCACCCACTTGGTCCATATTGCCTCTCCCTTCCACTCCTGAAAGGGGCCCAGCCACATCTCCACCTAAATCTTTACCTGGAGCACAAAGTGCCGAGTGCTGTTTCTGGAGAATATTCTCTGGGGTGTGAGGGGACTGACAGGCCCACCCACATGGAAGGGCCTCCCCTTGAGAACCAAGCGCTGGGCAGTTTCAGTGTCTGGGGCCCAGAGGCCTTTCAGTGTTCATTCCGTCCCTCCCAAAGGCATGTGGGCCAGCAGACACTGCCTCAGACCTTCCCAGGCCCACAGCTGAACCCTCATCCTCAGGCCTCAGAGCAGAGGAGCCCTTTGATGGTCAGGAGACATCCAGAAACAAGGGCTAGAAGGGCCTTGGAGGTCATCTGGACAGTCCAACTTCCCCATCTCATTTTATAGATGAGGAAACTGAGGGAAGAACTTGTCCAAGGCCTCAGGGCTCATCGATAGAGACAGAGCAGCAGCCAGGGGTCCTAACCCCGCACCATGCCCAGTTGCCCCTCACCAGACCCACGCATCGTCCCCGGGGATCAGCGTGTGCCCTGGCAAACAAGGGTGGAGAGAGTTGGGTGAGCTGTCTTGCCCAGCCTGGGGGACGTGCCTGAGTGAGGCCCTGCAGGGTGGAGGGTGAGGTGCTTTCCTCTGCTTTTCAGACGAAGACTTCCGGGGAAGGCGACAGGAGGTGCCCAAGGTGGAGGAAGCACTAAGGGAAGGACGGTAAGAGGTAAGGCGCAGGACTGCCCTGCCCCACACCCCAGCTGTCTTCCCCGAGGTCCAGAGGCATCAGGCTCAGGCAACTAGATGGCGCAGGTCCGGGGTTTTTTCCCTTGTTGTTATGGCGGGGGACGTGTGCATGGGGGAACTCGTGTTTTGCATTATTTATTCATTTGACAAAAGATAATCACACCTGCCTGTGCCAGATGCTAGGAACAGGAAAAGAAAAATCAGCTTTGACCTTGAATAGTTTACAGCACAGTTGAGAAGAGAGTCCAGGATACACACAGCACGCTAAGAACAATTTAAGAAAAACTGAGATGGCCTCACCCGGCCATGTCCACACAGAACTCTGCCATTGCCTCTTGGGTTTTGGTGGTGGGGAAGATGAGGGAACGGCCCCTCTCAAGACAGCTCTGTTTCTGGCTGGAGCCGTGGGCCTCCAGGCTGCTTTTCCTCCTCTTTCCCTGTGCATCCCTGGGGAAGAAACAGGGAACGTCAACACCTCCTCCAGGGCTCAGGGGAACCTGCCCCTCTTCCAGCCCCTCCCCCATCAGGAAGCTGCCTGCCTACCCTGCCCCCAGCCACTGTCCTGGTCCCAGTGGTCAGCTATCTGCAGGGCTTTCTTGAGCTCACGGTGTGGCAGGTATGGTTGTTTCAGGCTATGGAGAAATACTTGCTACCCTCAGGGTAGCTGTAGTGGAGGGGAGAGACCAGGGTGGGGAGGACACAGCCAGGAGGAGTACAGGCACCCTCTCCTCTCAGCCTGGGCGGCTGGCCTTCACGTCACCTCTGGTTGACTCGCCACCCTCCACCAGGCCCTTCCAGACCTCTTCTGTTGTCTCAGGCTCTCCTCACCCATGTTGCTGCACCCATGCTTCCCAGGTATCCGGAATGCTGAAATAAAGCCAGCCGGGGGGAGGACCCCCGCCTCCCACGCAGTGTCGCTGCCACCTCCTTCCCACTGTTCCCCCAGGAAACGTGCTGGCCCAAAGCCACCCCTTATCAGGACCTTCCTAATCATTTCTTTCTTTCCTGAATCTTCCAGCTTTTCCCTTTCCAGCTCCTTCCTCAAGTCTACATCCTCCTCGTCCCATCTTAAAAACCAAGAGTCCTCAATATTTTCCATCATCACCCAGTTTGCAGAAAAGTGCATTCTCCTTCACCCATTGCCAGCTGGCCGCCCCCCCCCCACCCCCAGATTGACTCAAGATCACCTGCCAGGTCCTGGGCCTTTTCCTGTTCCGCATCCTCTGGTGCTGTCTCTGCACGCCATGCCCATCGCCTCCCCTGAAACTGCCCTCCCTTGGCTCCTGTGGCCCCAGGAATCCTGGATCCCCTTTCTCTCTGCCGTGGATTCTCTGTGCGCTTTTGGGCTCCTGTTGCTCCTTCCACTCCCTCAATCCCCGCTCTCCCCCCGTAGCTCTGGGCTTGACCCTCTTCAAAGTCTCCTTACTCCCTCTCCCTAGCGGTGCCACCAGCCTCTCTTACAGCATCAGCAATACTTATGCGCAGTTGGCTCCCAAATCTGAATCTCCATCTTAGTTCTCCAAATCCACTCCATAGCCCCAGCTGTGCCCACGATGGTCTTTCTAGCCCTGGCTGTCAACTCGCTGAAAGCTAGACAGTCCCACTTCTGATGTCCCCAGTTCATTTCTCTTCCTTATTCCTTGCATCACTGCCCTGGCAGACTCTCATCACCTGGTTAACAGCTGCTGGTCTCTTCACTGCCCCTGCTCTGTTCACCCATCACCAGGACACCACTTTAGTTCCATTTCTCCCTTGCTCTCTGAATGGGTCTTCCAAGTGAAGGCTCCTCAGCTTGGTGTGGGGATCCCACCAAATTCTGATCCCATTTTACTTTTCTGCCCCTACAGGTGCCCTTGGTGTAGCTCAGCTGGGCTACCGCTGTATCACAGAACAGGCCAGGCACGCAGGCACACCTCTCAGCCCTTCACAGACAGCTGCTTCACCCCCCCCCCACTCCATCTCTAGCTGCCACAGTCCCTGGTGTTTTGCAAGTTGGAATGTTCCTAGGAGCTTGGATTGGTGGGTGTGACCGCAGGCAGAGTTCCAAGGCTGACATAGAGTCCCTGGGGGAAGGAGAAGGCTCCTGTCTTTAGAAGCTTCTGCCCAGAACCATCTCTCCAGGAACCAGTGGTGAGGAAAGACCCCTGGGCTCCACTGAAAAAGACTTCTCCCATCCCTTTTTCCTGCCAGATGCAGCAGTTTCTCCTCGCCGGAGACCATCTGACCCGGTAGAGGCAGCCAGAGAGCAAACCGGCCCTCCGCTGAAGAGCCCAGCTGCAGCCGGACGGATGGTGCTTGAGTTCTGAGGCCCAGTGGTTCTCCGGCCACAGTCCAGCCCAGCCACTGCCACTGCCACTTCCCAAGGGACTTAGAACTTCGGAGTTGCATGCTGTCATTGGAGGAAGGGCCTGAGGGTGGAGGCAACAGCCAACCACAGTCCCTTTTGTAGCCAGGCTGTTCTATGGGGAACGAGTGGAAATGTAGGATCTAACCCCTCTTCTTAAAAAAAAAAAAAAAACCACCCAGAAAACTGTCAAACGTTGGAGTACCCAAAAGGGGAGGGTGATCCTACCAGAGGCTCGTTGGCCTGAAGGTGGAGCCCCTGCCCCCGTCTTGCCCTGGTCTCTCCTGTCGGGCCACAGACACTGCCTGATCCCCTACCCCCATCCCCAGCTCCCTTCTGGGCACCTAGGGTCCTTTATTCCCATGGCCTTCTGCATCTCAGTCTTTCCCCAGGGGTGCTGGTCCTTGGCACACCCCTGCACGGAGCTCTGGGTGAGAGAGCCCTGGGCAGTCACTCGGGCCCGCTCTGAGGAGTGATGGGCCACGGCAGAGAGGTATCTGCTGAGTACCCTGCCTGGGCCCCTTGGGCTGCCTCTGTTAGGGGCTGGCAAGGGCCCCCAGCAGGGATGGGGAGGCTGGCCACCCCGGAGCTGGCGGATTCTAGCTAGGCAGGGGTAGTCTTTACTCTGACAGAAGACAAAAGTCAGTTCTGGATGGGATCCTGTAGTCCCACGACACGGGGGGCTCCAGGGGCTCTGACTCCCCAGTTGGCCTAGAAGTTCTGCTGTCATTAAGGGTGGGCAGCGGCCAGTTCTTTAGTAACCCTGAGCAGGTGCAGGACTGAGGGGCAAGAAGGAGAGGCTGCCAGCCGGGCCAGAGCCCCTGGGGCAGAAGGGCTTGCTGGGTGCCCCTTGCCAAGAGTGAGAAGGCAAATGGCCAGGAGGAAAACAAGGGTCCTACGAACCTGACCCGGCATCAACCACTGCCAACGGGAGGGAGGGAGGGAGGGAGGAAGGGAGGGGCAGCCCGGCTTGTGTGGCCCAGCTGGAGATGGGAAGGCGCCGACCTCGGGAGAACCGGCGAGCCAGGGCAGGCGCGAGGCTAGGGCCCGAGCGGGGAGCCAGCCCAGCGGCACAGCGGTGGGGCGGTGGGAGCAGGCGCCAAGCCTGGCGGGCCACCTCGAGATAATGAGGGCGTGGCGGGCTCCCCGAGGTGCCGGAGGGGGGACCCTGGCCCGGCTCAGCATCCCGAGCGAGTGCGGAAGTGCTGCCGCCCTCCCATCCCCACCGCCCCGCAAGGGCCCCTGACGACCGGGCACAGCAGAGGGGGAGCGCCAGTCGCCCCCCCCCCCGTCTGTGTGTGTGGCTTTGTCAGTTTTCTTGTTTTTGTTTTTTCTCCTACGTGTGGGTTTTTTCTTGGAGCAGTTTCATAGGAATTCGTGTAATAAAGACTTGGTGTTCTCTTGGTGCTCTGACGTGGCGGCGCGTGGGCTGACCCTCCTCTTCTCCTCCCCCTCCCCCCGGCACCCCGCGCCCGCGGGCCGCCTGCCTGGCCCAGCCGCCGTGCACGCGGGGCCCCGGGGCTCGGCATCCCCGCAGCGCCCCTCAGGTGGCACCTGTGCCGCACCGCAGCCTCGCCCACCTGCTGGCGCTGCCCGCCTTCCTGTTTGCCTGGGAAAGTAAACCGCTTGCTGACAGGCCAGGGAAACGCCAGTCTGTTGCGAGAGCTCCAGCCGGTCACCTTCCTAAATAAACAGAAAGCTGCCGGAATAACGTCTCGCCTGTAGCTGCGGGGATGTGTAGTCTCAGGCTTCAAAGGGCCCGCAGACATCTTCCAGTTCAAACCTCTCTCGCTTTCCCTACTCCCAGGCTTCGGTGAACTACCTCCGGCGCCAGGGAGCTCACTGCCAAAGGAGGAGGCTGGTGCCCTTTTCAGACAGGGCGGTTTTCAAGGTTAAAAAGTTCTTCCTGGTGTTGAGCTGTGGGCCTCCTTGTGGCTTCAACCCACACAACTTGTTTCTGGGCTCCGAGTCACCCAGGCCAAGTCACTGCTCTTCCCCTGATGCCATGTTTTTTTGTTTTTGTTTTGAATATTTATTTATTTATTTTATCATTTATTTGGCTGCACCGGGTCTTAGTCATGGCACGCGGGATCTTTGTGGTGGCATGAGGGATCTTTAGTTGCGGCATGTGAACTCTTAGTTGCAGCATGTGGGATCTAGTTCCCTGACCAGGGATCGAAGCTGGGTCCCTTGCAAAGGGAGCATGGAGTCTTAGCCACTGGACCGCCAGGGAAGTCCCCCCGCTCCCCATGCTATGTTTGAGTTCAGTGGCCTTTCTCCTTCTGGATAAACAATGCAGGTTCTTCCTGCCTCCCCTACAAAAATGTTCTGCCCCCACCCCTGCCCTGCCCCCAGCCCAGGCAGACGGAGGTGGGCTTGTAAATTGACGTACCTGGACATCTGGTGATGCTCCAGACCTGGTGTTTGGACCTCAGCAACCCAAGATTATCCTCTCACCCCTGCTCTGTGCATTCTTTACTGATAGCTGTTGATCAGTGTAAATCCCCCCACCGCCAGCATAGCACCAGCACCTGGGACCTTGTTAGAAATGCCAATTCTCAACCCCACCCCAAACTGAGTCAGAAACTCTGGGGGTGCAGCCCAGCAGTCTGTGCTTCTGCTATGCACTGAAGTTCGGGAGCCATGGTGCTAGGTCAGTACCTAGTACTGGCTGCAGAGTAGAATGACCAGAGTAATTTTAAAAGTCTTGATGCTCAGTACCCTACACCAATTTAATCAGCAGTTATAGGTTGGTTTCTTTGAAAGCGCCTCAGGTAATTCAAGTTCACACTCAAGTTTGCAATCAAGTTTGAGGACCAATACACTAAGCAGTCTGTTAGGTGTTTCATATTAGCCCAATTAATCTTGCCCAATAATGGCCACTTTACAGGTGATGAAATGACAATTCAGAAAGGTTAAGTAACTTACCTAACAGCTAGCAAGGTGTGAAGTCAGAAAAGGGGCCAGGGCTGCCTGACTTCAAAACCTGTGCTCCATCCTCTATATCCCTGCTGCTCAAAGTGTGCTCTAGGGACCAGCAGCATTGGCATCGCTCGTGAGCTTATTAGAAATGCATGTTACCAGGCCCTACTCCAGACCTCCTGAATCCAAACCTGGGGTGTATTTGAACAAGCCTTCCAGATGATTCTGATACGTTTGAGAACCACAGTTCTACTACCTTGCTACTCAAAGTTTGGTCTGCGGACCAGCAGCATCTTGATATCCGGGAGCTTGTTAGAAACAGAATTTCCGGCTCTGCTCCAGACCTACTGAACAAGAATGTGCATTTAAAAAAACTCCTCAGTTGTCTTGTATGCACAATAAGGCTTGAGAAACACTGGTTCTCAAACTTGCTGCACACTGGAATCATCTCTGATGCTTGGGTCCCATTCCCAGAGATTCTGGTTTAATTGATTTGGGATTTAGCCTGGGAATCAGATTGTAAAAGCTCCTCAGGTGGGCTTCCCTGATGGCGCGGTGGTTAAGAATCCGCCTGCCAATGCAGGAGACACGGGTTCGAGCCCTGGTCCGGGAAGATCCCACATGCCGCGGAGCAACTAAGCCCGTGCGCCACAACTACTGAGCCTGCACTCTAGAGCCCATGAGCCACAACTACTGAGCCCACGCGCCACAACTACTGAAGCCTGTGTGCCTAGAGCGCGTGCTCCGCAACAAAAGAAGCCACCGCAATGAGAAGCCTGCGCACCACAACGAAGAGTAGCCCCCGCTCGCCACAACTAGAGAAAGCCCGCGCGCAGCAAGGAAGACCCGACGCAGCCAATACATACATACATATATACATAAATAAATAAAATTTATTAAAAGCTCCTCAGGTGATTCTAATATGTGGCAAAGTTTGAGCACCACTCACTATTATGCCTATTAGTGTAGATGAGGCTGAAGGTGACTGGAACCAGAGAGGTGGGTGTGGGGAAAGAAGGCAAAGAAAGCTTACCAGGTCCAACGGGAGTGCGGAAGATGAAGCCCCTGCTCCATGATGAGTCCCTCCCAGTTGAACAGTGTGTAGAGGACCCAGGAAGGAGTCGGGCTGAGTCAGGTGACTGCCTCAGCCACCCACCCTCACACCATGCTCATCTGCAAGTCCTGGGCTCTTGGTATCCACAAGGTGATACTTGCAGATTTATCTTCTGCAAAAATGCTGAGCTGGGCTAACTGAAGTCTGGTCCAGCCAATGCCCCTCCCCCTTTGTATGCTTTGGTGACCTCAGGGCTCAGTCCCAGCTTGAGAGGAGCTCATGGGTCTGGGGGATGCTGTGCCCAGAAGAACTGGCCTGGTTATTACCATGCTGGGGTCTCAACCCTCCCTCTGTTCTCCTGAAGCAACTGGTAAGGGGTTGAGGTTGGAGGAGACACAGGAGAGCTTGGTTTGAAGCAGGCAGGTAAGGTGTGGGACGATGATGCTGAGAGCTGCTTATCAGTGCTTACTGTGTGTCAGTCACTTTTCTGGGGTGCTTTACAAACATTATTTTATCCCACAACTATTATATGAAATCAGTATTTATACTCCCATTTCCCAGATCAGGAAACTGAGGCCCAGAGATGTTAAGGTCCTTACTCAGTATCACTGTCAGTAAGCGGTAGTACCTGAATTTGAACCCAGGCAGCTGAACTCCAGAGCTGGTGCCTAAACACTAAGCTATATATTGGGGTGGGGGGAACAGGTGATAAGACTTAGAACCCCTGCATAAATGAAATTTGTAGAGCACGGAAAGGTCCACCTGCTTAAAAACATCTTCAACAGCTTGCCCGGAAGTCACCTATTAGCATTCTTTATCTGATTTTAAAAACAATCTCTTAGCATTTCCATTAAATGGCAAATATGCTACTGAGAGACGCACATGAACCCCTTTTGCCCATTATCACAGCATAGATTAATATTCATTGGATTAGTTGGCTAGACCAGCTGGAGAAAGATTTGGAAGTTTCTGGAGCTGATGGTGGGGTGAGGGGTTGGGTTGGGGTGTTGGAGTGTTGGAGGGGGCTGTGTAAATCTACTGCCACCTGGTGGTGATCTCTCAGAAGTGGCAGTTGCTGGTCACCAAGAGGCCCAAACACCATGTTCCCCGAAGGAAGACCCGAGCACCTGTGTGGCCTGAAGCCAGACAGAGGAAGTTCGCTCTGTTCACATGGTCTTCTGTTTGGTAAAATTTGCAAAGCAAGGATATTTTTGTACCTTTTTTCTTAAAAGGGCCATTGAGATTACATAAGCTTCAGGCCCCACAAAACCAGCATCTACCTGGCCTGTCATTTCTATAAAGAGTCACAGTTCTTTATCAGGCCAGGAGGATTATTCCAGGGACTCTGCAGGGAGGAGTTGTGAAGCTCAGTACAAACTCAGCACGAGCCTGCCTTGCTCTGACCTTGCCATTCAAAGCGTGGTCTGTGGATACAGTGACCGACTGTTCTGGTTTTCCAGGACTGAGTGGTTTCCTGGGATGTGGAACTTTCAATGCTAAAACCAGGAAAGCCCGTGGCAAACGGGTGAGTCAATTACTCTATCTGCAGACCAGCAGTGCTGGCGTCAGCCTGGAAGTTTTTTTAGAATGCAGTTTCAGCCCTCACCCCAGAACTACTGGGTCAGAATCTGCATTTTCCAAGAACCCCATGAGCTTCAGGTACACATTAAAGATGGAGGGCTCTGCCTCCCCCAAGAAAAGAAGGGCCTACCCCAGCCCTGAAATGTGTGCCTGCAAGGGTCTCATCTTCTGCTGGGAAAACTCCACAGCGTGGTCCCCACTGGACTTTAATTCTGATAACAAAAGGCCAGACCTAGCTGGCTCCTGTTTCCTTGGCTACAACAGGAGCCACAGTGATACAGACCACCCAGGGCAGGTAGGTACAAAGTGCTTCTCTCTCCTCTGCCTGAACTGGATTCTCCTCGGGGGCAAGGCTGCTGTTTGCTGAAGAAATGAATGGGCAGCCATGTGAAAATGCCTTGAGGGAATTCCCTGGTGGTCCAGTGGATAGGATTCCACATTTTCGCTGCTGAGGGCCTGCGTTCAATCCCTGAAAAAAGAAAGAAAGAAAATGCCTTGAAAATTGTTAGATGAGATTTAATTGTAGGTGTGATTGAATACATTGTGATCTGTTGCTCTTAGGCATGGAATGGTCAGAAATTGTTATCATCATTACTCCTATTTATTGAGCAATTACTATACACCAGGCACAGTTTTGAGCACTCTACGAGTATTAACCCACTGGTACTAACTACACTGGTTAACTCACTGGTTAACTATAGGTATTAACAAGGCTATGTGGTAGGTGCTATGATGATGCCCATTTCACAGAAGACAAGCTGAGGCTCAGAGGTTTATAAAAGGGATCTATCCTATCAGTGAGGCACAGAGGACAGCCAGAACGGGAAGTGACCAGGGGCCTGATGGGGTGGAGGATTGCTTCCATTCAACCACAGCTTTCTCCGTATGGGTGTATCCAGGGAAGGCCTCCAGGAAGGAAGGCAGCAAAGGAGGGCTGAGGTCACTGCATCCTCATTTGCTCTAACTTGGTTTTATTTCTCCATGCTGTTCAACTAGAAAATTCTTTCTATGAGCCAGCTCTGGGCCAAGCACCAGGCTGGGTGTGGGGAGGCAGAGATAAGAGTCCTGGTTGCTGCCTCAAAGAGGCCCAGCTAGACAGACTCAGACAAGCAGACAGTTACAACAGCAGGCCCGCAAAGTGAGAGAGAGAAGCTGAGGGAGCGAGCAGGTCCCGGGGGTGCATGCATGCAGTCTGGCTGAGTGTGTGCTGGGGCTGAAGCGCCTTCCCGACTGACTGTTGAAAGGAAGTGGAGGTGTGGGCCTCCAAGGAGGGAGGGTCTGGCCCAGGGGACAAACAGCATGGAGGTGAGAGGGGGCACTCCTGCCTCTTCCTTGAAGAGCCCCCCCTCCATGCCCTTCCTCTTCTTGGGCCCTGTCCTGTGGATTGAATATATATTACTGCTTTCCTCCCCTTTTAAAGCAACATCTAACTGCTCTCTGGTCCTGGCTCTCTGCCAAAGGCGAGTAGCAGTATTCATGATTTCATCAGCATGCTGGGGGGTTCACTTGCCAAAGCTCTTCTGCTATTGGAGATGCTCTTGTTCTTTTTGTCAGACAGACTCCTGGGCACTAATTACAAAGATGTGGGCAGACTGTAGGGAAGCTGCAAGGGTTGGCCTAGACCCTACGGGTGGTACAGAGGGGCACAGTTGGCCGTCTCTAGGCCTGAAGAGAAGGGAGGAGACTGGAACCTGGGGAGAGAGCTGGGTGTGAAGAGGCCGCCCTGCAGATCTAAGACTTTATGGTCCTGGATTGTATAGGGAGGAGGGGTGGGAATGACTTCTGTCTCCTCCTTCTTCCCAGTCCCCGGCCAATGCCTCCCATTGGTGAAACAGAGGGCAAGGGGCTGGAGGATGCAGTCCTAGAAGTCAGCCTCCGGGGGGCGGAAGCAGAGCTGGGTGAAGAAGGGCACAGAGTGGGTGTGGCTCTGGGCAGGCAAATGGAAGCTATTCACTGCCAGTTCTTATTGATCAATGTTGTGGGCTGAATGGTGTCCCTCCAAAATCCATACATTGAGGTCCTAACCCCCAGTACCTCAGGATGTGACTGTGTTTGGAGATAGCATCTTTAAAGAGGTATTTAAGTAAAAATGAGGTCATTAGTTTGGGCCCAAATCCAATATGACTGGAGTCATAAGAAGAGGACATGGACACACACAGAGGGAAGACCGTGTGAAGACACATGGAGAAGACAGCCATCTACAAACCGGGGAGAGAGGCCTCTGAAGAAACTAGCCCTGCCAACACCTTGATCTCTGTCTGACTTCCAGCCTCCAGAACTGTGAGACAATAGATTTCTGTTGTTTAAGCCATTCAGTCTGTGGTATTTTGTTATGGCAGCCCTAGCTACCCAATAGTCAATAAGCTATTCAGCACGGAACTTATCAATTATGCATTTGCCTCTCTGTCTCCCCCTCTGGACAGCCAGCTTCTCCAGGACTCAGCACAGGGTCAGGTAGGTGCCGAAATGTTTGTGGGATGAATGGATCATTGAGCAAGAAAATAAAACATTAAGGCAATCTATGAAATATCATCAAAATGGTGCAGTCTCAGGTGGCAATCAGTGGATTACAGGACACAACAGCAGAAGTGATGCTGTAACAGCCACTAGACTTGCCCATTACAAGCACTTACTATGTGATAGGCACTGTGATGCGTGCTTTACATGAATGATCGCTTTTACTCTGACAATGAGCAGACACTGCCAGATGTTACATGGGGAAAGAGAGGCTTGAAAAGTTACATAAGTGCCCAAGATGACAGGATTAGTGGGCACATCTACAGTGTGATCCAGTGGGACAAAATGGGGCCAAGCGGTAGTGTGGAAGGAATATGACCTTCTGGAGAGTTTACAAGCTCTATTCCTTTATCTGTAAGATTGTCAGGACATGATCTATGGCCTCAGGTAGCTGAACTATTGAAGGAGATAATCCAGGTCCCTGGTGCGGTGCATGGCATGAGTGCATCAGCTTCTTGCAGCTTTGAGAGACCCGGGTGAGAAGACAGAAAACCTCTACTGTCCATTCTGCCGGCCCCCAGCTCCCTCCTACGTGATGAATGAATGCTCCCTGGGATGCAACTTCCTGTTGCAGGTTGAGGGTTCCCAATCCATCTTTGCTCCCACATCTCCATGGTTCCTTACACTACCCACCAACGTTCCGTTCTCAGTCACAGAAGCATGAAATAGGATGCTGGAGGGGAAACTTGAAAGGCTCAGAAGAGGAAGGGACTTCCCCAAGAAGATCTAGAGAGAAAACTGCCACCTTGCAATTCCTCCCCCATCGAGCGTTTGGGTCTTTGGCTCCCCTCCCTGAACTTGGAATAAGCCCTTCCAATTCTTTAGCAGCGGTAACTGGGTAACATTAGTGGCCTACAGGGCAGGCCTGAGTGGGAGAAGGGAAGTGTGTCTGTGGTCTGGGCTGGCAGCTAGTTCTTACTTGGACGGAATTAGAAACTTGTTTTGAAGCCTGGGAAGACTATATTTAGCTGCGAGTATGTTTGCTCTCCCTAGAGCAAAGTCTTGTAGATCTGCCTAGGACTCCACGCTTGGCCCAGCGGCCAGAGCTGTGCTCTCTCTTCCCTGCTCCAGAGGGTCCTGAGGCAGCAGTGAAACCCACCTGTCGGCCCTCAGCCTCAGATCACCCTGTCCCCTGCCCCTGGGGCCAGTTCTGCCTGACTTTCTCAGCCCATCAGTCTCCAGCCAGAGGCATGGCTGAGGAGGCATTGTGGGGTCCTAGAAAGTGCCCAGGTGGGGCTGGAAGCCTGGCTCTGTCAGTTACCTATCAGACAAGTTACTTAACCCCCTGTGGCCTCACATTCTCATCTATAATGCGGATAACAACAGCCAGTTGTGGGTAGGTGTGTGGATTCGGTGAGAGAACACAAGCAAGCGTTAACTGCTCGTCAGACATCCCCCCTCCACCTCACCAGCCTCCCAGAGAGCAGGGAGGACTCTGGGATGACTTGACACTCTTCCTTGATGACAAAGATAATGGGCTCCCGGAAGATATTGTGTGTGTATGTGATTCAGAACATTTCACTGGATTAAACAGTTCAAAAATGAATACAAACTCTTCACAGGTCAAACTCTGAGGGATACATAAAGAAAAAAAAATTCTCCCTTCCCCTCCTGCAATCTCACTGGAGATGATCAATGTTCACAGCCGTGGGTGCCTTTCCACATAGTTTCTATCCTCATACAAACACGTCTAAAAGATTTCTTTTTTCTTTCGATTAAAGACGCTTCTCTGCAATTTCATTTAACAATAAGTCGTGGGCATTCATCTAGGTCAATACGTATGGATCTAGCTCGTTCATTTCAATAGCTGCATAGGACTCCATAGATTATATGAAGCATAATTTTGCAGCCATCTCCCATTCGATGGATGGGAGGGTGCATTACAAACAATGCTGCAATGACGCTCTCTGCACAAATATCCTCATGAAATTGTGTTTTAATTTCTATGGGGTACTTTACCCAAAGTATGACTGTTGGGCCAAAAGGTTATCCCGAGAGGATACTTCCCCAGATTTTTGAGTTTCCTTCCCGGAATTTGTTTGTTCCGGACACTTTCACTTTTCAAGCTCAAAGGAACAGCTAGCTAGCGACGCCTCCCGGGGAGAAAACACTAGCTGCCCGCAGCATCCCTATTAGAGCGCATGCAGGTGGCGCTCCAGGGCCAAAGGGTTTAGTGGGGAGCGCTAAACAGTAGGAGACGGAGGACGGAGGCTTGGGCTCTAGGGTGACCCTGGGCAGGCGACGTTCCTCCCTGGACCTCAGTTTCCTTCCGCGCAGTCTTTGACTCCAACCAAAATTAGGTGCAGCCCGGACCTAGAGCTGGTGACCTCTTATCTCTGCCTTACGAATTCCTAGACTAGTTGGCTCTCCCAGGACGTAGGCTGCGCCTCCCTCCTCCCTCCCCATCATCTTCCCTCCGCACGGCCCGGTCTTCTCGGGCGGAGTTGGCTCAGTAAGGCTAGAAAGGGTAAAGCAACCACCACAATTAACCCCTCCCCTGGATCGGTCATTTATTGCTTCTGCCGGGCTTTGGCTCGCTCCCTCCCTGGAGGCTCGGCTATCGAGTGCTCCTGTCTGAACCTGGCATGTAGCCGATGGCGTGCCGATGCGGTCATCCTTTGCTTCTGCCTGGCTCCGCCCTCCTGTTGGGGCCGGGGCGGTAGCCCAGAGATCCGCGGCTCGGCCCGCGACTTACAGTCACTTTTCCTGTTACGGGCGCTTCCGGTTCCGGTACGAGGAGCCGCAAGGGATCCGAGGCGCCGGGCATGGCGGGCAGCCGCCTGGAAACCGTGGGGAGCATTTTCTCGCGGTGCGTGCTCGGAGCCGGGGTGGGCCGAGGGCGCCTCTCCTTTTTACGCCGTTTCTTGGGTGGGTCTGAGTCCGGCCAGGCATCTCTTGTGCTCTCTCCTGTTTCTGAAGAATTGTGCTTGACTGCGTCACCCCTTGAATTTCTTAGCTCTCACGTTCAAGATCGCACCTCTCCGCTCCCCGAGTGGAGGTCTCTAGGAAGAGGATGGGGCTGATGGGCCTGGCGGGACCGTCTTTGCATTTTCCTTGACGGGACGGGGATGGGGCGAGGGGGGTGGGACGCACATAAGAAGGTGGAAGGATTAACTCCCGAGCACTGTTAGGTTGGTTTGGAATGATGGAAACATCTTACCTGTAGGTAGGGGACCTCCTGCTCTGCCCTCCTTTCGGTTGTCTTCCGGACTCTGTGACCCCGCCGGTGTCCCAGGCTGCGGCTACACTGATTCTCTGACTGACCTTGGTTCTTAAAATTAATTAATTAATTTATTTTTGGCTGCAGTAGGTTTTCTTGCTGTGCGCTGGTTTTTTTCTAGTTGCGGCGAGCGGCGGCTATTCTTCGTTGTGGTGCGCGGGCTTCTCATTGCGGTGGCTTCTCTTGTTGGCGGAGCACGGGCTCTAGGCGCCCGGGCTTCAGTAGTGTGGCACGTGGGCTCAGTAGTTGTGGCGCACGGGCTTAGTTGCTCCGTGGCATGTGGGATCTTCCCGGACCAGGGCTCGAACGGGTGTCTCCTTCATTGGCAGGCGGATTCTTAACCACTGTGCCAGCAGGGAAGCCCTCTGACCTTCGTTCTTTACCCTTCCTTCAGGACGCGGGACCTGATTCGGGCTGGTGTGTTGAAGGAGAAGCCCCT
Organism: Balaenoptera musculus; assembly: GCF_009873245.2. Taxonomy (NCBI): domain Eukaryota; kingdom Metazoa; phylum Chordata; class Mammalia; order Artiodactyla; family Balaenopteridae; genus Balaenoptera; species Balaenoptera musculus. The sequence continues at coordinate 33,631,476 of NC_045804.1, read as the reverse complement.
CTGGTTTGACATATATAATGCCTTCCCCCCACTGAGGGAGCCAGTCTTCCGAAGGCCCCGCTTGCGATACGGCAAAGCTAAAGCTAACATCCAGGATATCTTCTACCACGAGGATCGGATTAGAGCGTGAGTGCCGGGCCCGTATGGTGGACCGGAGGCTGCAGAACTTGAGAAGGAAAGGTTTAGCCAGCAGTCTGGCAACTTAAATAGGAATTGAGTCTGGGCTTGCTCTGTGGAGCCCCGGTCTTGTCTATCTAGCCGGATTAGGGAATCAGAGCCCCTCCCCCATGTGAGAGAAGCAGAAGTTCAGAGAAGTAGAATCTGGAGCCCAGCAACTGACTGATCATTGCAATGACAGCTACCTGTTTCTGCACATCTGTTTGGTGGCTGGCACCATGCTAAGCCCTTAACCAACGTTATCTCATTTACGTCTTACTTCAGCCCTGCAAGGTCGGTATCCTCGTCTGCATTTTAGTCATGAGAACAATGAGGCTCAAGGTCAACTTACTGGGAATTCACTGACAAAGCCCTTTCCCTCAAATACGGATGTCAGTTAGTTTTTAGTATCCAGAGTGTGTGCAGTTTCTTTTCTCTTTAAATGTTAAGATCAGAGATTGTGCCTAATTGAAATTAATACGCATCCCTTATTCTTACCCCTATTCCTGGATGTAAGAAAACAGTTTATAAAGTCATTTTCTCTATTGAGGTCTAGGCACCTTTCACTTGAGGAATCTTTTTTTTTTCTCCCCTCCCACAACACTCCTTTGAGGTAGGAGAACAAGTATGTTCTGGCTGTACTTGGAAATTTTCAGAGATCTTCGGGGCATTAAATACTTTTTCAGTACTTTTCTGCTCAGGTCCATTGCATGCTCTCGGTCAGGATGCTTTCAAGGTCATTTACACATTAAAATCATTTGTGCTTCTACTGTGTGCGTAGCAGTGGAACTGGGTGATGGTCACTGGAGAATGTGGAATATTTTACTGCTTCCTCTTTTATTGCTGTTAAGGCCAAAATAATAACACCTTATACTTAAATAGTTTTTTGAACCTTTATCTTTTTGGCCTTTTTTTTTTTTTTTTTTTGGTGTTTTTGATATTTTTAAGAACTTATAACAACAAAATAAATTTCAGGTTTATCAAAACCTAAATGTAAAAAGTGAAGTCGTAAAAGTTCTAGAAGAAACTATGGGATAATTTAAAAAATAATCTCAGTGGTAAAAGCCTACCTAAGCATGATATAAAAACCCAGAAGCCATAGATGAAAATATTAAAATTTCTGCACACAAAAACTACCATAAGCAAAATCAAAAGTCAGGTGACATACTGGGAAAAAATTTTGCAACATGTATGACAGAGGGCTAATTTCCTGTTTATATTGCTATAAAGTTTACTTATGAGTCAATAAGAGAAAGACCAAAAGGAGAAATAGGCAAAGAACGTGGACAGGTCACAGAAAAGGAAATTCATTTGCTTTTAAACATGAAAAGATGTTCAGCCTGTTTCATAAGAAAAGCAAAACTACAGTGAATTATAATATTTCACCTGTCAAATGGACAAAGATCAAAAAGTCGAAAGATGTAATTAGGTGCGGGTATGGAGAAATAGGCAGTCTCCTGCCTTCCCAGTGTAGGTGTAAGTTGGCACAGCCCCTTTGGCAAGCATTCTGGCAATTTGCAAGGCCAAATTACAAAGGCACATACCTTGACCCAGCAATGCCATTTTTATGAAATTATTCCACAGGCTTGTTTGCACGGTACACTAAGAAATATAGATAAAGGTAATCATTGCAACACTGTTTAAAGTAGCAAAGGACTAGAAACAATCTACGTGCCCTGATTTGAAATGATCTCTGAGAAATATTAAGTAAAAAGGCAAGATGTGTTTACTATCCTTGGGGTTAAACAGTGTGGCTGGGGACAGGGAATGATAGATGCGTGTTTGGTTGTATAGTGATAGAACATTCCTGGGTGGATACACAAGAAGCGGGTTAGTGTTGCTTAAGGGGAGGGGAACTGGGAGTTTAGGGTACAGAGGTGAGGAGGAGTGTTACTTTTCACTGGATACCTTTCTGTAACATTTGATGTGTTTACCATATGCATGCATTGCTTATTTAAAACGAACAAAAAAGGTCTGTAGGTCATGTTATACTCAATTACTCAGGGCCTAGCAGTTATTCTTCCCTCCATTCTTGGCCATGATCTATAACTGGAGATTTATATGGTGTTGTTTTGTACTTTCTAGGAAATTTTATTCAACCTATGGATCTGGTCAAAAAGCTTTTGATCTGTTCAATCCAAACTTCAAGTCTACCTGTCAACGGTAAGCCATTCCACAAGTCTTTGGTTACCTTTCTTTTTTTAGGATTTAATTGTCAATTTGAGGAGTTTTGTTGCATTCCACTTGAGGAAAAAGATGTTCCTATAGGAAGATCTCTTTTTTTTTTAAATTAACTCTTTTTTCTTTTTTTAAACCATAGGTCCTTGTTGGTTATCTGTTTTAAATAGAGCAGTGTGTACGTGTCAATCCCAGACTCCCCAGGAAGTTCTCTTAAGGGAATACTCGGGACTGTGTAATAGCATGTCTTGACAACTCTCAATATACAGACTGAAGATGTGACTGCTTGGAATTCTAGGTTTGTGGAGAAGTACATTGAGCTACAGAAACTTGGAGAAACAGATGAAGAGAAGTTATTTGTGGAAGCAGGGAAGGCTTTATTGGCAGAAGGTGTCATTTTAAGACGAGTAGGAGAAGCAAGGACTGTGAGTATTTTATTAGCAAAGCTGTTACTAGGATTGGTTGTCTGTTTGTCAGAGGTTAAAGGAAGGCTAGGTTTTCTTTCCCCAACCGTGGCTCCAGGTCAAATACTGTTAGATTGAATAGACTAGAATTTTGTGGTAAGGACTGCTGCTTGGAACAAGTGAGTTGTCATGAGGGCTTTTAAAATCGTGGTTCTGTAGAGACTTTTATCATGTTTATTATTTGTTGTAATCAAATTTGACCTGAGATATTAATGTTAGATTTTTGAGTCAGTGATAGGATGTGCTAGTCATACAGCTTCAGCTGATTAATTGAGTGAAAGTCATAACATCTGTGTGATGTACTTATATCTGGTCTTTTAAGCAACAGGATGGTAGTCACATTTCCTGGAAATCTGAACCCATGGGTGTCGAGCCCCAGACTGCGTTGGAGAACCAGTCTCTGAAAGAAGATCCACAGGCCCAGCATTTGGGGGCACCTGGAGAACAATCGACAGGCCTCTCACCTCCCTGAAGAACTTGTATGCTGTGTATACTGACATCCAAACTGGATTCACTACATGAATGTTGTACTGTTTTTAACAGTTGAACTGTGTAAATGTTTCTTGATCTCTAAGGCATCATGTTTGCCTTCTTTTGGTTCCCACTTCTAGGTTGTCATAAAGCTCTGTATCATGGTTTGAAGAAGCAGTTAGGTGAACTTTTATGTTAGGGCGGTATTAAACAAAGAATTCCTTGGTGCTTATAAAGTAAATTTACTTTAAAATTGTAAATAGCATGAGGAAACCTTTGTAAGTATTGTTTGAATGGGACTCATTCTGAGGAGGTTTGCTTGGAGTTTTGTGTTCACATTTAATTCTCTGGTATGTTTCTCTTCTCTTCATCCATCAGACTTTTACTTGCACATCAGGTGTGGTTCCCTGGCCAACTGTGTCTGCAGCTAATCTTTGTACTTTTTGCTTGAGAGGCCAGGCTGACTTGTGCTTTGCAGTAAGCATGAGGACCTATCATTGATGATGGACCAAGGCCAAAACTATGACTTTAATCTCATGGATTGAGTGCTGGAGATGGTTAGCATAGACCTGCATGTAGTAGGTTGCTCAGGAAAGATTTGTTGAGTGAATGAATGATTACATCCCGCTGAAGACTGAATTCAGATGACTTCTCTGTAGGTAACTGGGTTGCCAAGAGGGATGACGCTCTTCACCGGCATCCCCCTTCCTCCCTGCTGTCGGTGTGCTTACGAGTTTTTACCAACTCTCCTGCTTTCTTCATTTCCTTATCTTTTACTGAATAAATAAAGCACCCTTCAGCTATTAGTTTTCAGCTATCAGTAATTTGCTGCTCCAGAAACTTCTTACTTTAAAACTTGTGTAACTTTTCCCCCCTGTTCCTGTGTGCAGTCTCTTCTGTCTCCTGGCATGTCAAGGGCGGGGCCCACGCCCCGCAGACTGTACACCTTGCACATGGTGCTCAGGTAATGGAAGGTCAGTGAGTACATGAGGCAAAAGCCATTCTCAGCGATGCTGCTTCTCCCCCCCACCTTTGTCACTGTTGTACAATTCCTCTTGTTTAGGGAATGCTTTACATTTAGATGGGGAAGTAAATTACATCCATTCGACATTAGGCAACCACTGGGTGCCGGATACTGGGCCTGGCCTTGGGAGGAAGACTTCGGCAGGTGGAGGGGTTGGCTCTGTCTCAGAGGAACGATCGTGGCTCCCTCATTCTCAGAAACCTCATCTTTCTGGGATTTAAAAGGTGGTTTCTTTGTCAGAGTAATGAAAACGTTTAAAAAAATTATTTGTTGCATAATTAAAAAGTTATACATGCTCATGGTTCAGAATTTGAAGGTGAAAAGTCAATCTCCTTTCCACTCCTGTCCCCTGGCCCTCCCATTTTCCCTTCCCTGGGGCCACCACTATCACCTTTCTTTCCAGAAATAATTTTGAGTGTGTACAGGGGGACACAACGTATACTGTTCTGTACCTTGTTTTCCAGTTAATGTCTCAGAGATCCTTCGTATGGACGCGTAGCAAACCTTGAGGTTGAACCTCAGTGATCAAAACATAGTCAAAGGGAACGTCATTGTGAGCAGCTGAGTGGTGGGTGCCAGTTCACACACAGCCGGGTTGGGCTGCACGATACGAGGAGAGGTCTGCGTGCTGCGGGGCTGGGTTGGGAGCGTGCTCCCGCCTTCCCTGTCCCCAACCCCGAGCCAGAGAGAGAACCCAGGAGCCCCAGCGCCCCAAATAGAAGGATCCCTGAACAGCCACCCCCCTCCCCACTGGCAGCTGCTAGGGCAGTGGGTGACCAATGTCTAGGCTTCTGAGAAAGCCAGGATGGGAAATCTTTAAAAAGAAAAAAATAAAACATTGTCAAAGGTGTGAAGCTTCCTTGGGGAATTCAGAACTCTTCCCATGGTCAGTGTGGGCAAAAGCCATCACCAGGTCCTTATAGTGTTTGGAGAGAACGGAAGTGTGACCTCATTCTTGGCTTTAAGGAACTTAAAATCTAGTTGGGAAGATAAGAGTGACTTTCAAAACAAGATGAACAGGAATCCTTTTAAATTACGGAAGTGTAGAGAGTGGGGAAGAGGGATCAACCTTGGACTAGTCTAGGACCACTGCCTGGAGAGCCTTGAAGGGCAGGTGGGACGTGAAGTGTGCGTGCTGTTTCTTTTGCCCGGAGCACCTCCCTGCCACCACAGTCTTTAGAAACCATACCTTCACAGCCCTTTCAAAAGCTATCTCTGCTCGCAAGATTTACCAACATCCAAATTGAGTCTCAAGTCCCTGTCGAGACACTTCCAGGCTGCACTCACTGCAGTTGGCACCCTGGGTCCACTATTTGTACTCCTGCCTGGTTGACCCTGGTCTTCCACGCCAGAGGTAACTATCCTCTCCCTGTTGAGAGTGTGAACAACAGCAGAAATTCTTATTTGTATGCACTAAATCATTAAATCGGGAGTAGACCCTCCACGTGGGTTTGCTGAGCTGAAGCCGAGGAAGGCATGTGACCAGGTGACAGTGAAGTTTGCACCAGGCAAGTCTGAAGGTCTGGGTTCTAGTTCTGGTTGTTCCAGTTTTTACTGGTGTGACCTTGTGCCTGTCACCGTCTCTCTGACTACAAAATAGGGATGACGTTTGCCTCTTTGGCTTCCAGTTAGTACTGTGAGAATTACTTGAGATAATGAATGCAAAACTCACTTGTAGCATGTGTGACAGGTGCCTTTATTACTCTCTTGAGGAGCAGTGGAAAACAGGTTTGAGCAGATAGGATGGGATCAAATCATGGTGGCCTCGATAACTACACAGCGGACTTGAGTGGGTATAAGGAAGTTTGAGCAAGGAAGTGACGCATAGTGAAAACTGTCAGGTCAGAGGAAGGTTCACCCAGATGTGACATAAAGAATAGGGTTGGGGGAGTGGGCAGGGAGGGAGGTTAGAAGAGACATGTCAGAAAGACTTTGGTCTCTGTAGCCATCCCACTTGAAGGCAGGGATTTCAAGGTTGCAAACCTGAGTGACCAGAAGAATAGCGGTATCACTAACAGACAGCAAGGTGGGGAAGAGAACTTCAGTTCTCAACGTACTGAGTTAGAGGTCATGGCTCAATGTTCAAGTGGCAGACAGAGATGGGTTGGGTGTCTGGGAGATGCGGAGGAAACCTTAGCACAGGTAAGGGTTGGAGCCAGGAGAATGAACGAGCTCTCCAAGGGGGAGGGTAGAGAGACACAGGGTGTGGGGACTGAGCCAGGATGGGGGAACAAGAAAGTCAGCAGATGAAACAGGTCCTGCATCATCCATCATTTAAATAGAGAGGCTTGTTTAAGTGGTCCCAGAATCACCAGGTTTTACAGAGTTCTCCTTTTGCTTTTGTTGGGTAGAACCGATCCTTGATTGTGTGTCCTTAAAAGGCAAGCACAAGTCTTTTTGTAATTTTGTGTAGTCTTCCTCAACTTAAGATGGGGTTAAGTCCCAATAAACACATCATAAGTTGAAAATATCATAAGTTAAAAATGCATTTAATACACCTAACCTACTGAACATAAGAGCTTAGCCCAACCTACCTTAAACATGCTCAGAACACTTCCATTAGCCTACACTTGGGCAAAATCGTCTAACACAAAGCCTATTTTTATATAAAATGTCAAATATCTCATGTAATTTGTTGAGTACTGTACTGAAAGTGAAAGACGGAATGGTTGTCAGTGTATCAGTTGTTTACCCTCGTGATTGCATGATTGACTGGGAGCTGCCCTGCCCAGCATCACAAAAGAGTATCACAGTGCATATTACTAGGTTGGGAGAAGATCAAAATTCAAAAATCAAAGTGCGGTGTCTACTGAATGCGTGTTTTCGCACCACTGTAAAATCTAAAAATCGTCAGTCAAACCATCGTTAAGTCGGGGACTGTCTATATAATATTTAATGTCCTGTTTTCCTGATAGTGAAAGTGGTATTACAGAAAACCTGTGCCTCCAAAGGATTCCTGATTTTGTTAGAATGATACCCTTCCCCCTAAATCAATGATGGCTTGCCACTTGAAAACATTCAACAGATTCTTTTTTTAAACAAAGTCATTCAGGTGGGATGATAAGATTTTCTCTGAGGCTAGCACTGGTGCCTGCCTCTGTTCTTGGGCATCCAGATGAGGCACGCTAGCCTTGTGTGGCCTTATCCATCCTTCTAGGCTCTCAGCTCTGACCAAGCCTTGCTCAGAGCCAGGCTGTCTGTTTCCCTGACTACCTGGGACCTGGGGCATGTGACATGGTGTGGCTCTGATAATGGAAGCAGGCTGGCACTGTGGAGCTAGGAACAAGGAAAGGTGAGTCGTGTGTGTTTGGGGGGTGGGGGTGGGAGGGGGCAAGTTTGTTACTTTGTTCCTGGTCCCTGTGTTCCTGCGTGCTATTCCAGAACAGCCAAAAGGTGGAGGACCGGCTGGCTGGGTTAATCATGCGTTTTGAGCCTTTGATGGTGCTCGATGAGCTGGATGCCTGAGCATGTTCAGTGAGCAGCTTGGTTGAGGTCACCTTAGCTGATGGAGGAAGGGCACCTGCCCTCCTGTGGAAAAGGCAGGAAATGGTTTTCCTGTCACTCCTAGGGTAGCGCTCAGTGTGGCAAGTGGGTCTCCGATTGGATGAGGCCAGCACTGGAGCAGTTTCTGTGGAGACGCTGAACCAGACAAGTGTTTATTGCTGCAGCATGAAAATGAAAAGGTTGCTAGGGGAAGGCAAAGGAGGCCGGAAGTTAAGTGCTATGTTCTCTACAAATGCCACCTCCATGGCCCACCCCCTACCCCCCACCATTGGGGCAGATTACAGAGAAGGGATTTTCGTTAAATGTTAGCTGACAATGAAATTACATTTGGGGTATAGTTTTACCCTTGATTGATGCTTTTCCTGGACTGGAACTTAAATGTCAGTCACCTGACCTTCTAGTTGCTCAGTTCTTTTAATTAAAAGATGATTCTAAGTAACATCCAGTAGTGGTCTATTTATTATTTATCAAGCATTTTCTTTCCAGCAGTTAGTGAAAGGTCAGTCGCTTCAATGGATGCTTTGTTTTTGGTGAGCAGCTTAGATGAAAAGATATACAATCAATCTCGGCTCCCTCCTGTTTGCTCATGGGCAGGACACTGTTTAATAGTCATTGTGGCATTTAGGATCGCAGACCTCTTGAAACATGCAGAAAAGTGCACTTGCATCCCTTGCTGCCGAACATTTCTCCAAAAGTAAACATCAGGTTGTGATTATGGTTAATAATGAGATATTGATTGTTTGAAAATGTCACCGCCTGGGACCTTGGCCCCAGCACCGCTAGATGGCGCTGCACTCTCATGCTGATCGGCCACAATCATTTCATTTCCTTGCCTCGGGGTACCTTGCCTTTCAAGGTTGGCGAGTGTCCTTGTAAAATGGTGTTCTGCCTGAGATTTAGGAAGCTGAGGTCCTGGGGTGCCCGGGATAGGGTAGAGATGGGAGCAGATGGGCCTCCGGGCAGATGACAAAGACTTACCGGGCAGGGGGCGGGGGACCCAGCACTCTCTGCATCATAGCAGAAGGGGAAAGACCTAACTGGTGCTGAGCCCCTGGGGACCCTGCCCAGAGCAGTGTTCTCTAACCTTCTCCAGTCAGTGACACATCTGCGAATTTGCTGCGGAGGATGGAGGGAGAGAGAGAACGGTGCAGGCAGGGGGGCAACGCGGAGCAGTGGAAAAAACCCAGGCCTTTGGAGAGACAGACCCGGGTTTGAAACCCAGATAGATCGCTTTGTCTTGTGACATTAGGGGAGTGAGTGAATGAATAGCTTGTGCCTCAGTTTCCTTATCTGTAAAACAGGAATACTCACATCTACCTCTTGGAGTTGTGAGCAAATGAGCGTGAACAAATCAGATGTGTTTTCGCTCTCCCTGCTTGAAGGCCTCAGCAACTGTTGATTCCCACTGGGTGGAGACGAATGTGCTTTAGATCAAAATGCAGAAGAAACCAAACAATGGTGTTGTGTACCTTTTCACCAGCTGCCTGTTTAACCATTTATCTTTTCTCAACCCTTCCCCCCTAATAGTTACCATCTCCTTTATCTTCTTCCAGCCTTCTAGCACCCAATCAATCAATCAGTCAATCAATCAATCAAAAAAGACAAAGGAGAAAACCAAACACCATCCTGCGAACTTGTCCACTATTGGAACTTACCCAATGCTGGTAGGTTTCACTGAAAAACTTGCTTTTCTTTAGTTATTTCTTAGGCAGATAGTGTGTGTGTACGTGTGTGTGTTTGCGTGTGTGTATAGAAACCGGTGTCTTAATGGCATTCCTTCTGTCCCTTCTTTCCTTCCTCATTGTTGCTCCCCTGCCCTCCTTGTGTTAAACTTTTCTCCTTTCTTTCTCCCCCCTGCACCCCAGATTGTGGAGGGAAGCCAGAGGGTCACAACCTAGAGGCCCAGCAGAAGAAAACCTCAGAGACATTGTTTCTGGAACCCGGGGCTGCTCAGCAATTGGGGCAGGAGTTTCTGGAACTCCCTCTGGTCCTCCTCCCAGTGAAGGGCAGGAGGTCGTGGGTGCCAGGGCCGAAATGGTGGGTCGGATGGGAGTGCGGTCCGGAGAGCCAGAAAGATCTGTTCATTGTCCTTCCCCCTGTCCAGTGCCCCTCTCCCTCCATTTGACCCTGGCTGGTCTGCAGGTGGGTCGTGGGACCCCTCTGCCTCTGGTCACCCAGGATGCTAGGTCAGGGGAGCACAGGGCTTAGGGTGCCACCCAGGTGCGTTGGGAGGAAGAGCTCTCCGCCTTCTTTCCTCTCGAGGTCTCAGTCAAAAGCATTGTGTTCAAATCCTGTGTGACTGCGGCTTTGGGCAGGTCACTTAACCCTTCTAAGCCGCATTCAGTCCCAGCACAGGGTCTGGAGCCTAATAGGTCCTTGAAAGTGTATTTGTTGAGTGAACGAATGAACAAAGGAATGCTTCCCCATCTCTATTGTGGGGATAATCGTATTGGCACCAAGGATGCTTTGGGGGGCAGAATGCCAACAAGATGCTGGTGTGGCAGAACTTTGTAAACTCTCAAGCCTTCTACGGTTCCGCGAGATAAAGGTGCGGGAAGATGGAAATGGGTGCGGAGCCGCAGGGCTGGGCTTCTCCCAGGAGAGCAGAGCCGGAGACTGTGGCCTCAGGAGAGGTGCAGAGCAGCCAGAGAGGATGATGGTCCCGTCTCTCCTGCTAAAGAATTCTGCAGGAAATGCCCAGTGTTCCTCAAACCCCCTCCCGGGGTGCTCAGTTTAAACTCTAGACGTGCTCAGGATTATCTCTAGAATATTAAACATGGGGAGAGGAGGATCCTGGGCTTTATCACCAGCTTCGCCCGGCTCCTGCCAAGTGAGGTGAAAGGGCCCTGCTCCAGCTCATGGCAGGGTCACGGCCTCCTCGCCCTGCTGGAGCTCATCCTCTTCCCAAGGCCTGGCTTCCTGCTGGGACCCATCCCCCTGCCATGGCATATGTGTCACTTTGGCTCCTCAAGGCTTCCAGCCCCCTGAGGGTATAATTCAAGGAACAATGGGCTTGTGCTGTCACTGCTGCCAGCCTTGGGCTGTCACCTCTCACAGCGAGGCAGGGTCTCCAGTTCAGACCGGGCAGAGGAAGGGTCCAAGCCCAGTGCCTGGCTTACCTCAGTGACTGTGCCTGAGCCCTGGCTCCCGGTTTCGCTGTCCAGCCACACTCATGGGGCCCCTGAGGTTAGAACAAGAGGCTTAATGTCCGAAAAATTCCAAATTAAATCCTAAGAAGGCAAACTTGTCTTTGGTAACATTGCCCCATCCCTCACTTTCCCAATTTTGGATGTGTGAGAAGAGGAAGGGGCCCTGGGAGACAGGCCGGGTGAGTAGGAACGGTCTGGTAACCTGAGCTCCAGGCAGATAAAGGGCACCAGAATATTCCATAGTCCTACAGCATTCCAGCCGGGTCTCTCCTGGCCTGGGCAACCTAACCTCCAATCCAGCATGTTCTTAAGGTTGGACCTGTTTATTCCTTCCCTTTTGATTGCTGAAGTAATCAAAATCAAATTCAGACTGGCTTCTGAAAAGAACCACTTTGAATACCTGTAAAGTCAAGAAGGTCGAATTTAGGAAACTCACCTCCACAGGACTTTGTTCCCCTGAGCTGTTGGCCACTTATAATTAATATTAATGAAAGATAGATGACAGATGCTCACTGCTCAACTAGCATGCGTTGCCAAACCCCAAAGGGGTTACTTTAAGATCTAAAGGACTTGAATGTACTTTACTGTCACGTTGAAGAGAATAAAACTTTCAGGGTATAGTCAAAATTTTGTATGTATGAGAACTCACAGGCGATGTCTGCCTTAACACAACACAAGACGAAACAGAAAGAACTGAGTGTGCTGCCACTTCTTACTGACGTTTAAAAATAGCTCCCTTAAGCCCAAAACCGATGCAGGAGAAGACTTGAGACAGTAGATGGAGCACAGGCTGAGGCTCCTGGAGACCCCGGCCCGGCCCCAGCTCATCCACTAATTGGCTGTGACTTTGGAAAGTCATTAAACCTTTTCAGCCATCTGTAAAATAAGGGGTTGAGCTACAAGACCTCAGAAGGCCTATTCTTTGGGTCTGTGGGTCCGAGAAGAGCCACAAAGATGGGACGAGCAAGCACCTTCCAAGACTTACTAAATACTTATTTAAAATCTTTTCACTTTTTCAATTTTGATTATGGAAGCACTCGTAAAGGTAGAGAAAATAGTGTAATGATCCTCCATATGTTCATCGTGTAGACTTAACCCTTATTAATATTTTGCCGTATTTGCTTGCCTATATTTTTTCTGAAGTATCTTAAAGCAAGTCCAGACATGACCTCCCTCACCCAAGGCTTCAGCCTGCTTCTCTGAAAAAAAGACCTTTTCTTCCATCAACACAATACCATCATTAAGCCTAATAAGATGGTAATTAAAAGTAATTTAGGGACTTCCCTGGTGGTCCAGTGGTTAAGACTCTGCGCTTCCACTGGAGGTGGTGCGGGTTCGATCCCCGGTCGGGGAACTAAGATCCCACATGCCGCGCGGTGCAGCCAAAAAAATTAATTTAATATCACCTAATACCCAGTCCATATTCAGATTTCCCCAGAGTTCCCTGAATAGGCTCTTAGCCTTCTCCTATCCCAGGTCTGTCCCTGGGGTCAAACACTGTTAACTACTTCCGGCTTTAGTGCCTCTGGTGATTACCTTCCCAGAAATCATAGTTTATACCACCACTTCTTGTTTACCAACTGCAGTCACAGTGTCTGGGCTTCCTGCTATGATAGATGAGGGTTGAGCTAACTTAGATTCTCTCTTCCTTCCACTGGGGTGTATTTCCACCTAGTTCTTCTGTATAGTAACACCTACTAAGGTTCTACTTTGGGTTGAATTGTGTTCCCCCCCCAAAAAGGTATGTTGAAGTCCTAATTTCCGGTGCCTGTGAATGTGACCTTATTTGGCAATAAGGTCTTTGCAGATGTAATCAAATTAACATGCGGTTATACTGCATTAGAGTGAGCCCTAAATCCAATGGCTGGCACCCTTGTAAGGAGAGGGATATTTGGAAACAGACACACACAAAGAGGGAAGACAGCCATGTGAGGACGGAGGCAGAGATTGGAGAGATGCAACCGCAAGCCAAAGAGCGCTGAGTTTTGCCGGCAACCACCAGGAGCTGGAAGAGGCAAGGAGGGATTCTCCCTTCCAGTCCTCAGAGGGAGCATGGCCCTGCAGGCAACTTCATCTCAGACTTCTGGCCTCCAGAACTGTGAAAGAATAAATTCCTGGTGTTCTAGGCCACTCAGTTTATGGCAGTTTGTTATGGCAGCCCTAGGAAACTAATATGGTTCCTCTATCTTTGGAGCATTACTGTAGGGGAAAAACTCAGTTTTCCACATTCCTATGTAGAGAAAAACCCAGTTCTTCCCCCCTGGGTGTTTCTTCTTGTCAGTTTCCTTCACTGCTCACATAAAACACTTCACTTCTGGTCACCAAATAGGTGGAGGTTTCCCCCACAACAAGCGATTCTCTGAGACACCAGCTGAGTATCCTACAATTTAATTCAGTTCTGACACTATCTACCCAGAGATAGCATCAGATCCCACAGGTTAAGAGCCCAGCCTCCCAGTCTTATAAGACTGCCCACCCTCACCCCGCATACACACACACATACTTCGGATGCCAGTCACAAGCCCAGGTCATCATCTGTGCTTCGGACCAACCAGCTGTAGATCAGAGTTTCCAACGACCCCCTCCTTGGGTTTCATTAATTTGCTAGGGAGACTCACAGAACTCAGCGAAACACTTACTTAACGTTTACCAGTTTATATGTGACAAAGGATCAGATGAACGGCCAGATGGAGGAGATGCCTAGGACATGGTATGGGGAAGAGACGTGGAGCTTCCATACCCTCCCCAGGGTGCCACGCTCCCAGCACCTCCACATGTTCACCAACCTGGAAGCATTCCGAACACCATACTTTTGGGATTTTACGGAAGCTTCGTCATATAGGCATTATCAATCATTAACTGCATTTTCAGCTCTTCTCCCTCCTCAGGAGAATGAGGGGCGGGGCTAAAAATTCCAAGTTTCTAATCGTAGCTTGGTCTTTCTGGTGACCAGTCCTCATCCAGCAGCTATCTAAGAGCCCACCTAGAGTCACCTCATTGGAACAAAAAACACTCCTATCACCCTGGAAATTACAGGGGTTTCAAGAGCCCTGTGTCAGGAGCCGGGGGCAGAGACCAATGCATATTTCTTGTTACAAATCACAATATCACAATTACGTAAAATGCTTATGTCTGTATTTCTTGTTCCGTCAACTACCTCGATTCTCTACTTTGTGAAATGGGGATAAGAACCAAAGGTTTCAACAGCCAACTGAATGGACCCGGGGTCCGAGAAGTCGGAGGGATCCTGAGCTGCGCCAGGCAAAGGACGGATGCTTCTGATCCGGGGCCACAGCTGCTCCAGCTCGAAGGCTGTAGAGGGTCCCATCACCGCCGGCAGCAGGAGCGTGAGGGAGGGCCCTGCCCAGAGCTGATGCTATCTCATGTGCCTCCAGGCATCAGCCCCCAGAGTCTGCCTGCTTCCCTCTTGCTTATCACAGACCTGTTCCTCTGGAAAGGTTCCAGACGCTGGCTCTGAAGATGGGTCCTCACAGAGCAGCTTCTTCTGAGTCCTGTTTTGACATGAAACATTGGCACGCATTGGGGGATGCTAGCAAATGATTGCATGATGCTCCCCCCTTTTTTCTGTAGGAATGTCCTTAACCATCTTGCCAAATTGCTCTTCTAGAACAGTTGTGCTGAGTAGGCGAGTGTGCCCATTTCTCCCACCCTGGCCCATTCTTGGTGGTGTTTTGTGTGCTACTTTTGCTTAAACTTTGCTTGATCTTTCTTTCCCTTTGTCCAAACGTCCCCATCTACTCATTTTTATCCTCGTATACTTTCTGTAAGCCTTCTTTCGTCCATTCGCCCTCCTTTTTTCTTTTGAATGAAGCAGGATCTAAATACATAAGAATTAGACAGGGCCCCACAGAATGGAGGTCACAATACACAGGGGCTGCCTGCTACCCCAGCCCTGGTCCTGCAGGTGTCCTGGCTCTCGGGATTTGTTAAGGTTGCTATCAGTTGTGGCTAATATATGTTCAGTGCTCACTACATAATAGGTGCCCTGGTTACATTATCTTGTTCAATCTCATAGCAACCCCATGAAATACAACCATTATTCCCAGAACCTTGATTCAAAGGAGGCAGTGATGCCAGAGTCTCTGCTCTTAACCAAGGCCTCCAACAGGGCTGCCGCGTGGGGTGGCTCAGGCTGCACGTCGCACAACCCCAGGGGACACCATTTGCACAGACTGCCTTGTGAATGGCACCCCCTGGAGTTGTGCAGTGCAGTGACCCTGGCCTTCTACTAAGTAAGAGCTTAAGCAAAACGCTTTCTACCTATTTGACAGGCTTAGGAGGGTAGATCTCACTACCCACTGAGGGGCTTTTCTGTTTTGGATTTATAGGACTTTCTTAAGGTCATGGTTCTTCATGTTTTAAAAGCCTATTGGTGTGGAAGCCCTCCCACCTACATAAACATTTGTTTAGGAAGGGAGTGCCCAGCGTGGGCCCCGTGCACTGACACCAACCATGTAAGGCCATGGACTCGGCCGCTGTTTGTGGCTTCCCCCCTTGGCCACCGCAGACTTATTGAGCAATATATTATGAGCGTGCCTCACTTTGATGATGTGTTATAGATAAATCATTAAGGAGGCAGCTCACCGCGGTGATGTATTGGTGTAATAGATCATCAGAGTGAAGTCTTCTGCCGACATACGGCCTGGCTCAAAGGGTGGTGTCATTCAGGGAAGAATTAGCCCAGCAGCAGATCTGGCTTAATTACAGGATAAAAGGTTTGTGAATGATAGGTTGAAGTCTACAGCACCAGCATTTTGATTCTTGATGTAAAAATATAATTGGGCTTCCTGAGAGAATTTTTGATTATTTTCAAACGGCCCTCCGCTTTATCACAACAGCACAACTTGCCACGTGGCTGCAGGGGTACCTTTTATTCGGGGGAATCTCCAGGCCCTTTCCACATCTGAGTTACTGTCATCCTTTAAATTTGTAGGCCACAGAATGAGTTAAGGGGAGATAAAATCCAGGAGGCCTGCCTTTAAGGCCTTCAGAATGGCGTTCTTAGCAAGCAGACCGTTGGAATTGAGTGATTTATTCAAATCATCATTAACTAAGGCAGTGGTTCTCGACTCAGTCTGTGTGCATGTGTGGGGAAGAGGGCAGTCTGGCGAGTATGTGTGTGCATGTGTCTGAGAACATTAGCATCTCAGGGATAATAATAATAATCATGTTTATCGGACACTTAACATTGTGCTAAAGGCTTTGCATGTGTTATTTAATCTCATTTAATCCATACGACAACATTGTGAGACAGGCATTATTATTCTTCTTCTCATTTTCCAGATGAGGAAACCAGCCAAGAGCTGGCATTACCGGCCAAGGTTGCACAGCTGCTCGGGCGCAGAGCCGGTGGGCCTGGTGCTGCAGGTGACTCTTACCCTCTCCCCTCCCACCTCTAGATCCCCCACCGCCTTCCCTTGAGAACCCTAAACCAGCGCTCTGTGGACCACAGACCTCAGTGAGCACAATTCAAGATGCGTTTGTTGAAAAAGTAATTATTTTATTTTAAGACACATAAATCAAACATTCGGTATTAGTAGGGCCTCAAATTTGGTCTGAGTTGGTTATTTCTTGAAAAGCTTGTAGGATGAGACTTCTAGGAATTGTAGGTGAAACTATTTGGTCCAGCTCTCCCGGGAGACAACTACAATAGATGCATAAAATATTTTTTGAAATATTCTTAAATAGTATTAAATTGCTGATAGGAGAGTAAGAATGACTAGGTTGACAGAGATGGAAGAATAGGAACCAGAGAGGTGAATGAGCACAGAGGCTGCTTTCACCCTGAGGGTTACTGATCCTGATGGCCCTACAGCTACTGGAAGAGAGAGGGCGAGGGAGGCCGGAAGGCAACCCTCTCCACGGTATGTGGGCACCCCCAGGGCTATACCCCTGGGGGAGGTGACCTGGAAGTGGAGCAGCCTTCACGCAGAATTACAACCCAGGTTCCAATTACCCAGATTGTCCAGGTCCAGGAAATCTCAGCCTTGAATGTGGTTTAAGGTGGGCCCTTGGGACTTCCCTGGATGTCCAGGGGTTAAGACTTCGCCTTCCAATGCAGGGGGTGCAGGTTCAATCCCTGGTTGGGGAGCTAAGATCCCACATGCCTCGTGGCCAAAAGAAAAAATACCAAAAACATAAAAAACAGAAGCAATATTTTAACAGATTCAACAAAGACAAAAAAAAAAAAAAAAGGTCCACATCCAAAAAAAAAAAAGGTGGGCCCAGACTGCTATGGCTCCAACACATTACAGAAGCAGATCTCTGGACATCTGGCCTCATATTACTCCTATAAATAATTTAAAAAATACTGGACTATGGTCGATGAGAACCAGGCACACAAGGAAACTCGACCCCGTGAGACCCAGCAAAAACAGGCAATAGAAACAGATCTATAAAGACTTCAGTTACTGAAACCATCAGACTACAGACAATAAATGACTTTTCTTCCTTATTATGTTTAAATAAATAAAACATGAGCTTGAAGATCTCTTACAGAACAGAAGACAATAAATGAGAAGTTGTTATAGGACAAATACTCAGCTGTCTATCCACCGCTCTCCCCTCCCATTCCACCCTCAACCCTTGTCCCGCAAAGAAGGAAGAAATTCTGGGCAGCAGGATTCAGTATGGAAATCTCACTTAGCTTGGTACCAGGAAAACTAGGAAGGACATTGTCTTATTCTCAGTATGTTTATTTTCAATAAAGAATGTCAAATATAGAACTTCCCTTTGGCTCTTATTTGTGACTTAAAAAAAATATAATTTGAATTTTTATTTGTTTGGAAGTAAGAAATACTTACAGACAAATTGACTGAAAAATCTTGAAAATAGACAACCAACAATATACCACAGCCCTCTCCCACAAATAAAGGGGGGTATACAACCTCACCTTTTTAAATCATCATAGAAAATATACTATTAAATTTGATATGTAAGTGTTAAAATCTGAAATGTAAGTGGCTATGATGCTATGATGTATAGATGACATTGCTAAAAATCCTTAGGAATCAAGAGTTAAAAACATGGGCTCCACCTCAGACAGACTGGGTTGAAGCTCCAGTTCTGACAATTAATAACATTTTGTAATCTAGGGCAAATTAGTTAATTTCCCAGAGCCTCAGTTTGGTCATCTGCGAAATGGGGATAATAATAGCACTGCATCTGCTTCAAGGTGTTGAAAGAGTCAAAAGAGATCCAGGATGGAAAGAGCTTTGCACTCTGCTGACCCAGGAAACTTGCCATCGTGACTTTAACTTCCTGGAACAGCACTACCACACCAGGGGAAGCTGGCATTTGCATTTTGCTTGCATTTAAATCTAGGAAGGCTTTACGTAAAGAGACTGATTCCTTATGTGTAACTACTAAGAAAAACTCTCTTACCATGAAAAGCTGATGAGACTTGGCTCCTGGGGACCGGCTCAGGGCTGCTCAGGCTTGGCCGTTTACAGGGAACCTTTTGATAAAGAAGCCACTTATTCTGGCCTCTAAAATCAAGGCCATCTCCTTGTGAAGGGTAGAAATCCAGGTGAGATAAGATTGATAATCCTGCATTGCAGAAATTTATTAAAGATGTCCAGATTAAAAATTGAGTTGTTTGTCAATCAATCATCCTGTTTTCTACCTTTTTCTCTGTCATTTACTAAAAATATTCCTGTATAGCACGGAACCCCCTGTAAACAACCTAAATGCTAATCTCCCTTCCCTTGCCTTTGGAAGGACAAGCTTGGTTGTGTTCCTTGACAGAGGTCCCTGGGTTTGTCCTTGTCTTGTTGAAGGCTTTACTATTATTAGTTAAATTTTTCCTGAGTCGTATGATTTCAAGTGAGGAAGAAGGACACAGCAGTGGAAGTCACCAATAAAGTGTGGTTCAGCCTGCATTCTCCTATTTTTGATAATTTCCTTAAACCCCAGTGAGAGGGGACAGGTTGCAAACAACCAACCTAAAGATTGATCCAAGGCTTAACTATTGATCAGTAGGTCGCTGTGAAACTGTTGGGGTTCCTTGTTTCAAAGAACTAAGTCAGCATCATTTGAGTTTTCCAATATCTCAGCATGCACTTGGGGGATGTCTTAGGTTGGGTCCCCTGTAAGCAGACTCTGAGATGGAGAGCTGCATGCAAAATTTTAGTTAGGCGCGTTCTCAGGAGATATACCTATAAGGGGGCAAGGCAGGCAGGACCAGGCCCCCAATGTGGTTGCCTTAGAGACCTCAGCTAATTGTATGGGGAGCTCTGCAAATGAGATGGTCCTTCAGAGTCGTCCCTAGGGAAGGGGGCTGGGCCTTTGCTTCCCCCCATCAGCCAGTCATTGGCCAGGGCCACCCCAGGGAGAGGATGTACCTTGGGTAAAGCAATTTCCAGTGAGGGATGAAGCTCCGAGCCATAAGCAGCCCATATTCTCAGCAGCTGGGAGACGGGCGGGTGGCCCTGAAGAGGGGGATCTTGGCGGACAGTATTCGTGACAGATCATCCATTGAGCTGCTCAGACCCACTTGCTTTTCATAGTAAGTTTGCCCCATCTCTGATGGTTTCTCTAGGACTGTGGGTTGTTTCGTAGGGAAACTGACAAGAGAAGGCTTGATGGGGCAAACTGCAGCCCCTGATACTGCATTTGATCTCAAGACTCTTAACTGATACTCAAATGCCCCCTTCTCCACCACCTGTACTAGATTCTTCTTACTCTTGGCCAGCATCTCTGCTGGTCTAAGTGGCTTGCTCGGTGGGATGACCCAGACTCTCGTTCCTGAGGATTCTGAGGGGCTTTGGTTACCACTCTCATTTCACGCCTTGGCTGCCATTTGTCATTAAAATTGGGTATAACACCAAGAAGTGCCCCGGTGGATCATCTGGGTGTCAAACGTATCCTCCTCCGCCTCCACTGAGAACCAGCAGCCGTGGTTCACACTGACATACACTGAGCTGACCCATGTATGAACTTGGCTCGGCTTTTTTCCTGCTCTGTCAGCTGGCCATACAGGACCCCCGTGCAGCCTTAGGCCTGGAGCTGGGGCGACACTGGTGCACGACATGGGGTCTGGGCTACCTGTTCCTGAAGCTCACTCGTGCTGATCCTGAGTGTACCACTTCCATCTTACGATGGCTTGCTGCTGGGCCTGCCTGTGACTGGGTGGATCTGACAAAACCAAGTTCACGATGGGCATCTCTGGTTGCCTGTCTGATCACTTGGTGTCACTTGGTTGGAACGTCATCTCTCCCGGGTTCTGTAGCATCTGGGAACTGCTTTTGAACTGGCGTGTAGTTCTTCCTGCAGATGTCCTGTCTTGCTTCAGAACCGTAGGCGTCTATAATATTATTCTCTTCCTGGGGCTTGCCAGAAGCTCCACGTGGCGTCTTTTCCTACCGCAGATCCTCTGGTTCCATGGAGCCTGCTGGGTGGTACAGCGCAAGAGGCAGGGTTGCCCGAACTTGATCAGAGCCCTTTCCTGCCCTGGTTCCCACTCTAAGCTGGCAGACTTCTGTGTTACCTGGTGAAGCATGGGCTATGGTATCTCCAGAACCCGATGAGGCCTACCAGGTATTATGCTCCCTGCTAGGCGGTGGGAACTGAGGCTCCGCAGCCGGGATCGTTCTTCAGGAACAAGGAGGCAGGGCTCACATCCCTGCCTCAGCCGGTCCTTGGCCACAGGCTGCCCCCTGGAAGGGATGTAATTTTTTTTTTTTTTTAATTTTTATTGGAGTATAGTTGCTTTACGGTATTGTCTTAGTTTCTACTGTACAGCAAAGTGAATCAGCTATGCGTATATATATCAGCTATACATATATCCCCTGGGATGTAATTTTGAGCAAGGCGGTTCTGTGTGGCCAGAGGAATTCCCAGTGAGGGATACAGCTGTGAGCCCTCATCAACTGATAGCTCCCACTGCTGGGATGTGAGCATGGGGGTTCTGGGCAGAGGACCACAGTACCTACCACAGGAATCAAATTCCAGGACTGGCACTAGGGTGAGGCAAGTGAGGCACATGGGGCCCAGACTTGAGTCCCTCACTCTCAAGATTACACAAGCGCAGATTTGGTGCTTGCCTTACCCTAGTCCTGGCCTGTCAAACGCCCATGGAAATCTAATATCAGGAAATGGTAAAAATTTCAGGTTGATCAGAATAAAATTCCCAGTCCCCATGAAGTCAGCCTCTTTCTGGAACTGGTGGAACGTTGGACAACATAATTCTAGAATATTTCCTTTCTACTTCTCGGCAGGGGACAGGGAAGGGTGGACACTAGGAGAAGGTGTTACCTGTAATTACTGCTAAAAAATTCAGAGCACCTTTCCAACGTGCCAATTATTCTATGACTTTATTTGTCTAAGCCCATGGTCATTACCTTACGATCTCTGCGTTATGGAAACGAAGTCAAAGGAAGGAAGAACAGAACATTTCAGTTTCCTTCCGTTATTATGACATTGATGGCATTGTCTAATCCTGACCCTACAGGCCAGCTTCAGTGGGTGGGACCACTCACCTGCAAGAGAATGCAGATTATAGAACGACCATAACATGCTAGGAGAACAAGAGGTGGTTGGAAGACCAGAGAAACACATAACTCATATACAAGTAGAAATCAGAGTTGGAACCCAACAGGAAAAAAAGCAAGAGTTGAATACAGTGCAGGCTGAGTGGAAGAGGACATGGGTATGGGGTAGGATCATTCTGGGACTGATACTGAACCTGCTGGATTCCAGCCATGGCATCCTGGGAATGTGTGGGCATCGATGGATAGTTTTTGTTTTTCTTTTTTACCCAGAGCGTCTTAGAGCATCCTTCCCAATCATATAGTTAAGGCAACTCTAATCAGATACCATTGCAGTTTTTATTATTAACTTAACAAGTTGAAAATAAAGTTCATCAGGAAGGATAAATGCATGAGAATAGCCAATGAAATTTGAAATATAAGAATGTGATATACCTACTAACTATCAAATGTATTAGGGCAACAATAATTAAAACAGCATGATACAGGTGTAAATAAGCAATTAGACCAAGGGAGTACAACAGAGTTCAGAAAAAAACCCTGTGTATGGATATTAAGTATATGACAAAGCATTTCACATCAATGAGAAAAGGGTGAATTATTAGATAGACAGTGTTGGGAATAGGTTATGAATTTCAGGGAAAATGTTAATTTAGTTGTCTATCTGGCACCATACCCAAAAATGATCCCACACGAATTAAAAATCTAGAACTAAAAATTAAAACTATAAAAGTACTAGAAGAAAATATAGGACCTTTTTGAACATGACATGAAATTCAGCAGACAAAAGGGAAAGAGTGACAGTTCTGACTACATAAAAGAAACAGTGACAACAACTTCTGTAAGGTGAAAAATACCACAAACAAAAGTTAAAGGATGGAAGAAAATATTTTAAACATATACGCTAGACAGAAGGTTAACATCTATCATATACAAAGAGCTGCTACAAATCAGTAAGAAAGAGAAATACCATGGACAAATGAGCTAGCGCTGTGAACTGGCAATTCACTGAAGAAGGAATACGTGAGGCACATAAAGAAAAAATGCCCCACCTCAGAAACAATGAAAACAACACAAATCAAAGCAAAATAAGGTCTATTTTCCCTGTCAGAATTGGCAAAAGTTAACAAGATTGCTAACACTCTGTGTTAGCAAGACAGGATACAGATAAAAAGGCATACATAGTTGAAATTGAAACTTGCTAAAACTTCCCCCCACCCCCTGCAATAAACATGGAAGTGCTTATGTCTCTTCAATGACCTGTTTTCATTTCCTTTGGATAAATACCCAGAGGTGGGATTCCTAGATCTTACATTAGTTTTATTTTTAATTTTTTGAGGAACATCCCTATTGTTTTCCATAGTGACTGAACCAATTTACATTCCTACCAACAGTGTAAAGGTTCCCTTTTCTCCACAACCTTGCCAACAATTGTTATTTTTTTGTCTTCTTGAAGATAACCATTCTCACAGATGTGAGGTGATATCTCATTGTAGTTTTGATTTTTATTTCCCTGAAGATTAGTGATGTTGAGCACCTTTTCTTGTACCATTTGTATGTCTTCTCTAGAAGAATGTCTATTTAGTTCCTCTGCTCATTTTAAAACCAGATTTTTAAAAAAAATGTATTTATTTACTTGGCTGTGTCAGGTCTTAGTTTCGGAATGTGGAATCTTTTGTTGTGACACGTGGGCTCTTCATTGCCGCGCGTGGGCTTCTCTCTAGTTGTGGCACTCCGGCTCTAGAGTACACGGGCACAGTAGTTGCAGCACGTGGGCTTAGTTGCCCCGTGGCATGTGGGATCTGAGTTCCCCAACCAGGGATCGAACCCACGTCTCCTGCATTGGAAGGCGGATTCTTAACCACTGGACCACCAGGGAAGTCCCAGACTGTTTGTTTTTCTGTTATTGAGTAGTATGAGTTCTTTATAGATTTTGGATATTAACACCTTATCTGATACTTGGTTTGCAAAATTTTGCCCCCATTCTGTAGGTTGTTTTTTCCCTTTGCTGATCATTTCTTTTGCTGTGCAGAAGCTTTTACATTTGATATAGTCTTACTTGTCGATTTTTGCTGATGTAACATTTTTAAAGAAGCATTTGGCAATATCAGTCAAATATAAAATACATTTGCCCTTTGACCCAGAAACTACACTTTTAGAAATTTATCATACGGAAACCCTCCTTCAAGAGAGACAAGATATATGGCTAAGTAGGTTCAGTTAGCATTAATTGTTATAGAAAAACACTGCAAGTAACCCTTCAGGGTAAGAGAGGTTAGATAAATTGTGGAATATCCATACAATGGAAAACTACTAAGAAGAATAGGGCTCATCTATGTTGTACAGATTTGGAGTAATGTTCACAACAAGTTGTTAGTTAAAGGAAAAAGCAAATAGAAAATTATTTCATAAAGTATGAATCCATTTTTAAAATAGTTAAAAAAGTAAAAGAATAGTTTAAAATTTAAGCTATTACTGTAGAAATTTTCAAGCACATAAAAAGTAGAGTGTAATGAACCCCTCTAGTCCCAAAGCATTGTTGCAACAATTTTCAACTCTTGGTTTTTCTTTTTCCATCCCATTCACTTGCCTCCCCAACCCATGGGTTATTTGAAGCAAACCCCAAATATCCTATCACTGTATCCATAAGTATTGGGTGGGCCAAAAAGTTCATTCGGGTTTAAACCCGGACGAAATTTTTGGTCCACTCAGAACATCAGGTCCACGTTCACATTCAAAGGATGGTGCAGGCAGGGAAGAAAGGAGACACACTAACTTGATGTCAGTGGTCATCCTTGAGGAGTAGGCTTCATGGGGGTGGATTTTTATTTTTAACATTTCAGTAGTGTATAATTTGTTTTTACATTATTACGGTAAAAGAAACCTCAGTAAAGATTTTTAAGAGAGTAAGAGAGAAACCTCAACCATCCTTTTTATCTCTACAAAACCCCCTTATAAAAGTTAAAAAAGCAAATGAAATCATTGTTACTTGATTTAAAAAAGCCATCTCCAATCTTTGATGGAATGGTTTGGGATTAATACATCAATAAAGATATTAAAATTGGAATACGTAATTAATACTTATTACTATCAGAATATCCAGTTCAGGCCAAATTTTTGATAGTTGAGTTATAGACTTTAAGTGCTGCATGAACTGTATGTATATTATAATATAGCGAAGCTCTTATAAAAATCAAGATTGCTGGGACTTCCCTGGTGGCGCAGTGGTTAAGAATCTGCCTGCCAGTGCAGGGGACACTGGTTCGAGCCCTGGCCGGGGAAGATCCCACATGCCGTGGAGCAACGTAGCCCGTGCGCCGAAACTACTGAGCCTGTGCTCTAGAGCCCGTGTGCCACAACTACTGAAGCACATGTGCCTAGAGCCCATACTCCACAACAAAGAGAAGCCACTGCAATGAGAAGGCCACGCACCGCAACAAAGAGTAGCCCCCGCTTACTGCAACTAGAGAAATCCTGAGTGCATCAACGAAGACCCAACACAGTCAAAAAAAAAAAAAAAAAAAAAAAGTCAAGGTTGCTATAGACTGAAAAAAGTTTGTGTCCCCCAAAATTCATCCGTTGAAATCCTAATCCCCAAAATGGTGCTATTTGGAGGCAGGAAGGTTGGGAGGTGACTAGGTTATGAGGGTGGAGCCTTCCTGGATGGGATTAGTACCCTCATAAAAGAGACCCCAGAGAGCGCCCTTGCCCCTTCTGCCATGTGAGGCAGAAGATCCAGAAGATGGCAATGAACCAGGAAGCGGGTCTCACCAGACACCAAATCTACCAGCACCTTGATCTTGGACTTCCCAGCCTCTAGAACTGTGAGAAATAAGTTTCTGTTGTTTATAAGCCACCGGTCTATGGTGTTCTCTTATAGTGCTCAAAGGGAGTGAGACAGATGTATACATGTATGACCATTTTATGGAACTGAAGTAGTCCAATTGCAAAGTTCCCAGAGGGAGACTGTGATTGGCCCACGTTGGGTCAGCTGTCCCCTCGTGGCCCAATCAGCTGTAACTAGGAGGGTGGGGCTGTACATGCCAGGGTGGGTGGGCTGAGCAGAGATCTCATCTCCACTCAGCCGGCTTTTCTATTTCTCCCCCAAGTTTCCTTCCCTTGTGTTTCTTGACCTAACTGCCTTGTGCAGCCCGCAAGTGTGTGGAGAGAGGAGCATGGTGGAGACATAGAGGAGGGGGCTTTGAAGGCAGACAATCTGGGTTTGGATGGACAAACTGGGATTTTGAGTAAAACCCTCCTCTCTGAGGCTGGCTTCTCATTTTAGTTAAGGGTTGTGAAGGAGAAAATGCCTTATGGATGAAGAGGACCAGGTCCATACCTGGCACGTCTTCCACGCCCCTTTATCACGAAGTGTTGTGAGCTTGGGCTTCTCATTAAAGACCCCGCCCCTGGAACATTCTGGAGTGGGGCTTGGAGATGCTGCAGCGCAGCCCCTGTCACTGCAGAGTCATCGCAGGGGCCTCCCCAGCTGGGCCGACAGAGCCAGGCACAGCCCCAGCCCTGAAGCACTGTTTTCACAACCGGGGGCCCCTCCCCTCTTCCCCTTGACCTTGGAGTGCAGCCCCCAGGGCGTCTCCTCACAGGCCCAGTCTTCCCACTGAGGCCCATCTCTCCTCACCGCAGGCCTCTCCACACACCCACTCGGATATGCGCTAATGCCATTATCTTCCCGAAATTAAAATCAAGCCTCAACCTATAATGTTTCGCGGAGAGGGAATTGGGGTTATATATTCCTGCGTGGAGCGATATTCTATTTCAGTCATAGCATTTAATTATGATTGGTATGTTAGTGCCCACCGGAGCATAACAAATTGTCATTATGTTATTCTGCTGAGTCTAATTTAATTGGCAAGTTGTCACAAAAGCAATTATCCATCATTTATTTTGTTGCCATAACCACATCTAGAAGAGCACCTGCTGCCTGCGAGGGGAAATGCGCCACTGTCTCATAGCCCTGGATCCAGGCCACTTATCTGACACAAAGGCATTGCTTCCCCTTCTGATTTAAAAATATGTTCCTCATTTCCTGCTGCGGTCTCATGAATCCTCCTGGGGAAGCCTCAAAGTGCCAGAGGAAATTCACAGCCTGGGAAGTGGCCTGGGGCCCACCTGAGGCTGGAGGTCAGCTGCTCTGTTGGGGTGCCGGTTGGGAGCAGTGGGAGGAAGAGGCCCCGGGGTGGGTCTGGGACCCCGGGCTTTGCTCTGTCAGCTGTTTCCGCAGCCACATCAGTGATGGATTTATAAACATTTGCTGCTCTTTTCTCCCAGGGCATGTGCTTGCTCCCTGGGAAGCAGGATTATCTGGCCATTTCACAGAGAGGCAACCTGAGGCCCAAAGTCACGAGGGGAACCTGGGGAGGGGCCGAGACTACAACGGAGATCTCCAGACTCCAAAGGTTTTTCCCATTCTTTGGATCAAGCACATGCAGGCAAAACCAAGGTACTTTTGGGCCTGACACAGTCCCAGGCTGTGGCTCTGGTGCAGTTGGACAGTCATCTGCCCTCCTAGGCCAGGCTTCAAGGGCCCTATTTCACATGGACACACCAGAGACAGCAGCCGAGTGGGGTGCAAAGAGCAGAGGGCGAACAGAAAAGGGAGGGGAGAGCCACCAGGTGGCCTGCCCACCTCAGAGAGCCTGAGACAGGAATGGCCCCCTTCCCGGGAGCCTCTGATTCTAAACTCTCTCGGAGGTCTTGGTGGCCCCGCCCCTCCCTGGTGGCCTCCCCAGGCTTGAATGCTATCCCCACGCCCAAGCCCAGGAAGACTTTTGTGAGTGAGGAAGCAGAGGCAAGCAAAGTTTGCTTTACGGGAATTTTTTTCTTCCCTAAAGCTGGGAGATAATCATTCCTAAGGGAAGATGCAGCCTGCAGGTCTGTCCCTGTCCTGTGGATGGAAGTGGGTGGAAAAATGACTAATCTTGTTCTTGCTTCCGCGATGCTTTTATTAGCATAGTCAACAAAAGACTTGTTAAAAACAAAATCAAACCCCAAACACAACACCCAGTAGGTTGCAAAGGGGAAGAAAGAACCAGACCTTTAAATCAACTAGCTTCTCCCTCTGGGTCAGTCAGCTGCAATTCCCAGGCTACCTATTTGGGGACATTGGAAAATTACCAGCTTCCCAAACACAGGCAGATCATTTCTTGTAACTCTTAAAAAAATCTTTTGTTGTCATTGCTGACTAAAAATAAGCTAAGGATGTGTCCAGTTCCTCCCTCCTGGACCAGCATTATCCCTAAGGAGTGTTTCTCATGGCTGCTGAGAAGTCACTCTTGCCACCATAGCAAAATGGCCAGGATCTCTGCTCAGTGTGGGAGGCCCCCTTGAGTCTCTGGGGCAAGAAGTTATACAGTTGATATCAGAGCAGGAACAAGTTTAATGTGCAGGTAGGAGGCTGTGCATGAGGGCCCCGCTGGGTCCAGTTGTGGTAGAGGGTGGTGTTTAATTACAAGTGGACGTGTAAATTAGCTCGAACTCTCTGGAAAGTAAGTTGGTTAAAAATGGGTCAAGAGCCATAAAAAATGTCCATCATCTGACTCAGGAATTCTGCTTAGGATAAGCAAATTATTTCGAAACAGAAGAAAGATGTTTGCTCTGGTGTTATTTATAATAGCAAAAACAAAATCTGTGCTGAGGAACAAACGGACTTAGAGCAAGTGGCTCTGAGCCCAGGGGAGTTGTTGATAGAGTTTGCTTTGTGTTTTCTGGGAGGGACAGGAGTCAGGTGTCAGGAGGAACTCTTTATGCAGTTGCATTAAGTAAGCATTTTGTGGGCACCACAGTAAACAGAGCCAGGTTATGTGTGTATGTGAATACAGGTAAGACACGGTCCCTCTCGAGTTAGTTTCCTATTGCTGCTGCAACAAATTGTCTCCAACTTAGTGGCTTAAACAATACGTATTTTTAATTTACAGTTCTGGAGTGGGAAGTCTGGAATGGGTCTCACTGAGTAGAATCAAGATGTCAGTAGGGTTGTGTTTCTTTCTGGAAGCACTAGGGAGAGTTGGTTTCCTTTCCTTTTCCACCTTAGAGAGCCTGCCCTCCTTCCTCCATCTTCAAAGCCAGCAACAGTGGGCTGAATCCTTCTCACCCTGTGTCTCTCTGACCTTCTTCCGTGGTCCCAGCTCCTTCTGACCCTCCTCTCCTGCCTCCCTGGACCTCTTCTAAGGACTCATGTGATAATCCAGGCTATTCTCCTTGTTTCAAGTCAGCTGATTAGCAACCTTAATTCCATCCGCCGCCTCAATTCGCCTTTGCCAGGTAATGCACCATATTCATAGGTTTGGGGTCTAGGACATGGACATCTTTTGGTGGGGGGCCATTATTCTGCAAACCACGGTCCAAACCAGGAGCTTACCATTTAGTGAGAGAGACGCGTGACCACATCTTTAGAGTACACGGCAGAGAGCCATAATCAGCCCGCAAGACTGGGGGAGGCAGCATGTACATTCATAATAATCCAGAAATTTCTTTCTGGGAAGCTAGATACTATCCTACTTGTTTTCCTCCTCCTCCCAGCACAAACTCTCTGCCCTGGTCACTTTAGCGTCTGCACTGTTTCATAATCACCAAGCGCACTTTCCCAGTTTACACCTTTGCCCATTGCTGCCCCTACCTGGTTGCCCTTGTTTCTTCTTACTCCCTACCCCAATCCCCCCAACCCGTCAAAATCCAGATCAAGTGCCGGGTCCTCCCTGACTCTTCCCTGCACCCTCTCACCCCAGCCCAGGGCTTCTAAAACACTTATAGTCTCAATTACACAATGTTCCACCTAAGTGTGATCACTTTCATATGCTATTATCTCAATTTTAGTGCGTTCTTATGTCTCAGCTAGATTTCAGTCACTCTGAGATCAGAGATCATGTGTTATAATTCTTCTGTCACTCCCATAGCACCTGGAATGGTGGTAGTGAAGAAAAGTTTGCTAAATTTGTTCAAGCCATTCTTTGAACAAATGGGGCACTCACAAAGGTACCAGACCCTGGGGATGGACATGAGCTCCAAAGGGAGTCCTGCTCTAAAGGGGCACTCAGTCTAGAGGGGGAGATTGATGGGTTATGATGTGGTCCGACAAGAGCTAGAACAGAATCACACATAGGAGGGGCTTCTGGGTCAGCTTGTGGGTGGATCAAGGAAGGCTTTTCAGAGGAGGTGATGTCTGGGTGGAGTTTTGAAGGATGAGTAGGAGTGAGCTAGATAAAGGGATCTGGGAAAAGCATCCTATTCTAAGAGAAGGAGGAATATTTAAGGCAGAACAGAAATTGATTGAATTCTGGAAAAACTATTCATCTCTCTGTCTCTACCAGATGTGAGTATTATAGATGCTAAATGTTGTCCAGCTTGGTTTCCCCAGCCTCCCAGCACAGGCTCACTGCTCTGGTCACTTGAGTTTCCTCTCTAGTCTGTAGTCATGATATGCTTTTTCCTAGTCCCACACCTTTGCCCATGAGCTTGGAAAAAATGGTAAAAGCTGACATTCACAAGTGAAACTGACAAGGAAGGGACCAAAATGATCAAGTCTCACTAAGTCAAAAGGCTAATAATAATACCTATGACAGACAATGAATAATATCCTTAATACATACCTGATAAGGAAAAGCCAAAACTTAAAAAAAAAATGGACAAAGGACAGGAGCAAGCATTTTACAGATGAGAGAACACCAATGGCTGATAAACATTTGAAAATATGCTCCACTTGTAGTTGGGGAAATGTACAAGATTGTTACTATATATATAGTAACAATAGCTGGATAAAATCAGAATTGTCCATCAATAGGTGAATGTTGAATAAATTATAGTATTATAGAAAATTAAAGGACAGACTAGTGTAGAATATTATGGAGGTATTGAAGAATGAATTAGATCCATATATTTGACCTGGGGGAATCCCCATAATACCGTGATGTGAGGTTAAGCGGCAGGAACAGTGTTACAGCCTGTGGGGGAGTTGGGGAGACTTAATGGGGAATGGCCGTGTCTGTTTAAATCATTGCCAGGAAAGGTATGGAAGCCTCCTTACAATGAGCACATACTCTTTTCGTAATTGCAAATATTAATAACATTGTTTTTTAAAGTACTGAGGAGAGAGATCAGCAGGGTCTCTGTTAAGGGGGTGAGGAATGATTCACGCAGGCAGGTTCCTGAGTGCGGGCCTATTTGTCCCTCCTTGGCTTCTCTTCTATTCAAATGAGCTAATTTAACAAACGTGAGATAGCTTTCATTTCCTTGGTTAAGTGCGTTTAGATCCTGGGATTTAAAACAGCATCATTTACATATGTAGTGACCCTCTCTTTGTACCAGTGAACTCCAATAATAAATTAATTAGAACCATTCAGTCCCAGCCCCGCTTCCCTGAGGATGCCTTCCTTTGAGTGCACACATCTGTCTGAACTAGGCTCTGGACAATGTGTATTGCTAACTCTTCTACCCCTGGGTAGCAGGGTGAGCCCAGCGTCAGCTCAGGTACCTCTGAAGTTGTCTGAGCACTTTCCTCAGGTCTCCAAGGCTAAACTCGTTAAATCTCTGTCCCAATTGATCAAGGAGAATGCCATTTGCATCTCAGCTCCCTGCTTCTTAGTAAAGCCGGCAGAAGCCCTTTCTTGTGAATCTGAGCTACTCCGGAGGTCACTGGCCTACGGTCACCATGGCAACTCCCTTCAGTGTACCAGGGAGAGGGTTAAGGAAAAGAGTCAGAAACTTACCGGGGGGCCCCAGGAGAAAGCCACTTTCACAGAGAGGGATTTCAGTCTCAATTATTGGGTTGCTATACGGGGCACTGCTTTATATAGGATACATTTTTTCCGTAAAAGGTCAATTTTTTGGGTAAAATTTTGTAATTTTATTTTAAACACACAAATGGAATTCCCTATATTTAGAACTCCACTGTGAATTCTTCTATAAAGGGAATCAAACCCCCTACGATTCTTTTAGTACAAGCATAGATGTCAGATGTCAAGCTGTTTTGAAGTTCAGCACACCAGTTTTTTGAGGTTTTTAAGGTGGGGGTTAGTAGTGTGGGTGAGAGCTGGTTGGGGGGAACTTACTTCGAGTAATGCTTTGGGTGGCATTTGCATGCTGTCTTCGGTTGGGTTCTACTAAAAGAAGACCCTGAGCCACAGATTCGGGTGCAAGTGATTTATAAAGGGACTGCTCTCAGGAGAAACCTGTAGGGGAACAGGAGAAGCAGAATAGGAAAGGGGAGGAAACCAAATGAAAGTCAGATTTCAGGTCCCAAACTCAGCCTGATCCCACGGGGAACTCAGAGCTTACCACCTTGAATCAAAAGAGCTGGGCTTTTTTTTTTTTTGAATTTAAAAAAAAAATTATTTATTTAATTTATTTATTTTTGGCTGCGTTGGGTCTTCGTTGCTGTGCGTGGGCTTTCTCTAGTTGCAGTGAGCGGGGGCTACTCTTTGTTGAGGTGCACAGGCTTCTCATTGCGGTGGCTTCTCTTGCTGCAGAGCACAGGCTCTAGGCGCACAGGCTTCAGTAGCTGTGGCACGCGGGCTTCAGTAGTTGTGGCTTGTGGGCTCTAGAGCACAGGCTCAGTCGTTGCGGCGCACGGGGTTAGTTGCTCCGAGGCATATGGGATCTTCCTGGACCAGGGCTTGAACCTGTGTCCCCTGCATTGGCAGGCAGATTCTTAACCACTGTGCCACCAGGGAAGCCCAAGAGCTGGGCTTTTATGTTCTCAGATCAGTTAGCTATTGGCTAGAGGCTGCCCAGGGGAAAATGTAAAATTCCCAGAATGAAGCTGCTTTAGTGCCCAAGGTCAATCTTCTGAAATTCATCAGTGCAAGCCATTTGCAGCAAAGTACACAGAGGGGGCGGTGGGCATGCAGAGCTGGTGAAAGGTATCGGTTTCAATGGAGTCCGTAACAGATGCCAACAAGTGTGGTACACAAACGGCTCTCTAAGGGCACAACCTTAACAAAAAACCAGTGAAATGAATTAGCTTCCACAACAAGGTATTTAGAATGGTGTTGGACGAGCAAGGTGATAGTACACTTGGGTGGATGCATTGTTGGTTGAAGAACCATTACAGAAGAGTATGGAATGAATGGCTGTTAGTTGGAGGACTAGCTCTAGGGGCAGACCGCGGGGCTCCACCTGGAGCCTGTGTTGTGAAACATTTATATCTACATCTTAGAGGCAGATGGTGAACTTATCCAAGTAAATCTGTGGATTACCCTAAACTGAGAGGAAAGGCAATAGAACAAAGGAAAAAAGTTGGAAAGGACATTCCAATGAATGGATAGCTATAAGATTAAAATTAAAGAGATTAATGTAAATGTAATGTGAAGTAAATTTCATTATGGTCATCCATATGGAATATTATACAGCTGCTAAAAATAACATTGAAGACTAATAATGATATGGAAAAATGTTCATGATTATTTGGTTATAAAAAGATATTATCATATTCATGGAAAATGTATTGAAAGATGTTCTAAAATGATCATGTTGCTTTATCTCTCTAGAGGTGGGGTTATGCTTGATTTTGATTCTTCTCTGTTTTTACTCAGGTCTATGACTATTTATTTAAAAATTGGAATTTATGAAAAAATGTGACAACTATTTTTGGTTATTGTCTTTTGTTTTTTACTTTAGCTGTATGGCGAAAACATAGTTTAACAACAGAAGACATTAACAATTCTAAATCTGAAGGCATCTCATAAAAGTTTCAAAATATATGAACCAAAAACTTACAGAACTAATAATTGGCAACGATCAGTAGTTGATAGAAAAAATAGAAAATCAGTAACGCTCTAGAAACTTGAGCAACACCGCCAACCACTGTCAATTCATATTTATAGAACACTGTCCTGAACAATGGCAGAATGGATTATCTTTTCAGGTGCACAGGGATCTTCACCAAGATAGACCATGTACTGGGCCATAAATAAGAATCAATAACCTTAAAGGGATTGACATGATGTAGAATGTGTTCTCCGACCACAGTGGAATTAAAACAGATTTCAATAATACGGAGATATCTAAAATATCACCCCAATATTTGATAATTAAACAACAATTAGATAATTTTTAGATCAGAGAAGAAATCACATCTATTTTGAAGTGAATGATAATGAAAGCAATATAGAATATCTGGAATGCAATTGTAACAAAGCTTAGAGAAAAACTTAGAGTTTTAAAGGCTTATATTAGAAAAGAAGAAAGGTTTAAAATGAATGACTTAAGTCTCCACTTTAAGAAGAAGAAAAAGAAAAGCAAAATAAACTCAAAATAAGTGGAAGGAAGAAATTATAAAGGTGAGTGCAGAAATAAATGCCATAGAAAAGAAATGGTAGAGAAAATGAATGGATATAAAAGCTATTTCAAAAAATAATGAATAAAAGTGGTAAACCTCTAGCTAGAATGATCAAGAAAAAAACTGAGAAGACACAAGTTACTGATACAAAGAATGAAAGAGCAGACATCACTATACAGCCTAGAGACAGTAAAGGATAAAAAGGAACTTATATAAACAGATTTACACCAAGAAATTCAACAACAAAAGAGAGATTTACAAACTTCTTTAAAGACACAAATTACCAAAACTGACTCAAAAAGAAATAGAAAATCCAAATAACCTTATTTCTATTAAAGAAATTTAAGTTATAATTTGAGAAACCTTTCTATAAAGAAAACTCAAGGCCCACACGGCTTAATTGGTGAATTATATCAAACAGTAGGGAAGAAATAATACCAATGTTATACAATTTTTCTCCAAAATAGAGAAGACTTCATAACTCATCTTATAAAGATAGCACCTGATTCCCAAACCAAAGACATTACAAGGAAAGAAAACTATAGAACAGTATCCCTCATGAATATCGATGCAAAAATTCTTAACAAAACAAAAACGTTAAGAAATCAAATCCAGAAACATATAAAAAGGATAATACATCATGACCTACTGGGGATTATCCCAGGGACTCATGGTTGGTTTAATATTTTAAAATCAATTAATGTAATTAACCTTATTAACAGAGTAAAGGAGAAAAACTATACAATCATCTCAATAGAAAAATGCATTTGACAAAAATTCACCATTTATGATAGATATTCTTAAGAAACTATGAATAGGAGGGAGGGATAAATTAGAGTTTGGGATTAACAAATACACACTGCTATATATAAAATAAGCAAAAAGGACCTACTGTATAGCACAGGGAACTATATTCAATATCTTGTAATAGCCTATAATGTAAAAGAAACTGAAAAAGAGTACACACACACACATACACAGTTTATATATATATATATAAAAGTGAAACACTTTGCTGTACACCTGAAACTAACACAACATTGTAAATCATCTATACTTCAATTAAAAAAAAAAAAAAAACTCTGGAGCAAGCCAAGGCCAGTCTAGATTAGCCAACAGGCAACTACTCCCAAGTGTGTGAATGAGCCTCACTAAGACCAGCAGGGTTGCCTAGCTGGCCTCCATCTGACCCCACACAGGTGAGCAATGAGCATTGTTGTATATCACTGAGGTTCTGTGGTTCCTTGTTACACAGCATTATTGTAGCAATAAACAATTGATACCATTAAAAAGAAAAAGAAAGAAAAAAAAGAAACTATGAACAGAAGGAAACTTCCTCAACCTGGTAAAAGGCACCTAAGAAAAACCTATAGCTAACATCATACTTAATGGTAAAATATTGAATACTTTCTCCCTAATATAGGGAAAAAGGCAAGGATGAATTCTCTCACCACATCTGTTCAACATTGTACTGGAGGTTCTAGCATGTGCAATAAGGGAAACCAAACAAACAAAAAGAAAAACATGCATACAGATGGAAAAGTAGAAATAAAGCCATCTTTGCTCACAGATGACCTGATTTTTATATAGAAAACCCTAAGAAAAGCTCTGAGAACTAATAAGTGAGTTTAGGAAGGTTTCAGGATACAAGGTCTATTATATAAAAAAATATTATAAATTGTATGGGTTTTTTTCGTCTGCGGTACGCAACTTGCAGGATTTTAGTCCCCCAACCAGGGATTGCACCTAGGGCCACGGCAGTAAAAGTGTCGAGTCCTAACCACTGGACTGCCAGGGAATTCCCAAATTGTATGTTTATATACTAGCAACAAACAATTGGAAACTGAAATCTTTAAAAACATAATCTATAATAGCATCAAAACTATTAAATACATAGGGATATATTTAACGAAAAATGTGCAGACACTGAAAAATTTTTTAAATTGTTGAGAGAGAGCAAAGAAGAATTAAATAAATGGAAGATATATGATGTTTGCTATGGACTAAATTGTTTCACCCCTCCCGCCCTCCAAATCCATATGTTGAAGCTCTAACCCCCAATGTGACTGTGTTTGTAGATGGGACCTCCTAGGAGGTAGTCAAGATTAAATGAGGTCATACGCTTAGAGAGCCCTGATCTGATAGGATTAGTGTCCACATGAGAAGAGACACCAGAGCGCTCTCTCTCTCTCTCTCTCTCTGGTATATGCAGAAAGAAGTCATGGAAGCACATAGCCAGATGACAGCTGTCTATAAGCTAAGAGAAAAGGCCTCAGAATGAAACTACCTAATTGGCACCTTGGGCTTCCCAGCCTCCAGAACTGTGAGAAATTTCTATTGTTTAAGCCACCCAGTGTATAGTGTTTTTTTATGGCAGCCCGAGTTCATCGGGCTTGGATCAGAAGACTCAATATTGTTCAGATGTTAATTCAACCCAGAATGATCGATAGATTCAACACAATCCCAATTAAAATCCCAGAAGACATTTTTATAGAAATTGGCAAGCTGTTTCTAAAATTTATATGAAAATTCAAAGGACCTAAAATAGCCACAACAAATTTGAAAAAGAATGAAGTTGTAAAACTAATACTATCTGGTTTCACACCTTAGTATACAGCCACGAGAATCAGGGCAGTGTAGTACTGGTATAAAGACAGCTATGTAGATCAATGGAACATAATGGAAAGTTCAGAACTAGACCAACACATGTTGGACCAATTGACTGTCAACAAAGCTGTCAAAGCACATTAAGATTAAGAACTTTTATTCACCAAATGCTATTATCAAGAGAGTGTAAGTCAGAATCCAGTCGGGAGACAAATTATACCAACAACATGAACAGGAAAATTTAATATAAAAATATAATATATAGAAAAGGAAAAGGGTGGTTCACTATTTTAAAAGGTAAGGAGAATGCTAAGATATAATAAAGGTAGTAACTACAGGAAGCAGCTACTAACCCGGGTCCAAGGGAAAAGTGAAAAAGAAAAGAGCTTAAAACTTAGAAGGGGAGCCCTGAGAGGGTGAGATCCAAACCTCTGAGGAGGAGGCATGGCTGCCACGGGAATGCCCTGTCTGCTACAGCAGCAGCAAAGGAAATGGCTGGAGAGTACTTGTCCCTGAACTACAAGGGCAGCCCACTGCTGTGGTTAACTGCCGGGACCCATGTACACTGCTCCATTTGCAGCTCCATGTGAAAACAGAACAACAGAAGGCATAAAGTACCTCTTCTTCCAGCCTTGCAACAAGCCTCCAGTCTCTTGCACTGAAAAAGCATATCATCAAGCCAGCTGTCAAAAGAGAAATAACATCTTCAGAGTTCAGTTCCAGAATCACAAAGCAAAGCAAAAAGATGTAGTAAATTTACAACTGGACCAAAAGTGAAAAGGCAAACCACAGAGAGTGGAAGAAAATATTTGCCATGTGTATATCTATCAAAGGACTCATATACAGAATACATAAGGAACTCCTACAAATCAATAAAGAAAAAAGACAGACAACCCAGTAGAAAAATGGACACAGGACTTGTACAGGAAATTTCTGAATAGTCAATAAATATATTAAAATGTCACGCTGGAAATGCAAATTAAAACTACAATGTAGGGGCTTCCCTGGTGGCGCAGGGGTTGAGAGTCTGCCTGCCAATGCAGGGGACACGGGTTCGAGCCCTGGTCTGGGAAGATCCCACATGCCGCGGAGCGACTGCGCCCGTGAGCCACAATTACTGAGCCTGCGCGTCTGGAGCCTGTGCTCCGCAACAAGAGAGGCGGCGATAGTGAGAGGCCCGCGCACCGAGATGAAGAGTGGCCCCCGCTTGCCACAACTAGAGAAAGCCCTCGCACAGAAACGAAGACCCAACACAGCCAAAAATAAATAAATAAATAAATAAATGAATCACAAGGAAAAAAAAAAAAAAAAACCTACAATGTGATACCACTCTATACACCTATCAGAATGGCTAAAGTAGAAAAGATTGTATATTGATCCTTTATTCAGTGACTTTGGTAAATTGTTTATTAATTTTAATCCTTCTTCTCTATATATTTTTGGATTTTCTATGTACTCAATTATGTTGCCTGTGAATAATGACATTATGCTTCATGTGTCTTGAAGCTCTGTTATTTGGTGTATAAATATAGGGTTGGTCAAAAAGCTCGTTCGGATTTTTCATGTTCCAGAAAAGCCCGAACGAACTTTCTGGCCACTACAATATTTTATGAATATTATGTTCTCTTGATGAATTTACTCCTTTATCATTATAAAATGACGCTTCTCTTATCCCTGCAAATATCCTTGCTCTGAAATACACTTTGATATTTTATAGCAACTCCTGCTTTCTTTTGCTTAGTGTTAGCAAAGTTTGACCTGGGTCTTTTTAAAAAAAAATTTTCCTGTGTCCATCCTTATCATGATCATGTTTTCATCTACCTTCTTGAACATATTGAGTAATAGCTATTTTAGCACCCTGTCTACTAACTCTATCATCTGTGTCATTTCTGGATCTGTTTCTGGTACTTGGTTTTGCTCTTCACTCTGGACTGCCTGTTCTTGCTTCTTTTCATGCTCAGTGATTTTTGAATTCTTCCCTCTACTGTGCCCAAATCTGGTTCCCCAACACTTCATCTGTTTATCTTAATTCTGTCCTTTAGAATTATTTAAATTCCAGGTTACTGGTGCCTGTATGACCTTTCCTCATAGCACTTCTCAACCTTTTAAATACCACATTTGACCAAGGTCTGCCTTCCTCACCAGACTCCCTCTATGGTGCAGATTCTAGAAATGATCATAGCCACCATTATATCCTAGTGGAGTGCACAGGCCTGGTACACCTGAGGTCCTTGATAAATATTTGTTGAATGAGTTAATGAATGAATGCTTGGCTTTGATGACTGGCACCCGTTAAGAACGTCATCTGCTACCTGTCCCAAATCTGGATTTTGTGGTTTCAGAGTTCAGAATTCAGCTCTTGTCTTGAGACATGACAATCAGTCACAATTATAAAGACCTCATTTGGATCCTGATTCAAACAGACAAAAAGTATGATATAATCAGGAAAAATTAAACACTGCCTTGAATATTTGATGATCTTGAAGAATTATTGTTAACTTTTTTAGGTTGAGCATGGTGTAGTGACAATGGTTTTGAAGAGACTTTATCTTTTAGAGATGAACTCTTTATGGATGAAATGATGTCACATTTCGAATTTGCTTCAAAATAATTGATGGAGAAGGAGGAAATGGTGGGAGTGCAGATGAAATAAGATTGACCATGAGTTGATAACTATTGAATCTGGGAAAAGGGTACATAGGGTTGATTATACTCTGAAATGTTTCCTTATAAGTTTGTTTTTAAAAAAATTCCAGCTCTTTGATTGGCTGAACAAAAGGTACATGAACAGAGGTGGGATGGGTGTTCAGGGTGGGAGGGATGTGGGCAGGGAGAAAGTCAGAGGGTTCAAAGACCCAGGACCCTCCAAGCCATGTGGAAGCTGCCAAACCAGGGGTGATTCTGACAAAGTGAGGGCCTTTTGAGGGTGGCACCCTTTTTGTTTATTTCCTTATGCATTTATTAACAAGTTCCTTTCACTTTCACAAATAGGACAGTCATAATTAAGAGGCAAGTCTTACAGGCTATCTCAAGCAGGATGCAAAAAAGTGCCCCTTAAGCAACAGTCCCCCCTGCCAGGAGCCCACTCACCCTGGGGCCCCTGGGTGACTTGATGATTCTTCTTTGACCGAGGGTATCAGCCTCGGTCCTGTTCCAAACAGGAACTCAGAGCAGGGGCTCACATGGCACCGCTGGGGCTCCCTGTCTCATAACGGCCTAGTGATTCCCTGCCAGCAGCTGCTGGGAGGGGTCTTCTGAGTAATGTTGGGGGCCCAGCCCAGGTTCCTCCTGCTGCTCCTGGTACACAGGTCTTGGACTGTTTCCGCAGGCCTGAAGGGAATGATTTCTCATACTCAGACCCTCCTCCTTCTCCATTTCTGCCGTTCCCCCATATCTACAGGCTGCTAGCCTGAAACACAGAAGGTGGTACTTCTGCAGGATCTGACCAGGAGAATGCAGTGTTTCAGGCAAATCAGGTCACCCAGTGCAAGATTTTATCTTAACTTCTTCTGGGTCTTTTTTGGTAAGCAGGTCTATATTGCACTGTGTACACCATAATTGCTTCTGCCCCACCCAATATCCTCCCTGCTTGGAGGTGGAAGGTAAGGCAATGTGGGCATTTTGAGGGAGTAAAGATGCGTTAATATGCCTGGAGTGGCAGAATTTAACACCACTAACAATGGAATGAAAAAAATTCTGGAAAGATGGCTTCCATGTGAAGCTTTTCATTTAGATGGTAAGGCCAAAACTCTTGATGGGTTTTCTCACTTGAAGACCAATAATTATTTTCCATTTTAAAAATGAAACACTCCTTTAAAAACTCTTGGGGGAAAAAAACAGACAAAAAAAAAAAAAAAGGAAAAAATTTAG
The DNA here is from genome assembly GCF_009873245.2 of Balaenoptera musculus. Classification (NCBI taxonomy): domain Eukaryota; kingdom Metazoa; phylum Chordata; class Mammalia; order Artiodactyla; family Balaenopteridae; genus Balaenoptera; species Balaenoptera musculus. The sequence goes on along the minus strand of NC_045804.1, from coordinate 33,591,253 downwards.
TCACGGTCCCATAACCAAATCACAAGCATAAATACATTTTTGTCTATTTTATTCCACTAGTTTTTTAAAAAAAATCCACAGTCCCCATCATTTTGTGATGATGGTCGAAAGTTTAGTCTACACAATTGTCTATGTAACTGTCATTTCCAAACTTGTTATAAAATGCTTCCATGTTATCATGTGCTTTTCATAAGAGGCATGCTGCCAGATGGTTCCTCCAGAAGATTTCTCTCACTCTTCCCCTGTAAATGGGCAGACGAGATGCTTCCGTTTTTGCTGTTTTGTTTTTGCTATTATAAATAACACCATAGCAAACATCTTTTTTTTTTTTTTTCCTGTATTTGGAGCAATTTCCTTAGGATCCAACCCCAGAAATGGGATTTCTGAGTCAAAGATGTTGAATATTTTTCTGGCTCTTGAATCATTTAGCCAATTTGCTTTTCAAAGATTTTGCATGAAAAAAAAAAAGAAGATTTTGCATGAATTTACACTCCCACAGGAGTCCTGATTTGAGTCTTTAAATCTGGAGTGACTTTGTCCCATATACCACACCTTCTAGAATAAATATTTTCCTGCTCAGATATAAACTTTAAAGGTTCTGACGCCTGTGACAATATCCCTGCCTATTTTAAGCCTTCTGGTTCTTTCTGAAAGACTCTTGTGAAGCAGCCTCCTGTTGCATATACGCTTGTAGTCTGTCCTTGTCCTTCTCTCAGTCTCATCTTAGGCCACCAGTGGTCATTCTGCCCTTTCCTCCTCGGGGCAATTCCCTTATCTAAAGTTCCTGCAGCAATTCAGAAACCACCTGCCCATGCTGGACCCTGCCCGGGCCTTACTTCAGTCTGGGTCCATGCTGGTGATTCCCTAGTTTGCGTTTCTTCTAATGCTTCTCAGAGTTATAGAGCAGGAGGAAGGGGTTAAGAGCTCACTCTTAATTCCCTGGTCAGCTAATTCACCATTCCTATCCCCCAAGGATAGGAAATGAAGTTGTTTTCAGGTTTTGCCAACTTCAACTCCACCCGGAAGGAGGAACACATCCCCTCACCACCCCCTGCTTCTTTTGATACGAAGAGAGGAAGAAAAAAGAGAGATTAAAATATTGACAAGTATCTGATCTTCCCCCTCTTTTGGAAGGCACATAACAGAGGCAAGCAGACAGACATCTGTGAGCATTTAGACAGCAGAAAACCAAACAGGCAGGTTTCAACCGGAGCCGTCAGGTGGTCGGCAGCACCCGCCTGCCCGCCTGTCCCGGGTATGAAGTTTCTGTCCTGATTATATTGTTTCGTTCTGCCCAAGGGAGAAGGAGAGTGGCCGTGGCTGCAGAATGAAGGGAATGCTGTGGGGCTGAGGGAGGGATCCTTAACTTTAATTCAACTTACTTTGACAATGAGTGAAAGTTGTGGCAAAAAGTTTCTCCAGGACAGAAATTTGGGCGTCTTGAAAATGCCAGAAAAATGAAGCTGGAAAAAAGATGTTAGACTGTGTATCGGTCTAGAGAAGAAGGTCCAAGAACATAGTGATGGCTCCTTGAGATAGAAAAGAGCACAGTGGTTCAGGGTAGGAGGTTGGGAGACCAGCGACGGTGATGTTGCTGCTATTGACAGTGACGATGGCAATGATAACGATGACGGTGGTGACTGTCGCTAACACTCCCTGAGTGCTCATTATGTCCCAGATCCTCCCAAAACCCTTTACGTCGATTAACTGTTTATTCCTCACTACAAACTTACGTGGAAATGACTATTATTGTCCCCATTTATGGATGAGGAAACTGAGGTACAGAATGGGTATGTGATGAGGCTTATAGGTTGGGTCTGTGCATAAACTGAAGACAATTAAATGGAGCCCGAAGGTGTGGGAGAGGAAGGAGGAAGGGCTGCCAAACCATCTTCCTGGCTGTCCAGTCATCCAGGTCCCAAACCTGGAAGCCTCCCTGGACTCGCGCCTCTGCCTCCCCTCCCGTTACTCCTGTGATCTCTCTTCCGTCCGGTCCATCCCGCAGAAGCAGCTCCGCCTCCCACCCCTGCCCTGCCCGTGGCTTGCCTGCACTATTGCATTGACTTCCCAGCTGATGAGCCACTTCAGCACCCCCCCGATCCACCTTTTATATCACCCCCTTCCCCAGCACCCCCCCCCCCAGTAATCTTCCTCTAGGCTTCCTTGTACCTTGTAAAGCTCTATATTTAGTGTTTCACACGTGAATGGTAATTGTCTTTTATATAGTTGTCTATACGGCCACAGGTTTGTTGAATGAAAGTATAAGGTCAAAGCCAAGGAGAGGAATTAAATTTGAAGCCAGAGAAGGTAAGCCAGTTGGCATTATCCAAAATGTTCATTTCTTTGAGTGTATCATTGGGACAATGAAGGACAGAGACTGATGACATGATACAGCAGAAGAAAATCCGGGGTGGATTATTTCACACGTTTGTCCCTGTTCTTAGGATGGAAAAAAGGGAAAAAAATGAAATCTAACTGACCAACCCAGAAGTGAAAGAGGCCATATTGTCTTACATAATCAATCTCAGCCTTACATAAGCCTTACATAATCAATATGTTTGAGACTGAGAAGACCAAGGTGTTATTGCTCCTGTTCTAGATAAAAGCCTCTCTAGGAGGTTACTGGTGACAGACAAAGCCCAGGGCCGTGAATCTATCTCTGGAATCAGGGCTGAGGTTAACCTTGGGTCTTTTGCCTCCTAATCACAGGGAGGGGTAGCTGGTGTGGACGAATTCATTTCTGCAGTCAACACATATTTACTGAGCAGCTATTATGTGCCAGCCACTGAACTAGGAAGTGGGGATATAGCAGTGAACAAAACAAAGTCCTTGCTCCATGGAGCTAGTATCTAGTTGGAGGAAACAGAAAACAGCTATTAAATTTATATGTCAAGTGGTGATAAAGGCAATGAATACATCAAAGTAAGGAGGAAGGGGTGGGTGGGGTTTCTGTCTTATTTAGAGTCATCGGGGAAGGCCTCTCTGCTAAGATGAGCAGGGGCTGAATGAAGTGAGGGAAGGAGCTCTGTGGTGGCCTGGGGTCAGAGCCTTCCAGGGAGAGAGAACAGTAAGTGTAAAGGCCTTGAGGCAGAACCATGCTCCTCATACTCCAGCAATAGCCAAGAGGCCAGTGTGGTCCAAGTGAAGTGAACCCGGGGAAGGAGATGAAGTCAGAAGAGAAGCCAGGGGCATGGTCACGTGCAGCCCTGTGGACCATTGTATTCTATTCTTAGTGAGGAGGGAGAACTTTGGAGAGTTTTCAGCAAAGGAGTGACATGATTTAACTTTTGTTATAAAAGACTCTGTCCACTGCTATGTGGAAATATTTGGAGTAGAAACTGGGAGACCAGCCAGGAGATGATTGTGGCTTGGAATGGAGGTAGCAGGGGAGAATTCAAGAAGGGGTCAGATTCTGGGTACATCTGGATACATTCAGAGGTGAAACGGACTGTATTTGCTGATGGATGAAAGAGAGACCACAAGGAGGGCCACAGTGTTTCTCCTGAGCAACTAAAAGCATGAAGTTGCCATTTATTCAGATGGGAAAGAGGGAGAAGAGGGGATCAAGAGTTCCACTTGGACATGTCAAGTTAGGTGACTACAGGACCTCCAGGTGGAGATGGTGAAGAGACCACTGGCTGTGCAGATCTGGAGTTCAGGGAGAGGGAACATAAAGGTGGACATCACCAGTGTACAGTAGTTAAAGCAAGGGGCTGGCAGCTGTCCCCTAGAGAGTAAGTATAAATAAAGACACTGAGCCCAGGAAGTCCCAACATTTAGAGGCTGAGAAGATGAGCATCCAGCCAAAGACAACTGAGAAGGACTGGCCAGGGAGGTAGGACAACCAGGGGTGGTGGAAGGAAGGAAGTGTTCCAAGGGGCAGGGAGTGGTCCATCAACTATGGCAATGTTACTAATGGGTGGAATGATGAGGATGGGCCACTTGTTGAGCCGTATGAGGGTCACTGGTGACCAGGACAAGGGCAGATAAAGTGGAGTGAGCGGTGGGCACAACACCTGATTGAATGGGTTCAAGAGCTAACAGAAGAAGAGGAAGTAGAGCCACTGAGCGCACTTCCAGAAGTTTGTCTATATCGGGAAGGAAAAATTTGGGGGGTGGCTAGCTTCGGGGGGGGGTGTGGAGTCAGGTTTTTTTTCTCTGTGGGAGATGTTTTAGCATGTTTGTAGTTAGTGGATATAATCCAGCCAGGAGGAAAAAATTGACAATGCAGGCCAGAGTCTCCCCAAACATAACTTTTTTCCTGTTTCTTTATTGTACAGCTTGGGGCGTTGATCAATGTGTTTAGTAATTGTTTGTGGTTGATGTTCCTGCGAATGTCTCTGGCATTTATTTCCCCTTTAGGCAAAGTTGTTTCCCTCAAATATGCCCATGGAGCTAGATCAGATCCATTTAATGATGAAAATGCTTTGAAAAAAACAAAACAAAAAAAACCCCCCAAATCCCCTGGCTTTTGTCCATGGGATCTTGTCAGTTATTCTCTTATGACGTAGTTGTAGAGGTGTCAGCTGAATCAATAATAATAGTTACGGTTATTGAAAGCTCACTATATGCTTTACATTAATTATCTGCTTAAACATCTCTGTGATATACATACTATTGATTATCTCAGTTTAATGACGAAGGAACTGAAGCTTTAGAGGTTAAACCACATGTCCAGGGTCGGCAGGCAGTGTGTCGCCGCGCCAGGTTCTGAACCAGATCCCATACTCTTATCATGCTGCCCTAGACAACTGCCGCCCAAGAGGGGCTGGTCCAGGCCTTGGCCGCTACAGGCGGACGTCGGTACAAAAAGCTGGCATCCTCCTTCTGCCAGGCCCGCTGTGCAGCTCCCCGGATGACCCGCTCTGCCCGGATGCAGCCCTTCTCGGTGCTAACGCGCTCCGGGCTGTGCGACACCGGCTGGGCTCGGGCAGCAGGGGGCGCTCTCCCGTCACGAGAGGTGAACAAAACGGGCCACCGCTCCAGACTGCGGAGATGCGGAGAGGAAAACCCACCGTCCCCGACCAGCCGGGCTTTCCTCCTCCGCGGCTCCTTCACTGCTGCTGCTATAAGCCATTTCACAGGATCAGGAAGAACCTCTTTGGGGAGATTCTTGAAAAACCTCTGCCCCGGTGAAGGGTCCTCGGGCAGGGGTGGGATGGAGGTGGGAGGTACTGGCCCTTGGCTGGGCGGTGTTGATATTAAAAGAGTGAGGGCAGAGAGGAGGGGACCAGCACGCTGAGGTCCTCAGCTCTGCCCTGGACTCCAGCTAATGGGTGTCTTGTCCAGCCTGGGGTGGTGTCCCTCTGATACTTGGCTGGCACTCAACAAATACCCTCTTTCTTTCCCAGGTTCCTTTCTGAGATCCCACCACCAGCACCGCTGAAGTATGAATTCCCAGTTGGGAAAGACAGATTGCCCTATCTGCAGGGATGCAACAAAGAAAGGGAGGCACCCTCCTGTGACTTTGAAGTGAATGTCACAGGAAGAAGGGTGACGAGGGAGCAGGTGCTCTTAACCCTTCCCCACCCTCCTCCGCCACGTCTCCAAGGACCCCACTGGCCATTTGCTGCCCTGGTGGCAGGGGAGGAGGAGCCAGACCAGGGGAGGGCCAGAATGAGAAAGGGAGCCATGTGGTGGGCGCCTGAGCCCTGGTGCGACCACAGCTGTCAGCTGCACGTGACAGCTCCTGCCCTGACCAGAGGCGCCCCAGACGCGGAGGGAGGTGGTGACACAGCTGCTCCCGCTGGGGGTGGCACTCCTCAGCCCCCTCTGGGACTCACGAGCCCAGACCAGGGAGCAGAGACGAGAGGGAGGAGGAGGAGGAACCGGACGCTCCCTTTTCTGAACGATTCCAGATTTGGCTTGGCCGCGTGGCCCCTTTCCCCCCACGCTTACTGATTAAGTCCGGCTTCCCTGGGGCAGCCGCTCCCCGGGACCCGCAGAAGCAGCTGTGGGTGGCAGGAAGCAAGCTGTGTCCTGGCATCGCCCCAGACACAAATCTAGCCCTTGATCTGGCAGCACTGGCTTTGTGCCCCGCCAACCTCACCCTCGCCTTCTGCCTCAGAATCAGGGAGCCACGCTTGGAGGGGCATAGAAAGCCCCTACCTGCAGATTCCTGGCGTTTCCCCTGTGGAAGTAGCCCATCGCAGAGCTGTTCTGACTTGTTTAGAGCTGCAAATATTCCACCCTGCACCAGCCAAGTACAGCTGTACTTTCTGTGGGCTAAACCTAAAGAAACACAAAAATCCAGTGTGCGACAGATAAGTATCAATTCCGACTGAAGAGAGAAACAGAGCAAGATGTAGAGGAAGCAGCTTCGTCTTTGAGGGGCTTGTAGTCTAGTTGAAGAGAGGAGATACAGACACGTGGGAAGTGCAGCACCAGGGAACGGGGTGAGCAACACTTCCAACCACAGTAGAAGAGATGTCACAGGTCCCTAGGTGATTAATTACCAAATGAATGGCTCTGACGGTAATTGCTCTCCTGGTCCAGGGGAGAGAGGGAGTGTTTCAGACCCCTGTGCTCAGGAAGGGCTGTGCTGGGGCAGTGGGGGAGGTGGGAGGTGGGAGGTGGGGTGCAGGCCTGCATTATTCCAGTTGCTTCTTTTTTTTTAATAATGTGTTATTTTAATAAATAAATTTATTTATTTTATTTATTTATTTTTGTCTGCTTTGGGTCTTCGTTGCTGTGCACGGGCTTTCTCTAGTTGTGGCGAGCGGGGGCTACTCTTCCTTGTGGTGCACGGGCTTCTCATTGTGGTGGCTTCTCTTGTTGCGGAGCACGGGCTCTAGAGTGCAGGCTTCAGTAGTTGTGGCACGTGGGTGTCAGTAGTTGTGGCTCGTGGGCTCTAGAGCACAGGCTCAGTAGTTGTGGCGCACGGGCTTAGTTGCTCTGTGGCATGTGGGATCTTCCCGGACCAGGGATCGAACCCGTGTCCCCTGCGTTGGCAGGCGGATTCTTAAACACTGCGCCACCAGGGAAGCCCCTCGAGTTGCTTCTTGAAGGCTGAGTACATTGGATATTATTAAACGAATTCATGATTCTTTTTTGCTTTGGAAAAGGTACAGGACTAACCATCCTTTCTAGATTAGTACCTAAGTCCAGGGCACTGCCCCCTCACATCTTCAGGGTACCTAGAAAATGTAATTTGATAAATAAGAATGATCTTTTATGAGCACCCACTATATGGCAATTGTTGCCTGGGACACATTAAAAAAAATTATTTGTGATGTTTACAACAACACTCATTGGAAGATCATCCCCTACCCTAATCTACAGACAAAGCAATTGGGGCCCAGAGTGTAGATCTCTTGCCCAAGGTCATGTAGCTAAGTCAGGGAAAGCTAGGATTTGAGGCCTGTTTCATCTGATTCCAAAGCGGGGGGATTGTAATTTGCAGGAGGGACCCAGGTTATAAATGTTTTCTGAGGGGTTTCCCATATGGGTGCCTAATTTTCTGCCTTCCAGAAGACTTGGTCCCACCTAGAGGGGTGAGATAGGGAGGGTGGGAGGGAGACGCAAGAGGGAGGAGATATGGGGATATATGTATATGTATAGCCAATTCACTTTGTTATAAAGCAGAAACTAACACACCATAGTAAAGCAATTATACTCCAATAAAGATGTTAAAAAAAAGAAGAAGACCTGGTCCCTTGGAGCCCTCCTAAAACTGTGCATGGACTGAGGACTCAGCTTTGGTGTTATTTTCCTGTCTTTTTTTAGGATAAGGGCAGAGAGGCCCAAACAGATGTAGTTACCGCTGAGAGAAAACAGAACACTAGGAGGAGTGTGCCTGGGAGTCTCAGAACTGGGCAGAGGGTCTGAGCCAGAGGAAAACATCCAGAAGGCAGGGATCTCTGTGCCTTAGAGGCCCCTTGAAGGAAAACGAACAGGCCCTCCCCTTCCCCACCCGAGGTCTCCTGTCCATCCTCTGCCTCCCTCTCTGCTGGTACCCATGGAGGTGATGCTTGATGAGCGTGACTCCTCTTCCTGGAAGAAATGGAAACCTCAGCCCATGGAGTGGGAAGAGGCTTAAGCCCCCACCCACCAGGCCCTCAGCAGCAGAGGACGGGGCAGGGGAAGGTGGCATCTGGTTGAGCTGCATCCACAGGGCACGCTTTTGACCTGTCCGTTTGGTGGAGTGGAGTGTAAATCTCTCCCCTTCCTCTCCTTTGCTTTCCTGACTCTATAGAAGCGAGGTGATTAACTCCCACTTCCTCCCCTCTGCTCCCATGGAAGCTCTGATCCACTTGGCTCACAATGAACCTTTCAAAAGCCCCAGTAGCTTAAGATGATATACATGTCCCCATAATGAAAATAAAACCAACATGTTCTAGAATAAAAAGATATATATGTGGGCATAAAGAAGAGAAACGTGAATCATCCACTCCTCCAAAGACAACTACTCTGCCATTTGGGGATGCCCAGGTGGTAATGTTGATTTTTTTTTAATACAGCTGTGATGAAACTATACTCAAGTTTGTGTCCTATTCATTCAATTCCCATTTCCCCAAGTTACTTATAAACTCTTTGTGAACATCATTTTAATTACTATATGATATTCTATCATACAGCTGTATCATAATTTGTTTAACTCTGATATGACTGACTAAATGGCTCTAGCCTTTTGCTACTATAAGTCAGCTCACATTTGTGCATAAAGATTTTCGACATTTTAATTTATAGCCTTAGGATGGATTCCCAGAAGTGAAATTATGAGGCCAAGAATACGAGCATGTTTACGGCTCTTGATATATTTTGCCAAATTGATTTCCAAAAGTGCTATATTAATTTATACTTTATTAAGAATCTCTGAGTGTTAAACATGGCACACTCTTTCCAGCCGTCAATGTACTCTGTTAAAAATTAGTTTTTAACTACCCAAGTCTATTCTCCTCGTAAAACAAAATGTTACAGATCAGACTAATGTTGTCTTGGACCATATCCTCATTCTGCTTTTGCCCTGGTCTCCATGTAGGTACCCAGTTCTAGCTGTTGGCTTTGAGTTCTTCCAGGCCCATTTCTGTATCTTTATGTACATTGATTCAAAGTATATTTGATTATGTACACGTGCTGGTATCTTTACAAATATGTTTCTTTTCTCCTCCTAGGGTAGAGGTTGGCAAACTTTTCTGGAAAAGTCCAGATAGTAAGAATTTTAGGCTTGTGGGGTATGTGTGTCTGTTGCAGCTACTCAGCTCTGCTGTCGTAATGCAAAAGCAGCCACAGATGATATGGAAGATGAAATGCTATGTTGGCTCTGTACCAATAAAACTTTATTTATCAAAACAGTTGTTGGGCTGGATTTGGCCCACAGGCAGTAGTTTGCTGACCCCTGTTCTAGACTGTAAATTCCTTGGAGCAAGGGTCAGATGGATGCCCCAAGCCCCCAGAATGGGCTTATGCACGATTAGGGGCTTGACTCTGACTAGGTGGGGGGCTGACATTTTTAATACTGAACTTAGGGCTCGAGATGCATAGAAAGGGTGGGGAGGCATCCTTTTGCCTGACTTCCTTGTATTCCCTGCACCTCTGCCCTACTAGTGGGAGGAGAGAGAGGCAAGTGAAGGGTGCCTTGAGTTCCTTCGGCCCTGGGAATGAGAAATTAAAGAGATGCATTTCAGAGTTTTCTACCCCCTCACTCTCAGCTGACCCCAAGCACAATTCCTTCTCTGTGGTCAGACAGGCAAGGTGCATACCAGGCAGGGTAACAGTTGGAGCATCAGTAATGTAACTACAGGCAGAGGAATAATAATACCCAGCACTTCCCATGCACCAGAGCACTATTGACTCCGAGTAATCAAACAATAATAGTATTACTAACGTACTACGGTTACTCCCATTATATACAGGAGGACAGAGAAAGACAAAGAGATTAGGTAACTTGCCGAGGCTCTCACAGCTGGAGCAAAGCATTTGAACTTGTGGCATCTGATTCCAGCACCTCCTCTATTGACCACTGCTCTGACCGTCTCTGTAGCAGACCCTCTATTCTCTCTCCATTCTAATCTTCCTTAGTATCAGGATCCTGGACAACATGTCCAGCTGACAAATGAGTTTCCAGTCTCCCTCGCAGCTACGTGTGGTCAATGGGATGTAAGTGGAAGCTCTTTGGCTATTTCTCTTTCCTGGTGCCTGGAATGCAAACATGATGCCTGGAGCTCCAGCAGCCGCAGTGAAGCTGCCTGGGGAAGCCATGTGCTGAGGATGGTGGAACAGAAGCCTAGAAGGAGCCTGGAAGCTACCAGATCAGCTCTGGGCTGCCTCATTTTTGATGCTTTTTTTTTTTTTTTTTTTAATAACACGAGAGAAATATAAATCTCTATCTTGTTTAGGCCACATTGATCAGGTCTCTCTTACAGGAAGATAAATGCAGTTCCTAAGTGTTAAAGCCTCAGAGAAGAAACCAGAGCTGCTCTTATAACACACAAGAGATTTGCTAAGCGGAGTCCATCTGCCAGGATCCAAGCTTGTGTCTCGTACCCTGTCTCTCGGTCCCAGAGTCATCAAATGCAGTGGAACCCAGTGATTGAAACACGTGCCAGGGACTGAACAGAAGTGGTACCCAGAAGGAGGGGGAGGGCAATGGGCTAAAAGGAGAAGAAAGAGCCTCAAGGGGGATGGAAAGGTTTTCCTTATCAGCTTTGAGAGGGGTGGCCACAAAAAGCCAAGAGCTGAGGCTGGAGGCCTTGTGTCCTCTGAGGAGCTGGACCCAAAATTATCTGTGGACCCTGAAAAGATCAGATGATACACCATGAACCTGAAACAAAGGACCTTTGCTTATGTGTTACAGATCCACCTGGGTTGACTGACTGTCAGTAAGACTGCTTGACAATGACTTGCACCCTTCTTCCTTTCCACTGTCCAGCACCCAAAATCGAGGTTACTGTTTGGTGGAAATTAAGTCTGATCTGATCTGACCCAGCATGAGGCCCACTTGAGACACATGCATGCACTTTCCCATCACATGAGCAACACACAAAGTCCATATGTCACCAAACCTGTGAAGGCTTAGAGTGGTTCCATAAGGCCGGCTACTCAGAGATGTGTTGCGGGATCAGGCTATCACCTTTAAAAGAACAGATTTGCATCTTTTATCACATCTATGCTCTGGTCTTCCTGAGGGGGACCAGCATAGTCAAAGGAGAGATTCTCCAGTTGAAGAGCCTCGGGATTCCAGACAGCAAAGATAGAGCTGTTCCCTCAAATCATGGTTTTAGAATTCCATTGGGAGAGATCTACTTATCTCCCATTAAAGTAAAAATGGCAACTTGGGGACTTCCCTGGTGGTGCAGTGGTTAAGAATCCACCTGCCATTGCAGGAGACACAGGTTTGATCTCTGGTCCAGGAAGATCCCACATGCCATGGAGCAACTAAGCCCGTGTGCCACAACTACTGAGCCTGTGCTCTAGAGCCTGCGAGCCACAACTACTGAGCATGCATGCCACAACTACTGAAGCCCGTGCTCCTAGAGCCTGTGCTCTGCAACGAGAGAAGCCACCGCAATAAGCAAGCCATGCACCGCAATGAGGAGTAGCCCCTGCTTGCCGCAACTAGAGGAAGCCCGCGCCCAGCAATGAAGACCCAACACAGCCAAAAATTAAAAAAAAAAAAAGAAACTGTCAGATATTAAAAATTAAAAAAAAATGGAGGCTTGGTATCATCTGTGGGACCTCTGAGGCTCAGGAACTCCAGGCCAAGGAACTCATGGTCAAGGCCATCTGAGGCTAGGTGAGGGGGTGAGGGCATCAGTAAACCCATTCCGGGGGAGGACAAAGACTCGATGGAAGGTTTGGTTCCGAAGTGAACCACACGGGAGGGGAATCCTCAGCAACGCCTTTGGGAGAGGCCTGCGCAGGGAGGTTGGTTGACCTTGAGAGAAAGTCCCTGCCAAGGTCACACACTCTGCCCTTGTCCTCTGACAAGTGCAGCACTTCCCAGATTCCCCCAGATGTCTCCCTATCAAGACCATCTGTAGAGTTCCCTCCAGTTGGCACCTCAGCTGCAGAGATAATGTAGGTATTTTCAGCCAGCCCGGAGCAGGAAAGATAAGGGAGGAAAGCTGGGCAAAACTTGATTGAGCGACCAAGATAAATATCCTGTACTGCAGGAAATCGAAATGCAAAAATAAGGATGGGGAGCAACTGAAATATTTAAAAAGATAGAGAAGGACGGCAGTCAGGGAGCGGCCTTCCCCCTTCATCGCCTGAGCTCCTGAATATTGCAAAAGATGATAGGGTGGAGAGAGTCCCAGAATAGAAACATAGCCATTAAGGGAGACAGAATGACAGGGTTTGGCTCACAAATGGGATTATAATTAAGAACGGAGGAGAAATAAGAGGGGTTTGGGGTTTGATTCTTCGCCTCCGGTCTCACTTAGGTTATGTCTCAGAGAAAACGCTTCCCTGTGTTGTGGTTTCTGCCTCCAAGAGACCTTTCTCTTGTCCTTCCTCCCAGGATGTGTGAAGGGGGCAAGAGCTGCCGCATTCCTAGGTGATCAGCGTGAGGGGTGTATTGGTTAGAAGCAAGGCTTGGCTGCTGTAACCAAGAGACCCAGTGGTAATTGAGTGGCTTGTGTAAGATAAGAGTTTACTTCTCTGTGATGTCACAGTTTGAGGTGAGCCTTCCACACAGTCAGAGGGACCCAAGTTCCTGCCATCAGGCCTTGGTTCTGGCTACAGGGTTGAGGCTGGGCTACCATGGTTCCAGCCACAGGGAAGGGGAAAGAGAGCATAGTGAAGGCACATCCACACGCCAAGATTCAGGCTTGGATGTGCGCCCCTCGGGAGTGGCTGGGGCGCTGGTGACAGCTGTGAGCACAGTCCCATCCGTCTGGGGCCGGGACTACTCCCTTCTGGTGAGTAGTCTGTCCCTCTACCAGCACAGGCAGGGTCTGGCGGCAGAAGCACTTCTTGGCGAAGATGTGGTGGCATCTTTCCCCATCTCCTTGCAGGTGATCTGCCCACGCTCCTTCTTGCACCAACCTGGGGTGCAGGAGGCTGAAATGCTTGTTTCCACTTCTGAGTGGGAAGCATCATCTTTGCAGAAAGTCTCCCTCTCTTATCCTCCCAAACTGAGAGTAAAATCTAGGATGGAAGGAACTCAAATTAAACCATCAGCATCCAACAGGGGGGACTGTGTCTCCTGAATTGGGCTTTCAGGCTCAGGAGGGGAGTAGAGGTCCTCTGAGCACGGGCCCACTCCTCGCCATCAGCAGCAAGGGAGATGTCTCTTTCATGGGCAGGAGTGAGGCTGAGTGGTTCCATCCACCAGGTCCAGGCAGCTTGGAGCCGGCCTGCTCTTTCCCAAGGACAATCGCTGCATGAACAGGCCCAGGTAACACGTGTACTGAGCCCCACGGGCAACCTCTGCAGAGCCAGTGGCCTTGGATCAGTCTTCACAGTATCTTTTCCCCCATCTGCCGCCCCCTCGATCAATACATACACTCCATCGGGAGCTGGCCGCTGGGCAAGCCAGAGCTTACGGTTTCAGTAGTTCCCCCTCAAACGTAACCTAATTCCCCCCTCTATTTTTAAGGATAAAATCAATGCATAAAACACTTGAATGACTCAGAGGGCATGGAACTGCTTCTCTATTCTTCTTCTTTCCCATCATCATCCTGACATTTCTTTAAACAATAAAACTATTTTCCTTCTTTGGACATGAAACGTGGCCTTGGAGACCTTGACTTGTAGACAGAAGACCTGGGCGTCTTGGGGTTCATGAACAAGTCATTCTGGCTGCAAAGAGTTCTCTCCTTGAGAGCTCTCTTCTAAGGAACCTGGGAGCAGACTGAGTGTGCATTTCTAAGGAATTTGCCAAAAAGAATGTGCTTATGCTAAAAGAGTATTTTAATATTCTAAAATGCCGGCTATTCTGACCACACCCCTGGATCCCACGGTTCAGGGTGGCTCGCGTATACTCAGAGCTTGCCACTTTACTTGTCTTTGCTGAATTCTGTAGGCTTATTTAGACACAAAACCTCAGAGAAACCTACTTCCGCAAGAGCACATCTCATCTCCTTCCTCTCCTGGTCCATCCGGGCTCCTCTCTGGACACTTTCTCATCAATCTTAACACTTTGAAATTTAGAGGGCAAAGCTCTTTTCTTTCCTTTTAAAACACAGAATTTATTTTCACTCTCTAAGTCCAGCCTAGTTAAATATAAAAATATGGAAAATATGGAATCACCAGGTGATGGAATGAGCTGGGCTTGGTGGGGTGAAAGCAGAAAGCAACTTTCTTCTTCCCCCATTGCCCCTACACTGGCTCTGTGGATTCCTTTTCCTTTTCTTTTGCTTTTTGGATACTCCCAGGTATTAATGAAGAGTCTCATTTCTTCCAGTAATCAAATGTCAAGTCCAGGCTTATAGCAAACTCTCATGCAGCTGGTGACTTCTCCCCTCCCTAAGCTTGTCCTGTGGGCACAGAGTGGGGTCAGCCCCTTCTCTGTTTTCTCCCTGGCCCTTCTCCTCCCCCACTTGGTGGACCGCCTCTGCCTCACCAGTGTGGAAGAAGAATGGGGGAGAGGGCTAAGGGGCCAGCTAGGTCGTGATTGACTGGAACAGTAGTAAGCTGGTGTCCTTTGGGTATTTCTTTTTTGGGTCCTTTGGAGACACCAGCTCCCCAGAGGCCAGATCCCCAGAACAAATGTCACATCTAAGAAAGCACCCCAAGGGCCAATGCTGGTACTCTGTGTGTAGGAATGCATCCAAAAAGGGGTTTTAGGTAGGGGGACAAGGTGATTGGCAAGCAGAGAAGCTGGGAACAGGCAAAGCAGAAGGGGTCTAGGTCAACATGGGAGACTGTTTCTGTTGAGGTTAAGGGTGGATTGTGTGGGCAAAACAGCTTCTTTTCAAGGGGCTAGGCTGGAATGGACAATATGTCGCTTTTCTCATGGACCCTAGATTCCAATGATAAATCTTGCCGATCAAGGTCATTGTCTTCACTGGTGTCCTGGTTTTCATTATCATCATCATCAACAGCAGCATCCTAAACATGGGAGCAATGAATTTCTTTGTGGAATTAGGAGACCCCTAGGGCGACCACCTGGATTACATTTGACTGTCCCTTACCCTCTTCCTCTTGCCTCCTAAGGAAGGAACGTTCTGGACCCTGACTACTCTGCAGTGTTTTCTCCTTAGAGGACAGAGTGGCAGGAGGGCCACTTTCCTATTAGTCTCCCAACGTGGGTGCTACCTCACACCTCTCCTCCACCTCCTTCTCCCTGTTAACAAGGGAGGAGATCCACACAGGAACTCAGCATGGCGTTGTTTATAAGACTAACTCACGTTCTGCTCTTTGTTAAAAAGGCAGAGGTGCCTCCCACTTGCATTGTCTTCTCAAAAATTTCAACTCACTTGATCAAGTCTATCAGGACCCCCGAAGCTTTGAACTTTAGGTAGCAGCACAACTCCAACTTCCCAGAGATATTTGGTGCTCTCAATTCAGATTTTTTCTTTCTTTTTCACCCAGATCATCCAGTGGGCAGAGTGGGGGAGGGTTAGGAAAGAGAGAGATCAATCTAAGATGTTGAGGCTGGTGGCTAACGGCCTTTAGATCGCAAAGATTGGGTAAACAGACTTAGCACACTGATTCAACATATTAATTGTTTGTTAACCTTTGCCTAACCTTTAGGAAGCCTCTGAATGTGTGGATTTAAAACCCAGAGTACACTGGAGGTATTCCCATGGCACAGCCCACTTTTGCAAGGTGTTAAAACTCATTAATTTTTCCTGAAGCTGGGCAGGAAAGGGGGGCTTGGGGGAACAAAGCCTACCGAATAGAGAACTAATCAAGCAAATTAATGTATGCAGAAGGCTCTCTCCCAGGCTTGCAGAAATATCCATTTGTTACCTATATAAGCTATAATTACATAAAATGCACAAGCGATCGCGAGATGGAGTGTGATTTAAGGGTTGAGAGAGCAAACATAATAACAATAGTGTAATACTAATAGCCATCATCACTCTAATAATGGTGGCCCTGGGCTAACGCCCTCATTTAGGGATCTCTGAGCATGTCAGCCACATTAATTAACCCTCTCGCTGTATGGCTGTGGGGGTTGCTCAGAGCCATCACCCCCTCTCCCTTCAGGTGGAGAGGAAGACAGAGTGCTGGGAAGAGGCTGTGGGGTCCCACTCCCCCCTCACTCCCTTGCCCCCGGTGCTGGGCAAGTTCCAAGCTGGAAGGGACCTGCCAGCCCAGTGGCAGGCCCTGGCCTTGGTTCTGTGAATCTTGGCTGAGAAGAATGGATCAGTGATGGTCTTCTAGTAACTGAGTCATTCAGCCATTCGACAAACGCTCTTCAGGATAAGAGAAACTCTAAGAGGCCATCAGATCTATCCTAAGGTCTGCAGCCTTCATACTTTCTCCAAAGACCCTTGCCTGCCCTGTCCTTGAAGCCCTGGAGGAACAGACTGCTGGTTCTTTGGACCCCTGGGTATCTCAGTTGTGACATCTGAGGCTGTCTACTTCTCTTCCAATCTGAGTCCCACCCACTGCAATCTAATTTGTATGAGTCCATCCTCCCCAGATGACTTGGGGATGTAAGTCCTCCCTCCAAGGAAGGGAGTTGTATGAGCGCTTAAGACTGTTGTTTCCCCAAAGTTAACTGATATGTAACTAGTAATCATTGAACTGTTTCCACTGAAGATGGACCTCTGGAGTCTGCCCTGTGGGATCTGGCCTCCTAGTCTGTGTAAGAGACTCCAGAATCCTGTCCAGTGAGACATCCATCTTGTTGACAATCCCACTGTTCTGAATGAGCCGGACAAGAGCTTGGGCCACTTCCCTGTGCTGGTGGCACGAGCAGGCCCCTGCAGCCCCTTCCCCTGAAGAAGCATTTTCTTCCCTCCCCCTTGTGCTTGGCCTCTTCCTTCTGCACCTCCACCCACCACCTTCTTTAATCAGCTGCATAAAACCTGTGCAGCCGCTCTCTGGCTGTGTGACTTTGAGCATATTTCTTAGCCTCTTTCTGCCCCGGTCTTGTCTCCTGCAAAACGAAATGTCTGGACCAGATGACTTTCTAGGCTGCTTCCAGGACACAGATTCAGGGGAAGATAACACGTTCTTCCCAGCCTCACAAGGGTCTGCTGTAGTGGCCTCACTGCCTATGGCCTGCCTACTCCCTGCCCCTGGAAGTGAGGCCCCCGCCCTCTTCTGGACAGGGCGGTATGAAGATGCGGGGCTTCTGGGCTCGCACAGAATCCTCAAAGCAAACAGCGGCCCACAAGGCCTTCCGGACCAGGAGGCTGAGCAGCCCAGCCCAGCATCCTGCAAACGTCCCCACCCCGGTGTCTCTTCCCACCTTTCTGTCGACTAAGACCTCACTCCACATACCTGTGGAGACTGTACTCTTTGTACAGTCTTGGCTTTTGAGCTGCTCAGCCAGCACCCTGGGTCCCCTCAGGCCTCCCTGAGCAGTCTGGGTCCCTCTGAGGATGACCTTGACCAACAGAAATGATGGGGAGATATCAGCTTCTTAAAGCTCTGCCCTAACTCTTGGCTAGAAGCCAAAACAAACAGCAACAGCCAAGACTGAAAAACTAAAGAGAAAGCGAGAAGAATCCCACCTTACCCACGCCACAGAAATGTCCTCTAACAAGTCAAGGAAAACGCACTGGCTGGGAGAAAGGGAGCCAGGGGTTAGCTGTGGGAGCTTGGGCAAGTCAGTGGGCCTCCCTTCTTCCTGTTTCTCAGCCAGCTGACTGCAAAGGCTGCCTGCAGCTCCAAGGTCAAGTGGATAATGCAGGAAACTGCAGATTGCCTGCATGTAGCTGCCATTGGCGGAGGACATTCTGTGTGCCAGGCAGTTTGTGGAAGACTTGACTTGTGCCATTTCCCACAATGTGACAACTGCCCTGTTGACAATAGGCACAATTAGCCTCCTCGATTTATAACCAGGGGCTCAGAGAGCAACTTTCCTTGAGTCACATGCTAGTAAGTGGCGGGGCAGGGATTTGTAGCTAGGCTCCCTGTGGTGGCTGTCTCTTAAATGCCGATTCACTTTGCATTGCTGTCTCAAGCTTGCAGTGTTCACTTGGGCTCAGAATGACCAAATAAAGGCTTGTGCTGCAGGTGGTGGCCTAGACGCAGAAAAAGAAGCAAACCCAGCAGTGTCCTTCCCTAGCAGAGCTCAAGGACTCACAGGGCTGGGTCCTCTGACTCAAGGAAGAGCCCCTTGCTGGCATTTGGAAGTTGCTCTTGCCCAGCGAGCTGGCCAGGCCTTCTTTAGGACTGACACAGCCTCAAACCCCCTGGGCTGCTTCTCTGCTCCTTCACGGGTTCTCTCTGTCCCGTGGTGTGGATGCAGCTCTTCGTGGCTCATTTGCATCCGTTTCTAAAGCTATGGGCTCACCCAGTGCCTGGCCTGGCCTTCTGTTGCTGGCTGCCCTCACATGAAGGTGCCTTCCACCCACCAAATCGCACGGATTTCTTTTCTGAGCTTCCTGGTCCATTCTATTAAGCTTGAAATGTGCTTAGTCCTAGTTGAGATGTGCTGTGAGAAGAAAATACACAGCAAATTTTTGCAGACTTAGTATGAAAAAGGAGAATATAAAATATCTCAATCGTTTTCTAGTAAACATTTTTTTCATTGAGTTATAATCGCCGTTACCACTGTATTAATCTTCGGTATACAACATAATGATTTGATATACATATTTATTGTGAGATGATCACCACAGTAAGTCTAGGTAACATCCATTACCACACATAGTGACACATTTTTTTTCTTGTGATGAGAACTTTTAAGATCTATTCTCTTAGCAACTTTCAAATATACAGTTCACTATTGTTAATAGTAGACACTATCTATAGACTCTAAAAGGAAATAGTATTTTATATATGTTGGGCTAAATAAGATATATTAGTAAAATTAATTTCACCTGCATCTTTTTCCTTTTCATAGTGTGGCTACAATAAACAATCAATAATAAGACTAGAAAAAACTTTGATCTGAGCCAAATTGAGGACCACAGCCTGGAAGGCAGCTTCCCAGATTACTCTGGGAAACTGCTCCGGAGAAGCATGATTTTCAGCACTGTTTTGTATCTTGTCAGAACAAAGAACATTAAACAAGTCAGGGATACATTTCTTCAAGGTTTCAAAAAAAACAGACCAGCACGTACAGAGCAAGTCAGTATTGCCTTGGCACCTGGGAGGGAAGTCTTATCATCAAAGGAGGACCAGCACGGGCATCCCAGGAAGAGGGGCATTTAATCTGTATTTTTAGCGTGGACATTATTTACTTCTGGTCAGTGTGCCTTTTTCTTTAATAATTAAAGCAGATATACAATGTATTTTTTTTAAAATAAATTTATTTATTTATTTATTTATTTTTGGCTGTGTTGGGTCTTCGTTTCTGTGCGAGGGCTTTCTCTAGTTGCAGCAAGCGGGGGCCACTCTTCATCACGATGCGCGGGCCTCTCACTGTCGCGGCCTCTCTTGTTGAGGGGCACAGGCTCCAGACGTGCAGGCTCAGTAGTTGTGGCTCACGGGCCTAGTTGCTCCGCGGCATGTGGGATCTTCCCAGACCAGGGCTCGAACCCGTGTCCCCTGCATTGGCAGGCGGATTCTCAACCACTGCGCCACCAGGGAAGCCCTACAATGTATGTTTGATAGGCCACAAACAGGCTATTTTAGTTAGCATCAAATTCAAGTTAAGTGCAGAAGCCAGAATGACTTTCCTGTATCTTAATATGTGAACATTTCTTTTATCACGACTAAATGATTTTAAATCACATGTATGCCTCTCACTGTACTTCTCTTGAACAGTGCTGGCCTAGAGACTCAGAGTCACATTCTGCCTGAGCCAGTTCTCTAGAAGAACTGTTGCCTTTTCTGGATCATTGCCTCTGAATACGGTGGCAATCCTAGGGGCTGCCGTACATCTCTCTCCCCGTCCACTCCGAGGGGCCTGCTGTGAGGAGAGCCAGGGACACACTTGTTTTCTTAGGGGTGAATCGTAGGACTTTCTCTCTGTATTTCACCCCGTCCTTCAACATACTTTTAATAAGCACAAACTATGAGAGTCAACTCCTTCTGTCTGCTCAGTTGATGGCTCTCATGGTGGCTTTTCCAAGATAATATTCTTTTGGGGACAGGAAGACACACTAAATGAGAGTGAAGCCCCTTGAGGGCCGTGGACCTAAGTTGCCCTAAAAGCCCTTGAAAAGAGAGGTACCCTGGCTGTCACCTACTTCATCATTACCAAAGGCCAATGGGAACCCTTAGCTAACACTGGCCTGGGGACCCAGCCTTTCAACTCCTGTTGCATCGCTTGAGTTTGGAAGACAGGGGTCTAAGGAGAATCACTGAGACCTGTTGGCCAGGAGACAAAGAGGAAGTCGGTGCACCCTTTTTCCTCAGCTTGGCGATGTCCCCAGCTCCTGGAGACTTTGAGACTTTGCTCAAGAGGCAGTTTGGGCTCCTCTGTTGCTCTCTTCCATCAGAGAAACCTTTGGCTTATGACGCTAACGGCTACTCTCCATTGAGGCTGAGTATGTGACAGGAACTGAGCTCTTTATGTGTATCTCATCTAAATCTTTCAACAACCCCGAGGGGTAGGTACTGTTACTACCTCCAGTCCCCAGTGGAGAAATGGGATACTTTGCCTGAAGTCAGACACCAAGAGAGAGGCATTGCTGGGACTCTGAAACATGCTTTAAAAACATTGATGTTTGTCAAATTTGTAATTTAATTTTTAAACTATGTGAGTAATACAGATGTTTGCATTATAAAAATTAAAAAGTGAAATGTTAAAGATCTCCTCCCTTACCATTCCTTTTGCCTAAACCCTCCCAAGGTAACCACTGTCTGCATTTACATACATATATTTGCTCATGCACCCACATTTCGGTATCTAGGGTTTTTAAAACAAACGTATATGCTATCATGCTTAGGCATTACTTTTTGACCAGTTCTTTTTTCCTCTTAACAAACAATGTCTTAAAGGTCTTTCCACGTCAGTAGGTATAGATTCCCTTCATTATTTTGAAATAACTGCAGAGTGTCCCATTGCACGGATGAACCACTGATTTCTCTAATGATGGACAGGTAAGGCTGTTTCTCAGGTTTTATGAACGGTGTTGCCATGAACACCCTATGCCTACCACCTTGCATACATCAGTCATATTGCTGTAGGGTAGATTCCAGGCATTGCTGGGTATGGATATTAGCATTTTGATCAATAGTGACACATTGTTTTTGAAAAAGCCTCCGCGTTAGCGTGTCTGTTTCCCATCTTCACCAGAACTGTGCATCTTCCAGCTTTAGCATTTTCGTCTAATAGGCTCTTGGTAATATTCACTCTCTCTCCTGCCTCATTTTCCTGCCTTAGAAGAACCCTTGAAACTTCATACCTCAAATTTCCTGTTTTCCAGCCATGGTGACCATGCCACAGTCCTAGAGTGGGGTCTGGGTGACAAGTTTTTCCCTACCATGACATCTGGAGACATCGCCAGCAGCCACTGTTTAATATTTATCGGGAGCCTGCTGTGTGCTGGGCCCACACAGCAACCCAGACCTTTGGGAAGAAAACATGCGGTGATTTGAAAGGCAGAGATTACTTAATAAAAAGTGACAGCCCCATCAGAAGCCACAGAAGTGCCACTGTTTCCCTGGGCATCTGTATGTTCCCGGTGAAGCAGGTGGGGTTGTGTCCCCCTCTGAGAAGCCCCATTAATACGGCAGCTGGTCTCCTACAGGACGTCTGCGACGGAGCTCATCATTTCTCCGTCTATGAGCAATTAAACTGCACCAGGAAGCCCTATATCTTTATATCACTCCCTAATGACTGGGGTGGGGGGGGGTATGGATACAAAGAGCTCACATAGTAGTTAATTGGCAAAGTTATAACCTTTCTTCAGAGGCTAAATGTCCAGTGCATTTCCCATTCCTCTCCCCTTGCTGAGGCCAGAAAACAACTGGCTTTGTCCCTGCTGCGCACCCCTGGAATTAAATGTCATTTGCAAAGGCCATAATTGCTTGAAGAGACAGTCGCTTCTTTTTGTCTTTCTCAGACTCTGATCCTTTTAACCCGGCCCACTCCCACTCCCACTCCCCCGCCCCGCAGACTTTTGTTTCCCGAGTCCCATCCCAGGGCCTGTCAGATTACATTTTTTATTGCATCTAGACAAAAAGCCATCTGGAGCTCCTGGTCTCCACTGTCAGTGGGCTGCCGTTCCCAGGGTCTCCTGCCAGGCCCCCCGATTAAGAGTCACCCCCCCACCCCGGCCCTCTCTATTTTTCACCCCCTGCCTCCACCCCCTCCTCGGCTCCGGTGCCGGGGTCCCTCGGCTCTGCTACCTTGTCTTGGAGGAACAATGTGGGCTGTCAGCTTGCATTAAGCATACAGGGGAAAGCGCCACAATTTCAGGAGGCTAAAATCTTACAGATTCTTCATTTGCTTCTACGAGCCGGGAGTTTCTCCCCTCGTTGCTAATATACTGACTTTAGGCCTCAGCTATTCCTCTGCTTTCTTCTTAGCCCCAAACCTAAATAGAACGTTAGGGAAGAGCCTTTGTAAGGAAAAGAAGCCAAGGACGCAGCACGGAAACTCATCTCTCCTTGGTTCCAACAAACAGCCCAGCAGGCTGGGGGTGGAGGGGTGGGGGGATGAGAAGAAAGACTGGCCACCCCCCTCCCCAGCCGGGACAGGGCCCGGGAATTACATTCGTACTCTAGGACCCGTGTGTTGATCGTGCAGGGTTAGAACCCAGACCCAGGTGACCTGCAGTATCCCAGTGTGCAGGGAAGGGCCCCAAGTGGCATGCAGGGGCCTCTGCTTGTAAGGGTGTCCGCCAGGCAGAAGGAAGGCTTTGCCCTTAGGTGGGATGGGTTGCAGGCATGGCTGCTGGGATGCTCCTGTCAGAGCATCGAAGGCATCAGATGTGTTTGGGGAGGCCGTGAGGCCAGCAGGTAGGAGTTGGGTGTCGCACTTTCACGTCTGAGCTCTGTGTCATGGAAGCCATGAGGCCCTGGGCAACAGGCCTAACTTCTCAGTGTTCTCAGCTATGATGATAATCATTACTACCTCGTGGAGCTGATGTGAAGACTGGATGAGATGCTGGTGAGAGCTTTAAGCAACACGCTTAGCTCATAGTAGATGCTCGATCAACACCGGCTGTGCTCAGTCTTAGAGGGTTACGTACTATGTGATCCCTTTTTTTTTAAAAAATTTATTTTATTTTATTTTTTGTTTTTTTATTTTTGGCTGTGTTGGATCTTCCTTGCTGCGCGCGGGCTTTCTCTGGTTGTGACGAGCAGGGGCTTCTCTTTGTTGCGGTGCGCTGGCTTCTCTTTGAGGTGGCTTCTCTTGTTGCGGAGCACGGGCTCTAGGTGTGGGCTTCAGTAGTTGTGGCTCTCGGGCTCTAGAGTGCAGGCTCAGTAGTTGTGGCGCATGGGCTTAGTTGCTCTGTGGCATGTGGGATCTTCCCGGACCAGGGCTCGAACCCGTGTCCCCTGCACTGGCAGGCGGATTCTTAACCACTGCGCCACCAGGGAAGCCCCACGTGATCCCTTTTATATGACATTCTTGAAAAGACAAAACTAGAGCAATGGAGAGCAGATCAGTGGTTGCCAGGGATAGGTTTGGGGAAGGGTGTGACTACGGAGGGGCAACTCCAGGTGGCTTTTGGGCTGAGGGAACTGATGTGTAGCCTGATTGTGGTGTGGTTACACAAATTTACACATACCATCAAAATTCATACAAATACACACAGAAAAGTCAATTTTATTGCATGTTAATTTTTTAAAATAAGAAAAATAAAGTGATTAATGATATTGTCTAAAATAAATAAATAAATAAATAAAATTAACTACATAAAAAAACCAAAACAAAAACCACACTAGCTGCCCTGATTCTCTCTAGTTCAGGTTTCAGACTCCAGGCCCATCCTCTCTTGATTCCTACTTAGCGGTGGAATCAATCATCTTTGTACTCCTTGGGTAGATGGTCCTTTGTGGGAACTCTTCCCCAGAGCAAGAAAAATGAGCCAGAGGTCCACTGGGCTGCAGGGCATGTCCCCTCTGGAATGTCTTCTAAGGCCCAGCCCCTCATGCCCGGCAGGATGCTTAGGGAGGCACCTCCAGCTCCTTCCCCTCTGCAGATTGCTTCCGGATGGTGGAAAGTTGCAGAAAGGTCAATAAATCAAAAACAGCGTGCCTGAACTGACACTCAGCCGCTTCTCCAACTTCAGATCCCAGGTCAGCTCTGCGCAGGGTGGAAACTCAGTTAAACACATCCGCCACTGGCCTTTGGATCAGAAGCTCGGACAGAAGCATAAAGTATGAATTTGCTCACTGTTCTCTCCTCTCGTTTGACATGAACCTGAACGTGGCTGTGAGCTGATTCATCCAGCACTTACAAGGGTCTGCACACTAGCCGCTCTGGGAACGCCTGTCCACCGGGGACGGGGGACGGGGAACGCCTCCCTGGCTTCCTGGAAGCAGCAGCTCTGTTTCTGCAGGGAACGCGGTGAGGTGGAAGGGAGCGCCCAGCTCCCAGTGCCTGCATTTTCTGTTTAATTCTCACCAAGTGCTACGAAGTTGGTTTTATTTCACTCTCGAATAACTGGAGATTCAGAGAGTTTTAGAAACTAGCTCACAGCCTTAGAGGAGTCAAGCTCTGTGTCCAAATCTCTGTCTCTTGCACCAAATACGGGTTCCACGCCACACCGGCGCGTCTAGCAGCCTTTAATTAATCACCTAATAAAGGCAGGCATGATAGCTGTCAAGTTCTGTCAGCAGTTAACGTGTTCAAGTGTTCAATTTTCACAGCTGATCAATGATCCTGACCGTAATGCTCAGTGTCTTTCCCCAAACACCGAAATTACTTTGAGCCTCACCCTCTCACTCATGATCACAAACTGCCCCGGGGAGCAATCCTTTTTAAAAATGAAGCTGGTTGCAAACTTGCAGTGGACAAATAGGGCCTGAGTTGTCTCAGAAATCGCTCTGTGATGAACACGGGCTAGGGACTCTCTCTGGTGTTGACGCTGCTGACGTTGTTGAAGGATCTGGGAGCCTGAAGGCTCGGATGGCTTTGCTTTACAACCTTTTATAGGAGAAACTTTTCTTGTTTCCAATGAGGTCACAGTGGGAAACTAAAGTGGTCCGCCCAGGCCTAGGCAGGTGGGAAAATGAGCCGCACCTGTGGGAAGGCATTTTTTTTTTTTTTTTTTTCCCCCCTGTGGGCCCCTTGCAGGAAATAAACTTTTCTCCATCCCTGTACCTCAGTTTTTTTGTATGACAAACTAGAATGGTTTCTATGGTTCCTTCCAGATTCAACGTCGTACAATGTTGTGTCTCAATATGAGGCACCTTTGAGGAGGAAATAAAATATGATGACATATAATGATAAATTTTTGAGCACTTGCCATGTGGCAGGCTCTGTTGTATGTCACTTTTAATCTTCACAGCAATCTCCTGAGGTAGGTATTGTTAGCAGTCTTTTGTTTTGTTTTTATTGTTTTTGTTTTCTTTTATTGAAGTATAGTTAATTTACAATGTTGTGTTAGTTTCAAGTGTACAGCAAAGTGATTTAATTTTTTATATATATATATTCCTTTTCCTATTCTTCTCCCTTATAGGTTATTACAAGATATTGAGCATAGTTCCCTGTACTATACAGTAGGTCCTTGTTGGTTATCTATTTTATATACAGTAGTGTTTATATGTTAATCCCAAACTCCTAATTTATCCCTTACCACCCTCCCACCAATCCCCTTTGGTAACCACAAGTTTGTTTTCTATGTCTGTGAGTCTATTTCTGTTTTGTAAATAAGCTCATTTGTATCTTTTTTTTTTTTTTGGCTGTGCCACGTGTCTTCCGGGATCTCAGTCTCCCGACGAGGGATTGCACCCAGGCCACAGCGGTGAAAGTGCCGAATCCTAACCACCAGACCACCATGGAACTCCCTGTATTATTTTTTTTAGATTCCACAAATAAGTGATATCATAGGATATTTGTCTTTCTCTGTCTGACTTACTTCGCTTAATATGATAATCTCTAGGTCCATCCACGTTGCTGCAAATGGCATTATTTCATTCTTTATGGCTGAGTAATATTCCATTGTGTGTGTGTGTATACACACACACACACACACACACACACATATATATATGTATATATATATATCATCTGTAGATGGACATTTAGGTTGCTTCCATGTCTTGGCTATTGTAAGCAGTGCTGCCATGAACGTTGGGGTGCATATTTCTTTTTAAATTCGAGTTTTATCCAGAAGTGGGATTGCAGGATCATATGGCAACTCTATTTTTAGTTTTTCAAGAAATCTCCATACTGTTTTCCATAGTGGCTGCACCAGTTTACATTCCCACCAACAGTGTAGGAGGGTTCCTTTTTCTCGACACTCTCTCCAGCATTTATTATTTATAGACTTTTTTTTTTTTTTAATTTATTTATCAGTAATAGTGGCTCACGGGCTTAGTTGCTCCGTGGCATGTGGGATCTTCCCAGACCAGGGCCCGAACCCGTGTCTCCTGCACTGGCAGGCAGATTCTCAACCACTGCGCCACCAGGGAAGCCCTAGACTTTTTAATGATGGTCATTCTGACTGGTGTGAGGTGATACCTCACGTTAGTTTTGATATGCATTTCTTTAATAATTAGTGATATTGAGCATTTTTTCATGTGCCTGTTGGCCATCTGTATGTCTTCTTTGGAGAAATGTCTATTTAGGTCTTCTGCCATATATCATTCTTATTTTTGAAACTGAAGAAACTGAAGCCCAGAGAAGTTGAGTAACTTGCCCAAGGTCACACAGCTAATACCTGGCAGAACCAGGATTTGAACCAGCTAATTTGGCTCCCAAGCCCCAGTTTTCTGCTGTGGTCAAGTAGATAATACATCCACTTGGCTCACAGCGTCCCCTGGTCTCCTGCCCCAGACTTCTTTAGCACCCATGCAGAGAATGCCTCAAACCTGTTTTTTTGTTTGTTTGTTTGTTTCTTCAGGTAGAAAAATTAAATGATATGGTATCAAAGGTAAAACAACAGTCACTTGGGACTTATCTGATCCAGTCCCTTCTCTGAGTTCAAGGTGAAGTTGTGAGATCTAGGCTCTCTTCTTAATTCCAATCACTTTTATTGCCCTTGAGCGAATGTACCTGCTAATCGGTCCCAAATGTGTTCATATATTCAAATTTGGAGCAGAGAGCACTGGTCTGGGAGTCTGAAGCACCAGGCTCTCGAGCTGGCTCCGCCTCTAACCAGCTGTGTGACCTCGGCAGATTAACAGCCTCTCTGGGCCTCACAATCCTTATTTGCACCGAGGCAAGTAGATTAGACCAGTGTCACAAATCCCAGGCATGGGGTCCAAACTGGACCACCGACAGGTTTTGTTTAGTATGCACAGTGATTGCCAACACTTAAAATAGGGAGTGTAAAAACCCAGGTCTCGGGCTTCCCTGGTGGCGCAGTGGTTGAGAGTCTGCCTGCCAATGCAGGGGACGCGGGTTCGAGCCCTGGTCTGGGAGGATCCCGCATGCCGCGGAGTGGCTGGGCCCGTGAGCCACAATTGCTGAGCCTGCGCATCTGGAGCCTGTGCTCCGCAACAAGAGAGGCCGCGATAGTGAGAGGCCTGCGCACCGCGATGAAGAGTGGCCCCCACTTGCCACAACTGGGGAAAGCCCTCACACAGAAACGAAGACCCAACACAGCCATAGATAAATAAATAAATAAAAATTAAACTTTAAAAAAAAAAAAAAACAAAAAAAACCAGGTCTCCAGAATCTCGTGAAAAACTGGAAGATCTGATGGATTTGGACTTCTCTTCCCACAGGGCAACAATGAGTAGGGGTCGGGGCCTTGACACCCTTGGACAAGCCTGTGTGCCCCCCACGTGGGCTTACACTGAGCCCACTTGCCTGGTTCACATTTCTTCTTGGTTCCTTGAGGCATCTGGGTTTGTAGCCCATGGGTTCCATGTTACCAAGGCCCTGGCCCATCTAACTTGATGTAGGTGTTTCATGTGCTCACCTGTTCTCTACATTTCAAAAGTGCTGGAAAGCACCCCCTTCCCTCATGACCCCTACAGCGGCCACTATGGGTGGGCTATGTAGCTACTGAGTGACTGAGTCTATCACAGAATTGCCACAGAGAAGGGGGAGCTGTGTGCTGGGTGCTGCGGCGCGCTGGTTGTTTCATCTTGTCTTGTTGCTGCTGTTGCCACTGGTAGGCAGAAAGTTAGGAGAAAGCTTGTAAGGCATGTTTTTTTTCATTCTTTTTCATCACCAGGCCTCAACTTGAGCCTCCTCTGAAGGGGCACGGATGCCTGGGGAAAGGATGGACTCAAGTGTGGATTTCCAGAATCCCTTTTGGACACATCTCTGCCTGTTCCTTTTGACAAAGCCCTGGCTTTTCAGAGATTAATTGTTGTCAAAAGCAACTTATTTTCTAATCCTTTCAGGCTCCATTTAAAACCTTCTGCTTTATTTTACCTTTTTCGATAAAGTCGCTAAGGTTTAGTTTTTCTTTTTTTTATGGATTTGCCAATGATTGTCCAGTTTGACAAATTGGATTCTTAAAGCTGATTCTTTGAAGAAAAGGATGCAGTGTGACAGGACAAGAAAAAGCTCATCCTCAAATTAGGAGGATAAATAAAAAAATAAAAGCAGCTCCATTCTCTGGCTTCCCTGTGACTCAAAGGGTGTCTCGGCTGTCACTGATAATCTAATCTTGCTATGATAGGTGAGGAACAGGACAATGGCGACCCGGCCAGGCTGTGGGTGTGATAGGCCTCTGATTAATAGCACTGTCCAGTACGCCCCCAGCCCCCAGGGGGATGATTAATGACATTTGACGTGAACTCTGACCTCCCCCGGCAAGAACAGAGGGAGAAAAGGGTGCTGCTCAGACAGGAGGGTGCGTCCTGCAGAGGCTGATTGATTCCTGAAGGCTTTGTTACTCTGAGGGTGTGTAGGGGTTGTGAGGGTGGCCCAGACACCCTGGCTGCCTGTTCCTGGCCTTTGGCAGCCTCCTTAGCCTAGCAACGTTCACACTTAGCATCTCTCCCGTGGACCAGACTTTTCATTGCCCCCGTGATGCTGCGTCTCAGAAACAATTCCCCGTGAAGCCTTGGCCGACCTCTACTGACCTGTCATTCCCAACCTGTGAGATCATTTTGACCCCTCCCTGACCCAAGTGCCATGAATCAAACCAAGGAGGTTTTCAAAGCCGGGCCTCTAAGCCTTCCTTGGGCTTTCTATTCTATCCTCTGTCCCCCGGATGGGCATAGGGTGTCTTGGAGCTGCTAGGCTTATGGCAAAAAAGTGTTTCTGTGGCTGGCGGGGAGCAGCTGAGATGCCCCAAGATAGAAACCAGAAGGAAGGGGGCGCTGTGTGAGGCGGGTATCCACCTGGCGTCAGGGCCCGGGAGGGGACAACCTGCTTGCCTCTGACGGCTCGACCTTGGCGGTTGTGTGGTCTTTGCTTAGCTCTCCAGGCTCACTCTCCAAGTCACTTCCCCTTATCAGCATGGCCATAAAGAGCCTTAAATGTTTCTTTCTTCTTGTTGGCCTTTTCTGGCTTCACTGCTACCTCAACTACCATGTCCTTAGCAGCAACCCCACGTCATGGTCCTACCGAGAGGGACCATTCGGTGTCTAGACCTCAGTGGTAATAATGACCGAATGATTACAGCCAAGAGCAATGTCGATCCTGAGGTCAACTGAGGGAGTGTCAGGCCAGTAACCACGCGTGAGACGGAGCGTGTCCACCTGTGGGTGTGAACAGGACCTGAAAGCCGGTAAAAGCTCACTCTTCCTGGGAGGCAGCCCTAGCTGTTGGCAGCCTGAGAACAGGGGTTGGACTTCTGAGACCACTGGGAGTGGGAGACAGAGACACAGGGACCCCTGACTGGAGAGAGGCCAGGCAGGACTTTGATATAACCCTTACTCTCTGACCGCATGTTTCCAGGCCCCTGGAGGCCTTCCACGGACTGGACGTGGTTTTTAGAACCTCAGCTGATGAAACACACTCTCAGGCGTCCCCGGGGGGTGGTGGCCAACAGGTCAGTGTTGACAGTGCTGTGAATAGACCACACTATGGAAGTCATGCCCGTGTTTAAATATTTTATGGCCTTTTGGCTTTATTCGATAAGTATGAGTGGGAGATGGACAGAAAGAAGCTACTGCTATGGGGTTCACACACCTCATTCAACTGGGACAAAGGTGAGCCTTGGTCTGCATCTCTGGGCTGTGGCTCTTCAGCCTCAAAGAGATCGTGCATGCAGAGCCCCTGGGTCTGGCACGTGGAAGTACTACATTAATGGTGGGAATCATTATTTTATTTTATTTGTCAATTATTATTAATAATGTGATGCTTCCTGGATAATCATTTGACAGTGTACTCCGTTGTGAAGAAGAATGACAGAATTCAGGAACGTATGTGAAATGCTGAAAAAAGTACTCTTGGAGGAAGAGTAATTAGGAATTTTATAATTTCTTTTTTAGCTGAAAAATGATCTCCTGCATAACATGAAGTCTCTTGTTCAGTTTCTGCCTGTTGGACTCTCACTGGGGTTTTGAGTAATTCATTATGTGAAGAAGTAGAGGGCCACCTGGAATATAAAAGGAGCAGAGCTTCCCTGGGGAAGGAGGGGAAGATGGACCAAGCAGAGCTTCCCTGGGGAAGGAGGGGAAGATGGACCAAGCAGAGCTTCCCTGGGGAAGGAGAAGAAGATGAGCTGCCTGGGCCTCCCCGGCTTCTCCTGGGCTGGCCGCCGTGCAATGTGATGTCTGATGAGTGCACGTTTGTGGAGGGTACAAATGCTCACCCGGGGTTACAGGATCAGAAATGTTGCTGTTCACTCTCCCTCCTTAACTGCCCGGCCTACCGAGTTCACTCCTGCCCTGGCTGGTCCTGACCACCAAGGACTCCCTCCCTCCCTTATCACCACATGGCTGTTTAATAACACAGGCCAGGGCTTCCCTGGTGGCGCAGTGGTTAAGAATCCGCCTGCCAATGCAGGGCACACGGGTTCGAGCCCTGGTCCCGGAAGATCCCACATGCCGCGGAGCAACTAAGCCCATGCGCCACAACTACTGAGCCTGTGCTCTAGAGCCCGTGAGCCACAGCTGATGAGCCCGCGTGCCACAACTACTGAAGCCCATGCGCCTAGGGCCTGTGCTCTGCAGCAAGAGTAGCCACCGCAATGAGAAGCCCATGCACTGCAGCGAGGAGTAGCCCCCGCTCGCCGCAACTAGAGAAAAGCCCTCGTGCAGCAATGAAGACCCAACGCAGCCAAAAATAAATAAATAAATAAAATTAAAAAAAAAAAATAACACAGGCCAGTAAATCTGACCAAAGCTTTCCACTAATGCAAGACTAGGGAGAAAGGAGAAAAATCACAGGAGGTGAGAAGACTCACCGTTTCATTTTTCAAGCAGTAAAAAGGAAGCAGCTGTGACATGGGTTAAGTTTCAAAGTCTCATCCAGAAGTTTTCAGGTATTAGGGAGTCTCGGGTAAGCTCTTAAACTTTAACGGTGGTCAGGATCATCTGGAGGGCTTGTTAAAACACAGACTTCTGGGCCACACCTCCCAGAGGGTCTGAGTCAGAAGGTCTGGGTGTGGCCTGAGAATCTACATTTCTAACAAGTGCCCAGGGGATGCTCATGGCTGCCAGTCTGAAGGCTGAGTATACTTTGAGAACCACTGGATTAGCTAGCTTGGTGGAGAGCATCAGAATGATTTGGGGGCTCTTGTTAAAAATACCAATTTCTAGACCCTTTGCAACAGTCATAATATGTTTGGCTGCAGTTAATAGAATACCAAACAACAGCTGTTTGAGCAAGAAAGACATTTAATCACACATCAAGTAGACCGGAGGTAGGTAATTTGAGTTTGGTGAAGTGACTCAGTGAAGTTATGAAAAATGGAGGCTCTTCTTATCTCATTGTTCATCCTCAGCTGAATTTTCATCCTTAGGTTTTGTGGCCTCATGATTGCTGAACGGCTGTCAGGGTTCCAGCCATCGTGTTTTCATGCAACTGCCTCCAAGGCAGAAGAAGGGACAGCCATCTCTCCCTATCCCTGTTTGTCTCTTTTAGATGTAATACCTTCCCATAACGCTTCTCTTTACAACTCACTAGTGTGAAGTGGGTCACAGGCCCACCTTAAATAAAGGACTTCCAACAGGAAATGGAATTACCTAATGTAACCAGGTTCACCACCTGGGGCTGGTGAGGGCTCACCTTCCCTGAGCATGTTACTGCTTGATCAAAATAGGATTCTATGACCCAAGGAAGAAAGGAATGTTATTAGGTGGAGACTAACAGTATCTACCCCAGGGTGACTTGTCCCAAATTTCTCAGGACTGTCCTGTTTAAAACTCAAAGTCTGTCATGCCAGGGCAAATCAAGAGGATGGGTCACCCTAACTCCAGTTTCCAAGACCTTCTGAATTAGAATCTCTTGAGGGTGAGATCCAGACCTTAAAACTGATTTTTAACACTCTCCCAGGATGATTATTATATTTGCCAAAGTTTGAGAATCACTGGGCTTAAGTTTCCATGAAGCCCAAACAGGGGACTAAAGGTTGACATATTCCTGGTTAATCTCTGAGCAGGAGGAAATCCCGGATACAGGGATGCGGGTGTGACTTGAGACTGGGAACCCTCATGGGATCAGATTGAACCTCAAGCCTAGAGGGGTCTGGGATCTTCAAATTCCATCCCTAGCCCGCTCCTGTCCCTACCACTAGAAGGGATAGTCTAACTTAGAGGTCCCTGCTCTGGGTGGCCTTGAGCACTGCAGGCACCTCTGTCGGGCCCCTTATCACAAAGCCTGGGATGCTGGATTTGCTAGGTTGTCTCCACGGTGGATCCCAAGTTCTTAGGACAGAAACCCCATCTTAACCTTCTTCTGTCGTGGGCATCTGGTGCCATGCCAGCGCCTCTTAGTCATTCGATAAATGTGTGTTGAACGCATGAACGACTGAATGAGTGGGAATGCTGCATCCTTGAAATAATAGATCAACTCTGGCCGCTCTACGCCGAACCAACCCGTGTAACAGCCCAGTGCTGGGAGCCTAGAAACCTTCTCGC
The DNA here is from genome assembly GCF_009873245.2 of Balaenoptera musculus. Classification (NCBI taxonomy): domain Eukaryota; kingdom Metazoa; phylum Chordata; class Mammalia; order Artiodactyla; family Balaenopteridae; genus Balaenoptera; species Balaenoptera musculus. The sequence continues at coordinate 33,558,184 of NC_045804.1, read as the reverse complement.
CTCAGCAGTGAGCGGGCAGGACCCTGGGTGGGGGTGAGGGTGAGGTCAAACTCTTCCCCGGTACCCTGGGTGACTGCACCCCATCTCCCTGGCCCAGGCTTCCGGGCTGCCATGGGAAGCGATGTGTGTCCCCACTGTGCGAGGCCCTGGGTACCTTTCTGATGGTTTGAGCTCATTACTCATCATTAGGAGTGCCGGTGTCTGGAGTTTCCCAGGTGATCAAAGCTTCTCTGTCTGAGCAGCTAGGCAGGCCCTGGTGTCTGTCACCAGTAATCCCCCAGCCTCGCCAGGCAGACAGTTAAGTAACCCAGGAAGGAGGGGATTTGGTTTTTAAGCCCACATAATTCAGCTTGACACCCCAACATGTAGGCAGCAGCTCTGGCTCTGTGCAGAGGAAGCGTCCCTGGTTAGACGGGTGGGGGACGCGGCAGGGGCAGCTGTCTTGGCGCGGGGTTGATTTAGCACCAGGGGGCGCCCTCCCTACCCTGCTCTCCCGGGGAGGGCTGTGGGTGGGAGGGAGAAACAGCCTCTCCTCCAGCACTGGCACCCATCACACCTCCTGCAGCTCTGTCTATTCTCCCCAGAGACTCATCTCCAGATAGCACCCTTGCCCCTTGCTTCCCCAGAACAGGAGCTCCCATTGGGGCTCTTTGTGGTCCCTGGTTTCTGGCTGGACTCAGGGTCCAATTTGCCTCCCCAGATCCCTCAACACTCCCCACAGTCTATGTGATGGCACAGAAAATGTGTCACAGGCCTGAACTCCAGAGTCAGACTGCAGCCACCATACTTGTGGAGGTTCTGACATTTTGGTAAATACCACAAATTCCTCCAGTGATGGGGGAAAAAAAGCATGCTTAAAACAATCGCATTTTCTGATTTTAAAAAAATGTTGGGATTCAATATTTCGGCCTATAATTCTTTTCTGATTTGACCTTTGTACAAAAAAATGTTTGCTCACCGCTGCCCTAAACAGTACAGACCACATTTCCTGTTAACCTAGAAGGCAGTGTGAATGGACAAAACTTGAGGAGCTCATTAGTCTGGGAAATGGAAATGGAAAAGGGAACCCTCTTGCACTGTTGGTGGGAATGTAAACTGATGCAGCCATTATGGAGAACAGTATGGAGGTTCCTTGAAAAACTAAAAATAGAACTACCATACAGCCCAGCAATCCCACTACTGGGCATATACCCTGAGAAAACCACAATTCAAAAAGAGTCATGTACCACAACGTTCATTGCAGCTCTATTTACAATAGCCAGGACATAGAAGCAACCTAAGTGTCCATCGACAGATGAATGGATAAAGAAGATGTGGCACATATATACAATGGAATATTACTCAGTCATAAAAAGAAACGAAACTGAGTTATTTGTAGTGAGGTGGATGGACTTAGAGTCTGTCATACAGAGTGAAGTAAGTCAGAAGGAGAAAAACAAATGCCGTATGCTAACACATACATATGGAATCTAAAAAAAAAAAAAAAGGGTTCTGAAGAACCTAGGAGCAGGACAGGAATAAAGACACAGACGTAGAGAATGGACTTGAGGACACAGAGAGGGGGAAGGGTAAGCTGGGACAAAGTGAGAGAGTGGCATGGACATATATCACTACCAGATGTAAAATAGTTAGCTAGTGGGAAGCAGCTGCATAGCACAGGGAGATCAGCTCGGTGCTTTGTGACCACCTAGAGGGGTGGGATAGGGAGGGTGGGAGGGAGATGCAAGAGGGAGGGGATATGGGGATATATGTATACGTATAGCTGATTCACTTTGTTATACAGCAGAAGCTAACACAACATTGTAAAGCAATTATACTCCAATAAAGATGTTAAAAAATAATAAATAAATAAATAAATAAATGTCCAGGTACCAGCTTCACGATGGGTCATTTAAGAAAATTAGTGTTGAGAATGGGGATAGACTATTCCAACTGGGGTAATGCCGGGCCTTTCCCAGCATGCTCTTGGGGTCACTGTCCTGGGCCTGTGGACTGTGTGAGGTTCTCTTTCTTGCAGATGTTTTGCCCCAGCTAAATTCCATGCCTGGTGGAGGGGTAGATGGTGCAAGGCAGACAGCACCACACCCAGCCTGCTTTGGAGGGCCCTCCTGGCGCAGTGCTAGCTTCCGGGGCTGGAGGAGGGCCAGCTCCACCGGCTTGGCCGGCCTGCACCGCTCGTGTCCAAGGACCGCTCCTGTGTCTTCAGATCCACTCCCACCAGGATGTTTTGCATATTTTAATTAAAGTGCCGCCCTGGGCTGGCAGGGCCTCTGATGGATGGCGCCAGTCCGAGTTGCAGGGCTGCAGTGGTGTGAAACATGGAATGTGGTGACGTGCTCCTGCTTTGGCTCCTACCTCCGGGGGCTGGTTCATTCGGGTTCCAGGAGGGGAGGCGAACTCAGCAGGCGGTGGGCAGGTGGCTGGCGCATCCAGGGGTGGCCAAGGCGGGGCTCAGGAACGAGAGGAGAGTTCAGGTAGGAAAGCGCCATGGACAGTTTCCGTGGACCAGCTTGCTGGTGGGCTGTGGATGAGCCCGATTCTTGTGGGCACTCCTCATCAGTACCAAATTATGACAAATGGCTACGGGTACAAGTTGCTGGGTGGCAGCCGCTGCCTCTCGGAGCGAAGCAGGTATTTTTAGCACCGTGCCTTGGGGCTCTGGCTCTGGGTTAATTAATCACGGTGAACAGCACTGAGTTTGGTTCCTGATGCTGGTTCCACCCCCATCCCAGCCTTGTCCCCATTCCCCGGACTGCAATGCCAGCTGCAGAGGTGGCAGTCATGCACGGCTAGAGGAGCCCTTGACAGCCTCCCAGGGCACTGAGGACACCATCCCATGCCCCCGCGGCTGGGGCCCTGTACCTCCCCCTCCTCTGCACCTCTTCCTGCTTCTCTCCAGTCATCCCAGCCTCTTTTAAATTCTTCTTGCTGTTCCTTTTGAACATCACCCCCAGGCACCCACATCCTCCCTGTCTCAGCCCAAATGTCCTCACCTTGCGAAGGCCCTCCCTGAGCACGCCTTCCCCTGCAGGCTCTCCATCACCTTGTCCTGTTTATTCCCTTCAGAGCACTTAGCACCGGCCAGGATCACCTTATTTCTTGATGGCTCCACATTATTGTCTGTCTGCTTCCATTGAAATGCCAGTGGCTTGAGAACAGGGATCTTCTCTCTCTTGTTTGCTATCTTAAATCCCTGTTGCCTAGTTCAGCGTACACAGGGCGGGCACTCAGTGGGCGTCATTGAACACGCAACTGGATGGGTGGATGGGCGGATGGATGGAAGGGTGGCAGGGGGATGGATGGGGCGAAGGCTGGAGGGAAGATCCTCTATGGGTTTGCATTTTAAGGTGCAATGTGTCAAGCTTGTTATTGTCGGCAGGGGCACATCTGGGGAGACACGGTTTGTATAGCAGCATCCTCACCCAGGCCAGCAGCGGGAGGCCCGAGCCCAGGGGATTCTGGGAAAGGAGTGTTGGAAATCGCTGCCGTCTCTGCTCTAGAAACGTCCAACCACATGCTCTTTGGTGTTTTTAGGAAATTTCTCTGAATTCTGTGTTGTTTTTTTAAAATAATTTTTTTCTTGGGGATGGGGACAAACAAGTTTTAAGGGACTTCTAGAAGACTCTTTGCACACTCTGCCTGAAAGCTGACATTGGTGGTTCATTTGGGGGAATTAAGCATGGTCCTTTCACTGTTTTCTCTTCAAATACAACTCCTCTTTGTGGAAGCCACAGCTGGTCGCCTACCCTCCCCATTCTTTTTTTTTTTTTTTTTAAAGATTGATTGATTGATTGATTGATTGCTATGTTGGGTCTTCGTTTCTGTGCTAGGGCTTTCTCTAGTTGTGGCAAGCGGGGGCCACTCTTCATCGTGGTGCGCAGGCCTCTCACTATCGTGGCCTCTCTTGTTGCGGAGCACAGGCTCCAGACGCACAGGCTCAGTAGTTGTGGCTCACGGGCCTAGTTGCTCTGCGGCATGTGGGATCCTCCCAGACCAGGGCTCGAACCCGTGTCCCCTGCATTAGCAGGCAGATTCTCAACCACTGCGCCAGCAGGGAAGCCCCTCCCCATTCTTGCTTGAGAATGGAACCCCAATTTGGTCCTTGTATTGGGAGGCCTCCACTTTGGGGAGAGGACCCGTGATTAGTCTGAGCCAACTATGGGAACTCCAGTAGTGCTTGGGTTGGACCGGGGACTGTGAAAGTGGCTTTAACTAACGGGACATGAGAAGCATCGGCGGTTTCACCTCATTTTTAAACAGGTACATGAAGGGGTGCATCTGTGCCATATCCCTCTTCTGCATCCTAAAAAGGATGGAGATTTAGCTCACATGCAGGGGCAGAGGCATGGGGAGAGGCATGTGACAGGGGCGGGGTGGGGACACTGATGCATGTGGCAGGACCCAGCAGGACTGTGCCTGGACCCAGCAGTGACCACCCCGGGAAATCCTGAGACATGCCGCTCCGGAGCCCCTCCACGCAGGTCGAATCTGGTTCTCAGGGGTGGGGCTTGGATCTCCTCAGGGTTGATACCCTGCTTTCGTCCCCCCTTATTCTGAGACACTGCCGAAATAGACCAGGGGCAGGGAAACCCTCCCGACCGTGGCCCAGAGGTACCTGGCTAGGAAACGTCAGAGTTCCTTTCTTTTGACGCTGTGAAGGGGACAAATAGATTTGCCTTCTTACTTCCCGAGGATATACAGAAGGAAACTCTGAGGAAAGCACAGGGCTGGACTGTAAAACTTCTGGGAAGAGAGCATTCAGAGCACGTGCACATCCAGTTGCCCCTGCTGAGGGCTCCCTGAAGGTCCAGGGAACCCCAGGCCTGGGGTCTTCGGCTGACAGAGTGTGTATTTGCTCCTGACTTCTGCTGAGGTTCACTTGGAAACGCGGTCCTCCCTGGCCGGCTCTACATGTGGAGAAATGAACTGAGACCTCATTAAAAAGCACCAGGGAAATTGAACAATTGCTATCCTTTCTTAACGGCTACTACTTTTCTTTCATAGCACTGGTTATGGCTTCCACCATTCCCTGTGGGAGACAGAGACAAAGAGGCAGAGAATCTAAGTCAGAGAGAGAGAAAGAGAGAGAGACAAACAGAAAAACACTCAAAGAATACAGAAACAAGAAGACAGACACACATTCTTCCTGCCGTTGATTCAAGAAATATTTATTGAGAACCTACTGTGTGCCTGACCTGCACACACCCCCCCAGTGAATGCACCAGCAGACCGCAGGCTGTTTACATCATCTTCCCGAACCGCATCTGGATCTTAGGTAGCAAATAAGGAGGGTGCTGTTTCCACTCCGGCCAGTAGGTGTCATTATGTCAGAGGAAAAGTCAGGGGAGCTGCAGGATTTGATGGCCACCTAAGAACAGAAATTCTCCTTCATCTAGTTTTCTGAGTGCCATTATGTGCAGGGCACCAGGCAGGGTGCATAGGATGAGAAATGCACAGTACCTGTTCTCATGGAATTTACTGTGCCATCGGGACCCGGAGGGACAAGGCCCTAGGTCACAAAATGAGGGGGAGGCAGTAAGAGCTTCCGGAAAAGTTTAAAGGAAAGACTGTGTGGATATTAGAACATCAGAGACTTCACATTACGCCCTCTCACACTACAGCAGAGAATAGGCTCAGAGAGGGGAGGTGACTGACCTCTGGTCACACAGCAATTCCATACTCCAGATCTCCTGACTCCTAGAGCAGTGCTCTTTCCACCAACATTGTGTATCAATAACTGGTGTTGCCCGACCTTTGAGACTCAAAATTCCACCTTAGTTTAGCCATGAAGCTCCCTGCAACATGCCCTCTGCCAGGCCCTCTAGATGGGCCGATCTGCCTGCTGGACAAGGCAGCTTCCCTCCTCACGTGTCCTGTGGTGCGGGAGTTGGCTCTCGACACAGGCTCACGAAGGCTCACCGTGAGCATCTCTGCTCAGAGACACCACCTTGGTAGCTTTTGAGCTAGTTTCAACCAGCTGTGATGGGAGTCTTTACACCACGGAAATTAGCAACAGCCATAAATCAGAGCTGCTTCTTTTTTTTCCTCCCGGAGAGCTGCCCCCCACCTGCACACTACTGAATTAGTATCCCCACTTTACAGATAAGGAAACTGAGGCCCAGGGGGATGAGGCAATGTATAAAGAGACACAGCCTGTAGGTGGTAGAGCTGAGACCCAGCCCAGGTGGTTTGATGCTGGAGTGTTCAGAGATGGTAGAGCCAATAGGACTGAGAGCCACTTGGGTGTGGAGGGGCCCGGGTTTCTCACGTGGGGCGCTGACGTGGGTGCTGCCCAGGCTGGTCTCATCAACCTGATAGCAACACTGGAACAGGGACCATTTTGGGAGAAATGATAACTAGTCCAGCTTTGGGTGGATTGAATTTGAGGTACGTTGTTGGAGAGATGTTTAGATTTGGAGGCCAGGAGAGAAGTCTGGGCAAGAGATTGAGATCTGCAGGATGGAGGATTGTTCTTGAACAAACCAGTTTCCTTTCTTACAGTGAACAGGTCAGAAGTGGGAAGTTCACCCTTCTCTCTGTTTTTTCTCATCTTTGTCAGCATTCAGGCAGGATCTGGCAGGGCAGGGACGACCACGCTCTCTGGCTCACACTCGTTCCCTGGTGCAGGTGCATAGTGAGTGCTCAGCAGGGACCTGCTGAATAAATGAATGAGTGGCCCGATTTTATCCTGCACATACCGAATCAGCTCTGCTGTGGACCATATATCAAAACCTGAGTACATTTCTTCTAAGATTATCGAGAATTCTGGCGTCATTATAGGAGTGTGGGTTTGGAATCAGAAATTGCTTTTCTAGAGATTATCATATTAAGTGAAGTAAATTAGACAGAGAAGGACAGGTATCATATGATATCACTTATATGTGGAATCTAAAAAAATGATACAAATGAACTTATTTACAGAACAGTAATAGACTCACAGACATAGAAAACAAACTTATGGTTATCAAAGGGGATGGTGGGGAGGGAGAGATAAATTAGGAGTTTGGGATTAACATATGCACACTATTATATATAAAATAGGTAAACAACAAGGACCTACTGTGTAGCACAAGCAACAATACTCAATATCTTATAATAACCTATAATGGAAAAGAATCTGAAAAAATATATGTATGTATAATTGAATCACTTTGCTGTACACCTGAAGCTAACATAACATTGTAAATTAACTATACTTCAATTCAAAAAAAAATTAGTTTTGTCGTTGTTGTTGTTTTTTAGCATTTTAGAGCTAGAAGTGAGATTACACATCATCTCTTACAATGTCCTTGCTTCACTGGTGAGGTACTGAAGCCCAGAGACCCTTCTGCGACCATCCAGGCCCCTTGCTGTGTAGGAGACCACCCGACCTGGCCTTGCTCTGGCCAGTTTACTTTGGTGTGTCCCTCGGGACAAGGAATGATTGAGCTCTGGTTCTGGAAGGGCAATGAACTGATGGGAATCCACATCTCAGGGTGCACAACTAAATAGTTCTTGAGTAGATGAGCAGACGAAGCCCAGGATAACCAGCAAGGAGGTTACCATATGCAAATGAGTGGATTGTGGCTTTCCTCCTGGTTGGCCAGAGAGGCCCTGATGTCACAATATGCGGGGTTTCTCCACTCCAAAGGATTGTGTCTCTGGCCCAAAACAGATTCACTGACCTGGCTGGTCCCTAGCTCCCTCTCTTTGTCCAAAAGGAGGCGACACTATGGACCCCCTCTATCAGGCCGGCTCCATTCTCATGAAGGTGAACACCTTACAGGGGAAGAAGATAGTGGAGAGCGGCCTCCAATCTGGAGACTTCTCGCTCCCCCAGCCATGGCCCTCCTGCGCCCTGCCGCCAGCCCACCTGGAGATCCTGCAGCAGCAGTTGGCCGGGGTGCAACGGGAGCTGGAGGACTTCAAGAAGGAGGCACTGAGGGCCATCCATGACCTGGAAGACGCCCTCGGCGCAATGAACGGGACGCTGGCGCAGCAGGAGGAGCAGGCGGCCCGCGTGAAGCAGCGGCTGCGGGAGGAGGAGGACCGGGGCATCGTGCGGAACAAGGTCCTCACCTTCCTGCTGCCCCGCGAGAAGCGGCTCCGGGAGCACTGCAGGCGGCTGGAGTGCCTGCTGCTGGGCCGGAGCTGCGAGGCGCTGGGCATCCGCCGGAAGATCCAGGCCGACTGAGGCCCCTCCGGTAGAAGCCGCGTTCCTCACCGAGCAGCCGAGTAGAAGATTCTTTTCGATAGAAGGACAGACCCTGAGTTTTGATCGATTTGCTCCCCTTCCCCATTTCCACTGCTTTCCTCCTACCTAAATAACACCTTGCTGAGAGGCGAAAAGACCCGGTGTGTTCTTTCGGTGAAGTTCCGTTCACCCGGCATCACCCAAGAAGGAGGCGCTCCAACACTCAGTCTTTGAATGACACCTGTAACTTTCACCTTTAACTCTTTTCCTGTTTGTAATGGTATTGCTCAAATGTGTAACATGTTTTTTTAATCTTCTTAAACTGATGGCGTTGAACAGATTTACCTTCTTTTAATGAGTCGAGGCTCTCGTGGCTTGTTACTTCATGCACGGTCTGCTGAAAGGGGTCGATCATCCGCCCGAGCACTAAGTGGCCTCAGACTACTTTTCTTTTGTGGTTCTCATCCTCGCCTAGTTGGCTTTTCTGCCTGCTTTCATGGTTAGACCGTCATATCTCCCTTTGCCGCCTTTGCCCACCTCTACTTCCTCTCTGTTTGGTCTGCAGCCGGGCCAGTGAGATCCACAGAGGGAATTAGGCTCCGAGGGGTGGAGTCAGATGAGCTCAGTGCACTGATGAGGCAACACCTAGAAGGTGGGGCTCTAAAGCTGTGAAGCCGATCTTCATGTCTGAACTGGAATTGTTAGGATGCCCGGCCACTCATCAGGTGATGTACCCACACCATCCCAACTACTCCCACAGGCACCGTTAGAAGCAAGTGTTGTTTCCCTATTGCGCAGGGTGGATAGCCGACCTCAGGAAGCTAAGTCCTTTCCCCAAGGTCTCCGTGCTTGAAAGTTCAAGTCCAGGTCACCTGTGCTTATTTGCTATCTTGCTGCCCCCTTGGAACCATATCAGGCTGTCCGTGGACCTGTTCTTCTGGAGGGTTGGGATTGTCACATAGGTGAATTGGGTGCTCCTTAGCTGTCACTGTGCCTTTTGTTTTCAATAAGGCTTTCTGTTTCATCAAGTCATATTTTCTCTCTGGTCCCGCAAAACTCTGCCACGCAGCAGTGATTCTTCCCTGAACAGCAGAAGGGAGTGCCTGGAGGCTAGGTCAGCACCTGAGCAGAGTGGGCCTCTGTCTTCCCAGGTTGGGACTTACAGCCTGGGCTGCACCCTCTGAGAGCCCAGCTCAGCTCCAGCCTCCCTCCTCTCTCTTTTACGGAATCTCTCCAAACAAGATTCGAACACCTGCAACGCCCAGGCTGAACTTCATGACCCATTCTTAATGGCGACATCCATCTATCAACCATCTACCCTGAAGGGCTGCATCCCTGCTCTAACTTTAGGTAGTTTCTACTTTGGAAGGTTTAGCTGAAGTGGTAACAATAATGTTAATACTAGTAACATTATTACCACTACTACTAGTTAATAGTTATTGAGAACATGATATAGTCTAGGCACCAGGCTTGGCCCTTTGGAGGTGGGTACTAGTATAACCTTCACTTTAGGACTTTGAGAAAACCAAAACTCAGAGAGGCTAAGTAACTTGCCCCAGGTCACACATCTGATAAATGATAGAGTTGGTATTTAAACCTAGGAATGTCTAATGTCAGCAGCTGTGCTCTTAACCACTATGTATTATTTTTGGAAGCTAAATACTTCTGGAATAGATAAAATATGAGTGTACTGAAATTGGTGAGGTGAGCTTTGGGAGAAAGGATTGTTTTGGCAGTGGGGTCGGAGGGGGGCAGAATTCTTATATCCTTAAACCTTGTGGGAGATGTGTGTGTGTGTGTGTGTGTTTACAAATGTATCTGAGAAGGAAAACTTGATTGGCCAACTATAATAAGAGGTTAAACAATCAGCTGCCCTATGCAGAAGAAAGTGGATCTAATGCTAATTCCTATGGATCTGAATCTCCTGCAAGTTCAGTTTGTAATCATCCTACTCAGAAATGGCGGTGTTCATAGGAATTCTGAGAAGAGGGGGAGAAATGCTGCTTGTGATTGGTGCCCACCAAGCCACACCTGGAGCATCTGTGCTTAGGTCTGGCCCAACGTTTTAGAGGGTCCTAGACAGCCCGCAGTGCACCCCAGGCAATCCTGAAGAGGGGGCGTGATCGGAGGACCTGGGGACTTGGCTGAAGAGGTTTGAGAGGACACCTGATTATGCCCTTCCGAACACAGGAAGGCCTGACGGTGTTTGGGGTTTGTGGGGCTAGTAAATGTCACCTCTCTTGTCCCTGGGAAGGAGGCAGGGAAGCAGTTGAGGGGTAGACACAGGAACCAGGCAAACGGAGACAAAATGTCACCTTTATCGCTGAGAAAGCCGCTCGAGAAGGTGGTTTAAACCTTGTGAGCCACGTGGGCTGGCCTAAGACCTCAGCCCTGAGCCTGATGCAGTCTCCAGGCACAGGTGCATGCAGAGGTGGACATCTTCCTGCTACTGTAAACCAGATAGCGTGACCTCTCTATGAAGAAATAGCTCAAGAAAGAGGAAGGGGAGAGCCGTGCAGGAGCTGACCTTCTTCCCAAATCCACCAACTCAGAAAGTTACTTCCCTTTCCTGGGGAGAGGAGAGGGTGAGGGGAAGGAGAGCCAGGAACACTGCTAGGGTGGAGGTCCCTCCATAATGAAAGAGGAATGGGAAATAATAGTCCCCCTCTTAACAGAAAAGGGTTAGACTGAAGCCATATTGTTCTATAGGGTGGCACTAGCGACAAAGGATGGATGCTGGCAGGAGGCCGATTTCAGCTCTATGTAAGACACAAAAATAACATTGGGTGCTTCCTATGTGTCTGTGCAGTAAAGGGTTGACTCAGCAGGTGTGGGATGTTCAAATCTTGCACATTTCAGGGAGAGATCTAACCCCCTGACCGACTCCTGGGAGATAACCTCTAAGCCCTTGTAATGTGCTGCCTGATAAAAAGTGTTTCTGTTTGCCTGGGGCCTTGGGTCACGCCAGATTGTTTATGCTAACAACTGTGATTTTAGGTGGGGACCCTTGGCCAAGCTGTTTCAGTTTGACTTCTGTAGAGACCAGAAACTAAGTAACTAAGGTCAGCGGTGGAGGAGTGTTCCATGCCTAGAGATAAACACTGTAAAATACCTGGACACCAAGACAGGTGAGCTTCCCTGGTCGACACTACTTCATAGTGTTGTCACACATCATTGCTGGGGAATTAAGCATTGTCCACACAACTCCCTCCACTGGGAGAGGACAACTGGAAGCTCGTGCCTGGTCTCTCCTGAACTCTCCCCTGTGCTCCTCTGATCTTTGCTAATTAAGACTAATCTGCATGCTTTTGCTGTAATGAACCATAGTCATGCGCATAACAGCTTTTCTTAGTCTGTGAGTAGTTCTAGTGAATCACTGAACTTGAGGATGGTCTTGAGGACCCATGATGCAGCGTCAGATGCACTTGACATTTCATCCTTCTTATCCTCACAATAACCTTGTGAGCCAAGCACTATTATCCCTGTGACAGATGAGGAAACTGAGACATGGAGAGGTTAAGTAACTTGCCTAGGAGTACACAGCAAGACTCCAGCGTTCCCTCTCCCGACCACCACCCTACACCAAAGGAAGGGATTGGAGTCAAGGACTGGAAGGTCCCTTGGGGGTGGCCCCAAGGTCCTCCAATTCCAAGGAGGTGAGTCATCCTGGAGTGATGAGGAGGAGGAAGTGCTAGAGGAAGGGACAGGAATCTGGTGGATTTCCTCTTTAGGAGAGCTCAGGTGCGCATATGCCCAGGTTGGGTTAGACAGGTGTCCTACCTGGAGACCGGGTGAAAGCCTAGGTGTCCTTTCATGGTCTCCCTGCTGCAGGGCTTCACGCTTGCTTCTCCTCTATCAAGAGCTTTCAGCTGTAAGCCACAGGGTACCCATACTGACTTCTTTGAGGAGTCTATTTTTTTTACATAAAAGACATCTGAAGTAGATGGCTGGTTCAGTAACTCAACAATGACAGAGCTCTGGGTTGGCATCTCTGTGATCCTCTTTCTTCCCTCCCTCACGCTGCCCTTCGTGGTCACACAAGGATGGCTACAGGAATTCCAAAAATGTGTCATCACTCGATGACTACCAGGGCAGGAAAGAAGTGGCAGAACTTTCCTTGTGAGCCGCCTTTTCATCAGAGAGGAAACTCTTTCCCAGAATGCCCCCAGCAGATTTTCTTTGACATCTCTTTGGCCGGTCTTGAGTCCCTTGCCCACCCTAAACCAATTATGAGCAAAGAAGAAAGTGATTGCCACAACTCAGCCCCTGGGCCTGGGCACCTCTGCTCCCCAAGATCCGAACCAAATCAAAGTCCACTGGTGACGCTGGCTCTGGGGAGGTGACCAACCCCAGTTTCCACACCTCAGTCTTACATCTTCAGCTTAATTGATAACAAGGGCCAGGAAGAAGAGAGCTCTGGGGACAGCATGGCTGGGCACAGTTGGACAGCGTGGCTGTCACATTGCTGCCGGAAGCATGGATTTAGGTCTGGGAACCGGGGAGACGGGCTGGATGGAGGTGTGAGTGACACTTCAGTGCTGTGGGTGTAAATCTGCCGCCTTCACTTACCCCACACTCACCTGCCCTGTACCCAGTTTTCCCCCTTGAAGTCAGAGGCTTAAGATGATCCAAAGAGTGCCAGGGAGATTTTGCAATCTCTCAGTCCCTAAAACGGGCAACCACTTTTAGAGATCCTCATGTCACCACCTAGGGTGACAAACTAGTCCTGTTTTAACTGGGACTGTCTCTGTTTGAAAACTGAAAGTCTCATATGCCAGGAACCCTCTCAGCCCTGGGCCAACTGGGTTAGTTGGTCACCTTGCGTTAGACATAAGCCGCTGTGGGATGAGCCAGGCGAGGCTGTGGATGGGGTGAGGCACAGGAGGCCAGGGCAGGAAACAAAGATGGTGGTGACTGTCTCTGCCAGGTTGGTGCATCTTTGCTTCCTTTTTTAACCAGAGGCGGCAGCAGTCAAGCTTACCCTTGACTTCATTTCTCCTCCCGGCTCTCAGGTCCCTGCCCACCACCTCAAGTTAGCAAGGAGGTTTGAGAGCGAGGCCTTTTCTGAGCAACCTTTGAGATCCTTGTGAGGACAGTTGGGATTTCCGATTAGGCCGCATTTCCCTGTCCTAGTCCTGGAGCACAGAGCACTCCATGCTCGCTTAAAGAGCCCAGGGTCTGTGAGTGTCACCAAGAAGAGGCAGCTTTTTGCAGTTTTGGAAAACGGAGCTCCTCACTCCAGCTCTTCTTCAACAATAAAGTTGAGCAGCCCAGCTGCTCACTTTCTCTGAAATTCTAAAACAAACAGAAGACAAAATAACAGATGGTTTTCTCCCTGCCTATAGCTGCAGTTCTCAAAGGTCTTCTATGAGCTGCAACGCTCTGCTTGCTCCTCCCGAGCAGTCCCAGCAGTCAGAGGGATGCTGAGATTTTAGACGCGTGGCTCCATCTTTAGGAAAACCCATAGCAGGCAAGGGAGTCCTCCCCGGGACCCCAGGTCCTGTGTCGGCTGCAAGCTGAGACGCTTGGGTGAGCAGCAAGATGGCAGAGGTGCGGGAAAGCCAAACACATAGCGCCTGGCTCGGAGAGGTTACTGACCTCAGCTGCCACGCTTCAGTCTTATCTTTTCTATTTACCTGACCCCAGAAGAGAGCTCTGCGGGACAACGTGGCTGGGCAGAGGTGGGTGGTATGGATGAGAAGCAAGAGTTTGGGTCTGGGAATTGACTTCGTGCTAAATGTAGAACGTTGCCTCCTGGTCTGATCCGATCCTCTTAGTAATTCCTGGAGTGTGAAGGGCTGCAAGCTGTGAACATCTTTCCTGACATTCGCCAGGTATCGATCTTCCCTTGTTTCCCCTGGAAAAACAGTTTGGTAGTGTTTCAACCTGTTGAGTTGGCACGTAAACCAGTCATTGCACTCCTACAGATAGACCCAAGAGAAGTGAAAACGTATGACCATACAAAACTTGTCCATGAATGTTCATAGTACTATTCATTATAGCCCCAAAGTGCCACAACATAAACGTCTATCAACTGATGAGTGGTTAAATAAAATGTGGTCTATCCATGTAACAGAATGTTGTTTGGCAATAAGAAGAAAGGAATGAACTACTAACCATGATGCAATATTATGCTTAGTGAAAGAAGCCAGTCACAAGAGGCCACATATTGTATGACATCATTTATATGAAATGTCCAGAAGAAACAAATCTATAGAGACAGAAAGCAGATCAGTGGGAGCCTGAGGCTGTGGGGTTGGAGGAATAGAGTGACTCCTCATGGGTATGAAGTTTCTTTTCGAAGTGACTAAAGTGCCCTAAAATTATTGTACACTTTAAATAGGTGAATTGTATGGGATGTGAATTATATATCAATAAAGTTGTTTAAAAAATAAAGTGCAAGTTCAAATACACAGTGGGAAGAAAAGAAGCAATGCTACCATTTATAGTTCAAATCCCCTTTAATATTGAGAGATATGAATCAAGACTGGACTTATTTTATTTATTTTATTTATTTTGTGTGTGTGTGTGTGGCGCATGGGCTTAGCTGCTCCGTGGCATGTGGGATCTTCCTGGACCAGGGCTCGAACCCGTGTCCCCTTCATTGGCCGGCGGATTCTCAGCCACTGCGCCACCAGGAAAGCCCTGGAATTATTTTAAATTGTTTTGAGTTTATGGACATTCTGGAGCCACATGGGTTCCCAAATTTATTTGGGTTATATATGTAAAAGGTGCCTGATTCAGAAACTGGCATATAACAGGTGTATCATAGATGATAACTGAATCAAAATGGCAAGTAAGGCACAAAAATGTTGTGATCAATGACCTTGATTGACCTGCACCATCTAAGAAGTCTCAGGAGTGTGGCAGCATATGTAAGACATTCTTTTGTGCCCAACTATACGCTTGATTCCCTTCTCATAGGAGATGGAACAGCTGGAGAGAGATCAAGTCGCAAGCCTCCCTCCCACCTGGAAGACATCTCTGATGGGGTAAAGGGCAGCATCAGGACCATGTTGCCCAAGGTGCTGTTGACAGCTGTCATGTGACTTGTCGTGTGATCTATCACATGACAGGAGGTGGTAAAGTGGTCTTGTGCTCTTCATATGTCTTGTCTCTGGCCTGCCCTCCAGAAGGCTTCACTCTGGTGAGATTTCTTGGTTGACGTCTTGCTCATCTCACCTCCTTCCTTTTGAATTCCTTTCAACAGCAGGAGAGGGTAGTGGACAGGCACGCAGGCTCTGCAGACAAACCAGCCTGGTTTTCATACCGACTCTGCCCCTCAGTTCTGTATGGCCTAGGGATGTTCCTTTGCCCCTTGGAGTGCTGTCCAATAGAACTTACTGTGATGATGGAAATGTTTTCTAAGTCTGAGCTGTCAATATTGTTGTCACCAGCCATGATTGACTGGTAAGATTTAGGAACTGGATTTTAAATTTTATTTAATTTTAATCAGCCATATGTGGCCAGTGGCTACAGCCTCAAAGCCTGTTTCTCCATATCTCCCAGTGGGATGATGACGCTACCTACCTACTTAGTGGGATTGTTGGGTGAATTAATGGAGGAAACGCAAGTATGGCAGGATAACTGACTGGGATTTTAATTACAATTTGACTCCCCATCCCACAGATGGGTTATATTCTCTGCCTCAGGGACCCTTGTTTGTGGGGCCCCAAACAGATGTTGCCAGAAACCCAAAAGGGAACCTTGGCATTTGTGCTTGGAAGTGTAGAGCGTGGAGAGAAATCACGCTGCGTCAACTCAGAGTGCAAGGTGATGGAAGCAGGTGCTTCTGAGTGTGGAAGGTGGAGGAGGCCAGCTCCAAGGGAGAGGCCAGATTGAGACCCGGATTTGCTGGTCCACCCCGGCTGTCGGGGAGCTCGGGACCCCCGTCCTCAGGCTGCAGCTGGCTGAGTCTCTCTGTCTTCCTTGGGGTCACACTAATAAACACAAACGGGGGTTCCTTTAGGAGACAGCTGGCATATTGTCGTTCAGGAAAGCAGTCAAGCCAAAGCTCACTGGGGCTGAGGTTTAAAACCAGGGTCCAAGCGGAAATACCACCTTCCTGGACCAGAACCATTACTCAGAGGAGAGGTTGCAGAGTGTGAAGTTCAGAGCTTGGGAGCAATAGCCCCAGAAACAGAGTGTACTGGGAGTAAGCAGAAAAAGTTTCTGTAGTTCACCCTGGAGGGCCCGCAGGCTGGGGAGTCCTACTGGCACAGAGTGGACACCTTGACCTTCAGATATCCATCCTCGTAGAAAATGTTCTCAAAGATGCTCTGATGACCTGGGGTGAGAGGGAGACCCAGAAGGCAGCCCTGTCCCTGAGACTCAGAAAAAGGAAAGAAGCTGGTTCTGGTGTCCTTGGCTTGTCTGTCACCATCCTGGATGGTTACCACTCCAGGAAGGGCATGGCCCCACTTTTGGATTTGACAGTTCTGGTGGAGTCAAACCTGTCTCTGTGAAATAAATGAGGTCTCTTCAGGGCAGATCAATATTTAATGTGGGGTTTTAAAAGACCGACTCAGGAAATGAGTTTAAAAGTGGAGAATTTGCCTTAGGTAGCAATTTCTGAAACACAGTGGTATCAGGGGACAGATTATTCAAACTCAAGCCATGGGTAATATAAAAACAGTTGAACAAGCTGAGTTCTGCTTCCTGTGCATCAGTGACTCTGAATCCCCCGGTTTTTTGTGTGCAATTCACAGAGGATTAGTGTCAAATTGGAAGAGACCATCTACTGTGAGAGCATCTACTCCAGGGACAGCCAACTCCCTGGACAGCTGCCTCCACCCTTACCTGTGGCAGACATCACTAATCAACCCCAGGTCTCTTTCTTCTTGAGTTGGATGCAGACTCATATTTTTTCCCTCAACACCACACTCTAGGCAGCCACCATCTATCAGTCAGAGTGCACCTGATGTGAAATGTATTTCCCATCTTTACCTAGTCCAAACTCCTCATTTAGCAGAGGGGAAGCTCAAGGTTACACAGTGAGTTAGTGGCTGATCTAGGAGAAGAGCCCAAGAGAGACTATTTTTCCCTACATGAATGCTTTAGGTGTTGGGGTTCCATCAGGGATCCTTTTATTGACCCTTTGTGAGCAACATGGGGCTTTCCTTGAACATCGTTGAATAGTAGGTTGTAGAGATAAAATAATAAAATTTCAGAGATAGAAAGCGGCTTAAAGATGCTCTCGGGACTTCCCTGGTGGCGCAGGGGTTAAGAATCCACCTGCCATCAAGGAATTCATGGAAAAGACTCTGACAAGTACAGGTTTCTGGTAACTGACTGTACTGCTGAACTGAATGAATAAGCATTTTCAGAACTCTAATGAAAACCTGATGAACTCATAAAAGTGCTAACAAAAGATCAAGATGAAAAAAAAAAATAATACATGGGATTGAGTGAACTGATGAGGATGATTATAATTCTTGTGACTTTCTGTTTGAATTAAAAAAAAAAAAAAGAATCCACCTGCCAAAGCAGGGGATACGGGTTCGAGCCCTGGTCCAGGAAGATCCCACAGACCACAGAGCAACTAAGCCCGTGCACCACAACTACTGAGCCTGTGCTCTAGAGCCTGTGAGCCACAACTACTGAGCCCGAGTGCCACAACTACTGAAGCCCGCACACCTAGAGCCTGTGCTCTGCAACAAGAGAAGCCCGTGCACCACAGCGAAGAGTAGCCCCCGCTCTCCTCAACTAGAGAAAGCCCATGTGCAGCAATAAAGACCCAACACAGCCAAAAATAAATAAATAAATAAATAGATAGATTTATTTAAAAAAAAAAAAAAAGATGCTCTCGTTCTGCTGGTTCCATCATGGGGAAATTAAAATTCAGAGAGGTCAAGTGACTTGCCTAGAGATGCACAGCTGGTTGCTCTTTCCTCTACATCTGTAATATAGCTCTTATTCTGAGGCCTTGGACAAATCACTCAAATGTTTGGACCTCCATTTTCCTGCGAGAATCTCAGACTTGCAAAAGGTGTTTGTTTTAAGAAATGTGCAGAACCCATTTTTGATACAGTTTGATGTTTACATAGATACCCTCAGGTTTACCTTTCTAATAATATTTTGTTTGGCTGATGCAAAAATTGGTTTGCATGGCCTAAAAAAAAAAGGAACTGGGAATCTAGATTTGTGGTAGGCCACAGAAAGGTCTCTGAAAATCTTTTTAATGATTTTACAGCAGGAAATGATGGTTTCTAAGACAGGGAAGAAATATTCTCTTCCCAGGATGGAGGCCCAGGGAGGTGGCTTTGCAGTTCGAGGTTTAAGATAACATTCGTGGTCTCCGTTTCCTCATTCATAAAATGGCAATGATGATACCTGTCCTTTTCACATCAGAGGCAGATTGTAAAGCTCAAATGGAATAATGTCTGGGAAGGAGTTTTGAAAAGTAAGGGATTATGTGACAGGCCAAGGGGGTGGAGCTGGCAGATGGAGGTGAGGGTCTCAGGAGTGGGGGTGGGGAGAGTGGAGGAGGAATAAGACCCCGCCTTGGCTTCAGAACTCTGGCAAGAATTTCCATGCCCTCATTACACTAGGTGCTCCTGTCAGATTTAAAACAACTTCTGCTTTACTGCCTGGGACACGATATTTCAGGAATGGCAGCCCAAAGAAATGCCACGTTTGAAAAAGGTTGCTTTCCTGAACTTGCCACTGGGTATTATGTTTATGTCACTGTTCTGTTATCCAACTTCAAAATATACATCATATTTATATTGCCTCTGCTGAGCATATATTTTTATTTTATTGCTTACCACGTGGGTGACATCTGGGTATTGAATGTCTGGAGAATTGGACCTGGTTGTTGTTTTTTTATTCTTCCTTTCGTAAGTGCTTGCTCTGATGTATTAATCTTTACAAAAGGAATGAGACAGGGACACATAAGCATTCGCACTCACACACACACACACTGATCGCATTGCCATTTTATCTCACTTTGCGGGTGTGTGGCTACGTTTATAAGAGCCGACAGATCTGAAATAGGTGTTCTGAACTGATTCAGGTGGAGAGCGATGAAGCCAGCAGCCTCCTGGGGAACTGGTTGAGGGAGGGAGGGAGAGGGAGCCTTTAGGCTCTGTTTGTGACGGACACACCGGGCAAGAAGCGTAGATGGAACCATTGTGAGTCTGAGCTGGAAGGGACCCTGGGGATACACTTATATGTCTATAAAAATACAGACATGTGTTTTATGGTTATTTTATATCTTATATCTCCGTATATCTATCCGGCACCTCACATAATTCCTGATCTTGGACTCAATAAATTGTTATTGAATTAAGGAACAAAAGAATAGTTATTTATTGAGGTTGGACTCTGTGCAAGACACTTTACATGCACTTTCTCTAAGCCTCCCAGCATCCCCACAAAGTAATTGCATGTTCTCCGTTTTAAAAATAAAGGAAACTGGGCTCCTCAAATAGTTAAACACAAAATTGTCATATGACCCAGAAATTCTACTTCTTTTTTGGGTATACACCCAAAGGAATTGAAAACAGATACTCAAAAAAAAACACACAAAAAACAAAAAACTTCAACATGAATGTCCTAGCAGCACTATTCACAATAACCAAAGGTGGAAAAAACTCACGTGCCCATCAGCGGATGAATGGATAAACGAATTGTGGTCTATCCACACAACGGAATATTATTCAGCTGTAAAAAAATAATGAAGTGCTGATACATGCTACAACACGGGTGAACCTCGAAAACATTATAAATCAAAAAAGCCAGACACAAGAGGTCACATATTCCATTCTATGAAATGCCCAGAATAGGGAAATCCATAGAGACATAGATCAGAGTAGTGGTTTCCAGGGGCTAGAGGCAGGGGTGAATGGGGAGTAACTCCTTAATGAATGTAGGTTTGGCACGGGAGTAATTAATATGTTTTGTAACTGGATAGAGGTGATGGTTGCACAAAACTGTGGATGTACTAAATGCCATTGAATTGTTCACTTAAAAATGGTTAATTTTATGTTATGTGAATTTCACCTCAATTTCTAAAAAAAGGAAACTCAGCTTAGAGGGTATGGTAGCTGTATCACATTGGCAGCCCTAACTGCTCTCCTCCCTGGGTCCAGGCCATTTGCCCTCTAACTCGACAGGCCTCTTCCATTCTGACTTGGGCTCGGCCAAATGATTCTTTGGCTGTGTGACAGCAGCAAACTTAAAGGAGAGGCTTGAAAAGCCCACATGTGTTTCCACTCACTCTCTTGGATTTAAACACCAAGAGAACAATCCCGGACTAGCCTTCTGGAGGTGGAGGACGATCCCGGACTAGCCTTCTGGAGGTGGAGGACGAGGGACCCTGCGCAGTAGAGCCGACTTAGCCCAGCCCAGGCCACCCTACGGCAGTCAGCCCCCAGCGCACCTGCCCACCTGCCTGCAGACGCACCAGCGACCTCAGCCAAGATTAGCCAAGCCTGGCTCACGTCAGGAAAACTGCCCAGGCTACTTGTAGACTCGTGAGAAATAACAACTGATTGTTGTTTTAAGCTATTAAGTTTTGAAGTTTTACAGTGATAGCTAACTGCCACAGAGAGGTGACAGGACTTGCCTGAGGTCTCACATCTAGTATGAAAATGTAGAACTGGTTCCTAAAACTGGTTCTGAAGGCACTGCTCCACTCCACTGTCACCTTTATTTTACAAGTTAAGAAAATGAGACTCAGAAAGGTTGAGGGTCGGTGTCGAGAGAGTAGGAACACCTTGAGCATCAGCTGGGGGGTGGGGGGTGAGAGTCATTCTTCCCTGTCCTTGGCAATGAAGGAACGTCACATACAAACCCTCCCAGCCTTCCTCCAAACCCCAACACAATGTCACGGGAAGGTATTGAAATGCTGGTTTGGTTTCCAATGTGTGTTTCACGTGGCGGTTCTGTGGCTTTCCATCAGTTTCTGCAAGGCTGCTGTCCTGCCCTGCACTGCCGTGGGCACTACCTTGCTGGTGGAAGAGTGAGAAAGATAGCTTGTCTATGTGTTATTCTTCTCTCCTAAAGCATTGCCCAGGTGCCCTCATGACTCTTCAGGAGACTTAAATTTTGTGAAGCAGTGAGTTGCTAGGATGATGCTTGCTTGACCAGCTGTGGAAACAGAGTCCAGGGGAGGACATGGAACTCACACAGGCCGTACAGTTTCATGGGCCAGGATCAAGATTATTAATATGGTGCTACTCCCTGACATCCCTTTCTTACCAAGAGGACGATGAAACTATCAGTTTCCTCTCACCCCTTGGAAAAAGGGTTCCTTGTTTCAGGAAGAGAGGCCATGTTGATCTGCACAGTCAAGTGCAAAGGGAGGCAGGGAGAGGAGAGGGGGAGGAGCTCATGGACTTGGGTGAAGGAAGAGCTTTCTCAGGGGGTCGGGTGTGTCACACCTGAGCTGTGGGCTAAGAAAGAAGTAGAAAGGAGGATGAATGGGATTTTGGTAGGTGCTGCTGGGGTCCATGGATGTGAGTCTCCTTTAATGAGTCGGCAATGGCATTTACTGTGCTCTGGGTCAGACAGTGCTCTGAGATTGAGCCACATGAACCCAAACTTTGTACAGGTTACATCCGGCATGGGGCCCAGCCCATTGTGAACTGGAGATGAGAAATGGGAATTCTATCTCCAGTTCATATCCTGGCCATCATCCTGGCCACCAGGGTTTGGAAAGAGGCTTAAGAATATGAGGATCGCCCTCCCACTGCCCGCTTATAGTCACTGGGGCCCTGCCTGTCCACAGGACTCTGTCTGTCCTCTCCTCACTGGTATTCCGAAGCTGAGATCTGAGGTCACTGGGCTCTTAGCAGCTGAGATAGCTGAAAGATCCTGGTTTGACCTTGGTGGGGAGGACTGAGCCCTGTGTTCCCTTCTTGCGATGGCTGCTGGGTCACTTTGAGGGTGGGGCTTCTCTGGTCTTAGTCTCTGAGTCTCACCAGCATGGGCGAAGGTCCACGCACACCCCAGGCTGAGCAGAGAAGCCAGAAGTGGGCGCAGAAAGCGCTTTCTCTTTCCTCATCATCATGTCACATATGCTCACCCGGTACCCAACGCCCACACTCCCTCCCCTAAACCTCACACCAGATCTCATACATGCATCAGTCAACATCTCATAGTATGGTCCACACGTGTACCGTGTACCCACACACACCACCAGTCGTACACCACATCAAAGCACAGGCTATACAGATGTACCATACAGCATGTGTCAAATATGCATCCCATCACCCACAAACCACACACACGGCACACCCACACTTCAACACACTGCCCACAAATGACCCCCACACACGTACCACCTATGAGACACACCCATCACACCCCAAACACACCTCTCACCCCGCGCACACACTTTATACTCCTCCCACCCTGTGCCCCGCACCTACAGTCGCTATCTCTCCCCCACCGCACACACCATCTGCTGTATCCCGTGACACACCCACCCACCCTGTTCTCCTTCTCATTCTAACCAGGCCAGAAACCGAAAGGCATCTCTGTGATCCTCTCCACGGCAGGAAGCCCCAGCAGGCAAGGTGAGGGTGGAATGCGTGCAGGTGAGCAATTGCATGCTTAGGGCATCAGATAGGCACCTGGCTGCAGTGGAACACTTTATGAGCTTGTGGAATTTGTGAAACTTTATTTAAGCCAGATGATCCTCTTCTCCTCCCTGAAAAGTAAGGCCATGGGTGCAGTGTTGAAGGGGTCACTGTATGGTCAGAGGACTGACAGGTAAGCAGGTTATGACAGAGCCTTTCCAGAGCTCTGGGGGCCCAGGGCTCGCCAGCCACGAGCCTCTTCCTGGGCAGACCTTGTGGAGACCCAGACACAGAGTGACCTGCATCTGTTCTGGGACGTGTACACTAGCTCGGCGGCCAGGATGCAAAGACAGGGCACTGACAGGTCAGCCTGCTAGGGAAGTTCAAGTTCACGGGCGGAGCAAGGTAGTGACGGAGAGGTGGCCTCCACTGCTAAACACTAGGCTTTGACGACAGAGGGACCTGGGCGTGGGTCCTGGCCCTGCCTCCGTGGTGTTGGGGATTTGGGCTTTTATTTAACTGCATCTCAGTTTCCTCATCTGAGAAGAGGGACAGCAGTAGTACCTACAGTAAAGCGTTGTTCTGAGGACCAAATCTAAATGAGATGACCCACACGCCTGGTACTTATTAAAGACTCCACGAATCTCAGCTGCCATTATCATTCTCACTATTATTATCATTTTCTTTGGTGTCTGGTCCCTGAGGTGATGGGAGAGGATGAGACCCAAAGCTTAGCAGAGGGGTCAGCCTTGGAGGAGGAAAGAACAGGTGGGAAGGAGAAGAGAGAGGGGGAGGACGGAAGTTATGAGGTGGAGGAGAGGGAGGAGACACGAGAAAAATGGAACTGAGTTGGCGGGTATGGACTGATAGTTCTCAGCCCTGGCTCCTGCTAGAACCAGTGAGGAACTTTAAAAACACCCTGGCCCAGGCTGCACCCCAGGAACCCATGTGGGGCTGGGAGGGCCCAGGCACTGGTATTTGGGAGAGCAACCCCGATGATTATAATGTGCAGTTAGGGTCGAGAGCTCCTGGTGTAGTTTAAGGCTCCGTGTTGGCTTAAGGCGGTCAACCCCATGAAGCCTCTGGTGGGCATTCTCCATGTGTATTTTGGCCTAACATTTGACAGTGTCCTGCCCATGTTTCCCTCCCTGATCTAAGGGATCCATGGAGCAAACTCCAGCTAGAGACCCATCCCGTCCCTGGGAGCCCTGTGTCCTTAAATGAGGTGGACTTTGCAGCTGGACAGGCTAAGGGGTGGTAAGTGGGAGCAGATAAGCTGCGTGGACTTGGCCTCCTGCACCTGAAGGTGACCTTGAGCAGGCATGTGACAGCTGGAGGCTTGGGGCCCCTGTGGCAGCGCATGGCCAGGGAAGGACCACAGAAGATGGACCCAGCGGGTACCACAGGTCTCACTTGCCACACTGCCTGTTGTCCTGGAAGTTCGCCCGAGCTCCTCAGCCTTGGCCTCACCCACCTCACTTGCTGCCTCCCCTGGTCTCGCCTTCTGAGGTGAGTAACGCTGAACTCCCTCAGTCTCTCCTGCACGCTGCGCTGTTTCCCAGCTCTGTGCGTAGGTCACAGCCCTCAGGCCTGCTGAATTCTCCATCCTCTCAGGCTCAGTCTTGCGGGAAGCCCTCCTGGACCAGCTCTCCTCCCTGGCCCCTGTGCTTCCATAACACCTTTTCTCACCTGCCTCTCAGCCTTTTAAACCGTCTCACCTGTGGTGCTCTCATCGGACGATAGGCCCTTCGGAAGAAGTTTCTGGGTTACACTTATGACTTGGTATCCCTGGACCAGACACCTGTAGGCGCTCAGTTAAATTTGTGGAGAGGCAAGCAAGACACACACCTTGGAATGGACGCTGGCATTTGTGTTTTTCCCAAAGTGGTTCCCCCCGCTGCTTCCTGGGCTTGCACACTCTCCGTGGGTGAGAGAGGGGCCTCGGGGACAGCTGTGTGGGCTGCTGGGTGCTTCGGGGTCTCCTGCTTCCGCTCAAGGTGGAGAAGCAGCCCCGCTCTGTTCAGACCATCCAACTCTGCGCCCCTTGGGATGCCCGGAAAAGCAACGTGGCATCTCGGTGAGTCTACTCTTCCAGCTCACGCTGAATACCGAGCTCTACCCCGGGTGTGCAGCGTGTGGATAAGCCTGCTTTTCCGTCCCTCTGCCCTCCCCCTGCCCCCTCTCCTGTCCCCTTCCCTACAGCACCCCTCACCCCCGAAGCAGCAGTGGCCAGGGTTTGGACATATGAGAACCTGAAACCCGGGTTTGGTGCAAGGTGGGCGGAAGGAAGATGTCAGAGGCCTCGGTCTCCCTGCTGAAGGCCAAGGCTGACCCAGCTGCTCGCCCTGGCAGGGGGACGGTGTCCTTTGTCTCACTGACTGGTGGCCAAGGATGGTGGCTGATACTTACAACTCCCTCCTGCCACCTTACATGGGGGTCAAGAGGAGGGTTGGGTCTGGGCTCTGCCACTGTCATTGTGTGCCCTAGGGCAAGTCCCTTCTCCCATGTCAAAGGAGGGGGCGGGACCCCACGGTTTGAGATGCCATGACTCCCCGAGGAACTGGGACAAGTGTGCCCCCCCACCCCGCAGGTGGCATCTGGCTGCCTTGCTCAGGGTCTGAGCTACTCCTCTGTGGTGAGTCACATGGCAGGGGAGCGGGCTGGCTGTGCTCCAGTCCCACGCTGGGACAGTCTTGATGGGGGGGACCGGTGAACCCCTAAAGGCTACCATCTCTCTACCTCCCTCTGTTTCCTGGGGTCTCCTCCACAGCCATGTGCGTGGAGTGGGAGAATTCTGCTCAGAGTGGACAAAACTGCCCCTTTCTCTACCCCTGACCCTGAAGGTAGAGCAGCCTGGTCTGCAGCCCCTGGTGAGCTGCATCAGACTGGCATGTTCTGCTGGGTCTCCACCTCCTCCCGTGAGGCAGACGGTCGCGCACGACAGACCACGTCACTGCCCTAAGGCCCCAGGCCGGGGAGACTCTGCTTTCCCACCATATGACCCTGCCGGGCTCTTCCCAGCATCCCCCGCGGCTCCTCCGAGAGCTCCTGCTTTGGGGACAAAGAGGCAGCAGTTCCTTCGGTCTGGCCAAGCTCAGGATGGCAGAGACAGGTGGTAGCCCCCCTCCTGCCTAAACAGATGCAATCAAGCTTGTCTTTTTTTTTCGTAATCAATGCCCATGACAAATGGGTCTGCGGGGCAGGGAGCCTGCCCCAGGCATTCTGCACTTCAGTTGGGACAACGGAAAGAGCTGGATTCATTAAACTATAATGCACTATTTGAGCATATTTCCCAGTAACTGGATCCTGCAGAAAGGGGGCTGTCAGGACCTTCCCTCTCATTAGGGGAGGTGGCTTAGCCCTTCACCGCAAGCGCAGATGGAGTTGTTCCACAGCCTCCTGGTGTGGCCAGGAGCGGCTCTGTGTGCTCCATTGACCAGAGGGCGAGCGGGGCTCGGCGGTGACAAGGACGGGGTGGCAGCACGTGGTCTTTGCGGGAACATGTAGGTTTCGGCAAACCTTCGCCGCCAGCAGCAGTGTGACTCTGGTCCTCAGTTTCCTTGTCTGGAAAATGGAGTCTGTAACACCTTCCCTTCTGGGCAGTGAGGGATCAACAAGACAAAGAACACGAAACCCTGAGTCACTGCCGGGCAGAGAGAGGGCATTTCGTGAAATGGGGCCAACACAGCGCAAGGCCTTTCTGTGCACACGGATGGGGAGGGGATAGGAAGCTGTCCCTCTGTCCTCACAACAAGCGACAAGCTGAACAAACCGAAAATCAGCAATGCTTCTTAGAGCCGGCACAGAATTGAGGTCACTGGGCAGACCGCTGCCCCTGAATTGGAAAGAGACAGGTGGACACAGAGAATCACAATTTAGCCACAGAAACCGCTGCGAGGGCCAGGGCTGGGGTAGGAAAACTCTAACTGTAGTTGGCGAATTGCTGGGGGCTCAGTGTGGACAAGCTGGAGAGATAAGAACTCCGGAGGGACCCCACGCTTTTGTGAGCTTTTCCTCTAGGAGCTCTAGCAAGTTCCTATAGTGAAGATTGGAGAAAGGCACCGTGCATGAAGGGGGAGGGGAAAAGAAACCATTCTGAGACGCTTTGGAGGACTCTATTCTCAGCAAGTCCTGCCCTTGAGAGAAACCATTCAACCAGAGCCTAACCTGGGGGTTTTATCAGAGCCTGACACACCTGCGAGAAGGGAAAAACTCAACTTTAGCCCACTCTAGCCTTCCTGTCCCACCTAAGGGGGTGAAAAAAGACTGAGAAGTGCTTGTGAAGGTCACAGCCCGGGGGCATAGGTTCACTAAAAAACAGAGACCTGGTCCTGGGGCTACAGAACGCTTCCTCTCGCCCCACACCCGACCACCAGGCCCCTCAGGACCCAGACAAAAGCTCAATCCCCTCCACCATCCTGACGCAGGGCTCTCAGGTCCATGTACAGATGAGGCCCACAGGGGTTAACGGGTCTGCCAAGGGCCTCCCAACTAGCAAAAGGGGAGGCAGGAATTGGATCCAGTCTTCTCATCCCTGGACCACAGTCCAACAAGGCACTTGCTCTTGCCCTGGAGCACCTTAACCTGAAATTCTTCTCCCTTCCCAAGCCGGGTGGACACCTTGGCCACACAGGTAATCCAAAGCAGCTGGCACCTGTGTGGCTCTAAGCCCCCTGTGGGGAATCTAGGGGGCTTTGGGCACTGCTGTTGGAAAGAGGTCTGCGTGGTAGGTCACACCCTATGCTCCCCTGGGTCACATAGGCTCCAGGGAGCTGAGGCCCTGTTCCAAACCCTGTAAGGGCCAAACCCTACTGCATTATGGATGTCCAACTCGAGACCCAGGGGCCGAGAGATGTGAAGATCTCCCATGAGAGCACAGGGTCTCACAACTCAGCTTCCTGGAGCCAGGCCTGAGAGCACAGGGTCTCACAACTCAGCTTCCTGGAGCCAGGCCTGAGCCCACAGCCCCTCCCACTGTCAGCACTTCATCAGGCCAACCTGGTGGGACAGATGTAAGGACACCCCTCCCCTGGGACCCAATGCCCACAGCTGATCCTGCCAGGGCTCAGGGACAGCCTTTCTCCATGATGTGGGAGATGACCTTTGTTGAGTGTTTCCGGAAACAATTTGTGTTTCCTGGCAGAGGTGAGGGGAAAGAACTCCAGATCTTCCATCTACTTATGTGGGGATGAGAGTAAGGAGAGAGCCTGGGGGTTAGGAGGACAGGCCCTGCTGCTGGGCAATCTGGATTCAGGTCCTGTTCCAGCTGTGTGACCTTGAACAAGCTCTCTAGTCTTGGTTTTTCCTTATGAAGAGTGAGAATAACAATGATAAACAATTCACGGGGACAGCTGTGCAGATCAAGGCGGGTGGTTGACAGAGCCTTAGGTCCTGGCACCAGGAGGTGATACACAAGTGTTAGTATTACTAGGGCTGGGAGCCTTCTTTTCTGGGACATCATCAAATAGTCAGAGAAGAGTCCACGATAAAGCAATGCCCCTGGGTCTCCCTGTCTCACTGACTGTCTGCTGGGTGACCTTGAGCCAGTCACTTGGCCTTGCTGGGCTGAGCTTCTCCATCTGTGAGATGCCTGTCCCATCCCATCGCAGGAGTGAGCTCATTGGCCGGGCCCGGCGGGGGGCAGGGGAGCAGGCTGAGCCCTCGGGAGGCACCACACGGCCACAATTCAAGATATTGTGGTTTGTGAGCCTGAAATTTCCTGACAGACAGAATGAACCATCTGAAGCGAGAGTTTCATTTCCGTTGCTGTCCGGCTCGGCCATCTCCTGGGGAAGGCGCGTGAGTGACAAGCTATAATTAAAGCCTCAGCTTCAGTCTGAGTGGGAGAAGGACAGTCTTTTGGTCAAGCCCATGGTGAGGACAGACCTTTCCACCTGCATGTCTCTGGGGCCTTCTCCCCGGTTGCTCTGTCTGTCTGCTGGAGCAGGCCGTCCCATCCTCACGACCTTTACTGACCTGGCAGGAGTTCCCCACGTTCTCGGGTTCATCTGCCCATCTGCCTGGTTCCCTGAGAAGCCTGTGGAGCCGTGGAGCCGCTCTGGAACCCTGCGGAGGCCTCTGTGTGGAGATCCGAGGGGGTCACCTGCCTGGGGAAGGGGCGCATGGGCGACCAGCAGCGGGGACGGCAAGGCCTGGGTCTGGGGACAGGATTGCTCTCTCTGGGTCCTGTCTCTCTGCGGCCATGCCTTGTGCAGGGTGGGTGTGCCATTAGCCAGAGGGCTCCTGCTCCACCCAGAAGCCCCTGGCAGCCAGGGTGCCTGTCCAACCAGCCCTGCCTGCCCCTAGGTGTGTCCGGCCTGAGATTTCTTTTCTTCCGGGCACCTCCCCCTTGGCAGTGTTTTTCTCTCTCTCTGGACTCCTGATCTTTCATTTGTTCAACATGTTTTTATTAGGGACCTGCGCTATGCCCCCTGAAATACAGCATGAACAAGACAGACGCTTCCCCCAGCTTCTGGAGGGGAGAGAGCTCTCAGTGGACAGGCGAGGGCAGCTCAGGGCCTGCCCAGAAGCCCCACACAAACCCAGATCTCCCCCGAGCCTGCTGGGTGACGGGAGCAGGGCTGTCTGCTCCCCACACGCAGGCACGCGGCTCTGTAGACGCGCTTCCTGCTCCGGGACCTACCCACGGAGCCCCACCTCCCGCCCAGGGAGAGAATTTTCTTCTCTCTCCCCAGCCTGGGCCAGACTGTCGAGGCCAATGGGTCATGATCCTATCCACGTTCTCCTCCCCAGGCCATCTTGACCGGTGGCCTGTTTCTTCTAGATGTGATTTCTCTGGCTGTTCCTTCACAAGGGAACGGTTCCTATTTTACGCTGAGGGCCTGGGCTATCAAGCAAGGAAGGCTGGGGAGGTGGCCCTGGCCGCCCTGCCTTGGGTATATTCTTTTCCTGCAGACTTATTTATTTGTTGCACATGTTCTCTTGTGCTTTTTTTCATGCATTTGTAGTCATCTCATGAAACCAGAGCATCCCCCAAAAGCAGAAACTCTTCCTTCCACTTCTTTAGTGTCCCTTCCTGAATAGCACACGGGTTAGGGGACAAGTACCAGATGTGGGCTTGATTCTGCACCGAGTGGTCGCCAGCCCCGCTGGGTCCTCACCACCCACCCCACCTGCTCTCAGGAGCTGACAGCTACAAACCGCATCACCCTCTGGCCCGCTGTCTCATCCTTCGGTTCAGCCGTCGGAGACACTGCGGGGACACTTGGAGGGAGGGCTCAGGGTGCTTATTCGCCCAGCTCCCTCCTTGAAGGGCAGTGAGGGGCAGTGGTTGGTCACTGCTGCTGTCGACAGGTCCTGTTCCAGGGACCCCGCTCACCCAAGACTCCAAAGCACAGGTCCCAAGAGGCCTAGGGGTGCCCACAGCTGCCGACATCAGTGTACAAGTTTCCTGGGGCTGCCGTAACAAAACAGCACAGACCAGGTGGCTTAAAACAATAGAAATGTATTCTCCCACAGTTCTGGAGGCCAGAAGTTCAAAATTAAAGTGATGGCAGGGAGGAGCTCCCTCTGAAGCCTGTGGAGGAGAATCCGTTCTTCCCTCCTCCCGGATCCTGGCGGCTGGTTGGCGACCTGGCGCTCCTCCGCACTCCTCGGCTCACAGCGTATGCAGCACTTCAGTCTCTGCCTTCCTGGTCACAGGGCGTTGTCCCCTTGCATCTCTGTGTCTCTCTTCTTCATATAAGGACAACTGTCACTTTGGATTAAGCCCACCCTTCTCCAGGGTAATCTCATCTTTGCTAATTACATCTGCAATGACCCTATTTCCAAATAAGGTCACATTCTGAGGTACTGGGGGCCAGGGCTTCAACAAATCATCTCTGAGGGTCACAGTTCAACCCATAACACTCGGGGTTGCTTCCTAGTCCACTGTCGGTTCCCTTAGCTCTGCCCCTAGCCTGTTAAAGAATCCTTTCGTTGAACCTTCTTCATTTACCCCTTTGGGTGTGCGATTCCTGCTCTGAATTGGATCTTGGACCCTTAAGATCTGTGTGACCTTGGGCAAGACACTTAACCTCTCTGAGGTTCCTTCACTTCTAAAACGGAAATAATTTTCATACCTTCCCTACCTAATTCACTGAGTTGCTGAAAGCTCTTTGTGAATCAAAGAGGCCCATAGCACTGACGGGAATCATTATCATTCTGTGGGTGTTGCAAGGTACGGCTAGGAAAGGGCCATGTCTAGATTGTTCTCTTTAATCTGCATGGAACCTAGCACCACGTACCAATACATGCTGAATAAACGCTTCTTTTTTTAAATTAATTAATTAATTAATTAATTAATTATATATTTTTGGCTGCGTTGGGTCTTCGTTGCTGCACGCGGGCTCTCTAGTTGCAGTGAGTGGGAGCTACTCTTCGTTGCGGTGCACGTGCTTCTCATTGCGGTGGCTTCTCTTGCAGAGCACAGGCTCTAGGCGCGAGGGCTTCAGTAGTTGTGGTATGCGGGCTCAATAGTTGTGGCGCTTGGGCTTAGTTGCTCTGCGGCATGTGGGATCTTCCCGGACCAGGGCTCGAACCCATGTCCCCTGCATTGGCAGGCAGATTCTTAACCACTGTGCCACCAGGGAAGTCCCAGTAAATACTTCTTGATGTTGTTGATGACGTATCTTGTGCATCCTGGCCTGGTGTTTAGAGGCTGAACACTGAACTGCTTCCTGGAATACAATTCATCCAGGGCCAGTTTCTTAGAGTCCTTTTGATTTGGACTTCAGCTGAACCCTGACATCATAGACTCCTCCGTCACCAGTCCTTGGAGAAGCCAGCATCTCGCTGAGTGGAGCCCTTACTTTTAGTGCGACAGCTATTTTTTCTGGGCCGCAGGGGAACAGAGATATTTTAAGATGAGTGTGTCAGCTGGGGTCAGTTTCCGCTCGGCTATCACTCGTGCTGTCAGGAGGAGAGCAGTCTCAGCTGTCCGGCGGGAGCCCATCAATCACTCCCGACAGTCCTTAATCAGACAAAGGAGCCCACACCATGGTGTTTCAGAGAGGGAGACTGTATTATTGTTCACACTCAACAAATAATTTTGGACAGGAGTTTTAAGCCCGCAAATAAGATCCCTTGTATCCTTCAAGCGTTTGGATCCTTAAGGTGGTGGATGGCCTTCCTCTCAGGTTTGAGTGTCTCCCGTTTCTCTTTCAGCACAACCCTCCTCTTCTTTCCCAATGCTACTTTCATTCATTCATTCAACAAACATTCACTGAGACCTCTGTGTGCCAGGACTCTGCCGGGTACTGGGGATAGTTCTGTAGAGGGGAGAGGCTTATAAGTGAAGAATTCCAAAGCCACGTGAGAAGCACTTGAGCTCAGTAGGTCCATCGTGCTGAGGAACCCGGAAGGAGGTGTGACCGGCTCTCCCGGGGTAGGTGGAGAGCAAAAGGCTCACAGGGAAAGCAGCTCAGCTGGGCTCCAAGGACTTCTGCAGGGGGATCGGCGAGCAAGACATTCAAGAAGATGTGACAGCAAAGTTATGGACTTGGAAGGGGATACCGGGGTTCTGAGTGGCTTGATAGGTGTGGCGTGGAGGGGAGAGGGGAGGTAGGCGAGGGTTTGACCCTGAAGAAGCTGATAAACTTGGCAGGGTAGAAGCTCCACCAAGGCGAGCATCTTGTCTGCCTTGCTCGCCTCTGTTTCCCCTGCACCTAGAACAGTGCCTGCACATGGGAGACCTCCAGTAAATACTCACTGAATAAAGGAAGGAATTGCGAGTGCCTGGCAAGGAGGCCGACGCTGAACCAATCCCTCCGTTACCCCACCTTGATCTCGCCGTTCTGCAGGGTAAACATCCGCCAAGAGTCCCATCAACCATTCACTAAAATTCATTTTTCTCTGGCTGGTACTCAAGACCTTACTCATTCTATCTCCCATCACCTTCTGCAACCGTATATTCTAAGAAGGGAGTTGGTAAACCATGGACAGCCGGCCAAATCTGGCCCACCGCCTGCTTTTGTAAATACTTTTTATTGAAACACAGCCGCGCGCACTGGTTTGCACACTGTCTGTGGCTGCTTTCTCTCTACAAGGCAGAGCTGAGCAGTTGCAACAGTGACCTTATGGCCCGCAAAACTGAAAATGTTCACTATTTGACCCTTTACAAGGAAAGTTTGTGGATACCTGTGCTAAGTCTTTGGCCCTAGCACCTTGAACACAGCAGATGCTCAATACATAGCTGTTGAATGAATGAATGAATAAGGGAGCGAAGGACTAGTTTACTGAGTGAGCTCACCCTGGCACGGTCACCCTGTCCTTTGGCTGACACCCTGCCCTGCACGTTGTTGTCACCTCCCAGGCCTGGGCACGGCACCGCCTGGGGATCTTTCAGCAAGATAGAGCGGAAGGGGTAGGCTGGATGCGTCCCTCCAAGCCACTCTCATGCACGGGGCCAGGACAGACGATCCCAGGGGCTTCATTCAGATGTGATTGCTGCGGAAGGCTCCAGGGCCAGGGCAGCCATGAAGTGATGGGAAAGGCTGGGGTATTGTTCAGGACTCTGAATTACGGCTGAGCGTAGGAAAACAGGGACCCTATCAGGGAGGAAGCAGAGGGCAGTTTCCAGCTCTGAAGAAATGCAGGACGTGGGGCAAATCCAGAGTAGAGGAGGCCATGACCCCCTTTCCCTCTGCCCATCACTCCCTCATCTCTGCTCTTGAGTCTACCTGCTTCTTTCTCTCCTTTGGCAGACAGGCTTGCTTCACATGGCGGGGCCACCACTAGTCCCAGGTTCCAGCTTTCCTGTTTCGTAATCCAAAGGCAGGGGTCTCTCCGCATAAACTCTATTAGAACAGCTTTGGGGAAGGACCCTGACTGGTCAGATTGGGGTCACAGGTGCCCATCCCTGAGCCAATCCCTGTAGAGGCTGGAGTGTTCTGATTGGCCAGGCCTGGGTCACATGCTCATCCTCCAACTGTGGGTGAGATCTATTATCAAAGGAAAGGGGCTGGTGCAAGCAAGCTAGGAAGCAAAACAGATGTTCATCAGCAGGTAGCAGTGCCCCAGCAAGTGACGCAGAGTCCTGCCTGCAGAGCTGGGGCACCAACAGAGGGAGGAAGTGCCTTAGAAATAAGCAGAAGCCCTGCGAAGTCGGCAGACAAGGTCAGCTTCCTGTCAGCAGCGCCAGTGACGTTGCTGTGTTCTAGAACCTGGAGCTGGAGTTGCCTAACTCTCTCCTGCTTCCAGTTAGGATTAGTCCTGGGAACAGAGAGAGGGCTGAGCCTCCAGGGCTGGAAGAACCAATGGGCTTGGCTGAATGTGTGGGTGGGTGGGTGGGTGGGGGAGGGGATGCTGCAGGAGCTGGGAACCAGGCCAGGCTGGGAAAAGATCCTGCCACTCATCAAGCCCAGCTCACATCTCCTTCCTCCAAGCCGCCCTCTCTGACCTTCCTCCCTGGAAGGGCTCTGCTCCACTCCTGACCTCCCACAGAGCACTGGTTCTTTTTCCCCGCTGGGTACTTACAATTCCCTGCCCTAGATTGTTCACTGGCTCGCTGTCAGGGTCTCACTCCAACTGGAGAGAGAAGATACCAGACACTTGGTCTTCTACTTGTTTATTTCCCTGGAAGGCTCTAGCACTACCCCATGTGCATAACGTAGAATCCAAGAATTTTGGATTTGGAAGGAACCCTGGTCAGCTGGTCTGACCTGCCACCCAGTGAGGACGTCTCTCCCTGACCTCTCTGTCTGGCGGCTACTTCCACACTGTTTGGGCACCTCCGGCGATGGGGAGCTCTCTCTTCTACCAGACACATGTCCCGTGGAGGACAACTCTGAGTCCACCAAACTGGTATCTGCCTCTGGTTCTGGCTCTGCATCCTGGAGGATCTCAGAAAAAAATCAAGTTGCTTTTCTAAATTGTAGGCTTTCAGATATTTGAAGAACATTATGTTACTTTCCTCCCATGTCTTTTCTCCAGGCAAGCTCCCCAAGTCGCTGTCATTTTTGTCAGCATCACACTCCAAATGTGATCTTGCTAGGGCCCATAGAGGGGGACTTACCTGGTCTCATGCATTCATCAGGATACTTACAGGTAGGACACAACAGAAAACCCAAACAGAAGGGGCTTGAACAATTAGGAAAATCGGTTATCTCCCCAGGAGAAGTGCCAAGGTGGGCTGGTTTTGGTTAGCTCAATGCCTCAATAGTCATTAGTGACTCCCGGCATTTCCATTTCTCCACCTTATATCCTCCACATTTGGCTGGTCCTCTAATGCCAGTTTCCCCAAGGTGCCCAGATGGCTGCTACAGTTCTAGGCCACACATGCTAACAACTCTAAGAGGCAGAAGAGGGACAGGAGCAGCTATTTCTAGGGATTCTTTTTAAGAAAGAGGAAAACTTGGGAATTCCCTGGCAGTCCAGTGGTTAAGACTCCCGGCTTCCACTGCAGGGGGCCCGGGTTCAATCCCTGGTCGGGGAACTAGGATTCCACAAGCCACGTGGCACGGCCCCCCAAAAAAGAGGAAAACTTTACCAAAAACTCCCCCATTTTGAAAACCAAAACTGATCGGGAGAAAGGAATCTGTGATTAGTTTCGATTAATCAAGATTTACCCCCTGGGGCAGGGAAAGGATAAAGCATTAGCTCTGGAGATAGGAAGACCTGAATTCAAATTCTGTCTCCATCACTTTGTAGCTTATTTCCAGCAGCTTACTATGAATCACTTAATAGCTTGATATGAACCATTCAATAACTTAATATAACATTACCAATCCTCAGTTTCCTCATCTGTTAAATGGGATAGTGCCTGCCCCGTAGAAATGGTATGCAAGCATTTAAAGCGTTTAGTACAGTTCCTGGTACACCAGTAAAGGCTATTTTCTTTTCTTTCTTCCTTCTCTTGACCTGACCACTAACCATGCTATGCTGGCCCCTACCTAGCTGTCTTTTCTGCTTTCAAGCCCTGTTTCTCACATCTGATGTTTATGAAACCTTTATTTTTTTTAAACCTAAATGCAGGAATTTACATTTATCCCTTTTACATGTTTTCAGCCCATTATTTCAACCTGTCAAGATATTTTTGAATCCCGATTCCGCCATTCTTTCTATTAACAATCCCTCTGGTTTTGTGTCAACTGCAAATTTGATAAGCGCATTTTCTGTTCTGCTTCATCCAAGTTGCTGAGGAAGGGCCTGAGGCGGACAAGGTCAAGGGCTGAGCCTTGGGGTATTGTTGGAGATGTCTGCCGGCTGGCACCAGGGCCCCATAGCTGTTTTTGCAGCGCCCGTGCCGGCAGGCAGGCCACACTCCGCCTTCTTGTTCAGGACCTCAGAGGCTTTGACGGATGTCTTCCTTGAGTCACCACACCATGCCCTTTGTCAGTGGCACCCCTGGTCCCGGTCCGTGTCCCCTCAGAATAGGAATTCAGTCGGGCATGCCTCATCTTTGGTGAACTCACGCCGGCTCCTAGGGATTGTTTTTGCCTTTTCTGTGAGTCCTCACACTTAGGAATTTGCCAGGGATCGTTATCAGACTTGCCAGCCTGTTGTTACTGGCATTTAATGTTTTGTTTTGTTCGAAAAATCAGGACATGGGCTGACTCTCAATAGTCCGGCATTTCTTCAGTCTATAATCCCTCAAAACGCCTGCTGGGGTTCTGTACTTAAACCTGAGGCTCTTGTTAAGGAACAATGTGTCTAGAGATCTGAGCCTCCTGAGAGACCAGAGCCACTCTGGCTTTACACAGGTTGGGGCCAATTTTCTCTCTTCCCTCCCCTCCCCTCCCCTCCCCTCCCCCTCCTTCCCTCCCTCCCTCCCTTCCTCTCTTTCTCTTCTTATTTTCATTCTTTCTCCTTTCTTTCTCTCCCTTCCTTCCTTTCCTTTTCTCCCTCTCCCCCACTTTTTATTTCTTGAAATAAAAATGTTTAGATTTTTTCCAATATAATATCATAAATACATATTCTTTGTTAGAACATTGGGAAAATATCCACCTCCAAGACACCACCCGGTTTACAATTTAGTGTACTCTCTTCCCATTTTCTAGGCATAGTCTGTTTTAGTTAGTTGTAAATATATGATAATATAGTTCAAATATATCTTATAAATATTCTGAAATATATGACAGTTTTTCTAATGTAAAGGTAATACGTGAAAAAGTAGAACATGTTCATAATAGAAAACGCGGACTATGTAAGCAGGTTTGAGTCCTGTTATTTTGTTTTTTACTTAACATGCATGTTTTTTACTCAGCATGCATTTTCCAGGATTTTACAAACTCTGGAGGGGTTTTGATGACTTTGTAAGAGTCCATAGGTTAGATGCTCCCTAGGTGCTTAAATAGTCTACCCCGTCCTCCTTCAACTCGTTTTCAGTTTTTCATTAAACACCGCTGAACTGAACATCTTTGCACACACCCCCTTTTCTCCATTTCTGATTACTTTCTTTACACAGAATTCCAGGAATGAGTCAATTCTCTCTTAACTGTGTTTGTCAGACCTTTTGGGTCTGAATACCCTCCTCTATGATAGGAGCAAAATAGAAAGTTGAGATGTTCTGCTTTCTCCTTACCGACCAGCCCCATCACGCCATCTGCTCTGGGTGGCAGATTCTTCTCGCTCCCGATGAAGCTCATGTGGGTAATATATTTTACATGTTTTCAAGCTTCCCGACTGGAGTCTTCCCTCGTCCTACTGATTTTATCCTCTACGAAGACCAGTCTAAATATTAAATAGGTCTTGTGAAGGCAGACTCCGTCCTTTACCTGTTCATTGCCAAAATTCTTTTGCCAGAGGAATTTCAAAAGAAATTTTCAAAGGATAACAAAAATCTCACAGAGGTTTCCAGAGAAGGCCTGGGGAGATGAAAGATAATTGGAGGCCTCTCTAGCTCTGGATTTTGTCACCTTAGGGTAAGTGTATGCCTTTCTGTGATTCCAACTCCCTCAAGGCCGACACTTCTGACAGCTAGGCTAGGCCCCGCCCTTGGCAACTCCATCAAGAAAGGGCTGAAATTTTACTCTCTGTTCCTACAAGTTTGGCTTTTTAAAATTCTGCATATGTGATATCACACAGTACTTGTCTTTCTCTGTCTTGTTTCACTTAGCATAATGCCTTCAAGATCCATCCATGTTGTTGCAAATGGCAGGATTTCTTTCTTTCTTATGTCTGAATATTATATGTATATATATATGTATCTCCATATATATAATATATGTATCTCACATCTTTTTATCGGGTGTTGGTGGAAATGGGGACACGTTGGTCAAAGAGCATAAACTTCCAGTTAGAAGATGAATAAGTTCTGGGGATCTAATGTACAACATGGTGATTATAGTTAACAATATTGTACTATATACTTGGAAGCTGCTAAGAGAGTAGACCTTAAATGCTCTCACCACAAAAGAAAAATCTTAATTATGTGACATGATGGAAGTGTTAGCCAGCACTACGGTGGTAATCATACTGCCATATACAAGCGTATCACATCAACACGTTGTACACCTTAAAATTACACAATGTTATATGTCAATTGTATCTCAGCAAAGCTGGGAGAAAAAGAAAGGGCTGAAATTATTTGCTCTTCCG
Organism: Balaenoptera musculus; assembly: GCF_009873245.2. NCBI lineage: Eukaryota > Metazoa > Chordata > Mammalia > Artiodactyla > Balaenopteridae > Balaenoptera > Balaenoptera musculus. The sequence goes on along the minus strand of NC_045804.1, from coordinate 33,519,949 downwards.
CTTTAGGATAGAATCATAGGATCGCGAAGAGTGGTCAGGAGAACCCTCCTGGCGGAGCTGGTCCAGACCACCTCGGCGACGGGGAAGACACAGCTCAGCTGCGGAGTGTGTGGGCAGGAGCGGAGCAAGAGTTCTGTCCACAGGCCAAGGCAACCTGTCCCAAATGAACTGGGCTCCCCCGGCGCTGACCGCCATCGGGACATTGCCTGTGTCATCCTCAGCCAGATTTTGGGCTCTGCCTGCCAGACTGTTCTCCCTCCAAAGGCACCTACAGCTGGATTTGTCCTTCCTGCACCACATCCCTCCACAGGTCAGGTCTAGTTCTTCGTTCCCAAGGGTCTAAGCTCTGCTTCTGTTAGCTGTGCCAGGCTCAAAAGTTCTAAGAAAAGACATGTCCTACACTGCCACGTATGAGGAGTGGGGGTGAGGGGGTGGGAGGAGATTGGATGGGAAGAAGGGTTTTGAGGAGCCTTGAGTCAATGATTTGGAAAACTAGGGAGCCATCCAGGTCTCAGGACATAGGTCAGTGAACGCGTTAGCGAGGAGGGGACTCTCACCACATAAGGCATCTTGGTGTAGTGGAAAAAGTCCCCGGAGAAGGAGCCAAAACATCCGGGGTGTTAGTGTCCGCCCTGAGCTCAGCAGCTGTGTGACCTGAGGCAAGTCACAGAAAAAGGGACCGGGCCTAGACATGTGGCCCTCAATCTCTTAGAGGTTCAAGACTCCCAGCGATCACTCCTCGTATTTCTATTATCCATTGCTCGAGAAGAAATGACTATGACTTTGGGAAAGTTGCAGGTGTGGGCTTTGCTGGAGGGCTGTCACTTATGTCAACCTCTTGGAAGTATCTAAAGGGAAGACTCAGGGTCCTGGGTCTGAGGGAACTCTAGAAAGCCTCTCTTCTCCTGCTTCTTCCCATTCTCCCCCAAAGACTGTAAGAAAAAGGATAAGAGGATGGGGGTGGGTATGAGGGGAGAGGGGGTGGGGATGAGGGGATGGGGGATGAGAAGATGAGGGGATGGGGAAAGGGGGGATGAGGGATGGGGGATGGGGGTGATGAGGATGGGGATGAGGATGAAGGGTTGGGATGAGGAGCTTGGCTATGTATGCGGTAGAGTCGTGTTGTCTGTCCTCTTTACCCTCTTCCTTTTTTCCCACCCTCATGCATGGGGTAGGTTGTTTTTGATACAATCCATCAAAGTTATGCTATGCAAGGTGGTCAGTGTTGGCCCAGAAAGGTGGTTGTCTTGTAGCTGCTCCCCTCTAAGGACATGAGGGTCCCCCAGCCTCTCCCACTCCCATGGGATTCAGGAGAACATCTCCCCAGCTTCAACCTCAAGGAGCAAAGACCACATGTAGCTGGTTTCCTAGGGGAAGGCAGAGGGAAGAAAGGAAAGAGGGAAGGGAGAAGTAGCAGACTCTCAGGCCCCCATGTGAGGCTCCCCCCAAGCCCCAGGGCTCAGGAAGGAGACCGTGGCACCCTCCCGTGGACTCTCAGTGTGTTCGTAGATCAGTTACCAGCGAGACCGAGTTCTTCCTGGCTGTGCCTGGGTGTCCAGATGGCTCCCAGATGGGACAGAGGCACAGCATTCCCTTGGAAAATGGAGAAGTAGGGAAGGCCAACAGATCTCGGTGGGGCTGCAGTGTAGGGAAGACTCAGGAAGAGGGGCAGATGAAAGGGAAGGGAGGACACGGACAGAGGTCTATAGAAGAACAGGGGTGGAAAACCCCTGACCGTGAGGATGGCCAAGCATGGGGTGGTGGGTGGGAAGCCACAGGTCCCACCTGGATTGTCACCTAGGTTCTGCCAGTCACCGTCTACATGACTTCAGACACATCCTTCCTTTCTCCCAGCCTCAGTTTCCTCACTTATGAAATGAGGAGACGCAGAGATGAGGAAGGTGGCCCTACCAATCCGCAAAGCTCCCTTCCACTCTTGGGGTCTCCCATGCCTGGCGGTCTCCTCTCTGCATGGCCTCTGGGGACAGCCCCCAAGCCTCACCAGACCAGCAGGGGCAGCCTTGGGACCAGTGCCTCATTTCCTCGATGTAACTACCCATTACACAGAGCCGCTCTCTACCAAGCTGGGGCTCTGGCAGCTTTATTATAAGTTTATTACATGCTAATTCAAGCAAATAAATTTGCCCCAGCTGTAAAGCAGAAGAGATTAATAACCTCAACGATTACTTTGCTGCTTTGATGAGTTTCTTGAGCAGAGTATATTTAGGAAGAGCAACTAGATTAGTCAAAACCCCCTTTTATTAGTAGTGACACTGTGCAAACGACTTTATATGACTGGAATACCAACTACTTAACTCCCTGACCTTCGTATTCAGATAAACACATCTTATTATAGCAACACGCGTCCACACATGGTGGCAACTGCTGGCCGAGGACCCTGCACTGGGAGCTGGCATGCAGACTTCATTTGGGCAGGGGGACAGCCTCCAGGTAGATATCCCCCTTTACCTGTCTTCACCCTTGGACTGGCTCAGGGACACAGGGAATGCTCTGGATGCCCCAGGGCTTAGAAGAATCAGTTCTCAAATGAGTGGAAATGATTTGCCCAAAGTCACAGTGAATTAGCCACGTGGGCTCTACAGCTCTGCCACCTGGATCTCCACTCCAAAATCAGTTTTGCAGCAAGAGGCTGGGTTGGCCTCTGGTGGAAACTGTGAAGGTGACCAAATAAATTCCAGGGACGCTCTGACCCCTCACTGCTACCCAGGTATATGGGGTCTTTATTTGACTCCATCTTAGCCCTCTTCCTCCATGAAGCCTTATGATGCTTGGGAATCTCACTTCCCCAGGTTCAGAGAACAAAGGATAGAAGAGGCATTTAACCAGCGATGCTGGCATCTCCTGCCAGGGAAGGGAAAGAGTGCCCCTTATGTTGATCCCCAGCTGCCCAACAAACCCAGCACAAGGTCCCATCCCTGAATTCCAATGAGCCCATGAAGGAGGCACTACCCTTGGGTTTTTCTAGATGAAGACACCAGAGAGTTTAAGCCACTTGCCCTGAAATGACCTTCCCCCCACTTGTCTACTTGGAAAATACCCACTGGTCTTTCCCGATTCAACACACTTGTCACCTCCTTTGTGAAGCTTCTTTGTCCACTCCTCCCTCCACCCTGTCTCCAGCAGCACTGATTGCAATGGATGGTGCCAATTTGCTTATGATTTGTCTCTGTTATTTGATGGCTTCTTAAGAGCAAGCACTGGGTCTCTATCTTCACGTCCTGCGATCCTGGCAGAGGGCCTGGTTGGTACCAAGTGCTCAACCAACACTGACAAAGACTTGAAATTGTTCTGGATAATCTTGGTCCTATGGGTACTCTATGCAATGCCATCTGTCCCATGTCTGACCCTGACTGGCAATTTGGAAAAAAAATAGCCGTAGTTCCCTGATACTATTTAACAAAAATTGTAGGTGTAAAAGAAAAAAACATAATATAGAAAAGAACTACAGAAAAAAAGGTGAACATGTATCTCAAGTATAGAAACAAAGGCAGAATTCATAAAAGATAGATTTGACTATGTAAAAATTCAGATTTTTTCTATAGGCAAAGTGTAGGTTCCTTTCCCATATTGTGTCTGCCTGTATTCCTGGTTAGCCACTTGGTTTCATCCCAAACTTTAAACAGTATTATCAGGGTGAAAAATTTGCTGGCAGAAATGCTTGGATTATATGATGCCTTATTATTTGGAGGATGTAGCAGGGACAGGTCCCCCAGTATTTCAATCTGTACTTCTTTCCTTAGTAATGGAGCTCCAAAATTTTCAGCAAAATATTACATCTCCCAGTTTTCCATGCAACTAACTGGTCAGTGGGATATAAACGGAAGTTGTGTGTGCAGCCTCCAGGTCCTGCCCTTGATGAGAAGTGGCCTCCTCTCCCCCTTTCCCCTTCTTGCTGGCTGGCACGAGACAGGCTCTGGGCAGCCATCCAGATTGCAAGATGGGAGCCATGTGTGGAGGGTTCTGGAGCAACAAGTTGAAAGGAGCACCACGGAGCCATCACATCAGCCCCAGAGAGCTTACTGACACTGTTAAGTGCAAAGTCTACATTATTGCTACTTCAGGGTCTTTGTTATAGCATCAAGCCTCTATTCTAATTATAGAACACTTTCATATGAATAACTGAGAATTGGCCAGAGTCTTGATATCACAGAACCTCAAGATTCTGGTGCCTGCACTTCTCTGAGCATGTTTAGGAGCCGCTCTAATTTTAATAGCTTGGAAGTTGAAGATTTTTTTAGGATAACTTGTTTTGTGAATGTGACTCTGGAGCCTCGTAAATATTTTTTACAACTATCAAAAATTTTTTTTTAACTAATCCATGAAAATTGGAAAAAAGCAATCTATTTATATTATTTTTTAAGATTATTTTCCATTATTGGTTATTATGAGATATTGAATATTGTTCCCTGTTTTATATAGTAAATCCTTGTTGCTTATCTATTTTATAAATAGTAGTGTGTATCTGTTAATTCCAAATTTCTAATTTATCCCTCCCCCTTTTCCCTTCTGGTAACCATAAGTTTGTTTTTTATGTCTGTGAGTCTGTTTCTGTTTTGTAAACAGATTCATTTGTATTATTTTTTAGATTCCACATATGTGATATCATATACTATTTGTCTTTGTCTGACTTACTTCATTTAGTATGATATTCTATAGGTCCATCCATGTTGCTGCAAATGGCAATATTTCATTCTTTTTTATGGCTGAGTAATATTCCATTATAAATATATACCACATCATCTTTACCCATTTATCTGTTGATGGACACTTAGGTTCCCCAAAAAAGCAATCTAAATTGTGAGAACAGAATGAAAGAAAGAAAACTGTGTATTGATTTGGTATGGTAGCATAATTACAAAGAGAGGAACTATGTCAAGTGACTTAAGGACAAATTCATCTGATTATCATCCCAGGGTGGGGGTGTATCCTAACAAAAATTACTGCAAAAAGTTCTTAAATTGTTTATCAATATGCATGTTACTGATGATAGTGCTGGTATCTTCATCTGAGACTGTTTGGTGTATATTGTGAGATAAGGAAGTGAGTAATTATGCTGATTTTGTTGGGAATTGGGATGTTCAGTGTGAAAGAAAGGATTATACTATCCAAGACTGATAAGGCTAAATAAAAGCCCTGTAATCCTGAATCTGGACTGGACATATCAATATGAATTTAGGAAGTATGTCATTATTTTCTAATCGTGTCTGTGCTCTGTCCATTTTCTATCCATCACAAGGGCCTGGGAAAAACAGCCAACCCAGTAGCAGTGAACACCCCTACAGACCAGATTATGGCCTCTAAATAGTATTGCCCCCAAAATGGGGATCCAGGCTTTTTGGAGAAATGACAGATTCTAGTTCTGGGGCACAAAATGTACAAGATGAATCTGGAACATCTTGTCACATCAAAAATTACTAAGTAGTAGCAATTTGAAGAGGCTCCTCCTTGCCAATGATGGGACAATGTGATCATCAGTAAAAATAACAAGTGTAATGAATTGGAGCTTACCATATTTGGTCCTATGGACACTATGCAATGCCATCTGTCCCACGTCTGACCCTACTGATAGGCAATTTGAAAACAATTAAGATGCATTTCAATCCATGAGTTCAGAATAAAATCTAAAAAGAGAAGAAAAAGAAAAACCACTCATTGATTACTCTTGGAAGATGTTAGGGAACCTATTAATTTTTTTGAAAACTGGCAAATACAGAGAAAGAATCAAGCATTTACCTACCTTTCCTATATGAACCACAAGGTAAACTTATGGTTGATGAGGGGGAGGGATAAATTAGGAGCTTGGGATTAACATACACACACTACTATATACAAAACAGATAACCAAAAAGGATCTACTGTATAGCACAGGGAATGCTACACAATATTCTGTAATAACCTATATGGGAAAAGAATCTGAAAAAGCATGAATATATGTATATTTATAACTGAATCACTTTGCTGTACACCTGAAACTAACAAAGCATTGTAAATCAACTATACTCCAATAAAATTTAAAAAAATATATTGTTGTTGAGAAGTATCTCTTCATATGAGTGAGAAATAGAATTAAAATACTATCATTTTGCAACCCTAAATGAAATTATGGATAGCCAGATATCATGTGCTATCTGATGAAACACTACCTATGAAGTCTTATTGCCAAAAAACTGGACCTGAATTTTATCAGATGTCTAGATCTAACTATCCATTTCTTGTGAAGGAGGAGGAAAAACATATTGAAGGACACTGTGGGGATGCAATCAGTGAAATCCCAGCTGCGAAAATCCTATAGAACCAAGAACCCATTCTTTTCAATAAGCAAGGTAGGTGCTTGTGTGGGGGTAGGGTGGTGGGAGGGGCCTTGGCACTGGTGACATCAGTCCAGCCCAGGTGTCAGAGACTGATCAGGTAAGAATGGTGTCCCTGTGGTGGGTATCAGAGGCCAAGCAGGGTGAAGGGAGCCTCTCTGTGGCATGACACAGGGTTTAGAGTCCAGGTGAGGAGGTGTCTGCATTGGTGCGTGATGGGTTTTCAGAACCTGGGAGGGAGTGGGAGGCGGCAACAGCCCCGCGCAGGTGTCAGAGCCGAATCAGGGTGAGGAGTGTCCTCATGGCTGGGGCATCGCGGGAGCAGGGAGAGGTGGGAGTGTGGAGTGTGGTAAGAGGTGTTGGAGCCCCAGGGGGCAGAAAAGGGCATCTACATGGTGGGGGAGGGACAGCGGAGGCCTCATGGGGGCTTTTTTTTTTTTAAATGGGCATATCCCTTGATCTCTTTTTTTTTTTTTAAATTAATTAATTAATTAATTTTTTATATTTATTTTTTGACTGTGTTGGGTCTTCGTTTCTGTGTGAGGGCTTTCTCTAGTTGGGGCGAGCGGGGGCCACTCTTCATCGCGGTGCGCGGGCCTCTCACTATTGCGGCCTCTCTCGTTGCGGAGCACAGGCTCCAGATGCGCAGGCTCAGTAGTTGTGGCTCACGGGCCTAGTTGCTCCGCGGCATGTGGGATCTTCCCAGACCAGGGCTCGAACCCATGTCCCCTGCATTGGCAGGCAGATTCTCAACCACCGTGCCACCAGGGAAGCCCCTCATGGGGGCTTTGAAAGCCAAAGCAGGGTAAGGAGAATGCCCGTGGTGGGGGTGAGGTGGGGTGGTGATCACGAAAGTGATAGGAGATTGGTTACACATGTGAATTCATTCAATAAGTGAATGTGTCCAGGATAGTGGGAACCTGGTACCCTCACTGTCAGAGTGAGAAATATGGAAATGCGGAAGAGAGAATAATGAGAATCAACTGGATTGGAATTAGAGGTGTTAGTGTGAATTCAAGTTTTTCAATACATAGCTAGATAAATATGGATATAAATATAGATGTAAAAGGGGGTATGAACGTGTATAAATACATATACCTGAGAGTGTATTTGTGTGAGTGTGTGTGTGTGTGTATACTTTAGCTTTGTCTACTGAGGGCACCTAAGAGAAGCAATATTCTGATACCACTGAGCACACCTAGTGCCCATATCCTGATTTGTAAATACCAGCCTCCACTCAAAAGAGCCAGAACTCTGGAGAAATGGATGATTCTCGGGCCGGGGCAGGAGACAGTATAAGATGATCTTAGAATATCTTGTGCTAGAAAACAAGAAAGTGTTCAAAAACCAATGAGGACATGTCAAAAGGTGCAGAAGCCAACTTGAGGGGCTTCTGCTGGGACTCAAATCAGGGAAAATTTGAGTATAAAAGCAAATAATAACTAATTATAATCTTTAGATAAGAATCCCTGAATCTATACCAATATAAATAAATTTCCTGTAGCGTAGAATACCAACTAATAAATATAGAAAGAGAGATGGGATTAGATGATCACCATTTGGCTACCTTCATAGTGACAATTAACTCAGCCAAGAAGCATTAGCTGATGCCATACTTAGTGAGTGAAAGTTTGATGTGGAATGGATATGTACATAGTCTCAAAGTACCTCCCACCCAAAATAGTTAATTACAAAGAAAAAAGAGTAAGTTTAGGGACTTCCCTGGTGGTCCAGGGGGTAAGTCTCCGTGCTCCCAGTGCTGGGGACCGGGGTTCGATCCCTGGTCAGGGAATTAGATCCCGCATGCATGCCGCAACTAAGAGTTCGCATGCCGCAACTAAGATCCTGTGTGCCACAACTAAGACCCGGTGCAGCCAAAAATAAATAAGTAAATATTAAAAAAAAAAAAAAAGAGTAAGTTTACTGGGGAATAACATGGCAGTCCCAACCCAATCAAGTGATCAAAGCTAATATTTGTCCTGGTAACAGGACAAATAGAAATTGTGTGCCACCTGATAGAATACACTAGAAAACCTAGTGCTACTTAATGTGAAATTCTTCTTAAAAGGCATCGCCTAAAACCAATCATGAAGAAACGTCGGAAAACCCAAATTGAGGGACTCTGCAAAATAACTTGCCCATAATCTTTGAAAGTGTCAAGGTCATGACGGAGACCAGTGAAACATGACACAGGCAATGCGTGATTCTAGATTCATCTTTTGCAATAAAGGACATTATTAGGAAAACTTGGATTGTCTGGTAGAAATGAATTGATGTTAATCTCCTAATTCAATGGTTGTATGTGATTATGTAGGAGAGTGTCACTGTGGCAGGAAGTATGTGCTACAGTACTGTGTGTATGTGTGTAAGTACAGGGGGCGTTGCTAGTGGTGATGGGACATGATGTCAGCCACTCATTCTCGTGTGGTTAAAGGGAAAAAGCTCTTCGTACTATTCTTGCAAAATATTTTTGTGAGTTTGAAATTATTTTAAGAGTAAAAAAATATCTTTAGCATTCAAAAAAAGAAAGCTGTTCATGATAGCTCAAAAGTGGAAACAACGCAGATGTCCACCATTGGATGAGTGGATAAAATAAAATGTGGTGTATCCATACAGTGGAATATCATTTGGCAATAAAAACGAATGAAGTACTGACACGCATTATAACATGAATGGACTTGGAAAACATTATGCTAAGTGGAAGAAGCCAGTCACAAAAGACCATATATTGTATGATTCGGTTTATAGGAAATGTCCGGAATAGACAAATATATAGAGACAGAAAATAGATTAGTGGTAGCCAGGGGATGGCGGGAGGGGGTAGGTGGGAGTGACTGCTAATGGGTGTGAGGTCTCTTTTTGGGGTGATGAAAATGTTGTAAAATTGATCGTGGTGATCATTGCACAACTCTGTGAAGACGCTAAAAAACCATTGAATTATATGCTTTAAATTAAATGGGTGAATTGGATGGTGTATGAATTATGTCTCAATAAAACTGTTACCGCCCAAAAGGGGAAAAAAGCAAACTGCATAGGCATGATTTACCAATATATAAATTCCAATGTAATCTTAATCTGGTGAGATTTGTTTGGGAAAAGATATGAACCTTCTACCAAATTCAGTTCAATTCAACATGTATTTGTGGCGCACCTACTGAGCAATGGAGTGTTTTTTGGATTTATTTATTTATTTAAAGAATTTATTTATTTGGCCGCGCTGCGAGGCATGTGGGATCTTAGTTTCCTGACCAGGGACTGAACCCGTGCCCCATGCAGTGGGAGCGAGGAGTCTTAACCACTGGACCACCAGGGAAGTCCCAAGTAGAGTTTTTAAAAGGTATTGCTAGAAAGTGGCCAGGCTCTGTGCTAGAGCTTGAGACTCAGAAATAGAAGACACGTGCCATCGATGCCTTCCTGGAGCTCAGACAGGTCAGCCGTTCCACTGTCGTTGGCTCACTGCTGTCGCGGAAGGGAGCACAGGGGCTGTGGGAACCCAGGAGAGGGGCACTCCATCCACTCCTCCTAGAAGGCTTCCTGGAGGCCAGCACTTAGAGCTGAGTGGAGAGAGGGCTGGGGAGGGGTGAGTCAGGTGGAAGAGGGCACTGCAGAGAGAGGATGCTGCAGGCAGAGGTAGCAACCTGAGCCACAGGACGCAGAACAGGCCCTGCACGGGGTGACTGGGAAACTGTAAGGGGTTAGGTGGGAGGAGTGGGCAGATGGGCAGGTGGGCAGAATGGAGGCCATTAGGTGCCAAGGTAAAGGGAGGCCCTGAGTGGACAGAATCCCTTGTGGGCAGAATGACAGCAATAGAGGTCGTTTGCAGCTTTCAGAAGGCTAACGGGAGCAGGGAATTGAGAGACAATAGTCAGTGCCCATCAGAGCAGAGGAGCAGGCCACTTTCCCCAGACTGTCTGTCCCTTTATGGGTTAACTGGGCCCCTGCTGGGCTTCCAGGCTGTAAGGCTTCTCTGTCACTGTGGATCACTCCACAGAATTGGTCTCGCCATCGGTTCCCTGGAGCCCGACTGTCACTTGATTCCCCTGGAAGCCAGCTGCTGTGCGCGTGGGGCGGGGAGGGAGAGCAGGGCTGAAGGGATGGAGCTCCTTGGTGTGGCGCTCACGTCCGCTTCGTGCACCAGATGGAGGTGCCAGCCCCCCCTCCTGCCCCCCACCTTGAACAGAAGACAGGCTCCGAGGCCAAGTTGGCTCACCTTGGAGGCTCCTGGGAGGGGGGAGGGGGAGAGGCAAATAAAGGAGCCCTTTGATTCTTTGCAGGAGCCCAGCTCAAAGGGTCCCGGGTCAGGAGTTGGGGTGGAGGAGAGGGGGAAGTGGGGCAGGAAGAGTTTGTTTCCATTCAGTGGAAGATTCTGAAAAATATTTACACCAAAGCCTGTGGGCTATAGAAAAGCCTACCCTAGTTCTGATATAGTTGGTGGCATGATTTCCATTTCACAGAAGGAGCAGCTGAGGGGGTGCTGGGAGGTTAAGTAACTTGCCCAAGGCCACAAAACTGGCTTTAGACCCAGGAGTGGCTGGTTCTAAAGCCCACGTGGTACAGGATATAGGACAGGACAGTTTCAAAGATTCTCCCAGCTATGCAGAACCAAGAGAGGGTCGCAGGCATGAAAGCCATCAGAGGGCCCTGAAGGCAGCAGGAGATGCTTCAGAGCAGCGGGCCTGAGCTCCATCTCTACGAGTGGGCTAAACGGCCAGATGGTCCATCCATCCATCCACTCCACATATTTTACTTAGGGCCTACCACGTGTTCTGAACTGTTCCCAGCAGGGCTGCACCCTTGCAGGTTTCCAGGTGTTGGGACACAAAAATAAGTTGTGGAACTTGCCTGGAGGCTGGGAGGGAAACGGATGTGTAACCTACATGCAGGGGTAGAAATGAGCACTGCCCTCAATGAGAGGACACCTGAGGGTGGCGGGGGGCAGGCCTTGCAGTGAGGCAGGCATTGCCTTGCGGAATTTACTCCCATCCTGGTCTCGCAGGGCTGCACACCTGGCGTCGCCAGCACCCTGAATGGACCTTTCTCTGCTCACACGCCGAGCCCTCAAGTGGAGGGACAGCTCCCGAGGGCCAGCTCATTGACATCATCCAGGACTACCTGGGAGGCCAGGTTATAACCAGAAGGTTGCTTGGCACTTGTTCAATCAGAGCAAGGCGGGCTGGTGGGAGCAAATGTTTAACTGTGACAACTAAGAGAGGTTGGCGCGCCTGTCTCTCTGCAGGATGAGAATCCTAGAAATCCGTGGGCTCAGAGCCCTGCATCTGCTGCCACCTTGCAGATGTCCTGCCCGTGGCTGCAACACTTGAAGTTTATAGTGTAAGACTTCCTCTCCCCACGAGATGAACTGTGGCCCCGAGACTCTCTTTGGGTCTCTGCTTTCATGGCTAAATGATGCGTCTCTCTGCCCACCTCCCATTTCTAGTTGAACTCCTCTGGAGAGATCTTGATTCCCTCATTGGCCAGGAAGGCCTTACAGTAACTCATCTTCATAGCAACACGCCCCATAACCACCCCATCAAATGACCAATTCACCAAACTTACTGAATTTACCCATTTATACACATCCTTTGCTTCTTTTAGATATGGTCCTTACTGCAATTTTTGGTGAAAGAAAGTTGTTCCACACCTAGACGACCCCCCTTATATAAAAAATTGCCTCCTTTAGCCTGAAAGAAAGTCCTCAAATAATACCATTATGTACATATATGCTTTCAAAAACCTTCAATAAAATGCTCAATTTATAAAGGAGAAATGTAAGGTAAGTGATCTATAATAAATAATGTATTTTTATATGGAGACATTTGGGAATGACTATGGCAGAGGATGTAATGAAGTGGTCAAACGCTCTGACACGAGCAGTCACCGTGAATGTGACGCTGTAAGTGCAGCCTGACTGAGGGCCATGGCCATCAATGACTTGATTCTCTGAATTGGTGAATCACTTGGTAAAGTTCTGAATGAAGCAAAGCTTGCTCTCCTCTTCATTGCATGGTAGTCGCCTTCCTGCCAAAGTGGTGTATTGAAATTGTGCAAAACATACTTTGAGCTGATTGTCAAATAAAAGGAGACGAAAGACCCAGATAATTATAGATTGGTTTCTCATTTACATGGATATCCTGGTGGACCCTTCGAGGCCACACCCACATTGTGTGAGACCCAGGACAAGTCATCCGCATGCGGGATTGTCCTACACATCGCGGCATCCACAGCTCTGGCCCTGTTCTCTAAGTGTCAGCACTGCCCTCCCAACATTGTGACCACGAAGATATCCCACAAATTTCCCAAATGCCAACTCTGAGAACCTCTTGGAGGGCATGGGTGGGGGGCAATAAATGTTTGAGGGGCAGTGACACAGTCAGGCTTATAGTGTTGCAGGGTATAGCCACTCTGGCAGCTATTGAGGGGTGGGTGAGACAGGGGAGGACACCAGTGGCTATTGCAGTAGCACAAGTGAGAGGTCAGCATGGGGAGGGCATCGGGGGCAGGTCTCCAATCTGCAGCAGAGCCTGGTACACACTGTGGGCCCTGAAGTCCTCCAACACGCGCTCAGACCACGGATAGGTGTTAGAGTTAGGAGCAGGGGTAGGATTTGGGCTCTGGTAAAGAAAGAAATTCACTTTGGCCTGCAATCCCCAGAGCTGGGACCACTGGGTCCTTTGGTAATGGAGCCCTTAGCTGTCACCTGCCCCCAGATCCCCACACGGGCTGCCTTACAGCTCTAGCCCCAGCTTGGTTACACAGTCTCACTTCCCAGGCCTGGCTCCTGTGGAGGAAAAGAGGATGCCAAACGGAGGTAAATGCAGCTGCCCCTCCGACTCAGACCTGGAGCAATTCATTTCTTAGTCCTTAGGGCTGCAGGAGCTGCCCCATCATCCTGCTGCTGCCCCAGCAATGGAGCACCTTCATTTCCTCCCGTGTCTGGATTAGTGAGAGGTGATGAGAGGGTCTGGCCCTGCACCATCTGTGTGACCCTGCTGCTGGGACTCTCCTCTGGGCGCACGAAGAGGAGGGTCTCTGGTCCCAAATGGCACAGCTTTAAAGCCCTTAAAAAGCCAGACCTTCTTGCTCCTGAATTCTTGCCCTTATTTCCACTCAGAGGGTGTATTCAAGGAAATATCCACAGTCAAAACTTATCAAAAGGCAATTTAAATCTTTCCAGAAGTGTTTCAAAAAATTCCAAATGATGATTCTATTTAAATTTTCGAGAGAGAGAGAGAAAGCGTGCATGGCGGGCTTCTTAGATCTTATAGCAACCAAATGAAGGAGGTGCTGTTGTCCCATTTCTTACACACACACACGCACACACCTCACAATCACAATCATGGCTCTCTCCTTTCTCCTTTTTTTTTTTTAATAAATTTATTTATTTTTGGCTGCGTTGGGTTTTCATTGCTGCACGCGGGCTTTCTCTAGTTGTGGCGAGCAGGGGCTACTCTTCGTTGCGGTGAGCGGGCTTCTCATTGCAGTTGCTTCTCTTGTTGTGGAGTACGGGCTCTAGGCACGCGGGCTCAGTAGTTGTGGCACACGGGCTTAGTTGCTCCACAACATGTGGGATCTTCCCGGACCAGGGCTCGAACCCATGTCCCCTGCATTGGCAGGTGGATTCTTAACCACTGAGCCATCTGGGAAGCCCTCCTTTCTCTTTCTAAACCCAGCTCTTGTGGGCTCTGGTCTTTCTCCTCCCCACCCCTCACCTTACACATCTGTTCATTTTTCTTTTATCTGTTGAAGGGGATCCTGTCTTGGGCTCTCGGTCCTTTCTTGGGCAGGACAGTTTTCCCCTCACTCCTAATCCGCACAACTGAGACCTAAACTGGCAAAGACCCAATGTTCCTGGGCTGGTGTGGGAGCGGGCAGGAGCTCGGGAGAAAGGCTGACTTTTCATAGTGTCACATGTTGACCGTGGCAGTGTCAACTTTAGCGGAGTTAGACTTCCTATGAGCCCACGCTTCCACAGCCCCCCGACACACACAGTCATTCCTGCGCTCTCACAGAAATAGCCACATGCACTGTTTTGCATAATCCCCTTCACCTAATTCTTTTATGGGCACTTTCATACTTCTTCAGTATCAAGTTCTGATATTCATAGCCATGACTCTGATTAGTGCAAGACTTCAAAGCACCTTAAATTATGCTCAGGATAGTTTCAGCATTAAGCGTAGCTGAGCTAATTCAGATTCTCTGAAAATTGGCAATATGATAAATTGCAACCTTACACAAGCCAGAGTATTCAGATTAGACACACCTAAAAGCTCAGCAGAGCTAGGCCACTCTGACGAGGCTGTGAGTCCACAGGAACCCACAAACACACAGGTAGGAAGCAGAGCTGGAGCCCCAACCAGCCAAACGCTGTCACTACCCCGTAAATCTCCCGGATATTCAAATAGCCATTAACGTTTGCCGACGTTGTAAGTGATGCTCTCATAATCACTGCCATCTCTCTGGGCTTGGCCATGGACAGGGTCATTTGGTTAATGCAAGATTCCATCTTCATTGCTCTGTAACTAGTTTTTAATCAGCGATGATTGCTGAGCTGGGATGCTGTGGGCCAGCTCGCCTGCTCTTTCCTCAGAGAGTGCCTGTCGATATGTCACAGCAATTAACCAGAGACCTGCGGGAGGGGTGGCGAGGGCAGCAGGAAAGCCAGGCCGCTTGGTGCAGCCACAAGCCTCTTCCTCTCCTCTTCCCTGATCCCCATCCACCTTTGGAGGGTTGGTGGAGGGCTTTGGCAGATGAGGGACGCCCCCAAAGAGGCATCTATTCCAACTGTTGCTTTTGACTTGCCCAACAGTTTAATCTCCCAGGAGGTAGAGGAAATGATGAGTGGTCTAGCCACTCTGTAATCAATTCTGACCATCAAAGAAAAATTGGCCGACTGGAAGTGATAAGAATCTGGGAGAAAGGGTCTTTACAATATTGTAGGCTGTAATAGCAGAGGCAGGGAAGGCTTAGCTTACTTCTAAGGGAAGGCAGAGTACAAAACATTCAGAAAATAATATATAATCATTTCTCCATATTACAATACCCTGAAAGGGAAGATGATGTGAGATGATGGGAAAGCTATTAAAAATGCACTTCTGGTTGGGTAATCTCATTGATCCTGATGAGGAAGACATGGGGAATATCCCTCAAGATCCCAGTGATGGCTGAACAAGTTTTCCAAAAAGACTAAACACCACATTTTTAGCAGCAGTGTATAGCAGCAATATAAAAAGTACCCTTTATTTTACAGCAGTAGGTATATAGCTCCTTGCATTTTCTGTCAGATTAATGAGTGTACCTTTAATTTTTATTTCCCATTTTATTTGTGATTTTGAGCACGTTTTCATATGCTTCATATGTTGAGCCATTTGGTGGCTCGTCTGCAAATCACCTATTCCTATCCTTTGCCCATTTATCTATTGGGTTGCCTTTGTCTTGTCAATTCATAAGTGCTCTGTGTGTATTAACCTTTGTCCTCTACATTCATTACAAATGTTTTTTCCCCAAATCTATCACTGGTCTATTTAAGTTTCTTTGTCATATACAAAGTATAAGTTTTCTTTTAGTTCTAAAGGTTTTTATAATATATTTTCTTTTATGGCTTTTGGGCTTCTGATTTTAAGTTAAAAACTAGATTATGCATGAATGGTGTAGATTTTCTTGCAAGAATTTTTTTTTAAGTTTTACATTTAAATCCTTAATCCATCTGGAATTTACTTTTATGAATAATGTATGTTGGAAGTCAACTTCTATTTTTCTCTCGTTGAAAAGCCAGTTATGGTTGTACTCTATATTAAGTAATCTACCCTTTTTCAACGGAATTAAACTACTCATTACATTTATCATACACTATTAAATTCTTCTATATACCAAGATCTATTTCTGGATTATTTATTCTGTTCCACTTATCTATTTGACTTTTTCTATACCTTTGGCACACTGACGAGAATAAAGTGACTGAGGGTAAGCCTTGACATCTAGTAATACAGGTAACATTATTATCCTTTTTAATACTTTTCTTGCAATTTGGGGGTCATTTATTATTTTATGTAACTTAAAGATTTATTTAAACAAGTTAAAAAATTCTGTGAGAATTTTTAGAATTGTGTTTTAAATACAGTATATATAAAATCTGGGAGCACTGATGTTTTATAATTAGATCTCTCCATTTAAGAATGTGATCTTTCCATTTTTTCAGATCTTGTTTTAAAGCTTTTAATAATATTTTATAATTTGCTTATTATAGATCATATACTTTTTTTATATAGTTTATCCCTAAATATGTTTTCCTATTTCCAATACCAGATACTTATCACTGGATAGGAGTTCAACTGATTTTTGTATATTTATCTTCTATCCAGTCACCTTACCAAAGTTTTACACCAATTTCAGTAGCAATTTTTATGTTTGTTTTTTTTTTACTGGAATCTCTTCAATTTCTAGGAATATAGTCATATCTTTATCTTTTCCTCCTAATGTTTATATGATTTATTTTATTATCTTATTGCTTTCTCTAGAACCTCTAAGATAATATTAAATATTAATAGAGATAGCAGCTCCTCTACAAGGGTCTTATTTCAATTGAAATTGGTTTTGTGTTTCACTGCTGAGGATAATTGCTGTTGGGTTTGGTAAATAGTCTTTATTATGTTGTATGTAATTGCTTTCTGTTTCAACTTTCCAAGGTTTTATTAGTAATAGCTGTTGTATCTTCAAATACTCTGTGAGCATCTACTGTTATGATCATATATTTTTTTCTCCTTTAGTTTGCCAATGTAACAGATCATGTTGATAGCTTTCCTGATATTGAAATATCTTGCAACCTTGAAATAAATCCTACTTGGTCATACTATATTATACTCTTGATACATTGCTGGATTTTCTTTGCTAACGTTGTATTTAGAATTTTTGCATCTGAGCTCATAAGTCTGTAGATGTATTTTTGGTCTTATTTCTATATTGGGTTTTGACATCAAATCTATGTGAGCAAAGGAGAGCTTTCCATATTTTAAAAATCATCTTAAATAGTTTAAATAGCATTGGAATTATCAGTTAGATAAAACTCATTTGTAAACCCATTTGTACCCAGTCCATATTTCAATATGAGATCTTTAATTACTTTTTCAATATCTTTTGTGGTAATAAATTTATTTCGGCTTTCTATATCTCACCAGTTTCAGTAATTTATATTTGCTAGGAAATTTTCTAATTCCTCGAAATTTTTAGATTTGTTGCCATTAAGTATTCTTTTCTCTCTGTTACTTGTGGTTGTCTCCTTTCTTGTTCCTTGTATTTTTGCTCTTTCCTCTCTTATTTAGGGTGATTTGTCTATTTTATTAGTGTTTGGAAAAATCCAACTTTTGGATTTATTTATCCCTTTGATGACTTCATTGTTTTCTATTTTACAGCTTTCAGCTTCTATCAGTTGCAACCTTCTAGTTTCTTAGGTGCTGTTTTGTTACTTTAGGATGAATAATAAGTTCCTTCACTGAAAAATATACAATTTTTCCATTGAAGGCATTTAAAGCTATGCATTTTCCTCTGAGTCACCTTTTGCTGTATGTTATAGGTTCATGTATAATGTGTGCTTTTTGTTGCTTTCTAGACAGTTTGTATTTTTTAAAATTTTCCTCTTTGATCCAAGAATGTACAGAAATGTTTCTTGATTACTGTGCAGTTATAATGGTTATAGCCACACTTTGTTTCTAATTTACTGGATTATGATAATGGAATGTAGACTACAAAATTACTACTTGTTTAAGTTAATTAACATTAGTATTAATATTAATAATAATTATTAACAATTAATTAAAAATAACAGTAATTATTATTTTGGCCAAGTATTGGATTGATTTTTGTATATAGGGATATACAACAAAAAATGTACATTCTCTTTTTAAAGATGCTATATAGGTCACCAGATTTTTTACTAATTGCATTATTCAATTCCTCTCTGTCTTTATTTTTGTCTATTAAAAATGTCTGGTTCTGAGAAAGATGTACTAAAATCTCTATAATTATAGTTTAATTTTTATCAAGTTCTTTTTGCAATTCTGGTTTCTGATTTAATGTTTAGTGCTTCTGGTAATTGAGGCACAGAGTTTATCACCTCTGTATTCTTTCTGTTGTTGTTGTTGTTTTTGTTTGTTTTTTTGGCCGCACTGTATGGCTTGTGGGGTCCTAGTTCCCCTACCAGGGATTGAACCCGGGCCCCTTGGCAGTGAAGACCTGGAGTCCTAACCACTGGACTGCCAGGGAATTCCCTATTTTATTTTTTAAAATAAATTTACTTATTTATTTATTTATTTATTTATGTATTTATTGTTGGCTGCATTTCTTTGTTGCTGTGCATGGGCTTTCTCTAGTTGCAGTGAGCGGGGGCTACTCTTCCTTGTGGTGTGCGGGCTTCTCATTGTGGTGGCTTCTCTTGTTTTGGAGCTCGGTCTCTAGGCGTGCAGGCTTCAGTAGTTGTGGCACGTGGGCTCAGTAGTTGAGGCTCATGGGCTCTAGAGCGCAGGCTCAGTAGTTGTGGCACACAGGCTTAGTTGCTCCGCGACATGTGGGATCTTCCCGGACCAGGGCTTGAACCCGTGTCCACTGCATTGGCAGGCGGATTCTTAACCACTGTGCCACCAGGGAAGTCCCCCCTATATTCTTTTAATAGAGTGTTTTTGTCATTACAGAATATTCTTTTGAGTGCTTTTAATGTTAATACCACTCTGTCTGATATTGACATTTCAATACTTGCCCTTTTTTGTTTACATTTGCCTTTCTCTTTGCTACTCCTTTGTTTTCAGCTTTTTTTTAATCATGTGAGTTTCTATAACAACACATTACTGGATTTTGCTTTTCTAAACACATCTCTCTGTTTTGTAATGGTAGAAAATTCAACCCATTCTCATTTATTAGATAATGATGGATTCCCTGATCAAATTCCTTACTTTGCTTATTATGCTTATATTTATCTTAACAACACTGTTGTTTCTTCTTTTTCTTTTTCCAAGTTTTTGCTGATTTGTATTCTTTTTTTCTTATAAATTTATTTATTTATTTTTGGCTGCATTGGGTCTTTGTTGCTGCGCACGGGCTTTAGTTGCGGCGAGGGGGGGCTGCTCTTCGTTGGGGTGTGCAGGCTTCTCATTGTGGTGGCTTCTCTTGTTGCGGGCCCTAGAGTGCGTGGGCTTCAGTAGTTGTGGCACATGGACTCAGTAGTTGTGGCTCGCGGGGGTCTACAGCACAGGCTCAGTAGTTGCTGCGCACAGGCTTAGTTGCCCCGTGGCATGTGGGATCTTCCCGGATCAGGGCTCGAACCCGTGTCTCCTGCACTGGCAGGCGGATTCTTAACCACTGTGCCACCAAGGAAGTCCTGATTTGTTTTCTATTCTGTATTTTTACTATTCTTCCCTGAAAGTTTGGTTTTCTCTGTGATCGATATTTTTCTGCCTCTTTTGGGGTACATTTCGTTGGCTCAGGTGGGCACTTAGAGGGGCCCCCTCCCCCACCCCACCCCCAACAAGACACACTCAACACCGATACTGACATTTGTTACTAGGCTTGCACCCAGGGGCAGGATGTCCTGGGTTCTCAGTTCTGCCATTCAGCAATAGTGTGACCATAGCCAAGTTACCTACCCTCCTTGAACAGGAAAACAAGACAGGCAGTGGTGCTCCTGTTGCCCACTCTCTCCTTAGGCTTCTGGGCTAGGTTTGGGCCTTACCTTTCTCAGAGCTGAGCAATCAAGAGGAGGGGATGGAGAAAATGACCTTTTTCATGTCTTTGGCCCACTCCTCTCAGAATTCTAGGAAGGAAGTTCTCAAACTCTCACTGGTCTTTCACTTCTGTGGGACAGCAGGGTTATACTTTCCTCTCCTGTCCTCAGTGTAACAAAACACAGCACAGTGCTGAGGCTTTGCCTGTGGACATACAAGAGGTGGGCCAGGAACCCAATTCTCCTACCTCTGGCCTTAAATAAAGAGGGGAATCTTCCATCTTCTGCTCTCAGCCCTTTGCGTAGCAGAAATGCCCATATGATAAAGCTGGAATAATCAGGAGACAGGAAATTGGAAGAGGGACCCACAGAGGACATGCCCTGGGGAGTATGGCTTTACCCAAGGTCTTGAGGAAGCAGCTGCAGGCCTATACTTCATCCCTTACAAACCGCCTTAAAAGCCAAGAAACCCTCTGGTTCAGATCATGCCTTGACTGCTACCGCCAGGTCTTGGGACTTGCCCTCAACGAACTGTGTCTCAATTCTTTTGTTTTCTCCCAACGATTTGATAGAGTGGGAAGGTGGGAAGTATCGTATACCATCTAGTTCTACACCTTTAATTTTGTGATTCTACAAAATTTTTTTCCATTAGGCAAAACTTTGAACTCCTTGAGGGCAAAAGCCGGGCTCCTATACCCCTTCAATCCCTACTCAAGAGTCACGGAAGTTGGTTTGATGCCGTCTCCTGCAGGCTGTTGATAACTAGCTGAGACCAGCCACCCGGAAGGCCACCCACCTCCTTCTGCACACTGCCACCATCTGGGTCCTGCGAACTCACAGACCATGGCGCTTATTTCCTGCTCACCCACGGGTTCTGAGGTACTCTCCGCCTGTTCTTCCACTGCAATACTCTCTTAACGCTTCATAAAAATAGTTGCACAATAGAAAAGAATATATATATAACTGAGTCACTTTGCTGTACAGCAGAAACTAACATTGTAAATCAACTACACTTCAATGAAGTCAAAATAAAAATAATCACCACACACACACACAAAAAATGTCCACAAGCTCCCTGGGGACAGGGAAAGGGCTTCTTCTCTGCTGGAGGCCCTGTGATCAGTGTTCTTGCTGAGGGTTGAGAGGAGGGAGGTGTGACTGGTGACACCCTCTCCAAACCAATCAACAGCTGCCCCCCCACCCACCCAGCCCTCTTCCACATGTGAAAGAACACCAAACAACTCTGTTCAAAACAGTTTATTTTATTTTATTTTTTTTTTGTCAGACAAACACATTGATTTCTGGACCACAGTAGAGGATGGAAACCTTTCACAAACTTATTTATTTGAAAATACAAATATAAAATTATACTTTCCACATCTGTGATGTGAGAGACTGCCATCCACATAGTAATTTTTTACAACAGGGCTTTAAGAAAGCCACACACAAAGACCTGAAAGATGCTTGAGATATATATATATATAGATACATATATATGTATATATATAAAAAAAATACTCACTACCAAAGTTGTCATCAGTTTCATACTAAAGTATAAAAGTAAGGGTGAGGTCAGCCACAGTGCTAGGGAAAGTTTTATTTAGATACATTGATGTACACATGAAACGCTTAGACTTGCATCCTATTACATATGGAATTCCGAGTTTACAATACACCATGAACGGCAGATTGGCTAGCCCACGCTACTCAAGAGGACACTCACAGATTCCACACAGGATGGTACAGTATGTACAGAATACAGTAGCAGAGAGCCTTCTGGAAGGCTCTGGAACTTTTGTCTCTCAGTCCCCATCCCCCTCCCCCCCACACGCCCCTGCCTCCTGGAAACAAACTCTTGTCTGAGACAATACATTCTGATTATTTGATAGCCAAGTGTTTGGATTAAGGTTGCTTCCCCAGAGGGGTGGGTTCTACGTATATATTTTTGTTTTAGTTTACTTACTTTTTTTTTTTTTTGGTTAAAAAAAAAAAAAGAAAGAAAAAGAAAACAAACATATACAGTATTAAAGTATTGCTTAACGTACAGCATCTCCTTGTGTAGTGTCGTTGCCCAGGACTGGGCTGAGCTGACTTCTGCTTCTTTTCTGTTTGGAGTGGGGGATGGGGGAAGCCTGCCAGCGTCTCTCTTCCATGTGCTTGCCTGCATCTGTCCCTCTGCTCCCCAGCCCCCAACCCTGCTTCAGCCTTCCTTGGAAGGTAGCCTGGCTTGTGAAGCACATTCGAGGAAGAAAAAAACTCTTCCCTCCCCCACCCAACCCCCCAGCCTCCCTCTGTCCCTGCGCGCCACTCCCAACTGATAAAGAGAAGTATGTTAGTGTTTCTTTTGTAAACAATTTCATATGCAATATAATACAGAAAGCATGGCTGACCTTCAATAAAAAAAATATAGTAAACTATATTGCTTTATTCTTGATTATGCTGCAGTGAGTGAATGGCAGAATGAAGCAGTGTGGTGGGGTGGTGGCTAAGTCCCTAGCCCTCGTTTGCACTAAAGATCAAAATAGGTTTTGCTTTTCTATTTGGAACCAAAAAAAGAAAAAAACATTTTTTTTAAAATCCCCAAATGAAAAAGAACCAAAAAAAAAAAAAAAAAAAACCCAAGAAACAAAACAAAATCGAAAACAAAAACTGAACACCTTTCAGGTCATTAGAACCAACAATTACCCAATGATTTTTATACTAGTCTAGCAAGATGTGTGTAACATTCACTGGCTGTGAATTGCTGTGCAGTGAAACATTAAATTGACAGCAATAGAGCCATGCTACCTTAAAGTCCAAGCTACGAGTTCAAATTAAGATGAAGGTTATGAAGGATAGGAACATAAAGGCCTGTTGGGACTTCGTTTGAATCAAGCCGATGAGCGACTGGGATAGAGAGCGAGGCTGTTTGGTTTTCCCAGTGGGTGTGAGGAAGGCCACAAGCCAGGTGGGCGGAAGCTCCTGGAGAGGAGACCCGGAACTTGGTCACCCCCGTCAGCTCCACGTCCAGGTAGAACCAGGAATGGGTCCAGGAGCTTACGCAACTCACTCGCCTCTGTGTGGGAGGAGAGGAGTTTGGGGGCCCCAGGCAGATGGATCTAGAAGCCAGAAAGTCACCCGGTGGCTACTTTATGATTCCGGGGAAAAGCCACCAGCCAAGAGGGTTTCTCCCCCAGGGAAGGTGAAAGGTGGTTCCCATGTTCGCCACTGAGCTTAACTGAAACAAAGACAAGGCTGAACGTCAGTGCTAAAATAATTTACAAAAATCTTCCAAAATGGACTTCTAGATGAGTGGGGTACTAACGTGAACCTTAACCTAGGTAGCCACATTAAAACATATCAGATTTCCACGAGATTTGTGCTATGGGCTACTGGGTCTCTTCAAAAGGTATTATAAACATCTAAAACATATTCACACAGATTATCAATTTCTTCTGAGCATTCTTAAAAAAATATTTTTTCTCTTAGTAAAATCATTTTAATATACCATGCCTTCCTCTTTTAAAAAATAAATTAAAAAAATCCAGTTTTGCATATCTAGCGTTAGCATTTAAGGTAGTATGGCACACCCCTTCACAGTTGGGGGGGTGGGGTGGGAATCTACAAAACGCCGTAGAGTCTGCCGGCATCTGAACATCGTGAGACCTTGGGTTAGTTGAAACGACATCAGATCAGCAAAAATAAAATTAAAACTTGAAATTGAAAAAAAAAAAATGAAAGGAAAAAACTGCCCCCAAATTATTAGCATTTTTTTCATAAATAAGAGAAAGTTCTATCCTTACTGGTCCTAAATCTGAATAACTATGTCTAATTTTTTTAAACCTTAATTACCTTATACCTATCAATATGTACTAGAAGAAAGAGGAGAAAAAAAGTCACTACACTAGTACCAGGACAGCACACTTACAAGATAGCCATTTTATACATTATTAACAGACAATGATCAACAAAGAGTCTTCTATGAGGTGATGGGGGATGCAGAGAAAGGAAGGGTAGTACAGTACATCATCAACATGGACAAAATAGTAATTAAATTCCCTAGTCTAGACACTGAATTTCTGGGAATTTATTGTCTCTTTTTTTTTCCTGTTTTTTTGTTTTTTTTTTTAAATAAAACTTCTATTTTGTTATTTTATTACTTGAACAAGTTTTGATGTTTTAAAAGCGCCCAGCATTTTACTTAACCTGGTTGTTTGGAAATAAAAAAAGAAAGAAGGAAAAACAAACAAAAAAAAACCCCTCACCAAACAACCTAACATTTTATTGGAAAAAACAAAGAACGTGATTTTCTTTTTTTAAAAAAATGTTGCTGTTTAATTAGAATTGAAAAAGGCTTTTTTTCTTTCTTTCTGAGTTAGCATTTTGGAGCCTTTTGCTTGAAGATGCTTTTACCCTACCATGTCTGTGAATGTCTACATTAGTCTACTTTGTTAGTAAAATTTATAAAAATAGGAGTGCAGCAGCTCTTTATAATAAATGTCGCATTCAGTGTCTCATACTGGCTGTGCCTTAAGTACCAAATTTATAAACGTAACAATTTAAAAAATATTAATAAAACGTCAATATCACATTTTAAAAAAGAAAAAAATATATATCCACACTACAATATGTTTTAATGCCATCTATTGAGTTGTACTTCTATAGTTGCTGTTGCCGACCTATTACCAACATTAAAAAAAAGTTAAATTAAAAAATATCCTTCATCATAAGTATCTTTCCCCATCTGAGGACCATATATTATAACAGCCAAATGTTAAACATGTGCAAACAGGAAACGGTCAGTTTTTCCCACCAGTCACAGTGCAGCGATGTTTATACTTTTTATTTTTTTAAATTCTGTTTACATCTACAATAAATTAAAAAAAAAATTCTTCCATAGCCTCTCTGGTGATACTTGCAGCACTGAGGTATTAAAAAAAAAAAAAAAAAAAAAAAAAAAAAAAAAAAAACCAAAACAAAACCGAAAGGTTGCTTTCCTAATTGGTAAATAGAAAGTGAATGGAGAAAAGGTTTCATTCATGCAGGCTCATCCGCTCCTGGCCCGCGGGCCCCCAGAGCTGGGGGCGGATGGGGAACAGGGGGAGAAGAGAGGCAAAGTGTCCTAGGGACCTTTGGAGGTGCTGAAATGATTGGACAATAGACAAATGATCAAATATTTAAAAATTAAGACTGAAAAAGAATGTCCCCCCACCCCTCCCCACCCAAGCCAAACAGGTGTGCTTTGAAACATTAAATATGTTAAATATTAAAATTGTAGCTTTGTTTTTAAAAAACGTCTTGGGAAAAGCAGTTTTTCATATTTTAAATAAAAATCTAACTAGACGGTAACGTTGGAAGCTGTGCACAGACGAGAGGTTAATATGCTGGTATGACACTAATACAGTTCTTAGGTCTATCACACAGACAAGAGGACCTAACCAGTGTTCTAACTTGTCGCGGGGTCGGCCTGGCAGCTGGGTGTTCTTCCGTCTCAGTCACTGACTTGGTTCTTGTTCCTCCCCTAATCCATCCACAGACCATCAAACTGCCGGGGACCGACTCCCTCACAAAAATATTTTTGATTCTCTCTTTCTTAATAGTTTCTATGTAGTTAATGGAATTGTATTTACAACATTTCTTTTTTTTAGAATTCACAACTGCAAAAAACCTTATAATATCACCTCTTTCAACAGAAAAAAAGCACTTATAGAAAAGGAGGACACTCAAAACACCGGTCGTCCTTACCTTATTGCCGAAAATAGATATACTTAGGTTAACAAAGAGACAGCACAAAAAAGAACCGCTATAGTCTGTTAATTAGCCTACGACATCTCACTTCTTATACAACACAAAGTAGAAAGTCGACGCCCACCTCCCACTCCACATTTCACAACCTCGCTTCTGTGTGTGCTCAAATTCCACCTGAAAATTCATACAGTCTCAGAATTGGTACCAAAATATTGAGAGTAATATTACCATCTCAGCATCCTTGAAAAGTGAGAACAGAATTAAAACAAGCCAAAAAAAAAATTTTTTTAAGAAAAAAATAATACCTTAATATAACAATTATACTATGGTTAGCTTTTAACTAGATATTAAAGCTATATGACTACTGCACTAAGTCAAAATCACTACCAAATGTGATCTGAAGAGATTTAAAAGGAGAAGGGGGAAGAGAGAAGTGGGAGGGAAACCATCAAGAAAAACAAAAACAAAACAAAACCAAAATCATGGGATATATACACATTTAAAAGCTGTTGTCTTATATTACAGCAGATTCATGAGATGATGAGATGTAGTCAACCCTCGATCCGAAGTGAGCCATCTCTGGTTGGGATGGGGACTGAGGCTGGTGGGGGAACAGGTCTGATGACATCACCTAAACAAAGGGCCACTCAGAAACTTCGCCCAGTCTTGCCTGGACATCCAGGTATGCTCTGCAGGGTACAGAAGGTCGAGGGTGTCGTGTCCAGAAGAGAACAAAAAGTGGGGGTGGGAGGAGAAAGAAGAAATGTCAGGCAAGCATACCATTTACTCCAACTTTTTATTTTTTTCCTATTTCTTTTTTTTTTTTTAACATCCTTATTGGAGTATAATTGCTTTACAATGTTGTCTTAGTTTCTGCTGTACAAAAATGTGAATCAGCTATATGTATACATATATCCCCATATCCCCTCCCTCTTGAGTCTCCCTCCCTCCCACCCTCCCTATCCCACCCCTCTACGTGGTCACAAAGCACCCGAGCTGATCTCCCTGTGCGATGCAGCTGCTTCCCACTAGCTATCTATTTTACATTTGGTAGTGTATATATGTCAATGCTACTCTCTCACTTCGTCCCAGCTTAACTAGAGCTTTCAAAGTATGGCTACGCTGGGCTACTGAGGACATTTGGAAATGGCCAGGCTAAGCGCTGACTGGGGTCACAGCCTGAGCTGTGACATCGGAGCCACGCTTGATGCTGGGGAGAGGGCAGCTCTGCAGCTCACTTTGCTGGCTTGCTAGTTTGCTGATTCGATACGCTACTGTAGAATTCTTGAGGTAATGGTGGGAAATGGGGTCAGCAGATGTGGTCATGCTGGGTTTTCAGGTGGAATGGTGAATTGCACAGTGACTAGTGACTAGCCTTTTCTGGTTAAGCTTCTGTTTTCAAAGCTTAATGTTTAAAAACTTCTGTCTTTATGAGATACCCATCAATGACTGTCAATAACCGAAAATGCTAATTTCTACTAAAAAAAAATCATATTACATACCAAAGACTCAAGGTCAGGACACATAAAAACATTCACAACAAATGACCAGCTTTGGTTCTAGGAAATAAAAACAGGCCCGGGATTCACAGACTTGCCAATCAAATCTCCCCGAACTGACTGTGAGCCTGGGCCCCTCCTTCATGGATGGTACTAAATGTCTGAGGGTCACCTGTGTTGGGGACAAAGTGTGTGTTTTGGTGCGGCCATGTCACTCAGTTGGCCCACTTAATCATTTTGGAGGGGGCAGGTGGTTACCTCCACTCTCGTCTATTCCATCCTTCTGAGTCCTAAAGGTGGATGAGGGAGGCTGCGCTGGGGGCAGCCTCGGCCCTCCCCCGACCCCCATGGAAACGCTGCAGAGGCCTTGGAGGGTGTGGGGAGGAGGCGGGAGGAGACCTACACCACCCTCCACTTCCAGGGGAGGGAGGGAAGAAGCGCTGGCAGTTGTTCAATCCCCTCATCAGCTGATTCTACAAAGGGCTGGAGCCACTTTCCATCCCCAACGTTCTTGGGTACATCAGTCTGCCTTGCTCGCAGAGGAATCTTAGTTCCCTTGGGGCCCCCAGACCCAGCTTAATTAGTCGTGAGTAGCTCTCCTTCACACTGTTAGTGGCCTCTGGCTCCGGCCGGCCAGCGACGGCTGGGTCAGTGCTGGAAGGGAAGTGTAGGCGAGGGGTGGGGAGAATTCACACACGGGGTTTATTTGGTTAAGAGAGGCAGTTGCGTTAGTTGAGGTGATTCCTTAGCAGCAATATTAGAGAAATTCAAGAGATTTATGGAGCTCAGCTCCACCTGGTCCCCCAGCTGGGCCCCACCCTACTGAGTCCTGGCTGGCTCAGGGGCCTGAAGCAACCCTCTACAAGAGGGGCATCCTGCTGACTGCAAACCAAAGTGGCAAATCCATCGCCGGCCTTGCTTCTTTTACGTCCCAGCTCCTGGAGTGAAAGGCGCTTATGCCCCAGCTGGGATTCTATGAGTGGGACCCATTCCCAGGCCTTGGCTGTCGCCCTCTCTCTTCCAAAGGAACAGACTCACATCTCAAGACCTCAGACTAACTCGCTAACACGGGTCACGTTTAGCTTTCACGAGAGAACCCCTCTCCCTCCTTGGTGCTGTTCCGGAGAATGACGGATACTCATTTTCAATGAGAACGTGGCAAGAGGCTCCCTCGCTAACTGCCCCAACCTCCCCTCTCCTCCACTCCACCCCTTCCATATCCCCATCAAAGTGATTTAAAAAATGTTTAATTAACTTGAGCTCAGTTTAAAAGGTTAGGAAACTGGCAGGGATCCAAATCCATGTAACGCAGGTGATGTCATTAATTTAATTTGCTTTTCGTGCGGTAATCTGGATAATTACTCAGTAGTTACTGGCAAAAATGTTTTCTTTTCACTAAAAGATGGAGTCTGGCTGTTTGACTGCATGAACCCCACTGGCTGAGCCCAGCGAGCTCTGGGGAGCTGAAAGGGCCCAGCAACCCACAAGGCCAGCTCGCAGGATCCTGCCCACCTTTCCATCCCCAGGCCTGGCAGAAGCCCAGCGGTTCCCTGCCTCCGTCCCCCTGGGACGGGCACAGCACAAAATCTCCTTCCAGTTTCCCATACTCTTGATGGTATTTCAAGACAGAGAAAGATGAGGGGTGGGAAAGATAAAGAAAAGGAATCAAAAGAATCAAAGAAAAAAAGTGGGGTCATGCTTTAAGCTGGAGGAGGGATGAGAGATTAACAGACTGGATTTTTTTGCCCCCCACCCCCCTGAAAGGGGGTCCAGAAAGAGGAAGGAGAGATGTGGACGTGAGGAGACCAGGGCCGTGCGTACTTGCATGCCCAGGGCACATACATGTACGGACAGGCCCAGCGGGCGAGACACGTGGCAGAGAAGGTAATACCTCAGAGTGAGATGGCAACGAAAGCACCTGCTCAATGGTATCCATTTGTAAAGGCCGTTGCAATCAAAGGTCCCTAAAATTGCACAATTGTTAAGGTCATCAGCACACTATACATGGGAACAGATTGTCATATTCTGGGAAAGGAAATTATCTCTAGGACTAGACTGTGGTTGCCAGCATGAATATGTAATTCTGAGACACCGTGCCATGAGGGGCCAGAATGACATCCTTCCCAGCCCCGACTCCCCACCCCCGGCCTGTCCGCTCACCCAGGGGAAAATTGAGAGCCAGATTCACAGGGGCGGGTGGGTGATAGGAAAGCGGGGCTTGCGCCGAAAATGATGAGCGCTGTTGCCCTGAGCCCCAGAGAGCAAAGATAACAGTGACTCTGTCCACAGTCCCAACGGCTCCAGCTGGGGAGAAAGCAAGGCCCGTGCAGACCAAACGTGACTTGATGTGCTTATTTCAGAAACCATCACAGCACACAGGTCAGAGACCGAGGTTTTCACGAACAAATAGGGTCTGTGTTTCCGGGCACTGACAATGGAAATGAGCTGTGTTCTACGTGGTGACAGACGGTCTCCCAAATTGATGCAGCTCTAAGCTGAATAATACTACTCTGGATTTGGTACTACAGCTGATCCGAGGGTATTTGACTCATCAAACTACTGCCTAAAGTGATATTGGCTCGGGAGTGGAATTGAACAAGGACCCGGACCACGCAGGCCAGGGATGGCAGAAGTGTGTGAATGTGTGTGTGTGTGTGTGTGTGTGTGTGTGTGTGTGAGAGAGCGTGTGTGCATGCATGAGAGTGTGCACACGTGCATTTGGGGTGGGGATGGAGGACTTCTAACACCAGGGTCAGGGACGGGCTGCCCTGGTGCCCAGACCGTCTGCCCTTGTTCTGTTCTCCCCAGCACAGCTCGGGAGGCAGGGCTCTCCCGACAGGGACATGACCTGGGACAGCAGACACTCCCAACTCAGCTCAAAATCAAACTGCCTCCAAGATGGGGAGGTTGGCCGATTTTCTGTTTTCCAAATGGAAGGGACAAGGGAGTAAGTGGGCTCAGGCACATTCATGCTCACACACACTGCGAGGGGGAAGAACAATACAATCTGAAAACAGCATGCAAATCTGTTAAGCAAATTTCCATTGCCTGGATTAGTCAGATTATAGAACCACAGAGCATTACAAATATCAAATGCATCTGGCCTTCGGGGGCAGGCGCAGCTAAAGAACGCAAATGGGAACTTACTTGGAACCTGGAAACTGTAAGAAACATTAGCGGAGGAAACCTCCTGGGACAGGGCTTGCACCCCATGCTATGTCCCAGGCCCCGGCGCTGCCTCTGGACCTTGGGCGGTGACTCTCCCGACTAAGCTGCTACCCTGTGGGGCCGGGTCTGTAGCTCCAAGGTCCCAGTGCACATGAGTCTCCAGGAGGCCGGGATCGAGGAGAGGGGGCTGATACTGAGGCCCTACTGTGAGCCAGCAGCTGACATATCCTGTTTCCATTTATTCTCTCACAATCTTTTGAGGGAGGAACACTTATATTCGTTTGGCAGCCAGGGAAGCAGCGGATTATATACGTGGCTCAAGGTTGCATGGGCTGAACGTGCTGGAGTGGTGATCTGAACCTGACCTGCCCACACTCCCTCCACTCACCCACGGCTGCACACCGTGCCTGACCCACAGGTGCTCAGGAAGCACCTAAGCGAAGAAGCTTCAGCCCTGGATGGCTGACATGATGTGGATGGGGACCCGCTGCCCTCTCCTGGCCTCCCACCTCTGGGCTTTTCTGGCACACCCGCCCCGGGAGGCCACAGGAGATGGGCAAGAGGGCAGGGGCAGGAAGGTACTTACAGCTATGCCGTGGCCGAAGCCTGAGCCCGGCTGTGGGCTGGCCGCACTTATGTAATTCCCCACTCCGGAGTCCTGGCTGGCAGGGCCGTAGAGATCGGCGACAGGTCCTGGGCTGTTGGCCCCCGGGAAGCCTCCGGGCCGCGCCGGGTTGGAGCCTGCCGGGGAAGCGGGCGCGCCAAAATTCGGTTGAGCACTGTAGCTATTCAGGACTGGTGTGCAGAGAATAGAGCTGGGTATGAGGCCAGAAGCCAGGCATGCACCGGTCATTACAAGCCAAACACTCCAGAAAAACAGCTGAGGCCCAACTTCTAACACTGAACCAAGGCCATGCGAAAACATCAGCAGGGACTCAAGAATACTCAGCCCAGGCTACTACTAAGAAGCTCGGAGCTCCAAAAATAGAGAGAATAAAAAAACAATCATTCAACACACTACGGCAACCAACCGGAGGTGCTTCACTGCCCACCAAATTATCACAATAGAAATAGAGATATATATGGAAGAGAGAGAGAGAAAGAGTTTTTTTTTTTTTTCACATCTGAATTGATGCTCATGCAGTCTTGTCTAGATCTGGGCACGTTGAGACAGCATTCACATCCCATGCAAACTACAAAGGAACTAGTTTTAGACTACACATTGTGTTAATATTGATATTAAAATGTGACAGGAAACAAAGCAATTTGTGTCCAGGAAAAAAAAAAATCTTCGGGGAGGGGATTTTTGATTTGCTTTTTCTTTCACTTTTTCTTTTTTTGTTTGTTTTTGGATCCATTAAATGACAAATTTGTTTTAAACAAAAAAAAAGACAAAAAAGATCTTCAGCGCCCCTCCCCCCCCAACCCCCTCCCCCCTCCCCACTGGCTACTCCCTCCCTTCCCACCCCTCCCGTTTATATCCCTGTATGAAAGTCATCAATACTGAACGTGGTCGGAGGATGGGATATGTCATGGAAAATTTGGGCATCTTAACATAACCGTAATGATGGTGGCAGAGGGTTCCCTTCTGGGGTGGAGAGCAGGGGATGGAGGGAGGGGATGGGGTGGGGATGGCGAATCTGGAGGCTCTGGGGCCGAAGCTGAGTGAATGCCAATGATTCTACGGGACACCCACACACTCACCTCCTGCAGTAGAAGGAAAGGGGGGATTTAAACTTTTTTTTTTTCCTTTCGTTTTAAAAAAAAAAAGACAAAGAAGTATGAATCCAGAGCATACTGACTGAACCAATTTATCACTAAAGCATCTCTGACCAAAATGTCTGCTTTCTGTTGGTTATCTTCAGCTATAGACTCCAGACAGGAAAAGAGCTAGGAATGTACCTTCGCTACAGAGAGATGGGACTTCACACCCACAGAACCTGAGAGTGGCAGTGCGGAGGGGGCAGTGGGAGGAGACACTGCCTCGGGCTCCCTCCCTTAGCCTCCCCCAAATTCCATCATTCCCTCCCCAGCAAGGGCCACAGCCTGTCAACCAGGTTAATTGTGTCTCATCTTCATTTCCCCTTAGTAGCTTAAACTTTTTCTTTTCCCTAATGGAAAAAAAAAAATTCTTTTTTTAACTGTAAAAATAAGTTCTCATTGATTTTTAAAGGTCAAGGTGAGTCTGGGGCTGGCCAGCTCTGGGCTACAGCTAACCCATCTCACAGAACCAGACAATCTGGGTTCCACGCATTTCCATGGCTCCCAGGGGCTGCTCCTCACAACAGTCTTCTCCCTCCTGCCCCCCTCGGCACTTCCCTCTGCCCTGTGGCCACCCGCCCTCAGTGGCAGAAGGGAAGAACATCTGCAAGTCTGCTCTGGGCCATGGCCTTGCCCCGCGGACCTGTGGTTGGAGCCCCTCACTTCTGGGCGGGGGCGCTTGAAGAGCCAGATGTGGATTGATTTCTACCCACTTGTCGCCGGGATGGGAAGAGACCTAAGATGCACTCCAGCCAGGCTGGTGGGAGACTGGGACGGGACACGAAGATGCAAAGGAGAGCAAGCCAAGCTGGGCCTGGCCCTCGACTCAGCAGAGAAAAGGCAAGCTGCTACCTTGGGATGCCCTCTAGGGCAGGAGGCCCCAAGGTCAGGCCCCTTGGAAGCTGTGCTGAGAAAGGAAGAAACTGGCCGATGGAAAGAACAGGTTAAAGAGAATAAAAATCACAGAGGCTTCGAGCAAGTGAATTGCTGATTTGGGAAGGCACTGGCAGACAAAAGGGATGGGATTTTTGAATACAGAAGATTAAATTTGCAGATAACATTTGGCCTTGCTCACTCAAGGAGGCTAGTATCAAGCTGCGATATTCAAAAGGCAGCATTATCTTGGTCTCACACACTTTCTTCCTCCGGGCTAGGGAGAACTGAGGGAGCTCAGACAGTGGACTCCTGGTTCACCCAGGCAGCTGACCCCACTCCTATACCAAGTAACCAACAAAGTACCTAGCCGGCTCTGTTTCAGGGTGGAGAGCAGTGGTGTGGGCAGTGGGGCCACAGTGGAAGATAGGAAGACTTTTTGACCTCTTTCTCCTGTGGCCAGATGAGGATCCAGGAGGACAGTGGGCAAAGCCCGCCTATCTAGAAGCCAGGGAGAAGGGAGGTCTCCGTCTTGGCTCCTTCCAGCAGGGGGAGGGCCACGCAGAGACTAATCCAGCCAGAGGAGGCAGCCTGGGAGACAGGAGGCGGCACGCCCGCGGAAGGAAGGATGCTGTCCTGAAACGTGCCCCTCCGGAGGCTTAGAAGACAGGAGGGCTGGTGGTATTTGGCCCAGCCCCGGCTACCTCTCACCATCCTGTGTGCCCAGGGGGCCTGCAGCTTGAGAGTTGGCCTGAAGGGAATTTCACAGTAAGCAGCTCTTCTTAGGCCTACGTTGCCCCTCCCCGCTCAGTCTTCTTCCATCAAATGACACCAGTATCACGGTTGAGAAGGCACTGTATTAAAATGCAGCTCTAAAACCCTAAGTCTCGCAGGAATATACACTTGCCCTCCTAATGCCGGAGCCACAGCTCAGAGTCACCCCGCAGACAGTCCCCAGCCAAGGGTGAAAGATCAGGCAGTGGGTTCCCGCCGAGGGTGCAGCTGGCAGGCAAGAAGCACCTGGTTCTGGGCTGGTCCTTTTTCTCTAGGCTTCTGGACAGTGGAAGCTGCACCCTCAAAGGCTGAGGGCATGGAGGAGCCAGGTCTCTGGGCTCTTTGGTCAATGACGCCCTCTTTCTCTGTGGGTGGGAGACCCAGGCTCCAGAAAGCACGTTAACAAGCCAACGAGATGGCCCGAACCCACGATCTCTGGGAATGCTCTACCCAGCAACGGCTCTGCTGCTCAGGAAGGAAGGGGCAGGGCACTGCGCACGCCAACGTGTCGGCGGCTGTTCCCCCTGTCTGATGGTGGGAAGGCATTAGGAACAAAGCGATTTTCTTCTTTCGGGAGGTTCGCACTGCACACTGGCTGGTTACACAGTAAAGGAGGAGGCCCTCCCCTCCAAGCTGTGACCTTGAGAGAGGCAGGGGGAGAAGCACGACTCCGAGCCCCTGACCTAAGGGTGCTTTCTGTGCCAGTCACCCCTCAGTCAATTTTCAATGGTCTGTCTCTTTGGAGGTTGCCTCCAGGCTCATTTTGAGGGGCCAGAAATGTCCCACAGGCCAGGATCAGGTCAGGAAGAGGGGATGGGACATTATTCTTAGTGGGCAAGGACGCCTGTCTCCTGCTCAGCTAGGGGGTGTGGGGGGGGGGATGGGGAGGGAGGGAGGGGTCTCAGTA
Organism: Balaenoptera musculus; assembly: GCF_009873245.2. Taxonomy (NCBI): domain Eukaryota; kingdom Metazoa; phylum Chordata; class Mammalia; order Artiodactyla; family Balaenopteridae; genus Balaenoptera; species Balaenoptera musculus. The sequence goes on along the minus strand of NC_045804.1, from coordinate 33,485,206 downwards.
TGTGCTGCTGAATAAATAGTGCTGAGATTCATAAATCGGACATTCTGACTCCTGTCCCAGAGGAGGGCAGTGTCCTGCAAACACCCTGGCATTTTTGCAGCAGAAGCTGTGAGTGCTAAGTGGCCTCGGGCAAGCCCTGGGCCAAGCTGCAGTTTGGGGGCTCGCTGTGAGGGAGCAGGGTCACTTTCCCATCGGCTGCTCCGGGCAGCAGCTGCAGCGGTGGTTTAATACTGGGCAGGCTCCGCTTTACCCCTCGCCCCGTCCCCCAGCATCCTCTGGACTTCCTGGGTCCAGGCAGCAGGTATGCTCAGGGAGGCGGCTGTGGTGCAGAGAAAGGGAGCACTGGACTTGGAGTCAGAAGACCTGAGTGCGACCCTGGCCCTGACCTCCGGCTACACGCCTGAGTGTCAGCCCCTCACCTGTTGGAGTCCTCACCTGCGACACGTGAGTGCTGCCTGCCCTACTCAGCCTGACTCTGTGGGCTGTGGCGAAAACGCAAAAGAGACAGTGCTCTGGAACTTGTCAAGTTTAAAACAAATACACCTATATTTGAGATAGCTGTGTATGCAGAGCCCAACAAGGCAGGTACCATACGCAGATTTAGGAAAATCTGATGCAGGAGAGTACAATTCACTGGCCATACAAATCAGGAAGTGATTCACAAAAGGATCTATTTCATCCGCCTGGTGCACTTAATCACCTTGGACCTGATGAAAGGACTCTGGGGACTGGGGGGCAGGAAAGCAAGGACACTACATCTCACTGAGGCCAGCAAGAGGAATCACATTTGAATTAAATTTGGAGGCACTTTGCATCAGATAAAAGGAGGAACTTCCTGCCCATCAAGGGAAGAAAACACCTTGATGGCCGACCCAGGAAAGCCATCCAAAGACCTTATCCAAGGTCTGTCCTGCAGGCTCAGACTCTCACCTGCAGGGGCTGGACCCAAAGCTTGTGGGCCCCTCGGGGTTTTACAGCAAACCCAGGAGATGCCTGCCTTCTGGAGAGCATACAGTCTGCACGTGGTTCTGCCCAACTGTGGTCAGAAGGGGCTGGGCTGAGAGTGGAATTCGTCACCGAGGGTGGGGAAGTTGTGGGAGAGGGCAGTGAGAATCAGGACAGCCTCACTGTAGGTCTAGGAAAGGTATGGAAGTCCCAGTATTTCTGTATGATCCCAAAGTGATGCCACTGGACCTGGGGCAGAAAGCTAGGGCCCAGGACTCTAAGGCGGGCACCCCTGGGAGGGCATCTCTGGCTCTAAGGCTTGAAAAGTAGGTTATTACTGATCCAGAGAAAGGAACTGTTTCCAAAGTCTTTTCCAGATGAGCTCAGCCCACATATCTGGGACAAGCCAGGGCCCTGCCAAGTCCCAGCCTTAGGCCTGGGTCCTCGTTTGGTGGGTCTCACGTTTCGCCAAAAGGCAGGGCCAGCCCTCAAGACAATTTCAATCATCTGCTTGGTGAATTATCTGTTGCTGCCAGGTTTAATCTCAGGAGGGGGCCTCGTGGCCGCCAGGACATTTCTGGGACAGAGTGTGTGCTGCTCACAAGGCAAACGCAGTTGGTGGGCCGGTCCTCAGCAAGCCCAGCTCACAAGGTAACCTGCTGCCCAGCAGAACTCATTATGCCTCCATCAGGGACAAGGGAGGGGAGTCTGGGCGGACGGTGTCATGGCCCTGTTCCCAACTCCCGCAGAATGGAGGGCCCGGAGCATAAGCCGATGTGATACTCTTCGAGGGCAGGGCTGTGTTAACTCATCACACTAGATTTTAGGGGTTTTTGTTTGTTTTAGAGAATTTAAAGAAAGCGACTGAAAAAGGAATGAGTAGAGGGGCTCTGCTGATAGGCTGATGCCAGAGTCACTGCCCCTCTGACACTCACCTTGTCTATATCATGCTTCTCTCCGCCTGGATTAAAACTCCACAGCAGCAGAGCCTGTGTCTCATGTCAGCAAGGGACCCCTCAAGGCGGGGGGCATGTGGAAGGCGGGGGGCGTGTGGAAGGCGGGGACCCTCCGGATTCTCACGGGACCCTGTGTTCTCCAGAGCAAGAGCAACCTGCTCGATTCCCCTACAACACGGGGGGGTCTCGGTGGGTGTTGGGTCCATAATGCCAGGTGGCTGTCAGAGCGGAGACCTGCCTCTGAACAGCCAAACTCTCCTTGCTCGGGAGCCAGGCAGCCAAGGCCTTCCTTGAAACAAAGCTGACGACCCCAATCTGCAGTCTCACTGTGCCCTCTGGAAGGCGTGCCCACTGTAAATTAATGCAGGTGGTCTGATGGGAAAGGTCAGCCTGAAAAGATACACCTGCTTCTGATAACGGAAGGAGAAACACTCAGCTGTGAACTACCAGCAGGGCAAGGAGGGAATTGCATCCAGCAGTCTCCCCGGCCACTGTGTCCCAGGGATCCTGGCTCAAACTTTCCTCCTGGAGCTTAGCCTGGAGGTGGCAGAGGTAGCTAGAGAGGGCCAGCAGTTACATCTAACCTGGGAAAACTGTATGACACACTAAATTAAAGTCAAATCAGTTCAGGGACCCAGATGCAGGGACAATCAATTTTATATACAACATTTTTTTTTTTTAAGCTCTGCTGAAATTCAAGCTATTTCAGAAGGCAAGGAGAAGACATAATTTAAAACTGGGGGAGGCTTGAGAGAGCAATGTGTGATGGTATTTCTTTCTCCCTGTCTCCATATACAAACCAATATATTACTGAGAAGGACAAACTCAGCCTGGTATCAACAAGTCTGGACACATCCACAGATGCCTGGCTCATCATAAATACTGCACAGGACACATGGAGAGTGTCAGCTCATTCACTGGGCTGAGGGAGTCAGTGTCACAAACATTCCAACTGTCGGTTTCAGTGGTGGCAATCTTAGAAGACTGCAGTTTCTGCTTGTTTGCTCAACACCTAGCCTGCTTCAGACCACTGAGGTCAGTGCAGATGTCCGTTGGTTAGTGCTGGCCTATCTTAAGTAGGGAATTGATGGACAGCGGAACCTAAGACTTGGGACTCATTATTTTGTAGAATGGTCTCAGCTTCCAGTCAAATCACATCCCCTAAAGAGATAACTTCACTGCTGGTCGGCTCCAAAACCCTCACATCCTGGGTTACTAGTGAACCGGGATACACTATCACTCAGATCAGTGAGAGGAGACAGCCCCAAGCACCCCCGAAGGACCTATCCGAGGAGGGCTTTGTGGCCCGTACTTTATACTTTACGTTGTTGTACGATCTCAGCAGAAAACATCTCATTCTCTTTCCATCTCGATGCTTTTTTATTATCAGCCCTGATTTGGGTGTGGGTGTGTCTCTTCTTCCCAAAGGACTAGGCTGGGTTGGTTGGGATGGAGGGAAGGGGGAGGAAGGGGGTCAGTGGCTTCTCCATCTGCTCATGGGGTAAATTCTGGGGATGCAGTAGCCTTGAGTGGGCCTGGGCCTGGTGGCCAAAGAAACCAAGCTTTTGTCATGAGGGCAAAGAATGAACTTTCTAGAGCCACCATCAGGTTCTTGTTTCTCCCAGACCCCAGGGGTCTCGAGGGACTGACCTTGTTTGCATGTTCTAAGGAAGAAAGGGGAGAGGGGCCCCAGGGAAGGAAAGGCACGACGTGAGTCCCTGGGGCCTATGTGGCCCTCGCTCTGCCAGAGTGAACTGCCTGCCCGGCTGCAGCAGCTTCCCCAAGGAAGGGACCCCAGTGGCCACTGCAGCTCAGGCCACAAGTATTGAACGCAAGGTGGTCATCCTGGGATATAAAGCAGGATCCCTCTGGGATATAAAGCAGCCTTTTGACAACACTTCCACCCTGAGCCTCTCAAGTGCTTCAGAAGACGAGGGGAAGTCGACCCCAGAGACAAATGTTTATAGTTTGGCTGAAGCAGGCGGTGTTTTAACACTCACATCCGGCTGCCTCTTCCCTAAATTAACTGGTTTCAGATTCCAGGCCCACACAGATTAGAATGGGCAAGGGACAGCACATGGGCGACGCCAAAGCCTCCCATTCCAGCCCCCCCTGACCTGAGAATCAGGAGGAAAGGAGGATAGAGTGTGTGCGGCCTGGGAAGGACTCCCTCTCTCTCTGAAACAGTTCTGCTGCTCCAAGTGTCTCCTAGTTTAATCCTGAGAATCTGCCTGGCTGTGTTTTGATCGGGTGACCCCCTGTGTCCCTGAGGCACACCCATCTCTTTATCTTTTCAAAAAAGAAACCAGTCTGGCTTCTCCCCGCATGTACCCAGGCACCCCAGCCGTGCTGTGTGTGCTCACTCTCTAATTCTCACCCTGCCCGCTCCCCAGCCAGGAGGGTCAGGTCCTTGCTTGTGTCTTGTAAGTGATTCCACTCACTGCAGCCCCAGCGTACACTTCCTGCGCTATAACTATGGTTAACAGAAAACGCTATGAAATCCGAGGCCAGAACTACATCCTTGTGGTATCTTCAGTCACGATGAAAAGCTCGGAAGAAATGAGGTGATGCCCTGTCCCAGTTAGCAAAGGTGGGGCGGGGGAAAGCCTCATACTAGTTCAGGCAAAACGGGGTCTGGAGGCAAGGGGCACAGGGTTCTAGAAGCTGTGGTTTCTCGGGGTTCCAGGCTAGAAAGGGAACTAAGATTCACTGAGCACCTACTGCGCGCCAGGCGCATTGGCAGGCGTTTAACACCATCTTGTTCACGCTCCTAACAACTTGCAAGATGGGTTTTATTGCCCTGGGGCTGCAGACAAGGAAACCGAGGGTTGGGGCCGTGAGGGGATGTGTCCAGGGTCTCACAGTGTCTCAGACCGACTGAAACCAGCTCTCACTTGGTCTTCAGGGCCACTCCCGGCTGCTTTTTAAACTGAATCATGCTGCCCAGTTGTCCGTCCTTGCATCATAGTTTGACAAGGTTTCTTCTGTTTATTTGGATCTTTCTTGGCCTCACAGAGGTCACAAAATCAACGACAAGGAATCAAAGCTCCAATGTTGGAATGCCAGCGCCCGAGGGCATGGGTCCTGCTGCCCTTTCCAAATTGGGAGCTCCCTGGTGGCGGGGGTGTCTCCCCCATCAGACCGGGGGCTCCCTGAGGTCGGGCCATGCCTGCCACAGGAGACAGGGGTCAGCCTCTCACCTGAGGACCAGACCACCCTCCTCTGTGCCACATCCCAGAACAAGACTAAGCACGAAGCAGGCATGCGGTATTGCTGGGGTCAGGGTGAGGTGGAAAGGGCACTGCCAGAGAGAAAGGAAGCCCTCCCACCCTAGAAAGTGCAACCAGAGGGCTGGTCTCAGTCCCCAAAGACTACTCCAGTCCGCTGAGGGCTGTCCTGTGGGGAGCTGGCATGCCCTAGCACCCTCAGTATTTACTGCCTGATCACATTTCATGGAAACTCACTGTTTGGGGCTCTAGCAGCCAGGGGGTGGGGTGGGGAAGATGCCCAAGGGGCAGCCCCTTGAGGACCTGTACAAAAGGCTTTCCACTTGAGCAGCCTGTCTTTAATGATTATAAAGGCACAGGAGTTTAATCCATTTTTGATGTAAGCGCTAATAGCTCTGTGTCCTTGAAGTTCAAAGTGGGCGCATACATGTCACTAATTGGCCAAGCACGGCGTCATTCAGCTCCCTCTCATGTTTCTAATTAGGTCTTTAATAACAAACAAACTCCGACCTTACCAAAAGGCCCTCATTCATCAGACAGTCAAGGAGGGACAGTCAAGCTGCTTCCCTGTTTATGGTTGCTCCGGGCTGCTGGTTCTATGTGTACATGCTCTCAATCTCAGCCAGGACAGGGCTGTCCTGTCGGGGGGGGGGGGGGGGGGGGAGGTAGGAGAATCCATCTATGAGGACAAAGACCCCTTCAGCCCATCCTGGAAGGGTGGATTTCCTGGCCCTGCCGGGAGGACCAATGGTGGGCAGGAGAGGCCTGGGCTCCAAGGCTGCCGGCTAAGGATCACAGACCAGCTCTCCTGCTCATTAGAGGAGGCTGGGGTGAACAGTCTGGCTTGGCTCTATCTATCTGTTTCTGAGGTAGGGATGCTGACGACAAAGTCACAGAGATGGTGTGAGGCTCCATATCTGGCAAGAACCTGATGGTATCTGAGTCCATGGTTACAGGTTGGACTTGGCTGGGGAGCTTTTAAGTAACGCTGAGGCCTGCCCACCGTGCTCCCCACCTCCCGCCATCGCCCTGTAGATTCTGATTTGATGGATCTACAGTGTGGCCTGGACACTAGGAATTTTAAGAACTCCCTAGGTGATTCTAACATGTAGCCAAGTTCAAGAACCACTGCGTTCGCCCCAGTTCCACAGCTCATCGATGACAGCTATTAACAGGTCCACTTTTATTAATGAATACCATCCAGAGTGCCAAACCCTAAAGGGTTAATCAACCACACACAAGGATGGAAATCTGACTATAGGTTTTTTTTTTAAAATGATACACAAGTCTGGAAATATTTCTATCCCTCTCATTGCCTTCACACATTAAAAAAATGTGTGACTGATTTTTTCAAATGCATCCCTACCAGTTGCTTCATCACTTGGAAGCCCCTGGCTTTCTCTTCAGTCACTCCTCTCAGATCTTAAGGCACTATCACTGTCAACCTTTTGCTCCCAATGATAAGGGATCCAGAGCTTTGGAAACAGCAGCAATATACAGAGCTATAGAGCTGAATGGTGCCCAAGAACCCAACAGTCTGAAATCCTTTGCCCCCAAATCAACCAGCTTGTTGTTGGCAGAAGCCAGACTGGAACCAAGTCTTCTGATTCCCTGCTCTTCCTTCTACGCTCTTATCATCATCTTCTTCTTCTTCCTCCACCTCCTCCTTCTCTTCTTCTCCTGCTTCTTCTTAAAAGCCTCTTATCACCCTTATCTGATTAATCCACAAGGCAACCAGTCCCCTAGGACGGGGAAGGGATATAAGGGATGTCTCTGAGCTGTTTCCATCTCCAAGGCCAGATTCCAGAAGCTGTGGGGTCAACCCCTGGACAACCAAGTAAACTTCTAGCAAGTCATTTCCAAGTCTGATTTGTTTCTCTTCAAGCCAGGTGGGAGAGGAGACATTGAAATCTCAGGGGCTACCTCAGTGGAAGGCTTAGAGACTATTTTATGCACCTGGAGCTGAACAACCTAGACCCAGAAAAGTCGAACAACGTCGCCAAGGGTACATAGCAAAACTGGGCGAGAGGTTTCTTCCAACTCGGGTCCATGTTTTCTGGTTTTGCTGCTGTGTTTGTGGTCTTTTCTCTGGAGGCTGGGTTGACACGACCAGACTCCTCTGCATGGGTCAGTGCCTGACCGACCCCCTGATTCCAGGGCATCCTGGGTCCCGTGTGTTGGTAAGGCTGAGCATCTCCTCTGCCCGCCAAGATGGGGAAAGCCTCCCACAGTGGGCTCTACCACAGGCGCACAGGTTTGCGTTAACTGGACAGACCGTTTTATTAATATTAATAAGTAACTAGGAACAAAGGACCCCTTTATTTTTAGCTTTCTCTAATTGCGTAGTAATTGCTCATCAACAAAACAAATGAGCCCCTGCTCATGGTACTGTTGCCATGGTACTGGGAGCCCAACCTCCCTGCAGGACGATTGGCGGAGGAGCCCACTGCTCCCGCCTCTGGCTCCGCCCCTCCCAGCCATTGGCTTAAGGCAAAGCCCCAGCAACTGGGCGGCCAATCCCCTCCCAGCCTCAGGGCTGGGCTGGGCTTCCCAGCGACCTTCCAGATTAAGTCCTCACAGCTCCCGTGAAGGGATGTTGACTCATCCCTACCGAGAAGTGTCTTGCCCGAAGCGTCCTCCCCTGCTTCATCGCCTAGTTTCCTTCAGGCAGTGGCTAACTTCCTTCAGTTTTGTTTTAGCTAAAGGCTCCTTTCTAATAATGATCTTTAGCCTGGCTCACACTTACCCAACCATGCCTCCTCTGGGCCTCCTTTGTGTGCCTTTGGTCTGAAGAGATTCAGAGACCAGAAGCCAGATCGGAAATGTCAGCTAAAGCCAGACAGAACCGTGATGTTAAGCCTGCAACAGCAGAAGCAGGTGCAAAAAACACGTATAATGCCTCCCGAAAATGACTGGGTTCTCTCCTCTACCAGGGATATGGAGAACTGAGTTGATGGCAGCGGTTGGTTTTTGTTGAGGGTATGTTTCAAAGATGCAGAGCTTTGCAGGTATGGCAGGATTGGTACGATGGAGCGTCTGCTGACAGACGCTGTCCGATGAGACAGACCTAGGCTCAGATCCTGCCTCTGCCACCTCACACATGCTAAGCCACAGTTTTTAAATCTTAAAAACGGGAATGGGAATGACAGCACCCATTTCATAGGGCTAAGAGAATAAAATGGGATAAGGGAGGTGGGCTTAGCACACTACATGACTCACTCATAATATATGTGAGTTATCATTAACATATTACTATTACCATTATTTTATTAAAATTGGCTAGGAAGTGTCTTTAGCATTCTATCCACCACTTGCAAGATATCCTTCCCTCAAGGGACCTCCCAGGTGGGTTTGAATTTTGAGATGCCAGCTGGAACCCTCTGGTCCATGCCATAGAGTGGATTTCGTTGTGGCTCTCTCATCCTGACAGATCTAATTGCAACAGCCAATCACAGCTGTTCAAAAGCATTATTTGCCCACCTCCTGTTGTGCAGGATCCCAGGATGGAAAGGGGAGACCTTTGTATTTATTAATGAGCATCCAGGAACAAAGGGCCCCTTTGTTTTCCGCCTTCTCTAATTGCACAGTAATTACTCATCTATACTAAGAACAGAGGCTGACTGCCTCCTGGAGGATTGATGGTTTGTATTGTTGGAGAAGGCAGGCACCACTCTGAGATAACATGCAAAATATCTTCCAAAGACTCAAAATCCTGCCTTTCATTGAGGAGAACTCACCAATCAGGAAGAAGACTGAGAACACAAGATCACATTGAGAAGCTAGAGCGAAGGAGGGGGCATCCCAGGGAGGGTTAATCGGGTGTGGCTTCCTGGTGTTCTGAGCCAGATTTGAACAGAGGGAGCAAAGATGAGGACAGAGGGAAATGGACTAGCAGAAAGGACGAGGGCAGTGGCTGCCAGGAGGGCACAGGAATGGGAACAAATAGCCCCGAGCAGGGAATGAACAACAACTTGTTGGCAGAAGCAAAGGAGAATTGCTGGAAACTAAGGTGGACTCCCCGTGATGGAATGCCCTCCAGGGTCTGCCTTGCTCTCCTCCCGTTGCTCCAGACCACAAACCCAGCACAGCCGCAGGGATTAAGGGGTCAGATTGTGCTTTGTTGGGCCACTGCCAGGTTGATCTTCCTCACTTGGTTCTGTCTTTACTGAGTTCCACTGCCATAAAGAATATGAGCCTCTCTCTCCCACCAATATGACTATATCAATCGGGCTTTCAAGGTCTCCCTCTCCCAGACTCTAGCCTGTCTCTACCTCTTCAAGCCTATATCCCCACTGCCCATTAGACAGCCTCCCACTGTCCCCCAACCAGCATGACGTTGAGCCCAGAGTTAATCAGCTAATGGGGAAGAGTAAAAGGCCCACAGTACCTCTTACTGGGCAGCTATATACGAACATTTATGGAGTGTTTACAATTTCATGGTTTGTCACTTGCCCTTACGCCTCCCCTCTCGTCTCTCTAATCCACCCTGCTGTCTGGCTTGTCTAACAAACAAATCTGATGTCACTTCTTGGTTTCAGGCCTCTCTGAGGCTCCCAGTCACCTAGGTGAATCCAGGCTCTTTAGCGTGGCACTAAGGACCCCCTGCTCTGACTCTGCCCAGCTCTCTAGCTAGCTGTTGCCCTCAACCCCAATGCATTTTATTTTCTAGCCAGAGTGAACCATTTGCAGGACTTCAAGATCACTCTGCTTTTCTGGTGGCTTTGCATAAGCTGTTTCCCCAGGCTCCCTGGGGAGCTCCTATCTGTCCTTTAAAAGTATAGATACTCGCTCCCCTGTGAAACCTTCCTCGACTTCCCCCACAGCTCTGTGCTCCTCCTTTACTGGGCTTAGGCATCATATTATAAGTACACATTAGTCTCCATGCCTGGCTGGGAGAGCCTCTAGGGCAGGGGCTGTCCTCTGGAGTCATCTATGAGCTTCCAGGGCTGCCAGCATCAGTCTCTTTTTCCGCCTTTTATCAGTACCCAGATTTGCCTTTGGAAATCCATCCTTCTTCCACTGTGTTGGAGCTCCTTTAGCTCCTTTAGCTGGGTTTAGAGGGGTCAGATCCCACCCTCAGTGCTTGCTTCTTATAACCTAGGCCTTAACCAAATAGCACAAAGTTCTGGACTTTTGCTAGAATTCTGGACCACCTGACGCCCCTCTTCTTCTAGACAGGGTAATGTGAAGCAGGAAACTGCTGCAGCCATTTTGCCATCGTAGGAAACCAACAAAAAGACAATATCGAAATGAGAAGGAGGGCAAAGCTAAGAAAACTGCAGAAAATGAGCCCTGAACACATGAAGCTCTCTCTTCCAATAGAGCTTCCAGGATGTCAGCCAATAAATCCCGTATAATATTTAATCACATTGAGCTGGGTTTTCTGATTCAGCCCAAAGTACCTTGAATCAAGGCCTAGGATGGTACCTATCACATATAATAATAATTACTGTTGTTGAACACTTAATAAATATCTGCCGATTTAAACTCCACGGCAGATGTGCCCTGGGTTTGGTTCTGAAATCTACATCTGAAAGGTTGGACTGTGAGGTCTTGGAGCCTGAGTCCTCAGCCAACACAGAGCTGGCAGCCGAGGCTGTTGGGCTTTCCCAGGACGTTCCTATATGTGCAGGGTGTCTGGGCGGCAGGTGAGCCCTTCATGAACAAACATGGTTCCTCCCAGGGCTACTTAAAGGAGGCCAAAGACCTGGGTTCAAGTTCAGGGTTCTTTACCCTTGACCAAAGCCTCGCTAACCAGGTAACCAGCTGTGTGACTTTGGATATGTCATGTAACCACTCTGTAGCCCAGCTTTCTCATAAAAAACAAACGTGTAAAATTGAGCCCAAACCTTCTGCCTTTCTGCCCATCTCACAGGGTAGCTGCGGTAAAAGACATGACAGCCTTAGCTCTGTAGGAACCCATGGAACCATGATGTACCCAGGTATGTGCTCCTTTGGTGATTCTCACCAACACGTGGGTTCACCAACTTTTGGGGCTCCCCAGATCCTGCAGTGCCCCCACCCAGCCCAGAGCACAAGGAGGGGATTCCTTTGCCCCTCTGTATTGGGCTCTATGTGCTGTTATAGAGCTCTCAAGGGCACCATTCTTCCCACCCCTCCTCCAGACAGCAGGGCCTGTGCTCCCAAGCCAGCATGTGAGAAGGCCAACCAGCTCAGGGGGCGGGTACGGATGTGTCACCCACTGAAAATAATTCCACTGATTTAAAAGACCATTAACATTCTCCCACTCCATTCACTTTAGGATTAACTTATACTTAGGTCTGGGCTTTGAGGCTAGTCACTAATTGCACTAGAGTTGATTTATCAAGTGCATGGTATTTCTATTACAAAATTATTGATTAGAGCTGATGTATTTTATCCTCAACAGAGTTGGTCCAAAAGCCCTTGGAAAATGAATGAAGCTGAGGTCAGAGGTGGGCAGCTCTGCACATTATTATAAATTCACTGGGGTTACTGAAATCCAATGCTGGACTCTTTATGGGCGAAGTCCTGGCTCTCCCAGAAATGAAGATTTTAACGACAAACCGAGAAACAAGGTGCCCATGCCCAGAGCACAAGGCAGTGACTGGGAGATATATGTTCCGGGACAGTCTTTCAAGTATCTGGCTGGCTAGCAGTCCTAACAGGTCACAAAGTTTCTCTCCCTCTGGGCTACTGTGCTGGCTCTGTTCCAATGAGAGGGTGTCCCCATGACCTTACCCACAGATGGGCCATCTTGGGGTCACAGCCCCCAGAGGATGCTTGCTGCTAGCACAAGGGAGCCTGGGCGGGAAAGAAGAGATGCCTGCACTGCACCCCACCCCCCTTTCCTGGACATCGGATTCTGCTGACGGAGGCCCAGGAAAGCCATCTTCAGCAATAAAGGCGGCACAGTGATCCGTTTTCCTTTTTTAAATGAAGCTGACGGTGCCAGAAACAGCGCATCGTGGGAAATAGGGGCTTTCAGTGGAAGGAATCTAGATTCTCAGACCACTGAAGGCAAGAAGTGTTACCTGCCTTTATATGCCTTGGTGCCTGGCACAAAGCAAACCTTCAGTACAGGCTTGTTGAAAGCAATACCTGGGAGCCCTAAGGCTTGTGCCGCAACCGGTGCAAACAATGTCCGCATTCCTCCAGCAGCTGGAGTGTGTGGACCCCCTCAGCCCCTAACACACAGGGGGCAAAGGATTTCACTGGGGACATGGAAAATGTCCTGAGATCAAAGTGGGGCAGGTCTGAGATCTACTCTCCTCCCCAAAGTGTTTATTTTATGGCTTAAGTTAAACGATTTATTCTATCCCCAGACTTGAATTTTATTCTTGCTCATTTTACGTACTGGAACAGAAACTCAGGGATGTCCAGCCTCTGGGCAGCAAAGCCAGACCTAGGATTCAGGCGGGGGTGGGGGGGTGGGGACTTTCTGCTCTCTCTGCCTTCTGTCCCAACCTCTTCTCCTGCTCCCCATTCTGGGTCAATCCACCGCTTCAGCAGCCCCAATGCCTGACAGTTCCAGCTTCTCCCTCCGCCATTGCCCACTCCCACCCCCATGAAGACTGGGCCAGAAGGCCGGCTCCTCCCGGATCTCCCTTCCTGGGCCTCGGGGCCCTTAATCTGGCCGACCTGCCGGCTCACATTCAATCCTGGTCCACCCCGACTGGGCCACATGCCACGGGCTACCATTTTGCACAATCTTATGGGGACTTCCTGGGCTTCTGTCTCCTCTGATAATAGATAACTTGCACCCTGAACGTTCAGATCCCATCTGCGTCCTGCAGCGTTGGGTCACAGCCACCCACCAGCCTGGCTTTAGGAGCAGGTCCCAGGTGGCAACTACTGCTTCATCTTCCGTCAACTTAAGAAGGTTAGGGATGCCTCCAAAAGCTCCAAGAGACCTCTACACTGTCTTATGATTTGTCACCACAAATGGAGGGGAGACAATGTGTCCAGAGATGGCTGACTGCACACTCCCTGAACCCAGGGCAGAGGCTGCAGGACTGGGAAGTCTTCCTGGGGAGATGCAGGCAAACTGTGGCCTCCTCTCCGGATATTACAGGCCCCCTTCCTCTCCACCACTCCCCTCCCCTCCCCTTACCTCCCCTCCTCATGAAGCTGTGCCAGTAATCTCCACAGCAGGAATGTCACCTCTCTCACCTCACTTGCCCTCCACCCTTTCTCCTTTTACCTTCACCAACTGTAAGAACAAATGCCGACCTTGACTAAGACCAAATGCATCCCCTGTGTGCAGACTAAGGATCTTGAGATCTTAATCCCTTTCCCCATCATATTTCATTTCCCCTCCGACCATGTAGACAGGGCTGCCACAAGGACCTGAATCCTTGAAGGGCTGGATGTGAGCTGGCAAAGGACTCAAGGAGTAGAGGGCTTGGAGGAGCCTTGCTGCTAGGCCTTAAGAAGTAAAAAAAGACCTGATCTGTTCAAGAATCATAGGAGGAAGACAAGAACAAGGAAGAACTGTAAGACTCCTTCCAACCCTGATTCCATTCTCTTTCACTATAGTTGGACACGATCAAGAGAGATCTCAGTTGGGAAGGCTAGAGCTGAGGGTGGTGACCCAGTCCTGGACTCGGGGAGCAGGGAGTGTGAGGGGAGGTGGTGGTGGCTGATGGTGGGAACATGGATCCAAGCCCTTTGGCAACATTGAAAGTACGGAGCCCCTTCTCTTCCTGGCCCCCGCGCTATCCTGCAGACAGCCGTGCTGTGCCCAGCCGTCCGAGGCCCTGTAATATCAACTCAACAATGCATGTTCTACAACTACAGCTACGGCTACCAGTACATCTACTACAGTGCATGCATTTAGTTCAGTCCCACAGAGACATACAATCTAAGAACAGGCAGGGGGTGTGAAATGTTTTACTGGACAACAGGTGTTTCGGAGTTGTAACTAATAAAAAAAAAAAATCGAAAACGAAAGTGTACAAAAAAAGACATTTCTCGAGAGTTGGATATGAGTTTGTTTCTTGAACTGTTTCATCTGAACAAGCAAAAACATGCAAACCAGCTGGTACTAACAGGAAGCTGGACACTGAGAGAGGATTAATAGGTGTGGACAAACCTTCCCGCTGAGCGTGCTCAGAAGAGTGTTTGAGAGGAGGTGTGCAGATCCTAGTGTAAGAGAGGCGGGAAAGTATGCCTCAGAGACACTCTCACCGCAGCCCCAACCAAGCAAGAGAAAAGACAACAGAACATGACTCTCACACTCACCACCACCGTCAGGAGCTCATGTCACTAGATGGGAACAAAGCTGGCAAGTGTAAAGCACAGTAAGGGGTCCTGGCTGGGGCCGGGGATGGGCTGGGGCCGGGGCCTAAGACTGATACACGGACCCACCCGCGATGCCACCCAGAAATCAAATAGCCTGGAGATTCGAACCATTTCCCTCACTTGTCGGGGGAGTCGTTTTCCAAACTTGATTTAGGTTTTGGGGGAGGGGCATGATGGGGCCACTGGAACTGAATGGATACGATCAAAATAAACAAACAAAGTCTCGACTGAGCACAAGAAAAGATGACGTTTCAAACTTTCGGGTGAAGGTAAAAGAAAAGTGACACTGATAGTGAAGTCATCTAGGAGTCGCCGGGACCTCCCCCTGGGGGTCACCCGAGCCCGCCCACCTCAGGTCCGGGGCAGGCGGGCCCAGAGGAGTCGGCTGAGGTGGGTGCAGAGCTCCAGGCCCAGGGCCCTCCTACCCTGACACCGTAGCCCTGACGGATGCCGTTGCCAAGCTCATCAAAACCAAAGCTGCTTCCCACCCCACGGCCCCTGGCTGGCGCTTCCGCTCAGGAAGCTCCCCCGGCACGTCATAATAAGGAAGGGAAAACCCACACAAAACTGTGGAGCTTGACAAAAATGAAAGTGCAAAGAGGGCCTTCCATAGTCCACCTGATTCCTAAGCCAAGCCTGAGAGCCCCTGGGGAGCAGAGGCCCTGTTTCCCGCTGTTCTGAGTCCCCGGCCAGGTTCAGCAGGGGACCAAGCTCAAGGGCGGCACTCCACAGACTCCCTAGACCAGCTTCTCCCTATGAGAGAATGCCGTTGAACTTGTAATGCCCCCCAACAGCCGAGGCTGCTTGGGGGGGGGGGTGCTGGGGGGCTGAAGGAGCATCCCTATCCCCGGGGGAGGAGCTGGGATGGGTGGGGCAGGATTGCAGGAGCCGGTGAAGGTAGAATCAGGCAATCAGCCCTCAGTGAGCCCCCCTGCTGGCCTGGGCCGATTCACACACCCAAATAAGTCTGTGCAGCCCCTCCCGTACATCCCAGGGGCCACTATGACAGGTAAATAACTGGCCATCCTGCCAGACTTGGAGTCCAGATCATTTTCTAGGGGGAGGGAGGGAGGAAGGGGAGAGTGCTTACAGGTCAAAATGAACTAAGAGAAAGACAGGTGGAGATCTTCCTTCCCCAGCCTTGTAACCCTGCTCCAGGTTCAAAGGGGGTAGGGGGTGGGGGCTAAGCTACCCTGTCTACACGTGCGCAGGTGTCTTCCAGCCTGGGCAGTGTTCTGACCTTGGCAGGCACAGCCCGGTCATCACCCTCGGGCACACCCAGGCTGCACTGGGCGGGGGGTGCCCTATAGCTTCCCTGGCTGAGCCTGCATCCTGGGGCGGGCACCTCCGAGCTGAGGATTTACTCCTTGCACTAACCCAGGCTGGTATGGGCAGGGGGTCTGGGAGCACACTCCTGAAGAGAATTCACTAACAGTGCGGTGATGAGCATGGCTGACCTAGAATGGCCTGTGGGAGACTCGGCTCCTGATGGAAATGGCTACAAATAAAACACCACTGATCCTGAAAAAAAAAAGGGTGGTTGGAGATGGCTCTGACTTTTGGGGTTAGGAGTTAGAGGGGATGGGTGGGACTCCCGCCTGGCTCTGGGGGTCTGTGAGAGGGCAGGGGTGGCAGAAGGGGGCAGAGACCATGGGGAGACCACTCTCAGACTCTCAAAGAACCCCATGCTGCCCTTTAAACTTGCCATGAAGTCAAGGAGAATGGGGGTGGGGAGAGAGGCAGGGTTAATTTTGGGTTAAAGTTTAGTTTCATAATCCAAGTTACAATAAGAAAGAAACTGAACGGAGAAAACAACAACCAACAACACTCAAAAATCTCAAGATTTTTCTTTTTGTCGTCCCTTCCCCCAGGCACAGGTAGGACAGAGGCTCGTTTATAGTGATACCAAAAAGCTCTCAAGTTAAAAAACCAAATGGAACAGGGAGACACTAGGCAGCTGTGCAACCCGCCCCCAGGGCAGGGGGACCAAGAGACACTGGCCAGAGGGCCGGTGGGAGCTTTGGAGGCCGGCTGGGCAGGCGGAAGCCGAGGAAAGGCGCCCGGTGCCCCCGCCCAGCTCTCTGGCTAACGCCCTCAGCAGCCCCCTGAGAATTCCCTGGCCTCTCCAAACAAGCCCCCAGCGGGTGGCTCAGGGGAGTGGGTCCTTTGTAGCTTGAGGCAGTGCCAGTTTGCATGGAACGGATTTTTACTGACATTTCCAAAGGGCCTCACTGTGCCAGTCTCTTACCACCGAGGGTTTGGGTCTTTTTGGCGTTTGCCCTCTGGGCTTTTAATGCCCCATTTCCTGGTACCCTCAGCAGCACCTCCCTCCCCCCGCCCTCCTCAGAGCCCTGTTACATCAAACTAAACTCCCCTGGGTGCTCCAGCGCCCTGGCCGCGGGGTGTTGGGGGAGAGCTGCAAACCATGGCTCCCGGGTTTAGGAGGTGGGGGGCCTCTCGGTGGCCTGGGGGATGGGGAGCACACAGCAGAAGCCCTGCTTGCTCAGGAAGGCAGAGGGCACCTGGGGGAGAGGGACAACGGCCCAGCTCCAGCCTGAGCCCACAGTGCCGCTGGGGAAAGGTTCCCAGCTCACCCCAAGGGTCCCAGACCCCCTCAAAGGTTGGATTTGGAGACCAAATGACCTGGGCAACCTCATGGGAGGGAACACCCCAATTCCCTTGGCGGCTAGAGTCTTGGAGCTCTCTGGTCTCGGCTAAGAAGAGAGTCTGGGATGGCCTGGGGGCTTCAGGAAGAGCAGCTTCACTCCCTGGGGTCAGGGTTGGCCTCACGTTTGACCCTCAGGGACTCGGGGTTTAGCCGGATCAGCAAGCCCACTTGCCAAGTGCAGCAGGGGCCGAAGGGGTGGGTTGCTCCAAGGCCAGGACCACGTGGATGGGCTCTGAGTCTCCCTTCGCAACCTAGAACTTCTCTGGCTGGGTCAGAGACTCGAGGCAGGGGGCCTTGTGAACCAGCAAAAGCCCAGGAGGGAAATGCCCACGGGTGCCCTGAAGCCGGCTGTCAGGTGAAGGGGCCGTCCAAAGTCCAAAAGAAATCCATTTTTCTCTTTTGAGTGAGAGAATCACCATCTACCTTTGGTTTGCGGTCCCGCGACTGACCCCCCCGCTGGGGCTGCGCCCCCACCCCCCACCCTCCGGGCTGTGGTGAGAGTGGTGGGCAGACGCAGTCACACAGATCCAACAGGGCCTTTACCTTCCCCTGCACACTGGGCATGCCTGGGAGCCGCCTGGCCCGCACACCTTCCTACCTGACCCTCGCGCTGCCGCCACCGCCGCCGCCGCCACTGGTCCATAAGCCGCTGCCGGGAAGCCTGGCAGAGAGAGAGGAGCGGGGGTGAACGAGGGTCCTGGCAAGGGCCTCGGACAGACGCGTCTCACAGGCCCCGTCCCCCGCCCCGACACAGAAGACAGGGGTGGGAAGGGATGTCCGTGGGTCGGCCTTTAGGAGGGACATGGATCTGTGGCTCTCAGGCTTCTGGAAGGCACAGCATCTTTAGGTGTGTTTGATTTCTCACACATTTGTCACCCGGGAAACTGGTTCTAGACGGCACACCAAAATAATTGAAGAGGATTAGGAGTAACTTCTCTTGAGAGCAGGGCGAGCTCCCTGCGGCCCCTGCACGGGCACCTCGGTGATTCCCCAGGGCTCGTCCAGAGCTGGGGGGCCGAGCATGGCCCGGTCACAGGCAGGGGTCCCTGTGGAGCAGTCAGCCCTGAGCCATAGGCAGGAGGCCCTGGGGATGGCCTCTTGACACTACAGGAACCTTGGCCAGGAGACGGCTTAAGCCTAGCTGTTCTCCTGAGGCCTCAGGCTTGCTTGGCCATCTTGACTCCAGACTTCAGTGTCAGCAACATCACAGCCCCAGGCCTAGGGGTGAAGCATTCTGGGGGTCCAGCTGGGGGAGGAAGCGTGGGGCTGCAGAGACCTACGTGGGGTGGGCCTGTGGCTCTGGAGGCACGTTATGGGGATTTAGATCTGGCTCTTCTGTCTGAGCTCCACCGTCCCAATCAAGTTGGCATTGAAGGGTCTCCTGGGGGTTTTGATCTGACAACGCACCAGGCAGCAAGGCTGTCCCAGCAGTGGGACTAAACGTCAGCAGGACAAGGTGACCCAGTGTGGCTGCAGAGTGTCCAGGTGAAGGAAGAGGTGGGCAAGTCCCCTCCCCCGGGCTTCTTTCGGCCACAGCATGTGCACACACAGCCACGCCCTGGGACACACACAGACACACTTCCCCACGCGTGGAACAATCTGCCTCCAAGCAGACGCTTGGAGGCCCGATCCCAAGACCCGTGTCCGGTGACTGTGGTTTTAAATGATGTGCCCGAAGCCAGCAGCAAACAGCCCAACGGAGGGGCTCAGCGTTGGCCACTGAGCCTTCCAGATAAGGAACTGCTACAGGACGAGGGGGTAAGGGAACATGCACCGTGGAGGGCGGGGAGCAGGGGAGGAGAGAAAGGAGAGAGAGAGCCGTCCCCCAAACACAGCAAACTAGAAGCCCACTAAACTCTAAGACTATTGCCCTAGCTACACAGAACTACTGGGGAGGAAAGAAGTTCAAAAGGGAAGGAGCTATTCTAGAGACGTCAGGCTAAGCTACTTCAAATGCCAATGAAAAGAGACATACTTGCATTTAAATATGGTAATAGGGCTGTTGAAGGGGGAAAAAGAAAGATCCAGGTGAAATAAATGTACACAGCAATGACCCCTGCCAAGACCAAGGAAGGGACTCCCCCACCAAGTCCTCTCCCCATTTCTTCCAGGCAGGATCTAGATTTCTGAAGATGTGGGTGCTTGCGCAAAGTGCTGAAGGAAAATAAGGAAGATGTCAAGTTATTTCTCCCCATCCCAACTCTACACCAGGCTCTGCTGCAGGCCCGGAGCAGGGCTCAGGGGACCCTGAGGGAGAAGGAAGAGGGCGGGGACAGGAGGAAGGTCCTTATTCTTTTGTACTCTCTCACTTCTTACTTGAAACAGGTTTCCTTGGAAGCATGAAAAAACTGGTGGTGGGGAGAAGGGAGGGGGGACAGAGCTGGGGGAGGGGAGTTGAGTCAATAAGAAGACTTTTAACAAAACCTCTCTTTTCTGGAGTTGAGTGCATTTTGGACAAAAAGTCTGAGAGAAAGAGAGAGGAAAGAGGGAGGAAAAAAAAAAAACCTTATCCAAGAAAGAAAATCCATTATCCCTAATCTCAGATAAAGGCTCCTGCTGGAGACTGGGCAGCAGACACTGCTAGGGGCTGAATTTAAACTCAACCATCAAAACGGGGCTAAGCAGAGTGACAGGTGTGGGGGGGGAGCAGGGGAGGGGAGCCCCCCAGTGTGCCCAGAACAGCAGAGACAGCCCTCACAGCACCCCCTCTGTGGCGACACAGTCCGCCATCCCCCCCCTCCCCCCGCGCAGCCTGGCCTCCTTGGGAATCTCCTAAGGGGGGAGGAGAGAGCGCTGCCCCAGTATCCTGCCCCGGGGCTGTCTTCTTGGTCCACATCCCCAGCTCCCTGCCATCCCCCTCCTGTCCTGGTAGGCCACCCAGCCTCACTGGTCACCCCAAATACGTTCTCCAGATGACCTGGCAGCTAAGCCCCTGATGCTATTTCTAAGGCCAATGGGCTCTCCTTGGTGGCGGGGCTTGTGGGGGATGCGTGAGCACAGATCCAGGAAAGGGGTGTGTGTGTGTGTGTGTGTGTGTGTGTGTGTGTGTGTGTGTGTGTGTGTATGTAGCCAGGGGCCGTCATGGGCCTAAAGCTGTTCCCATGGAGTGCAGCCTGTCTCCAGGACGGCAGGAGGGACCTGAGGACCAGGAGCTTCCAGGGCTGGACCTGGAGGAGCTGGAAGAACAGGGAGAGCCTCGCAGATTGGGCTCCTGGTCCTGTTCTCAGCATCTCTCACCAGGCCCTCAGGAGCCAGGGGTCACCTGCGGCAGACTCCCTCCTTGGGAAACCTCTTATTTTATTTTTGAAGGGATGGGGGTCTGGGTTGCCCTGGCAGCGGGTATTCAGGGGAAGACTGCAGGGAATTAGGCGGATCTGGCAGGGCTCAGGGCTTCTTGCTGGGGCTGAGGCCCAGGCAACCGTGGCAGAGCCCCTGGTCCATGAGTGCCCGTGGCCACCCTAGCACCCCACTGCCCAGATGACCGTCCCCCGTCTGCTGCTGGGAATGCGGAGAAGGCCTCCCTCCTCAACACAGCCTGTCTGGCCAACATGTGAAGGGGACAACCAGGCTTCTCCTCGTGAGGCAGGTTAGCCCAATAGCCAAGTGCACAGACACGAAGCCTGTCTCGGTTCAAATCCTGGCTCAGCCACTTACTAGCTGAGTGACTTTGGGCATGCTGCCTTAACCTTTCTGTGCCTTGGTGTCCCCATTTATAAAAGAGATGACGATATTAGTCAGAGATTAATAGATGCAAAGTGCTTAGACAAATGCCTGCCAGGAAATAAGCTTCAACAAGTGTTAGCTCTCATTCTGATGAGGCCCATCAGGTCTCTGTCCAGCCTTCAGCCCTGCCCTCAAGACAGGGCTCTCCCTCATGCAGGGCTATTCCACCTTCTCTGTGGTTGGCCACATGGTCAGATGGTCATTAGCACACAGGAGGCCTGAATTCCTACTGATAACAGTGGTCTGGAATCTTTCAGGATGTCCCAACTTCATGATGTCATTTTAGTGCAGCTAAATTTCCATACCTCAAAATTAGAATATGCGTTCCTTTCAGCTCTAACAACCGGGCCAAGCTGGCTGGCGTGACCCCAGTGGCTTAATACCTCCCATTTCTTAGCAGTAAATCAGGCAGCAAGGAGAAAAATGTTTGGCTAATAAAACCTCAGGACTTGAGAGCTATAGGTTGCCTACCTGGCAACTCAGGTGTTAGGAAGGTAGTATGGCCCTCCTGTTAGAGAATCTTGCATTCAAAAAGAGGCTGCCTGGTACGAAAGAATGAAGCACTAATGGAGGAATTCCAGGCACGGGCAGGTGCCAAGCCTCCTAGGAGCTGTCATGCAGACCTAAAGGCCCAATCTCACCAGTCTGGAGTTCCTCGCCCCACCAGTGCAATAAAAGAAGGGTCACTGGGTTTGGCATCAAAGGCTGGCCGCCAGCCTCAGCTGCCCCTGGCTTGCTTTATAACTTAAGCACCGTGTTTCACTTCTCTGCGCCCCGAGTAACCAACTCCTGTCTCCTGCAAGGAGGTCAAGCCAGATGACCTCTAAAATCCTTTCAGCTCTGAGCCTGCAAGAGCCTGTCTTCCTGGTGTAAGAGGATGACAAACCCAAGTCCCTCTGTCACTGGAAAGCGGCGCCTCTGAGGGTGGCACTATCACACCTCTGGGGTAAGTAACTCAAGTAAGTGAAAGCTGTTGCCATCCCACTGACAGTGAATGAGATGCTTTTCTGGACTTTCTGGATCTGTGAGAATTCAGTGCCAATTAGAAGTCAATGGCACTTTTGGTTTTTTGGAGGCTTCTACGACACCACACCTACTTTTTATTGCTTCTGTGGCCCTTACCAGTTTTTGCCTTACCTAAGCACAGTTATTTTTAGGTGCACATCTGATTTCTGCTGCTGGGTGGCAAATTCTTGTAGGGTGGGGACTGAGTCCCATGTCCCACTTGGGACCTAGCCCAGAGTCTGTCCCACATTAGACTCTTGCGGAGCATCAGCTGGTATGATGATGGTCAGATGCCCTAAGGAGGTGGAGGAGAGCCAGGGCTGGGAGGCAGTGCTCTGGGTAAACTGAGCTGAAAGGCAGCACTGCCTGCATGCTTAGCTGCCTCTCCACGCCCGTGACCCTGCAGCCCGGGGGCAGCAAACTCAAATGCCCACAGGAGTGGGCCAGGAGCATAATTAACCCAGTGAAGGGTACCAGGCAACAACAAGAAAGAGCGCCCTGCTCTGTCTAGCGGACTATCCTTACCGCCAGCCACTCGCTGGACCACTTGGGGAGTTTTCACAAATGCTGAGGCCTGGGTCCCACCCTTGGAGATTCTGATTTATCTGGTTTAGGGTGCAGCCTGGACAGGGGGACCTTTAAGTGCTTCCCAGGTGACCCCAGGGTGCAGCCGAGGGGGAGAACCTTTGGTTTAAAGGCTTTCAAAAATTGCAAAAGGTTAAATGGTGGCGCACATCTGCATAGTCTGTCACTCGCTAACCTTGTGGAAGGAAAGGCCCTCCTGAGAACACGGTGGGGAATCTAATCCTTGCGACCATCTCCTGTGAGATCCACTTCAGGGTCTCCGTTCAGAGCAGCAGGTCTCTAGCCTGGCTGAGGGAGCTTTAGCACACAAAGAATCAGGTAGCGCCTTTGTCTCTATCTTTTAAAGGCCCTCCAGATAATTCTGATGCATGCAGAGATGCACAGGATTCTCTGTGGGATCAAGGGCAGAGAATCCTTGATTTAGAGGAAGTCTTGGGGTGTCCTTGGTTTTTAGTAAACACTGAAGGGCTCCACTGTCCTGTCCACCGCGGGGTATTAGGTCACGGACCTCTTACTTTGCGTCCTCTCCCCTTCCTGGTTTGAGAAGATGCCGCCTGGGATACAGTTCTGGCTTGGTCACTACTTAATTCTGTGACCTTCGATGAGTGAATTCCGAGGTTCCTTACGGCTCTGACAGGCTGTGATTTCTGAGGGGCATCTTTATAAAACTCTCTCTTATAATGTGCACTACCATCCCGAATGGTCCATTAGGAAAGACAATTTTTCCTACATTGTGCTTGCTTTAAGCACTCTCCACCCCCTTCCCCAGCACGCCCTGCATCTCCAGGAGGCGTGTAGAGCTGCCCAGGGTCCCTCTGAGGGTGGGCACTGTCACCCACCTGCAGCTGCTCCAGGCAATTCCTCCTGCCTCCCTCTTCCTCTGATGCCTGGGCCCTGCCCCCGGAGATTCTGATGATATGTCTGGGTGCAGCCTGGACCAAGGAAACTTCCAGCGTTCCCCAAAGCACGGCCGGAGCTGAGGTCACGGCTTTAGGCACTGCTTGCTGGGGTCCTGGGGAGGCAGGAAGCAGAAAGCTCTCCCTGGGGACTCTGGCCCAGCATCCTTCTCCAGGGGGGCCGTATTACCTCCCAACAGAGAGCTGGGGCCCACAGTGCCCTTGCTCACCTAGATCTTTTGCAGGGACTGACATCAGAGGCCTCTGTAACTCCCGACCCGTTCTCAGCCCCTTATCCGCTCAATTAATATTTATTGAGCACCTACTACATGCCAGGCACTATTCTAAGCACTGGGGTCATAGCAGTGAACTAAACACACACATTCTCTGCCCTCACAGAGCTTCCAGTCACTAGTCCTGATGGGAAAGGGGTCTCCAGTTGTGGGACCAGGCTGCACACAAACCAACTCCCCGGAAAGGAGAGAAAATTGGCTACCGAGAAGCAGGGTTTCGGGCTAAAGGGGAGCTCTGGCCACTCTGACAGCGAGAAGGGGGCTCTACCCTGGACCCACCTAGCTTGTAGCCAGGCCCCTGACTGTGTGTACTATAGGGTCTTCTCATAGCTGAGCTCAAGACCTGGGTGTGGCTACACCAAATCCTGCTTGGAGAGGGAAGCAGCGATCAGAAGACTCAGCCTTGCAGGACGGTCGAGGGGAGGGGGTGGCCATTCCAGCTAATGCTTTTCTCCAAGATCCAGCAAACAAAAGGAAAGGGAATGGAGGCATTCCCATGGCTATGATCTTGACCTAGCCCCTAAAGGTCTTACCACTTCAATTCAGTTAAAAAAATCACCAAGCTAGGCCCTTGGTACACATGACCAAGACACAGGTCCCTCAAAATTCTTTTCAGTCAGGACCCACCGAGCTGGGGGCAGGCAAATCCTTCCCTTTCTGGGCCCTAGAGAGTTCCAGCTTTGGCCCGACTACCTGGGGCCTCGGGGACAAGGCAAAGTTTCTCTGCAGTGCTGGCCAGAGGGCCAGTATTAGGAATGGCTGATACAAGTGCTCCACCCTGGCTCCTGGCCCTAGGAGGACACTCTGTTCCGCATTGCTCTCTCTCTAGCAAGACTTCAAGGGTGAGAGTGGCCACAGGGAGTTCACTCCAAAGCCAGCCTTCGCTGCTCTGTGACAGCAGTTTGTGGTCCTGGCTAGCCCAGGGACACCCACTTGCCCACAGAACAAACATCAGCCTGTCAGAGACCAAGACCAAGACCTTCAAAGTGAAGGCGTTTCAGACTGTAGTTTCTAAGGAGACATGAGCAAACTATTCTGAGAGTTTCTCCTTCTCTCCTGCACCACCCCTCCCCTCACTCTTCATAAAACTGCCATTTCTGCTTTGCAGACACTCTCCCACCTACCACCAATGGGTGTCAGGACAAGCCACTGGTCTGACCATTGATGCTTCTAGAGCTCGCTGTGCAGATGGCTTTTTACATGTCTTGTTCTCAAAGTTTCAGATGTCCAACTGCCAGTTAAAGAGTCAACATTTTGCATCCTCCCCATAGGGTCTCTCACTGAGCCATTTAAATCTAAATGGCCTAAACTCTCCTGGGCCTCCTCACTTTGCCTACTTTCCCCAGCTTCGTTCTTCATGGGCCTTTGCAAGGGCTCGGCACAATTCCAAGCACCAGCCCTATAGCACCCACTTCTGTGCACCAGGACAGCAAACGTTCAAGTCTTGAGCACCCTAAGATCCCAGGCTCCCAACTTGGCCCCATCACTAGCTCCGTGAGTAAACTAACATCTGTGATCTCAAACTCTCTCTCCTGTAAATGCAGAGTCCATCACTTTTTGACTCCTGAGACAGGCTGTTTTTAGGTGTTGAATTGGGCACTGATTGGTGGACCATGGGATGGTCAGGGGGTCTTGGGGGAGACCCCCGGGAGGTGAGGGGGAGGCATTCTGGGGGCTCAAGGAAGCCGCTATTTACCAACCAGTACAGAAATCATTAAAAATTTGAACAGCCGGCAGATCCTGCCACTGCATGTCAGCCCTAGGTGACAAGGTGAAGTGTAGAACCTTCTCTGTTCCTTTGTCTCCTTGCCTTTCAAGCAGACGAGATGATGAGAAAATGATCGTTACACTGATGGTAAGAAGAGCAGCTGCCACTGGGGCGCTTTCCACGGCCAAGAGGCTTCCCCCGACCATCTCAGTGGGCCCTCAGTGCAGTACCCCCAGGAAGACGTTACTTGGTGAAGGACTCAGGTCCGGAGAGGTTAAAGGAAACCATGCACAACATGGCTAAAAGCAAGGTGGCAAAAATCCCATCTCCCACGCTCACTAGCTGCGCCACCCAAGACGAGTTATGTAACCCCCCCTTGGCCTCATTTTGCTCCTCTGTAAGCGCGATTAATGACCTCCTTTTCCGGCTGCTGTGAAATTCAGTGAGATGGTGGCACGGGTGCACCATTATCTGGCACTGGGTGAGCTCTCAGTAAGTGGAATAATAACTTTTATTTCTATTTTTATTATTATTGCCCAGGGTAATAACAGTAGCGTAGCCTTCCTATTCTAAAACCCTATTAATTTACATGACATTTCACATACAAAGGGCTTTAATAGATAACATTTATAATTTGCCTGTGAGTGATAAGGATACGTCTTATCTGAAGTACAAGGTGGGTAATGTGACGGCAGGAGGCGAGGGGCTCGCAGGGGCTCAGGGAGGGCCTGCCTGCGGTGGCTGAAGACCCCGGAGCTGGCGGTCGCTCCTGCCCTTTTGCCCTTGGATTTGTTCAGTTCCTTCCAGCTCCTCTAGGAAGGGCTCAGCCAGAGGGGCCTCTGGGGGTCCTACCATCCAGTGGAATCCTGCTCTCTCCTCTGTTCCCAGCACGTGCCCTATAAAGCAGGGCTATGTCTCTCTGGTTCGTCACTGTGTCCCCAGCTTCTGGGGCAGGGCTGTGATGCAGCAGGTGCTGATAAGCAAGTGTGGAATGCGTGGAGGAGGAATGGATAGGTACAACAGGGCGGGCAAGGAGGGGGCTCTACCTGCTCCAGGCCTTACCTGAATCCTAGCTCGTTCAAGGGTGGTGCCAGAGGTCAGACGAAGAGAGTGTGGAGAGGCCCTAAACCAGCTCCACTAAGAGAGATGCAGGACAGGCCCCACACCCTCCCCTGCAAAACCGGGCTTGCCCTGAGGTCTGCTCGGGCTCAGAGCAGGGCAGCAGGGCTTCCGAGGGGGGTCAGCAGCTGCACTCTCGCTCTCCTGTCCTCCTCTAGGTGACTGCATCTGGGCGAGGCTCTTGGCTGCAAAGGAAGCCAGCCCTGGGCAGCCAGCACCCAGGACCCACTGGGCCAGCTCAGTGCAATCCACAGAGACCCCGACAGGGAACAGCCTAAGGCAACAGTGGGGACAGCGCCCCTGGTCCACAAAGTGTCTGCCCGTGATTCCCTAGGTCTGGGAAGAAAGTGGCGTCAGCTTCTCAGTGCTAAAGTCTGTTGTCCAGCTGTCCTGGCCCAGGTAACAGGACAGCACCTGCCCAGATGGGGGCCACGGAATCATCAACAGAGGTAGGAATGCTAGGGAGGGAAGCCATGTAATGCTTTTGGGCCCTTACACTTGCTAATCCCTGGACATGGAGTACCCTTCCCTCATTGGCTGCATGGCAAATTTCTATTTGCACCTCAAAACCCAGTTCAGATGGTGCCCCTTCCTGAAAGCTTTCCAGGCAGTCAATGACTCCCCAGTCCTGCCACCCCTCCCCCCCAGTCAGGCCACGTAGGGATACATCTGGCTGCCTGTGCGACGCCCCTCCAGGCTCTGACTGCCTCACTCGTTTGCTCAGGATCCCCTCCCAATGCCCAGAGAAGATCTAGCCCCGGGCAGGTCCTGATGACACCGTCCAGCACACTAGAGAGAATGCGCTCGCATGGTCCACCCCCAACTGAAGGCACAGGGAGCACAGGCGGTGACCCCATTGGCTGGGGTCTCTCTGAGGCAGGGGATCCAAGCTGACCTGGACTCAGGGAAGACATCTCGGGGTAGGACTCTGCTCTGTCTTTTCAGCCTGGGGAGAAGGAGGGAGTGGGGGCCCATCTTGGCCTTCTGGTTTGTCCTTGGTTGTCCTGGAGGCATGAGTTGCCCATCCCTCAGGCCTGGCACTGCCATCTGCCTATAATCTCACACTCTATTATTTGTTGTTGTTGTTGTTTTGGTTTTTTTAATGCCTGGTCAGTGTCCCTCTCAACAACCTGTGAGGAAGGGGACAAGACAAGGAGATCAATAGCCCCATTGGACAGATGGGGAAACTGAGGCCCAGAGGTGGCCTTACTATCCCAGCAAGCTGGGGGCAAGAACTCAGTCTCCCGACTTCCCTCCTGAGAACCGGGGGCTCTGGCTTTGGCACCCCGAGTCACGTTTCCCTTTTTCATGCAGAGGAGTTTCAAGAGGCATGGAAACCTGATTGAAAGTGAAACCCGCAATCCCGTCAATTCAGACTGCTCCAATTCATTTCCGCAAACATTTATTAAGTGCCTATTAGGCACCATGCTCTGCTTTCATCATCTGGGAATAGCGTCAGCTCCTGATTTTCTAGGCGACGGGAGGAGCGTGGGAGGGCGGCCCATCCACAGCTCATGCCAGAATCGGGGGTGTGCTGCTGAATTTTACTTCTTCATTTTCTTTTAAAGCAGCAGCTACACTGTCCTGACTAAGCCTGACTTTAATATTCAGATGAGGGATAAGCCCCCAGTACCCACAGGGCCAGGTGGCGTGGGAGTGGGCTGGCCACAGGAAGAGCTGGCTTGTGATTTCAAATCTGCCTGTGGATCCAATCTGTGAAGGGGGTAATCCCTAGAGATGAAGCTCAGGGCTGGAGGGAAGTGCAGGTTAGAGGGCTGGTGATGAAGCAGATGTGTGTGGGCTGCCGCGTCAGGCGGGGCTTCCCTTTACAAGGGAGCGTTTCTGTTTAGAGTGCTGAAACATCTAGCTGCGGGCGCCTGGGACTGTGGGCATGTCAACGGACCCGGGAAGCCGACCATCCCATCCTGGCATGTCAAGATGGGCTCCCCTACCAGTGAGGAGCCCACTACCACTTGCTGGGTGGGCTCCGTTCTGGAACCCAGCCAGAAGCACCGAGCCAGGCAGCACCGGCAGGGCTGAGGACCTACCACGTCAGGGTGTACCAGGGTTCCCCCTGAGGGCATTTCTGGGGTAGGGGGTGAGGAAAGAGCCCCGTACAAACTCAAGCAGGGGAAAGTCCTGAGGTTTAAACAGACACCCGAGTGAGGGGTCATCCCAAGCCACTGGTTTTATGATTCCACCACAGTGGCCCTGGAATCACCTCCCCTGACAGAGTCACAGAGGCTGGGAGGGAGGCCTGTTCCTCTCTCTTCAAGAACCTGACCAGAAAAAGCATAAGTTTTTCTGGTGGGAGTACGAGCACAGGTTTCCCGAGTGGGGGCTGAGCGCGAGGGTCTCCGCCACGTGGGTGGGCTGGGGGGGGGGTGGACGGAAGGCCTCTGGAGTCACTCCCCGCAGTGGCCCCGGTTATCCATCCAGGCAGGGCCCCAGGCCTTTGGCGTGGCAGCCATCAGCACGTTTGAACACTTCACACATGTCGTAAACCGGACGGAACGGACAGGTGGGTGTGAGCTGGCTCAGGAAGCAGCCCCTTGCCCGTGGCTGTTTTCCCCAGTCATCTGGCATAAGGCAAACTCCTTCCCCTTCCAAAAACTCGGGCTCTCTTCACTCTGCTCTCCACATTCAAGCCACGGCCCTCAGGATAAGACAGACCACTAAGACTTGGTCTTTGCTCGAAGACTAGACCATGTGACCGAAAGTTACACTGCAGAGCCACAACTGAAGATGGGCTACAGCAGCTTCTCTGCCAGAGAGAACAGGATATCCTTGAGCTATGGCGCCTCACCTCAGACCACACCCCCTCCCTCGGTGTGGAACAGAATGACCATCTTTCAGAGGGACCAAAAATCAACCAGCACCTGAGAACCATCCACCATTAGACTGGAAACATGGAAGGCAAAATACGTGGTGAGCAGTTGTGAGTTCCGGATCCAGCAACCACGCAGGCATCACTAATCAACCACAGCTCCCTTTCTGCTTAGCTAAGACTTGGTCTCAAGACCATTCTTAAGCCAGTGCTCCGGGAAGCCAGTCCCCATCAGTCAACATCAGCACCTGAATGAAATCTGTTTTCCATCACTGAGGAGGTAGAAGCACAAACTGGCACTTCCAGAACCAGAGTCCCAGGGTTTCCCCGCCTGGAACCTGTACCACCCGGCTGTTCCCACACAATCATCCTAGGAGGGAGGTGGGAGCACTGAGCCAGGGATGCTAGTCTGACTCTCCTGGCCGCCCCGAGGGCCCTGTGTCTGAGGTCACTTCAGTAGCCAAGGCTGTGGCTCAGACACTTTTTTGATGGTTGGGGCCGCATTAACCCTGCTGTCCCAGTAGAGCTGAAAGACCCCCAAAGAGCCACAGCCAACCTGAGGCAGGCGGAGAGGAACAGAGCCCAGAGAGGAGGAGGCAGAGAGGAGGAGGGGCAGTGCAGAAAGAGGGGAGCATTCTTTTGAACTCACCCACATGGGTCCCTCACTGGCACCCCGGCCCCCCCCCACCTCTCCAAACCCCTTCTGACTCACTTTGGAAATCTGACCACATCACTCCTCTACCTAAAATCCTCTAAGGGTTTTTCATGTGTTTTGTGGATCAAATGTGAATTCCGGAACCTGCCCCCCTTTCTAACCTTTTCTCCCCTGACCCACCCCCACCCCATTAACTGCTCTTAATCCCTGGGACCTGCACTGCAGCCCCTTTCAGGTTTGTGGCAGAGATTGCTAAGTGTCCCCTAATAACTATTTCACTCTTCTTCCTTAATGCCAGAATCCTGGTTTTAGCTGCCACATGGCTACCAGGAATAAAGACATTCCTGAGGTTCCTTTGCAGCTAAAAGTGGCCATGTGACTAAGGCCTGACCAACGGGATCTAAGCAGAGTGCCACACATAATTTCTAAGAAGTGTTATTAAAGGGAAGAGATGTGTTCTTCTGGGATGAGTACGTAATGGCTGGAGCTTGAGCAGCCTTTTTAGTCTATAAGATGGAGTCTTACATTGAAGAGAATAGGACACAAAGATAAAAGAAACCCAGACCCTTGATACTGTGGAGCCACATCCAGGCTTCTTTCACACTGGAGAGAAAAAACAAATTCTTATTTTGCCTAGGCATTATTATATTGCATTTTCTTTCTTTTAAAAAAATACTTGATTCAGTGCCTAAGCATGTCATTTCTCTACCTGGGATACACTTCCTTCTCTTCTTTACCCAGCTAATTTTATTTGACTTTGTAAGACCCAGTAGTGGTGTCACCCCAGGCAGGACCAGCAGCCTGTCTTTGTCCCCTTATAGTGGAGAGAGGTTCCCTCTCTCTAGCTAAGCACCTGTCCCGTGATGCTCAATGGGTTTGATCACTGGCTCTCTCCCTCAGCTGGACCATGAGCATCCTGAAGGAGCTAGCCTTATTCACGTCCAGATATTTGGTACCTAATCCACTGCCTGATGATCAGTACGTGGGGAGGGAGGAAGGGAAGAGGAGGGGTGAAGCAAGAAGTCCCAGCAACTCCTTTGGGGATTCTCAATCATTCCTTTCACTGATAAGTAGATCCACCAGCAGGTAGCTTCATCGGGGGTGATGAGGAAGAGAAAACCACTCTGGAGAGTGGTAGAATAAGAACACCAATGCCCACTGTTTCTGAAACTTCCAGTTGTATAGCACTCACCAATTTATAAGGCATGTTCACATATACACATTACCCTAGGTAATTCTAAAAACCTAACTCACTAGGCACTATTATAATCCCGAGGGCTCAGAGGGCTAAGTCACTTGCTCAAGGTCACATGGCTACTATGGGGCCAAGTGGCACCTGGAAATGAGACCTTCTAGCTTCATGTCCAGCAACACAGGTGCCTCCTCGGACCTGCACCGTACAGGGGAGTTAGGAAAGCAAGCTACGTGCAAACCAAACGTGGGCAGGTGTGCACAGTGCGTGCATGGGCTCACACACACCTGGTGCACAGATGCGAGGGGCTCCAGATGTTCAGTGGCATTTTCACTTGAGGGCAGGGGGCGATGGCAGAGGAAGGGGCGTGGGAGCGGACCGAGCAGCTGCTGCATGCAAACGCTCTGCCACGGCTCAAGGACAGGGCCACCTCGAGCAAGTGCAGGGGACACGAGGAAGCAGAGAGGGCTGGGGACAGGCGGCAGCCAGGGGGAGTGCGCATGCTTTCAGAAACCGCACTAGGCTGTCACCGGTACCGGTTATTCAGTGCGTTCACCTCCCCCGGAGCGAGAGCAGGACACTGTCAGGCTAAGAGACGGCAGCACACAGCATGTCCGTGGTAAACAATTTATTTTTCTACCTCAGTTGCTTACAGGGGTAAAAATAAAACGGCAATAGGGAGAAGCACAGACGAACTATTTACAGAGATGAAGAAAATTCACAACGGCTGAAACGTCTGTGAGGCAAGCATACTAGGACAAGTTCACCAAAGCAAAGCAATTCATAGCAGAACAAAATAAAGAGGAAAAAAAGCCATACAGATTAAAAAGAAAAAATAGCACTTATGGAAAAGCCTGAGGGAAAATAAAAGGAAAGTAACCAATGATTACATCAAGCATCTTTAATGAGATGAACACAACTGCACAGGTTGGGTCTAAAGGACACTGACATTCAAAAGGAGGGACTGAATGCATCTGATGGAAGCACGTAGGTCGCTTCTCACAAACCCTGAGCGTGAACAAGGGGTGACTCTTGAGGGCCCAACTGAGCTGTACTTCGTTAATCCAAGAGAGTGGGGAAGTGGACGGCTCAGGATCATTGGGAAAGGAAGCCCTTCTGGGGGTGACCATCGGGGGTACTGACCTGATCAGGATAGACCCTCTGTGTTCGTGCCCTCTGACCCCAGTGGGCCAAGAGGCCCTTGATGCCAGCAGGGAATGCAAGGCCAGTAGGCAGCGAGGTGAGGGCAGAGGTGCTAGGGAAAGAGGGACCCAGTGTGGATCGGTGCCCACGGGGCCTGAGATGTGGTGGCAGCACCTGGGTGCCTCCACTGTCCCTTCCCGAAGACAGATGTGTATTATTATAGCAACAACCACTGAGGGACTGGCCCCCAAAGACAAAGACAACCAGATAATGTTTATATAATTTTTCTACCAGATTAGATCGTTCACATTAGTATTTATACAATAGTCTCTGTGTGTGTGTGTGTGTGTGTGTGTGTGTGTTCACTTCTGGTTCTGTCCGCCATAGGACATAGGTGCTCCAAGTCACATATCCCCAACCCCTGTGGGCACCAGCACTTAAAAGCTCACCCATGAAATGCCCCAACAAGCCTATTTGGTAATTATTTAAAATAATTTAATTATTTAAAATAATTAGATTCCCTTGAGGAAGGCTCTACAAAGTTTGTGAGAAGTTTCCCTCTGGCCCCATTACATTCTGGGAGGGTGGCAGGTGGAATGCGTGGGTGGGTGTTCACAGTGCATACGAGAAGCAAACTGGGAGGGGACTGGAGAATAAAATTGCTTTTAAAAAACTGAGAGAAGCATTGAGGACAGGAGTCTTTTCCAAGAATTACAAATGAGAAAAAGAACATTCGTTCCAACAGGCAGCTACGACAGTGTTCAGTGGGCACTGACAGCAGTGGGGTGGCCCCGGCAGGGACTGGGTCCTCTCTCTAGTAATGGTAGCAAACCCCAATTTGTTATGCCTCTCTTAAGAGCTAGTTGATAAAAATTATGTCTTGTGAAATCGGCAAATAGTCTGCAAAGTGAAATAAGAACAGAAATTAACAGACTGAACTGAAATGAGGGTCCAGAGGGGGAAAAAGAGAGGAGACCACCGCTCAGGATCGTAATAAGTCCAGTCCCCACACCGATCCACGAGGGCTGGGCTGGGGGTGAGGGGCACGCGGAGGACCATCTGGGCTTGGGAAGAAGGAGCCACGTCCACGGTGGTTGATCACCACTCAGTCTTTCTGGAAGAGAACTACCCCCCACTCTAACAGTCATCTGAAGCCCATAGCCCCCTTTATTGGAGCAGCTCTCCTTTATTTTCATAGGAGCCTAAAGGTGGGCAGAGACAGGCATTTCTTAACACCAACTGTGCAACCAGAAAGGTCTGCAGCAAGCCCAGGTCACACAGGTAAAGCAGGGACACCAGCAGATGAGACGGGGATTCACAGAAAGGGCCAACTCAGGTGAAGAGGCGGCACCTTCCTGCAGGGGACGCCGGACACTCGGTGTGTGGTGAGGACACACAGGATGCAGACCTCAGCAGCCCTCCAGGACGGGGGTGTCCTTCCGCTGCTCTTAGCTACCTCGCATCACCCCACAGGATGGATTCAGGAAGGGCTGGGAGGGGTGCGGGAGGTACACGCATCACAAGAGAGACGAGGTGGGCAGTGGGTGAAGTGGGCACCACTGAGAACATGGAAAAGAAAGACCACGAAGAAAAGACACCAGGGCAGCTTGGTGGTGATGAGACCAGCTGTGCTGACGTCGCTGACTCACAGGCATGGGGAGGGGGTCAGCGGAGCCACCCTGACAGGGGCGAGGAGAGGGCAGAGTTGGGCTGCCCTCCCCTGGGTCACCCCTCTGCACCCCAGGCCCCTTGGCCAGATCCACTGAAGACATTCCTTACTGGCACGGGGCAAGAGACTCACGTCAGAATGCTGCAAAGCTTCCCTGCCCCTGAGGCCGAGGCTCCAGGAGGAGTCTGGAAAACCACAGGGGCCTACCTGGGCTCTGTGTGCTAGAGTCCTCGGCTGCTGGAGGCTCCTGGACAGCAGACAGAGCTGCCTTTCCACAGGAGGCCACTCCTCCAGGGGCAGGGTCACCCCAAGCCCATTCCATGACTCTTTACCACCACCCTCCCACCGGCTCTGTTCCCAAAGCCCTGGCTTGTGGTGAAGGGCTAGGCACCTGGGGGACCCCATCTCATCCTACCCAGCCTCGGTTGGTCACTCTTGCATCCCTGTCTATCCTGCATACGTGTCTATCTAGGGCAGACCCAAGGATGCAGGTCCCTGAGACACAATTCAACCAGATATTTCCTGGGCTGGCTCATGGGGCCCCGAGGGCAGGTTCTCAGATGAGACAGGGGCCTGAGCAAGGGGCCCACTGTGTCACCCCTCCTCCAAATTATACTGTGTTAGGATCCCTAACTCTGTCTGCTGGGACTAGTGCTACACTGAGGGGGCAATGGCAACCTGGTTGTGAAGGGAGGTAGGCTGCACCAAGCACACAGAGCAGCAAGGCACTCTCACCGAGCCAGGATGTGTGACCCTGCACATCTTCTTATCCCCTGGGGAGGAAGGTAGGGGAGGGAAGAAGAGGAAAGCCTTCCCCCAAACTACCACCAGCTTCTGGGCTGAGCAGGACAGGCAAGGAATGGAGAACAGGGACGGTGACACACAAGGTCTTCCCAGGAGAGGCAGTGCACGCATGCACGTGCGTGTGGGGACCAAGCACCCCTCATCGTAACACACCTCTTCATGTAGGCTCTGGAAGAGCTCCATCCAACAGAACTCTATGTGGTCATGGAAACGTTTTATATTCTGCACAGACAGTAGCCACTAGCCACGTGGCTGCTGAGTAACTGAAGTGTGGCTAGTGTGGCCGAGGAACTGAATTTTCCATCTTACTTAATTCTCCTTAAGTTAAATTTAAACCTTAGTAGCTGCATGTGGCTAGTGTGACGTACTGGACAGACGGATGCTAGGAAGATGATGGGGTATGACCGTTGAGACCCAGGCCGCCTGGGTCCCAATCCTGGCCCTGCCCCTTACTGGTTGTGACCCCTTGAACAGGGTTTCTACCTCTCCAGGCTTCAGGGTCCCCATCTGTAGAGGGAAAATCTAGAGGAGGTGCAGACCGTGCCTGGCCCGGTGCTGGCTTCTCAGCTTGTGGTGTCTGGTGTCCTGCTTGGAGAGGCCCGTGGCCACCTGAGCTGCCACGTGCAGCAGAGAAGCAGTGTGGAGGGCTCCCTTGGGGCAGCTTGCTGAGGGGCCCACCCTGGTGGGGAAACCACCCGGCCCAGGGGACACACTTGTGGGCAAGTCCCCCCACTCACCCCCCTCCAACTGAACTTCTGCTACTGTACCTGCTGTTCTCTTCCGCCTCCCCCGCAATCAGAAGGGTGCACGGACCCCAGCCACCATCCTGCCCAAACCCCTCACTTCCAGAAGACAAAAGAGAGGCCCCGAGATGCTGGGTGACCTGCCTATGGTCATGGGCAGCCAGGACAAGAGCCTAGGGCTTCTGTTGATGATTGAGGATCTGTCCCCCATAGAGCATGGCTCTCAGTGTCCCACATGCCTCCTGACCTCCCCCGACACACCCTTCCCCACCCGAAGCTCAGTCTGAGGCACAGGTGGGACCGGCCCCTTGCACGCCGCGCGCCCGGCCCTCCACTGCCTTCAGAGCGCCGTCCCCCCAGGGCCATGTCCTGCTCGCCTTGCCGCCTTGCAGCTCAGGCCTCCGGGTTTGGCAGGATGACCAACCAGGAGTGGAAGCCCAGCTCCCTAGCGGCCCCTCCCAAGACACAGAACCAAGAGGGCAGAACTCTGCTCCTCGCATCTTTTCTACACCCCCCAGCTGTCCTCAGAACACAGACACCCCCGAGCACCCCGATACATTCTTGCTGTACTCCAGGTCTGGGGAAGGCTGGCTTCCCCCCTTCTAGGGAGAAGCAAGCCCCATAAAACATTACTTCCTTCACGCCCCTCCCCCATCCCTGCAGGACCACGGCCCCCGCTGCCCCACAGGTTGGGGGTCCCAGGCCTCCTGGTTACATGGGAGCTAGAGCAGCCTGGGCACGTGAGTGGGTATCACTGGGCGCTCTGCCTTGAGTCTCTGACGCCCACATGGAGGGAGGGGAGAATCTAACCACCCCCCCGCCACCATCACTCAGGACAGAGAGCAGACCCAAACCCAAGAGCACACCCAGCAACACACATGTCAGAAGGGCACCGGAGCCGGAGGAGGGGAGGAAGGAAGGTGAGGTCTAGACAGCAAAGCACGTGAACGCTGGGGAGGCACAGGGAGACAGAAAACCCTGGGCCCCAAGTTCAGTCCCCTCCCCAAGGAGAGAGAATCTGGAAGAGGTTTCAGAAAACGGAGGGCAAGCAGAAGGAGGGCTCCTGTCTTGGTTCTTTCCCTTCCCCCTACAAGCCACTCTCAACGACCCGGGACCAGTGAAATACTTCAGTTAATCAGAAACTGGGCTGCATCCTGAGCTGGATACAAGGTCATGTGGATCTGAAACTTAGCACCTGTAGGTCATTTCGTGAATGGATGCATACGTGAGTTGGTTCTCCTTAGGGGTCCCCCTCCCCCCAATGCAGCCCACCTCCCATGTCCCCAAAGCCCTGGGAGACAAAGCCACTCACCTGGGAACTGATAGCCATAGCTAGGAGCAAATCCAGGGTAGCCGCGGCCATAGGTTGCCACAAAGTTGGGGTAGCCTTGAACACAGAGAGAAAGACCATGTCGGTTAGTGCAGCTGCTTCAGGCTGGGGGAGTCTGAGGGAGGGCGGGAGTGAGACACAGTCCGAGATATTTTTCTCCACAAAATTACTTGTCTCCCGTGGGGGTCTTTACCCAGGGCCTGGGTCACCCCTCGCCCGTGGCTGGGGCACTGCTGTCAGCCTGCTGGTGATTAGCCCGTATTTGGGCCGAGAGACCCCCAAAGCCCACGCACTTTCTTGAACCTGCAGAGTAAATGCCACAGGTTAGCCCCAGACCCTCGGCCCGCGCCGGGTGCTGACATTTGCAGAGCTTACCCTCTATGTACTTTACCTTAAGGCTATTGACAGTAGGAGATTAAAGTCCTTCGCCAGCACCATGGACAGAGCATAAGGAACGCGGGGTGGGGTCACAGTCTAGGGGCAAAACTCGGGGCTGACTCTGTGCCTCTGGAAAAACACTGGGCCCAATGAGCCATGGCCCGGGGGACCAAGCCACGTCCAAGCAGGGACACTCCACCGTATCTTCCCAGGGCCCTGGGAGAACAGGGAGGACCGGGCTGTACTAAATGTGCACCACAAGCATGAACCCAAAGCCTCGACAGGCATTTCCCAGCAAGCATGCTCCTTCCAGGCACCCGTCCCAGCGGATTACCTGGGGGTGCTGGCTAACCGAGGGGTGTCTGTGGAAACCGCTGCTGGACTGGGCATGGGGTGCAGAGGAAAGTACTGGCAAGTTCTGGCGTCCCTGTGGTTGTCTCTGATCAGTTACCAGTTACCAACCCCCCATGAGATGCCACTGCTGCTCCCTACCCTTCATGGTGCCCACTCAGACCCTCACTCCTCACGTCCCGACTTCTTGAGTTCGGCTACAAAGAAGGCTGGGGTAGCCTTCTTGGACGGAAATTCCACTGGCCATAGGAGACCCATGGCTGCCCCGTTCCCAGCCTGCCAGGCTCCCTTTGCTTCCCTCCGCTCAATACAGAAGAAACTCAGTCCATTCACGCTCTTAAAATACCACCCTGGCCAGCCTGCCACCTACTTTACCACCACCACCATTGCCAGCCTGACTTCTGCTTTGACCTCTGAGCGGGACGCCTGTGGCTGTTTTCGGCTGCCCAGCACCTGAACCCCCTTCTCTGTGTTGGAGTCTTGGAGACAGGCCTGCCTCCCATCATGGAAGCAGAAAGGCCTCCCTCCTGCTCTTGCTGAGCCTGGCAGCTGGGAGGCAGACTGTGAACCTGGGCTGGGCCAGTGCAAGTCTTCTCCAGGTGCCAGCGGGGCAGAGGAGGGCGGACGGTTCAGAATCTATTCTGGCGTCAGCAGCAGAGCCCAGGGTCCATTGGTGGCAACAGTGGCCCCCTAACCAGGTCATTCCTGGGTTGTCCCTTGGTGGGGCTGTGGCTGACCGCCCAGCTCCCCAGTTCCTGCCTGTTCCCCAGCCTTCCTGGCACTTCTGTCCGTTGCCCAAGCCCCTTCCAATAATCTCTTTTACTGTTTCTAGCAGCCAGAGTAATTTCTGTTGCTTTGTCACCAAAACGCTAGTAGAAAGCTGCTCTGATGGGCGGGTTTAGGACTGTCTTCACGCCCTCCAACCATAAGGCCGATAAGTGGCGGCTTTCCACATGTATCCTTGTGGCTCCATACAGCAACTTGAACACCCTAAACCCAGGCTCTGGGGTCTCATCATCCACTTCCAAGGTGGGTTCTCACATGTCACGAGCATTTTCTGACCCTGCAGGTGACGGCTGAAGACCAGGATCATTCACTAGATTCCAGCTTGGGTGCAGCATCACGGGTTAGAGTTTGCGGGTCTTCCTGCTGCCTGTTCATAGCGTTTTTATGTTGAAGGGGGTCCAGAAATGGGACCCACCCTCCTCCAGTTTCCTCTGCTTGTTGGTGCCACAGCTTTCACCTTGACCGGAAGATCTGTCATCAGACCTAAGACAGAAGTTTGCTGGACTAGACATCAGGAGATGGGTTCCAGCCCTGCCTCTGGCCCACGGCCATGCCATTGGGGTTCTTCCCTTCCTTCTGGGAGCTTGAGTCTTGCCATCTGCAGAAAGCTTTGCAGGTCCCCTGAAGTGCTGATGGGCCCCAATTCTCAACAGAGACCAGCTGTGGCTCCTTTCCCTCGCTTCGGCCAGAGCCTTTCCAAATTTGCAGTCACAGCTCACTGGCCAATTGATCTGTTTACACCCCACCAGGGTCTTGCCGCTTGCTCTTTCCGCATGAGTTTATTTCCCAGCACTTGGTGCCTTGCTGACAGAGGGATGCCCAGACCAACCAGGATGACCTGGCAGCTCTGTCCTGACTGCAGAGGAACAGACCCCAGTGAGTTGCTGAGCTCTGGCACCCAACGGGGAAAGAGAGACAGAGGGACAAAGAATAGGGACAGAGACGGGGACTCGGGTGCCTTAAGTGGACACACACATACTGGCTCCTTCCTTGGTATTTATTTCATGGCTGGCCAGCTCAATTCTCCTCCAAATTAATCACCTGCTATCAAATCAGATCTTTCAGCAATAGACTTCTCACCATTATTTCAACAATATTGACTAACGAATTATATGCAAACAGCCAAATCACTGCTGCCCAAGGGCTTTCCTAGTGAAAAATGACTGCTTTGCCTCTAACTTCAGTGCTGGGGGTCTTAAATATTTTAGTGTTAACGCGGCAACAAAAACCTAAGCCCACGTGTCACCTTCGAGACTCCCTCAGGGTGGGTGGGGTGGAGGGTGGTGGAATGCCCAGTCCCTCCCTGATTCGAGTCACCAGTAGGATTCCATTGTATCTGCCTACTTCCTGGCACACTCGCAAGTCTTCAACAGGAATGAGGAAAAGCATGGCCAAGTTCACCCCAGTTTGGGGCCTCACCCCAATCTTCCCGGGCACGTCAAAATTGTCTCCTGTACAACAAAGATGAGAATTTGGCATCTGCCCGAGTGGGGGATCTTATCTCCACCCCCCGTCGCCGAACATCCTCTGGGTCGGGCAGATGAAATCATAAATTTATAATACAACATTACTTCAATTTTCCTCTTCATTTACTGCTGTGCAGCCCAGCTCTGCTCCAGCGGCTCACAGTTCCAGCCACATGGGGGAAATTGGCTGGCTGCATATCAATAGCACATTACAGCAGACCCACTCGGACGCTCCATCAAGCCACATTACGGTGAGATGACCCAGCCACCACTTCCATTAGCAGCCGGGCCCCTCCCTCACTGGCCACTGCACAATTTATTTGCTCCAGTACTCTGGATGCCTGATCAAGCCCACAGTAGTTATCTCTTGTCAAAAAGAAAAAAACCAAGCCTTCTGCCTGGATGACCACCTTTCTTGCAGACAGGCTTTCCACGGTGGGGAAAAAAAAAAAAATCAGAAATCAACAAGAGAATTTGAATTTGCCAGTT
Source organism: Balaenoptera musculus (assembly GCF_009873245.2). Taxonomy (NCBI): domain Eukaryota; kingdom Metazoa; phylum Chordata; class Mammalia; order Artiodactyla; family Balaenopteridae; genus Balaenoptera; species Balaenoptera musculus. The sequence continues at coordinate 33,444,966 of NC_045804.1, read as the reverse complement.
GGCTCATTTGGGGCACCCCCCTTTGGGGATGCTGGCAGAATTCTCAGAATTGTGGTTCTAGATCTTTGTTCCAACCCTAGAAGATGTTTGCACATGACTCATCCTTTTCCAGGCTCTGTTACTCAGCTACTCAGAGTCACAGAAGACTGCTCCCACCAGGCCCCCAACTTGAAAGAGACGAGAGACAGGGCTGTTTATCCTGGGAGCTGCCAGCGTGTGACACATCTGCTGCGTGGCGTGCAGAGCATTGCCTGGGGCACCACGGTGGCTCCGTGAGGTCTGCATACAGATGCGACACCAAGTGCCAAGGGCCCTTTCCAGGCCATAGTCTACAAGGATGCTGGGCCCCCAGAATCATCTGGAGTTGCAGGGGTTCCTCCAGACCTGTGCTGTCCCATTAAAGTTTAATTTAATTTAAATGATATAAAAAGAAAACTTCAGTTCTTCAGCCGCATCTTAAATGCTCAATAGCCACATGTAGCTGGCGGCCACCATCTTGGGCGGTGCAGATATAGGATCTTTCTACCATCACGCAGAAAGTTCTAGTGCATTGTGCTGCTCTAGATGGAAAATGAAGAGCTAAAGTTTGAGTTTCCTCTGTTTACTAGAAAACAGCTGAACAAATGGAGACCTCCTTGGGGATGACCTCAACAGATATTTTGGGGAAAGACAAATCCCAGTTGAAATTACAAATGAGTCTAGGCATGCAGCTATATGTTCCAGCCAATCTCCTTCTGATCAGTGAATGCCAGCAGATTAGAGCTCCTCATCCCTTCCAGACAAAAAAAAAATTTTTTTTTTTTGCTTTCATTTCCGAGGGGCTTAATGTTGGGGAACACTGGGTCAGGATTTCACAGCGCTGCTAAGAATGCCTCTGGCTTTCTTCAGCTGGTCAGCAATGTCTCTCCACTTCTCGGCCCGCAGGGTGAAGCTTTTCTTCAAAGCCTCAGCAATGAGGTATTTCTCTGTCACTGCTACCAAACATGTTAAATAGTGTGTGCCCAGCAAGGTCAAGATAGTTAGAGGCAGTAGGATTATAGGCTGAGAAGGCCAAGAGGAATCAGATATATCAACAATAATCATGTTCGCTTTTATTAAGAAGTCCACTTTCATTAAGAAAAACCAAACAGATTCTAGTGCCCTGGGTGGGTGAGGCAGTGAACAAAGTCTGAGAGCTGCAAAAATATCTTTCCTAGGGGTCTTAGTTGATTTTGGTTTTGTCTAGCTCAAAGGCAGGGAGACTGACCTAACGATGACTCCTCCTCTTCTCTCGTACACTTTCTTAAAGGAATTCCCATTGGGCTGATTATTCCACGATTCTGTCAAAGGCTATGAAAGCTAAAACCAAAACAGCTGTAGGTTTCCTCCCAAGAACGTTCGCTGCCACAGCAAGAGAGATCAAGAAAGAATAACTGCAGCTATACGCTCATCAGCCTCCCTTTGATGAGACCTCCCGAAGTATGGAGAAAATCTTAAGGGGTATTTAAAAATTAGTTCCACAGTTTCCAAGTCATTTATAGACCAGTGTGTCTGCTGTCTCACTAGGATGTCTACTCCCTGATATCAGACTTCTTTCTCTGGTGCCTCCTCAGCATCTAGAACAATGCCTGGCACTTAGGAGGTACTCAGTAAATATTTGTTGAATGAATGGAATTAAAAGCTTTAATGGTTTACAGTCTCACTTCTAAAAATCCCTAACAGTGTTATGTATTTTTCTGCTCTTTCGACATTAAAAGTTTAAATCACTGAAACCTCATCTCATTAACAAACTTAAAAAAAAGTGTTTCTGCGTGAGCCAAGTCCATCAGCCAAATTGTTGGTGGTGGCAATGGTGGTGATTCTAGGACTGATATGCAGGCCTAGTGCACCACAGAGATGGTGACCCAGGTGACTGATGACCCAGGTGACCCAGGTCAGGCCGTCTTGCCAAAGGATTAGACTTCATTGGTGACATCACTTTAAGGAAAGAAGCAAGAAGCAAGGGCTTCAGTTATAGTACAGCAGATGGCACTCTCCTCGACCAAGAGTCCAGAGGCCCAGGGTGCCAAACTGTGCCAGTGGGTGAAAGAGAGGGCAGCCCTGGGAGTTTCTGGCGAGCGCATCAGAGAAAGCTCGGTGAAGACCCCAGCCTGGCTGGGGAGGCAACAGGCCAACCAGATCATGAGACTGTGAGTTTGTTCCCTGGGTGGTGGTCTGATTCCCCCTTCTGCCTGGACCTCAGGCTGAGCTGGTTCCCAACTGGGGACACATTTGGGGACCTCTCAGGAGGCCCCGTCTCAGCAGGCATCTAGGTGGCCTCAACATAGTAGCTGGGGAATTCAGGAGGGCTGGGAGCTGATGAGGGCTGGAGTCCAGTGCACGGATCTTGTTGGGAGGTAGAAATTCAAAGATAATCCAGCTCCCTTGGCTGGGGGTCCGAGGAGGAGGCTGCAGGTGCCATGGCACAAGTCACACACAGATGCAGGTCTAGCTATGTTCTCGGTCACCAGCAGGAAGGGATCCCAAGTGGCAGGGTGTTGGATACCTACTTGGGTGGTAATTTGCCTGGGGCTCCCCAGTACCTTATTAATAACAGCTCCCAGTTTGAGTATATATTACTGTATTTTGTTGATTAGAAGACACACTTTTTTTTTTTTTTCCCCCCACTTCTTAACATCCTGAAAGTGGGATCCATCTCACAATGTGGTTTAGTTAACAGTATATATTTTTTCTTTCCGGATGGTACACAAGGTGCATTCCATCACCCGTGGCAGCTTGAACTTGACAAAATACAGCACTGGTTGGGCATGATACGGCTTCATTTATCCTCAACAACCCCATGAAGTGAGGGTTCCCATATCCCTAGGGATGGGGTAACTGAAGGACAGAGAAGACTGTCCCTCCGAAGTTACACAGCTGACAAGACAAGAAGTCCAGATCTCCTGATTCTGAAGTCCTGAGCCCTTTCCTGTGGTCCACACAGCCCGCCTTGGTGGAAGCCGGACCCACACCATCAATTCCACCCAAAGAGCTCTCTGCTTGCTTGGGGGTGGAGGAGCGCCTCAGTGACCTGAGGGGGCTGGCTGGGGCATGAGGGTTTCGCCTGGTGGCAGCCTCAACCAGAGCTATGTGGGCAAAAGGCCAAACCCTTAAGTAGCAAGGGTTTTGGGGATGGGGATGAACTGGGGGATGGGGATGAACTGGGGGAGGCTATGACTCAAGAACTAATAGACTCAACCACAATGACATTTTAAACCAGCTATTACTACCTCTTTACTGCAGCTCAGGGAAGTCATAACCTGAAACATGAGAGAACAAAGTCGGGGAAGATGAGTGAGTACCTGGCATCCATCACATTTCCATCCCTCAGAGAGCAGGAGCTAATCAGATGGCGTCTGGAGAAGCACAGGGACCATGTGGGTCTGCCCACCACCAACTGTGGTCCAAGCCACTCGGCCCACCACCTCTCCTCACACACGCGCTGCCTGGACCTGCCCAGCAGCAGCCTTGATGGCCGTCGGGGCTCCACACTAGGACCCTTGCATTCCAAGCTATTTCTTCTGCCTGCATTGCCCTTGGCTTGCTCATCCTTCTCATCCTAGCTGAGATGTCACGTCCACAGGGAGGTGTTCTCTGATTCCTCCAACTAGTTTCCATTCCTCATTATGTGCCCGTAAAGCACCTCGCAACTCTATTATGAGTAATAACGTATCCGTGTGATGACCTGTTAAATGTCACCTCTCTCACTAGACCACAAGCTCCATGAGGGCAGGGACCACATCTGCCTTGTTAGGCACTGTCTCCCAGTGCTGGCCCTGGGCCAGGAACGCAGTAGGTGCTCAAGGACTATTTGCTGTTGAATGCCTCCTGCAGTCAACAAGGCACCTGCCTGGGCTCCCATTATGAAACCATTGGTCTGTGGAGCCCCGAACCCTTGCTTGGCATCTGGGGAGAATACAGCTCCTCACCTTTGCTCTTTGGCAACTGACATGAGTGAGCTGGCTTTGCTCCACACCTCTGCTTCCCCAGGAAGAAAACCTCCCCCAGGCAGGTAGAGAAAACCATGGGTTACATGATACCTCACATAAAGGGTATCAAGTGAGAGGCAGAAGGGTGGGGCACTTCCTGAAGATCTGGATCCTAAAAAGCCCCCCCATTTGATGCCCTAGGGACTTTATACTCATCATTTAAAATTCAAGACTCTGAAAGCCAGCAGGCAGTAATGGGCTCAACTCTTTTAAGATTTTATTTTAAAATTTGGAACTATTAATCCATTTGGGGTTTCTTTTGGTATATAACATAAGGTAAAGGCCACATACAAATTATTTTTAGAGCAAGAGCTACACAAGTGTCTTACAGCCAACCAGGAAATAATTCTCATTGATTTTTAAAAATTAATTTCTTTATAATAATTAAACTCATACATAGAAACACATTTAGTTTAGGCTCCTTAACTTTTTCTATCAACAGGTGCCTTCCTATATGCCACACTATTTTAATTACTGTAGTTTTGGACTATGTTCTGATATTTGGTCAAACTCTCTTTTTTCTCATTTCTCTTTTAAAAATTTTTTCTTATTTATTCTCATGTGTTTCTTCTTCCAGATAAGTGTTAGAATCATTTGGCCAATTTTTTTTTTTTTGGCCAATTTTTAAAGAATTAAAATAGGAATTTTCCTTGAAATTCTGTTAAAGCTAAAGAATTAGCTTTAACATCTTAGCCATTTTGAGAATTCTCATGGCATCCTTTTCCATTTTTTAAAGCTCCTCAAAATAACTTTACCTGCCTTGTTACTTCCTCAGACAAATAGATACAATTCTTTTAAAAATCTAAATTCTAAAGCCAAGAAAAGTTTTATAAATTTAAAACTGAGCCAAGAATGATTTAAACAGCAGCAAATCTGAAAATACATAAAGAGCTTATCAAACAATGTAGAAGAGGGACTCTTAGTCAAACCAAATGAAACCCATTAAAACTAGACAGACCGTGTGCCTGAATGGAATTTTACCATTAACTACCATTTATCCCATTTAATTAGTATTTTCCCGACACACAATAACTTGCACTAAAATACCGTTCTCTCGCCTTGAAATTTCTAATTATTGTTGCGACCCACACCATTATGCTTCTCCACTGCTTTCTCCATCTTTCATGCCATTTAAGTAGCAAGATTTTCAATTATCTATGCAGGACGGACAGAGATACCTTTAAGGATGGGGCATAATATGCAACTCAATTTCTCTAAAAGCCAGGAGAGATCATTTTTCATCAGAACAAACATACTTTGTCTTTCATCATTTTTTTTTTTTTTTTGCAAATAAAGAATAAAACAGGTTATTTAAGACATCCATTTAAACACAAATTTTGATACCCCAAGAGAAAAATGTTAATCACTTAAATAGACAGGATTATCACCCACCATTACAACATCCCCTCCTCTCCCAAGTTTTAGAAAATGTAGCCTTGGCTCACATAAGTTAAGTCAGCCAGGAGTCCATAGGTCTTTAAGAACTCCCAGTCAGCAGAGAGGGCTGAGGCAGAGTAACCTTTCCTCATTTTGAAAAAGGGGGTGGAAATGGGAAAAAATAATATCAAATACCTTCTATGAGCCAGACATGGGACAAGATGCCTATCTATCTAGTTATCGGCCTATCTATCTATCTATCTCTGCTAATTTAATGGTCACAACTGTCCTGTAAGAGGGATTATCACCGTCATATACAGATGGGGAAGCTGAGCCTCAGACAGGTAAAGCAGTTTGCCCAACTGGAAGGTGACCCAGTCCCCAGGGTCCGGCCCAGACTCACCCAGCATCCCCATGCCAAGCATGAAAGCATCCATGGTATAAGGCAGTCCCCGGGCCCGGCCTCTTGTCCCAGGTGGGAACATGACTTCCTTCGGCTGAGCCTTCTTACATTCTACCTGTTAAACAGAAAGGCGAACAAATGAGATGCAAATGAATTCCATGTAAATGTCAAATGCAGAACTGATCTGGTTACCAGCTAAGTTATTTTTAGCCTTGCTCCTTACTCACTGTAAAAACAGTCATGCAGAGTAAATGGCCTGCAAAATAAATATTGAAGAAAACACACCACTTGTGCAAATCCTGCAAAAACCTACAAGGATGAGATTGGGTTTGGAGGGGCGGCAAGGACATCAGCTGAAGATGCACAGGCGTGGGCTGGAGCTCAAATTGAAACCTGCGCAGAAGGCGTGAGAAGGCGGGCGATGGCTGTTGGATGTGTCTGTGAACAATAACAACAGCAATAGTAATAATCCGTCATTATCGTTCAGCCCTTTACATGTTTACACATTCCTCTCGGGCTCCATCAGGTCAGTGACTCTTCATAGCAGGCCACTTGATCCTGTCTCATTAAATAGACAGGCCAGTTAGTCTTAGCTCCATTTCACAGATGAGAAAACTGAGCATCAGAAGGCTTGTGTAACAAGCTCTAAGCCATATCCCAGCAGGTGCAGCCCCGGAAGGTGGATTTTTAAAATTTCTAGGTCAGCGATGCCACCATCTCCATAAAACCTGCCCCAGCACATTCCCGAGGGAAGTAATAAGATTAAACATGGATTACCGGTTTCTCACTTTGCAGCTAGGTCTTCAAGTGGTTGCTAATCTTTCCTTTACGTTTCCCCCTCTGCCTCCAAAATTTCTTAATCCTATTCTGCTCACATCCAGAAGTCATTTACTTAACAATCTTAATGATAGGTAATACAAACCCTAAGAAGTAAGTAAAACTGCTGCCTGCTAAAGTTCCTACACTGTTATTAGTAGTGTTCCTTAGGCCCTTGATCAGCGCTTACTTGCTTTTAGTTTACAGATAGACTTAACAAGCCTTGTTAGCCAGTAATCAATCCCATTGCTGATGAAGATGGGATGTTGTAGAGCAAGGCAGGAGTGCTTAAAGCTGCCGGGACTAACAGCATGACAGCCTGATAGTGATGGGGAAAAGACAAGAATCAGGTACCTTATTTTAAAAAGCAGTCTGGGGCCATACAGTATAGGAGCCAAAACTTCACAAAGCTCAACAGCTGCTGAGGGTCACTATCACACAGAAAATTACTACTGCTCACGGCATGTCTGAGAGATGAAGAAAAAGTTAAATTGTGTGCAATGTACTTTGTTTTAAAAAGGACCTACACGGGTTATCCGTTATGGAGATATTCGCATTCCAAATACTTCAATTAAAAAATATTTTAGGGCTTCCCTGGTGGTGCAGTGGTTGAGAATCTGCCTGCCAATGCAGGGGACACGGGTTCGAGCCCTGGTCTGGGAGGATCCCACATGCCATGGAGCAACTAGGCCCGTGCGCCACAACTACTGAGCCTGCGCGTCTGGAGCCTGTGCTCCACAACGAGAGAGCCCACGACAATGAGAAGCCCGTGCACGGCGATGAAGAGTGGCCCCCGCTCGCGCAACTAGAGAAAGCCCTCGCACAGAAACGAAGACCCAACACAGCCAAAAAAAAAATTAAAAAATAAATAAATTTATTAAAAAAAAATATTTTAGTGCTTAAGGCTAGGGGGAAGCTTTAATTACCTAAAATATTAACTCCTCTTTCTTCAAAGACGCCGGATAATAAGTATTTACTGTTGCTCTTTAAAGAATGATAACCACGCATGCTTTAAAAAAATGGACAAAATGGTTCAACATTCATGACAGATTATGTTTAATACAAACAGTTTTTATAGAGTCAAAGGAAAGAGATGAGCATCTCCACAGAGAAATGGGTAAACGACTCGAACAGGCAATTCAAAAATGGCTAATAAAGAAGCATACATTCCCAAATGTGTGCTTTCTGAAACAGCAAAAGCCATAAATGTATATACTTCCTGCAACCGAGAAATCCTACTTACAGGGATTTACCCTGCAGGGATGAGGCAATTCACCACAAGCATTAATTATAATTTTTTTTTAAAAAAGGAAATATCCTAAATGTCCAAGAACAGGGAGTTAGGCTGAGTTTGGTTCATCCAAGCCGACTGAAAGCTACGCAGCTACAGAGAAGGCTGATAATAACATACGCAGGTATTGGGAAACCCTCAGTCCTGGGCAAACCAGGACAGCTGGTCACCCTAACTGCAAGAGCTGGGGAAAAAAGCAAATTACAGTGCCTTTGGAAAATAAACAAGTGTATATATCATATAGGGGAAAAGTACTAAAAAATTACGCCAAAGTTGTCTTAGAGTGACTTTGTTCTTTACTTCCATTATGCAGTCTATTGTTGTTGTTTATTCCTCCAATTTTTTTGCTTCGAGCATTACTGTTGCAAGTGAGGTGGGGTGATTCACAAGAAATAAATTCATCAGAATTGGGTCTTTTCGATTCCTCTCATAAGCCCAGAGCTGACACTGTGCTCCTGGACTCCAGATCCCATCCCTGGGACTCAGAAGCAGGCTGAGAAGCCTCATTTGCAAGAGGCTGCCCGAGCCTGGGGAGACGGGTGTGCTCTGCAGAGGCAGACAGAGGCAGACAGATAATTACCTAACGCCAACACCGGGATCTGGAATAATACGCTAACCAGCTCACTTCCTAATAGCCCTATTGGTGACAATCTACTGCATTGTCTTATGAAAACCTGCTGCCTGTTTCTAGGCAACGTGATCAACGAAAATTTCAGGTTTATACAATTTTCATTTAGGAAACATAAAGGTTAACTGACTGTAATGCGAGTATTTTAAACAAACCCACCTCCTCTCCCTCTCACAGAACAGGGCTGGCAGCTCTGTTGAATTCTGCTCTGTCTGGGCTGGCGATGTTTCGGGCAGCACCGGCTGCGTGGGTTCTGTCAACCCCTCGCCGTGTCAACAGTGAGTGCTCCCGGAGGCCAGGGGCCGTGGCACACGCTCTCTCTGGGGGACCCCCGCACGTCCCAGGCACTTCAGTGACAGGCAAAGGCAGCAGTCGCACTAGGGTGCCTGGCCTGGCCTGGCTGGCACGAAAGGCTTGTTGAAAGATTTCTCAGGACCAGGAGGCCTGCCCCCAGCCCTCACTACCTTTGATGATCTCATATGAAGAAAGCACACAAAAGGGAAAAGAGACATAGCTTTTCTCCCCCTGGATCCTGAGTCCTTGCAGGGGGCCTGGGGCTTGCTGAGGATGAAACTCTGTCCTTCGCCCATCAGACTGTGAGTTCTCAGGGCAGGGATCAGGGTCTGTCTCTACTTCCTGGTCCCTCAGTGAGGTTCCATACAGAGCACGGATTGACCTACATGCTCCTTCAGGGAGACCCGGTCTACTTGATGCCATGGTGCTGAGGAACGTGACGTGCCCAGCGAGCGCTAGGCAGCGGGGGTGCAGAGACACACAAGGCAGGGCCCCATCCAAGGGCCGTCAGTCTATGAAAAGAACAGAGAACGCGACATGCCCAGCGAGCGCTAGGCAGCAGGGGTGCAGAGACACACGAGGCAGGGCCCCATCCAAGGGCCATCAGTCTATGAAAAGAACAGGTCCTGACTGCCTTGTTCTCCTAACATTAAGGCAAATATGCATCTGTCAACCTGTCCTTTGTCACCTCTGGGCCCGTCAGCCTCTGGCACCTCTTGAGTGAGCCTACATTTGAGTCACCCCCATCCCCGCTCTCCTCCCACTGGGCCCTGGGCAAACCAGAGAACTTGGCAGGAGCACCAGAGTTACAGTCAGAGCCGGAACTCGGGGAACCTGTCCATCTCCGCAGCTCCACGCACTCGGTCATCTGGCCACACGCTGTCCCAGTTTTCTATTGTTGTGCAACAAACTCCCCCAAACTTGGTGGCTCTGAGCAATAACTTATCATGCTTCCTGGTGGCTCTGAGTGCGGAGTGGGCCCAGCGGGGCTCTTGCTTGTGGTCGCTCATGTAGCTGCGGTCAGATGATGGCTGGGGCTGGAGCCAGAGGAAGCCTGCCTTGGAGGACAGCCAAGATGCCTTCTTTCCTCCCACGGCGGGCAGCGGACGCTGCTCTGGCTAAGACTGTTCACCGTGGCTTCTCCGTGGCACTCGGTCTTCTCCCAGCATGGTGGCTGAGTCCCAAGAGGGAGTGTCCCAAGCATGAGCGTCCCAAGGGACCGAGGCTGAAGCCACCCAGCTTCTTAACTCAGCCTTGGGAGTCACACTGTTTCTTCCATCACCTTCTACTGGTTACACTGGGCCAGCCTGGATTTGGTGTAGGAGGGGGACACTCTCAAGGACATGAATGATGGGAGGCCTAGGTCATAGGGACCATCTTTGGAGACTATCTCATGAGATCAATGGAGAGCAGTGAGCAGACAGGACAGCTGGACCCTTGGTGACGGGCTTGCTGGGGGCGGTGGGTGCTGAGGGCTGCCTTCACCATGGGGCACAAGGCAGGGCACTGAGGCTCCCTTCCCAGGGCAGCCCCAGAGACACTCATCTGGCTCCCCAGGTAAATAGAAGCAAAAGAGGAGTGGTTCTCCTGGTGATCAGATCTGCTGCTTCAGCTCTTTCAGCACCGTCCCTTTTACGGTTAGACCCCCTCATTTCTGGTAAAAGCTCCCCACCACCCACACCCAAAGTGCTCACTCTCAGGCAGCCCTGGTGGGGGCAGAGTCTGAGGAAGAAACATCTCCGAGGCTTGGGTCTCGGAGAGACCCAAGTTGATTCAGGTCTCCTCAATCAACAGCTCAGACCCCACCTCTGCAGCTTCTCCCCACGGCTGCCATCAGTACTGTTTCAAATGGCAGCTGGAGAGAAAGTCATCTGGTTGGAGGGGGGCAGAAGATGGAGTGGGAGTTCCATTTGGATCTGTGCTCGTAAGAAGCCTCAGAGGCCACCTGTGACCAACTGCTCACACCAGGAAGATGAGGTCTCCATTTTCAAGCTTCACGGCTGGCAAAGCCACAAAGGAACCCCACACCAGGGTCCAACTGCCAAGACATGCCAACCCCCCCAAAGCTAGATGGATTTGCTTTAAAATTCTAATCTCCAAATATGCTGCTTTGCTTGGCAAACTGGCCTTGCAGGAGAGGGTGTGGCTTCCCTGTAGCCCACGCAGTGACGGGCTCAGAAGGATGACCTGGCTGAACTCTCTTCAACGACAGGACTTCTAGGCTGGTGGCTGTCCCTCCAGAGGGTGAACGGAGGCTACTGTGAGGGTGACGTGTGGTCTCTAACCCCCTGTGCAGGCTGCTCGTTGGTGTGGGTGCCTCCGCCCATCTGGGTCCAACGCAACTCAGCGAGGAGGTCTGTTTCTAACTTTATATTTAGAAAGAATTTCAAGAGGACAGCACAAAGGACACTGCACACCCCTCATCAGAGTCACCTGTTGTGAACATTTCGTGGCTTCTGCTTTATCATTTGCACACTCTTTGTCTCTGTCTATAACCATGTATTTTCCCCTGAACCATCTGAGAGGAGGCTGCATACGTTACAGTTTGCGTTTCCTAAACATAAAGACATTTTCTTACATGAGCACAGTACACTTAGCAACCTCAGGACATTTAGCGTCTATAAAATACTTGTATCTAATCTGCCTTCTGTACTCCTATTTTGCCAGTTCACCCAATGATCCCTTTCATAGCAGTATGCCCACCTTGTAGAACAGGAAGCTGAGGCCCACGGACATCATACATGGTGCCTGTGGCTTCAGAACCAGTCTATGTCTGGTGGGGCTGGGTTTGAACCCAGGTCCGCCTGGTGTCACGGCCCAACCAAGGCAGTGGGCCCCGTGCCACCCCCTCTCTAGGGGGGCGATGCTTGGCATTGGCTTTGCAGAAGGCGCTGGGACTTCAGCGGGGAAAGCTTCCCTGAGCTACTCTGAGTGGCCGCTCTTGCCCAGCTGGCCCGCAGCCCTTGCTCAGGCAAGCTCCCTGCCGGGCACCTTTTGGAAGAGGCTGGCAGTCTGAGAAAGATGCCACGGTCTGGGAAGTGAAAAGGCTTTTGTTCTTCCTTGGTCTCTACACAAACGGCCCTGGTCAGCACGTGCCCCAGGGCCAGGAGGGAAGCCTGGCCCGGCCTCAGTCTTGGGAAACCCAAGCCCCGCAGCCGTGGCCTTGATTTACCACCCAGGACAAGGAAGGTCTGTATGGCCTGGAGAAGCCAGTGTTTGCAGCTTCACTTCTTGCCCCAAACAGGTCATGTTAGAACCACTTACTCCTCTAGGGAGAGAGGGGCCTATTTCAAAGGATAAAATAGATCTCAAAGAGATCAACCTGGACCACGTGGCTGGCAGGAGGGGAGGGGACAGCTGTAGGTCAGGCCTCTTGGGGCGGGCGAGTGCTCGGCGGTGGATGGCTTGTGGCTTCTGCTGTGGGCACCATCCTTCTGGGGAGCTTCCCGAAAGACACAGACACCTGACCACCGGCATCTCCTCTGACTCAAGCTGCACCCCCTCCCCAGCCAGGTCCCGGTGGGCTCCAGGCCAGTACTGCCTCTCTGAAGCCCCAAGCTGACCGTCTCCTGCGGCCCCCAGGCTCCGAGCGGAAGGGCGATGACACTCAGGTATAAAGATTCTGGGGTCCTGCCCCGAGCCAGCAGCTCCCCAGCCTCTCCAGTGAGGCAGGCGGGGTGAGCTGCGCCCCAGAAACCACACACAGCCCCCCACTGTGGCGCCCCCATCACAGCCTTTCTTCCTCCTGCCCGCTGCTCTCTCTGGCCCTCTCTGCCAGTCACAAGCCTTTCTGGAGACTCCAGGAGGGTGGACCCTTCACGGGGCTCGTGCCCTCAGGGATCCTGCAGAGCAAGATAAAGCCTAGGCAAGCTCCTTGGGGAGGAACTGAGTCTACTGTCCCGCCCCGTGCATGGTGCCCAGAGTCGGCCTCAAGAGCACGGCAGCAGCTGCAAATGAAGATGAGGGCCCTTGTCGCACCATCACTCAGAGTTTCAGGACGGCAGCTGGGTGAGCGCCTGGCCTGAGACACCATCACGCCGGGGGCAGCAACCACACCCTGGAAATCCTGGCAGCCGCCCTGGGAAGACCCAGCCCTTGACTCCAGCGGGAAAGGGCATCCAGCCATCTGGCCATACCTGCGCCTCACCAGTGCCAGCTCTTGTGCCCTCTGCCAATGCGGAGAGGACCCTCAGCCAGGCAAGACCGGAAAGTGAGTGGAAGGGAGGTCCATGTCCCTTCCCTGCCTTCCTCCCTTCCCCAGACATCTCCATCAGACACTGTCCTTGTAGACAGGGAGCAGCGTGTGACCAAGCACCAGAGGACCCACTTGTACGGATAAGTTGTCTTGTTCCAATGCAAAGGGGTCCTCACAGATAGGGGACCCCCCCATGGAGTCTAAGGAAGAGGGGGTTACTGTGCAAACCGAAATGGAAATGCCAGCCTGGGAAGTGAAGGAGGCCAGCAGAAACATCTACCTTCAAAGGACACACGCTTGCTACAAGTGGCCCAGACCCATTCGTGACAAGCACTGAGAGTCCCACCGGACATAGAATCTTGACTCCCCTCTCTGGTCAGCAGAATTACTCTGGAGAAGAAGGAACATATTGTTTATTGAGCACTCCCCATATGCAAGGCATAGTCACGACATCCTCATGTGTGTGTAAGTCTCTGTGTATACATGTATTATATAATGTAGAATATATGTCATGACACATACATGTAATGCACATAAAGCACAGCACCTGGCACACAGAAGTCCTCCAAGAATGCCCAGTGTTCTCAACACCCTCACTAATCGACTCCCCATTTCTTCCGTGAGTTGGCCTGACTCACCCCATCGTTACAGTAGAAAAGGAATCTGAGGCTTCGAAGAAGGATTTGTCCAAGGTCACAAAGCCAGATAATGACACAGCTAGGATTCAATCCTAGGTCCTCCAATTCAAAACCCCTGTCCCCGCCTCTCGGCCTCTGGCCAGCCCTTCCCTACCTCCCTCTAGCCACCCCTCAAGGCCCATTCGGAAGTTGTTCCTCCCACAAGGCCATCCCCCATCCTAGTTCCAGAATTAATTTCCCCACCATTTCCAGGACTAATTTCATCCACTGTTTCCTCTGCTCAGTATTTTATTAAAATCAGCGATGGCGAAGTGAAAGCGGTCATAAACCAATACCATTAGCACCTCCTATTCAGCAGGCAGGGCTGGGTGGGGACACAGATGAATTCAGGATGTCGCTCAGAGTCTGGGCAAGGAGTGGAGAGGAGCTGGTCCCTAACCCTGTCCGGAGACACGTGCCCAGTGTCCACCGCAGCCTCCAAGGGGTGCCCAGATCCAAGGGGCCCTTGTCCTGCAGCCTAGCCTAGAGGCTAAGGTCCCTGGTTTCGTCTCTGCTCCACTGCCAGCTCTGAGCTGGGACCAGCTGCCTGACTTCTCTGTGCCTCAATTTTCTCATCTGTATAACAGAGTAACAGCAGTGCCCACACCACAGGGCTGCAGTGAGCTAAGAAATTAAACTAGCTAATCCTATAAGTGCTCGCGCTGGATAAAGTTAGCTGGGTCACACCTGACTGTCCTCCACATGGAGCCTAGGTGCGAGCCTTTCAAGGTGATAAAGCCAGTTCGCATCTGCGCTTAAAACGTAAATTCCAAAGCCCGGGGAACACAGCAGAAGGGAGAAAGTGGCCGCCACCCCCGCAGGCTGAGAGATCTGGCATGCCGCCACTAACTTTCTCCCTGACCTCCCCAACCTGCTGGCCGGATAGGCCCGTCTTCCTGCTTTCATCAGCAAGGTGTGCTGAGGGAGCTTCCCAGGCTGCACTATTTGGGGAAAAAGCTGATGGTGGCAGCAGCAGCTGTTTTTTTTTTTTTTTTTTATTTCTGGGAACCTGCAAGGGCATTTCAAGGTGAAAAGAAACCTCAGCCTCCAGCAGGTGCCCAAATTCTGCCACAAGCTGGGTGTTTATCCCAGTCTGTGGTGGGCTTTGCCAGAGACCCTGCCCAGGCCTAATTTCACTTCTCAATTCAAAAGAAAATAAAATAAAAGGGCAGCTTGGGCATCGGCTCACACGTCCCCAGGAAGTCGGGCAGGGCAGGTGAGTGCAGTCAAAGGAAGAGCAAGCCCCAGAGAAGGGGAGCAGAGCAGCCTCTTCCAGGCGTCTCCAGGCCTCCTCCCGACCCTGCACCCCCTGGGAGGCAGGGGTAGCACACACGGAAAAGCCCAGAGGCCTTCGGCACTGAGATACTGAGAAGGATGCTGCGCTCTCCCCAACCCCCCTGCAATGACCTCACCAGAGGACAGATGAAGGGCAAACGAGCCAGAGCTCAGGCAATGGGGAGGCCACCTCCCTGCAGGCCAAATTACTTCTGCCTAAAGAGCAACAGACATTTACCACCCAACCACCGCGGCCCTCCCCGCTGCCTCCCCCCACTTCCCTCAACACAGAGATCCTGCTGCTGGCACAACAGAGCTGGTACAAACAGCTGATACACAAACGGCACGTGTGGATGGGAGCGCACGCGTGCGCGATGGGGGGTGGGCGGGGGAAGGCCCTCCCCCTCTCCCACGTAAACACGAGATTCATTTATTAAGTGCCTCTCTGGTGTTTCCTTTTTTTTTTTTTTTTGCCTTCATCCTGCTTGTTTAATGTTACATTTGACATTCTCATTTTATAAATGGCAACAGAAGCAGAATGGATGGCTAAAATTAGCTTACGAGTGAGAATGACGCTACAAATAGGATGGTGAACACAGAAGCCTAGTTAATTCCACCCACGTTACCTCCCCCTCTCCATGCCCCCCACTTTTGGGCTGGTGCCCAACTGAGCTCTCAGGCCTCAGGCTGAAGAGGGGCAGCTGGAGGGAGGGGAAGCGTGCTGGGTCACTGGGGCACCCTGCCGGGGTCAGCACCCACCCCAGCCTGGGGCCTCCGCGGACCACCTGACCCAGCACCACAGCCCCGAGTCCAAGAGGCCAACCCAGGACTCTCCTGCTCTCTCGTCCTCCTGCCCTCTCCCACCCAGAAGCCCCCGTTCTGGGGGTTAATCCCCCAACTGTGCCCCAGCTGAAGGTGGCAGGTCTGAGATCCCACCAGGCTTTGTTTGACCTTAGAAGTGGGGTTTTTGTAACCTCTCCAAAGGATGATTAAGCGGAAATGTCCGAGGCAGCTTCTCTGGGACCTAGAAAATCCCATCTGCGGGGCCCCTTCTGCTCTGCTCTGCAGGCTGTGTGCCTTCCCCTCTCCTGCGGGACCCCGCCCCCCCCGGCCCCCTGGGCCAAAGCATCAAGAGTACCCACCCTCACCCCCTCCTGCCCTGGAGACTCAGGTCCCAGACCTGCCCAAGTCTGCACACCTGCATTTTACTGACTTGTAATCTGTCCAGGACCGCCTTACCTTATGATTACATCTTTGTACAATATAATGATTCTAAGAATAATGCTGGTGATGATGATGATAATGATAGCAAGAAGACTTATCACTTCGATAGAGCATGCTATGGTCTGGTAAAACCCTTCGCAAGCCCTAGTTCCAGCAGTCTCTACGGTAGGTGACACGTTACCTGTCTTACAGAGAGGAGGGCCGAAGCACAGAAGCCAAGTAACTTGCCCAAGGTCACAATGAGTAGCAATTAGTGGCTGCATTGTGGGGCATGCAGCAGTGAGGGGTTCGTGGCACCACTGTCGGGAAGGCCTCTTGGATTGACAGCACTCCATTCTGAACGTTCCTTCACTCCCCACCTGCTCAGTGCTTGGAGCCCTCTAAGAATGAAGGCGCTGCTACTTTCCGCAGGCTGCTACCCCAAACCCTGGCGTCTATTTGCTGTCCCCGCCCCCCTGTCCCCCCCGTTCCCCCCCCCCCCGCCAACTAGTAAAATGCTGACTCGATAGTAATGAACCTCGGTGACCACTTGGCTGAGAGCCTTTCCTTGGGCCCACTGAGATGAGCAGACCGCCTGCTCTAAGCTGTATCAGTTTAGGTCAGGAGTTGAAAACTACGGCCCACAGGCCAAATCCAGTAGCCACTTACTTTTGTAAATAAGGTTTTATTTCAACATAGCCATGCCCATCATTTACACGCCATTCGTGGCTGCTTTTTGCCCTATGATGGCAGAGTCGAGCAGTTGTGACAGAGACGTAGAGCCTTTGAGGCTTAATATATTTACTATCTGGCCCTTTAGAAAAAAATTTGTTGGTGCCTGGCTTAGGCCAAATGGAGGAAACTTGCAGTTACTAAGGAGGTTTTCAGGAAGGCCTGTTCCTTCAAGGCTACCAGATTATACACCCGACAACAGAGCAGGCCAAGACCTCCCAGGGCCAGAAACTGAACCAGCACTTCCTATAAGCTGCCAAAGGCAGTGGCCATCATCCGCCCCATCTTTCGGAGGAGGAAACAGGTACAGACAGGTGGAGTACTTGCTGGGTCACAGGATAACCAGTGGTGGGTCTGGGATTCAGGCTTGGGCAAGTCCTGGGTGCTTCTAAATGACCCGGCAGGTCCCAACTTGGGGACAAGGACATGCGACATCACTCAAGGATCCAGCCCATCACCCACTGGATGAGCCTCACACACCTGCAGTCAACGCTCCGGGACCCAAGTCAGAGGGGAGGCCCCGACACTGAGAGCTTCCTTGGGAGGAGATCTGGTCTCTGAACACACAGGGAGTGTGCAGTGGTGCCAAGAGTCCCAGACGGGCCTGGTGAGCCCGGGCCAGGCCAGCTCAACTGGCTGCATGCTCTTCGGGCCTTAGGCCCCTCACTCCCGAGTTCTTTCCTTCTGACGCTGGATGGATGATTTATGACCCAACCCCCCACGTTATCTCATCAGCAGTGATCCTCGCCAGTGCATTCAGACTTCAATGTGCATACAAATCACTGCGGATTTGTCAAAATACAGATTCTGATTCAGTACATCTGGGGTGGGGCCTGACACTCTGCATTCCTCACAAGCTTGCCAACTGCTTAGTAATTTTCATAAATTGGATCAACTTAAAGGAACAAGGAAAGGACTTCTTAAAGGAATTCTATAGTAATCCTTATTTAAAGCAAATAAAAACTCATCCTTATATTTACCAGTCAAATCAATCCAGATTTTTCAATGATGAGGTTTGTCTAAGGTGGCAGCAGGGTAGAGTGGGGAGGACTCAGGGCTGGAGCCAGAATGACACGGGTTCAAATCCCTGCTCTACCCTTAGAGCCATGGACTGTGGAAGTCCCTTCACGGCTCTGAGCTCTACTGTCCCCCTCTCTACAATGGGACAATGACCACGTGCATGCAAGCTGCTGGCACGGTGCCTGGTGACCGCCGATGTCCTGCTGTGGATCACAAATGCCCCTGCCTGGCCCCTTTCTAAATGCACCCCGAGCTCTCAGCCGGTGAGGCGGGCGTCGCCTCCGACTCCTTGCAGATGGGGGCTGAGCCAGGCCTCTGAGGGGCCTGGCAGGTCTCTGTCAATTCCCACCTGCCTCCCTGCAGCGCCGGGAGGCCCTGGGAGGCTGTGCTGGTGACTAATCAGGCAAGTGTCCCCGCTGCTTCAATCAGGGCCCGCGGCGGGAGGGACGTGTCGTTACTGCACCAGCGCCGGCTCGCTGAGTGTCCGGGGAGGAGCCCCCTCGGGACGGTCACCAGGCGGCCCTGCGTGCGCATCCGTGTGTTTACTGTAAGGAGCCATGTTTGCGCCGCGCTCTGACTGTGCCAGGTCGGAGGACGCGGCTGAGTCTCATCGGTCAGGCCCTGAGCTCCGGTGGCAGCCTGCTGCCCCCGTGCCCCTTCCTCACCTGCCTCTGGGGGGTGGGGGAGACGCCTGCGGCCGACAGGGACCCCTTAGAAGCTTGGCCCTTCTTCCCAGCTGGGAATCCGGCCCCAGGCGAGCCTGTGTCCTTTGCCCTTCTCTTAGGAGAACTTGGAACCACCCAGGCCACAGCACGGCTGACTGGGAGGGGTGGTCAGTGGCCTTGGAAGGCTGTAGCCCAGTGAGATGACCCTTCAGGCCTCTTTCAGCCTGGAGAACGGGGAACAGCCTACTGGGTACAAATGGTGAGCTCTGGACCTCAGCTTTCTGGGCTTGAAATCTGCTGCTGCCACTCGCTGGCCATGTGGCTCTGAGCAAGCTGCCTAACTTCTCTCTCTGCCTCACCTTGCTGATCAGTCAAATGGGGATGATAATTAGTACCTACATCAGATGTGGGTGATAGTCAAACGACATACATAAAGCAAGCACTCAGCAAAGCATGGAGTTAGCTCTCAAAAATACTGGCTGTTCGTGGGATCTCGTGTGGGAGCACCAGGTGGGGCTCTCTGCCCATCCCCCTGCCACCACCGCCACGGAGGCGGCCTCTGCGCTGGCGGTGGGGGTGTGTCAGTTCCTGCGGTCCCGGCTTCCCTGCTCCTCTGCAGCCAGAAGCATTCGTGCCTGCTGCTGGCGGTCCTGGATGTCAGGGAAGGGCCCTCATTTTAACAAATGTCCAGGAGATTCACCAACCAAATTAGATGGGAAATGGCTTTGGGAATGATAATGTGCCTCACTGTCACGTGGTCCCTCACCCAATCCTTTATTCGTTACACAATTATTTGTACAGGGCCTACTGAGTGCCAGGCCCACGAGGACTGGGTTAAGGACCAGAAGAGCTGGATTCGAGTCCTATCTTTGTGACTCATCATCAGTGAGACCTCTCCTCTCTGTGAACGTGAGAAAATGGTAGCTCCAAGGACTCTGTGGGGACGGAGAGGGGGGTGGTGGTCCCCGCAGCTCTCCGTTCCTGCCCAATTCACAGAGAGACTGTGAGGCTTCCGGGAGATCTGTCTTTACAGTTTCGAACCACAGTCCAGTTTACACAACACTCCTACGTACATTCTCACAACCGCCCCTGTTTCTGCTTGGCAGTCTTTGAGTTCTCAGTCTTTCCGATCTCTCATTTGAATTCTGTCCATAGCACAGTTTAAATTCGTTTCCTTTTCTTTGGGCCTCAGAAGTAGAAACCAGTATCACAGAATCCAAATCAATTCAGGGTTCGGGCTTCTCTACCAATGCACTTCAAATTCCACCCTTCGGAGGAGGGGAGCTTGCCGGAGAAGTCCTTTCATCGATGGTGATGTGGACCATGGCAAGAGCTAACGTTTATCAAGCCTGACCCTGTGCTTTTGCTTGTGGTATCTCCTCCAGGCCCCAGCCACCCCACGAGGTGGTCATCACAGGCCGTGTGACCAGCAGTGACCCGCTGCTGCTGCCTCCCAGCACCTCTAAGTTCCCCTTTAGGGCGTGTACCTGGTGGGGGTGGGCTGGGCGCCTGCAGTGACGCCTCCATGGGCTTCTGTGCTCCTGACCACTCCACCCCCAACCCATCCCTCTTGCCTGCTTCCATTTCGGCTTCTTCTCTTAAAAACAACTACCAGCCCCAGATTCGAAAGAAAACAGAAACCTCACGCTTTGCACACAGTTACCTGCACCTGCCATAGTCGGCCTCCACCTGAGTGGAAAAGAAGGTGACAAGTGTGAAAGACTGGGGACAATGGCTGCAAACCTCTCTGCCTTCAGGCCAGCCCACCGGTTACCTTTCTGGGGCTGAAACTCTTACCTTCTGATTGTCCCCCACGTCATCTGGGGATTCGCCTCCCCACTTCCAAGCTCAGACAATCGTCTGTACAGTTCACCTGGCAGCCACTACCTCAAGGCCTGTGCTCCTTCACTATCTGGGTGGCCCTGGGGCATATCCCCTGGGCCTCTGTTTCCCCACGGGAACAGTGGGGAGAAGAGAGCCCTTTCCCACTTTGTGTCTCAGGCTCGTTGCCAAGCCAGTCAACAGTGAAGGGCCTCACATACGCATTTGTGGCAGCACAGCGAGGCCTCTTGCCAGTCTACACCGGGCCTTCCCGATGAACCGTTCCGTTAAGTCCTGCCAGGACAGGCACGGAGGCTGCCAGCGCCCTGGGCTGCCCCCTCCACTCCCCGCTGCCCAGGCAGCCCTCAGTGGAGTCCGTCAATAGCTGGCCTGGCTAGGAGAGACAAGGTCTCCGGGCACTGGAAGCAGGTTTCCTTTTAAGCCTCCTGTCTCTCTAGACCTGGGTTATTCCTACACACTTATCTCCCCTATACCGTTTTAATGCCTGAGCTGACACCTCCATACCACAGAACGCAAAGAAATAGTATTTTCATTTCAGATGCAGATGATGGCTAGGAACAATACGAACAATATTATTTTAGTGCCCTGGGAAAAAATTAGCAAGTCAAATATTGAATCAGGCCTGTAGCACCACATGCTAAGCAGATTGCTTTGATCTTATCCATGCTAAAAGCTCTATTATTTAATTTAAAGTCAGTGAACACATATCGGACCAATATACAACATGTATGTGAATGCATGTTTCAGAAGCAAAGGAATGTTTTGACTAAAGGAAGAAAATATCAAAGTTACAGCTGCAAGTGAACACAAATTTGCCCTCCCTCTTCTCTTGGGGCTGGAGGTTCTGCTGGCCAACCAAAATGTTTTGGCTCTCAAGGACCTGCTTATGGCTCCGGAAACACCTGCTGAGCTCCCATTTTTTTCTGGAACCAACAAGGAAGGGGTTTCTCACCCACCTACTCAATTTGAAGAAGGGAGTTTGAGACTTCAAGCCGGCATGCATGAGCTGCACATGGTATGGCGCCCTCTGGTGGCCATTCCTCTGGGAGGCCTGCTGGCCCCCCAAACTTCAATGATCCAACCCCCTCCCTGTTGAGGGTGCCCCGCCCGGAAAAGGGACTTTAAAGGGCCAAAAGGAGGCCAAAGCGGATAATCATGAGGGTAAAACTATCTAGCTGATCGGAAGGGAAGAACGTTAATTACCCAGCAGGGCCCAAAGAGGGAGAGAATCTTATGAAGATAAAACTTCATATATAAGATAGACCCCCTCAAAAGCCAATCTAAACAGCAAATGCATACCCTAAGCCAGGGGTCAGCAAATTACAACCTGCAGGTCAAATCTGCCCCCCGCTCCCCCGCTACCACTTTTGTAGAGCCCAAGAGTTGGGAATGATTTTTTACATTTTTAAATGGCAATCAATCAATCAATAAAAATTTGTGACATGTGAAAATTACATGAGATTTCAATTTCAGTGTCCCTAAACAAAGCTTTATTGAAACACAGCCCTGCTTATTCATGTATATATTGTGTGTGGATGTTTTGTAGCTGGACAGTTAGTTGTATGGCCGGCAAAGCTGAAAATATATCCTATTTGGCCCTTTACAGAAAAAGCTTCTCAACTCCTGCCATTCACAGAGCTGAATTGTTAGTCTGGTCCCTACGCCCACCCTGCCCACCTTCTAGCATGACCAGGCTGCAGCAGTCTGCAGGACAAGGGGTGTATACGGGGGAAGGGAGGCATCATCACATTTCAGCGCAACCCCTACCAACTTACCATTTTATTATTGATTTCATGGAAATGAATCTCACAGACTTTCTCCACAACGTCTTCATTCTCAAAAGTGACAAAGCCAAACCCTAAAGGAAAAAGGAGGGGAAAAAGACAGAGAGGAGAGGTGAGTTCAGTTCCCTTTGGCCCGCACGTCTTTCTTTGATGTCCTGTGGTGGTGACAGGTTCCTGGGATGAGGGCAGATGGATCCCTGGGAAGCGCCTCCAGCTTGAGGAAACGATTTCTAATTTGTACAGAGCACCCTTCCAACAGTGAGGAAAAGTTAATGATTTCACCCCCCAGGCGGCGGGCGCCTGTGGCTTACATTTGCCCGGAAGCAAACAAGAAATTTACTTGTCTGTTATTTACAAGGGTCAGAGCCTGCGGCTCATGGCAGGAGGCAGGCGGGTGGGGGACGACCATGGCGGATCACCGCGGGGCCACACTTGCCCTTTCCGCGATTGAATGGCCAGCCCTTGGGTCGGCCTCCAGACGGAGGTGGTTATTTGTCCTTTTCTTCCTGAATTACTTCCTCTAATACCTCATCAGGACATCCTGAGGCCTGGAAGAAACTATTAAAAGTTTCAGGCCTCTGTTCTGCGTAGGCATCCTTTTTCTAGTGCTGCTTCAAAAGCTCTGTGGATTTGGGGCAGTTTAAGACTGTTTGATGCCTGCTGTCAGCCCGTCAGCTATGCACTGTATTTACTCGGCTGGAGACCGGCTTTGCTAGACAAGCTGCACTGAAGAATTTTGGCAGGCGCCCGCTGCTCAGCATCCTGAGTGCCTCTCGCTACCCTCCTGCCCCTCGCTTTCTTCTCCTCCCGCCCCCGACTGGGTTCCAGCACGCTGCCCCATCTGTGACCCCACTCGGTAAGCACCGCTTTGACACACAGACCCACTCACAGGATGGCACCCTGCCTTGGATGAAACAGGATGAAACGCAGCTGCAGTGAACACATGCAGGCGCAGAGACAGCCTGAGGGGGAGGCAGCAGACCTGGGTTCCAGTTCTGACTTTGCATCGAACTTATGTGTCATCCTGGGAAGCCCCTTCCCCACTGAGCCTCAAGGTTTGAGACTGGACTCTGGGTCCCCCCTCAGGTCACAACCCAAATCTCTGCTATGGACTGAATGTTTGTGTTCCCCCAAATTCATATATTGAAATCCTACGCTAACGTGATGGTGTTAGGAGGTGGGCCTTTGGGGGAACATTTAGGTCATGAGGGTGGAGGCCTCATGAATGGGATTAGTGCCCTTATACAAGACATGAGAGAACCTGCTTTCTCTGCCCTCTGCCATAGGAGGATACAATAAGACAGCCGTTTGTAAACCAGGAAGAGGGCCTTCACCAAAAACCTGACCATGCTGGCACCCTGATCTTGGACTTCAAGCCTCCAGAGCTGTGAGAAATAAATTTCTGTCGTTTGTAAGCCTCCCAGTCTATGGTACTTTGTAATAGCAGCTCCACTGACCAAGATACTATCTTCCGCAAAGATATGAGCCTGACCGAACACAAGTCTGGGCACACCAACCAGGAACACAAAAATCAGAACGGCTCTTTTTGTATTATGATAATTAGTGCTTCCTGTCAATGAATACAAATACAGATGCTCCCTTTTTAAGCTTTTGTGTCTATTCTGGGCCCCAGAAATCCCAGGTGGGGAGAGAATCTCTCAAGACACTCTTTTCTCCAACCTCCAACTCTACCACCCCAACCTTCTAAGGAACAGCAGGGAATAGGGAGCTGAGGGCACTGCACACCTATATTACAGCTCCTGCAGGATCTAGAAGATTCCTCGGGAAAGGAATGGAAAAGGCCACTCCCTGCTCTCAAACAATTTCTAGTAAAACAGAGGGCTAGGATGACCACAGAATCGGCAATCACGATCCTTATGACGATATGTAATTTATTACCACACACCAAATACCAGGTTGGTATTCCCAGCCTACACAGCCCATGCCCAGCCCACTACAGACATGTAAGGCTGGAGGTCAGACCTGTCGTGAGGGGCACAGACAAGCGTTCGCTGCACAGGGTCAAAGTTGGCAAGTTTCTCCCAGTTTGGTCCTGGACAAGCTGGGTCTTTGGACACAATGATATTTTGTTTAAAATGAGGCCCAGCAGGAAACCTTTCACTAGGTTTATACACCCCCTCTAAAGCAGGTCCCTGGAGAGAGAGCTACAATGCCGACCTTCTCTTTGGCCCTTGGTCCCGTGTGTTATGTGCAGAATGGGACGAGACCACACCCAGAGGCAAGTCTCCGAATGATTTCTCTTTGGGCTTTGCTGTGTTGGCTCCCCAAGCCCCCCTTCAAAGGGGCCTGAAAACCACGGGTTAAACTCTCACCCAGGCAGGGACCCTTGCAGCACACGGAAGGGGACTGGCATTGTTTTGGTTAATCCCCTTTCTGGCCACCCTTCTAGAGCCCAGATCCTAGTAGAAGGGATTAAGATGCAATACCTTCAAGAGGTCCTCCCTCAAAAGGGAGGGTGAGGTGGCACAGCACAGGATGCAGGAATCTGCTAGCACTGGCTTCAAGGACAATGGCTGGGCTGGGGCCTCATTCACTCTGGGTCCCCAGGATGCACAGAGCCCCTAACACACAGCAGCTGGTGGCTGAGAACGACAGAACGAGCCATTTCTGCTTCTCTAGGGCCTGAGCATCTCGCTAATCTGCGTCACTGCCTCCCCCTCAAGACTGATTCAGCCCTTCTCTGGGCATAAACCGGCTCCCACCCCTGCCAGGCATCGTGGAGGACCCCGAGACCAACAAGGCAACATCCCTCTTCTCAAGCAATTCGCTCTCTAATAGGCACAGGTCAGAGGTTCCCACTCAAGGGGAGCATCTCTCCTGTGCAGACCGCACCCCTCCCTCTCGAGGGAGACAACATGCAAACCCCTAAACGAGCCAGGATGGGCCAGTTCTTAGGTAGGGAGAGAACCCCACTGCTAATTAGGGTGAGTGCAACGGGTTGAACAGTGGCCCCCAAAAGGTATGTCCATGTCCTAACCCCTGGAACCTATGAATGTGACATTATCGGGAAAAAAGGTTTTTGCAAACGTAATTAAGTTCAGAATCTCAAGAAGAGATCATTGTGGATTTAGGGTGGGCCTGCCACCCAATGGCAGGTGTTCTTAAAAGAGAGAGGAGAGGTAGAAGTGAGACATAGAGGGGAGACATCCACGTGAAGACGGAGGCAGAGATTGGAGTGAGGCAGCCACAAGCCAAGGAATGCCTGGAGCCCCCAGGAGCTGGAAGAGGAACGGCTGTCCCCTAGAACCTGCAGAGGGACCATGGCCCTGCTGACAGTTTGATTTCAGACTTCTGGCCTCCAGAACCGTGAGAGAATAAATTTCTGTTGCGTTAAGCCACTCAGATGGTGGTAATTTGTTATGGCAGCCACTGCAAACTAAGACAGCAAGGGTGCAGGTTACGGCAGCCTCCACACAGGTGGGCAGGTCCCACAAGATTGCTCCAGCCAGACCAAGCATGCGCTTTGGATGGAAGGCAGGAGAGTGTGGACGAATGAGGCAAACCCATCCATGCCACCGGGAAAGAGCATGAGTCAGTGCCGGTCAAGGGCACCCACCCAGGAGCCGGAGGACAGTGGTTTAACGTCACCCAGTTGCTGAGCACGTACTTGACCTGCAATAGCACCCAGGTAAGTCTAGTTACCTGGAGGCCACGGGTTGAGTTCCCCGCCAAGGAAGCTGCTTTTCTGCTGTAGGCCACTCCTCCCTGGTCCACCGTGCAATAACTATCTGAACTACAGGCCCAACACCACTCAGGACTCACTGTTGCCCCAATTTCCCATTCCCTGCCACTGCTCAGAGATGGGAAGAGATGTGGCAGAGCTGGCAGAGGGGAATTAAAATGCAGACTGTTGCACTGGGAAGGGAGGGGGCAGGACTCGCGGCGTCATTTCAGATCCGGACTCCCTGCTGGCCCCTTCCCTAATCCCACAGGACTCAAAATTCGAGTATCACAAAAATGATTTTTCTGATCAAAGGAGAGAGCCCGGATTTGAAGCCTATGTACCATGGATGCATCACAATTCAGCGATGTCAAGACTCATTTGCAGCATTTTAAAGATCTATATCGTTTCAACAGCCCTGTCTGTTTGGCCCAAATAGAGAAAACAAACTTGAATATGTCTAAAATATTTATTCATTCCATTTGAAGAAAGCAAAG
The DNA here is from genome assembly GCF_009873245.2 of Balaenoptera musculus. Classification (NCBI taxonomy): domain Eukaryota; kingdom Metazoa; phylum Chordata; class Mammalia; order Artiodactyla; family Balaenopteridae; genus Balaenoptera; species Balaenoptera musculus. The sequence continues at coordinate 33,418,578 of NC_045804.1, read as the reverse complement.
AAGCAATGAAACACTTAACTATCAATAAATGTTATTCCTGAACATATAATCATTTTTATGTCACAGATGCATTATCATTTACAATGAATTAGCAACTCAGTGGCGAACAACCCCCCCAAAATCAATTAAACTGAGGAGTGAAGGGCAGAACAAGGAAGTCAGAAATCTAGGAGGGATGCGGTAGAGGGCGGGAAAAATCCTTTTTCGGCATCAAAGTCTTTTTCATTTTTGAAATTAATTTTTTATTGGGTAAAATATACGTAACATAAAATTTACCACTTTAACCATTTTTAAGTGTACAGGTCAGTGGTATGAAGTACATTCACGATGTTCTGCAACCATCGCCACTATCCATCTCCAGAACTTTTCACCATCCCAGACTCGAACTCTGTACCCTGTAAGCAGTAACTCTCCCTTCCTCCCTCTCTCAGCCCCCAGTAACTATTCTACTTTCCATCTCTATGAATTCGCCTATTCTAGGTACTTCGTGTACTTGGAATCATACAGTCTTTGTCCTTTTGTGTCTGGTTTATTTCACTATGCATAATGTTTTCAAGGCATCAATCTTTTGAACAATCTGCCGAATGTACAGCTCCTACATGAGGCTCAGGGAGGTTGAGTATTCCTGAGAAGGAGCGGGAAGGACTGATTATTTCCCTCTCATTTTTTTCCAAAAGAGAGCCTCGCAGAGAATCAGAAATGGAGTCTCATGAAAGCCCATCAAGCAGAAGCATAGCAGCCAGGTGGGAAGAAACACAATTATCCTCGCTCAAAAGCAAGGACCAGGTAATGAGCTGTGCGCCTTAGGAGGGTCCCTTCACCTCTCTGGGCCTCACAGATGCAGGCAGAACCAGGTGGGGTGCATGGGGGGGGGTCCTGCTCTTGTCCCCACCAAGGCAAGGACTTTGATGCACAGTGTCTACGGGGGCTCCAGCTCCACGAGGGCCCTTTGGGGTGCCCCTGTGAACACCCCTGCCCAGTGTCTCATCTCCCTTGGTCCTAAGGAGGTGCCACCCCAGAGCCAGAAAACACCTCCCTAGGCGTTTAAAGTCACCAGCCGCCATCCAGTATGGAGACGAGCCCTCGGGGCTGAAAACGGGGGGCGGGGGGGAGGGGGAGTGTCAAAAGGCCAAAACTTGGGGGACAACAGGCTAGAAACCCTCTCAACTTGTCGTCAGCAAAATGTCACCTGCCTGGCCTCTCACAAAGTCCCCACCTGAACTGCAACTGCGCTTCTGAGGGGCCCCAGGAGTCAACAAAACTGGGACGAAGAAGGTGGTGGGAAGGCTAACCCCAAACAAAAAGGGATTTTAAAACGGATATAAATAGGGTAGCCGTTGACAGCGAGCATTTAAAAATGAAATTCTACAGCATTCTCCTGAATGAAGCTCTTATTGGAAACTAACAAGTAAGCTCTACTTAAGAGATAAGCACTTAACAGTCAAACCTTTTTTCCCTCTTTTATTCAAATGAACTAAACTGAATACTCATCTGAACAATACAAAGCTATGAAAAACCACACACACACAGAAGAGAAGTCTGAAAACAAGATACCTCAAAATTAAAATGACCTGCTCCAAAGGCAGTCACCGAGGAACATCCAACAGTTAACTTACAGAGAATTCGTTTTTAGGTCAGTGAGGGAAAGATGGGAACGGCCTTCTCCTAGCCTCAAATATAATTTTCGTCTCTTATCATATAGGTCCATGAACACTAATAGGCAATCACACAGTCCCTAACGCATCTTCAGTGAAAATCAATGCAAGTCAGGAGTTAACACACTTGGTTAATGGGGGAAAAAATGAGAGAGAAAAAACCCCAGACTGTCAGGTTTATTCTGAGTATCCCATGAGGAACTTAAGGTATGTGTACGCAAGGGTATTTATAACCCACACAACCTCCCTCTCTTGCTAATAACCCAGTGTTGGGGGAAGCGGCAGCATCCCTGGGCTGCTTCCAGAGTAAATACGGCATCCCTGGGCTGCTTCCAGAGTAAATACGAATCCCTTGGGTCTGGGCGTGGGGAGCACTTTCTGGTTTCAAAATGCTTCCCCTACATCATCCTCCCTGGTCCCCAAGGCAACCCTGAGAGAGGCAGGGCAGGCTCCTGTGTCGTCATTTCGCTCGACTGCACAGCTAAACGCCTCATCCATGCAGGCATGTGGACCCTAAACCAGAGCAGGAGTTGAACCAGGAGTCATACTCGGCTCCTTTCACGACCCCACCCTGCTTTTCTGGAGAAGGTCATCAATCAGGGCCTGCCCTGGATCAGTAAGTGTGCAAAGATGGATTGGAGGCCCTACAGTCCTGGGAAGGTGAGACCTGGGCCACGAGCATGGTGGTCTGTGGGTTTCAGCACAGAGTCAACCCCCGGTAGCTGTGTGTCCATTAGTAACACTTCACCTTGGGCTGCCCTCCATCCCCAACTCAGAACATGTCAGGGCCACTTCCATGGGCTACAGCAGGTTTGGCAAATTGGTTTCATCTCCTTGGAAGGGTTATCCTGGAGCCCTGGATGGGGTCTGAGGGCCCCCCTACATGGCGGGATGGGGTGGCTTCACATGTCCCTGGGTTTGTCCTTAAGAAAATATAACTCAGAAGACTGATCTGTTCCAAGAAAAAAATGAGCTGCCTTTCCAAAAGAAAGGACATGTTTCTGATGACTGATCCCCATTTTGGGATACTCACTGCGTGTTACCTGGACATCAGTGAAGTCCAGTCTGAGCTGCCATGACTTTCCTGAGCATCTTCAGATGTTAGATACTGGGCAGGAGGGGTGACGGTCCTGGCTGTGCCTGTTCTTACACCCAAACGCTAATGTGGATTTCCATCAGATAAGCATGTCATTTCCCACCAAGCCAGGGATGGGATTCCTTCAGTCATATCTACTGTCCGGTATCCTAAAGGTGGTTGTTTATTATCAGTCCACATTCTAATAATAATTATAAAAAGAGAAAGCTTACTGCATGTATTGATCAGCCTTCTTTAACTCAGTCTTCACACCCGACCCTCGCCAAGTAGGATGATTGTTCCCACTGTACAGACTGAAGAACTGAGGCCTGGGCAGCAGGGGAGGGGGGAGCCTATGTTCGTTCTACCCCAGCCCCCTTTCTTCATATAAAGGTGGGTTACTCTAAATCCAGCATCTGCTGGATTCTAAACGTGTCCCACAACCTGGCTCTGGAACCCCACCCCATCACCTTGCTCTGAGAGACCCTCTACAAACCGGGCGACAGCCCCTCTGCCTAATGACCCAGCAGGAGGGCCAGGAGAGTGGGGGAGAGACGTGCTGTCCGGTCCAGCTGAGTGTTCACTCCTGGGTGTGTGTAGCTGAGCCCTTCTACATAAAGGCAACTCAGGGGACACCGAGGGTTTTCACAGTGACACCACAAAGATGAATTTTATAAAGAAAAACAACTAGAGCATCACCTAAGCTAGTCTAGCCAAGGATGGGCACAGGGTAGGGACTCCTCTGAACGTTTCCAGACCCCAACCATGGAGCTGCCAGAAAACGGGGCTGGGTCATCAAGCAAGATGCTAGTAGACACCTCTTGCAGCAAACTGGCTCTCTAATGGGTCAGCCACCCTGGAGGGATAAACAGAGAAGCACTCACGTCCCTGGCCTTATAAAGAACAAAGAACAGGGACAGGCACACTGACCCGCGATGGACACAGGACTCAGCCTCAGGGCTGGTGGGAACAAAGGTGTGTGGGCCAGGAGGCCATCAGAGGCAGACGCTTGCTACCACCCTCCCTCGTGGCTGGCAAACGAGCCGGTGATGGATTGGATGGTCTGCAGACATCCCTTCTCAGCACAGTCCTCTCTCTGCCCCATACCCTTCCTCCTCCCTGACCTGGAGCCAGCAAGCTGCCTCTTTGGGGGGTCCTTTCTGACCTGGCCTTTCCTCCCTGCCACGTGCCCTTCAGGGTGGCACTGCAGCCCTTCCACTGTGGCATCACTCATGCACCTGCTTCCTCGTTTACACCAGTAGTTTGGCAGCTGGTTGCTGTAAACGATAATAAAATGCCTTTCCAAAAAATGAAGGAATGTGACCAGACACGCCAGACATCATGATATTAAAGCCGTGTCAATTAATTTCTCCCCCTGCTTGATAAACGAGCCCCATTCCATCTCTTAATAATGAGGAGAGAAACAAGAAAAGTTGACACTTGGTTTAATTTATTTTCTCAACTTGCCTGATCATATTTCTTTCTGCCTTGCAGAGCTGGCTGTGGCTGTGGGGAATTATAAGTGGTTGGCGTGCAGGCAGAGACTGGATTGGTGTGAATCGACACGGGTCTCTCTATCCCCACACACCGCTTCATCAGGAGGGGAAGGGACTCGGCGAGCCAGCTGGGACCTGCGCCTCTTCAGCCACCTTCGGGGGCCAGGAGAGTGGAGGCGGGGCAGGGCGGGATCTCAGGTGTTGGGGACCCGGAGGACAGCAGTGGCACTCTCAGACTCCAATCTAGTGCTGAGGAACTGCTCGACACTGAATTCCCTAAATTAATACTAAGCTAGGCTGGCGGCATTTGCCAGAGGGGAGCCAATTTCTCAACTGGAAAGATGCTTTTCTTTCCCTTTCAGCCCGAGGATGCTCTAACCAACACCTGACCTTGAAATGTGAGCATCAGCCTTCTAAAGGTCAGGTGCCAACCGTGAACCAGCAAGTGTTTTTTTAAGGCTTCAGTTACAAGTAAGTTTTTCATACGACCACCATAAGCTCAGGATTATTTATTGAGGCCCACAGACCATAAACCAAGTTGGGGGTACAAGTGAAGTGTGCTCCTAAACCAGTGCTTCTCGGTGTGGTCCTTGGGCAGAGTCTTCTGATGGGTGAGGGGCTTGTTAAAAATGCACATCCCCAAGCTCTGTCTGCCCCCTAATGTGGGCGCTGTGGGTGTGGCCCAGGAATCTGCATTTTAACGGGTTCTCTGGTGATTCTGATGCCCACCCAAGTCTGACTCTGCTTTATGTTTCCCAATTCAGGATGAGCCAAGTGAAGACCATTTGGTAGAAAAGAATCCAGAACCTTCCACTGGAAAGAGAATCTTCAGGCCCCCCTTTCACATGAAGGGGGAGACTGAAGCTGTTCTAAAAAGGCTCTGATTTCTCTTTCATGGAGAGCGGGACCTCGCAGCCCCAGGGGCAGCCCTCATCCAAGGCAGGGGGAGATCGGGGCAAAGACGAAGCTCCTCTCCCCCCCAGACTCAGGAAAGGACTGGAAGCCAGTTCATACTAAAGTGTAAATGACTGATCTTGCTTCTACTCCCAGAGGTCATGGTGGTTTACTCAGATCAAATCCTTATGTGAAAGCAATTAAGCTCTACTTTAGAATTCCAAACAGGCATTCAGGCGGTGGGAGACGTTTTTTTTTTTTACTGATGAGGGGCACCTCCCTGAGTCTGTGAAATTATATGAGTGTATAGAGAGCTTTACAATGAGGGGGAGGGCGTGTCTGAAAAAACCACCCAGGAAGGAAGAAGGGAGGAAAGGACAGAAAGAGATTCAGGGGCAGGTGGGGCGGAAGGAGAGAGAGTGATATGGCCAACCACCCCGAAACCATTTTTCTAAGAGAGAAATCTGCCATGAATACTGATAGCGTGATTTGAAAGTGCCTGCGGCTACAGCGGAAGGGTGTCTCATCCCAGACTCTTCTTGTTAACCGAGGGGGAAAAAGCACCTGTGATTCAGGCCAGACAACCCCAATCTCATTTCATTCCGAGCGCGCTCCATAGCAGTGATTCTGTGAATGACACTTGTCAGGGCAGCAGATTAGTTCACAGACCTATTTTTTGTGCGTGGTGTTCCATCTTGGTAGGGAAAATAGTCAGTTCTTGGCGAGAGAGACACATATTACTGCTGTTAAGTGCCAATATAAACTCTGGGACGCAGTGGTAAATTCACCAAATTAAATCGCTAGACAACTGGCTCGGATCAGGACCCCGGCAGAAAGTGCCAGGACGGCAGCGCGGGGGCGGGCTGACGGAGGCTGAGGTCGGGCGCAGCTGGAGCAAGGGCTGCTCTGGAAACACAGGGCCTGGGGGGCTTTGGCGGGCTCCACCGGCAGAAGCGCGTCCTTCAAGGCTTCTAGACCCTGGGGCTTTCTGAGCTCGGGCGAGATGGGGCACCGGCTGGAGGCTCTTACCCACTGAGGTGGACATCTGGTTAGGACCCCCGGGCTCTCCCCCAAAGAGTGGGTTTTGAATCTGTCCGCTTTTCGGACACTCGCCCTCAGGCCCCACCCACACAGTGAGCCTCCTGGAAGCTTAGGGTGGGGTTTCAATCCACCTTAATGCCCCTGCTGAGGCGGGGTAGAAACAGGCTTAGACTTTGGAGCCAGGTGGATCTGGGCTCAAATCCTGGCTCCAGCAATGGCCGGATGTCCCACTCTGACCCTCAGTATCCTACCCTCTGTGAGACGGAAATTTAAAAAATCTACCTCACCAGCCTGGAGGCTGCCTTGAAAACACCTGTGAGGGGTGAGCTACCCTCTCCCACAATCAAGAGACTTTCTATGGCTTCTCCCCTAACCCAACCTCTATCTCCACAGTCACCTTTACCCTTTGCCGTGAACCTCACTTACTGAAATTCATTTGACATTGACATGTGTGTCAAAGAGATGTTCATGGTGCTTTGCCATCATGGTGGGAACGGGATTCAAGACAGGGAGAGTTAAAACAAGTCACATGGTCAAACTCCCATGCAAACTTGTTACTTAAAAGGACCCTACATCACTTTAGGTTTAAAAAAAAAAAAGGACTGATTTTTGAGAGGCAGGCCCTGTGCTGGCTGAGCATGGCCTTCACCCTGATCACTGAGGCGCCACCAGAGCCTCTGTGTTCGCTCCAGGGTCAGGAGTCTGTGCACCGGCTGTTCTGGAGGGGGTGCCCTGGTATCCTCGAGGAGGGGACATGAAGGAGACAGAAACAAAGGGGGAAGGGGACGCCGACAGGGACAACAAAACCTGTGCTGCAAGGAAGGAGCAGGATCAGTCCGGCACCCCGTTCACCCCAGGATGGAGACAGGACCCCTCAAGGGAGCCCAGTCATCTCAAGATGCCACCGCTTCCCTCTAACAAGTTCTCAAGGAACAGTTACTGGCCTCAGAGAAAGTTCCAAAACTCCATCAAAAAACCACGACTTGGAAGCAGGTTCTCAGCGCCACCACAAATTATATGACTTTTATGATGAGGTATGTTTTCAGAATAGTCCCAACCGACAGAGCCCTGGCTGGACGCCCGCTTGGCCCGCCACCAGCTCCGTGCCCCCTGCAGAGGGGTCATTTCTGCCCACATCGCCAGGACTCCATCCGGCCGGGCTGCCCGTAAGCCTGCCCGGAGTTTGGGGGTAGGTAGCTGCCCACTGAGGTGCCTCTGCACGAGACACACACGCGTACCCACCGCGGGCTGGGGGGCTGGCCTCTTTTCTTTTTCTGGCTGTAAAGGAACTGTTCTTAACCTCTGGAGGCCAGATCTCTCCGAGAAGCTGAGACCAGCAGCCCAGGCAGCCTGGTAGCGGGGGGCAGCTCCGTCAGGGATGGCTCCTCGGCTCCCCAGACAACAGCCCGGGTCGGGAGAGGGAGAAGGATGGGGAGAAGCAGGGGCGAGGGCAGCACAGGCTAGAGGCTGGCTACTCAGGGTGTTCCACCAACCAGCAGCACAGGCACCTGGGAGCCTGCTGGAAATGCAGAGTCTCCAGCCCCACCCTGGCCCTCTTGAATCCGAATCTGCATTTTAACAAATCCCCCAGGTGATTTTTATGCAAAATAAAATTGAAGAAGCACGGATCTGGAACACTGATTCTCAACAGTGATTCTTGCATCAGAATCACTTAGGAAAAATTTTAAGAATACCGATGCCCAGGCCCCATTTTCAGAATTGAGTTAGGTCTGGGGTAGTACCCCAGCATCTGTATGTTTTAAAATCTTTCCAGGTGATTCAGATGTACAGCTGGGTTTAAGAAACATTGGGAAAAGGAAAAAAGCATAATGCTTAATTTTTATTTTTCATCTAAAAATAATTTCAGCTTCACAAATACTTAATATATGGAGTGAATGGTCCTAGTGCCCTCATACATCCAGACGTCAGAGAGACATTGTCTTGGATGGTATTTTATAGACCCCTGGAGAGAAAAAGGAAACGCTACAGTGGGGGTGAGGTCAGAGTGGCACCTCATTTAGTTACCTGCTGCAAGCGTAGCCGGTACCCAGTGCTGTTCAGGTGTGACCAGGATGTATAAATGGATGTATAGATTATGTGATCTGGCTTTAAGTAAAGGAACCCTTGCAAAATGGACAAAGAAAACCAGATTGGAGATGATGCTAATGATATAAACCTTGCCACTACCAGAAAACAGCGAGCTGACCCTACTCTGCCACTTAGCAAGACTCCTCACCAGCCACTTCACACCCCCAAAATGTGTTCTGATCAGATGGGAGAGCAGCCGCTGAGTGAGTGAGAAAGAACCCGCTTTTCAACAGAAACTTGTGCTTTAGAGAAAGCACTTGGAAAACAAATGTTTGGAAAATATTTTTGTTGTTCTGTGATTTTGTTGCTAAAAATGATATGACTGGGTTATGCACAAAAGTGCTTGTATCCGCATACTTTTAAAACTTGGAAACAGAACTGTAAGACTCATTTTTTTTTTTTTTTAAATGAACATTTCAGTGGATCTTGAACCCATTTGTTAAAAATATAAAAATGCAACACTTGATTAGTTTGCATGAAAAACTGATTGACATCAGGGAAGATGGAAATTTACAAGCTGAATTTCAACAAAATCCTTTGCATAATTGGAGGATGGGATTGAAAAATTAGTATCATGATTTAGTCAGCACAGCAAATGTGATTCTTCCACTGAGATCTGTATATCTCGAAGTGTATTTTTCAGTTATGACAGGTATTAAAACCAAGTATCAAAATAATAAGCTAAGCTCAGAATCCAACCTTTAGAGCTGAATCACAAAATGTTATTAAATCAAGAATTTTTAAAAAGCATATTCAATCATACTGCTCTCACCAAAAATTATTTTAATTATTAATAAATAAAATTCTAAATACGGCTTATATCAAATGTATCTCATCCTATTATATTCCTATTTATATAGGTTTTATAATATATATGATATATTAGCATAGTAGTACATGTATATAAATTGAAAATTAAATAAGACATATTGGGGGTTTGTGTGTTAATTTTTTTTCTGCACAAAAATTTTGAAGATATAGAATTTAAAAAAAATTTTTTTTTTTGAAGACTCCTGCTCTAGAAGGAGAAGGTGGGGCTGTATGCCCTGAACACTGTTTGTGAAGTCATCCCTTAGTTACAGACACTACTAAAGCCAGAGGATAGGGTGGGAATAGGTACCTTCAGTGCCTGCCAGCTGGTGTGGACCCCTCCGACCCCCAAGGAGGGGCCTGCAGGTGGGCTATTCATGGGACTCAAGAACCTGCTAATTCCAGGATCTCCTGGGTCCTCCTGGCTCAGAGCACAGAATGCTTAGAAGGCATTTTGGGGGTGCATCCTTCAAACTGAGACCCCTCCCCCATACGTTAATGGCAGCAATACCTGAACTCTTCTCAATAAATCTTTCATAGTGTCGTATCTTCATTAAAATTTTATTCTATTAGCATTCTGAATCCAAACCACTAAGTACATAATTGCTAAAACATGTGTTAAGCGACGACTTAGGAAATGCCGGTTTTATCATATTGTTAATTAACAGAAAGTAGGATTAATACACTCACAGATCATTAGGAGCATTCAGTTCAGTTTCAGCAGCTCTTCAGCGGGTGGGGGGTTGTTGGTGGGTAACCCTGGGAATTGGCAGCAAGGGCGGAAGAGTTCTTTGTGGTTTACCCTCAGCCCTTCTGCAGGTTCTACGAGCGTGTCTGAGAGAAACTCAAGAGACAGGATATCAAGGTCTATTTTGCCCAAAGGAAATTATTGTAAGATCTGATACCACTCAGTGCAGCCTCCTCGAAAGGGCAGATGTGGAAGGGTTTGGATGGGGAGGAAGAGAAAGAGCCACACATCCATTTAAGTCAGACCAGTAAGATTCCATGGACCACTGGGGAAGGTTCAAGTCTTGAACCCACGGATGTGGTTTAAATCCTGGTTGTGCAGCATTACTGGCTGCGTGATTTGGGACAAGCCCTTAACCTCCTTGACCCTGGGTCTCCACCTGAAGAAAGGGAATAAGGATGCCCACCTCAAAGGGCTGGCATGAGGATTAGATGAGATAATGCCCACTCCTGGCATCATCCCTGCACAAGCCTGTAGTTTTCATATAAGGATTTTGTACCCAATATTGCTTGGAATAAATGGGCCACCAGCTGAGACTTGAAAATAATGTAGATATCAATAGATATGGACTGCAGCGGGATGGGCTCTAGTGGGGTCTACCCCGAGGTGCCAAAGCCAAGTGATTAGAAGTGAATTTGGACTCACCTTGTTGTCATCTCCAATGGAAACCGGGACATAAGATCCCTAGGCCAGAGGGGTTTATTCAAACCTCTGCCCACCCTGTCCTGGGAATTACAGAGGTATCCAGGCACGAAATGGACTACATGTCTTCTCTTTTCCCAGCTGCCCAAATTGCTTTAGCCAGGCCCGATGGTGGTACTCCCAATTCTTCACGCTTAATAATGAAACAGCCTGCCTGGCTGGGCTGCACGTGAGATCAGGGCTGGAAGCCAGGACTGGAAGAGCCACGGCAGACTGGGGTGAAGGAAGGGGCCAGGCAAGGGTGGCGAGGCCACACCTGGGTTTCCTGGAAGCCGGAGGGTCAAGGCCTGGGTTTCCTGGAAGCTGGAAGCCGGAAGTCAGAAGCCAGGGGTCAGGTTGAAGCCCCAGGTCCGATACATGAGAAAGCAGTCAGGGAAAGCAAACAGGCTCTTTAGGTGGGGCAGGAGCCCTTCGTAGAGGAAGATAAGGGAAAGGCCAAGGCACACTGCTAGAGTGATGATAAATGAGTCTACCTTGCTGGAGCCAGGATACAAAAATCAAAACTAAGGGAAAAAATAAAAAATAAAAATAATAATAAATGCTGACCAGCCTCTGCCAGGCCCAAGTGGGAATACAGAGAAATCACCTGGTTGCATTTTCCTGGAACATTCTTTCAAGGTCCTAGGTACTTTGTAAATTAAAGTTCCCTGTGGTGAGGCCTTCTGAGATGGGTTCTCATTTGTGGGTTATAAGTGGAAAGAACCCCCCTTATTTGTAGAAAAGGTTGTGAGTGGAAAGAGCCTCCTTATTTGTGGGTTGTGAGTAGAAGGAGTCTGGGCTTTGGGTTCAGACGTGGGCTGGAACCCCAGTTCCACAACCGATCAGCTGTGTGTTGTCTCTCTGTACCTCAACTTTCTCATCCATAAAATGGGGATGGTAATATTTTCGACTGTAGACCTTCTCAACAACACGATGCTTGAGACATGAAGCTCAGCACAGTGCCTAGTTCTAATCAGATGTTGGCTCATCTGTGCTCTGCTCTGGAGATCTAGTTTTCTTACTTCTATTGACTTGCTGTATTGATTTAATAACTTAACCCTGTGGGATACAGCCTCCAGAAAGTGGCTGCTCAGAGGGGAAGCTGCAAGGATTCCTGGGCTTTTGAGTATCACCTTTTCGCACTGACCACACTGGGGAAAAAGACGGCTGGAGACAGGCTGAGGGGTGACCCTCCCCGGGGGAGAAGGATCCTCAGGGTGGCTTGGCCTGACGCCCAGTACAACGCTGCCCTTGATGGGAGACAACACTGCCCTTGATAAGAGATAGGCCCTCCACTGCCCAGAGGAGCCCCGAGCACACTTCCAGGCCAGGTAGGAAGGCAAAGGCTGGATCCTCCTCTCATCGTCAACACAAGACCCAGAGCCTCTCTGTTCTCCAGAGAAGGCAACCGAGAAACAGTGGAGCTTCTCCCCGATGTGAAAATCACAGCGCACAGAGCAGCATGTTGGGGCCATTCTGCTACTTGGCTGCAAAGACCAGTAACTTCAATTTATTTGTGTCTGGGGCCTTAAAGAACCTCAGCTGTCATCCCTTCCTTAGTTTATTACCAAATTTCTAAAATATTACATTCTTTATTACATCCAAATTCACTTTATTGCACTTGACAATACAGATAATCACATACCATATGCTCTAATGTTTTGAAACCAATGCATGTTGACAGCGGTTTTTATTCATGATGCATAATTCCATCCCCAGCTCACAATGAGGTCTCTGAGCACCCAGCCTGGTGTTAAGACTTCTGCCTAATAACAGATTAGCAATACAGCAAGTTTCGGAGACACCCTCGTCCCTTGCCATTCTCTCTTTACAATGGGAAAAACGTACCTGAGCCGAGAAGATGGATTTATCGAAGAGAAGAGGAAAAAAACTCTCCCACCACCCTCCCACCATTCCCAGAGGGTTTATAATGATTTGTTATTGTTCCACGCTTATGAAACTTGATATTGAAAAGAGGGATTGGCCTTGTGCCAAGTAGCGAGGCAGCTAATCACACCAACCCACACTGCTGGCCCCTGAGAACTGAGAACACACGATGCCCCAAAGCTCTCATTAGGAGCCTCTCTTGTTTTCACTCTTGTTTTGCTACAAGCAAATATTTATCACTCCTCTACCTTGGTGAGACCTCCCCCACTCGTGTCCCCTCTTCTCATCCCCTGGGCATCCCTTCTGTTCCCAATTAGCCCCAAGCTTCCTGGCAAAATGAACACAGCCGGGGATGATTCCTACCCCCGGCGTCCTGGCACCTCTCAGGCAGAAAGGCCAGCTCGGCGGGAACCGTCTCTGCGGCTCCTTCCACAAAGCCTTCTTGTCCTAGGGTGGCCGAGGCAAAGGGTGGATCATTTGAAGATGATCCTCCAGCTTTGCGGTGGAACAAACAGTGCCATTTCATGCGTCTCCTTACTAAGCGCTTTCCTGGGCTTCGCAGAAGCACTCGAACAACTGTAAACCCATTAGATCATGCCGGGCGTTGTGGGAAAGAGCTTGTGCTGTCGCCAGCAGAGAATCAACTCAGATTTATAGATCCTTAAAGCTTTAATATATAGGTATTAGTCTTCCCCTGCAGACAGACAAGGGGACCAGGGCCGTGGCGGAGGAGAGAGAAGAACAGCCCACAGCTCGGCTGCAGACAGACTGGAGTTTCACAATCATTCTCCTGGATAATGAGATTTCTCAACAAGGGGAGGAGGGGGATTACTTTGCTGAATACTTGGCTATTTTCCCAAGGCTTTGCTGGGGGGTGGGGGGAGAAAAGAGATGTTATCCTTAACAGTGCCTCTGGAGTGCCCAGTGACCTGCTGTCAACAGAAGCAATGGGTACCCAGCGAGGAAAGGGCTGGAATCAGACGATGCAGAAAAACACTTACTTAGCCATCTTCCTCCATGTAACTGCTGTATATATTAGAACTCTTTTTCATAAATAAAAACCTACTTTCCATTTGGGCTTACATCATGACTCCAAGAAAGGCCTTTTCTTTATTTCTGAATCATCTTTTGCAGGCAGGGGCTCCTCCTACTATCTCAGGGGATTTGGGCTGCTTTTTGTTTGCTTGCTTTTTGTTTTGTCCTTTTCCCTTGCTTGTCTAGCACAAGCTAGTAAATAGCTGGTCAGTAAACCAGAGCCCAGAGCTTAAAGACATCATTTCATAAAGAATCCTCCTGAAATATTACTGGTTGGTCGCTATGGGTCTGGAAAGGAGATGGTTTTGGCCATTTCAAAAAGCATGATCCACCTGTGGTTTGCAAAGTAACCACTGAACACACTGGTCCTGGCCCCATCTCACCCCATCAATTCTATCCTCTAACTGTTTGACTACTTCTCGGAAAAGGGACACCACCCCTCACCACTTCACAAAGATGGTTTGTTTAAGAGTTGGGCATCTTGAGGCATTGCTAAAGTTCTTTTTCATCCTGAGGGCCCATCTTTCTCTTGGTAATTTCACAAAGGGCCACCTATAGACAGGGAACCAGCACCAACCCACTTTCCAGAGGCAGGACTCCTTCAAGATCTAACATAGCCATCTTGTTTCTCCTGAATCTGGTCTCCTATGGTTCCTCCTAAATTTCTCCATCAAACTGTTTCCAGTCCCCATCAGACCTCCTCTGATAGTAACCTACCTTGTCAGCGTCCATCCTAACATGGGATACCTGGAACGGAATATGACATTCCACGTGGGGAATACTGCAGGGTCCTAGATATTCGACCGGACTTCTCTTGAAGCAGTCTCTCGTGGCTTTCTTAGCAGCTCCATCACCCCACTGCCTCAAAGAAAGCTTATGGCCAACTAAAACTTCCTGCAAACCATTATCCAAATCTCTCCCTGCCCAACCTTCACTTGTTTTCCTTTTTTTAGACTGTAACCTTTGATTGTCATCTTCTGATTATAAAAGTAATACACATTTTAGAGTCTTAGAAAATACAGAAAACGTTTATTCCTACAATAAACATTCACTGGACACCTACTATATGGAAGACACTTAGTCCAGCCTGGAGGATACAGTGGAGAACAAGACCCAGCTTCTGCCTTCAAAGGTGGGAGAAACACACACCCCATCATCCCCACAGCTAGTGTGCAAAGAATGGAGTTACAGAGTGTGCATTCCACGACTGCTGTGGGTCTCGCTCACCACCATGTCCCCCAACCCCTTGATGAGTATCCAGCACAAAGCAGGTGCTCAGCAAATGATTGTTACAGGAAGGAATGGCTTTGGAGGATGGCCTTCCAGTAGATCAGCCCGTCTCTCTCTGCACATACATTTTTTCTCCCCAAAGGCCGAATCAAGACCGGAGACATTCAGTACCAGACCAAGTTTTAAGTAACGAAAAGGACCCTCTGTCCACCAGGCCCCTCCTTTTCCAATTTCTACTCAGAGCCTGGTCCCTGGGCACACAGTCTGCTTAGCTGCAAGACTGAGCTGCAGAGGAATAAGAAAACAGTGAGAAGAAGAAAGAGGAGGAAGGAAGTCAACTCCAGGATCCCTGGGCCTGGCCGTCTTGCTTCTCTGGAAGAGCCCCATTGTAAAGGCTTAGGTACAAGTTTCTGTTTCTCCAGGCAGGAGCACCGGGAAGAGCAGAGCAATGGCTGAAGGGTGAGACCGGAGCACACTTTTCGCTCCCGTTGATCCACCGCACCGGCCACATTTGCTTCTGCCGCTTCCACCAGCAAGACAGGAGGTTTCAGCATGTTGGGGTAAGTGGTGCCGCAAAAACCACAAGCCAGGCAAAACCCTGGACGAATGTCCCGTTCACTGTCTCCCATGAATGAGCTGCCTGGAAGGGAGGGCACCAGCCAACAGGCAGCCAGGACAGGAATCTACTCCTGCTGGGATTCTTTTTTTAAAACCAAAGGTAGCATTTCTGTCTCTCTGAAGGCTGGGAGGGCTGTCTGCCCTGCTCATCCCAAGACTGATGAACCGGAAGCTCCGTGGTTGCTCGGTAGAAGACAGACAGAAGGCAGGCGCTAGGACAGAACCCACGCTCAGAGAGAAACCTCTGCTGTACCCACTGTCATCTGGCGAGGCTGCACCTAGAACAACACTGTGCCCTACTCAATGCAACCAGCCTTTCCTTCCCAGGAGAGGCTGGGGATGGCTGGGGAGGCTTGAGCACTGGGGAGAGGACCTGAAACAGCGTTCTTCATGTGGGATCAGGGGATTGGTCCATGGGCTGGCCTCTCTAGGCCCCAGCCCAGAGCCACCCCTTCCCCACACCCCATCCCTCTGAAGGACGGTCCTACCCGACAACCTGTATTGCAGCTCATGAGAGCCTTGCCTTCTGGTTCTTCATTCCTGGCTTTCTGCCAGCCAGAAGGAATAACGGACCCGCTTAGTTTATTTCATTGGCTTGTAAAGGGACATACCCAGATCGTGATGGGGAAAGAAGCTGGCAGTGGCAGAGGCCAGCAAAGCCTGGGGAGACGCCAGGAGTTAAGTAATGCCTTGGCCATTTGTTCTCCCTGAAGACTAGCAGCACGGCTGGACCAGGATGGATGATATGAGCGCTGGGGCTGGGGAAGCACAGAGGGGCAGCGGCTGGAGTTCACGTCCCAACCTGGGACCAAAAGACCCTAGCCCACCAAAGCAGGGGCAGAGCTACCCCTGACTTGCTCTGCTCTAGGATGAGCCACGTTCCTTTCCCACCTGGCTGATCCTTTTTTATTGGGTCATCGTCATTATCATCACACCATTTATTTAGCACCTAAGTCTTAACCCTTTCGTATTATCTCCGATCCTTCCAACCTGCCCTCAAGGCAGGTAGCATTATCCCAACTTGACAAATGCAGGATCTGAGATTCAGCACAGTGAAGTCACTTGCCATGGCCTCTCCATAAGTAAGCAGCTGAGCTGGGATGTAAGTCCACATCCACCTGTCTCTAAAGCCTGGACTTTCCTCTCCATCAGCCCCAGGAAGGGCAACCAGGATAAATGGAAGATTTAGTGCTAACAGCCCTGGATAAGCCACCATACGATGGAGGCCAAATGACTGATGGGTTATCCTTGCTGATAAGTGTGGTGGTCTGGGATACTCAGAGGGTCTGCAGTGAGGAGGGGGTTGATCTCCAGCTCCATCCTCATGAGCTGTAGCACCTTGAGTGACTCACGTGACCTCTACAGTCCCAGCTTCCTCACTGAGGCCTGAGATTTCAGTCTGCAGTGCTCACTACCTAATTCCCTGTACCCAGAACCTGCATTCCAGAAAAACTTGTCAAATGAATGAATATGAAAAACGGAAATTTCAGTAACATCCTCGCTACCCATCTTATTAATGAGATAACATAGAACACTTTGCACAGAGCATGACACATGTCTAGGGATCAACAAGAAGTTCCTGGTTATTATCAGTACTATTAGTATATACTTGTATTATAATACCGCTATTGCTTCACAAGGTTATCACAAGGATCAATGCATTCGCGAACTGTAACATAAGCCAGCGTTTTTACAATAACTAGTAAGCAATGCTGAACAACAAGCGCAGACGCTGATAAGCGGTCATGGGTAAGACAGTGGAGACCAGCACAGAGGCATCCCAGGAGGCTGCCCTGGCCTTTCCCTCAGCCCCGAGCATCTGGGGCCTAGTAGGTGGAGCTCCTGCCCAAGCCCTGTCCCAGGTCCCCGTCCATCTGGGACCCTCGGGTGGAGTTGCTGGGCACGTCCACGCTTGCACAGCCCAGTGAGAATGCCTCCTGTTACCACCGTGCAGGTCACCGAATGCCCATGAGTTACGCCACCTCAGCCAGGTCTCTGATCAGCTTAGTTAAAAATAGAGTTTGTAACAGAAACCTAAATCCAGTCGCCTGTAAATCAGGGCAGCGGGGGAGCAGGTGCTACCCAAATGTGGCGCCACGATGATGTGCAGAGGTGGCAGCCCCGGGGCAAGGCGGGCTCTTTACACAGAAGGGACGGCATTCCCTCCCTTTGGTTCAGTCAGTATTGGCTCAGCACCTGCACGTGTGCCAGGAGGATCCGAGGCTGAATCAGCTGTGCCTCCAGGTGACAAAATGGACAAGAGAAGTGGGCACAGAATAACTCTAATTCGGGACAGATTTCCTTAAGGAAAAGGGTAAACAGATTGGTCTTTTATTTATTTATTTATCTATCTATCTATTTATTTATTATAAATTTATTTTATTTAATTATTTATTTTTGGCTGAGTTGGATCTTCGTTGCTGCATGTGGGCTTTCTCTAGTTGTGGTGAGCGGGGGCTACTCTCCGTTGTGGTGCACGGGCTTCTCACTGCAGTAGCTTCTCTTGTTGTGGAGCACGGGCTCTAGGCGTGCAGGCTTCAGTAGTTGTGGTGCGTGGGCTCAGCAGTTGTGGCTCGTGGGCTCTAGAGCGCAGGCTCAGTAGTTGTGGTGCACGGGCTTAGTTGCTCTGCAGCATGTGGGATCTTCCTGGACCAGGGATCGAACCCGTGTCCCCTGCATTGGCAGGCGGATTCTTAACCACGGCGCCACCAGGGAAGCCCCCCAGATTGGTCTTTTAAAAGGCTGCTCCTCAGAAGCTTGGATTCTGAGACTGTTCCCACCCCCCCGCCCCCCTCCCCCCAAACTACTGGTAGCCAACCCTGGGCTTGGGAGCTCTGCAAATTCCTCTAGTCCTGGAGGCTTGCATGGCAAGTCCCCACTCTTTCCAGGTGGCCGGTGCCAAATACCATCATGCTTAGCAAACCCAACATTTCCGGAACAGGGTGAAGCTCAAAATAATTCTCACAGTTAGACTCACTGGGACCTAAATAGCTTTGCTGATTAAACCTTTGAATCCTTATCCGAACCGGTGACATTCCTCCTCAGGGATGCCAAATCCTTTACTGCGTCCCAGCAAGCTCAGGCCCGAGGGAGGGTCTGATTCTGCTGCACACACCACTTAGGGACACCTGCCCTCAACTGGCTATAAACCACTGATTTACTCTTTGGAATTGCCGCTCAGCTTTCCAGTTTCCTCACCACACCCCCCAAAACAGAGAGGACCAATAGTTGCCCTCATTACACAGCACCCGTGTTTGGGGATCTGGAAAACAAGGGCAGCTGTGCACAGGTTGAGACTGTGTGGAGGAGGAGGGGCCCTTGCAGAGAGACGGCCTGGGACCCTCTCCTGATTTCGGGGGGCTAGAGGCACACTGTCAGCGGTAGGAGGTATTGACTTTCCCATTTGGTGTAAGCCGCTCGCCTGCCTAGTGGGAAGCAGAAAGAGAAAGAACTGCCGAGTATCTGCATTTGCTCTTGAAGTGTCATTATTATAATTACTGTTATTATGTCACCACTGTCTTTTTCAAAACCATTCCCATAGGTGATTTCACTTTATCCTCACAATCATCCAATGAGGTATCTTGAAAGGGATTATTATCCCCATCTGAACCGCAGAGGAAACCAAGGCAGAGACTGGGTGACCCTTGACCTTGGCCACACCATGAATCAAATGACAAGGACAAGAGGAGGCGTCCCCAGTCTCGCCTCGGGCCAGATAGCCAGTATCTGGAGGTATCCGAGGTAAAGGCAAGAAAACCACTGCTAGGTTGGTCAGAAGCAAGCCTCCAAGACAGACGAGCAGGCAGGCTGCCCGGGGCCCAGGTGACGGGGCCACACTTCCCCTCCCCCCACCCCTCACAGTGCGAGATCAGGCCACTTGGCCTGTGATGCAGGGAGAAGATTTAACAAGCGACACAAGCTAGTGGTGGATTGATTCTCTGTTGCCGGGGGCGGCCCGCTCTCTCCCTCGTCACTGACAGGCAGTGAAAGGTTAGTGGTGCGCTCCCTGCCACTGGTTCCTCGGAGCTAAATGATAAAATGATGTCAGGACTGGGCAAAAGCTCGATTGCTAGTTAGAGCCACCACAGCTGCAGAAATGAAACTCTGCTCACCATCACTTGCTTCTTCTCAGAAGCTCTGAGCTAGACCTGATGCATCAACGCGAAGCCCACCGCAGCTGACCGCACGCTCCTGCCCGGTCCTTGCCAGCCAGACAGCGGGCAGCACCGGCCACGGTGGGCAGAGGCCCTCAGCAGCCCCGTGGCTCGTGCTTCACCCCAACCTGCAGGGGCGAGGCTGTAATCACTGCCCTGACTGCCTGCCCCACGCCTGTCCTTCTCCCAGAAGTCCGGGGGAGGAAAGCCAAGCCCTGCTGGCCCGGCAGACTGGGTTGGGAGACCACCCCCCCACCTTAGGTAGAGCGCATGCCAAGCTGCCCAGCTCTGGTGACTTGGACACACCCACAGGAGCAAAGGCAGTGGGGACTAGGCTGGCTTCCCCGCTCTGCCTCGCATTGGTTGTTTTAGTTGTTTGTTTTCCGGATAAACATTCTGAATAGGCATTATGGCCGCATTGCTGGGAGCACCAAAATAAATCAACAGCATCTCCAGGGCCAGAAACAAGAAGGTGGGCAAGGAGACTGCAGTCGGGGCCTGGCTGGGGCCTCCAGTACCATCCAGTTATACCAGCTGGCAGAGACCTCCATTCCATGGAGGGCTCCCACGCTGCCTGCAAAGCCTCGGACGATTCAGAAATGATTAAGGCACAGACTTACCTAAACCCACCCATAGCTCCTCCACCAGGGAAAACCACTGGCAACAGTTTGGAGAATTTCTCTCCTTCCACGAACACTGCTTTACTGCAGCAACTCTCAGCCCAGGCTGCACCCCGCACTCACCTGGGGAACTTTAAGAATCACCAGAAACTCTGATTCACTTGGCCTGAGGTAGGGCCTAGGAATTGGTATTCTCCAAGAACTCCCCAGCTGATTCTAATTCTAATGTGATTCACAGTGTATATACATTTTATAGCTTTTCTCATGCAATATTGTGTCATCAGCATTTCCACATGTCACTTAAAAACTCCCTGTAAACATCACTTTAATGGATGTGTAATAATCCATCACATGAACGTCCCATAATTTCCTTCCAGTTTGCTTTTGTAGGTGTTCTCCTGAGTAGGTGTTGGCAAGCGGCTTGGGTCCAGATGGAAGACCTCCCCCCAACCCTCAAGGCAGGCCCATTTCACACCCCCTCCCCACCTGGGCTCCTCAGAGAGAGCCTGGCCGACGGCACATCCACTCAGGGACCCAGGGACTGGCCTTCTGCACTGCCATCCTGGGATCCTGTGCCACACCCCAGAATTCTTCGCCAGTTGGGTAACTTTTTTGTCTCTGCCAGGAGGATCAACTTGGTTCCGTAGGGAAGATACACCCAGAAGGCCCTGAACAAGTGTCCGGGAAGCAGGATGGGCTATGTTGTTCATTAATTCCTTGTGAGGTCCTCACGGAATTTCCACAAGGCTCACTGATTTGGGATAGTTGCCTCCTTAAAAGACATTTTGAATCTTTTCATTTTGGACCAGAAACTTGGTCAGGAGCTGATTCTTCATCTTCCTACACCCATTTCCTCTTACTCCTTCCTCTGAGCGTCTTGAAAACCCTGTATCTCCCCAGAAATGGGTGTCTTATCGGCCCAGGCACACAAAAAGCCTTGTTTTGGAACCTTGGGCTGAGTCTTGGAAGTTCCAGCTTTGAGGTGGAGCAGATCCTGGATAAGGACGGGTCAGTTCAGAGGATTCTCATGGCTCCTTTCACAGCCAGAATGTCCGGCTTTTAGAGGATCCACCAGCGAGACAGTTGACCCCAAGACTCCAGGCTGAGGCAGAGATGTCTCTTTACCATCCTCCTTCCAGATGTTCTAGGAAGGAGCAAACACCTGGCAAGCAAACTGGGGCCCGTTTCCAATTCTAAGCTACTTGTTCCCCATCAGGCAAGGCCCCTCCATTTCCCACTCCGGGAACATCTGGCGAGTAGATGATTGGAAGCACATGCTAGCAGTTACCACACACTTCCCAGCAAAACCTAAGCTTAGTCCCAGGAGCCCCATCTTCCCTCTCTCTCTAATCCACCATCCCACCCCCTTCACCTCCCCATCCTAGCTTTGCCGAGCTTTACTGCAAAACAGATGTTGCACCTGACCCAAGATCTCCCAGGCACGTGGCCAAAAAAAATTTTTTTCAAGAGGCTGCAACATGAAACGGTCCTCCCAAGTCCAAGATAGCTTAGTAAATATGGCCCCCCTTCCAGCTCCATGAGCAGCCCAGGTGCGCTCACTCCCAGCTCCCAGCCTCTTCTCTCGCCAATAAACACCATCACAGCTCTCCAGCCCTCCGGAGGCCAGCCTCAGTGCAAAGCCTGTCATTCCCACTCAGCAGGCATTACAATAACCAGGCCACAGGTACTCGCCTTCAGTTGAGAGTTGATGTCAAGTTTAATATGAAGGAATGTGCTGAACAGGACCCTCCAGGAGTTTAATATCACTCATTTCCAGCAAACCAGGTTCAGTTCTAGGGCTTCTAACAGGAACAAGAATCCGAAGGGAAGAAGGGAGATTAGTGGCTGGAACTAGGTGTTAACTGTTAGGAGTGGAGCCATTAAAAGTCGAGAAGAAAGTTCTAGAATCAGAATGATTTAACCACCTCCTGCTGTGAGGCCCTTGGGAGCCTGCCTCCTACTGGCTTCATATTTCATATTTGCTATTTGCTATGGACGGGGGCAAATGTGCGGGCCGGGACAGGTCCCCCTGAATTTACCCACTGGATTATGCCATGGCCAGCATTCCCCTGGAGTCTTCTCTTTACCCCAACCCGGGGACTCTGTCTTGTATCCTGTACCCACGTTATAGATCGTCCTGAATCATACCCCAAAGTCCAAAGGAGTAGGAACATGATTAAATAATGATTTGGGAGGACAAAAAAATCTGAAGTACACTTCTTTTCCCACATGGTATCCCTCTGTGAATTCAGAACAGAGAGGGCTCCTGTTTCCCTCGATCACAGACGGCACCTCCTGCACCCAGACCCCATCCAGGCCTTTATTTCAGTTTGTCTTCCTAACCCAGAAACCTTGAAAGAACACAGGCTCGGAGTTAGACAAGCTCAGATCCCAATGTCAAGGACAACACTTACAGAGAGCTATCAATCTCCTTGTGCCTCAGTGTCTTTATTAAACTGGGACAGTAATACTTCTCTGACAGGGTTATTGTAAGGATTCAGTAAAGGTGTTTATTGCAACGCTGGGCACACAGCAAGGCGCCCAAGGCATCTTCTATCTCCTCTCTCCCCCTCCCATCATCTGTTCTGTTTGACAGAGAAAACTGGGCAGCCATGCAGAAGAGGGACAAATTCATCCCACACTTTTCTGGGCACAGGTAAGCGGATCATCTCCAAGGCACTGGCCTCATCCATCAGGAAGACACCCGACTGCCCAGTGCTCCGGGGAAGCCTCCAGAGGAGCCCTGCCATCCTGGCATCTCCAAGGCACAGCCCCGTCGCACAAGGCACGCACGTCCCACTGGAGAGAGGGGACTGGCGGTTGCTGGTTAACCGCCGGTTAAGGCAGCTGCACTTTACAGTAACCCAGCATGGACAATATTATGAATGACACTCGCAAGCTGCCAGCCTGGGGACTCATCACAGTCAAGGTACAACACGGCAGCCTGCCAAGCCCCCGGCTTTCACACTCGCTGTGCCAGAACATCCACACACAATTTAATTGCATTATAATTTCAAAAGTGCTTTTCAAACTGGAAAAAGGCATTCACTGATTAACCAGCGAAGAGCAAAATTGTTTATGAAATTGAATACAAAAAGCTACAGAAATGTAATTGGGTCGTTCTAGCACCTAATTTTCAAGCCATTTTCCCCACTTATTTAATCACGAGATACAAAAGGAGTGACTGAATTGACTTCATACTAATTAGATTACACCCCGCGATACTCCGGGCCTATATTCCAACTGGTTGATAGCAATGTTTTAAACAGAAACAAAAATGCTGCTGCAGCTTGTTAGTGGGACAGGATGGGTTGTTTTGAACAGACCCTTCCATCCTGCGTGAGAATGAGCATTTGTCCCCCAAACCTCCCAAGTTCCCTGCTACGTGGAAGTGTCCTCGGAGAAGCATCGCCCTCTGGGGCGTGGACAGGAAAAACCCTCGGGCCCTGCTCCCTGGCAGGATGGGTTGGAGCGAGCCCCCTCTATGACATCCTGCCACCTCCCCAGCGGGCACGGGGCTGCCAAGGCAGGCGGAGAAAGCCACGCGGCGACTCTCCTAATTGGCTGCACGAGGCCCTTGGTGTCCTCTGAACACTTTCCCTTTCACTGTTTCATAAACCGACTGGCGGCCCCAACCTGTTTGGTGGCAGCCTCAGGGGCAAGCCCAGCTCCGCTGTGTTCTTTTCTCACTTCTGCCCTGAGCTGCGTGAGCTGGGCCAAATCCTCACTCCCTCAATTACTGAGTGAATAAACCACTTTCCTCTGGGAAGGCAATGTTGTGCTACACTGTCCATGCGCGCCTCTGAAAACGCAGGCGTGGTCCAGGAGGGTAAACACGGCAGCTGCCCTAGACACTGACGTGGACTCAGGGTGTGCAAGGGCTACCCATCTGCAGGAGACCTTCTCCTTTTGATATACGCTACAGCCTTCCCGTGGCTTTTGTAGCTCATTTTACATTTTATTAGGAGCAACGTAATTGATTATATAATCAAATGTAGAACGTACATTATCAAGATATCTCAGCACTTCACAGGCCATTTAATCAAGATATCTGGGGCCGTGCCAAAAGGAATCAACTTACACGAAGCCTCAAGTACATATTACTGTGCTGCCTTCGTTTCCACGCTGGATCTGGGTCCTGCTCCCTGGGAAGGGGAGCTCCTCCTTCAAGACGGAGCCGTACACAAGCTCTGCGGCTGAGGGTCCTCCGTGCCACTTCTCACCTTCTCCAAACAAGGAGACCCAAAAGGCCGCTCTTCCGCGTACTCTATCCGCCGATGTTACATCTTCAAGTAGCCCCCAATTTCTCTAGTCTGTGAGGATGTCTGTCGGGGTTTGCCCAAATGCCCCAGCACCATGCAGGCAACCGAGAAAAAGAAAGGGGTTTTCACGCCTCTTCACTCATCCTAAATTGCTACTCCCCCCGGGGAAAGTAAACAGATGTTATTTAGGAGGCAACAGAGGTGTCGCGTGACTACAGCCAATTTTCAAAAAACCCGGGGAGCCTGAGAGAGCAAGGAGAGTGGCAAGCGGGGACGTCTGCCTGAAATGCCTTCCCTTTTGAAGCCAACGCGGGTACAGCACTACCTGAAGCTGCTCAAACTAATCCTTTGGATCAGAGACCGTCTGCCCCTTGTGCCAGGCATGGTGCTAGCCCTGGGGGTGAACACAGAACAGGTCCCTGTTTCCAGAATGAGCCCTACCCTTAGCAGGGGAGGCACAGGCAAACAACCCAACACAAACCCGCCAAGGCTGTGCTGGAGGTGGGACAAAGGATGGATGGCTCTGCGAGGATGCAGGGCTTCCAGGCACTGAAGGGCAGAGAAGTGCATTCCAGGTGAAGAGAGGGGCAGGGACGGAGTCAGGAAGGGCTGCAGGAACGTGTGTGTTGGAAACAGCAAGGCAGGACGATGGGGCTCAAGAACCAGGGAAGGGTACGAGGTGAGGCTGGGAAAACTGGTCGGAACTCTGAGAAGTCTCGAATGCTGGGCTAAAACGTTCAGCGCTTATCCTACAGAAAATGGAAAATCCATCATGAACTCCTTCTTCTCCGAAAATGCTATCCAGACATGGCACGAGGGACTGTGGATCCTACAAAAAATCCTAAGACACAGAGCAGTCTCTTGAGCAAGAGTGTGCAGCAGGGGTGCAAGAGTGTCACTCAGTGCCTGCCACGTGCTTGCACCATTTATTGAACGAATGAGCAGATGAAATGCATACAATTTAGCAGTAATCGCTAACTTAATAAGACTCCTAACTCTGAAGTGAGGACCACACTCTATACCCCTATCCGCCTCCCTGGGCACAGGCTACAAGCTCCCATTAGGGCGGGGACGCCCTGACAGTGTGTCTCCAGAACCTCTCCTAGGACTCAGGGTGCAACACAGACTTTCAATGCCCATGAGGTGGCTGAAGATGGCCTCAGAGGGGCTCTAACCTCTGGCCTCTGACACCACCACCAACACAAACTCCTGGGCTTACTGGTAGTTTCCAGGCTACCGTGCTTGGACCTACTAAGGCCCAGAAACATCCCCCAAGCAGGAGAAGAACCCACGCATCCAGAAATTCCAGACAAAAGAAAGGTATCTGAGGGCACAGGGGCAAGAACGCAAGCCAAAGCCATGCCAACCAATGACAAGGTCATAGGAGTCCTGTGATGTCTGCACAGGTGACCTTCCAGCTGCCCTGACCAATGCCCCCAAATACGTTAGCTCCTGGGCAATTCTGACTTAAGTCTGCGCTTAAACCCAGGCATCCATGCCCGGTTCCAGCAAGAGATCCGCAAACACACAGCACACCCCTCGCTCAGGTGGGGAGGGCGGGCAGCCAGGGACACGGGGTCTTTGTGTCTGGAGCACAACGTACTGGCTGTACAGTGACGAATACCCACGGGGGCCTGCACAAAGGACATCCTATTCACCAGGCTGTGCTTGGCAACGTGACATGTGTTGGGGGAGGCGCCCAGGCCCCTTCTGGCTCAGGTGCGCTGTTCAGCGGAGCGTGTACCAGGCCAGACAATGCGACCTTTGCAAACTCCTTAACCACAGCAACCTTGGGGAGGGCGGCGGGCCAGGCGGGCTGGGGCCAGGAGGCTGGGGATGAAAGGAAAATGCAAAACCTCCATTCTGGGGACGGGGCCATCTGCACACTGGGGCCTGTGTGTGTCCCCCACTAACATGTGACTGTTATTGATACGTAATTTCTGGCACACCACAGTCCACATTAGGGAGGACTGGAGATCGCCTGACACGGGTTGAGCCTTATTCAATGTCACACTGTTTGTGAAGGCGAGGTGGGACAGCGGGCGGGAAACAGGCTTTGGGTTCGGAGGCCCTGAGCTCACTTTACCACTTTGCTGCCTGGCTTGCGATCTTGGACAAGTGGCCTAACTGCTCTCAGCTTTTTCCATCTGTACAAGGGGTTCCCGGCTCACAGACCAGCTAATGTCTGTGGAGTGCCCAGCATCGTGTAAATGGTCCCCAAGGGTGGGGCTGCAAAGGAACAGAACTTTCCATGGGAACCAGCAGGAGGAACAATTAGCTCACAGTGAAGAGAACAAGCCTCCAAGGCCCGCAGCCTTTGGTACGAAAATATCGAACGTGCAGTCCACACAGCAGGCTTATCTATCCATTAGTGCAGGCCCCCAGGATCCGATTTGTTAACCACCAGTTAGCCTGTCAGCGTCTGAAGTGACTGCATTTCTTTATGTTGGTGAAATATGACCAGGCGTATTTTCCCCCCAATATAATATTTTTAAAAGATGGCTCTCCTCCACCCTCCGGAAAGCTAACCAACGTTTGCAGCGCTGGGTGCATTCTACGGGAACACTGGTGCCACTGTCATCTGCTGTGACAGCACAGAGCTGAGGAAGGGCTACCGCACCAGCTCTGTGCTTCCACTCACCTGGTTCTGGGCCACCAGCAAAGCCAGCGAGGACGTGTGGCGTCCCCTAGGCCAGCGTCCAGGGTGGGCCGGCTTGGGACCAGCGAGTGACACCCCTATATATCAGGCACTTTATATATGCTTCCTTGTTTAATCCGTAGCAATCACCATCTGAGGAAGCATTCTTATCCCTGTTTTACAGATGTGGAAACTGAGGCTCAAAGAGGTTAAGCCGCTTACACAGATACAGATAGTTAAGTGGAAAGAACCAGAATTTGAATCCAGGCCTGCTGGACTCCAAAGCTGCAACTTCAAATAATGAATAAACTAATTCTCTCTGGCTGTCAGTTTCCTCATCTATAAAATGAGGGTACTGCCATCAGCTGGTGCTAGAAGGAACCTTCCAGGCCTCTAAAATTCTGACTAAATATGCAGGCTGACCCCTTTCCGGATAATGGGACACTGCTTGTGAGGGGCAGGGAAGGCTGCTCGCGGGGCCGGGCTGTGGATTTCCCACCTTCCTGTCCTCCCCACGGCTTGCCCGTCTCCTCCCCACGGAGGGGCCCAAGAACAGAGAAGCAGCAACTGGGCAAACGGCTCACAGTGCTGTTTGTTTGCCGTCTGGATGAAAGGCCAGGAAGGGGTGGGGACGGAAGAGTCTCTGAACCGTCGGTTCAAGTTGGTTCAAGTACAGTTCATGTGGGATTTCCCAGAATCAACTGCACAGACATGGCTGGGCTGGGCTGGACACCGGAGACCGGTGAGCACGAGCAGAGGTGCGTGCGCTACGCGGGCCTGTTGGGCTGACGGTCCTCAGGGAACTGAGACGCGCGCAAAGCAGCTGCTCCAGGCAGACGGACAAGAGCACCAAGCACTCCACCCACTGCCTCGGCACAGCCCTCTCCAAAGCACCCAGCCTCAGCCCCGCTGGCGTTTCTCCGCCTCAGGGTTGTGCTTCTTCTGGGTCATGGGGTCCCTGCATCATCGCCCAAGAACAGACAGTGGGAGAACTAGCAGTTTCCAGACTTGACGCCCCAGATGCGCAGATCGGCCTGGGCAGAGGGATCTCATTAGGGGCCCGAGGCACCGACCTCACTGCCATTTGCATTACTGGCTAGAGTGGGCCGGGGAAAGTCACTGTGCCCGCCCCCCCAGCAGGGCAGCAGCTCCTGCATGGCCAGGAGGGCAGTGGTGAGCTTTCCATCCACCCACAGCTTTGCTCCCACCATGATTCCACTAGGGAAAAACCGGCTTGCCTCCTTCCTGGGTGCGCACAATACAGGACTCCACAACCCACCACTCGGCAGAGGTCAGGTTACCAAAAGCAAACTGCAAAGGCACACTTGTCACCGCTGAAAACCACCTCCTTTACTGCGCGCTCCTGGTAGGAGCTGTACAGACATTGTCTGAACAATGCCCCTCAAAACCCTAGGAGGCAGGGGTTACTGTTATCTCATTTTGCAGCGGGGGAATCTGAGGCTCAGAGAGGTTATATAACTTGCTTAAGGTCACTCAGCTGGCACATGGTTAAAAGCTGGGATTTCTGAAGTCAGGCGGTCTGATATCAGAGTTCTTGCTTCCCAACCACTTTTCTACCCAAACACAGTGGTTTGGAAGGGGTGGGAGGAAGCAGTACAGAGGGAAGAGTTTTGGACCCTGTCCATGAAGCAGTCTGTGTAAATCCCCATGGAGTCAAGTGCAAATCCTCCTCCGACCCCTTCAGGGTTCTGTGGAGGGTGCAGGACACTGCAATCCCCCTACCACTGGAGTTTCAGCAGAGGGGCTCAGGACATAAGAAGTCTCCCCCTCTATCACCACCCCCCCCCAAATATTTTCAAAGAGCAAAATTTCCCCCCAAAGACTATTGCAAGAGGCCAGCTGGCAGGGCAAGTTATGAAGATGTCATTACGCAATGAACCGCTTGCATGTACTGTAATAGCTTTTCACATTTGCTACTGTACCGGGAGATACCAAACAGCAATTTTAAACTGTCTCCTCCGTTGCCCCATCTCTAGTCTTCCATGATCACACGTGTTTCGACTTTAAAGCCCGTTAACATGGTATGTTCAGAGCACAAATCCAGATGGCTGGGGGCGCTCAGAAAACCCGCTTGGCATTTTGCAGAACTGATTTTACGACCCCTCCTTCTCACCTTCCCACCGATCAATCGTGGCTAAGCAGTCACATTGAAAGGGGGACCTGGCAGAGATCGGAGACCCTGCTCCTGCTTTATGAAGCCTCTGCAGGGATGCAGGACAGCCCGTGATGGTGACCACTAGGCCACTGCAGACAAACTCTCCAGATGCCCAGCTGCCTTGGCCCTTGGGGAGACACGGGCTGGCACCGAGCAGAGGCTGGAGGGGTGCTGCCTGAGGAGCGGCAGTGGGGACAGGCGTCCTTTGGGCTGCAGGGCATCATCAGTGAAGCTGGGCCCACGTGGTCCCTTTTATATACTAACCACTAGGGTCGATTACAGGCTGGGAGGCAGGAGCCAGACCGCCCAGCTCCGCACGTATCCTCAGCCTCCACCAAGGGCCTCTCTTTTCCAGCCAGGGAAGCTTGCCTTGCAACAGGTCCCCTGCTGCTGGTCTGGACAGATGAGTTGGGGGAAACCACTGCATCGTCCAGGGAGGTCTGGCTGGGACAGGAGAGAAGGGGAAGGGGGTTTGTCATCTCCCCCCACCATCCTTGTCATTTCCTTAGCCTTAACTTTCCAAACACTGTCCTCACGTGGGTGTCTTTTAGCCCAAACTCTCCCTGCAAAGTAGGTGGAGCAGATATCATCCCATGTGGTAGTTCTCTTGACGTACACGCCTGTTCTGCACAGTAAGTAATGTTCCTTCCGTGGTACCCATAGAGGCTGGGTATGAATGAAACGGCACCAAAGAGCCTCTGTGTTCTTGAAACGTGTCAGCCAAACCAGGAAGAACCTGGAAGGTTCTGTGACTCAGAACTCCACAGAGACGGTGGAACCCAGCGGGCTTGCCTTTGCTCTTGGCAGGGCTAGTGGTTTAGAATTGGCAGAAGGGCTGGTCTGGGGACGAGGCAAGTGACTTAGAGTGGTGGCTTTGTTGTTGTGCCACCAGCAAAGAAGCGTCTCCACAAGCAGACAGGGAGGAGGCAGCTCAAGCTGACGAGGGCCTCGCGTCCACCGCCACCTGACAGGCTGGGTCTCACCCGGACACTGGGGTGTCCAAGAACTCAAAGTCCTTGGGGGGCCCCCAACACTCCCAGGACACAGGGCCCCAACAACAAAGCCCAAGGGGGGACCTACCATCTTTGCTACTGGTTGGAAAGACACTATTAATAGCTCTGATCATTGACTATCTTTTCAAAAAGACTGTTCTGGGGCCATTTTTAGAGCACCTGTCTTCGCTCGGATGGCTGCGTGGTGACTAGAAATGGCAGTGCTGAACAGGTGCAATTATAGAGGCGCCTGATACGCCGAGACCATAATCTAAGCATGTCCTTCTCCCCAGAGCCTTTATTTACATGTTTTGTGAGCTCCCCACGCCTGCAGCAGGCAAGCTCGAACCCTGAGCACTCTCGGAAAACGGGAGGGGGGTTATTATGAAAAACTGCCGCTCCTCTCCCCTCGCTCTTAGAAAAATTTGTCGTGAAAACCAGAGGCGGGGGAGGCATGTGGGAGGGCTCCGTGGGCTGCAGTTCTGGGGGCAGTTCAGCACCCAGCGAGACAGCCCTTTCTGGAACGCTGACAATCTGCTGACTCAGCTGCCTTGGTCATGGACCATTGGACATTTAGAAGAAATATTCAGCGTCCAGGAAACACAGCTCTGCTGTTTCACACCTCATTGACTCTCACCAAAATTGGGGCTGATCCTCTCTCATCAACGGCGTTTTGGAATCAGGGACTCTGCATGCCCAAGAGAAACCCTGGGTCTCCCCCGTCCCCCATCCCAAACAGGGAACGCGTACCAACAGCCTTGCAGAAGGAACACCCCTGCTCAGGGCTGCCGGGGACCAGCCAACCCCCGCTGAGCCTGTCCCCAGCCCCACACCCTCCCAGGCCGGGTTCTCCTTTGGTAAACCAGACCTCTCAGAGTCCATAGGAACTTCAGAGTGACTCAGAAATGATCTGGGTGGTGCTGGCATTCATGAATTCATTCCAAACACATTAAGCATTAGAGTCAGGAGCCGGAGGGAAACGGGGCAGAGCCTTAAGGCTCCATCATGACGTCTTGGGAAAAGCCTTCAGCTCCTGAGTGATTCCTTGCTTTTTTCAGGGATACTTCTGGTCTCATCCTGTCTAGAAAGAGGTGGCATGACTCGGTTCATAGTAAATAGGGAAGGGTACGCTGGGTGGCAACCTTCTCCGTGTCCAGAGGGAGCCTCCAGCAGAGAGCACAAGTTCCCCCTCTCCCCGGCCTTAGGTCCCCACCCCAGCCCCGGAGCCCGCCAGTCTAGCCTCGCCCACGATGGAGGAAGTTCCCCAGTGCGGGGTCGCACGGCCTGCCCGTCACCTTAGTAAGACGTGAAGTGCCATTTGCTATTCCTTTGCCTTGCTTATTAATTTGTTCGCGCCTCAGGCAGGGACAAGGGATGCTATTTATTTACGGGGCGCCCTCACTATCCCTATTGTGGGGTCCCTACTCCACTCACTGAACCATGGTGGACGAGTCTCTCCATCCGTGACACGGGTTAAATCACACACCCCATGTACCCGCTCTAGCAGGTGGCTGTAGCAGTGAACATCACCGAACACCAACTAAGGGCCAGAGACTATATACACATCTATTAAACTGGGAGGGTTGACATAGAAGCTAATTTAATTTCTCATTCCTGTTATAATAGTGCTGTTGGGAGGATCTCGAGCTATCCAAACTGGACAGGTGAAAAGTACCTTGTAGAAGGTAAAACACATTAAAGATAAGGGCATGAACCACCCACGGTGACACACACCCCTGAGTAGCTTTTCTCCCAGAAGCGAGCCAATCACTTCGCTTGGGAGATCAATCACATGACCTTCGCCACCAGAGGGCCACATGTGACAGGAGGCCGTGCTGTTCCAGGATGCCCTGACCTCCCTCCCAATACCCCAGAGGCTGATGTGTTGGGACAGACCTGTTCTGCTTCACAGCCCCACAGCTCTCGTCTGTGCCCCTCGAGAAGCTGTATTCCTGCATTTCTAACTGATGTCTCAGGGCAATAATTAGATGTCACTACTCCAACACTGCATTACAACTTCTCTGCAGATCCTGGGGGAAGGGGAAATGAGTTATGGCCAGCAAACCAAGCTAAATACAGTTGGTAATTGAAAAAGTGGCCAAGGAAATCAGGAGGGGAAAAGCAAGCAACTCAGACCTAAACGGATTATCAATCATTTCCTTTTAGGGCAAGTTCCACTGCAACTTAATCAATTGCCATTGCTTCCTAAATTCAATAAGAAAACTGATACTGTGGGGAAGAAGGAGAAAAAAAATAGTCAATGTTTACCATCACATTCTTGATGGATCCCGGACAGCATTCCACGTTCAATTCCAATCCAGTTCTGACTTTATCAGCATAAAAGAAATTTACAAGCAACAAAACTCAGATCACGTGTTACCATTACGACCAAGGGTGTAAAGTGTCTCAGGCGTGGTCTCCAGGGTCCACTGGGACATGGCTTTAATAGTCACAACAGGAAGTGGTGGTTCTGAAGCTAGGCAGCCTGTTCTGGCTGCAGGGGTAGTGGGACTCTAGGTGGAGCTCAGGAAGGGTCGTTGTATGACCTTGGGATCTCCAAGGTCCCGAGAGGTCAAGTGTGACCTCCAAGGGCTGTGGAGTCTGTTGCCATAGCAATCTGGTGAGGATAAACTCTCTCACTCCTCTAGTTAATAAACACGCACCAAGCACCTGTTATGTCCCAGGTACTAGGGACACCAAGAGGAATAGAACCTGGCCTCCTACTCTTAACGTTCTTATAGTTCCTGGGGCAGGGGATGGGGTGGGGAACGCAGACAGCATGAGCAAATGATGACAGGAGAGGGAGAAGGAAGGGGCACCCTTCTAGACTGGAGTGGGTCTGGGCTGAGTCCTGGAGGCCCTCAGGAATTTGTCAAAGGAAAGGTGGGTGGCGATTAATGTGTCCAAAAGCTGAGAAAGACCCTGGTGATCAGGGAAATGTAGGGGCACAGGACATACTATGCAGACAGCCCAGGCTGATAGGGAGCCGAGAGGCAGGCAAGGCTGGGTCAACCAGCACCTTGGAGGCCACATTAAGGCACTTGGCTGGGAAGCCACACCCTTGGCACCATCAGAATCACGGTTCAGGAAGATCCCTCTGAATGGGTTAGAGAGGGGCGGACCTGGAGGCAGGAGTCCCCTGAGAGTCGCTGCAGGTGCCAGGGAAAGGTGACAGGGGCTTACAGCAGGGCGTGATGGCAGATGCCAAGGACAGGGTAATGCTGAGGTGGGTATATAGACAGACTGGCCAGACGGTGCACGAGGCGGGGTCCAGGACTAAGCCTCAGTTTGGCTTGAGCAGCTGGGCACCGTTACCCAGGAGGGAAGTCAGTGGGGCAGCCTGGGCATCTCAGGCTAGTGACCCACCTCCCCACATGGCCCTACTTCTCATCCACAGTCCCCAGAACTTTAAAACACACACGAAAAGCATAAGCTTCTCCAAGGAGTTCAGCACAGTGTAACAAATACCGCGGAGGGAAAGAACATGAGCGCAAGCCCCAGGTTCCCTGGGAAGTCTCAGCATGTCCGGGCAGAAGGTCCCAGCAGGGGCTGCAGGAGCTGCTCGTGACTCAGGAATGAGGATTATAGCAGCAGGCGGAGATGGTTGTGAGTAGGGCCATAAAGGTACAGTCCGGGGGCTGAAAGCCCAGGTTTTACAGCCACTCCTGGGTTCAACCCCAGCTCTACCCCCTGGCTGGCTGCGTCCCCAGGGGCGGGTTCCTTTACCCCTCTGTTTCTTCATCTGAAAAACTGGCACAGTAAAACTACGCAGCACAGGGTCCGCCGGCAGCTGCAATGAAACAAAGCAAGGAAAGAGCACAGCCCAGCATCCAGGCACAGGGAGCGCTCTCTCTTACGAGTTCCTTTTCGCCTCTCATCATTGCTAACAACGGTAACATCCCAGGTGTAAGGCAGGTGTAGAACATTCCCTCATATCTTTCAACACCAAGGAGGCAGGAAACAGAGCTTTTTAACAATTCCCGAGTAAGGGAAGGCATGCAGTGACTCGCTGCTGAGAAGGAGAAAGAGGGAAGGTGTGTCAGGACGCCGCCCCAGCTTCACCAGAGCAAATGGCAGCACATGCTGACGGCTCTTAGCAGCGATGGTGCTTCGACGCCTGACGGAGGGCGACACTGCAAGCCACAAGGCACTCCAGTAATGCTCTGTAAAACTATAAATTTACTTTGAGAGCACCAAGTCTAATTACCTCGCCAAGACTTTCTGCATTTTTAAGAACCTTTTTTTTTTTTTCCTCCTTAAACTCTTGATCATAAGGACTCTTGTTAGCAATACTCGGCGTCCTTCTTGTTTCGCCTGTTGCCGTGGCAACAAAGCAGTATTTACCAGCCTTTCCAAGCTGGTACATCTTTATTAGCACCCGGATCCCATGAGGAGCAGGAAGCACTGCAGAGGTTTAAAGAGCATTAATCCCCTTAAGCTTTGCAAACCTCTCTAGTTAGGGAGCCCGTAAGGGGGGAAATAGAGGTCTCTGCCATTTTCAGGGCGCTACTAGAATCGTTAAGCCTCCATGAAGCAAAAACTTATCTCTCTGGAGCTTCACTTTAAATTTCTTCCCCTCTTGAAAAAGACAAACTTGTAGACTGCCTGTGCTTCACAAGAAAAATTTGCTCCCCATCCATCAGAGGAGGGCTGCCGGCTCTTTCCTCTACGCTTCTCTGGCCATGCTGTTCTCTTGCGATAAACACAGACTTTCAAACACTGTTATCTCTGGGCCAGAAGGAGGGACGGCCACAAAGGCCCACCGGCCGAGCTGCCGGGGCACCCTCCTCTCTGTCCCTCCGTGATGAGAACCAACAGATGATGGGAGCTGAGATAGATTTCCTGCGTATTTCAAAACACCAACCTCAGCAAGCAGCTCGAGAAAGCACCCCACCTCTCAGCCTCCCTCGGAAGGGTTTTCAAAGTCAGCACCAGAGCAGAAGAGGGGAAGGAGGGAGAAGAAAGGGTTTCTTCACATCATTTAAAAGCAGTTCAATGTCCCAATACCCCTCCTACCAAATAAATGTTTTTTTCATCTTTATCCCAGCCTAGAAAATCAAACCCCAGCTAGGGCTCCAGGAAGACCTGTGGTTGAATTTTGAAAAACTGCACAAGTGAAAGATTGATGCTAACGTTCATTGTGGCTTCACACACAGCTTTCAAATGGGTAATTTTGAGCTGGCCAGGCCTTGGTATTCTTCACAGCCCCCATTCAGTGTTCTGTGTCCATCAGTCCAGTTCAATCAGGGCTGCTTCACTGAGACACAGGAGCCATTAAGAGCTTGACCCTCGGGGGGAGTGTGCTGGCTGGGAGACAGATAACCAAAGGCTGAGTTTCCAACCTGGCAATTTCTGATGCCACTTTTGAACCTACCAGGAATCTCCCATCATTCCCAGGGATGATCAAAATTCTTAAGACAAAAATAATAAGTCATTCAGATCCTTTTTCTTTTCTTGGTGGGATAAAGAGTTCTTTCAAAGACCAGCAGCAGCCTCTCCAGAGTGAGGACTCCCCAGCTCCAAGCTGCATCAGCACTAAAAACTTGGGACAGCTTGCTTCCTTGACTCTACAAATTCTGAGCGGTCCAGCAGTCATGTGATTATTGAGTTATTTTTTACTTGATGTCTTCCCCATGTTTTCTAAAAGTACTTGAGGTGCCTTACAATGCTCAAGCACATACCAAGAAAAACATGAATCAAAGCTGTAAAAGATGAGCTCTCCAGATGAGAACAAGGGTCAAGCACATCAGGGCTCAGAGCAGGCAGGCTGAGGCTCAGGGCCGGAGGATGCGAAGGCCTGTAACTGCTCCTGATGATGGAAACACTGGAAGCAGCAAGTTTCTCTAGGAAACCGAGGAAACACATGAGACTGGCTCTAACCTAGAGAGCTGTCACTGGGCAATAGGTTTTCTTTGTTTGTTTTGTTTTGTTTTTTTCCATGTAGCTTACTTTATTTATTTATTTATTTTAACATCTTTATTGGAGTATAATTGCTTTACAATGGTGTGTTAGTTTCTGCTTTATAACAAAGTGAATCAGCTATACATATACATATATCCCCATATCTCCTCCCTCTTTGGGCAATAGGTTTTTGGGTTTTTTTTTCAAAATTCAAAAGGTTTATTACTCATCTATTAATTCTATTACATTTATTTATTCAGTTTTATTGTTTTAAAATATATCAAAATAAATAGAGAAATTTATACCTATCTTATCTATATATGGAAGAACAGCTGGTACCCAAGGTGGCACCAATGGGTTTTTAAAGCAGACACGCAGGGCTCAGTGACGCCGATCAAGACCTCCAGGGACGGAGGCAGGACCAGATTGGCGACACCTAGCGTCTGGCCCAATTCCTTCAGGCTTAGGCTCAGAACACCTGGGGACAGAAGACACAGGGTCTGGAGGCAGCAGGGGGTGGAGTTAGGGGGCCAGATGGGGGTGCTGGTCGGCTTCCATGCTCAGAGACTCAAAGCAGGCAG
This sequence comes from Balaenoptera musculus, assembly GCF_009873245.2. Taxonomy (NCBI): domain Eukaryota; kingdom Metazoa; phylum Chordata; class Mammalia; order Artiodactyla; family Balaenopteridae; genus Balaenoptera; species Balaenoptera musculus. The sequence continues at coordinate 33,381,996 of NC_045804.1, read as the reverse complement.
AAAGCCAAGCTGGGCTTCCCAGGACCCTCTCAGAAAGGGAGTGAGGAATTACAGACCCGTAAACATGACTCTGAACTTTAATTAAACTGCTGCAACTCCCCCATGGCTTATGCGGGTTACTCTGTGGTATCAGCAATTAATCTTCACGAATGATGGTCTGAGGGTCCAGTGAGGAAGTGGGGGGACAGCACCCCAGTGTGTAGCTAGTTCTGGGACAGCTCGGGGACAGACCGACTGAAGGTCACATGGCCTGGGTCCCGGGCACCCTCCATCCAAGCCCCTCAGTGCGGCAAGTGGAGGGAAAGGGTCAGTCCTTCTAGAAGCTGGAGGATCTAAGTGTGGGCACCACAGCAGCCAAAGGGTGAGAGAAGGCTGGGGTGGGGACGGGCAGGGCCCACCTGCTGCTTGAACTGCTCTTTTTACTGGTCAGTGTGTAAAAACACCTCCCAGCCAACCCTCGACCCCAGCAGTGGACACCATCGTTTCCAGCTTTGACGTCTGTGGTCTCTTTAAATCCTTTCCTTTCCTTTGGAGCCCAGTGAGAAGCTTCTCTAGCAAAGGGCCAGCTGAGAAATGTCTTGTTATTAACCTCAACACCTGCACTTGCAAGCTAAGATTTCAGCAGTGGGTGGGGGAAGGGAGGTGGGTCATGGCAGTGGGGGAGGGGAGGGTCTGAGAATGCACTCCTGTGCACACGTGTGACCCATGGGTGCATCTGAGGATGGACAGTCTTAACACAGCAACCCGTCTGCTTCACGCACCTGACTTCTACCCTCGGTTGAAGACCAATTTCCAATCCAGTTGCCACCTCGTGCCGGCTGCAACCACTCTGCCTTTTCCGGCCCCCCTGGATCTGGGATGCTGGGGCAGGCCCCCGCCATCCTGGCAGGAAGCAGTGAGGCTCACACCAGGTCTCAGGCCGATCAGATTCTCCAGCCCAGAAGTCTGAGGAGGGCTTGTCTCTCAACGGCAGACAAATTGGCAGGAAGAATTCAGGATGTAGCCTGGGACAGGGAAAGGGAGGCCCTGTACACACATACACTCAGGTTCAGCCTCAAAGGAGGAGGCTGGATTTAGCCTGAGAGATACTATTGCTCCCTTTGCCCCCCTACTGGTTTACCTACAGGCACAAAAACAAGAGGATTTTATTCCTTCTCAGTTCATGGTTTGCAAAAACCCTGGTGGTTCCACAGAAGCAAGCCACTATGTGAGTTTTAAACCACTTTGAATAAACCAAACCAAACAAAAACAAAAACAATAAAAAACACTGGGAGAAGGTCATTCATGAGACTAATAACCATTCTTTCTCTTTAATCGTTATAATAAACAAACTTTAATTATATCTTCCAAGAGCGCCCCCCGCTTTCCTCATCCATTCTTACTCTTTAATTTAATAGAAAAATGGTTCCTGAAAAATTCTGAGAGATGAAGCCCAGGGTGAAAGACGTCTGTAGTGTGGATTTAATCAGACAGAGACAGAGGGATACATACATGTGTGTAGATCTTGGATGTGCAAACTTCCTAAGCCCACTCGAAGTCTTCCTAGGAAAAGGAAAAAAGGTCCTGGGTCTCCCACTTCCCTGGGCTGAGATTTCCAAAAATTTCCAGCCAGGCTTCAAATATATCAGACAGAGAGATGAAAACAAGAGAAGGGAATTAAAAAGAAAAGACAGAGAAAGAATTTGGATTTCTGCTTAACTTTCAGTTCTGTCCCCCAAAATCCTTTTGGAAGAGAAAAGGTAAAAAAAGGCAAAAAAAAAAAAAAAAAAAAAAAATTAAAGAAAGAAAAAGGAGGGAAAGAGACATCATGTTCTTTCCCTATGACCCCCAAAAATCCCAACCTTGCTATTTTAAACAACGAAAAGCACAGTGTGTAAGGAACAGCTTGCAGACAGCTGAAGCCGGCATTATTTACCTCGGGTTCTTATACTAACTTTTATTTCTTAAGCACTTTTTGCAACAAATGAGAAGAAAAAGAGTAAAAGACCCAAATAGGTGCATATCAAGGAGACTGTGCTCGCATGGGCCCTGAAGGCTGCCCGGATGGTCTCCTGCCCAGGCTGCCCACGAGGCCTCGCCAGCCACAGCTTCCTGATGCCAGCCAGTCATCAAATCTAGGTCCAAAGATGGATCTGCAAGCTCTTCCCCCGCACGGATCCTGCGGCATTTATTCTCAGTCCTGTTGAGATTTCTCCTAATTGACTCAGAAAAGACGGGTTTGCAGACAACTGAGGCTAGGGTAGGGGAGGAGGCAGGCCAGCCTCCCCCCCTCGTTCAGGGGTGACCACGGCTGGCAAAGTTGCTGCGGCTGCTCCACTGTCAACCAGTGTCCAGTCCCAGGTCTCAACTGACCCACTGAGGGACAGTCTCCAAGCCTAACTCCTTTTTCCACTCAGCCGGGCCTTGAGCAACAGCTAAAATATCTTCACCAACTGCAGATGCCTTGTTCCTGAACACAACACAAATGCACGAGCCTACCTGGGGGTCAAGGAGCTACCGTCAAACAAATTTCATTCTTCACCTCCCACCGGCTGTGTGACCTTGGTCATGTTACTTAACCTCTCTGAGTATCAATCCCCCATCAGGTAAATGGAGTGGCTAGGTGGTAAATAATAAATTTGAGAATACATGAAGAAGCCTCCAGAGTGCCTAATAACGACTACTGTCATCATTCATCCATTTACCCAATTAAAAAATAATAGTCATTCAGCCCTTAATTCTTAAAGGTGAATGGTTTTACAGCTGAGGATGGGGTGAAGGTGAGGTGGAAGAGAGGGCAAAGAGCTATCACAACAGGAGGGCCATGGTGGTGAAGACTCTCAGAAATGAAGGGAAAACAGGATTCCTTCTCCACACACTCCACCCAGACTTTATTCGCTGGATGGAAGCCCACACCGGGCACTGTGCAACTAAACTCATTCGTCACAAAAAGGGAGGCGAGGGCTTCCCTGGTGGTGCAGTGGTTAAGAATCCACCTGCCAATGCAGGGGACACAGGAAGATCCCACATGCCACAGAGCAACTAAGCCCGCGAGCCACAACTACAGAGCACGCGCGCCTAGAGCCCGTGCTCCGCAACAAGAGAGGCCACCACAATGAGAAGCCCGCGCGCCGCAGCAAGGAGTAGCCCCCGCTAGCCGCAACTAGAGAAAAGCCTGCGCGCAGCAACGAAGACCCAATGCAGCCATAAATAAAAAAATTAATTAATTTTTAAAAAAGGGGGGGAGGCAAACTTATTTTCCCAGAATACAGACCAGACCCACATGACGGGCCAAGTCTTAGATGGCACCACGCACAACTTGGCGCTTAATACGTGCTTTTTAACAATTGTCTCTGGAAACGTAAAAAGCCTGGGGTCTATGCATGGGCGGGCAGCTTCCAGGGCTGGAGAGAGTAACGACTGTATACTGCAAAGACCGTTTTGGTGGGAGGTGATTTTTTTTTTTAAGGGAACAATGAGAAGAGGGGTGAGGAAAGAGCACAGACACAAAATGTGCTGAGTTATCTCGGAGGACTCCTCCAGGTGAAGGTGTGGAAGTGAAGTTCGAGAGCCATCACTCTCCCTCCCTGCCCCCCAAGCCAAGCTTATTTGGCCCTACTGTTTACAACTCACCTCACCACAAATCTTTATTTCTTGTCACCCACTGGTCTGAGCCGTTCCCACTCCCTGTTTCTCCCAGACAAGTTAATAAGATGGAAGGCTCCCTAGAGGCCTGGAGCCGGTGAACATTATCACTTGGAAGCAAGGCAGAAATCCTGACACACTGGAAATGACTTCAAGCCTATTAAGTACCCTTTCTTCTTTGGCAGATCTTTTGAAGGAAAGCTTGACAAATTGAAAGGAAGGCTAGCCTTGCCCCTCAGCCCCAATTAAGCCCCAATCCCACCCCAATAACGCAAATCTGATTTCTGGGTTTTTTTAACCAATTAATTTGTCAGAGTGACACCCACCCCAGGGATTCCCACATATGAATTGCATGGTTAGGCACACAAAGGGTTAGCCCCTCTTTACGGGCTACATCTCTGAAATCTAAGAGATCCAGGGGGCTGGAAGCAGGGAGTGGCCAGGGCTCAGGGCCCCAGGGTCTGTCTTCCAATGACAGTCACAGTGAACCCAGGTCCCTGGCACACACTCCTGAAAACAATACGGGCGTACCAAAGAGTGTCCACGGGGTCTCTAGTCCCTGCTGCAGCAGATGCAATGATGCTTGATTCTTAAATGCAGCATCTTTCCTGAGACTCCCTGGATGAATCACCAACAGAGAAGCACAGGTGGAAAACTGGAGTGTCGAGGGACCAATCACTCCGTCTTCTACTGCCCTGACATCATCTACTCAGGGTTCCCCTGAACCGATCCCTTACTTAGTGAGGTTTATGCAAAAATGATTGGATGGATTATTTTTATTCTCCAGAGACGTATTCTTTGGTGCACTTTTGGTATATCCATCTATTCAAATCACCAAATGGATTCTAATGGGAATTTCAAACAGAACTACTGATTTTCTTCCTGAAATGTGTTCCTTCCACCCAAGGAGACCCCGTATTATTGAAGGGCACCACCATTCCCTCAGCTGCTCAACCCAAGAACCTACAGCCACAGCCCTAGTTTCTCTCCCCCACCCCCATAACCTCATAACCCCCAACCTATCAGAACATCTTGTGTCTCGTCTCCAAAAACATATCCCGAATCCCACCGCTCTTCTCCACCCTCCCCTGCCTCAGCCCTAGCCCAAGACGCCATCCGTTCTCACCCCACTTCTGCAGTGAACTCCAACTGGCCTTCCTGCTTCCAAAAGTGCAGCCCTGCCACCCTTTCTCAATTCAGGAGCCAGTGGATCTTTCTAGAAGGTAGATCATATGCCTCTGCCCTTCTTACCTCCTTCCGATGGCTCCCATACGCCTTGCCCAGCTCACAAACCCTTCGCGCTCCAGCCCTGCCTACCTCTCACCCGACCACTCTCCCTCTCAGTTACTGGCCTTCTACCTGTCCTTCAAACAGGCCGCATTTGTTCCCACGTCAGGGCCTCTGCCTTCGCTGTTGCCTTCTCCTTGGAATGCCTTTCTCGCAGTTCTCTGCCTCCCAATTAAAATGCCTACTCCTCAGGGAGGCCACTGCCACCCACCTACCTAAAGACGCCCTAGGCCCCCTCACCAACAGTATCCTGTTTATCTTTTTCAGAGCACTTGACAGTCCCTGAAATTACACGATCGATGTCCCTTCTCCCCAAAAAAGGGGAGCTCAGGAGGGCTGGGATTTGGCCTGCCTTGTTCCCTGCAGTATTGCTAGAACTAGAATAGCTCCTGGAGCACAGACGGTACCCAGCACAAAGTGGTCACAGGACTAGAGCATGAAACCCAAGAGCCTCGAGCACAGGATATGCCTCTGCTGGTACAGGGCGGGTTACTCGGCCCCGGCCAACCTGGGAAAACCCACAGGGATCTTGCGGCTGGATCAATGCAGCACAGCCCCCAGCCCTGGAAATACCAATACTTCAAGCTGGAATCTTCCCACTGGCTCACCATCCTTGGTAAGCATCACTCTTGCCTCTGCAGATTCCATACAGCCTTCCAAGGGCGGCACTCTGGCTTTGACTCTCTATGCCTGGGTTTGATAAAGGCAAGGCCACCCACCAGGGCTCTATTTTTCTGATGCTTTTCTACCATATCTCATTTTAAACTCAAAATCTTCAAGCCATTACCAGGAAATCATTAAATCATTTGTTCATTTTTATTAGTGTCGCTGTAATTAAAGAGAATCGTATTTCCAAAATCTTCACCTGCACTTATCAAAACCCACCCTCCAACCAATCAATTAGTATTACAATAACCTCGTTCCCTGGTTGCCGCCGCTATTAGCATTTTGATTGAATGTCTGTTGAAAAGTGACTGGTAACAGAAGATTGTCTTCAGAAAGTAATGTTTCTTTATTCATCACCACCGAACCTTGTCTGGTTGTCTCCAGTCTCAACTCAAAAGAGACAAGACAGTTTCCAAAAGCAGTCATTTTGGTGGCAGATTATGTTTTCATGAGGCTTGTGATCAATTGGGCATAATGGCTCCAGTAACGCCAGCTATACCCAGAGGCCTCCCACTGGCTGTGGCCTCAACATACGGCAGCCGCAGCTGGACTGCCAGAGCCCCGATGGGGTGATATGTATCCCTTCTGCTGCTACATCTTCCCCACTCCAATAATCTAGCACAGTGACCAGCAGGTCTGCACACATGACACTCCAGAAGACTCAGATAGAATAACGCCCATGCCGGATAAGCCAGTGGGCACTGGGACTCCTACAAAAGATCATCATCATTACATACCCCCTTCTCTGCCAGGCACTTGGGAAACCTGTTATTCTAACATAAGTTCTCTAATCGTCACCATCTCCATAAAAGCACCGGTCAGTAAAGAGAGGGGTTAACAAGCTCCATTATGGGGAGAGAATGACAGTCTTCTCCACGTCACAGGAATTAAAGAGTCCATTAAATCACTAATATTAGAATTAACAACTTGCTAGTTCAGAGAGCTCTATTTACTGCTGCCCCCCGCCCCCAATCACCGATGGCTTTTGTGGCTAGATGGAGATCTCCAGACACACAACGCAGCCAAACACAGAAAAGTTTTCATCGCAGTGTACAATCTTACCCAAGGCAAGTCAGCTACCACAGTTTTGCATCTAGAGGAGATTCTGCTTTGACTCGTCTTAAGCAGAGTAGCAGAGGGCACAGGAGAGGGCATGTCCGGAGTTAGGAAGGACATGTGTTCCAGGATATAAATATGGAGGTGCTTAAATGCCATCCATCCGTCCATCCAGCCAGCCATCCATCCATCCATCCATCCAGTTTCAACCCACAGCAAACGATATGCACGAGTTTCACCTTCACTGCAGATGACCCTTGGCCCAACAAAACCCTCACTTGTCTTCACCCACCTCCCACCCATTGTTCACATGCAATGGTGAGAGGCATCAACAGGGTTGTATTAATGTTCCAGTCAAATTTAAAAATCTTCCAGAATTCAAGGAAAAAAAGCACCATACGTTTCCTTTGAAAATCTTTCCTTTCTCTAAACTTCGTCTCCTTTTTCTCCCCCCAGCTCTTGTTTCTCCCCTGGCTGCCAGCCAAGATTTTATAATAGTGTCAGGTAGCAATTTCATTTTTTAAATGCTCTTATCAAGGATTTAAGGTGAAAGATAAGAACAGCACAGTAAATCATCATAAAGGAGTGTACTGTGAGGCATAGCATTTTACAAATCAAAACAGTTAACAAAATGAAAAGACAAGGACGGGGAAACAAAGTAAGTTTAAGCATCGTCTGAAAGGGGGAGGGTAGAGGCCAAATTGAATAGAAAGATCATCCTTCAGATTTCCAAGCTCCCTCTGGTAACGATCTTGGCATATTTGCTAAGAATTGCATGAACAGTCCAATTTCCATTTTAAAACAGGATGTTTTTAGAAGGCATATATATTGTCAAACCATTACACACACTTAACTGGGGGCTTTCATCGGAGTCATCTGACCTGCAAGCATGTGTTGCTAATATCACTGCTTTATTATTTATCAAATCAATTTCTTCATGGAATGACTAATAACCCAGCCACAGCTGCTCTCCCTCTTCCCACCCCAGCTGCTAACACCCTGGCAGCAGCAAGATTTGCTAGGCTACCTGCAGTGCTTCACTCCCTACATCTTGCTAAAGAATCTTATTTTTTAACAAAAGGAAAAATAAAGGGATGGACTCAGGAGGTGCCACTTAGGATTCAAACCATTTTGTGGCAGCTGCTTATAAAGTTAATACTGCTAATTGACCAGGCCAGGGCACCAGTCTATTTTACCAGGGGATTTTAACTACAGTCCCATAATAAAGGAACCACAAACATAAAATAAAGTAAAAATAGAGACAGGTACCTACTTTTCTATTTTGATCCTTTATAACATCTTTGATTCCAGTCTATTTTTTAAAAGCCAACCAAGGGCCACGTCCAATTCAAATGTGCACCACTGCTCCCTCTCCCTGCCCCCCCCAACACAGCTGTGATGCAACCCAAGGGTGGTAACTCCAGAAAATAGTCATTATATTACTCTTTGCTCTTGTTTTATACGCTCACCAATCTCTTCTGGAGCCTACCTGAAAATTCACAATAAATAAAAACATGCAATTAGATGATTTCGCATTTGCCAAGGAATGATTCCATTGTCCATTAGAAGCTAGAGTTCTAAAAATACAGAAAGGGAAATTATTAGGTATTGTTGATACGTATTTCTGCTGTAAAACAGGGTTAGTACCATGGGCAAAATACAAAGCCTCTTTTGTAAATCTCACCAAATTTTTTAAAAAGGTAAGACATCATGGGGGAAGGAACAAATTAAATCATAATTTTCAGACTATGTTTCCTTATTGTCACTCAGAAAAATTGCCAGGTGTTTCCAGAGTAGTTTATACATAAATATACTAGCTGAATCAGGAAATCTTTCCAGGGCAAATGAATCAACTTAATTAAAAGAAGACTTAAGATGCCAAGCCTAGTGATTTTGGAAGTGAGGAGGAAATTTAGGAATCCATCTGTAAGTACACACCTTTCGCATAAGCATTTTAAATCCTGGTACAGACCCCAGGTTGGAGTGAGCCTTCTCACCAGCCCACAAGGCGGCACCAGGCATCATGGGTTAGGAGTACAGGACTGATCCTTTTTTTAAAAAAACTGAACCAGTATTTTCAGCCTTTCTTCCAGATCAGCTGTAAAGGGCGACTACAACACCACCAATGAACCAACCTAAGTGTCCATCGACAGATGAATGGATAAAGAAGATGTGGCACATATATACAATGGAATATTACTCAGCCATAAAAAGAAACGAAATTGAGTTATTTGTAGTGAGGTGGATGGACCTAGAGTCTGTCATACAGAGTGAAGTAAGTCAGAAAGAGAAAAACAAATACCATATTCTAACACATATATATGGAATCTAAAAAAAAAAAAAAGGTACTGATGAACCTAGTTGCAGGGCAGGAATAAAGATGTAGACATAGAGAATGGACTTGAGGACACGGGGTAGGAGGGGGAAGCTGGGGTGAAGTGACAGTAGCATGGACATATATACACTACCAAATGTAAAACAGATAGCTAGTGGGAAGCAGCAGCACAGCACAGGGAGATCAGCTCGGTGCTTTGTGATGACCTAGAGGGGTGGGATAGGGAGGACGGGAGGGAGGCTCAAGAGGGAGGGGATATGGGGACATGGGTATGCATGTGGCTGATTCGCTTTGTTGTGCAACAGAAACTAACACAGTATTGTGAGGCAATTATACTCCAATAAAGATCTATTAAAAAATTAATATTTTAAAGTGAACAATCCATTTTGACTCTAGTTTACAGCAGTAAATTCACTGACTTACAGGAAATCAAAAAATTCTTTGAAAAACAAAACTTTCTTGTACACTTCGGTGTACAACAGAAACTAACACAGTATTTATTGTGAAGCAATTATACTCCAATAAAGATCTATTTAAAAAAACGAGGAGTATACTTCAGTCATTGGAAAATACTTCAGTCCTTGGGTTACGATCAAGAATTTTTCACTTTAATGAGAATTTTAAAATATAATTATTTGCAGAATATTTTGTAGAAAATATTATTTTAATAAATATCAACTTTAGAAAAAAACAATACCAAGGGCATTTGTTTTTCCCTCTTAAGAAAGAAAGAACTCCCATCAGTTTGCTGGATAACTGTTCCTTCCTAAGGTGCTGGAAAAACAGAAGTGTTGAGAACCATCTCTTCAGTTTTCCAAAGCCCTCTCCAGAAAACACCATCCTCCTGACAAGGCTTCTACACACACACACACACACCCCTTTTGCTAGAGCAGGTCTCGGCTGGGGCGGGGAGTCGGGGGGACGCACACAGCAAAGCAGAGCAAACTGCTTACTCTCCATCTTCAGCCAAATGAGACCAAGGTGAGAAGGGCCTGCCTGTCCGCCAGCCGCCCTCTGGTCATATGTTAATACTGTTTGCCAAGCTCGGGAACTATAAGGGGGAAGAAGACACAGAGAAGAACCAAATAATCAAGCAGATAACACAATCGTTAAGAACCGAGAGATGCCAAAAAGGAATTACGAGGAGCACAGACATGGCTGGAGCTAACCTTGTCTGCGGTTCGAGAAGATGTCCCCAGGGGAAAGGACACTTAAGCCCAGGCCTGAAAGCTGAGGAGCTGGCCAGGAGTGAGAGACAGACTGTTCCTGGCAGCCCAAGGAACAGCCTGTGTGGGCGGCCCTGTGAAGGAAGGGCCCAGGTCAGCGTGGCTGCAGGGAGCATGTCTGGGGTGAAGCTAGAGACGGAAGAAGGGCCGGAAATCAAAGACTCTTCAGTGCAGCGTCAGTGCTTTAGGCCTCATCCTATCGGTGATGGGAAGCCAGCAAAGTGTTTCGGGAGGGGGTAGCTAGATTCACACCCAGCACAATGGGATGGTAGTTATTCATACCTCCCACTCCCCACATCCATCACCGGAGGCCACCACCCTTCCCGGGCTTACACACCAGGGCACAGGCCACCCCACTGCCCAGAAAAGGGTGGGGTCAAAGGCTTGGTCCAAAGCACAGCTTTTTAAAAGGTTTTAAAGCTGGAAGGGTCCTGGCAGATCACGTGACCCGGGGGTTCCCAGCCCTGTTGGCACATGAGCTTCAGCTGGGGGAAACGTGAACACTCAGCCAGGGCTCCGACCCTGCGTCTCACTTAATTGATCTGGGGTGGGCCCCAGGCATCAGTATGTTTTTAAAACTCCCCGGCGATTCTAATGTGCACCCAAGGCTGAAAACTGCTGATGCAGTCCAGACCTCCGACGTGACAGCGATCATTCATCATACGGGCATCTAATGCTGGGCTGTGGGATGGTTTATGTCCCCCAGACCTTCCCAACCAACCCTGTCTCCAAGTGAGAAAACCAAAGCTGGCCACAGCAGTTACGGAGCTCTTAGGGTTATGAGTAAAATCTAAATGCCAACTAAAAGAACAGAAGGGGAAGAGGTGAACTTTGGGCAAGTACCCTCCTCCGCTTTATTGTGCAGCTACAGCAGCGTTGAAACACATTTTTAGCCTCCGACTAAGGAGATACTTCCGACGGGCTCTCTGGGTCCACCCACCACCATTCTACTCAGCGAACACACAGCTGCTGGGTGTGATACGGTAGGGAGCCCGGGGCTGGTGAGAGACAGAACAGGGGCCACTGTTGCCTCTGTATCTATTCTGGGCCCGGGATGGATGATGTCACCTCCAGCAGCAGTGGAAAGCAGAGTCATGAATCATCCATGAACCAGCCCAGCCTCCGAGATAATAAATCGGATGTCGGCACTGCGTGCTTCGCAGATCTGGTGCAGAGGCGCCGGCTCCGCCTGGGGTGCTGGAACACAGGCACCAGCGCTGGAAACATTCAGAGAGAAGGAAGCCCTTTCAATTATCTCCTGATATCAAGATGGGGTGGCAAGTTGAGGAAGAAATTTCAAATTTGTAGGGAGTGCTCAAAGGCACACAACTTTGATCACAGTAAAACCATGGCAGTTATTTTTGCGCACTGCCAGGTTTGCCAACCAAACCCAGGGATTAAGAGAAGCACATCTGGGGCTGAAACTATTAATTACTGCTGTGCCTACCAGCGTCCTCCGCCCGGAGACCTTGTAGGTGTTACCACTTTGACCCTCAACTGCATTAATTTAGCTCAGAAACTCACTCTAGGATTGAATTTGGCAATTGTTCCTGCCTGGAAGGGTTGCTGGGACAACATAAAGAAATCAAGAAGTCTGTTTGGCAGGGTTTCAAGTTCAGTGTTGTCTTGCTGTTTTCTTTCTTATTTTTTCCAGGGTGGAAGTCGGGGCAGGTATGTAAGGATGGTAAGGTTTGTGTTGTCATACATATGCGTTCTCCTGATTTCCTTCTCTTTCTCTCTCCCTCTTTTTTTCCCCCTAAATAGCCAAGTTGAATGAACCAGCTGGAAATACCAGTCTGCTGGGTATGGTTTGCATTCTTGGAGTTGGGGGTTCCGACACCTCCTAGGTGTATTGGTAAATCCTTGGCTTAGAAAGAAATAACTGCGCTCCGAAGGTTACAAATTCAACATTAAACCTCAGAGTTCTTCAAGTGTCTTTCTCTACCAAAAAGTCATCTCTAACACCCTAAGGTCAATTTCACGGTCTTTGGCCAAATTAGACTTGGGCAAGCCGGGAACTACGTCAGGATCTGCGGGCCGTGTTCTCTTAAGTAGAAGGTCTTTTCTCTAATTTCTCTTGCACATAATTTTGCGGAGGCAGCAGCTGTGACGTGAACAGGAACCTGCAGGGAGAAACGGCTGTGTTCGCCCACGGGGGCTGCAGGCCACCGGTGAGCAGGGAACTCGCCCGACAGGAAGCACTGCTTTGTCCTCCGTGTGCGCTTCCTAGGGCTGCTGAACAAAGTACCACCAACTGGGGGGCTTAAAACAACAGCAGTTTGTTCTCTCACAGCTCTGGAAGCTGGAAGTCCAAAATCAAGGTGTCGGCAGGGCCACGTTCTCTTGAAGGTTCTAGGAGAAAATCTGTCCCATACCTTTCTCTTAGCTTCACCGATCCTTGGCTCACGGCTCCACACTCCAATCTCCACCTCCATGGTCACGTGACCTTCTCCGTGTCTCCCTTCACATGTCCTCCCTCTTCTTAGAAGGACACCCATCGTATTGAACCAACTTGCCCCCGTTTGACCTCATCTTAACTTGATTACATTTGCAAAGACCCTATTTCTGCCTCAGGTCACATGCTGAGATACAAAGGGGTTAGGACTTCCACATACCTTTTGAGGGGGATTCAATTCAACCCATAAGATGAAGGAAAACCTAACAGCATCTGCCAACAGCTCCCTAGAGTGCGAATATTTTCTCCAGTCAGCAAGCTTTAGCCTTCATTCCTCAAGGAGTGATAGTAACAGTATTATTAGTAGTAACATAACAGTAACCTAACTTTATTATGATAGTAATAAAGTTAATATTTACAGATAGTATAAACATCAGATGCTTCACATAAATTCTCTCTCTTAAACCTCACAAGTTCATAAATTAATAACAATCCCCATTAAACAGATGAGAAAACTGAGGTCGAGAGAAGTTTAATAACTTGCCCCAAGGTCACACAGCTAGTGAGTGGTGGCGCTGGAATTTGAACCCAGCAGCGTGACTGGAGACCTAGGCTCTCACCTCTTTGCCACCAGACACCTCACGAGCTTCACTAACTGGGTACCTGCCTTGACTCTTAAGCTATAAGCAACAGGCGCACAGAGGAGGATTCTGTATGTGCCACATTGTATAAGGTCCCCACATGTTTAGTAATCATAACTTGGGTGAGGAAAATGCTTTCAACTTTTTTTTTCTTTAATTAAAAAGACCTTGGACTCCTGGAACGAAGGGTTTCTCTGTTCTGACCTCTCTCACCTCTGGTCTGGGATAAACTCAAGCAAACGGGGCTTCTTTTCAGACTGGGGCCGGTCTGGCTATTCTATTAATAGCACGTTGTCTGGAAAGAGCAGAAACTACTAAGAAAATCCTCATCTATCCATCCGACTCTCTGTTTATGGAAAGAAAAAGACAGAGGTGACTCAGAGGCAAAGGATTCTCGGCTGCATATAATCAAGTCTTGTTTGGAGCTCCGAGGGCCCCTCTCTCTGGCAGGACAGAAAACTCAGATGAGGCGGGACCCATCCCTCATTCAGCAAAGTCTGAGATGCCGCATGTTCTACTAACCCCATAAAGACAACCAAGTTTAAAAATATTTACGCCAGTGTCAGGAACAAGGTAGAAGTGACAACAGTTATTGTGTTAGCATACTGAGATGGGATGAACTTTTTCCTTTTGAAAATTCTCTCATGCTGTTCTATCACTATATTTACAATTCAAATTGGGATGAATTGTAAAAGCTTACACTAAAAAAAGTATTTGTTTGACTAGGTAATAAATGCATAGGGTACCAAAATTCGAAAGGTAAATGAGTATAAAGTGAAAAGTTTTCCTGTATCTTTGGACCACTGGTCACTTAATCCTCTTCCCCAGAAGCAAATGCTGTTTTTTATTTACGTATACTTGAATTGATGAGTATATATATTTGTGCATAAAACATATTCGAGTGCTTTCTATAGCTACAGATTATTCCAAGTCCTTTATACTTATTAACTGATATAAGCCTCAGGCTAACCCGATGTCATCATTCCTGTTTTTTAGATGAGGAATCTTGAGTCACAGAGAGTGTAGGTAACTTGCCCAAGGTCACACAGTTATGAAGTCACAAACCTTAGATGCAAACACCAGCTGTCTGACTCCAGAGCACGTGCTCTTAGCCACTTGGCCATTCTCACTCTTTGTTACCAGTTTTGTGACTATCCTTTCAGAAATATTCCATACACAGGCAAACATATGTTTCATGTGTGAAGGGGAGGGGAAAACTTTTTTTAAAGACTAGGTCTTAAAAAATTCAAATAAACATTGTAACTTGCCTAAAGAAGTTAAATCGGCAGTTCTTTAAAAGGGGGAAAGGAAAGAACTAAGACTACTGGCACTGACCACTCTCTGTGGGCACTTCGCAAGTGGCTCACTAACTCATGCAGAGCAGATGTGTTGTCTCCAGAGAGCGAAATGGGGCTCAGAGCCCTTCGGGGACCACCTGAGATCACGCCCAGGGAAGCTGGCACTGAAGCCAAGTATGGGCAGCACTAAACTCAGGCTCCTTCCCGTGTGTCCTGTGACAGAGACACAGATGGGCCAGGGAATGTCCTCCGAGCCCAGGGCTCAAACAGAAGCTCAAGTCCAGAGCTGAACAATCCCGGGGGCTCCTGGAGTCCCAGCAGGAAGCAGGCACCCCGGCTTCTGGTCCCCCGGCTCAAGCCCTAGCAGCGCTGTGATGCTACGAAAGGGGACGCTTTTAACCAAGTGGCCAAGCTGAAGGCTCCTCTCTCTTCAGAGATCTGAAACCATGTGAGAGTCGGAGCTGGGAGCTGGGCCTCTACGGGAACAGGGCCGAACAAAAGCCTCATTGTCTCTCTTCACAAAAAACCATTTCTGGGTCAATGAAGTGGCTGACCCCGGGCCCACTCCCTTTCTGCTTCCGTGGGCCACAGCCAGGAGGGAGGAAGGAAGATCTACTAGCTCACCACCCTTTTGGTGCCAGGGCTTTTATTCCGAAGGAAAGGAGTTTCAGATTTATCCTCCAGCTGGGACACCAAGGGGCATCCAGGGGGCCATGACCGCCCCCCACCCTGGCCTCCCCTGTTGCCAGGGCGCTGCGGGCTCTGTGTGCGTCCCCATCCACAGGGAAAACAGGTGAACAGAAACTGAGCTCCCATGTTGATGAATATCTCAAGAGACAGCGCCGGAATGGGCGCTTCCGGAATACAGTTAGCTCAGGGAAGAAAAAAATTAAAGTGTGCTCCTTGCTTTCCTGTCAGAAATAAAATTAAGGTCTCAGATCGATGTTGCCAGGGCTGGGGTAGCTACAGGCGTCTTTAATGGCCTCCTCTACATGTTTGCAAATTCACAGTCCCCTTCAACCCTGCCCTTCTAATTGGTTATTTGCGAGGTCATGTTTCAACCAATTTCTCAGGAAGGCTAATGGTGTTTATTTAACGAGAAAATAAAATGTGCAGACAGCTCTGGGGGCTGGTCTCTGAGAGACGGCTCAGGGTAGGGGCTGCAGCTCTTTACCCCGCTCCCGTCCTTTGCCCTCTGTGGCCGCCCTTCCTCTGGAGGAGGTCCTGAGATGGGCCCGGTGACAGGTCAGGCCTTGAGGGGACTGTGCTGGGGGCCAGAGGCGGGGGGCCAGGCTGCATAGCCTCTGGGCAAAGCCCTAGATGCACCCTCCTGGTGGGGACCACCTTATACAGCCCAGCTTTAGAACGAGCCCGCCGGGAGCACAGAATCTAGTAGAGAGGCATGTGGCTGTCCATTTACACTGCTGTGGGACTTGGCAGTTCTTCCTCGTTCTAACTGAAGTGTGCCCAATTTCAAGTCTGCACGTAATTGTTTTCTAACAGAACCTCTCCAAGAACCCAAAGGCAGCAAATTACACATCACTGCCAGCACCCCAACCAGTCTCTTCTATCCAGGTGGGATGGGGGAGGTTCAATTGTATTGAGTTTCTACCCCATTCTAACATTCTCCATTATAGACTCCACATTTATCAATACCTTTTTCTTTTTTTTGGCCACTGCGCGGCATGCGGGATCTTAGTTCCCCAACCAGGGATCGAACCCTCACCCCCTGCAGTGGAAGCGCGGAGTCTTAACCACTGGACCACCAGGGAAGTCCCTCAACACCTTTCTAAAACAGGTGTCCCACACTGACACTGGTCCGCTCTGGGAAGAGAAGAGGATTATCACCTAACCTGATCTAACTCTCTACTTGCATGAACAGAGCCCACAGACATGCCTGGTGACCACATCACACTACAGCCTAGGCTGAAAGCTCTATCCGACCAAGACCCTTGGCTGGTGTTAGTGGCCTGCGACAGACCAGCAGCTTTCCTGTCGACTGGCTTCCAATTCAGGTGCAGAATTGGGATCAATATCAATCATAATCAGCTACTGGCTTACAGGTTGCCAATAAACCACTTAACACATCTCAGATTTGGGTTAGAGAGTGATGGGTACCTAACAGCATCAGCGGACGAGAGAGCAGATCTGTGAGGTGGGGGAAACGCAAAGGGCATGACTCCAGCAGGGTAGACCCCGCAGCAAATCCTGCTCCAGACCCTGACCTTGGGCACCGGTGCTGTGCAGGATGCCATTGTGTCACATCAGCACAAGTGTCCTCACCAGCTGTGATTCTCCAAACCCTTATCATGCTTTCTACCCCATCCAACAACCCTTTCCCACCCAGAGGGACTTACCGTCTTTGTCAAACACACTCCTTCCTCCATCCTACAAAGTCACATTTATGGGTTGTAGAGTCCCAACCCTCTCTTCCAGGTAAATACAGTCAAAATGTTAGAATCTCATTAGGAAAAACACACATACATTATCTTTGACACCCCACACCTACAAATGAAGCAATGCTTTTTTATTTTTAATTTAACTTACGCCTTGTGAAACTCTTTTTACATTTCCCCCTCCCCCCTTGGGAAATGGGCATCAATAAACAAGCGATTACAGTGTGATTTTTAATCATCTTTAGCATACAAGAAAGAGTCAGTCTGGACTTCAGAGGTCAATTTCAAAAGTGAGTGTCTGGCAGGCAGGCAGGACATTAAGGGCTGTTTTTTCTCCTTAGGAAAGCATTATCAGGATTTCCCTGGTGGCACAGTCACTAAGAATCTGCCTGCCAATGCAGGGGACACGGGTTCGTGCCCTGGTCCGGGAAGATCCCACATGCCGCTGAGCAACTAAGCCTGTGCGCCACAACTACTGAGCCTACGCTCTAGAGCCCACGAGCCACAACTACTGAAGCCCGCGCGCCTAGAGCCTGTGCTCCTCAACACGAGAAGCCACCACAGTGAGAAGCCCGCGCACCGCAACAAAGAGTAGCCCCCGCTCGCCGCAACTAGAGAAAGCCCGCGCGCAGCAACGAAGACCCAACGCAGCCAAAAATAAATAAATAAAATAAGTAAATTTATTAAAAGAAAAAGAAAAGCATTGTCTTCTATCACAGCTTCAGCTACATCGCACAGGCACCGTTTAAATAAATAAACTAATTACGCAAATTACGAAGACCTTAAACTGGCCAACTGCTTTTGGGGATAGAGATGCTGTACGAGCTTCTTGGGAGAAGCCAAGCTCAGTCTTGCTGCCTTGAGGTGAGACTGCAGAAGGCAGCTCCCTCCAGCCACAGGGCCCACCACGGCGCCCTTCCAGCCTGGTAGCTCCCGACGGGCACAGCCGCCCTGGGAGAGGACTTTCTTTGTCCAGGGAACCTGCTGGGGATGGTGCTCTCTGAGCTTCACAGAACAGCAGTACTGCCTCGGAGCTGTTGTTCCTCTCCAAAGCCATTAGCACTGCACTTAATAAGCAACTGCTAGCAGTCGGGAGAGGAGTCACCAGCACACTGATCTTTATTTTTCTCTCTGTATCCTGTTCCTTCGCCTCTGGCAATGTTCCGGAGCAAACAGGCCTGCTGGGTAATGGAAGCCACTGGGAGTGAGAAGGCCTGTCCCCAGGTCTCTCCTCTGTACTCGCCAGAAACCCCTCCCTCTCCAGCTGACCCTCACCAGGCCACCTGATAAGCTTCAAAGACAGCCAGCTCATTTTCCACTGGGCCCCCAGCCACCCAGCTCTCCCCTGACGCGCCAGACTTGGAGGGACCTGGCTGTGCAGGCCCTGAGGTCAGAGGGAGGCAGCACATCTGAGGCTCCCCTGGAATGAGCTCTTGGGGGGCTCCCTACCCCCACGAGGAGGTGAGTGAGAGATGTATTTCAGCAACCAGCATCCCCGCCGTCCACTGTCTCAAACAGGGCCGATGCAGGGAGAGTGGAGAGAGAGTGCTGAACTGTGTCACCCTCCCTCCCGCCCCCTGGCTCTCAGCCAGCTTCCCCCCAACCGCCCGCCAAAGAGCAAATCAGAAAGGATAGCACCCTGTTGCTTCTTCCCTCCCTGTCCACCTCCAGCCCCACTCTGGGATCAATACCTAATGGTGAATTCAAGATCTTATCTGAGTTTTGCAAGGATAAAGCCACAAACTTTTCCTCAATGATTAAATCCTTTGATGATCAGTCCAACATTTGTCAGCCCACCTCTAAGAACGTTTAGAGAGCAAATGCAATGACTCTGAAAAGACCGGAAAGCCACCATTCTCTCTCTCCTTGGGCACAAAGGATCTCAGAGAAGGCCACGAAATGAAGCGATGGGCGGGGCCAAGGAAGGCCCTAGCTTCTACCAGTAGCTCCGCTCCCCAGATGGCTGTAGGAACCTGCTGTGCGGCTTTCCAAAACTCCACATGCCTTAGTTTCTCCATCTGAAAAATGGAGGTACACCGTAGTCCAGCAAGAGGATAGGTGTGGAGAAGGACTAATAATAAGGAGGTGCTCAAGTCCTTAAGATCACCGATTCTCCTGCTTCAAACCACTGCCTAGCCCCGTGCTTGCACAGTGGCTAAGAACACGGGCTCAGGGTTGGACACGGTGGGTTTACGTCTAAGCTCTGCTTGGACTAGTGTGCAACTCTGGGCAGCTCAGTTCATAAAGATTCCACAGTACGCGCTAAGCACCTGGTTTAGGGGCGCTCAGAAAGTGGCTGTTTCCACCGGGAGTGTTAACACAGAACCCTGTACCACTATGGTGTGCACTCTGATGGGGGGTGGGGTCAGACCCCCCTTCAGGAATGAAGGTCATCTTCCCCAGCCGCTGGGAGCGCTGCTGGATGACGGCCCCAGCTGTTGGTCCCCTCCAGGACTTCCTCTGTACAAGCCCAAGATGACACCTGCTTGCCAGGTGGGCTGCCTCCTATGACTGATCAACATACAGGGATAACCGGGGCAGCTGAAGGACCACCCTCTCTTCAAACTCCCCAGGGCACCGGAGGTCGTCATCTCCCCCTGCCCAGTCCCCGGGAAGAGCAGCCCCAACGAACCTCCTGCAGACCCAGCCCCGTCTCAGGGACCCCTACCGGAGACAACTGCTCCCCCTCCCCTAGTTAGAAAAAGGAAACAATCTGGAACATACTTCCAGTTAAAAAGCTAAAAGCCAGAAGAATACTTTAGGTCCTGGAGCTCATCGGTCCCAGTTCATGTATTTTCCAGAGGCAGAGCCTGAGGGGTTCAGAGAGGTTAGGAAAAGTGCCCCTGGCTAAACACAAAGGGACAGCAGAAGCTGGGAGGCGGTCCCTCTAAGGACGAAGGTGGGAAGACTCCACGCCTCTGTGAGAGTCGGATGCTGAACGACCTTCCTGCTTCCAGGATAGAGGATGCACCTCCCTGGAGGGCTCACTGTCTGCTGGACTCTCCCCTGGACTCTTTCCCACGCTGCTACCGAGGTCCAAGTGCAGATGTAAAGTGGGAAGAAACACAGGCTGGCGCTTCTGCGAACAGGAGGAGCAAAACTGCCGTGCAGATGCAACTGAGGGCCACCCTCGTGCCTACGGGACCAGCGGCGGACAGGGCAGGAGGCGGCCGCTGTGGGGCCGGAAGTGGAAACGCTGCCCCGACCCCTGGCTCCTAATGGCAAGTGTGGCCTGACTCCCAGAAGGCCAGGCCCCGTGCCACGGAGTTCTCCCTGACAGCAGTGCTCACGGCTCAGGGGCACACAGGTGCTTTTCAAAATGCCTGGGGGCAGAGGACAAGTCACCGCCCAGGCTGCCCAAAGGGGCTGGGTTGGAAGTTGGCAGAAAGCACTAAGCAAGTGCCCTGACGACACGGAGGGGTTAACGGTCTGGGCCTCTTTAAGCAGAAAGCTGGCGGCAGTGCCAGCCAGAGAGGTGTCCTCGACGTCTGCTCCGGCAGCACTTTCCTCTTGATAAGATAATGGAAAACAGGAAGCCGAGGAGGTGAAGGAAAGGTTGGGGCAAGGTGGCTGCACGAGGATTTTATTTTCCTGTGCTTATCTCCTGATTCCAAGTGCACATTCCATCAGGCCAGGGCTGTGAGGCCTGCTGGCTCCACATCTATGATTTGTGCTTCTCTTGCGATACGTTCTTTCTTTAGAGAAAATTCTTTCCCCCCCTAATGCTCTGGATCGCTGAAGTATTACCCCAGCTTCAGCACCCCGTCCAGAGAGAAACCCCTCCTCAGCTGTTTGGAGGGGCTGGAAAGCATGTATGGGCCAAAGCCCCCCCCGCCCCGACACAGGAGGAACAGCAGGGCAGATTTCTGTACAGGGGCAAACGGGCAGCAGGTGTCAGGTCCTTCCTGTTGAAACCTCTGGGCACACGGTCCCTCCTGCCTTCTCTTCCCCGCCCCACCAGCATCAGGCCGGCCACAGGCTGCATCCATTCAGGCCGGCTTCCTGGATGGGCGGCCTGAGCTGTCACATACTCCTCGTGCTCAGAAGGGCTCCGCTCTTGGTTGAATGCTCTGCTGTCATCTTGAAATTCTTAATAGTTTTTGAATAAGAGGCCCTGCCTTTCATCTTGTTGTGACTCCGTGAATTATGTAAGGGGTCCTGCACTGACCACAGGAATCTTAAAGGCGGGCAGGGCAGAAGGATGCGGGGCAGGCCCTGCCTTGGCTGGGGGAGGGGGCAGCGCCGTGCACGCACCAGGGGCTCTGCCCGCCCTCCATCCTGCCATCGCCCCCAGGAGTCCTGACTTGGGGGAGTGAGCGACCACGTTCCTGAAGCTACTCTGAGTGCTGGGCCACAGATGACCTCCCTTAGGCTCACAACAGGGAACACTTCCCTCACCCAGCCACAGAGGGACCCCCACCCCATCACTGTGCCCAGCGCCCTTGGAGAAGGGGAAGAGGCTTCAACCACAGCAGGAGGCATCTGCGTTAGAAATAGGGGAGAACTTTCCCTGGCACCTCCTCTGCAGTGTGTCTGGGCCTGATATCCTGAGTGTGAATCCATCTCTGTCAGTTACCAGCTGAGTGACCTGACACGGAGGGTGACCCGCCCTCTCAGGTCCCTCAGATGACGAACCTCTTTCCTTGCTCAGTTGAGAGGGTTCAGTGAGATGATCTGTCATCTCCTCCAACACAGGGCCTGACACAGAGCAGGAGATCAAAAATACCTTTAGTCACTGATATTCAAAAAAGAAGGATAACTATACTGCCTAGAAGCCGCTCAGGAATCTTCCAGGATTATGAATTCTAACACTGAACACCAGTGCCACGTTCAGATGGACCTCGCCCATCCTGAAAATAAAAGGACGAAAACACCCTTCTCAACAAACCTGCCCCACGTGGATACAACAAAGAGCAGATTTTGAAATCAGCTGTCCTAGGTGTGAGTCTCTTCTCTGAGCCTGGATGTAAGGCACCTCCTCTGAGCTGTGGTTATCTCATCCACAAAATAGAGGTGATGGTAATAATAATAATAATACCTAACATTTAGGCACAGTTGATGTGCTTGGCACTACGCTCTCCAAACAATCCTATAAGGAGGTACCAATATCATCTCCACTTTGCAGATGAATAAACTGAGGCATAAAGAACTTAAGTGATTTTCCCTCCGGGGGCTGCTGTGAAGATCGTTAGAAGATGCACGTGGAAGCAGTGCTGGGAAAACCATAAAGATCGACGCAATGCAGACGATGATCAAGGGTCATCAAGAATCGCCCATCACCGGCACCACCTTCCTCTCACTCCAGAGCGTTGCAGAAGACAAAGGCAATCATTCCACACCTGTAAGCTCTTCTTTTCTCTCCTTGCCTCCCCCTACTCCTCATCCTCTACCCCCTCCCCATCCCTTCCCCAACATACACACCCCTGACGCCCCAGTCTTCTGCCCAGTTTTCTATTTTCCCTTTTAAGGATGCTGTAGGTGGATGCGTGAGATGCTCGATTCCCCAGGCACACTCAGGACAGCCCCTCCTTCTCCCACCCTCGGAAGCATCGCTTCCCACCCACTCCTTCCTCCCTTTCACTCAGCCTGCCTGCTCAGAACAGGGAGACGTGCAGTCAGCACTGGGCAACTGCTTCTAATCACAGGGGACAGCAAGAATGTAAACAACACAAGAAACATCCAAATGCCATCCAAGTGGCAAGGAAACACTGCTCACTGGCTCCTTCTCTCTAGAACACTGCTTCCTGCCACCCCCCTTCAGAAGCTCTGCTCATTAATGCCCCGTGAATAGGAACCCCAGAAACCAGGAGCTTCCGGAGAACGGAACGCTAAACCATAACTTATGACCCTGCTTCCTCTGGGGAGGATTTTCTAGAGTCATCCAATTTTCTGGTTAAAGCAATAATTTCAATGTGTGTTTTTTTTTTTTTTTTTTTTGGAGGGGGGTGAGGTGGCAGAGGTCAGCGACCCCTTTGAGAATCTGTTCAAAGCTAGAAAGCCTCTCCCAAGAGAAACATAAAACATCCTGCGTGTCATTTCAGGGGTTCTCAGACCCCAAGATGAAACCCATTTTCCAAAACATGGACAGGACAGTAAGTACAGGAGAAAAATACAAGGAAGTGCAGACGTCCTCCAAACATCCAAGAGGCACAAAAGGGCATTTCCAGGTCTGTACTCACTGTATACATCAAACATCGAGTAAACCTAGGATGAGGCTTTTTTTTTTTTTTGGCTCTTTGGATTGACAGTGTGCTTCTCAACCACCTCCTTCAATGCAAATTGAGAACTCAATTGAGTAATTGCTGTGAATAATTTCCACCTGGATCACTTAGTGCTGTGGTTTAGCAAGGACTAAGAAAGCAAGGATTGGACAAGTGTATCAGAACGCGTGTTGGGCGTGGCTTCATAATTAAATGACAGTTCCCAAGCCAAAAGGAAATGGTGTTTTAACTGTCCAGTATCAACTCTCCACACGATCGTGGCCCTCTATTAATAGAGATCCACAACACACGTCACCTCCACCTGCCTGATTTTGGAACAGTCACTGCATCTTTTGTCTGCAGGACGGGGGGTGAGAAGAGATGGAGCCCGGAGAGGATGAAGGGGCAACCTCCTCACACTGGGGTTCTTACCTCTGTGCCTGTTGGTCGTCTTATCAAACATTAGCATTGCATCCTCCACCTGCAAAACAAACACAAAATAGAGTCTGCTTTAGGAATTTTAACAAAATACACAAAACATTATATATTGGGGGGGGGGGTGGCAGCAGTTTCCATTACAGAAGTCATGTTGCTTGTTAAAACCTATTTGAAAATACAAATATTGAAAGAGAAAATAAATCACTGTCTGTCTTTCCAACCTAGCATAACCACAGTTAACATCTGGTGTACTTTAGTTTTTGCTTTAAAAAATATATATATGCCGATTTTAATATAGTTTAAATCATATTGTATATGGAATTTTCCCCTTGTTCTTTTTTTTAAGATAACATTACAATATTGCAAACAATTCCCAGATGACTACATCATGAATACTATCTTTTTTTCCCCATCCTTTTTTCACTGTGGTAAAAATACCCATAACATAAAAGTTGCCATCATAACCATCTTTAAGTGTACAGGTCAGTGGTATTAAATACATTCATAACGTTGCACTAGCATCACCACCATTCATCTCCAGAACTTTTTTCATCTTGTAGAACTGAAATTCTACCCGCTTTAAACAATAACTCCCACTCCCTTCATCCCCTCAGGCTGTGGCAGCCACCTGTCTACTTTCTGTCTCTTTGTGTCTCTGTGACCACTCTAAGTATTTCATTTCATATAAGTAGAATTACATGGTATTTGCTTTTTTGTGACTGGCTTATTTCACTTAGCATAATGTCTTGAAGGTTCATCCATCTTCCATCTATGTATAGACCACATTTGCTTATCCATTTGTCCATCAGTGGACACTTGGGTTTTAGCTGTTCTGAATAATGCTGCTATGAACATTGGTGTACAAATATTTTGAGTCCCTGCTTTCAATTCTTTTGGGTATATACTCAGAAGTGAAATTGCTAGATCATATGGTAATTCTGTTTTTAATTTTTTGAGGAACTGCCATACTGTTTTCCACAGAGCCTGTACCATTTTACATTCCCACTGACAGTGCATAAAGGTTCCAATTTCTCCACATCCTTGCCAGTACTTGTTATTTTCTGCCTTTTTTAAAAAAAATAGTAGTCACCCTAAGGAGTGTGAGGTATTATGAATACTAGCTTGACTGCCACATATTATTTCATGGAGGGAGAAGCTATAGCTTACTTAATTATCCTTCTGATAGATATTTCAATTGTTTCCAGTTATAAACAATGAAACTTCAACATCTTGATTGTTGTGGGCTGAACTGTGTCCATCACCCACCCCTCGAATTCATATATTGAAATCCTAAATGCCCAGCATCTCAGAATGTGACTGCATTTGGAGATAGGGTTTAAAGAGGTAATTAAGTTAAAATGAGGTCATTAGGGTGGGCACTGATTTGGTACGGCTGGTGTCCTTATAAGAAGAGGAAATCTGGACACAGGTACAGAGGGAAGACCATGTGAAGATGCAGAGAAAAGGTGGTCGTCTGCAAGCCAAGAAGAGAGGCCTCAGAAGAAACCACCTGCCGATGCCCTGCTCCCGGACTTCTAGCCTTCAGAAATGTGAGAAAATAAATTTCTGTTGTTTAAGCCACCCAGTCTGTGGTACTTTGTTATGGCAGCCCCAGCAGACAAATACTTGATGCTAGGACCTTTCCAAAAACATCAAAGAGAGGAAAATACTAAAGGCATCCTCTGTCTCTCTTCCTAGTCCCTTCCTCTGTCCTCCCAAGCACACTGCAACCCTTTTAGTCATTTCTGGACAGTCAGGATCCACACTCAAGTCCCACACAGACCTCGAGAAACTCACACTTATGAAACCAGATTTGGCTTTGAATTCCGCTCCTTTTACTTATGATCCAATCCTTTATTTGCTCCACAAAAGACACATCTTTAGTGCAGGTGCTGTCCTAAACCAATCAGCCATTCACTTGCAGACTGTACCTGGTTTGGCCAGGCGAGTAGCCTGGTCTCCTCATTCACTTTGTGCCCAAAGTTGGCAGTAAAAATACAATCCAACCACATGGTTGTGGGTGGACAGAACTGTTAGCCAGAGGGCTCCGGGCTTGGAGCAATTTCAGCGTGTGTGTGTGCGTGTGTGTGTGTGTGTGCGTGTGTGTGTGTGGTGCGAAGGACCAAGCACTGTTCACTGGAGCTCAAAGGCTCAGAAGTGAGCTTGGGGGCCTGAGCTAAGCCAGCTGAGAAAAAGAACCATCGGCTATTCATTCTTCACTCCTCCCAGATGACAGTCTCCAATGGAAGGGAAGACACTGGGCAAAGCAATAAAACCAGGTTTAAAATGGTGCCTCCAGACAAATCAAATCTATTTTTCTAGATGCTATCAAATATAATAGGGGGAAAAGCAAAGTTAAGGTAAGAATGGAAGAAGGGGTAGGCAAGCCAGACACAAACCTCCAAGGGAGTGGTCTAGCTTAAAAATCCCTTCTGGAGTCAGGGCCCCTTGTGTTGCTAAGCAACCGAGCCTGAGCAAACAGGCTCCTGGGGCCTCCCCCTTCTGGTCCCCATTTCTGTAGTCAGTTACTGGGAGGGAAATGGCCTTGCACGGTGACTGTTCCTCCAGCAAGGAGCTGTCCTCTCTCTCCCAGGAACCAGGCCTAGGGGAGTAGGGGATGCTAGTTTGGAGAGGGGGGGTGCCTTCACCAGACCCCTCCCCGGCCAGGCAGGATTGATGAGTCCCTAAGGCACCTGCTGAGGCCAAACACACCATAGCCAGCTGCCTCCTGTGCACCCCTCAAGCGAAACCACCAGAAGATCAACTGGTTTGTTTCTACACAGAGCCGTCACATTCGAGCATATGGCATCGCAGACTCCGACCCGGGGCCTCGAAGAGGATTCCACTGCCTGGGGTGCGGGTGGGTGGTGGGCGAAGCCTGCTGGGTATCGTGCAGGTAAACATGACATCCGTTTCACACCCACTGCCATATTTTCTAAGATGTTTGCCAAGTCCTTATTTTGAGCTGAAAATGCCTAACAGTAAGAAAAACAGCCCCCCTTCTGTGTTGGCCATGTTTGGGTACTGAAACTCAGATCCCCTTAGGAAATAAATATTTTGAATTAAAAACAAGTATTTTCAACGCCCCTCCTTTCCACAGTGCGTAATTGGGTCCCTCTTCTCCTTCCTACTTTTGGATGTTTTCTGATGCTGCCCTCCTAATATTCGCTCCACCCTGATGAGTGAGGAGGGGGCTCTGTGTATGTTTTTTGGGGCAACCATTGTCGTAAAGAATAGAGCTCTTTCCTCTGTGGTCCAGTGTACAATGGGCCTCACAAAGACCTCCTGAATAGACAGAGCGTCGGAGCGCAAGAAAAATTCTATTAACACTTTACAAAATAGAACGTCTAAGAAGTAGCTAGAGAGGAAAGAGAAAGGGGAAAAAAAAATCAATATGGATAAGTCCCGGTGCTTGGGGGAAGAAAACTTTTCAGTGATTGCAAAACACTTATTAATTCAGAGAAGCCATCAATGCGATGGAAATCTGGCAGAACAGCAAGAGCTGAAACTGGCAGAATCCGAATATACAAAGACTGAATAGAATGAAAAACACGGCCTCACCTACGGGGCTGTTTCTCACGGTTCTATGTGAATCAGACAGAGGAGGCTTGTGTGAGCCTCCATCACAGGGCTGTGAGGGATACGGGCAAGGCAGCTGGTATTCAGCCCCGGAGAGAGCAAACTGATAACTCTGTCCGTCTCACACACACACACACACACACACACACACACACACACACACACACACACACACACAGATTAGTTGGCTGTGCCGAGTGCAGCCTGCAGGCCAGGCCTCGTTCACGGAGCTAAAAAGAACACAAAAGAGTTAGGGGGCTGGACATAGGCGTTTCTCTGACTTCGGGGAGAAAACACCGCTAACCCTGGTGAAATGCTGCTTCAAAGGCTACCACCCTCCTCTTCATGATCAGCGCTGGTATTTATTTTGTGTTGACAGTGCCCTCACCAGCCATACAGATTTCTTTGTACCAGAGGTGGGGGCCCACAGGCCTAGTGGTCCTGGGGGGTCCCCAGAGCGAGGGGGCAAGAAGGGGAGGAGGTGTCTGAACCTGAGCACACTTTGTCCCACGTCTTGGCACCTGCCCGGTCTGTCTGGGGAGAAGGAGCTTGTTCCATCCTTGAGATCTGCCTTCTAATAAAGTTAGGTATAAAAGTTAGGTGTAAAGGCAGGTATAAAACGCAGCCCTGGCATCCTCAGTGGTGTACCCTTGCAAACGACGAAGCAGGGCAAGTGACTTTGAGCTGGTTGGAGATGCCGCCGTTGGTGTCCAACACCAGGAGGTCCTGAACCTGTAATCCTGACTATTGCAAGGCTCAGACTACATCGTGACCTCCTCAGAGGTGCCCCACGCACGCCCCGCGTCTGAGAGTCAGTAGTGGGAGCCACACTGTTAGTTTGCACGGCCCACGGGGGCTAGGCAGGGGGTCTCAAGCCTCCTCCCTGTCAGAATCACTTGGAGCACTTGTTAAAACACAGATCCCCTGGGCCTCAGCCCCAGGGTGTCTGATTCAGGAAGCAGCGCCTGCATTTCTAACAAGCTCCTGGGCGATGCTGATGCAGCTGCTGGCCTATGGACCCTACTTTCCATGTGCTGCTCTAAGGGGGCAGAAACAAGAACAAACGTTAAAGACACTGGACAGAGCTGCTTCTCCCTCTTTACATACATTCAGTGCTCAATACATGAACCAAATTTCCCTTCCAGAGGCAACGGAGACACGTCAGGGTGATAACAGTTCTCCCCCGCTTTGTTCCCTGTCTCTCAGACATTTATACTCCAAGATCCTGAAAATGACAACAGCAGAACCCATGACAGAAAAGATGACAAGAAGAGGGACTTCTTAGTGGCAACTAAGCTGTCCCTGCACCCAATGCAGGGAAAATTCAGATTCTACTAGGATGACAGAAACTTCCCTTCCAACAAACTCTAGCTAATGGCTACATCATTCAGTCAGCTCAGTTGTGATTAGAAAATCTAATCAATTAACTTTACTTTTATGTGACATGTATTTATTAAGTATGCACTATTTGCAAAGTATCAGCCTAAGTTCCAAATAAGAGGCAAATTATATAGGTCCATAGTATATGGATTGCATTAATGACCCTATACCCTTTACCCTGTAATTTTGCAGTTCCTCTCAAAAAAGGCAGTCTATCTCCCCACCTTTGTATCTGGAATTGACTTGTTATGGTCAATAAAAAAGGTGGAGAGAGAGGTATGCCTGTTTTGGGCCCAGCCTCATGAGGGTCTGTGTGTTTCGGCTTGTTCTCCCTTGCACCTCTGCCGTCACCATGAGAAGGGCATGGCCAGGCTGGCCTGCTGGAGGATGAGAAACACGCAGAGCAGTGCCAAGTCCCCTCAGTTGCCCCAACTGAGGCCAGCCTAGATGGGCGAACAGCTGGTCAACCCCAAAACATGCAAGTGAACCCAGCCAAGATCAGCAGAACCGCTCCCAGTGGACTTTAGACTGCAGACTCGTGAAATAAACAGCTATCATCTGCCACTGAGGTTTTGTGGTTGTTTGTTACATGGCATTCTTGTGGAAACAGGTGACTCATACATGGTCCCTGCTCTCAAAAAAAAAAAAAAAAGCTTTTAGTCTATAAGCAGATACACAGTCTCAAATAATACTAGACAGTGAAGAAAGGCAAGAAAATGGGTGGAAGGAGGTAAAAGGCGGAATGTCAGCTGAGTATTAAACTATTGATTCCACCTTCTGAGTGGAATACAGGTACTAGGATGTGAAGGGACCGTCTCTAAATCTCACCTCAGCAGCGAGGTTGGAGACCGAGATCCTGGAAGTGCCAAGAGAAATTGGCAACATGTTCCGCCCTAAATGAGCACCAGGAAAATCTGCAATCGTTAGCACTCAAGTCAGTGGGTGATGCCTCTCTAATCCTAATTCATTTAATGAATGAGCGAACCCTCTTTATAATGAGTCTAAAGATTTACTGTGAGCCAGACATTCTTGCTGGGTGATTGTAGAAGTAGGCAGAAGATGTTGACCATATCCAGAGGTGAGACTTTAGCCATCTCAGCTCACGTACTAGCTGAAGAGGAAAACTTTCAAGTCACAGAGCAAAGAATCTGCTCGAAAGAGAGGTCAGAAATTCTCCTTGTCAGGTTGGTTGGCCAAAGTTTGGGACCCTAGAGTGTGCCCTCTGACCACTGCCGTTTCTGCCAGAGGTTTTGGCTCCCCAAGTACATAGCAAGTAGGTGAAGCTGATTTGGAGATGGCAGAAAACTTGTTCCCAGGAAATGGTAAAAGGGAAAAGAGTTGCTGGTAATAACTAAGGAGGTGCTGGGACACAGCTGAGCATGGCAGACAGTGTGGCACAAAGCATGGGCAGGATCCAGGTTCCAATCCCAGCTCCATGAGGAGCTCACTGAGGGGAAGTCACCTCCTTTCTTGGTCCTTAGTTTCTCATCTGTGAATGGAGGGAAGGAACTGTATGGGATGGTCACCTACAATCCATCCGTAGAGATTCTGCCTAGAATGCTGAAACGGACCACAGAACCTGCTGGGACCCCATCCAGGAGCATCAAATTCACTGCTGGTCCTTCACAAATTCTCTGTGACTGAGGATATTCCAGAGCTTTGCTGTGGCTGGCCAACACACCCTCAGAAATGTCCTAACCCTCTTGGGATACAAATACACACCCACACACACACCACAGGTATGAAGAACAAAGCAGGAAATGGCACTTCAAATGATCCTTAAATTATCTGGTCAGACACAAGGAGGGAGAGGAAAAGGAAAAGAAGAAACGCAGCTCTTCAAACTCCCCCAGAACAAATGCCTTTCAATTTCACTTCCTGCTCCCACTCAAATACTTCAAGCGTTAGTTTAAATAAACGCCCATAAATGCGATACCGTGACACTACAGTGGCGCAGGGTTTAACAGGCCTGCTGATGCTCTATAAACTCAAGGCACTAAAGTCATAAGAGTGGAGTGAGTCTCGTATACGAGGCAGGACTGCCCAGAACAGAGAAGCCTGGGATCCCTGCTGGAGACGGAGGCTGCCTTATTCCGGGGATTGTTTCTGCACATAGGACGGCACTGCCCTCCGCTCCTCCTCCAACCAGCCTGCACAAAACCAAAATCCACTCCTGCCCTACAGCTTGGTAAGGGCGTCTAGTTTATTGAAATGAAACTTCTCAGCATGCTTCAGCCTTGCAAAGGGTAAGGACAGTCTATCTTTAATCACTGCCCAAAAGGAAGAATGGAGGAGAAAAGGGAGCAGGCAGGAAAATCCCATTAGTTCACGCTGAAATCTAGATCAGTAGTTTTCAACCTTGACTGCTCACCAGAATCACCTGAGGAACTTAAAAAAAAAACAAAATCCCTGCTGCCGAGGCCACACGCTGACCAGTGAAATCAGCACTCAGGAGCGGGTGGGGATGGCAGAGGAGTGTTTAAAGCTCCCCCAGGGATTCCAGGGTGCAGCCAAGGCTGAGAACCACTGATCTAAATGGCTAAATCCAGCTGAGCTGAGCCTTAATCGCAGTGTATGTGTGTGGAGATGGGCCCTAAATAAAAGGGGCTTTACCTGGATCTTCAGCTGCCTGAAGACTGGCTGTTTGTCCCCTGCCAGATCCGCGGACCCTTTGCCACAGGTGGCTTTTGGGGGCGTCTCCTCACCTTGTCTTGGTCTTAGGAAAAGAGAGCCAAAGTTCTGTTCTGGAAGGAGCTGAGAAGGGCCAAAAACTGAACACAGGACTTGAAGAAACCTAAAGAAATCACTGGGGTTTTTTTCATGACCATCAATATTTTCACATGTATTACTGCTTCGGTCCTCACGACAACCCCAGAAGACAGGGATTATTACAAATTCTCTGAGCCGCAGTTTCCTCCCTCGTGGTTCTGGAGATGGCGGGGACTGGGCCCCCAGGACTCAGAGGCTGGTCTTCTGAGTCCAAATCTCAGCCGGCCAGCCCCGCCTGCCTGCCGGGGCTCAGGTTCTGATACGCCTGGCCGCAGGCACCCGAGCCCCTCAGCGCCCCAGCTCTGTGCACTTACTCCTGGAAGGCTGCGGCAACAGAGGCGCGGTCTGAGTGGTTTTGCAGCTGCTGCCACTAGGCACTTCTTCCTTCATTCCAAGGCTCAAAAATTTCTAGTCTGCATCCACCTGAAAGCTTGTCTATTTTAACTCACGCCCATGCCTTAATTAAGTAACAAGACAGACAGTCTGCTTAGTTTCTCTTTTTTGGGTTGTAAAATAGACATAAAATTTGCCGTTTTAACCACTTATTGATAAACAATTCAGTGGCATTAAGTACATTTCCTAAACTCTTCATAGAAGGCTCCTAAGTCTAACTGTGGCCAGAATGTTCAATCCCCATTTGGCAAGACTCGTTTTTACTGGCCCTATTTTTTCTACTCTTTACTGGCCCTATTTTTTTAATTCTTTTTTAATTCTTGTGGGGTCATTCCATTTTCCCATTTAACTTAAACAAAACAAAACAGAAATGCAAACCCTGGTGTTCATCAGATAGCAGTTGTGAATTTGTAAAGTAGATACTTGCCAAAGGGTGTGGGATCTCCAAACGACTCTATTCTGGAGATTCAGATATTTTACTTACATAAAGGCAGGCAAAACCTCCTGCTCAGGGATTCTGATTCCCCACGTAAATATCAGGCTCTGGGCTATGAAATGTCTGTTCCCCCCGAAATAATGATTACTGTAATAGCTACCATTTACTGGAGCTTCATAGGCAATTTGCAAAGCTCATTTAATTATCACAATAGCTCTGAGGTAGATATTATCACACCCATTATATAGGTAAGGAAATTGTGGCTCATTGCGATTAAGTGACTTGCCTAGGATCACACGTGCAGCAAATGATGGAGCCGGGATTTAAGACCAGATGCATCCCTACATCTTTCTACTGGTCTCCCTTAACTGGGTTCTATTTTTTGAATCCTTAGGGCTCAGCGCAGCTCTGTTGTCTCCTGAGTGAACCGACAAACACTGCCTTAAAACTCTCCCAAAAAGTTAAGAGAGGTGATGAGGTAGCCAAGGAGATAGCTGTACATCACCTCCAGCAGGCTCAGGAGAGGAGGGAATGGTCAGAGAGAGAAGCAAAGAGAAAAGGAGGCTGAGGGGTCTCTTCCTTCTAGATGGGCAAACTCAAAAAGCCTAGAGCTCACTTGTCCGCTCTTTGGTCACCGAGAAAGCTGGTGGCAGGGCTGGAACTGGCAGAGGGGTCCCAGAACTCAGTCCAGGGCTCAGACCACCAGAATCCGTGCTGCACACGAGCCCTAAGAATGCTGAGCGAGCATGCCCCCCAGAGTTGTTAGGAAGCCTTCAGGTGGTGGGTGGTGAGTGCCTGACACACAGGATACTCTCATCATAACATTTATTGCAAGTCACTGCCCCAGCCCTGGCAATCCCCGCATGTGTGCACCTACACACACGCCTGTGCACACGTACACACATACCCCACGCAGTTAAGTGGGGGGAACTGCACCCAACACTGTGCAACTTCCCGCTGCCAATGGGTCACATCCAGGGACAGCCACTAATGAAACCAGCACGTCCCTGGGGGAGCAGTCCCGGGGGCACCATCTCAAAACCGAGCAAGGGAAGCAAGAGTCTGCCTGTACAGCCTCGGGTGGAGTTGGGGGCCCTGGCTGTGCGGGCAAAGCCCAGGCCCGGCGTTACCCCAGAGGGCGGGGCAAGAGGCTCTCTCTGGGGACAGCCCAGCCGGGATGAGACAGAAGGCTGCGAAGGAAGGGAGGCGGTGGGAAAGGGACACAGACAGAGGCCGGGCACAAGCTGCTGGAGGAGAAGCAGTTGGTTCCGACAGGCTTGACAGCTGTCACGTGGAAATGGCATCTGGCCTCACGACCTCTCGTGCAAGGCGCCTTTGCGTGGCGGCTGCTGGGCTCTGGAAATCCCCGGCCCGTGTGCAACACCGGTTGTGAACGCGTGCGTGCGTGCAGGCATGCGAGTGTGTGCCGTGGGTGGGCGAGGGGCAGGCAGGCTTCCTAATGTGCCTCCCCCCACCCCAGCCTCTCCCCATCAGGCCTCCCCCTACCGTGAAAAAGGCCCAAACCTGCCAGCTCCGGAGGAGACAGGCAAATCATTAGTGGAGCACTGATGTGCCGTAACACTCTCTTGCATTCCCATTAAACAAATACTAAACTGCTAATTGCCAAAATAGATCTCCAAGACTCTGACCAAACAGGGGAAGGGTTTATAATTACCAAGTGCGAAAATGCACAGCCTGTAAATAACCACCTCATCTGTCCTCATATGGGCTGATATTGATGGGCATGAAATAAACATCAGGACCAAATGGAAAAATCATCCACATCTCCTGTGGCCAATGCAATCTCGAACGGTGACAAGCATAGCTGCAGCCATACGCTCGGGCAGGGACCGGGGAGGGACAGGGGAGAACGGAGTTTTGCAGGCTTGGAGAGTCTAGGCTCCCAGCCTGATTTCAGTCCCTCGGGCTATTTGCATTTTCTTGCAGCCTGGAGGATAGGGAGGGTAAACGGTGTGGCTTGATGATGCGATGGAGGGCTTGCCTGCACCTTGGAAAGGCCAGGGCCGTGGACCCTCTGGGACAGGCCTTCAGGCACGTTCTATCCTGCCCCCTTTAACAGACTGGCTGACGAGGATGGAGAAGGAGGCAGAGGGAGAGTTTTGCCAAGGTGACACATTTATTCATTAACCCATACGTATCACGGCTCTCCCGTCTGGCCGACACAAAGAGTTGGTTGCAGAGCATGGATGAAGAGAATTTGGGTTTAAAATGACCTTTGGCCTTTCTGACACCCCCATGCCATGGTGCCTGCCTACCACTCCGTCACTGGGATGGGAGGTAGATGGGTCTATCAGATTCTAAAGCCCCCCCTCTCTCCTGGATTGCACCTGAGGAGGGGGAGGTGATCTGCCAGAGGTCATAGGAACGGTCCCCCTTCGCTCTCCACCAGCCTGTGATTCTGAGGGATTCAGCGGGGCTTGTAATGAATGCCTGAAGCCGAAGACGGAGGTTCCATTTATCTCGGAATCAATCCTCAGGAATTAGAGGTGACCCAGAGGTCACCTCTCCCCTTCCCCCCTGGTACAGGAATCCCTTCTCCAAGGCTCCTTTGAACCCCTTCTGGAGCTTCAAAGACTCAGAGCATCTCTGGCCCATCCCTCAGTCGAATTCAGGAGCAGCAGCGCTTCGATGCCTGAAATAACAGCTTCCTCTGATCTGAAGCCCAGTTTTGGCACACGGCAGAATCCTGCAAACTGTACGGCATCAGGCATCTCAATCAGGGCACCAAGCACCACCCACCCCAAAACTTCTTAATGGGGCTTAATGGCATCTCAGGAAGCTCCTGCTCCTTCCCCTTCTGGCCACGTGAGGGCCAGTCTCCTCGGCGCCCTGGTCCCTAAAGTCACCCCCTAAAGTCCTGGGTCAAACGCTCCATCAAATATCAGCAGAAGGAAGGAAGGTCTAAACAACAGACGATTTTTTTTAAAGGAATTCTACATTGTTACTTTTAATTCCCAAAGTGTCTTCAAATAATGGCTAATAGAAACAGAATGATGCTGGGAACAAAGTTCACTTGCGGCAACAGAGGCTAAAGGACTCCGTCACTCAGCAAAGTTACTTCTTGTTCAGAAAGGATCATGAATATCTGAGCTGGAAAGGACCAAAAAGATATGCGTCCAGGCCAGTCGTTCTGCAGAGGAGCAAACTGGCTCTGACCAATGCCGGGCAAACTGAGCCCTGGGGTCCAGGGAGCCTGCTGGGCGTCAGGAGTCCTGGGTTCAAATCCCAATCCACCACGTCCACCTCCACACCATCAGGGGCAGGGCTTCTGGCGGCTCAGTCTCCTTGTGCGTAAAAGGGGTGATGATCACTGGGAGCCTTCACCCCAGCCTTGGGAAGCAGAAAGTAATGACATAACACACAGGAAAGCGCTCGGGTCGGTGGTAAATGACTGCCCCTTGCTATCTCCAGTACTTGGCACACACAGTTTCTTGACGAGGATCTGAGGGCTGGATAACGGAGGAACGGACTTCGTGTCCATGACCGCAAATTCCAATTTAGTGAACTCAGTGTGGATGAGCGAGGGTCACCCTCATAAGGGTCCCTTGCTGTGCTGTAACGAGTCGGACGCAAATAAACCATCTTTTAGAGAGCAAGGGGAATGGCAGAGCCAACCGTGGCACATCCGACAGTAGAATATTCCTCGGAATAAAAAGAAATAAACCACTGGTACTCAACGTGGATGGATCTCGAGGGAATTACACTGACTTCTCAATCTCAAAGGCCGTATGATTCCATTTCCGTAACATTCTCAAAATGACAAAATTATAGTGATGGAGAAGAGATGAGTCATTGCTGGGGGTCAGGGGCGGGGGAAGGAACAAACCATTACGTGAGGAATTTCTTTGTGGTGATGGAACACTTCTGCACCCCGATTGTGGTCATGGTCACTCAAATCTACACGTGATAAAATGTCAAAGAATAGCGTGTGTGTGCGTGCACGTGTGCACACACACACACACACAAAACCAATGATGTACCAGCATCAATTTCCTGGTTTTAACAGTGTGCTATGGTTATGGGAGATATTATCATCGTGGGAAGCTTGGTGAAGGGTACACAAGAGTTCTCTGTACTATTTTTACAACTTTTTGTGAGTCCTACACTATTAAAAAATAAACATTTAAAATAATAATTTTTAAAAACCACAAGGGGGCTCATTATATCAAGAAACTCAGTGGCAGATCAGTTTATAATGCAAATAAGTATGCCCTAATTTCTCTTGACTTGGATAGCATGGGCACAAATAAGGTACACCTATAGTAGAAAGAGCTAGCCCCTACCTGTGTCCCCAATTTGGCACTGGCCTTTACTACTCTGAACTAGTATTGTGTCACATGAGTATCTGTTTTGGTAGTCCCCACTGCCTCTGTCTCACCACCTACCCTGGTCCTCAGGAAATTTCATATACAGCTCTGCAAATCCACAGCACCTGCTAAAGTAACCAATACAAAAATGACTGCACACAGTAAGTGCTTGCTGATTGAGTTTCAGAAAGATTTTTGCAGGATAAAGAAAAAACAATTCAGATACAGAAGAGCCTCAAATCCAGTAGTTTCCATTTTTTCTTTTTGCAGCTATCAAGGCCCTCTCTTTCATTTAGGTTTTGAAAACAGATCTTATATCTTTTGAGATATTTCATACACCAAATTGTACTTATTACTACTTATGAGATTCGGAAATGTATTTATCAACACTTGTCATAATTGTCAGTTGGGGCTTTTGGCAGCATGGGGTGACCAGGGGCAGAGTGAGTTGGGTATTCTCCAAAAGCAAGCACACTTGACATTTTAGTTGGTCCTCATGCCGTCTGGGCTGGGGTAACCATAAGGCCCGACAGGTTTTTTGATGTAATGAAGTCAACCTGAAGACCCACCCTCTTTCTCTTGACCCCGAGGTTGGACCCCTCTGGCCTGCTCAGAGGTCTGGCCTGATCTCTGAGTCAAGATCTGACCATGACTCAGATCTTTGCAAATGAGTATTGACAGAATAACCAACCTCCCACTTAATCCCCGAGCCACACAAATCCCTAAAGGGGAAAATAGAAAAGGAGAGGGAAAAAGCCTCATCTACCCTTAAAAAAAAAAAGTACCAATTCAAGCTGCTTCAAGACCCAACAAGCATGTTTTTCTTTCATTTATTTCTCCATCAACACTCTGAAGGATAAAGATCTTTCTCATTTCAAGAGCTGTCAATTTGCTTTAGTGCCATGTTTTTCATCTGTTTGAGGTAAAGAGGAATTACACAGCAGGCAAATGAAATAATGTACCGCCATCTAACATATTTTGGCAATTCAAATTGGGACCAGGGTAAAAGGAAATTAAAGATGGACGACAGGCCACACGGCACACCTGTGCTGTACCCCAAAGCCCACCCCTGCCTGCCCTCCATTCGCGAACTCTATGATTTGATGAAGCCTTCGGCTCTTT
Organism: Balaenoptera musculus; assembly: GCF_009873245.2. NCBI lineage: Eukaryota > Metazoa > Chordata > Mammalia > Artiodactyla > Balaenopteridae > Balaenoptera > Balaenoptera musculus. Next base: position 33,344,427 of record NC_045804.1, on the reverse strand, counting down.
GCTGAAAACTGTACTATGTGCTGTACCCTAATTCTTCAAATCATTTATACATGTTGCACAACTCATACAATATTTTGCTTTCTGAAGCAGAAAAACCTCTTAGCTGCTGGTAAACTGTCAGGTGCTGTTACTTTAAATACCCCTGTGAAATAGCACAGAAGCCGGCAGCGCATTCCTGGATTTACTACCCTTCCCCATGTAAATTAACAGAGACAAATGCTTGCCACATGCCAAACTGTGAGGAGTCCTCACCCCACCAAGCCTAAGGGTTCCATTACCACGGAGCTTAATAAATAAAAGGCAGCCTTAATCTCCTCCTCTCACGGCCTCCTCTGCCAGTGACAATGCCCCATGAAGATTGTTGGCTAATTCATTTACATTTCTTTTTGCTTTTCATTAAATTGCTCCTCAACTGCTCAGATCTGTAATTTCTCCCTCTTTAGCTCCAGGGCTGGGGAGTTCTGAGAGAATGACAGAAATTTCCAGGGCCAAGATGCCTCAGAAGACTTCAGGTGCTATGTGGCACTCAGGAACCTGCCCTTGGCCATCACAGGTGGGCTACAAGGAACTGGCCACAGGCTACGAGAGCCCAGGGGGTCAGGCTCCTTTGAGATACTAGAGTTAAGGGATCCCCACCACCACCAATTTGAAATCAAATGGTAAATGTGAGAAGGGACCCGTGGTACTGTCTTTTGCCAAATCCCATCAGCCTGTGGACACCATCGGAATCTAGCTAGGTTTATAAAAGGCCTCATGGCTCTTCTGTCAGTGATGCATGTGCCTACAAGCAGTGTTTAGTGGGGCACCTGGACCTGGGTCCCAGCTCGGCAGTGATAACTAGCAGGAAAGACCGGTAACTCTGGAGGCAAACTCCCTGCTCTCACATTCTGGCTCTACCACTCACTAGCTGTGTGACCTTGGGCAGGTGACTCAACTTTGCTGTGCCTCCGTTACTTCGCCTCTAAGTTGGTACCCACATCACAGTGCTGTTACGAACATTAAGAGAAGTTAACTCATGTGCAGCATTCTGGCACACAAGGAGAACTAAATAGCTGTCATCCATTATTAACACTGCCTCAGTGAGCTGGTCAGGAGAAACGTCTAATATTGTTCATTGTACCTGAGGCCTTTCCTATTTCAACTGATGTTGATGCCAGGTGAAATTAAAACTAGAGGACAGATTGGCTTTACCTGAGCAAGCAGGACCAAGGATGAAACAACCTCCCTGGGCTGGCCACTTTCTCAAACATCTGTCCAGCTCTCCCTGCCACACGCGGGGTGGCTATGCCCCGCCATGAGGGTTCAGAAGCATGGAAAACCAGCCAAGACAGAGAAACAGGCAGGCGTGTGCTAGCATGAGATTGCTCCTGCTACCTGCCGCCAAGCCTTAACCAAGCAATGCTCTTCTGCTTCTAAGTTCTGTGGTAAAGAAATGAACTCACTGAGGTCACTCACCCTCTGGACCTGAGTCTGAAGCCCAAGGCTAGTCACGACCCCTCTACGCCATCCTGCACCTGAAGAGGTGCTTTAGCCAGATGCCAACAGGTTACAAGCCTTTCAGAGGCCTAGGCTTCCATCCTAGGCCAGTTATGGCCCTAGCAAGTGGGCAGCGCCTCACTTAGAAAGAAATGAGTTTGTCAGAGGCAAACTACTACCTTTAGAATTCATTCATTCGTTGTCCATATTCATTCAATCAACACGTATTTACTAAGTGTACCATAAAAGGCACAATGATTTTAAAATGAGGAAGACTTGACTCCTGGGGGTCCAGGGGGCAGAGACAATCCCTGCACGATATGTGAGGAGAGCTCTAAGAGAGATGCAGACCCCTGCAGGGCACGTACAGACATCTGTAGTCTTTAATCATTCATTCCTGCCCTCCAGGGCTCTGAAAACTCAGAGTGAAAACTCACTCACTTGGCCAGAGGAGACAGTTTGTCATGGAAACGGCAGGACTGCATTCCAGGCAAAGAGGCCCCATGGGCCTGGCACTAGAGCAGCAGGTCTGGGGAGACATCTAAGCCAAGAGAGCAGGGCAGGGAAATCGGTGAGAGCCTGGGCCACGTGAGCCACGGAGGGGCCGGGCCTCCATCTGGGCTTTCCTGAAAGGAACCGGAGGGCAGAGTAACATCAGAGGGCCCACCCTCAGTCTTGGCTGAAACCAACCTCCCCCAATGGATTGGGAGGAGATCCCAGAGTGCTGGCTAGGGCTGAGGGGTCAAGGGCTTAAACCTCCGCCACCCACGGTTACAGGGTGGGTCAGAGGCATAGCTGGGGGTTAGCAGACTGCAGCAGCCCCAGGAAACGGCATCGCCACGACCGTGAGAACGAGGCAGAAAGGAACCTCCCTCCTCGAGGCACACCAGATCCAAGGAGCGTCCCTCGTGGAGAAGTGACATCGTTCCGAGCCGACAGGCCTGGAGCCCCGTGGCCTGGAATGCTGAGGAGCCCCGTCTCAGGGCACGCAGGAAGGAGAAAACTATTCCAGCTCAACGAGCCTTCCCGCTGTTCCTGTGTGGGCAGCGGCGGGGAAAGGGGGAAGGGGTGTCAACTCAATATATCTGAGTGAGGGGGTTACTGCTCTGCCTTGTGTTACATTCGCTTCCTGTTCTGAGCTTGTTAACTCCCACTCCTTGCTCCACGGGTCAGCACCCCATTGTCTGCATGACTGGGTGTGGTGTGCTCCCACTGGAGGCTAAGTTCCCTGAGAACTGCGTCCCTGCGTCTTCTCCACCTTCCAGATCGTCCTGTTTGCCGGATGAGTGGCGGGCGCACGTCCACCACACCTGCGGGTGAGTGAGATGGTGAGAGGCAGAAGCGGGGCGAGAGGGGACCCAGCGGCTTTAAACTGCCTGCTCCTAATCCCAGTTTATGTGCTGAGGGCTGAAGCCAGAGAAGAATGCAACGTGCCATAAACCTATATATTTAAAGTTATTTGCAGATGCGTGTACCTGCCCCAGCCAGCTCGAGCAGCTTCAGAGCTTGTGTGACTTTTAAAACTAAGAATCCGGTGGGGAGCTCAGTATTATTGAGGACCCCACACCAGTGGAGCCAGGGCTTATTAGCATCTTGCTAATCAGGGTAGGAAAAAATGGGAGGGCTGTGTGGGGATGGAGACACCATTCCCAACATCCTCCCCACCCAGGACCAGCTCCCAAAGAGGCCTACAGAAAACCCTACCACCCAAGAGGCTGCAGGTTCCACTGAATGAGACAGAGGAAGGAGAAGAGAGAGAAGCCGCCAGGGACAGAGCAGCAGTACGACAGCCCAATTTAATAATCAACGGACATGGGGCTTCCCTGGTGGCGCAGTGGTTGAGAATCCGCCTGCCAGTGCAGGGAACGCGGGTTCGATCCCTGGTCCGGGAAGATCCCACATGCCGCGGAGCAACTAAGCCCGTGCGCCACAACTACTGAGCCTGCGCTCCGGAGCCCGTGAGCCACAACTACTGAGCCCACATACTGCAACGACTGAAGCCCACGCGCCTAGAGCCCACGCTCTGCAGCAAGAGAAGCCACTGCAATGAGAAGCCCACGCACTGCAATGAAGAGTAGCCCCCGCTTGCCGCAACTAGAGAAAGCCCACACGCGGCAACGAAGACCCAACACAGCCAAAATAAATTAAAAAAAAAAATCAATGGACAATCCAGAAAGAGAAAGACAGATACCATATGATATCACTTATATGTGGCATCTAAAATATGACACAAATGAACCTATCTACGAAACAGAAACAGACTCACAGACATAGAGGACAGACCTGTGGGTGCTGAGGCAGGGTGGCATGCAGGCAGGGGAGGAGGGGCTGGGAGTTCGGGATGAGCAGATGCAAACTATTATATATAGAATGGATACCAACAAGGTCCTGCTGCATAGCACAGGGAAGTACATTCAATATCCTGTGATACACCATAATGGAAAAGAATATAAAAAAGAATGTATACATACGTATAACTGAATCACTTTGCTGTACAGCAGAAATTAACACAACATTGTAAATCAACCATACTTCAAAAAACAACAATCAGTGGACAATTAACAAACACCCGGCAGGCCCAACACAGGTCACCAAGGCACCGCTCCTGCCTCCCATGGCCCGGGTGGACAGGCGAACTGAAACAGACATGTACAACCAAAGGACAAAAACAGCGGCTTATCACAGCAAAAAGAGTTGCAGGAACAGAGGGATGCAGAAATCACCATTCGACCAAATCTTCAAGCACCGTTTCCCAGCAGAAGATGGAATGAAGCCAGGTCTTGAAGGATGGGAAAGTTTAGAAAAACCAGAGAAGACCTTGGGAAAGTGTTCACATTGTGGGGGGCAGGGGGCAGGGGGGCAGTGCTGAGTTAACATTGGCGGGACTTCATTTGGTTGGAAATGCCTCGGGTCTGGAGTTAAAGGAGCAAAAGAAAGCAGGGCATCCCTAGAGCATCAAGGCTTCCCCGCGTCACATCCACGTCCGTGATGCCACATTCTTGCCTCCGTGGGCGGGATAACGCCGGGATGAATGCTCCTGCAGAAGTCTCTCCCTCGCTCCTCCTTTCCACGTGAGAGAAAAATATTTAAGAGAAATACTCTCTAGACAGCTGAAATTTCTCCCTCGCTGGCCCGATTTAGTTATTTATCAGAACGCTTCAGTGAGGTTATTTTCAGACTTCCACGTGAAATAGTAGTACTGAGCACTTCCAATTCATCTCCCCAGCAGTCTTCAAATGTCAGCTCATTAATCCTCAACCCCCTCGAGGAGCAGCGCTTTGCCCCATCTCTCAGACTGGGAAGACAGAGGCAGGGCTGCGCTGGGATCCCCATCGATCTCCGCGATGAGTGATGCCTGTCTGGTGCAGGTATACTCTCACCTGGACCCCAGGCGTCGTGAAGACCACACTGTGCTGAGGATTCAGCACTAAAGGGCCAGGTGCAGGCCGCCTCTCCCAGGACCCCCGCTGCCATCAACAGGTGCCCCCATCTCCCGGGTTCTATCTCCCCCGCATCCCCGACCCAGTCCCGCTGGGCTCATCAGCGTATCTGTGTGAGCTGCACTCTTAGTTCCCATGTCATGTCAATCCCACACATCTGATACCTGATACCATTTAGAACTAAAACATCACTTTCTGGGACAAAATACAGGCTTCAGAGAAGGCCTCTAAAAGGGGACTTATGTCCCGAGGTGTGGCTTTTCTTCTCTGCCTGAAGGAAACACCCGTGGACTTCTTTGCAGCTGGCATCAAACCTCTCAAGCCCTACTCAGGACCCCAACCATTAGCCCTCAGATGGACTGCGTGTGCATCATTTCAAAAGGACGTTACGGTTCCTGTCGTTTGAGTCTTCACTTCATTAGTCATTCATGTAGCAAATGGATTGATTTTCCTAGGAGCACAAGGAGGAAGAATGGGCTGTCAGTGTGGATACCTCGATTTCTGTGTACCACGGGGCCAGAAGTCTGAGAAGTCCACGCAGGTGAGGGCAGCAGATGAAGGGGCAGTTGGCCACAGCGTGTGGTCCTGGGGGCGGTGGACTCCAATCAATGCAGAACTGCATGCCCAGCCCACCAGGGTGGCCCTTCCTGAGCTGCCCACAGGGGAAGGGGTGGGGAGGATGCACTCGGGGTGGCTTTTCCTCTTTCCTGGCCCCTGGTGCTCCCCAATACAGCCCCCGCTAACCTGCAGCAGGAGTTGCAAAAGGACAATTTCTGCTGATCCCAATGCCCCATGCCAGATCTTCACTAATTCATAGTGATCCTGGCCCTGCATCTCTCATCAGCTGGCTTGGTCTGATGTCTAATGCACAACAAAGATTAAATCAAATACAATCTCCACCTTGTTGCTTGATAAACAAACACACCAGGATGGACACCAAAATGGTCACTGTCCCCTTCAAAGAACTTACCATGAAAAGCCCTGCTTTACTCACGAACACTTCAAATATATTTTTGAGATTTGGGGGGTTGGGGTGGGTAGGGATTCCCTTCTAGGCATTTCCCAAGTCATGCAAGACAACTCGTCTTATTATTTTATAGTCCTGCTGCGTTCCGATCCAAAAACAGCATAATCAATCTTGGCCACAAGTTATTTGGAGCTAAGGCTGGTGAGGGTTTCCAAAAATCACATCCACTTTCAAAGGCCAAAGATTTATCACCAGTGAGGATACTCAGAAGAAAATGCCACAGAGTCTGAATATGAGTTCACGGTGAAAGCTTTGAAAATGCTCAGAGCAAAGGCGAGATCTTTGGAATAAGTACACAGACTCCCACTTTGAAGAGGACACATTGCATTTGTAGGAAAAAGCACATGCTTCTAGTCACTGTAGGGGGAGAGGGAGTGGGAGGAAATATAGACAGAGTGAGACAGAAACTGACAGAGAGGGACACACAGAGACAAACAGAGACAGACAGGAGACAGAGAGAGAGAGACTGAGAAAGGCCGATTCATCATAAAAGAATCCTGGGGGTGCGGACTTCCCTGGTGGCGCAGGGGTTAAGAATCCGCCTGCCAATGCAAGGAACACGGGTTCGAGCCCTGGTTCGGGAAGATCCCACATGCCACGAAGCAAGTAAGCCCGTGCGCCACAACTACTGAGCCTGCGCTCTAGAGCCCGTGAGCCACAACTACTGAGCCTGCGTGCCACAACTACTGAAGCCCGCGCACCTAGAGCCCGTGCTCCGCAACAAAGAGAAGCCACCGCAATGAGAAGCCCGCGCACCGCAACAAAGAGTAGCCCCAGCTCGCCACAACTAGAGAAAGCCCGCGCGCAGCAACGAAGACCCAACACAGCCAAAACTAAATTAGAAAAAAAAAAAAAAAGAATCTTGGGGAGTGAAATAAAAGGAAGAGAAATAAAGGATTTTTCATAGCCTAATACCAAATGAATTACGGATTCAACTGTAAGAAGACATTTGCCACCTCAATGCACAACGACATCAGCATCCTCAGGATGTGTTTCCCAAGCACCAGGAGGTTGTGAGTCTGGGCTGGACCCACACTTGCTTGAAAATCACTCTACAGACCACCCCCTCCCCCCCCCCGCTCCAACACACACCATTTCCATGCATTCCGAGCTGTCAGAAATCTGCCTTCCTGCCCAGCCGCCCAAGCTAACCCTCGTGTCCTGTAACCTGTGCACAGAGGACGGCATTGGAAGGTTTTCCCTCAGCAGGCATGACAGCCAAGCTCCAGCTTTGCTCAACTGGAATCCAACAGGCTGGACACATCCAGATGTTCAAACAGCTCGATAAAGCCTGGGGGAGGCCCTAGGACCACAGGGCCTCCTCCTGTGGGCAACCTTCTCCCCTCCCCCAACTCCAGGCTCCTAGTGCAAAGGGCCGCTCCCTGGGGAGAGCGCAGTGGCCACGCACACCCCAGGGGTGGTGGCGTTGCAGAACCACAGGGAGAGGCCGCGGGCAACTACAGAAGCAGCGTTGATCTGCTCCTGAGACATCTGCAAAATGAAAGAGGCCACCAGCCAGGTATATCACATCTCTGTGCATACAAATACACCACGGAAAATTACAGACTTCTCTCATCTACCAAATGAGCCATAATAACCGCACAGGTTTTCCCCAAGTCCTCCGGATGCACCACTCATCACCAGGGAGACAAGTTGGGGGCCTGAGAAACACCTTTCACAAGGTGGGAACTGGGGCTCAGGACGCAGCTACCTGCCTGTCAGGGTCTCACGCGGGACAGACCCAGGTGGGGACGTCTCAAAAAAAAGCATCCAACCTTCCCTGGCTGCAGTGATATCTGAGGTTCGCGGACTGTCCTTTTGTAAATGCCTGCTGGGTACATGTGAAGATAAGACGAGTATTACATTATGATGCTTCCTCATGCATGAAAGTCTATTTTAAAGAGAGTCTGGAGGAGGGGAGGGGCCCGAGCAGCAAGGGGGACAGGCCTGAGGAGGGGAGGTTAAAAGGAAGGCTGCTTTACTTAGAAAAGTCTCGGCTACAGAATAAAACTGTGCTTTACCTGCAAAGGAAAAACTCACTAAAGTTTCTCTTTGGTTCCAGAGAAAGAAATCTATAGGCACGGAATTTCAGAGAAACTGATTCTGTTTCCTTATTTGCTTCCCACTTGTCCCCCACCCCACCCCGACTTATGTACTAACTCTTGGATAAATACACAAACACAGATGCCACCCAACCCGTACCAAACAGGTATGATCATAGTCTTCACCTTCAACTTCATTCTTAAATTTCACCTTCACTTTCATTCCCTCCCATGCAAAGTAGCACACACACTACAAAGCCGTACAAATTCCTGCTCCCGGAACTCTGGTGAGGCATTCTTTTGGAAAGCAAGGAGTATCTGCATGTATCAGGGAATGACAGTTAACTCTGTAAATTTGTGCAGACAAATCTGGAAGCCCCCCCACCACCCTTTATTAAACAGGAAAGCTCAGCATCTCCCACAATCCTTCACCAGCACACTGTTGCTTCCAGGGTCTCTCGAGGCACCATGGGTTCTGCTCCTTTCTCTGTAACCTTGCCCGACTCCTCTTTTTTCTCCCGCTCCATAAACCTTCAGGCTGTCACCCACCCTGCACTGTTGCTACCCCCAGTCTCGCCCTCTGAATTCTTCCCCACGAGAGGACGTGGCTTCCACACTCAGCCACCTCTCTAGAGTCCCCTCGCACGCCTGTCCCCAGAATGCCAGCCTCCCTCCTCTGCCTGCCATTGTTTCCTGCCACGTGGATATTCTGGGACCTCAAAACCCAACCCATCCTAACGCAGATGTATGTGCCTTCCCCCTAAAACTCCATCTCCACCAGTGGACCACTACCTCCCACGGGCTGAAAGCTTTATGCCCTCACTGACCCCTCCCTCTCCCAAGTGACCCTGCCCCCTTCTGCCATATCATCCTCTGATGCAACCTTCGCCCCACCCTTTCTTACCTTTTCCACATCCCTCTTAGCTTCAGGACTTTGTCACTGTAAGTCTGGACCCACCACATGATGACCTCCTCGCTGCGATCACTGACCACCCTTGTTCACCAGTTCCACTCAGTGAGGCCTGGTTATTTTTCCCCAAGGACCACTTTGAGCCATCCACGCGGCCGAGTGTAGCTGGCCTCGACCCTGCCTGCCAGCCTCAGGTCTCTCTGTCCCCCCCCCGATACGTGTGCCCCTCGGTCCAGCCACTGGTGGATCACTCTCCCCTGAACTCCCTCCGGCCCTCTTGCTTACGGGAACACACCTTTGTCCAGCCTCTGTGGTGCAGAGAACAGAAGGCAGGCCACAACACGAGGACATCCATGAGGACACCAGGGGAGACTGGCCCTGGGAGCCACGTTCTGAAACCATGACAGGACACAGGCTTGGGAGCTTTCAACAAGGAGGCTGGATGTGAGACCAGGGGAGGGGAGGGGAGGGGTCTGCGCAGGAAACAGCACCACCCAGAGGGCAACAACCCGGTACCAGCTCCCTTTACAGCGTCATGAAGGAGAAACCAGACTCTGGGGAAATGCAGAGGACAGAGCCATGGTCTAGGGAAGAGAGAGTTTGAATAGAAACCTCTCTCCCCAGCCATGAGCGCCTCGTGAACAGAAACCACATCTTATGCCTTCTCTGCCCCTTACCCCATGGCAAGGGCTCACGGCTTTCTGACTGACTAACAGATGAAGGGCAGCTCTGGGGACAGAGCAATTGCTCTGGGACTTTCAAGACCTGGACTCTTGCTGATGTGTGGAGTGACCTTGGGCCAGCTGACAAATGTACTGTGCCTAATCTGTTATAAAGGAGGGCTTGCAAAACATTTATTTTTTAATACATGCATTGCATGTACGTAGCAGAAACTGCCAATGAGTTGGCAAATTTGGCAAAATTTGGCAAAGTTGGCAAACTACAAATCACCATTGTTAACATTTTGGTGTTTATTTTTCCTAGCAAAATGTATCTGTGTCTGTGTGTAACGACATCTTTAATTTAAGAAAAGGAATTAATAGGGAAATAGAGTAAAGCATACGTATTAACGTACCTTGCCAACTCCTCATTGTCCTGAATTATTGAGATTTCATCCCCAAGTGTGTATCACTATCTGGTAGCTGAATATAACAAAACTCCCAGTCAGTTCTCTTCCATTCCTTAGACTCACATCAGTCTCTAAGCCACCCTTAAACTGTGATTTATATGACAGCTTGGGAAAAGCCAACTGGGGACAATCAATGGAACAGACGGAGACAGGCCTGGCGAATGTGCATGAATTAAAAGGGAAACTCCACTGTAATAGGAACAAGATTCTAATCACTACACCTAATTACAAACAGGGGTAAATCACTGAAAAAAAAAATTAAGTGTCTCCTACAGAACAAACAAAGCAATTAGTCATCAATGGAAGCTCAGGGTGTGGCGAGCAAGTCAGAGCCTGGACCCCAGTTATCAGCTGCACATCTGCCCCCCCAGGCCACGTTGGGGCGGAGCGTGGGCTGGAAGGTCAGACCTGGGGAAGGGTGGGAGGCGGGTCCCCATATGCCACGCCTGTACAAACACACACACACACACACACACACACACACACAGCCTCACCAGACCTTCTGACCACAGCAGTGACCCCCCCATTAGGTGCTGGAAAACCCAAGCCTGGAGCCCCGACTTTCCTGGATGCCAGAATAATGACTGGGGATTCAGTATATGACAGAGCCACCTCCTTCACTCTCTGTCCCCATCCCTAGGTTGCTAATAATAACAACACAATAACAATAGCAGTTAATTCTTATTACAATCACCATATACCCAACACCAGGCTCGGCGATGCACAGGGTTATCTGGCTTAATTTTCACATTAACCCTTTCAGGGAGCTACTATTATCATCGTCTCCATTTATAAGTGAGGAAACAGGTCTAGAGGGTTGAGCAGCTGGGCGAACCTCACCCTGCTTATGAGGAGCAGAACCTTGATTTAAATCCCACAGTGGACTTTGGGGCCCTCGCTCTTAAGCTCTGTACCATGTTGCCCATAAAACGGGAAAAGAGATGGCCATCTCACCAACCTATAAGAAAGGAGGTGTCAAGTGTGAAACGCCTGGTGGACACAGAATAGTCAATAAATGTTACCTGTTGCTTCTCAGCCCTTTCCCTCTCTGCTGCCCCCCAACCCGCCCTCTCTCCCCTGGATGTCCCTTCCAGAGGCCCTCGGACCCTCTCAGTCTAGGCTACCTCCTTTCCGTATGCCTTGCATTCTGCAAAGAACCTCCCTGAGAACCCCACCACGTGGGATGGCTGTGACATAAGGGCAGGCCTTCTTGAAGGGGCCATGGAATAAAATTTCCAGGTCCATCTCATCAACAAAAGCCGACTCGGGCTCACCCTGACAGTAGTGAGGGGAGTGAATCGGCCAACACACGCGCTGTTCATTCGGTCATTCCAGAGAACTTTCCGGAGCACGCCAGGATCTGCTCTAGGCCCTGAGAGAGAGGGAGAACAGCACTGAGGCTGCAGGGAGCCGGGGTGGGGTGACCTGGAGGCAGGGCCACCACTGGGGCGGAGGCAGTCCTGCATCCCTAAGAGCTGACTATGGCCTGGCCTGGGCCGGTGGGCAGGAGAGAGGTGGATGGAGAATGAGCCAGGTCCTCGTGATGGAGCTTCCTCCCCTTCAAGCTGAACTGGATGAAAAGCAAGAGCTTCTGGCTGAGCATGTGTGGATTAAACATAGACAAGCGTTTGTTTTTGACAAGTCTGGCAAAGGAGCCCAGTTCGGCCCAGCAAACACCCCCGTAGGGTCCTCAGTCCAGCGGGTCCTCTAGACCAAGGCCCAGCAGTGGCCAACTTGGACACTAGCAAAGAGGCCAAAGGCTCGGGCCCCAGGGTCACAGAGACTTGGCTTCACATCTGATGCTGAGGGACCACAGAGTGACCTTGGGCAAGCAACAAAACAAGCTACTTAACTCTGAGCCTCAGTTAATAGAATGTCCTTAACAGGGGGATGAAATAAGATTAAATGAGATAGTGCATTTACACACATGGAAATGCACAGAAAGGGTTAGCTGCTGATGCTATTATTGTTATTATTATTAATAATACTATTAATATTGGCTAGTCTTCTTATTTAAAGGCCGCAGGTGAACCTGTCCTTAACTGAGCACGCTCAGCCTCAGAAGGGACAGGACAGAGCTCTGGGTAAAGCCTGGTCACACACACACTGCATATACCAGCTGGCCCTTTTCCACCAAGAGTGGTTGTCAAACACTGGCTGGTCTACCAAGAGGGCACCTGCCCACCCTCCTCCTGCCAGCTCCCCCACCTCCTCCTCTTTCTGCACCTGAGAGCCTCAGGAAGAGGAAAAAGGTGCAACGTCAGCCCCTCATAGACAGCTGAAAAGAGATCTGAGGTATAGAGCCACTGAGTCCCACTCTCTCCCAAATGTCACCTGGATGAGTTAACTGGGGATGCCTTCCTTCCCCACAGCCTTCAGGTAACCTGGCAAATGGGAAGAGCACAGGGTTTAGCAGCTCAAGACCCAGGTTCAAATGACTACTCCGTAACCGAGTGACATCAGACAAATCACCTCTCTGGCTTTACTTCTCTAGTTTGTAACATGGTGACAGCAACACCTCCTAAGTGTGTCAGAAGGTGACCACGTGTAGCAGATTGCACTTTCCACAGATGGCCACATACATCCCCCAACCCCACATGTGATATATGACCTTGATATGCTTCCTATCAAGAGAAGAGGTCTGTATCCTCTCCCCTTTGTTCTAGACGAGTTTGTAACTTACTTGTGTGCCAAGACTTTCAAGGCTAGGTCAGAAAAAGTGAGGTCACCTCTGTCTCACGTGCTGGAACACTTGTGCTGAAGCCCTAAGCTGCTCCCTAAGGAGTTTGACTGCCCTGAGGCCGCCATGATGTGAGGAAGCACAAACCAGTTCACAAGAGAGAGACCACATGGAGAAGTGCTGAGACCACAGGAAGAGAGAGAGAGATGCTCAGTCAGCCCTCTACTGCACTAGCCACTGTCTGACTGCAACCTCATGAGAGGCCTCCAGCCAGAACTACCCAGCCCAGCCCCTCCCAAATTCCTGATCCACAGAAACCATGAGAGATAATGTAACGATTGTTGTTTTAAGCCAGTAAGCTTTGGGATGATTTGTTCTGCATCAATAGATAACTGGAACACTATGCATATGAAAACATGCTGTAAACTGATGGGTAAATATTAAGAACTACTAATGCTCTAATAAGTTTTAGGTTCATTTCCTCTTCAAGTCTGCCCTTGATTTTGTCTTTGGAAAAATACGTGTGTTGGGGATGGGGTGAGGAGAATGCATACAGAAAAAAAGCTGCTGAGAAAAAAAGCCCAATTAGCTTTAGCTGCGGAGAAAAAAAGCCCAGTTGTCACCAAATGAATGGTGTCAATATGCAAAATGACATCTCAATTCACCTGGAGGCATTGTTTAGAAATAAAAAAAATCTATGAACTCATTAAACAGTGACTTGCAGCAAGAGGATTTCCCCCAGCAAAGCCAAGCTAATTCTCTGCAAAGATTCTCAAAACCCTAGCGTCCCGTGTTCTGTAGAGGAGCTGGGTTCTCTGAGCGCACAAGAAGAACCCATCTTGTCTGCTCACAGGAAGAGAGGAGGGTCCTTGCGAGACTGAGGATGTAGAGCTGGAGTCTGGCTTCCACCCCGCAGTTTGGTGCTGGGGTCGGGGAGCTGTTCCCCACCAACCACAAAACAATTGTGCCTGGGGAGGTGGGTGCCTTGCTTTTCAAAACCACAGCTTCCACGTTCTCATCACGGCAGTTCCTGGGAGCAAACTGAGACGGTAAGGCTGTCAGCAGCCTAGGCACTCATCATCTTGACAGATACTTAGCTATTCATTTAAAAACAAGTGAGAGAACAAGCATCAGCTGAATTTTTTAATTACTCCTGGATAGGACTGGGAATGCTTTGGCATAATTGGGGTACTGAGTTTTTCTTCCCTTTGAAGGCCTTGTTGTAGCAAGAAAAATACTGCGTTTATTCTAATTAAAACCAACCCTTCTCTTAAATCATCTCAGCAATGGCAAGGCAAAGGACAACAGACGTTTATTTTGTTTCAGGCAGTGGGGTGACAGTCACCAGGGCTGGATCTGCTGAACGTGTGCCTTTCGCCATGGACCTCTCTTACTTCCAGTCTCAGCTCTCGTTTATAAAATGGCTCTAATGTAACACGAGGTCATCACTCCCACTCCCTGTCTCCACAGCCCACTGAGGTATAACATACCATGGACCAGCTCTCCTGGAACGGAGAGTATTTCAGGGCACGTGGTGCCCAAATTCATCACTGGCCTCCACGGGACACCAGGGCTGGAGCAATGAGCTGACCATCTGACACCACAGTGGTTCCCAACCACCTGCATGTACATGGATCACTCGGTGACCTTGTTACGTGCAGAGTCCCAGGCCACTCCCCCGGAGAGCATGATTCAGTAGTTCTGGGGCGGGGCCCAGGAATCTGTGTTTTGGATAAATACAAGTCTAGGTGAAAAACATGGCCTGCAGACTCAGAAAGTCCTAGTCTCAAATCCCGACCTCCTGATTTCGCAGCCTTGTAAACCTGAGCAAGGCACTCCACGTCCCTGCCCCTCTCCGTTCCCAGGAAGCACAGGCGCCTCCCAGCCCTGCCAGGGCCAAGGCCACCAAGTCCCCGTCCACTTCCTGCCACATGCGGCTGCCTAACCAAGACCTGTTCCCTTCTCGCTCTGAAAGCGGGACACTGCAGAGCGGCTTTTCAAAATCCTGAGAACAACAAGCTCTCAGAAGACAGGTTGGGCAGGAAAAGCTGCACTGCAGAGGGCCAACGGCAGCTCTTGGACCATCGAAAATAGCCACATGGCTCAGTTAATAGCAAAGGTGAGGGTGAGAGCCAAATGTAGCCCCCAACAGAAGTTGTAATCCTACACCTGGCAGCTGGAGAATACAAAAAAAGAGGATTATGGTCCAAATAAATAGTATTTCTAAAGCCTTTTGGTGCCCCGCCCTGTTCAGTGCAGAGCTGTCTTGTTCCCACCCCTCACCTCTCGGACCTGACTCAACCTCCAGAGGAATACGGATGCCCAGCTGCCCCAGGCTTGTCTTCCGGGGGCAGGCGGGGAGGCGGCTTACCTGAGCACGCCCACGTGCAGCCAGACACCTGGGCTGGCCACGGGCCGGGCTCTGCCACCAGATGTTTATCAGCTCGCCTCCTCCGCTGGTCAAAACAATTACACTCTGGAAGGTGGCAGTGGCACTGCAGCCGAGAAACCGCCATCAGTGTATCAGCCCATTCATCAGCCTCAAGGATGGCTCGACAGGCCGGGTGGGCAGGGGATCTGTAAATGGGGGGACAAGGGAAGGGGCTGTCCACCTTGGGACAGGGGAGTCATTAAGACCACCTGGCAGGAACAGTACAAAACCTGGAAGCACCACATGGCCACGGAGGACCCGAGGTCTCAGTCTCCGTGGACCTGTTGGGTACGTGGCCAGGGCTGTGCTCAGAAGAGGCAGGAGTCCTGGCATCCACCAGGTGATTGACAAGCTGGCCCTCCCGCACTTCTACTCTGCTCCAGTAACTACCCGTACTTGTGTCATGCCGAAATGATACAAGTGACAATAATTAAGCCCAGATCTCTGTGGATCGTTCGCAGCGATAATTCCACCTTTGTAATTCAGCTTCAGATAAACCCCTTTTGTTCTGCCTTATAACACAGATTCTAGTATCATTCAAGTATATTAACTGTAGCCTATTACTGTCACAAAAAATGCTCCCTGAGCCATAGCAAAAGACTCCCCAGACAAAACTTTATGTCATGTTAATCCAAGCTTTAATAACTATGAGGATATATAACTGTATTCTAATTGTGCTCCGCGTTCCCACATACAAAAACAGAAGATATCAAAAATGACAGTGGCAGATCTCTTCAAATAAAAAAGCATGAATTCCCCACTCAGGGTGCTGGGATGCTAGGGTGAAGAGATGCGTGTTTATGGGGGGAAAGAAGCAATACGGGGCTTCTGAGGATAGGGAACGCTTTGGGGCTGGTGTGGGACCACCAGAAATCAATGCCCCCCAATGCCGAAGGCGGGGTCATGGAAGATGGTGGGAAGTAGCCATGGCGATGGGACGAGACGGGAACGAAGTCAAGAGAGCCAAGTCAGAGACATGCAGGGGACAAAGAGGCTGAGTGGGGCCTTCCAAGGCAGTTATACAAATCTCCGGGTTCATGACCTGGCTTGAACACTAAGTGTTGTGGTGGTGACCTTAGCCAAGTCATTCCCACTCCCTGGGCCTGCCTTTCTGAAAAGAGGGCATTACGTCAGACCCATATGACTCATCTCCTTGAAGCCCTCTCCTGGAGGCTCACCAGGACCAACTGATGTAAAACTGCCCCCCCGGGCCAGGTGCTCCCAGCCTCCTTTACTCTGCTCTACTGTTGTTCCTTTCACACGGTCCTCATCTTCTAACACGCTATGCGATTTACTTAGTTACCACACTTGTTTACCATATGTCTCCCTCCACTTGAATTCCAATCTATAAGGACCAAGATTTATATGTCTGTTCTGTGTGTTGATGGATCCCTGCCGCCCTGGACGGTACTCAGCACACAGCATGTGCTCCATAGATGTCTGCTGAATGACTGAGGGGCACCACCACCAGCCAGGTGTGTGACCTGGGGACAAGATTTTTCAATTCATGGAGACTCAGTTTCCTTAACTGCATAAAGAAAATAACAACTACTTCCTAGCATTGCTGAGAAGATCGAAGAGCAGATGCGAAAGCACCTAGCACAGTAACTGGCACAACAGAGGCACTCAGAGCACGTTATTTTCTAGAGGAAAATAAGACCCTTTGAGGCTAAAGATGCCATTTTCACTGCTCAGACCAAAGGCAGTGGTTTCATTCAGTCACTGGTTTCAAGGCCATCACAATATACCCTTCCTTCTTCTAGAACCTTCACCTCCTCTACTCCTCCAGCCCCCAATCCCATTCCAGGTCCACAGTCCGGCACCTTTTCTACCACCAGAAAAGGTCCGAAACAGCATCAGGCTCTTGCAGGGCACTGCTGCCCCATGGACTTCTGGCACAGGAGTCCAGGAGGCCAAAAAAGAATCTGGGCAAAACGTAAAATCGGGATGCTGTATTTTAATGGGTCTCCCTTACTGTAGGTGGTGAGGATGAAACACAACAAAATGAACATACTCTGAAAGGAAGAATTATTACTCTCTGTTACTTAACCTCTCGGAGCCCTGGTTTCCTTACCTGTGAAAAGGGGGATTATAATAACCCTCACGACCACATCTCATGGGGTGATTGTGAAAACCGGAAGTGCTGGCGGCGGCTTCTGCTATTTAGAGAGTGACCAGAGGCAGACGGCAAGGGGCCAAGCACGTGCAGTTTGTGGCAGGAGACGTGGCATGGAGCGCCAGCTCCACGGCGCACGCAAACCACTTACCTTCTCCAAAGGGCCACTTTCTTCTCTGTACGAGGGGGATTCAACTTTCCCTGTTCCACCTGCCTCACGATGCTGAGTGATGCTGAGGCAGGTCCCTCACAGCCCGCCAATCACTTTCACACCCAAAGGTACAGGACATGAAAATGCCCCCAGGGCCTACCTGCTCCCTGCGGTTTGGGCAGCTGACAAAGGTTTTACTAATAACAACAGGCAGACTGGAAGATCCGATAGCTAATATTTCTTCCCTCCGAGGACACAGATCTTCAGCCAGTTCAAGACTAGATCCCACCTAACGTGGGACCTTGAATGCCTTCATCAGGTGGAAGGGACAGGGGAACGGAAATTTTGTCAAACATGTCATGACTCAAAACGCAGGCCAAGCGCTGGTGCCCATCTGGACCAGAGCTCCGCTGGGAAAGGACTGTCCCCAGCAAGCCTTCCGTGACTGAGATCTGAACAGACAGCCTCTTTATTGATATTTGTGCTGCACTTAACAAGCAAAGAATAAAAGAATCAGGAGGTGGCAAGTGAGGACAGTGATTTCATTCATCTCTTTCTTCTTTTCTTCTGTAGATCAACTATGCAACCAGATTTTATCATGAGACAAAATCAGGAATCCCCAGCGTAACAGCAATCATCCCTTTTACCTATCTTCTGACAGAGGCAAATGACAAAACCACCCAAAACTCCCACTTCCAAAAACTCCGGAAAGGCAACAGACAGAGTATGGAGGAAAAACGGTTGCTCTCCAAGTGTCCATGGCGCCCACTTGATCTTGAGCGCCCATCAGCTGGTGCTCGGAATTCTGGGGGCCTGGATGGGATGAGAATCCAGAATCCAACCTTTGGTACAGGAGCCTGAGTCTCCTTGGCGCCAACAACAACTAACTACAGTGGGCTTCATTTTTCAACCCATTCCATGCTGGCTCATCCCAGTCTAACAAATTTTCAGCTCCCCAAACTGGAAAACCGATGGAAATGGAAGCAGGACAAAGATACTCCAAAAAAGAATCCCAAGGGACCACCCCCTCCCACCCAGAGACTGGCCTGGGCATGTCAAATGCAGGGGAAAGAGGTGCTGTATCCACAGCTGCTCCTGTGACATCTTCAATACTATCCAAAAAGCATGTTTTCCCCTGCCCATCGGGCACTGGCTGCCAAAGACTTAGATATCTGTTTGAGAAGCCTCCGTATTGATTAGGTCAAATGTTACAAGGTTTTTCTTTCCTGATTTCTTGACCTTAGAGGGTCCCAGAGGGCTTACCTAATATAGCAACGCTGCAGTGAAAATAGCTGTGGGGAAGAAAGACACTTGGTAATTTACATTGTTCTGATTTTACTTGTCCAATCACCTCCAACGCTCCCGGGGCATCTCACAAATCCTTCCCCGGTTTTTCACAGGGATTACTGAGACCCTGACAACAGGACGGATGCCTCCCTTTACTGGAGAAATACTGCTGAGAAATACAAATGAAAGACTGAAGCAATTCAGAACATTATAAATCAGAAACGATCTTTTTCATCTCCGTTAATATATGAACTCCAGGCGGCAAACCTGGTTTAAAAAAAAAAAAAAGAAAGAAAAAGAAAAAGCTTTAATCACAACTGGTTTAGGTGGTATCAGGAGCAAATTACAACACTAATACAGTCCTCAGAGAAAGAAAAATAAGTTTTAAAAGAGCAAAATGATGACTTTCAGAGCAGTGTTTATCTTCCTTATGGCCGACATTATGAATTCATCATCCATCCAGGGAGAAAAACTGAGGCAGAGGCTGCCATGCTAGAAGGGCTGAATGAATGGCAGGAAAGAGGCAAACTGTGGCGCCATGCTCCTATCATTAGTTGAGTTGTGAAAACTTTGAAAAAAATCATCATCATCATTACGGTGCTGGCCTTCCTCCGCCAGAACGCTCGGTGATTCCTGAGAACTGGCAGGCAGTTTCTCTTCCCCCCGCCTCGTGAGAGCAAGAACCGCCATGATCAAAGTCCCTCCCTTCCCCAAACACACACCTTCTCTGATGAACTCACGCTCATGTACACCCCCAGCTGACCTCCACGTTCTCCCAAAGAGCCCCCAAATGGCCAAGACCCTCTGGCTGCCAGAGTTCTGCATCAGGAGCGATGCCGCACCTACATTCAATTTATCCAGGGTCCACGATCAGCCACAACTGTTTAACCCGAGGCTGGCTGCCTCTTTGCCCCAAGTGTTCTCCTGGGCTGCTTTCCAGCACCTCAACTAGTCTGAAAGTTACTTTTGATGCCAAGGTCAATGTTCGCTGAATTGCAGCTACATAGGATGTGGTTTTTCTAAGAGCTAACGTCTTAAAATCTCAGGGGTCCTTCACTCGTTCACTCCATGACCCCTTTTCTCCAACTCCCCTGCTCAGCTCTGTGCCTGGGCATGATCTGAGAGAGGCCTCCAGCCAGGTCTGCTGATAAATGAACTAGGAAGAAGCAGGTTAGTCCCCTTCGTGGTAGAATCAAAATAAACTGACCAATGTGGGTGCTTGGCAGGAACACTCCTGAGGTCAGAGGGTAAGCCCTTTATCCTGGCGCCAGGGCCACCACGAGCTGTGAGCAAAAGGCCCACGAGGGGCAGCGTGGCCCCTCCCACCCCGGAACCCTGGCCAGGTGCTCGATGGACGTTGCCAGCACGCACCTTGGCGCCAAGGAGTCTGAGCCATTCTAAGTTACTGGTTCCAAGCACTAAGCTGCTGCCGCTGGCTAAGGCGAAAAAAAAAACAGAGGGGAAAGGGGGTGGAGTGGGGATAAGAGTAAGCAAAGAACAAAACAATCCCCCCAGAAGGCATTGCAGACACTCAGAACAATCTGGAAGACCGAAGTGTTTACTCAAAGTTCTTTTAGGATGTGCCCCCACTTTTACTCTATGGAAACAAAATATCGGGGCATCTCACCAAGACCATGGTCACTTCTGGGCCTTGGTATCGTGAAACAAGAGCCATGACGTTTTATTCCAAATGCATCCCCTTTGGCAAGGATAATCTATTTGCTTTGGAATCAGGACATGCGTGTGAATCCAACCCAACCGCTGCCCCCTTCTGTGCTCACTGGCCTGCACTAAAGGCAACCAGAAGCCCTTCCGGGATGACTGAGGGTGGCTTTCAGAGGCAGAGGGCTACCTGCAGTGTGAGAAAAATTTTAAATAGCCCCCAATTCTCCAGGCTCTAATTAGAAGGTGTCTGCAGAACTCCTGCCAAAGGAGATCTAAGAAACGGACAACATGGCACGTGCCAAGGACAAGCATTTTGGCATGACGGCCACCCCAAGACACTTGGCAAACTTCATCAAGTTTCAACAATGGATCTAAACATACCAGGCTTAGCACAGCAGAGGAGAGGTCCCTTGGGTACCTAGAGGAAAGCCTGTTGCTAAACATTCTAAGCAGGCAAAGGAAATAACTAGAGTTTATTGAGTGCTACACGTTTCATGTACATTATTTCATTCACATCTCTACTATGACCATTCCAGACAAGCTTGATAATCACCATTTTGCAGATGAGGAAATTGAGGCTTGGGAAGATTAAATAGCTTGCTCCAGGAGAGCTCCAAGATCCGTGATCTTTCTGCCAAAGGCTGCTCCCCTTAGGAATATTCTTGTTTGCTGGAAGTGGAAGCTAAGAGGGCTTTTCCAAAGAGGTTTTTATGTCTTTGAGTCTCCCATTAGATAAACTCAGGTGAATCTGAAGCGAATACAATTTGTTTCTAAGGTTCTATCACCTGGACATCCCAAACACCCTTTCTTCACCCTCCTGTTGACCCCAATTCTTCATCCTTCAGATAACATACAGTGTTACAGTTTGCAGTGCCCACCTGGAGATACTAAGATTTATAAGCGGATCAATTGGCCGCTTTTGTCCTTCTTTCTGAAGTCTTTCTTAGCAAAGGTTTTACCATCAGGAGAATGGATGGTAACCATCTGTCCCAGGGCAGAGGTCAGCAGCCTTTGGGTGCCCATTCCAGCTGGGTTAATGGCCACCCCTTCCCCAGGTGCCCAAAGGTAAACACACAATCAGGACGGCAGGTGTGCCTGGTAACCAGGATAAGGACCACACGATGGCCATAGTCACCACTGTCCAGCACTGACCACTCCAGGCACACAGTGGGCTCTTTATTGATGCTGCTGACGATAAATCACTGAGAGGGAGCTGCACATGCTAGGGAGGAGTTACAGGAAAGAAGCTTCAGAGGATACAAGAAGAGGGGCCACAGCTGATGGAGTCTTGCCAGGCACTCAAACCACAGTGGTCCTGGGAAGGCTGCTGAGTGGTACGAGCTGGCCACCCAGACGGGTGCATACAGGGGCTCTGTCCACTGACAGCTGGGCTGTGCGGTAGCCTCCCTGGCCAATTTGGAATTCCAAAGCTCGTGCTCGGAACCCCGGAGCCATTTGGCTCCAGTTCAAGGGCTGCTTCTTCCCTACAGAGCAGACCTGCTCGGCTCTCCCACACCTCTCTCCCCTCCTCTCCTTCCACACGCACCAGAGAGCATCTCTTCCTGCCCCCCCGCAGCCCCTCCCATCCTTCCCCTTGCTACTTCTCCCCTCTCCTGGTGATACATTCTCCCTCAAGAAGTTTCATCAGGCCCCACTGCCAATCCCACACCCTGGGTTTTTCACAAATGCATGGAATCGGGAAGCTGGAAAGCCCTCCGAGATCTCGTCCAACTCTCTCCTTTAACAGACGACGGCTACCTGGGCTCCAGGAGCCATGTGGCTTGCCCAAGGCCACTCAGCCGGTTGGCAGCAGAGCTGGGACACAAACCCAAAGCTCTTAATGACCCTTAATGACTCTGATGACACATAAATGAGCAGGAAGGGGCTGCATCTCTGGGCAGGAATCGAGAGTGAAGGCCTCGGGCCACCGCCTGACTCCTGGACGCCTGTTCCTTCTCAGACAGAGTGGCCCGCGTGGGAAGGGCGCTTGGAGCCCTCTAGCAGCACATCTGGTTTCCTCTCCTGCCCTGTCTGCACCTCCAGCTCTAACGTGCCGTCATTTTGCAGGATCTGAGCACATTTCGAAGCTGCATTTCTGGCTCTGAAAAGTGCGCGATACACAGCACTGCATCCCAGAAGAACTAAAGGGAAGAATAAGCCAGCCCCTAGTCCAGAAACATAAGCTCCAAAGGCCCCAAGGGGTAGGTGGAGAGAGTTACATATGATAGTAGGAAAAAACGATCTGCCCAAGGAGAGGAAATTTCAGCCCATTGCTGATTATCTTTCATTATTCCACTGAGCTTCCCCAGATGCTGAAAGGAGACGGATGTTTAGGATGCATGGAAATATCATTTCCTCCTGGGACAAGGAGGAGGGAGGTGGTGTCGTTATATACGAATGAGTTTTCCCCCGGTCGTTTTCTCCAGAAATCTCTCTACCACCCTCAGGAGGAATGAGGCAAACTGGGTCCAGCAAGGTTGTCGGGAGAAACGAAGGTGGGTTGGCTGCTGCGCTGGGATCCATATGGGTCCTCCTCTGACGCGCGCTCTCCTTCCGATGCCTCCCGCGCGTGTTCCGAGGGGGCCCAGCACAGGGCGAGGCGCTGGGAGGGGCTCCGCGTCTGGTGACCCAGGGACAGGCAACAGAATAACGACTGAACACGGGGCCGTGCGCACAGAAGGGGCACAAAGTGCTGTGGGAACAGACGGAGGGGGGCGGGCCGGGGCGGGCGGGGGGGGGGGGGCTGCCACGGCCTGCAGATGTCTGCCGCCTGAAGGATGGATAAAGTGGGGGGCACAAAGGGAAGAGAGCTCCGAGCAGAGGGCACAGCCCCATCAAAGAGGCAGAGGAGAGGGGACATCCGGTTTGGGAATGGAGCTGAGGGGTGAGAAGGCAGAGGCAGAGAGGGCCCGCCTTGAAGGGCCCTGAAGGGCTCCCCTGCCACACAGGGAGCTGGCTCTGCTCGGGGGCGGGGACGGGGGCCGCTGGAGGGTGTTGAGCAGGGGAATGACGCTGCCAGACCGGCCCTTCAGAACTTTCCTCTGGCAGCATGTGAAGGATGGAGCAGAGGACCAAGCTGAAGGTCAAGAGAAGAGTTGCGGCACTTGAGGAATCGCACAGGTGAGTGACGAGGGAACAGGGGCCAAGGGCAGAGTAGCTGAAGAGAGAGACGAGAGTTCAGCAGTATGTTCAGGGATGGAAGGAATGATGAGTGTAGATGGGATGCACAGGAACAGGATCTGATCATGGCCCTCACCTGAGGGGACACCCTAATGGCTCCCAACAGGGCAAGTGGAACTCCTACCTGGGCACCAAAGCCCACCACGGTCTGGCTCTGCCGTCTCAGGGGCTGAGGCCTATTCTTCCCTCTCATCGCACCTCCTCACAGAGCCTGTGAGCCAGCCCTCGCCAGGCATCCTGCACTTCCCACACCCGTACCTCAGGCCACGTCCCACCCCCCCGCACCTGCAGACACTCAACCTGTCCTTGGGGTCTAGCGTCAGCTCCCCACCCCATGCTGGGTTTCGCCGCCTCCCCCTTCCACTTTGCACACAGCCAGCACCCTCCTCGTAGAATGGAGTTGCCACTGTTTCCCCTCCAGACTCTAAGTTCCCCGCAGGTATCTTGGCAGCCCTCGTGGAGTCCGGACACACCAAGTGCTCCATAAGTCCAGCCATACACCGAAATATCAGCAGACAATGGAAACCCCAGGTGGCAGAGATAAGGGAGCTCTTTCAAACTGATTCTCACTTCCACACTCATGATGGGCCGCCACTTATATCCCCCAGAATCTAAAAGAACCACAGAGCTCGGAATTTATTGCCTAAAAGACAGCTTACCCAGAGGAAACACAAGACACCCTGTCACCAGCGAATAAGTTTTCTAAACACTCACATGTGGAAGGTGAGTTTGACAAAAGTGGGTGCTCGGAATCCCATATGTTATTTGCATATCCTGTAAGGAAGCCACCATCAGGTGCCCTGCAAGAGAGAGGATACGGAAACACCATTTCTTTCATGATTCTAATGACCCAGACTATTTTCAGAGCCCAATTTTGGCAGCAAGAAAGCCTTGTTTTGGACTTCCCTGGTGGCGCAGTGGTCAAGAATCTGCCTGCCAATGCAGGGGACACGGGTTCGAGCCCTGGTCTGGGAAGATCCCACGTGCCGTGGAGCAACTAAGCCCATGCGCCACAACTACTGAGCCTGCGCTCTAGAGCCCACAAGCCACAACTACTGAGCCCGCGTGCCACAACTACTGAGCCCGCGTGTCACAACTACTGAAGCCCGCGCGCCTAGAGCCTGTGCTCTGCAACAAGAGAGGCCACCGCAATGAGAAGCCCGCACACTGCAATGAAGAAGAGTAGCCCCCACTTGCCGCAACTAGAGAAAGCCTGCGCGCAGCACCAAAGACCCAACCCAGCCAAAAGTAAATAAATAAAAATAAATCAATTTATTAAAAAAGAGAAAAAAGAAGAAAGCCTTGTTTTTTGCTGGGTTGGGTTTTGTTTGGTTTTGCCCTTCCCCATAGAAAGGAGACTCAGCTCGTTCAGATTAACTGAAGTGAAAAGAAAGCAATACCTCTGCTCTAATTCCACAAGCCTAGGAGAGCCCCTTACAAATTCATTTCTGGTTCTCAAACGCTCGTTGATTAGAGGAAGGGTATTATGTGCATTTTCCATGAGGAGAAACTATCGCTGTGATGTTCCTCCTTCAACAAGTGGGCAGTGAAAACACTGCCGGCAGACATGCGAGTGTTTAAGTCAGAGAGTAATCTGCATGAGGGGAGAAACCCCATTTCAGAGGCAGTGGAAAGCTGTTATTCTGGCACTGCATCCTTGGGAGGTGACAGAGGGAGTGAGTCTGGTCAGAGAAACAGACCCCTAAAGGCCTCCCAGAGCTCTGACTGAGGGAAGCCGCGTCTGGGGCATTCGTGTAACACAGGAGCCTCGGCCTGCAAGTGCGGACCGGGCTTAGAACATGGGTGTCCGCTTTGCTGCCAGGTTCCTCGATAGCCTCCTCCACCCCATGATCCCTTCCCTTCCGTGGCCGGAGGAGGGGGGCTACATGAAGCAGGTGGCATGAGAATTGGGTCTTCAAGCAAGAATGAGAGTTCTGATGGGGCAGAAATGGTGCTGTTTCCGACACTGGAGTGGCAAGAACAACCCCGGCAATCCGGAAGAGACCGGAACAAGTCAGGAGAACCATTAGTAGCCCATGGGGGCTGGAGAAGTTGGGAGGATAACACGGAAAGGAGACGGGGTCCTACCACCAAGCAGTAGAGACACACTGCCCTCTGAGAGGCCCAGGCTTTGTGCAGGAGGCCGCGGGGAACCAGCAAGCATTTTCAAGTAGAGAAATGACATGAATGAAGTTGTTTTTCAAGCACATTTCTCCGATCACAGCTTATTGGATCAACTGGGTAGAAGGGAAGTACGGAAAGAAGGCACTAAGGAGGCTACTGAGCCAGTCTAAGTAAAAAATGTACATAGAATCTGAAATAATCAGGAAAGAGAGCTTCTGAAGCTGATGGCACCACAGTCAGGGAGAGAAGTGGACTGCAGAGGTAATCGCATTTTTAAAATTAATTTGGGGAGGAGGGTGATAGAAAAAGGGGGGAAATATTTGAGGTTTCCAAGCTTGGCTTAGTCCGGGTTAGAGGTACAGATGTGGGCCCATTCACGTAATGGTGATGCTGGAGATAGGGGTGCAGGGAGAAGATGCATGGGATGGAGCCATAAGGACATGGACTTTGGGGGCAGGAAAAGAGAAGCAACCACCAATGGAGGTCAAGGACAGCGAGAGAGAGGAAGGAGGACAGCCAGAGAGACCAGCATCCTGACAGACAGACTGCTGGAGGGGTAAAGACCAGCCTCTGGAGCCAGACTCAAGTCCCAGCTCTGCCACCTACCGGCCGGGAGACCTTGGGAACGTTTGTCAATGTCTCCATGCCTCGGTTTCCCCAGCTGTAAAATGGGGTCTCAGCTCCAAACCCACGTGTTTATTACACTCGGTATTGTGGCTAGAGCTGGGACCCTGCAAACCTCAAACACCTCTGCTTTGCCACTGGCTCCCTGTTAGCCTCTGCCAGTGGGGGGCGCTAGAGAGAGGCCCTAAGCCTGGAGGAAGAGACTTGCCCCTTCCCATCTGCTTCCTGTCAGCATGTGGTTCCTGTGACCATCACCGCAGCAACACTTCATCCTGGCAGAGACGTGCCTTCCTGTGCTAGTTGCTGAACCCTGTTTGCAGCTTCTCCCAACGCCCGCAGAACTGGGGACATGGCGCCCCGCCCCCCTCCTTCAGAGACACCAGCACCGGGGCAGAGACCCCCTCCTCAGACGTCTGGGGCCCTCCTTCTCCAAACATCGAAGTTTTAATATTTCCAACCTCGTTAGTCCTAGGGTGGTGACTGCTTCCTGCAGTGGCTACTACCTCTGTGGTACCTTAGAGCAGCGGTCCTCAAAGTGTGCCGCCAAATCAGCACCGGTTATCACTTAAAAACTTACTAGAAATATGAATCTGGAGGCCCTTCTCCAGACCCACTGAACCAGAAACTCTGTAGCAGGGACGCGTAATCTGTGTTTTAATAAGCCCTGCAGATGTCAGATGCACCCTAATGTTTGAGAACCTATGCCTCAGAACTTTCTTTTTACCTTCACAGTTACCTAGTTAACTTTATATCCCAAGTCTTTATTTTAACTCCCTGCACAAATAACTGGTGTGGTTTCTGTCCCCTAAATAGACCCCAATTCATGTCATAGGGATAACAGTATCTACCTCATAATACTAATACTACTTATCGTTAGCATATTAGGTCACAGAAGCCAAAGGCAGAATTAAGAGATGTTATGGTCAATAGAATCAAATATAAAAGGCTATTGGATTGGGTTATTATTATTGCCTTTTAGAACAAAATTGGGGTGGGGGGAACCTAACATAAACACATAGCCAGACTCTCTCTTAGAAAAGACTTCCTTCTCAGTCAGTTCCTTCATGGATGCCATGCAAAACCACTCCATCGATCAAGCTGTCAGAATGAATTGCAAAATTCTTAACAGTCTCTCTCACACAAAATGTCCACATAATCCAATGCATCTGGGGGGCCTGGCCCTAACTTTCTAAATGCAGGCACATTCGGATGGCCTTCAGAATCCTCACAGCAGCACTGCTGTTCACAAACAGGGAACCTATATAAGTAACAGGCACAGAGTCTCAGATGTTAGAGGAGAAGGGACCACCCAAATCGTCCAGCCCAAACCCCTCACACTTCAGATAAGGATGCTGAGACCCCAGAGATGAAGGGACTTGTCCAAGGTCAAAGGGGTACCAACATCCCAGCCAACACCAGTACCAAGTTTCCCAACTCCCCTTGCACCCAAACACCCTTCCGCTCTGTCAAACGTGAGTGACAGGCTTGGCCATGGCACTCTATTTCCAAAGGACAATAATTTATCAATGACAAGCAGCAAGAAACCCAATTGTAAATGGGGAGAGGAGGACTACAAAAGTAAAGCGGGGAATTGCTTAGGAGGGGGCATGACTGTCGGTAGGCAGTTTTCTTTGCCCATCAAAATAATAAATGAAGTCAGGCTTTACTGTAGCATGGACGCCAAAGCAACTGTGAGCCCACGGTCTTTTCAAGATCTCGGGAGACGGGCAAGTCACTCCAAGACAATGCATTCTTAATGCGTTCTTAAACAGATTCTGACTCAAACCCTGAGACAGTTGGGCCTCTTCCAAGAAATGTTAGTCACTGTGAGATATCTCTTTCAGTTCTCTCCAGCAGATCTCCTTGGAATTTGCCAGATAAAAAGGCATTTTATCATGTGGCCGAAGGTTATATGTAATGCATTATCTGCCTTCCACCAGGATTTGTGCATCCGTGTAAGACCTCTGGTTGGGCCTCCATCTTGAGGTGCCATAGCAACATGAAATCAACAAGGAGAGGACTGTTAAATGAATAATTTACTGATTTCATAAGAACCTGTCTTGCAATTTATAGTTCTATTATCTTTCCTACCCGTGTCTTAACTCCTTTGTAATAAGAGCTGCAATCAGACTGAATAACAGTTGGGAATCTAATAAGCATATACAACCCTGGACCCCAGCCGACAGGTATAGGCTGGTTCCGACGGTAGCTACGTGCCTTTGAGGCCAAGTCCTACCGCTGCTGCCTTTTCCTCGCCCCTTCTGCAAAGGGGTAAAAGTTAGGGAGCAAATGTCCTCCAATAAGCTTTATATTTTCAAATGAAATGTTTTTCTTCCTCGGGATATCTGGAGCCAATCAAGGCAGAGTTGAGTGGCATTCAGAACTACTATATGAAAGAAATATCACCGGCTACACTCTACCAATTGTCACTTTTAAAATTCCCCAAAGAGACCTAGTTACTAGCAAAGGAGAGAGAAAATAAAAGCAAAGTATAGTTTCAGTGACAATTGTGCTATTTTAAAAGCTCTTTCAATATCATCAGTGATGCCATTTTAGTGGCAGAAGCACATCTTGTCACTCAGCCTCAATTTAAAGGACATTTATGAAGAAAATACAATGAAAGTAGACTTATTTGCTGACTTATTTATTTGGGTGGAATAGGTTACAGATTATTTTGGTTCTGCGCTTTTCAGCAGAACGGATGTATACTTCTGAAATGCATTACCTGCCACCTGATTCTCTGTAGTCTTCTCAAGAAAATCAACCCGAGAAAAGACCACCAACTATGGGGAGACGCAGTCTTTTAATGGTTACAGCCTTGGGGAGGTCACTGTAGAAGTGCACAACGACCATGAACCTAGAGGAAATGGGTCTCCCCTTCTCCAGTGCCCTGTGTGCACTTTCCTACCCTTCCTGGACAGCCACTGGAATCCTGAAATGCCATCCGTCTCCCTATCAAGGTCATTTCCTGCCTCCAAAGCCCAATGGCCACTAGCAATACAAACCCACCCCTTTGTCTCATTTTTTAAATTTTTTAATTTTTTAAAAATTTTATTAACGTAGAGTTGATTTCCGATGTTAATTTCTGCTGCTTATAGCAAAGTGACTCAGTTATACATATATATTCCTTTTCATATTCTTTCCCATTACGGTTTATCACAGGATATTGAATATAGTTCCCTGTGCTATACAGCAGGACCTTGTTGTTTATCCATTCGATACATACCAGTTTGCATCTGCTAATCCCAAACTCCCAATCCTTCCCTCCGCCATCCCACCCCTTTCTCTTAGCTGGTTAGCAAGAAGTGCTGTACCGTCTTCAGGACACTGAGGGCCAAGGCTGAAGTCACCTCCTTGTTGATGCTCACCTCCTATTAAGTGACTGCAGTGTGGGCTGGCATGAAAACAAACTCATGCGAGTTACTTTGCAAACTTCACGTCTCCAAGACCAGGATGGCTTGGCCTCAAAGGTAGAATGTGGCAGTTCTGAGAACACAGGATTTTTGTGCTAAATCTCTTCCCCTCGTCTATTTATAGTGCCTCGTCTCTACAGCTGAGGTCTGAAACCCAGCCAAGCACAGGCAGAGGTAGGCCTGTTAAGTCCTGCTCACATGATTCAATGTCAAAATTCTGAATATATTACTCAAGGGCTTAGGGTAAGGCAGATACTCTGATGAAGGCGGCAAGAAATCTCTTCTCCAGCTTCAAAAACTCTCACGCTCCTGGCTGGAGCCTGACCCTCGGCTAACGTCAATGTGGGTTGTGTTTACTGGCTTTGAAACACTAAGGAAGTTATACTCCTGTCTGGTTTTATTTTGTTTTTTGCTCTTACTAGTTACATTGACAGATGCTAATATTAACTCTTTACGTCTTACCTTTACAGGCTGACATTTAAAGAGCCCTTTCTCCTG
This sequence comes from Balaenoptera musculus, assembly GCF_009873245.2. Lineage (NCBI taxonomy): Eukaryota > Metazoa > Chordata > Mammalia > Artiodactyla > Balaenopteridae > Balaenoptera > Balaenoptera musculus. Next base: position 33,314,234 of record NC_045804.1, on the reverse strand, counting down.
ACGATTGGACCTTAGTGAATTGCTAACGTGCCGTGGAAGGATTATTGGCATTTCAGGGGCTCTGACCTGCGTGTGGCTGGCAGCAGGACCCTGGACACGTTACTTGCCCTCCACAAGCCTCAGATCCCATGTGTAAAAATTAGATTCTCACTCCTCAAACCTACCATCAAGGATTAAATGGGTCATGTTTGTAACAGGCTAGGGAAAGTGCCTGTCAGCACGTAGTAGGGCTCAAAACGGCTGCTCAAATGTGGCCACGGAGGACCCTGCTGTCCCCACCACACAGAACAAACCCAAATCCAAAGTTCACTGGCTCCGATCGGCGCAGACATGCCTGAACCTTTTACCACTGCTCTGCCTTCACTTGAGAACCAAAGATTCTAATCTTGATACTTTTGACTTGTCTTTCCTGCTCTTTTCTTGGAGGAAATGATGAATTACCCGTTATTAAATATAATGCTGTTTGAGATTAAACCATTAATGTAAAAATGGAACATTGAGGAGGTTTTATACACAGAGCATGGATGAGAAAACAAATCCCATTCCAGCAAAAGACAACGCAGACAGGATCAGTGAGTCCAGAGGAGAGGGCTGAGACCAAAAAGCCAGGGTTTAGGGGCCTGGGAGGAGCTGGGTGACACTCTCTTTCCCCATCTGTGTATCCCCAATGCAGGAGTGAAGAGGGGCTGCCACTCCCTATGTCCCATCCCCACTCAACAGCTTGAGGCTGCAAGACTAATCTCAGAGAGCCTCTATCCCTGTTGCCGTCAGTCTCCCCAAGCCCCCAGCAGCCCAGGACTCCCAGGTCACCTACAGAGCTCCAAGGGCCAGGAGGTCCCCACACCCCTTCCCTGTGGTGCCTGCCCCCATATCCCTCGCCCCCATCAGGCACCACTGTCTTCTACTTGTTTGGCTGGAAGCTCCATGAGGGCTAAGGTTTCACCTGTTTCGTTTGGCGCTGCATCCCCAGTGCCTAGGACATGGGCACGGAGCAGGCACGCAATGGCTATTTGAAAGAACAAATGAACAAAAGCAGTAACAACGAGACCAAGTAGCCATTCTCCCAAAGGATTAAAAGTTAAGTCCTTGCTTGTTTTCTAAAAGAGAAGAAATCCATACTTTAGCAGTGGGAAGAGGGAACAAATAGCTTGGCCTCCTACTCAAGGACAAAAACAGGACTGGCTCGCACCAGAACCTAGCAAGGGATCCCTGAATTCCTTCCGACTCAGAGAACCACCCCGTGCTTCTCCCAGGACTGCCTGGGGCCTCATGGTGGCCTTCCTCGCATCTCTGGCTCAATAACGTGAGAATTCAGAAACCCAGTGACATAAGTGCTGGCCTTGAACGTAACAGAGAGACGTCAGTAGAACTCTATCGGACTTGGATCTGGGGGGCAGATAATATTATAATACATACTTCAGAGGCCTGCGGCCTTTTCTTTCTTGAGAAAAGAAATTAAAATATTTGGCAGTGCATCCTAAAAGCTTCCAGTCCTGTAACTTAAAACAAAACACAAGAAGTAAGTAACAAACCGAGGCTTCTCCATCAGATTGAACCCGTGCTTCTGAACCGGGAAAGCATCTTGAAGGATGCTGAGGATTCTAGAATCTGGGGCCCACTGGGCACTGTCAGTTCTGACTGGCTGATTCTGATCAATGGGTCCTTCTCTTCGCTAGAGGCCAACCTCCCCAGAGCTCAAGAGGGGCTGTATGATTGGACCTTTGGCTGGCTTCTGGCCTGCAGCCCAGGCATGGCCCATCATGAACATGCCCAGGCATGTGGTTCACCCTGCTAGGAGGCTGCAGAGCCAGTGAGGAGATGCCAGTAAAAGCCCCTCTGGGTGGGCGGGTCCTCACAGGACCAGTCTCCGGCCCCATGCTCTCTACACACTGAACTTCCCCCTCGAGCCGCAGCCAGCATCCTTGCCGGGAGGACAGGGCGGGGAGTCGGGGCGCTTAGCCGTGGCTCCCTCTGTGCTCCAGGCTAGGTAAGGGCTGGTCAGATGGACTAAACCAGGGCTGTGACAGCCTCTCGCTTTCAAGCTTTTCCAATGCCTCCCACTTAAGATGGCCACATGTTCCTGACCAGGAATCACCCAGGACACCACGTCCCCCATATGGAAGGAGAGCAGGCCTTCTCCAGAAAAGCTCTAGAGTCTGCAGGGGCTGTTCTTTGACCAGCCGCACCTACCCTCCAGCCCCCAGCACACAGCGTGGAACCTCCTCTTGGCGGCCTCCCTGGCTAAGTCCACTCCGCTCGGGTGGATTCACATCGGTGCACAAGCAGAAGCCACATGCAGAGGCATTCGGGAGGCTCTGCAGGAACGTGTGAAGCCTCGCAGGGCGGGGGGCGGGGGCCGGGGGCCGGGGATCCTGGGAGCTGCCCAGGGATGGGTTGCGGTTAACCACTTCTCTGTTTGAGAAAGCCATCTCCGCAGCAGCGCAGGGCTCAGAAGGAAACCTATTTCGGATCAGCAGTGTCAGGCGTCTGGAGCAGTCCGGCTCATTGGCAGTCGGCTCTCCTCGGAACTGCCAAACTCTGGATCCATTATAGGCAGTTGTGTCAGGAGAAAGCCCAGCTTGTCAACAGAAACTCCTTCCATGGAGGCCACATGCTGTGTTTACCTCTCCAAAGTTGAAATAAACAGCTCCCCTTCTCCACCCCCCCCAAACACACACACACATCTGAGGCCGTGTGGGGCTGAACTCTGCACCAGAGCTTGGGAACCGTCGGGAGTCTCCTCCTCACCCCACTCTGCCTTTCCAAAGTCTGATGGGATGCCTCTGTCCCTCCCCTCTGAGCAAAGCCCCCAAACCAAAGACCTGTTCAACCAGTCAAGAGATCATGGGACAGCTGGCCACGTGGGGATGAGGCTTTGTAAAAAGAAGAACTTGGTTTTCAAGTTTTCAGTGGCAAAGAGTGAAAACAGATAGGTCTACCCAAGTGCCTTGTGTTGTGGGGTGGACGAGGGGGAACCAGGTTTCTCCTTACTTGGCTCCAGAGCACCTATGATGCTCCCGTGTGATCCCGGAAAAATGACTTAACCCTTTTGAACCTCAGTGTTCGCATCTGTAAAATGAGAACACTGCCATCTTCTAAGAGCCGTTGTGAGGATTAAATGATACAGCCTCAGTACTTAGCTTCTTGCCGCAGAGACCCTGAGGCCCTCAGCAATGGCAAAGCCACAAGATGGAACCTGGATCCCTGAATCACTGCATGGAAGAAAGGCCAACCAGGAACCTCCAAACAGAACTGTTAGGTGAGCAAGAAATACGCCTCCGTTGGGTTAAGCCCTGAAATTCGGGGGGGGGGGTGGTTAGTTATTTCAGCAGCCAGCATTACCCTAATGCAGGTAGCTGTAAGGACAGCTTCTTGTTCAGGATTTGAACCCAGGCAGGCAATTCTGGATTCCTTGCTCTTAACTGCGACAAAATACTTAAATAGCTGAAGGCTTCCACCTACACAAGAGACCCTTTCTGCACCTCCTCTTGCCCCCTGATGAGCTCAGAGGAAGGTGCCAGGAGGTTCCCAATGCCCAGAATGCAGTGTGGATGCAAAGGAGGGGAGCCTCATCTTCCCATGGCTTCTGCTCAGGCTCCGCAGGAAACATACAAGGCTATTAACCAGAGGGAGTTGCTGATGCAAATCAGCTTGGAGAGCCCTATGTGTTGTGAGTGGCAGGCACTAACCGTTTGCATGACAAACCTCCTACAAGAAGCCGGCTAAACTGCCCTTTTGTGCCAATTAAAGATTCTCCAGAACACAAAGATTACACACCATTCTGCAGCGCTGACAACAATAAAACAATTTTAAAGGCTATTCAGATCTTCAGTTCACAGCTGACACTGTCGGGAGGGGGAGATGGGCTGTGGCTTTGTTCTTTGTTGTTGTTGAGTCTTAAGACTTAACCGAGGATTTGGGGCGGGGAGGAGGGGAGACTGGCAGACAGGAAGAGTTTGAAATGCATTCTTGGGAGTTTTTATAGGAGAAAAATGAACAATCTGATGTTCTTTTCTTGTGGGTGTTGTGTACACAACCTTGTGTACACACACACACACACACACACACACAGACACACTCTCTTTCTTACTAGCTCCTCTCCTGGGGTCTTCAGAAATAATTCCCAAGGAATCCTGGTCTCTCTGAGGGTCTGATCTACCCAGAGATATCGGGTTATGGGTGGCACTAACAGATATTTTTGGCACCAATTAATTGAAACTACAAGGGCAAAGGCCCAGGAGCTCTTCCTGATGTGTTTGTTTTAAAGGCACATTTCCAAAACACTGAGAGATTTTTTTTTTTTTAAAGGTCTTTGGTTTTCAGAAATGAAAAATGGAGGCTTTATCCTCAGATAAAGCAAAGGGGGAAGTTTATTAAGTGACAGTATATGGCCTATTAGGTCCTGATGACGAATGACTAGAAGCCCCACAGACATCACATGAGTTTTATTCTTTCCACCCCTGTGTGTACACGTGTCTTGGGGGCACCCCCAGTACTCACCCACAGTCCTCACCATCCAAGAATGGGAAGTGAGCATCTGTTACCCAATAAGCTCATGAGTGTCCACTCAACTGGACCCTCAGTGAGGACAGGGAGCCCCTCCTAGTTTTTTGGTCCATCCTTTAGCTCCTGGACATAGTCAGAAGCTCCTGTCTGTGGTTTCACTCTCAGCCCCAATATCTTACAGTGCCTTGAACACAGTAGATGCTCAATAAAAGTTGCTGTGTTGGACACGTGTAGACACATTTGCATCAGGCACCTCAGATGTCCATAGGTCGCCTCAGAATTCACAAGTACATAGAGTCCTTTCTATTCCCACCCAGAGCAACAGGGCATGGGGTAGGCACTGGGTAGAAGAAGGAGCACAGGTTCCAAGTGACGATTCTCAGTCAGGAGCAATCTGGTTTCCCAGGGGACTCTGCAATGTCTGGAGGCATTTTTGATTGTCATGACGCGGGGTTGGGGGGGGGGGGAGAGGGGTGCTATAGGCATCTAGTGGGGAGAGACCAGGGAAGTCACTAAACAATCTATAAAGCACAGGACAGTCCCACAGCAAAGAATCATCTGGCCCAAAATGTCAGAAGTGCCGAGATGGAGAAACCCTAGCTTAGAACCTGAGCTGCCTGAGCTGACTTGCCACTTACCAGCTTTGTCACTTTGGGCGGGATAACTGACCCCATTGAGACCTGGCTTTCAGACACGTATAATGGGGATAGTTACAGCTACCCTGCGGAAGGATTGAGGAAGATGCTGAATGTCTAGTGCCAAATAACTGTCTAGCGCCAAAAAGCCAACTGCTATTACTGTTAATACATGTCTAGAGGCCTCGGGAAGCACCATTCCTGGCCCATTTTCAAGGGGTAGAAAGGAGGAAACTGTCACCCTGGATGCCACCGATCAGCAAATACCCCCAACTTCACGTGAGGGCTCTTGTGTCCCATCTTCTGCCTCCATCCCGACCTCTGTCTCCTGAAGCAAATTCATTCATAAGAGAAACATCTTCCCCATAAAGAGGAGGAGAGAGAAGGAAAAAACAAAACCAAAAAACAGTCAAATTGTAATAAGTCTGGGTCAGCTCCCATCAGCTGGTTGTGATCAAAACCACATTCATAGTCTGTCTGCTGGGGCTAAACGGAAGGCTTCAGACCATCTCAGGAATCTGAGCTCCCAGAGCCATCCCTACCCCAAACTTTTACAAACAGTGGCTTCCAGAAGGCCAAGGAGAAAGAGCTCTCCCAGCCTTGCCACCTTGGGGCGCCTGCACAGACGCGAGGGTAGAAGCTGGATTCTGGCAGCACCAGCCCTGCCCCATGTCAAGCAGCCCCCTCCTCCCCTGCGTCAGTGGCGAGAGGAAGGTTCTGGAAGAGAGGCCAGCGCACAGCTTCTGCCCATGCCCTCCCCACAGAAATAATTAAAGAGCTCAGGCCATGGCTGCCAAGTTCCTCCGTCCAATTTGGTGGCTATTTTAACAGAGGAGAGAATTCCCAGAGGCCCCCCAGCGGAAATGCCCCTTGTCAGGGAACGTTTGTTTTCATTTCCTTTTGCCGTCAATGAATTCTACTCATGGCAACAGCTTGGGGCTGGATCGCATCCACACAGAAGCTAACCAGAAGCATTTGTTCCCTGAAATAAATCTCTCTTTGGGGAATGAGTTATATATACATCTGTGCGGGGGGGTCTACGTATACATACTCACACACACACATATATTATGCATCACAGACAAAACGCGTGGGGCGAAGACCCCGCCAGGCAGCCCTGAGCCTCTGGCAAGAGAAGTCAATGTGCTGGCTAGCGTCAAAGGGCATTCAGAGAAAAGTGGCTTGATGAGAAAACGCAATGATGGGCAGTGCCCTGGGAGTGGGGAAAAGGTCATGGAAGCAGAGTCCTGTACGGTCCAAAAGGACAAACAACAACCGCAAGAGCCATGGCCACAGAGTGTGTACTCTGCACCAAGAACCTGCTAAGTGCTCAGTCACTGCCTCGTTTCAGCCTCACAACAACCCAAGGAGAGTCGATACTATTATCATTACTATTATTATTTCCATTTTACAGACGCACAAAGTAAGGCTCAGAGCAGTTAAGGGACGTGCACAAGGTCCCAAGGCTAGTAGGTGGCAGAGCTACGATTCAAATCCGGATGCGGCTGATCCCAAAGCCAGCCCCCAGCCTCTGAGACACAGTGACCCTCTTCCCACCACCTGCAGTTAGAGGTCAGAAGGCCTGCCCTGCCCCTCCCCCTGTCTACTGTGGCCAGGCCATTTGAATTTTGGGCCCCCAATCGCCACTCCCTCACTAATGGGACCTGCAGGCTTCTCCCTAGAACAGCTATCAAGGACAGCCTGTGTCACCTGTGCTCTTCCAACAGCCCTCCGAGGAGGTCCGTCCCCAAGGGAACACAGGTATGCCTGCCGACATGCGTGTGAACCTACACTCACTTTGGAGACTCATGGGTAGGTTTAAAAGACTTCTTCTGTAGAATGGATAAAGAAGATGTGGTACAGATATACAGTATACAGTGGAATATTACAGATATACAATAGAATATTACTCAGCCATTAAAAAGAATGAAATAATGCCACTTGAAGCAACATGGATAGACTTAAGAGATTGTCATACTGAGTGAAGTAAGTCAGACAGAGAAAGAGAAATATCGTATGATATCACTTATATGCAGAATTTTAAAAAAATGATACATAAGACTTCGGTAAGATGAAGATCCCCACCTAATTTGTCTTTTGTGGGGCTCCGTCCTTTCTGCTCTCAAGCTGGCTGGGGGCTTCCCTGGTGGCGCAGTGGTTGAGAATCTGCCTGCCAATGCAGGGGACACGGGTTCGAGCCCTGGTCTGGGAAGATCCCACATGCTGCGGAGCAACTAGGCCCGTGAGCCACAACTACTGAGCCTGCGCGTCTGGAGCCTGTGCTCCGCAACAAGAGAGGCCACGATAGTGAGAGGCCCGCGCACCGCGATGAAGAGTGGCCCCCACTTGCCGCAACTAGAGAAAGCCCTAGCACAGAAACGAAGACCCAACATAACAATCAATCAATCAATAAATAAATAAATCTTTAAAAAAAAAAATTCCTTTAAAAAAAAAAAAAAAAAAGCTGGCTGGGAGCAAGGTCCATCTACTCACAGGCAGGAACAAGAGGCCCTCACCGCCCCAGGCTGGCTCTCCCAGGCACCTGGCCGCCTGGCAGTGAGGGCAGCCCCGCGCAAAAGGAGCGAAGCCGCCTCACTCTCCTGTTCCCAATCCCTCTGCTTCTCCTCAAATCCAGAGGACAAGCCCCCGGGGAGCTGTGAGAAGGGGACCAGGCCTCCTTCCTCCCCCTTCCCCTCTCCTCCCTTCCTCCCCTCTTCTCCCCCTCTCCCCACCCCCTCTGCTCTCCTCTCCTCGGGATGCTTTCCAGGAAGCCCGTGCTCTTGGGTACAAGTGAGCCTGCTGAAGGGTCAAGGGCTGAGAGGGTCTCTGCCCATCTGCACTGGATAAGCCAAAATGCTCAAAGGCAGACCTGGGGGCGGGAAGTGGGGGGGAGGGGGTCCACAGCTGCATCGCCTTGAGCTACTCCCTGGCTCAATTTCTTCATCTGGAAAAAACAAGATGAATACCAGCCTGGCCGACCTCGCGGGATTAGGGAGCAGATCAAATGTGCTCTTCAAGGCCATCTATGCCAAACTGGTCATCTGTGAGTACAGCTTGTACACAGAAGGTGCTCCATAAATGCCTCAGATGGGCTGGCTGAGTCTGCCAGCAGAGCTAGCTCGATTCAAGAAGCCTTGACCGGGCTAAAGGTCAATACAGCAGTCACACACTCCAGCGCCCAGCGGCCAGGCCGGTGTCATCAGTGAGAGAGCGGGGTGGTGGGGTCTGGGGCCACCTGCTGGAAGGGGCCGCCTCCACCCAGAGGGTCAGCAGGGTGGTCCACGCCACGCGCAAAAGCACGTTTCACGTGAGGGCCCCGACTTCTGCTCCAAGAAGGCCCTCAGAAGCCTGAAGGCGGCTGGGGGAGAGCCACCAGAGCAGAAGCCCCAAGAAGAACAGCAGCGGCGACCCTGCTCCGGTCACCCTGTTCCAGGCACCGTGCTGGGTGCTCCATGCACCGGGAGTGTGTTCAACCTTCGTAACAGCCCTATGACCTCAGCACGGTGATCAGTCCCATTTTGCAGATAAGGGAACTGAGGCACAGAGAGTCGAAGTGACTGGCCCAAGTCACAGTGGCGGGGCCGGGACCTGAACCCAGGCAGCCTGGCTCCAGCGTCCTTGTTCTTCACCACGTTTTGCTCTATCGCCTTCCACCCAGCGGGGTTGCTGGCTGCCACGCACACCACCCTGCCCACCCTGGCTGTGGCCCCCAAGGTGCTTGCACCCTCTTTCCCAGCCTGGTCTGGGGACTCATTCGTTCATTCTACAAACACTCACTGAGAAGGTACCACCTGTCAACAGCTGTGTTGGGGCACTGGGATACAAGGAGCTTACACCTGACTGGCGTTACCATACAGAGCCTGAGGGCTAGAAGAGATCAAACCCCAGGCAGCGGGGCTTCCCTGGTGGCACAGTGGTTGAGAATCTGCCTGCCAGTGCAGGTGACACGGGTTCGAGCCCTGGTCTGGGAAGATCCCACATGCCGCGGAGCAACTGGGCCCGTGAGCCACAACTACTGAGCCTGCGCGTCTGGAGCCTGTGCTCCGCAACAAGAGAGGCCGCGACAGTGAGAGGCCCGCGCACCGCGATGAAGAGTGGCCGCCGCTCGCCGCAACTAGAGAAAGCCCTCGCACAGAAACGAAGACCCAACACAGCCAAAAATAAATAAATAAATAAATACATACATACATACAAACCCCAGGCAGCACGGGACAGGCGTGCACTCAGGTTTGGGGTGAAGGCAGGCTTCCTGGGGGAGGCAGGGCCTGAGCTGGGTCCTGGAGGATAAAAAGGCCTGAGGCCAGAGGAAGTGGAGAGGTGGGAAGAATGTTCTGGGCAGAGGGGAGGATGCAGCATGGCATGGTCAGGGAACTGCCAGAGGGTCGGAGTAGGAGGAGTAAAGAGGTCCAGGTGGGCACTGCGGGGCAGGAGCCCGAGGGCCACACAGGCTGTCTGGATTTTATCCCAGGGATGCAAGCAACGGGATGCAAAATCAGATGTGCACTACAGAAAGATCCACCAGCAGAACCACCTGGAAGAAGGGAGGAGCTGGGGACAGGGGAGCCCGGAAACGCACCAAGTCCAAACTTTGGGCTCTCGGCCCCTCACTTCAGCCCTAGCGTCCCATCAACTCTTCCCTATTCCCCAACCTCCCTCCCAGCTCTGGATACACCAGGTTCGCAAGCCAGGGCCTAAAGATTAATACAGCTCTGAAGCCAAAGACTCGAGCCCTGGGTAAAATCGTAATTCCCCTGTAGGCCTTAACCCTTTCCTCACCTCTGACCACGGTCACGCACTCCCCATCAACTAAAACCTGCTGGGGAGACACTGTCTGGGCACCCTCATCATCTGTGTCCAAGCGTAATGGAAAAAATTGACTGTTTGCTTGGTGCAATAGGGCATGACACTGTTTACACGGAAATAATAGCCCAACTGTGATGGATTCTAAATCTCCATTACAGTGCAAAATTTGAAGAAGTAAAGCAGTTAGAAAAATAATTGGTTTTCTTGTTTAGTTTAAAAATCCTTTATGCTTACAGATCATGGTCTTCATACCTCCCTTCTTAAGGGCTGTAAAATAGAAAAGAGCAGGAGGAAGGGGTGGAAACAGAAAGCGCAGAACTTCAGCTTTTCTGGGAGGCTCTCTGGTTGCTCTGCGATTGGGAGCACGGTGGGGCTCCGACTGGAAGCGGCCACTGTCTTCCTGAGGCTGCTGCGGACCTGAAAGCAGCCTCTCTCCAGGGCAGATACGGAGGCGAGAGCTGGTCCCAGGCAGCCCGTGTCTGGGGCCCAACCCCAGTGAGAGGCCGCTAGGGGAGAGTTCAGGGCTTCTGCTTTCAAGGGAGGCGAAACAGTCAGAGAGGGTCATTTAAAAGAACAAAAGGAAAAGGGAAAGACTATGGCCTGAAGGAGGGAGAGGCCGGCTAAGGACTCCTCTTGGGCCACTTTGCAGTATTTTCGCAGAGCCTCCACTGTTCACAGAAACAGCAACAGAGCCACAGAAGACGCCCAGATGAGGCCTGAGAGGTGCGTTCTGAGCAGCCTGAGCTAAACTGATCATGTGCGCTGCCCCTGCCCCACGCTTGAGGACACCTCGGCAAGCTGTGTGCCTGCTGTGTGTCTGAACAGGACAGGAGGGGGGTCACTGTTGGTGCCCTCATCTCAGCCCAGGATTCTTCATATCTCTTCCCTAGGAGACAACAGTCCGTCCCCCGCCCCGCCCCAACCTCTGTGATAGCAAAGCTATAGGTCACACATGCTGCCTGGGGTGGGTACCACATGCCTGGCACCACTTATTCAAAGGCTTTGTACACATCACCTCATTTAATCCTCACAATGTCCTTAGGGAGAGACGACTTCCCCCCATTTTACAGATGGGGAAACTGAGGCCCCAAGAGGTTACATAACTCACCTAAGGTCACACAAGTAGCAGGCGGTGGCCCCAAGGGATTCAAATTCAGCTCATCTGCCTCTAGAGCCTGAGCTCTCATCCACTATGCCTTACACTCCTGAGCTTGAAGCAACTGCTTTAGTTAACAGATCACAGTGCCAAGGATGTGACATTAGTTGGCTGGACCCAGAGAAGGTACATCTGGCTCTTTGGCAGGGGACTTTCAGATACTCCAACTATGAGCCAGAGAGTGCCAGCGTGCAGGTCCTGCAGGAAAGAGGCGATGGCAACAGGGTACAACACTATCCTTTTAAAGGGAAAGAAACTCCAAGAGAATGGCCTTCTTAGGGGTTAGTCAGTAGTGGCCTCTATGAGTATTAAAGGACAGGATGTTGTAAGGGTCCCCTGGCACCAGAGTTCTAGGTCACCTCTCCCCAGCTTCTAGAAGCAGGCCTCAGGAATGCTATCTGGTTGAAAACAGCATGAGAGAACAAATACTAACAGGGAAACCAAATATCCACCATCCCTCTCTCCTTCCCTCCATCCATTCTACTCATCCACCCTCCATATGCCCTTCTACCCATCATCTGTCCTTCCTTCCCTCCATCCATCTACCCATCCATCCTTCATCTGCCCTTCTATCCATGATCTGTCCTTCCTTGTTTTCCTTCCTTCCATTCACCCACCCATTCATTCTTCTTCATCCCTTCCTTCCATCCACTTAATACTGATGATCAAGAGGTACAATAATCTCCCAGGTACAATAATTTCCATCTGGCCAGCCAGACTCCTGGCCCTAGGACTTCTAAGAGACCCAGAAATGCACACCTATTTGAGAGTTCTTCCAAGAAGAGCTCTGCCTGTCTTCAGGGGGTGAGGATTGGGTGGATTTGAGGGTTTTCCACCTTGTACACCCTCATCCTGGTCTCAGCTCCTGGCTAGCCAGAGGCCTGACCACCTCCCTCCCCTCTCACAGTGAGAAGGACTAAAGGTCCAGTCCTGACTAAGTTCCTGGAAGAAGATGGGTAGTGATCCCACATATGAGACATCACTCCCTTCTGCTCACAAGATAAGGGACCCTTTTGAAAAGAGTTAATAGGATGAAAAATCACAGCAGCTAAGATTCACTCCACCTTCTCGTTAAACTGAAGAATAGGGGGCACAGAACTCAGATGAACGAAAACTTCGGTTGGTCTGACTTAAGACCAGGATCTCAAATATGATTTTCATTTGAAAGTTGGACCTAAATGTTGCCAGCAGCTACCTTTAAAAAAAATTCAATAAAGAAAAGAGGAAATGAGAGTATAGTGAGAAAAATGCAGACATTTATGAGTTCAAGACCCTGTGGGACACTCCTGAATATTTTAAATATCTTGGGGAAAAAAAAAAAATGAAAACAGTTTCTCCCAACTTAAACCAGAGAAGGGTGTCTCTTTCTAGTCTGAAAATCCTTTGAGGCAATTCTTTAAATTATTTACTAGCTTTTTGATTACATTTTATGGTGGGGTAGGTGGCAGGGGAGGAGGAGAGGAAAAAGGGAGCCTAGCCGGGCAAGAAGTAAGTGGGAGAACCCTGCCGCTGACATTTTCAATATGTCTGGAATATTTTAAAAGCCGTGTGTCTGTTTGAAATCGCACCGTCTCAGGCAACAATGGACCGCTACCTCCGGACTTCTTTAGGTCATATTTGCATACAAAACACCAGCTGCTGAGCAGCTATTATGCTGCGAAGCCACAGAGCGCCTGGGAGAGGCGAGGTTACCAGCAAGTGTAAAGAACCCACAGAGACCCCATTAATTTTTCAAGAATTCTCAGGCTCTGGCCTTTTAAAGGCCAGTGGGGAGAAATTCCAGCCAGAAGTCTCCCCACAGTCACCGCCACTATATGTTGGGTCCCAGTTGAAAAATGAAGAGTGACAGGGCCTCTCCCCTCATTAGGGGAGACCCCACTCTTGACGGCCGCGGTGAGCAGAGCCGGGGAGAGGCCACCGTGGGCACCCACGTCCCCCTCCCAGGTCCAGTTTCACAAACTGTATTCCAGCTGTTAGGCCACTAGGTGCCAATTTTCCAAATCAACCTTATGATTCCAAAGCCATGAAAGCGTTTGCCGCCTGATTGACTTTAGAAACCTTCTACGGGGCTCAGAGCAGAGCAAACGTTCTCTAAAAGCATCGCAACAAAGCCGCGCGTTCTTCCGGTCTTAAAAGGAGCGGTTGCACTGCAAGGACAGCTTGGGTTTCTGGGCTGCTCCAACCCCACGAAGTAGACAGGAGGGGGCGGAGAAGAGGCTGGAATTTAGGAAAGGACGGTCACTCAGGCTGAGAAGAGCAGGGCGCAGCCCCATCTGCACCTCCCACGGGACATTGGACGTTCCCTGTCTCCCAGCCTAGAGGCCCCTGTACAAGGGGACAGACAACACCCGCCACCCATGGGCTCTGGACAAGGTTTAAATGACGCACGTGGAGGCCTCAGGAAAGCCTGGCCCAGACCCTACCACACACCGGCTCCTGCCTCCCTTGCCCCGTCCTCCAACCACCCCAGGACCCCAAAGTCAGATCGTCCTTTGAATTAAGAGCAACTTATTTCATGGGAAAGCAACAAAGCAGTTTTTGATGAAACCCAGGCAGGGATCTACCTCATTTTCCCTGCTTAGGATAAGGAGTCCAGGACAAACAGGTGCGTGTGAAGTGACTCGGGGCTGGCTCTCGTCTAAACAAAATGCCTCCTCCACGCTTTCCTTGAGGTTTTCGAAACAAGTCACCGAATTACGTTAAACAGAAATATGAAGGTAATGAAAAGGATAATCATAATATCACATGCTTAAAATGATTCTAGGCGGTTACATCAGAAAAATATTTTTTTTTTTCCTATGAGAAACATTCCCATGGTCCAAGATGGGGGCATTTCCCAAGTAGGTCAGGAAGCAAAGAAACCACACCACTTAACAGGGAGGCTGCAGCCAGGTTTCACACAGGACCTCATGCCAGGCGGGCAGTGCTCACGGGCCTCTGTCCTATCTGATGATGGAGAGGGACTGTTTTCAGCTCAGAATCCAGGAGCTTTCAACAAGGTCAAGGCATCTTCCTGCGTCTTCCTGCCAAGCTGAAGCAGGAGGCTCTGCAGGACGCCTGCTGGACCAATCTCAGGGAAAGAGGAAGGGACGGAGATCAATCAGGGCTCCTTCCTTACTCAATGTCCCACCCCATCCCCAATATCAACTAAAGAGTTATAATCCTATTGAGACCAGAAAATACTTATTGACCATTGTATGTTTGTTAAACTGAACCAAACTTAGGCCAGGAGACAAGGTGGAGACACTGTGAGGGTGACAAAAACAGAAGACATTCAGAGACGGAATTCAGTACGGAATATTCCATTCTAAGAAGTGTCTAATAAATGACAGAGAAGAAGGGCTTCCTGTTTGGGTAACATGGCAGGTGAGTGAACAGAACTGGCTTTGAAGGATGGGCCTAGTTTGCCTAGATGGAGGTGGGGGACCACTCCGAACCGGGCACATCAGACATGCTGTCTGGGACCCGGGGCAGACCAGGGGGCTGGAGCAGAGAGTTCACACTATAAAGCCGACGGAGAAGAGGCTGGAAAAGTAGTGTGACTGGACTGGTTTCCCTTTCGGGCTGGAAGGACAGGTAAGAGAATACACTGGAACATCGTGAAGGCAGGGTTCGTGGAGAAGCAGAGTATCTGCAGGCGGGAGGAGACCAAACCAGCTGGGAGGCTGGGGCAAAAGCCCTGGGGGGACAGGTGATCAGGGTCTGGACTAGGGAGACCCTCAGGAGGAACCAGAAGACCTGGGCTGAGGGGATAGATTTTTCAGACAGAAACTGGTGGCTTTCTCAAAACTTTGAGAATCTTCTAGGTTTTACTCACGATGGAAATTCCCCAAGATCAAAGTTTTTCAAGTCATTTCAGAACTATTGGTGCTACTCAGACAAAGCGTCTCCCCACTCTACCCACTACCCTCCACCCTTCCATACACAATGCTGGGGGATCCAGCCCGGCCCCAACCCTTCTCAGCGCGGGCTTGGCACTCCAGACAGAAAACGACCTGTCGGGGGAACTGAGCAGACCAGGGCTCCAGCAGAAGGGAGAAAGCAGGCAGGTCCAGGTGTCCCTCTGCATCCCTCCCAGAGCTCGGGTCCGGGGTCCACCAAAATGCAAGCAGGAGAGGGTGTTCACAGCTGGAAAAAAACAGCAGCTCCTTAATCCCCAGACCTGATGGCCTCCACTGAGATGCAGTTAGAGAAAGACCCAAAGCGGGGGGGGGGGGTCACCTGGCTACTCTTCAAACTCCTTTATCAACACAGGTACACAGGAAGGGAGCAGGACCAGGAACACGTGTCTGCGTGCTAGTGGTTATGACACTGAGTGTAACAGGATGAGAGCAAGGTATTCCCGCGATTAGCGAGGAAAGAAGGAACTCCAGCTACCCAGAGGCCTCTGCTACATTACAGACTTAATGGCCCATAATGCTTTAGGGGCCAACATGCCCCTCTGGCTGAATTTCAACGCTGCCGGCTAGCTCTGCATTTGGCCTAAATTGATTGCCTTGGAGGAGGAAATGCTTTAAACGATAAGGCTCTTCCAGGGGATGTCCCTGTCCTGTGCTGGAATATTTTTGATCAACAGAAGGAAATTCTCTCTTGATATACAGACTCACATAGACACCTTTCTTTCCTGTCCCCACCTACATAACCCCCTGCCTGGAACTGAACTCTGGACAGGGGACTTCTTAGCCTCCCGGAAGAAAAGCTGTGTCTGAGAAGGGCGGGGGACTCTGGTGGCTGCATGGCGAGACGTCCCGGGCTCACGTGGGCACAACAGCCACTCGGCAGAGGGCAGGGGAGGAAGTCCTGGCGGGGCTGGCACACCGCAAGGCACCCATCCATCGCTGGTAGACGTGTGTGGCCCAAACAGCAAGGAGAATCATGAGGGCTAAGGCAGCAGAGGGGGCAACGGAGAAATGCAGAGCAAGGTCAAGGGAACAGAGGGTGGAGAGAACGAGAGGGTATCGGGGGAGGAAGAAGAAGGGTAAGAGGGGAGAGGAAAAGAAAGTGGCTGAGTCGTGTTCCCGAAAACTGGTATGTGAAAGTCCCAACCCCCAGCACCTCAGCATGTGACCTAATTTGGAAACAGGGTCATTGCAGAAGTCATTAGTTAAGACGAAGTCATACTGGTAGGGTGGACCCCTAGTCTAAGTATGACCGGTGTCCTTGTAAAAAGGGGAGATTTGGACACAGACCTGCACACAGGGAGAAAGCCATGTGAACATGAAGTCAGAGATGGGGTGATGGGCCGACAAGCCAGGGAACGCCAACGGTTGCCAGCAAACCACCGGGAGCCGGGAGGAGGCGTGGAAGAGGCTCCTTCACAGCCCTCAGAAGGGACCAAGCCTGCTGACACCCTGATCTGGGACCTCCGGCCTCTAGAACTACGAGACAGTAAACGTGTGCTGTTGAAGCCTCCCCGTTTGTGGCTGTTACGGCAGCCCCAGGACACTAGTACAGAGGGGAAGGGAAGGAGGAGGGAGGATAAAAGGAGACATCTGTGCAGCGCTGCCATCTCCTTCCTAAAATCCAGCCGTGACTAGGAGGGGGGCTCAGCGCTGCGCCCTGCTGTTCCAGCAACCCTGGGCCCACCTCCCTGCAAGTTCCCTCCACCCCCCCGCCTGCCTTCCAAGCCCTCCCAGTGCGGCGGCTCCTCTGCGCTCCCTTGGCCAGAGCTACCTCTTACGAGGATTAATTTTTAATAAATCAGCACTCTGTGTTTCTGTACTTATTAAAATCTAAGACAATGAGTCATGGAACCTGCAAGGATTGGGTTGACTAATTACCGCTGAACAGCTGCCTGGGATGACTGCGTGGCCCTCAGGGAGCGGGCAGGAGCTGCTGGTGCGCAGCTCTGAGAGAGGCCGGGTGATGGCTCTGTGGCCGTGTGATCTGCGCCCGAGTCAAGGGCAGGGAGCCGCCGGAGGGCCCTGGGGTCACATGCTCGGGCACCTCGGGAGCATAGCCGATCCCAACGCTCCAGAGGAAACGGGGCCCTGAGAGGAGGGGAGACCAGTCCTGCCACTGGCCCATGGGGTGTTCAACTCTAACTCTCCACTGAAGTGCTCAAAAAGAGGGGTGCAGGGTCTTCTCTGGGGGCGCAGTGGATAAGACTCCGCACTCCCAATGCAGGGGGCCCAGGTTCGATTCCTGGTCAGGGAACTAGATCCCACATGCATGCTGCATCTAAGAGTTCGCATGCCACAACTAAGGAGCCCACGTGCCGCAACCAAGGAGCCCACGAGCCGCAACTAAGGAGCTCTGGAGCTGCAACTAAGGAGCCCGCCTGCCTCAACTAAGACCCGGTGCAACCAAATAAATAAATAAATATTTTTTAAAAAAAGAGAGAGAGGGGTGAGGCCCCTGCCAGAGTCTCAGCCCTGGGCCCGGTGAGCGAGCTGGGTACGTGGGACACGCAGCCACCCCCTCCTCTGCCACTCAGCCTAGCACACGGCCTGCACTGGCCAGACTGTCACCCTCCCTGGAAGACACTCAGCCCAAATGCCCTTCTCTCTTTGCAGCTCAGTGGTGCTCTCTCCTCTGCTCTCCTGGTTAGCTCCCCTCCCATCCCGGACGAAGGGCAGGTTTCAGCCTGCAACAGCAAAAGGGCCATCACTTCCCACCTTCCTTTTGTAGGTTCAGGCACTGCCTGTAGTTCTGCAAACTCCTCACTGTCACCCCTTAAGGCCTTGGCAGCTCCTTCCCTCTGGACCCCTCACCACCCCGCCTCTACCTGCTGAATCAGGTTTGTCCTTCCAACCTCTGCTGCGGTCTCATGTCCCTGCAAGGCTCTCCCCGGATGAGCCCTCCTCCTGTGCCTGAATTCTCTGCCTCCCAGACGCTTTTATCATGGCACACCCCACACTGTACTTTAATGACTTGCTCTGCACAAGTCTAGCTTACCTGAGGTCCCCAGGGACTGTGTCCCCATCTCTGGTACCTAGCGCTATGTCTGACCCCTGGTCAGACTTGACTGGATGCATGAACACACACACACACACACACACACACACACAAAATGGTGTTCACTAGAACTCCTCTAATCAAGCCTTAGGGTTCCAGCCTAACAAGCGTGGGAACCACGGGAGATTTACAGACCTGGAGCCAGAGGTCAAAGGTTCAGGGCCTCTAACATTCTGACGTCAGCGGAGCCAAAGTCACAGCGGATGATTCAAATCTCTCTCTTCCCATCTCTAGGCACTTGATGCCTTTTCCAGAAAAGTCTGAGCACGGACAATGGCCCTGCATTGTGGTCCCCATGTCCTGCCTCACCTTCTCTCACCTCACTCCTTTCCCACTCCTGGCCCCCGAAATAAAGCAGGGGTCTCTTCAAAGGAAAGTTGACAAAGACCCAAGTTTAACACAAAGGCAGTCTTTAAAAGGTCAGAAGGATGTTTGTCAGAAACATTTAGCCCAAGTCCCAAAACACTGCAAACAGTTTAATTCTGTGCCTCGTAGGTACCCCGAAACTCAAGCTTTACTACAGCCTCATTAAATGGGAAGAAAACATGAAGCAGTGTAGCCCTGTCTCTGCTGTGCTCCTACCCAGCTCTTACAGAAAGGGCGGCATTCTCCTGAGAGATGCAGCAAAAGAACCCGTGTGAGACCAGGCTGAGGTCACTTGGTGGCAATTAAAAGGAGCTGCCACATCTTCCCAAAGCAAACAACCAACACACTCACCAGGCGCCTGGCAACCGCCAAGCAAGGGATAGGCAAGGGAATTCTCAAATTATCCTCCCTTGGCCTGCCAGGGTGCCTCCCCACACACCAAGCCTGGTACAAGACATGGGATTGGGAGCAACTAAAGGCCTGGTTATTTTCTGGAGTTATGCAGTGGCCCATCTGAGTGATGGGCGGGGCTGCCAGGCTTCCTGCTGACCACTCAGAGGCAAGCAACACAGAGAATATCAGGGCTGGAGTGAGGCTCTCCACCCACTGATCCCGGGGGTTCCCAATCAGACTCCTTGTGTTTCTAGAGACGATACCAACAATGAAGCTTTGCAGCTTCCAAGAGTCAACCAGAAATTACACAATGACTCAAAGTTCTTTGACTTTGACTAAAGCACGGTAACAGTAGTTGACCTGACCTCTGATGGCCTTTGAGAGATTATATTTATATGTGTATATTTATTTACATGTTTATATTTGTCATATTTATAACATTATGAATAATAACTTTTAATATTATATATTATGTAGTATTTATCATATAGTATATGTATTATATTGTATATTACAAAATTATATGCTTATATGTGTATGTGTATGTATGTACATATGCACATAAATATGTATGTATATGAAAATTATATCAATTTGATATATTTTTACTTAAGTATACATTTATATATGCAATATGATATCAGATAGATATATCTATATCAACTTGATATAGATATATCTGATTTGAATCTGTCAAGTCAAAATTCATCTGACTCCCTAATATTTATTAATTGATTTTTAAGAGAGAAAAGTAATTTAAAAAGAAGTAAAGGTGTTACAGAACACTCTAATAACTCCTATCATTTCACAGCTGATGAATCTGAAGACCTAAAAGGGGTAGTGTCTTTGGAAAGTTTCTCAAGGAATACTCCAATAGACATTAGTCCCCTTAAAGTAAGTTCAGTGGCCAAATAATTCCAGGAAACAGTGTCTACCTTAACCTGATCTTAGAAAATCAGAACACTTGTTAGCAGAGTAAAGGCTCTGAGATGTCCTGCATTTAGGGAATTCAGCAGTTGCTATATTTATTTATAAATAAATTTATTTGGCCATAGAGTCCTTGTGTCTCTTAACATATCACACTGCCTCTGGGAAAACGCAGCCCTAGGGAGAATGTCCAGTCTTCCAGTCTAATTCTGCTCCCAAGAAATGGTGAACTTGGCAGGAGTGGTCAATCTGACCACACTAAAACTCTGGGCCTTGGAACATGACACTGACAAACTTCCCATTCCCCTCCCCTCCCAATAGCTAGGAACTTTCCAAATGAGATGCCAATAAAAACACAGGGCCCAGGGTGCATGGAGATTGGGTGGAGGAAATATCATGCCTTGTTCCCTTCTCAAGGAGCTTTGGAAGGTTCAGGTGAGTCTCCTGCCAAGGATACTGAAACGGTTGAGAATGACCTAGAAGGCAATCATCTGCCTAAAATAAACTGCGAGACGATGCAGCCCTGAGAACTACATCAACATTCTGCAGTGAAGATTTGCTGACCCATAGGCAGCAGGCCTGAGATTTAGCCCTAACTACGCTCCTGACCATGGTCCTTGACCAAGACTATAACTGCACACCCAGCTCCAAGACAGGGGAGTCAGCTCTGGTGCCCCTCACTCCCTCTCCCAGACACTATGAGGCTGAGAGGAGATAGAGATATAAAAGTGCTCTGCACTCATCCCATCCTGTCTGTGTCTGTCTCCCCCGCCTCCCACCCCGGCACCACGAGCTCTCTGCCAAAAGCAGGAACTACTCTTCAACCTCCTCGTATTCCCAGGGACCAGCTCAGAAATGTCGATGACTGCTCCTGTTAAACGGTGGTGGTTGTTTGATGGTTTTAGTCGACTGCCTGGAAATCCCTCACTCTGCCGTGTCTGCTTCAGGTGAGAGTTCATGAGGGTCGCCTCCGTGGGGCAGCTGGACCATCTTCACATGTGATGACAAGGCATGCAATAAAAAGCTTCCTGGTGATGTTTCTACCACATCTCTGCCCCAGTTAATCTTTAAAGCTTTGTCCAGAGAGCCCAAAGCCTTTTCAGACATCAGCTTGCACAAAACACCTGCACACAGGCAAAGATTGCGATGGGAGCGTGCGTGTGTGTGTGTGTGTGTGTGTGTGTGTGTGTGTGTGCGGGGGGGAGGGGGGGAATGCCTGCGTGTGAAGGGGAGGGGCGAAGCTGAAGTTTCCCCAACATCAGGCAGCAAATCAGCCCGGGGCAGGGTCTACTGAGCTCTCCCGGTGTCCTATTTCTCAGAATACAAACAGGAGGCCAACGACGCAACCTGGGCCCCCCACCCCGGCCCCCAGCTCCCTGCACTGGCCCAGTTCTCCTGCTGTGCTGGGCTCCAGC
Organism: Balaenoptera musculus; assembly: GCF_009873245.2. NCBI lineage: Eukaryota > Metazoa > Chordata > Mammalia > Artiodactyla > Balaenopteridae > Balaenoptera > Balaenoptera musculus. Next base: position 33,293,076 of record NC_045804.1, on the reverse strand, counting down.
TCACCACATCTCTCAAGGCATCTCTGTTTGTTTTGGACTCACTCTACACAAAAACTTAAACGCTCAGGGGGCATGAGGAGTGAAAACGGTGCTGGCTTACAGTCGATCTCTTTTTATCGGCTGTAATCTTTAATTCATAACGGTCTCATGAACTAGGCAGGCAGTGGACAAGGGCTGAGGGCCACCCCCTTCCTTAGGGGGGCGTTAAACACAAGCGGCTGTACAGGAAGTTGGTTTTCACAAAAGCAAAAAAGAGAGAAAACCATGCTCATTTACACGCAGTGGCTTCAAGCTCCCCAGTCTTGTTATTGGTGCCAAGGGGTCCGACAGTGACCGTGACCACAGCACCCTGCGCATGAGGTGAGAGGCAGGGGCGTCACTGCATTATTCAGGGGCGATGACAAAACCATCTCTTCTGCAAAGTTACCGTAGAGAGACAGTTTCATATACGAGGAGCAAGAGACAGCTGTCTGTACTCGAAAAGAAAAAGAAGTTCTTTTCACACACGGGCCCAGAGCCATATGAAGAGGTACGACGAGGGAACTCACAGTCAACGGGCGGCTCTCACGCACCTGAGCACGTGCTAGGTGCTTTACGGGACTTTCTAAGGTAAGCGGGGGAAACCCAGGCTCTCAGAAAGTTACTTAACAGTGTCAAGGTCATGAAACTGACAACGGCAGGAGTAGGGGTCCGGCCAGGCCCTCTGACCCCAGGGCAGGAGCAGCCACAGGCAGGGCCAGCACGGAGGACGGGTTGGGTGGGACCCCCAAATGGAGTCGTGCCGGCACCCCTGCTTCCTGGGCCGGGGGCTGGACTATTAACTCTGCTGGTTTTAACCTGGTCAAGAGTTCAAGTGCCACGTGGGCTAGCTGGCTGTGAAGAACTGTTCCATTCTGTGGCCACAGTCTAAAGCACAGACCTAGGCTGAAGTGAGTCTCAAAACAATATGCCATTGGCAGCTACAAGGAGAGGGAGGCGGGGCTGGAACCACTCGTGATCACCCTTGAGAACAGTCAGTGGATGCACATGGCCACCCGCACACCCGCAGCAGCGTCTGGACCCCTGAAGGAAGCGGTCCTGGCTCTCTGTGGTTCCTGGTCTCAGGGGCCGGCAAACACGTAGTAATCATCGCTCAGCCCGAGGCTCCTTCGGGTCAATGACACACTTAGGGAACGTGCTCAGGATCCACACAGAACTCCTAGGGGTGCAGTCCTCTCCACTCAGCCTTTCGGTGGCCGTTTATTTCATTGAGGGTTACGCCCTAGGAATGAGAGCTCCCCTCATTCCTCATAGGTGTTGGTCTAGGCAGCCAACTGGATACCAGAACACGGGGCCGTGCAGCCCCTTCTGCCCAGCACAGCAACTCATCCAACCAGCGGTGTTTGATGAGGAAGATGAAGACAGGAGCCCTGGGGTCAGATGGTTTGGATCCGGGCTCTGCCAATTCCCAGCTGTGTGACCTTGAACAAGTCACTCAACCTCTCTGTGCCTCCACCTCCTCCTGTGTAAAGTGAGAAATAATAATAGTACCAACCCCAAAGACTGTGTGAGGACTAAAGGAGTGAATACAGAAGAGTACACAGCATAGGAGATGTGCTCTACACAGGCAGATGTGTTTGCTCTTGCTGCTATTCTTTTTTTTTTTAAATAAATTTATTTATTTTTGGCTATGTTGGGTCTTTGTTGCTGCGCATGGGGTTTCTCTAGTTGCCAAGAGTGGGGGCTACTCTTGGTTGAGGTGCGGGGGCTTCTTACTGTGGTGGCTTCTCTTGTTGTGGAGCACAGGCTCTAGGCACGTGGGCTTCAGTAGTTGCAGCACGTGGGCTCAGTTGTTGTGGCTCGCGGGCTCTAGAGTGCAGGCTCAGTAGTTGTAGCGCACGGGGCTTAGTTGCTGTGCAGCATGTGGGATCTTCCAGGGCCAGGGCTCGAACTCGTGGCCCCTGCATTGGCAGGCAGATTCTCAACCACTGCACCACCAGGGAAGCCCTCTTGCTGCCATTCCGATGCTGGAGTTAAGCTTCTTGCTTTGTCCCTCTACCGCACTGGGAAGAGCAAATGAAATCAAGTATCCCATGATACCACTGAACCCTCACCACGCAGTAATTTTAGGGATACGGCTCAACCCCAAATTATCAGGTTACAGATGGGACCTGTGGTGCCCATTGCCGGGGCAGCAGGCCTCATGAGCCGTCACGAGATGCCCCCAAAACCAGGAAGGTGGCACCACAGGGACTATGTGCACGGGTGAGAAGCCCCTTGGTCAGGACTAGCCAGGAGGTTCTGGTCCACATCTGCCACGCAGGAGTCCCCTCCTCTCTGAGGTTAAACCCTGTGCCCAAATCCCACTTCCTCACGTCTCAGCTGTGTCAGCTGAGGGCAGGACGTGAACCTCTCCCCAGGTCCTCATCAGTGAAACAGGCATGAGGACAGTACCAGCCTCATGGGGGCGGGTAGGAGAAATGGGTAGGATGGTGCCCAAGTAGTGTGTGGCTCAGGGCCTGGCATGTTGTGGGCACTCAGTAAATGGTAGCTGTTCCAACTGCAAAAATGAGAGAAATCAGGCCTTCTCTCTACAGATCAGAACCCTCTTAGAGACCAGCCTTTTCAAGAACAACATCCCCCTTTGTTCTTTCAATCTAAGTCCAGAAAAGACAGTCCACGTTTAATGATCCTAATCTATGAAAGTGTGCAGATGATCACGACAATAACTTGTCTGCCCCTCAAGAGTCCGCGACACACAGGTCGGGGGTCTCTGGCCTACGGTGGGACACACATAGCCAGGAGGCAGAGGTCTGGTTTCGAGACTTGATTCTGCCAGCGGCAGGCAAGGCAGTCCTGGGCAAGTCATTTTCCCTCTGGCAGGATGGACACAGGCCCCTGGGGCCCCTTCCAGCTAAGAGTGTGCACCTGCTCCCCATCTGGAGCAGAGGGTCCCTGTCTCCCAGTGAAGAGGAGGGAGATGCATGAAGCATTGTCTAGAGCCAAGGTGGAGATGGCCGGAATCTCCCAGCCGGACCCCAGCTGGACAAACCTCCACTGAGCGTCTAGGGAAGTCGCTAAGCTGGTTTGCAAGGTGCTGACCATGGAAGCCCTTACCATGCCCTCTACCTGGAGCCTGATGAAAGGGGTGTGGTCAGAGGGGCCCACCTCCAGGTCAGGTGGATGTGCGCACACAGGAGAGCTACTCTCCAGGAAAGAAGGAAAGGGCATCACCGTTGGTCACGGTCAACAAAGCTTGGAGGGGTCCAGGCTTCTCATTTTCACAACCCCCAGATCCCTCAGTGCTCTTCTTCCCCCTGAGAAGCTGGGACCAGAGAGCCAGCTAATAGAAGTGACAGATCACACTTGTCCCTTCCCTCTTTCTGAAAGGCCCAAAGTGCCCCTGCTGGGCAGCAGTTTTGAAAAGTCTTAAAGACTGTATGCAGCCCTATGAGGAGGCGAGGAGGAGGAAAGTTGGCCAGGCCAGACAGCTGTGCCAATTTCACCGTAATTCCCGAATCACACATCTGCCTTCCTAAGGCTCTGCATCTTCAACATCCCACCTTAAATCGCAGAGAGAAGCAAAACACCAAAGCAATTTTCTCTGCTGGCCTCGGCAGAGGTACAAGCAGGCGAGAAAGAGATGAGGGACCCGTCCTCTGCGAAGATCCAGCAACAGCTACAGGATCTCCGCTCTTGGAAAAAGGGCAAAGTGTCTACTGTTCAGAGACGGGAGGCCCAGACTACTGCTGCTGCAGAGATGTCACAGGACAGGCGCCATGGATGCGACCGCTCGCGGAAGGTCCTTGGGCGTCCACTACGGGCAGATCGGCCTGCTACTTCGGAAATAACAACCAGCTCTTTGAACGAGCCTTCCTCAAACACCATCATTCATGTCTGAGGACTGACTTCCTCAGCTAAGGATCTCATTTGTGCACTCCAGAACAAGACTGTCTGCCAAGGAGATTGAGCCTTCTCCATAAAATCCCTACCGTAAGTGTGCACCCACATATGCATGGACACACCCACACTCTCACGCATTTACACACTCAAAACCATGCCACGGACACTACTGTCTGGCAGACAGTTTTGGGCCCTCCTGGTTCAAAAGACTGTCAGGATCTTAAGCAAAGGAAGCTTAAGTCTAAATACCTGGCCCTCAATGAACTCCCCAACACTTTGCTCCTTCTGGACACTGACCTGCACCGTACAACCACCCATCTCCCCAATCTTCTTAACCAGCCATCTTCCCGGATTCGTAACAGTGAGGAAGCTTCATGGAGCCCAAGGAGAACTAAGAGGGTAGAAACAGCACCAGCACCTGCCAGGCTATCCGATCCCTACGCTGAGCCATCCAAGTTCCCTCTTCTCCCAGCTAAGCCTCAGGAAAGGAGAGAAGAAAAAGTGAAGGTCTGGGGGAAAGTGGAAAGCCTACCACAACAAAACAATACTCTATTATTTCCTCCGAGTATATAGAAAAGTACATAAATGCACAGAAAAGGCTCTGTATGAATATTCACCAAAATGATAAAAGCAAGTTCGGGGCGTAGGGATGAGGAACAGGGAGGGGGAGTAAACTGTCCAAAGGGAATTCACCTTTTCTACAGGTCTTCATTTTTCCCAAGGAGACTGTCTTCCTGTGTTACTTTATGTAATTTAACAAAGCTTTTTTTCCTTTCTTTAAGCTGGGGGATGCCATTTCCAGTTGCTGCTCTAGCCCCAGAAGGAAATAAATCTTCTTCCTCCCTCTCATTTTTCCTTTTGAAGAGGGAAAAGGAAACCCTGTTCCCTCTAATGTTGAATTTGCTGAAGGTCAAACTCTAGTGCCTATAAACTTTGATAACGTCTCCATAATTTACTATTTTTTTACAGGCTCTATAGCTTTTAATAGCATAAGTGAGTAATTCTTCACTGTTCATTTGCAGCATGGGAAGGGAAAAAAATCTGCCGTGTCTGACGTGTCTGCACTAAAACACTTCATTTTCTTCTCTAGTCAGTAAGCGAACTAGAAATTACTTCTTGCAAACAGATGCAAAGGTCTATAATGGACACACAAAGTATGTGTCTATGATCAAGCCTGGGCAAAGCCGAGGAAAACGAAGGCAGCCTTCCAGAGGGCAGTTAGCACCCTGCAGCAGCCGAGGTACACTTTATGAAATGTATCTCTGCTGGTCTACAAAGTCACAGATTTCTTTGGTCATCAACCAATTAAAAAACAAAAAAACAAAACCCCCCCCCCCAGCAACCCCAGTCCTTCATAGATGTGAAAACAATTCCAAAGTGGGGGAGACCTGTTACTCTGGGACTATAGACCAGGACGTGGGTGAGAAGGGATGGAGGTGGAGATGAGACAGGGAGAAAGCATGGCAGCCTCACCCCTCCCAAGAGGGGCCTCACCCCAAGCAGGAGGAGGCTGAGTGAGTGCACCTGGCACCCACACGGGTACTACGTGTGCATTCCTGTAAATCAGGAGCCGTGACGGGGGCACACAGGATGGGTGGGTGGTATTGGCATTGGCGCATCACGAAAAGGGCATCGGCCTGGGAGTCAGATATCTGCGTTTCCACCCTAGCTTGGCTTTCAGTCAACAACCCAATAATGAAGCCTTTATTGATGACAAAGGCTATTTAACATTTACTAAGCACTTACTTCCTGGGTGCCAGACTCTGCACGCATGATCTCGGTTGACCCTCTCTCCAACTCTCCACTCATTCCTAACCGTGACGCCCCATTTTGCAGAAGAGGAAGCTGAGGCTCAGAGCCGCTGTGCAGAGGCCAGCCCAATGTCCAAGCCAGTAAATGGTTGATGGCACCATGACCGTGCCACCTCAACCTCTCTAGGCTTCCTTTTCTACTCCTCACCTGGTTTTGAGGCTCCCAGAGCCAACACAAAGTCCTTATAGAGACAGCCAAGTATGACCGTTCCTCGAGCCATGAGAACCTTGGAGCAAGCACGCCTCTGCCCCAAGGATGTGAAAGCCGAACAGGCTGTCCTGGACCTCACAGATCCGTTCCTCACCCCTCCCCAAGCCACACCCCCCACCCCGGCTTTCTGCAACAGGGAAGCAGCATGAGATTTTTCTTATTAACCGTTTCGATAGCAGAAATCCATGTTCCCCGCCGTTGTGTCGTTCTACTGGGGGTGAGGGAGATGCGAGTGGGGTGAGGGGGGACCCGCTCCACAAACCCACGGGCAGGGTCCCTGCCAAAATCCACCGCACACTGTCTTCCTGTTTATTTTGCCCCACGCATGATTTTTAAAGCTTTTTAATTGTCCTTAATAAATTACCTACACGCACACGATTGTTACAATAGTTTCATTAATTTTTCTCGGTGCATCTAAGCTGTTTATCACAGAAGTGTTAATGGAAAAGAAAAACATGCCAGGCAGGCTCTTTCTCACACGCTCTGGGCTTAGGCAAATTAATGCTTGTGGGACTGCTTTCCCGCACCACAAACAATTAGAGATATATTTTACTTCACCGCAGCAAATCGGCTTTCAGCAAGGCCAGGAAGAGTATGCCCACCAGAGAGCCCTGGAACCGCCTGCTCTGGATCCGGCACACAAACGCCTGCCTCGTGTTCCGTAACTTGTAACTTTACCTCCGCCCTCAGTCGGCTGAAACCTACACTGAGAGTCTAGTAGTTCACTGCTTGCCCCACACCAACCAGGAGAGGCGTGCCAGTGATGTTTCAGGTGACGCGCTTCTTGGTATTTCAGGCTTTCGACCAGAAGTAAATGATCAGGGGGACGGGCAAGAGCATGATGATGGCCAGAATTGACATTCTGGAGGCTAAGCAACAAGGAGCAGAGGATGTGGGCCCTGGGGTCAGGCAATCAACAGGGGACTGATTGTCTGGCCTCCCAGGGGCTGGAGGAAAAGGGCATAGAGGCTGCTGGGAGCGTAGCTATAAAACCTGAGACGGCCTATGTCATTCCACACACTCACCATCTGACCGAGAGCTCGGCAGGACAGCTGGGTCAGCTGGGCCTTACTCATGTGACAGCAGGCTCGGACAAAACATGGACCAGCCCCCCACAACCAATCCATCTGTCCAGGGGTCCCCCTTCCCGAGCAGGGGGCTTTAAAATTTAGAACAAACTGCCGCAGCTGGCTTCAGAGTTGCTAAGGGTGACGGTCAATCTCCTTGGAGCAAATGGATTTGCTGGATTCAGGGTTTATGAATCAACATGGCATCAAAGCATATGTGAGTGCAGCTAAACAGTAACGTCCTAAGCTTCAAGGTGTGGCCCACTCTGGTCCTGCTGGCGGCTTCTTCCCAAAAGGCTCCATTTCTTGCCACACCAGATTACTTGGTGTTCCCTAACACACTTTTGCCCAAGTGGGTTCTCCTTGCCAGAAAAGTTCTCCCATTTTCATCTGTCCTATCAAGCTCTTACGCACACCTTCGGATTCCGATGGAGTCACTCAGAATCAATGATGCTCCTAGAGCACATGGACCCATCGCTTTTACAGCCTGGTGGGCACTTGAAGAACATTCCCTAAGTTGAATGGATGCTCACCCTTTTCTCTAACTGGTGTCCCTCGTGGTGCCTACACTCCAGTAATTGACTAGGTCCTCAAGGAGGGGCCCCAACTGAGAGCACCTCTCCAGGGCCTAAAGGGCTCACCTCCAGGGGAAAACACCCATTCTGTGTGCTTGGCACCTCTGACGTGGAAGCCCACGTGGCAGAGAGCCCCAAGGGGGGCCACGTGGGCAGGACCAGAAGAGCCCCCCAGCGCACTGAGAATAAACCCACACTCCCGAGACTGTCCTGCCCACCTCTCCAACGTCATCTCCCAGCCCCTGCTCACTCTGCGCCAGCTCCAACATCCTTCCTCCTGTTCCCTGAACTCACACAGCTTGGGCACTACACGGGCCGGCCATCTGCCTGGAAACCCCAGTCCTTGGATGGTCCATGGCCTCAGAGGCCTCTGCCCGCCCTGCCTAAACGAGCATCCTCACACGCCCAGCCCGGCCCTCAGTCCCTCTCCAACCTAACGCTCTATTCCATTTCCTCTTTACCCGGATCAATATCAGTAAGTAGCACGTTCATTTATCTTTCTTGTCTACAGTCTGACTCTCCTTTAGATTACAAACTTCACGAGAGCGAAGAGCCGGCTGTCTCGTCCACATCTCCACCCGCAATGCCCAGGACCATGCCTGCTACAAGGGAGACACCCCTAAACAGCTGTTTCACGAATGAGGGAAACTCACGCTGTCGTAGAACAAAGTTTGGTCTCCTAAATCCCTAGAGAAAGGCTCCGTATTCTAAGAAAGTGGCGTGGTTCAGCTGAAGGCAGCCCAGGCAGCGCGGAGAGACTGGGAAGACTTGGGAATTTGGGGAGAAACCTCCGGGGAGCACTGGGAAACACTCGGCATGAATGAACAAAAACTAGTTGCATGTTAATATATGCTGCCTCTGCCTTATGAACACTGTAATTTTCTTCACTAAAACACTGTCTAACAGAACCAACTCCCCTAATTACAGACGTTTGTAGGCATTATAATCTTTATACAATTAAACCTACTTAAAAGAATAAATGATTAAATGCCCCCCTTGCCCTGTCACCAACCCATCCCTCCTCTACCCACCGCCACCAAAAAACAAACAACACAAGAACAACAACAACAACAAAACAAGGGTGCTGAATTAGAACGCCAAGTTGAGTTGTAGACACACAAAAATCCCAGGAAATTGAAATTCGGGCTGACACAACATTGTAGCTACAGGGGGGAAAGTCAACTTTCAACTTCAAACCCAGCATCTGACAGCTCAGCATCTGACTGCAATGTCAAATTAAAGGCTTGCGTGGATCGTACAAAATGTCTTATTCCAGGAGCAAACATCTTCCCTTGCACAGTTCATCTCCAGACAGTTTGGTGACCAGCTAAGGCTTTTCTGGCATCATCCCCGGAACAGATCACAAAAGCATCCCTGGCCCGCGGGTGTTCACCAGGGAGTCAGCGGGGACACCTCTGAAGGCAGACAGGTTTAAAGGATAAATCTCCCTTTGGGACCCTGGCTGTGCATCCTGGGGAAAACATCCATCACGGAATTTCTATGACAAAGGCCCCGATGTCAGCTACTCATCTGATGCTAACACCCCGCTTTTTAAAAATTCAGCCTCATGGAGAGAAAAAGGGGGCACCCCAGACCAGATCCATGTCCTCCTGTTTCAAGTACTGAAAGGGTCCTGTGCACAAAGCCGTGCTATCTGAACCCCCGAAGAGCTGGTGCTTGAAAAGGAGACCAGGCAGGGAGGTTTAATTACAGCCACAGAGGGGACCTGCCCCCACAGGGCCTTCTCTCATCACTCTAGATGTGCCTTGAAAAGCCCTCTTTTCTGCCTGGGCCTCGTTCAGTGCCAGGCTACCCAGATGCGGTAATGTGGAGGGCAAGCCAGGTCCGGGAGGCCTTCAGACAGCCAGAATCATCTTCCCGCTCTTCTGGGGAACAAAGTTCCCAGCACAGAAGAAGGACGGCTTAGCGGAAGGATCTGGGTCATCTCGTGGCCCTGCAGTGACCACCACTGGGCAAGGTGCACCGTCCACACTGAGCCTCTGCGCTCTGGTCCATAAGCTGGAGGTGACAGCAGAATCTGCCTCGTAAGGCTGTTGATGGCGTAAGTTCCACGAGTAGTAGCCGTGATCATCAGGCAAAGAGTACCTGGCCATTCTTCGGGAATTCTGTAAATCTGTCAGGAATTCGGGCCCCTCGCTCGAGTCCCTTCTACGACTTGAAAGCAGAGAGGTTTGGGGGGGAGGGGGTAAAAGGGCAGGAATCAGCAAGCACTTAGTTTCTCCTGTTTCCTTTCCCATCTCCTTCCCTGGCTCCGCGCCTTGCCCATCTGCCCCCCGGGGCTAAGCAGACGGCAGCTGCAGTTCCTTGCATGGTCCACGAGGGCACCATTGGATTTATGGCGAGACAGGCATCCAGCCTAGTTTTTCAGTGAGAACGATAGGAAAGTGGCTGTGCTGGGCACATCCCCTTTGGCCTCTGAGGAAACTGAGGCTCAGAGAGGTGAAATGCTTTGTCCAAGGACACACAGCTAGTGGGCGATAGTGTGCAGCCTGGGACATCAAATGAGACCAACTCCATGACAGGCCTGCCTCACCGAGGGGGAACGGCTTAACTCAGAGGGCTGAGAGCAGACACAGCTTTAAGTGTCAGCTCAGCCCCTAACTTGCCCTTTGACCTCAGAGTCTCTCCTAGGCACCACGGAGGTTGGCCCTCCCACTGTTCTGTGGATCCCTGAGTCACCGAGCTTCTGGGCTTCCCCACAGGACAGCCTCTGTCTGCACTCGGCCTGCAGGCACCTTCCTCGGGTGCTCCGGGTAGGGTGAGTGGTGGAGAGAGGCCGCCGGAGCCAAGTGTGCCCAACGCAGCTGCCAGGAAGTCTCATTAGTCAGCACCAACAGCTGCTGCCACGGAACACGTGGCACCAATGGGGACGCACCCGAGATGCTGCTAAACCTTGGGGGTGGGTGCAGAGCAGGCGCAGCCAAACTAAAGCAGGTTCCAGAACCTCCACGGGCTCCGTGGGGTCCTCCTCTCGTCCGTGGCTCAAGCCAAAAGGCTCCCCAGCGCACGCTTCCCTCTGCCCCAGCTCGGAGCCTGGTTCCGGAGTGGGCCTGGGCATCGTCAGCCAGGTGGACAGACAGGCTGCCAGAGTCACAAAGTGTCTCCAGGGGCCCTGTTTCCCAGGGCTGGGAAGGAGCTAGTCAGGTGGGAGGCAGCTCCTGCCCCTCGCAGGTTGGTTTGAAAGAATATGAGTCTCCGTGCTCACCGCCTTTCCTCACCCCCTCACGTTCCGACAAGGGCAATTTCTGTAAGCATTCTGGTGCTCTCCGGTCCTCCGCAGAGTCTGAGCAACCGAGTTCCTGCACTGTCTGCCAGAGATATCCCAGGCCCCACGGAGGCCGGCAGGAGACGCCATGCTCTACACCTGCCAGAAAGAAAGGCAGGGGAACGTGGCCCCAAGCCAGCGCCACCTCGTGCGTCCCCACCTCCGCCCGGGCTCCCAGCCTTCCACGGTTCTTCAGCATCCTCTCTCCATTCTCATCCGCTCTCATCTCGGGCACCTGAACCCAGCCTGAAGAAGAGAGGACAGGAGAGGCCAGTGGAGAACAAAGCGCCCAGTTCCTCCGGGGAGACAGCGAGGTGGCTAACCGGACAGGCTGCATTAATCCCTACAGAAGCCAAGGAGCCCTATGCTGGTTTAAGAACATAAATCCCAAACAAAAACCTCTCCAAGTTCTGAAACTTTACAGCAGCTCCCCTTTAGGGAAGTGAGGTTATTCATGCTTGAAAACCAAGAAGGTAAACATCTCCAGAAGGTTCGTCGAAATTGGCAGTGAACGTGACACGGAGCCGAGTTTAAAAGTGGAGGCTTCAAGGGGGCCGCGTTGAGGCAGATGGAGGGGATGCTTCACTTAGATCCCTCTGCCCTAGCATCCTCCCCCTGAAGCCACCAAGCTGCTTTTCACCAAATGAAATAGTAATAAAGGAGTAATAAAAGAGACCCTGCAGGTGTCCCTTTTACCCAAAGAGACAACTATAGATACAATGCTACTGTGCTTGTGGACCTACTGTGTGCCAGGCAACCTGCTAAGTGCTTCTCATATCCCAGTTAACCAGCGTCATGCCCCTGATAACACTGAACTTACATGAATACGTTTAAATAACAACACCACTAAGGAAAAATAAAGACTAAATCAGGCTGAGAAAAGGAAAGAGAGAGCAACCCTCGATAGGACACGCCTTCTGTGCCTCATGCAGGGGCTCTGTCTCACAGGGATCCCCTTTACTCAAGATGAAACAGACTCCAAGAAGCTCACAGACGTACCAAATAGCACCCTGAAGCTGAGGTCAAGCCAGGTCCATCTGCAGAGGTGGTGTCTGCATGTTGATGTTTATATACCTCTCTTAAAAAAAACAAAAAACCAACCAAACAAAACCACCAAAACCCTACTTCCCTGGTCAGTTAAAACCAGGGCAGGGCTTCCCTGGTGGCGCAAGCGGTTGAGAATCTGCCTGCTAATGCAGGGGACCACGGGTTCGAGCCCTGGTCTGGGAAGATCCCACATGCCGCGGAGCAAACTAGGCCCCTTGAGCCACAATTACTGAGCCTGCGCATCTGGAGCCTGTGCTCCGCAACAAGGGATGCCGCGATAGTGAGAGGGCCCACGCAACGCGATGAGAGAGTGGTACCCGCTTGCCGCACTAGAGAAAGCCCTCGCACAGAAACGAAGACACAAACAGCCAAAAATAAATTAATTAATTAATTAATTAAAAAAAAATTGAAACTAGATCTAAAAAAAAAAAACAAAAAACAAAAAAAAAAACCCAGGGCAGGCTGCAGGGCGAGCCAGCACCAGAGCGACACTTCCAAGGGGGTTTGGACTCTAGGAGAGGCAGAGAGGAAGGCCAGACTTCACAGATACGCAAGAGCCTCAGGGCTAAAAGTCAGTGACAAATGTCTTAAGAAGCATCAGCTTTGGGCCTTGGAGGGGGTGGGCAAATCTCTTTTAATGCAGACCCACTGGGTGACAGGCTTACGCCTGCACACCATCCTCTCTGAGTGGCGGGAGGCCTCCCAGGGCTGTGGGACCCCCTCCCACTCCCTGGTCAGCCATCTTGTGCACATGAAATCACCGGGACCAGGCAGGAGTGTGAGTGGCTCTGCAAACCCATCCTGGTCAGTGGAAACAAAATACAAAGACCCCATCCTCCCATCAGTGGACTGCCCGCGTCACTGCCTCGGACAAAGGGCCTGAAGATGGGGCCTGCACACACTCTGCCTTCAGGGCGGTGAGGTCCCCGCAGCCCCGGCAGAACAGCAGGGGGCAGTGTTGTCAGGAGCAAGCAGGCCGGGCCACAGCCCCCCTGACCCAGGGGGCCTCTGGCCTGAGCCTGCTTCTGTTTCCCCAGCAGTAAAGAGAGATGGTCCAGGCCCACTGCCTCACTGGTTTCTCCAGAGATGCCAGCTCTTCCCCGCACAGCCCGCGCCCCCAGCCCCTCACTCCTCACCCCGGGCGGCTGGGAAATCATGTCCACTCCCAGGGCAGAGACACATAAAGGAACAAACACACTGAGATCCAGTGCCTGCACAGACTGCCATTCATCAAAGGCCCATGGCAGCAGCCCAATTAGAAATAGACCGGCTCATCTTGAAGATGACCAGCCCTTCAGCAGAGTTCTCTGGCCCTTAGCAGTGGTGTGAGCTCTGCCTCCTCTTAACCTCTTTTAGCTCAATGCCCCACAAACAGGCCAGTGCCAACCCAGCCAAGCGCAGAGAACGGTCGCGCGTGTGCACACACACACAACAAACCCGGGTAAGACTTGATAAACAGGAGCTGACTGATGTGAAGCCCAGAGAAACGGGGTCCAAAGAGGTCTCCAAGTCCCAGGGATGACAAACACAAAGCTGTTTAAAAAGGAATGAGGGGCATGGCTTCTGACACCCCAGCCGGCGCTGAGCAGAGGGGCCCAGCTGGCGACCCAGCCGGCTCCGAGGACCTTCATCTGCACATGGCATACCCATCGCCGCCCCTTCGGCTCACAGCTCAGAGCAAGCCCTGCCTTGTTTCCAAGCACAGTTCAAACCTCCTCGCATGGCTTCCGGGACAAAAAGAGAGGTGATCCAAGGTTGACATAACCACCTAACTCTGGAGAGACCGGACAGGGCAGACAGCTCACCCTGATCACCACCCACAGCCAAGGACAGCCTGCTGGTATTGAGTCTCAGCCAGAAGAGACCCCCTCCCCTCCCCACCCCAAGCATCACAGGTACGAGTTTTACAGCGTGTGTCTAATTACAGGAGAAAGGCATACACACTTCCACCCAGTTATGTTCATTCAAACACATCTATGGTATCAGAGACACATGATCAACATTTATATTCCAGGGAACCAGGCATGCTAGGATCACTTCACCTGTGGGGTTATTAGTATGGATTGAATATGTGTCCCCCTCAAAATCATATGTTGAAGCCCTAACCCCCAATGTGATGGTACTTGGAGGTGGGGCCTTTGGGAGGTGATTAGGTTTAGATGAGGTCATGAGGGTGGAGTTCTTGGGATGGGACTGGTGTCCTCATATAAGAATAGGAAGATTCTGGCGCTGGAGAGAGCTGGAGCTCTCTCTCTGCACCATGTGAGGACACACTGAGAACACAGCTGTCTGCGAGCCAGGAAGAGGTTCCTCACCACAGCCCAAAGACACACCCTCATCTCAAACTTCCAGTCGCCTTCAGAATTGTGAGAAATAAGTTTCTGTTGTTGAAGGTGCCAGTCTATGGTATTTTGTTACGGCACCTAAGCTAAGACAGTTATAGACCTCCAATTTCTCTTCATTGTTCCAACTTCCCTCTCTGGCCCTCAAACACTAACCCAGACTTTGGCCCATCCCATAAGAATCCTGGAAATTTATTCACTCATCAGATTCTTAGGAAATGCCCCCAAATCTGGGCCACCTTCTACGCTGTGAGCTCCTTCAAGACAAAGACCATTTTGCCAGTGCCGAGCACATAACCTGCAATAGCCGCCATCCATTTATAAATGCAAGTCACCTCAGGATACATCTTTGTGGTCCTGATGAGGAAGACTTGGGTTGGCCCAACTCTTTGCCCCCAGAATGTCCACTCTCTATCTAATCAGCCAAGGAGACTCTTCTGCAGGGCCCTCCCACACCCGCTGAGTCAGGCTAGGCCATAGATTGACTAGAAAATTCCACAAATTTCTGGATGTGAATCTCACCTGTCAGCCTCTACCCTGTAGAATCCCATAAAATCACACAGGCTTGATCAGATCAACCATAAATCGCCAGATAAGCCAGGACCTCTGCAGCATCACCAGCAAGACAGAGGACGGGTCCTCCGATCGTGTGTCAGGAAATTGACACCGAACATCAACTAATTGACAGTGACAACTAATAGACACCTAAGGTCTACTCAACAAGTCTCAAATAACTCAACTGCACGAACATACAACCCAATCCTCTCTGATGGAAAAGCTAAAATTCTCAGGCTCCGGTTCCAGATTGGTCTGGGCTTTCCACAGCCGTGACCTGCTCTATCTCCACGATCCTCTGATTAAACCCCTCACCTCAGTTCACTTCCGTTATTTCCCCTCAAATATTGTAATTTTTAATTCCTTAGGGGGAGTGTTTTGTTTCTGTAACTGAACTGCGGCTTTCAAGCTACTCCTGACCTTCCTGCTCCCCGCCCCCTGCCCAGTTGCAGAGCAACAGAAATTAAGTGGATTCCGCTATCAGTGCTCTGCATCTCAATGATTACACCCCGCCACCAGGAGTCAGCTTTCTGCTCCATCCCAAGAACAGGAACCCGGTTGCTAAATCCAACCCCACAGGCTCAGGAAGGAGGTGATGGAGGAAGAGGGGGTAACCGAAGGGCACAGGTAACAATTTATGGCCCCCTTGTCACTGCGGTCTTATCTCCGTGGCCAGCCCCTTCTAAGAAATGGTGCCCGTTACTGAACCCCCGGGAGGGCTGCCCCCTGGGACCCAGCCGTTTGGGGACAGGTGGCCCAGCCAGGGTGCGGAAAGATTGCTGTGGAGAGCCCGCCTCGCCCTAGGCTAAATCCTCCTCTTCTCAGCGTGTCACCCGCCAGGCGCCCTAGCTCAAACGGCCTCTAATGGTGAACAAGCAGGGAAGGGAAAGGAGGCAGTGAAGAATGAAGGCTAAACATCCTTGGAGAGACCCTTCCATGACCACCCAACCCAGACTAGGCCCCCTCTCCCACTCAGAGAGCACACTGGGCTTTCCCTGCAAAGCACCCACGGCAATTTAACTGCATGTGTGTATCTGTCTAATGTCAGTCTCCCCCACTAGACTAGACCCCCTGAGAGCAGACCCTGACTGCCTTCTTCCCCACAGTATCAAGCACTCAATAAATATTTATTGAATAAATAAGTATAAAAAAGAAACACTTTACCGCAGGCTACTAGAAACAGGATAATAACTTATTTTTGGTTGGGCCTCTTTGGGAATCGTTTGGTCCACGCTGCAATGCAGGGAACAGACTATATGAACTTACAGGGTTCTCTTTTTTCCTTCCCTCGTACCTCTCCTTATTTTTGACGAGGTAACATGCCAGAAAAATGTAACCCTGCCCCACACTGAAGAAAAGACAGAGCCAAGGACAAGCGTTTCAAAGCTCCATTGCAGCGAACACTGGAATTCTACCTGGAAACATGAAAGCATCCTTTCCTTCTCCCCAGCCCCTTGTGCATGTTTCCCCCAATTCAACCCCCAATTCATCGCACTCCGTGCCAGGATCACCAGGAATGGAAGACCCACCGTCAAACCCTTCCCTGAGTTGGAATTCGAGTTTTGACCTGACACAAGCTTGTTACTGGCATCTAACAGGTGTGCCTCAGGGAGTCATCCTTCTGATAACCCAGGAGCAAAAGCCAAGAAACTTCATTTATTTATTTATTTCTACCTCATTTTGTTCCAAAAGGGATTGGAGGTGTCAGAAAAATGCCTACAGCATGATAAAAGGAGATGAGGAAATGAGTGAGGATGGGAAATAAAATAAATCCAAAAGCAAGGTTACTGCCCAAAAGTATACATCATAATTGATAAAGGCATTCCCGAGACATGAGATCCACAAGGCTCCCTTCCCAAATTCCACCCTCAACAGGAAGATGGGAAATATTTCCACTGATATTCAACAGACACTTTACCCACCCTACGAGCGTATGGGCTTGGCCTTGGGGATTCATCCACAGGGCACACACCAGGCTCCAGGCTGCAGGTGTCTCTGATGTCCTTGAATCCCATGTCAAACACTCGCAGTTGAAGGGGAGAGGCAAGTTGCTGGAGTCAACCCAGGAGAAGGGACAGAAAGGGTAGGGGAAACGCTTTCTTCTAAAACCTGGGCATGTCAGCACTCAGCTCTGCCTGCAAAATAAACCCTGTCTGACCTTGGGCAGGACTGGATGCTCTCCTCTGTCCTTCCAATTCTAAAACTTTTATGACTTTATGATTCACGGTTGTCATATTCAGAGGAGCGGTTTTATTGGAACACCCATGGCAGTCGGTAAGCTTTCACTTCCACATTCAAGCTCAGTTCTGCACGCTCTCACTCCTCTGCCTCCTGTTAGGATGGGCTGCCCACACCCAGCGGCTCCTCCATCCCAGTCTCTTAACTCTCTAAACTTCCATTCCCACGTCTGCCAACCCGCATCTTAGCAGAGCCAGGCCCAGGCTGGATATCTCTCCCTGCATCCCCCAATGTGACCTCAGTTTTCTTTTGTCCAGACTTTGCAGAGAACCCAACATCCAGGACACAAGTACAACAGTTTATCCCAGAAAATCTGTGAATGTACATTCCTCCCTCTTCTATAATCTGTTCTTAGTCCTTGTCATAACTTACTGAGCACGTATTCTGCGCTACACACTGTACTGAGCCCCTTCCATGAATTCTCTCATTTAATCCTCACCACATCCCAGTAAGGTAGTTACTTCACTAGCATTCTTCTCATCTTACAGATCCGTATACTGAGACTCAGTGAGGTCAGGTCACTTGCTCAAGGCCAAGCCAGGATTCCACCCCATGTTATTTCATTCCAGAGCTCTTAACCACTGCATAGAGGTGCCTGCTTCTACAGTCCATTAGGCAATTTCCCAGTTTTAATTGCTTCATCACTCAGTTACAGGTTTTTCAGACATGCACTCCTTCCAAGAGCTAAGCCTCCACTAGCAGCACTGGGGTGCAGGGAAGCAGATGTGGGCTTCAGGGTAGAGCAGACCTGGGCTCTAATCCTTATTCAGGGCCCCAGCAGCTCTCAGAGTTTCAGTTTCCCATGTGTAGAGCAGAGCTAATAAGCCCCCAGGTCTCAGGTCACAACTTGGTTATCACATGAGTCTGGCAGTTCTTGGACAGATAAACAATTTTCTAGGAGGGATGAGAATACTCCCTATGCTTTGGGAAACTCCACATAAAACATGAGTCTGTCACTCAGTCCCATCTGAAGAGCAATGACTCCATCACCAATGCCATGGGGCATTCCAGAGGAGCCATGTGTGCAACGGCACAGCCCTTAGGCCCTCCTGGCTGGGGAGGCCCCTTTAACACAGGGAAACGATTTTCTAATTAAGTGGTGTATTGACTTTATGTGCAAGAGTAGCTCAGGGGAGGATTAGAGACCCACAGAAAAGAATCACGCTGGGGAACTAAGGCCAGATCACCTTTGGTGGTCCAGCTCCCCACTATCCAGACTCTACAGAACAGTCCGAGTAATGTTTAAAAATGCTGATCATGTCATTTGTCGCTTAAAACCTTTCAGAGACTTTCCTGGCACTTAGAACACAATTCAAACTTCTTTCCACGGCTCACAGGGCTCAGTGTCACCTGCCGCCTCTGCTCCCACTCTCAGGCTCCGTCACACTTGCCTTCAGTCCTGTCACAGGGCCTTTGCACTGCTGGTTCCCTTTGCCAGGATGATCATTCCCCAGATTTGCACACATCTGGCCCCTTTCTTCATTCAGGTCTTAGCTTCAAAGCCAGCTTCTGAGAGAGCCAGCTTCAAAAGTAGCCCCAAGAACGCACTCTTACATTATCTGATATTATTTTATGCATATTGATTGTTTATTTGCTTGCCATCCGAATGCCTTCCCCTCAACCCTCCATGGAAATGTATATTCCATGAAAGCAAGAACCTTGACCATCTTTTAACCCCCAGGGCCTAACACAGCACCTGGCATATCGCAGACGCTCAATAAAAATTTGTTGGGAGGGAAGGAGGAGGGGGCCCCAGGCATGAACAACAGTATGAGCAAAGGACAGGAGGTCCAGATGAGCACAACACATGGAGAAGACACACTCCTTTGGGGCTGATCAACTCCAAAGACAAATACTAAAGAATCACTGCCATTAAGACTTCACGGGGGGCTTCCGTGGTGGCACAGTGGTTAAGAATCTGCCTGCCAATGCAGGGGACACGGGTTCAAGCCCTGGTCCAGGAAGATCCCACATGCCGCGGAGCAACTAAGCCCGTGCGCCACAACTACTGAGCCTGTGCTCTAGAGCCCGCGAGCCACAACTGTTGAGCCCACGTGCCACAACTACTGAAGCCCGCCCGTCTAGGGTCCGTGCTCCACAACAAGAGAAGACACCGCAATGAGAAGCCCGCGCATGGCAGTGAAGAGTAGCCCCTGCCCGCCACAACTAGAGAAAGCCCACACACAGCAACAAAGACCCAATGTGGCCAAAAATAAATAAATTAATTAATTAAAAAAAAAAAAAAAAAAAAGACTTCACGGGGAGGGTTTGCATTAGGGAGGACCATGAAACCAGGCCGGTGGGGGTGGGATGGCTGTGTACAGTAAAAAGATCCCCGGACTCAGAATTGGGGGACCTGGTTTTAAAACACAGCTTCCCCACTGTATTAGTTTCCTAGGGTGGCCACGACAAAGTACTGCCAACTGGGTGGCTTAAAACAGGAGAAATTTATTCCCTTACAGTGCGGAGGCCAGAAGTCTGACATCAAGGTGTGGACGGGGCCAGTTCCTTCTGGAGGCTCTGAGGGAGAATCTGTCCTACGCCTCTTGCCCAGCTTCTGGGGGCTCCACAATCCTTGGTGTTCCTTGGCTTGTAGACGCATCACTCCAATATCTACATCCGGCTTCCCCTGGAGTTCTCCCTATGTCTGTCCTCTATGTCTACATTTCCCTCTTCTTATAAAGCCATCAGACATTGCATTATAGGGCCCACCCTAACCCAGTACAACCTCATGTTAACTAATTCTACCTGCAAAGACACTATTTCCAAATAATGTTGCATTCTGAGGTTCCAGGTGAACATGACTGCCCACTCAACCCAGAGTACAATCTCACGTACAGCATCTAAGCCTTCCTTTCCCCATCATTCCACCACCGGTCTCAGATCCCTCCCCCTTAAGAGAGGGGGCGGTACCGATCCGATGCCTGTGCCATCGGAAGGAAGGCTCGAAGGCTCATCTACTTGAGCTGAGTTGAGGAGACTGCAGCTTTGCTGTGGCAGGAAGCAGAGGGCCACCGCAAGTTGGGGAGCAGAGGACAGTCCAGTAAAAACAAGGTTTAAGGGAGGTGAGTGGAAGACAGATTAGAGCAGGAAGGAATGCGGCGAGGAGAAGCAGCAGTGAATCAGCCTGGCCTGGATGAGGACAGCAGGCAGAGGAGACAGAGCCACTTAGCAGATAAATATCAGGAGTGAGTCAGGAAGAGCCCTCAGCAACACCACTGTTCTCCCAGACAGGAATCCGAGCAGGAGACCAGATGGGAGTGGGTGAGGTCAGTCGGCGGAGGGTGGAGGAGCGGGAGGGGAACATTCAAATGGAAATGTCTGGTGGTCCGGAGTGTGCGGAAGTCAGGTGGGGAGAGGCCTAGGTTGCAGCTGCAGGTAGACAGTGTGGAGGGGGAGGGATGGTGGCTGAGGCTGAGCATTTCTAGAAAAGGGCCAAGGGCACAAAAAGAGGCCCCGAAGCATCTCATCCCAAGGACAGACTGCCTGATTCCAGACAGGAGCATCAGAGCTCCAAATGATGGATGTGACTGTCTCCACCTAAACCCAACTCTAATGCTGCGAACAACTAGAAAAACACAAATGGCAGAGACCTGAAAAGGGCTACGCCCTGGGGAACAGAACAGGAAACAGGGCACGCCAGGGGAAGAGAGGCCACCGACCTGGAGCAGCCTGTCGTCGGCCCCCCTGGACCCAACACACCCTCTAAGTCACAGAGGAGGAAACTAAGATCCTTCCCGACGCTGGAACTCGTGATTTGCATCCACCAGAGCCACATTAAGTGCCTGGTAATTCAAGAATTCAATTAAGAAAGCTCGATTTTTAAAAAAAAAAGCTTAATATTTAATGGAAGGGTTAGGAATTGCTACACAACTCGGGGTGATTAATAGTTACAATTAAAGGCTGAACATGTTGAGGGGAGAAAGGCAAGGCTTGATAGAAACACATGTGTGCTGCAAGGGACACAGCAAGTCACACCCACAGACTAGGGGAAGCCTCTCTCCATATTCCACACCCCAACCAGGTGCCCAGCAGACTCTGTGCTCCAAGGGAGAGCCCTGTGGACAGAACTACCTGGCAGATTCTACCCAGGTACAGCAGGACACTACTGGGGGCAGAGTGCCAAGTAGGGTTCCTCCCAGCCTCCCCAACAAATCAGAGCTTATTTGCTGCAGAGCTGGCATGAGGCCCACTCTGACCTGTGGTCCCATCTTCTTTGCAGTGCAGTCAAGTCTTCCAGGAGGTCATATAAGTCAGACAAGGACTATGATTGGTCAGAAGGGAGAGGGGATGGGCTGAGCTCTGGCAAACTGCTCCAGGGGCAGCAGGGGGCTGTTTTGGCATCTCTGTCTTCTCATGTCAGGGAGACCCTCACCCCTAGACCTCCAGTATCGCATGCAGAGGGTGTGTGAAAGGACAGCCACACTACGCCTGGCCTCCTGCCCCCATGGCTGCTTCTACCCGTCAATTCAATGGAAGATGTGACACCCACAGTGCAGTACTCAGGGCCTGAGTCCATCTGTGACCCATTTCACACCTGAGGGGCTGACCTGGCCAGGCTGCCACATGGCCCCACGTAGCAGGGGCCACGCCACATCCTACATGGTGGCCATTTCGAACCACAGGGCTCTGATTTCTGTGCTCAGGAGAGGCCTGGTTCTGATCCCCAAACAGCAGCCTGGCCTCCCAGGCTGTGAGTCTGTGTGGGTGACAGCAAAGCCAGGCCTTGGAGGGACTGATTGTTCAAGGCAGGAGGGTCACAGGAAGGAATGGCTCGGACACCCAAAGCAATCAGTAAGAAATAGCTTATGTTCAGTGTCAGCATGAAAACATCTTCCCCTTCTGGAGTGAGTGGAGAAGGCCACACCTGTTCTTTGGTGCACCCACCTCGGGCCCACACGGGACAACCTGCTGACCAGAAACTGAAGCTCTGCAGGTACGAGATGCCCAGAGGCAGGACCGAGGTCCAGGGCAAAACAGGGTGGGCAAGGGTAATGTCCCTGGAGCTACGGGCTCACCGATTTCAATCTCTTGCCCTTCTGTTAACCAAGAGTGGTTAGTTAACTTTATAGTATCGGGGAGAGCAAGTCTAATGGGCAAGAGAACAAAGTCTCCACTCCCCAGTTGAACCAAGATGAGCTGGAACTTTCCATGAAGGCAGTAGGTATCAGGCACGCTAAAATACCCCCATCCTCATAAGGGTATCCGATGAGAAACCAACACTTACTGAGCATCTACTATGAAGCAAGAGCTGTGACAGGGATTCTGTTTAAGTTCTCTCTCCTGAGCCTGACCCCCACCAGGGGAGGGAGGGGACTATTGTCTTCACTTTTCAAAGGGAGGTAACTAAGTTCAGAGGAGTCAAGGAACTCACCCAAGGTCCCACATCCCACAAGTGCTGGCTCCCAGCCCAGGTCTGTTGACCTCAGAGCGTGAGTTCCAACAGGGGTGAGGTGTCCAGGCCCAGGACAGCGGAAGTGCCGTGCTAGGGTTGTCATGCCTCCCACCTGCTTGGTGGTGGCACTTCTACTGGCCTTCCAGCTTACCATCCTCCACTTGACCAACAGGGAAGGGGGCTGCTCTCAGTTACCACTGGATGTTGACTGGGTCTCAGCAACAGGGGGGCCTTTTATCTCTAAGAGTGGAATAAAGAACATGGTTTCCAGCTAAACGCTTTACAGACAAGGGCACAGCAAATGGAGTTTCCTTTGGTTTGTGGTCCTTGGAGGACCTTCTGCATGCCCCTGAGATGATAACCAGGGCCAAATTCAGGAAGAAGAGGCAAGCAGAACAGCCAACCCTGACCCTCTAAACAGCTGAAGCCCTGTGACTTCCGTGACCAGAGAACTAGAGCCGCCTCCTGCCCTCACTCTGACCAGTCCAGCAGCGCCCCACCGTGGCCTGGCCCCGCTTCTTCTAATCGCCCCAACGAGGCACAGACACCCATGGGTGAGACAATGGGCCACAGTCTCAACCCTCAGGCAAGGTGCTGCCAGGAAGGGTGATGAGTGGGTGCTCAGAGACCTTCAGCCTTGAGGAGAAGACAGACAGATGGACTCTGTTGAGGGCAGCCCCAGAGTCTCTTATGTGGCCAGATGAGGGGCAAAGAGCTGGCATAAGAAAAGTAAGTCCAATGGAAACAGCACTGTTGCCGTTAGGGATATATGTGTTAGGTGAAGACTTGTGAGTGAATGATGAACAAATGGACCGCTGTCCTGGATCACTAGCATGTCTTGAACCCCAACGTGCCAGACCGTCAGGGTACAAAGAAGAAACCACCGTTCCTGCCCTTGAGACACATGCCCACAAGGGCGGCATCAACACCGTCATTACCGATACTGTGGGGAACCACATGAGAAGAGAAAGTGAACTTGGATTTGGCTGCAAAAATATTTAAAAGCAATACTAATTAATTATAATCACTGACATGAACTGTTTGCCATTCATGCCTAATTACTGTGCAGCAAAATGATGGCGTTTACCATTAAAACGCATCACGCTGTCACTTTGGGGTGAGTTTTCTTTGGTGGCAACAGAATTTCCAGTGAATGGGCAAACGTGTAGATACTTTTATTCACGGTCATCTGCTAACAAAACCTCCAGGCTTTGGAGGGAGTCCCGATCTTATAAATAATAACGCACGAATGATTTAAATTAACATGGTCCTGAGCACTCACTGTGTGTGAGGTCCTCTGCTAAGGACGCACATGCAGCCATCTCCTTTAAGACTCCTCATCCTATGAAGTACGTTCTACCAAACAGCAGCATTTTATAGAGAAATTAACTTGCCCAAGGTCACACAGCTGGGAAGTAATGGGGCCAAGAACTGGCAGCCAGGCCCGCCTGCCTCTAGAATCCACGTTCACCACCAATATGACAACTGCAGAGCGAACGTGCAGAAAGCAAGTCGGAAAGGGTGCACACCAACATGCTAATGGGGGCTAGCTCTCAGTGAAGAGACTATAATTCTTCCTTTTGTTGAGCTATATGTACGTAATTTTTTTTAAAAATTTATTTATTTATGGCTGTGTTGGGTCTTCGTTTCTGTGCGAGGGCTTTCTCTAGTTGTGGCGAGCGGGGGCCACTCTTCATCGCGGTGCGCGGGCCTCTCACTATCGCGGCCTCTCTTGTTGCGGAGCACAGGCTCCAGACGCGCAGGCTCAGTAGTTGTGGCTCACGGGCCCAGTTGCTCCGCGGCATGTGGGATCTTCCCAGACCAGGGCTCGAACCCGTGTCCCCTGCATTGGCAGGCAGATTCTCAACCACTGCACCACCAGGGAAGCCCTACATAATTTTTAAAATTCTACGGTATAATGAATATGAATTACAGGGGTGGGTGGGTGTTGGGGGGTTACTGCTGGGTTGGTTTGTTATTAAGGACCACAGCCACACTAGCCATGACGCTCCCTGTCCAGAAGCCAACTCAGTGGTGGGGAGGTGGCAGTCCAGGCACGCAGGGCATGAAAAATCCTTGCTGGCCATCTAGACCAACCTTCAGTGTGCTGCAGACGTCCTTGCTATCTGGCCCTGACAGATGGTCCTCACTTCATCACAGCCTCCCCAGATGCTGCGTGAGTGGATGGAAGCTCCAAAAACAGCTAGCCGGGAAGGGCCGCAGCAGCAGGAGCCACTGGACGATCAATGCAAAGATCGCCTTACAAAAACGCCTTTCCGAGAGTCTGACAACACACGATCGGCTTCCCTTCCTCTTATTGGAAGGACACGACTACGGAGGTTAATCTCTTAGACACAAAAAAGCAAAAACCTTCCAGAATCAGGGCCAGCCTCTTTCCCCAGTGATCTTAGAGCAATGCTGTGTATTTGGTGGCTGAGTAGAATAAGGCTGAAATTCACACAGGGCTAACTCAGAACGGCCCAGGTACCACTAGACGGTCCTATCCACCTGCAGCCAGGTCTGCCGGGGTCTGCCCTGGCTAGACTGAGGACACTTCTCAGATCCAGGAAGGACTGCTCCCCACTTTAGGAAGAGCCGAGTATGCTAGGAGAGGTCTCCATGACCCCACAGACAAGGGCTCTGGCTAAGTCGCTGTGTGTGGGTTGGGAGATTTCTCTTCTGGACACTCTGAATCTCCAATGCCCAGCCCTGTATCCGGCCCACAGAATGCATCACGACTGACTCACAAATATATACTAAGTGGCAAACATGTTCTTACCCAGGAGAATGGAGGGCACTCAAAATCATAGCATAAGAAGAACTCAAGTCACTGGGGCTATTTACCTTAGAAAACAGGTGATGTGACACAGGTGGGGGACAAAGGGGAACCCATAATTGTGCTTACCGAATTAAGCTTCATGATAAAGTAGCCAAAACATGGTTTGAGACCCAGCTTTTTGCTACTGAATTAATTTTTGTATGCCCCCAGAAGAGTTATTCTAAATATGGAAACAGGTAATCAGTGGTTCCCCACCCTAGCTGCATATTGAGTCTTTTAAAAATAGATGCCCAGGCCTCACCCGGTCCTACCACTTAATCCCCAGAGACAAGTCCATGAGTTTGTATTTCTTAAAAGCTCTTTAGGTAATTCTGGTACACAGCCAAATTTGAGAACCACTGTCATATATATAGCAAACCACTGATATATATATATATATATACACAATGTATATACCTATATATATATATACATACTTATATGTGTAAATATGGCTATATTTATAGCTATATCTATACATATTAGAACACTGTTCATAATACATTAAATACAGAGTTGTTCCCCTGCAAACCTCAGAAAGCCAAAATAAGGAACTATGTGCTCATCAAAAGAGGGAAGCAGATTTTTTCCTGGAAAGTTCTTCCTTAAACCATTAAAAGCCAGTCAAAAATGGAAGTTAATGCCTTGGAGGGTTGAAAGAGATACCTAACAAATCAAACGTGGGAATAAATATTGTGAATACTGCAAAGAAGAGATTCCCATATGGATTGGATGAACAGGGTAGACTAAATAACTTTTCTCTTTAATGTAGTAACAATGACACCATAACATTTATTGACCCCCACTTCCCATCTGGCACTTTACCTATGTTGACTTGTTTAATCCTCAGAACCATTCGATGCAGGAGGTGGTTGTGCACCTTTCACTCATCAGCTGGAGAGAAGCTGGGTCCCCATCACACCTTCTACCCCAGCCAGACTGCCTCCCTCACATCCGAAGAGGTCCCTATACACCTTCTCGCCTTTGCTCATGCTAGTCTCGCCCCGGAGAAATTCGGAGCTTCTCTCAATCAGAATCTTGCAAAGCAATCACAGTACCTTTCCTGGATCCCCAGCTCAGCCCCGGTTCAGCTGTGGAAGCAGAGATTTTAGAATTCTGGAGCCCTGGGCCCTGAGGGCATCTGGCACTGCTTGCTTTCGGCTTGGATGAAAGGAGTCGGCTTCCTCTTAACCCCTTCCCCAAACACTTCTCCACCAGGCCCTACTTAACTAAACCTTCACTCTATTGAAATAAAGGTTCTGTGGACTCTGAACCTTTATCTGCAAAGGTTTTTTTAATCAAATGCAGGTGTAAAAACTAAAGAGATGAGGAAGGTGGTGTGCGCCCCGGGCGGTGGGCTGCATGCCAGGCCTGGTTTTCTGCCCCCTCACAGCACTTTTGACCATCCTGAAGCCCCTCCTGCTCTGTCTGTAGCTCCCATGAAGGTGGGGACCCTGTCACAACACAGTCCCCTCGGCACCTGGTACACAAAAGCACTCCACAACTATTTATCGAAAAAAAGAAATAAATTAAAATGGGCAAAGGATGAAAAACATGTCTACAGTGGGGGACAACTTGACTCTTAGAGACCCTCCAATGCAAAAACTTTGTGACTGATTGGACAAAAGTCACAAAATGGACCCTGGGCTCTACTGAGTGTGAGGCACTGTACCAGGGCCTTGGGGACACACACAAAAGCAGAGGTCTGTAGTCCCCACTGAGCTGGAAGGAAAAGATAAAACAGGTAACAAGCTGAATCTTTATCTTAAAAGAGCAATGCAAAATTTAAATAACAATAGTAATGCGTTCACAAGGCAGGATGGAATTGCCAAATGTATTATACGAAGGAAAAAAAGTCACCATTTGTCTTCAGTTATATCCTTTCTAGGACAAAACGGGTCGAAGCTAGGAACAATGATCAAAAATCCACTAAAAAATCACAACTGCTCCCTCTTGCATCTCCCTCCCACCCTCCCTATCCCACCCCTCTAGGTGATCGCAAAGCACAGCTAACGTATATGTACAGCTGATGTATATGTACAGCTGATGTATATGTATAGCTGATTCACTTTGTTATAAAGCAGAAATAACACACCACTGTAAAGCAATTATACTCCAATAAAGATGTTTAAAAAATAAATAAATAAAATAAAATGAAAAAAAAAAATCACAACTGAACATTCCCACTTGAAAACATTTTATCTGCAGCCATTTTTGTTTCAAGATGATGGCCTGAAACACACACTCAACTCTGGGTGGATCCTGAAACCCTCCCGATAATTCACGACTTCAAGGATCAGCAGTGTAAAGTATTTAAAAGTCACGGGAAAACAGACGCCTCGCTCTTCGATATACTTTTTTCGATGTTTCAAATGACAAATTTCAGAGAAATGTAAATTTTAGGAAAACTTGGGTACAAAATTTGGAGCACCAAAGCTCAGAATTGCACTTTTACCACCATTCACTGGTAGAAAGGTAAATCAGTACCACCTCCCTGGGGGACAGTTTGACACCAAACAGCAAACTGTACACTGTATTATTATCTGCTTATTGTCAACTCCTAGAAGCGGAACTGCTGGGTCAAACGTGTAGCACGAGCAGGAGAGAAATGCTTTCACAAGGGCAGTCCTAACAGCACTGGTTATAAGACCGAATAATGATAACGATACAGAAAACAACCTAATGATAACGATACAGAAAACAACCTAAACGATCCTAACTAAGGGCTTGAGTAAGTCAATCACGGTACGTGGGTATCACAGAAACAATACAAGCGTCCAATATGGTGATACAGAGTACATTGACATGGAAAGATGTCTCCGACATGTCACTGAACACAACAAGCAGTCTGGCAAACAACACAGAGGATCCCATTTCTCTAAACGTGTACACAACCATTTATATAAACATACGTATGTTTACGTACGTGCAAAGTGATCTGGAAAGCCACACCAAAACGTTACTATGGGTTATCTCGGGGCAATGAAATACGAGGGGAAACAGTTTTTGGTTCTTTGCTTACTTCTGTATTTAATTTTTTCCAGTACGCCTTTTGTTTTTAAACAAAATCATAACAGTGTTAAAAATAAACTTCCTTCATGTACAGATCACCCATTGCAGTGCGAAGTGCTGCACTTGCCTCATTCCTGATCCCAGCGGCTGATTTCCAGCTCTCGTTTTGGAATATTCCAGGACGCTTCCTCGTGACCCAACCACAGCCATGGCCCTCCCCTTTTCAGGAAGCTGAGTGGGATTGAAAGTGAGGGTAACGCAACTCTGCCGCCTGGGAAGAGGTGCTCGCAGGAGCCAACCGGGATTTTCAATCCACAGCAAGTGCTTCCTGAATCCCTCAGGGCCGGATCCTATAGGATGACTAACCCTGCCCCAGGAAGGAAAAGGGGCCTAAAGATCAGGAGTTGGGCCTCATCAAATTGCAAAGATCAGGAGTCAGTTCCCAGGCACAGCCTCAAACACGACCCAGAAGCTCTTCTGGGCCCGGCCCCGCCCCTCTGGTTCTAAGCTCCCTTACCTCCAAGGGCAAGGATTCTCCTGCGGGACGTGGAGTCGTCAGGCAGAGGCAGCCTGAGGGGTGGGGTGAGGCAGGGGAGGCAGCTGTCTCCCACTGTGCCCCACGGAGGCACCTCCATGCACATGGCAGGTGTAGCCCTTAAAACACAACACAGAAGCCCCCCCCCCCCTCCGGAGACCACAGGACACACAGACCCCACAGCTCCAAGCCTCACGCCACATGCACTCTGGGAGGCCAGGAGGCAGCTCTTTCTCCAACTTCTGGAGCTAGGAGAACGTTTTCAAGGGAAGGACAGAGGGTGGGAGAGGGGGGAACCTGCCAGTCAAGCCCCAAGATGCACAGAACTACCGTCCCTCAGCTAGGAAACAAATGCTCAGAGAAGCTAAGAGACTAATCCAAGAGCACAGAGCCACTGGGTAGAACTTCAAAGGTACGGCTGCTTTTGCTCGTCACCCCACAAGGCAACCTGGCAGTATGGAGAGAGAGTATTCCTCTCCTCCTGAATCATTCAGTCCTTCATTCTTTGGTTTGAAGAGTTTTAACAGA
Organism: Balaenoptera musculus; assembly: GCF_009873245.2. Taxonomy (NCBI): domain Eukaryota; kingdom Metazoa; phylum Chordata; class Mammalia; order Artiodactyla; family Balaenopteridae; genus Balaenoptera; species Balaenoptera musculus. Next base: position 33,263,774 of record NC_045804.1, on the reverse strand, counting down.
AGACGGCTACCATACATGGCTCTTTCTTTCCACGTAAAAAACGAGCTCTGAGAACATCCCAGATAGTTCAGGGTTCACGCCGCCCCAAAGGATCTGTGAGAAGAACTGGCCCTCGACACAACCAGCTGGAACATCACAGTGATTGCCCCTGCAGGAGACGTATATAATAAAAATTGAATGCTGCAGCATGAACTTCATACATACTTGTCCTCTTGGTTTATTCATCAGAAATAATTATCTGTGCTTGCTTTCGCAAGAGCACATATTTTATAGGGTACATTAAAATTTAATGGATTTTTAATAATATTGTAACCACCACAAGAGAAAAAAGTGGAAAAAGCCACACCACACGTTTTTGCCGCGTTTGGGTGGTTTGGCTCTAGCGCTGCAAAGAAAGAACTGATTTGGCGTGGAGTGGCAGGCAGGAGAGGATAAAGGGCCCTGGGGAGGGCAGGTGAGGATGGAGGCATGAAAAGCTATACAGCTGACCACTGGCATGGGAGGCCTGCGCCAAGGGCGGGAAATTGAGGAAAAGAAGATGCCCAGTTAACAGACTACCCTCCGTGGTCAATTCTGCTTGATTTGACCTGACTCTGGGCCACGTGGGATCTAGTTCAGACCCAGAAGGAAGCAATGGTCATGCATAAAAAAGACACTTCAGTCGTGTCCCGGCCAACAGAATACAATTCTAGGGCCAGAACAGACTCAAACTGTCATTTAGCCCAACTTTATAGAAGGGAGAGCCGAAACCCAGAGAAGATAAATGCTGCCCAAGATCACAAAAGGGGGACTTCCCTGGTGGCGCAGTGGTTAAGAATCTGCCTGCCAATGCAGGGGACACGGCTTCGAGCCCTGGTGTGGGAAGATCCCACATGCCGCGGAGCAACTAAGCCCGTGCGCCACAACTACTGAGCCTGCACTCTAGAGCCTGCAAACAACTACTGAGCCCACGTGCCACAACTACTGAAGCCCGCGCACCTAGAGCCCGTGCTCTGAAACAAGAAAAGCCACCGCAATGAGAAGCCTGCGCACCGCAACGAAGACTAGCCCCCGCTCGCCACAACTAGAGCGCAGAGCAACGAAGACCGAATGCAACCAAAAAAAAAAGTAAAAAATAAATACATTTATTAAAAAGAAACAAAAAAAGACCACAAAACGAACTAGCAGGTAAGTCTTCAAATTTCTGCTGGGGCTTTTTCTATGACCTCCGTATGGCCCAAGTTAAAAGCATATACTTAAAAGTTAACTCTGATGGCAAAGATCATGTCAAGTCTTCAATAACCTGCTGGATTTCAAGTTTCACATTTTTAGCCATTTCTGAGAACTATTATTTTTCATGAGTCCCCCAATGGTTTTTAAATTTGACATGCATCACGAGAAAACCACTCTAGTTTAACTTTTCAGGGAAAAATTTTTTCTCTCTCCGTACTGGACTCAAACCCACACATTTGAGGAACTCTTTACAGAACAGTGTCCTGTCCCGAGGACAGGATGAGTTGCCTCCCTTGGGGCTCGCAGAAAAGCTCCTACACAAGTGCCTGGTTCCGCGGTCCAGGGCTCCTGACGTGTCACCAGCACACACACCGACATCTATTTCTGACCGAGGAAAGAAACATGTGGTGTCCGGCCACCAATGATACATCCACCACCAGGCTGACTCACCCATTCGTGAGGCTGCTGCCAAAAATAACACCTTGCCAAAATTGCGTTTCCTAATCATTGACAAAGAAATGTCCAAATTAAAATGAAAAAGGCTTAAATGTCAAGTGAGGATGGTGATTTATCCTGTGCTTATTTATATAATGCACCATGTCTCGGATAGGCACATTTTTCCATGACATCAATTCAGGCAGCAAGTGGGCTTAACGATGACAATGATGACTCCAGAACGAGCATGGGATTGGAGTTCGCTGGCCCCAGACTAAGAGCTTCCTCTGTCCCTGGGCAGCTCGGGCTGCTACGCATGTACCTTCATGCCCCCGGGCCTCATCTTCCTCATCTATGACAAGGGATGTAAGAATATGCACCTGGCACGGGCACTTTAAGAACTATATGAAGAATTATATTTTAAAAATTATATAAAATGAATTGTACTAAAAAATTATGTAAAATAAAAGCAATCAGCGCAGTGCCTGGTACACAGCAGAGACCCAATTAATGATAGTTGCTATTAAAAGTACTCAGCATTGGGCTCCCCTGGTGGTGCAGTGGTTGAGAGTCTGCCTGCCAATGCAGGGGACACGGGTTCGAGCCCTGGTCTGGGAAGATCCCACATGCCGCGGAGCAACTAGGCCCGTGCACCACAACTACTGAGCCTGCGCGTCTGGAGCCTGTGCTCCGCAACAAGAGAGGCCGCGATAGTGAGAGGCCCGCGCACCGCGATGAAGAATGGCCCCCACTTGCCGCAACTAGAGAAAGCCCTCGCACAGAAACGAAGACCCCACACAGCCAAAAATAAATAAATAAAAAAATAAAATTAAAAAACAACAGCAACAAAACTCAGCACTTACTATCATTAAATAGGATTTGAATGGGTTGGTAGTTCCTTCCAACTTTCCTATCTCGAACTATAATAGTAAAACTAGTAAACCACTGTGTAATATTAAAGCCCCAAATATTGAACATTGCAACAGTAACTGCCCGCCGGGCCTCCATATGCCACTTTGCCAACTTGTGATTTTGATTTATTTTGCTTTATTTATTTATTTTGTGATTTATTTATTTTGTTTTAATGAAAGAATATTGTGCCCTCTTAGGAAGCAGGAGGAACGGTAGCAGAAGAATGAATTGGGGAAGAGGGAGAGAGGGAAAGAAGGAGAGAGGAAGGCCAATGACCGTCCAGAAGGTTCTACATGTCCAGGCCTGCCTCTCACTGCTACCTCCAGGGAAGACCCCTCTTCCCATCCTCTCCCTTCCTGTACAGGCACCAAGCCTCCCCCATGACACCGTGCACTCCCCCCATGTGCACATGAGCCATAACTGTCTACAGCTGGAGATAGCAAGGCAAAGCAATCACGTGACCTCGCAGTGCCCACAGGCGCTTCAACCGAGGGTGAGAAGGACGGCCACGGGGCCATTAAGTGAGGACATTAAAAGCATCAATGTAGCTAAAACACATTAACCTGTAGAGGAAGCCAGGCTATAAGCTGCAGCTCCAGCGACATCATAAAAAGAGGCCTCCGTAATGGAACCAATATTACAGCCATTGATATAAATTATACCTCAGAACAGGGGAGAAGGGGGTGGGATGTAAAAATGGAACAAGTTCAAACTTCTTTTATTGTAATAGTCTCCAGTTGAGCATAATCACCAAGGCTGTAGTGCGATACGATTGCCAAAACTAGACAAACATCTGTGAGATGGATTCATCTCAGAGGGAAGGCCAACAGCTTGTTATCATTAAAGCAGCGAGGCTCACTCTGCGCCTGAACTGCAGGCCGCCTTGTTACTGCGTTTGCAGAGGCAATTGTACCAGATGTTGGCAACTATCTTCAGATAGATGACAGGCACCTGCTGCGGAGGAAATTTAGCTCCTCATTGGCCTCCCTGATCAGGGGGCAGGGAGGAAGGGGCAAGAAGGAGTGACCCTTCCAGATACCACTGGTGAGGCACTGGTGACCAAAAGTGACCAAGAGGGTCGGTTAAGCCTGCCCGCCCATCTGCTCCAACTCAGCTCCTGGTGCCAAAGACCCAAGAAGGGTCCACAAGGTGCTGGAGGGAAGAGGCAGAAATGGAGGAGGCATCTAATTCAGGCAGGGGAAGTACAGAGCTCTGCATGACCAACTCCCTCCCCAGGTTGCTCTTGGTAACGGTCTCCCAGACTCTTGAAGAGATCCTAAATTTGAAACGTGGCTATGGACATTAATCATCATTAAAAGGCAAACAGGCAATTTTCAAACCATGTCATGCTGACTCAGATGGAGATAAAGGCTCTGAAAGCAGGGAGAACAGGGACAAGAGAGATAAATACCACCCATGCCACCATGGACAAATAAAAAGTCATGAGCACCCGTAATTCATTTTTCAGGGCGCCCGGAACATCGGCCGCTAGTTAGCGGGCGGAAATGATTCACTCCAAGGTTGGCGGGGCCCACCCAGGTCCACCTTGCTGGGGGGTGGCCTAGCAGAAAGACACCCATAAAATGAAACCACAGACCCCGGGTGCAACCTGACTCCTTTTCAGCCAAGGGGTGGTCACCAAGAGCCACCCAAGGACTCAGCAGATGGGTTCAGCCCTGGAGGGCTGATGTTCTGCTGGTGAGGGCAAGTCAAATCATGGCTGCTGCTGTTAAAACGTTCTCATGTGGCCCCGCAGCTGGCCTCAGGGATGATTTCTGAACACGCGGTGATTCCCCTTCCTCTTGGGATTATCAGAGTTGAGCCAGGATACCTCATACTCGACTCATTCTTACCATGGTTGCTGAGACAAGAACACAAGACACTGAAAACTGTCTCCAAAAGAGGCAGTAGCTGGGGCTTGGGGCTGGTGACAGGCCCAGCCAGGACCCGGGGGTCCTGGGGGAAATGACCAGGTCACAGTGTTATACTTGAACTACAGTTTTCTCATCTGGGAAAGGTCTCCAGAGCCTTCTCTGGAGGTCTACACAGCTAGGAGCCCTAGACTGTCCTAGCCACAGCTAAAGAGATTAAGTGGCTTGGTCCAGATAGTTGAAAAATTTAATACACATGTTAAATTCTGTTTTCTACATCGACCAGTAGCCCAATTTGGGCTTACTCTAATATTTAGCCACAAAACAAAACAAAACATCTCTTTAGCCTGTAATTAAGGTTGTGTCACATCCTTAACCAATAAGAACTTCTTCGCTCTGTTAAAAAAAAAAAAAAAAAAGCAACCCATACCTCAAAGTTCCTAGGGCAGAAATGACAAATTTCAGAAAAACACTTACTAGAGAATACAGAAATCAAGGCATCAATTTAATTTCACACTCTACCTGCCTTCGACTAATTTGTGTAAATTACATTTCATACTAAGAACCTCAGCCCACGTGACCACAATGGAGAAATAAGCAGCTGGCATCCAATTGAGTTTTTCAGGTATAAGTATATAGCTCTTTTTAGTGTGAGAATGTTTAGCTGAAATTTCAATGCAGGTTTTATATAAAAATTTCCAAGTGTTAATTTCCACATTTTCATCAACATGTCCAGGTCACTGGGTGTTTTTACAGACCTGAGGAGTGCAAATTAATCCACTCGGATCGGGTTTTCTTCTTTTAGAAAAAAGGATTATAACCAAATTCTCAGCTCGTGGGTGTGAGTTTGCAGGGTAAAGGATGGCTGTAGGAAGCCGCACACAAGTTTTCATTTGTGCCTTCCACGTTTTGGCACATGCAATGCTAGCTGGAGCAGGAGCCATCAGCTAGCGTTCCCATGCACGCTGTCGGGTAGAATCCTCTAGCTGTGGCTGCTACGGCCACATAGAGCACCCATCACGGAGCAGCAGCACCGGGTCACCCACGAAGAAGCAAGACCCCAGGGTCCTCGCCTGTTCACCCTAACATTGCTTGTGGGCTCTGCTCTCTCTAGCTGGCCTTATATTTGCAGCTACTTACTTTGAAGGAGTTTTCCAAATGGATTGGAGGGGCAGCGTGAGACCACACGAAGTACCTTTCTGATGCATGTCTCCATTAAAAGGGCAAGTATTCTTCCAAACAAGTATACGTATGCCCTCCCCCCGCCAAAGCAGTTTATGAATGGCCCTAAAAATATCCACAATTCTAGGAAATCACTGCTTTCTTTGAGACTCCAGTTGGGGACTAGAAATGTCTACAGCAACTTGGGCCAAATCTGGCCTGCGGCCTGGCTTTTTTTTTTTTTTTTTTAATGTATTTATTTATTTATGGCTGTGTTGGGTCTTCATTGCTGTGCGCAGGCGTTCTGTAGTTGCGGCGAGCGGGGGGCTACTCTTCGTTGCCGTGCACGGGCTTCTCATTATGGTGCTTTTCTTGTTGTGGAGCCTGGGCTCTAGGCACACGGGCTTCAGTAGTTGTGGCACACAGGCTCAGTAATTGCGGCTCGCGGACTTAGTTGCTCCATGGCATGTGGGATCTTCCTGGCCAGGGCTCGAACCTGTGTCCTCTGCATTGGCAGGTGGACTCTTAACAACTACGCCACCAGGGAAGTTCCCCGCTGCCTGTTTTTGTAAATAAAGTTTTACTAGAACACATCCATGCTCACTCATTTATGTATTTCCATGGCTGCTTTTCTGCTACAGTGGCAGAGAGTCTGGCCCACAGAGTCCTGCTATCTGGCCCTTTACAGTCAGTGTGTCAACCCCTGCTCTACATGAGCATGGAGCTAGGAATGAAAATATGGATAAGAAAGTGTGACTCCATGATTCCTAGAAACTGGGAGGACTCAACACATCTGAAAATAAATGGTATTTTTTATTGTAGCCTTAAAAAAAAAAAAAGGCATCTAGAATTAACACATTTATTTGATCTGGAACATTCTATATAAACTTTCACTCCAGTGATTAGAAGTTATTGGTTTTGCAGAAAACCACTAATCTCAACTATCATTTTGTTCTAGGTGCATCTGAGGAGTCATCTTTGTCAATTTTCTTGGGCTGCCAAATCCATCCACTGGCAGGGCCCAGAGTAAATGCATCTGGGAAGCAATAATGAGATGGAATATAACTGAGACACCCTAACTAATGTTCTGTGAGGTTCTCCGGCACTGAAAAGATACTGTTCACTGTCCCACCCATCGGTCAAATAAACAAACTGAGCTTGTAGTTTCTGGTGAGGTTGAAGGGTAAGATCTCAGAGAGGAACTTTAAACTTGGCAAGAAGGGGAGAGTCTTTAAAATCCTGGGGCATCTCCTCAGCAGTTAATACGTTTGGGCAAGGTGAAGGCAAGGTGAATCCAACTTGAACTTTGCCTCCTTCCCTGCTCTCCAGCTGATGAAGAGTCAGATTCACTATTTCAAGATCTATTGAAGTGAACATTCTCCTTTGGTTCTTTCCAAAGTGGGCACAGGCAGGGCTGCTGTCCTCAGGAGTGTGTGGCCAAGACACACGGTGGGCTTCCTCCCACCCTCCATGCGAACTCTGATGGAACCCAGAATAAATGTCTGTCAAGCACCTCTTCCAGGTCAGCACTCAGGTTGGTGCTGAGGCCAATGAAGATATGACCCACCTTCAGAGGCTGCCCTGGGCAACAGGCAAGATGGCAGATGTAAAGCATGGGAGGCACAAGAGCTCAACAGCGGCCACTACATCCCCACCCATCAGTGATGGTCAGCAGGCTCCTGGCCTCTCTTCACTGCACTGCAGTTTTGTTTACAGGTGTCTCTACTCCTTGACCTTTGTGGGCAGGGACTCTTCCTCTGATCTCTGACCCCAACATGGTGCCCTATACCTAGTAGGCACACAAAAATCAGGTTACGGAATGAATGGAGGGTTGGACAAGCATAACCACCTCAGGGCCTTTGAACAGCTGATGAAGACCTCCTTCCTCTGCCTCCATCCGGCCCCATGGTCCCAGCCGGCCAGGGTCCTGACTGGCCCTGCATCCTCAGAGCTCCTGAATGTATTCTCCAGCCCTCCAGGAACCACCCCCCGCCACCCCACTAACCTGCAGGTGTCCCTGAGCACAGGTCTATGAGGTAGACCAGCTACACGGAACAGGCTGAGACAAATCAGCATAAAGCACCCCCAAAAAGGCAACCAAAAGCTGAGAAGCCCTTTGAGGGAGTGGCATTGAATTAAATACAACCAGACATGCCCTTGTCAAAAAAGGGTGCTACAAATAGACAGTTCTAGAAAAATCCTAGTCCGTGAGAAGGCAGAAATTTCTATCAGAACAGGCTTTTTGAAATAACTTGCAAGTGAATTACAGCAGCTACTTCCTATGGGAGGGGAAATTATATTAGGCGGCTTTCCAGTCCCACATGTTCCTTGAATCTAAGTCATATGCGAGAAATATTTATTGAGGGTGGAAGTCTCCCCATAGGTGTGTTTTAAGTGCAGGCCGCGCTGGAGCACTCCAGATAGCTCTATAAAGCTGCCTAAAAGAACATTTTTAATGCACTGACTCATTTGCTTTAAACTGATTTCTCACTGCAAACAAACAAACCCCCTACAAATATCGGCTTTCCTGCGCCGACGGCCTCTGCTGCCAGGCATGCGCCGAGTTCTTGGGGACGCCACCATTAAGATGGTGGTTTTCAATAGAAACTTGGCATTTATCATAGCGAGAGCATTATCTTCTCAACAGACGCTGACAATTTGTCCTATTCCTCCCTTGAGAGAATCCAGTAAGATCACGTTTGCTTCCCCTGCCTGCTGTTTCTCCTACTACAACATTTCTTTGCCTGGAAAGAAAATATTGTGACTCCTTGCCATGTTCACTTCATTAGCATAAGAGGAAAAAAAGCCAAATCCTCCCGTTGGCCTCCCCCCACAGTAGCTCCAGCTGGGTTAAATCTAGCAGGATCTCAGATGCAGGACTTCTGTGGCTCGGGATTTGTCGTACAGCTGATGGTTACAGAGGGATGGGGCAGAGGCTGGGAGAAGCCAAGAAACTAGTCCTATTAACAACTGAAAGACATCCACTTGACACATAGGGCATGTGTCGTGCAGAGTGCAGACTATGGTGGGGCGTTTACAGGATGGGGGGGTGAACCTGGTGAAGTCAGCAGTTTGGGACTTCGGATGCACGAGGGGCAGGGGGTGTGAAAAATAGAGAGAGAGAGAGAGAATATGAATGTGGGGAGGGGAGATTCTCATGGAGCAGACATCGGCAAAGTTGTCTCTTTTAATTCTTACAATGCTTCTCCCCACCCTCACCGTAAATGACTGTGTATCCTCACTTAAGAGACAAGAAATGAGTCTCAGGACAGTGAAATCACCAGCCCCAGGGCACAACACTAATAGCAAATGATGGCATCTGGATTCAAACTCAGGTCTACCTGATCCCAAAGTCCAGAATCGTTCAATTTCATCCCACGCAACCCTGACAATTCCCAAGAGCCGGGCAATAAACGGCAGCGGCATCCCTCTGTTCTTTCAAGAGGGAAAAAATGTACCCACAAATGAGTTCTCTCTGTCCACAGCCAGATTTCCCAGCATCAGAGATGTCCGTGCTTTGGCTTAATGTTGTTGAACCCGTTCTCACCCCCTAGCCTGGCTGATCACAAAAAGACAAGTCCAGGGAGAAGCTGCCAAGAGCCCACCTGCTACCTGCACCCCAGGGAGAGCCAAGCATCCATGGGCCACAATGAATCAATGCTCCTGCCGGCTTCTGAAAACCACAGACCCTACTGGACACCTGCCACTCAGCAGGCCCATTGTTTTTCTTAGACCAAAGACAGAAAGAGGAGCAGGGGAAGATGCAACCTGAGATGCATTAGGGCCCCCTTCACCCTCCTCTGATCCGTCCCTTCTCTGGGGCAGCTGCGTGCCCACCCTCGACACCAAGACCTGCCTGAGAGTCTTCCGGCCCCGGAAAAGGCCTTGCTGACCAGCTCCACCTGCCCAGATAGCTTCTCAGTTCTAACAAGCTTTTACTCCAGGGTGGAAATAGCTCATTTATCCCGGGCTTCAGGGGAAAGATAGGATCCACATAAGGAAATGCTCCCGATGACTGAATATATTCTCTTAAAGCCCCATTTTATAAAAGAAAAATCATAATTTTACCATTTGAAACGCCTCCAATGTCTGGCATAGCCCTGCCCTCTGATACAGAGGCCCATTCATCCCACCACTATTTACCGAGTACCAACTACGGCCCAGCCCCTGGGCCCATCCTGGCGCTGCACACGGTTAGGAAACAGACCCAGCCCCACCTCAGTGGAACCTGCAGTCTACTCGGGGCAAAGAGGTTACATGTAAATTTGATTCTTTTTCTGATAAACCAAGATCCCCTCTTTGGTGCTCCTTTATGGAGTCTTCCAGCTCCTGGTTTGTTTTCTTTAGGAGACAATCTGTAGTTACTTTACGTTTACTATTTACTCGTTTGCTCTTGGCTGGTGCTCTCCAACCTCATCTGAAAACATCTACAAGTAAGCAGGGACTTTGTCTGTTTTGTTCATGGCTGCGCCCCTGGCTCCTAGCTCAGGGCCTGGCATTCAGAAGATCGGGTGAATGAATCAATGAACAATGAACGATGTGCGAGGCTGCAGACGAGATGCCTTCTGGACCTAACGAGGAAGGATGGGCTGTTTCCCTGCACCAAATGGTCCTACAACGTGGTGCTTTTTAAGACTGAAATCTTTTTGTTTTTATAGGTTTCTCTCCCTCCTCTTTACACTGAATTTATTAACAACATCTTCCCACCCCTTAATGTTTGCAATAAATTCAAAAACCAGAAGACCAAGCTTATTAGACTCAGGAAAGAAAACTTAAATGAGGATGTGGAAAGCTCTCTCAAGAGGCTAAATAAGCTCAATAAACAGGTTCAATATATATAAATATACTTTAATAAACACCAGTTAAATGATATTGGGACAATTTCCAGACCGCATCCTCTATTCTTCCCCCCGCCCCCAAAAACAAAGGAGTTTACTTATTCAAGCAGGTTTAAAGAGCTCATCAGCAGGGTCCAACCGAAAGAATTCTCTTCTGGCCCGTATCAGTTCAATGTTTTCCATCAAAGCCAGAGCAGCCTGAAGTCAATTCCACAAACTCAAGGCATCAGGGTAGCTGGAATGAACTCAAGATACGTGCCACTGAAAACTAAACGAAACTCCATCTTCATCTTCAGGCGAAGAGGACCCAGGAAGGACTTTCAATTTGTATTATCCCCAAGGTGGGTGGAAGAACTGAGTGGTAAGCCCACCCAAAAGACAGATGGGAGAGATGGAAAAGAGAGAGAGAGAGAGAGAGAGAGAGAGAGAGAGTGTGTGTGTGTGTGTGTGTGTGTGTGTGTGTGTGGCGGGGCTACTGCTGGAGACGATGGGAGCGGCAACGCCAGAGGCGGAACCTGAGTCTTAGGATGAAAATAACAGCAGCTCATGTTTCTACCATTTATTAAGCACTTAGTTTCTGGCAGGATGCTAGAACTATATATGCCTTAGTTCATTTACTTGTCTCAACGGTCCTATGCAGTATCATCCCCATCCTACAGATAAAACAACTCAGGAAGAAAGAAGTTAAATGACCTGCCCACGGTTACAGAGCTAATAAACAGATGAGCTGGATTTGACACCAGACAGTCTGAGTATAAAAAAAACTATGCCCTTATTACCAGGCAATATGCTAAACCAGGGGGTCGGCAAACTCTGGCTAAGAGCCCAATCCTGCAGCCTTCTGTTTTTTGTAAATAAAGTTTTATTGGAACACAGCCACAACCATTCATTTTCATACTGTCTACGACTGCTGTCATTCCTGCTACAATGGCAGAGTTGAGTGGTTGTGAGAGACCATCTGGGCCACAAAACTGAAAACAGTTATTATCTGGCCCTTTACAGAAAAAGTATGCCAACCCCTATGCTAAACAGTAGTGATTCTCAGCATTTCTACCCAAGTACTCCTAGTGATCCAGTAAATCCTGGGACAGCCCAGAATGACGGGGGACAGAGCCTAATGCAGCCAGGAGCCTATCCTGAAATGTCTCCAAATCTCAAGGTTTTTCAAAAACAATTATGCAAATTCTGCAGTCCATGCCATAATATTTGTTCTAACATAATATATGTTTTAAACAAACAACCATAAAGTCACAGTCGGCTTCCTGCAAGATATGTCACAGAAATGCTATGGCCCAGCACACTGCTAGCCGCAAGCGCTCACACACCTGAGGGAGGTGGCCCAGCCCAGCAGCCCTCATGGAGCTACAAGCCCAGGCCTTCTACCCAGGGCTCAGGTCTGTACCTCGGCCCACCGCTGTCTGGCTGTGGCTCCTGAGCAAGTCATTTACGCTCTCCCAGCCTTCCTTTCCTGACTTTCAAATGGGGATAATCCCCCCACCCCACAGGGCCGCTGGGACAATTACAAGTCAAAAGGCACATGAAAGGTTTGGGCAAACAGCAATCTCTGACTCTGAACATATGCCAGCTTAGCTGGAATGGAGACCTGCGACATCAATAAATCCTCCTTTTTGCTCCTAAAACACATCTATCAATAAAGGAAATGGGTGGTCTTTTTATTTTTTTTATTTTTTATTGAAGTATAGTTGATTTATAATGTTGTGTTAGTTTCTGGTATACAGCAAAGTGATTCAGTTTTATATATATGTAAATATATATATTCTTTTTCATATTCTTTTCCATTATGGTTTATTACAAGATATTGGATACAGTTCCCTGTGTTATACAATAGGACCTTGTTGTTTATCCATCTTATATATAATAGTTTGCATCTACTAGTCCAAACTACCAATCCAACCCTCCTCTGCCCCCCCTTCCCCTTGGCAACCACGAGTCTATTCTCTATGTCTGTGAGTCTGTTTCTGTTTCATAGAGCTCATTTGTGTCATATTTTAGATTCCACACATAAGTGATACCATATGGTATTTGTCTTTCTCTTTCTGATTTACTTTGCTTAGTATGAGATTCTAGGTCCATCCATGTAGCTGCAAATGGCATTATTTCATTCTTTTTTATGGCTGAGTAGTATTCCATTGTGTTTATGTACCATATCTTCTTTATTCATTCGTCTGTCGATGGACATTTAGGTTGCTTCCATGTCTTGGCTATTGTAAATAGTGTTGCTGTGAACATAGGGGTGCACATATCTTTTGAAAGTATAGTTTTGTCTGGATATGTGCCCAGGAGTGGGATTGCTGGCTCATATAATAACTCTATTTTTAGTTTTTTGAGGGACCTCCATACTGTTTTTCATAGTGGCTGCACCAATTTACATTCGGGGTGGTCTTTTTAAAGGAGAAAAACTTTTTTTGGTTTTTTTTATATCAGAGAATCGGCAAGCTCCCTCACAAACCACCCCAGCACTTCTCTCTCTGGCGCTAACCCTGCCCTCCTGCCGTTCCCTAAGAACCCTGGCAATAAGATCAGAAAGACTGCCTCTGATCATTCCATACTCTCGTTTGTATTTCCTGAAGGGAAAAGCACCTTAAATTGTCTTTTTTTTCCAAACAATAACACTCTACAAACAATAAGCAAGTCTGAAAATATTTACGTCTGCTGCCAATGATAAAGGATCGTTAGCGACCTCAACTACCAAAAATCTCTAATTTACAACTAATCTGATTCTGCAAATTACATTTTCTACTACAGACCACCTAAAAACGACTTCCTGTAAACAAACCACTCTGCTGGGGTTTTTTTTTTTTAATATAATTAAATCCTTATTTTGCTCTTTAACTACACAAAGCTCACTTTTTTGCTACATGGGGCAGAACCGTTTATTTTCAAAAGATGTAGAAATAACCCCCAAGTAGGAGCCCAAATCGGAGCCCAAAGGAATCCTACACTCCAAGTCACTGATGAGCTAGCTGTCCTTGCCCAGGACTGTGTGTCTGTCTGTCTGTCCTGCCTTCCGCAGGCCACTTCAGGTAACACTACACTTACTGGCCTGTGCTGGCGCCTGACCCCAGTGGCTGAGTTAAATCAGGAAGGCAGATTGTAAATAGGTATGAAGTAAGTGTTCTGGAACATGCAGGAAGGAATACTTAAATCTGCCTGGAGGTGGTCAAAGGTTTCATGCCTTTTGGAGTTTGAGGCCAAGCGTCTCGCCTTCTCCCACCTCCCATTTATTTAGGGTGAGCAACTTATTCTGGTTTGCAAGTCCTGAGTTCCTGGAAACCCCTCAGTCCTAGGCAAACCAGGACAGTTGGTCGCCCTACCTTTATCCAGCCTAGTTCTTCTCCTTACCATCAGGAATCCATCAATAATATTTCTTGTTTGCCTGCTGTGTGTTACCTTCCATCTGTGCCCACCCCCCCATCCCCAACCACTGCACTTTGGAACCAGTAATCATCAACCTTTCACAGTAACGGCCCCTCCACCCAGATTCTTCCATCCTGGAAACGTCCTGGTTACACCAACGTCCCATGAAGAAGAAAGGACCATCACCCTGGCTGCAGAAGGTATGTGGACTTAAGGCAAATCAAATCCCACTCTGCCAGCAACTCAGCTCAAGGAAGACAATACGAAGTGGAGAAAAATGGAAATAGCATATACAAATTCAATCTATCAAATCTCCTATTTATTTTATGCAAAGTTTTCCTGCTGCTTATTAATGCCAGCTTTCCCTCTACCATTTAATCTCTGCTTCCATTTCATTCTTGGAGGCCTGCGATTATTCTAATTCAGCATTTGGATGACTTCATTTCCGCTCAAGTACACCCAGGTCAACTTGGATAGAAAAGAAAGAGGAGGAGAAGAAAAATAATCAGCTAAAAGCTATTAAATATCAGCCGTGTGCCTCATGATTGGTTTGAAAGGCAGTGGTGAGGTTAGCAACAGTCAGAAACTCAACCCTTCTGCCTCTTCCTGCATATTAACATTTTTTCTGGGGCTCTCACTCTTATGGCTTCGAATGTAAATAAAGTACCGATTGGCAGCCCACTTTCGGCTAATTCACGAATACCAAGTCTGAATATACAAAGCTGTAAAAATTTAGAGGGTGGTAACTTGACAAATCCTGCTGCTCTACAGAGAGCCTAATTCTCAGAGGACAAAGGAAGCTGGAAAAAAAAGAAGAGAAAGAAAGAAGAAAAGCATATGCGACCCATGTAATGGGGTATCCTATTGATGGGCTGGGGGATGGGTAGGAATCTCCATATCAATGTTCACGCCCCAAAACAATGGAATCCGATTTCTATGCCAAGTCTAAATGAACGGAGCTTTCTCCTCCATAAGAACCACTCCTTGCACCCACTGGCACAAGCCTGAACCGTGATTTCTCAGACACTTTCAGTTCCCACTGAAGTACATCCAGGGGTAGAAAGGCTTTCTTTCTCATGCTAACAACTCCATTGTAAGTGACGTCCTCAGAGCCTGCCAGGAGGGCTCTGGGAAGGTAAGCTGGTGGAGCCCTTAAACCCCTTCTCCCTCTGCCTCCCCAGGCTCATTAACTCCTTCCTGCCCAAGGGCTCTCCTGCCCCCTACAAGAATTAAATAAAGCTAAACCATACTGGGAAACACAGTTAAACAGCAGAGCCAGAAAGTCCGAGCCTTGTTCCCCTACCTTACTATGCATACGCATGTGATTAGCATAATCTCAAACTTTTCCCAGCTTGCTACCCAGAAGGCATCCTATTTTTCTATTTGTATATTTTAAAACACTGTTAACAGAGCAATAATAATGTCTGATGCATTTGCCTAACAACAGCTGGCTATATTTTATACACTAAAAGGGAAATGGGCAGTTTTCCTAGAAACCCACTCATCTATTTCAGGAACTCCTTTTTGAAGCGGAATACAAAAAGAGGATTTAGGAGAAGTGAGGTTGAGGTGCTCAATCTGTTTCGAACGCAGCTCTCTCCACCGGCTGCAGCAGAAACGGAGGAAAAAGTTCATCAGGAAGACACAAAGTCCTTTGGCAAGAGGGTTTACCTGCAAAGCCCAAGGCTCATATTACCTGTGGGTCCTGCTTGCTCTTTTGCCACCACCTGGCCCAGGAGGCCGAGGCAGGCAGATGAGGCAGGAGTCACCTGTTTGCTAACTGAGACTTTTTGCCCTCAGCAGCTCTGCCAGGGGTCACAGGGCAAGTAAAGTCCCCTCCCCCGTATGACAACTTCCAAAGGGAGAGATTGACACAAACCAGGCAGAGATTTAATCAAACACCAGGACAGTGTTGGCCTTGTTCTGGGCTATTACAGGAAGAAAATTTAAACGTGCAGGTAGCCTTCAGCGTGACCGGCCAGGGAGGGGAGAGCCAATGGTCCTTCCTGGTCCACTCTAGAGTTCTAAGTCAAGGTCTGAGGAACGTCACGGCCCTCCAGAGCAAAGGCCAGCAGGTGAGGGGCAAGGCCCAGGCACGCCGACCACCTTCCAGTGAGTCCGCCTGTACAAACCACTTCAGAAGACACAGGCCTCGTGGGAGCTGTGAGGCCCACGAAGGACAGACAGGACTTTTGTATTCCAGGCCCGGTCGGAAGGAACCGCACACCTCACGGAGCTCTGTTTATCTGCAACTTGCATTAGGAAGCAATACAATCAGAATCCACTCTCAGGAATACGGTTAACTTGCTTATTCATTTTCTCACAAATCTCCTGCCTTTCACATTTCAAAGGCTTTATGATATGTTTATTCTAGATCTTTCTCTCCTCACACATACAGCATCAAAAGGGGCATCTGAGCGGTGGCCGGGGGTGCCAGCATCGTACCTGCACATAAAACCTGGAGCTAAAAGATAACAGGCAGCCAACACTCCCTCAGAGGGCCCTCTCCCGAGACCCCACACAACTGCAATCAATGAGATCTCATTATATTAAAAAGCCAATTCATTCTTGTTTTCCATTTTTTTCCCCCCAAAGCTTTCGAGCACCATTCTCTGTAGCTCAAGTTAACTTTTATAGCCCACACACAACCCCAACCCAACAAAAGGACTCGAAGGCCCCTTTTCGCCCCATTTCCACGGGGCTCCCCTAAAGAGCTGGAACTTTCCAAACCACCACCTCCTTTAGGGCCTTGGCTTCCCATCCGCCACAGTGAGGGGCTGGCCCAGGAAAGGGTTAAAGCCCTCACGTCAAACCGCAAACTCGGGCACTGGCCCAGAAGGGACATGGGAACCAGGGCAGCCGAGTGATAAAGGCCGGATTGTAGCAGCCCACTGAATTGGAAATGACTTGTAGGCCTAATGAAACAGAACTTTGGCAGTAAAACAGAATGAAAGGAATGAGACAATAAAAGGCTGGAACAAAGGGTGCAGAGTCGGTTCAGCTTAGCAAAATAAGCTCACTTTGTTGGTGGGGAAAGCCAAAGCCGATTAGGATAAACCAATGACTAAGCGTAAGTCTTCCAAACTAATTACACAGTTCACCATGTGAAGTATAATTGGGAGCCTCCAGATGCGGCCTGCTCTGCTTTCACAGGAGTTATATAAAGTGAGAATTACCTAGCGAGCTCGGCACCGAGCAGCCCTCTCATCGAGGTGAACGGCTGAAAGGTGCAGAACTGCTCCATCCGGGACGAAGCCGAGAATTCATTAAGTTTAAAGGTCTCTTTTTGATCTCCCAAATCCTATAAGTGAGAATTTAAGAAGGAGGGGCCTACAGGGAGAAGGAGGAAGCCCTGGCACATGGAGTTGCTTTGATCCCAGGGCTTTTTAATTACCACGCTGGGCTCGTCCGGATGGCCGTGCAGGGGGAACGGAGCAGAACAGCCCGATGGACGGTCTCGGTCTGTATGTGCGCAACTAGAGCGCTGTTTACATGCCATTTTTCGGAACGGTCTGTATACATCATTCCTGTAGGCATGAAATCGTCAGCACAGATAACGTCCACTAGGAAACCTGAAGCAGTAAAATAAATCGCCATAGATCAACGTTCTTGACAAATGAACCAAACCTGCTCCCTCTGAGGACGGGGGTGCTCAGTGGTAAAGTGGGAGATGAGGTTTTATAAATGCTGAAAATGAGTGACTCTCCAGGTTACATGATCTTGGACAACATACTGACCTTTCTCAACATCAGTTTCGTCATCGCTTAATAGATACTTCACCTACCTCACTTGACATCCCTGAGAACCAATTTTTTTTTTAATGTATTTCTTATTTATTTATTTATTTATTTATTTTTGGCTGTGTTGGGTCTTCGTTTCTGTGCGAGGGCTTTCTCTAGTTGCGGCAAGCGGGGGCCACTCTTCATCGCGGTGCGTGGGCCTCTCACTATCGCGGCCTCTCTTGCTGCGGAGCACAGGCTCCAGACGCGCAGGCTCAGTAGCTGTGGCTCACGGGCCTAGTTGCTCCGCGGCATGTGGGATCTTCCCAGACCAGGGCTCGAACCCGTGTACCCTGCATTAGCAGGCAGATTCTCAACCACTGCGCCACCAGGGACGCCCAGAACCACATTTTTAAATACATTAAGAAGCTTGGCACAAAGCACACGACCCTCTAATTCAGAAACATCAGAACACCGTAAAAGAAGTTCATACTAAAATCTGAACTTCACAAATTCTGCGTCTTCATGGAGATCTAGCACATGTAATAGGAAATTGGAAATACTTTATACTCATAGGATGAAGATTCCAGTTTCTAAACGGTAGCTTTTTCCGAATAGAGAGTCTTTCATTGCCCTTTGATATTGAAGTGCAGAAATTAACTCTACCACAGTTACAACTGTTCTATTTGTTACATCACGCTCATTACTACCAATAACATCTTGTCTTGGTTACAGTCTATAGGTACCGTAGATACCTATCTATCCATCCACCTATGTATGTTTACTTAAACACTTTCTAAATTATTCAATTTTCAAGCTTGAAACCAACCATAGGAATAATCTAGTACAGAGGTTGGCAAACCACAGCCCATGGGACAGATGGGGTCCCAAACCTGTTTTCATAAAGTTTTATTGGAACTCAGCCACACCCAATGGTTTATGTGTTGGCTACAGCTGCTTTCTCCACATGACAGAAGTGAGTAGTTGTGACAGAGCCAAAAATATTTACTATCTAACCCAAGTTTTCCATGCCCTTCCCTCAGGTGAGAAACTGAGGCCAGGAAAGAAGTGGCCTGTTAAGGTGCCTCACCTTAACCATGCGGTCATGCCCAGTACGAGGGTCTGGGACACCTCCTCTTACCTTCCTCCGACGAGGGGACCAGAACAGCTACCCAGGGGTGAGGACGGCACCCAAGTCAGCAGAGTCCTTATGCCGATAGCTGCACTTCATGATCTCATCTTAAATATAAACAAGTAATGACCATCCCTAACCTGGGGGTCAGGGGGAGGGGGGTAAATCTTCTGGGAGGAAGGTGGGAGAAAAGCAAAAAAGGGTTTACTAGCCTCCAACTTGAGTCATTTCAAGCTCTCAATGTGCCATCCTGTACCCACTCCGCTTACAGTAATGACATGTTTAGACTCCCTTAGCTCAGAGCCCCAAGACAACGCTCTTACCCATCTTGATTGCCACCTGAAATAAACAGCCGAAACAGCTGCCACCTCAGGCAAGATGGGAAGAGGAAGAGGAAAGAAGCATGACAACGAGGGAAACCTAAAAAGAAGGTGGCGAACTCTGAATGGAGCCTGTGGAAAGATGGACAGTTCTAGACTTGGAGGAAGTAGGGTGTGAATTCTGGCTGTTATACTGCCTTACCTGGGTGACCTTTGCTGAGACTTCACCTCCCTGACCTGTATTGTCCACCTTTGTCAAATGGGCTGGATGATGCCAAAATCCGCTGTGCAGAAGCAATGAGGCCACGTAGGCCCAGTTCCTGGCACTGTCCTTGGGCATCCAGAGGGGACACCATTTTTTCCTCTCTTTTGCATCCTCCCCACCCTAAGTCTATCTTGGGGGTCGATCAGCAGCTGGAACGGGCCCAGGGTTTGGGTTCTATGATCAGACAAGCCTAGAGGGGAAGTCTGTGAACTTTCATAAGGCTGCGACCTTGAGTCAAAGGTGCAGTCCCACCAAGACTCCATTTAACAATCAACAAAATGGGCAGTACACCCACCAGCATCCCAGAGGAGAATTAAGTGAGATAACATAAGTCAAGGGCCTGGCCCGTGTCCAACACTTAACATGTACTCACTAAATGACTCACTGAATTACACCTTACTAATATGCAGTTAACCAACTGAAAAGAGCCCCAAACAACTTGACACAGTCGGGAGTGTGTGCCTATGTGTGAGTATACTTTATGCAAGTGTGTGTGCGTGTGTTTTCCATTTCCTTCAATCAGTTTGTCAATTTACTGTTACTCCTTTCACAGCCACTGGATTTACTCATCACCCCTGAGGCCCAGTAGCAGGGTCTCCCCTCCTTTGACCATTCTGGAGTCAAATGAATTATACCAGAATCCTGAGAGGTGGTGGGTCCTGCCCAAGGGAACACACATGTCACACCAGCCGCCAGCCAAACGGGGAATAAGCTATTCTGAAGACAGACCCAGATAACACGCAGAGCATATGTACGCAACAGGCCACTAACACATGACTATACAGTGTGAGGGTTGTGATACATTCAACGGCCTCCTTAGTCCTCTAATAAAACACTTGATAGGTTTATGCATCCTGCAGGAATCCACCGACGTTACTGCACAGTTAACTGAGCGGCTTCAGACCCGGCGAGTGCCAAGCCAGGGAAGAGTCTGTGGCCGCCTCCCAGTCAAGAGGACGGCTGTTCCCGGGGCAGGGATGGTCACTGCTGCGGGCTCGCGCCCCCCCACCAACTGCCGCTGGACTGAGTCACAACACTAAGTGTTAATGAAGAACAACGGAAAGACAAAGAGAGAGAAAGGAGAGAGAGAGGGAGAGACCCAGAGCTGGGCATGTGCGGAGGTGTGGCGAGTATGAGCCTGTGTGGAAAATTCTAACAGCCCATCTGGGCAGCATCAACTTCCCCGACACCCGCAAATAGGCCCATGAGATTCCGAGGCAGGTTACGGCTCGAAAAAGAAATCCCACCTCATGTTTGCAAACACCACCTCCGGCCTGGTTTTAAAGGCAGAACGGTAGCAAAGAGGGCTCGCACTCCAGAGCCTTCCATTACGCAAGCTGGATTTGTCTCATTAAATTATTTCCAGTCTCTCTCCCTAGGCAGGGTGGGGCTGGGGGATGGACCAATCCCCCTTAATGCTTTAAATCAGTCTCGAAGAGAAGCGCCATAGTGTACACAATCCCCAACACACCCAGCTATTTTTTAGAATCTGCCAGAATGAATCAGCCCCCAACCGGCAATGCCAGACAGTGCCGTGGGGAAGGAGTCTTTCATAACCGACCCAGAAGGGCAGCTGAGTGCCATTCCAAACGCAAGGCTGGGCTGCAGGAGGCTGGGTTCTCTGAAGCATGGTCTCCCATCCATGCAGAAATTGATTAATACCAGAGACAGGAAAATCTCTATTTTGAGGCTAAATAGAAGTCACAGCACTCATCCCAGAGAGCAGCTCACAACTGGACACTCCTGGAGATGGGATCATAGCTGCCCATTGCCTTGGGCAAACAAATGAAAGCACAGAACTTTCAGACTGGCCAGTGGGCGGCAATGCCTTCGTCCCACCCAGGGCAAGTGTGACAGGTGTCATGGGGCAGATGAGTGACAGAGCTTAGAACAGCCGCGGTGTCTTCTCAGGATGCCTCGGCGGCCCTCTGCCACATCAGTCCTTCGGTGGAGGCGGGAGACACAATGACGAGACACACAGAAGAAAACTATCCCACACCTGTGCTCCCAGGACAATGTCCACAACTGCCCAAAGATGCAGGAGGCGTAGGCCCTGTGCACCCACCCACCTGCCAGCCTCCTGGGACACAGGAGCCGTAGGAGGGGCACCACACAAACGCCAACAAGGCTCAGTGCCCAGCAAGCTGCCCTGCTGGAGCCCTGGGGCGACAGAGTCATTGGAGGAACGTGTCACCCGGGGGAAGAACCCACTCTCCAAGGCAGTGGGTCCCCCCCCACCAACTAGAAAGGGGCTGAATTAATCATCCATGGTTACGTGCCCTGTCTGTCTGTGTGACTCTGTCTGTCACACACACACTCCCACACTCCACTTCCTGACTCATCTGGGGCATTCTGAGTTGCTCCCAGCCTGTTCCCGCAGCAGAGCCCAGGGGATAATTGTACTGCTGTCTCACCGACATTCTGACAGGTACGAGCCTAGCATCTTTCCTGAGTTTCCTCGGGCATTTGACAGGGGAGGGTTCAGCCGCAAGGGCCCCAGGGAGCCTCCTCTCTCAATGCATCTTCCAGAAGGGCACAGAGTGAAGTCCAGCGCCAACTTACAGGCCAGCTTCTGCGGGAGCTCCTGCCCTGTGACTCACAGCCCTGAATCCCTCGCCAGGAGCTGCCACCGTCAGCTCCCAGCCCAGGCCCCACGTGGCCGGCAAACGCCAGTGAATCCGCACTCAAAGGCCACTCTGTCTGCTCCTGCAGGCACGTGGGGTGCCGTGCCCACCACAAGCCGGACTCTGCTATCTCGGCTCCTGCCAAATTTCATTTACATCTTGACGGCCGAGTCCGAGGACAAGGTTCTTGCGGACACAGTAGCGGCAAAGGCAGGGGCCACGGCAGCCACTGCTACGGACCGCGCAGGTTTCTGCACCTCCACGCACCGCTTACCTTGCCGAACTGCTCGAAATACTGCTTCACGTCTTCCACCACCGTGTTCGCAGATAATCCGCCTACGAAGATTTTCTTTGTTCTTGTGACCATCTGCAGGAAATGATAAGAGGAAGCCATGGGTTAACTAGGTTTTCTGAAGCCACGCTCACCGAGATGCTGAGCAAGCCACTCTCCACACTTCTCTAGAGAGGAAGGCGATGTTAGGAATATGCCAGTTGCACCAAGCGGGCCCTTTGGACGTCTCAGGATACCGGAGACCGTCACTCTGGGTACCTTAGGCCTTCGGGCCGCAACCTGAAAGCTCGAGTTTCATACAGATGGAGAGTGAACCTCTTTGGCTGTAACACACAGCTTCACTGTGATGTTAAGTCACACGTCAAAGCTATTTTAAACCTGAGACATGAACAAAAGAGAACTACGTGCATAAAGGTCTGCTGCCCTGAAAGTACCCATAAAGTGTGTCAGTAAGAAACTCACACATAATTCAAAACCACGTGCAGACTACCTACACAGAGCCGTTCTGGGTGCTGGCTTACGTCTGCCAACAGGACAGATAGGACCTCATACACCGGGACCGCCCTCCAAGCCCGGCCCCCAGGGCTCCTTCCCCTCTGGATTTCTCACCATTCACTTTGATTTGTCCTACACCCAGCCAAGCGCAGCTGGTCCCCAGGCCTCCACACCTCTGTCCACGCAGGTCCTGCTCCTTGGGAGACCTCTCCACTCCTGCACCTCCCTTGCCAATTTGTGACTTTCCTCCGAGATCCAGTGCCCTTCTCCAAAATTCAAAATACCTGTATAGCCGCCCCACCCAGAAGCTGTTTCTCCTGCTTCTGAACCCCAAATGCTGCGCCCCTCTGCCTCTCACACACTCACTACTTTCCACCTCGCACTGAAGTGAGTGATAATCCTGCCTTCGTTCTAACCTCCTCCCCCAGACCGTGGGCTCCTGACTCCTCTCGGTACCCCCCGGGGTGCAAATACAGGGCCAGGCACACAGAAGTCCACAGCCAAAGTCTGGTGGATGCAAAAACAAACAAATTTCTGCAATGGCCACATTTCAGAATCCCACCAGCCCTAAAGCAAAGGGAGGAGGGAACTCGATGATGTCCACTCTTCAGAGTGGGACCAAAAATCTTACATGGAAGAGTGAAAGACAATAAAATACAATAAATTTTATTCTGAAGACTAAGTTAGGCTGTGCGGGGTTTGGGGTTGGTTTTTTCTTTTTCTTTTTTTGTTCTTCTTTAATGTCAAATAAAAATTTGTAAAACTCAGTGGATACAGGGTCTCACCAGTTTGGTTTTATATAATAAAAGCACAACGTCTTAACTCAATGGCTAGATCTTGCCACAATATAAAATACATACATACATCAAATCATCACATTGTACGCTTTAAATATCTTACCATTTTATTTGTTAATTACACCCCAATAAAGCTCGGGGAAAAAATTTTTGATGAGAACATACAAAGAAAAGCAAGACTAAAACCCAAAAATAAATGAATGAGAGGAATCTGAAAACATTAAAAAAAAAAAGAGAAACAGTCACAAGGTCACGCATGTCTATTGTAAGTCGATGCTGGGGGTATTTCCCTGGTGGCGCAGTGGTTGGGAATACATCTGCCAATGCAGGGGACACGGGTTCGAGCCCTTGTCTGGGAAGATCCCACATGCCGCGGCGCAACTAAGCCTGTGCGCCACAACTACTGAGCCTGCGCTCTAGAGCCCGTGAGCCACAAATACTGAGCCCACGTGCTGCAACTACTGAAGCCTGCGTGTCTAGAGCCTGTGCTCCACAACAAGAGAAGCCACCGCAATGAGAAGCCTACACACCACATCGAAGAGCAGCCCCTGCTTGCTGCAACTAGAGAAAGCCCACACGCAGCAACAAAGACCCAATGCAGCCAAAAAATAAATAAATAAATAAATTTATTAAAAAAAAAAAAAGTCGATGTAGGTTGCCTAAGTATGGGGGCCATGGCTGCCTGGATCACGTGTCACCAAGTCTCCTGACACATGTGTGGAGAGAATGAACCAACCAACCCACTCCCAACAGTAGAGACTCAGCAGAGTGACACCTAAGGGCACAGCGGTCCCAGGCAGGCTGTTCTAAGGAGTGTGAAAGGCTCTGGAAACCTGGCTTCTGTGTCTAAGTCTGGATGTGACCCTGGACAGGACTCGCCTGAGGGCTGGGTTCTGTGCTCTGCACGTGAAGTCCTGGACCAGAGCTCCCTGTCCCGCCTAACCCTGAACTCTCCCGAATCTGTGAGCATGGTGGGCCCGACAGGGAGGCTCCCAGACCTCAGGGGACCTGACACTTTAACTCAGCAGCTCCCAGAGGGGACACATGCCACCTCAGCCCGCTGACTGACCCCCGACCTGGAATACCCTTGTAGTGGACATCCTGTGCTGTCTCAGGAGGACACTGCCCTGGTGACTCTCATACATCTCACTGGCCACCATGCAGTGGTTTGCACGTGTGTTTAAAACTGTTGTTTACTATTTTTTCATCTCTTTTCAGATGAATGAGAAATTTGATGAGATAATGTACGTGAGGACATTCTGTGAAGATCCCACCAGTGTCCACACCTCCGAGCTCCAAGAACCTCCAGTTAACTGGTGGGCATCTTATCCAGCTCCTTGTTCATCTCCCTCCTTCTCCGTCTCCCTGCTTATCCCTCAGTCCCCCTGGTGGATCAAGGTCACCTTCACGGTGATGCTCCATCAGGCCCTCTCCAGATTTAAATCTCTCCCTACACTCACTAATCACCAAATTTTACTCATCTAACTTTCCTAATGCATTCATTCAACAAATAGATTAAGTGCGAGGTGCTGGAACTCACATTCAAATACAGTGTGGAATTTAATCCCCTTTAAAAACGGAGATATAATAATTAGCCGACCACACAAGGTTCCTGCTGCAACTAAATTAAATAACATATGCCTAGGGCTTCCCTGGTGGTGCAATGGTTGAGAATCTGCCTGCCAATGCAGGGGACAAGGGTTCGAGCCTTGGTCCGGGAAGATCCCACATGCCACGGAGCAACAAAGCCCGTGCGCCACAACTACTGAGCCTGTGCTCTAGAGCCTGTGCGCCACAACTACTGAGCCCACATGCTGCAACTACTGAAGCCCGCTCGCCTAGAGCCCGTGCTCCGCAACGAGAAGCCGCAGTAATGAGAAGCCTGCGCACCGCAACGAAGAGTAGCCCCCGCTCTCCACAAGTAGAGAAAGCCCGCGTGCAGCAACACCAAAAATAAATAAAATAAATAAATTTACAAATAACATATGCCCAAGAGTCTGGTGGGACAGCGCGTAGATGATAAATAAATGGTCACTAGCTGAATCCAAAGTCAGTTACTAAATTCATCCTTCAGCCTCAGTAGAAACGTGCAGCAGTAAGATACCTTCTACCAAACACTTTGATAAATCAACTCTTATTGACCGTTCTCTTCCACTACCATTTCAAAAACACTTTCCTACATCTCTACGTGATTTCAGATGGGCAAAGACTCCCAATAGTTTCATTTTAGATTTTTCATTCCTTTTTTTTAACCCCAGCCAAGCAATTAAATATCTATAAAGAAACACTAATGTGATCTACAAACATGCACTCGTGGAGTTCTCAACTTAAAGAAACTCTGGAGAGATATTCCATAAAATGAACCCCACGGTCTCATTCAGACATTGTGTAGAGCCAGGTGGGTATAGACAGCAGGCCCTATATATATTCCAAACGTTCACAGGGACGCAGAGAATTAAACAACCAACGTGTCTTCATTCCAAATAACAGAAGTCAATAGAATGTTCATTCCCCAGTAACTGGTAAAAAGAGAAGGTCCCCTCTTACACCCTCCACCGTTGCCCTACAGCCGTAAACCTGCCAAGACAGACCCCTAAAGGCTGGGGAAGACATCCAGCTATAAATCTACACAGTCCCAAAACAGTCTTTAAAACACTTTTTTAAAAACAAGGATGAGAAATTCCAGGCCCCAGACAATGTGGCCAAAGTGTCCAAGTTACTAAAACATACTTTCCAGGAACCAGCTCAGATACAGAGATAGATCCCACTCTTCAGCAAACACGAAAAGGAGACTGGTTTAATCAAAACCTTCCAAACGTGAAGAGGCCAGTGGGAAGATGGGCAACACCTGGTTAGCTGCTCACCGACGTCTCAGCTTCAGGAGAGGGGAGCATGGCTGGGGGGTGATGGGGCTCTGCAGGTGACCCCTCCCACCAGGGGTGCTGGGGAAAATGGGAGTGATTTACTTTGGGAATTCTGATGGCATCACTGCTAAATGGGCTGTGCACTGCTCCATGGTTTGCATTCTGGAGAGGGACGCAGGGGGCAGGCAGAGGATGCTAGAATCACACACTCTTCCCTCCATTTCCCTCCCACCTCCATGGCTCCTGAGGACAGCAGGAAGGGGGCAGCGTGGGGACGTGGTGTCCAAGGTCTCAGTGGACTAAACGGAGGTCCTCAGATTCCCATCAATACTGTCAAGGTTTCATTTCTGTGTACATGTTTGCATGCGTGTGTGTGCATGCGTGTGTGTTTGTGTGTGTGTGTGTGTGTGTGTGTGTGTATTGGGGGTACCTCTCTATTCCCAATCCCTGAGTCTTGGCTTCTGTGTGCCCCAGGAACCATCCAGCACCCCAGACCTTTAACCCTCCCTGACCCTAGAAACAGCAAGCAGGACCAGTTACACACTGGCCCCCGACTCTATAGCCCTCTGTGTTATAAAAAGTCCTCTCTGCCCACAGTGGAGAGAGCCACCTGTGTCTTCTTCCTGTGCTAGGCCCTTCGGGTAACTGTTTCCCAACCCACAGCCTTCACACCGACACACAGCCGCTGCACACCACAAGGCTCAGGGCCTCCACAGCACACTTAGATGGAGAGAGCCACCCATCTGCTCCAGAGAGAGCTCAGTCCGAAATCCACAAGCAAATGGGTCTGAAACATCCTTGGCTTGGAGTTTTTGGTGGAAGGCTGCACCCAGAACGAGGGCCCTACACCCTTGGGGACAGCCCCTCCCCTAGCAGATACCTCCTTTTATGGTCTAGGGCGGCATTCTGGGAAGGCGTGTGTGTGTTTGTGTGAGTGTGTGTGTGTGTGTGTGTGTGTGTGTAGCACGCATAGGGGCATGGGGAGGGTTTGGGCTGTCACAAATCACTGCTGCAAAGTTTTGTTATCCGGACCCGTAATTTAACTAAACACTACTGCTCTCCACACAACTCTTGGCTCCAGAAAGAAAACCCCAGCATCCATTCCAGTTCGGAAAATTGCTGTTTACACATAAGAACTGGCCAAAGCCAGCTGCTAACTAGAGCTGCAAAGAACACTCCACCTTCCTGCCTCTAACCAGAGAGCTGGCTTTTTTTTTCGAGTTTCAAAAATTCTCTTTTAAAAAAATGTGTTTCCATCTGAAGTGGTCACTCAGAGTGGAGCCACTGGCTGTATTTTTATAAGATCGAATAAAGCAGGTGTGTGTGTGTGTGTGTGTGTGTGTGTGTGTGTGTGTTGAAAGCAGAGGGTGGAGGTGTTAGAATCTTTTATGATGAGATCGAAGAGGAAATTTTAGCTCCAACAGCACTGGCCCAAAGATATTAGTTGTCACACAAGAAAACAACAGAACAACAACAAATATTTCTGATCCTAATAAATGCATGGAAAGGCAGGAAATGGCTCTGAAGAGTCTTAAATGGGTGTGAGAGAGGCCCAGAGAAACTCAGTCAGCTCTTGCCATAACCATGCTCCTGAAAAGAGTTCAAATTCCCCTCGGTGAAAAACCAAGAGCCATCTTCAGGGCCCAAGAATGCAGGCTCTTTGCAGATGCTCTCCCATCTATGGGAATCCCAAGGTTGAAAGAGCCCAGGAAGGATAAGAATGCTAGCATTGGACGAGCTCTCGCAAACCTGATTGTCCATCATCCCCATTATGCAGATGAAAAAATCAAGTCCCAGCAAGGTGACTCATGTGCTAGTTAAAGGCAAGGCAGAGTGACAAAGGAGAACTGGTAAGTAAGTTGAAAGATACCATGTGATTTCATACTAGATTCTGAATTTGGTGAGCACTTTGTTCTTCAGGATCTGGGATGAGGCTGTGTGGTATCATCAACTCTGCATTTGAGAATTAAGCCCAATCTTTAATGGTAAAGAAGCTCTAGGAAGGCTGACTGAGATCCTAGAAGTCCCAAACTCCATGGCCCCCTCCCCTGAGGTGTTTCTTCCAAGGGACCTGTCCTCTAAAATTCTTACATTCTCCCAATATTTTCTTCCATTCTGCCCTCCTCCCCCTAAACTACCACTCTTGCCACCACCAACACCCCAATCACATCCGAATCCAATGGCAAAACTCATGTAACATACGAAATCAGAACACAAGTCAGGAACTGGGAATCTTCTCCAAAAATTTCTAGAATCATATGGGGAAAAAGAGACTACAGTGGCTTGATGAGTCCCCCCCCAAAATTCATGTCCACCTAGAACCTCAGAATGTGATCTCATCTGGAAAGAGGGTCTTGCAGCTATAATTAATAAAGGATCTTGAGATGAAATCACCCTGGGTGTAGGGTGGGCCCTAAATCCAATGAGGTGTCCTTATAAGAGGAGGAGAAGGGACACACACACACACACAGACACACACACACACACACGAAGGTTGTGTGAAGACAGAGGCAGAGACTGCAGTGATGTGTCTACAAGCCAAGGAATGCCGGCAGGTCCCAGGAGCTAGGAGAGAGGCGAGGGACGGTTTCTCCCTCACAGCCTCCAGAAGGGAGCCTCTGTCTCCTCCAGACTTGTAGACTCCTAACTATGAGAGAACACTTCTGTGGCTTCAACGACCCAGCGTGTGGCAGCCCCAGGTAACTAACATGGGGACCTCCTTGGGAGAGGCTCTCAGACACCACGGCCTCAGTCTCACCTGTCCTTGGTGACGGTGGGGCGTGGCCCACAAGGACGCCTCCACCACCCTGGGGGAGAAGAACGCTACGCCCCAGGTGTGACCATCTGAATCTGCCCCCTGAGGAAGGCAGGTCACACTCATCATTTGCACAAGCACTATGGCAGGGGCCGCAGGGTCAAGGCTCTGTCCCAGAAGGTGAGGTGGGAAGGTAAAGGAGTCAGTAGAGCAGAGCCAGCTCTTGAAGAGAAGTGGCCCAAATGCGACTTAAGTTCCTCTGATAAAACATGTAGGGCCAGGGTTGACACGTGGCAGGGTCCCTCCTAATAGCAGGTCCTCTTCTCCTACGGAAAGCCGTGGTGCCCACGTCTCCTCCACGCTCAGAATGCGCTGTCCTCCCTGTGGAGCCACTGTGGGCCCGGCCCTGGGCTGAGCCCTCCTCACAGTTGCCCTCCTCAGGCCTTACGTCAGTCCTCAGACGGGTCTCAGCTTCTCTTCCACAGCCAAGGAGACAGGCTCAGAGATGTGAAGCATCCAAAGTCACACAGCACTAGCGGGTGACAAAATGGGGCATCACAACCCCGAGCTTTCTTTTCTGGGGGGGGCGGGGGGGTGGGGCACGCCACGCGGCATGTGGGATCTTAGTTCCCTGACCAGGGATCGAACCCAGGCCCCCGGCAGTGGAAGAGTCCTAACCACTGGACCACCGGGGAATTCCCCAACTTGAGCTTTCTATTCGTTGAATCTCCTACGCCTTTACTTGTGACATCCCAGCAAAAAGAGACAACTGGGGACAGGGAGACGAGGGGACGTCATGAGGAGCAAGTCTGATTCTGCCCTTTTCGATTCTGAAGGCAAGATGCAAAACCGACAGGCCAGATGCTGCTGGTGGGAACGTCAAATGCTGCATCCGCTCTGGCAAACAGTCTAGCAGCTCCTCAAATGATTAACTGTCGAGTTACCATAGGACCCAACAATTCCACTCCCAGTATATACCCAAGAGAAATTAAAACGTATGTCCACCCAAAACCTTCCCCACAAAATGTTCACAGCAGCCTTGTTCGTCAGTCAGAAAGTGGAACACCGATGGATGGATGGATGGATGGGTGGATGGATAAATTAAGTGTGATCTATCCATATAATGGAATATTATTTGGTCACAAAAAGGAATGGAGCGCTGACACGTGCTACAACCTGGATGGATTTTGAAAACATTGTCTGAAGTGAAAGAAGGCAGTCATAAAAGACCACATGTTGTATGACTCCATTCATATGAAAGTTTGATGGGGAAACCCATAGGGACAGCATGTAGAATAGGGGTTGCTTAGGGCTGAGGGAGAGGTCAGGAGGTGTGGCTAGAGTATGGCGCTCCTTTGTGAGGTGGTGAAAATGCTCTAAAAGGGACTGTGGTGATGGTGCACGTATCTGTGAACAGACCAAAAACCACTGACCTATACACTTCAAATGGGTAAATTACACGGCATGTGAATTGTATCTCACTAAAGCTGTTTTCGGAGTTTTTCTTAATGACAGGCCCAAAAGATTCCCAAGTCAAGAATCTGAGTGCAAAAAGGGCTTAAAATAAACCCAAGCGTCCAAGAAAGCATGCTTCCCCTGTTTCATCCACCAGCTAATTCCATGTGCCTCAATTCACCCACGGTTGACCACTGGACAAAGGTGTAACAATATCTGATGTCGTCAACTGCAGAAATTAATTTAACTTCAGAGGAAACTAATTATAAATATAACCCCAAATGTTTCTTAGAGCACTCGCTCCCCATCTGTAGCTATTAGCCAGAGAGCACCAGTGTTCAGGCTACAATTTGGCATTCCCTCTAAATAGCTTTAAAATTGGAAGGAAGAGACTAGACTTCATCTATATGGGGCTAGAATATAATGTATACACAATTAGCCGACATAGCCAGGGTACAGCATTACCTCTGATTAAAACAGTAACTCACCTAAAAGAAAGTGTGATCTCCTAATGAAGGTGATCAGGGTGCTTCAGCAGGGAGCTGACACCCCAGCCCTTTCCAAGCCCTCACCCAGCTCCCTCCCAGGCTAATTTAAAAAATACTACTTCCTCTTACCCTTGGGGGAAAATCTGTAGCCAGAGAGGGTGACCGGTCCACAGATTGGTATCAGAGAGTAATATCCTAGCCAGTGGCACTCAGACTGGGGGCTGGGGGGTAACAGAAAAAGGTGCAGAGATGGAGTGCCGCCTTGGAAAGCACAGGAAATTAAGGATCGTGACCTGATGCTGAGCGAGGTGGCTGGCTGGCCATCACACCATCATCCCAGGTACCCAAGCTGCTCTGCATCCACGGGTAGTGTCTCCATCCCTCCATCCTTTTCAGAGCCCCCAGCCGCCAATACTTGTCACAGAGTGATGGACTCAGTACACAGAAGGCCCCAAAGACTCTCTCTCCAGGGTTCAAATGATTACCAACACACAGAGGCAATTAAAACCCATCATCTTTTACAGCAACGGTATTAAGTGAAATTTAGTACCCTTTACTACTGCTGAATTTTCGAGGAAGCCGAGCATTTCTGCATACGAAAGAGGTGCCTCCACAACCCCAGCCAAGGGACAGGTAGCCAAAGCAGATTCTTAATAAACCCCAGAAAGAGGTGGGAAAGAAGGGCCAGACAGGACAGCAGGCTGGGATGAACTCAGTTCACTCCACCTGTGCCTGTCCCTCCAGCAGTGGGAGCCCGATTCACCCACCCAGGGTGGACTTCTTCTGGAGACAAAGAGGAGGGCTCCCGGGGAGGGGGAGGGCCCTAGACATGGTAACACGATGGTCCCGGGGCCCCGTGGCTAGAGCCTAGGTCCAAGGCGACCCTGCCGACAGAAATGGTCCAAGGGAAACAATAATCACAAGTTTAAAATTCTTTGTCCACCCGGTTTCACGTTTTCAAGCACATCTGTGTACACTGAGACATACTGAATAACTCCCCTCGTTGGTCGGATGAAAAGAGGTCAAGTCTCTCCACAGCGCTGGGAGACACCTTCCTCCTTTGAAAAATGGGCATAAGGCCCTGGCCTGAACAACACAAACTGAGATGGCAAACGTGAAATCCCAACTCCAAGACCATGGCCCATAGGAAGCCCCTGTACCTCGAACCAAGCCACCAAGGCCAACCCAACCCCCGAGCCCATGCCGCTAACACACACCTTCCTCAGAGCCTCTCCCCTGGCTCCAGCCTCGCCAGTGCCAACCTCCAGGCAGAGAGGTGCCTGAGGCCCTGCTCACAGCCATGCTCAGGGTTACCTGAAGCCAGTCCGTGTGCAGGCCCCGGGACTGAACACACAGCCGAGGTGATGGGCTCAGACCATCCCTTCCTACTTCCCAAACCACTCTTTTCCTGAACCATTTCAGGGTGTCTGGGTAGCAACTACCAGAGAGGCCAGTTTCTACTAAGAAGTTAAGCATTTCACAGATCAAAACTACCATGAGGCACCACCTCAGACCAGTCAGAACGGCCATCATCAAAAAGTCTACAAACAGCAGATGCTGGAGGGGGTGTGGAGAGACGGGAACCACCTACACTGGTGGGGGGAATGCAAATTGGTGCAGCCACTAAGGAAAACAGTGTGGAGGTCCCTTAAGAAACTAAAAATAGAGCTACCATATGATAAAGCAATATGCCATTCTGGGCATATATCCAGAGAAAACCATAATTTGAAAAAAATACACGCACCCCCATGTTCACAGCACCACTATTTACAACAGCCGAGACATGGAAGCAACCTAAATGTCCATTGACAGATGAATGGACAAAGAAGATGTGGTACATATGTACAATGGACTACTACTCAGCCATAAAAAGAATGAAATAATGCCATTTGCCGCCACATAACCTAGAGATTATCACACTAAGTGAAGTCAGACAGACAGAGAAAGACAAATATCATATGATATCATATATATGTGGAATCTAAAATATGATACAAATGAACTTATTTGCCAAACAGAAACAGACTGACAGACGTAGAAAACATATTTATGGTTACCAAGGGGGAAAAGCAGGGAGGGAAAAATTAGGAGTTTGGGATTAGCATATACAAACTGCTATATGTAAAATAGATAAACAACAAGGTCCTACTGTATAGCACAGGGAACTATACTCAATATCTTGTAATAAACCATAATGGAAAAGAAGATGAAGAAAAAAATGTATATGTAACTGAATCACTCTGCTGTACACCAGAAACTAACACAACTTTGTAAATCAACTATACTTCCGTTAATTAATTAATTAATTAATTAATCTTTAAAAAGAAGTTAAGCATTTAAAAGTTCCTTGAAACCAGAAGAGTCTCTGTGTCCTGCACGTGACGTGCAGGAAAGCTCAAGGCGCACGCTGAAAACCATGTCAGGAAGGATGGTCAGAAGACAGACCCTTGGTTAAGGAAAACGAGGCTTAGTAGGGCACCACTGTACTCTGGGGAAGACTGGTCGATAGAGGACTTCAGGAACAACGACACAGCTCTTCTTGGGAAAGAAAGGATAAAAACTAGGCTAGTAGGCAGGCTCTGAAGCCAAGGTATCCCATCCCCCAGGCCCTCCAGTTGATTTCATGAAAAGAACAAATGGCAGCCTTAACCCTTAGCCTTGATTACCTTCATTAACATATTTTAGATGCACATGGCAATCAGTTCTTGATGAGCAAGTTTTACCTAATCCACGGAGCTGAACCAGGCTGCGGGTTCCCTGACACTCCCGGAGGACAGCAGGGCTCAACCCCGGCTGCACCTTAGAACAGCCTGGGGAGCCCCTAAAACCTACAGATACGGGCCCCACCCTCGGGGATTCTGATTTCATTGGTCTGTGGGGAGGCCTGGGCATCAGTATTTTTTCAACATTTTCCAGATGACTCTAATATACAGTCAGGGCTCTGCAAGAAGCTGCTTGTGCCATCTTACAGGAGAGAAAGTGGGCGACGGAGACCTCAACGAAAGGTCTCGTTATTACCATCCTGCACACAAGAGTGGGGAAAAGCCAGGGAACAGCAGAAGGAGGCTGGGACTTGAACCAGGGAGCACTGGGCTTGAGTCCCTTGCAGGTGAGCCATGGGCAAAAGTGAGGGCAATACATATATGTCACAGAACTGCCATAAGCATCACCAGAGATAAGGATGTGAAAGCACCTGGCACATGTCATAAAACATTTGCTTGAATCCCAGGAGAGTGAGAATGCAGACCAAGAGGGTCAGAGAAGAAAATAAATTGCAGAGGACTGTCTCTGGTGGCAAGCCATATTCATTCAGTCATTCTCTCATCAAACGTGTTTTGAGGACCTACTATGTGCCGAGCATGGTGCTCGGCTTGATGGATGTTAAGTGGACCAAGACCTGGTCTCTGCTCTGAAGGTGTTTACAGTCAAGCAGCAGGCTCATTACTGCAGCCTGGTGAGGCTTTGGGGCGCAAGACTGGGTGTGACCTGAGGCTTGAAGTCAGCAGTGGGGGAGCCAGGAAAGGAAGGGGAGAAGGGCCTCCCCAGCTGAGGCTGTAGCATCTTCAGTGTTGGCTGAAAGGCTGCAAGCGAACCTGAAATACTGTAGCTCAAGGTATCAATGGAATGCAAGGAGAAGGGGGGCCAGGCCAGGCAGGGAAGGACCTGCAGGCCATGACAGGAAGCAACAGAAAGCCTCCACAGGGTTTAAACAGGGGAGCAACTCTTCAATCGGCTGTTAAATAGAAAAGCAGGGCCACTGTGGGGGGCTGGGTCACCTTAACACTTAGATGCTGGCAAGGAGGCAAGAGTGGCGAGAAAAGCATGAACCAGAAGGAAGGTTCCCAGACCTAGTGACCTGCATGCAGCCTGGGGTTCACTTCCCCACGAGCAGGTCCCTCCCTGCTCTGTCACTCATTCTACTGTTCCAGAAACATCCCGGGGGTGGGAGGAAAGGTCGGGGCAGGTGGGGGAGGCACAAGGAGAGAGAAGCACATTGCACCCTTGGCGTGGTCGTCTTTGGTAAACACACTCAGCCACCTGTTGGGCCATAAATTTTACCTGTCAAGAAAAAAAAAAAGTCAAATTCCCCTCCCAGGATGTGCCGGTCTGGTCCCTGCCACCCGCCACAAGGAACTTCCTTTGAGGGAAAGAGGGTACCCAAAGAAGTGTTTGCAGTAAAAGAGAGAAGCCAAGATAATCATGAGCAAGTCCCTCTACCTGTTACTAAACGCCTCGCCCCTCAAGAGAGGGAGGGTGAGCTTTCTAAACCAAAGAGATCCTTGGAGGCAGGAAAGAGCACCAGATTTGGAGATTCTGGCGATGGGAGGGCCAGGTTCCAATCCCAGCACCCAGAGCAGGTCAAGTGATAGAGCAGAAAGAGGAACGCAGGAATCTCCATTCTGACGCGCGTATATACTAGGTGACCGTGACAAGTGACTAAGCTTCTCTGACCTTGACTTTCTCCCTCTATAAAATGGGATTAAAAGAGCTAACACATGAAACATGCTTAGCACGGGGCTGGAACGACAGGCAGACAAATTCCCTCTTCCCCCTTCCCCGCCGCCTGCCCTGCCCCACCAGTCACTGAACTCTCTCGGTTTGGCCATGAACGGGAATCAAACCTTTCCTGCCTGTCCCGCAGACAAAACAGAAGGAAAAACACTTGGAAAAGGCAAGAAGCACACTTGTAAATTTAAAGACTAGTTATTATTGATTCTACTTTTTTCAGATTTCTCGGACACCAACCTGAATCAGCCCACCCTCAGCAGTGGTCCTGGGCAACCACAGTATTCCGAGGGCTGAAGATGCTCCAGCAAAAAGGATGCCATCTCAGTGCAAAGCAGCGTCTTTATCCGCCTTAATCTAGGCAGCCCCTTACCCTACAAAGAGAAACAGACTATTCCACACGAGGAAGATCATTCTCTATAGGAGATAAAAGCTGTCCATGCCTTGGAGGTCATATTTCTCTGCAACACCAATATCCTAACATGCCTGTTGCCTCCTCATGCCAGGAACATATTTCTATAAATCCTCACATAAAAGAAAACTTTACTTTCCAGAGGGGTAAACAGGGGAGAAAAAGGAAACAACAGTCGCAGCAAAACCTCACCAATCAAACAGAACTCGGTCCACCAGGAACTTGACTAAATGTGCAATGTTACAGATGTTTTATAGCCATGATGTCTGTTCTATTTAAAACACTTGCACTCGGCCAACCCAACCACGGGAAAGAGAGAAAGAAAAGATATGTTCCCCAGTGTGCCCAACCTAGCTAACTGGTCTGGGCTGGCTGTTTGTTGACGTAAAGAGGTAACCGGGGACCTGTAGCTGCCGGCCGAACGGTGGAGGGCTCATTTTGTAGTTCACTCTGGAGGGCTGTCAAATCAGCCTCGCGGCCCGACAAACGGCGCCCGGTCTCTCTGAAGGGCACTTCTGCCTGGAAGACCAGGGTCTTCTGTGGGGAACTTACCCTGCACCTGACAAGTGCTTCATAAAATCGAGTTCCCTTCCCTTAAGGAAGAAAAATCTGCCCAGTTAAACCTCATTTGTCCAACAACACTCATTCATTCCCTCCACAAACATTTGTTCAGTGCCTGCCATGCATAAGGCCCTGAGTTAGAGGCTCACAGGCAAATCAGCCATGGTCAGGATGCCCCGTGTCCCCCGAGAATGGAAGCCTCATAAGGGAGAGTCAATTCACCCTCTAGAATGGAAGCATCATAAGGGTAAGACTTTTGTCTGTTTTGTTCGTCACTGCATTCCTAGCACCTAGAAGAATGCCTAGCACACAGCAAGCGCTCAATAAATATGGGTTGAACAAGAATGAACGTATACTCCCTGCTCTTGAATTACCCAGTTTGTGGATGATTCAAGGTCCCCGGGTACCTTCCTTGTCTCCTCTCTGGACCCTTGGTAATTCCCA
The DNA here is from genome assembly GCF_009873245.2 of Balaenoptera musculus. Taxonomy (NCBI): domain Eukaryota; kingdom Metazoa; phylum Chordata; class Mammalia; order Artiodactyla; family Balaenopteridae; genus Balaenoptera; species Balaenoptera musculus. The sequence continues at coordinate 33,226,838 of NC_045804.1, read as the reverse complement.
GCACTCCTGGTTGCTAAGCTGGACACAAGCTTCAGGAGATAGAAGCTTCATTCCTAAGCAGAACAGCTGGCCGCAGTCCTGTTCAGGAGGCACAGACAACACAGGGCACTGCTCTGAAAGGTCCTGCCGGACTGAGTCAGACAGACCTTTCTCTGGACGAACACAGTTAGTGATTTGGTAGGGTCATCTTTTATATATAAAAAAGACAATTAGTGACTCTTGATAAGAAACCACTTAAAAGGGTCAAATGAAACAGGGAGGGCCCTGAAACCCCTGGCAGTCACAGATTCAGTGACAACAACCAGTGTCTTTATTACTGGCTCTTGATTCTATTGGACATCAAACATTAATGACTACCTAGTCCCCACCAGGCCCTGGGAGCCCAAACGAAAAGACTTAGTTCTCTGCCCTTCAAGATCTCACAGGGGCCCGACAAAAACACACAATGGCAGGAGTGGGCAAAGTACGACAGAGGGAAATAGAATGAATCGTGTCAGGAGGGTCAGAGAAGGCTTCAAAGAGGAGATGCCTGACTAGGGTTTTCAAGGATAAGCAGGAATTTCCCAGGAAGACAAAAGAGAAAGGCAGACAGAGTCATAACAGCATGAAATATCCTTGCCCGTTTCAGGCACTAAAAGTTTGGCACTGCTAGGAATCGAGTGGAGAGGAGAGTTTAATGGGAGATACGGATGGAGACGTGGAGTCTTGTAGACCATGACCAAGGAGACTGGACTTCATCTTGAAGACAAGAGGTCAAAGATTTGCAAGAGAGGATTAACATGACCAGCTCTGTGTTTTAGATACGTCACTCTACAGAGGATAGATCGAAGGGCTTGAAAATAGACACGGTAAGAACAGTCAGAAGCTTATCATAATAGTCCAAGATGAAGGGGCCCTGAACTAAAGCAAGGATATTTTGCATAACAAAGCAGGAAGAGATTTAAGAGTGAGCAGAAGACAAAATTATCAGAACTGGGTAAATGGCCAGATGCAGAAATGAGGGAGAGGAAGGAGTTTTGAATTTACTGGGTGGCTGAGTCAGGGGGGTTTCACCAACAGAGATAAGGAATGCAGAAGAAACAGGTTTGCAGAGGAACGATACATGTGTTCAGTTTGGGTGTATTAAATTTGCAGTGTCCATAGGACGATTTGGGCATCTGTTCTGCAGCTCGGAAGAAAGATTAAGCCAGAGGACCCAGATTGAATTTACCAGTGTCTTAAGTGGCCTCTAAAATCGTGGGAGTGAATGAGATGAGAGGGTAGAGTAAAAGCAGGGACAAGGACAGTTTCAGGAGGAATCCCAACATCTTTTGCAAACCCAAAACAATGGCCAAAGAACCAGGAGAGAAATGAGAGAAAACTGTTTTGCCAAGTGTGGCATATGGCCCCTTGGTCCATTCCCCTTCCCTTGAATCTGAGTAAGCTTTTGACTGCTTCAACCAATAGAATACAGAAGAAGGGATGGTATGTGACTTCCAAGGCTGCGTCATAAAAGGTGCTGTAGTTTCCAGCTTTTTCTCTGGGGCATGCATACTTGGAGCCCTGAGCCACCCAAGTAAGAAGACCAACTACCCTGAAGCCGCCATGTTGTAAGGGAGCCCAGCCACATCAACAGACCACATGCCGGAGCTCCACTCTTCAAGTCATCCTTGCCCAGGCACCAGACATATGAGTGATAAGGCTTCAGATGATTCCAGCCCTTTGCCCTCCAGTGACCATCCAGATGTCAAGTCTTCTGGCCTGAGGTCCGAAACATGGTGAAGCAGAAACCAGCTATCCCTGTTGGGCCCTGTCTGAATTCCTGACCCCGTGATTCCCTGAGCATAATACAATGGTTGCTTTAAGCTGCTAAATTTGGGAGCAATTTGTTACAGAGCAATGAGAACTGTAACGCCAAAGTTAGGGCATTTCAAACAGAAGGGAATGGTCAATGGTGTTCAACAACATAAAGATGTTTAGTACGGTAAGGAAGAATCAGGTCTCCGTTTCATTGGCTCCAGACCGCAGCCACACACTTTCCATGACCGATCTCAGTACCTGCGGGGCCAGGAATCTACACGCGGCTCATCCACAAACTCCAAGCTGCCATGTGAGCCACTGTCCCAGACGGGCCCCTGGGGGTGCTGAGGGCTGGAGTGACTTGCTCTCTGTGGATGGTTTTGAGTATTCATTTTGGGGAAACCTGACTGCTGATGGCAACTGGCACTGAAGATTTGCCCATGAACACAACTGTTCCAAGGCACGCTGCCATATGCTCGCTGTGGTCAACTTTGCCTTTAGAAAGGTAGAAGTCTAAAAAGTCAGGTTTTTCTGGAGAGAAATGGTTAGCATTGTATATATAAGTAGTTCCAAGCAGCCACCTGAAAACAGGTTGATAAGCAATCTGTTTTAAAAGCCCTTGCTTGCCCTTGGCCAAGGGTACTCCTCTCTTCCTGAGTGAACGCTGGATTTTTGATACTCAGGATACGTGTGAAACTATGATTGTCTTGCACAGTCTGCATCTGAAGCTCTGGGCAACTCACTTCCTGTCCAGCCATCAAGTCTCTGGGTCTCCTGACTTGCTGGGAAATGCAGCATTCCTCTCCCTGGCCACAGCCCTGCCCCCTAAAGGCCTGCTTGGTCTTCCACTCTGTTCTTGCCCTGCTCGCCCCAAACCTTCTCTGTGCCCCAGAGATAATCCAGGTCAAAGGAGTGTGTTAAAACACGGAGACTGAGCCACGTGGGACCCTGCAGAATACTCAGTCTGCACAAAGAGAGACCTAGAAAGGAAATAAGACCCAGTGGTACAATTAACCAGAGGAGAAACCTGATCTTATCACACCTTTCCTTTTGCAAAAATCTCATCATAAGAATATGGCTGAGTTGTTTTTTGTTTTTTGTGGTTTTTTAAATTTATTATTTATTTTTGGCTACATTGAGTCTTCATTGCTGCGCGTGGGCATTCTCTGGTTTCGGCGAGCAGGGTCTACTCTTCGTCGCGGTGCCTGCAGTCTTCTCATTGCAGTGGCTTCTCTTGCTGTGGAGCATGGGCTCTAGGTGCGTGGGCTCAGTAGTTGTGGCACACGGGCTCAGTAGTTGTGGCGTGCAGGCTCAGTAGTTGTGGCGCAGGGGCTTAGCTGCTCCATGGCATGTGGGTTCTGCCCGGACCAGGGCTCGAACCCGTGTCCGCTGCACTGGCAGGCAATTCTTAGCCACTGCGCCACCAGGGAAGCCCATGGCTGCGTTTTAACTGTCCCTTTATCAACACAATTTCTGAATAGCTACTTGGAATGAAACCTTGTGGGAAGAGAAATGAAGAGTAATAACAGGAATCACTGTCCTGGGGGGGTGGGGAGGGCTAATATTTTAATCAGGGAGACAGGATATCTGCAGAGACACTGAAAATCATCAACACATTTTTCAAGGTTTCAGCCTTCATTACTAGGTTCCAAACTACCTCTGCAGCCCCGCCTCCCACTCTCTCCACACCCCATGCTCCAGCCTTGCTGCTCTCACCACTACATGCACTTCTACACCCCCAGGCCTTCATTCAAGCTGCCCCCTCCCCCAGAAACCTCCCTCCACCTACTTTTGCCCATCACCCTTCTCCAAGCCCTCACCCCTCGGTCCAAACGTCTCTGCTCAAATGTCATGTTGCCGGGGCTTCCCTGGTGGCGCAGTGGTTAAGAATCTGCCTGCTAATGCAGGGGACACGGGTTCGAGCCCTGGTCTGGGAGGATCCCACATGCCGCGGAGCAACTAGGCCCGTGAGCCACAAATACTGAGCCTGCGCGTCTGGAGCCTGTGCTCCGCAACAAGAGAGGCCGCGATAGTGAGAGGCCCGTGCACCGCGATGAAGAGTGGCCCCCGCTCGCCGCAACTGGAGAAAGCCCTCGCACAGAAACGAAGACCCAACACAGCCAAAAATAAATATTAAAAAAAAAAAAAAAAAGCCACGTTGCCTACTAGGCCTTCCTTGACCAACCTATTCAAAACTGCAAGCCACCCCGCACCCCAGCACTCCCGAGCCCTTCTTTTGGCTTATCATCTTCTAACAACTACAATTTACTTATTTTATTTATCATGTCTCCCTCCCACCAGAAAGGAAGTTCTGTGAGATCAGGAATTTTGTCTGTTTTGTTCACAGATGTACTCCTAGTACCTGGGTCATGAGTGATAGTCAATAAATATTTGCTGAGTGAATGAACGAACATTCTAAAGCATTCCCCCATCTCCCTTCAGACACCATAAACGATTCCTGTCTCTACACCCGCACAGGATATAAACTGTTCCTAAACAGTGGCTTCCCATTATCACTACATATTTACTCACCATGTTCAAGTTCCTTGCAGGAAAAGACCATTGTTTATTCATCTTCGTATTCCCCAAAGCATTGGTGGTGCTCAAGTATATAATCTACTAAATCCAACTTAAAAATCAAATTGCATGGAAAATGGGCAAAGAATACACAGCTAATGTAACTCTATACCTAAATGATTCTCGTATCCTTCAGCAGTACTTACGAGGCTTGTCTTGGGTGCAGAGCACAGTGCTAGGGTTTCTGAAAATACAGATAAACAAGACACGCACGTGCAACGTCCTACGTGATAGCCACTAGCCGCACGTGACCGGCCCCATTTCAAATGCGCGGGGGCCGTACGTACTGGATGGCACAGAACGTATAGCTCGTCGAACAAAGTTTCACTGGACGGCAGTGACATAGATAGTCCTGGTCCTCAGCGTCTAAACCTCTAGTGGGGCACACAGGACAGGTACAGGAAGGACCAGGGAAACAATATGTTAACCAGTCACACAGGAACCAGCAGAGGGAAGCAAGAGGAAAGGTAAGAGCTGTCACTGCTTGAGGGAAAGGAAGAAGTGCGAGAGGCTTCAAGAGAGGGGAGGAGTGGGCTTCCCCGGGGGCGCAGTGGTTGAGAATCTGCCTGCCAATGCAGGGGACACGGGTTCGAGCCCTGGTCTGGGAAGATCCCACATGCCGCGGAGCAACTGGGCCCGTGAGCCACAATTGCTGAGCCTGCGCGCCTGGAGCCCGTGCTCCACAACAAGAGAGGCCGCAACAGCGAGAGGCCCGCGCACCGCGATGAAGAGTGGCCCCCGCTTGCCGCAACTAGAGAAAGCCCTCGCGCAGAAACGAAGACCCAACACAGCCAAAAATAAATAAATAAATAAAAATTTTAAAAAAAGAAAAAGAAAAAGAGAGGGGAGGAGATACGTCAGATGATCCTCTAAAAATGAATGAGTTTTTCTAGGCAAGAGAAAGGAAGGTCATTCCAGAAGCCTGGACAGGGAGCACACACACACAGAGGGGTCCAGGGCCCACTCCCTAGAGCAGAGGTGCCTGGGGACCTGCGTGACGTGACACAAGAAGGTGAGGCTGGACTCCCAGCTCTGGAATTCCAGACCCCCTGGGCAGTCGGGAGCAGGGGGCATGTAATTCTGGAGTCAGAGACAGGCCACCAGAGAGAAGCCGCTCGAAACCAGATGAGAGGTCTTGGTGGATGATGGCAGCAGAAGTAGAAATGAGGGAACGGACACGTGGCCGTAGCAGGCCAGGGATGAGGCCACCAATGACCCTTGGGGAGACGGAACACCCAAATTTAAAGGGTCCAGGGAGCTCGCCATAGCACAGTCCCCCTGAGACTGTAAGCAGCTGGAAGGCAAATCCCACATCTGCTCGGAGTCTGGGGCTGGGGGGTTCACAGACTAACCAACACGCAAGTCCGGATGGCTCGGTCTCAGAAGCTGCCGCTGGGAAACCGAGGGGTCCACCCTCTGTTCAAGTTCAGCAGGCCAGCTTTCCTCGGTCCCTCCCAGGCCACCCACTGTGGGTTAAAGACGTATTTACGCGCCCTCTGGGGGCTCAGCGTGGGACAATTGCAGACACAGCACGAGGCCTTAAGCAGGTGGTGAAGATGCAGGGCACAACTTGGGTGATGCTACTGTAGGGCTCCACAAAGCCTAGGATGCATTTCGGGAGCAGCTAATAATAAAAGCAGGAGGAGGGGGAAAGGTGGAAAAGTCAACCTGGCATTTCCCGGGGACCCTCCTCCTCCCCGCCCCGCCACAGGCACCTTTGTGACAACTGGCTTCTATCTCCAATTAGCCTGTTTTCATCGGCCAAGGGCCAAGACCCAATGCGGGCGAGGCCCTCTATTCAAGAGCCTTTTATCTAGCAGGCACATACTTGACAAAAAAGAAAAAGGGAAGGATTTCTAAAGCGGTCAGGCCAAAAAAACTAAGAGAACTGGGGGGGTGCTGTATTCAGAACAAAGAAAATTCTGGAAACCTCCCGAAAGGACCCTGCCTGCCTCTAGCTATTCAGCAATCAGGAGCTGACAGGGCTGTGGACACGCAGCGGCTGAGGAGGGCAAGGGGCCGAGGGCCACGCGGGGGCCACCTCCCACCCCCCACCCCCAGCGCCCTGCCTCCCCCTTATCGCCAGCCTGCAGGATGGAGCAGGGCCTCTGCCTGTGTAACGGGGGGGCGGGGGGGGGCGCCGCAGGGAGAAGTAAAAGGGGGAGAAACCCACCCGAGAAACAACTTCCTGCCAGGCCAACAGCTGACATTCGAAGTGCACACAGGATATGCCAAGAAATTATCAGGCCTGGCTTTTCTCTCCCTGATAGATGACAAAGCAGAAGAAAAAGAAGCAGCAGCAGAACATGCAAAAAGCAAGAAAACGAAGAAACAACCGCAGCCACACACATCTCATAAATCACGACTTTTATTGAAAGTTTCGCCACATAATAGCAACAGTCAAATTGAATAAAGACACCCTTCTGTAAAGTAACAGGGAGAGACTGGACATCTCCCCCAGCCCAGGGTGGCCGGGAGGGAAAACGACTTTGAGACAGAGAAGGGTTGGGGGAAAGGAGATTCAGCAGTAGAGACGGGTGGTGGGTTTTCTCCATTATTCTCAAAACATGGGCACCTAGAAGCTAGGAGAGACGTGGGGTAAACACAGCACAGAGGAGAACAAACACGTCGGGCAGGGCTTTGCTCTGCAGGGTGTGGGGTGGGTCCGTCTGATGAGGGGGTCAAGAGTGAAATCAGGACTTGGGATGGGTCTGCAAAAAGCGTCAGACGCAAGGAAGGAGGAGAAGCATCCGTGGTTGAACCCCACGGGAGGAACATCAGACTGGGGGCCAGCAGTTAGTGCATCAACGGCCAGTTAATACATGAAACCAGCCCAGCCACGCCCAGCCACTGCCACAGGTACCACGGTGGGCCCACGTGGTGGCAGAAGAAGCCACTTCCGCTCATCTCACCGGCCCCCCCTGCTCCAATTCTGTCGCAGAGTCAGGGAGGGGGCTTCAGCTGGAGGAAGGCCTCCCTTCCTCAAGGAAGACTGGTCACTCCAGAACCTTCTCCCCAAGTTACTCACCCTGAAAGCTCGACACGCTGCCGTCCCTGAACTGGGAATGGAACTAAGATGTTCCTCCAGTGCCTCAGCCTGCGAGGTGGGAGGAGTGACTGGATGAGGGGTCTTTATCTAGTTCCAGCCTCTCCTCTGCCTGATTCATCTAAACAAATTAGCTTCGTGGGTGTTTTTAAGTGATGACGAGCAGGGAAAGAAATGAATGTATTTCTTTCCAAATTATGCCGTTTGCAGAATCCAGAGAAACAGATCTGTGGTCAAATAGATTTGAAGGCCTTGTAGTAAGACAACTACTTTCAAGGGGCAAGTGGCCACTGAGATGAACCGGCTGGAAACCCTCTGCACACACGGCTGAGTGTATGGGAGCCCCGCTCAACCTGGACAGGCCCCTGCCCTTTCCCTGACACAGGATTCCAACTCAGGAGCCAGCCCCAGCGATGTGACACCAGAGGGTGATGTAACAGCCGGGAGTGTTTCTAAGCAAATGCCCTGGAGAACTGGACACCCCGACTCCAGGCCGAGTTAACGATTACCAGACTAGTAGTAGTACCTGCAGTCAGGCCTGGTACACTCCTTCCTTTCTGACCCCATCCCAAGCCCCTTAAAAACAGCCCCCAGAATGACCATGTGCTTCCCCTCCCCAGGGTGAGGGTGGAATCTCATTCACACGGAGGTTTTAGCAGCAAATGTGTCATAAGGCAAAAGGCAGAAATTCTTGATTGTGGAAAGAGATAGGGAGGCCACATTTTCCCAAAAGATTAAAATACCGTTTCTGAAATGTTAATGTTTAACCAATCAGCTGCTCACCAACAGACCCACTCCTCAAGGGGGTTAGGAAGACAAAGAAGGGCCTCAGAGCTTTGATTTCTGTTGTCTAAAACTTAAGGAGAATTAAAAATCACAGACTATTATTTTTCATTATGGTGTATCACAAGATATTGAACATAATTCCTGCAGTAGGACCTTGTTGTTTATCCATTCTGTATATACCAGGATAACTGAGTCACTCTGTCGTACAGCAGTAATTAACACAACACTGTAACTCAACTATATACTTCAATAAAAAATAAATTTAAAAAAAAATCACAAACTAAAAACTAGACCACCAGTGACTTCATGTAACAGAAGTTTCTCCAACTCCAGAACACGGGGTCATGGAGAGGTCAAGATCTCACCTCACACGCCCATTCCTGAGGCTTTCCAGGGACTCCCTACGGAGGGGAAGGGGTCTGAGGGCTGGGCTGGCAGGTAGACAAGTGCTGTCGCGGGGTGGGGTGTCGTACTGTGTGGTGTTGAAGAAGTAATACGTGGTTTCAGAACATGCTTGTTGAATTGTACTGAACCAACAGTGAAGCTTTATGCGCAAGCAAGTGTAGATGGACTCTGGCATGACCCGGAGGGGAGGGCAGTAAACTGGATCCAGACCTGGTTTGCGCTCCCAGCTTTCTGCCTGCTGCTAGCTGTTTGAGCCTCAGCCAGACACATCAGCTCTCTAAGCCTCAGTTACCCCATCTATGAAATGGGGCCATATTCCCGGTATTTTACAGCATCGCTATGAGGATCCAATCAGACAGTATGAGAGAGTGCTTTGTTGGCCTGAAAAGGCACTGGAGGCATCAGTCTCCTGGACCCTCCCAGTGACTCACCCATCACAGACATGTGATTTTTCTACCTCAGATGTCCAGTAACAGGGCCTGAGGGAAAATGGGAGCAGGAATTCTAATCCCTCATTGGCATCAATAGCGGCAATCACCTGAAAGGAGAAATCCTCTCTCAGGAAGATAAGGGAAACCGCGTATCATCTAATTAAAGCAGGCAGGTGAGCACACGTTCAAAAGCAGGCAGCCCTGCTCAGCTGCTGCTCCTGGGCGGCCGGGGCAGACGGGGTCTGGGGTGCCTCTGCTGGGGGAACGGGTACCTTCCAACCATCAGGGCCACCACCCACGTGGAGGCGAGAAGGAAGGGGCGGGAGCACAGTCACGCGCACCTCTCAACGCATCCCTTTGTGCCCTCCACCGGCGCCCCACTCCCACCAGGCTGCTCATCCCAGGGGCCCCCAAACACACTCACTCAGAGGGGCCTGAGCACCTTTCTTCTCACTGGGCGCACCTCAGGTGCACTGCCCCCGGTCCTTGTGGAAGCCTTACGCGGCAGGGTTGATAACGTTACATCATCGCATCTTTAGCAGCGGCAGCACATCAGCTAACCTGCTGGGGCCCTCACTCCGCGTCAGGCACTGTTGCAAGCACCTGACACATGCTGACCTGTTTAACTCTCACCACAACCCTATAAGGTGGGAATTATCATTATCTCCATTTTACAGATAAAAGAAACAGAGGCACAGAGATGCAGAGGCAAGGACATGAGCTAGACCACGAGCCCAGGCAACATGGTTCCAAGCCTACACCCCACCGGCTGGTCTACACTACCTCCTCTGAAGGTAGTACATGGTGTGTCTCATCTTCTTCTCCCAGAATGCAATGCCTGGGTAGCCCTTCTTATCAAGCACCCAGCAAGTACTGGAAACAAACTCCAGATTCGGTAAATGGAAGAGGAGGAAGGGAAAGGACTGAGCGGACAGGATGAGGAAAAGAGGAAGGAGAGGAGAGAGCGGGGAGGAGGGGTGTCACGTCTTGGCTGTGAGTCCCGGGATCAGGAATTTAGAACCGGGTTCCTATTTAGGCAGGTGTCAAGAGGAGTCAGGAGTCCCACACCCACTACCACCTCCCCAACCCCCCACCCCCGCCAAGAGTGGGAGGCGGTAAAGGTCGGAAAAACAGGAACAACAGCAGCAGCCATGACAGATGCCGTGTACAGTGTGTGGGCCACGAGGCCAGCTCCAGGCTAAGCATTTTATGTGCATTATTTCACTGAATCCTCCCCAAAACTCTATGAACTCAGGGTCATCATTATCCCATCTTACATTTGAGGAAACTGACGCTTCCAGTTGTTAAATCACTTGCCCAAAGCCAGATATCTACCAGAGCTGAAACTACCCAGCCTGGTCCAAAAACAGTATCTACATGACTTTTCCCTAATCGCATGGTACCCACTGTCCTCCAGCCACGCGTATGGATGAACAGAGCACAGGATGTCTTTAACCCCAAGCCATGCATCCTTAGAATACACAAAGCAAGGAGGGCTCATGTCCAGGAGGTGAGAAGTGCAAAGAGAAAACTGAAGACAATTAGGTGCCCAGATGACATTCCAGATGAGGAGAGGCCTGGCCGTAAGATGTCATTCATGGTCAGCAGATGCAGCCACTGCCACCCAAGGAAAGGCCAACTCAAGGGTTGATGGCCCCAAAAGCTTGCTTGATTGCTCCCAAGTCCTTGTCAAAGGCACTTGGACTGGGAACAAAGACCAAAAATGAAGACAGCACCCACTTATCCTCTCCCAGTCTAGGTGATTCCTTCTTTCAAGTCTGTTCAAACCTCTGCTGTTCCAAGAAGCCCTGCCTGGCTTCACAGCCCCCGTCTTCACCCCATGAACCCCTTGCCTTCACTGCTGCTCAGAAATCCACTACGTCATTGGACACATGACCCCATATGCCATCACTGTTTCTACATGCTCAGAGATTGTTTCCTAGCAGGGCTTAACCATCTGAGCAGAAAAGGAAACTCCTCTGGAGACAGAATCGTTGCTTTACTTTCTTAGGTTGCCTCTCCGTTGCTCCTTGCTATACCCCACCAAGCAGAATGTTCTACAGGCAACCACTCAGTAGGAGTAGCTGACCCACCTGAGCAGCTCAAGGCCTGGGAAGGTTGCTGGTCACCTGTTGCCAGGGAATTAAACTTGCTAACCACTACCCGTCATGCCATCCATCTCTGAATTTTTGACGCTTTATCTATTTATCCCCTCCTTCCTCTCCCAAATGTCTCATTCTCAACTTAATCATCGCTGGATGTTCTTAAATAAACCTCATATTAACCCAGCCAAATCTAAACTCAGGGCTGCAAACACTAGGCACTCAGCTGCCCCACCAGGAAGCTGGCAATGACCAAGAAGTAGCAAAGAATGACGGGGAAATTTGGGGAGTGACGTGAAGTCCCAGTAAAGATACTGAAGATATGAAAAGCAAGATGATCACTCCAACAACGTGCAGGACCTGCAATCTGTTTGCCACCTTGTCTAAAGCACTTCCCAAATGTCAACCGTGCAGAGCGTAAATGCTAAGTGAGAGATCGGAGGTACACATCTTCCTAAATTATGGACTTTGAGAGGGAAAGTAGGGTTCCTCAATAGTATGAAGGGAATAAAACCAGAAAAAGGGCAGGGAAAATATGTAGGATGTTAAAGTTTTAGTGACAAATATCAGGATACAAGTTCAAGAGCTGGATGGGAAACACCTTCAATCCTCTGGCTGGATATGGTCCTGAATTTACTGTTAGCCAGGTCAAATACTAAATTACCACACTACGCCTATGGCTGCAAAAATGCAATATAACTTTAAATGACATCTCCTAAAACAATACAAGTTAGTACCGTCACCCCATGATAATGTGTTTCTACATATAGCTTCTTTCTTGATCTGTCCTTTTATATTTTGTACAATTCTCCTGCTGTTTTTTTGCTTCTCTGCTAGTCTACCTTCCATGACCATAATACAGAACTCAAGCATATTTCTTATCATTTGATCTGTTTCCTATTGCTGAGAACACATGGTAAATAGGTGTCCATCATCCAATCCAAGCCTTTCTGTTACGCAGAACTGAGAAACTGACGATGACTGTGTCAGACTCCCTTGCAGCTGGCCGTGAAAAGGGAAATAGGGGACTCTGTGCTTCTGTTGTTTGCTCTGGCAGAATGGCCAGGGAGGTGTTTGGATGTTCTGCAGCAACATCCTGCATCTCAGCTGACTCCTCACGGAGAATCTACTTTGCTGGTGAAGATCACAGCAAAGCAGCAGCAGTGCTTTCTGACCAGGCAACATGGCCATGGTTCTGAACCCTGCAGCTGTAGCATCAGCTTCCCAGTTCGATAGGTGGCTCCCAGATGACAGAAGATGTAGCAGCTACTTGGAGACCCAGATCTGCTGCAAGGCTCTGAGCCGCTTCTGAGAGCACAACCTAGAGGTTTTTCTAGATCACCCAATGATTTCTGTAAGCATTTCGATGCCCTCCAACAAATTCCTTTCTGCTTAAACTAGATAGGAGCGGATTCAGCTTTCTGAAACCGAAACCAGACCAAAACTTGGCTTTTGTTCTTGTTTTTAAAAGTAGATCAACATCTTCATTTAAAAAGAAGACACAAACCAGAACCCTGTAATTTCAGTTAAGTTTCGAACTGGCTGACTGGCCTGCGACAAGGCATTTACTAATGTTTATTAGGCCACAGTTTTTCTCATCCATAAAATGAGAGGGTGAAACAGGATGACCTCCAAGGTCCCTAACAAGCCTAACATTCAGTGATTCTAAATCCGAATGCCCTTTACTTTCGTAATTCTGAATTTATTTTCGCAATCAGTAAGATCAATGCCCCTCAGTAAGGAGAAAAAAAAAGTCCTCATTCTTAATAGGGTGGTGGCTTTCAAATCATGTTCTGGGACACAGGGTTCCAGGCCAAGAAACTCCACTTTCACCTGAAGCTGAACATTTCCTTTGAAGAAATGGGTGGTAGGGGCAGGTGGGTAGGGATGGTGAATAATATTCCATTATAGTTTGTCCTAGAATGGGAAGTGGTAGATTTGGTTTCTTCATTGTTTATAATTTTTTACAGCAGAAAGTACTCATCAATTCTTTGTATAATTAAACAAATAGAAAACAGGCATAGCTTGCTTTCAAATTCTGTTTACCCATATGTACTATCTCCCCCCACCAAAAAAAAAGAAATAGATCAGTATGTTGATTATGATTATCTCTGTGCAGTGAGATTTCAGGAACGTTTATTTTCATTTTTGTACTTTAGGACATTTTCCAAATTGGCCACATTTATTAACCTAGTGGGTAAAAAGGACATTGAAGAGCCTCCGCGCTCTCTCCCCGTCCCTCGTCTTTGCAGGCGGCCCCTTGGAATGGTTACTCCGAAAGTTCTGATTCAGAGGAAAGCTATTTCCATCCTCAAACTTGGATAAATGTTAACCAAGTAAGATAGACAGGTGGCTAGGTCAGCCTGCTGAAGATAAGTAGGTAGGTAAACAAACAAACGCTAAAGAGAAAGCTGGGCCAAACTGCACTGAAGAAGGGGCAAGTTCAAAGAATAAATTCGGTCCAAGTTGAGTCAAGAAACACTGGTCCTTTAAAAATTAAGCCTTACCCTGTAGCACAAATAAAACTGTTTATTATAAACACATTTTTAAAAAAATCTAGTTAACTTTTCAAAATCAAGTTGAATCTCTCAAACTTCTGTTGAGGGTATACAGTAGTTGCATCCTCCTTATAGGATCAATCAAGATAAAAATATATTTTATAAGGAGATTACATATGTAAATATATAGAATACATTATGGGTATATTTAAAAGATTATAATTATTTACATGTGTGTGTCCATATATATCATCTCATTTAATGGGAATTCCCTGGCAGTCCAGTGGTTGAGACTCAGCACTTTCACTGCCGGGACCCGGGTTCAATCCCTGGTCGGGGAACTAAGATCCCACGAGCTGCACGGTGTGGCCAAAAAAAAAAAATATTCATAGTCTGTAACCCAAAAATTCCACATCATGGTGTATGTTGTATGAAGGCAATCAGAGATGGTGATAAGGGGGTCACGTACAAGGATGTTCACCACGGTGTTATTCATAATTATAATAAATCATTAACAAGCTAACTATTCAACAGTAGGCTTTGGTAAAATAAACTATACTTATAAGTCACAATACCATGGAGACAGTAAACACCATGCCATAAAAAAAAAAAACAGTAAATTACAAAGGGAAAATATTCATGATACAGTTATTAAGTCAGATTAGTGAGGGACTTCCCGTGTGGCACAGTGGTTAAAAATCCGCCTGCCAAGGCAGGGGACACAGGTTGGAACCCTGGTCCGGGAAGATCCCACATGCCAAGGAGCAACTAAGCCCGTGCGCCACAACTACTGAAGCCTGTGTGCCTAGAGCCTGTGCTCCGCAACAAGAGAAGCCACCGCAATAAGAAGCCCGCGCACCGCAACGAAGAACAGCCCCCCGTCGGGGCAACTAGAGAAAGCCCGCGTGCAGCAACGAAGACCCAATGTAGCCAAAAATAAATAAATAAATAAATTTATTATTTTTTTTTAAAGTAATAATCATTTTTTAAAAATCAGATTAGTGAATAGCATGTGTGGGTGTATGTTTTCCCATTTTTTTTTTTGCCATGAAAAGATGAAAGAAAACGCACCAAAATGTTAACAATGGTCATTCTTAAGTGGTAAATAGTAGAGTTAGGGAGATTTTTACTTAGTTCTTGTGGTTTTCCACACACTTCCCAAGTTTTGTAACTGGAGGAATAGGGCCAAAGCAGTAATCAATGTCCTAAATAAACAAACTGCCCAAGTCTCTCCTTTCTGTAAATGCCCAATTGGAGTCAAAAGCGTTTTTTTTAAAATCACAGGCCAATCTTGTAATTTTACTCCATCAACTGTCTGAATGGACAGACATTACTCATCTACCATGTTTGTGGCTGGCATGGTGTTTTATGCTGTTTTTTAATTAATTAATTTGAGTCACAAGCATTTGAAATGAGACTATTTTATGGAGCTGAAATTTACATTTATCTCCCTTTTTAAAGCCCATTTAGCAAATTAACAAGAAAACAGCAACACTCAGGGAAGTTACTGTGCCCACTCCCATGTGTCACATATAAAACAGCAACTGCAGGAGTCCCATGAGGGTCAAGTGAGATTGTCTGGTAAAGAACTTGGGGGGAGGGGGTGCCTTGGTAATAGTGAAGTACTATTAATATGCTTGAAGTCCAGCTGTTTGGTGACTTTGACACAGGATTTCTTAACTCTTAGTGAGGTAACGTCTGAGCCTTCCGTGCAAAGCTCCCTGGGACTGTGCATCCAGCATCTCTCTGGTAAAGGGTCCATAATTGTCCCAGCATGATCCATGACCCAAGATAGGTTAGAAATACAGTTCACAGAAGGGAAATCGATGCAGCTGGCTGTTAATGAATTTTATCTATAATCGAAGTAGGTCCAGCAGGGTCTCCCTCTATTTAAAACAAACCTAGCAGAAAGAGCTGGTGGCCAGTTGGTCCTCACTGAACACCCCAGAGGTCTCAGTGCAGAGCAGACTGTCTTAGCGCCAAATCCTGACGACACCCATCCCAGCACCTCGGTGTCTTTGGACAGAAAGGAACACCGAGAGCAATGAAGGCAGCGGGTGGGACACCAGCCTCGCGTCGAACACTGGAAGCCAAAAGAACTTTAAAATGGGCCCTTTCTCCCAAGGACTCTGTTTTATTGCAAAACAGAATGGCCTTCCTTCCATTTGGAAAGATATATGTAATCCAACCCCTTCCTGATTCAAACTGCCCTTTTCCACAATCGATCTGATTTTGTGAAGTCTGCCTAAATGTTTAAGATATTTCAACTAAGAATGAAAGCAGCAGCAATAATAATGACCTTGGATGCCAAGGCAGGTCCAAACAGGCACACAAAGGGCACACAAATTTCCTTTCTTCCAATGGTGGCTTTCACTGCTACCCCAACTGATGGCTTGAAATTAACTCCCTTGGTTAATAATTCAAACCCATGGGCTGGGCAAGTTTTAACGTTTCAATGTTGGTTTACAATTAACGCAGCAACAGTGTTTTAAAGATGTTTGATTTTTAATTAGTCTATTGATTTACCAGTCTAGTTAACGATACTTTATTCCTGTGCTTTTATTCTGTCTTCTATTCTTATTCAGAAAGAGTGGTGGTTACTCAGGCTCTGGTCTCCTCTGAACACCTCCAGACTACAGCCCCCGCCCTCTCCAGGGACACAGGATATGATGTTAACAACAGAAGGCATAAAGCCTGAAAGCCTGGATTCTGTGTGGCCTTGGGCAAGTTAAGGGAACCTGTCTGTGCCTCTGTTTCTTCGTCTATAAAATGGGAATGACGGTACTTAACTCACAGGACTAGTGTGTCCATTTAATGAGATGATCCACAAAAACCCCTCAGATCAGCGCCTGACAGAGTAAGCGCCCAGAGCCTCAGGCCCCTTTTTTTCCCTTCCTTGGTGGTTCAGAAACTGTCTAAATTGTTAATCTGAACATTTCAACATCTTCCTTTGCGAAACCAAGAGCAGCTGAGAAGGTGGCGTGCCCCATGGAATACTTTCTAGGAACAAAACCAGGATGAATTATTCATCAATAGGAGGGTCCTTTACAATGGCAGATTTAGGCTAGTCTATTAAATAAGGTCTGTCCAACATGCTTTATCCCCAGGGGAACAGACAGGCTCAGAGATACCAAAGCCCTTCTCAAGGTCACACAGATCAGGCAGCCGGAGGCAAACAGGTCTCAGAACCCATGGTCCCTGAACTATGTACGACTGGCGGCCCCTCTTGTTATGCTTTTTACTCATCTGTTTCCCCACTGGAGGCTGATGGGTGAGGTGACGAGGTAATGCATGTGTCCAGTGAGGCCTGCTACACTTGTGTCACAGAGCCAACTGTATGGCATGGCCTAGGCTTGCTGCAGGGGCAATGGTGATGTCACTCTTGACGAAACAACTAAGAATGGAACTTAGTCATTCCCACCACCGGAAAGAAGCAAACAGTGCTACCAATCAATGGGTCAAAAGCAGGCCTGAGAACCAGCTTCACCAGTGTTTCCATAAAGCTCACTGAGTGATTCTGAGATGCAGCCTCATTTTGAAATCACTGGCAAAGATGGTGAGGCCAGTATGAAACCATTTCTCCCCCACAGATGGGTGAAAAAAGGCCGACACGCCATGATGTCTGCTATCCCAATTCCCTCAGACACGCTGTTCCTTCTTTCTAGAATGTTTTTCCTTTCCTTGTCTATCTGGAAAATTCCTATTCATCCTTCAAAGTCCAGGTCCAAAGTCCAGGTAAGAAAACAACTCACCCTGTTTTCAAACAAGACCTTCCCTGACAACTCCCTGCCAGACTCACCCTCTGGCACCTGCCATCTACCCCTGGAGCTGTGCTACCTCAGTACCTAGTACATAACTTCAACATGCCACTCATCTGCCTATTTGCTAATTCTGTGGTTCTCAAACTTTTTGGTGTCACAATACCTTTACGCTCTTAAAAAGCAAGGATCACCCAAGCATTTTTGTTTATGCATCTTATATCTATCAATGTTTACTGTATTAGAAATTAAAACAGACATCTTTATTAGAAATTAAAACAGACATTTCTAAACAAGAATACACACATCCCATTAGCCATCAGAACAAAGATGTCAACACAGACCATGTGGCCTCTGGAAAATTCCACGGTACAGTCATGCAAAGGATGAGAGTGAAAAAGCCAAATAGAGTCTTGGAATTATTATGAAAAAAAAAGTTTTGACCCCATAGACTCCTTGAAAGGGTCTCAGGGATGTCCAGGCGTCCCCAATCAACACTTTGAAAACCACTGTTCTAGTGCATTCTTTTGCCATGTGTTTTCCTACTCTGGAAGCTGCTTTTGCCATGTGTTTTCCTACTCTGGAAGCTGCTCGAGCCAGGGCCTTATCTTACGTCTTCCTGTGTCCTGATGCCCACAGTGGTGAATTCCTTTAACCTCCCGCTCCCTGGAACCCTGCAAAACCCACCGCAGCTCCCCTCACCGAGGCAACCTTGCTTCACGCCCCATCTCCCACCAGGCCTCCAAGACGCGGCACAGCTGGAAGGGGGCGGTCTGGCAGGTGCATGGGTGCCTCTGGGCACAGGCCTATGCTAGGGTCACCCTGACCCTCTCCCAGAGAGAAGCTTCTCTGCAGATAAGCAACTCGGGAGGTGAGCGTTCACAACATTTATTTACAAAAGGCTGCTCCCTGGAGAACGCAGGATCCCTTTCAGGTGGGGATTTTAAATCTTCTGATTTGCTTTCCACCGATCCCCTGTAACAAGCCTCTGGGGAAGGACCCAGGAGCTGGGTCCCATGGTTCCTAGGCTACAGAAGCTCAGGCAGCACCGAGAAAGCGGCTGTTCGGGTCCAGCGGGGCAGGCAGGCCACGGAACCAAGGGCCTCTGTAAGGCCCGAGACTCTCCCTGAGTTCTCAGCTAAGACCAATCACCACGGTGGCCAGTCCTCCTAGAAAGGTCCCTAGAAAAATGCCCCGAACTCCGTCTGCCTCTTCCAGCCACTCCCCCACCTCCACCTACTACACACACAGTATTTTCTACCAGCCGCCAGTTTCTCGTTTTCTCTCCTCAGAAAACTTCAAAAAAAAACCCCACAATTCAGGAAACGACACCCACGCATCTTGCTCACCGAGCGTGAAGCCATTCCCCCCATGTGGCTTTGTCTCTACTCTACAACTGCCAGTGGAGGAGAAAGAGATGCCTTTTTTTTATACCAAACTGCTGCCTCATTCTCCCCCTCCAAAGCCCCTACCTGGGCGTGCGTTTGCAAGGTTAATGCTGATATTGCTATTTGAGTACACACTGTAGCTCAGAAAACAAGCCAATAGCTCAGAGGATCCAAGGCAAACTCGGTCTGACAGCCACAGCCCTGACGGCTGCCAAGTCTGATTGACTAGTTGGATATATTTAGATACGGGGGAGGAGGGGGATAAAACACTGTTGTGCCACTGAACTCAAGAAGACTGTGTTGGTAACGACAGACTCGCAAATAAACAGCCAGCAGCCGTTCAACTACATCATCTGGCGTCCCCGGCACAGAACCCTCGCCTGTAAACTACAGGGAATTTCAAAAGCCACCCACGCGAATGAAAAAAAAAAAAAAAAAAAGGCAATTAGAAAGGGTTCTGCCACAGCAATCCCCACAATTATCCTTTAGAAATAAACAAACAAATAAGTAAATATGATCTGTTCCTTGGCTCTCTGCACCACCCCTCCCTCACACCTTCCCAGTCTAGGACAAATGGATTATTGATTGAGCAAGAACCAGGCCAAGGTTACTCAGTTACGCCTTGGACCCTATGTTTCTGCTTTTGCAAAGGTTCTGTTTGAAATCTGGCCCTCTCCACCACCAACTACTACATGTGTGGAAATAAAAGTTAGGGTTATTTTAATTTCTTTCTTTCAAGAGATGGAAATATTTAGAGTACAGGGTGGTAACAGTTATTCATTACAGATCCCTTCACCAGGTGGTTCATATACCTCATCCCTTCAGGGGAGGGAAGGGTAGGGGAGAGGAGCAGAGAAGGACCCAGCTGGGGAGTCAGACTCCAGCACAGAGACCAACCCTATCAGAGAGTTTGGACCTCAGGCAAATGGATTTACACCCTATCAGTCTCAGTTTCCTAACCATAAGGTCAGGAAGATAATACCCATCATTGGCAGGACTTATTCATTCATTCGACAAACATTTATTGTGATACTACTATGTGCCAGGTACCACAGAAAATGCTGAGATCCATTCACAAATAAATTAAAAGTTAAACAAGATGGGCTATATGATGCTCTGAACAACACCAGGAGTACAGGAAGTGCTCCGTGCATGAGGCTACCCTGCCGCTATGACCCTTCTGTTTGCCCATCTCCGGCCTCTCACCCCACTTCCTCCCTCCCAAGGCCTTCCTTTGGCTATTCTAGCTCACTGAGCTTTCACCGGATTTTTCTTTTAATGTTTTATTTATTTTATTTTTATTTATTTATTATTATGTTTGGCTGCATTGGGTCTTTGTTGCTGCGTGTGGGCTTTCTCTAGCTGCGGCAAGCAGGGGCTACTCTTCATTGCGGTGCGTGGGCTTCTCATTTCAGTGGATTCTCTTGTGGGTGGAGCATGGGCTCTAGGCATGCGGGCTTCAGTAGCTGTGGCACACGGGCTCAGTAGTTGTGGCTCACGGGCTTAGTTGCTCCACGGCATGTGGGATCTTCCCAGACCAGGGCTCGAACCTGTGTCCCCTGCATTGGCAGGCGGATTCTTAACCACTGTGCCACCAGGGAAGCCCCTCCCTGAGCTTTCGAGCAGACTATTCTCCTGCTCTACCCCTCCTGACCTAACTCCATTCATGCTAAGTCACTCCTGGATGCCTCCCAACAGATGCCCTGATACTTTGCTCTCGTGTCACCCTCTACTCTTCCTCTACAGCACTCGTCGCAAGTTGTTCTGATGCACCTACTTGCGAGATTATTTTCGTGTCTGTCCCCCAGTTTCCTGTAGGCTCCATAGTGGCCTCTTCCTTCACCACTGAGTTCCCCCTTGGCACCTAGGAAAGCACTAGCAGGTACCTAATGCATATCTGTTGGTGGAACGAATGAATGAACCACTTAATGGAGGTAGTCCAGGTGTCTTTGAAGGCCTCTCCTCCACCTCTAGAAACACGATTCCAAGAACTAGTCCCAAGGCATATGAAACCACTGTGCCTCAGCATTCTCACCTGCAAGATGAAGGGCCGTGAACATCCAAGACCTTCAGTTTTTTTTAAATTAAGTCTCAACACAGGATACGTTTCTCTGAACAGGGCTAGATCTTTAGAGGCAGCAAATATTTTCTTATGAAATAAAAATAAGTTGGGTATCAACTCTTAACAGACAGGAAGTGCCACAAGGTCTTGAAAACAGAGGTTCTATTTTTTTTTTTTTTAAGAATAAATACAGACTTTTGTTTTGGGCAAAACCCTGTGCTACGAGGGATAGAAGCCAGCAATACGAAAAAGGAAAAAAGAAAGAAATAGCCCAGGCATCCCTGAGCAACACATCCGGGTTCACAGAGCAGAAAGGATGTACAGGCCCAAGGAAGCCCTACGGTTTCTGTTTTTAGGACAAGACTCGATCCCAAATGGGGGCTCTGGGGTTCAGAGTAAAAGAAGCCGGAGGCTGTTCACACCAAATATTCAAGACCGGATCCTCCGGTCCCAGGGGTTCCCGAGTGGTGTTGGGGGGCGTGATGCAGGGTTGAGGGAGGTGATGGTTATAGTATGGGTGGAAGACGGGCCCATTAGAGAAGCAGAGCCTTAATTTATCAATTAGACGCCATCTGTGGATTGTGTTCCTTGAAATAATTGTTGAATCTGACAATGCACTGCAGCTTTACAAAGTTTCTGCCATCCTTGATGCCGTTTAATTAAATTTCTGCACTTAACTTTGATTGCGCTGAAGCGCTGATGCCTTCCACAGATTGAGCTCCTCGGCCACCTGCTGTGATGGAGCCAAGCGCGTTTCCAGAGCAGGGGGGAAATATGTATTTTCTTTTCTTTTTAAGCCTCAGCCTTTTCTCAGTCTTCACCCAAAGGGAATCAAGTCTCCTGCTGCACAGGTGAGACCGTGTCTCTAAACCCGGCCAGGAGAGCCTTCAGACGGGACCACCTGCAGCACTGGGTCTCTCTGTCCTTTCACTGCGTCTCACGGAGAGAGTTAACAAAACAGAATCCCAGACGGTTACCAAACACGAAGAAGTGGCTTAAAATAGAACCCACTAACTATCACAGAAAGCAGCCAGGCACACAGGCTTCAGATGTGAGCTGCTTCAGCTCCCAAAGTCCCCAGCCAGGAACATGCAGGTCAGCCCAGGGACGGACCCCACGCCCGAGGGAAGCCTGGGACCTGGGGTCCACGTTAGCTGGCTAATCTTGACTGATGAGCCTGGGCAAGGCTACAGTTGCCAATGCTGGCAATTGTCAAGGGACATCCAGAGGGCAGTTTCTCACCTGCCTGGTTTCAGAGAGACCACGACCCCCAGCCACGTAAGGCTTCCCCGCAGCCTTCATTTATTTACTTATTTATTCTGTGGTGGCAAAATATACATAACATAAAACCACCATTCTGCTTTCTGCCTCTATGGATTTGACTAGTCCGGGAACTTCATATAAGAGGAATCATACAATATTTCTCCTTTTGTGCCTGGCTTATTTCACTTAGCATAATGTCTTCAAGGTTCATCCATGTTATAGTAGGTGTCCGAATCTCCTTCATTTTTAGGGCCAAATAATATTCCATAATATGTACACACATATTTTGTTCATCCATTCATCTGTCAATAAACATCTGGGTTACTTCCACCTTCTGGCTACTGTGAATAATGCTGCTATGAACACTGGTGTATAAATAACTGTGCAAGTCCTTGCTTTCTGTTCTTTTGGGTATGTGAGCAGATGTGGGACTGCTGGATCATACAGTAATTCTGGGTTTAATTTTTGGAGGAAGCACCACACTGTTTCTCATCGCGGCTGCACCATTTTACAATCCCACCAGCAGTGCACAAGGGCCTTCATTTTTTTTTTTTTTATTAAAAATTTTTATTTATTTATTTGGTTGTGCCGGGTCTTAGTTGTTGCATGTGGGCTCCTTAGTTGTGGCATGTGAACTCTTAGTTGCAGCATGCATGTGGGATCTAGTTCCCTGGCCAGGGATCGAACCCAGGCCCCCTGCATTGGGAGCACAGAGTCTTAGCCACTGCGCCACCAGGGAAGTCCCGGGCCTTCATTTTTAAATGGACACTTTACAATGATAATTCATGCACTGGGGGTGGACACTGCCTTCTCCAGATTGTTTTTTAATATAAATATTCTGCAAGTGGCATTACACGAAGATGAACACTTTAGTGTGGATTTCTTCAAGGGGGAAATATCAGAGCAGGGCGGGCGTGTACAGAAGGAAGAGAAGGTGGGAAAGGCAAAGCTAACAGGTGTGAAAAATGAACTCGGCGCGTGGCTCCTCTTACTCAAAACCTCAAGTTCAAAAGATTTATGGACTAAAACTTCAGCTATAAAATAAATTTCTCAGGAAATGCAGTTGCAACAGTCGATGGATCGTTACGACAGCCGCTTATGCAAGCCATAAACTCACAGGGCAAATGAATTGGGTCAGGTATTAATTTCCACAAAGGGCAGGGTAACTAGAGACAAGTTACTTCACCATCTCCCTTTTCAGATCATCCAGGGAGCTGTCATCTCAAGAAAGCCCTAGGTCCTCAATTTAGGGAATCAAGCCTGAGCCCCCCACCAAATACAAGCAAATAAAGACTTCCCAGTATAGTGCTCTATAACAATATTATAGAGCAAAATGGAAATGGAAATTTACATTTAATGTAAATGTCTGAATCCAACTCTGCTTCTACAAACTGCAATTTGGTTTCCACATTCATTCACTGAATATTGAAAGTCAAACCTCATTTTGTTTACAAAGATCCTGCCGCCCTTGGGTTCCATGCAGTTTCATGTTGTTCCACAGGCCCAGGTAGAGGTAAGGGTTTGCTCAATTCCAGAAGGGAAAATCAGGATCACAGATCACCAAGGTATACTCCCTTCCTAATAACCAACACCAGAGATAAATTCTGGCTTCCCTAAGAGACTTTATATATTTTCTTATCGTTAGTAAAGATAATTTGCAGACTATATAAGAGAATGGAATTTCATTGGTTCCACCTTTGTAAAGCTAACCATACACAGTCAACCCTTGAATGACATGGGGGTGAGGCGTGCAGTCAAAAATCTGCATATAATACTCTGAAGTTGGCCCTCCATCTACGAGGTTCCTCCATATCTGAGGTTCTGCATCCTCAGGTTCAACCAACCTCAGATAGTGTAGTACCTATGTATTAAAAAAAAAAAAAAAAAACCCACATATAATTGGACTCGTGCAGTTCAAACCCATGTTGTTCAAGGGTCAACCGCACATAGTCTGCCCTCCGTATCCACAGATTCAACCATCACAGGTCATATACTATATTTACCATCCACAGTTGGTTGAATCCCTGGATGCAGAACCAAGGATACAGGGCTGACTATGGGACTTGAGCATCCATGGATTTGGGTGCCCGAGGCAGGTCCTGCAACCAATCCCCCGAGGATACGGAAGGAGGACTAAATAGATTGACACAGGGGAGGGATCTAATATTAGGCCATGTGTTCCAGTTTGGGGTTCAGAAAGTTTACTAACTGTTTACAACATACACCCCATTTAGTTCAACTGAGCTCCCTTCAGAAGAGAAGCAATATGGGAGATACTCCAGACCTCCCCCCACATGGAGTTAATATTCTACTTGTTACAATCCATAGCAAATTTTATGGACAAGTTATAAGCCATCAGAATTAAGCAGTTCACACAGAAATCCGCATCTTCACCTTAGTCGAGCTGCACCTTCGCACCCTGTAATTAGCCTCTGCCGCGTGAATATTAAGTCCTACGGTGGTATGAAGGGTCAATTACATCATCGAATGAAGAAAATGAAGACACTTGTCATGGCCTCTGGTTCTGTCTTAAATTAACTTTTCATCTGGAACAAAATGTTATATTCACTTTTCCTATATTCTAAAATTTGTCTTCTGTGGATGCAGTAAGGTGTATTAAAAATTTATGAGAACTGAGAAATCAGAGAAGAATCACTCCATGGGCATAAAGCTTAACATTTTCTGTCTGTGAGTTCGCAAGAACATCCAGGGACAGCACTGACCTAAGTGCTACCAGATTAAACGAGTTGGGATCCAGCGGCCCCTCTCGGGCTGGGGGAGATTCGGGGACACGGGGCAAGTCAGCTCTGGGGCAGCAAAGTGGGACTCACGGCCCCTGGACAGGTTTCCTCTCACTGATCACCAAGCCACCTCTCCTCAGCCTGTTATTCTCCTCAGTGAAGCCAAACCCAGCAAGGAGAGACCCTAAACCTACTCTGAGTGGCCCTGCTAGAGATGAGAGATGCTCGGAGAGAAACTGGGGGAAAGCAAAATGGTAAAACAGAAAAAGTTTCAATTGTTGCATCCTGGGCCTCAAATCCCTTGGGAAGTCAGACAGGGTATAAATCACGCCGATATACAAATTAAATATGTAAGCACCATCCTGTAGCGGCCACCCAGCTCCTTCCCCAAACCCTGAAACCTCAGTCTATGGAAGATTCATGGCTGGCTCCCAAGGGCTGCAGGCACCCGGCTCCTAACAAAACATGGGTCCAACCTCTGTACCTTTCCACTTGCTTCAAGCATCCGCTTCTTCAGCATGCATGAGGGTACAGACCTTTCTGGAAAATCGTGTCTGTGGCTCTTCTGTGGTACTGAACCCTGGGACACCCCGAGGGGATTTCCTATGCGATAAAACAGGGCCAGGCTCCCTGAGTTACCCCTGAGGAGTTTCCCAGAATACCCTAAGTCACAAATAAAAGTGCTGAGTGACAGCACATGGGGTGGGGAGCTCAGCATGGGGTTGACAAACTGGGGGGTGACTAGGAGAGCAATAACAAGGGAATTGAAAATGATATTCACTGCAAAAGAGAGCAGAGTAAGTCAACTATAGAGTAAATGGTAGCAGTGGTCCCCCAGGGCCCCACAGGGCTTCAGCAACTCAACAACAGGGATTTCCCGGGGCGGGGCCCTGTAGCTTGGGGTATCACTGGCTGCAGGTGGTACAGACAATTCCCCCACCCACCCTGCCACTACCGGCTTTTCTTGTTGACTCACACAGCCCTGGGGGAAATGAAGTACTGGGAGGCCCATTTAATAGATGAAGAAACTGAGGCTCAGGCAGGTTAAGTCCCTGTTCAGAATTACCCAAGCTGCTACCTTGTCTTCGTAACTTAGAGGCCCACGCTCTCAATTACCAGCCCTTACAGCTGGATTCATAATAACATTAAAATACCGACAGTGAGTCAGAACAAAGATCTGTCACAGTGGGGGCCTGAAAAGCTTTTGACTGGAGGCTCTCCGCTGAGATTTTCCCCACCTCCCACCGCAAGCAGTGGGATTCCGGGGTTCTGGGAAATAGGGAGGGTGGATTAGGGGCAAAGCCTTGTCTCCTGCCACTAAGATGGCAGGACCACCTGCTAAACCATCTGAAAAGCAGTCTCCTGCCCAGGTTCTGACGGACAGTGGCCTTGGGGGACTTTTGTGGGTGAACAGAGTTGCCTTCCATAAAACCAATCTCAAAGAATTAGGAATAGCCCTCAAAGAGCCCTAGTCATAGCATCCTTGAGCATACTTCCACTTCAACTGGTACAACACTGCAGGTATAGGAACTTCTACACAACAGTTAGAAGTGCTGTGGAAATCAGTACTTCTTTTATTTGCCCTAAAATTATTTCCCTCAAGCCTCATACTTCTTGTATTCACAGAATCACTGTGTGACCTTCAATCTTTAACCTCTCTGAGTCCATTCATGTGCACAATGAGAGCTCTGACCTAAGAAATCTCCAAGGTCCCTCCAAACTCTAACAGTCAGGACCACACATCCCATGTTCACCTTCTGGTACACCACTCTGATGTTCAACCTAACCCAATCTCACCTTTCCGAAAGATCCTTGTGTTGAGGGATGCCTTTCCAGGGTGACTGCTAGCTCACATGACGTCTTTGTGTGAACTAGAAAAATATGCTACTTCCTCCAAACAGACACAGCCTCACCTTGGAGCAAAACTTGGCTTTCAGCCCTCAGTCAATCAGAAGCCTTGTTAGTGGACCACTTGAACAACCATACATGGCAGCCTTGTACCTTTCTATTGAACATTACTGGGGCCTCAGCACTCAATTGTGCCAGCAATAACAACAAAAATAGCAACTAATATTTGTTGATTGTATTATACGTATCAGGCACTGTGGTAACTTCTTTTTGCTTTAAATGCTATGGAATAGACATCAAAAACATTAACAGCACATATGTACACTATAAAGACAAACAACCAGGGGCTTCCCTGGTGGCACAGTGGTTGAGAATCCACCTGCCAATGCAGGGGACACGGGTTCAAGCCCTGGTCCGGGAAGATCCCACATGCCACGGAGCAACTAAGCCCGTGCGCCACAACTACTCGTGCTCTAGAACCCGCGAGCCACGACTTCTGAAGCCTGTGCGCCTAGGGTCCGTGCTCCGCAACAAGAGAAGCCCCTGCTCACTGCAACTACAGAAAGCCCGCATGCAGCAACGAAGACCCAAAGCAGGCAAAAATAAAAAAATAAATAAAATAAAAATTATTAAAAAAAAGACAAACAACCAACACCCATACACCTATCAGGCAGTTTAAGAAACAACAGAATGTTAACTTTGCCTTTTCCTAATCCCATCCCTTTCCTTCCTTACTCAGAGGTAAGCATTACCCTAAATTTTGTATATACCACTCTCCTGCTTTTCCTGAGCATTTCGCCACTATCAATTTTGCATATTTTTGGACTTATGTAAAGGGAATCAGAGTGCAAGGCCTCTTCCAGGCTTGCTGGTCTCTCTCCTGTTAAGTCAGTGAGTCATCGGTGTCACTGCAGGCAGCTGCAGTGCCGAAGCTGCCATTCACCACTCACAACAACGACAGTGTGGATAGTAATGGCTCCATTCCGCAGATGAGGAAACTGAGGCTTCGGCCTCGGGAGGTGAAATGACTTGCCCAAGGCTGCGTGGTTGGTTAGTGGCCCAGCTGGGATTCGAACTCAACTGAAGAAAACTCATAATGCAATCAGTATTAACCGGGCAGTGTGGCTGAGGGGAGAGGCATGAAGGAGGCAGACCCAATCCTGCCCTCAAGGCACTTACAGGCAGGCCTGACTCTGTACACACATCTGTCTGAATGCAGACCCCCGTTCTTGACTCCTAGGTAACGCTACCTTCCCACCTGTTTGAGAAGCTCAAAGCAGAACTGCAACTGAGGATTCTGTAGCAGACATGCGTTCAATGGTCAGCATAGACCACTCCTAAACTCCTGGCCTCTGATCCTGGCCTTTACATTCTTATTACAACACACACACACACACACAGAAAAACAAACACCCACGTACGGAGAAGAGCTCTAAGTTTCCAAGAAAAGGCAGACTGTCACGGATGAGGCTCCAGCTATAGACTTGAGTCATTAAACGTGTTACCTGGCAAACACTTAACCTTAAACATCCCTGCAGCCTTCAGAAAAGCCAACTTCAGCCCAGGACTGGAACCAGCCTGGAGAAAAATGCCCAAAGGAGTCATTCTGGTTTTACAGGTACAACATGCTCTCCAGAAAAAAAAAAAAAAAAAACAACAAAAAACCATAAAGACTTTCTCTTCTTCCCTTTGCCCTCAATTTTTCACTGATGCTTTTCAGGGGCAAAAAGTTGCCATGGTCCGTCACTGGGAGCCTCGGAACCCCCTTTGAAGCCAAGCCCGCCAAGCTCTGGGCCCTTACATCAGCAGTTCCCATCAGCTACCTCCTGAGGGTACAGGGCTACATGGAAGCACCATTCAAGAAAGACGCAAGAAAACTGACCCCAGATAGGAGACGGGGATGGACAGGAATCCTGGCTGAGTTACCAAGTCAGCCAAGGTCAAAGGTAAGATCAAAGGCAGACTCAGTCAGGAGAAACAGCAAAGTGCCTTTGGCTGATCAAAAAAAAAAAAAAAAAATTAATTAATTTATTAATCTGGACAGCGAGCATTTCTCCCTGAGCATTTTCTCTCCATATTTACTGATCAAATCTTTGTGAATGAAAGCACAACCCTCTTACTGGATAAAGAAAGACACACACAAAAGCCCCTCGACTGAAAAATCTAGTCCAGCAGGTCGTGATTTCACCTTTGAGTGAACAGTATGCGGCCACAAAGGGCTGGAAAGGGAGCTGGTGGCACAGCTCCCACTGGCGTCATCATTAATAAGTAAGCGGCAGTGGCCTGTGCAAAGCTCGCCGGGCCTGGCAAGCACGCCAACCGGGCTGAGCGGGCACAGCCCGTGGTGCCAAAGAAGCACAGGGGCTGGGGCTGAGCGGGAGCACGGAGGTGTCCCAGTGACACTGGGGGGGCTCCATCCCGCTCTGAACCCAGAACCCTTAACGAGCCCCACCTCAGCCGCCCACTTCCTACTGTATCTCCCACCAGTCACAGCCCCCGACTCTGGTGGCCTTGGAGGGTCCCGGAGCTGAAAGCCACCCAGAAGCTGTCGCTCGGGAGACCAGAAGTTCAGGACTCCCAAGAGATGCTAGGAGCGTGGCTGCCTGGGTCTGCGGTGCTTGGCTGCTCTGAGAGGCCACTCTTCTGCCAGGGGTGAAGGGGGCCTTTGTGGCACTGAAGGAGGCTGTCCTCAAGAAGAAACGGGCCAAGCCTGCTTTGTTTGCCCAGGAAGGCTTGCATCATTAGGGAGAGAGCCTGTGCTGAGCGGGCCAGCAGGGAACAAATCAGCCTGCAGGACTGGGGCAGGGTCCGCTGCACTGAGGGGCAGCTGGCCCGGAGGCTCGCTGCTGGCGCATCTCAGGGCTCCAAAATAACCACACCGATTTGCACACGAATAAGCAAACACAAAACCCCAAAGCGAGGACATTCAAAACCGAAAGCAGCTGCTAATCACCTGTTTCATTTTTTTTTTTTCCTTAAATTAGCTGCAACGAAGAATTTCCAAACTCTCAAGCACAATACACAGCTTAACATTTTCATACACCTGTAAAACCACTAAGTTAAATCCCATTACAAAAGACTTCAACTTATAAAGGAGCAGTTCAAACAGAGTTCTTATCAAATACAAACAATGGAAAATGATTTAGGCAGAGAACATCAGTCACTGGAAATTAACATTTGAAAAAATTTTTTTACATAAAAACCATCTGTGTATTGAGACCATGCACTCTGCTAAGAAACTAGGAACCAAGGCGTTACATAGTGATGTATTGTTTTGTGTTTTCTTTCTTTCCTTTTTTTGTTTACTTTGTTTTGAGTCTTGCTGAAATCTTATTAATACAGAACATGGTGTCCTGTCTTCTCCGCAAATCTAAAATGATGTCTATGTCACATTGCTAAGGGTGCTTGCAGCTGTCAGACAAAACACACTTGTCTTAATCTGGGCTGGTTCTCCCATGCCAGCATGCCCACCCAAGGCTATCTGCTTAAAAGTCCAGCCAGGGCATAAAAGTAACAGGAAGATAAAAATGAAGAAGCATGCCCACTGGAAAAGAAGTTACACAAAGAGGGGAGAGCTGGTATGTATAGGTAACAAAGTCCAGAATTAAAATATAACATCCTTCTTTCCCCCAGTCACTCTCCCCCTTGAGCAAGGGATTAAAAAAGACCAATTAACAGCTATCATCCAAATGGCGCTTTACATCTTAACAAAGCGCTGGGTGGGGTAGCTTAGTTGATGCACACAGCAACTTGGTAACACAAAGATAAGGAAACTAAGTCTCAGAAAGGTTAAATGGCCTATCCAGGGTCACAGAGCTAGCTAGTAAGAGACAGACCAGAGCCTGGAACCCAGCCAGGCCCTGCCTGTCCCACTGCTTCTCAAAATAGCACTGCCAGAACAAGGGAGGGGTTCTGGCCCAGCCTTTGGAACAAGAGAATCATGTGGTCTCAACAACGGTAACCAAGAGTCGGCCTGTGATTGTACTTCTTCAAGAGTCTTGTGTTTTGAGGGTAATAATACAGGTTTCACCTGGGTTTTGCCATGCTCCCCCACAGAAAGGTCCCAGGAAAAGAAAAATATGGGAGACCAAAGGGGACAGACCATTGTGTCATAAACATACAGTGTTTTGTCTGCTCAGCACCCCTACCTTTGGGGAACCAACCCTTCCTCACCCCATGCAGTTCTAATGGGACTGGCAATCAGAGACTGGTCCAAGGACCGGGCCTGTGACCTCAGCAAGGCCAATCAGTGAACCTCCCTGAGAGTGGCATGCGGGTGCTGAAAGAAAGCAGTAACATTTCCACTGGAGTTGCCAAGTTAATCTGTGAATCCAAGATCCCAACAGCCATCTTATCCACAACTCAAGGAAAACATTTATCTACAAAAGCAGTGAGTGAGGGCAACCCACAGAGGGAAGGAAAGGGGAGAGATGAGGGCCAGAGGGGGCCATGATGATATCATTTGCGCCCCTGGAACCAACTGTGACAAAGCCAGGAAAACTCCTGGACTTTACAGTGACATGAGCCAATACATTCCCTTTTCTCCTTGAGTTCGTTTGAGTGGGGTCATTTGAAACCAAAAGGATGCTGACTTATGACACATAAGACAATGTTAAATATACACTGACCACAAACTCCACGTTTTTCAAACAACCTCTGTTTTCAATATTCAGTTTTGTGGCCCCATAAAACCACTTCCACTCTTGCCTTCTAGAATCAACTCTCGACCCAGCAGCTGGAGTAATCTTCTTCAACAGTTAATCATATTACATCATTCTCTGGCTCAAATCCTTCCAAGGATGTCCTATCACAATCTCTTTTTTAGGGACTTCAAGGTTCCTCTTATCTGGCCCTTGCCTCCCTCTTCAAACTCACATCCCACCCCTTCCCCACCGTACCCACTCCGCTCCCACCCCCAAGCCTGCTCCTGCCTAAAGATACCCGCATTTGCTGTTGCCCCTCTCAACAGGGCAGTGACCTAAATCATCTTGTTCACTTTTGCATCCCCAGAGCCCAGCCTCTCTGCCACTATTTACTGAATAAATAAAGAAAATTCCAGTCCTATGGCATCCACACAACACCTCAAATAAGGACAGCATGGAATCCTGGGCCATTTAATATCCTCAGGCTTTTCACCCCGAAACTTAGATCATCAGAGTTATGCTATTGCCAGGAGTTGGCAAACCACATTCTGCAGGCCAAATCCAGTCTCCCGTTTGCTCTAATACAATCTGTAAACTAAGAATGGTTTTTACAGATGAATACTTTAACTGATTTGATAAGAGAAAACAGTAACTTTGAACTCCAACTCAGTTCCATTCTTCTCATTAGTAAATCTGTATTACAAAAAACTGTACTGTTACTGTTATTACATTTTGAATTTCATCAGTAAAAAATCTGTATAAATTTGTTTTCTCTCTCATTATGGTAAGTACTTACCTAATATCCTAAATATCGCCTCTTGACCCACAAAGCCTAAAATATTTACCATCTGGCCCCTTTACCAAAGAAGTTTGCCAACCCCTGCTATAGACTTACTATTTATCAAGGGGAAAAAGAAGAGTTACACGTCAGTCCAACCATGGCACCATCCAGGACTGATAGCTAAGGAGGAAACAAGACCAGGTCATAAGTTGCTCTTAATGTCCTGGGACCCAGAAAAAAAAAATCAGATTAAGTCTCTGACGTACAGAAAACTCTTAAATTCAAAGACCCTCGACAGGAAATAGACATTCTGGTTCAACAAACACCCCTACAAGAGAAATGACCACATTACCTGCGCCACCGTCCATCTCCACTTACCCGCTAAATAAGTAACTGAGGAAATAACAGTCCACGTTTTACCTTAGAGTCTCTCTTTGTTCCTAACTGGACTGTGCACCAGTGCCTTGAGTCTGCCATTAGCCATATGCTACCGGAGATCCTACAGGACACAGACGCCCTTAGGACAACCCCAAGAAAACCCAGTGCTTCGGAAGCCCGTCAAATCCATCAACACACCTCCATCCAATGTGGAAGGCGCAGCTGTGCTTGCTCCCACTGCACCCCACAGTTGGTCCAAGGATGACTTAAACAGGCAAAGGCTCCACCCCACTCCCATCTTGGCCAGCAAAAGTGCAATAATGGTCTGGGAAACACAGGAGCCCAGACTCTACCTGAGTTGCCAGAATAGTGAAGGAAAGAACCGTGTCCTTCCCTGGAAGGGAGCACATAGACAGGGAACTGTCTGGGCAAAGATGGGCCAGTGGGGTGTTGATATTCAAATCATCATTAAATGACTCAACTTTCCAGAAATAAGAGGCCTCACAGTGGGAAATTCTCCATCTTGACTTTTCTTTCTGGCTTCCACGGAATAACGCTGCAGAGTAGAGAACCAATTAATTTTTAAGCATTTCTTTAAAATTACAGGAATCACCCTCACCCAGTCCAGTCATTACTAATTTCCTGCTTTCCACACCCGGATCCTTAACACCGCCCTGCAGAACTGCTCTGTGCCCGAGAGGACATAGGAGGAGGTGGAGGAGGAGCCTTCCTGGCCAGGGCAAACTGGTAGCCTAAGGAACCCCATCCAAACGCAATCCACCCAGTGAGACACCGAGAAGCTTGAACACGTGAAAACAACTCCCTCAAGACCTAAAACCTAGTCCAGGTACAGCCTTTGCAAGGTAACAGGTATTCAGGGATCAGCTGACATCTACTCCCAACCCTCCCTTTGTCTCTCAGCAGGGTCCCTCGGTACCTGTTCCTAGAATTAAGATCCCTGTGAGCCTGGAAGGTCAAGAAGACACACTGGAGCTCCGCACTGGGCAAGGCCACGCAGACATACGCACAGTAGGAACAGGGGTTCTGGCCACCATCACCAGGAGCTCCCCCCTTCATCTGCCTCCCTTCTTTTTTCACCAATGTCTTCAAATCCTATTTTCTCCCCTTCTTCCTCTCCAAAACAAGAGGAGCAAACTTAAGAGTCCTCTATTCAAACTTCTGAAGTCCAGACTTCTAAAGAACAAATAGGAAGGGCAGCCACAGATTTCTCTACTTTGGAAAAAATACCAAAGTGGCCTTAGGTCCCCAAAGATTCATGCCCGGTGCAGCTCAGAGATTCCAAAAGAAACCCGCCACGAACTCACACCCACGTCCCTCAACAGATATTTGCTGAGCGCCTACTACGTGGAGGTGCTATGCGGGCGACGCAACAGTAAACAAAACACAAGAAATCCCCTACCTTCCTGGGCTTATATTCAGACACCTCATGTACCCTATGGATTTGAAAGGCTCACAAAGAGAAGACAGCCTACATCACACCTTTCCCTCAGTGTTTCTCCACACAACATGCCTTCTCATTCATTTACCATCTCACTCACTCACTCACTCATCCATCCATCCATCCATCCTCCCATCAACACTCTGTGTTGAACACAAACCTTGGGTCAGGCACTGAGCTAGGGGAGTGAGAGCTCCAGCATTTATAGACAGAAGGGGCTTCGGAGCTGCAACCTCTGCAGTGGGAAAGGGGAAGGGGTCATGGATTTGTCCTAAGGCTACATGAGCACTCAGTTCCTGCTTAGATGGTGCACTTGTTTGTGGTGGCTGGGAGGCATTGATGGAGACTGGGGGAGGGGACAAAGCCCCTGCCCCACCTCTAAGAGGCCCTGGGGACAAGGAAATGAGGATAACGTGGCCGCTGCCCTTCCTGAGGTTCTGCTCTCACTGGTGAATGTACTCATGTACTGGTTATGCTCTGTTTGACTCTCCAGAACCATCACTATCTGCTCTTTTCCTCTCTGCTTGATGCCTGGCAAGACTGATCTCTGCAGGATGGGTCTCCTGGGCTCCCCTGGGTTTGGCCAAGAGAAGACACTGTCAGGAGAAGGTGGGAAGAGAGAAGTTGGAGATCCATCCCTGCATGGTGAGCCTAATTCTCCTTCCTCTGCCACAGCTCCTGTAGGGGACCCCTTCCCATGGCTCCATTCCACTCACTGCTCCCTCCTCTGCCCCTCTGGATAGAAAGGCAGGAACTGCTTGGGCTGCCATGATCCCCGGGTGCTTCATCATTCCGCGCTGAACCTTTAACTCTGTCTACACTTCTGTAAATAGACCCCTCATTCAATCTTTTCAATGACCCCCTCCCGTGAGGCATCAGTTTCCTACAGGGACCTTGGCTGATATGATTCAGTGGGTGAACAAAAAGTCTGAAGTGCTGTGCGCGTCAACAGAGATAAGCCCAGCCTTCCAGGTGGGGGAGGAGAAGGGAAGCAGGATTAGCAGAAGCTCACAGACAAGGCGGTACTTCAGCAGAATAAGCAAGATGGAGGCAAGACCATCCCAGGCCAAGCAGCCCATCAGCAGCACAGAAGCAGCGTCAGGGAACTGCCAGCAGCTCCGTACAGTGGGGTGTGAGCAGGACAAGTGACAATGCTTGAGAGGAGGGGGGGACCAGATAACTCGGAACAATGCTAAGGCATTTGGACTTTACCCTGAAGCAATGGGCAGGCTCCAAATGCCAATCACATGGTGATTCCATCCAATACTCCATGTGTTTCCAAACATATCCCTTCCCTAGACAAACTGAAAACCGGCATCCATTTGGGACAAATAAACATAATCCCTAAAACGGGTATTCCAGAGAAATGTGTCTAAAATCTAAGGCAAAAAAATAAAAGCAATCAGACCATGAAATATAATGCACAGTAATCTCCTTCTATGAAAACACACACACACCTGGCACTGTTAACAACAGGCTTTGGAGCATAACCACCTCGGGTGAAAACACACCAATCATTAACAACAGATTTTGAGGAGATTACAACCTAAATAACTATCATTGGAACACACAGGTTACTTAATATATAAAGTGGTTCCACATGGTTCATTTATAATTCACATGGCATCAGTCAGCAAACATCCACTCAGATGACATCTACTAGAGTCACTAGATGTGCTTTTATTCTTCCAAAAGGGTGTATTCAAGAGATTTTCAGGTACCACTGGATTCTAGAATATTCTTGGGTTAAAAAACTACTTCTTGGCTTCCCACCCCCCTCCTTTGGGTTTTTATGTATATATATTCCTAAAATTGGCTTTGAAAGGCTTCAAGAAGAATGACTTCTAAAGTCCATCTGCTTGATAAGCTCACCGTGACCGGTGTTCTCACTCTTTTTGTTGTTCCTGGGTCATAGCAGATGGGACGGAACACAAGCACACATGTGTACCAATCAGCTACTGAAATACAACTGATTAAAAGTCATCTGTTAGCCTATTAGAGTATTTATACCACTGTTACTCACTACATGGCACTTAGATACTAATGTACACAATTCACGCTTCTAAAGCAGATTTTCAAATGTTTCATTTTTGTTCTTCTTTGTTTCTTCTTTCTTCTTCCCCCAGTGCATATAATGGACTCAAATGTTGAGAGCTTTCCCCGTACTTCTTTAATCACTGCCAGGATGGCTCATAAATGTTAATTAAGAAGAAGATTTAAATGTTACTCCCCAACTGTGCCAAATTGAGAAGCTCTGAGTTTCCCATGCTCTTCCCGTGAGCTTTCATTCTCCAGGTCTGCTCCTTCAGACCCCCTTCCAATGAGCTCACGCACATGCACATGCATGCACACACACACGCGTGCACACACGCACACACACACACCCCACAAGTGGGAGGATGATGGGCAGAGGAGAAGCCCAACAGTTAGGAGGAGAGAGGGTTCAGAGACAACAGCCTGGACCCCTCAACCTGGGCCTCTTAACCCCAGACAGAGGAAAAGAGCGGCCGGCCAGGAACCCTGATGGATGGCGAGCCCAACACTGCTCTTACTTCAGAAACTTCAAGAAGGCGTCTGTGTGCCCCCAATATCTCCTTAGCCTGCAGGCCAGGACTCCAAGCCTTGGCACTAGAGACAAAGCCTCTTGGTCCATAATTTGAGGTAAAAGGCTTACCTGGCAGAGTTAACCTGCGCAGATGTAGACAATATCAGATCTTTCCTAATTGAGGTGAAGCAGTAAGCTAAGAAGGCAAAATATCCTTAGAGGGGATGTGACTTGGGGAGCAGAGGTAACTGACGAATGTTACCCACCATGCCCCTGCAGGTCATCTTCCTGAATTCTGGAGTCTGACTGGTGGCCTCTAGTCCAATGGGGCAGCTCAGGCGTCTGTCACTACCCACCCAGCTCCCAGACTCCCCCATCTCAGCCCCTCCATCCAGCCATCCCCACACTCGTCACCACAGGTGTGTCCAAGCCATTTTGTCAGATGCACCGAAAGTCACTTGTGCCCCTAGTAAAGCACCGAAATGCCCAAGGAACTGAGCATTTAAGAAGGCACAGCTGGGGAATTCCCTGGTGGTCCGGTGGTTAGGACTCCGAGCTCTCACTGCCGTGGCCCAGGTTCAATCCCTGGTTGGGGAACTAAGATCCCACAAGCTGCGCAGTGCAGCTAAAAAAAAAGGCACAGCAGATTCTAGATTCCTCCTAGAGAAGAATCACCCCTTCTATTGCAATGTGTGCATCCATGAGTAGGAAAGAAAGGGTTAGACACGCAGCAAAGCACAGAGGAACTGTGCACGCATCCTACAAATGAGCCACGAGCTCCAAGAAGGCAGAAACCAAACGTGCTTATCCTGCTCACCACTGGATCCTCACAGCTAGCCCAGGGCCTGGCAGAGCGTCAGTGAATGAGGGAAGGAAAGGACAGCTGGACATGTCCTGAACCCAAAGTCCTGACAAAGACTAAAGGATCACTTGGACAACCTGAGGAGGAACCGAAGCAGGTGATGTGGGAAACCCTGCAGAACCTACTCTGCCAAGAGAGACCCCAGGACAAAATCCCACTTTTCTGCTTCCCAGGGGGTACAGGTGCCAGAGGGAGAAACCCTGGGAGGTGACCTCGCTGAACATGCCATTGACAACCATGAAGACAGAACAACTCAATGAAGGAGCCCCGGTGGGGAGAGAGGGACAGGGGACCGCACATCTGCAGCACAGTGACACCCACACAGGTGGGTCTGTCCCGATGGGGACACGGTGCAAAGCAAGGAGACCCACGGGGAGGATGGGTCTCCTTTTCTTCTCTTAGAATTTGAAAAGGGCTGCTATAATGCTGCATTCATTATTTAAAAACAGGAATAGTTAAGAACATTTTAAAAGAGCTATTCTGGAATAAAAGTCTCATAATTCAAAAAAAAAAAAAAAAAGTCTCATAATTCAGATTTTGATAAGACGGTACACTGTGGAGTAATCCATTAATTCCCACTTCCTTTCTAGAATGCAAGTCCAGAACACATCACATCATTATCATCTATGCCAATATAAGAACAAGTGGGAGGGGCCAGGACTGTCATAACTCATTTCCAGGAACTATGGTGAACAGGAGTATTGACCACTGGCTGATTAATTAAGGAATCTGCTATAGTAAAATGCTGGCAAGTTTTCCCTTTGGAGCTCCATGACAAAGACAGAAACACAACTGGTGTGTATTTGATAAGACTACGATGTGGCCCAAAACCTTCAAGGCATTGTCTTAAAAATAATCAGAGTAAATTTAAAGTGCACGCGTGGGCACGCACACACGGAGGCTCTGGACCCTCTGTGTATTCTATTTAAATTTTGTTAGAAATGGGACACTTTGTCATATGTTTAATTAATGATTCAAACAACCGCAAAAGGAATACTTGGTCTTGAAAGCATTTAACTTACAGCACAGGGAACTCTACATAATACTCTGTAATAACCTATATGGGAAAAGAACATGAAAAAGAATGGATATATGTGTAACTGAATCACTTCACTGTACGCCTGAAACTACCACAACATTGTAAATCAACTATACTCCAATATCAAATAAAAAGTTAAATTAAAAAAAAGCATTTAACTCATTCAGCTTGGACTATAGTTATTCATGTTTTTATTTTCTGCCCCTATAAGAAACAACTCTTTCTCAAACCCCCTGAGGGGCCCAGCCTCAGTTTCTCACACATATTCAATCAATGGGTTGGACTGATGAACTCAATGGCTTTGCATCTTCATTAAGAAAAAATGAGATCCAAATATATATATATTATTATTTACATTTCAAGTCTTGTTAAGAATAAATATTAGAAGGGGCTACTTTACTTGTTATGCTTTTTAAACTTCAAAAGGCTGCAATTTTTATGCAACTCTCAAGAAATGCAAGAGGCCAAGTAATAATAAGACAATCTATGGTATTGATGTAAAGTTTTCTTATAAAATGCCCTTATGGTCAAAAAATGAATCAATGTTTTTTAAAAGTATTAAGTCCAGGAATACACGTAGCATGAGGATATGGTCAAAAACATGAAGGTGATAAATAACATTTGGCAGATACAGACCAAACACTTTTCATCTCCCACCTTGGACCTTCCTCTTTCTCCTTCTCCATCCACCACCTATATATTTCAAAAAGTAAGATGCAACCGTCACAACCCAGGCGAGCCTAGAAGACAAGACTACTAAATGTAATGTGGTGTCCTGGATGGGATCTTGGAACAGAAAAATAGGCAGAAAAGAAAAACTGAAGAAATTGAAGTGTGGACTTTAGTTCATTTTAAAAAATAAGATGCTTTTAAGAATATATACTGTGCTACATTCTGCATAAAAAAGAAGAGGAAATAAGAAAACATACAAATTTGTTTATCTTTACAAAAAGAAACACAGGAAAGACAAACCAGAAAATAAAGTTGGTTACCTCTGAGGGTAGGGAGATGGAGGCAAGAGGGATAAAATATGGGAGTGGCAAACCCTAACTACAAAATCCAAGTAATCTACGAACACTTGTTATTTGACAATTTTGACTATACACCTCGGTTTCCAGCTGGGGGGTGGGGTGGGAGTTGGGAAAGAACTGCAAACAAATCCTGAACTCTGTAATAGCTTTTTGGTAGTGGAGGGGCAAGCAATTCTGGTTCTGTTTTCAATGTAATTCAGGACTGAGCAAACCAGAAAAGTGGGCTGATGTTGAGAGCCAGCCTTCTCACTGCGGAGGGACGGCTGCCCAAGGATGGCATGGAGGAGGCAAGAAAGAACCCTGTGCAGGTGCACTGGATGCAGGTATGGTATGAACTCACGATTTCTAAAATACCTATGGGTATTATGCATGTATACGTCCATATGTGTATGGGTGTGTGTGCATATGTATCTTTACACTCATATATTTCCTAGAAGTCTCCACTGACAAGACCTAGAAGCAAAGACCCGCGGTAACCATGAGCAAAGGCACTCTAGGAGCAATGAACACACCCAGCACTCAGAGCTTGGTGTCTAAATCCATTCCCTGGAAAAAGAAACCATCTCCTTGGAGAAATGACGAACTCCAGGGCTGGGACGGGGTACACACAAGGTGAGCCTGGAACATCTTTTTGTGTCAGAAAGTAAAGAAGGGCTTAAAAAAATGTTGGGAACCAGAATGAAAGGCCACTCACTGGCCAAATCTGGGACAATTTGAGCACCAAATAATTAGGTACCGTAATGAATAAGAAGCCATTGAAAAAAGAGGACTCCTCGAGTCCATACCCATAATAAACAGATTAACAGAGGGAATGGCTCCTGCTTACAGCAGAAAAGTGCCAAGTGGTAAGCATGGAGGGAGTGTAGTTTTGCAACCACCAGAATAAAGAAAGACTAGATCAGGCAAAAATCATCAGCGCATGCAAACTCTCAGTGGAAATTCTAATGAGAAGCATGGTCTTAAAGGGCTTCCCCTCCCCCCAGACGTTTTTATTAGTTACAAGGGAAAACATCACAACTACATAGTGGTGAAAACTAAACAACACTTGACCAGGTGATCAAAATTAACATCAGCAAAGAGGGGCAGATGGACCTCAAGTGCCTCCAGATGTGACACCCTGAGAAGGACACAAACACATTTGCGTAGTGTCCTGGCCAGGAATGCGTAACTTGAATCTAATCATGAAGAAATATTAGGCAAGTATGTTCTCCTGGAAAAATGGGATTATATTCTTCATAAACGGCAATATCATAAAAGGCAAAGAAAAGCTGTGGAAATATTCCAGATTAAAGCAGACTAAAGAGACATTAGCAAACTAGATATAATACCTGATCCTGCCTTAGTCCCTATATAGAGGGAAGAAGGATTCTATGAGAGACATATTGGATCAACTGACAAACTGGAGAACAGATAGTAGATTACATAAAAGCACTGTATCAATGTTAAATTGCCTGAAGTTTATAACTGTACTGGAGTTATGTAAGGGAACATCCCGTTCTTAGGAACAGGGATTATTTAGGAGTGAAGGGTCATGATGTATACAATTATTCCCAAACCACTCAGGGTAAAAAGTGTGTCTACAAGGAGAAAGAGAGTAACTGATGGAGCATGGGGGGAAGAATGCTGACAAAAGATTGACTAGGTGTCCTCCCTACTTATTCTTAAAAATTCTCCTGTAAGTTTTAAGTCATTCCCTAATAAAGAGGAGGGGGAGGGGAATGGAGAGAGGGAGGGTGGATGGTTTGGTGGCTAAACCTGGGGACTGTACCTACTGGCTTAGCATCCAGTTCGTCTCAGGTCACCCACCCCTGCATCTAAGACGGGCTCGTTTCCTCATCTGTAAAGTGGGTCCAGATGGCTTAACCCTTACCTATCTCACAGGTTTTGGAGAAACATAAAGTAACAAACGTACAAAGACAGTGGAATGATTTTAATCACATTTTCTGAGGGAGAGCATTAGGATCTGTATCTCTTTCTTATCTGGTATCAGATGTTGTGAGATTTAATATTGAACTTTTTGCTAATTTGGGTGACCTCAAAAAAGAATCAAGGTCACAGAACACTTAAGTTAGTATTACTTAAAATATATACTTGCCTAAACACAATCCCCAAAGTCATCGATGTATATCCTAGGATCATTTCAAAATCTGTGTGTGTGTGTGTGTGTGTGTGTGTGTGTGTGTGTGTGTGTGAGAGAGAACTGCAAGGACAAAAGATTGGGTAATAGACTAAAATTAAAACCGGTGGTTGTCAAGAGTGATACAATTGTAACTCATTCTCTCATTCTATTTTCCAAAGTTTATATTATGTTATTTTACTTTTTTACTTTTTTTTTTTAAATAGGAAGTTTTTTGTTTGTTTGTTTGTTTTAATTTATTTATTTATTTATTTTTGGCTGTGTTGGGTCTTCGTTTCTGTGCGAGGGCTTTCTCCAGTTGCGGCAAGCGGGGGCCACTCTTCATCGCGGTGCGCGGGCCTCTCACTATCGTGGCCTCTCTTGTTGCAGAGCACAGGCTCCAGACGCGCAGGCTCAGTACTTGTGGCTCACGGGCTTAGTTGCTCCGTGGCATGTGGGATCTTCCCAGACCAGGGCTCGAACCCGTGCCCCCTCCATTGGCAGGCAGATTCTTAACCACTGTGCCACCAGGGAAGCCCACTTTTTTACTTTTTAAAGATATTTTTGTGGTCACTGAGACATTACTGAAAGTCTTCAAAATTCACTCAAGTTTCACACAACTATATGACACCACCAGATGCGGGTAAACTCCCGAATGAGGAGAACATAACGGTGTGAGTTGATGAAACAATTTCTACGTATAAAATGGATCTAGAGGTTTCCACCAGATACGCTGCCGATTTCCTAGTCCAGATTTAGATCTTCTCCCTCTAACCAAGGTAAAACGGCATTTTCCAACTTCACTTCCTCACTAAAATACCACAAAGTAATGACTAGACATTTCTTCACTAGAAGTCAAACATCAGCCAAGGAAGGTTCTACTGAACCTTGCCCTCTGAGGCTCCCCTTGACAATACCCATGGGCTTCCTCCAAACCCAGAGGGCAGAGGCCCAATCCAAAGGTTTGGAGAAAGATCACCAGCTCCGGGGTGGCCCATCAGAGCACTCAACTCAGAAGGTGAACTGAGTTTCAACACCACCTCTTACAGCCCAATCGTCCCACGGATGGGGGGATAGGATGTCCACGTCCCAATGAGGTGTTTTGCCAACATCCCTCAGATCCACATCAAATATAATTTTCAAACCAATTAGCTCAAAAAGCATGACAACCAAAGCAGTATCTCCCACATCCTCATTTCAGGGCCATCCTATTCAATTCCTAATGAGAGGAAAGACAAAGGCAATAGACGCAGTAGGGTCTACTTCAAAAATTCTTTTTCTTTTAGAAAACAGATCCTCTTTTGTTCTGGTTAAACACCAATTACTCTGCTCTCTCTAACATGCAAATCAGCTGAAAATAGGGCAATCTGTAGCTCACTCCGGTTCCACTGCAAGTTTGAATGAAGAAAAGAGAAAGAGGACAGGGAGGGAGGGGGTGAGAAGAGTGGCGAGATGAAGAAGAGGGAGAGGAGAGGGAAAACAGAAGCCACGGAGGCCGATCCCTGGGGGTCTTCAATTCTAAGTACTTTGTGCTCAGATAAAGCTCTTTTCAAAGGGCTTTTGTGTAATATTTGTGGCGGTGCCCACGAGCGGTGATTTTGCCATTATCCCAAAAAACAAAGCAAGGAAAGAAAAAGCACATTAAGGTCTGAAATACAAGCAAGAAAAGCAAACGTGGCCCAAAGAGCAGCTTACCCAGAGCTCCCACTTGCTACAAACACTCTCCCTAAAGTCATTCATCCACATCATGTACCACGGAAAGAGAACAGAGAAGGACTGACAGACAGCATTCTGGCCTTACGTGGTGCAGGTCCCCAGCCAGGTGAGGGTGTGAAGACCAAGCAAGGAAGCACCCAACTCCACCTCTCACTCAGGCACCAGGTGGTGCTTTGTTGTATCTTGTTTTCCTTCGTTTTAGTTAAGCTGAACTGATTTCAATCTTCTAAACGCATTATTACTTCTTAATGTTTTTTAAGGTAGGTGTGTGGAAGAGTACAATCCTAGTTCTTCACGGCTCCAAAGAAAATCTCGAGCAGGGCTGCTCAGACCTTCCGGTGCCCAGGAATCATCTGGGGAGCTTGTTAAGATGCAGATTCTGACTCCAAGATCTGAGGTGGGGTCTGAGCTTCTGCAATTCTAACAGGCTCCAGGGGTCACCTTCCCGGCTTCTCCCCGCCCCCCCTCCCCCCCATTTACCTTCCAGATTCTGTCCTGACTTGACCTCCTTACCTGATCCACCTGGAAGAACAAAAAAGAGGGCTGGGAAAAAGTCCAGGAGCTTCCTCACACCAGGCCCGGAACTCCACGCTCCCCCAGGTCGCCCCTGAATCTCTCCACAGTGTACCACCAGTTTCTCAGTCCCACCCGGGCACCTTCAGGACAGACTGGGGTAGAGCAATGCAAATCCAGGTTCGGAGGAGAAACCTGTTCCTGCTGAGGTCCCCTCCTGGCAGGTTCGTGGGGAGCAGCCCGACATGACAGTACTGACCAGAGGCCAGGCCTGCCAGCACCGACAAGGGCATCTGGGACACCGGGAGTTTCGGCAGAGGGGCACACGCTCAGTCTCCAGGGCCCAGCTCCAGGCCTGGCCCAGAGTCAGAAGGACCAGCACCCAATCTCCACTCCAATAAGACTCAAGTGTCTACCTGGCGACACTGCCGACTACAGACTTTTCTCCTGGAAG
This sequence comes from Balaenoptera musculus, assembly GCF_009873245.2. Taxonomy (NCBI): domain Eukaryota; kingdom Metazoa; phylum Chordata; class Mammalia; order Artiodactyla; family Balaenopteridae; genus Balaenoptera; species Balaenoptera musculus. Next base: position 33,182,617 of record NC_045804.1, on the reverse strand, counting down.
AAGTGTCCCGCTGCACCCCATGTCCCGGAAGGCTGCCGGCCACAGGGAGGGGGACCCCCACGCTTTCCCTTTCTGGTCCTGCCCTCAGTACCACCAAGGCTGCCAAGCAGGGCGTGAATGTCCCTCTGTTTCTCGTGCCCCACCCCCTTGTCCCAAGGGGACAAAAGAAGGGAACTAACATTTGCTGGGCTCCTCCGATGTGTCAGGGACTGAGTCATTATTACATTTCATCTCACTTTAGCCTCCAAGGAGCCCTGCAGTGTTGACACTGGATCTCCGTCTCGTAGGCCTTCGGTAGAGTCAGCAAATCACAGCACAGCGGTTAGGGCTGCAGGGTGCAGTGGCCGTCAGGGTGTGGGATCGAGAGGCAGACGCCACGTGTTTGGACACTGATCCACCATGTCTGGCTGCGTGTATCTGGGCCTCATGAAGGCTCATAAAATGGGGGAATGAAACCTTTCTCATCGGGTTGCCGTAAGGACTAAACGGGACTTCGTGGAGTTAAGGTGAGCCGGCCCATGGCAAATGCTCAAGAAATATTTATTGTTATCACGCAAGGTCAACAAGCAAGGAAGGGATAGAACCCACACCTGGACGCAGGGGGCTGGGTTCCAACACCCAGTTTCAGGCAGGCCCACAACTTTACAGAGAAGAATCCATTCTCTTTTACAGGGGACAGGGGACGCTGGGGGCAGCTCTCTCCAGGAGACCACGATCCAAATCACACAGAGCACAGACCATGAAAAGCTGGCAGAGGCGCCTAGAGCTGTGAGGCCCAGAAGTCCTCACCTAGTGATGGAGCCACAGCGCCACAGAAGCAGCCCCACCGACCATTCTAAGCACCGGACAGCCACAGCTCCCTTCCCTAAACACGTACTTGAAGAATCTTTCCTGGGAGAGAAAAACGGCCGTACTGTCCATCATGGCGGACTGGAAAGGAGAAAGGCCGAGAAACCTTATCAACCCCTCTCCACCATGGACCTTAATCCACGACAGCACAGCCAGGACAAATGGGCACCAAACACTGAAGGAAGGCAGGCGTGGAAGGTGCCAGATGTGCCAGTTCCTGAGCCAGAAGAGAAAGAATCCCACAAGTGGAACAAGAAGCTGAAGGCTGGTCAGTGCGGAGCAAACCCAAGAAAATGGAAATGGCTTTTACTTTAAGTGCGCCTGTAAGATGAAACATTTGGAAAACTAGTTGGCTTTTTTCTTTCTTTAAGATGTTTTTATGTGGACCACTGTTAAAGTCTTTATTGAATTTGTTACAATATTGCTTCTGTTTTATGTTTTTTGGCCGCAAAGCATGTGGGATCTCAGCTCCCCGACCAGGGATCGAACCTACGCGCCCTACACTGGATGGCGAAGTCTTAACCACTCGACTGCCAGGGAGGTCCCAACTAGTTGGCTTTGAAGCTGGTCCTGAATCAATCCGTGAGACAATGACCTAAATATGCCGACCCCCTGGAGGCCGCCCCAAAGCCAAGCCAGGCTCCCCCATCCGGCTGTGCCTGCCTGACTGCTGTCCCCAGGAGCGCTGTGTGATGGACAGTTCTAAGGAATACCCTATAATCTGCATTTATGCCATTTGTCTTTTTGAAACATAAAATACAGATATTTGCATCATTTAACATGCGTGATTTTCTTCTGAAAGCCACAAAGAGAAAGAAAGTCTGCTCCGTGGCCCCACCCCACCTCCACCATTCCCCTCTTCTTCAGCAGCCTGAAAACTTAAGTCTGGCACCCCTGACAAGCCAAACTGATCTGGAAAGGATCTTCAGAGGCTGGTTGCATTAAAAGAAAAAAGAAAGGACTCTCCTTGGGAAGAAGACAAGGAAGACAAAGGGAGGCGTGAACGGGTCTCCTTCCCCACCCAGGAGGTGGTCTCCTGGAGGTGACAGCAGGGAGGACGGACGGAGGGAGAGCAGGAAGCCCCACATTATCTGCCTGCGGTAGGACTCAACTGCGCGCCCTGAAACCGCAGCCTTGAACAAAAAGCCATACGGGCCAAAATGAGGAAGAGAGGTTTCTGCACCAGCAGGACGGGGAGGCCTGCGGGCGAGACCCGCCCCTGGGCCGGTGCATCCAGGCCAGCTCCCCGGGCAGGGGCCGGCTCCGAGTCACGCAGCCTCAGGGTCCCCGAGCAACTGGGACCAACCATCTTCAGAGGGGCCTGAATCACTGGTCTTTATTTACGCTCTCGAGGACTCCTGTAGAGAAACACAGGCGAGGACCGGCCACGTGCCCCACGCTTCTCCGATGCCCCAGAGGTGCATCCTCTGTGCCCGGCTCAGCAGCCTCCTGTTTGCTGAAGGGTAATGGCACCCATCACAACCGCCAGGCCTCAGAGACAGCACCGGGCACTTGTGCACATGGCACACAATCCCCAATCCCCACCCCTGCAGGGCAGCATCTTCCCCACTCCTCCCAGGAGCAAAACGAGACCAGGGAGACGGACCAGGGGGCCCCAGTCTTCTGGACAACTGTGCCTGTGCCCTAGACAGGCCCTCTGCAGCTCACTTCAACAGCCCCTGGTCTGGCGGGTCACTTGTCCTCTGAGCATCTCCTGTCCTCAGCCGCTCCGCCACGCTCAGTGACTGAGCGCCTACATTCTGCATTCTGGGCGCTGAGGGTAAGGCGCCAGCAAGACAGGCGGGGTGGTCCTCTCATGAAATCTACCTTCAACACAGACACGAACAAGAGGAGCAAAATAAACAAAAATGACCGTCCACGGTCGCCTCCGGGAGTCCACACATGCCGACAGGTGCTCCCCCATCACAACAGGGAGCAGAGACAGGCTCTAATCTCCCCCTCCCCTCTCTTAACGCAAGACCAGCAGACCCTGCCCGGTCCCTTCTAGAGAAGCCCCAGCCCAAAACGCAGGTGAGGGGCAGGTACAGGATGCTCCTCACTGAGGAAAGCACCCCTCAGCCAACCTCTGCCTGCATCTCTGCCAGGAAAGCCTCTCTCCCTGTCCCCTCCCCATTCCCAGGTGTGTCCTGCTATGGCGATTACCTGCCCACTTGACTGGAAACTGTTGATGCCCACAGCTAACAACGCCCCAAATCACGGGCAGGGTCAAGTTCCCCTTGGGCACCTCTTCCAGCACCAGCCACTCACAGTGCCTCCTGGACCTGCCCCAAGCTCCCGACACCCTCTCCATCATCAAAACTTCCTGGGGCCAAATTAACCACGCCTGGCTCTCTGCTCTCCAAAGGGACTACCATCTAACCTAGTAAGATATCTCCCTGACCACCCTGCGCAACCTAAACATAATCGCCTTCAATGGGTCTTCTAAGGACGACACCCAGAGCAAACAAACATTGAAAAACCATGATTCCCAAGGCATGAGTATGGATGTCCGAAGACTGATCTGGAAGAAATATAACGAGGGTCTTGAACAAAAATAACACAACTTGCAGTTTACTAAGGATTTATACAGGCATTATCTCATTTAGTCCTCACAACCATAAGGCACATAATACTATCCACATGTTACAGATAAGGAAACTGAGACTTAGAATTTAAATAATTTGCCAACGTGGTAAAATCAGGTCTCAGATCCAGGCTCTCTAACTTCAAGCTGCGCCTGTTTTCTGCTCTACCCTGTGCAGTCTTGTGGGGTATGAAATTAAATCCTTTCACATCTCGTCCTTGCAGTTTTTACATCAAAATGATGGCATGTTATATAGCAATTAAAAACCATGTTTTTACGATCATCTAATGACGTGAAAATTATTACAAAGCACGATTAAATGAAAAAAGCTGAATACAAAAACGCACACACGGAACTTGCCTGGTGGTCCACTGGTTAGGACAACACAATCCCAATGCAGGGGGCCCGGGTTCGATCTCTGGTCAAGGAACTAGATCCTGCATGCCGCAGCTAAGAGCCCACATGCTGCAACTAAAATACAGATCCCACATGCCGCAACTAAGACCCAGTGCAGCCAAATAAATAAATAAATAAACAAATATTAAAAAACAAAAACAAAAACGCACATACACACACGCACCTCAGTGTGATTCCAATTCTGGGTTTTTTCCAATTCTGTTTTTAAATATACAGGTATACACAAAATGATAACACACCAACACATTACAAAGCTGTTATGTCTAAGTAGTGGGATTATGAACTTTTTTTTAATACCTTTCTATATGTTTTAAATCTTCTGTAAGGAGCAGGCATTCATTCTCTAATTTGGAAAAAATATTAATAACCATTACTTCCGAAAAGGAGGACGCCACAAGTTTGGGCTTGTCAACAGACCAATCCGGGTTGCAAAGTAGGACCCCCTAACCCAAGTCACCACCCAGACAACAACCCAACACCACCGCTCGTTGCCAAGGGGGTGGTCACCACGGGAACAGCCGCCAGGGATTCTCGGCGCGCCTGAGCACCTTGGCTAGCCAGTGACACAGAGGCCAGGGCCTTCCCAGAGGACAGAACGAGCCTCTGAGACTCCCCAGTCGTGACGGCTGGAGAATGAGGAAACAAAGTGGGGTTGGGAGTCAGGGCTGAAGACAAAGTGAGTTTCAGACAACACAGTGTTTTTAAACATGGACCACGCCAGTGTCATCAAACAGTTGAAGTGAAAGATAATGACCCCAAAGGGGTTCCTGGCATCAATCCTAGACCACAGCATCAGAAAAACACAAGCAACCCTGTGGGGCTTCAGAAAAGAAAACGATGCTGGAGTCCACCTCACCAGGGATGGCATCCCGGTCTAACTGCTGGCTTCTGTGTAACCAACCTCCCTGAGCCTCAGTTTCCTCACCTGGAAGTCCAGGTTAAAATGCCAAGCCTATGGGAATTCCCTGGAGGTCCAGTGGTTAGGAGTTGGCGCTTTCACTGCCGAGGCCTGGGTTCGATCCCCGGTCGGGGAACTAAAATCCTGCAAGCTGCACAGCATGGCCAAAAAAAAAAAAAAAAGTGCTGAGCCTAGAAGATAACTGTAAGAGCTAAAAGAAATTGTGGTTGTCAATCTCGGGGGGAGCCAGCTGCAATACTGTGAGGACCCCTGGAAAAGCCCATGTGGACAGGCCCTGAAGCCTCCAGCCAACAGCCCTGCAAGTGAACTTGGAAGCAGACCCTCTGGCCCCAGTTGAGCTTTCAGGTGACTGCAGCCCTGAACGACTGCTTGACTTCAACCTCATGAGTGACCTTGAACCACAACCACCCAGCTAATCCCACTCCAGATTCCTGACCCTCAGAGGCTCTGTGAGATAATCAATGTTGACTTATTTTAAGTTGCTAAATTCTGGGGTGACTTGTTACGCAGCAATAGATAACTAATTCAGATTTTGGTTCTTGGCATACAAGAGCTCAGTGGATGGTTCCTACAATATTCCCTCATTCCCTGTATGTCAAAACAGTCATGAGATGCAACACTGATTACTAACAGCTTTTTCAAGAAAAAAGAAATGCTGCTGTTTTAAACATATACATTAAGATGCATCCAAAGTGGAAAGTTTCCCAAGTCTGATCTTCACCTCCAAAGCTATTCCTGCCAGTCTTCCCCATCAGAGGTTTCTACTTGCTCAGGCCAAACACCTTGGTCTTTCCCTTGACTCTCCTCTTCCCACACTTCCCCCTTCCCCGTCTTCAGCAAATCCCACAGGCTCTACCTTCAAGACATACCTGGAATCGAACCACTTCTCACCACCGCCACCCTGGTCCTTGGACAAGCAGAGCAGCCTCCTAACTGGCCTCCTTGCTTTCACCTCTGCCCCTCTGCAGTCTCCACGCCACACAGCAGCTGGTGGTCTTCCTAAGACGCAAGCCCTCTCTTATCAATCCTGTGCCCCAAACCCTACCGAGGCTGCCCCTTTCACGCAGTATCAATGTCCACGTCCTTACCAGAGTTTCAGGTGATCTGCCTATCCCACCTCGGCTCCTTCTGCGAGCCCCTATCTCAGCCCACGCGGATCTTCCCGCTACTCCTCACACAAGCAAGCTTCTGCCTCCAAGACTTTGCCATCACGGTGCCCTCCACCAGGAGCACCGTCCCCAGACAGCATTTGTAGAGTTTCCTCACAAACGGCATCTCCGAATAAAGCTCTCGCCTGACAATCCTATCTAAAATGACACTCGCCTCCCCATTTCAGTCCCTATGCCCTGCTTTATTCTTTCATAGCACTGATCTCTAATTGACATATTATATCCCTATCTGTTCACGTTTCACTGTCAGGATTTTGTTAAGTGCACTGTTGCATCCCCAGTGCCTAAAACAGCTCCTGGTACATAGCAGGTGGTCATAATATATGTCAAGAGTCAGCAAACTTTTTCTATAAAGGGCCAGATAGTAAATACTTGGCTTTGCATTTCTTACAATCTCTGCCGCAACTACAGTCGGCCCTCTGTATCCACAGATTCTGCATCCCTGGATTCAACTAACCCCAAGGGCCAACTCTAAGGGACTTGAGCATCAAAGTTTGGTATCTGCAGGGGTCCTGGAACCAATCTCCTGCAGACACCGAGAGACAACTGTACTCAGTGCTGCTGTTATAGCATGAAATCAGCTGCAGATAATACACAGCATGCTAAGAGTGGCAGGATTCCAATAAAACTTTATTTATGAAAACAGGTGGTGGGCCGGATTTGACCCACAGCTGTAGTTTGCCAGCCCTGACCTATTTGATTAATTAATTATTAAAAAATATATTTGCCTCTCAAATATAAGACTGTTTTGCCATCTTCAAACTGAACAATACAGGGGAGGGAGGATGGGTTGGAAATGCATCTCTGAGGGTTCTGGGCAGAATTCAACAAGAACTTCTCCCAAGGTGAAATGGCTGATAAAAACCCAAATGGACAGCAGGCTGGCCCATCATTCTCTGGGGTCTTCCAGCACAGATCAGATGCTCTTATGCGTTTAGGAGATGGCTGATGTAAAGGCAGGTGGTAGGCCAGCTTGCCTCGCTCACATCTCTTAAGAACTGCTAGGCAGGTACAGGTCTTAGATTCTAGCACGACCCACCATCGCCAGAATGACATCAACCAGTTCTTACGCTATCCACTTACACTATCTTTCTTCCAGAAGAAAACCTACGGAATCATGCTTGCTGACTTCTCAGGGATGGGGGTGGGGTGCAGGAGAACACCAACAGAGCCAAAATATGTCCAGAGAAAAATATCCTGGTACTGACAGGATCCTGTGCAACACAAAAGAACAGTCATGAAAAGAAAAATATGCAACTCTGGCAGCCAGGCTACTAGACAAAGATCACGCTTCTTTGAAATTAAGCACCAAGAAAAAAGGTAGATAACCACGGGGCACCGTTTAAAAAAAAAAAACCAAAAAAACTCGTGCTCAAGTTTTTCTGCTTTAATTGCCAATAATTTCATAGTTCAGTGTCTCCTACCAGCTTTACCTTGTTTCTCTTCCCAAACCATTTTGCTCCAGCTCAGCCCATTGGAGGAAGCATTTTAATGAGAACTTGGGGAGCGCTGCTTTCAAAGGCACTCCCCCGGCCGCCCTGCCAATCCTCAGCCGAGCCCCCTTTGTACGCTCACCTTCAGCGCCTCCCCAGACAGCCCTCCCAGGGAAACTGTGACGCCTGCCGTTTTTAATCACCACCTACCCAGATGGCAGGGGACCCTGACGGGCTGTTTCATTTCATCCAACTCTCGGATTTTATCAGCATTTTGCCACTGTCAAAGAGGAGGGAAAAAACAGGAATCAAAAGCCCTTCCATTTGAGGGTAACTTTGACCTCCTAAACCCACTCTCAACTCCGGTTATCTTATTTCAAACTCAGAAGAAACGCACAAGGCAGCAGAGCAAAGCTTAACTCTCCATCCTTCCAGGTGTGCAGCAAGTATCTACCGAGTGGCCACCGTGTGTATGCTGTGGCAGTGGGGAGGGATACAGTCCTTGCTTCCCTGGAAGTACCAATGAGACGGAACAGATCCCCATGGTGCCAGAGGGACACTAAGGCACAGAGAAGCAAAGTGACCTTCCAAGGTGACAGACTGGGGTGCAGCCCTCACTGCTCAGCCAAACAGGTAGATTTGGCCCGGGCGGGCCACATGATAGCTTGAGACAAGGAAGAGCTTCATCTTTTTATCTTCCGGAAAGGTACGCCAAACCTAGAGGGCACATTGTTTTCTCCTTTCTTATTAAAAAAAATTTTTTAATAAGAAAAAGTTGGCTTGGTAGATCAAGAATAAACCTGTTAAAGAAAAATCAGAGTTGGAGGAAGGAAAGAAAAGACATCAAATGCTATTGTGAAATTTCCAAAGGGGTAGAAAAAATAATGCTAGATACAGTAATAGTAATTTGCTAGTGATATATATAAAAATATGTGTGTGTGTGTGTGTGTGTGTATATATATATATACACACACACATATATACATGCGATTTATATGTGCTAGGAATAGTTCTTGAGGTCTTAGGTATTAACCCACCTAATACTCACTGCAACCCTATGAGGAAGAGATATTATCATCCCCATTTTGCCGATGAGGAAAGTGAGGAACAGACAGGTTAAATAATTTGCCCAGAGTCACACAGCCAATAAAGTGATAGAGCCAGGATTTGAGCCTTGGCAGTCTGGCTTCTGAATCCATCCATGCTCTTAAATATTTCACTAATCTATCCTTTCTCTCTCTCTCTATCTGCCTCGGAAACTTTTTACACTTTTCTAACAGCATGAAATCCTTGTAATTTACCATGTATTTTTTTTTTTTTACCATGTATTTTTATATGTGTTTGTTTATAAAGTATTCGTCTTAACCCATTTCTTTGTACAAAGGCTCTGAGATAACTAACAAGAGACATAAAACCAACAATAAAATTAAAATTAAGGAAAATCACGCCCATGGAAAGGGGATATTATTAATACACCAATAAAAAGGCCAATGACTCTTCACACCTTGCTCTAAGCTTCCTGGCAGCCCAGGTAAAAAGGGCAACATGATCAGTTACAGAATTTTCTTTATCAAAAGGAGAAAAGCTTATCAAGTTCCTCAGAGAGAACCAAAGTTTTCTTGTCACTAAATTTCCATAGAATTTTTGCATTTAGTAATAAGAAAAAGTACAATGAGGTGGTAGATAAATGTCCTTGCTGATATATTTTTACTCTGATTTTAAAATCAAGGTTGTGACCTTAAAAGGAACTCAAGAGAAGGCAATTCTACAAAGAGCCTGGAGTAATTTTGTCCGAGTGTGTAGCCTTCCAGTGGGACAATATCACCCTACAGGTTCCACGAGTGTAAAGTTACAAAACGGAGAGGATTACAGAAAACTTTTCTCTGTAAACAGGCAGATCCTTGGGGTGGCTGACAGGCCTTCAGTGCTCTAAGACAGCTCCTGAGAAACCAGGACACACCAGGCAGGCAATCTGTTCCCCCATCACATGAAATGGGGCTTCAGGAACCACTGGGGCTTCCGTGCTCACACTGCTGCGGCACAGATGCGTCTCTAAGAGCTTTCAATCTTGTTCTGAGGTGGCAGAAGGAAAGCCACAGCCCTTTGAATGACCAGCCCCAATGTGACCTGTGGTAGAGTTCTCACCTCACAAAGTCCCCTTCTTGACATCTCAACTCTCCTACAGAAGAAGCTACTGGAAACCCCCTCCTACCTCCTCCGCCTGCCCGTTTCCCGGCTCGCAGGCCTGAAAAAAGAAATGTCTGCGTATGGTTGAGGGTTCACCAAGGAACCTCGTAGAAATGTGTACATGGGAAGACTGGACATGGGAAGGCTGCGTCCTGGGTCAGTTCTTCAAGACAGTTTCATTATTTGGTTTAAACTGCCTGGGGATACCAAGGAACAAAACCTCTTTGAGTTAGAAAAGGAATATAATCCAACCCCTCATTTTACCAAGAACAGAAATCAAAAGTCTTACTGAAGGTCACAGGCACTAGAACTTGAACTCCAGGGTCCCGCCCCTGCCTGGCCAGGGCTCCTCCTACCACTTTGTGACGCTCCCCGGAAACAGGCAGAGTGAAACCCAAGTGGGTTTTGAACAATCCACCTCCCTCAAGACGCTGTTAGGCAAGACGCCAAGGACTCCTAGGGCCTGTGGATCAGGAACACCTGAGGCCAATGTCTTCCCGGGCTCTGAATCACACAAGTCTTCACCTGTTTACAAGTCCAGCATTAATGAGAGGCTCTTGGGAGTAAAAGTGAGGAACAGAAGGGCGACCAGGAGACACGGCCACGCTCTGTTTAGCATTGACTAACCCCAGGCCCAGCAAACTGCAGCCGGGCCGGACTGAAGGCCCAGGCCTACAGTTTGCCTTTGGACTGGCTGCCCTCGGTCCAGTTTGCTGACTGAAAGAAGTTGGAAACTCTACCATCCGCCCTCCCGAGTCATTATTTAACAACAAACAGGAGCTATTTTTAGAACTTTTTCCATGAAGGCGCCATAGGCAAAGGCCACCAACCTCTGAGACACAGAAAGGTTAAATAAGGCTATCTGCCCAAAAAAAACAGCAACAACAACAAAAAAACCCCACTTTCATAGGCAACTTCCACCTCATATTCATCTGCTCAACACAGTTTCTAATTTTATAAATGGACCTTAAAATTAACAGGAGGACAGGCAGCTTTTCCCAGGAGCCTCTAGGTCCCCTCTGCAAAATTACGTAACTCAGAAAACGAGGATTCTGATTTTATGATGCTCTCCACAGCCCGCTGGCTGAGCCGAATTCGCGGGGCACACCAGCTTCCCACGAGCGACTCAAACACAGAGAAGGTGAGCAGGAGACAGGGAAGCAGGACAAACACTTTTTCACTAACTCATGTAAATGAGTCTTTGAGAAACCTTCTTTACACCCTCAGTGACTCCCCCCGCAGCCACGCTTACTCCCCAGTAAAACCCCACTATGGGTTTCTGGCCCACCCAGATTGGGTAAGAAATTGCACATTTCAGAGCTTGGGTTTACCATGCCATCCGCCCTTAACGGAAGTTTCTACATGCCTCCCACATAGGGCCACTGTTCGAAGGATTCAAATAATTTACTGTTGAACACTCCGTTTAAAGGACAGAGCATGCTCTAGGGAATGCAAAATATTACCATTTACCTTTTTTTAAAAAAAAAAAGGTATTTACTTGTCTTTTACAACCAAGCCAAAGGAAATACAGCTTTTACCAAATGTAGTCGGAGGTGCTGAAAACCTCTTCTAATAATCCTATTTCTACAAAATGTAGAGCTGTTTTGCAGGGAGAAATTCAAATAAGCCCCTGGAATGCGTTCTCCTCACCAGGTGAGGTAACCCACGATCCCCACATCCTCCAGGTATCTCATTACTGAGGTACCACCCATAGCACAATCTCTGGGTGCGTGCTAGCTGCTACACCCCACCCCCCAGGAGAGATCTCCTTTCCTAATCATTTACAAATATTTAAATGAGTTGAGGTTCCTATCTGAGGACCCCCAAAACCAACTGAGTGAGGAATCAGCAAGGTAACTAAAATTCAGTAGTATAATTTGGCAAAATGTATCGCAAGCCCCCCCCCCCCCCCACACACACACACACCAAAAAATACACAAACTTTGACCCAGCAATTCCACACAGAGGAATGTCTCCTCAGGCAATAATCAAACAAGTGGGTTTAAAAAAAGTCTCTTCAAGGATGTTCACTGTCACACTGTTTACACAGCCAAAGCTGAGCCACCCAGCTGTCCAACCACAGAGGACCAGTTAAATGAGGTTAGAGCTGTGCATCCTGCTGCCCCCGAAAGCACTGACACTGAGGTACGCGCACAGGCTGAAAACGGCATTCAGAGCAAGTTAGGAAACTGTGTGCGTAATGTGGTCTAAATGTTCTTTCAGACAAATACACGCTTATCAGTAAGTGAAAGAAGCCAATCTGAAACGGCTGCATACTGTGTGACTCCAACTATATGACATTCTGGGAAAGGCAAAACTACGGAGACGGTAAAAAAGATCAGCAGAGGCCAGGGATGGGGGCTGGGAGGGGGAGATGAATAGGTGGAGCCCAGAGGATTTTCAGGGCAGTGAACAGACTCTGTGTGAGATTACAACGATGGATACATGTCACTATACATGTGTCCAAACCCATAGAACGTACAACACCAAGACTGAACTTTAAGGTAAACTATGGACTTTGGGTAATATGATGTCAAGGTAGTTTCATCAATTGTAACAAATGCACCACTCTGCGGGGTGGGGGGGGGACATAGATAATGAGGGAGGCTGTGCATGTGGAGGGGGGCAGGGGGGTTCAACAGAAAAATCTCTGTATCTTCCTCTCGAATTGTATTGTTAACCTAAAACTGCTCTAAAAAAATAAAGTTTAAAAATTTTGGTTCATTAAAAACAGAGAGGGACTTCCCTGGTGGTGCAGTGGTTAAGAATCCACCTGCCAATGCAAGGGACACAGGTTCAATCCCTGGTCTGGGAAGATCTCACATGCCGCGGAGCAACTAAGCCCGTGCGCCACAACTACTGAGCCTGAGCTCTAGAGCCCGCGAGCCACAACTATTGAGCCCATGTGCCGCAGCTACTGAAGCCCACGCACCTAGAGCCCGTGCTCCGCAACGAGAAGTCACCGCAATGAGAAGCCCGCACACCGCAGCGAAGAGTAGCCCCCGCTCACCGCAACTAGAGAAAGCCCACACGTAGTAATAAAGGCCCAAAGCAGCCAAAAACAAATAAATAAATTTTAAAGAAAGAGAAATATAAACAAAGTTATGTCTATATTTACACTGGAAAGCCTAGAAGGAGAGAAATGTAGGGGATGGCTAGATAGCTAAGTGAACTAGATAGATAAACAGAGATAAACAGATAGATAGATACAGATAGATGGGAACTGATATTCGTATTCTGGGAGATTTTATCATCAAGAAGCAGTTATGGGGACTTCCCTGGTGGTCCAGTGGTTAAGAATCCACCTTCCAAGGCAGTGGACGCAGGTTCGATCCCTGGTCGGGGAACTAAGATCCCACATGCCGCAGGGCAACTAAGCCGGCGCCACAACTACTGAGCCCACGCGCTCTGGAGCCCGGTGCACCACAACTAGAAAGAAGCCCGTGCGCTGCAGTGAAGATCCCATATGCCACAACTAAGACCCCACGCAGCCAAATAATAAAAAAAGGAAGACGCAGTTATGTTACTCTGGTACTGTATTTTACTTTTAGTACATTAACTTTGCTGAGGAAAACAGGCAATTAAAAATTAATTATATTAATAAACGAAATTAGTAAAGAAACCACAATCTGTGTGCCCACATGCACACACACACCCACACCCGAACAGCAGGGCCTTTGCATACTGAACTCTAAGGTGGGGAGAGGAAAGGTCTGTCCACTCCCAGGTAGAGAAGGAAAGAACTATTGAATTAGACCCATTTACAGGCCTGGTAGTGGACTCCCAGGTACAAAGCAGTCAAGAGCAAATTCCCTGTCCTGAACAAAAAGCCGAGCATGCACTACAGGCCCCTCTGACACCTGGCTTTACTTACAAACTAGGGTCTCCCCGGCACAACCACACCAGCCAGTGATCTTGGGGGACATGACTATAAAAGCAGCCACTGGGGCTTCCCTGGTGGCACAGTGGTTAAGAATCTGCCTGCCAATGCAGGCGACACAGGTTCGAGCCCTGGTCTGGGAAGATCCCACATGCCGCGGAGCAACTAAGCCCACGCGCCACAACTACTGAGCCTGCGCTCTAGAGCCCGTGAGCCACAACTCCTGAGCCCGAGTGCTACAACTACTGAAGGCTGCACGCCTAGAGCCCATGCTCTGCAACAAGAGAAGCCACCCAATGAGAAGCCCGCACGCCAAAACAAAGAGTAGCCCCCGCTCACCACAACTACAGAAAAGCCCGCGCACAGCAACAAAGACCCAACGCAGACATAAAAAAAATTTAAAAAATGAATAAAATATATACATTTATTTTTTAAAAATTTATAAAAGAAAAAAAAAAAAAAGCAGCCACCACTCAACTGTTGGAATACACACAGTCAATCCTCAGCTTTGTCTGCAGGAAGCTCAGAGGGTAGACAGGACTGCCCCACACATACCGCATTCCCCTTGATGCCACAGAGCAAGCATGTGTTGAGTGGAACACTTCTTGTTCTAAAAGTTTGTCTGATACCAATTCACAAGTCATGTGGTCAGGCAGCAAGCTAACCAACCAAGGGTAGAGTTTCCACGGTCTGGGCTGAAATCCATACAGTGACTCAAGTACCTCCCTGGAGCGAGAGAAAAGGTACCCACGGAGGGGTATCAGATTTGGGTCCCTGCAATGCAGTGCTCTGGCTGTGTAACCTCAGGCAAGTCACTTGACCTCTCTGGGTCTCTGGTTTGTCATCCTTCTAAATGTTGGACAAGATGAAAGCAAAGACACATTACTTTGGATTGTCTGTAAGTGCTGAATTCCATTTGGCACTCGGTAAAAACTCAATGACCATTGAGATTTTTTTCTTTTTAAATTCCCACATCCAATCATTTTATTACCCTCTTAAAAATACTCTGGGGATGAGTGGTACTATTCCAACTCCACGACAGCAAGAAAGCACGAACACTGCAGCGGGGAAGGCAAAGTCCTTAAAATTGTTTCCCCCTTATCCTACAGCTTTGCCTGAACTGCTAAGCACAATGTCCTCACGCCTCCAAGGAGGCAGGAGAGCCCAGTGGTTAAAAATCAGGGCACTTGAATTCAAATCCCTCCTCTCCACTTTCTGGCCATGTGATCTGGGCAAGTTACCTAACCAACAGCTGCTTCAATTTTCCCATCTATAAAGCAGGTATAAAATAAGCACCCTCTTGAAACAGGAGGGAAGGGGGCAGGGCACAACCTCTAAAAGAATGACACAGCCCTTGAGGATCCGACATTAAACTGGTTAGGACCAACTAGGTCCAAGATGGCAGAAGATTCGACTTCCAGTAGACCTTGAGTCCATTATATGCTCATTGTAATACATTACCAGATGCTAAATGACACACCCACCAGGGCCATGACAGTTCTGAGGCTAACCATAAAAGGCCAAAAGGTGGGCGGTGGCCCAATTCCTGGAAATCTCCACCCCTTCTCCAAAATAATTGGAATAATCCTCCCACTCATTAGCCTATGAAATTACCCAGCCCATAAAAACTAACCACCCCATATTTCAGGGCCTCTCACCTTCTGAGATGGCCCACACTCCGTGGAGTGTGCTTCTCCCATGGCCGCTCTTACTTTCCGAGACAACCCCATGCCCTGGAGCCGGCTCTCACCTTTCGAGATGGACTGCATTCTATCTGTGGAACGTGGATCTCTTTAAATAAAGCCACTTCTTACCTATCACTCTGTCTCTCACTGAATTCTTTCTGCGATGAGACATCAAGAACCTGAGCTCCAGTAAGTCCTGAGACCAGGTGTGTGATTTCAATTAAAAGACAGCGGTGGGGCTTCCCTGGTGGCGCAGTGGTTGAGAGTCTGCCTGCTAGTGCAGGGCACACGGGTTCGAGCCCTGGTCTGGGAAGATCCCACGTGCCGCGGAGCGGCTGGGCCCGTGGGCCACAGCTGCTGAGCCTGCGCGTCTGGAGCCTGTGCTCCGCAACAAGAGAGGCCGCGACAGTGAGAGGCCCGCGCACCGCGATGAAGAGCGGTCCCCGCACCGCGATGAAGAGTGGCCCCCACTTGCCGCAGCTGGAGAAAGCCCCCGCACGAACCGAAGACTCAGCACAGCCAAAAATAATTTAAAAAATAAATAAATAAAAATAAAAGTAGCTATAAAAAAAAAAATTAAAAAAAAAAAAAAAAAAAAAAGACAGCGGCAAGGGGCTTCCCTGGTGGCGCAGTGGTTGACAGTCTGCCTGCCAATGCAGGGGACACGGGTTCGAGTCCCGGTCTGGGAGGATCCCATATGCCGCGGAGCAACTGGGCCCGTGAGCCACAACTACTGAGCCTGCGCGTCTGGAGCCTGTGCTCCGCAACAAGAGAGGCCGCGATAGTGAGAGGCCCGCGCACCGCGATGAGGAGTGGCCCCCACTTGCCGCAACTAGAGAAAGCCCTCGCACAGAAACAAAGACCCAACACACCCATAAATAATAAATAAATAAATAAAAAAGACAGCGGCAAGATGGGAATAAAGACACAGACCTACTAGAGAATGGACTTGAGGATATGGGGAGGGGGAAGGGTAAGATGTGACAAAGTGGGAGAGTGGCATGGACATATATACACTACCAAACGTAAAATAGATAGCTAGTGGGAAGCAACCGCATAGTACAGGGAGATCAGCTCAGTGCTTTGTGACCACCTAGAGGGGTGGGATAGGGAGGGTGGGAGGGAGGGAGATGCAAGAGGGAGAGATATGGGGACATATGTATAACTGATTCACTTCGTTATAAAGCAGAAACTAACACACCATTGTAAAGCAATTATACTCCAATAAAGATGTTAAAAAAAAAAAAAGACAGTGGGTTCAAGTTCCAATCTGGGTTTCGGCTGGGTTCGAGTCCCCACCCGTGGGTTCAAATCCCAACTGAGTTGTGCTGTTTCACTCTTAGAGGGCTGCTGTGAAGATTAAATGAGTGGAAATAAGTACAGCATTTAGAAGGGAGCCTGGCACACAGTGAGTGCTTAATAAATGTTAATAAATGCTAGCAATTATTATCCATTCATCCAACAAACTCTTACTGAGTATTTATTCTAACAGTGCCAGTTACTCTTGAAGACTCTAAGGAAACACAAAAATATTGAATAGGACACAGTCCAAGACCCTTACTGTCTAGTGGGAAGGGGCTAACTTGAACCAATAAATATGAGCCCACGATTCCTTCTCCAAAGCCCCAGGGCCAGATAGGTTTGAATTTAGATGTTTCTGATTTCAGACAGGTAACAGGTACATGTACTTTATTATGAAGCATCAATCTCCCCTTCCTTCCTCTCCCCCTCCCTGGGGCCTGGAGCAGCGCCTGTGATCAACCACTTGTAAAGCCATGCTAAGTGGGATCAAGAAATACCACAAAGAGTCTCAAGACAGTTCACATCAGATTTTGCAGCCGAACGAGTTACAAAATAACTTCTGGTGTTCAGAACTTTTTGAATATCAGAACCGCAGACAAGGAAGTAACAAGGTCTTGGGGTCCCACAAAGGAAGCAACGGCAAACAACTAAATGGGGGTGACAGGAAAGGCATCACCAAAAAGGCACAGTTTAGGCTGAAACTTGAAGGAGAAATAGGAGCCTCAGTGCACAAGGCAGGTGAACATTTCTGGCAGAGGGGCTGGCAGAAGCAAAGGTGAGGGGGTTGGAACCAGCAGAGAAGGTCAGGAATGAAACAGGTCATAAGGTGCAACCTGAGATGTGTGTGCAGGCGTGGCAAGAGGAGGGGCCGAAAAGTGAGGGCGGAGTCGCATCCTAAAAGCACATTGGCCCCGCTGAAGACCTCACACGCACTGCGGGCCACAGAGAGCCCTGGAAGAGCTGGAAGAAGGGAGGTCATGATCAGATTTGCATCTTCGTAAAATGCTCTGGGGTGGCCACCTGGTAAAAGGACAGGAAGAGGAAGAGAGGGAGGAGGTGCCCAACTGGGAGACGGTGCCAGTGTCAGGGAAGGAATGTTGATGATGCCAACTCAGGCAGGCAGCAGAGGGGGTAAAAGAGAGGGAGGCCACCACAGCCAGCCTGGTACACGCATGGACCTCGAACATCGCTGAGGACGGTGCTTAGTGCCAGAGACAGCCCACACCCCTCACAAGGACTTACGGACGCCCCCTTCTAGAGGCCACTTTCTGAAGGACCAAATGACATCACTGTTTTAACAGGATCTGAGGCAAGGCAGCCTCCCCGCCCCGACGCCCCTTCCCTTTCCTCTTCCCGGTTATAGCCGGTGGGCAAAGTACACAAGTCATGTGCTTATGGCCTGAGTCTGTCCTGGCCCCTCTGGCTCAGAAAGCAAGTCAGAGAAGACCTAGCAGTGGGTCAGGGGGTGGGGACAGCACCTGTCACCCATCCTTTTGAGCCACAGGGCTGACACTAGGTTTACCAAGCAGGGTGACCGGGAGAAACCACAGGATGGTCCAGGCTGGGATGCATCTGGTCTCTGCCCACTCTTGAGGACGACCTACCACCACCCGTTCTGAGATGGTCACTGCTCCCCCAATAGCAACAAGCACCAGACCGAAGTCAGGCTGAAGAGGAGGAGACAGCTCAGGGCGACAAACAGAGCCGGGTGGCCACGGCCGTGAAGAGCGGCCACCTGGGAGACGGCAGCGGCAGCTCTCCCCGCACTCCCCTGCCAATTCCTCTGGCTTGAACGACGGTCCCTCCGCACAGTCAGAGCAGCACAGCCTGTGCCCGTGCAGGCATGGCAGCCACGTGGGAGCCGAGCCCTGACACTGCCATCAAGGAAGGGGTGCCCATCAGGAGGGGACATGCCCCAAGGGACTGCTGGGGCAGCAGCAAAGGCCTCCACTAGACTAGGAACTTGGGTCTTTGGGAGAGTCCACTAAGTGTCCAGCTGGCCTCCATATTTCCCTGGATGTCTACCCTGGAAGCAGGGAAAACCCAAACTGCTTCTCAGACATGAATCTCCAGTCCATGGAAAAGTGATGCCCTCAGTCAAAACCCTGATAAAAGTCTGTCTCACATCTTTCCTTTTCCACTCTCCATCAGGATTTGGAACCCAGGTCTTGGGAGAGTCAGTCTGTGTAGAAGAGATGAGGAAACAGACCTACGCTAACACAAGGGGGGTGATGCCCAAGAGGGTCAGCTGTTTTTTTTTTTTTTTATGACCTTTTACTACGGGCATTGGCAAACACTCACCAAATTAAAGAGGTTAATATAATGCACTCCACTGCACCCATCACCCAGCACCAACCATCACCCACGCAAGGTCCATCCTACTTCACCTAACTCCCCTTCCCCCCACTAGATTACTCTCATCAGCTGGGTTTTTCCCAACCTGCTTCTAACCTACAAAACACCCAACTCCCAAGTGGGCTTTTGCTCACCGCTGTACGCCCCTTACATTTTCACCTGGAAACCTGCCAGGTGTTGAACTAAGCCAGAGACCTATAACCACAACTGGATTTTCCAGCTTGAAAGCAGGGAGTGGGTATGAAGGAGACAGGCACGCATCAGTGACTGGGCGCCCCGAAAAGGTGCCTGCCGTCAACAACTCTCGTGCGCAGGAGAAGAGAGAAAACCCAGTGCTTCTCCCCTAGTGTGCAAAGTTCTCCTGGCAGCCACTCACCCCCATAGCCTAGCACAAACCGGTGAACGGGACGGGGTGTGCAGCTTATGTTTGATTAAGGGTTGGTTTATGTTCCCTTGGGGAGTGTTTTATTTCCACGCTGTTATGTCACCCCTAAAATTTACAGTTTTCAGTGCCTGAATTCGTCCGCCCTGTTTGAGTCAACCCACTCCCTCCTCTTCCTAGTCTGTGAATGGCCAGAAATAGTTTCCATTGTCATTGACTTAAATTTCCACTTTGATGATGGGAACAAATATTTTTCTTGTGCTTTCCTGAAGCAGGAATAAATTTTTCCATTCAAGTTCTTTTTTTTTTTTTTTAACTTATTTATTTTTGGCTGTGTTGGGTCTTCATTGCTGCACGCGGGCTTTCTCTAGTTGCGGTGAGCAGGGGCTACTTCTTCATTGCAGTGCGCAGGCTTCTCATTGCAGTGGCTTCTCTCGTTGCAGAGCACGGGCTCTAGGCACGTGGGCTTCAGCAGTTGCGGCACGCGGGCTCAGTAGTTGTGACTCACGGGCTCTAGAGCACAGGCTCAGTAGTTGTGGCGCACGGGCTTCGTTGCTCTGCGGCATGTGGGATCTTCCCGGACCAGGGCTCGAACCCGTGTCCCCCGCATTGGCAGGCGTATTCTCAACCACTGCGCCACCAGGGAAGCCCTCCATTCAAGTTCTGATTGGACTCCACAGGCCAATCCCTGAGCAGAAAGTGCAGAGGACACCAGAACAGACTAGATCCAGTACATCTGCCTCCTGCCCTGGGGGCTGAAGGAGCTGGCCGGGGCTCCCCGCCTCGTGGCTCAGCACAGGGGATCCAGTCCCAAATCCTGCTCTCACAGACACATACTGGGCTCCGCTCCAGGTTCTGTAGGTACACCTGTGAATGAGACCGAGCCTGTCCTACCCTCATGGAGCTTAAAATTTAAAACTAGGGCAAAGCTTCCCAGGCCAACACAAAAGACAAATCAGAGCAGCCAACAGCACGGCCCTGGCCTCCCCTTCCTATGACCACATCTGCCCCTCCAGCTCAGCCCTCTCCCCATGTGCTTCTCCAGCACACACCCAATGGCTCCTGAGGCAGGGGTGGGTAGCAGACACAAGCCAGAAGACAAGCCAGCCCCCTCCACTGCAGGGAAACCCATGTGCCTCGTGCAGGAGAGAGCCAGAGTGACTTCCGGCTAACAGAGCTCTGTCTCCAAAACGCATGCTTTGGAGTGCTGGAGTGCCGGCAGATCGCAGGAGGGTGGGGCAGGGAGCTTCCGTGGATCGTTTTTTTTTTCTCCTTCTCTAATTCTGATCTAATGTTCTGAATCACCTTGCCGAGGCGAACGGCAGCTCTCAAAGTGTTGATAATTACAGTTGCTGTCTGCTTGGTGGTGCACAGTAATAACTGAGAGATGAGGCCTGGAAGCCACGGGTGTGAGCTCAACAGAAACACGGCAACCTCAGACGCTGAAACAAGAGGCTCCTGGTCCCTTGTCCCAGCCTGTCCGGCTGAGCCATGTTCAGAGGGTTCAGTGGTACTCAAGAGTCCATGGGAAGCTGCTAGAGCCCCCGAGGCTCCAAATCCAAGGCTCCCCATTACAGGCCAGAGTAAGGGAACAGTGGAATGTCCTTACACCCTCCTCCGCTTGGTCCAGGTGGGCGGTGCAGAGTCAGGAGGGCTGGACGACGGAACCCTGATGGAGGAAGGGCAGCACAGCAGAGAGCCGGTGAGGGGGAGGCTCAGATGGCCCTTTCCCATCTCTGGGAAATGAATGACCACAGGACAGGGCTCAGACAGCTGCCAAAACCCCTTATGCCCCCATGTCTCTTCCTTCTCCTTCCCTGGGTCACCCTCCACGGGACCCCCCGCCCCCGCTTGGGCACAAAGACAGCAAGAGTCTGCTTAGCATTCTGTCTAACTGCACCTAAAGGTGGGGGTGAGAGGCAGCCCTCCCCACGCCTGCCTATTTCAACAAGAAGAAAGCTTAGAACTAAGAATTCTGGAAGAATTATTCATCCCCTTTGGGCATCACTTAGCTCTTTGATGACACTCTAAGGGTAGGAACCTCTGACCCTCCCCAACTGTCTTAAAATATTACCTCCAAGTGCTTTGCAAACTGGTGAGGAACATCTGACGGTGCCTCCCCTCAGGTCTTCTCCCTTGAGGACTCTCCAAACAGCCCGGCATCCCTAACGATCCCCTCCGCTACCCTGCGACAAACTGGCTTGCGCCTGAAAAGGCGAGATGTCACCTCTGCCCTGGATTCAAGTCCCCACATTACTGCCTAGACAAAAAAATAACTCTCCCCCTCCCCAAGAGAGATGAAGAGCTGACCGTCCCCATCCCCGCTATAGGGCTGAGGCTGCACAGATCACTCTCCACCCAAAGATGACTTTCCAATCCTCTCCAGAGAGCTCCTCCAAGCGAGTATTGAACAAGAAAGCAGGCTGCAAGTGTTCACAATTGCCCTCGAGTCTCCAAGAGTAATCGTGTTTCTTTCGATCAGAATAGAGTTCAGCGGCGAGTGTCCGGAAAACTCGCAGGCAGTAGCCTGGTGACCACTGGAAGGAAGAAAGCAGTCTCGTTCCAGAGACACTGACAGTGGATGACGCAGGGGGAAAGGACGAGGACTCACACCGTCACCCCATCTGAGGCCCAGCACCGAGGAGAAATAAAGAGGTCTGAGGGCCCGTCTCCCTCTGAAGAGGCCTCCCTGGAGCTGGAAGCTCTGCCACTGATCAGCAGCATGGCTGGAGAGAAGCTGAGGTTTCTCATCAGAAATGGGTGTAAAGGGCTTCCCTGGTGGCGCAGTGGTTGAGAATCTGCCTGCCAATGCAGGGGACACGGGCTCGAGCCCTGGTCTGGGAAGATCCCACATGCCGCGGAGCAACTAGGCCCGTGAGCCACAACTACTGAGCCTGCACGTCTGGAGCCTGTGCTCCGCAATAAAAGAGGCCACGATAGTAAGAAGCCCACAAACCGCGATGAAGAGTGGCCCCCGCTTGCCGCAACTAGAGAAAGCCCTCGCACAGAAGCGAAGACCCAACACGGCCAAAAGTAAAATTAATTAATTAATTAATTTTTTAAAAAAAGAAATGGGTGTAAAAAAAGCCCTACTCAATAGGATTTGGGTTCGTTTTGGATTAAATCAAGCAGACATGTCCGAAGCAATTTGCACACCAGTCATAAAGCAAGCCCTCGAGAAACAGGCTCTCCCTTATCTGATGGACCCGGAGCCCCACAGATGGTAAGGGTCACCATTCTGACATAATGCCATCCATTTGTCAGATGCGGCCTGAGTTTCAACACTGCAAATGTGAGCAAAAATGCATCCTGAATTGAGGAAATGTGGTATTTCCAGTGGGAATCGGGGTGTTCAAGCCCCTGTGCTGGCTGTGCCTCCAAACCACTCGCGTGATCTTGAGACGGTCACTTTACTTCTCTGAGTCTCCGTTTCCTCGGTTTTCTCAGTAAATAACCATTGGGCCTTAAAAAACTCTAACAAGATCCCCAGTCATCAGTGACAGTGCAGGCTTTGCGTATTGCGGACCACTTTCTTCACAACTGTTTAAGGAACTGTCTCCACCCACCCAGTCACATAATCACCAGCTGCTCCTTCTCACCAGCTTAGAAAAAGACAAGACCAAGGCCATGGGCACAAGCACGGGCCTAGGGCATGGGGAGCTGCAGCCTCGGTCTCACCTTCTTCAAGGCTGGCCCCGGAGCGACATGCACCATATGAAGCTGAGTGGGGAGAGATGTTTCCCCAGCCAGCCTGCCTGCTTCTCCCCTTCACCAGCTCCATAAGCTACATTAGGAAATTTACATTTAACAAATCAGCCACAGAATCCTGAGGAGCACAGATGTTCCCGCTGTGCGGCATCTCCTTTGCACTTAAAAGGCAAAACAACACAAGAAAACAGAAAAGGGGAAACTTGCACCTCAGACACTCCCTTTTCTCTGAGAGTTGGATTTAGGGATGGGCTCCAGGTGCTTTGATGTCTGGCTCCCTTTTCTCCCCAGGCCCTGCAACCCCAGACCCCTACAGGCGCCACGGGATCAGACAGGAGGTCCCCACATCCTGCTCCACTCAAGCTTCTCATGAAGAGCACCTCAACTGCAGCCAGCCCCCCAAGTTCTCTGGCCCCCACCGTCCATGGTCACGTGGCCACCCTCTCAGAACAGGGAAGAAAGTGAAACTGGAGCAGCTCCCCAAGGCCGGGGCCCAGGGCTGACATCCAAAGTAAGGCAGGAGCCCTCCAACTATCTCAGAACACTGTCTGATGATGAAGACTCAGATAAAACCAGCCTAGAGTCTAGAATGGGGAAAAGGCTCCACTAACAGAATGTCCAGGGGAGATACCACCCACCAGCACCGACACCCTCCCTGGACCTCCTCCCTTGTTCCCAGACATGCTCACCTTGCCCACCCTGCACATCCTGTTTTAAACCCCTCCTGGGCCCTTTCCTGAGAAGCACGACTGAGGCAGGTCGTCACTGCCCTGACGTCCTGGGCTGCATTTACCAGCTGCACGGCCTTAGGAAATAAGTCCCCATCTCAGCAGCCTGACTTCTTTCTCTGCCACATAAGTTCTTTTCTGTCCTATGCACTGCATGTTGTCAAAACCAGAAAATGTGATAGAGTGTTAGAGGGCAGTTATTACTAAATGATGCTAATAATGCTAATTGAGATGGTTGAGATTCTTTGGGCTTCAAGTCCTCTTCGTGCATATATTCTGCCTCCCTGATGGGACTGTAATTTCCCCCAAGGACAGAGGTTATGCCTCTTTCCTTTTCCAAAATGCCTAAAATAGGATTCTCCACACGTCAAAATCTCAACTGGTGACGCAGACAGAAGAGATGGTGGCGGAGAGCAAGCATGCTGCTGCCCCCACCCCCTGGCCTTGACAGGCATGGCTAATCGAGTGCACACTCCACCCACTGATCAGCAGCACTCCAGGAGGCAAGCTACTTGTAACCGATCAGAGATGGCAGAGGGGAAGCAAAGGGAATCTAAACCCTTGGTCTGGACAGTACCCGTGATCTCTAACACACAGGTCCTATCTTATCCACAGGCACGCTGAAAACAGAGCCCACCTATAAAAATGGCCCCAGAGCGCTCCTCTGAACAGCCTGATTCTATCTACCTAGCTCCCCTTTCTTTTTTGCTGCCTCCAAGCCTTTTGAGAAGAGCAGCAGGATGTAAATTATTAAATTATGATTCCTGGTGTCATATCACTAACAAGCAGTCTATAATCTCTGACACGGGAGAACAGGAACAAAGGACAGAATTTGTGATGAATCCATAAAACTGGACCCCAAGCTGTCACTCAGTTCCTAGAGATGCCTCTCAAATATCCACACACTCAGATTAACCTCCCTCCCCACCTTTCCACCCAAAGT
This sequence comes from Balaenoptera musculus, assembly GCF_009873245.2. Classification (NCBI taxonomy): domain Eukaryota; kingdom Metazoa; phylum Chordata; class Mammalia; order Artiodactyla; family Balaenopteridae; genus Balaenoptera; species Balaenoptera musculus. The sequence continues at coordinate 33,158,076 of NC_045804.1, read as the reverse complement.
GGGGGGAGAGGGAGATGAGGACACATGGGGAAGGAAGAGAAGCCTATGATTTTCCAAACTCAAATGCAGGACCCTAGGCCTCAGTTTCCTGGGCTTGTAAAATGCGGACCTGCCTGAGATAACTCCTACAGTCCCTCTCAGTTCAAGAGTTTAGGGCTTGCAAATGTATTACTTTGCATTATCCACTACTTTATACTCTCCAAATAGACCCCTTCTCGTTAATGTTATAACCCCAAGCTGACAATACACCATGTTGGATTTCGAGAGGCATTTAACAAGGCCACTGTGCAGTCACATGATGATGCCCTTCTCCGAAGAACACCTCTCCCCACTCGGTGGGACCTCAGATATCCCTTAATAATGATGATGATGACAAATGGTGATTTCAAAGCCCTCTCCTGTTTACTGTCTAAAGGCCTCTCGATACCCCTGTGAGTCTATATTCACATATCCCGGGTACACCCTCTGCCATAGCAAAGACCTAATTTAGACAGAGGCAAATTAGCTCTGTGGGGTGAAATGCATTAACCGAGTCTCCCAAACAGCACAAATCTAATTAACTGAAAATCAAAATTGCAAAGCTGCCGAAAAAGATTTCCACGGAAGAAGTCTCCTAAGGGTTGAAGGAAAGTTGTGAGTCATGTGACCTGCCTAATCCACGTCTCGCAGCTCAACTGGGATAAATGCTGTTTGGGTGTTTGGGTTTATTTGCTTTTTCACTGATGTTTGTTTTCTGTAGATCACCTTTATCAACAGTGGGCTTTGGAGAGCTTATCTGGTGCATGCAACCGCCATGAAAAGCATCCTTTCCGAGGCGTGGGCCCAGCCTTCGAGAACCTCCAGTGCAATGGGAAATAAGAATACCACTTCCCGACAACCTGGCTGGGAATTCCGCTCCAACTCCTGCACACCTGCCCTACCTCCCCCAGTAGAGGCTGATCTCCACTCACCGACCCCCATCACTCAAAAATGCTGGCAGCAGTGGCGTCAAATGTCCCCACCGAGGGGCCTCGAGAAGACTGAGCCACATGCAAGTCAGGGCCTCCGTCACAGGCAGGTGAGCGGGCTTTCGTCCTTCGCTCCTCTGACCTGCCCCAGGCAAACGACAGCAGGACGGTCACTGGGGGGACAGGGCTCCTTTTGGTTCCAAGGCCTAGGATCTGCTCTGGGAAAGAGGACAGAAGCCATCTCTGTGCCTCCTATCCCACACCACGCCCTGCTTTAACGCTCCCTGGCTCCCCGCTGCCCAAAACAGTGACTCTCAACCCTGGCTGCAATTAGAATCATTTGGGGAGATTTAAAAAAAACAAACAACAACGAAGCCCAGGCCACACCCCAAACCAAGTAAATGAGAATTTTGAAGGGAAGAGTTGCAGGCAACCAAGGCTGAGAACCACTGTTCTAGATCTGGTGTTGCACAAACTTAAATGTGCCCGTGAATCACCTGGGGATCTTGTCAAAATGCAGGTACTGACTTAGCAGGTCTGGGGTGGGGCTTGAGATCCTGCCTCCCAGAGGGGCTCCCGGCTGATGTTACTGGTTCAGAGATGACTCTCTGAGATGCAAGCCTCTAGGATCAAGTTGAAACTCTTGATTCGCATATACTCTGACCCCTCTACTTCCCCTTTTTCACCACGTGCCACTGTCCAACTCATATACCCCCAAATACATACAGCTCCCAAAATACACAGGGCTATTTCTCTCCTTGGTAGCTATGCACCTGCTATGCCCTTTTGGGCGGAAAGCCTTTCCTACAACTACTCCACCTCCCTGGAAAACTCCTACCATCTGTTATGCACTGAACCATGTCCCTCCACAAAGTCATAGGTTGAAGACCTAACCCCAGCTCCCCAAAACGTAACCATTTGGAGTTGCAGGCTTTAACGAAGTAATTAAACTAAAATGAGTCATCGGGGTAGACCCTAATCCAATGACCGGTGTCCTTATAAGAAGAAGGAGAAGAAGAAATTTGGACACAGACACACATACACGTGTACACGCACCAAGGGAAGACAATATGAAGACACAGAGAAGAGGATCACCTATCAGCCAAGGACAGAAGCCTACAACAGATCTTTCCTTCATGGTCGTCAGAAGGACAACCCCACTGACACCCTGATCTCAGACATCTGTGAGACTATAAGTTTCTGCTGTTTAAACTTACCCAGTCCATGGTATTTCGGTACAGCAGCCCTAGGAAACTAATCTGCCATCCTTTAAGACCCAATCCAGGTATCACCTCGTCTGAGAAATTGCCCTGGTGGCCCAGCAGGCCCAGCACTTTGGTCTTCCTTTCCACCTCCAGGGTGCCCTGTCCTGCAGGTACCTGCCCACCAGACACCCAGCTACGTGTGAGCTCTTGGACGGCAGAGACCTCGCACAGTGCATGGCACACGGGAGGTGGCGACGTATGTCAACCGGGTTGAACCGAAGGAAAGCCGTCCTCCCCTCGAGGGCACAAGGTCCCCTGCCCTCCTGCATGTCTGTGCCAGGGCCTCCCAACAAGGTCCCCTGCCCTCCTGCATGTCTGTGCCAGGGCACTCTGCAGCTTCCCCTACTCTTGTTTCCCTCTAGGCAGCCAAGAACGATCTCTGTTTTGAGCTGGGTTTTGTCTTTATTGTGTGTGTGTGTTTTAATCTACCATATTGAAATGCAAACTGCCGGGGGTTAAAAATGCCGCCCCCAGGCATAAGAGGCAGCTGGTTTCTACAGACTAGCATTTATCACATTTGCAGTAAATACATAAAAGGTCCTGATTCAAAACCAGGAAGAGAAAGTAATTCTTTTGTCAAAAGGTAGTGGTAACTAAACACGGGGCAGGGAGGGAAGGCAGATTTGGACGGTTGCTTAGACCTCACCCAGGTGTGGACATGTTTTATGCTGGGAAAGGAGACCAAAGAAAGTCACACGGACACGTTCTGCATGTGCATTACGTAACTGAGCGCTTCCGCAAACCCGCTGCTACGGTTAAACTTCGCTGCAGCCCTAAAAGGAGGGCTGAGACGTCGGAAAAGGAATGCTCACATCTGCAAAGGGGAATCTTACCCCCTCTTTGGGATTAAGATGGTACCTGGAAACCTGTGTTCTACAGGAGGGTCCAAAACAAGGCCATGAATTCATATAAATAGAAGATACCGAAATCCTTCATGGTCAAAGAGCAGAGAGTCAAGTTAAAAGCTACAGTGTCCTCCAAGCACAGCCTGGGTACCATCATAGAATTTTTTTTTTTTCCTTTCTACACGGAACCTGAAACATAAAGGGTCACTTTCTATTTGGTGTCGATTTCTACTCCGGAGACTTCAGAGGTTGCTCTTCTGAAGGCTATGGGGCTGCCAGCCTTGCACCTCCAGCACAGCATTTGATCCCATGTCAGGAGCCTCCCTGGGGGAGTCTTCTCAACCTGGGCCCCCAGGGAGCCTACGGCCTTGAATCCAGAGGTCAGTTCCCACCCTGAGCCCCTCGAGTGTACCCACATCAGGTTTCCTCCACTTGGTGGTCTGAAAAAAGAAAAATTGGGAAGGGGGTATAGAGGGTAGGCAGGAGTTGCTATATGACCCAACAGAGGCTTCAGATTTAAGGCACTTTCTTCCTTGCAAAGTTGCCTTCAGGCCACAAGAAACTGTAAGAGAGGGTAGTTCAGTGCTCTCCAGGACCCTCCGACAGCAAGGCCAGGGGCCCCTTGGGCAGCTGACTCCCTGCTGCTACACTGTGCCCTGCTCCCCCCTGACCTCACCAGTCGTCCCTCCAGACAGGAGCATGGTGGCTTGTCTCCCGAGAAAGCAGGGATCAAAGATACTACGATGGCTTGAATTCTCTCCTCCTGCCTTCCCACCTCTCTTGAGCCAAAGGCATTTCACCACCAACCCTCAGTATTTAGGTCCCTTTCAGGGGCCTCCTAGAACCTTCTAGAACGGTGATGAGTCTCTTATTGCATGTGCAGCTGCTGACTGCCTTCTATCATCTCTTATCATTCACAAAATAGGATTTCAAAATCGAGGGCACCCTGCTCCTAGCAAAGAAGCACATCCATCCCCAAGCTGTTCAAGGGTCCAGCACCCCTTTATCATCTGCTCAAAGGTCACCGCAGACATGATGCTTCAGACACGCCCACAACTGGTCTCAATGACCAAAAGCCCTCCTGCAGTTGATTTCCTACAGACCACCACTGCCGCAACAGTAACAACAATAGTAACAAGGGCCACTTACTGAGCATCTACTGTGTTCTGGGCACTGTAGCAGTTTGACACATGCTACACAGAAACTCACCAAATCCTCAGAGCAACGCTGTCAAGCAGGTATCACCATTTCATTCAAAAACTTATATTCCTTGTACATTGCTAAGAAAACTGAGGCTGAGAAAGAACAAGCAACTTGCCCAGGGTCCCCAGGTAATTAAGAAGCCGAAATGGATCTGAACTCAGGTCTGTCTGACACTGGGACTCTCTTCACCTACAAAGGTTTTGGGGCTGCTCCTTGTCTGGCCTCTATCTGCACAGCACCCAACATGGGGAGGGGGACGGGTGGGACACTCATTAATAATATCCCCATTGCCAAGGACCTCTGTTCAGTCCTGAACGGTGGGTTTTTCCTCCAGTTGTAGGGCCTGTCCCTATACTTGTGCTACTAAGTGTATAAAGGTATATAGTTATACCACCCCCTAGATTTTCTCTAATTGTTGAATATATTGTGCAATGTTAAATACATAGCACCCTTAAAGCTATCTGTCCATTTATCTTTATTTTTAAAATCTGAACACAGGGGCCAGCATATACTTGAGCTCATTGTTTGACGGGGAAATTTAAACATTAATAAAATAGTATACCCCCCAAAATTAATAATAATAATATCCCCATTGCACTGGTGGATGAACTGAGGCCTGCTGAAGAAGCAGAGTGCCCATAGCACTTCACTTGCGGGGAGAACACAACCCCTTCCTGTAGTTCAAACACAAGAGGACAAGGTCTACAGAGGTCCTGTCTCTCCGCTGGGCTCTGTTCACAGGCCTGAGGGCACTCCCAGGTGCTCGGCTACTGCTCCGTTCTGTCGAGCCATGAGCTAACTGCCCCGGGGCCAACTCCACGGAAGGTGCACCTCCGCCCCCATCACCACCCTCTGCCGGGCGAGAGGCTGAAGCCCAGTGGACAGAGACCTACAGCCCATATCTCAGGCTGCTCCTGAGTCTATACTAATAGCACTTAGCTCTGGCCGCAAGAACCCTTCTGCCACTGAGTTGTGACTTCCCTCTCCTCCACTCTGGCTGTTACTGGCAAGACTCCCCAGGTAGGGCCTCCCTGCCTCCCATTCCCGTTCTCCTTTCTGAGCTCGGGTCTCAGGTAACTGACACATGACCATCTGGAACCAACACCTGCTTTTCTGAGAAGGAATTCCCCTCAAGGACGATCCAGTCACAGCAACTAAATCCTCCTTTATTTGTGCAAACATTTCCTAATATTTATAGCATACACTTTTCTTGCAATACCACACACATATACACATGCAATACACATGACATGTACAAATCCCCCCTACACATATTCATGTTTTATTATACACTTTTCCCCATGGTAGAGATAACATGTGGCTGACAGAGGTTTGAAGCCACTTATTCTGCAAGCCCATCCTGGAAGCTGACTGGTGGCAGAGAGGAATATGAGCTGTCAGAAAGGCCAAAGCAATTTCAGAGTAAACTGGCAGGGGGTGAGGGGTGGGCATGATCCAAGTAACAGGAGGGCCTTGCTCAGAACAGTTTCCAGCTCGTAGGAAAGAAAGATGCACTTACAACTTGCTTAGCCTGAAACTTGAGGCTAAAATTCCCTATGATGATTAAGCCCAGTAGACCAGATGATCTACAGACTTGCTTATGTTCAAAGAGTCTCTGTGCAGTGCATTTAACTTATTAAAAAACATTAACTTTTCTTTTCAAAGGCTTTCTCTAATCCACAGAAAACCTGGGTTGACATTCCCAAGAAGACTCAGTAGGCGTCTCAGTCCTATTGAGCCTGTAGGATCACACAGGCTAACAGCTGAGGATGTGATGTTGCCACACTGTGATGAAAATACAGGCAGCCCTCAACTTGGGAAACCTACCAGGTGATAGCAAGTGACCTTGGACAAGTCACTTAGCTCAGCTCCAAGCTTCAGTTTCCTCAGTGGTACCACGGGACCAACAGAAGAGTCCAGTCGTACCCTGGCCTCTGTCATCACTGAAATTTCCTCCTACTGGAGCCTGCAATGACTAACAGTAAAACCTACTGTTTTATTGTTAGGAAAAGGGGCTCATCCTCAGGACAATATGGAAGAGGGAGGTAGGAGGATGCACCCTCCCAAGGCGCCCATCTTAGAGAAGAAGCCCCAGGGATGAGTAGGCGGTGGCGGTGTCAGAGGAGAAGGGAGTAGGCTAAGTCCCCGGGGGCCACATCGAGGAAGAAAAGGAGAGCCAAGGAGTCTACGGGCTTATCTGTGGCATGGCCCGAGGAATTCCCTGAGCTTGAGGGCCATCTTCACCCCATCGGAGCACACTGCAGTTGACTGGATGGTGGTGATTTCTCCTCCACCAGCCTCCCACCCCACACCCGCTGGAACCCAGTTCCTCCTTCATACCAGCTGAGGTTCAGGGAGACTCGGGCCTCAAAAGGATGGTCTTCTTCCAGGCTTCATGGGCTGCCCTAAAAACTAAAGCATTATTTTTTATGCTGTTTCCATGGGAATCCTCACTCCCAACAACCAACTTAAAAAGGACCTTTTGTAAGAAAAACAACCCACTTTCCAGTTGGGGGCCACCCGAGCCCATGGAGCTATAGTGAGGTACACACCTTCCCATACCAAGCAGAAGCTGGTGGTAATGAAATGACAGGGGAGGGGAAAACCAGGGTCAAAAATAACACAGACTTCCCAAAGCAACACGCCAGAGAGCAAAGACGACAGGAACTGGGCTTGGTCCGGTACCAGTCTGAATCCCCGCCACTAAGTAGGCACACAAGAAAAATTTGCTATTGAACTTTGGGTAAGTCATTTAGCTCTAGCCTTCAGTTTCCTCATCATTAATATGGGGCAATTAAAATGGTGTCATAGGATTTAAACAGAAATTAAATTTAATGAAAAAATGCACATGAAAAAGCTTGGTACTTCGAAGGGAACCAGCACATATGACCCTCTATTATGTGCTAGGAATAGCACATAACCTGGAAACAACCTTGGAAAGTGATGATGATGGTGGGGGGGGCGGGGTGGTAACAGTAATGGCTGTTGCTGTCTGGTTTACTCTGTCTTACAACTACCACATGCCAGACACATCATCTCATTTAGTTCTTACAACCACTTGGGAGACAGATATCATGTCCCCTCCATTACAAATAAGGAACCTGTGATCCCAGTGAAGCCAGGACTGCAACTCAGGTCTGTCTGACCAAAAATCGATGAATACAGACCCCTTCATTCACTTAGTGAATAAAGATGCCTTCATTCATTCTTCATATATTTACTGACCATCTTCTGTGTGTCAGGCTTCTGTGGAAGGCACTTGAAATAGAGCAGAGAAGAAGACAGACACTGTCCCTACTCCCATGTAGCCTGTGGTCCAACAGGGAGAAAAAGACAATTAAGCAAGCAATTACTATGATAGCAGGTGGTTAGTCAGGGTTCTCCAGAGAAACAGAATCAACAGGAGATATGTACGATATTATAGAGACACAGAGAGAGACGAAGGGAGGGATATTTATTTCAAGAAACTGGCTCACAATTAGGGGAGTAGGCAAGTCTGAAATTCACAGGGCAGCCTAGCAGGCTGGAAATTCAGGTAAGAATTGATGTTGCAGTCTTAACTCCAAAATCTACAGGGAAGTCAAGAAGGCTGGAAACTCACAGAGGGTTTTCTATGTTGCTGTCTGAGGTATAACTGCTTCTTCCTCCAGAAACCTCAGTCTTTGCTCTCATGGCCATGAACTGATGAGGTCAGGCCCACCCCACATTATAGAGGGCAATCTGCTTTTACTTAAAGTCAGATGATTATAAATGTTAACCTATCTACAAATGCCTTCACAGCATTATCTAGACTAGTGTTTGACCAAACACTAGTTTGGGGGGGTTGGTATATGGAGCATTAAGGAAACACAGAGAAGAAACCTGAGGATTTAGGAAATGTTGAAAGGTTTAAGAAATAAGCAAGAATCAGAAGCTCAAAATGTTCCTCAGAAACTATGGAAATTTACTTATCAAAGACTTAACTCCTCATACAAATGTACCTGGGACTCCCTAGTTAAAGGAGCCCCAGTGAATCCTTTTGAGAACCAAATAATTCCTTAGTCCATCAGTCTGCTTCCTAATATGATATGAGGGGGTATCCTTACACCATATTTTCATAAAGTGAGTCATGGTGGTGTACGCCAAAGAATCTTAAAGGCTGGGAGCAGAGCGTCTGAACAGTAATGAGCCAAAAAAGAAGGAGGTGCGTGTGCATCTAGCTATTACCAGGTGCCCCCAATTCCTGGGAACACTAGGGGTCAACAGAATCTCCCTCCTCCCCATCCACTAAGGACAAATGGCCATGTCCCACTTAAATCTTCCAACCTCATCCTCACTTGAGGACCAGAACTCCGGGACCTACAGCTGAGGAGTGGGAGACAACAGCGTGGGGAGGGAAAGAGGCGAAAAGGACTGCGTTTTGTTATTCAGTCACCATAAGGTCATCTGTTTGGTGAAACCGCAGATGAGTCTAACTTTTTAACAAGCAGCTCTCAGTGGGAATCACTCTCTCTCTCTCTCATTAGCAGGCAGGAAGGGTTCTCCGCTGTGGGCGGCAGTGAACTCCAAGCCCCAGAAGGCCTGCGGGTGGAGAGGAACCGGCAGTCAAGCACAAGAGGCAGAAGATAACTCTTCCTCGTCAGGCAGAGGAACAAGTGGCCCCTGATCCAGTCTCCCCAGGGGCCACTGCTGCCCCAGCCCCGCCTCCACCCCACCCCAGGGAAGGCAGGTGCCAAGCTGCTCTCTCCTCCACGTGGATGGCTGCAAGGAAAGCCAGATCGGGGTCCCTGTCAGTTCTACTCAACTTAGCAGACATTCCATAAATATCTGCTGAATGGATGAATGTATCTAGACCGTACAACAGGAGCACCGTATCCTCTTTAAATACAGATGGAGCAGATGCCTGGAAATGCTTTTCCAGTTGGAAGTGAGGATTCACAGAGAGCCTTTCACATACTCTGTGGGTCGTGCTACCTGTTTATGAAGACCTAGGATCAAGGGAAGGCCACCTAAACCGGAGAGAAGCAGCAGAATCTGCAGCCCTGGCCTCCCTGGAATGCAGCTCTGACTCGAGCAGGTCAGCCTTAACCCGTGTGTCAGATTCCTCGTCTGTGAAACGGGACCGTCTCCTCCCAGGGCTGAGATGGGGGCCAGCTTCACACTGGCTGCCCTTCCCCTTCCAGAACCCAGCCGCACGCCAACCACAGGGAGGGCCGGGCATCTGAGGTCCGGAGCCAGCTGCCCAGACCTCATTGGCGGCCACGCACCGTCATCGACGTGCGTCTGACTCCATCGGCCGAGTCCCCGGCTGGGCGGGTTACTGAAGGCCTCGCTGGTGCTGCAGCAGATTCTCTGCCCGGAAGATTAATTTATTAACTCTTCCTGAAAGCTGTCTGTTTGGAAGAAGAATGCACAACTGGCTTCAGGTGAACGTGTGTTGCTAAAGACAAAGGCCCAGAAGACAATACCGCTCTTCCCCTTCTCTTCAACGCCGGAGACCCCTGGCTTTCTGCAAGGCCCTGGCTGGACCACGAGTAGTGAGAAGGTACACCACACACCCCCGGGGGCCCTGGGGCTCCCCATGTGATTCTGCACCAGGCCACCCCCATATCCCAGCCCCGAATCCCAGCTGAGGGGGTCTTTCCTAGAGGCTAAGGCCAGCATCAGTCGTCCCTCAATAACACCCCTGCCTGTCACTGCCCCTCCACGGTCTGTCCTTCCCATCAGACTGGAAGCTCCCTGAGGACAAAGACCCAGCTGGTCTATTTCTGCCACATCCCCAAAGCCCCATAAAACACCTGGCATACAGTAGGTGCTCAATACATGTTTGTTACTCTGTACTGGGACCCCCCCCCAAAATGAGTTGCAGGGAGTCCTTTGAAACTGTATGCAAAGGCCTCTGTGTGAGGGCCTCTTGTGGTTGAAGTGCATGTGCACTGAAACAATTTTCTTAGGAGAGGTCCAAAGCCTTCATCAACTGCTCAAAGAGGACCAAACCAAAAATAGCCTCTGAGGGCAGTCAAAGGCTGAGCTCTCAGGTGGGAATTGTGGGTGAACTCGTAACACTCACCCCTTACCCTGAGAGGCAACAGTCCTTAACGGCCTCTCCCCACTTTGAACAAAGTTCCCCCTCCGTCCCGACTGCCTTCCCTCCTCCCTCCATTTAGTCAGACCCTCCCTCCCTTCAGGAGCTCCCTCCACACCACCTCCTCTGAGAGGTCCTCCCGGAGCCCCCAGTGAGAGCCTGCGCTCTCTCCCACTTGCGATGACCAGGTGACCAGGTGCCACCAGCATGACGCCCACCCCTCTAGTTAACTATAGCTTAGCCCTAGGGCACTAACATCCTGGGATCCCCTATAGTCTGTGAGCTTCTTGAAGACAAGCACTTCCTCAAGGTGTGCATCATATTAGGAGCTCAATAATTAAATATGCATTTAATTCAGGCATTCAGGGTGGTGTGATCAAATAACAGATTGCCAAGTCCAGGCTCATTTTTAGTAAAGACTTTTGCTTACACAATAATACCACAAAAATTTTTAAAACACTATCCCACCATACAAACAAAATCAACTAATATGTTTTTCCCTGTTCTCTCCCAGACCTTGTCCATAAGCACAGGTAAGACTTATATAGTTATATTCAAAATATAAACACAATGTTAGCCTCCAATATCTTTCCCCTTAACACTGCCTCTCTAAACATGCTTTCACTTGGGACTGAAAGCCTGTATTTTGTCCTGAGATTCTCCTCATGGGGTTTCTAGAACAACCAACCCAGCAGATGTCGAGCTGTGCAATTCCATTCTTTCGTAACGGAACATTTTTTTCCCATAGGCAACTTCTCTTCCCCAGGTGTTAAAGCAGATTTTCTTTTCTCGTTTTCCAGAACATCAAAGGTCTATTTTCACATGAAAGCACTCAACTGAATATGTAGTAAAACAAACTGGCCTCCCCCAGAAGCCTCACCCATGCAGGATCCTCCCTGGTGAACGGATTCCCAGTACAGATTTGGGAACCACCCCGGGAATACCCAACTCCTGGACGCCAGAATCCTGCCCAACGCTTCTCAGATCTCTGACCACTCCTGGGAGCCTGGCCCCTTTTCCCTGGGCTCCCCGCACTACAAGTGTATGATTCCTCCCTCTCTCCTCTCCCTCACCAGCGAGCCCAGCCAGGCCCAACCCCGTCCCTGATGTCTGCCCGGGGCTGTCCCCAGCGCCTCCCCACAGCCACTCCCCTACCCAGGATGTGCTGCCACCACACACCCCGGGGACTCTGCCTGAGCTCTCATTTATCTGCCTATTTACATTAAAAGGAACAATATGCTCCCATCAAACGAGGAAAAGGCTGGCTTGCTGTCATCTCAGGGCTTTTTATAAAATAAAGGGTCAACAGGACTGCGCGTCATCTCGCTTCTCCAAACACAACATACAGAACCCCAGAAAAGCGTGACAAGCTAAACAGATGCTCCCCAAATGCTCCCAGTACATTAAAAAAAAACACACCTCTGACTCTGTCCCAAGGCAGGAAAACAGCATTAGGGAAGACGCGTCCTACCAAAGCAGCAGTTTTTGTGTCACTGAATAAGAAGTATGTTTTAGTGTCCGAATTCCTTTCCCAGAAAAATAAGCATGACGTTCAACCTCATTATTGACTGGGGAGATGCAAATTAAAACCACAACGAGCCACCACAAAATTGGCAACAATTAAAAAGTCTGATAATAACAACTGTTGGTGAGAATCCGGAGCAATGAAAACTCCTACCTATCTACTCCTAGCCATACAAATAATGCAAGAAGGGGATCTTTAAACACAGTTTCTAGCCAACTTCAGTTGTCCGGACCCCATGACTTGGCAATTCCACTTCTGGATGCATAGTCTTATGAACTCTCCCATATATACACCAGGAGGTATGCACGAGGATATTCACAGCAACACTGTCTGAGCAGACAAATCAGGAACTCGAATGTCCATTGAAAGGACAAAAGACAAATCGTGGTCCCAGTGAACAGCAGCTAGAAGGCATCAATGGGGCAGCCCATGCAGACAGCAAGCTAAACGCCACAAAGTATTCTTCAAGGGTGGAAAGAAGCAAACCTCATGTGGTGGGTGGGTCCGTGCTTCAAACTAGGGAGAAACACACAGGGGTGTGAAGGGGGCTGGGAACAACATTCCACTTCTCAGCCATGTGGTGACTATGTAGGTTACTGTTTTATTGGTGTTCGTCCTTGACTCGCGCACAGCACGTGTTTTTGTACCTATGCAATATTCTACACGTGGGGGAAAAATAAACTCAACTCAAGGCCTCTCCCCTCCGTACGACCGTTTTTTTCCTCTGGGACGTCTTGTTCTCTCTAAAGGAATCTACGTGTTAAGGGCTCCCAGTACTGACTACCACCCTCTTCCCTTGAGCCAAGTCAAAATTCTATCAAGGAGACACAAAACCAAAAGGGAAATGAATCTATTCAGACTGCAAAGCCAAATCTACTCTAGAAAAATCTCTGCACTCACAGCACATGCTAACTGGGGTTGTACCAGCAGAGACAGTGCTTCCGGGATGTCTCTCCTAAGAAGGCAGCGCCCAGTCCTGGGTACTCTGCACTGCCACGCCTCTTCCAGAGAAGAAACAGAGCTTCCTGAGACTTCCTAGGACCGAAGAGGTCAGAGACAGACCTCACAGGCAGCACACAGAGCTTCCCTCTGGAGCATTAGCAGTGGAGTGGGTTCCTTCAACAAGAAACTCTTCAAAGGGCTCATCCTCTTAACACGTACAAATTCCTAGTCCTTTCCTGCTCAATTCACCCTTCCATCTAGCGAAATTTTCTCTGTATCACTACTGTCCCCTCCGTTCCAAGAAGTCCCCAAAGCTACTGGTGACCAGATGTTGTCCTGCCCCTGAGCCAACTGCCCCCTCCTCCACCACAGCGCCACCCCCTACCCTCCACCCATCTGGTTCAGCTGATTCACACACCACCTTGGACACCCCCTACACCTCAAGTCACCTCCTCGGACTCCCAAGAATCCATCCCTATGCTGCCATCCCTGCTTCCACCCGAGCCAAGTGATCCAGGGTTCGGTCTCTACTCTTCCCTCTCCCGATTCACTCTCCTACCATGTCACAGACCTAGCTCCTGAAATTCTAATGCTGTTCAAGGAAGCTGACCCCACGTATTAAGCAGATAAAGTCTTTCTCACAGCAAAATCAAAGCTGTATCGTAAACCACCCCTGCCTCTACCTGCATCTTCTCTCCTCATCTGAGCACTCATTTGCTGTCTTCTGAATCAAGTCACCTGATATAATAATATAAACAAAACAGTAATAATAACGCCTACCTACCACATGTTTACAATGCACCTAGCAATGTGCTGGTCAACATAAGAGTACACAAAAAAGAAAGAGACACAGTCGCCCATATGCATAACCACAAAAAGGGATTTTGTTAACTGAAAAAAGCAGGCTGCAAAATTATACATATAAAAGGATCTCTTATTTGTAAATCATAATATATATTTTTAGTACACACAGAAAACATATGGAAGAATATATTCCAATTCATTAACTGTAGTAGTGGAGGACAGGCAGCCCTATATAGGTACCTTTACTTTGGATGCTATGAATTCTCTAATGTTTAATTTTTTATTATGAGCATGCATTATTTATGTAATAGGGAGTTTTTAAAAATAAATTTTAAAAGAAAGAAAGCCAGACAAAATTCCAACTCTCAGGAAGCTTCCATTTGGCTGCTAAAGTAGAAGTTAACACACAGAATGAGAGTGAACAAGATAGCATAAAAAATCCAGTTACTGGCTCCTTCCAGGAGAAGGACAGGATATCACAAGATGCCAGTTGTCCAACTCGCACAATGAACGCCAAAGGAATTAGAAGCAGAGATCAGCTGGCCACAAGTTTTCAGAAGGGTGTGCAGGCAGAGAGGGATTTGCTACGGCGATGGATGGAGAAGGGACCAGAGGGATGGCATGAAAAGGGGGCCAAGCCAGGAGTGACAGCCTCCCTGGACTCTCTCAGGTTTTAGTTTCCCAGTTTCCAAAGCAGTATGGAATAATCTGCCCTCCCTATAAGTAGATCATTTTGAATGCACATAAGCCAAATATAATCTCAACCAAGCCAAAAGGAATATCCCAAATATACCTTTTTAAAAAAACTTACTTTAGGGACTTCCCTGGTGGTGCAGTGGTTGGGAATCCACCTGCCAATGCAGGGGACACGGGTTCAAGTCCTGGTCCGGGAAGATCCCACATGCCGCGGAGCAACTAAGCCCGTGCGCCACAACTACTGAGCCCGCGCTCTAGAGCCCGTGCTCCGCAACAAGAGAAGCCACCACAATGAGAAACCCGCGCACCGCAAAGAAGAGTAGCCCCTGCTCGCTGCAACTAGAGAAAGCCCACGCGCAGCAACGAAGACCCAACACAGCCAAAAATAAATAAAATAAATAAATTTATTTAAAAAAAAAAAAACTTACTTTAAAATAATTTTAGAATGACTCTAAGAAATGCAAAGAGAGTTTAGAGAGTTCCCCTATACCCTTCACCCAGCTTCATCTAATGTTAGTATCTTACATGAACCATAATACATTTATCATACTAAGAAATTAACATTAATTCAATACTATTAACTACAGAATTTTTTTGGATTTCACTAGTTTTTCCACCGATGTCCTTTTTCTCTTCCAGGATCCAATCTAGGATACCACACTGCATTTAATATAACTTGCTTTTAAACAAGCAAACATTTTATGATTATTTATTCTCTCTTGCTAAGAAAATGTGCTGGCACTCAGGGCAAAGGCTTCGTCCTTCTCCTCACCACCAAAGCAAGCAATCTTTGACAGATCTGCCAGCCTCCAAAGGGAACAGAATTTGATCCACAGTGAGATAAAAACCCAGACAATGACCAAACCTCTTAACCCTCCATAAGCAGCCACAACCCTGGCCTCTCTCCACGGCAACTAACTGGTATTTAAAAGTAATTTATGTTAATTGCAATCGGGCATATATGAACATTACAAAGCAAGTTGGCTTCAAACAAAAAGGCTCGAGAGAGGAGCCTAACAAAAAATTAATTTTGTAAAAGACCTATTTCTTATTCCAACTTGTTTTTAAATATATGTTCTGAGTCACACCCCATTAACCAACTCAATTTATTAATAATCTCAGGGCAACCAACTACCTCAGATCATGCAAAGATGAAATCTTGCATAAAAAAGAAAATGAAATATCTACACACAAACATTAAGCAGGTAGTCAGCTGTGATGACCAGAGAGGATTATAATTTTTTTTTTTTTTTTTAACCAGAATTTGTGGTAGGGCAGAAAGAAGAAGGTACCTGAACCAGTAACTCAAACTTTGCGAAGAAAAATTTTCTCCCTGAGCATGAGACTATCAAATACGACTGGTTCAAAGAAAGTTCTCTGGAATTCCCTCCCCATAACAGAAGTCTGTGATGGGAGAAGGCCCCATATTCTCAAAGACCCTTCTTTTAGCTGAGGAAATGACGGTGCTGTTTTGGCATTTTAAAGCAAGAACAAATACTTTAGCTATAAAATCCACTTTGTAGATTGAATCAGCAAGACAGCTGTTTATACAGAAACCCTTTCCTCTCTCCCTCCAAGCCCCTCAGTGATTCCTATCAGTAATAAAACACTGGCTAGAACAAAGAAAAACAGAGTTTGAAAAAGAGAAAAAGGCACCAAGAGCACACTCCACCATCTTAATACCAACCCAGCCCCCTGCTCTGAATGATGCTTCTCAACCTATCCTGCTTGTAAAAGAAAAAAAAAAAAATGTCCCCAAAGCAGACCAGCTTTTTGTGGCAGAGCCAGAAACTGGGTTGTTATTTGTGTAAAATGCTCCATGGGTGTGACACACTGCATCTTTGATATGCCCTAGGCTTTGAAGTTTGCTCTCTTTTTAGCCACAGGGAAGCTGCATGACTCACCGCACTCTTCCCTCTCCCCCGCCTCCCCACCATGGGCCACCATACTAAGCACGCATGGCAGCAGGACCACCGGACTAATTCCTGAGTGACAGAGGCTCGAGGAGAGAAGGAGGGACGGGAAGGCACATGACCATCATCACGGGAAACGAAATCCCAAGAATCCTGTTTGTCCTGGAGGGTGAGCAGTCTCCCACACCCCAATTCTCTCCTGCTGACCCTTCAAGGCCCAAGTCCAATGTCCTTCCTCTGTGAAGCCTTCCCAGCTCTCCCGCTACTCCCCCCTCGCAGGTTCCGTACCACCACCTTCAGCATCCTTCACCTGTTGATTTAGCACCTACACCTGTGGATGACCTGCCTTCCCAAACAGACTGCAACTCAAGGGCCAAGCAGGCCCCTTCCTCATCTCTGTAACCCCAGCACCATGCCCTGCACCCAGCCCAGAGCAGGGGATCAACAAATGTTTGTTCAATGAATGAACACAACTCAGCTACCCCCAGAAACCACATTACTAAAAGCTAATTGCCACTCACTGCATGAATAATGAATGAAGAAATGAACTAACAACTGTCTCCTTGTTAGCCAAGTTGCCAAGTCCTTCAGGAGCACAAAGAAGGGACCAACTGACTTGTGGCCGTCGTCGGATGGTTCAAAGACGAGACGGCCCGTCTTGAAGGGGTGTGCGAGAGGCAGGGAAGAAAGGCCACGCCCGTCCTGCAGCTGGCAGCACACTGAGATTTTACCAATCCAGCTCACTTCCCCAGGGCAACAAGTCCCCTGGAGCTCGTCTTTGTGTGGCAAACTCAGGGATGTCAGCAGGAGAGCCCAGCTGTCCGAGGACAGACTCAACCGCGCCTTTGCCCACAACCCACCCCAACAGGGCCACGCCTCAGCTCACTCATCTGCCACAGCCCCCTGCACCTGCCAGTACTTAAAACTCAAAGCCAGATGCTCAAGCAGCACCCAACTGGAGTGCTGTACCGGAGCAAACAACCAGGCAAGATTTATGAGAAAGGAGGCACCAATCTCTTCCCCACTCACTGGAATAAAAAGGTCATATTCATTCGATCTGGTGCCGGTTAGACCTGGATGTTCCCAAGTCTAGGATTCATTCTACCCACCAAAAAAGAAACAAGTCCGTCTCCAGCATTTGTTATTTGTAGACTTTTGAATGATGGCCATTCTGACTGATGTGAGGTGGTACCTCGTTGTAGTTTTGATGTGCATGTCTCCAATAATTAGCGATGTTGAGCATCTTTTCATGTGCCTCTAGGCCACCTGTATGTCTTCTTTGAAGAAATGTCTATTTAGGTCTTCTGCCCATTTTTCGACTGGGTTGTATGAGCTGTTTGTATATTTTGGAAATTAAGCCCCTGTCCATTGCGTCATTTGCAAATATCTTCTCCCGTTCCGTAGGTTGTCTTTTCGTTTTGTTTAT
The DNA here is from genome assembly GCF_009873245.2 of Balaenoptera musculus. Lineage (NCBI taxonomy): Eukaryota > Metazoa > Chordata > Mammalia > Artiodactyla > Balaenopteridae > Balaenoptera > Balaenoptera musculus. The sequence continues at coordinate 33,140,446 of NC_045804.1, read as the reverse complement.
GGCTTCCTTCGCTGTGCCAAAGCTTGTAAGTTTGATTAGGTCCCATTTGTTTATTTTTGTTTTTATTTCTATTGCCTTGGGAGACTGACATAAGAAAACATTGATACGATTTATACTGGAGAGGGTGTGGAGAAAAGGGAATCCTCCAACTTGTTGGTGGGAATACAAGTTGGTGCAGCCATTATGGAAAACAGTTTGGAGGTTCCTCAAAAAACTGAAAATAGAGTTATTATATGATCCAGCAATCCCACTCCTGGGCATATATCCAGAGAAAACTTTAATTCAAAAAGATACATGCACACCCCTATGTTCGTAGCAGCACTATTCACAATAGCCAAGACATGGAAACCACCTAAATGTCCATCAACAGATGACTGGATGAAGAAGATGTGGTACATATGTACAATGGAATACTACTCAGCCATAAAAAAGAACAAAATAATGCCATGTGCAGCAACATGGATGGACCTAGAGATGATCATACTAAGTGAAGTAAGTCAGACAGAGAAAGACAAATATCATGTGATATCACTTACATGTGGAATCTAAAATATGACACACATGAACTTATCTATGAAACAGAAACAGACTCACAGACATAGAGAACAGACTTGTGGTTGCCAAGGGCGGGGTGGGAGAGGAGGGAAGGACTGGGAGTTTGGGGTTGGTAGATGCAAACTGTTACATATGGAATGGACGGAAAACAAGGTCCTACTGTATAGCACAGGGAACTATATTCAATGTCCTGGAATAAACCATAATGGAAAAGAATATAAGTAAGAATGCATATATACGTATAACTGAGTCGCTTTGCTGTACAGCAGAAATTAACACAACATTGTAAATCAACTCTACTTCAATTAAAAAAAAAAAAAAAAAGAAAAGAAACAAGTCTGCCTCAGGAAGCCTTCATTAGGGTCATCTGTAGGGCCCGTCTACCCCCGTATCCCACACCACTGGGGAGAGGCAGAATCAGAGATGTACAAACACACTTGAGAGAGACAAAAGAACTTTTTTCAGTTTCTCTGAATAATCCTTAGAGAAAGTAAACATGCATCACCTATGCATCTACATCTAATATCCTGTATTCCTTAAAAAAAAAAGTAGAAGCACTGATTATATATTCAGAGGATGTGCTATACATCCAGGAAAAAATTATGATCAGATACTTGAGCCTTTACTGATTGTGCAAATGATCAAGTCATGGCAAGGTACCACCGAGCTCTGTCCCTGTTTGGGGGGGAGGAGGAGGCGGGCTCTCACTGCCCAGGAGCTCACAGCAGGCCTCAGCCCACCAGCACCCCCTCCTCCCTACCCAGGCCAGGAGCTTCCCAGAGCTCCACACATACCCCTCAGTGGCTCCATACTCCAACTGGAAGCAGGACATGTCGTGTGAAGGTCCTTCCAATGGTCAGGGCCCTGGGTCTCCCTCTCCCCAGCCTGACCTGCCACCCCAGGCTCTGGAGCAAACACCACTCCTGATTCACCAGGAGCAGCTCTGAAAACCACAGGAGCTCAATACTGCCAACCAAGTAGATGGACTTTTTTTTATTAACCTTGGTGAACCTAAGCAGTAAATTGTTCAAATGTCCTCAGTTTTGCAATCGAGGCCCTCCACCAAGAAAATAAAATCTTACATTTTGGTTCAAAAGATTAGCTCTTTACTTAAAAGGCCCTTATTCTGGAACCTTTGGTACTGGGAATGAACTCTCTCCTTGACCTCGCTCGTTCCGTAAGCTAATGGGTTTTCTTAAAGTGGGGTACACCTACCATAAGGAGGGTCCTTTCTCAGCGTAGAGCATGCATCTCCTTCACCTCCCTAAAATCTTAAGCTCCTAAAGGCAATTGACAGAAAGGCTGTAGAAACTCTCCCATCATTCCTGGCCCCAAATGCTCCCAAGGGCAACATGGGGCCACCTCTCCACATGGCATACCTCGGGGACCTGGTTACGGTCCCAGACAGGGGGGAACGCCAGCAGCTGGAGATGCCAGGGGGGTTCTTACACCAGTACTGGCTCAGCACTGACTCACCATCTCTCCAAATACCCCCGCCCCCCGCCCCACTCCCCTGGAGTCTCCAGGCCTAAGGCACGGGGGCGGGTGGGGGGGGCGGTTAACTCTCACTGCCACCTTGTCACACTCACTCGGCTTCTGCTCTTGTCCAGGCCCTGTTCTCTTAGCTAAGTGGTCTCCCTCAAACCCCACAATGCTGCTGAGAATTTTCTTTCTAAAAGATGAATCTGGTCCTGCTGTTCCTCACAAGCCTGCGTGACTCCAGACTGGCTTCGGGTACAGGCCCTATCAAGCCATATCTTGGCTTCAAACGCAGAATCTTTCCTGTTCTTGCCCCCACACCACCTGTCCAGCCTCTTCTCCCACCCAAACCTTGACCCCGCCAGCCAGCCCCCTTCCCCTGAGACCGCTGCCCCACCGCTCTGTCCTGCACTCATGGTGCCCCCGAGGGCCTTCCCAGCCCCCAACCCAGTCCCCACGAATGCACCTCCTCCAGGGATCCATCCCCTCCTGTGTCCTCCTGCCTCTGCCTCCATCACAGCATTCTCCCAACCCCGCTGAGGATGGGGGCTATTTTGTGTTTCGCTTGCATCCCTGTATCCCCATCTCCGGCACAGTGCTCAGCCTACGGCAGGGGGCAGGGGGAGGGGCTGGGGGAGTGGCCTCAGTCTGTGAATTTACCAGCCCTCTCTTGCCTGTCCCGGTTCTTAGGAGAGGGTACTAGTGAGGCTGGGGCCCTGAGTCCCAACCCCCTGGGCAACCTTGCCCTACACTTGGAAAAAGCCAGTTCAATGGCCAGCCACCTGACTGCTGGTCACGAGGGGGGCGAGGCCAGAGAGCACAGACAGCTCGACACGACCCAGTCCTAGTGCGGGGAGAACAATTCCAGTGTGTGCCCTGCTGGTGACAGGTCAGGTGTGTCATCTCTGCACATAAGAAAAAGCAGTGGAGTCAATCCATCTTTCAGCATCCTATAATGGTCCTAAGCAGCATGTTTAGCTGTTATTTCAATAAGCCTTATTAAGACCCAATTTTCTTGGGTCTTCTTTCAGATTCTGAAGCATTAAAAGCCTGGCTGCTTAATTACATTAGGAGCACCTGTATATATTATGTGCAATAAATCAACTTTAATTTACCACCACACAAGGCTATTCATCTTCTCCGGGTTATTTATTGCTCAGTATTATTGGTGCTGAACTGTATCCTCTCCGCCGTAAGAAAGAACAGTTGGGGTAAGAAAAGGCAAAGCTGTATTCCAGAACGCTCCAGGATCCTGATCACACGGGTACACAGCAAAAAGGCAAGGAAAAGGAACATATAAGCGAATCTTGGCAATCTGCTCCTTGCTATTTTCCCTAAACACTCCCCAAACATTGTGATGTTTTCTTTTGCACACGTGCACACACACACATACCAGTTACCCACTGAAACAGGCCCACAGCTCTTGCCAGCAAAGTGAGAACCAGGCGTGGGGCGCTGGTTTGGCCAGAAACAGGGACACGCTGCAGGCCAGAGCAGACGATCCTCCTGTCACCTCACTGCCGCCGGTGCTGGCCCAGCCCTCGGACGACGCAGGCAGGACCCGACAGACAGATCCAGGGGCAGAGATGAGCAGCTTGCAGCCATCCACACCCGCCACGCCCACGCAGCGCCCAAATCGGGCAACCTGGAGCAGGCAGAACTGTTGCCAGATCATCCGAGCTGAAGACGGACACTGTGATGACACTGGGGACCCTCGTTCCTTGAGAATCTGAAAAACGCTGCCGTTAAGGAGTCACAAAGCTCTGTGCAGACCCACACCCTCACCACCCCCCACGTCAGCACCAGCTGGGCCTTCAACTGAGGCCTCGATTTCAACACATCCAGGGAAGGGCCCAAGTGATTCTTCTGCACAGTGAAGTGTAAGAACCAGGAACTGTCATAAAACCTCAGGAGTAAGGCTGACCATCAATTCCAGAATAACATACTGGAATAATTTAAGTAAGAGTAGGTTCCTTCCTCCTTGCCGGGTTCTAGGCTCAGCCCTTTACTTCCATTAATTCCTCACAACCACCCCAAAGAGGGCACTATACTCTCACCACATTTTACAGGTGAGAAAATTGAAGCACAGAGAGATTAAATAACTTGCCCAGAGTCCCATCTTCATACCTGGCCAGGTAGTCTGGTCCCAGCACCTATGCTCTCAACCACTAGGCTATACTGCCTCTCCCAGCCCTGATCCCCACACCTGCTCCAACTGGACAAGCGTCTTTTGTTCTAAATGAGAGGGAGGCCAAAGTCACTGAGACATCACGGGCCTCACATGCAGCCCGTAAAGCCGTCTGGCTCCCCCAAGTTCAATATCTAAAGCTGGGCTTCCCTGATGGCACAGTGGTTAAGAATCCACCTGCCAGTGCAGGAGACACAGGTTCGAGCCCTGGCCCGGGAAGATCCCACATGCCGTGGAGCAACTAAGCCCGTGTGCCACAACTACTGAGCCTGCGCTCTAGAGCCCACGAGCCACAACTACTGAGCCCGCATGCCACAACTACTGAAGCCCGCATGCCTAGAGCCCGTGCTCCGCAACAAGAGACGCCACCGCAATGAGAAGCCCGCGCACCGCAATGAAGAGTAGCCCCCGCTCGCCACAACTAGAGAAAGCCCGCGTGCAGCATCAAAGACCCAACACAGCCAAAAATAAATTAATTAATTAATTAAAAAAGAAAAAAATCTAAAGCTACTGCTTGGCAACTTGCTGGCAACACCCAGGTCTTGTCTCTGAGCTTCCCACGGATCAGAGGAAGCAAGCTTCTCCCCCACTCACTTACCGAAAGCTAGAGACGTCACGGTGCCAGGTGCCGATGGGCTCCCTTCCTCTAGCGTGGCAGCCGAGACGCTGGAAACTAAGCTAACGTCACTATTTCGTGGCCCTCCTCCTTCTCACCAAGGGAACCGTGATGGATTCCGTGGCACACAACTGACTTGTTTACAAGCACGGCGGCAACATTCACCTTCCGTTTGATAATCTGCCTTTAATCAGGGCCTAGGAAGATCCCTGGCCAACCAATCTCACCAGACACCCTCTTAAGGGCTCATCTTACAGACGACAGAGAAGAATAAAAGGGGAAAAGAGAGAACAGTGGAGTCCTAGCAAGAGAACCTTTTTTTTTTTTTTTTAATGAATTCATTTCAAGTAAAAGTCCACTTTGTGCATGCAGCGGGGCCCGCTCCGGAGTGATGAATGTGTGTGTGCAGAGGATGAGAAGGCAGATCAAACTCACAAGCTTGTAACCAAACTCCTGGAGGCCCGAAACACGGGACTGCCGGGAGCCCGGGCGCAAAATCCCTCTGCAAAAAAGGTCTCCGTGAAAAGCTCCACAGGGAGGCTGGCCTGGGGGAGCATCTCTCTCTCTGTCTTTTCACTTGACCACAGAGAGAGGACTGCCCGGGTCATGGCCTGGCCCAGGTGACGTGCCTGAGTGCCTTCTCGCTCTTGAATTCCATGACTACTTCATGGTGCAGGTTCAAACCCACAGACCCTCAGCACGCGTACAAACCTTTCCCGTTCTTCCCGCACAGAAGCCACCTGCGGGGCTAGATCAGTGATTCTCAACCAAAGGTGACTGTGTCCACCAGGAGACATCTGACAATGTCTGGAGACATGGTTAGGTGTCCCGGCTGGGGAAGGGGTGCCACGGGCGTCTAGTGGGTAGAGGGCGGGGATGCTGTAAAGCATCTTCCAATGCACAGTGCAGCCCACCATACCCAAAGAGCTGTCCAGCCCAAAACGTCCACAGCGCCGAGGCTGAGAACCCTGGGCCAGAGCACTGAACGTAATCACACATCCACGCTCAATACAACCCTCCTCGGCCCCCACTCCTTCTATCACCGCTCTCTCCCATCACCTCACTAAATCAAGCAAGAATTAGAAACCGAACCGGAGCGATCTATAATCTGGATGCTGAGGACCACCCTCAGCTCTCGGCTGAGGGTCTGCACGGTTAGAACATCCCTCAGTGTCTGGCGAAAGCTGCTCTCAGACAGGGGTCAGAGAAAAGGCGGGGGGACCCAGGAGAAGTTGGGCTGCCAACCATCTCGAATTGACTGGGAAGTTACCCCTAACTGAGCAGATCCCACGCGTGTGAGGATGGGGGTGGATTCTGCAGAAAAGAGAGGAGGGCACAACGAACCTTCCAGGGCCTGGAAGCCCAGACAGCACACTGCAGCCCCTCCGTCCAAATGAGCAAAATTAACCGACTGGTATAAGGTCTGGTACCTGCACAACCTCTGGCCTCTCCCAACAGCAACAGCCTGGCTGAACAGTCGGCACTGTGTAAGCACCTACTGAATGCCAGGCATCGTGCTAGGTGCTCTAGAGAAGATGTTTCAGTCCCCACAACCGCCAGGCAAGTCTATTAGTCTCACTTTACATATGACACACATGAGGCTCAGAGAGGTCATGTAACCTGGCCAAGTCACACAGCCAGGATTCAATGCCAGAACTGTCTCTAAGAGAGGCCCTATCTACCAAACCACATCGCCTCTCTTCTGCCAAACATGCCTCTGGAAGAGGGATGGAGAAATAAAGCAGGAAGAAGCCCCAAATCCGCCCTGGGCCTGCTCTCCCACACTCAGCCCTACTGCTGTTTGCAGAAGGGGATAGATAGTCTGACCACCTCCGTCTGGTCTATAGCGTCCCGCCAGGAAGCTGGCCCAGCACGATCCTCTCACTCCGGGCTCTGTCCTGGGTGCTCTGACCCTGGGACTGATTTCACTCACAACCTGCTGAAACCTATATCCTGCCCCCTCCAGGCAGGGCCTGTGATGGAACCCATTTGATTGCAATGTAATTAACAAAAGAACCCGGGCTGGCCACGCGTGCAACTGTGAGGGTTTAACGAGGCAGGGAGAGAGCTCTCTGATGCCCTAGTTAGGAGAAGAAAGGCCTAAAGTCCTAGAAGAGCCTCGAGCCTCTTACCTGTGCTGAAGCCCCAGCCCCCACCTGTGTTTGGACACCCAACACAAAGCAGAACATCAAACACCAAACACTAACCAACAAGTGCAGAACAGAAGCATGGGACCAACCGGGTCAGGGGAGAATCAACACCCAAGACCCTGGGATTGAGGAACTGGAGAGCCTCCCTCTGAAAACCGTCCCTAAGGCTCCCTGTTCTCGCCGCGCCCCTTCCCCAGGGCTGGCCGCGAAGGATTTATGGAAGAGATGATCCACCAGCCAACCATACAGCACCCACACTCAGGTATGACAGGGCTTCTGAGCTCAGCAGCCCGTAAGATACTCGGGGTAGCCCCCGTGGGGCTCAGTGTTCACCGAGGGGAGCAGTGTTGAGCTTCTTTTCTCTGCGCGGCACTGATTTCCCACATGAACACGGGAAGGAGGCATCCTCGAGCTCCTCATGAGGCCCTTGCAAAGGGTCTTATTATGAAGGTTTAGAGAAGGAAGGGGGGGGGAAAGAAGGGAAAGAAAGAGAAGGAGGAAGGAAGGGAGGGAGGTAGGGAGGGAGAGAAGGATGGAAGGAAGGAAGGAAGGAAGGAAGGGAGGGAAGGAAAGGAAGGAAGGAAAGGAAGGAAGGATGGAAGGAAGGAAGGAAAGGAAGGAAAGGAAGAAAGGAAGGGGCTTTTGAGACTACTTATTTGCAGAATACTCTCAAGAGACCATGGATATGCAGTGAATGGGGCTGCCTTTTTTTTTTAATTCCCAATGCCAAGAGAAATGTTTCTCCAAAAATCTCTGCAGTCTCTCCAGGCTGGCCCCCCTCTTGGCCTCTGCTGTGTTGCCGAGCATTGCGTTCCACCCTGCAGGACCCTGCACTTCCTAGCAAGCCTCATCCCACCGCGGCGTTTTAATGAGTGGTACCCGTGTCTCTTCCCAACGCTGCCTGCTCTCTACCAGAACACACCCTCCTAATTCTGTTTGTTCACTCTAAAGAAGGCGAGGGGTGGGGTTTACTGGGAGGTCATTTTGCCTTAGGAAAGGAAGAAATTAAGTTGAGGCCCACAGTGGGCTGGGGAATCCGCTCTCCGTCAGACAGGCGACCTTGGGAAAGGTCAGTGGCAGCCCCTGGTTTCTGGAACCCAGATACCAAGGCATGGTCACCTCTGAGAAGCACAATTAGTAACAGTGGCACGCCGAACTCTTGTATGGGGTGCCTCTTAAACACTCCAGAGATCCGTCCAATTCCTCGCAGAACAGTGAAAAACAAAAGTGCTCTCAGCAGGAGGGGGAAGCCAGGAGGCGATTATGAGCAATTAGTAAATCAATGATTCTCAGAGACACTGATTTAGGCCAGCAGTTCTTATTAGTGACCCTCGAGGAAAACGCAAGGACACACCGCTTCAAGGAGAGGGAGGAAAAATCGCCACAAGCCACCTTCAGTTTTCCCCTCAAAACACTTAAAATCTGTGCTCAGTCTTTATTTTTTTATTATTTTTAAAATTCATTTGTATTGGAGTATAGTTGATTCTCAATGTTGTGTTAGTTTCAGGTGTGCAGCAGTGAATCAGTTATGCCTATGCATATAGCCACTCTTTTTTAGATTCTTTTCCCATATAGGTCATTACAGAGTATTGAGTAGAGTTCCCTGTGCCATACGATAGGTCCTTATTAGTTATCTATTTTACATAGAGTAGTGTGTGTATGTCAACCCCAATCTCCCAATTTATCCCTCCCCCCCATCCTCCTTGGCAAACATAAGTTTTCTACACCTGTGACTCTAGATTCCACATACAAGAGATATCATATGATATTTGTCTTTGCCTGACTCACTTCACTCAGTACGACAACCTCTAGGTCCATCCATGTCGCTGCAAATGACATTATTTCGTTCTTTTTTACGGTGCTCAGCCTTCACGGAAAAATCTATTTGTAAGTTATTTCTTTAAATGCCAAAAAACAAGTAAAACTACAGCCACCAGTTCTGTTGGTCCCCATGAAATTACTCTCCCCAAATCCTGGCAATGGGACAAGGAGTTAGGTGTCAGTCAAAAGAAAGAGAGAAAGAAAGAAAGAAAAAGAAGAGCAGAAGGAAGGGGGGAGGGGAAGAGGGAGGGAAGGAGAGAGAGAGAAAGCTACCCGGTGGGTGTGAACAGCAGGGCCCTTTCCTTGCCCTCACCAGGAAAGCGGGGCAGGGGGGTGGGGGGGAAGAGAAAACCCATTGGGTCTCCACTCCCACTGCGTCCATGAAGGATGCAAAGGTATCGATGCCTGGGACAAAAAGTATCCTTCAGTATTTTTTTTTTTTTTAATATAACCCCTCATCCTTCCAAACACCTGTTCAGGAAATCATATCGGCATGACAGAAAGTGCTAGGAGCCTTACTAACCGATAGGCAATCAGGAAAGAAAACATTTCTAAAAATATAATGATGCTTGCTGGGAAAACAGGGTTCCGTTTACGCAGAAATCCTCAGGAATACCTCTTCGGGGTACCTGTAACCGTTTTTTTTTTTTTTTTTTTTTTTTTTTTTTTATCTTTTTTTTTTTTTTTTTTTTTTTTATTCACACACACACACACTGTATTTTATTTTTACAAGACATAAATAGACTGACACCAAGCATTGTACATGGATGACCACAACAAAAGCAACAATGATTGCAATTACCAAACATGAAACACACTCATACTATGTCATAATATTGACATTCAGTCCAGTAATCCTCCACTGTACCTGTAACCGTTTTTAAACGTTCAGTTCTATACCACAGAATTCAAAACAGCTACTAAGAACACAGCAGCTTCCCAGGCACAAATATGGGGCTTCCACAAACGATTTTATTTGAAGGTTGCTAACAGCTCACAGCTATGCATACTCCCCCCTGGGCCTCTCCTCCGCTGAAAAGTGTCGTGCCCCCCACCTCCCATTTATTGTGTGTGTGTGGCTTTTTTTCTGATTTGCAAGCACCCAGAGAAGCGCCGAGGAATGGCGGGTCAATGCGAAAATGTAAAAATGCTAACTAGCCTCCTAAGCGGAGCCCCGTCTATGCCACTGCAAACTTCTTTAATGGTTCATCTGTTTGGTTTCTGCCGGCTTGTTTATCTAGTTACTCCAAGCAGTTGGAAGAAGACAGCAAAAGAAAACAAAAACAAACGCTTTCTTTCCCAGGAGGGGAGAAAACGGGTATCCTTGAACCCAAAGAACTCCCCTCCCCTGCCTACCCTCGCCTCCCTGAAAGTTAGCTGCTCCCTAACCTTGAAAACAGAGTATGTTCGAGCCGCTCCTGGCTCAGCAATCAAGTTGAGGAATCCTTATCTTAAAAGGCGAGTCCCAGCTGAGGGATGCAAATCATCTTTTAAAAGTTGGAAAGAAGAAACTTCTGAGAAACCGAAGCTACTCTGTGCACCGAAACCTTCCGTCCCTTCCTCCTACAAGGCTCCTAGAAAGGGGAGGGGTTAAGGGCAAAAACAAATCCAAAACCTGATCCCTGCTCAGCTTAGAGCCTCAATAAATTGTTACCAACTTGCCTCCCCAAATTCTCCACCTCTCTCCTCCCATTCCCACCAAGCAGCTGCCTCCCCCAGTGCGGGCAGGAGATGGCACCCTTAAGCCCTCCCCCCCATGCTTCTCATCTCTATGGTGACCAGAAACACTCTTCACTCGGATAAACAGGAATCCCAAACTTAAAAACTTTCTTCTTCCCAATAACTGTCTTTGACCATACTTTAATTAAATGATTTCTTTAAAAATTGGGGTCAGGAGACTTCCCTGGTGGTCCAGTGGTTAAGACTCCACGCTTCCACTTCAGGCGGCACGGGTTTGACCCCTGGTCGGGGAACTAAGATCCCACATGCCGCGGCCACAAAAAAAAAATTGGGGTCAGAGCGTTTTATGTGTGATTACAGTCAAACCACACCACCCCATCTCCTCCTTCAACCAGCCTTACCCACCCCCAGTCACTTAAAAACATGTATATTTTCTGGATTTCAAAGCCAGCTGTGGCTACACAGCTGCAGGCAACACACTTGTCAAGAGAAAACACACTTACACACACCTCTGAAATACATATCTGGGGCACACAGGTTTATTTTTTGTTTGGAGTGAGAGACATGAGTGCGAGTCCTGGTCCAGCGGCTGAACTGCAAACACCGTGGGGGGAGGGCTGGGGACAAGCACAGGCCTGGGCCTTAAGGACGCCTGAAACCAGGGCCACCTGGGAACCTCACAGCCAGGCGTCGCCCGGACAACCCCTCGGGGTGGAGGGCCGGAGGGGCCTTCATTAAAGAGAAACAAGTCCACAAGGATGAAAAGAAACCAATACCCCAACACCGCTCAACTCTGCAGGCCCCTTTTTAGAATGAAAAAGGAAAATAAACCTTGGGCCGTGCTGATCCGGGGCATCAGAGCAATGGGCTTCCCCGCTGAGCGCCGCCCTGAACACACTTGAAATCGCCGAAAGTTGCCTATTTTTGTTGGCCTCACGCCCCTTTAAGAGTGTTTGCAAATACAGAGCGATAGATATTTCCTACCCGAAGGGTCTCCTGAGAAGGAACAGAGCCCCGCTGGGCACACTGTGAACGCCTCCCGAGTCCCCACCGACCTGCCACCTCAGCTGGGAGCCCCCAGGCTCCGGGAACGCACCCCTCCCCCCTACCAACGACCATGCTTCTGGGGCGGCCACGTGTGTCCTCCACCCTTTCACATCCTCCACCAACTCTGATGACTCTGGAGCCAAATGTTCTCTTCCCATTCGCTGCCTTTCCAGGGTCTGGATGGAGTTTTTTTTGTCACTGTTGTGTGTTGTCGTTTCGAGACTTTTTTGGTTTGGGGGATTTCGAAGAAGACCCTTCTCTGCTAGCCCTTCTTTATTTTGTATCTAAATACATGTTCACATGCTCTTTGAGTCGCTTAAGGCTTGGCATCCGTCTCAAACACATCTATAATGGATCAGGAGGCAAAATCTGTTTCTCATTATCACACACAAATCAAGCCCCCCTGAGCTGGAGAAAAAGATAGGAGCTCTGGTTAAGGGTCCGGGACACAAAATGACTTCTGGGTCCTCCTGCCCACAGAGGAAGCATTTCAGCCCCAGGGGCTGACATTACTGCCTGATGCCTCTGCTTATAAACTTCCCAGCCACCCACTCTGGAGAGTTTACAGGTGGGGACTCCACAACTAGTGTTCTCTAGAAATCCTGGCGAGTTTGAAAGGGAAAGAAGGGGAGTAGGGAGAGGCCCAAGAGCTCCCTCTCCCCGCAAAAAGGCGAGCCCCGACATAGAGAACACAGCTGCGGGAAGATGAAAAACATCTTATTGTCTAAAGAGCAACAGAGGGTTGCCGGACATGGGCGATTTAAAATTAAATACAACTCCAGTCACAGCCGTTGGCAGTTAAAGGTGAGCACATTCTTTCAAAAGCAGAAACATCCTTGCCAGAAGGGTTGCCTTCCACTCAGGGACCCAGATGCCTCCTCAATTATTAAAGCTTTAATAGGTGGCCACTCAACTGCCCTGGACGGCAAAGCCTCTTCTACGACGTATTTTCTTAGGAAACAAAAAGAAGTTTTGCCCTCCCGCTCCGTCCACAAAGCATAAAGTAAACGCTTTAGAGAAGGTGAGTAGTATCTTGTCACTGAGGTAAAGGACTCAATTATAAAACCTTCAGAAGGACTCTCAAGGCACATCTACCTACGGTGACAGCGACTTAACGCAAAACCGAAAGACAGGCTAAAACATTTCCCCCTACACACCCTTTCCTACTCCCCTCCCACCTTTGCAGAACACAGAGGGGAGAGAGGAAGCAGGGAAGGGGGCGCCCTGAGACCTGGACACTCTGACCTGAAGCAGCATCCTTTCCTCCTGAAAGATGAGCCGGCCACACACGTGCTGCTTGATCACACCGGCGAGAATCGGGGATTGGAAGCCCGCACTAATTTTAGGATGGGATTCACTGTGCAGCCGGGGTGGGTGGCGGGGAGGCAGGCATTCTCCCGGCCTCTGCCTTGTCTCAGTGCAAAATGAACACCCTGCAGGATGGCCCCTCGGAGGAGCAGCAAGGCTTGCAAAGAGAAACTTCCAGACTCCTGCTATCTGGGAATCCTTGAGAAACATGGGGCTGGCCTCCAGGCTGCTTTCCAGCCTCTCCGAAGCCCTTTGTGAGCGTTTCCGTCTAAGCGCTCCCTCCGACCGCAAGACCAAACACACCTCGTCTGAAACGAACCCCAGTGACCCCAAGCAAAGACACGAGACCCCAAGGTCACCAGGGAAGGGACACCAACGCAGCCTGCAACCGAGCCTCATCTCCCGGCTTTGATCTCAGAGGAAATAAAGCCAGAGCAGTCAGAGCAGGGACAAACTGCCAATGCTGATGTCCCCAGTCGGCCACTTCAACCTGGCTCCACGGAACATCCGAACTGAAGACGCATTTCAGATTGTGTTTTATCTCCACCAGGCTCCTCCACCTCCGTCCCGGGCATCCTTTGTCTGCTCCTGGCCCTGATTTCTCCCCGAGTTACCCCACGGAGCAGGTCTGTTGCTGGGCAGCTCTGGCGGTTTTCAGTCAACCTGGCTGCTTTACTCCAGAAGGTCCTTTTTACACAAAAGGCCTCACTGAGGCAGAAGGGCTCACCTTTGATTTGCTCACCTCTCACATGTAAAGATGGCTCGAGGCCTCTGCTGAGCACGGCTGCACTCGGGGAACGCCTGAAATGCAGTCTGTTGGGAAACAAGGCTTTTTAAAGCGTTCTCTGGAAGGCGTGATCCTAGCTTGGGTTCTGCTGGAAGGGAGAGCTAAGTGGAAAGGGCTGCAGCAGAATCAGCCCAGGAGAACCCAGCCAGAGAGGGAGCAGCAACGCCGGTTTGCTGGGAGGCACTGGGAGAGGGAACCAGAGGCAAAGATACACGCCCTGAAACACCCTATGTGCTTTTGTAGCATTTATGGTCATCGTCCTCCAATAATGGATGCTGTAATAAGTTGTTTAATGGATATGTCCCCTGCCAGATGCAAACGCAGGGACTGTACCCCACTCCCCAGCTGTGGTCTGACTCGGGGTCAGAGCTCCAGTCACTTGCTGTGTGGTGAGCCAATCAGTCTTTCACCCCATCCTCCTCCGCATGGTGAACTCCGGACCGTAAGGAACAATTTGCCCCGCTCCGCAAAAGCCAAGCTGCCTAACTGCTCCCACACTTCCTTCGACTTGGAGGATCTCTCCTCTCGAGATGCAGCTCCCGGAGGCCTCCTCTGATAGGCCTGCCCTGCCCTGCCCTCTCCTCCTCTGTGCCCCTCCTGTGCATGGTCCAGACAAGCCGGGCCACTGTCCCCACCCTAGCACCCTGCCTGGTTTATACACCTGCCTCCCTCCAGCCTGGGAGCTGGGAGGGCAGGGCCAGTGCCTGAGTCTGAGTCTCTACGGGGCCCGACAGCACCCTAAGAGACTATGTTTGCCCAATACATGGCCTGGGCTGTGCTCATCTGCATAGACCCCCTTTTTCCCCTCCCACAAGATGCTTTCTGCCACACTCCCTCCTTCTATCCTCCCTTCAAGAGAATAACAGTAATAGTATACCCACACCTCCTAAGGCTTTTCCACCTACAACACCTAATCAGACCCGCCCCCGAAAAGGAAGTCAGGCTGCAGCGGGTGGGAGCCGGCTGGCCACATGATGCCACGTCCACTGCTCCTCGGGGCAGGTGGCCGAAGAGGGCTGGACCCGCCCCCACTGCAGACATTCCTCCTGCACACACCAGGCATGAGAAACAGGTGCTGGTGCCTGTTTTTCACCAAGAGGGGAGGACTGTGGGAGAGGAAGCAATCAAAAGACAGACCCTTTTGTCTGCCCAACACACTTAACATTCTGAAATCGCTAATGGCCTTTGACCAGCCCTGCCTCAGTCAAGCGAGGCCTCTGAATTTCAGAGAGTACCAGACGTGGGCTTCCAAAATCTAATGTGAGTCTCCACATCACTTGGCGATTGGCCCTCCTTTTCTCCCTCTTCCCCTCCTGCTGCAGCTGAGATGTCACACAAGGGGAGGATGCAGTCCCCACACCCGTGGGTAGTCTGGTGCCCGGGAACACAGGTGGGCCCACCCCACAGCTTCCTCTGCCCTGCAGGGTACACAAGGCAGCTGGGGACCACACCCTGGGCAGTGGCGGATCACAGCCCGGGTATGTCGTCATCTAAGCTCCGGACCAGGCATCTCAGGCAGACGTCACCTCCTTGACCGCAAATCTCCCTCCGCAGGAGGCTCTGTCCAAATCAGAACGTCAATCTGTGCAGCGCAGATGTCTTCTGGAGGTGGCCACACCTTGGCGAATGTCTCGGGCACCTTCAGTCGGACCTCTGCAGAGTTGTTCACAGTAAAAGCAGCTCCCACTTATCAAAGTGCCAACCACGCCCCAGACACCATGCTGAGCTCTTTATGAACACTCTCAGGCAATCCTAGCAACAACCCTGTAAGGGAAATACTAGTCTTACATTATCCCACTTTACAGATGGGGAAATTGAGGGCCAGCAAAGTTAAGTGAACTTCCCAAAGTCCCACAGCTACGAAATTATTAGGCCAGAAAGAAAACTCTAAGACTGCCCACCTCCTAAGCCTATTCTCTCAAACCCTAAGCGCAGCTGGTTCCCACCACATACTCCCCCGTCTTTCCTCAGTCTACAGATGAGGAAACGGAGGCAGAGGGCTGCAAAGCAACTAGCCCAAGGTCAAGTTCAGCTACTCAGCACCGATCTAAGAACGAGAAGCCAGCCCTCTCCGGCTGCGCCTGGAACATTCACATCCGTGGTCAGCGGCCCTCCCTCCTGCCCACTCCACGCCTGGCAAAAGGAAAACCAACCCAAACCCACAGGCTAAAGAAGAAAGATCCCTCATGTGATCCAACCTGAAGCGAGCAGCTCACTTGCTGTCTAGGGCTCCTCTCCCCTAACTGGACAGCGGAGCTTGTTGGCTCTCTCTGTCCTTGTCCTTTCTGCCACCCTCCCCAAAAAGACTGAGTAAGCACTGGTACGGCTTGGAAGCAAGAACCTAGCGCCTCAGCACAAAATGAAGCATCTGCCTGTGACCTGGCACTAACAGGGGCACTTGCCTCAGAGAAATTCAAGCATCACCCAATTTGGAAACTAAGGAAATGAGTCGTGCCTCTTTGAGGACCTTCCCTTACAGAGAAGGAAACTGAGGCAAAGAGCAGTGGCGGCAAACCGGTCACGGCCCCACGATGCTGGGGACAGGGAGAGGTTAGACAGAGTCAGAACTTCTTCCGGACCCGGATGCCCAGCTCTCGTCACGTTCCTCCCTGAAGGCCCAGGAGAATCTGTTTCATTTCTTTAAGAGACAGGCCCTCATCCCTTTCTCTCTCTCTCTCTCTCTTTATTCCCTTGGCTTTTAAACCCAGAAACTTTCACCAAAAGCAGGCACGTGCAAAAAGAAGCCACCTTTGTCACGACATGAAGCTCCCTCATCAAGCCACTGAGGTCTAAACTGGCTCCTAATTAATATTAACCCTCCAAATCAGAGTCATGCTCAGAAAACCTTGGATGAAGAGACACAGGGCGGGAGAGGAGTCTCCAATTTTCTTCTTACTTCATCTGGAAAATTAAGAGCACCGCTGATTTGAACAAGAAATCATCAAGGAAAGCAATCACAACTCCACACGGCCCGTAGCGCGATGGACTTGGATGTATATAACCTGCCACTCTCATGCCCTGAAATTAAAATGACTGTGGCAAGAATAGCAATGATGGCCTGGGTTTGTCCCTCCTCCTTCATCCTTAGCAAACATAAAAACCCCAGTGGAACAGTCTGGAGGAGATCAGGCTAGAGATCTTCCTTATAGCTGTCACAGTAAACCAGCAGAAAACTGGTCGAAGACCACACCTCAGTCCACCAGAGGCAGGCGTCCCCCAAGGCTCTTTACCTACAGGACAATGACGGGTGCAGTGAACACAGAGCACTGGAGGGAGAGGGGTGTCTGGAGACCCTCCACTCCAGACCCAACATTTATTTGCTGTTTCTGCATTAATTACAATAAACTGCTTCATAGCCTAGCGATCACTTAATGGAGCAGCAAATATGGCTTTTTCCCTATAATTAGTCTATGTAATCTACTACTAGTTCCCTCCTCCAGGCCACCCCTTTCCATCCTCTACATGCTAACACTCACACACACCACATTCCCCCAGCCCAGGATCCACTTAAAATCATAATCTTGCTCTCCGTTTCCAGCAACACCTGGCCGGTGGATTCCTCCTGCGAAATACGAAGTGGAGGGGACGAATTTGGAAATGAGCAAAAAGATGACGACAGGCAAACTGCAGATGCCCTAAGATGTTGGGGGCTCTCCCATCCCCCGCAGAAGATTTGAGGGTCAGGGACCCAGCAGGCGATAGCTGGGACCCGTGGGCATTTCCTGGAGCACTGCCAAACAGACTCCCACTCACATGACTGAACCCATAGGCTCGTGGATCAAAACCTAATATTTCAAGTCCCCAAGTAAAAGTTCTGTGAAAAGGTCATACCCCCCCATCCCAAGGTTCTCCCTCCCTCCCAACTGTCCTCACTCACAGCTGGGAGCCCATCTTTCCCTGAAGTTATTCCTTCCTTCTAAGCATCCCCCAAACCTCTTCAACCACCCAGCCAGTGCTTCTAGGGACCACCGGGGGTCAAAGGAACAAGCCCACCTTCAAAGACTTGCCGACACCATCTAAGGTTCCTGACAAAATAAAAGTACTGCCTTAACGCTTGAAAATTTGGGTAGATTGAGGCTACCAACATCCCTTTCTTAAGATCTGCTTCTCTCCACTCAGCACGCTAAGGACTTATCAGCTGACTTTTATTCTCATCTCCAGTAAGAACAGAACACTTTGCATCTCCCTCAGTTTCAAGATACAAAAGAAAAAAAAAAAAAAAAATTCCCTGGTCACGGGGAAGAAATTAACATGTTCTGAGTGTCAACCATACACCAGGTGCCTTATCTACAGTGTCTCATTTCAGACCCACAACTCTATCATCCAGTTTTTTAGGTGCAGAATTGAAGCTCAGAAAAGTGTGGACACCTTTCTAAGGTCACAGAGTTAGTGCAGCGAGATTCAGACTAGGTCCCTGTGAGCCCAAAGGCCGTGCTCCTATCAAAGCACAAGCCTCGTGTGTTACAGCACAAGCACTTGTCCGGATCCAAATCACATGCAATTCCACTCAAGTCGTATATATTCATACACGAACACAATCCACGTGTGTGTGTATATATGCTCTTTTGTTGTTCTCGAATATTACATTTAAAAAAATAGTAAGGCAGAAGACTGCTGCCCTTAAAACAATTCTCCAACTACCAAGGCAGTCATTTTGCCAAACCTGCGATAGGACATCACCCTTCCTGACAACACGGTAACTCACATGTCATAGCGCTGTGTGCCAGACACTGTCCTTAACACTTTAAATGTTAAGTCATGTAATCCTCACAACAGCCCCACGAAGGCAACACTATCTCCATTTTACAGATGACAAAACTAAGGCACAGAATATTTAGATAACTTGCTCAAGGTCACATAGCTGCTAAGTGGCAGAGCAAGGATTCAAACTCAGCCTAGTTCCAGAGCCCATGCTCTTAAAAATTAAGCCATACCACCTCAATAGAAAGGAATAAAAATAACAAAGTCAATGATTCAATGCAGGGTGGGGGATGGAGTGAGACCAGGCCTACATTTGGAGTTTTTTCCCCCATATTTTCAGCCCCAAATCTGTATGACCCCAACTCATTCCCAAGCTGTTCTCACGATTTCTCTAACATGAATAATTGTTCTATTCAAGCTCTCCTGTCAGTATCTAAGACAAGAGCCCAGAGGGTCTGAGGAGCCGGTCTCTAGGCAGCTTTTAAAGCCCCTGCACAGGGGGAGATGTTTGAGGATGTTTAAGTTCAAACCCCCAAAGCACTTCCCGACACTTGGGGGGTTTTGTCTAGATAGCCCTGAAAAATGGTCATTTCCCATAAGCACAATCAGTCCTTCTCCGGGGATGCCCCGGGGGTCTGATCATTCTCACTCCATCATCTCTTACAGCTTGGGGAAGAACTCAGGTGACTGTTTCCACGGTACCTTCTGCTTAATCCACTGGGGTCATGCTGAAGAGGGGCAGCGAGGAGAACTAACGCTGTGAATGCACAGGCTTTGAGCAAACAGGATGATGTGGCGATAAAGGCAATCACAACATGCTAACATGGCAGCTAGCCAAACGCGAGCTGCCCGGGCAGGACTTGTGCTCACAAGCACTTTAATAGAATTCTTTCAGCAAGTGCAGCAGAAAAATTCATAATGAGGTTCCCCCTCCCCACTGTGTCAGTCAGGTTCTACAGTTGTGTGGATCCAGTGAAAAATCACTTTTAACAAGGATATGGGACACGTACGGACGTTAACCTGAACATCGTGTACTGCAGGGAAAAACAATGATCAAATCCGTGGATTTTTATTTTCAAAGTGATTTAAGTAAGGCGTTCTGCCATAATCAGCTTTACTACCCCTATTAGCACAGGAAAACAAGTTCTGAACCTGGCTCCCTAGTGAAAAACGCAAAATTTGTATAATTAAAATTATACTTGTGAAATTCAAACACACTTTAATTTCCTAAGGGTCCCCTAATCAAGTCAGAAGTTCTTACTAAAACCAATTATCTGCTTTGAAAACAGAAGAGGAAACAGATACATGTAGCAGTCTTGTGGAGATTCACAGCCCAATCTTTTCCTAGGTTCAAGCATCCTAATTTGATCCTTTTTCCCCAGGTGAAAGAGACAATGAACCTACTGGCTGGCTTTTATTAAGTGTTATGTGTGTAAGTTTAACCATTTTTGTTTGCCTTTAGCTACAAAAATGACACATTCGAGAGATATTCCAGAGGGAACTGAGTTGAAAGGAAAAAAAAAACAAAAAACAAAAACAGGCATGTGCCAATAAATACACACTGTATTTCCACCCACCCACCCCACTCCAAGTCCCATGTAGATTTTTTTTCTTAAAGATCTCACAGCAGATTTTCAAACACTTGCCCATTACTCTTTAGAAGGCTCATGTCAACACCAGGATGAGGAATCAGATAGAGATTCCAGCCTCATTTCTGGTAGTGCCTGACAACCGGGCCAGGTACGCCCTCCCAAGGTCCTATCCAGTAAGGCAGCAAGACCCAGGCTCCTCACCTCCTTACCAGGTAATCTACCTGAAATGTTGCAGTTTTTCTGGAGTAACTGGAAATTCTTGCACAAGAGCAACATGGAAATACTCTCTAAGGCACTAAAATATTTAAGAAGCAGTTGTTGCAATGTTCCATCTATACCATCAATATGAAATGTTATCAGGCTAGGGCTTTAAAAAAGAAAAAAAAGCCATTGGCCAACAGGCCTTCTCTTCCTGCCTCCCTGGAATCCATCTCAGAGATGAGGATATTGACTTTTCACACTCTTGGCCCCGGTGCTCCAAGGTGGCCTCACCAGCCACCCACCCAGGCCCCCAGCAGATGCTCAGAAGGTAAAACAAAATGCCTCCCGGTTGAAAACTTGACTTTTCCGTAAGTGGGAATACAGCCCTCGCCACACATGGCCTCTCGAGGGTGGAGAATACTGCAGCCACCTGAGCAGGATTTGGTGTTACAACTTTCATTGGAAGATAGGAAACTCGAGTGCGTCGTGCACACACACACACACGTGTGCAGAAGGAGACACGCTCAGCAGAGGGCAAGTCCTGGGAACCGCTCTACCTCGCTGGACAGTTGCCCCCCTCCCACGGGAGCCGTCACCTCATTAATGTCACTCAGCATCACATTTTGCTACACTAGGTCTTTCTGCACTCTGTTCCTGCAGGCAGCCCGAAGCCAGCTGCCATTGTAAACTTCTGCTCCTTGGGAAACTATCAAAAGCTTGAATTGGAGAAAAGAAAAAAAAAAAAAAACTTTCCGAGGCCCTCTCTGCTCCCACTTTCCCCTCCTCCAGTTTCTTCTCTTTGGTGCTTTATTCAAAATCACTACACACACAAACCATACTCTGAAAGTCACTTACAACAGGCCGGCTTTAAAAAGAAAAAAAAAAAGCTAGCGATTGCAGGGGCCTATCTATTTGCAATTGCCCAAAGAGAATAATTCATTTCGGTGGAGGATACAGATGAAGCCCTGAATACATTCCCACACCATTTTCTGCCCTTCAAAACAATAAAAATGTAAAAACCCAGACGAAAGAAGGCCTGGGGTGGCATGAACAGACTCTCTTGACCCCCAAGGAATTTATTCTCCTGGATCTTCTAAACCACTCTGTCCCCAGAATGCATCATCAAGACCATTTTATTAGATTTTTCTAAACCCTTGAAATTGTCACATAATTGAAACAGAAACAGCAATTGAGAGCTCTGAATGGATTTCTTAAAAAGAAGACTCTGGGCTGGCCCAATATCCCCTCCTTGGCCGCTGTTGTCCCTAACCTAAATTTAAGGCCCTTGCGTACAAAACCCTATTTATCTTTTAAATCCTCCCCTGCCATAAAAGTTACATGTTCCCCTAATGCCTTAGATTTCAGGACATTTGGGTGAAACTCATCCCAGACAACAGGCTAAAAAAAGAATCCATTAGCATTAACTTGCCTGTCACAGCCAGTGACAAATAAATGAATGTGATGCTTTCAGATCAGTCATTGGTGGAACTACCCCCAGGCAGATAAAGACCCAGGACTGGGAGACAGAAGGCTCACAGGGACACCTCTCACACAGCAGTGTCTCGGCTGTCCCCCGGCTGCTCCCCAGGACTCCACTCTCAGAAGCAGCAAAAACAGGCATCAGATGCAGAAAAGGAAATGCGTTCCCAATGCCCATGGAGCATCCCCAAGATAAAGGATGCTCCCTTCGAGAGCCAGGACCCCAGGAGGAGACGGAGCCACTGACATAGAATTTCCCAAATCGCAACGTGCTGTTCTATCCATCACCCCTAGAAAGGGCCAACGGTACCAATCAACCCATGAGCTACTAGGTAAGGGCCTGTTACAATCTGGGCAGTGCCGTCTCTGGGGACGGTAACAGATGACTACACTGGACTCTCTATGTGCAGATATCACCCTAGGCTCTTCATATGTGTTAACCTACTTAATTCCCTGAACAATTCTAGGATGTAGGAAATATTAAAATCCTCATTTTACAGATGAAGAAACGCAGGCACAAAACCATTAAGTGATTTGTCTAAAACTCCGTAGCTAGTAAGTGGCATTTAACTGTGCTAAACAGGTTCTTAAAAAATAGGCAATAGAAACTAACTTGAAACTTCCTGACCAGAGGAGAACAAATGCGACTCCTCAGCCTGAGCGTTTTATAATAGTCAGGCAAAGCGCAAGAACCTAAAATCTACCCACTCGTGTTGGATGCAGTGGGGCTGAGTGGTTAAGAGGGCAAAGGGACTTGGGATTCAGACAGACTTCAGACCAAAGGCCAACCCTGACCCTTACTAGTTCTGTGGCCCTAGGAAAGCTTCTTATTCCCCTCGGACTCAGTTTCCCCATCTGTCAAATGGAGAGAATACCAACTATTGCCAAGGACTGTTGTAAGGACTAAATTAAAGATTAAGCAGATAGAGGCTCATATGGTTCCTTGAACATATACTGAAACACAGTATGTGACAGTCATTATTCTGAGTTTAAGACTTTTCTTTTTGATTATTCAAATAAAATAAAGAAGTACCCTCTCTAAGAATAACTTCCCAGAGAGCTGGGAGCTTGATGCTATCTACCCTTGAAGGAGAGGGTGAAAAGGGACACCTTGTTGTATTTGGGAGCCAAATACTGTCCCAACTGGACCAACCATCCTCCGCTGCTACGACAATGTACTACGGGGGGGCTCGGGCCCAAGATCCCGCCGGTTCACACCTCTCACACCGCACGGAGGGCAGAGGTCATGATTCCAAAACCTCACGTCCCGCACACTAGTCAGCCACTCACCCAAGGTGACCCCAAGCAGACACTACCTATGAAATCACAGGTCAGGATGCTCTGAGCCACAGAGCAGCCGTTGGTGTCATACAATCTGTGATTTCCAAACCTCAATGTCTACACACGGTAAGGTCAAGATCACAAGTACAAAACTTTGGAATTCTATCTATATCATGGTCCCTTGTTAAGGAGGCAAAAAGGAGAGGAGGGGAGAAGGCGGAAACAAGAGAATGACAGAGCTCTCTGTAGCTGCCACACACCCCACAGATCAGGGGTGGTATCTGCCCAGAACATCACTCCTAAGAAAGGGTCGAAAGAACGCAGTATGAATTACACTTAAGGCTCAAGTCCAGGGCGGGAAGTTCTCCATGAAACAGCAGAGCCACAGTCCTATCAGGGACCCAGCTTCTACCTTGGTCCAAAAGAGCTCAGCACGTGGTACGGAGCAGCTCCGTGGTCCTGTACGCACACAACAGGTTCCCCAGTGCCTGCCCCACAAGGCACAGCCGCATCTGCTTGGCCTGGCATTCAAGGCCTTCCACGAGCTGGCCCAGCCTGCCAACGAGGCCCCATCCTAGGGCACCCGGCAGCACACACCCTTTCCTGCAGCTGCACGTCCTGACCTCCCGACCTCCTGGGCCCCAGTAGGAAGAACTGCATTCCTGCCATTCTTCCTTCCTACCTGTTCTTCAGAATCTGGGGCAAAAACCACCTCCCCCAAGGGGCTAGCTTCAGTCCTCCTTCTTCCAAATGCTGTTCCGACCTCTCTTACCGTGCTTATTGAATCCTCTCCTGTAGCACGGGCAGCTCCCCGTCCTTCCAACCTAGAGGTAAGACCCCTGAAGACAAGCGCTGTGTCTCCTTTGTCATCCTGCATTCACTCTATCTAAATGGAGGTCACAGTGTGCAAAAGAGCACGACTAAACGCTGAGGGCTATTTTTTAATGAGTAAAATATGCTTGTGCCTTTATTGTCCAGTAGAGGCAATAAGGCATGAACCTAAGGAACTATAAAACCCAGAACAAAGCACCTAACACAGAGATTGGTCCCTGGTGCTGGGCAGAGACTGGGAAATAATTACTGAACACTGAATGTGGCATCTGAATGTATTAAAGACATGGCCAGTGCCCACCCCCTTCACTCTTACCCTGCTGAGGTTCTCACACTGGCCAGTGTGTTGTATACTTTGCTCACCGCTTCTTTGCCCCACCAGAGTGAAAGCCCCACGAGGGCAGGGCCTTTGTCTTATTCTCCACACCATCCCCAGAACCATACACAAGTGTCTGGCACATGGCAGGTGCTCAGTAATGTTTGGTGAATAAACGAATGAATGAGTGCCCGGCACAATGCCTAATGGATGTATCAATACGGTTTTTGCTAATTTATTATTGTTGGAAGGGCCATAACCGAAGAAAAGGTAGAGTGCTGTGAAAATCCAGAGAAAGAAGTATTACGCCCAAGAAGAAGCAGGGACAGCTTCGTGGAAAAGGTTAACGACTAACTCGGGCTTTGAAAGAGGTGTCTCTTTTGTACAGTAGAGAGAAGGAAGGGCAGTGCAGATGGGGACCCACGAAAGGGCAGCTCTTCAGAGAAGGCGGAACACTCAGGTTCTAAGCAGCAAAAGGTTAGAGGAGTTGGGGAATAGGCTGGAAAAAGACCTCCATACAGATCTTGAAGGACCTTGCCTCCCAGGCTAAGTTTAAAGTTTGTTTGGTGGGCATTGGGAAGCCAAGGAGGGTTTCCTAAATCCCCCCGAAAGTGGGTGCACACACAGACAGTCAGCAAGTACAAACAATGAAAGGAGCTCTTAGTAAATGAACACACCAGATCAAACAAGAGGGCAGAAATGAGGAGCCCCATCTCTGTTTTGTGTTCTCGGGGCTCTTGGCTGGAGAACGTTCGGGGTTTAAAAATACAGAATAGGACAAAAAGAATGGATGCAGCCTCAAGAGGCACCCAGGAGGGTCGGCTGATTCCTCAGAGCATTCCTCCTCCTCCTTCCCCGGAGGGGCACAGGCGTCTCACCTGTCCGCCAGAAACATCTGACATAGAACACGGGCCCTCCAGCATCCGCGTGGACTGACCTTAACACTGAAGCGAAAGCACATGAGGAGAGGCAAAAATCCAGGGAAAGGACATTTGTAGGACAAGGTGCCCTCCCCACCCTGAGCTGACACCTGCTGCTACCGGGAACGAAGGAAGAAGCCACGCTCCCCGAAACGAAAGAAGCTAAGCCACTAATCCCCCGAGGCCCTCGCTGCTGCGGACAAGGGCTGCAGACACCCCACCACATCCCTGCTGGGGACAGAAACCCACCGGCAGGTCGGTTAGCTGTGGCTGCCCAGATGACAGCTGCACATCACCCAGGATCTGCAAGACACTAGGAGGACCCGACCCGCGGCAGCAGGGGAGGCCAGATGTCGAAAACTCACCCCTCGCCCTTGAGAAGCTGCCAAGAAACTGCTCCCCCGGAACAGGACATGGGTGCGTGAGACACTCAGCCTGCACTGAACCCATCTGGAGAGCCTTCCAGGGGGCAGGAAAACCCGGCTTCTAGCTCAGCCTTGCCACAACTTAGCTATGTGGCCTGCGGCAATCGACATAACTCCCCTGAGTGTCAGCTGCCTCCCCTGTGAAAAAGGCAGGCTGGATTCCACGCACTCATTTAACAAACAGTCACCAAATGCCAACCATCAGTAGCCCCCTGCCATCAGGGGGCTTACATTCCAATGAAGAATTTCCTTAGGGCATTTGCACCATCGTAATGTTTTTTATTCTACAAAAATAAGTCTATAATAATAGTATCAGCAGACCTTTGCCGGGTGCTACTTGGTGCCAGGCTGCCGGCAAAGACTTGTGCATTCCTCTTGAAAACAGCTCCAGGGACTTCCCTGGTGGTCCAGTGGCTAAGACTCTGCACTCCCAATGCAGGGGGCCCGGGTTCGATCCCTGCTCAGGGAACTAGATCCCACATGCATGCCGCAACTAAGAAGCCCACGTGCCGCAGCTAAACATGCTGCAACGATGATCCCGCGTGCCGCAGTTGAGACCCACCACAGCCTAAGTAAATAAATATTTTTGAAAAAAGAAAACAGCTCCATGTGGGGTGCTCCACGATCCCAGTTTTAAAGGGGAGGAAACTGAGGCTTGGCGGGCCCGAGGTGATTTGCCCAGGGTCACCCAGCTGTGACCAAAGGCAACTGGAGATAGGTTGAACAAATGAGATCTCTCTTGATCAACAGATAAGGTTCTGGCCTCGAAAACTGAAGGAGGAAAATGGTAATCAGGGGAGTGGGGAATGCTTTACTATACATGAGGATAATTAGGGCAGATGGTGAGTTACGCCGAGACTCACTCTTGCCCCAAGATGCTAGGCTGTCTCTTGGTTTCTCCATACAAGAAAAAGAACCCCAAAAGCTTGAGCGAAATTCTTCCAGGTAGCCAACACTTCTGCCCAAAAAGACCGACAAAAGGATATGACATGATTGATCCCAATCATCCCCGTTTCTCCAACGGCTTCAAATTAAGTCATCTTTTTAGAGTAGCATGACCACTTTAATCTTTAAAGATAGAGGGGAGGGAAACTCTTACATATTTTACCAAAAGAAGTCATCATCCGGAGAAATAGAAAGATACAGAACAGACCTATCTTCTTCTGATCAAAATGTGCTTCACTAATTAACGGCCACTAGTCTCCAAAGAGCTTCCCCTCGACTAGTTAATAATGCCCATTATACTTCACTTGAGATGTGAACATTTCTATCGCAAAGAGGGAGAGATGAACTGCAGGATTCAAAACCCTTCCTTGGGTTGCTCATTAAAATTCTCGTCAAAACAGATTTTTATTTATGTGATACATTAAAGAATATTATGACAGTCCTAATACGAAATCTGTTCTTTGCTGCCTTGGATTTTCTTTTGTATCCAGTTACAGTTTCTTTCCACCAGTCTTGTTTTAACACCTCCACGGAATATTTCTCTGGCAAGTGTTAGCACGGAGGGACGGCCAGAGAGCAGGGAAATGAGTCTTAACTGAGAGACACGCTGACGCATCACTGACAAGTTCTTCACCCAGTCCCCGAGGAGGGGCACGGCTCACCTTGCCACTGAGACCCTAACGCAAACGCACACAAGTTTTAGTGGAGACAAACAATAAATAAATAAGGCTTGAGTTAACGTTCTACTCTCCTGCCAGCTGGGTCTTGGCCTCCAAAACTCCCTTCAGTCTGAAATCCCCCTGGTCGGACTCAAATTCTACTGGAAAATAACCATTGACAAGGAAGACGCTGTCTCCACACCCTGCCCCAGTTCCCAACCACCACGCCCCGCCCTCAAGCCCAGAACCCTCTGAAAGATGCCCCGAGGGCTCGGATGGAGAGACACACCAGTGTCACACAATGGTATGACATCACAGGGGTTGGGCGAATCACCAAACCATGGAACATCGAGGTCCGGAGGTGCGGTTCTGCTCCTCACGGCCTGGTGACCACTCAGAGCTGCCACCTCCTCCGTACCCCTCGGGGCCCCCGCAGGACAAATGCCGGGAGAGGGCCCAGTTCTGGGGCCACGGTACACCACTTCTCAACCCAGCTGCGCCTTGGTTTCCTCATCCAGAAAATGGAGATAATACTAGCACCCACCTCACAGGGCAGAGGTGAAGACTGAGGGGGTTGAATACACATCATGTCCCTACCACAGTGCCTGGCACATAAACTCAATGAACGTCGTCATTATTACTAGACCTCTCACAGGATTAGCGTGAGGGCCTCACGAAAATAACAAGAAAAACATTAGGTAACTAAACCAGAATGGAAAAGAATACGAAAAAGAATACATATATATGTACACACATACACATATACAGCTGAATCACTTTGCTGTACACCAGAAACTAACGCAGCACTGTAAATCAACCGTACGTCAATAAAAGAAATTAAAAAAACTAAAACAGCAGATCCCACATATGGTATTACCATACGCTAGCTCTTTTTTTAGGCACTTTACCTTTCTTAATGTATTTACTTCTCACCAAAACTCAATGAGATAGGGAAACTGAGATTTGAGGAAGTTAAATGATTTGCCCAAATTCACAGTTAACAAGTGGCACAGTTCGGATCCAAACACAGGCTGTTAAGCTTGAAAACAACAACAACGGTGATTAAACCAACAATAATGATACTGGTGAGGATGAGGATGGTAAGTGTCAAGGCCCTCACCCTGTGCCAGGCTCCTTTACTCTTCACGACCCCCTTTTGAGGGCGTTACCGTCATCACTCCCATTTTACAGATGAGCAAACTGAGAGTAGATGATTTCTCAGTGTTGCAGGACCTGGGATTCAGACGGAGACAGTGGATAGGAAAGTTCCTTGTAAAGTAATGTGTGTCATAAAAAGTCAAGTATTGTTATGAAATTCCTAGAATTCCATGGAAAGATGTCCTTCCCCAACTGGTTTAATGTTAGCTCACATCCAAAAGTCTGATAATTCACCTAAGCCAACCCAGACTCCTGGGTTGGGGCAGGGGTGGGGGGCACACTTTGACAAGTTTGAGAAATATTGTCTCGTTTTTAAGTTCAATGCATCAGTGAAAAACCAAATGCCAGAGTATATTAAAATAAAATATTGTCCTCCTGGTTTTAAAAAAAATGGGGGGTTGGGGAGGAGCAGCAAGGGAGAGGAGAAAACAGGTCAAACCCATGGTTTGACCACAGTCAAGGGATTTTTCCAGTTCTCCCTCTAGGGTAATCTGATCCGAGTTCTCGGTGATCAAATGACTAACCTGGAAATTTGAAGATTCACATTTATGGAAGAAACAGCAATTCTTCCAAACTGAGGAAACACTGCTTATCCTGGAAGCCTTCTGAAATGTCAAGGATCACACAGTTTGGAAAGCAACCTTTAAACACTTAATACGGTCCCAAAGTTTGTGCTCAGTACAGAAATAATCTAACCTCTTTGGTTCATTAATTCCTATTATTTGCTTAAACTTTAGGGAAAAAAAATGCCTAAAGAAAATATTTCACTATTTTTGTTTAGAGATTTGTGTTTCCTTCGAAAGAGGGAAGGGGAAGGGGAAGGGAGGGGAAGGGAAAGGAAGAGAAGGGAAAGGAAGACATGGAAGAAAGAGGGGGGAGAGAGAGAGAGGGAAGGGAGGGAGGAAGGAGGGAAGGAGGAAGGAAGGAAGGAGGGAATCGCATGGTAGGCTCCAACCTGAAATTCTCAAAATACCATCCACAACAGCCAACTATTTCTTCATTAATGTACAAAACCATTCCTTCCTTTGCACAGCTAAAAGGTTCCACTTCTGGGAGACCATGCTTAAAGAAATAAACTGAATTTGCTAAAACCACAGCACTATCCCTTTATGACCTACAGTCAGACGCTTCACCTTTTCCCCTTTCCCTTAAAAGAGTGCCAAGACCACAAGATGCAGAAAAAGTATTTCTTCCGATATTACCCGGGGAAGAAAAAAGTATAATTAAAAAGTGAAAATTTAGTGTGGAAGCCATAGGCCCTTTAAATTTCACCTTAAGCTTTATGCAGCTGTGATATTGTGGCCACACCTGGCAAGCTCAGTGAAAATTATGTTAACCACACACTTGGGAAAAGGTGAAGGTCTATCTCAAGCCTTTCAGCAAGGCTTGTAGTACCACTCCTACAAAGGGACAACGTTCCCAGCACTTCTCCACCCAGGCACCAGCACCTGCACCAAAGGGTAGCACTGCTGGCTTCAAGTGTGCCCAGATTTACCCAATCTACCTGAAACCAATACATCCAACCACTTCCTCTGTCAGATTGAGGGCTTCATGGGTCTACAAAGTTGTTTTTCCAAGAAAGGACAAGTTGTTTACTTAAATTCTACTCCTCTACATAAACTCTAAGTTGTAAGGCCTCAGAAGAGTACCCTCCAACAAAGAGTCACGAGGAAATGTCCAACTTTTCCTGATATAATCTCAGCGATGCTTAAAAAATAAATAGAACACTTGCATAAATATTGCAACAGATGGAGCTATGTCCTCCCAGGAAGGATCGGGCTTGCCCCTGCCCCCAGCTGGATGCTCTGAACCCACCTGGGGACGGCTGACTTGCAGACGCACGGTTATTTCACAGAGCGCGCCTGCCCTGGCCTCTCCACAGCCACGTGCTGATACCCTGAAGAAACGGTGTGCACCAGGTTTCAACGCTTCCTTGCCAGTGCTCTGTTGGAAACTTGAAATCCTTGGCAACCACCTCAGAGAGCTAAAATCCTATTACTGATTCTCCTACTTACCTTGGGTTGCGCTCGACGAGGAAATGCAACTTTGGGGTCAATCTGGGGAAAAAATGCAAAAGCAGGAGTCAGCTGCATGACTTTGAGGGGAGAAAAACAATTCTGACTAATCCCCTAGTTATTAATCACTCATTTCTCAGGCTTTTAACCCAGCTTTTAGTAACTTCTCAGGCAACTTAAAAGCTTCCTTAAAGTTTGATCTAAACTGCAACGGTCTCTCCCAAAATGTAACAAACACAGCGAGCCTTTCTGAAACATCCCACCAAGAATTTCAATGTGTAATGCTGTAATACACCAGATCTCATGTGTTCTTATTTAGGCAAGGGCTTCGCTTGCATTAGGGCTTCATGCATCTAATTTGCATCTTTTCTGGGAGAAAAGATGAGAACATCATCACTGAAAAAAAATCATAACCTGAAATTTACATGGAAGACCCTTCCAGCAGCACATAACTGGATGGTAGTTCTTCTCCTCAATGATAACTAAACAACACAGGTGGGGAAGGGGAATTCCAAAAATTTTTTAAGTCAACAACGTCCAAAAAACTCCCCATCAACATGCAACACCATGCTCTGCTTGAATTAATTCACTCATCTTGGCAAAAGTAAAATTACCTAAGATGAATCAAAAGGATAGTTCGTTCTGTAGTTATACCTCAAAAGAAGGCAGGTGTCAAAAACTACAGAGACTGAGTGGGTTCTTAAAAATAATAATAATGAATAAAAATAAATGGAAACATTGGAGATAAATGCACCTGGATTTTCAAATCACAGGGGGTAAAAATCTATGAGCAACCTAAACCCATGTTAGAAAAGTAAGGCCGTATGGGGAGAGGATAAAAAAAAAAAAATTACTGAAAAAAAGCAGTCAGAATCTAGTGCAATATTTAGGATATTCCCCCTACCCCAACCCCAGTCTGAATGGAAAAACAACCAGTACACCAGATCAGACATCTGCAGATCTGAATCAGGGACTGGCTTTAAAACTCTGAACAATTCCCACAGAAGCATTTGAGTCTAATAGGCTGATTTGAGGGGGGAAAAGTTGTTGGACAGAAAATATGGGTAAGGAAAGAATGAAAAAATATTCCCATTGTTAGTTTTCATTAGATTTCTAAATGTCACAAATCTCTGGGTAAAATTCAACACGGAGCGTGGCATGAATACAGCTACAAGTTATTTATTTATCCGCTTTGGCTTTCATATTAAAATTTTCCCCTTTTAAAATGTAAATCTCAACGTTGTTTTCAGTTCTGCCATGGGGGGCGGGGGCGGGGAGAGTGATGCTTTGGGAAAAAGCACAGAGGAGGGGGAAAGTCACACCAGAGCTAATTCTGTTCCCAGACTTAACAGCCCCTAGGACCTAACCAGTAAGACATAGTCACCACTTTTATTAAGGTAGTTTAAAGACCTCATAAAAGCCTGCAGCATGTTTTCCACCTTTAAACATCACCTGAGAAATGAGAGATTACTTTGCAAAAACTAAAACAGACAAAAATCTCTGATCTAGGAAACTACCCTTTCATGGAGATTAACATTACCACAGCTACAGGTATATTCAGCACTGACTAGGAGCTGTCGACAGGAGAAATACAACAGGTGTGGATTTTCCATTCTGTTGACCAAACGTAAGACAGATATGTCTTCCCATAAACACTCTCCCAAAGTTGTTTTTTTTTTTAGCTGATCAGCACACAACCTGCAATAATAAGTCACCTTGTTTGTGGGGGCAAAGGTGAGGACAAATGTCAGAGGTGAGGGAAAGGCCAGGAGCCAGAGGAGAGTAGGGAGAAGTAAAGAAAGCAGAGCGCTCTAAAAAAAAAAGTTGATATATATCTAAAGTTACAAAACTCGAAGCCAATTCAGATCTCCTGTATAGGGTATTGCGGTAACAACGTGTTATACCACAATGAGAGATCTTCTGTGGGCCAAGTGTACACGCTGAGATCTTAAAAGGAGAGGACAGGTCAAGAGAAGTAAGGCAAATCCCAACCTTTTGTACATCCCTGTCAACGGTTTTTTAAAAACGAACGAAAAAGAAAACTACCAAAAATGAAAACATTAGTTAGTTAAGTACAACTCTACTTACTGTAGCTACAAATCCTCTAGGAAAAGACTAGGGTACTATTTTGGATGTGAATGGCCGTTACCTAAACAAAGCTTTTAAGGTAACAGTAAACAAGATCCTCGTTTCCATGTCAATAAACCAACCGCTTCTGCCTCCGGCACTGAACGTTGAAACAAAGTCAAAAGCTAGGTTATACTAAATAATAGTGACCAAAACATGTCTACAAACAATTAGTGAGGGAAAACTGCAGGCGCTGCATCTGATACTGAGGGAGATGACCCACCAGACACCATAGAAATCAAATACTATAATACTTCTCCCACCCGGGGTGGACAGAGGGGTGAATAATAAATTCCCAAATTTGCCTTGAAATATCTTTCCTCTTTAATTTTACTAGCTTTTTGAACTGTCTAGCCAAGAAGTCAAAGAGATAAAAATTCTTCAGACATCCGTTATCACCCTGCAAATGATTGTCCCTGAAATTAAATGATCTGAAAGTGCAAAAAGGCTGGGCCACAAGCTAGGACAAGTTCAGTGCAATTAATAAAGCAACTTAAAGTGTGGGCCTCTTTTTTTTGGGGGGGGGGGGGTGCGGGGTAGGAGGCATGCACCTGACCTCTGATCAGAGAAAAAGAGTAAATTTGCAAAATCAATTCAAGGGTACCAAAGGTGGCCAGGTTCTTGTCTTCTCTGCCATTCAGTGTTAAAGCCAAAAGGGACATGAGAAGATCACTTGTTCCACTCCTTTATTTTACAGAAGAGGAAACTGAGGCCTAGAGGCAGGGAACAACTTGCCCAAGCTCTGCACGGGCAGCTGGGCCTAGAGCATGATTTTCCACCCCACCCCTACCCCGGCCCCCATCCCACTCACCCACCACAGAGAGATGAAGTCCCCAGCAGCCCAGCACTGCATCCCAAAGTCACCTCAGGGCCCCTGCCTTAAGGCGGATGAATAAAAACCATGGGGAAATTCTAGTAGACAAGGAAGGCAGGAGAGCCACAATAAAATGCTATGAACCCCCCTTCCTCTCCCCCATTAAATGTATTATTATACACTGATACTTTCTTCCCTTCCTCTTCTGACCTTAGAGACTTTTATCCCCTCAACAATGGACTTTAAAACCTTCTAAT
This sequence comes from Balaenoptera musculus, assembly GCF_009873245.2. Classification (NCBI taxonomy): domain Eukaryota; kingdom Metazoa; phylum Chordata; class Mammalia; order Artiodactyla; family Balaenopteridae; genus Balaenoptera; species Balaenoptera musculus. The sequence continues at coordinate 33,107,094 of NC_045804.1, read as the reverse complement.
GCTGTAAAAGTACCCACACTCAAAGGATCTGAAAAAGAAAAGAAAAAACAAACAAAAAAAAAAAACCACTTTGAAACCCAAGACCTTATCAGCCTTAGATTTCACACCATCTGGAGTCACCCACTGGATGCCCAGCTTGGATCTGGGAGGTATCCTTCCCTTCTCAAACCACCTTCCAAATCCGAAGTGCCCAAGAGGAACCTGTTGCCTGGACTGTGGTTAGCGCCCCCTCACCTCCTCGCGTCCCCAGTCCCCCTCAGCCCCCAGTCCCCCTCGGCCATGAAGCAAGCTGTGCCTTCTAAGAGCCGGTTCCCACAGCCACAGTTGGTTAACGCGGGCTGAGCTCGGCTGACAAAGAAAAGTTGCCTCTGATCGGTGGTGGAGTCTCTTCGCAGGGTCCTTTGGCCCGGAAGATAGCCTCTCCCCAAGCCGACCCCTCCCCCAAGCCTAGGCCTGGCAGCATCTGGGGCTGCAGTGGGACAGGCTCTAAAAAGAAAACCCCAAATCCAGCCTTTGCGGCAAACTTTAGGACCGACTTGCAACCTCGGCTGCAAAGTACCCAGTTCTCAGCACAGAAGCAAAAGAAGACACTGTCTCTTTAAATTGGGCTGTCAATGCCCAGATCGGTCCTGAAAAGGGGCAAACAACAACAACAAGGAAAAGCAACCTACCGTCTTGGAATCTAACTCGTGGTGGGGCTGACCTAATACTTTATCTACACTTGCTGGGTCTGCGAACGTGACGAAACCGAAGCCTCTGAAATGAGACAAAGAGGGAGAAAAACAAACAAGAAAATGTGACACCATCGAGAGCAACAAGGAGCGAGCCCTAATGCAGAATGGAGAGCAAAGTTGCCCCCGCTCACCCCCACTCCCCACCCTCCCCACCCCCTCCTGCCTACAGTCCTCGGCCTCGCAAGGAAACACATCAAGGTTAATGGGGGAAGTGGAACGGGGGCAGGGCGGGTGGAGGTAACTTGGAGAACGCTGGTGTCTCCACTCTTTCGCCACCTCAGTTTCTCTCCTCCTCCTCCCCTCCCCTTTCTTTAACGCTTTGTTTTATTCCAAAGAAACCCAGGCACTTAGAGGAGATCCAACCAGCTTTCTAAAGGGGCTTAAGAGTTCGGGGAGTTGGGAGTGCGGGGGAAGCACACATTAAAAAAAAAAAAAAAAAAAAACAACTATGTGGAAAGTGAATGAAGCTGAATGTCATTTGAAACAGAAGAAAAAGAAGCGACGGGAAAATGACTTAAAGCGGAGATGTGGGCATCTGTGTATCCAGAATTCAGCCCCAATTAACAATAACCTTTGGGGTTAATGGAGGAGGGGGGAGGATGGAGCGACGTTCGAAACCAGCCACATGCCTGAGCCCCATTCTAAATCCGCTTAGCTACTTCCGAAGACACCTCCAAAAATAACACTTAAACTTTGTTCTAAAATAAAGACAAAATCCAGAAGGGAATGCTTTACCTGGAGCGTTTCGTAGTGGGATCTCTCATGACCATACATTCTCTAATTTCTCCAAATTTGCTAAAATAGTCTCTAAGGCTATCTGTAGAGAGAGAAAGAGAGAGATTGGGGGGGGGGTGGAGAAGGTGTGGAAAAAAAAAAAAGCAATGCAAATTTTGATCAAGGACAAAAACCAAAAGTAGTTTTCTGTTGTTATTCTGGGTTTTTTTTTTGCACACGCGGGGGAAATTCGGCAACAGAGGTCGCGTAGAGGGCTCGGAAAGGATTTGCTATTTAAAAAAATAACCTTGCACAGGAGAAGTGGGGAGCCAATGGCGAGGGGGGGGGGCTCCTACACCGGGATAACAAAGAGCAATAAAGAAGCCAAGAAGGGGGGGACCCAGGCGTCCCCCCCCTCCCTCCCTTACCTGGTGAGGTCTGCCAGCTCAGTCCACCGATAAACATTTTACTAGAGGGAGAAAACATAACAGAAGTGAGCACCGATGTCAGATCGGCCATTTTGACGTGTAACTTACAAAAGCTAAAAGGAAAGCGGGGAGGGGGGGGGAGCGAGCGAGCGAGAGCCGGGAGGTGGGGTGGGGGAGAAGGTGACGGCGAAATGCAATCCAAAGGTGTGTAACTTCCACTGGGGGGGGGGGGTGCCGCGCGGGAGGGATTAGGGGGGGCGCGGGAGATGCCCGGCTCCGCGCACCGCCGTCCCCGCCGCTGCAAGGAGAGCGAGCCCGAGGCGGCGCGGTGGGCAGCGGCTGGAAACTTACCCGGGGTCGTGCTGGGAGTCGTTGGCGCTGCCCGAGGTGCCTTGGCTCCCATTTGCCTCCATATCTGAGCCCCCCCGCCCCCCCCAACCCCCAAAAAAAAACCGAGCCCCACAGCGATCGGAGCGGAGCGGCGGCCGGCTCCGAGCCCCGAGATCTCCCGCTCCCTCCTCCCCCTCCGCCGCCCCCCCCCGCCCGGGCTCCTCCGAATCTCTCTAAGAGCGGCGGAGCCGGGGGCAAGGCGGCGAGAGCCGTCACACGTGGGCTCGGCTTAGCTCAGCCCCGCTGCTCGCACACCCACCCGTCCCCGGCCCCCCCCGGCCCATCCCCACCTCTCCCCCTCCTCCTCCCCACCCCCATCCCCTCCTCCTCCTCCCCCTCCTCCGCGGCGCACGTGGGGCGGAGTTCTAGAACGTCGTGTAACCAATGCCGGTGACGTCACGCACCCCGGTGCGGCCCCCGCCTGCCCGCGCGCGCACACTCTGCCCCCCGCTGCCCGACCCATGGGGGCGGTGCGCGAACCCCGCGGCCCGAGGAGCCCCGCCTCCGGGCGGGCCGAGCCAAGGGGAGCGCACCCCGACTTCCCTGGATCACATGGGCTGTGGGGGGCGGGTGGATCGGGGGAGGGGGAGGCGCGGGGAGCTCGCCGCGGCTCCTCACTGGGGCAGGGGAGAAGATGCCCCCCACCCCTCTAGTTCGGCCTCTCCATTCAACTTCCCCGGACCCGGCCGCCTGGATCCGGGGATGGCAACAGCCGCCTGCCCGGCTCTGCGCCCTTTTTCCAGCCACCGCGCAGAAATTTAGGTCAAGGACGTCGGGATCAAATCCAAACCCTGGCGCTCCTCGGGCAGCCGCCGAGACCCCTCAGGATCGCGGGGCTTCAGGATTGCGGAGACTCTCCCGCACAAACACCAGCCACAAGTTTTATTTTCCTTTCGCGCTGGAAGTTCTCTCTGGCTCTCGCTCCGCACCGGCACGTCTTGCGCGGCTCCCCGCCCTTCCCCGGCAGAGGTACGAATCCTTGCCCGGGAAAGGTTATTTTGGAACTTTGAGGAAACTGTCGCGATTCCAGTGGTGAGAAAATGCCGAAGAAACGGTTTCCGCGTTAATCATAAGGCGCTTAAAAAATATAATAACGTAGGGTTATAGAGGTCAAGGTCAAATGATCGGAGTTCAAATCAAATTTTTTTATATAGTGAGAAATAATTTGGGAGCATCTCTGGGAGGGCCGGGAAGGATGGTTATTTCAGGAAACCCCTCTCCAACCCGTTTGCTATATCTATGTTATTGTTTCTATGCCGAGGTAGTAAAATGCATGAGATGTGAATAGCCCAAGCCCCCCACCATCTGGGGATGTAGCTGAGGGTGGCAGGCTTCAAACACACACCCCCGCCACCTTGGGAAGCAGTGTGGTGCGGCACAGGTCCTGGCACACAGTAGGTGCTTAATAAATGCTGGCTTTTATCCTTTCCGGCGCTGAAAATTCCTAAAAGATAATTTTGTAGCTTCCCAAAAACAAAGCCCACTTCTCCAGCGGATTTCAGGCCGGCTAAATTCAGGCTGGATTCAATTTGTGGGGTATTTAAAACAATAAGGATATAATTATCCTTATTGTTTTTAATTATTACAATAAATTGAGTTAATATGGCTTAAGGGGGCAACATCATTGGGTATTTGTGGTTCATCAAATACTCAAATTAATGTTAAGCATGAATTGATGCCCAATTAACACTTTTCCACTAATTTTCGTAGGATTAGGATACAGTGGAATACACTCAACACCAAAACTGCACCAAATCCACTGTGGGTCTTTGAAAAATAGACTATTTGGAAAATACCAACATCAGCCAAACCCGTGAGTGACCAGGCTCTTAATCTCCCTGTCTCCTAAATTGGGATAATTCTTCCTTGACAGCATTGATAGGGTGAGGGGAGGGTTTGAAATGAACACATGTAAAAGTCCCTTTTTCATTGCAAGCCTATATGGGCTGTGCTTGTTATCATATGATTTTTAGAAGGCACTTTAAAACTTTAAACCAGAAGCCCAAGCATTTTCCAATTCACTCCAAGCTGCTTCCCAAATCATCTGGGGTCCCATGTGTTGAAGAGCCAGTTGTTATTATGGTAATTGTTTATTATGACTATTCTCAACAACAAAATGCAGACAACAGAGCTAATGGGATTTTGTGGGGGATTTCTACACTAGAACCACAGATCATCAGAGGTGGAAAGGCCTTTCCTGATCCACCCCCCCTCATTTTACATCAGGGGCCCAGAGGAACCAAGTTTACCAGGCTACACCCTACCCACCACCTGTCAGTTCCTTAGCGGAGCTCTGGCCATCAGTCCCATGCCCTTTGGCTCTGCTGCATGCATATTTATTCTGCCCTTAACAAGGTGAGAGTGGGGTGCCCTTGTTCCCTGTTGTAGACCTACACAAGCTGAACTGAATTAAATTGCAGGAGCTAGCCCTGCAGTTATAAAGAGGAAGTTAGATCTTAAATCACCAATACTGCATTGTTTTTATTTATTTATTTTTAACTTATATGCAGTAACATTTACTCTTCTTCGTCTATAAGTCTGAGTTTTGACAAATGCATGGAGTCTAGTAACCATCACCATAAACAGGTTACAGGAAGAGTCTCATTGTCCAAAAGATTCACTCTTGCTGCTCTTAGTTTATTATCATTATGCATTTCTCCTCCAGCTCACTCACTTAATGTAGCCCCTGGGTTAGGAGAATTCCAGGAGCACATCAGTCCTCCACCCTCTTAAAGTTTCAACAGCCCATGACACTGTTGGACACTCCATTCTTTGTAACTCACTCTTCCCTTGGCATCCTTGATGCCCACATTCTCCTGCCTTTCCTCCTACCTCTCCTGCCTTTCCTCCTCTCTTTGCCCTGACTCCTCCTCCTCTGCCTTTCCTTTAAATAGTGGTGTTCATTCTCTCCCCTAACTACACACCCTCTCTGGATGAGATCCTCTGAAGGATGGGTTAAATACCACCTACGTTCTGATGCCACTCAAATTAAAATCTCCAGCCTGCTCTCCCCACAGAACTCCAGGCTCTGGTTAATTTCCTATTCATCATTTCCACTTAGCCTTCCTAAAGTTACCGCCAAACTCCACATTTCCAAAACCACATGCATGCTCGTTTCCCCTAAACCTGAACCTCTTTTAAAGTTTTCTCGATGAACAGAGCCCCAGCCATCTTAGAGACAAGGTTGACCCCTCTCCAGGTTGACACCTTCCCATGTGCAATCCGTTATGAAGCTCTGTTGGTTTTACTTCCTCAATGTCTCTCAAATTCCTGCTACTGCATCTCAGATCTCCCACTGGAGCCCCTGCAGTAACCTCCTAAACGCTCTTCCCACACTCATTCTTGCTCCACTAATATGCCTGGAAAGCATTCCCTGACCTCTCTGACGAGGTTGAATCCCCCTCGGTATGCACTGTTATCCTGCCAGAATGCCCTCTGTGTACCCTACCCTGTGTGATCATTTGCTTTATTGCTTATCTCTTCCACTAAGCCATAAGCTCCTGTCCATTTCTGCTCTCCAAGTATTAGCACAGTGCCTATTGGTGCATGGTTAACACTAAGCAAATATTTGTTGAATGAATGAAAGGATGAATGAATGAATGAATGGATGAAGGTCAACATCTAACTTCATTGTAGGCATTTTTGTATCCATGTCCATAAGTCAAATAGGCTGCAGTTTTCCCTTCTCATATTGCCCTTCTCTGGTTATACTGGCCTCAAAAAGTGAACTGGTTCCTTCTTTTTCCATTTTCTTGAACAGTGTGTATAAAATTGGAATTATGTGTTCCTTGACTGTTTGGTAGAACTTGCCAGTAAAATGTCTGGCTCTGGGATAAACATTTCCTAGGTTGATTTTTAACTACTGATTCCATTTCTTTGATGGCTATGGATCTCTTTAGGTTTTATATTCTTCCTAACTCAATTTTTACTCATTATATTTTTCAGGGAAATTGTCCATACCAGCTAGGTTTTCAAATTTATTTTAAAAATGCTGTTCATAGTTTTCTCTTAATATATTCTAATCTCTGCTGCATCTATCCATACCCTTCATTTTTTTTCATTCCAAATATTATTGTATATGTATCTTCTCTTTTCTGGATCAGTTGTGTCAGAGATCTCCCTATTTTTATCTAGCGTTTCTTTCTACATTCTACTAGTGTTTTCAAAGAATCAACTTTCAATTTGGTTAATACTATTTTTTTGTTTCATTAATTTTCACTTTTATATACTATTATATATTTTATGTTCTTATGTATAAGAATATATACCATATATAAAATATAATCTAATCAGTGGTCCCCAACCTTTTTCTTTCCACGGTAGTGGGGGGGGAGGGATATGGTTCGGGGGTAATGCAGTAATGCGAGCAATGGGAGCGGCAGTTGAAGCTTTGCTAGCTCACCCGCCGCTCACCTCCTGCTGTGCAGCCGGATTCCTAACAGGCTTCAGACCACTAGCAATCTGCGGCCCAGGGGCTGGGGACTCCTGATCTAACTGTGTATTGTTAATATATCATGTTATTTTCTTTGTTCTGTTCTCTGGATTTATTTTGTTGGCTTAAAAAGATTCTTGATGGCTTAAGTAATTAATTTTCACACTTCTGTTTTCTTTTTTTTTTAACATTTAAGGCTACAGATTTCACTCCAAGTGCCACTCAAACTACATTCCACAAAATATGTAGAACTTTTATTACCATCCCAGGCAAAGAATGTTTAGATTTCGAGTATGATTTCTTCTTTGCCTCAATACACATGTATTTTTACATTTCTAAACACAAGTTTTTGTTTTTGTTTTTAGTTATTTATGTCTAACTTAATTAAGGTCAGAGAGGTGGTCTGTATGTAGCACATTCTTTATTATTTGTTGAGATTTGCTTTGGTAAATAGTTTTTATAAATACTCCTGTGGTTTTGAAAAGAATGTGTATATCTTATTTGTTGTATAGCATTCTGTATGAGTCTGTTAAATCAAGCTTGTTAATTATATTATCCAGATTTTCTTTAGCCTTACTAATATCTATCACTTTTTATAGTGGTACATTAAAATCTCCTTATATGATTGAATTTGCCAACATCTACTGTAAATCTCTCAAATTTTACTCTCTATATTTTAAAAGTATGCGATAAGGTACATCAAAAAAGGGCTATGAAAATCTCATACTATGACTGCATTTTTTTATTTTTTAACTTGTTATTTCTCATTTTGCTTTATTTATTTTGAAGCTGTGTAATTAAGTGCATACAAGCTTAGATTTACTGTTTTCCTAGTGAATCGTTTCTTTAATATATGCACAGATGATCTTTAACCCTAGTGCTTTTTGCTTTAAAGTCTACTTTGCCTGCAATAAATATAACTACTCTCACTTCTAGCTGGCATTTGTCTGGCATATCTTTTTCCATCCTTTTACTTTCAACCTTTCTATGTCTTTGATTTTTAGATAAGTCTCTTATACAGCATGTACCTGGATCTTATTCATTTATTTATTGGGTTGACTAGTAAGTTTAGTCCATTTACATTTAATGTAATTGCCGATATTTTTAATGAAACTTAGGGGCACAAAACTATATTAATCACACTCTCTGGCATAAACATACTATCATCATTAGGTATATCCATGGCCTTATTTTATTTTATTTTTTGATATTATGAACACTTGTAAACCTACTATTCAACTAGAGAACTAAAACAGTAACAGTGACTTACAACTACTTATATGCTCCTCCTCTATCTGTTCCCCCACCTGAAGAAACCACCAGTCTCAATCTTGTATTTATTATTCTTCTTTGCTTTTTAAAAAGTTTTATCAAATTTTTATCATATACTCGGTTTAAAATTTTACAAAAATTTTCTGAGGCCTATATTTCTTACTCAACATGGTATTACTAAGATTCAACTAGACTGTTGCTTCTGGCTGTAGTTCATTATTTTCCATAGTTGTATAAAATTCCATTTCATGACTGTCCCACAAATTAGTTTGTCCATTCTCCTGTCACAGGCCTTTGAGTTGTTCCAATTTTTTGCTGTTACAAGCAGCTGTGATAAGTAGTCTTATCTTCTGGTGTATGCGGGCAGAATTTTCTCTTTGGAGTGATTCCTGCGTCATGAGCTATGTAAATGTAAAACTTTACAAAATAATGCTAAACTGTTTTCCAAAGTTGCTCTTCCAATTTGTACTCCCACTAGCAATGTATAAGACAGCCTGTTGATCTACTGATTTCTGACATTTGGAAGTGATGTCTCATTTTCTTCTGCTTTCTCTAAGTTTTTTGTTTACTTCCTTTCTTTTCTTCTATTGAACTGATCAAGAATTCTTTTTTCCCTTTTCCTCTGTAACTCATTTAGGAGTTGTAAGATATATTTCTATTCCTTTAGTGATTACTTTACAATTTTTAACATGTACACTTAATCCAGCCTCCCTGAAACTCTACAATAAACAGAGAATTATTCAACTTCAATTACATCCTCCCTTTTTTTTTTTTTTTTTTTTTTTTTACATCCTCCCTTTTACATGTTATTATTGCTTCTTATTTTAGACTCACCTGTTTTTATACCCCTAAATTTAATCACTACTGTCATTTTAGTTTTATACAGTCATTGTTTCGATTTGCCCATGTTTACCAATTTGTTCACCTTTGTTTCTAGCATGTTTTTCTCCCTTTCTTCTAGGTACCAGCCCTTTCCCTTGAAACATATCCTTTAGTAGTTTTTTTTTTAGGGAGGTTATGTGAGTGATGTGCTTTCTCTATTAGTATAAAATTGTCTTATTTCACTCTTATCCTTGAATGATGATTTCTCTGGCTGTAAAATTCTAGATTGAAAGTTATTTTATCCTCAGCACTTTTATGAATATGTCATGTCTTCTTGTTTTCTATTTATTGTTGAGACATTTGCTGTCAGTCTAAATGTCATTCCTCTGTAGGTAATCTGTTTTTTCTTTCTGGTTTTAAGATTTTTCTCTCTTGTCTTTGACTTCCTGCATTCTTACCATGCGGTGTTCAGGTGTGAATTTATTTTATTTACATGGTTCAAGATTCATTGCATATCCAAAATCTCAGGATGCATGTTTTTGATCAAACCTGGAAAACTGTCAGCAGTTGTCTATGTAAATCCTGTCTCCCTTACACCCTCTCTATTCTCACCTTCTGGTGCTCATATTAGGTGTACAATGCACCTTCTCTTTCTGTGCAACATAGCCTGAACTTTTCTCTCAGACTTTCTATCACTTTGACTCTCTGTGCTGCTTCCTGGGCATTTTCTTCAGATCCATTTGCTATTTTTTCTTCAGCTGTGTCAAATCTGCTGTGTAACTCATCCACTGAGCTTTTCATTTCAATGACTATATGTGTCATTTCTAGAAGTTCTGTTTAGTTATCTTTCAAATCTACCTTTTTTTATAGTGTTATGTTATTTTCTGATGGTTCCAAATGTTCTTTTATGTCTTTAATAATTTTTTAACTTACTTATTTTATAGTCTGTCTGATAGTTCTGTTATCTGAGGTTCTTGGGACTCTTGTATCTACTACATCTTGGTTATGGTGGATTGTATCCATGTATGTTTTGTAGTTTGGTGTTGGGTCAGTATTTTTATCTTTTTATTTCCACTTTAGGGTTCCTGGACCATAGAGGAAGGGTAAATTTCAGTCCCAGATTTACATGAGACTGGGCTGTAGTCCCAAATTCTCAGTGAAGACTTTTTTCTCCACTTTCAACTTATGCCAAGACAAATTTTCTTGTCTCCCTGTGCCACTAGGGAGATTTTTTTCCAGTGAATTATTTCTATAATGATTCATCCCTTTCAAGGTCCCACATTTACTCGGGTATCTCAGTTCCATCTCCCTGCTTTACTGGACTCAAACAACAGTCTTCTTTCCATTTTGATGCTCAAACTTCAGCCTTTCAAGGCCAACAAACCTGCCTGAGACCAGCTCCGCATCCTCCTTCTTGCTCACCATGCTGTCATCTTTCTCTTGCTTCTGGCACTGGAGGCCTTTCCTTGTTGTCCCATGAGCTCATTTCAATGGGTGTTTATTCCATCTTGACCAATATTTATACATGGTTTATATTTATAAACCAGTATTTATAGTGGGAGGATTTTCAAGTTATTTAGTCTGCCATATTGACAGAAATGGAAACTCACTTCCATTTAATTTTTACTATCTTCCATTTCAAATGCATTTTTTCTTAGAATACTGTGGCATCGAGGATTTCTGAATAATTTTTCTTCTGAATAATCTTTTACGGGTGAGGCAGCATTGGAATTATCTCAAATGAGGCAAACACTGGTCAGTGTGACTATTCATTATAATCACCTGGGAACTTTAAAAAATACTGATGCTTGCTTCCACCCACAAGATTCTGATTTAATTATTCTGGGGGACAGTGTGGGCAGTGATCTTTTTTAAAACTTCTCAACTGATTCTAATGTGCCACCAAGGTTGAACATGACTATTGGAAAACATACTGATAAAAACAAACAGACCGTAATGATCCCTAGGCCCCTTCCCAGAATGTCTGATTTATTTTGCCTGAGGGGAGCCTCAGACATCTAAAATTTCCCTGATGATTGTAGCAAGGGTCCAGAACTGATGATTTACCTGGGTACATCCAGTCAGAAGGGAGGAGTTAAAATAACGTTAGAGCTGGAAGCATGAGCAATAATCTAGTCCAGTGGTTCCTAGTGTCTGCACACCCGTCCATTGGACTCCTGGGGAGCTTTTTAATTTTACAGATTCCTGGAGGTTGTGACCTGGTAGATTTAATGTAAGGCCAGAGAGTCTTTTATTCCCCAGAGGACTGTGATGGCCAACTAAGTTTGGAAACCACTCAGCTAGCCCGTCTTGTTTTACAAAGGAGGAAACCAGCCCAGAGAGAAGTGTTTTTTTTCCTCAAGGTCGCAGAGCTGATTAAGAAGAAAGCTGACTCCTACCTTCCAGTCTTGTGTCCATTTCATCCATTTCCAACATAAAGTCTCCTGCTGCTTTTAGAAGAGCTTGGCCAGTTTAAAAAGGCAGATTCTGAATTTGTGTGCAGTGATTTCAGGAATGTGGGGTCTTCTGGTTTGTTTTGTGTGTGGATGGCACAGCAGAGGGGAAATAAAGCAGTCTGCTGCCTTGCATGTAGGGTCTTCTAGTAGCCAGGTGACCTTGAACGGATAAGCCACCCTCATCTGTAAACGAGGTCATGATGGTTTGAAAGTATCTCCACACATTCTTTAGTCCTCCTGTAAGAGATGGAGTTAATTCCCCTCACCCTGAGTGTGGTCTGTACTTAGTCACTGGCTTCTGATGAATAGAATGTGGAGGAAATGATGGCGGTTGAATTCCGAGGCTGGATCAGAAAAGGCACGTGCCCTCCGCCTGGCTCTCTCTCTCTGATCACTCTAGGGGAAGCCGGCTTTCATGCCGTCAAGATGCACAAGTAGCCTGCTGGAGAGGCCCACGTGGAGAAGAATTGCAGTTTCCTGTCAGCAGCCCGAACTAACCTGCCAGGATTGTGAGACATCTTAAGGGTGCATCTGCCAGCCCCAGCCATGCCTTCAGAGGACAGCTACCCCAGCTCACATCTCAACAACTTCCCGAGAGACCTGGAGCCAGAACCTCCCAGCTAAGCCACTCCCAATTCCTGACCCTCAGATACTGGGTGAGACATTAAATACTTGTTTGAAGCTACTACGTTTGGGGCTAATTTGCTGCACAGAATAGATGATTAATACAGAGATACTTCAAAATGCACGAAAACAGAACTGCTTACTTCGTAGGTTTGTGGCAGGATTCCTACACTAACAGTTCTGGAGTGCTTTAGTAAGACTCTAGCCAAATGAACTGCATATTAGATATAAAGTAGTGACTGCATATTATTAATGTTATCAGATTGCAACATATTTCATGTTCAATTACCTACAGTGCTCTTTCTGGAGCATCCCTTTGCTCATCTGCTTATCCCCACTGCACACTTATAAAAGGTCGCTGTTAAGATATAAAAGTATACGTATGATTTAAATGTCTTGACTCAGTTACTAACAACCGTGAGCGCGTTTTCAAATTGGAAAAGCAAGATCCATTTAAACTCTGTCTTTTTTGCAAAAGGCTCTTTGTTTACTTCTTGGTATTGCATTTTTTTTAAAATTATTTATTTATTTATTTATTTATAGCTGTGTTGGGTCTTAGTTTCTGTGCGAGGGCTTTCTCTAGTTGCGGCAAGTGAGGGCCACTCTTCATCGCCGTGCACGGGCCTCTCACTATCGCGGCCTCTCGTTGCGGAGCACAGGCTCCAGACGCGCAGGCTCAGTAGTTGTGGCTCACGGGCCCAGTTGCTCCGCGGCATGTGGGATCCTCCCAGACCAGGGCTCGAACCCGTGTGCCCTGCATCGGCAGGCAGATTCTCAACCACTGCGCCACCAGGGAAGCCCTTGGTATTGCATTTTACCAGCAGGCCAAGTGCCTCTCAGATTGAAGAGTCCGGGGCTTCCCTGGTGGTGCAGTGGTTGAGAATCTGCCTGCCGATGCAGGGCACACGGGTTCGAGCCCTGGTCTGGGAGGATCCCACATGCCGCGGAGCAACTGGGCCCGTGAGCCACAACTACTGAGCCTGCGCGTCTGGAGCCTGTGCTCTGCAACAAGAGAGGCCACGACAGTGAGAGGCCCGCGCCATCGCAATGAAGAGTGGCCCCTGCCCGCCGCAACTAGAGAAAGCCCTCGCACAGAAACGAAGACCCAACACAGCCAAAAATAAATAAATAAAAATAAAAATAAATTAAAAAAAAAAAAAGAGTCCGTACACTTTATCTGTCTCGGTAGCCTCACAAGCCTTACTGTTCAGAACAGACATGGCGGACTTTGCACCAAAAAAGCAAACCGTATTTTTAACCAGAAAATCTTTAATAAAATGAATTTTTATTCATGAAAATTCCACCAAGCATAAATTCCCTGTCTAAAGGTAATGGGCCCTTTGTATTTCCCGTAAATAAATAAACAGCTTCTTTCCTCAAGAACTGACTTCTGAGCATGCTCTTAAATTCAGGGCTAGTTTGTTTTCTTCCAGGAAATAAAAAATAAGCATGTGTGTACAGATCCTAAGTCAGTCCTTCTCGAAATGTATAATATGGGAAAGCCAAGATGGTTTCTTTCTAACGGTCATAACTGGTGGTATACAGTATCTGGAAAAGACATGAAAAAAGGCAGAGGGTGTGAGGCTGAGAGAAAGTGAAATTATATTTTTCAAACACTCTTTACTGATCTAACACACAAATATCTGTAATTTATTTACTCCTAACATTGTTTGATATATTTAGAGACATAAAGTTTTCCTTTATTTAAATGATGGAGAGAATACATTTTGTTTCATTATTTCTTTTCCAAACTGGGGATGGAAATGCAAAAAGCTCCCTAATGAAGGCGGGGGGGGAAGTGTTTAGCCAAAAATTTTCCTTTTTTCCTTTCCATTTCCACATTGGACACAGCTAGACACCTAGTGTGTGGTTGCAGAGTGTTGCTGTCTTTTGTTCCCTCTGCCTTCTTCTGTCCTCATCTCCAACTCAGAATTACCACGCCAACCAGGGCAAACGCTCCCTACATGCCTAGCTGAAGAACAGGTCACACTCGTAATGAATCAATATCATTAATTGAGTGACCACAGCAGAGGATCATTCTAGCTATAGTGGGGACAGGGACTGAAAATCTTTATTCTTCAGAAGTTGCAGGAAGTGGACGGTAGCTTGGGATTGGGTGTGAGGCTGGCGCCAGTCCCTCTGGGTGACAGCATCCTGCAGGCAACACCTTCTGCCAGCCTGGTGAGCCCCCTCCCCAGCCACGGCTCTCTTATTTGAATGTGGGTACGGTTGGCGCAAGACAGAAGCCTCAGGAATTAAACAGAAAGTCGCCATTCTCGTTAAAAAATATCCAGGGCTGGGACTTCCCAGGTGGCGCAGTGGTTAAGACTCCATGCTCCCAATGCAGGGGGCCCGGGTTCAATCCCTGGTCAGGGAACTAGATCCCACATGCATGCCGCAACTAAGAGTTCGCATGCCACAACTAAGGAGCCCGCCTGCCACAGCTAAGACCCTGTGCAGCCAAATAAATAAATAAAATTAAAAAAAAAAAAATCCAGGCCTGCTCTCCCACGTACCTTAAAGCTATTGAACTGCTGTTCGTCATTCTGTCATCATTATTCTTATACACGTGGGTAAATATTTTACTAAACGGCTTCACTGCTTGGCAGTGACAGAGCCCTTTGCCTCCTAGCCCTGGCCGGCGCCCAGCACTGCCTGGGAGGGTAGGAGGGCAGTGGGCTCCTTGAACACTCAGTGGTGTTAATGAAGTAGCAGCCCTCTCCACCTGGAAACCATTTTCTCCTCCAGCCTCTTGGGCTTAATCTTCCATTTCTTCTTTTTTTTAATCAGTTACCAACTTAGTCTTAATGAAGGGTGCGGGGGCGGCCCCCAAAGAAAACAGCTATGCCTTTTAACTCCACCTGGAAATCGGTGACACGGTGCCACCGTCACCTTCCCTTCCACCTGTGTCTCCACTTGGAAACTTGCTCTAGCCCCCCCCGTGAGCTGCCTTGCCAAACAGAAATTCTAAATGTCATAGGTGGAAATAAGACGGGCCCCTCCAACCAGGCTGGCTCGCATGCTCTACAGGTTACGTCAGAGAACGCCAGACATTCTCATCGTCATTTCCACCACCAAGCCTCATGGCCCCATCAGCTTTCCAATTTGCCAGCCACACGTTCATAGCCCAGGCCCACAAACCCACCCATTAATTTGGACCAACGTTGGGTCCACTTCTTCAAAATTCTTAGCTTTTTACCATTACACAGTATTGGAAGTGGCCAAAGCACCAATAAGTAGCATGGCTGTAGTGTCATGCCATCCCATCTTTGAGTCTTCAGGAGGCCACCGGGACAAGACCTATTTCTGTGGCAGAAATTCCAACTTTGGAGGACCGTGGGTATGACGCCCTCTTCTGGTGGATGCAGGGAACACCCGCTTGCACCCCTGCGTTCCGGTTCCCTCCACTGGCTGAGGAAAAAGCAGCTCTCTCTCCCTTCTGGGCCCAGATTCCAAAGTTCAAGGCCCTGCTCTCAAATTCTGAGACCCAAGTCCCACAAATCTAGACGTTTCCTGAAGTGGAAACCAAGACTCACCACAATAGCCCACACTGCGATTTCTACAATTACCAATCGGCTAATTCCAAGTGGCTGAAAAACTAATGAAGGGAGGGCGGGGGGGAAGCACTGTCATCTCTGAAGGGGGCATTCACGCAGGTTGAAATCAGAGCTATGTAACCAGACACGATACTGACACACATACAGAGACAGAGGGAAGAAAAAAGATTAGATAAGATAAAAGATTAGACGTGAAGACAGTAGAGGACAGACCACAGAGCTGAGTTAGACACTCACGCTAAAAAGAATACTGCTTGGAGAGGGCAGAAGAAATAAAAGCATGGCTGTGCCCATGGGCGGGAGGAACAAGAGGCTCCGCGTATAAACACCCAGCATCAGAACACGATGAAGAAGAGACTGTAATCTCAGAGGAGAAGAGATAAGCCTAAGCATTATCTGAAGCGAGTCTGAAAATGAATTTCATCACCATCCTCTTGCTTTTGCGGATTCCGGAGATTCCCTCGACAGTGGCTAGACACGCCTCTGGATTCTGAACTGGCCCCCAAGACCCCGGCACCTACTCAGCAGATCCCACACGAGAAAGAAAGGCAAGACCTGGTTTTGTATCTTCTAGTTTGGGTCATGGATAATCACGAGCATTCCAAAAATCAGTTGCCCAAGTGGCTGATGGGGAGGCCTGGCTTGACAGAAGACGTTCATGAGGAAGACCCGGGGGGTTAGCTGATCACAAGCTTGATGCAAACCTACAGCGCAAGGAGGCTGTTGAGAACCCTAATGCAATCTTCGGCTCTATTAATAGAACAGCAGAGTGTGAGGAGGGAAGCAATAATCCCAGCGCGTGCTGCCGGGTCAGGCCACATGCAGTTTTATGCTCAGTCCTGCAGGCTGTCTTTTAAAAGAGACACTGGCAAATTCAAGCCTGTTCAGAAGAGCACGAAAAAGATCGGACACCGGTATCTAGACAGCATCAAGATTAGCTTGACAGTCCTTTTACGATTGGCAATATCAGAATGATGATTGTGCTGAAGATACAGAATCTCAGTAGCTAACACCAGGAATCATGTTTTCAATGTTTACTTAAATTCCCTGATATTTGGGGGGGGGTCCCCTCTCAATATAATGGGTATAAGACTCAACCCAGTCTACCTGCAAGTGTAGTTTGAAGGATAGAGTCTGCCCAGTTGGGCTGGTGTGTCCTGAGCATCTACCTACTGCCAGCTCTGTGCCAGGCCCTGGGGCATCAAGAAGAGCTTGAAGTCTAGTTGACAGAGAGGCCCATAAACAGGTACTTTGCATAGAATGTGACTGATGGTGAAAGACACATGCATTGATTTGAAATGAGATGCAGTTTATTTCTTATAGGGAAAGAGTGATAAGAGAGAAACACAGAATCTGTGGCATATGTATTTGCAATCGCTGGCAGTCAGGGAGGAGAGGCCATTAGTAGAAAAGATAAGAACCAGGCAAGTTCAGAGTCAGAAAAGACAATCGAAGGATCTCAACTGTGTCAGATGCCGTCAAGAAGTCCAGGAGGAGGGGGAGGAAAGCTCCAGACCACTCCCTAGATGTGGAGATGAGGGGTTCACCCTTAGTGGTCAAGAGACACATTCCAGGAAAATGCTGGAGATAGGGACAGACTTCATTTAGGGAGTTTGAGGAAGGTTGCATTTATCGGACACCTATTACATGCCTAGCATGGTGCTGTGAGTTATGGAAGTTCAAAAAGCATTTGGAGTTCACTTCACTGTTGGTTGGTGAGTTAAGACTAACACCTATAGGTCCTTTAGGGAATAGTGGAAGATTATTGTATGAATTGCTCAACTGGGTGAGACCGACAGATGGGGGTTTAAGTTGTTGGGCGTCAGCCTGTTGGTTGACCTAGGGTGATGTTCCTGACGCTGACGGTACCAGAAGAGAAAAGAATGGTATTAGTGTGCTCCAAAGATGGTCAGCCTGATCCTTGCCTTCCTCTTCTCCTTGCCTCTTGGCAAGTTTCCTTTCCCAGAAGTGTTCAGAAACACGATTCTTGTCCTGATATCCCTTGGGTTTGCTTCCTTTTTGTTATTTACCCGTGAAATTAATATTACTCTTTACCCTGCGCACATTCTCAATCCAAGGCGTGTTTTTTTCATCAGTGGGTTTGTGTTTGGTTGATTAGTTATTCATGTATAATGTAAGATGACAAGAGCTGTGATACAGAGAAATGATTGTGGTGAGTGCAGGCATACAAGCTCTGTGGTTGGCTTCTTTTCCTCTTTTTTTTTTTTTGGTGGGTGTGGGTGGGTAGGCAGGTTAGTAAGGCATTTGGATTACTTGCAGATGGTTGAAATTCTCCTCTTACCAAACTGGTGGCTGAAGCAAAATAGAGGGAATTAAAATAAATGGCGTTTGCTGCACATCCCCTCAGCCTCCTTGAGCAGTCGTGAGCTCCTCATGGACCTCTGCATCTGTCCTGTGCAATCGCTCAAGTCACTTGACTTCTCTAGACAAGTTTCTCCATCTGTTTCACATCCAATGTATCTTTTGTATGTTGGCTTCCTTCATAGGTTACATTTTTGCAAAGGGAATCCAAGTTGTAGGCTAGCTCTTCCTCTGACTTGCCCCATGGGACTTCCCAGGACATGTTCCCTCACAGTAGCCAGAGAGGTCATTGCAAATCAGATCGCTCCAACGGCTTCTCACTTGTACTCAACCCTTTTGGTGTAGCCTAAAAAGCCCTGAATGATCTGATCTTGGCCTGCTTTTCCAACCTATATCATGCCACTATTTCTCAAACAAAATGAATAATTTCCCTCCTCGGGCCTTTTGCATGTGCTGTTCCTTCTCTCCTCACTGTATGGATATCTCCTTATTACTTTTCAAATCTTAGTTCAAATACCGCCTCCTCAAAAATACCTTTTCTCATCAACGTCTCTAAAGTTGCCTCCCATCTACTGCTTTCTAGTTCATTGCCTTAAATTTCCTGCTGGGAGCTCAGCTGAGGGCCTCAATTATCCTCTATTTGGGTTTTTCCATGTGGTAGCGTGGGCTTCCTAATAACATGGAAGCTGGATTCTAAGAGGGAAGAAGCAGAAACACCAAAATCTAAAATATTCTCCACCTATTCCCAAATAATTTTCTAGCACATTATCCTATGTTATCTACCTTCTCACTCTCTGAAATTATTGTGGTAATTTATGTTTCCTTGCTAATTGCCTGCTCTCTCCCCGGATCTATAAGGATATAAAATCCATGAGATTAGAAACCTTGCTTATGTTCATTGCACGCGCCAAGCACAAAGGAAGCACCCAGTAAACCTTCGATGAATAAGTGAATTTTAAATGTTTAGAAATAAAGAGAAAGAAACAATTAAGATGGACACGAAATGCAATGAAACATACAAACAAACACATGTACACAGAAGAAGTCAGGCTGCAGGGAACTTTTCAGGAAGGGAACTACAACCTGAAGGGTAGAGAGCCCACCACACAGTGAGCGAGGCACGAATGAGATCCTATTGGCAGCCCCTCTGCCTCCTGCTGTTGAGAACTTTCAGAGTTGGACAGGGAAGGGGGTGACTCAGGCACAGCGATCCAGGACACATAGGAACCTGTAAGTGACCAGGATCAGCACACAGAGCTAGAACATAAGGGGAAGTAGGTTGTGCCCAGATGTCACAGGTCACCTGTGGGATGACGTCAGTAACACTTCCTTGAAGTTCTCTGCCTGGTGTGGGAGGGCTTTGGTTGCTTTACTTGAGCCTAATCCTGCAGAGGAAGATGATCTTGGTTTAGCGCAATTCAGATCAGCACCTACTATGTGAAAAACACTGTGCCACATGCAGTGGATGATGGAGAGGTGAAAGGACTGGGACATGTGCCCAAGGTGAGAACAGCCAGTGTGTGGATCAAGCAAGTACAAGGACGGCTCCTAAACGGGACGGAGGGGTTAAGTGGCAGAGGAAGGAAGCCAGCAGCCCCAAAGTTACAGAAAAGGGAGAAGCCGAAAGGCTTCCCAGAAGGGCCAGTGTGGGAGATGCCTGGCAAGGAGGGCCCTCCAGAGTCAGGGAAGCCAGGGCACATTTGGAGACCTCTAGATGCCCCCTTAGGTTGGAGGAGGGTAGGACCTGCAGGTAAGTGCAGGAAGAACAATTTACTACCAAAAGTTGCCATAACCAATCCCTGAAGCCAATGGCTGGAGTCTTGGGCTGAGAGCAAAGGAGACGTGGTTTTCCAAGTGGAAGATGGGAGACAGTTTTACTAGAAGCTTTACTAGAAGAAGGGGAGTGCATGCTGTGCAGGCAAAGCCACAAGAGGCACTGCAGTGATGACATGTAAGTCCAAAACGGTGTCTGGGGTGTGTTGTGATTTGAACAAAATAATAAGTGACCATTGGGAGGTGTGTGTATGGGGGGCGGGGAGTAGAGGGTAATTATAAAAGCAGTAAAAGGATTTTTTATTTGGATCTGGAGAAACTGGTTCTGAAATTAATGTGGAGTACACCCACGTTCATAGCAGCATTATTTACAATAGCCAAAAAGTGAAAGCAACCCAGTGTCCATCCACAGATGAATGGATAAACTAAATGTGGTCCATACATACAATGGAAAACTATACACTTACAACAAAGAATGCTACAATGAGGATGAACCTTGAGGACATTATGCTAAGTGAAGTAAGCCAGACACAAAAGGACAACTAATATATGATTCTATTTATAGGGGGTACTGAGAATAGTCCAATTTATAGAGAAAGTAAAATGGTGGTTGCTAGGGTCTGGGGGGAAGGGAAAACAGGAGTTACTGTTTGATGGGTATAGAGTTTCAGTTTGAGATGATGATTAAAAATAAATTCTGGATGAGTGGATAAAGAAGATGTAGTATATATACACAATGGAATATTACTCAGCCATAAAAAAGAATAAAATAATGCCATTTGCAGCAACAGGGATGGACCTAGAGATTATCATATTAAGTGAAGTAAGTCAGAGAAAGACAAATATCATATGATATCACCTAAATGTGGAATCTAAAAAAAATGTTACAGGAGAATTCCCTGGTGGTCCAGTGGTTAGGACTCTGCACTTCCACTACAGGGGACATGGGTTCAATCCCTGGTCAGGGAAATAAGATCCCACAAGCTATGTGGGATACACGAAAAAATACACACAAAAAAAAGGTTAAAAAAAAAACTTATAAAAAAATAAAAAATGATACAAATGACCTTATTTACAGAAACAGAAATAGACTCACAGACATATAAAACAAACTGATGGTTACGAAAGAACCATAATTTCTTTGGGAGGAGGGATAAATTAGGAGTTTGGGATTAAAATATATACACAATTATATATCAAATAGATAACAACAATGGACCTACTGTATAGCACAGGGAACTATACTCAATATCTTAGAATAACCTAAAGTGGAAAAGAATCTACAAAAGAATATATATGTATGTATAACTGAATCACTTTGCTGTACACCTAAAACTAACACAACAATGTAAATCAACTATATTTCAATTTGAATTTCAATTTAAAAATTTTTTTTAAAGTTCTGTAAATGGATAGTGGTGATGGTAGTACAATAATGTGAATGCACTTAATGTCACTGAATTGTCCACTTCAAAAGGGTTAAATGGTAATTTTTATGCAATGTATATTTTACCATAATTTTTTAATTTAATGTGAAGAAATAAGTCAGGAATATCCAGGGTAGTACTGAGGAAGAAAAGTAATGAGGAGATGAAACCCTACCAGATATTAACACCAGTTGTAAAACCTCCAGAATTAAAAGTGTGGTGTTCGCACTTGATTACATAGACAATGAAACAGATAGAAAGTCCAAAAATAGACTGAAATAATTCAAGACTTTTGTGTGTGAGAAAGGTGGCATCTGGAAACAGTGGGGAAACAGAGCTGAGACTAACTGGAGCCATCGGGAAAAAGTGAAGGTGGGTCCTTACCTTGTACTTATAGAAGGAAGACCTCTCATCAGAGATGAGACTCAAATCTGAACCACGATACCACACAAATAGTAGAAGGAACCAAGGGAGAATTCTTTTTTAACCTCAGAGGGTGAGCATGTACCCGCTGTGACTTGGAGTCAGTCCTTTAGCCTTCCCATCCCTATCTCATGGGGTTGTTGTGAGCACTGTGGGAGTTAATACCTGAAAAGTGCTTAGAAAAATGTCTGGCACCTGCAGCAGATTCAGTCGGTGACCACCACCACCAGAACCACCGCCATCACCACCACCATCACCATCACCACCACCACCACAACCACTGCCATCACCACCACCATGACCATCTCCACCACCATCACCACCACCACCACCATGACCATCTCCACCACCATCAACCACCACCACCATCATCACCACCACCACCATCACCATCTTCACCACCATGACCACTCCCACCACCATTCCCACCACCACCATCACCACCGCCATGGCCATCTCCACCACCATCACCATTTCCACCACCATGACCATCCCCACCATCACCATCATCACCATAACCACCACCACCATCGCCACCACCATCAACCACCACCACCACGACCATCCCCACCACCATCACCACCACCATCACCACCATCACCACCACCATCACCACCATCACCATCACCATCACCATCAAAAAGAATGAGGATGTTTTATAAACTGATATGGAAAAAGTCCAGATGTATTATCAAGTGGGAAAAAAAGCCCAGGTGCAGAGGGGTGTGTGCAAAATACACTATTCCTGGTTTTAAAAAGAGGGCAGTAGAAGAAAATACACATGTACGTATATACCTAAATATTTGTTGTAAGTGTATAATTACACATATCTACATATATTTGTAGGTGTATATTTACACACACACATACACAATAAACATCTTTGATCAGGCCACTGCAGTGCAAAACTCCAGGGGGCACTGTTCCATTGTGTTCCTTGCCAGTGGCATCCTAGGAGCTCTATATAAATGGTGTCCCTTGGAGTTGTGTACCACAATGATCCTGGTCACTTAGCTGCACATGGTAATATGTCTCTGGGAGAACACAAAGTACCAAACAACACTGGCTACCTGTGGGGAAGGACATAGATGGCTTGGAATAGAGGAGTGAAGGAGAATTTTCACAATACAGCATTTGTGTCTTTTCAGTCTGGAACCACATGCATCTGTTATGGAAACTCCTCCTCCTGAAAATAAATAAATACAAGGAGTGGTGAAAATACATAAATGCACACATACATAAAAATAACAATACATGTTAGAGAATTTGGGAAATACAGAAAAGTATGAAGGAGAGAATTATAATTAAGCATGATTTTTCTGGTTGTCTCTGTGTCTGTCTGGAGTGCTTTGAAAGACAGCTTCATGTAGGGCAGGAGGGCCCCAAGGCCATCTCCTGCCCCACAACCTGGTTTGCAAATAAAGTTTTATTGGAACATAGCCACACACATTCGGTTATTTAGCATCTATGGCTGCTCTCCTGCTACATGTAGTTATTGAGTAATTTTGAGTAGCTTTCTTGTTCAACTTGTAAATCTAGTTCAATCTATAAGTGCCCTGGCATAATTCCACTAAAAGGCACAGTGAAGAAGTAAGATGATAGCACAGAGTAAAAATGAACATATTAGTTTGGATTTAGAACTTAAAAAAACAAACAAACAGCAGAGATGTTCCCCACTATTAAATAATATTAGGATAAGTGATAACAACTGGACTTGTTTGCATACAATGAGAAACAGGAATATAATCTGAATTGAAGTACGAATAATGTGCCAAGACAAATTAAAGATTATCAAAGTGGAGAAAATGAAAAAGAAAATATTCTTAGAAATGAGCTGGGCCTCATTAAGAAGTGTAATGTTAAAATAATTCCCAATGTTATGATACAGGATAAGATACAAGAAATATGAGAAAAAACACACCTCTTATGTTAAAAATCTCACCAGACATTCAGTCTCTCAATGAGCAGGGGGGAAATTCAAAAGTCCTATGAGACACAGGACAATTATACTTTGGGCAGGGCTGTCCTGTGCACTGTAGGAGTCTAGCATCCCTGGCTCCCCACTAAATGCCGATAATGACCCCATTCATAATGATAACCAAAACAACTCCTTCAGCTTTTTTAGACTCCCCTGAAAGGCAGTACCACCCTCCTTGAGAACCACAGATACATGTGAAAGCAATTTGAAAAGTTAAAAACACTTTTCAAATATATAGTATGATTAATCTATAAAACTGCTGTGGATTTTCAGTGAATACTGTATATCTACACTATTTAAATGAAGACTATCGAATTATAAAACATGAGTGTTTTCTTTTTTTGTGTGAAACTGATTTCCATTCCCAGAAAAACAGCAAGTGAATCAATATACTTACTGAAAACAAATAAAAATTCGGGATTTTCTTAACAGCATCAATGAACGAGCAGAAAAGTTAAGAATTCTTAGTCCAGGGATCGAGTGAAGTGGAGCTCAGAGGTGTAAGTAGAGGCCAGCACTCCAAGGGCATTTGCTGAACCTGGTGAACTTGAACTTTGGTATTCATGGCCTCATAAGACTTTGAAAAAGCAGCCAAAGCCCCAGGACTGTTAAAGATGAGGAGTCTAATAAGACATTTTCCAGCATGAACATGGGACATCTGAAAGGCTATGCATGGAGTATAAGGGTGAGTTTAGAAACACCTTACAGACCCTCCTGGAGACTGCAAGGAAAATCTGTCTCAAACTTTGCACTGGAGAGGATAAGATGTGTGTGTGTGTGTGTGTGTGTAGACACATGTGCCAGTAATCTCTATAAAACATTCAAACCTTAAGCTGTCCATGACACAGTTTATAGCAAAAGATCCACACTATCTGGGTGGTCTGAATACCCCAAGTGGAGGATATAACTGGAATCATCCCAGGAACTAGTAATGCCTCCAGCACCTGGCAGAACAAAAGTGAATCCTCTATAGAGGAAGCCAAGTTTATCCCAGACCTCAAAGTATTCCCACATATAAAATGTCAAGGAAAATGATCAGATTAAAGTTCAAATACACATGTACACACACAGAGAAAGATAGATCATGAGCAAATGACTACATGATACAAAAGCATGGGGTGACTAAGTGGGAGGGAGGAAGAGAGGGAGGAGGGAAGGAAGGAAGGAAGGAAACAGTGGAATAAGGCACCAAGAACTAAGAGCAAGAAGCAGCAGATGGCTGGAAGAGACCTGCAAAAACTTCAGATCCTGGAATAATAAGATGAAGACTATAAAATAACCATGTTTAACATGTTGAATAAAAATAAAATACACACATGAAAATATACAAGAAAAAGAAACTATTAAAAAATGATCAAGCATTTTTGAAAAAGAACCAAAAGAACTTCTGGGGAAAAGAGAACTCCATGGACATATTTACTAGAATAATCATATATGACAAGAATGAGTACACTGAAAGACTGACCTGAAAAAACATTCCCATAATACAGCATAGAGAGAAAAAGTGAAAATACAAAAGAGGAAAAAAAGACATGGAGGATAAATCAAGAATTTTAACAAACATCTAATTAAAGTTCCAAAAGGAAAAGAGAAAGAAGATGGGGCAGAGGCAATATCTGAAGACATAAGGGCTGAAATTTTTCAGGACTGATGAAATACATCAACCCAAGGAATCAAGAAATCCAAGGGATCCGAAGAAAGTATATATATATAGTCCACCAGAGTGAAATTGCAGAAACCCAAAGACAAAGAGAATATCTTAAGAGCAGTGAGAGAGAAAAGACAGATTATTTTATTTTTAAAGGAGTGACAGATAACTTACAACTCAGGAACAATAGCATTCAAAAGACAATGTATGATATCTTCAATGTGCTAAGAGAAAAATGATTGTCATTTTCAATTCTATATCAATAATTAAAGGAAAAAAGTCACTTTCAGACAAACAAAACTGAGAAAATTTGGTACCAACAAAACTTCACTTCTGGCAGAAGAAAAATTAGTCCTGATCAAAGGTGTGAGGAGAAGCAAGAGGGAATAAACCACACAAAAAGTGAAACATAGGTGAAATATTGAGTGTATAAAGCAACAATAGATGTATTGGGGTTTCAAAAGAAAAGTTGATAGGTTAAAATGCACAGCAATAATAGCATCTAAATCAGGAAGATATATAATGGAAATTGTAAGATTTTTATATTTCTCAGAAGAATAAAATTATTGAGTAACTTTGATAAGTTATTTGCTGCTATTTCTAGAGAAACCACTTACAGGAAACAAACAGAGTTCTGAAACCGATGAAAGAAAAAAATAAAAAAGGACAAAACTATAAACCAATTTAAAAGAGGGCAAGAAAGGATAAAATGATAAATGGAACTTGTGAGAAAAAGAAATAAAACAGAAAACATTATAGCTATAAACCTGAAAATATTAGTAATTATGACAAATATAAATGAACTAAATGCTCCACCTAAAATACAAAGCTTGTCAGAATGTATTTTTTTTATCTGACTATGTGCTACTCATAAGAAACATATCTTATGCAAACATATTTTATAGAGAGATTGAAAGTGAAAACGATGAGTGTACTGGGTTTTAACTATCTTGATATTAAGCAAAATAGACTTAAGACAAAAAGTATTGCTAGAAACAAAGAGGGTCACTTTGACCTGTTAAGCAATTCAGTTGAACAGGAAGACATGTTGATGTTAAATTTATACACTCAATAACTTTCCAAATTTATTAGGCAAAAACTGACAATTACCAAGAGAAATAAACAAATCAGCAATCATAATGGACACTTAACCCCCCTTTTCCAGTAACTGCTAGAACAAACAGTAAAAATACATCAATAAGGATATGGAAGATTTGAACAACACATTTAATACAACTGACCTAGTGGACATTATGTGAGTTCAGGAAACAGATGCCAAGATGGGATTAGATGTGCCAGAGGTTTATTGGGGAAACTGCCTGTGAAGGATAAAGAGAAGGAAGCAGGAGGAGGCAGGGAGAGCCTTCTGACCACAATGCAGTTCTGAAAGGAATGAGAAGGAAGGAGAAATGAGTAGGAAGAGTCTCAGTTTACAGTGCGGTTCTTCAAATGGTTTGGCCAGACTGATGGGGTGGCCTTTAGCCAAAGTTGCCCATTTAAAGGGGTCTCACACCCCACAGGCATGGACCTGCACTAATACCCTGTCATTGGCTGGGAACAACCCGGGGAAGAGTGGTCTCAGCACAAATGTGTTGGTGGATCCTGAGTAGTAGCAATAGGGCTCTAGTCAACTGTGCTGTCCGCAGCAGGAGAACTGAATTGCACATGTTCATGACACCATAGACATATTTAGAACACCATACCCCAAACTACAAAAACACATTATTTTCAATATTTACAAAAATTGACTGTGTACTGGGTCATAAAGCAAATCTCAATCCATTTTTTAAGGATTGAAATCATACAGACTACATTCTCTGACAATAAAAAAAGTTAATAGAAGACCCTTCCCAATATACCTAAAAATTCAGAATTACCTATTCAAATAACCAGGGAATCAAAGAAGAAAGCATAGTGAAAACTGGAAAATATTAAGACTTGAACTATAATGAAAATACATAACAAAAATTTTGGGATAGAGCTAAACAATGCTGAGAGAAATGTATGATCCAAAATATTGTTTGAAAAAAACTAGAAAAACTGAACATTAATGAGCTAAGCATTCATTTTATGAAGTTAGAAAAAGATCTGCAAAATAGACTCAAGAAGGGTAAGAAAAGAAATAATCAATAGTCAAGGAAATAATTAATGCAATAGAAAATAAACACAGTAGAGAAGATGAACAAAGCCGAAAGTTTGTCCTCTGAAAAGACTAATAAAAGTGACAAACCTCTGGTAACACTGACTGAGAAATAAAGAGAGAAAGCATAAACAATATCAGGAATGAAACAGTGATATAAATGCAGAGACTACAGACCTTGAAACAAAATAATAAGAGGATGTTGTTGAAAATTTTTAAGCCATTAAATTTGAAAACATATATGAGACAGACACATTCTCAGGAAAATCTAACTGACTCAAGAAATAGAAACCCTGAAGAATCATATAACTATGAAAGAAATTGAATGTATGAATTAAAACTTTCTACATATTAAACTCCTGGTCCTGATGGCATCACTAGCAAGTTCCAGATATTCAAAGAATAAATAATTATAATCTTATACAAGCTATTTCAAAGAATTTAAAAAGAGCTCCCATTCCCTCAACTAATTTTGTGAATCTAGCATTAACCTGATGCCCAAAACTGGCAGCATAAGAAAGGAAACTTTCAGGCAAATCTCTCATGAATGTAGATTGAAAAACCATAAACAAAACATTAGCAATCTTAATCAGTAATATATAGAAAGGATAAAAAAAAAAAGGATAATGCATCCTGAGCAAAGCAACATAATAAATAAGAAAAACATATGATCATTAGAAGAAACACTTGATAAAATTCAACATCCATTCCTGATTGTTTTTTAAAAAATCCCTTAGAAAACTTGAATAGCAGGAAACTTCCTTAACATGATAAAGGCTGTCACCAAAAAGAGTGTAGTGGATGTCCTAACCAGTGCAACAAGGCAAGAAAAAGAAATTAATGGTATAAGAATTACAAAGGAAGAAACTATCAATATTTGCAAACAACATGGTTGTGTACACAGAAAAGCCAAAGGAATATGCACACAGTATTACAGTTAATAAATCAATTTTATAAAATTGCTAGATACAAAGTAAATATTGCAAAAGCCAATTGAATTTCTATAATCTAGCTATAAACAAGTTGAAATGAAATTTTAAAAGATAATATTTAGGAGCTTCCCTGGTGGCGCAGTGGTTGAGAGTCTGCCCGCCAATGCAGGGGACACGGGTTCGAGCACTGGTCTGGGAGGATCCCACATGCTGCGGAGCAACTGGGCCCGTGAGCCACAATTGCTGAGCCTGTGCGTCTGGAGCCTGTGCTCCACAATAAGAGAGGCCGCGATAGTGAGGGGCCCGCGCACCGTGATGAAGAGTGGCCCCCACTTGCCGCAACTAGAGAGAGCACTCGCATAGAAACGAAGACCCAACACAGCCAAAAATAAATAAATAAATAAATATATAATTCCCATTAAAAAAAAAAAAGATAATATTTATAATAGTATTAGAAAACATAAAATGTAGGAATGAATCTTCATTTGATGTGCAAGAGTTCTACACAGAAACTATAAAACATTATCGATAAATATTAAAGAAGATCTATATATGAAGAGGGTTATATCATGTTCATGTTTTGGAAGACTCAAGTTAGTAAAGATGCCAGTTCTCTACAAAATGATCTATAGAATCAATTTAATCCCAATCAAAATCCTGTCAGGATTTTAAAGTTTCAATTTTCAATTTTTTGTTGCTAAAAATATAGAAATACAATTGATTTTTGTATTTTGAACTTGTATTCTGGGACCTTAACTGAACTCATATATTAGTTCTGGTGGCTTTTTCATAGATTACTTAAGATTTTCTACATAATCATGTTATCAGTGAAAATAGAAAGTTTTATTTCTTCCTTTACAATCTGTATAACTTTTATTTTTCTCTTTCCTTATTCTCTTGCCTCCATTAAAATGTTGAAAAGAATTGGTAAGAACAGACATACTTACCTTGTTTCCAATCTTAGGAAGAAGGCATTCAACACCTATCTCACCAGCAAGCGTAATTTTTTTTTGTTTGTTTTTTGCTTTTTTAAAATAAATAAATTTATTTATTTATTTATGGCTGTGTTGGGTCTTCGTTGCCGTGCGTGGGCTTTCTCTAGTTGTGGCAAGAAGGGACTACTCTTCGTTGCAGTACACGGGCTTCTCATTGCGGTGGCTTCTCTTGTTGTGGAGCATGGGCTCTAGGCACGTGGGTTTCAGTAGTTGTGGCACGTGGGCTCAGTAGTTGTGGCTTACAGGCTCTAGAGTGCAGGCTCAGTAGTTGTGGCACATGGGCTTACTTGTTCCGTGGCACGTGGGATCTTCCCCGGACTGGGGCTTGAACCCATGTCCCCTGCATTGGCAGGCAGATTCTTAACCACTGTGCCACCAGGGAAGTCCCCAAGCATAATGTTAGCTGTAGATTATTTTGAAGACACCTTTTATCAGGTCAAGGGAGTTCTTTTTTATTCCAAGTTTTCTGAGAGTTTTTTTGTTTTTTGTTTTTTAATCATGAATGAAGGTTGGGTTTTGTGAAATATTGTTTCTATTTAGATGATCATATGGCTTTTTTTTTTTACTATGTTAAAATGACTTACATTGAGTTTTGAATGTTAAACTAATCTTATATTCTCAGGATAAATCCCACTTGAACATGATGATTATTCTTTTTACATACTTCTGCATTCAGTTTGCTAAGTATTTCTTAAATTTTTTTTGTTTATATGTTCATGAGGAATAGTGATCTGTAGTTTTCTTTTTTTGTAATGATTTTGTCTGGTTTGGTAGCATGGTAATTGTACCATAAAATGAGTTAGAAAGGATTCTCTCATCTTCTATTTTCTGAAAGAAATTGTATATAATCAGTATTATCTCTTCCATAAGTGTTGATTGGAATTCATTACTGAAGTTATCCAGGCCTGATGTTTCCTTTATGGATAGATTTTAAGTACACATTTCTTTAATTGAATTAAAGCTATCCAGGTTATCTATTTTTTCTTGATTGTGCTTTGACTGTTCTTGTCCTTTAAGGAATTTGTCCATTTCATTTAACTACTTGAATTAATCCACATAAAGTTGGCATAATATTCCTTTATTATCCTTTCATGCCTGTAAGATCCACTCCTGATACTCTTTTATTCCTGATGTTGATAATTTATGTCTCTTTTCTCTTTTTTCTTCCTTAGTCTGGCTAGTTTACCAATTTTATTGATCTTCTCAAAGAATCAGCTTTTGGTTTCACTGATTTTTCATGTTGTATATCAGCAATTTCTAGTCTTATCTTTATTATTTCCTTCCTTCTATTTACATTGGAATTAATTTGCTCTTTTTTTTTTCTAGTTTTTTAAGGTGAAAGCTTAGGTAATTGCGTTGAGGCTTTTCTTCTTTTCTAGTATAAACATTTAGGGCTATATACCTCCCTCCCTCTTACCTGCTTCCCACAAAATTTCGTATGTTCTATTTTCATTTTAATTTACTTCAAAATATTTTCTAATTTCCATTCAGATTTCCTCTTTTGAACCATGGATTATTTAGAAGGGTATTGTTTAATCACAAAATGTTTGGGGATCCTCTAAATATCTTTCTGTTATTGATTTCTAGATTAATTTTATTATAGTAAAAAAAATAAAGCACACAGTGGATGATTTCAATCTTTTTAAAATTTATTGAGACTTGCTTTATCATCCACAATACATTCTACCTTTGGTGAATGTTCCATGTATACTTGAAAAAAATGTATATTATGCTGTTTTTGGATAGTTTTATAATGTCAATTAAGTCAAGTTGATTGACTTCTATATTATTACTGATTTTATGTCCACTTGTTCTTCAATTACTGATAGAGAAATGTTGAATTCTCCAACTATAATTGTAGATTTGTCTGTTTCTTTGTTGAACTCCATGAGTTTTTTATTAACGTATTTTAAAGCTATTTTATTAGTTGCATAACATTTAGGGTTATTATGTCCTCTTGATTTTGTTGTCCTTTATCATTATGAAATGTCCCTATTAATCTCTGGTGTTATTTTATATTCTGAAGTTTATTTGATCAGATAATGTTTTCATCATATTTCTTCTTTTATCTATTTACTCTAAACCTATTACATCTTTATATATGAGAGTTTCTTGTAGACAGCATTTTGGGTCTTCCATCTTTCTTCCAATCTGAAAACCTTTGCCTTTCAATTGGAGTATTCTCCATTTATATTTAATGTAATTATCAATGTGGTTGGGTTTAAATCTACTATCTTGCTATTTGTCTTCTATTTGTTCCTTTTTTTTTTTTTTTTTAGTTCTTTTGATTCTCTTCTCCTGCCTTCTTTTGAATTGCTTGAGTATTTTTTAATGATTCAATTTAAATTTACACTATTGTCATCTTAGTGACATTTTAGTGATATATTTAGTTATTTATCTATCTATCTATGTATTTATTTATTTAGTGATTGATCTGGAATTTTTAATATACACCTTTAACTTAAAGTACTCTGTCTTCAAATAAGATTAATTCTACTCACATTTAATGTAAGAGCCTTACAACAGTATATTTCCATATCCCTCTTCCCATCCTGTGCTATTTTTGCCATATCATTTACTTCTACATATATTATAAATCCCACAATACATTTATTTTTGCTTTAAGCAATTACCTTTTCAAGGGATTAAAAAATGAAGGGAAAATTCTGTTATACTTTCCTATATATTTATCATTTCTGGCACTCTTTGTATTTCTTTATATAGATTGTAATTTTTACATAGTATCTTTTTTTTTTCCCAAAGAATTTTTAATATAGTTTTTGTAGCAAAGGTTTACTTGTGATTATTTCTTTTAGCTTTGGTATCTTTGATAAAGCTTCTATTCTTCATTTGTTTAAGTTTTTACTCTTTAGAAAGATATTTCTGCTGGCAATAGAATTTTAGGTTGGCAGGGGTTTTTACTTCCATCAGTAATTTAGGGATGCTGTTCCATTGACTTTTGGCATGCATAGTTCCAGAAAAGAAGTCCAAAATATGCAGTATGAGTTGGCAGGCTGGAGACTCAGGAGAGACAATGATGCAGTTCCAGTCCAAAGGCCAGCATCCTGGAGACCCAAGAGAGCTGATAGTGCAGATGATGTTCAAAGTCAGTCTGCTGGAGAATTCTCTCTTGCTCAAGGATGCCAGTCTTTTAATTCTATTCAGGCCTTTAACAGATTGGATGAGGCCCACTGACATTATAGAGGGCAATCTGCATTACTCAGAGTTTACCAACTTAAATACTAACCTCATCCAAAAATACCATCCAATTTGACACACAAAATTAACTTTCACAGTGCATTACAGGCATCACCACCCCAGCTGGCAGAAACACAAACTGTTCTCAGCCCTGTATGAACTACTGGAATTGTTTGGCCTATTGCTTTCCAGAGGTTCTTTCTCCAGCCTTGTGGAATGACAATCCCTACATGCACTGATCAGTTTTTGCCCAAAGAATCGTGAAGATCTCTCTGTAAATTCCTGGATATCTCTCTCTCTCACTCTTGTTCTCTCTCTCTGCCTCCTCCCAGTACTCTGCTTTGCAAATCCTAGGTGCCTTGGTTTCCCTGAACTCCAATATCTATCCCCTCCATTCAGTGAAAATCCTGGGCTCTCTTCGGATTTTCCAGACTTGAGCTTCAGCTGGAAACTGTCCACAGCCAGTAAGCTGGGGCAACCAAAGGGCTTGCCTCATTTGTTTGTTCTTTCTCAGGCATCATAGTCCTATGCTACCTGTTGTCCAATGTCTGAAAATGGTGGTTTAATATATTTTGTCTGTTTTTCTAGTTGTTTTTTTTTTTTTTTAATTTTATTTATTTATTTATTTATGGCTGTGTTGGGTCTTCGTTTCTGTGCGAGGGCTTTCTCTAGTTGCGGCAAGTGGGGGCCACTCTTCATCGCGGTGCGCGGGCCTCTCACCATCGCGGCCTCCCTTGTTGCGGAGCACAGGCTCCAGATGCACAGGCTCAGCAATTGTGGCTCACGGGCTTAGTCGCTCCGCGGCATGTGGGATCCTCCCAGACCAGGGCTCGAACCCGTGTCCCCTGCACCAGCAGGCAGACTCTCAACCACTGCGCCACCAGGGAAGCCCCTCTAGTTGTTTATGGTGAGAGATCAATCCTATATGGTTAATCCTTCGTGGCATATATTAAACTTTTTTTTTTTTTTAACTTACAGTAACACCAGCTTCATGTGTTTCAATCTACTATTTCTTGACCAGGTTAGTAGTTTCATAGATTTGTTCACTTTGTGATCATTCATTGAACTCTGCACTTATGATGTGTGTACTTTTCTGTGTATGTAAACTTCAGTAAAACATACTTTTAAAAATAAAAAGCAATTGTTCATGTTTCCTGCAGCCTTAGGCTCCACAAACTCCAAATTCACCCAGTGTTTGTTTTTTTTTTCTGTCTCCTCTCTTGACTTTGAGCTTCTTCAAGTACTCCTCTTTAGAAAGTGTCAGTTTTTTGCAGCTCTTTCAGCTGTAATCCACTATTGTTATACTGAAGCCCTGTTGATGTGGTGGTAAGATGAATGGGGGGGAGGCACCCTATTATCTAATTAAATCCTTTCTTTTGTGTAAATAAATAAATAAATAAATAAAATAAAAAGCAAAATAAGTTTATCTGAACATGTAAATGATGTAGAATAACCAAGACACTCTAGAAAGAAAATAAATTCGAGTGACTTTCCTGACCAGATATCAGATAGCAAGACTAAAGCTATTTTGGGACTTCCCTGATGGTGCAGTGGTTAAGACTCTGTGCTCCCAATGCAGGGGGCCCAGATTTGTTCACTGGCCAGGGAACTAGATCCCACATGCATGCCACAACTAAGGAGCCGGCGAGCCACAACTAAGGAGCCCTTGAGCTGCACCTAAGGAGCCCACCTACCACAACTAAAGGAGCCCATGTGTCGCAACTAAGGAGCCTGCCTGCTGCAACTAAGACCTGGCACAACCAAATTTAAAAAAAAAAAAAAAAAAAAAACAAAGCTATTTTAGTGAAGAGATCATAGTATTGACACAAAGTTCAAAAAAAGACTAGAAAAAACAGAGAAACCCCTTTTCAAAGAAGACCCACACAATTGTGAGCATGATGTATAATAGAGATGTCACCTTAGAACAGCAAGAAAATACTGAAGTTTTCAATAAGTGATGCTGGCATGATTGGTTATCTATAATTCATAAAACCTTGCCCCTATCTCACACCATATACAAAAATCAATTCCAGATGAATTAACAACTAAATGTGAAAGGCAAAATTATAAAGTTGTTAGAAGATAACAAGAAAAGGTATAAATATCTTGAGAGGCAGGAAGAATTTCTTAAGTAGGACCCACAACAAAACAAAGCATAAAGGAAAAGACTGATAAATTAGTCTTTATTATAAGAACTTCTATAAATCAAAAGACACCACTACGAGGGTACAAAAGCAAACCAGAGTTGGGAAAATATGTTTTTTTTAACACATACAGCTGATGGAGGACAAATATACAGGATATATAAATAAATGTTATAAATTTATAAGAAAACAAATAGTCCCCCCCAAATGAACAAAATACTCGTAGTTTACAGGTATATATATATATGGAATACTACGGATTACTATTAGCATTGGAATACTACATACAATGGAATGCTGTATAGCATTGAAAAGGAATGAACTGCAGTTTCACCCATTGACATAGAAGAGTATCAAAATACAGTGTTGAAGCAAAAGGTGCCAAAGAGAAATGGATACATACAGTATGATTTGATGTTGATAAAGTTAAAAAAAAGATAAAACTAAGCTATATTATTTTGGGATGGATACATAACTGGTAACACTGTAAAGTGAAACAAGAGAATGATTGTCACAGAACATTGGGATAATGGCTACCTCTGTTGGGAGAGAGGGAATTGCAGTTGGGGAAGGGCATCAATATTCATTCTTGACCTGGTTGCTAGTCACTTGCATCTTACCACATTATTATTCCTTAGCATGTACTTACATGTTTTATTCACTCACCTATATGTATGACACATTTCAAAATAATAAAATAAAATTAACCTCAATTAGTAAATTAATAAACCTAAAATAAAATTAACCTAACCGATGTATATTTTCTTTATAAACAGAGATAATGTGATGATTTCAAGGTTTGTGTGTCCTTATTCATTCATTCATTCATTCATTCGCTTATTCCACAGGAATTTGTTGCATGTTTACTATTTGTTGGGCATTATACTAGATACCGAAAATACAGATATTAATTTATTATCTATCAGGGAGTTTTAATAATAAAAATTAATGTGATTATTATCATTATTGTAGCAAACGACATTTAATTGAGTGTCTACTTTGCACTAAGCACTTTAACATACATTACTTCATTTAATTGTTTGATGTCCTTGAGTATGGACTAGTATTTTCCCAATTTAAAAAATGAGGAAAATGAGCACAGCAATATTTAATAACTTGCCCAAACTTTCAGAGCTCAGAAAAGTCA
The DNA here is from genome assembly GCF_009873245.2 of Balaenoptera musculus. Lineage (NCBI taxonomy): Eukaryota > Metazoa > Chordata > Mammalia > Artiodactyla > Balaenopteridae > Balaenoptera > Balaenoptera musculus. The sequence continues at coordinate 33,071,538 of NC_045804.1, read as the reverse complement.
AAGCCGAGATATACTGTTAACAACTGTAGCTTTTCTGCCAAACATCCAATCCCTTTCCTTCAGATGACAGCACCCTCAATTTTCTTTGGGGTGCCCTACCCCTTCCCACATTTAGTCTTGTGGTTCGGTTGGAGCTGACTACCTAGTCCTGGGTTCAAAGACTGAGGAAATGACCCAGACTGGGTCATTCCTTATATTCTAATGCGTGGATGCAGTGATTGGTTTAGGCAGGAGGCAAAAGAAAGAGAAATTAAAGACTGAGTCTTGAAGCCTTGATTTAAACCCTTGGATCCAGCGATGCCTAAAGCTTTCCTCAATGTCTGGTCTTTTCAGTTACATGAGCCTCAAGTTGGGTTTTCTAACACTTGCAAAAAGGAGTCCTAGCTGATCCAGGGACACAGAAAACTAACCCAATACTTATTGTACCAGCTGAGTAATGAGGACTAAAATTAATATGAATATTTTTTATATGCACTTAGACACACTCAGGATACACAGAGCTGAGATGTTTTGTACTTTCTTCCCTTCCCCATCCTAGGTCTGAAGCCAAATCTCAGGGGAGATAAATTAACACTAAGAGAGAGAATCATAGATTACCTTCATGTCAACACAGACCAAGCCAGTCATCCTTCACTGAGGGGACGGGGAGTGGGGTGCAGCTGTACTCAATATCACGAAAGATGATCACAAAAGACCGGATCTCAGGGATGACAATCACAACAAGAGTAATTTAGGTTCTGGGATACACTTTATCACAGGTTTACAAAGCCCTTGGCAGCAAAATTAAACTGACATCACTGCTTGGGTTGATAAACACTGTTACAGTCTCCCAGTAGAGTGAGCTCAGACACTTGAGGGCTCTCGCTCCCTGAGGATTGGAATGACCTTCTTCAGCTCAGCTAACAATACCCCAGTCACCTCCAAGAGTGACTGAGCCTTTAGAAGCCCCTCGTCATGAGAGACAAACACAGCCCTTGGTGAAAATGGAGTCACTTACACAGGAGCTCAATCAAGCCATGGGCTCAAATCCATCCTTGGATTTAACTCTTTGGCCCCATGACCACCTCACCTTCACTCCCTTCCCACCCAAGTTCAGAAAGAACTTTACCCTCTGACTTCACATGTTAAGGTCAGACTTCAGAACCAGCAAGTAAGTTGAGTAGACCACTAACATCCTTTTAAAAGAGTGTAACAGCTGAACCTTAAGATCATCACAAAAAGTCGTATATTTTTCTCTCTGTTGGCGAGAACGATTCGCTACTTTCAGGCAGCAGAGGCATATGGGCATTATCATTCACAACGGTTACAAGAAGTATGTAAATAACCACACTGTTTAGCACCCTGACCCATGGTCAGTTCACCTCTTCCACGATTAAAGGTGACCATTACACTCAATGTTTGTAGCACTGAGCAAGCTGAGGTCATACTTCCCCCCCAGAGATGGAGACAAAAAAGGAAAAAAAATGTTTTTTTCTCCTTGATAAATGTGAAGCTGTAACAAAACAAAATTTAGATCTTTGGTGAATAATTCATGTTTATCTAAAAGAAAAAATAAAGACTTTCATTATATTTCATCTCCCTCTTATTGAGTTCTAGAAACTGATTCTCTGATCTGGAGCTTCCAGAAATCCGTAGCAGCTTTGCTGGCTACTTCTCCCTTGTGAGTCCTTCCCATTACCTCTACCCCCCTCACCAGGTTCCCTTTGGCTCCACCAGGGTCATGGAAGAGGGATGAAAAGTCTGATCTGACCGTGGTGCCACTGGGGTGGATGCCTAGAGCTGGCATGTCTCTCATGGGCTGCCATGGGGTCCTCTAGGTCCCCCATCCCCGGATCCCTACAATGGAATCCTTTGTGCAGGTAGTAGCTCTCTTAGGCTAACTGCTTATGCCCCACCCCCCTCAGCTGGGCACCTGACAGTTTTCCCTCTACCTGCTTCTGCTCAGGTCTCCTTGCAGGAAGTTTGGTGGACAGTGTCCTTTTAAAACAACCCCACCCTTCCTAGAGGGATCTGGTACTGCATGCTTTCAGCTTTTGTAGTAGTACAGTGATTCCTCCAACATAGTGATTTCTCTGCTGCCCAGGCGGCTTCAGCCAGCCCCGTGACTTTGCTTTCAAACCTGAGTTAAGGTTCCAGTCCTTGTGGCCTTCCAGCCACAAAGGGCACATAGTGAACTCTTAGTGGGTGGTCTATTCGGAGCTTCTCTTACTGGACTTCAGGTGAGGGGGAAACACCCCCTACTTTTTCCCCAAGAGGAAAGTGAGACACATCACACCACAACTGTCTCCAAAGAAATTCAAACCTCTGTCCTTTTCATCTTCAATCTCCCAATGCCCACTTAAAAAAAATTCAATTATATTTTTTAAAAATTGAAATATATATATAGCAACATTCACCTTTTGAGTGTCAAGTTCTATGAGTTTCTACAAATGCATACGATAATATAGCCAGCATCACAGTCAAGATATGGAACAGTTCATCACCCCCAAATTCCCTCTCTGTCTTTGAAATCAGCTCCTTGCCTCTCCCCCAGCTCCTGGCAACCACTGATCTGTTATCTGTCCCTAAAATTCAGTCTTTTCCAGAATGTCATATAAATGGATTCATTCAACACATAACCTTTGAGTTTGGCTTCTTTCACGTAACATACTGTTTTTGAGATTCATCCATGTTGTCCTGAGGATTAGTAATTTGTTCCTTTTTATTGCTGAGTGGGATTCTGTTCTATGGATGTACCACAGTTTGTTTACCTATTCACTAACTGAAGGGCTTTTGAATTGTTTCCAGGTTTTGGCAATTACGAATAAAGCCAGTGTAAACATTCGTGGATAGGTTTTTGTGTGAACATAAGTTTTCATTTCACTGGAGTTAAGTACCTAAGAGTGGGATTGTGGGATTGCCTGGTCATATTATAAGAAACTGTTTTCCACAGCAGCTGTACCATTTTGCATTCCCACTGGCACTGTGTGAAAGATCCAGTGCCCCATATATTTATCAGCACTTGGTATTGTCAATTTTAAAAAATTAGCCAGTGTAATAGGTGTGTAGTGGTATCTTATAGTTTCAGTTTGCATTTTCTTAATAACTAATGATGCTGAGCATCTTTTCATGTGCTTATTTGCCATCCATATATCATCTTTGATGCTGTGTCAATTGAAATCTTTGCCTTTTTTTGATTGGGTTGTTTGTTTTCTTATTATGGAATTTTGAGAGTTCTTTATATATGCTGGATCAGATATGTATTTTGCAAATATCTTCTTCAGCTGTGTGGCTTGTCTTTCATTCTCTCTTTTTTAAGATATTGTAGATGATTTATTTTTAGTAAGATTTAAATCTCATCTAGTAAAGAATAAGTAAAAGGTCTGGAAAGTATTTTCCTCTACCAGCTCATTTGTTTAGATACTATGAGATGACCACTTAAAATCTTCCAATTTTTAAATCAGTTAAGAATTTGAGACTCAATAACAATTTGGTGTTATTATTTGTGTGTGTGTTTGTGTTGACTTTTTCTAGTTTTCTTGAGATATAATTGACATCACTCTATAAGTTTAAGGTGTACAGCATAGTGGTTCCACTCACATGTATTGTGAAATGATTGCCCCTATAAGTTTAGTTAACAACCATAATCTCATAAAGATACAGTAAAAAGAGAAAGAAGTAGAAGAAGAAGAAGAAGAAGGAGAAGGAGAAGAGGAAGAGGAAGAAGGAGAAGAAGAAGAAGAAGAAGAAAAAGAAAAAGAAGGATGAGGAAAGAAAAAGAAAAATCTTTTTCTGTGATGAGAACTTTTTGGATTTACTGTCTCAACAATTTTCATATATATCATACAGCAGTGTAAACTATAGTCATCATGCTGTACACTACATCCCTAGTACTTCATTCTCTTAACAGTGTCTTTCAAAGAGCAGACATTTTCACTTTTGATGAAATCTAATATATCAATTTTTTCTTTTAAGGATCATGCTTTTATTATAATTTTGTAACTACAGACTTTGCCTAACATAAGATCACAATGATTTTTCTCCTACATTTTCCTGTAGAAGTTTTTCAGGGCTTCACATTTAAGTCTATTACCCACGTGGGGTTAATTTTTATATATGGTGCAAGGTGTAGATCAGGGTTCACTTTTGCATACAGATGTCTAATAGTTTCAGCACCATTTATTGTAAAACTGTCTTCTCCATTGATTTGTCTACACCTTTGATGGAAATCAGTTGACCATGTATGTATAGGTCTATTTCTGGTTTCTCTATTTGGTTTCATTGATCTGTGTATATCCTTTAGACAATACTGCACTGTCTTGTTTACCCTGGCTTTATAGTAAGCCTTGAAATCAGTTACTGTGAGTCCTCCAATTTTGTTCTTCTTTTTCAAAATTCTTTTGACTGTTCTAGATCTGTTGCCTTTCCATGTAAATTTTAGAATCAACTTGTCAATTTGTACAAAAAAAAAAAATCCTCCTGGGTTTTGTTTGGGATTGCATTGAATCAATAGATCAGTTTGAGAAGAACTGCCATCTTAACAATACTGAGTCTTTTATTCCATGAACCATCCATTTATTTAGGTCTTCTTTTTTATTTCATGAATGTTTTGTACATTTTAGCATACAGATCTTGTACAGATTTTATTAGATGTACACCTAAATATTTTGAGGTTTTGGATGCTATTGTGAATAGCACTTTTTAAAAATTCTTAAATTTCCAATTGTTAATTGCTAGCATATAGAAATAAAATTGATTTTTGGCTTTTGACCTTTTATCTTGCAATCTTATTACACTCGCTTAGCTCTAGTAGCTTATTTTGCAGATTCTTTGAGCTTTTCTATGCACACAATTATGTCATCTTTGAATAGAGAGAGTTTTGTTTCTTCTTTTATAATCCATGTGACTTTTATTTCTTTTTCTTGCCTTATTGCACTAGCTAAGACCTCCAGTAAAATATTTGATCGGATTGGTGAGAGTACACATTCTTGCCTTATTCCTAATTTATAGGAGTCAGAATTTCCTTAGAACCGTCTCACCAAACTTGTAACAAGAGGGAAACATTCCTTAGGTCTCTTTCAGGGGAAGAATACAACTCCTACCTACTGACAACTCTATCCAAAGAAATCTAATTTCAACTTCTGACCTTTACAACTTCAGCTTCCATATAACTTTGAGGTAGGTAGGTGTAGGGGTCACAAAATCAGTTTCAGGGTGCCTCCTTATAAGTCCTGCAAATGTATTCTAGCACCTTCATTTTGGAAGGAGAGAGATACTTGCCACATGTTGGTTTTTTTTCCTCAGCACTTTGGGGCCTCAGCCAAAACTGAAACATCATGATATAGATGATATTACTACTTTTCTTTTACAGATGATGGATGTTAGGCTCAGAGGTCAGATAGCTGGGAAATAGCATGATTTAAACTCAGTTCTGTCTGTCAGGTCCACTAGGCCATACCAGTACAAATAGAAAAATTCAGGCAGCATTTATCACTCCCCAAACTCACATAGAAAATCAAGAGGGCTAAGGTATTTCTAAATTTAATTTGGTCATTCTAGAAAACCATACCAAGGCTAATGGAGGAAATAGTGTTACGTTTGTCCTCCAAATGTCCATGGAATGACAATCATCCAATATCTTGAAACAGGTGCTGAGTTCAGAAGCTGAGAGTCTCTCATTATCAACACTGGTCCCCTCAGGCCTTCCTTGAATTATCTAGACAGGAAATCAGGACTGACAGTATGCACTCTGTTTTCGTCAAGAGATTTGACCATATGTCTCTAGGTCAAGGAGTCCAAGCCAATTTGCCTCCATGGCCACTTCAGAAAACCCAGACCCCACCTGGAAATCAATTCTTGATGAGAAGGAGGCAGGTCCTAAGCAAAAGTTTAGGATTAAAATTGATCCCACTAGGATCACAGCTGAAAGGAATAATACCACTCTCCATCATAATCCTTAAGCAGGGAAAGAAAACTTTTCTGGAAGTGTTTCAAAAAATGGATTTTCTTGGGAACTACCAAGCTTAAGTTAAAAAGGAGTCTCAGCAGTTCCACTCCCTTGTATATACCCAAAAGAATTGAAAACAGGAGTTAAAAAAAACTTGTACATGAATGTTCAAAGCAGCATTGTTCACAATAGCCAAAAGATAGAAACAACCTAAAAGTCCATCAAGAGATGAATGGATAACAAAACATGGCACATCCATACAATGGAATATTATTCAGCCATAAAAAAGGAACAAAGTACCGGTACATGTTACAACATGGATGAACTTTGGAAACAGTGCACGAAGTGAAAAAGAACAGACACAAAAGACTACATATTCCATTTATATGAAATATCCAGAATTGGAAAATCCACAGAGACAGAAAAAGGGTTAGCGGTTGCCAGGGGATGGGAAGTGACCGCTTACTAAGTATGGGGTTTCTTTTAAAGGTAACAAAAATGTTCTGGAACTAGATAGTGGTGATAGTTTTACAACTCTGTGAACGTACTAAATGCTACTGAATTGTACACTTTAAAATAGTTAGAATGGTAAATTTTATGTTATGTGTATTTTACCACAATAAAAAAAAGAGAGAGAGAGAAATCTTCACTATGGAGTCAGGGTGTGGTTGTCCAGCCAGATCATTTGCAAATCAGGCAAACCTCTCTTGCCTAGTTTAGACCGTTGTCATATCCTCCCTGGATTATCACAGTAACCTCCTACTTGGTCCCCTGTCCCTAGGGTTACCCTTTTCCATTCCATCTTCCACCAACTTTCTACCTTGTCAAACTGAGCACGACATTCCTTTGTTTAAAATCTTTCCATCTAATTTCCTACTATGAAAGAGGAGATTCCTTCACACAGCATCTGAAGACACTTCATGACATGGCACTGACTACTTCTCTCCTTGTGTATTTTTCACAGTGGGCATGCCCAGAGGGGGCAGGGACCACGGTGGTCTCACGCATCCTTGGCATGGTCTCGCATGTGTGGTAGCTCCAGCTCTTGCTATTTCCCCAAATATCCTGTATTGTAGCCAAACCAAATTCTCCAACAAGCCAGGCCAGTCCATGCATCTGAACCTTTGCATACATTGGTTCCATTTAGAATGTTTTCTGACCCATCTGTCAGCCTGGGCAAACGCTGATTCATCTTTCAGACTCAGTTCAAGGGTGCACTCTCTAGTGACTGTCAATCACTCATTTCTCATGTTCCCCCAGCACCTTGCCCGGCCCTTTGTGGCAGGACTTAACACTCGTCCTGGTAGGATTTATCTCCATCCTTGTCTCCCCTACTGGACCATGGGGACTGAGGCACTCATCTTAAACATCACCTTCCCCTCCCTCCACATGTGATGTGGGGGGAAATAAACAAACAAGTAACTCAGTACTTTTTGTCTTGAAGGGTACACCTGGGGAATTTTTTTTTCTTTGCACGGGAGGAGACTATCTGAGTTAAACTGGAGATTGAGGGCAGTGCCGCTGAAGCTCTCCGTGTCATTCTATTTACTGCTGTGGCAAAAGGCGAGAGGTGGAGTCAGGAATTGAAGCAGGCAGAAAAGGTGGGCAATTGTAACGACACAATGGACATTTCACCCTCACCGAGCACCTCTCTTCCTGAAGGATCCCGCCACGCAAAGGCTGAACTGACCAGAAAGCGAATCTTACCTGTTTCTCTGCAAACGCCGAATGCTGGGTGTGCTGGGTGCCCCGTTTGGCAGAAGTGTGCCCTCCCACGCAGCCTGAATAATTGAGGATCAAGCCTGAAGGTGACATTCCAGGTTTCCTGCACATCACTGTGCCCTTATCACTTTGTCCCTTTTGCCTGCTCACGTCGGGAGGAATAATCCATTATGACTCTTCTTAATGATGGTGGTCTTTTCAGTTTGATCAAAATGTGCTGTGCCCTCTGCACCCTAGTCTGTCCCTCATGTCTGCTGCCGGGTCCCTTTGATTAATGTGCCCTGCCCTCCCTAGGCTGCGGGGGACTGGGACCTCGGGAGAGCGCCTCTCCTGCCTAAGGCTTGGACCGTGAGTCACTCTGAACCCTGGGCTTCAAGGGTCAGTAGGGGAAGGAAAGGGAGAAATCTAGGAACAGTTTGGGCCCCAAAACAGAAGGGAGAGGAGTTGATATTGCTTTGTGCATCTGTTGAGTTACGTCACTTAGTTCTGTCTTTCCTATGAGGTGGTGGTTTTCCTTTTGACGGGTGAGGAAACCGAGATGAAGCAACTTCCCCAAGGTTACTCCCCTCCCAGTGCCAGAGCCAAAGTCCAAGCCCTGATCTGTCCACCCCAGTGTCTGACTGCTCTCCTTCCCCCCCCACTCCCGCCCTTCACCTCTGGCTGTGGGAGTGGGTTGCCCAGTGGGCTGAGGGGAGGGAGAACCAGTAAACACTTCAGGTGCCTAAAGGGGCAGGTGAATGTAGATGTGAGGGAGGATCCCATTCAAGTCCAAAGGGTCCCGTTGGCCATGGGATTCCATGGTGCTCCTAATATCAGGCTATCTAAGGCCCATCAGGCCCGGGGGTTTTAGAGCTGGGGATGCAGAGTACCACAAGAAGCCCACAGAAGAGGGGGATTGGCGAGGAGTTGGCAAAGGCAAGGCCGCAACCAGTAAGTGGATGTGGATGAGCGCCAGGCCCCCACTCCTGAAAATGGAGGTGGAAATCAAATCATCAGATCTGATTAAACTTTTTGATGTGCATGTATATTCATAGTGACGGAATCAAACGGGGAAGATAGGAGAGACTCTCCTGCAGAGAGAGCTTCACTGGGGGGGAAAAACAGGCGGAAACAAAACTGAAAAAAAAAAAATCAAATCATCAGATGGGACTGTCTAGTGGGGATTGGGAAAGGCCTCAGTCTGGTGGAATAGAGGCTGGAGACACCTCAGGTGAAGGGGCTCCTAATATCCATCCAGCCCCACCCAGAGGGAGCTCAGTGGTATCTGATGCAGGACTTGGGTTTGCATTTTCCCACTTACATTTTGGTGTCCCTGCTTCTTTTTTTAAACATTCTATTGAAGTATAGTTAATTTACAATGTTGTGTTAGTTTCTGGTGTACAGCAAAGTGACTCTGTTATACACGTATATACATTCTTTTTCAAATTCTTTTCCATTATGGTTTATCACAAGATATTGAATATAGTTCCCTCTGCTATACAGTAGGATTGTTTAACCATTCTATATATACTAGTTTGCATCTGCTAACCCCAAACTCCCAGTCCTTCCCTCCCCCCCACCCCACCCTTGGCAACCACAAGTCTGTTCTCTATGTCTGTGAGTCTTTCTCCTTCATAGATAAGTTCATGTGTGTCATATTTTAGATTCCACATATAAGTGATATCATATGATATTTGTCTTTCACTGTCTGACTTACTTCACTTAGTATGATAATCTCTAGGTCCATCCATGTTGCTGCAAATGGCATTATTTCATTCTTTTTTATGGCTGAGTAGTATTCCTTTGTATATATATACCACATCTTCTTTATCCATTCCTCTGTCGATGGACATTTAGGTTGTTTCCATGTCTTGGCTATTGTAACTAGTGCTGCTATGAACAAGGGGGTGCATGTATCTTTTTGAATTATAGTTTTGTCTGGGTATATGCGCAGGAGTGGGATTCTTGGATCATATGGCAACTCTATTTTTAGTTTTTTGAGGAACCTCCATACTGTTCTCCATAGTGGCTGCACCAATTTACATTCCCACCAACAGTATAAGAGGGTTCACTTTTCTCCACACCCTCTCCAGCATTTATTATTTGTAGACTTTTTAATTGATGGCCATTCTGAGCGGTGTGAGGTTTGGTGCCTCTGCTTTGCTGGTTCTGTAAACATACGCACACTTTACTTACAGGAAAGGGACACCGGCCAAATGCAGAATAATGCTCACCTGCTCAACGTCACCGATTGAACTCCTGTATTCATTCATCCATCTGTTCATTCATACAGGAAACATTTGAGGGACTAGGCGATGGGAATAACCAGCCAAATAAAACCAAACCCCTCCCCAGAGGGTAGGCCACAGGCAGGCAGGGAGCAGACGTGTTTGTGAACAATTATAGCACAAGGGACCAATGACATAGGGAGGTATGTCTGAGCCATCACAGAACGGTACGTCTGTTCCTCAGGGTTACCTCAGGGAGGTAGGAGAAAGCATCACAGAGGAGAGGGTGTTTTCTTGGGCCATCAGGGATGATAGGAATTTGCCAGATGGCAAAGGATGGTGAGGGGTTTGCAGGCAGAGCAAACAGCAGAAGGAAAATAACAGACATGAGAAAGGGAAGGACACGTTTGGAGAGCTATGGGAAGCTTGGGAGTGGGGCGTGGGGTGTGCTGGCAACACTAGGCCTTGGTCAGCACGCCTGATGGTGCAGCAAGGGTTCAGGTATAGAAAGGTGGAGCTAATAACAGTAGTGAAGAAAGAAAGTATTTTTATGGTAAAGTTCTGACATGATGCCTCCGTAAGGTCCAGGCCACCTTTGTGAGGTACGGGCCTCTTTTGGCTCCCCCCAGAATGCTCTAAAAGATAGCAAGTCTGCTCCTCTGAATTACCAAACCCCTCCCTTCGTGCAGGGTACGGAGATCACCAGCTGCGAGGTGGAGGCCGCCTCCGTGGAGTCCAGGCGCGCAGGAGCAGCTGCAGCCGTTCACGCCATCATGGCTGCTTGATCTCATCATTCTTCGCACAGCTTCCGTGTAGGTTAATGAAAGTAACCCAACAGGCTCAGGGTGATTTTTCTTCCTGAGCTTTGAAGTTGGGCTGATCTCTGTTTCTGACCTGGTGTAGATGACAGTGTCAGTGCAGTGCCCAGACACCCTTTGGGATGTTTCTGAGGTGAAACTTACACTCCCCTGTGGAGTGAGGCTGAAACACCCTCTGCAGGGGCCTGTCTGAGTCTTCACCCTGGCCCTGCCTTCTTCTCCCAATCTCCTACTAGTCTCTCCTGGGAGCACTTCTTTAAATAAGTTACTTGCACATGAATCTTCATCTTAAGGTCTGCTTCCTGGGAACCCGATCTAAGACATTTAGCTCAAGGAGCATGGGCGAGAAGCCTGCAACTGTAGTTGGTGCCAGCCAGGGCCACACTGACTTGCCCTTAGCGTTGCCAGATTTAGCAAGTAAAAATTTGAATTTCAGATAAACAGGATGCCCAGTTAATGTGAATTTCAGATTAAAAAAAACCAAACCACTTTTTAGAATAAGTATACCCCCATGCAATATTTGGGATATACTTATACTAAAAAATTATTCACTGTTTATCTGAAATTCAAATTTAACTGGGCGTTCTGTATTTTACATGGCAATCCTTAGAAAGAGCTCTCAGTACTTTTGCCTTCACGGGCCCCTTCAACTAAGAAAAAAATTTTTTAATTATATTTATGACTGTGTGGGTATAATGATGAATACAATTCAAGCTGGATTCATTATTACATATTCATTACTATTATTATACTCATTTTTCTTCCACTCTGAAAGACATTAAAATTAAATACGTTCATGGGTCTCTGTAAGTATCGTGGGCCCCAGGCACCCCACTTGCCATGCCTAATGGATAAGTAGGCCTATAAAGAGCCTTGAATGCCACGATTAAACATGACTGGACCAAGACCTCTGGGATTAGACTGTGTCTCAGGAAGCTAGTCCTGGTTGAGAGAGTGAAGAAGAGGCCAAAGAATGGAATTTTTGGACCAGGGAGAAGATGATCACCATGATTGAGGTGGGGCATTAGTAGGGCCTTAATAAGCGCAGCTGGAAAGCTCACTAATTTGAGGGTCTACATGCTATAATGCTCGCCAGCTTTCCATCATGCAAAGGTGTAGCCTGGGCACAGGTCGGGTGGTGCAATGCACTTACCTAAAAGGGTCAGATCCACTGCTGTGCTCACTACCTCCTTATGAGAGCAGGCAGGGCCCCATCCCTCAAAAAACTGTGACCTGGGCCCGCTCCCGTCATTGCTCAATGCTCTCCCCCTCCTTGAGAGCCAGGGGTCTAAAACTCACAACCTGTTTTTGAAAATAAAGTTTTACTGAACACAATTATGCCTATTCAGTTCCATGTTACTTAGCACTGCTTTTGTGCAGAGTTTAGTAGTGGCAACAGAGACCAAATGTCCCACAAAGCCTAAAAAGGCTTTCTGGCCCTTTACAGAAAAAGTTTGCCAACCCATGCTCCAGGCTATGGGGAGACTCACAGGATGAAGTTTTATGAGAAACTGCTGTTTCCGAGTACATGAAATTTGAAATAAAGCCCTGCCCCTCAGTGTTTGCTGGCGGCGTGTAGTGTGGGCTCTGTATTCCCCTCCCCATGCCCACCAATCTTAACAAGTCTACAAATTATCTCCAAGCAGATGGAAATGGCTTAGCTCTTTGGTTATTGGGGAAACACAGCAGAAAAACTTGTCCAGATGGTGTGTATGAATCCAAATGAGAAACCCACCCGCAAAGAGCGGGGTGTGCTGCTGGTGGGAGCGTCCAGGGTTAGGGAGAGGAGGAGGAGGGATATTTGGGGAGAAGGGTGGCCATGCTGTTCAGAAATTTTTGCTTGTCCTTTTGCAATCATTTAAATAATCTGTGGTGTTCAGTGGGTACTTTACCTGACGTAATTAAAAATCAGATTGCTATTTTAACTGAGAAAAATGGTACTTTCAACTGTTTTAGAAAGAAGAAAAGAATAAACACTGTCAAAACCATCTCTTAGAAGATTAGGACAAAAAAGTCCAGGAGGAGAGGCTTCAAAGCTGTTTGTGTTTTCCCTGGCTTTGAAATACATAGACAGTCTTGATAATTTTATCTTCCTCGAAATACAGCAAATAAAGTCTATTTACTACTCCCGGGCAATTCCATACATAAATTAAAAACACAAAACAAAACACAAAGCACTTTAAACGAATCCTCCTGTGAGTCTCAAATCCATCATTTCTCTTCCTGTGGAGAGGGCTTATGCCACAGATCAATGCAATTCGAAAATTTTGGAGGTGATTTTGTTCTTCCTACCTTGCTATTTGATGAGTTTTCAGATGGCCATCTAAAGAACAGCTTACATGCTGTCTCTCATGGATCTCAGGGAGGCTGCAGAGGACCTGACATGTTGAGAGACGGTTAGCAGAGATATAAGTATATTTTATCTTGTTTCTTTGTCAGCTTTTAAAGTTAGTTCAAACACACTACTTAGTGAATTTATGAAAAATCTTTTTTTTTTAACTCTGAGAATAATATTTCCACTTCTCGCCTTCACATTTAGTAGGAGAACTGCTTTAGGAAGCATCATCTTTCCCATTAAAAAAGGCTTTCTAGGCACAAACTACGCCTCAAAAAGCACATGGAAAGATGGGCTGATTCCCCTTAAAGTGTATTTTTGGATGTGTTAGGTTTAAAAATGGGATAAGATATTCTAATATTCCTAATTAGAGTTTTTTCAGGCAGTCAGATAAAAAGTAAGTCATTCTGTGGCCATAAAAGTCATCTACTCTTGGTAGGACTTGCATTTACAAATAATTTTGTATATAATTCATTCTTTCTGTCTTTCAAAAAAATCATCTGTGAAGCACACTGTATGGTCCAGATCCTGTGCCAAACTTAGCAATACTGAGATTAAAGATATGGTTCCTGCCATTGAGTTGCTCATAGGCCGACATGGAAGATGGACACAGAAAAGAAAATTAAACAATTACCATACAGTGGAGCAAGTGTGTCCATAGACCCTGAAGTTACCTCTTGGTACTGAAGGCACACATCATCAAGATTGATTGGCTGTCTGGTTGACTGATGGATACCCAAGCTTCATTCCTAAAAGAGACATTATCAATATGGCTACTCAAATGGTATAGCAAAAGAGCAAATGGGCAGATTAGGTAGAAGTTCGCTAAATCTCCTACGTTCTGCCAAAGAGGATAAATTTCTATCTCAAACCTTCCATGAAGAGCAGATACAACACACTGATAGAACTGCAATAGCTTCCTTTCCAGACCACAGACGTTAGATAGTTTGCCTTTACCTGCCACTGCCACCTTTTATATATATACACACACACCTCAGGGAGATACTGCAACCCCCAAAGCCCTGCAAGTGAAATAGCCATACGTTCAGTTCACATGTTACAGAGTTTCCGTGATCCCTAACTGCATTAGTTAGGATGTTTTTGGCTGCAAGTAATTTAATATCTAATTAATGTGGCTTAAACGATAGGGGTTTCTATCCCTGCTTCCAGCTTGGCCCTGCAGCTCAGTGGTGTTGGAGCTTGGTTGGGTTACCCTCGAGAGATTCTCTTGGCCTTTCCTTTGTGGTGAGAGGTTGATTGCCATGCCTCCAAACATCACTTCCTCCCCTAACGATGAAATCTAAAAGCAGGAAGGAAGGAGTGAAAGTTTCTCCTAGTCCATCTCTCTTTGTATTAGGGGGAAATCTCTCTCAGAAGCCCTCAGCCAACTTCCTCCTAAGTACTATTGGCCAGAAAGTGGGTCATATGTCCATCCTTAAACCAATCACTAGCACAGGAGAATGTGCTACATTGGTTAGCTTGGACCAATCCATCGTTCACTCTTTGGGGCTGGGGAGGGTTCCACCTTGCCAAAACACATTGCTACCTGTACTGGAACTAAATTAAGGTTCTGTTGGCATGGAAGAAAGCAGAGTGTGGGGGGCAGTGAGGAACAACTTATAGGCAAGCAACCAGCCACATTGACCTTTTTGGTGAAAAGCAACTTTTCATTTTTCCATAGGATCACCCTGGGGTGGGGTGAGTGTGGGGTGATCAGAGAATCCAGCCATCCCACTAGTGTTGCTGTTTTTCTCTCCAGAGTTGGAGGCATCATTGGCTTGTGCAGGTGGTCCTAGAGATCTTCAAGGTCATCACTGAAGACCAACTCATACATCCAAGTTGAGTGCTTGAGAGCCCTGATCTCAATAACTGTAGACAGGAACCATGGTTCACTACTGTTCTTAGTAGGTCACATTTGTGCCCCAGATTTATGAAGCTTGATTTATAACCCTTAAACTTCAAAGCTTATGTTACTCCTCCTATCTCTTCATGTATGCAGTGTCTTAGGGAGTCAGCAGGAACCCATGAAACTACAGAGCAGACATACTGTGATCTGGTGTTTCCAAAAAAGAAGACTTAGGTAGTTCAAACCTTGTTTCAAAAAGAAAAAATTGAAAGGCTTGATTGTATGGTTTCCCTTTCTGTGAAATGCAGGAAGCACTCAAAAGGTACTGAGAGAAGAATTCCTAGGCAATATTTTGAGTGTGGGAAACCCTTTGGCCCTACAATTGCTTGCTTAGGGACATGGCCTCAATGAGGTCCAGGCTGTGGTCTGATTCCTCTGTGAGTCTAGTCTCTTCACACAGAGATGACTTGGGTTCCAGGGCATACATCACACCCATGGGCTGGGTCAGCCATCTCACAAATACAGCTAATCCATTTGTGTACAAGCATGGCCTTAATTCTCCACATCTGATTACAAACATGGCCTTAATTCTCCACATCTGCCTTTACCTACAGCACTGATAATATGACTTCATAGTTCCTCCCATCAAGGGGTGGAGATGATTGCCCCAGTCCTTGAATCCGGGCTGACCTCGTGACTTGCTTTGGTTGGTAGAAGGTAGTAAAAGTGACACTGAGCCAGTTCTGTGCCTAGGCTTCAAAGCCTTTCCCACTTCTGCTCGTTCTCTGAGAATAAGCCTGGGCTAGCCTGCTGGATGATGAGAGATTCGTGACTCAGTCACCCCCATTGCTGCAGCCAAAAGCCAGCAATGTGAGGGAAGCCATCCTAGACCAGCTGGGCCCAGCCATTCCACCAGCTGACAAGAGAGGCATGAACAAGGCAAGCCATGATCAGCCTAGGCTAGTTTGGGGTGGTTTGTTATACAACAATCGCTAACATATACCCCATCAGTTATGGAGGTGACTTGAGCCTCTTCCCAACTCATCCTTACTTTGAGAGAAAGTGCCTGTGATACCAGGAGCTGGGCACATCCTCTCCTCTGTGTCAGGACAGCATGTGGTGGAGAGTCCTGCTCAAAGTCTTGCAGGTGACGTTGGGGTTTCTTATGCCTTTATGAATCCCACAAGCTCTAAAGAAATCCATGTCTCCAACCTGGATTAACTTCTTAGTGCCGGTGAACACCATGCTGTTAAATCTGTTCATGGCTAGCTGATTAGGGTCAAAGGCTGAATGTGAAGAGATTAACCCTTGAGTTCAGGGTGGGATGCTGTTCAGGGGAAAGTCTCACTCCTCTAGGGCTCTGTGATTCATCTTGTTGTCAAGACTCTAGACACCTCTTAGCATCTGACTATTCAAGCCATCTCAGAAATCTCGATCCAAGTCCAAAGATATGAAGCCCCATCCAACCTATAGCATCTGCCTCTCCCATGGGCGAGGTAGCAACACTACCTTCTCTACCATGCAGAGAGCAACCCAGACACCCCAGCAGACTCACCACCTGTGGGTGTTTCCGCAGCTGTCTTGGCACACTCTTATTTTACGTTTTCCAGCCCACCAAGTTTTTCCCCTATTCCTGATGCCAGCTTTGCCCAGGCTAGGGGATGGCGGTCCCTAACTTGTACACCTCAGAATGGGCATGGAGGTGGAGAAGAGCCTTTATCAGAAAACCACACCATCCCTCTTTTAAAGGGAAGTTCCAAGAGGAGCAGGAGGCAATAAATCAGCTTTTGAGAAGCAGAGCTTTATTTATTTTTTTAAAATTTATTTATTTTTATTTTATTATTTATTTTTGGCTGCGTTGGGTCTTCGTTGCTGCACGCAGGCTTCCTCTAGTTGCAGAGAGCGGGGGCTACTCTTCGTTGCGGTGCGCGGGCTTCTCATTGCTGTGGCTTGTCTTTGTTGTGGAGCACGGGCTCCAGGCGCGTGGGCTTCAGTAGTTGTGGCACGTGGGCTCAATAGTTGCGGCTCGCCAGCTATAGAGCGCAGGCTCAATAGTTGTGGTGCAGGGGCCTAGTTGCTCCACGGCATGTGGGATCTTTCCGGACTAGGGCTCAAACCCATGTCCCCTGCATTGGCAGGCGGATTTTTAACCACTGCGCCACCAGGGAAGTCCCAAGCAGAGATTTTGAGTGTGCTTTGGTCCAAATCAACTTTTTTTCATTAACTAGTCCCCAAATTATAGCCTGGAGATCTAGAAATCCATTTATGGAAAAGCTCAGGTAGGGAAACTGTCAAGATAAAAACGAACCATCTAGTCTACGGGACTTTCAGTGATTTTCCCTGCTTCCCCTCACCCCTTCCTCCCACCATCAACTTGTACAATTTTCTTATTCACATCCAGTATCAAGTTCAAGGAGTTCCTTTCTTCTCTCTTCTGCCTTTGTTTCCCACCTCCTCCCTTCCCCTGCTGAAGTCCTGTGTAAAAATTTGTGAGGGGCCCTTGAATGGTTAGGTTTATGGCAGTGTCAGGTTTTTGGAGGATTTTTTTCCCCTCGTGAAAGGGGCCCTTGAAAAAGTTTTGCTCTCTCCCGGGGAGCCAGCTGGGACTGCCTGGGTTTCCTGGAGAAGGTGGCCATTCTGCCAGACTCTGAAGTGTGAAGCAGACAGTCAATGTGCCCTGGGCTCCCGGATAATGCGGACCCTGTTCTGCTAAGTACACAGCCCTGAGGTCTGAGTCTCGCAAGAAGCCTAGAATTCCTGCACAAAGGTGAGACTGAGGATAACCTCCCCCTGCATTCAGGAAATGGATTATTCAGGCCTCTAATTCAGAAAGTATGCAGCATTTAAACAGAACATTAATTTTTATGCCCAGTTTGGCAGCAGGAGTTGTTGGGCATTGACAGTTACCTTTTTCTTCCTTTTTTGCTAAAGCATGGGAAGTTAGGGGGCTGGAGGATACTTATTTTGTGATACGTCAGACTCCAAAGGTAACAGTCAGAAACCTAGTACTATGTGCCGCTCCAGCTAAAAATGGAATTAAATGAGAAAACCCCATGCAGGAGGCCGGTCCCTTGTGCACTTCGGTCGTGGTGCCAGGGAGGCTGGAACTGTCTCATGGGGCAGCTACTTGCAGTGAAATGAGCAAGGGATTCAGTCCTGAGTTTGAAATCTGGCTCTGCTCCCCCTACTGGCTGGGTGGTTCTGGGAAGATGACCTAATCTATGTCCTCATCACTTTCTAGGAAAACGAAGTTAATTATAAGTCCAGGGTGTTGATTAAATATTAGATGGCGTGATGCATTGTTAAGTAAAATCTATTTCAGACACAAACACCAGCAGCTAGGATTACGTTTGACGATTATATCAGTCTGAATAGACTGGGTTATGTGTTCAGAAATAACTTCGAAATCTCAGGGGTTTGCAAGATTCAGTGTCTGCTCACACAAGTGGTCCATGGTGAGGTGGCTACAACTCTGTTCCCTGTGCCCTTCACCTTGCGACCTGGACTGTTAGAGCATCTCCTGTGCAGGGCGTTGCTGGGCTCATGGCAACAGAAAAGAGAAAATGGTGGAATAACACAGTGGCTCTCAGAGCTTCTCTTGAAGTGGCAGAGGTCTCTTCTGCTAGGTTTTCAGTGGTCACAGCCAGTCATATGGCCAGCCTGTCCTCAGTAAAGTGGGACTATGTAATTCTCCCACAGGGACAGAGAGAACAGTATAATCTATCACTGCTGCATGTAACAGAAAATCCCAATATCAGAGACAGAAAGGGAAGCTGTTCCTCTCTCTTGTAAAATAAGCCCCAAA
Source organism: Balaenoptera musculus (assembly GCF_009873245.2). Lineage (NCBI taxonomy): Eukaryota > Metazoa > Chordata > Mammalia > Artiodactyla > Balaenopteridae > Balaenoptera > Balaenoptera musculus. The sequence continues at coordinate 33,052,879 of NC_045804.1, read as the reverse complement.
ACAGACTGTTTTGGGTTAACAATCAAGCTCCCCAGTCACTGGGGACCCACACTTTCTATATTTCTGTCCTATCATCCTTAGTTGGCGTGTTATTTTCAAATAATAGGAGAGAAACGTGTGTCCTTTTAGGAATGAAAGGAAAGGGTGGGCCCCCATATTTAGCTGCATTTAGGAGAGGGCAGGGAGAATTCCTTAGCTGAGCAAGTGGGAAACAGAATCAATGGGAACTTGACCCAACCAGTTGGTCAGGGAACAGAAAAAGAGGAAACAGCAACGTAAAAAAAAAAACAAAAACATAAAATGAAAGCAATAAAAGCACACAGATGGACCTAGATGCCAAACAGGTCCACACTGAAGAGAACGCAGAAGTGAGCCTCAGCGCTCAGAAGGGACCGGCAGCCGGAGCGAGATCGCACCTTTGTTGTTAAAACTGGCAAGATTCGGGGGTCACTTCGTCTTTGTCCTTCCCGAGGTCTCTCATGGATTCATGTGTTGCTTTGTCACAGTCTTTCTCAAGTGTTTTTCACACATGGGGATGTGAGTGATACACTGGACTTTTGCACATCTTCACATACCTTTTGTTTTCAGCTTCCTGTGTCTTCCTAAATATCCTTGTTAATTTTGGCCAAAGTTGATGCCTGCCTCTATTTCACTTGCATGTATTCTGTTGTTCTGATCGGCCTTCCCAGGAGGGCCCAGGAACCCAGCCCACAGCTCCAGCTTGGGTCTGGCCTCTGAGGGGTCATGTGTGAACAGTGGTGTGGGAATCCTCCCATCTCTGAGGGAGACCTGAGGGGGGAAGCTCCCCACCCCCACCCTGCCCCCCACGCTCTGCTCTCCGGCCTCCTACCCAATCCTGGGGAGAAAGTCCTCTTCCACTTCTCTCAAAAGCTAGAGCCTCACCTGCAGGAAGTCCCGCCTCAGGAATGCAGATAGACTGGACAGGGCACAGCAGGGGGACGGCCCTGTCCAGGTGTCCCCTACACAAGGGACATTTTTGAACAGGCAAGTGTTTTGTCCCTTCAACGTGCACGTAGAAGCAGGGCCCAAATGTCCTGTGGCTCCTACAAAGAGATGAATCAGAGCTGTTCTTACTTCTTGAGGCAGCTTGCAGAGAATCCCCATGGCCACCCCCAGGCTGGGCAGGCCGACTCCCAGACACCAGCCCAAGCCTGCATCTCTGCGCTCAGGCCATGGCTGTTCCTTCCCCTTCTCTGGAAAGTATGATCAGTAAAGGTGACCCCATGGCTACCAGGATGCAGCCAGCTCAGCCCGAGGGCAGACCTGCCTCGGGCAGCTCTTGCATGGCCCTCAGTTCCCGTGGGGACCAGGGAAGGGGTCCAGTGTCCCCATTAGTCGGGTTGGAGCCTGGAGACTCTCTGTTCCATCCTCACACAGCAGCGCGTGTTAAGGCGGGTCTGCACAGGCCTGGCTGAGCACACACTGGTCAAGCAGGAAGAGGAAACTTCCAGTTTGATTAGTCCCCATACAGAGGGGTTGTACTTTATCTTTGGAAGAATTATGCAGGCAGCCCTGTCCTGCAGTATTGACTTTGTAGGACCATGCCCGCTGGAGCAGAGAAACTGAAAGTGTCTAGCAGATGTGGCACCACTCCAAGTGCATGTGGCCTGTGGGCCATACTTGAAATTCCAGCACTGAAAGTAAAGGTGAAATGTGCCTGGAAGCCCAGTACTGACTGAACTAAACACCATCATTAGATACATCTAGGTTCAAATCTCAGACTGCTTCCCACTGTACAATGTCACAAGAGCACATTTCTGCTAGGACCAATCCTTGGATGCTCTGCCTCAATCCCTACCCAAAGTCTCCACTTTGCTAGAAATGTCAGAAGGCCAGAGGGCTCCTTGTGCTTCTTGCTGACCCTTCTTTCAGATAAGGAGGTCATTGTTTCTGGGTCTCCCACTTCTCAGCCTTCTGTCAGAAAGAAGCTCAGGATTCCCTTGCTCTGGCCCTTTTCCAAGAACTTAGGCAGGAACTCCCTGGAAAGCAACTCTGCAGGGGGGTCCATACACCAGAGCCTAGGGACCTGCTGCAAATGTGGGTGGGCTGGTTAAGTGCATGGGCTGCGGATGAGTTTTCTGTGCCATGTGACAGATCATCACGAACTTAATGCCTTAAAATAATACACTATTATCTCACAGTGCCTGTGGGTCAGGAGTCAGGCATGGCTTACCTGGGTCTGCCCAGGGTCTCACAAGGCTGCAATCAAGGTGTCCCTACCAAGCCGCGTTCTCATCTGGAGGCTCAACTAGGAAATAATTTGCTCCCCAGCTCATGCAGGTTGTTGGCAGAATTCATTTCCTTGTAGCTATGTGAACGAGGGCCCCAGCCTCTTACTGGCTGTCGCCTGGAGGTTGCCCTGAAGTCCCAGAGGCCACCCAAAGTTCCCTGCCACGTGGTCCTCTCCACAGGCACTTCACAGCAGGGTGCTTGTTCTGTGAGGCCATCAGGAGAATCTTGCTCCAGTTGGTTAAGACAGAGTCATATTTTTTTTTTTTAATTTATTTTTGGCTGTGTTGGGTCTTTGTTGCTGCGTGCGGGCTTTCTCTAGTTGTGGCGTGCGGGGGCTACTCTTCGTTGTGGTGCGTGGGCTTCTCATTGTGGTGGCTTCTCTTGTTGCGGAGCATGGGCTCTAGGCGCATGGGCTTCAGTAGTTGTGGAACAGGGGCTCAGTAGTTGTGGCTCACAGGCTCTAGAGCGCAGGCTCAGTAGATGTGGCACACGGGCTTAGTTGCTCCACGGCATGTGGGATCTTCCTGGACCAGGGCTTGAACCCGTGTCGCCTGCATTGGTAGGCAGATTCTTAACCACTGCGCCACCAGGGAAGCTCGAGTCATATATTATTGAATAAATAGCATAACCTTGGGAGTGACATCCATCACCCTTGCATTTTCTATGCATTAGAAGCAAGTCACAGGTTCTGCCCAAACTCAGGGGGACAGGATAATGCAAGGACATGACTCATTGGAGGTGACCATAGGGTGGGTCCACCACCACTGCCCCCAAACCTGCCTGTGTTTGTATCTTACCTCCTCCACTAACAACTTAGGTGACCTTGAGCAAGTTACTTAGCTTCTCAGCCCCAGGTCCCTCATTTGTAAAATGAGGGTAAAACCCATACGATTCTCAGGAAGATCAAATAAAATGTTCCATCTCAAGTATTTCACAGAGTGCCTGGCACATAATAAACACTCAAATGTTAGCTATGATGACGGTGGTGGTGATTAATATTAATAGTACTGGCACTGATTCCCAGGTCTGTCTTGGATATTAAGAAGCAGAAATGTAACTCTGACTATGGCTACTTGCACCCTGGTTACAAAACCCTCTGTGAAGGCCAGATCCACATCCTTGGCTGCTCCAGAAATCTTAAGAGAGATCAGTTTCAACCTCAGCTGGGAGCTGGGACATCATGGGATGCCAGGCAACAGCGCCAGCTTCCCAGCCACTGGAAGTCTGTTAAGTGATGAACATGCTCAGGAAAGAGGTTCTTCTCATCTGTTGTGAGCCGCAGGGCAGCTGAGACTGAGGGGCAAGTGGCCTCTCTGGACCCTGTGGGACAGGCCACATTAAGCATCCCTTCCAGTTGGCTATGATTGGTGCCTCACCTATATCCTATATAGGTGATCTCTCCTATATCCTATTCATCCCTGCATCTATAACTCTATTACCTGTTCACACAGAATAACGAGCCATGTTTATTATCACTAAAAATCTCATAAATTCCATGAGAAATTTAAAAGATCAAGTAAAATACACACTCAACCCCAGCATCACTGTAACAACAACCTAAACACACAACCATCAAATACACAAGCCAAAGAGAATAGGTTACAATAACTCACACCAATACTAACAATAATTACCCGCGATGAATTTTTCAAGTTTAGCAATACTGTGATCTGGACATTGGCTCATGGCAGGATGTACTCTCCTGGCCGGGTGCCTTCCTGAGTGGTGCCTCATGGGAACTCAGCTGTTCTGGTGATGCAGTCATGTGACCCCTCATTTGCACACCATTGTTCTGAAAGATGCTTGGAAGCCTAACTCAGCGTTAGCCTCTCGACTCTACGATGTCCCTGTGCAAGAAACACGTACTGGACACTCAGTACCTCTGAATTTTTTTGTAGGGAAATTTGGGAAACTTTGAGCTATTTGTTTCTCAGGGAGCTACAAATATTTTTCTAATTATTTTCATTTTTGGAACAGCTGCACCACCACTGGAACTTGAGGGGGTGGCTGTTTTGAAACTCACAGGCTTAGGACAAAACCCATCTTGCTTTATTTCAAAGAAAGAAATGATCTTTCAATAATATCCAGGAGAATTGGATGGGAGATAGTCATCAGCTTTTTTTGAATCTGCAGGCAGCTCTATTGTGTGAAGGGCCAAGGGTCTTCAGTCTACTTAGCTTTCCATTTGGGGAAATTTCCTCCAGAGGATTTTCTTTAGATCCTTAAAGCTCTATGTTTATGAGGCGTGGCGTCATATACTAAATAAGCCAGGATACACAGATGAGGGCTGCAGCTTGGGTTTCTCCTTCTTTCATTCTGTTGTTTAACAAAAGTTATGGGCACTTCCCATGTTTCTGGCCATGTGCTAGCCTTTGGGGATAAAATCACAAAGCCATGGTGGAAATAAACATGTCTCCTGTTCTACCTGTTCACTCTCAGAGGATATAGACACATCATTCCCAATACGGTGTGACGAGAGGTAAACTCAGCACTAGACAAGCAGAGGGAAGGGAAGGACACAAAACACAGCTTGGAAGAAGGACAAAGTAAGGCTTTCCACAGCAAGCAAGTTCAGGAGGATAATAGGCACGTAGGGGTGGAGTCTGAAGCAGTATTTCCTGGCAGAGGGAACAAAGTGAAAACTCTCTTAAGCCTGAGAAAGCAAGACATGCGTGAACTAGAGGAAGTTCTGAGTAGCTGGAGAACAGAGATGGGGAGTGGAGAGGGAATGCTGTGGATGGCCACACAGGGGCCACCCCACCGTCCTTTCTTGGAAAGCTACTGCAAACTGCAGCCTCTGAAAAGCCATAAGAAAAATAAGGCCATCCGGCAATTGTGAAGAGCCTGGATTGAGGGTTAAGGTTAAAGTTCAATGTTAAAGCAGAAAGTTCCTTTATTTTTACATCACTGAGCTTTAAAATTTTCTTTTATATACTTGTTTTAACAAATTCAAACAGTACAAAACTACATGAATTAAAAAGAGAATGTGCCCTGTCCCCTGCCAATCCTATTCTCCAACAGAAATCCCTGTTAGCAATTGACTGTCTTTCCTAACAGACCTTTTTCTATGCATATACCAACATATATCTGTATATCATTGTCGATGCTATTATTATTATATAAGCATTATTTATTATTATTATTATATGAGCACTGTTCTAAGCCCTTTACATGCATTCTCATTTCATCCTGACATCAGCACTAAGAGGTAATTATCCCCGTTTCAGAGATAAGGAAACCAACACACAGAGAGATTAGGTAACTTGCCTATGGTTATACAAGTGGTAAAAGGCAGAAGTAGGATACAACCAGACAGTGTTAAAAAGTTTGTGCATCTAACCATTATGCTCTAGTATGTATTTGCATACACACACAACACACACACACACATACACACACACAACGTTTGCTATTTTACCAAATTGGGATCATAGTATCCATATTGATTATTTTCACGAAAATACATCATAATTTAAAATTGAGCAAAGGATTTGAATAGACATTTCCTAAAAGAATATCCAATAAGCACATGAAAAGATGCCCAATGTCATTGGTCATTAGAGAAATGCAAATCAAAATCACGAGATACCACTTCACCCCCACTAGGATGGCTATAATTTTTTTTTTAATGGAAAATAACAAGTGTTGGCAAGGATGTGGAGAAATTGGACCACTTGTATATTGCTGATGGGAATGTAAAATGGTGCAGCCACTGTGGAAAATAATTTGGCAGTTCCTCAAAAAAGTTAAACATTAGATTTACCGTATGACCCAGCAATTCCACTTCCAGTATATACCCAAAAGAATTGCAAAGAGGTACTAAAACAAATGCATGTACATACATGATCATAGCAGCACTATTCACATAATTTAGATGGAATATTCAGTTGGTGTCCTCAGAAAAGTTTTGCATCAGAAAAAGCTGGACAAGATTAGCCCGAGAATAAATGCTGCTTTGGTACACCTGACGAAGCTTAAAAACAAACCTAAAAGAATCAAGCTGTGTCTAAGTAACTTAATCATATCTCAGAACAAAGGTCAAGAAAATTTATAGGAATAGAAAAATGGGTAGTGGACTTCCCTGGTGGCACAGTGGTTAAGGATCCACCTGCCAATGCAGGGGACTAAGTTTCGATCCCTGGTCCGGGAAGATCCCACATGCCGTGGAGCAACTAAGCCCGTGCGCCACAACTACTGAGCCTGCGCTCTAGAGCCTGCAAGCCACGACTACTGAGCCCACGTGCCACAACTACTGAAGCCCACGCGCCTAGAGCTCGTGCTCCTCAACAAGAGAAGCTACTGCAGTGAGAAGTCCGCACATGGCAACAAAGAGTAGCCCCTGCTCTCCTCAACTAGAGAAAGCCTGCACACAGCAATGAAGACCCAATGCAGCCATAAATAAATAAATAAATAAGAAAAAGAAAAATAGGTAGTAATTTTTCATTACATTCTTCGTATTATGATTGATGTAGCATGGAGACTGGATTTTTAAAAGTCTTTTGCTACAGAGTGTTGAATTTTATTCTGTCAGACAGTTAAATTTTTGATGGGTCACCTTGGCCTTGTTGAAGCTTGGTTTGGGTCTTTGCTAAGGTGGGTCTATTTTGGTTTTGCCCTTAATCCTACAGCATGGTGCTTACTCCTGGGGCATGGTCCTTATTCCTAAAACACAGTCTTCCTGGGGTCCTGTGTTTCTCCACTCTGGCTGGGTCAGAACTCCAATACTGGGTTGCCCCAGTATCCTGAAGTCTCTGAAATCTCTGTTTAACTCTCAGCCCCTCAGCAGCTATTTTCTACCAGACCTTGTGAACGATCACCCCGGGCATAGGCAGCTTAGCAGTTGTCTAGGTCCCTGAAGGGAACCCCTTTGCAGATTTCTGGGGTCTCTTTCTGCAGTTTTCTCCACTCCATACCCTGTGAGTTCCCACCACCTTAGCAGCTCTGAACTCTGGTCAGTTTCCTCCATGAGGCCCCTGCTTTTCTACCCAGTGCAACTGCTATTCTATGCTTGGGCTCCACCTAACCCTCTGAAACTTGGAAACCACCTTCCCTGCAAGAAAGCTGGGATGAATATGGGGTTTGCCTCTTGTGCTACCCTTCTCTCAGGGTAGCAGCTCAGCAATTGCCCAAAGCCTGAAATCACTTGTTTCATATATTTTGTTTGCTTTTATAGTTATTTATAAGGAGAAGTTAAGGCTGATCACAGCTACTGAGTCATGGCTGGAACTAGAAAATCCACAATATATTTTTATTCATTTATTTTTATTGAGGTAAAATTCACATAAAATTAACATAAACCACAGCAAGATCTTTTTTTGACCCACCTCCTAGAGTAACGGAAATAAAAACAAAAATAAACAAATGGGATTTAATTAAACGTAAAAGCTTTTGCACAACAAAGGAAACCATAAACAAGACAAAAAGACAACCTTCAGAATGGGAGAAAATATTTGCAAATGAAACAATAGACAAAGGATTAATCTCCAAAACATACAAGCAGCTCATGGAGCTCAATATCAAAAAAACAAACAAACCAGTTAAAAAATGGGCAGAAGATCTAAATAGACATTTCACCAAGGAAGACATACAGATGGCCAAGAGGCTCATGAAAAGATGTGCAACATCACTAATTATTAGAGAAATGCAAATCAAAATTACAATGAGGTATCAACTCACGCCAGTCAGAATGTCCATTATCAAAAAATCTAGAAACAATAAATGCTGGAAAGGGTGTGGTGAAAAGGGAACTCTCCTGCACTGTTGGTGGGAATGGAAAACAGTATGGAGGTTCCTTAAAAAAACTAAAAATAGAACTACCATATGACCCAGCAATCCCACTACTGGGCATATACCCTGAGAAAACCAAAAAGAGACATGTACCACAATGTTCACTGCAGCACTATTTACGATAGCCAGGACAAGGAACCAACTTAAATGTCCATCGACAGATGAATGGATAAAGAAGATGTGGCACATATATACAATGGAATATTACTCAGCCATAAAAAGAAACGAAATTGAGTTATTTGTAGTGAGGTGGATGGACCTAGAGTCTGTCATACAGAGTGAAGTAAGTCAGAAAGAGAAAAACAAATACCATATTCTAACGTATATATATGGAATCTAAAAAAAAAAAAAAAAGGGTACTGATGAACCTAGTTGCAGGGCAGGAATAAAGATGTAGACATAGAGAATGGACTTGAGGACACAGGGTGGGAGGGGGAAGCTGGGGCAAAGTGAGAGTAGCATTGACATATATACACTACCAAATGTAAAATAGTTAGCTAGTGAGAAGCAGCAGCATAGCACAGGGAGATCAGCTCGGTGCTTTGTGATGACCAGAGGGGTGGGTTAGGGAGGGTGGGAGGGAGGCTCAAGAGGGAGGGGATATGGGGACATGTGTATGCATATGGCTGATTCACTTTGTTGTGCAACAGAAACTAACACAGTATTGTGAAGCAATTATATTCCAATAAAGATCTATTAAAAAATTAATATTTTAAAGTGAACAATCCATTTTGACTCTAGTTTACAGCAGTAAGTTCAATGACTTACAGGAAATCAAAAAATTCTTTGAAAAACAAAACTTTCTAAGACTGAACCAAGAAGAAGTGAAAAATCTGAATCACCCAATATCTGTTAAAGAAATTGAATTTGTAATTTAAAACCTTCCCACAGGGCTTCCCTGGTGGCGCAGTGGTTGAGAATCTGCCTGCCAATGCAGGGGACACGGGTTCGAGCCCTGGTCTGGGAAGATCCCACATGCCGCAGAGCAACTAGGCCCTTGCGCCACAACTACTGAGCCTGCGCGTCTGGAGCCTGTGCTCCACAACAAGAGAGGCCACAATAGTGAGAGGCCCGCGCACCGCAATGAAGAGTGGCCCCCACTTGCCGCAACAAGAGAAAGCCCTCGCACAGAAACGAAGACCCAATGCAGCCATAAATAAATAAAAAATAAATAAATAAATAAAATAAAATAAAACCTTCCCACAAAGAAAACTCCAGGCCTATGTGGCTTAACTGGTGAATTCTATTAAAAAATTTAAAAAGAAAATTCCAATTTTATACAAATGTTTTCAGAGAACAAAGGAAGAACAAACAATTCCAAACCAGCATAACATAACCCTAATATCAAAATCTGACAAAGGGTGCTCGTTTTGGCAGCACATATACTAAAATTGGAATGATACGGAGCAGATCAGTATGGCTCCTGCACAAGGATGATACACAGATTCTTAAACTGTTCCATATTTTTCTCTCACTTCTTCCATTGGATGGAGGAAAAACAAGCCATGGCTCCCCACCCAGCCCTCCCCTCCTCTCCCTTCAACAGTTTCTCCATGGGAAAAGTCAACATGTATGAATAAAGACACCAATTGAATGGCAAAAAAAAAAAAATCTGACATAAGGCATTATAAGAAAAGAAAATTTCAAGCCCAAATCACTTATGAATATAGACATTAACATCCTAAACAAAATATTAGCATATTAAATCTGCCAATTCATGAAAAACAATACATCATGACTAAATGTGGTTTATCCCAGGAATGCAAGGCTAGTTTCATATGCAAAAACCAATCAATGTAATTCACAATGTTAATAGAATAGAGGAGAACAACCATCTGAACATTTCAATAGATTCAAGAAAAGCATATAACAAAATCAAACTGATTCATGATTTTTTTAAAAAGAGAAAGAAAACTCTCAGCAAACAAGGGATAACATGAAACTTGCTCAATCTAATAAAAAATATCTATGAAAATCTACAGCTAACATCATACCTAGTGGTGAAAGACTGAACACCTTCCCCTAAAATTCATAACACAAGGATTCTTACCACAACTCTTCAACATAGATTCAGGGATCTTAACCAATGTAACAAGGCAAGAAAAAGAAATAAAATATAGAAAAATAGATATTGAAGGATAAAACTACTTGCAGATAACATGATTTAATGCATGGAAAATTCAAAGGAATCTATAAAACCACTACTATAACTAATGGGAGGATTTGCATAATAAAAAGACAATGTAAAAAAATCAATTGCATTTCTATATATTAACAATGAATAATTGAAAAATAAAATTTTAAAAGAACTTTTACAAAAATACCAAAAAATGTTAAATACTTAGGGAAAATTTTAACAAAATAAGACTAAGACATGTACACTGAAAACTACATAACATTGCTGAGAGGAATTTTAAAGGTTTACAATGTCCATTGATTGGAAGACTCAATATTGTTAAGATATCAATTCTGCAGATTGATCTATAGATTCAATGCATTGACCTATAGATTCTAATCAGAACCTCAGCTGTTTTTTTTTTTTTGGTAGAAATCAACATGCTTATTTTAAAGTTTATATGGAAATTCAAGTGACCTAGAAGAATCAAACAATTCTGAAAAACAATAAAGTTGGAAGACTTATATTACCTGCTTTTAAGACGTTCTATGTTATTGACATAAGGATCAATGGCAACAGAATAGAGAGTATAGAAATAGGTCAATACACATATGGTACAGTTGAATTTTGACAAAGTTTCAAAGGTAATTTAATGGGGAAAAGATAATCTTTTCAACATGTAGTTCTGGAACAACTGGATATCCACATGGAAAATAATGACCATCGGTTCATACCTTACACTATACACAAAAACTAACTCAAATGGATTAGAGGCCTAAATGTGAAAGCTAAAACAATGAAGCTTCTTGAAAAAGCTTCTAAAACAGGAAATATCTTTATGACCTTGGGGTAAGCAAAAATTTCTTGAGACACAAAAGGCACTAACCATAAAAGAAACATAAATTGTACTTCATCAAAATTAAAAACTCCTGTTCTTCAGAATATAAAATTAAGAAAGTGGATAGACAGCCACAGACTAGAAGAAAATACTTGCAATACATATAGCTGACAAAGAACTCATATTCAAAATATATAAAAACTCCTACAAATTAAAAATAAAAGACAATGCAATAAAAAAGAACAAAAGACTTAAGAAAGTATTTCAAAAACTAGATATCTGAATATCCAATAATCATGTGAAAAGGTGCTCCACATCATTTGTCATCAGGAACATACAAATTAAAACCACGATGAGGGGCTTCCATGGTGGCACAGTGGTTAAGAATCCACCTGCCAATGCAGGGGACACGGGTTTGAGCCCTGGCCCGGGAAGATCCCACATGCCGTGGAGCAAATAAGCCTGTGCGTCACAACTACTGAGCCTGTGCTCTAGAGCCCATGAGCCACAACCACTGAGCCCAAGTGCCACAACTACTGAAGCCCGTGTACCTAGAGCCCGTGCTCTGCAGCAAAAGAAGTCACCGCAATGAGAAGCCCGCGCACCGCCACTAAGAGTAGCCCCCGCTCACTGCAACTAGAGAAAGCCCGTATGCAGCAATGAAGACCCAAAGCAGCCAAAAATAAATAAATAAATAAATTTATTAAAAAACCCACAATGAGATAGACCTTTACACACACTTAAATGGATAAAATTTAAAACACTGAAAATACCCAGTGCTGGCAAGGTTATGGAGCAACTGGAACTCTCATTTATTTCTGGTTGGAATATGAAATGGTACTACCACCTTGGACAACTGTTTGGTGCTTTTTAATAAAGTTAAACATACATTTATCATATAATACAGAGATTCAAGTTGGTCACACAGATTTGCACATAATGGCCAAAAACTGGAACAACCCAAATGTCCATTTATAGGGAATAAACAAACTGTGGTATAGAAATAAACAGCAGAATGCTACTCAGCAAGTCTGCCCAGGCTGGGTAACTTAACAAAATACCACAGACTGGGTAACTTAAACAACAGACATTTATTTCTCACAGTTCTGGAGCCTGGGGAGTCCAAGATCAAGGTGCTGGCCAAGTAAGTTTCTGAGGCCTCTTCTTTTGTCTAGGAGGTGGCCACCATGTTGCTGTGTGTTCACATGACCTTTGCCTTGTGCCTCTTCTTATAAGGCCACTAATCCTATTGGATCAAGGCCCCACCCTTACGACCTCACAACCTAGTTATTTCCTTAAAGGCCCCATCTCCAAATACAGCCACACTGAGGTTTAGAGCGTCAACATATGAATTTGGGGGGAACACAAGCACTCAATGTACAACAGCAACAACAAGGAAACTACTGTTACTTGAAACAACATAACTGAATATTTTAAAAACTATAATTCCAAAAATATGAAGTTTAAGGAGAGACAAAATGGATCTATGGTGTTATAAATCAGAATAGCGGTTGCTTCTGCGTGGATGAGGAGGGATCGATGGAAAAGTGGCATGAGGGAAATTGTTTAAGTGGTGGAAATGTTTTTTCTTGATGGGAGGGATGGTGACAAGTGAATACCTTTGCCAAAATGCATAGAGCTGTATTGCATTCCCCCAAATTAATGCATTTATTGCATATAAATTATGGCTCACTAGAGTACATTTCTCTATATCAACTCATATGGAGTTACCTCTATCTTTGTAGCAGCTATATTGTCTTCTGTATATGAATGCATCATAATTTATTAAACTATTTCCCCATTGCTATATATTTATATGGCTTACAAGTTCTTGCTATTATCAGTAATGCCGTAGTGAACATACTTAAGGATAGATTCCTAAGTGGGATTGTTAGAGCATTTTCTCTGTAAAGATGAAGAATCTGAAGCCCAGAAGCAAGAAGAGACTTCTCCAAGGCCTACCGCAATTACGCACTGTAAGTTATGGTGGAAGAAGTTGGAACTTAAGAGGTCTGTGTGGCTCCACAGAAATACTGTTGGGGAGCAGGAGGGCAATGCTGGGCTTCCAACCAGAATAATAGAAACCATTTAGACTAATTCCACTTCCCTCTTTGTCTAACTCCTACTCATCCTGTGGGTAAAAAATGCCTTTGAGCTGCCTTAATTTAACATTATGCTAAGTTAATTCCTGGGATCCCGTAATACCCTAGGCTTAATAATAACTCACTATGTGCCAAGTAATGCAGTAGCACTTTATTTTTTTTTTTTTAGAAATTCACGTTCTTTTTTATTTATTTATTTATTTATTTATTTATTTATTTATTTATTTATTTATTTATGACTGTGTTGAGTCTTCGTTTCTGTGCGAGGGCTTTCTCTAGTTGTGGCAAGTGGGGACCACTCTTCATCGCGGTGCGCGGGCCTCTCACCATCGTGGCCTCTCTTGTTGCGGAGCACAGGCTCCAGACGCGCAGGCTCAGTAATTGTGGCTCACGGGCCCAGTTGCTCCGTGGCATGTGGGATCTTCCCAGACCAGGGCTTGAACCCGTGTCCCCTGCATTGGCAGGCAGATTCTCAACCACTGTGCCACCAGGGAAGCCCCAGTAGCACTTTAAATGCATTATCTCCTTTGACCCTCACAACTCCATAAGACATAGCTGTTATGAATTCCATGCCCATTATATAGATGGGAATACTGAGGCTTAAACAGTTTAAGTAAATTGCCCAAGGCTACACAGCCAAAAAGTAGTATAAACAGGTTTCAAACCCAGGTCCCTGATATAAAAGGGACTGTGTTATACTATACTACCTCTCAGGAACAGTACTTCACAGGATGTTGTTGTGAAGGTTACATGAAATGGTTGCAGTGTTCATTACTGGCCTCTCAACAACTTGAAGGCAGTTACTGCATCTTTATCTCTGTCCTCCTAACATCTGGTGCACAATGGAGTTCAAAGAGCTTAGCACTGTGCCTGACACAGAGCAAGCACTCAATGAGCGTTAATTATTATCATTATTGGAATCCAATAGAGATCTGTTGAGTAAGTAAACATTTGCATGAATGACTAATTATCTAAAGTATTCTTTCAGCAAATAAACAATGAACAGAGGGACAACAGGTTGCAGGCCTCCTCTCCTGCCAAGCAGCTCATTTGGAGGCAGCTGACCCATGAAGGAATCGCCAGCCCTCTTCTGTTCACGTGTCTGCTTCCCCACGGGACACGGAAGCAGGAAGGGCATCTGACTCAGTGCTGCAGCTCCAGCCCCAGCTCAGTGTACCACAGTGTTGGGCAGAGTGTTCTTTCCTCATGCACAGCATATTTGTGCATAAGTAAAGAACCAGCTGGGGTGGTGGTGGTGCTCTGTGTGTCTGTGTGCATGTGTCTCTTCCTTCCCCTCACAGTGAAGCCAACTGACGATGGGGTGGGGTTGAGGGGGTGCTTAATACAAAGCTCTGGGCAACATCACAGCACACAAAGGACGAACACAGGCTTAAGGAGGACCAGTCATGTACTCAGGGTCCAAGAACATCAGGCCCTTGAACCTCTGTTACGTGTTTTTATTCTGTTGCTTCATCTTCTTCAGAGGAAGCCCCTGCGTCATGGAGGTAATGGGTTTAGGTTGGGGAAGAGCCTGCTCAGCCTCATAAGCCAGATGAATGCTGCTTCCCTTGACCCACACGACCTTGGATGCTGGTTAGCATTCAGACCCTCTGTCAGTGTATTAACTGACCTCGACATCCACTCAAACCTCACTCTGGGCCCTTCTCTGATTCTCCGTTTGTCTGCCTGGATCCTGCTTCCCCCTGCCTAGTGCCTTGATTAGCTTCTATCCTTGGCAGGGAGGCCCCCCCTGCCCTTCCCAGTCCAGCTGCCTTGCTCAGGGACGATCCCATCACAGACTTGAGATTTGACCCTTTCAGTTCCTCTGCCCGATTGGCTGACCCTACCCACTTCTTGGCATGGGTGGGGAGCAGGGGGCAGCATGCCCCAAGAGCATGGGGACCAGAAGTAGCACCTGAAGCACTTGCCAAGACCACAGTTTTCTTTCTCCTCCCTGCCTCCTGCCTCACCTAGTTACTGCAGTCTTCATTTTAGGCCGCTAAAAGCCCTCACTCTCATTTTTGTAGTGAAGTTTTCAGAGCCTCGCTCACTGAAGGTAGTTTTGATTTATGTTTTATGGTTATCCTAAAAGTCTTAAGTGAACATCTCTTGTTTGAAATGTCTGTCACTCTGTTATTATAGACACAATATAACAAGAAATACATTTTCATATAAGACTGTAAGTGAAAAGACAAATTGTTCTCGAGCTTATATATCCTTGTGTGATTTGAAAACATCAAGACAAAGAGATGGAAAATACAAGCCAACAGAGGAGAGACAGGGAGGAAGGATCAAAAAAGTATCCAAGCATTAGGAGTTTCTGAAAAAAGAGGATGAAAACACAGAGGAGAGGAAATTATCAAAGAAATAATAAAGGAAAATTTCTCAGAGATGAAGGACACAAGACCTCAGAACAGTGTGTGAAGCAGGCCCACACCTGAAACAGGGAACATCACTGAGCTAGAGGTCAGCCAGGATAAGGAGAGCACCTTAAAAGCTTCCACTGAGGGTCAGGTCCCTAGAAAGTGATAGAATGAGAATGAATCAGGGTTTTCAATAGGAAAATCTATATAGCAGGCAACAGAGCAGTGCCTTCAGAGTCTTAAGGGAACTTGATTTACCACCTACGATTCAATGCCCAGCCCAAGTATCAATCAAGTCTAAAGGCAAAATAAATACATTTCCAAACATAAAATATTTAGAAATTTTACCCACCATACACCTCTGCATAAGATGTTACTTAATGGTATGCTCTGGCAAAATAAGGAAAGAAACTCAAGAATGTAACCCAAATCTTCGAAAGTATGGATCGAGCCTAGGAAATCAGTGAAAAGAAGTTCCTGGATTATTACTGTCCAGATTGAAGCAGGAGCACAGAAGACTCTAGAAGGTAGATTCTTGGGGAGGGGGAAAACTCAATAGAACACCTGTTGGGATGGAAAGTTAGGGAGAAATTGAGAATATGATGAAGCCAACTAGTGCTAGAAAAAAAGAAAAGCTATTTGAAATTCCTGATTCAAGAAAAGTACTGCAAGAAAGTAAACATAAGCAGGTATGTCACTGGCTGGGCAACGAGCCATATGTGTATGTATATAAATCTCAGTAAGGTAAACATTGTTTATTAGTTTTAGAATCAATCTTTAAGCAAAGCATGGAAGGCTTCATTACAGTTACGAAACAATGGGAATGCTATGGATGGAGACGATGTAAAAGTACATATGACCGAAACGGGGGAGAAGAAGAAGGAGGAGAGATGAGGGGAGGCTGTGGCGTGAGCTGCCCCTTCTCAGGAAGCATCGGTGGGGATCATCGTCGGGAGATAACAGTAGTGTGTCTCCTAAAGTGACAATTGGTGATATAATCCAAAATAGTGATATAATTGTGTTGGGAAAATGAGACAAAGGGAGAGGGAGGCTGGGCTTGAGTGAGCTAAACCCTCTTCCAATAGCAGGAAGTCAATGAATATATTGTTAAAACATAAAATAGAGAAACAGCAGTGTTTGCACAGGGATATGCAGATAACATTCAGAAGAAACAGCTAAACAGGTGAGAGGTGGTTGCCCTGGTGATTGGAATAGAAGAACGGGGGACTCTTACTTTGACTGGAAAAAAAAGTATGTTAAGGAAGCACATTTATGTCCCATATGTTGAGCGGCCTGTGGTCCGTCTCTCATTTGAGGATGTGAGTGTGGAAGGGCAGGGAAGGCCAGGGGGCAGGACAGACAGGGCAGGGCTTCCGCAGGGCGACGCTTGCTGTGGTTTCGGTCTCCAGTGGCCGACAAAGCCAGTGGGCATGAGGGCCGGAATTCAAGTGCAGCCTGTCCCCAAACAACCCCCCGCCACACTTATTTTTTTTTAAATCATATTCTTACTGTAAAAACATGACGATGACTTTCCAGGAATGTGTTTCAATCGCCCATAATCCTCCCGAGGCCTGTGCCCAATAATTACTTACATCTTTTCCGTGATCCCGTCTAGTCTTTTTCTATATTATACATCATTGGGCATAGTTCTGATACTTGTGTCCATATAACTTTGTAAGCATTCTACCTCTCATAAATGGTGCCGCCTGTTTCTACATAGTCTGCATAATTATCCATGTTAATGGCTGCATATTATGCAGGATCATTTTTAATTAACAACACCACTCTGGGTTAACAGTTCATCATTCTGCCAAGTATTTCTTTAATTTCTAATCTCCATTTTGTATAACATTGTTCCTTTTACTGAACACTTTCTTATCAACCTCACAACTTTACAGTGTGTAATAGGGGCAGGTGTTAATATCCCCACTTTACAGACAGGGAAACTGAGATCTAGAAGACCAGCTTGCCCAAGGTCGTACTGGCAGCAGAGATGGGGCTGAGAGGAAACCTTCCTCTGGGTCTTTTCTCTCCAAGTTGAGAACCCCTTTCGTCACACTGCCCCGATGCTGGGCATGGCTCAGCTCATTCTCTTGTTGAGCCAGGGCCCTTCTCAGGAAGGAATTATTACCACCTCATTGTACAGGTGAGGAAACTGAGGCCCAGAGAGGGAGGTAACTTGCCTAAGGTCTCATGGCAGAGCCAGGAGTCAAACCCAGGCAGGCTTACTCCAAAGCCAGATCTCTTTCCAATAATTTACTTTTTGTGTTACTGTCTTTTGGCTACTTCAAATAATGCCGCTCTGAGCACTGGTGTACAAATATCTGTTTGAGTCTCTGCTTTCAATTATTTTGAAAGAAGTGGGTGAGCTTTTAAAAACAAATCAATACTCTGTTTACACTCTCTGTTTCCGGCTTTTCTGGGTGGCAGTGGAGGGCAAGGAGAGGGAGGCAAGCACTATATCAGAGTGCGTGGGTGGCTGAAAATATTGCAGATCATATATATGATAAGGGGCTTGTATCCAGAAAATATAAAGAACTCTTACAACTCAATAATAAAAAGACAAATAACCCAACTTAAAGAAGACAAAGGATCTGAATAGACATTTGTCCAAGAAAGAAATACAAATGGCCAATAGGCACATGGAAAGATGCTCTGCAGCATCAATCATCACAGAAATGCAAAACAAAACCACTAGGAGATACCACTTCACATCCACTAGGACGGCTAAAATCAAAACGTCAGACAATAACAAGTGTTGGTGAGGATGTGGAGAAGTCAGAACCCTCATGCACTGTTGGTGCGAGTGTGAAATGGTGCAGCCACTTTGGAAAATAGTTTGGCAGCTCCTCAAAGTGACTAAACATAGAATTACCACATGACCCAGCAATTCCACTCTTAGGTAAATACCCAGAAGAATTGAAAACAGGTGTTCAAACAAAAACATGTATAGGAATGTTTCTAGCAGCATTATTCACAGTAGCCAAAAGGTGGAAACAATCCAAATGTTCATCAGATAATGAAAGGATAAACAAGATAATAATAGTATAAATTATAAAATATAATGGAATATTATTCAACCATAAAATGGATGAAGTATAGCAGTCTTATTCATAATTGCACAAACTTGGAGGCAACCAAGATATCCTTCAGTAACTGAATGGATAAATAGAGTGTGGTACATCCATACAGTGGAATATTATTCAACCATCAAAAGGAATGAGCTATCAAGCCATGAAAAGACATGTTACTAAGTGAAGGAATACAATCTGAAAAGGCTACATACTATGTGATTCCAGGTATGTGACACTCTGGAAAAGAAAAAAACTATGGAGACAGTAAAAAGATCAGTGGTTGCCAGTGGTTGGGAAGAAGGAGGAATGAACAGGTGGAATACAGAGGATTTTTAGGGCAGTGAAACTATTCGTATGACTCTATACAAGGAGAAGGTGGATACATTTGCCAAAATCCACAAAATTTACAACACCAAGAGTGGATCTTTGCAATACCTATGTTCAACTTTAGGTTTGGGTGACAATGCAGGTTCATCGACTGTAGTAAATACATCGAATGTAGTAAATGAATTTACATTTGACAGTAAATGTCAAATCTGGTGGCAGATTTAACAGCGGGGAAGGTAATGGGTGCAGGGGAGGGGACCAGGAGGTATACGGAAACTGTACTTTTTCCTCAATTTTGCTGTAAGCATAAAATGACTCTTAAAAATAAAATCTAAAAAAATGAATGAAATATTGACACATGTTACAGCATGAATGAACGTTGAAACCATTATGCTAAGTGAAAGAAACCAGTCACAAAACACCACATATTGTATGATTCCATTTATATGGAATGTCCAGACTAGGAAAATCTATAGAGACAGAAAGGAGATTAGTGGTTGTTTAGGGCAGGGGGATACAGGGTAGGGGTGGGGAACGGGGGAGTAATGGCTAAAGGGTATGGAGTTTCTCTGTGAGGTCATGAAAATGCCCTAAAATTGTGGTGATAGCTGCACATATCCATGAATAAACTAAAACCATTGAATCATACACTTTAAAGGGGTGAATTGTATGGTATGTAAATTATATCTCAATAAAGCTATTTCTTAAAAGAAGAAGAAGGAGACCAAGGAGGAGCGGATAGGATTGCAGCCTCCCAGAAGTCCCTACTAACTGCCTTCATCTGCAGCTAAAAGGCTGCCCCCAGCAAGCCCAGCCCTACCCCAAGCCTGAGGGAAAACGCTCTGTCTCGAGTGATGAGGGATAAGGGTAAGCTTTCTGCCAGGAGGTTTCACCAGCATCAACACAGCTCAGCTTAGCTGCCGAACAGGTGCTCTTACCTCGGTGGGCACCTCGACAACCCTCTCCATCATAACACTGTGACACAGACCATTACGGATGGGACACAGTGACCTATTGCCATTGCATCAGCAAAATGGGCCCACATGAGACAAAAGCAGACTGCTCCAAGGAAGTGTGTGATTTATGAGACTTCTGTCTTTTTCTCAAGTTCAGAGAAGGCAGCCAACCCTGCATCCCTCCCTCAGCCTGGAGGCAACCGCAGGCCAAGGCAGATTCCTGAGGCCCGTGGAGCCTGTTACTTGACCTTTAGAGGTTTTTTTTTTTTTTTTTTTTTTTTTTTTTATTTATTTGGCTGTGTTGGGTCTTCGTTGCTGCATGCAGGCTTTCTCTAGTTGCGGCGAGCGGGGGCTACTCTTCGTTGTGGTGCACGGGCTTCTCATTTCAGTGGCTTCTCTTGTTGCAGAACACAGGCTCTAGGCGCGTGGGCTTCAGTAGCTGTGGCATGTGGGCTCAGTAGTTGTGGCTCATGGGCTCTAGAGTGCAGGCTCAGTAGTTGCGGTGCACAGGCTTAGTTGCTCCATGGCATGTGGGATCTTCTTGAAACAGGGTTCAAACTCGTGTCCCTTGCATTGGCAGGCAGATTCTTAACCACTGCGCCACCAGGGAAGCCCTACAGTTTTTTTAAAAGTTATAAAAGTTTAGAACTGAAAAAGGCATTGGAAGTCATCCAGGTAGTGGCTTCTAGACTTTTCGATTTCATAGCCTATATCATCCCCAAATATCTGGGGAGACAGACAAGGTTGACAACTTTTTCTTTTGCTAAATTAAGAAAAATTTAAAAACTAACATCATTATTTGATTTCAAAAAGAACAGTTGACAAGATAGAACATCAGAATAAAGAGAAGCCATTTAAATGGAATAAATTGAGCTTTTTGAAAAACTTGCTGCATTTCTCCTTTCCCCTCCCTACCTCGCCCCTACCCCCAAGTAGAAGAAAGTTACCAAATCCTGGAGAAGGAATGGTTTGGGGGCCCAGGTCCACTCCCCAATCAGTACTTGAATCCTCTTGAAACCACCTCTGGACACATGCTTCTCCAACAGCAGGAGTTTAGTGTCAGGCAGACCTGGGTTCAAATCCTGCCTTGCAATTTACTGGCTATGTATAGACGTCTGCAAGTTTCTTACTTTCTCTGAGCCTCAATTCTCTTATCTTTAAAATAATCCTTGCCTCACAGACTTTTTGGTGGAAATTGTCTCACAGTAAAAGAAAAAAATAGGAGAGTCCTTGGCACAGAGTAGGCACTACATTGTTAGTTCCATGCCCTCTGGTGATGAAAATTAGTCTGAGGTAATTCATGCCATTTTCCTGGCACTTCACTGGATGAAAAGATCTTCCCCAGGTAAAGCTAAACACGCCTCCCTGTATATCCACCCACTGATCTCCTACATGTACTTTAGGATCACATGCAATAAACTTAATCCTTCTGTCATGTGACAGACCTTAGTTTCTTTTTAATCTTCTGTTCTCCAGATAAGTATCCTGTCTCTGTCAATCATTCCTTAGAGAAGTCCTCACCACCCTGCTCTTATTGGTCAGCTATTGCCAGAATAATGTTGTATAACAAACCTCTCCAAAAACTCAAAGGCAAAACAAACAACTCAATGGCATAAGCTAGGCTTAGTGGGGTTTGACTCCAGGATTCAAGATGGGTCCAGGTCTGCTCCAGGTGTCTCTCATCTTCCTTGGACTCCCCAAGGCTTGTTCTTTTAATAACAAAAGGCAGAAGTGTAAGGCGTTATATTCATTTATGCCTGCATATTTCCAGCCTTTGTTGCCTTCACATATCATTGGCCAAAGCAAGTCACAAGATGAAGCCCAAACTCAAGAGGCCATGGCAAGGGTATGGATGTAGAATATGGAGGAGTGAAGAATTGAGGCCAGTAATTCAATCTTTCCACTGCTCACTTTCCCTTTGTCTTATTTCCATTGACCTTGACCTATTTCCGTTGGACACATTTTTCTAAGAGGTCACTGGGATGTGGGGAGTAGGAGGCTAGGGAGGAAAAACAAGACCTTGCATGATCTGTCCCCTACCTACCTCTCTGACCTCACCTCCTATCACTCTCCTCCTTGCTCTCCACTCATTAGCCACACTGGGTTCCTTTCATTTTCTTGAAGACACTAATTTCTTTGCCACCTCAGGGCCTTTGCAGTGCTGTGCCTTATGCTTTGTGTGGAAAACTCTGTTTCTCCTAACCTCTTCCTCTGCTCCAAGATGGCTTTCTTCTTATATTTAAAATAGAATTTACAAAACAGACGTAGAATCACGGATGTAGAAACAAACGTATTGTTACGCAGGGATAAGGCGGGGAGGGATAAACTGGGGATTGGGATTGACATATACACACTACTACGTATAAAATAGATGACTAATAAGGACCTGCTGCATAGCACAGGGAACCCTACTCTGTAATGGCCTATATGGGAAAAGAACCAAAAAAAAAAAGTGGATATATGTATAACTGATTCACTTTGCTGTACACCTGAAACTAACACAACGTTGTAAATCAACTATGCTGAAATACAAATTTTTTTAAAAATAAATAAATAAAATAGAATTTACATGGCATGTCCTAAAAGAGATGTCTTTCTGATCACCGAATCCAATTAAGTCTTCCTCTTTTGTTCTCTAGGGTCTTGTTTATTTTCCTCCTGGTACTTTACCTTGATTTGTAATTATTTGTTTATTTAATTTTGTTTTTCTTCCTCTGCTAGACTCCAAGTTCCACGAAGGCAAAGACCATGTCTGCCTTGCTCACTTCTGTACCCGCATTGCCCAGCACAGACCCCAACACACAGGATATGCTTCATACACATTTACTGAGTGAAGAAATGTAGGATTAAATGCAAAAGAATAAGTGAATGAATGGCTTTCATCATTTTCTTTCCATCACATTCATTCACATCCTCTTGCCCTCTGTTCAATGACAGAAGGCAAAGGAGGAAAGAAAGTATAAACCTGCTCTCGGAACACAGCCCAGCAAAGGCTCCTACTCTTTTCTTAGGTGTATGGCCTTTGCCACCAATGCTTAACTACTTTGGGTGAGGATTTGCTTCCACGACTCATTTTGCTTAGACACTTGTTCAGAGGAATTCATGCCCTCTGACCACATGTTCACTGTCGAGGGAGGTGACCAGATCAAAAACATGCTACCAATCATTCACCAGGGAGACAACTGACAAGGGTCAGCCTAGGGGAATTATGGATAAACAGAGGTCCAGGACACAAACTGCTGCTTGCAAGATAGAGAGGTCTGATTTTCGACGCTAAATGTGTCCATTCCGGTGCCCACTTTGAAACCCTTCTCTGTCCTCCCACACAGCCTTTCACTGAGACTTTGCTCTTCACACCCGCATGAACCACTGAACCAAGGAGAAGGCTTGGACTTTTCTGTCTGTGGTCCTTTGAAAACATCTGCACCTGTATGATGACGCCTTCTGTAGTATAGAGAACAAGCACAACGGGAGCCAGAAGGTCAAGAAGTTTCTGAGTCCCATCTCTCTGCCCATTACCAGCTGGAGGATGCAGGTGGGTAGGTGACTTAACCTTTTCAAACCTCAAGTTTCCTCACCTGACAAACGGGCTCGGTCATACCTACTAACCGGGCAGTGATGAGGATTGGTTGAGACGGGACAACATCAAAGTGCTTCCTGAACCATGAAAGACAATTCTAATACGTGATGTTATTTACCTTCTTCAGTCAAGTAGGGCTGTGTCGTGGAGCATAAGGGGTTAAGGATTCAGGAGCCAAAAACTCCCTCTACGATAGAAGAAAAGAGAAAAATAATGCCCACTTCCAGATGCACTTGAAGGACAGATTGCTTAGGATGGGATTGCAATCGGGTCTCCAAGTGGGAGAAATGATTGCCATCCTCATCAATATTACTGCCGCCTAAGTCTACGGGGAACGGGATCAGGTAATTGAGGTCCCCAATTCAGTTTTTATCCAGACACCAAGATTAATAGGAATGACTTCTTGGAATTAACTCTTTGTAGCTTTCTAACGTACAATGCACTTAGGATTTGACATTAACATTTTAGACCTGCACATTTGGAAGGCAAAGATCTGTTGTCTGGTTTAGCTAGCCCAAATGTTACAAAGGCCAAGGTCATAGGATTTCTGTATAGTTGTCAGTTCTGGTTGACCTGAGGAGGTTCAACTACCTGAACCCCTAGACAGCCACTTCCAAGATGTCATTGTAGGTCAAAAGGACGCTGGGAGAGAGCGGACGGTGATGACTGGGGGCAATCCAACTTAGATGCCATAAAAACAACAACAGACCAGCAACACAGAAAAACACAACTAAACTGTGCAGCAACACCACTCTGCTGTTGTCAGGGCAGTGGCACTTATATCATTAACTCAATAAATATTTACTGAATCTTTATCATGCACCCAGTACCATATTAATAGAAAAAAAAAACCTATAGTAGATACAGACAAATCCCTTGGGGAAAAAAAATCCAACACCTTTTCATGATAAATACAATCAACAAACTAGGCGTAGAAGGGAACATTCCTCAACCTTTATAAAGGCATCTATGAAAAACTCTCTGCGGGCTTCCCTGGTGGCACAGTGGTTGAGAATCCGCCTGCCAATGCAGGGGACACGGGTTCGAGCCCTGGTCTGGGAAGATCCCACATGCCGCGGAGCAACTGGGCCCGTGAGCCACAACTACTGAGCCTGCGCGTCTGGAGCCTGTGCTCCGCAACAAGAGAGGCCGCGACAGTGAGAGGCCCGCGCACCGCGATGAAGAGTGCCCCCCGCTCGCCGCAACTAGAGAAAGCCCTCGCACAGAAACGAAGACCCAACACAGCCAAAAATAAATAATAAATAAAAATTAAAAAAAAAAAAAAACTCTCTGTTAACGTCACACTTATACTGATGCTTTCCCCCTAAGATCAGGAAGTAGACAAGGAAGTCCACTTTTGCCCCTTCTATTCAACATTGTACTAGAAGTCCTCACCAGGGCAATTAGGCAGGGGGGGAAGTGATCCAGGTTGGAAAGGCAGAAGTAAAACTATCTCTATTCATAGATGATGTGATCTTACATATGGAAACCACTAAAGAATTCACACACACCAAAACAAAACAAACTATTAAAGCTAATAAACAAGTTCAGCAACGTTGCAGGATCAGTACACACAAATCACTTGTATTTCTATATACCAGCAGTGAGCAATCCAAAAATGAAATTAAAACAATTCCTTTCACGATAGCATCAAAGAGAATAAACTATTTAGGAGTAAATCTAACCAAAGAAGTGCAAGACTTGTACTCTGAAAACTACAAAATGTTGTGCTGTTGGTGTTATATTTAAGAAACTGTTGCCTAATCCAAGGTCACAAAGATTTATGTTTTCTTCTAAGAGTTCAATAGTTTTAACTCTTATGTTTATATCTTGGACTGATTTTGAGTTAATTGAAAAAATTAAATAAAGCAAATAAATGGAAAGATGTCATGTGTTCATGGATTGGAAGACTTAATATTGTTAAGATGCAAAATTCTCCAAAATGATCCACAGCTTCAATTCAATCTGTATCAAAAATCTAACTGCTTTCTTTGCAGAAATGGACAAGTTTATCCTTAAATTCATATGAAATTGCAGGGGGCCCCAAATAGCTTAAACGATCTTGAAAAAGAAGAACAAAAGTGGGGATCTTGTACTTTCCAATTTCAACACTTACTACGAAGCTACAGTAATCCAAACATTGTGGTACTCATAAGGATAGATATATAGATCAATGGAATAAAATTGAGAATCCAGAAATAAACCCATACATCTATGTGTGATCAATTGTTTGTGACAGGATGCCAAGACCATTCAATGGTAAAAGAATAGTCTTATCAACAAATGTTGCTGGGAATTGGATATCCACATGCAAAAGGATGACGTTGGATCCCTATCTCACACCATAAACAAAAATTAATTCAAAATCAACCCAAGACCTAAATGTAAGAGTTAAAACTACTGAACTCTTAGAAGAAAACATAAATGTAAATCTTTGTGACCTTGGATTAGGCAACAGTTTCTTAAATATAACACCAACAGCACAAGCCAATAAAAGAAAACACAAATTAAACTTCATCAAGATTAAAAACTTCAAGAAAGACAGACACCATATGATTTCACTTATGTGTGGAATCTAAAAAACAAAATGAACAAACATAAAGCAGAAACATACTCAAAGATACAGAGAACAAACTGGTGGTTACCAGAGGGGAAGGGATTGGGCAGATAAGTGAAAATAGATGGGGGAGATTAAGAGGTGCAAAATTCCTGTTATAAAATAAATAAGGCACTGCAATGTAATGTACAACATAGGGAATATAGTCAATAATATTGTAATAACTTTGTATGGTGACAGATGGTAACTAGACTTATCATAGTGATCATTTTGTAATGTATAAAAATACTGAACCACTATGTTTTATACCTGAAAATAATACAATACTGTAAGTCAGTTATACTTCAATAAAAATTTTACACTCGTGTATCAAAGGACATTATTGAGAAAGTAAAAAGACAACACAAAAAATGGGAGAAAATACTTGGGACTTCCCTGGTGGTCCAGTGGTTAGGACTCTGTGCTTCTACTGCAGGGGGCACAGGTTCCATCCCTGGTCAGGCAACTAAGATCCCGCATGCCTCACGGCCAAAAAGTAAAAAATAAATAAAATTAATTTTTTTTTAAAAATGGGAGAAAATACTTGTAAATCATACATCTGATAAAAGTCTAGTATCTAGAATATATCCATAACTCTTACAACTCAGCAACAAAAGGACAAACAACCCAATTTTTAAGTGAACAAAGGACTTGAATAGCTATTTCTCCAAAGAGCATATACAAATGGCCAATAAGCACATGAAAAGATGCTCAACATCATCAGTCATTAGGGAGATGAAAATCAAAACTACAGTGAGATATCACTTCACACACACTAGAATGGTTATAATCAAAAAGGCAAACAGTAACAAGTGTTGATGAGGATGTGAAGAAATTGGAACCCTCATAATTTGCTTGTGGGAATATAAGACGATGCAACAACTGTGGAAAATGATTTGGCTTTTCCTCAAAAAGTTAAACATAGAATTTCCATATGTCCCAGCAATTCCACTCTTCGGTATATAACCCAAAGAACTGAGAACAGATGTTCAAACAAAAATTTGTACACAAATGTTCATAGCAGTGCTGTTCACAATAGCCAAAATGTGGAAACAAGCCATATGTCCATCACTGATGAATGGATAGTCAAAATGTGATGTATCTATACAGTGGAATATTATTCAGTCATAAAAAGCAATAAGTACTGATTCATGCTACAACATGGATGAAACTTGAAAACTGCTGAGTGAAAGAAGCCAGACAAAACAAGCCACATAGTGTGTGATTCCATATAGACGAAATTCCAGAATAGGAAAATCCATAGAGACAGAAAGCAGATTACTGTTAGCCAAGGGTTGGGAGAAGGTGAAACGGGGGTGACAGTTTGAGTGGGGGATTTCTTTGGCAGGTAATGACTATGTTCTAGAATTAGATAGTGGCGATGGTTGCACAATATTGATACTAAAAATCACTGAATTGTACACTTGAAAGTGGTTTAAATGGTCACTTTTATTTTACTTTTTAAAAATATTTATTTAGCTGCACCGGGTCTTAGTTGCAGCATGCGGGATCTGGTTCCCTGACCAGGGATCGAACCCAGGCCCCCCGCATTGAGAGCACAGAGTCTTAGCCACTGGACCTCCAGGGAAGTCCCTAAATGATGACTTTTAAATTATAGTTTAAAAGAAAAAATGTATGGCAAGTCAAGATGTTTGCTGATGGAATACAATAAAGGGAATCAAACTCTTCAGTCCCTGCATGTACAATTTGAGGTCCCTGCTTTTAACCCTGTTATGACTTTGATCACACGCAGCTCTCCACAAGACTGTAAGCTTAATGAGGGTAGGGATGGAGTCTGGATCCCAGAAGTCTTTCTCAGTGCCAAGAAAACAGTGAGACCTCGAAAACTTAGAGATGCCACAGAGACAGCCGATCAATAATTGACCCGGGGAGGAAATAGGACAACCTTTATTCTTGTCCAAATCTAGTGGTCCCTCTTAGAGTAACAGTACGAACAGAAAAAAAGAAACTCCCGTAAAACATGTGATAGCACAGAAGAACAATCTGAATTTCCTCTTCTACTTCCCTTCCTCCAAATTCTAAGGCATCAGGGCTGAAAAAGAAAGCATCTATTGCAATGAATGCTAAGGTTACCGAAGGGAAATCACGTTGATTATTGAAATGTGAAGATCTATCCACTCAAAGCACCAGGAGCTGTTAAAAGCAGAATGAGCCATCTCCATGGAAGAATCAGGCAGCCTTTCAGGGGTTATGATGGCAGTGCTAGAATGCTTGTTTCAGAGCAAGTAGGAAGAAAGTAAAAGCTAAAACTATACTTTATCACCTGACATTTTCACCCTCCTCTCCGGGCATGGCTAAGCCCCACTCTCAGATTCTCAGACACTTGACTCATCTTTTTCCTGCACCACAGTGAAGGCACATCTTTGAGTGTGGACTAGAGTTTCAGCCACGTCAAAATCTCCCAGTTGCCCGTTCAGGTTCTTACCTGGGTTCAGTCTTACAGCCTCTGCATTTCTCCAACCATACATGTCCCTAGGTCTTGGCTGAAGCTGTCCTCTCTTCTAACACCATCGTTCCAAGTGGCTGACCCTTATTCTTCTGTCAAGACTCAGCTGAGATTTCCTCTCCAGAGGGAAGTGCTTCCTGATCGCAGGCCGGATGAGACCACCCCGTCTCCTCCGTCCTCACAGCCTCCTGGACCATTCCATCAGAGCCCACCCCTGTTTCCTGCCTTTTCCTCACCAGACTGTGAGTGCCTTGAAGGCAAAGAGCTCTGAGTTGACTGCCGTTATTTAAATCGATAACCAAGTAAACCCTCTAGGGCACATTTCCTCCTCTGTGAAATAATGGGGTTGGACAAGATCATTGATATGGTCTGAATACAGCCCACAGACCTATTTGGCCAACACAATATTTATTGCATTTAAACAAGCCTTTTAAAATTGGGAAAGTTTATATTAAAATCTTGATCTCTGCCTTGTCTTGAAAACTCAGGCAATTTGGCAGCATTGGGCCCCCATTCGTGCATGGAGCAGTCAGCTGCCTCTTTAGGTGGGGTGCACGCTGGTCCCTCACTCCTTTAGGCTTCTGAAGGCATTGAGCTTGAGTCCCTGGTCCAGATGCCTTCTGCAGCTCCAGATCTGAGGCTCTACCACCCCCTGATTCCAATTTCTCTTCTTCCTCCCCCATCCAGTCAACATTATCACTATTTTTTTTTAATCTTGGTGAGAGCCAATGAACTGAGACATTCAACTTTCCTTGTTTTTTTAAAATAATTAATTAATTAATTAATTTTTGGCTGCATTGGGTATTTGTTGCTGCACGAGGGCTTTTCTCTAGCTACGGATAGCGGGGGCTACGCTTCGTTGTGGTGCGTGGGCTTCTCATTGCGGTGGCTTCTCTTGTGGTGGAGCACGGGCTCTAGGCATGCGGGCTTCAGTAGTTGTGGCTCGTGGGCTCTAGAGCACAGGCTCAGTAGTTGTGGCGCACGGGCTTAGGTGTTCCGCGGCATGTGGGATCTTCCTGGACCAGAGCCTCGAACCCGTGTCCCCTGCATTGGCAGGAGGATTCTTAACCACTGTGCCACCAGGGAAGTCCCCTTGTTTTGTTTGATTGTTTGTTTGTTTGTTTACTTTCCTTGTACTTTAAGGCAGTAGTCACAAGCCTCCCCAGTTATTTCCTAAAAATTAATCACCAGATACGAGTTAATCATCCTTGGAAACAATGCCAGCCCTCTAAAAAGCACTGTGGCTTTTAGGTTATACAGAGAACCCTCCTCTTTCCCAGCACTGAACTGGGAATAGCAAACTCCAATTTCCAAAGCACATTTCAAAGGTAATCCAACTGAATACAGAATTCTTAAAAGTACCTCAAATGCTTGAACAAATCCTACCTATATATAACCATTTAAGCAATTTCAAATACATTTCCGTTGCATAATTATGCAAGGGCTTTGGTCATAAAACACGCTGCTGCAAACTTAAGTGAAATCACCACAAATGTTATTCGTAAGAAAAATGCCCAGTTACAAGGATACCTGTCATCAGCTCCTCAGTGAATTTCCATCCTTCATTTCCCACCAACCGGCTGGTCCCAATCAGTCCACACTCAGGTCGTTGGAAAAGCTGCCCAGAACAAGCACCCAGCCCAAAGAGGAAACTCAATTAGCATCTAGCTGGGCCCTGAGTAGATTGGCTCATAATGCTGGGGATTTTCAGCTTGAAAGCAGAAGTCATTATGTTTCTATATATTAGTGAAAAGGGACCATTCTTTCCTCCAGAAACCCGCTATTTCTCCTGTATTCCCTATTGACAGAGTTTAGAGCAGCAGTTCTCAACCCTGGCTGTACATTAGAAACACCCAGGGGGCTTTTTTAAAAATGCCAAAATTCGGACACCACTGATGACCAATTCAGTCAGACTTTCAGAGAGGGGAGCCAGCTGGCATCAGAATGTGTAAGTGCTCAGATGATTCCAAGGCACGGCCTTGTTATTGGGATGCAGTGGTACCCAACATGTGGTCCTTGGATCAACCGCATCAGCATCACTCAGGAACGCATTAGAAATGCAGATTCTGGGACTTCCCTGGTGGCGCAGAGGTTACGAATCCGCCTGCCAATGCAGGGGACACGGGTTCGAGCCCTGGTCCGGGAAGATCCCACATGCTGCGAAGCAACTAAGCCCGTGCACCACAACTACTGAAGCCCGTGCATCTAGAGCCCGTGCTCCACAACACGAGAAGCCACCGAAATGAGAAGCCTGCGCACCGCCATGAAGAGTAGACCCCGCTCGCCGCAACTAGAGAAAGCCCGCGCACAGCAACGAAGACCCAACACAGCCAAAAATAAATAAATAAATTTTTTTAAAAAAGAAATGCAGATTCTCGGGCCTCACCCCAGACCTACTGAACTAGAAACTCTGGTGTAGGTCCCAGTCATCTCTAGTTGAACAAGCATTCCAGGTGATTCTAATACATGCTAAGGTTTGAGGGCCACTGGTATCATGGATTCAGTCAGGCTTGGGTTTCCATACCAAACCACCACTTACTAACTTTGTGACCTGAGTGCTTTCCTAGCTGAGGCTCAGTTTTCACATCTATAAAATGGGCATAATGAGGAATTAAATGTAACAAAGCACAGAATGCACTTAATATACTATCCGATACAGAATCAGCACTCAATTAAATGTCAGCTAATATTATCCAGGTGTCCAAATTGGAAGTTATCCCCCGTTTCCCTTCCCCACCATGCCCCCCATCCAGTCCTTGACCAAGTCTATCCATCTTTTACTCAATATTTCTTCCCTTCATCTCCTCTCCTTCCACTACTGCCTTGGAGTCCAAGTTCTCATCACCCCCCATTGGAGTGAAATGCAGATTCTGCACAAGGGCTGAGACTAGGAATGAGATGACAAAGGAAAAGAGACAAAGGAGCTCAGGGCCCCTCCCTGACACAAGTTCACAAGGTCATCAGGGGCAGGGTCACTTCTGAGGAAGAGGATGAGCCAATGCTGGCCAACTGTGCCAATCCTCTCCTCTTGGGATTTCATGCTGAGTGGCAAGTTCGGCCTGAAATTTTTTTTTTTTCAATCAACAGACAAGATTTAATACAAATAATTTGTTAAATAGATATTGGAGAACTGAAAAAGCAGCTCGGCAAAACAGAAATAATAAGTATAAGAGGCAGCTATTATTTCTAAATCTGGGAGAACCAAGGAAAGGTTTCTCCAGAACCCTTTCAGCGGAATCTAGAAGCTTGGAGAAGAAGCCCTGTGGAGTTGGGGAAATTCTAAAATTGCAAAATTAGAAATCTCATATTAGCTAATTTACATAGCTTATGGCATATTGATCCAAAGTCATTTGTATCCCTAAGCTTTAAACCGGCCCTGAAATTTTAAGAAAACCCTTAAGACTGCAGTACTGTTGCCCCTGCAGCAGAGTCATTTCCAGAACTTCCCGTGTTATTTATTGGAGCTCAAGGCATCCTTGAGACCTACTGCTCTGTTCTCAGCAGCTACCCCCCAGGAAGTGAGAAAGCCACGTCGAAGATATTGGCCAAGGGGCCTCAGTTCTAAATGAGGCCCGATCAATTTATCCACAAAGCCCACTTTCAGGTGGGTCCTCACGCCTTCTCCCTGAAGGGCACGATTGCTCATCGAGAGAAACAGCCCCTAATTTGTCCTTCTTGGGTAATGTTCCCAAACTGCCTCCCCAGGTAACTGTCACGTGGATGGAATAAGCAAGAAAAGGGGATTGGGATCCAGAGCCTTGGTGACACAGGGAATGTGACTTCACCATTGCCGTACTTGTCTGGGCCCCAGTGGCCTCCTTACTGTCCCTCAGGCTCACCAGGCACATTCCCACCCTCGGGCCTCGGGGCTGGTCCTTGCTTCTTCCTGGCTCTTGCTTCCCCTCACAAGCCCAGAGAGCACCGCCCCATCTCCTTCACACTTGGGTTCAATCATCACCTCTCACCGAGCCCACTGTGACCAACCTATTTACAGCTGCAGACCAACCCCCCCAAAACACACACACACACACACACACACACACACACACACGCTCTCCATCTCCCTCCCACCCTCCCTCCCTCACTGGGCTCTTCTTTTCGTTGTCTGTCATCTACCATCTTTTAGCTCAGAGAATCTCTAACTTGAGTTGCATCAGAATCATCTGGCGGGCTTGTTAAAACACAGGCTGCTGGGCCCCACCCCCAGAGGGTCTGATTCTAGCAAGTCCTCAAGTGATACTGACGTTGCCCATCCAGGGACCTGGCTTTGAGAACCACCGTGCTGACATACCACATACCCTGCCGGGATACAACCCCGTGACGGGTTGGAGTGTATGGTCTTGGGAGTAGGACAGCCCTGAGTCCAAGTACTAAGTCCACCACTTCCCAGGTGTGACCTTGGGCAGATTATGTATGGGCCTTGGTTTGCTCGTTTGTAAATTGAGTATAATCAGGACTGGTACCGAATTTGCAGGGCCCAGTGCAACACGGAAACACGGAACCCTTTGCTAAAAAGTTATGAAGAATTTCCAGGTGTTGACAGCAGAGCATTAAACTGAGTGCAGGGCTCCTTCTGAGCCCAGGGACTTGCGTGACTACGCTTGCGTGTGTACCCAAGCCGCTGGGCCTGGGTGTGATAATAAATAGTATCTGGTCCATTGGGTTGTTGTGAAGACCAAACAGGATTAGGTATGTGGAAGACCTTATACAGTGCGTGGCATATAGTAGCTGCTTAAAGAACACGAATTTCCCTCCTTGCATCTTACCTTCCTCTTCCACCCGTCTGTTACCCCTCAGAATAAGCCTTCTTGGCTCCACGGCTCCAGTCCTCACCCTTGAGCTTGGTCCTGCTGGGAACGCACAGCAAAGCCCTCCCCTGCCCAGGACTTGGCCTTGCCCTGCTGTGGCTGCCGGCTGCTATCTCTGCTGCCCCTGGGAAGTGAGGGAGGGACCCCCTTCCAGCAACCCTTTGTTGCCTGGGTAGTTCAAGGGGCAAGTTCTGGGAGGAGCAGGCTGGGCTGCAGGAGTGAGCAAAGGCCAGCCCACAGCTGTGCAGCTGGCCCCGGAGCTGCTCCCCTGGAATGAACGAGAGATCACAGGTGGGGAGGGCACCGCTGTGCCCCCTGAGAGGCCGTCGACGTCCCACAGAATGACTGAGCCCCACACAGGGCTGGCGACTTGCTCCTCCTACCCATCCGAGGGAACAAGCAGAGGGACGGTTATTTCGGGACCTGGAAAGCATCACTTTCTTTCTTTTTTTTTTTTTTTTAATTTTTATTTATTTATGTATTTATTTTTGGCTGCGTTGGGTCTTCGTTGCTGCGTGCAGGCTTCCTCTAGTTGTGGCGAGAGGGGGCTACTCTTTGTGGCGGTGTGTGGGCTTCTCATTGCGGTGGCTTCTCTTGTTGCAGAGCAAGGGCTCTAGGCCCGCAGGCCTCAGTAGTTGTGGCACACGGGCTTAGTTGCTCCGCGGCATGCGGGAATCTTCCTGGACCAGGGCTCGAACCTGTGTCCCCTGAGTTGGCAGGTGGATTCTTAATCAATGCGCCACCGGGGAAGTCCCATAGCATCACTTTCTATAGCTTTACTGCGCTAGCTTACCTCACAGACTCTGAAATAATCAGACCTGGCAGAAATGACCAGCCCCTCTGTGGATGCTGAGCTGGCAAAGGTGGTGGTAAGGGGTGGAGAAAGCAAGACCCTGGCCCTCACGCACCACTCCGAATCCTGCAGGCTGTGGACGCCTCCTACCCAACCAGGCCAAGGCAGAGAGCCAGTCGGGGGCCTTGCCCACTTCAGGCCACTGCAGACCAAGGCAGGACGCCGAGCTTCCCGCAATGTACATGTGATGGCGGCAGATGGGGTGGGTGGGAGGGGGAGGGGGTCCATGCACCCCTGCTTTAAGCAAGTGTCAATGATAAAAACCTATAGATTCACACCCAAGAAAAGACAGGGTCACATTTTCCAATGGCCTCACCCTATATCTCCTATTAGATCTTTTGTTTAAAAGTCACCTCTCCTGGTAAATAATGTAATGCAATTCACAAAACATCCCTTTGTGCTTCGTCTTTCAGAAAGAGCCATGCCTGTCACAGGAGGTAGTGTTCACACGCACACGTCTGTGTGTATGTGCACACATGTGCACACGTGTAACTCACAGTCACAGGGGCTCTGCTGGCCCAGGAACCATGTGGCCTCCCCACTGTGCCGGGCGGGCTGGGGCAGGTCCTGTGTTGGTGCTTCCTTGCTCTGTGACCCTGCATGAGTTCCTTGTCTTTCTGCTTTGCCTTTTTCTCTTTTGTACGTGGAGCAGTCGTGAAGATGGGTGATAATGAACATTAACGAGGTGCCTGACACAGGGTAATAGCCAATCATGCCAAATTTGCAAGGCTGGTGGAATGGTCGCACGAAGTAACAAATGCACCTGGCATGTGGGAGCTGCCCAAAAAATGTCAGCTGAAAGGAGTCAAGGACCCTGAGTTAGGGTCCACGTGGCTTTGCCTGATCCCACAGTGAGAAATGGCAACTCGGGATCACTTCCTCTCCTTTCTCCCATCGGGCCGTCTCCTTCTCGGGTTAGTTGCCCTTTCCCGACCTCATTGATTGGGAGAACACTTCCCCCACCCCCATCGCTTGGGTGGCTGGAGGATGAGGAAAGGCTGAAGTACAGCAAGGTGATGGTTAATTTTATGGCTCAATTTGCCTGGGCTGAGGGAGGCCCAGGTAACTGGTAAAATATTATGTCTGGGTGTGTCTCTGCGGGTGTCTCTGGAGAAGATTAGCATTTGAATCAGGAGATGGAGTAAAGAAGATCGCCCTCCCGGATCCAGGTGGGTATCATCCAATCCATTGAGGGCCCTAGTAGAGCAAAAAGGCAGAGAAAGAGTGGACTGCTCTCTTTGCTTGAGCTGGGACATCCATCTTCTCCTGCCCCCAGACATCAGCGCTCCTGGTCTCAGGCCTTCAGAGTCAGACTGAACTACACCACCTGCTTCCCTGGGCCTCCAGCTGGCAGACAGCAGATAGTGGGACTTCACATGAGCCAATTCCTATAACAAATATCCTCTTATAGAGACCAATCGGTCTCTGTTTCTGTTATATAGCCTACTGGTTCTGTTTCTCTGGAGAACCGTAATACAGGCAATTCCTAAGACAAAGCAGTGCCTCTGTGGCGTTTTCTTAACAGATAGGAACCCAGTGGGGCACCAGGAGGCTGCCCAGGCCTCAAGGAGGTCCTGTGTAAACTTTGACATCTCTCCAAAATACTCCATTCACAGCGTGACACTGAAAGGACTAAGGACATGACATTTGTCCTCCATCTCTAAATGTCTATTCCATACTCATGTGCTGCTGTGAGAGTGGTAATTGGTACAACCACTTGGGAAAACTCTTTGGCCATATCTTTGAAATCTGAACATACACATACCCTGTCCAAGGGAAACGAGTG
This sequence comes from Balaenoptera musculus, assembly GCF_009873245.2. Taxonomy (NCBI): domain Eukaryota; kingdom Metazoa; phylum Chordata; class Mammalia; order Artiodactyla; family Balaenopteridae; genus Balaenoptera; species Balaenoptera musculus. Next base: position 33,016,973 of record NC_045804.1, on the reverse strand, counting down.
AATATGGCCATGAAAAAAGCGTGCAAGAACATTGTCTTAATCTGTTCAGGCCGCTATAACAGAAATGCCACAGACTGCGTGGCTCATAAACAACAGAAATTTATTTCTCCCAGTTGTGGAGGCTGGGAAGTCTAAGATCAAGGCACGGGCAGAGATGGTGCCTGGTGAGGACCTGCCTCCTGGCTCATGGACAGCTGTCTTCTTGCTGTGTCCTCACACGGTGGAAGGGGCAAGGGGCCTCTCTGGGGTCTCTTTTATAAGGTCACTAATCCCACGACCTAATCACCTGCCAAAGGCCCCACCTCTATACACCATGACACTGGGGATTAGGTTCCAACATAGAATCTTGGGGGGAAACAAACATTCGGTCTATAGTAAGTACTCATAATAGTTTATTCGTGATAGTTCCAAAATGGAAATAACCCAGACGCCCATCTATAAGAGAATGGGTAAATAAATCGTGCATATTCATACAATGGAATGCTACATAACAGTAAAAAGAATAAACCACCACTAAATGCAAAAGCATGGATGATCTCACATATTACGTTCAGCGAAAGAAGCCAGGCACAAGAGAATATACATTGTATTACTCAACTTACATGAAATTCAAGAACAGGCAAAATCAACCCATGGTGATAGAAGTCATGATGGTGGTTACCTCTTAGGGGGTATTGACTGCAAAGGGGCATAAGAGAACCTTCCAGGTGCTGTAAATATCCTGATCTGGGTAGGGTTACAGGGATGCATGTAAGAATGTAAAAGCCACCAAGTTGTATACCTAGGATTAGAGTACTTTACACATACTTTGCTGTATGTGTTCTATCCCAATAAAAACGAAAGAATACTTATATTCCTTTACCAGATTCTATTGTCTGTGTGAGCTGTGAACAAATAAATCCACTAACTATCTTGGAAAAAGCACACTTAAATTACTTTATATTATTTTTTGCGCTAATGGCCTTAATTTTAAACATGTTCACATTTGAAATACACTACAATGTTTGCAAGCCATTTTGGCATGTCTTCATTGGGTAATAAACCGAAGCTTGAAGAAAGGGCCTCTCTGGCCCCCTCTGAACCTCCGGGAGGCCCCGTCCTGAGCGCAGCCACAGGACAGGTGAAGACGGGTGGGGTCTGTGGGAGGTGGGAGATGGGACAGGGTCTGAGAAAGTGCCCACACTGGGGGCCCTGATGGGGCAGGAGGGTGGCCTTGGGGGCCCAGTCCAGGCTCTAGTCCCAGCTAGGTCTCTTGCTGGCTGGGACATCTGAGCCGAGCTATAAACCTCTGTGCTTCAGCCCTTTGGCTGCAATGTGAGGGTAACAGCAAAACTCCTAGAGAAGATGTCAGGAGAATTAAATCTGCCTTTGGCACCGGGCCTGGCACATTACAAGTGCTCAATAAAGTTTCGTGATTAGTGTTAAGATGATCGAGGGAGGATTATTGCGGCTGTAGTCTCGCCTGGACCTGCCTCAGAAATGCCTTTTCTAAAGGCAGGAGCCAAAGAAAGAAGATTTAGGATTAACTCTTCCAAAATAGCAAATGTTTTCTCTTTGGCATTAGGTCTAACACCAGCTGCATTGTTACACCCCAGGAGAAATGTGTCCTCATCAAGTCACAAAAGGCTGGTTTCAACCCACAGAGGGAACAACAACACAACAAAAATAGTCTGAAATCCTGAAAAAGCCAATAGCTTCAGGTACACATTATCCAGTCCATCTTTGATTTGGGGGTTCACTGAAGCATGGCTGACGCGTGGTTATCTTGGGTCCTATGTGTCGCTTCTGTAAATAGACTTTCATTAAAAAAAAAAAATTGACTGACTTGGAAAGATGGAAAGAAATACGAGGAGCAGGGAGAAATACTTTTTCTCTCTATCCCTTCCCAGGAAATTGACAGGTCTGAGGAGTCTGGCTGTTCACACATTAGTTAACCTCTCGTAGCCTCTGTTTCTGCCCTTGTACATGGGATGCACACAGTGGAGACTAGGAATGCAGATTCTGGAGTCAGACTCCAGGGGGTGTCTTCACACCATCACTTTCCAGTTGCTTGGTCTGGGACCAGTCGCGGGGCTCCCTGTGCTTCTGCTTCTTCACCTCTAAATGGAAGAAATAATGATACCTGCCTCCTGGGGTTCTTGTGAGGATGACAACACATGTTTGGTATACAGAACGGTGCCTGGCATAGGATGCACTCAATAGATGTTAGCTGCCGGCCACAAGCACACTGCACCCAGACACTGTCGTGCAGAATAAGGAGGGAGCAGTAGTAGCGACCATCGTTATTGCTATTTAGACGGCCCCAGGACCTCTGGTCTTGTGGCTGCAGGTCCCTTTTGAGGAAGCCTTCAAGAAGGTCACACCAGTGATGGTTCACGGCCTGGGAGACAACCTCTGCCTACCTGAGATCCTCCCAACCTTCCGAGGGCAGTGACCATAGAGCTCAAAGGCATTTTAATGTCAGAGTGAAGAAAGCTGGCCTTAGTGGACAGCGAGTCCACATTCCTCATTTATATGTGAGGAACCAAGGCTCAGAGAAGGCAAGCGACCCGCCCAAGGTCACATAGCAGAGTATGTGACCTGAGCTGGGAAGCCGGCTCAGGGCTCATGACTTGCCATAGCCCTGCCCTGCTCCTTCCCTCCCACAGCTCGTTCTGCCAGAGCTTCTGGCACCTCACACAGTCCTCCCACCTCACCATCTCCCGGGTGGGCTCTCTATCAGGTTATGGGCTCATCTAATTCTTGGCCACATCCTGCTGAAGACCCATTTTTCTTACTGAATCAGGCCGCCATTAGGTCCTGAAAGCCCCATAAGTCTTCTGTGGATGAGCACATCCTTTAATCTATTATTCCACAGTCCTATTTATATATATTTATCCATATGGCTATATAAATAGGGCTTTGAGACATATACGTGGCAAGTTATTGCTGTAGCATAGCTGTTCTCCCCAAGAGGAAAACAAAAATGATGTATGGCTGAGGCTCTTTTCCATGCAGAAAGCTCCCATCTGATTTATTAAGAGTTAGGTGGCAGCCACATGCTCTGGAGGTAGAGAATCTATTGCAAAGTTATCTAAGACCAGGACGCTCTCAGCTCCAGACACCAAAAGGCAAGGCTGGGGCGTGGCAGGAGCTCAAAGAGGCTTAGAGCACCTGCTCACAGACGCCTGCCATGCCCTGGTCCATTAACTAGGAGCGCTTTGGTTGCAAATTTAAGCAAAAAGGGGGAGTTTGGTATAAAGATACTGGGTGTCTCCGGGAACCCAGAGAGGAACGTGGCTGGGTATCAGGAATGGCTGGGTTTGGAGAGATGAACACCAGTGTGTCTGTCTGTCTGTCTGTCTGTCTCTCCCCCTCACACCTCTGCTTCTCTCCATGCCTTGCTTCCAGTCCTCCTGCCCCCTCCAGAGTGACATTGTCCATATGGAAGAAGACACTCCCAAGTTCTCCTCTTAACTGCTTCCACAGGCTGACTTTGCCTTTTCTCTGATCCCGAGTACAAGAAACCCATGGACTTGAACTCCTGTCCCCTGCTTGGTCCAAGGGCCATAAGCAGGGTCATGAGAGACCAGAGCAGCTACTGCAGGCAACATATGGACAGACTGGGTGTGAGAAGAAGCAGTTCCCCAGATGCAAGTGAAGGGATTTTGGTGAAGAAGTGCCAGTAGACAAAGCCACCAGATTGCTTATTCTGTTCATTTGTTCCATTCGCTGTGTAAACTCAGAAAAGGCACTTAACCTCTCTGTGCTCCAGCATCCTTAAGTGTAACATCAGAATTGTGGTGTGCTCCATAAAGGCAGACATTTGCAACTGTTGCATCTCCAGTGCCTAATCAGAGCCTGGAACACGGTCATGTTCAATAAATCTCTAAATACATAAATAACATCTAAACCTCTATTTAAATGAATGGAGGATAACTCCCTTGTAGGGTTGTTGGGAGGATTAATTGAGATAAAAATAACTAACATTTAGAGAGCGCTTACTTGCCAGGAACTGTTCTAAGCATGTAATTTAGTATGTGAAGTGTGCTTACAATAGTGCCTGGTGCACGCACCCACACATAAGAATAAACTAGGGTCCCCGGAAGTTAGGCAACGTGGTGAATGGCAAAAGCAGGATTCAGATCGAGAGCTTTCTGAAGCCACAATGCTACCTTCCCCATCACCGACATCTCTAGTCCAGTAGTTTCCAACCATGGATGGAGAGGTGGAGGAATGTGTATAAATCCAGGATGTGGAGCGCATGTCCGTATGTGTATAAAACATGGTGTTGAAGAAATATGTTGATCACAGATACATTTATGACCATTTCAAAATATATTACATGTTACAGTGTTTAATGAAGTACAAATTCATTGTAAATCACTCATGAACTCACAGTAGCCTAGGATGGTATTGTATTTTCTCAATCACAGAATACTCTGAGTACATCTGTTTTTTACGGAGAAGGTGGTGAAATTTTAATTTTGAGTGAAAACACTCAGATTAGGAACCTCTGAGCTAGCGCTACCTCCTCATGTCACAGATGAGACTCAGGCTGGGGTGGGGGCCCAGGAAGTGACTCACCCAAGGCCACACGGTGAGTTAGGACAGGCTCAGGGCTAGAACTCAGTCCCGGGACCATCAAGGTTTCCGGAGGGCAAGGGTATCACACACTAGCGGGATGGTGGGGGGCACAGTCCCCTTCCTTTCTGACAATTCCAACACAGGTGAGGATGGGGAGTTACAGGGGGGTGTGCTCTGCTCTGGAGGGGAATGCAACTCTTATAAGCCTTGGAGATGATTTAGCATTTTCCGGTGAAGTTGGGGTATATACACCCTGTGATTTAGGATTGTGTCCTAGAGAAGCTCTAGACACATGAATAAGGAAATATGCTCAAGACGGTTCACTGGAGCTTTAAAAAATGGAATAAAGTAAATGACCATCAAGAGGAAAACATAAGTTGAAGCATTCGAAAACTTTCTTTCCAGTGGTTAGAAAGAATAATCCAGTTATATCCATTCACAGGAATAAATCTCATGGCTGGAAACAGGACAACCTGGGCTGGCGCTGGACCTGTTGTGAGGCCTTAGTCCCTTCTCCTCTCCAGGCCTCAGTTTCTTCATCTGTAAAATGGGAACGTGTGATTAGACCAGTGGTTTTCAAACTGTGCTTGGCAAAGCCCTAGAGAGGCTTCACAGGTTCTGCAAATTTAGATGCAAATGTCACCTTTCAAAAAGATTTTAAACTATTTTAAAACTGTAGGAAACAGCATGCACACTCCAATGTGCTTTGTACAAATGTTAACCCCTCGCAGACTGGTGGTGCCAGGGCAGTGTGAAGACTGCTCCACTCCTATTCTACAGAACTCAGAGTGAGCTCCCCGCCTTCCCTGTTTCATCGGAGCGCATCCTGAGACGGCAAGGCAGCAGCTGTTAAAATCTGTTGCCATTTTCAACTGCTCAGCTGAGAAAGTCAAGGTTTTGTTTCAATGTCGTGTAACCAAAGCAAAACATAGCAATAATTTCTGTGTTTTAGAAGATGATAATGGTCATCCATAATTTCAAATTTGTACTTTTTGTTAAATTTTATTTACTAATGCAATAAAATTGTTAAAATAACCTTTTTCCTTCGCAAATTTTATATTCACAGGAGACTTGTAGTCCCAAGAGTTCCTGAATACCCTCATACAATTTCAGTTTCCTCTAATATTTGCCATCATACATTACGGTGGTATATTTGTCAAAACTAAGAAACCAACCTGGGTATATTACTATTAAGTAAACCCTAGATTTTATTTGGATTTCACCGGTTTTTTTCCCCACTAATGTCCTTTTTCTGTTCTAAGATCCAATCAATCCAGGATACCACATTACATTTAGTAAAATTTGTATTTTCCTCAATCTCAATATCCTCCTTTAACAAATAAATGTGCTAAATGTAAGCCCGTAGTTCTTTTTATTTAAATATTTATTTATTTATTTATTTATTTTTGGCTGCATCGGGTCTTCATTGCTGCACGCGAGCTTTCTCTAGTTCTGTCGAGCAGGGGCTACTCTTCATTGTAGTGCACGGGCTTCATGGGGTTCTCATTGCGGTGGCTTCTCTTGTTGCAGGGCACAGGCTCTAGGCTCACGGGCTTCGGTAGTTGTGGCATGCGGGCTTCAGTAGTTGTGGCTCGTGGGCTCTAGAGCTCGGCTCAGTAGTTGTGGCTCACGGGCTTTGTTGCTCCGTGGCATGTGGGATCTTCCCAGCCCGGGGCTCGAACCCGTGTCCCCTGCATCCAGGGCAGACGGATTCTTAACCACTGCACCACCAGGGAAGCCCGAGCCCGTAGTTTTATACTAATAAAATTTTATCTATTTTGTGTAATGAAATTCCAGGAAGACTCTCTAGGGGAAAAGAGCAGGGATACACTGTTTTTTTAAACAGTTTGCAAACACCTGGAGGAGCTGATCCTTGAGGTCGGTGTGATCCCAACAGCCCGTGGGGCACAGTTCCAACACTGTTGGGTCTACCAGGACTTGCTAAAGAGAGCTAAGTCTCCAGCTCTCAGTGCGGAAGTTTCATGCCCTCTTTAGGTTGAAATTGCCTCTGGCTATTCATCCTGAAGGGACTGGGATGCTCTTCTCCAATAGAACGAACATGAACCAGGCGTTCATTTATTCATTCAGGTGCATTAAATATTTAAGCACCTGCCATGTGCCTGGCAGTCTAGGAGCTGGGGCTACCGATGGGTCAAGTAGACAAATTACTGCCCTCGCGGAGCTTATATTCTAGTGGAGGAGATAATGATAAACGAGAGAGAAGTAAACTATACGATGTGTTAGATGGTGGTGCCTAAAGAAAAAACATAGTGGGAAAGGGACATGAAAGGTTGGTGGGAGGTGAAATTTTAGATAAGGAAGGAGCACACATCCTGGGGAAGAGCATCCTAGCAGAGGGATTGGCAAGTGCAAAGGCCCTGAGGCAGGAACACACCTGTGTGCTTGAGGAACAGCAAGAGGGCCGGTGAGGCTGTGGGGGAGAGACCAGTTAGGAGGCTGGATGGAACCTGAGGGGCTGCCCAGAGCCTTCCAGAAACGATAGCTGGAGACTTTCGGGCAGCCCTGAGGCTCTAGGTGAGCAGCAGGGGCTGAGCACTCATAGTCTGAGCTTATATACGAGTGTGACCACGTGTGCGTCCCTGGGGCAGCAGGAATACACCCTGACAGACAGTGGAGCATCTCAGATGTGTCCCTACGTGGAGCGAACTGGTAGAGTAGGGCTGGCCTGGGTACCATGCTAGGGCGGCTGCTGGCACCTCTCCTGACCCAGCTCCCTGAGGAGCCACAGACGCAAGGAATGGGTGTTAGCCAGCCCCCCACGCCCAGCCTGCCCTCGGATGGGGCCCATGGGGGTGGAGTGAGGCAGGGCACTGCCCAGGCAGGTCTCCCTGTGCTGGCAGCAGGCCCTGAACTTAACAACCCACGGAGAAATGAACCCTGCAGCTCTTGGGGCTCTTGAGAAATTAGGAGAAACTTGGGAAGCAAGAGGAACTTCCTGCAATGCATGGCATGGGTGGGGGGGCGGTTAGAGATATTTTCATGTGAATATTAAACTGAAATGTCCTTCTACACATGGATAAATCTACAAAGTGTGGTCCATCCATTCAATGGAACTCAGCAGTAAAAAGGAAAGAGCCATTGATATTGGCACCAACATGGATGTGTCTCCACAAAGGATGCTGAGTGAAAGAAGCCAGCCAGAGGGACTTCCCTGGTGGCGCAGTGGTTAAGAATCCACCTGCCAATGCAGGGGTCACGGGTTCGAGCCCTGGTCCGGGAAGATTCCCACATGCCGCGGAGCAACTAAGCCCGTGCACCACAACTACTGAGCCTGCGCTCTAGAGCCTGCGATCCACAACTCCTGAGCCTGCGCTCTAGAGCCCGTGAGCCACAACTACTGAGCCCACGTGCCACAACTACTGAAGCCCGCGCACCTAGAGCCCGTGCTCCGCAACAAAGAGAAGCCACCGCAATGAGAAGCCTGCGCACCGCAACGAAGAGTAGCCCCCGCTCACCACAACTAGAGAAAGCCCGCACGCAGCAACGAAGACCCAACTCAGCCATTAAAAAAGAAAAAGAAAGAAGCCAGCCAGAAAAGAACACATACTGTACGATTCCATGTATACAAAGTTCCAGAAAACACAATCTAATCTACAGTGACATAAAGCGGATTGCTGATTGCCTGGGGATGGGAGGGCAGCAGGGAGGGACAGGAGGGACTTCAAAGGGACTGGAGTAAATTGGGGGGACGATGAATACGTTCATGATCTTGACTCTAGAAAGGGGTTCCCAGTTGTGTACATATGTCAGAATTTATCAAGTTGTGTGCTTCAAATACGTGCAACTTATGGTATGCCAATTATACATCAATAAATTTGAAAAATGTAAATGGAGTAAACACTCCAAGTAAAAGTTAGAGATAGAATGGGAAAAACAAAAGGTGTGACTTTATTTTCCAAGATTTTACTTATACTTTATGTATATATGTACATTTATATATGTTGAAAACATGATTACATGTTCTATATTTCATGTATGTTACAATTTTATACATGATTATATACTATAATGTATGCTTCTATGTATTGTACTTGTATGATATAAATATATTTGATTTTTATGTATCTTATATTTTATCTTACGAGTTTACATGTTTATAAATATATTTAACATACTGTATATAATTTATACATATCGTGTGTTATATAAAATTTTGCATTTATTCATTTTATATATTGTGAACATATATATTTTTTAAATTTATTTATTTAATTTATTTATTTTTGGCTGCGTTGGGTCTTCGTTGCTGTGCGTGGGCTTTCTCTAGTTGTGGTGAGCGGGGGCTACTCTTCCTTGCGGTGCGCGGGCTTCTCATTGCGGTGGCTTCCCTTGTTGCGAGCTCTAGGCACGCGGGCTTCAGTAGTTGTGGCACGCGGGCTCAGTATTTGTGTCTCACGGGCTCTAGAGCACAGGCTCAGTAGTTGTGGCACTACTACATGGGCTTAGTTGCTCCACGGCATGTGGGATCTTCCCGGACCAGAGCCCGAACCCGTGTCCCCCACATTGGCAGGCAGATTCTTAACCACTGCACCACCAGGGAAGCCCATGAACATATTCTTGTGTGTGTATGTGTGTTTATAAAGAAAATCCCAGGCTGCCTGAGGGGTGGTTGATTCAATCGCCTCATTCCATCAGCCAAAGCTCTCTCCAAGATTTCTCCAAATTCCCAACTGTTTGAAGTTCTAGACTTCCAGCCTCTGTCTCCTGGCTGTGGCTTTATCTGCACCCCAGTATTAGTTTATAAACGAGACACACATCACTTCTGCTATCACACCACAACCCTGCTACTCCCCAAGTAACCTCGAATACAAAGCTGCTGCCTAAAAACTGAATTTTCTGTGAATGCTAGGGATTCACAGCAGCACCTCACAGCAAGCAACTTACAAGGGCATCTTATTCCTCGGGCCACCCTGGTTGGGGCTTCTCCTCCGCCCCACCGCCCAGCCCTCCTCCCTCCCGGCTCCCCACTTTCCTCTATGCCCCGCCCTGTTGGACCACCTCAGATTCTTCTCTTCAGAGCAGGGCATTCTGCCTGCCCAGAGCCTCCTCCCAAACTCTCAAAATGTTCGACAGAACAAAAGACCAACAGAGGATAGTTGTGGCCACTGACAGCTATTTTTTTCCAGCCTCCTACGTATATATATATACAGGTTTGTAACTGCACATGCATATGTATTCAGGTGTACACACACACAGGCTTACCCCCCAAACAACTACCGAGATGCTAACCCAAAAAGCAGCTCCCGAGGACTGGCCGGCCACCCCACCCCCTGGGTTCCTTTCCCCTCCCCACGCCCACGTCCCGGGGGCCCTCAGAGCTGCTGCCTCACCCCCTCACTCTCTGAAGTGTCTTTCCTTCCTGTCCTAAAGTGCTACTCCGCATCCCTGCTCTCTCCCTCCGGGGCTTCGTTTCCTGAGTAAGTAGCAAGCCCGCCAGTACAAAGGCTGAATAAACAGTCGGTAGAAATTAACTTGAACGTTCAGGGAGAAGAACAAAGACTTTCACATGAGCCGGGGTGGGAATCATAATTGCCAGAGAGACAGGAGCCGCGGGCTCCGGGCTACAGGAGACACAGAAGCAGGGGTGTTGACAGTGGCAGAGACAGGCAGGTGCGATGCTGATTTGATAAGTAGAAGGGGGAGAATTCTAATGTAATGGAGATGCTGATGGAAAGGGGAATTGGGACTGAGAAAGGAGAGGGCTTCTGCAGGCAGCCAGTTGAGGATGTGTGCCCGGATGGGGGGGTCCCAGCCTCACTGCCCAGCCCAGCTGGGAAGGAAAGGGCATCTGGCAGCAGGGGCCTGGGCAGCAGGCGTTTTGATGGTGTCATCCCCCTGGAGCCATAATTATGGCCAAGGAGGCAACCCACGGTGGTTCAAGGGGACAGAGGAGAGGGGACCAGCAGTTGGGTCCTCAATGTGGAGGAAAGGATCCAGGGGAAGGGGGTAGACCCCACCCTGGAAGAACCCACAGAAACAGATAAAGATGGTCTGTTTGAGAGACTTCTTGAAAGAAGCATTCAGCCAATGTTGCCCTCACACCTACCCCGTTCAGCAGCTGAAGGGCATAAATAATAAACAAAATATTTATCAAGTGCATCCTAGATGTCTGAAACTTTAGGTTAGAGTTCCACAATTTGAGATGGCACTATTATTATTGACCCTAGTTCACAGATGAGCAAACTGAGGCCCAGAGAGGTTAAGTAACTTCCCTGAGATCACACAGCTCTTAGCCAGTCACAGCCAAAAAACAAGGAAATAGTCACGGAATTCCCTTTGCGGCATTTCATCCTCTTTTAACTGAGTTTCTGTAGTATCTGCTTGAAGGCAAATGCACTTAATCGTTTATTCTGTCAACAAAATATTTTTGCGGGCCTGTGATGCTCTGGGTCCTGTTTCATATACTAGTTACAGAAAGAGAAGACATGTCCTGCTCTCAAGAGACTCACAAATGCTAGGAGGCGATGTCTCAGTAGAAGGGTGCTCCACGTGCTGTGATGGCCCGGGTGGCCGTGAGGGATGGGTTGGGGGTACCGTTTCTCACCTGGGGGGGAGAATTCAGAAGTACTTCCTAGAAGAGGGACCCTCAACGTGTTAGAGGAAGAAGGGACAACCAGAAGCAGAGACAGCTTTAGCAGAGGCAAAGAGCAAGAGAACTCGACTTTCCAAAGTTTGGAATGACTGGAGTTGGAGGTTGAGGGGGGGTGGTGAGTCCGGAGGCTCTGAAGGCCCACAGCGTTCTGGAAGCCTTTCTGGACACACCAGGGGTCTCCCCTGAGGGTGGTGAGAATGGCCGGAGCCCCCATCCAGCCTGGAAATGAGGATAAAGAAATCTTCTGGGAGTGTTTCCCTCCCTGAGAGAAATGGAGGCGGCTCCCTAGGACCTGTGACCAGTCCACTCAGGTTAGTGGGCAAGGATCCAAACATCAAACCGTGACCCTTTCAGAGGAACATCACGCCATGCCGCCTCCGGACGCCCAGGAAGCCGCAGGAGGGACACACAGTGTCCCTGTTGCTAAGTTGCTTCATGTTCTATATGTTCTCAGGTCCGAGGACACACCATAAATATTCATAGCTGGAAATACAAGTGAGGTCCCTCCGTGCTCCGGAAGAAACCACCCAGGACACCTGGCTTTTGTCATCCTGCCTTTAAATGCCAGGTCAGAGCCGAGGAAGAACTATACCCTCTAAAACCCGGCTTCATTCATTTGTTTAACAAAAGACATCTCCATGCTCTGTGGCCTCTTAACTTCCGTAGATGTTAAAGTGCAGAGAATTAAAGAATCAATGGGCAATTAAGGAGGCACTGGCAGATTCTGGCCAAGAGCGTATTATTTATTTATTCAGCCAGCCACACTGATTTTTAAAGCGCTAACTTTCCATTTTGTTTCTGACATCAAAAATAAATCAAACTAAACTGTACACGTCATAGCTGAAAAAAATTATTTGCACGATGCATTGCCCCTTTGTGGGCGGAGCCACCTGCAAAAGGAATTTTTGTCTGTGTCAAAAAAAAAAACAAAAGATATGAATTCATTCTGGCACTGGCCTCCCCTTAGGACACAGATAGGATTGAAAAGATAGAATACGATTTTAATACACTAGTGATTTTTCCACCTAGTCTCAAGGTTCTTTTTTATTTCTGAGCATCCATCTTCCTGGATCATCTTGGGAGGGTTGCAAGATTTTAGTCCATTAACACAGTGGTTGCTTTGGTGAAATTTCAGAACGGGTAGATAAAATAGTAGGGACATAGGCTGGCCAGCCTCTGTGTTTCTGCTCCTGGTCCAGGACCTTTCATCTAAAGTGGGGGTTCCCTAGTGACCCCCCCTTTTTCCCCTCCATCCAGCTGACACCATTTGACATGCCTAACCTAAAAAGAAAAATAAAAAGTTGCCACCCAGTCTCTTGTTCCTTAACTGCTCCCCTATTTGGACGAGCCCTGTCCAAATATGGACAACGTGGATGTCCCTGCACCAGCGACCTTCACTGTCCCCCTCCCCAGCCTTCCCCCCTGACCCTGCTCACCCCTCTCCAGCAAGACCTCTATCCACTTCCACTCACATTTACCCAAGCTACCCCAAGGTAGATTCTAGGACAGTGATTCTCAAACTTAAGCGTGCAGCAGAACCACCTGGATGGCACGTTAAAACGGTTTCTGATTCAGTAGATCTGGGGTAGAGCCTGAGAATTTGCATTTCTAATAAATTCTGAGATTGAGACCTTACTTGAAGAACCACTGTTCGAAGACAAATCGGTTGGTAGAGTCAATACCTCCAGAAACTTGTGCTATGGCGCCATCTAGTGGTCTAAGACCACAGTGGCAGCAATCTGTGCTGGGCGAATTGCAGACCCTGAAGATTATCCAAGAAATTCTTGGCTTGCGGGGAGTGCGTTTACCTTTGTTATCTCTACTTTTTTTTTTTTAGGTAAGCTTTTTTTTTTTTTTAACTTTTTTTTTTTTTTTTCAACTTTGGGTTTATTTATTTATTTATTTTTGGCTGTGTTGGGTCTTCGTTTCTGTGCGAGGGCTTTCTCTAGTTGCGGCAAGCGGGGGCCACTCTTCATCGCGGCGCGTGGGCCTCTCATTATCGCGGCCTCTCATGTTGCGGAGCACAGGCTCCAGACGCGCAGGCTCAGCAATTGTGGCTCACGGGCCTAGTTGCTCCGCGGCATGTGGGATCCTCCCAGACCAGGGCTCGAACCCGTGTCCCCTGCATTGGCAGGCAGATTCTCAACCACTGCGCCACAAGGGAAGCCCTAGGTAAGCTTTTTATCGAAGTTAAATGATTTCTCTTCATCCTCTGAGCAACCACAGGCAGAACTGAGACTGGAGGACAAGTCTTTTGAAGCCAGAAATTCAACTGTACAGACTTTGGTGTTTGTCCCCCAGATTCTTCTAACCTAAAGCATGACAACTCTGACACACTGGCAGACAGCAAAACAGCCACCCAGGTTACACAATATTTAATTGCTAATTTAATTTAACCCAAAACAGTCCTCAACACTTCCTGGCAGCCAGGTTAAAGAAGGAAATAAGTGTGCCATCTTTTCACAATCTGAAGCAAGGGGGCATAACTGTTAAAGAGGAAAATCAAATTGCCCCAAGTTCTAGAAGCAGTAGATCTCAAATTTAAGAGGGCAGGAGTTTAGCTGGGGGATTTATTGAAAATGCAGATTCCCCAGTCCCATTCTTAAGAGTTTCTGGTAGGACTCAGCACTTTGCTTTTTTTTTTTTTTTTTTTAATACATTTATTTATTTATTTATTTATGGCTGTGTTGGGTCTTCGTTTCTGTGTGAGGACTTTCCCTAGTTGTGGCAAGCGGGGGCCACTCTTCATCGCGGTGCGCGCGGGCCTCTCACTGTCGCGGCCTCTCATTGCGGAGCACAGGCTCCAGACGCGCAGGCTCAGTAGTTGTGGCTCACGGGCCCAGTTGCTCCGCGGCATATGGGATCTTCCCAGAGCAGGGCTCGAACCCGTGTCCCCTGCATTGGCAGGCAGATTCTCAACCACTGCGCCACCAGGGAAGCCCCACTTTGCATTTTTAACAGTCACTCCAGGTAAACTCTGAAGCAGATAGCACGAGCCCCTGATTTGAGAAAGACTGTCTGAAAAAGTAACCTCCTGTTACTTTTGGAGGTTACAAGATGTTACAAGATGCTCATGTACTTACTGGATGATTCCATTCATATGAAGTTCCAGAATAGGTGAAACTAATCTTGAGGTGATAAAAGAATGATGATTACCTGGGGAGGGAGTATTGACTAGAAAACTCCATGAGAGAAACTCCGGGAAATGTTCCTCTTTCTTCACCAGAGCATGGTTACCCAAGGTGTCATTATATGCAAAAATGTATACATTCTACACTCAAGATTTGTGCACTTTATACACAAATATAGAGTATACACTGTACCTCAAAGGTAATAATATATATACACACATGTACATATATTTACCTGAATGCCCAGGCTGCAGCCCAGCTCAGTTAAATCTGCATCTCTGAGAACAGGTCCCAGGCATTGGTAGTTTTAGAAGCAGTTCCAATATGCAGCCAGGGTTGGACACAACCAATCCCCCTGGACCAGTGCTTCTCAAACCCTGATGTGCACACGAATCACCGGGAGTCTTGTTAAGATGAAGATGTGGGTCAGTGGGGGGCCTGAGAGTCTCTCCAGGTGCTGCCGGTGCACTGGGCTTGTGGACCACACTTTGCTGCCCCAGTGAGGGCCTTCCTGGTCCACCCAGGGCTCTGGCCTGGTCACCCAGCCAGGAACAAGGCCTCCAGCAGGGGGCAGTCTACAAGACACAGAGCTGCCCCTACAGAGAATCCCAAGGAACCTCAAGATTCTGTAATTCTCAACGTCTGAAGACTTCACGGTTGGAAGAGGCAGGACATATTGAGTTGGATTTTTAAATTGGGGGGACAAGTGCACAAGAGTTTACAGTGGGGGGTGGCTCAGCCAACTTTCTCCGTAAAGGACTAGGTATTTGGGGCTTTGCAGGGCAGCTTCTATCATAGGTTCTCAACTTAGTGGCTGCAACACAAACGCAGCCCTAGACAACAGGTAAACAATGGCCATCGCTGTGTGAGAGTAAAACTATTTACAATCACAGGGCTGGCTGTGACCGTGTTTATGTCACACTATCATGCACGCGGCTGAAGAGGAACATGAGAACCTCATAATAGTCTCCCCGGAGAGGAAATGTATGTCTGGGGGACAGGAAAGGAGGCAGCCTTGCATTGTTATCTTCACGTATCTTTGGAACTGTGTACTGTGTACATTCATCGCCTTTTAAAAAACCAAAAACAGAGACAGAACTTGCCCACAGGACGCATTTGCAGACAGCCTGCTGTGAAGCTGTGTCTGCTCTTCTACCAGGCCCTTGTCCAAGTGCCGTGAGGCAGACCCACGGGACAAGCCCCATCTCAGCAGGAGGAGGGCCTTGCTTCTCCTCCCCTCCCCCCACCTTCCTCGGCCTCCCCTTCCTTCAGCGGAGCCTGGTGGAAGCCACCTCCTGCCGGGAGCCCCCGCAGCAGCACAGGAAGGTGGGCCTCACTCGTCCTTGTCCACACGGCTCCTTTGGCTCCATGAAGTGAAGCAGAGGCACTGCATGCAGGGAAAAGCACAGTCAAGTCTGGAAGGCTTGGGTTCAAGTCCAGCTCTGCTGATTCTGAGCCCCGGGTGCCCACCTCAACCAGTGGTTGCCAGGATCCCATAGGAAGTGAGGGAAGGCAGCTCCACAGCAAAGCACCATCTGTGCAGACCTCACGGAGCCCACCTCCCAATTAGAGATGCTTCTTAAAGGGCCAGAGTGCGCCCCATCCTTGCAGCCCTCTAAGCAGGATGCTTGGCATACAGCAGGCACTCAATGGAGAGGAAGAGATCAGTGGGAGTAGGCACAGCTCCTGCCCTTCACCAAGTCAGGGGGGCCGGGAGAGATGAGAAACCCATCCCTGGTCGAGGTAGGAGGTGGTCGCCTTCCCCAGCTTCTCACACGCCGCCTGTCGCCACCAGATGTCAGCTGGGCCTACTGCTAGCAACAAACAGCCAAGATCTCTCCTAGATAATCTGCTTTGTAAAAATACAAAATAAGTCAGCCTCATTAAGAGGAATCTCCAGGAAGGCCCTTACAGATCAGTCTAAAATCAAACCTGGCAAGTACCTCTGTGTACTAATTCGGTTAAGGGGACAGAGAGGGCAAGGAACTTGCCCCAAGGCCATGGCCAGAGCTCTGAGTCCTCAGAGGAAAGTTTGGGACCCAGAATGGTTCTGTTGATCAGGACAGGCTAGGATAGGCCACATGTGACCCCCAGACCTCGTGACTCATGCCAGACCTGCTTCGTACACCACACGAGGTGTCTTGGGTTGGCTGCAGCTCTGTCCTACACCATCTTCATGCCGGGACCCAGGCACATGGACTAGTCTCCACCGGGAACTCGGTGGATGCTGGGCCAGAGGGAGAGGCCCAGTGAGTCACACGCTGGCTCTTGAAGCATCTGTCCTGGGCAAAGGCCACCTCAACCCACCTTTTGCTGAGATGCCCGAGTGCCAAGATGTGCAATCCTACTGTGCAGAGGGGGAGAGAGGGTGAATTTTTTGGCAAGATGTCCACTCCAGCAGAGATGCTCAGCTTGACAAACACTGGTGTGTCAGGACAAACAGACAGGATTCATACATGCAAGGATTCATACCTGTTCAGAAAACAAAAAAACTCAAAAGAAATACAACAGACAAAAGTGAATCAAAATAAAGAACTTGGGAACACGTATATAAGAAACAGGTGAGCAAACAGAGCTCCCAATAGGGAGCTGGACCAAAAACTTTCTTGATAACATGATTGAAGTTCAATATCACCATTAAAAGATTCCTGAGATACAGGCATATGTGAGAAGTTTGTAATCCTGAACTGAATTCTGGATGATTTCAAAACAACCCAGGAGACACAGTGTGTGTGTGTTTGTGTGTGTGTGTGCGTGCGCACGTGCACTTGTAGGAAGGGCAGAAATCTAACATTCTGCTGAGTTTCTTCTTGTTCAGGGAGAAAGTGGATAACTGAAATCCACTGATAACATAGAATCAAGACATTGAATGCTAACTTACTACAGGGAAAATTTTTGACCAAACAAATAATGATGAAAGCAAAAAAGAGCCAATTAGAAAACATAATAGGAAAATGAACTAAATAACAAATAATATTGCAACAGTGATCACAATCAACAAGTTAAATTCACCTATTGACTTTCCAGATTTCACCAAAAAAGAAAAAATTCTAGCAATGTGCTGTTTACAAACCACCTACCTCCTGTAAAGTGATGGAGAAAAGATGCTTTTGAATATAAGTTCAAAACAAAAAGCACCAAACAGGAAGACATTTTATGTTGATGAGAAAATACCATTCACAAGTTTTGTTTTTTTTTCGGCTGCACCACGTGGCTTGTGGGATCTCAGTTCCCTGACCAGGGACTGAACCTGGGTCACAGCAGCGAAAGCCCAGAATCTTAACCACTGGACCACCTGGGAATTCCCACGAGCTTTTTAAAACTAAGCTTCAACCAAAACTTAGAAAAAGCAGCTGTTGAGGAAAAACAGGAAAACATGATAATACCAATATACAATCCTTTAATGTACTTTTCTTAGAAATGGACAGATAGTACAGGCCAAAAAAAAGGGGGGGTGGAGGGAGATAGCAAAAAAGAAAAACAGATTTAAATAATTTACAAGCTGAATTTAACAGATTACATAAAACTTTATACCAAACCAACAATATGCATTGTTTTCAAATGTGATAGAACGTTTTCCATGATCCCCTCCCCCAAAAAATCATTCTAAAGTTCATCTGGAGAAAAAAAATGCACAAAAGAATCTAGCACTTTTTGAGTAAGAACATATCCATGAGGCTGTTAGTACTGGTGTGATGGTGACCAACGGAATAGTCCAGTCCTGAGCTGTCCAGACTGGCAGTCTCCAACCACCTGTAGCTGTGGAGCACCTGAGCTACCGTGAGTCTGAACCCACAGGCTGGAGTGTAAAATACACACATGGGATTCCAAACTTAGTATAAAAACACTGTAAAATATCTCAATACTTCTAATGTCCATTACATGTTGAAAAAATGGGTTAAACTATTATTAATTTCATCTGCTTTTTCCTTTCTATTGAGGCTCCTAGAAAATTTAAACTATGTCTACTGGACGGCACTGGTCCTGAAACGGGCCTGGGTTTTCAATTTTCTGTCCACATCCTTTATGACACTTGTTCACGGAGTCTTAGTCTTCCTTTTTGATCATCATAGAGTTAAGAATGTTCACTCTCTGGCCTAGATGCTGCCAAGTTTCTCCTGGATTTGTTTACATAAATTTTAATTTTTCAAACAGGCAAAATGATGGATCTCTCCCGCCAGTGTTTTTCCAATTCTCAGTTCCAAAGCTTTCCTGTGGGCTGGTCAATTAGCCACTGCGGCGTGTGTTCGGGGACACGGAACGAGGCACCATCATCCTCATGTTGCTGCAGAGCAGTCGTGGTTGAGAACCTGGCTTTGAGTCTCAGCTCCACTCCATCTGCAAACTGGTCTAGTCCCCATCTTCTACCTCTGGCATCAGGCCCTGCCTCACTGGGTTGTCATGAGGACTAAGCATTACCTGTAAAAGAGCACGGCGTCTGACAGGAAGTTCTCCAGCGAAACCTTGTTCGATCTTCAGCCTGCAGTGGTTCGGTGCCACCTCTAAGTTGTACAAGGTGCAGCAGTAACCCCAGAACCCAGCCTCCACGCTGACACCCCACTAAGTCTGGTCACTCCTCCCGTACCCAGCAGGGCCCCCAGAACCAGAGAGGGGCTACAGTCCACACAAACACCTGCAATGAGAACAGGCTGGATGCTCTAGCTCCTGGACTCAGCCATCCACCTCTCCCTTACACCCTCTCCAGCCCCAGCTTCTCCCAAGAGGTCAAGTTCACACTTAAGCTGGCCACTGGATGGCCCACAGGTAATTCAAAGAACATATCAAAAATGTACTGGCCCGGAGGGTCGCCATCTGGCCGGGTGGAATAAGCACCTCTGTAAAACCGTAAACCCACTCCTCTGTAAAAGCAGCAAGATTACCGGCAAAATGGTCAAACTCAAACTTTTTCAGAACTCTGGAGATTAATCAAAGGCCCACAGCAATCTAAGAAGTGTTTATCCGAAAAGTACATGCCTTTCAGCAACTTCCAACTCACTTTTCCTCCAGTATTCCAACCCTGAAGGTTAAAACCCGAGACACCAAGCACAGCCCACCTCCGCATCCCCACAGCCTCCCCTCCCCTCCCGCGTCCTGGGTGGGGCCTTATCCAAGGATCCTGACCCCCTCATTTGTCAGACCAAGAGCCATCCCAGAGTAAGCCTGTCTCGGCTGGACCACCCTGGCTTTGGTCTCTGCTCCTTCACCTCGCCCATCCTCCTCCCTGCACCAGAATCATGTGGTTCCCACCATCAAAACCCCTCCACGGCTCGCAAAGATAGAGACCAAACCTGCACACCCAGCTTTGTGAGCCTTCCTCAAACTAGCTTGAAGGCTCCCACACACCCTTTCCTGCTCCAGTGATGCAAAGTGTAGGGAAAAAGCTTAGACCAGAGTATCATCCACCTTGGCCGAAGTCACACCCAATTGCCGCTGGGACTTAGGGCTGTTGGCGGGTAAGACCACATGAGAGCGGGCAGTGGGCCAAGCTCTGTACAAGCAGAGATATTGGGTTGGCCAAAAAGTTCATTCGGGTTTTCCCGCAACACCTTACAGGAAAAACCCAAATGAACTTTTTGGCCAACCCAACATTTCCATTTCATTTCATTGCCTTACGAGGTTGGTACCATTACCTGATCCCACAGATGAGGGAAAGTGAGGCTTTTATTTTAACCACTTGGTACCCACAGCCCGGGAGAGTGGCTGCAGCTCTGCAGGAGAATGCCTTCAGTGTGAAGGACCCCGGGGCCAGCTCAGCTCTCCAGAGACCCCTGGAGGGGTGGGCAAGCCCAGAGGCACAGAGGCCTGGGCCTACCTTTAAGAGGAGGGGCCCCTGGATCAAGACTTAGCTCTGCTCTCACCATGGAAATGTATTTTTTTATATCATTCTTAGCACTGCAGTACCTTAAATAACTTCACAGATCTATTAAGAATGCACAGAGAATTTGGGAAACCAGTGCTTTAAACTCAAGCCTGGCTATTTGAGACCATCACTGGAGGAAGCCAGAGGAAGCTTGGCTGCCACCGTGTGGGGCAAAGGCGGGGAAAACACCAGATGGAAATTTCTGGCTAAACTGTCTTCAAAGAGCCATGGGTCTCCTAGTTTAGTTGGGATCCTACAGCCCATCACACTTACAACCATCCTTCACTCCCCTTTTTCACCATGGAAAAAAAGGACTCAAAGTTATAGTGTATACAATTTGAGATTTATATAAGTTTATAAGTTTAAGTTATTTAAACTGCACAATGCTGAATGCAGTCTAAAAAAGAATCAAACACAGACCACTGCAAGGTAATTCAATGAGCTGCTTTTTTTTCTTTTCTTTTTTTTTTAAACAAATTTGTACAGAAAAAAAAAAAAAAAAATCCCCGGATCACACCTATACCATACGGTCACGCTGTCAGGTACGCAGGACGCGATGGGAGCTGGGACGGGCAGCGGTAGCCGGCACAAGTAACTTCTGCTCACAGACAACATGGGATGTGGAAAAACCGTGGGTTCCCTTTGTTCTCCAGTGTATCTTGTACAAAATAATTACATTTTTTAAACATATTTACAGAGTTTGCACAAATAGAAAATGGTTACAAATTACAACCGGGCTTGGCAAGACAACAGTTCCCCCCTCTCCCACTGACCGAGGCTGGAGGTATGATTGCTTTGTATTTACAGATGCATTAAAAAGTCTGCCTTCTTAGAGACCTAGATGGAATTTATAAAAAACGGTTAAATATCATAAATTCATTTGTAAGCTGTACAAGTGATCGATGCCCATCAGTCAGTTCATGTCTTGCTCCCTGAAGAGAGACTCTAAAGGTAAAAGAAACCCTTCCCCACAAGCAACACCTCCCTTGGCCTGTCTGCTACAGGGGTTTGGGTTTGGGGAGGGGAGGAAATAGGAATAAGGGAGGAACGGAATGGAGGGGGGCCGGACAACCTAGTTGAGACAGTTTTCCTTCCACTTTTTTTTTAAATAAACAGCTTGTAACCAGGTTAAGCAGACTGGCTTGTTACACGCCATGCTATCTATGGCTTTGAAAAGAACCCACAGTTCTTTCCTTGCCTCAGAGACGAAACATCTCAACATGACTACAGTACAGAAAGAAAGGATTTCTGGGGAGGACAAATGTTTATAATTCTGATGTAAAGTCTTTGCCTTGAGTACCAAGCCCAATTTCAACAGTGCAAAAAAGACTCCAGTAGCGGCGTGGGGACGGGGTCAGAGGCTCGAGTAATAGCTGTCCACCCACTGAGCAAGTCCTCGCTCCACCAGCGACCGGTTTATCAACACCACCTAGGAGAGAGAGGTCCCTTGAGAGCATGGCCACGGCACCAGGGACCACTTCCCAAGCCAGCGTGGGTTCCCCCCTCACAGCCCAGGCTGCCCCTGCAGGCGCCTGAGTCATGGGGTGGAAATTTGATTCATCTTCTGGGCCAACAGGGGATTCACTTACAGGTTCTGTCAGCATGCAAACAGCCTTTCCAATAGGCTGAGGAAATCTAGGCTTTAGGACCAGGAGATGAAGGGGAAAACCCAAATGGACAAGGTCCAGGAAGGCTCACGGACATTCTGTTGTGGGGACTGTCACGTGCCCTGTGGGATGTTTAGCAGCATCTCCGGCCTCTACCCACTAAGATGACACTAGCATTACTCCCAACTGTGGCCACCAACCGCGTCTCTGGACGTTAAAAGGGGAAGGAGGACAGAACTCACCTCGTCTCCAATCACGCTCCAGAGCTGAATCAGAGGAAGGCCGGCTGGACTGTAACTCGTCACCTGAAAAAAACAAAAACAAAACCCTCCACAGCACGTCTAAGAGCTACGCCACGCACCTCTCCTTAAAGACTGCCGGCCAAGCCGCGGCGTGAGCCACAGGAAAGCAGGCACCGAAGAGTCGGTTCCCAAGAAGCCCAGAGAGTTAGGCGAGGCCGGGAGGGACTGCAGATGCCAGGCCGGAGGCTCCCGAGACAGACCCTGTCCAGCCTGCCCCGCGCCCCCCAGCCACACACCTGAGCCAGCAGTGCTGTATTGCCCGTCATCTCGCTCACAGCTGCATCCGCCTCAGGTGAGAAGTGGTCATCATCTTTAGGAGAAGGAAAAGCAGCATTTAGACTCTCACTGAGGCGAGGTACTCGTCACTCACACAGCTGGCAGGTGTTTTCCAAGCAGAAGACTTCACACGCTCCCGCGGACTTAAGAACTCCACGGGGCGTAGCCACACCTACGCCAGGTTCAGAGCCCCAAGCCTCCCCAGGGCTCCAAGTGGATACACTCGGGGTGCCTGCTGCATGTCAACCACTGGGGGACGGAGGGCCAAAGGGACAGAAACTCTGCCTTCAGCGGAAATATCACCACCACCACCACCACTTATTTGGGGGCCGAGTGGACTGAGAAGGTTGTATGTGCTCTCACACCGAATCAAGAACACGCTTTAGGGCTTCCCTGGTGGCGCAGTGGTTGAGAATCTGCCTGCCAATGCAGGGGACACGGGTTCGAGCCCTGGTCTGGGAAGATCCCACATGCCACGGAGCAACTGGGCCCGTGAGCCACAATTACTGAGCCTGCGCGTCTGGAGCCTGTGCTCCGCAACAAGAGAGGCCGCGATGGTGAGAGGCCCGCGCACCGCGATGAAGAGTGGTCCCCACTTGCCACAACTAGAGAAAGCCCTCACACAGAAACGAAGACCCAACACAGTCATAAATAAATAAATAAAAGAACGTGAATTTCTAAAAAAAAAAAGAACACGCTTTACAGGCGAGAACACGGAGACACAGGCCAGTGGCCAGAGGTCAACCAGCTCCCAGAGCGATGTAGGTGGAACTCAGATCCAGGCAGCTGGCCACACAGCCCAATTCAGGCAGTGACTCTAAGTGGGCAGGGCACGCAGACCACATTCTTTGTCAGATTATACAGGTCACGTCCTTGTACAAGGACATACCCAAGGCGAGAGGCAGTGAGGACGGGAGGGGCAGGATTAAGGTCCGGGAACGGCTCATGAACTACGTTCTGGGAGGTGCCTCTGTTGGAAGCCTCTCAAAGCTGGAGGCCTGGGTAGAGTCTAGAACAGAAGAAGGAGAGTCCACGGGCCCTGGAAGGGTGGTCCACGGGCCAGCAGCACTGACATCACTGGAGAACTTGTTAGAAATGCAAGTTCTCGGGCTTCCGCCCAGACCTAGTCCATCAGAAGAGTGGCAGCCATCTGTGTTTGCTTAAGCCCTGTAGGTGAGAACAAGGGTCTCAAAGAGAAAGACCTACTTTCAACACCTGCCTGCACCCCCCCAAGCCAGAGGCCCCACCTGTTACCTGAGAGGGGCATCACGCTGTCCAGAAGGACCTCTGCTCCCTGGAACGGCAGGGTCACAAAGTCAGACCTAGAAAGGCAAGAAGGGCACAAGCTGAACACGGACTTCACGGCTGACTCACTCTGGGCTGACGGTCACCTTCTGCTTAGCGCCGTGACCCCCACAACCCCGGGTGAAGCCACACGGAGGTACACACGGCAGGCAGCAGGCCACAGCGCCCAGCTCGCCCTGCCGCAGGCCTGGCCTCAGAGGCGCTGCTTGCATCCAGCTCCCAAAGAGAAGCCGCCTCACTTTCGCCGAATGACACTTGGGGGAATTCTTCTACCAGACGGGCCTTTCTAGCTCCGTCTGGCTGAGGCGAGCATGGAGTTTGTTTATATCATACTCTGCTAAAACAGAGTAGGCAGCAGCAGGGAAGAATCAACCCACGTCCCAGGCTCCAGCTCTGCAGAAACCACACCCGACTCACCGGATCTGCCGGAGCACGTCTACTTTCACTCTCTTGTATCCACCGTAGTCAACGTAGCGAATCTCGACTTCATTGGTCTCCTCGTAGGAGGCCACCACTTGGGCTCGCCACCAGGCACCGTCCATGCCAGGGGCAGCGCAGATGACCGTTACTGCAGGGCAGGACGAGAGCACATGCAAAGGCCTGGCGCAGGGCAGGGCGACAGCAAGCATCCCCCAAGGGAGGGACTTGGCCCGCCTTGCATCTGTGCCACCCAAAAAGCTACGCAGACCAAGAAGTGTTCATCCACATCTGTTTACTCTGAGACTTACTGAAGCCAGAGGTAGACACAGATAATTGGAATAAACCAAGTAAATTCCAAACTTCAGGGAATGGACCAGCAAATCTGCCTTATACTCTTAAGGGAATGTCCCAGAAGAAAAGAGAGCCTCCAAGTGCAGATCTCAGTGGCTGGTTGCTAGCACCTGCTCTGGCCCACGACAGCTCAGATGGAGGGCTCATCAGAAGGCTCCCAGGCCTAAACCCCACTTCTTCTGGCCTTTGCTTCAGGAAGGTACTGAGAGCACTAATGCCCGGGGCAGCCAACCAGGCCAGAGAGCAAGTGCCCCCAAGTGTCACCAACTGCACCCTGGGGTAGCAGGGGTGGGGGCCTGTGACACAGCTGGCCACACTGTGTCCTAACCCTTAAAGGCAGCCCCTGCCGCAGTCACCTCCTGGCCTCCAGTTTGGTCTTTACTTCTGGGTTGAAGCAACATCAGAGAATCTGACAAAAGTGAAATCCTTATTCCTCTAAAAGAAAAACCAAAAAAAAAGTGCTACCGAAATTTCAAAGGTTTTCTTTACGCCTTAAAGCCCTCTGGGGGCTCCAGGTTAGGACTCCCTGATGGGGTGGGTTAGACACGTTTCGACATTCAATTCCCGCTAACGAGGGCTCCTGTGCAGGGACCACCTAGGCAAGTCACTGACTTCACTGACTTGAAGCTCCTGCACAGGGACCACCTGGGCAAGTCACTGACTTTCTCACCTGTCGACTAGAGATGACCCAACCCACCACAGGACTTTGTTGCACTTGGGGATCTTCTATGGGACCTGCATCTGCATCAGGTACTGTGCATGTTTAACACACACAGTAGCCAACTGCAATTCCTAGATCAAGTGGGCATCAGCCCCACTCAACAGGTAAGTAGCAGAGCTGGATCCAAACCCAGGTGCCAACACTCTACTCTGACCCCTTTCCTCCATCAGCCGATGGAAACGCCATATTGGGCTCGCCAGGAAACTCAGCCCAGCACACTCCATGCCAACAGCAAGAACCCAGGGATGCTGTTCCCATGAAGGGTCCAGAGCAGCCTCCTCCCGGTCAAGACCAAGGGCAGAACAACAGGAGACCCCCAACGCTTCTCCCCAAGCCTGGCCAGAGCCCAGGTTCCCCTCTGACCCCCAGGGCAGCACTTACTTTCCACTGGGGTGGGCAAGGTGGGGATTCCAGGCTGAGAGTAGCAGAGGTACATCTGCTGGTCCAGGCTGCGCAGCGCATGGAAGGTAGGGTGTGTGTGCTGCTGCACAAACAGGTGCCCAGCATTGACCTGGTTGACCACGATCACCTCCACAGTGATGCCATCCGGGAGCATGAGCTGCAGAGAGGAGAGGGGTAGTGAGCACTGCGGCAACTCTTCTCATGTCTGGGATAAGCACTGAGGCCCCAGGGCAAGTCTCTGAACTGGCACATCTTTGAAAAAGGCATGACTACCCAAAGCAACATGGCACCCAGATGACAGAGGTTCAAGGAAAACTATTTTAGCCGTGCAGTCAGTGTTTGGCTCCACTGTGGCCCTTGCCCTGCAATACCACAGGTAACCACTAGAGGCGGCCTCAGCTCAGCTGGGCAGAGAGGCTCCCAGGAGCCAGCTGTGGATGGAACGTCCCGTCTCCCACTGGCCTGGGCACAACTTCCCTCCCTCGCCTCTTCAAGAGTCTATAAGAGCCAGGGAAGGCAAACAGGAATGAGATGGCCACTGAGAACAAGAGTAAGAGGTAGACCGGCCCTCGGACCCCTTAGCCAGCTAGCTCACTGGGACCGGCAGCTGACCCCAGGAGTTCCGGTTTGACAGCATCTCTCTGCTCTGCCTTTCTACCAGCAAGCAGCGGCCTGAGGTCAGGTCCACTGTCAAGGTCTGCATAGTCCGAGTCATTTGTTCTTCTCGACTCTCAACAGACGTCCTCCCAACTCATTCCCACTCTGGGATTCGGAATGTAGGTTTGCTCGGTGCGAGGTCCCATGTTAAAGACCCTAGAAGAGGCCAAGATCGGTCTCTCAAAAAAAAAAAAAACTGTCCCTAAGGCACTAGCTTCCCTGATACTAAGGCAACATCCAGGTGCGCTGGACACAGTAGGGCATCTACTCCACCTCCCAGCCAGGTGGCCACAAAAAGAGCCACTGGCTGGGAGTTCTGTGCCTCCCCCCTGCTCCCGCCCCCGTCCTCTCAGTGCTGCTGGCTGAGAGGCACCTCTCCGGTCCCACCCAGCCACAGAGCACAAGGGAGGGGAGGAAGCCTCACCAACCACTCAATTACTTAAAAAAAGAGTGGGTCTGGGGTTGAACCTCGTGGGAAAAACCCTATGATTCAGAAGTGAAGCATGGAGTGGGGTTCAGCCCATTCCCAAATACCCATGGGAAAGGAAAGGGACATTCACCTCTTCCCGCAAAGCACAAGGGTCTTTGGAAGGAGGAAGATACCCTCCCCTAAACAAAATCCAGAGAGGCCATTTGCTTGGAGCTGCACATTCACTCCACCTGTGAAATGCAGTGTTCTCGGCCTTCAGAACCCTACAGCTCCACTCCCGGTGAGACAGGGCTCAACAGGGCTGGGGGCACACAGCAGAGAAGGGGGACAGGCCCCAGAGAGCCTGCAGCCCCAGCACGCGGGCCCCCGATGCGCCCGCTCCCCCTCTGCCAGGGCTTCCGGGGTGCGGGCGGAGGCAGGGGTTCTTCTCCTTTATGACCCAGGAACCTCCCGCGAGGCAGGAAGGCGAAGGGGATCCTTCGCCAGGGCCACCGCTAGACCTGGCTCAACTAGGAGGAAGGAACAACGACACAGCAAGAGCCCGTTCGAGCCCAAAACGGTGGGTCCCAACCAGGTCTCAGAGGTGACCCAGGACACAGCACCAGCTTTAAGGAGTCCCGAGCCAGCCTGCACACACCCAGTCTGGACAGACTTATAATCCTTTCTAGGCAAATGCCCTGAAAACACAAAGGGTGCCCAGGCGGCAGAGCCAGGGGAGAGTGGTCCTTCCAAGCAGGGACCGAGAGGCCTGTGGCTTCCTACCAGCACTCCGGCCCTCAACCCGATCCAGAGAACACAGGCTAGAAGCAGAACTGACTGGTGGAGGGCAGAGGTGAGAGGGCACAGGCACCAGTGCGCTCCCGGCCTTCCTGGCCCACGGTCCTGGGAGTCTCCTGTTTGGGGCAGGTCGGGGGAAAGGGGCACAGGCAGCCCCGGCCCCCAGGAGCATGCTCACCCAGGAAGTCATTGGAAGAGAAGGCAGTGCCAGAGAAGGCAGTGGCGGAGCGTAGATGTTGGTGAGGTTCAGTTCCTTGAACTTCTTCCCAATCAAGCTCAGTGCCTTGTCCACATGATGCTGAGAGCCTGAGTGGGGTGTGGGGAGCAGGACACAGTCACAGGGGTAAGACAAACAGCAAAAGTGAACTCAGGCACACCTCCCACTGCACGGGACTTTTCCTAGAGTTCAGGTACATCTTTAATGTGCCAAAATGCCCGGCCTGGGCTTCCCTGGTGGCGCAGTGGTTGAGAATCTGCCTGCCAATGCAGGGGACACGGGTTCGAGCCCTGCTCTGGGAAGATCCCACATGCCGCGGAGCAACTGGGCCCGTGAGCCACAGCTACTGAGCCTGCGCGTCTGGAGCCTGTGCTCCGCAACAAGAGAGGCCGTGATAGTGAGAGGCCCACGCACCACGATGAAGAGTGGCCTCCACTTGCCACAACTAGAGAAAGCCCTCGCACGGAAACGAAGACCCAACACATCTATAAATAAATAAATAAATTTATAAAAAAAAAAAAAAAAGCCCGGCCTCGCCTTAGGATGAAAGGCATCTAAAGAAGCTTGACGCCTGTTGACCTTTCAAACGAGACCTCTGTTGTTGTGACTACACTCAAGGTAACAGAAGCCTAGCAGAC
Organism: Balaenoptera musculus; assembly: GCF_009873245.2. Lineage (NCBI taxonomy): Eukaryota > Metazoa > Chordata > Mammalia > Artiodactyla > Balaenopteridae > Balaenoptera > Balaenoptera musculus. The sequence goes on along the minus strand of NC_045804.1, from coordinate 32,988,700 downwards.
AGGGAGGCCCGGCCTTCATCCACCATCAACCCAGGACCCCTGGCCTGCCCGAGTGCCCACACCTTTCCTGACCAGAAGACCAGACTTGGGGGGGACCCGAGTCTCCTTCAAGCACCAGAAGTGGAGATGAGGGTAAAGGGAAGCCCCACTCCCTTCACCTAGGGTGAGAAGCAGGGCTTTCCATTCAGAGGCTTAAATTCCAAAAGGGGAGCAACTGGGACTCAAATGCTTCAAGTTACTTACATTTCAGGTAAGAAAACTAAACACAGGGCAGCAGCTGCCACTGACCTTCTATGTGGCAGATCTGGATGTTCTGGGTGTATGGCAGGGTTGAGATGTAAATCTTGGCACCAGATGTCTGCTTCAGAAAACTCACATACCGTCCCTGCTTGCCAATCAGCCGACCAACTAGGTGCTTCCAGAGAGAAAGAAAGATGAGAACTTAATGAGAAATCAATTCCCTGCATCCCCAAGACCTGCCTTTGTTTTATACCAGGTCAGACTCGAACATAGTATCTGTTAACACGTCAGCACTCACTTGCCAGGCACGGTTCTAAGCACTTACATTTACTCAGAGTAAATGTATGAAACAAACAGCATGTGTTTATCACCATTTTACAGTTGAGGGAACAAACCCAGAGAGGTTAAGTAACTCGCCCAAGCTCACACAGCTACTAAGCGGCTGAACTAGGCAGTATGGTTCCAGGCCTCGGCAGTTTCCATTTCATCCCCGACAGTGGGGCCCATATTCAGAAGCTGCAAAGGCAGTTATTTTCTCCTCCCAGATCCACACTGTGAGATAGATGTTTCACTAGCACAAAGTTTGATTTACAAGTCATCCACCTCTCCAAGTCTGCTCAGGTCCGAAGAAGAGGCTCGATTTGAAAATACAGGTCTATGAAAGAACCCTTGGGCTCCTGCTGCCAACTCCAGAACACAGGTGCCCCGCAGGCCAGAGGAGCCAAACTTAGCCACAGTGTAAGACAAGCCCTGAAACATTCCCCAACGACCCCACCCCGAGGAGCTGCTAGGGACGTGGTCACTCCTCACCCAGAGCTGCCTGGGTGTGCCCTTTGCAACCACTGAAGGAGAAGAGGGCAGGACTGCCATGAGGGTCACCAGGGGAAGAAACAGCTGAGGGAGCCAGAACCGCAGGGCAGAGCAGCCCCCTAGACCCCGAGTTCAAACCAATCCAAGTCTCCACCTCGGTGGGAGGCTAAGAGCCTCAGGAGAATGCAGTTGGCCAATTATTTCTGAGCCCCAGAGACAAACACCACAATCAAGCTAGTAAGATGTAAGTTAGAAAAGAAGCTAGAGAAACCACTCGAGCAGCCTGGAACTGGGGGACTGGTGAAGTAAATTGACATTCACACAATGTATAATGCAGTTAAAATTACATTTTCAAAGAACAACACAGGAAAACTAAATTGTTAAATATTTAAAAGCATTAATTAAAGCAACATAATCTTAGTTTTGTTTAAAAACCACAGGGTGCAAGATGAGAAGGAAATAAAAGTCTTCCCAGTCACTCTCAAGGGTAGAATTAGAGCTGATTTTTATTTTCTTCCTACACTGCTATACTTCTCAAGCCCTCTAAGATACAGATGTATGCTGTGCTCAATTGTAAAACACACTCTGCGTTGGAGAGCATGAGCAGGGCACAGTGAGGGGACTCCTGGCCGGCCCCTGCCCTCAGTCTGGTCTTGCTGGCATCTCCAAACAGACCTCAGCCCCAGAACCAAAAGAAAAGCCCCAGAGGAGGGGAGCAGGCCTGCGAGTTTGAAGAGGATGCTCCTGAAGGCAGCTGGAGGGATTTCACTCTGCAGGAAGCTCTCTGGACCCTGGCGAAGTGGAGCGCTCCCATCCCTTCAGCCTCTGGCTCCCCGGGGGCTTCTTCTGGTTTACGGCCCCTCCCTCAGACCCCTGCCCCCAGCCCGATGACGCTGCGCCTGGGGGCACCGAGAGCTCGCAGCCCTTACCTTAGGCACCTCGATCTCCCAGACGGTGAGGTCGACCTTCTTGGGATGGGAGCCTGCCTGGGCATTTTGGAAACCGTCAGGCTTCCTGAGGCCACAGCAGCTGTCCACCGAATCCATGCTGTTCCCGTCCGAACCTGCAGGGGAGGAAGCAACACGCACAGACACCAGCCAGACCAGTTAATAACATCCAACTTCCAAACTCGCATTCCTGGGAGGCCCCCGCCCCATGCCCCCTCCCTCAAACTTGGCAGGCGACTGTCAACTCGCAGTCTAGAAGGCTCAGAACAGCCCCAATGAAAGGAGGCCTGGGGGTGTAGAGACACCTAATTTTAGCCTGTCACTTGCAGTCCCACTTGCTTAATTGGCAGCCGCGCCCAGCACAGCTGCTGGAGCAGAGACAAGTGGTGAACTGGGAAGAGACCGACGCTGGCCCAGGAAGGGGGGTCCACGGGGCGGTGTGGGGGGAGGGGGGGCCAGCAGGTCCCACGGTCTCAGCAGCTGGAAGGAGGTTCAGGCCCCCATGGAGACCAACCCGTCACAGCTGGTCCGCACCCTTCCAACTATGCAGCCCCTCAGACGAAGGGCCCCTGGTCCCCAAGGCCCCAGGCCTGTGCACACAAGCGGTGGCCTTCAGCCAAGCAGAGCTAGAGACAGTCCTCCATCGCCCTCATCCCGGACAGGGCCCTGCCAGAGAAGGTGACTGAAGGAGGCCCCCCTTCCCTCTGCTTAGGCCTGACTCGTGCCCCTCTGAATGCTCTTCTGGGCTCAGGGTGGGTCTTGGACCCCCGCTCAAAACCGGAGCAAAAGCTCGGTCCCGAGAGGAGAGAGCGGGGAGCAGGACTGGCTCCGACAGGGGCCACCCTATTCCCATGCGGGGTGTGCCAAGGGGCCCATCACAGGAAAACGGGGGCCAGACCAGCTTCAGAGAAGTGGCTCTGGCTTAAATATGGAAGACTCAACTGCCAGAAGGAGATCACCCCTGAGAGTCTACTAACTAGGTTATTTTCCACATGGTTTCTCCAAACCCTGGACGGACATGATCCTCTGCCGAGCAATCCACATTCTACCTGGATGCCGAGGAGGCAGGCGTTGCTGCCAGCTAAGGACGAGTCACCGCAAAGTGACTCCTTCAACCCCGGGGGCTCAGACGGGCTTCACGCAGGGAACACCACCCCTTCGGAGAGAAGCCTGCTTAGCCGACCTGCTAGAACCGGAGGCGGCTGACGCGGGGCTCGGCTCGTACACAGCCCCCAGCCGCTGCCCGACAGAACAGGACGGGCCGGTCACCCCAGTGACACCTAGAGACGGCTCCAACCACACCAGGACTCCGGCAAGGCCGGCTCCACTCAGCTGGGTGGTCCCTGGGCCACTCTAAGCTTTGACTTCCTCGCGCCCAAGGCAGGGCTACTGCGGGAGAATGCTGGAAGGCTCGAGCCTGGAGCCGGGCACAGCTAGTGCTCAGTGGGTGGCTCCACCATGCTCCCACCTGCCATGCCCACGCCCCCCTGCTCACCACTCTCTCCCCTGCAGCCTGGACACATCTGAGTAGCTACTACAATCAAACTGGAGTCAGCATGGTGAGGCTGAGGGGCAAGAGGCAAAGGGAAAAACTCCTTTATTCCTAAAAGATTTTCACCCATTTTAAGATGCTTTAAAATAATTTTAAAACATTTTAACATCCCTGAAGTTGGGTGCATCTTACGGTCTCTGGCTTCCTACACTCATGAGCAGTAGCATTTTTTTTTCCTTTACAGGTACACACAAAACAGTAGTGTCTTAATCAACAATAGCATCTTACAGGTGTGTGGTACACACCAGATGCTGCTGAAAGCAGTAAAATTCCCAAGAGTCCCAACCTTCCTGGAGCTGAAACGGCAGGGAGTGGCTCCAGGACAAGCAAGCTGGATACCCACAGAGGGAATCCATGGCCTCGTTCCGTGAGATAGATGAAAATACCCCAGGGAAGCTGCAAAACCAGGGTCAGGAGCTGCTGACCTGTAAGTTAGCGGTCTGAACTGTCTACGCTGGGGTCAGCACTCGAAAAACCCAGTGGACACTTCGTTACCAAAGTGCCCCTTTCCCGGGGGTGGAACTGCAGCTGCACAGAAAGGAAATGGGCTGAGGTTCTCTGCGAAGGAATAGGTGACAGCAACACGCAAGAAGGCGCGAGCCTCCCGCAAGGATTCAAGGCTGTGGCCATTCTCTGGGCACTTACCCCGAAAGAGCTTCTGGAGAAGGAAAGCAGGCGAAGACATGGGAACAAGCACATGATTAAAAGGAAATAAATCATTAAAAAAGCTTACCCATTCTTGGTACTCAAGGGAATTAAAGCTGAGGAGGCCTCTCCTTTTTTTTTTAAAAAAAGCTATTTACGAGGTTAGCGTTTAGGACAGAGAGACACACTTAGGTTAACGGGTGAACCCAACTTTGAGCTGGTTCCTTCGGAAGGACTGGGAAGGGTCCCTGGCTGAAGAACCAAGTTACAGCTCCCGTGGCTTTGGGGTTCAGGGCAGCTTAACTTCGCAGTTACCCACCAGCTCTATGCCGTACCCCGACTTTCTGCAGGCCGGCTGCCTTTCCCGACCAAATAAAGGGAGACCCCCTGGTCCTCTGAGGGACACCCCAGGCCCTCCTACCTCCCGAATGATCTGCTTCCGCATCCACGGTCCATCCATCCTCAGCCCCCAGGTCCGACAGCTCCCCTTTCAGCACCCCGTTGCTGAAGGGCACAGTACTTTCTGGCAGCAGCGGGGTGGTAGCCTCGTCCCTGGGGCTGGAGGTGGTCTCTGTACAAGAGTCTTCGAGCCCCAAAGTGCTGACAGAATCTGAGCACTGCCCAGAGGAGGCCACTGAGGGGACACCCTGGCCGTTGTTGGACATGCAGGTGACACAAGCGGCATCTTCTGCCAGGATGCTTGCCTCGTCCAGTGACTCTCCAAGCGGGGCAGCCGGTGGAGGGCGGGCGGCCAGGGAGATGTGGTGTGTGGAGTTCTTTGGCTTCCTGTCCTTGGTGGGGCTGGACAGAGGGCTGGTCAGGCAGCTCACGTAGGTCTTTGGTGGCGGCAGATCCTCTGCCAGCAGGTCTGCGGAGGGGAGGGCGGAGCCCACCGGGCCCGTGGCTGCCTCCGCTGTGGCCAGAGCAGGCTCCGCGGCACGCTGGCCCAGGGCAGTTTTCTGGTTGGCTCGGGCACAGCTCTCCTCCTCCTTCGGCCCTTGGGGCTGAGCAGCCGAGGCCTGATACATCCGACCCGCGATCCTGCCCATCGTGGTGGTCAGCACCTCCTCAGTGGCCTCCAAGATCACTTTGGAGATGATCTGGAAGGCAGCCTGCTCGACCTTCTCGTTTTTGTCCAAGGTCTCTTCCTTGCCCAGCTCGCGGCTGAAGTCTCCGTCCCAGCCTCTGCTCCCCCTGACCCGGGGCGTTGGCGTCTCATCGGGCGTCACCAGCTCCGCGTGGGCCGACTCCACGAAGCTACTCAGCAACTGCCCCACGGGGTCCTCGCCCACCGCCAGCAGGCTGCTCCTCCCCTTCTCTCCCCCTCCTCCCAAGGGAGCCAGGCTGGGGGCTCTGCTGCTCGGCAACTCGGGGCCCTGCTCCCGGGACACGGGACCTTCTTCCAGCATGTTTTCTCCCATCACCGCGTCACCTGTGCCTTCGGCGCCACCCATCTCCCTGGTCTTCTCCCCGGGGCCCACCTTCTCTGCGGGGGCTGCAGGCGGGCCCTGCCGGCGCCACCCTGCCGGCCTGCCCATCACGGTCTCTCGATTACACACCTCAGCCGCTTCGTGGGGGAACGGAACGCCTTTTGGGGACGGCAGGGGACACTCTAGAGGAGCAGACGTAGCTTCGTCACCCGTCAGAGCGAGCTCCATCCTTGCACTGTCCTCTCTGCGTGGTCCTGGACGAAACCTCGTGTCCGCGGTGCTGGGAAGGCCGCGCGAGGACTCTGATCGCCGGTAGGCCGGGTGTGCCCGCAGCAGGGCGGGCGGCTCCCCAGGGGGCTTGCTGGCGGTGGGGAGCTCCCTCTCAGGCGGCTGGGCGGCACCGGGGGGCGGGGCCGCTGCTCCGGGAGACGGGTCCTCCACGGGGACCGCTTCCTCCGCGGCAGGGCCAGCCCTCAGCTTCACAGCGCTGGTCCCCATCTGTTTGTTGTGGCTTCTGATGTGCTCTTTTTTACGAGAGAAAAACCACCACCAGCCAAGGAGCGCCAGCACTCCAGGCAGTGCCAAGGGGAAAAGTGAGCGGAACTGGATCGCCATCCTGGAGGCCTGAAGCAATTATATCTGCGAGAACAGGAGAGAGAAGAGGATGCTATGAGAGCCAGGTAAGAGGATCCTGATATGACTGCACAGCAAAGACAGCCAAGAGGTGACGGCAGAGCCTCTGCTCCCCCACTCTCCCTGACCCTGGGTGATCCTTGGAGGTGGGTGGGCAGGAAGACACACCTCCCCCCACTCCTGCTCCCTCATCCACGCACACTCCCTTGGAACAAGCTGAGCCTTCTCTGGAAACCAAATCCCTTCCTGCCTCACTTCTTGATGCCAAATTCTCCCTATGTTCCCCCAAGGGACTAGTTATGTTTAGTGCTTTAGTTCTCTAAACTCCCAGAACACTTATCTATTCAGATGGTGTTGGAGCATTTTTAAATACCAATGGAATCCACATGTACATGTCTCTCGCATGCACCCCCAAAATCATGAGTCAATGAAATAGTAGTTTCGCAGCAGTAAAGTCAGAACAGAGGATGAGTAAGAGTTTTAAAAGGATAGGGGAGGACTTCCCTGGTGGCACAGTGGTTAAGAATCTGCCTGCCAATGCAGGGTACGTGGGTTCGAGCCCTGGTCCAGGAAGATCCCACATGCCGCGGAGCAACTAAGCCCATGTGCCACAACTACTGAGCCCACATGCTGCAACTACTGAAGCTGGTGCACCTAGAGCTTGTGCTCCGCAACAAGAGAAGCCACTGCAATGAGAAGCCTGCGCACCGCAACAAAGAGTAGCCCCCTCTCACTGCAACTAGAGAAAGCCCACACGCAGCAACAAAGACACAACGCAGCCCTCCCAGAAAAAGGACAGGGGATACTCCAAGGTGAGGGACCAGTAAAACACACAGTGGCGTGGAGACAGGGTCATGTTTGAGAGTCAAGTCATTTAGTGGGCTCGATGAGGGTCCTGCACCCGCTGCAGAGTCTGGACTTTTTCCTGTAGACAACAGAGAACCAGCTTTGGTCTGCAAGGCACACACACCGAACTGTGTTTCTAGCTTATTCTGGGAGCAGGACAAAGAGTATATCAAGCGAAAGAAAGCTGAAGACCTAGTCCGTTAGATCCAGGTAAGCAGAAATAAGAGCCTAGACGAAGGCGGTAGACACGTAAAGGAGACAGGGAACTGTTTTTTTCACCTGTAAGATGGGGACACACCTTGTAAAGGATGGCTGGTATAAGATCACTTGAGATACGTGTTAATCCTTGTAAAGCAGGGTTAGCTCTCATTAGAGGTATGTGACAAACTTATTCTAGAATACACACTTGTATCCTCTGCCTCCCATACAGCAAATTTTATTGTTTGCAAAAACTGTTAAGTCTTCTTAAAACCAAAAATCCTCCACTGATATGGTGAATTACTCAATTTGGTTTGTGCTTTGTTGCAGAGATGAATGTAAATGCTTTAACAACTCTTATTTACTTATGTCAATGTTTAATTTACTTGTATCAATGTTCTCGGGAAAAACCAGAGCACAGAGTTTCCCAGGTGGTGGTTCTAATGTTCAGGCAAGGCAACAAAAGTTCAACCACTGCAACAAAAAAAAAAAAAAAAAAAAAAGTCCTGGAGACTTTGCTTCTCAAAGTGCAGTTTATGGACCAGAAGCACTGAGCATCACCTGAGAACCTGCTATAAATACAGTATCTCAGCCCTACCCCAGACCACTGAACAAGACCAGCAAAGGATTCACAAGCAACATGACCGCTTGTGAAGGAATCGAGGAAAAGTGTTCTGCTCCAAAGTGAGGGGGTCGGGGAGGGGTGGGAGGGGTCATCTCCAGAAACTCCTTCATCTGTAAAGATAAACCTTCTTGCTAATATTTGAAGATGAAGCAATGGGATTGGAAAATACAAAGCAGAGTTAAACAATGGCCAGGGCTCAGAAGACTGTATTAATCCCTTCAGGCAGAAAACTTCAACGATGCTACCTTAGAGCTTCAGATTCAAACACGGAACCTCACTAGATGCTTTCCCTTGCATCGCTTAATCCTCAACCACCGGGTCTGGAATATGTATTACCATCCTAAAGGTTAAAGTAACTCAAGGTCACCCAGCCAAGAGGTTGAACTCAGGTTCTACTCCACATTAAATCTAGAACCCACTTTAATGAGTCTGTGCAGACGAGGCATTGTACAGGCCAAGGAAAGGAGAAGCTTGTACCCCTCTTAAAACTTGATGGCCCTATTTTTTGACCCACCTCCTCGAGTAATGGAAATAAGAACAAAAATAAACAAATGGGACCTAATGAAACTTAAAAGCTTTTGCACAGCAAAGGAAACCATAAACAAGACGAAAAGACAACCCTCAGAATGGGAGAAAATATTTGCAAATGAATCAATGGATAAAGGATTACTCTCCAAAATATACAAACAGCTCATGCAGCTCAATATCAAAACAACAAATAACTCAATCAAAAAATGGGTAGAAGACCTAAATAGACGTTTCTCCAAAGAAGATATACAGATGGCCAAGAGGCACATGAAAAGATGCTCAACATCACTAATTATTAGAGAATGCAAATCAAAACTACAATGAGGTATCACCTCACACCAGTCAAAATGGCCATCATCAAAAAATCTACAAACAATAAATGCTGGAGAGGGTGTGGAGAAAAGGAAACCAACCCTCTTGCACTGTTGGTGGGAATGTAAATTGATACAGCCACTATGGAGAACAGTAGAATAGAAAAACAGAATTACCATATGACCCAACAATCCCACAACTGGGCATATACCCTGAGAAAACCATAATTCAAAAAGACACATGCACCCCAATGTTCACTGCAGCACTAATTACAGGTCATGGAAGCAACCTAAATGCCCATCGACAGACGAATGGATAAAGAAGATGTGATACATATATACAATGGAATATTACTCAGCCATAAAAAGGAACAAAATTGGGTCATTTGTAGAGACGTGGGTGGACCTAGAGACTGTCATACAGAGTGAAGTAAGTCAGAAAGAGAAAAACAAATAGCGCATATTAACACATATATGTGGAATCTAGAAAAACGGTACAGATGAACCTGTTTGCAAGGCAGAAATTGAGACACAGGTGTAGGGAACAGATGAATGGACACCAAGGGGGGAAAGGAGTGGGGTGGCATGAATTGGGAGATTGGGATTGACATATATACACTATTATGTACAAAATAGGTAACTAATGAGAACCTGCCTTATATAGCACAGGGAACTTAACTCCTCTTTGCTGTACAGCAGAAACTAACACAACACTGTAAAACAACTATACCCCAATTTAAAAAAACAAAACAAAACACCTTGATGACCCTACCCTATGACCCAAAAATCCCACACCTGGAATCTTTCCTTAAAAAAAAAACCACAGGCAGAGGTCTATATAAGAGTGCTCACTGGGGTATCATTTGAAACAAGACTCGAAGCAATGGCTGCTAAATCTATTGTAGACTCCATGGTCATACCAGTTTTGGAGAACGAAGCTGATTCTCACGTACTGACATGGAAAAATTGCCGTGATACAGAAAATAAAAGCTGTAGACCACTGTGGGTATGTGATGTCTATGTCCACATAATCCCATGGAAAAACTGGGAAGGAGCCATACCAAGCCTTTCAGCTGTGGAAGAGGGGAAGGTTTGTACATTGATCTTGTATCCTACAAACCTTCCCAAACTTGTTTTTTTCCTTATCTGCAAATAGAGATAGTCTTCCCTTTTTCCTTTTGGAAAGAGAGATTTTTAAATTTCTTTAACAGAGATTCTCCAACTTGGCTGCCCATCAGCATCACTTGGGAAGCTTTTAAAAATCTCACAGTGGCACCCAGATCAATTACATCAGAATCTGAGGGTGAGACCTGGGCACTGGGTTTTTTTTTTTTTTTTTCAACCCGGGTGATTCCAATGTGCAGTCAAGTTGGGGAAATCACTGTTCTGTAACAACCTGCACACACCCGCAAAAAGGTGGTGGTAGATTATAGAGATTTGCTTTCTGTTCAATGTCCTTCACATTAAATAAATAAATAAATAAATAAAAAGAAATTTGAGAAGGAAAAGAGATTATGGGGGACGGGCACACTCAGGATAAGGCAGTCTGTCCGTGGCCCGTTATCGGGAAATCAAGTCCCACCCAACAGATCACGTGCAACAGGAAGTGGGGCTGGGGTCTGAACACAGGTTTTCTTCTCGTCAGTAAAGTTATATTCTAATTCCTTATTATTCTAATCCCATTTCAGCAGGGCTTAGAGTTGTGATTCCCATAGTATTCTAGCAATTCTCTGCTCTCAGGTAAAAGATTAAATGGAATGGGATGGAGAGGAAGAAAAAGAATCCTATGTCTTAACTACCCATAGGGGGCAGTCTCCTCACTTTACACACCAAGGACCCAAGGCCACAGACTTACATTGGTGTGTGTGTGTGTGTGTGTGTGTGTGTGTGTGTGTGTAAGGGGGGAGTTGTTACCAAGATGTAAACTGCTCCTCAAAATAGCTGGAAGAAGCCCCCACCCACCCCCCACTTTGGAACTAAAAGCTGATCACAGGGGTCTGCTCTCCAGCAGGTGTCCCCATCCCACCCCCAAGATCTCAGAAGTTGGCTACAGTACAATAAGGCAGAGGCCCAACACAAACCACCAGTCTAGCTTTGGTTCTGCACTCCAGGAGATCCACACCGCGACCCAGACCACAGCCCACTGTGTCCCGGGCCTCCCGGGCCACCTCCTGCCACCTCATCTGTTCCGTTCCCAGTCCTAGTTCAGACTGAACGCACAGAACCAGCCGCCTGGGGCCATGACACGTGCTCCCTGCCTGCTGCTCTGTAGCCCAGGGACACCGCTGCCACTTGCCCAACTAACCCTGCCAGCCGAGCTCGGTCCCCAAGGGACTGAGGCTCAAGCCCCCAGATCCACCATCTATAGCCCCCCCAGCCCCCCAACAGGCTACTCAGCTAATGACAGCTCAGGAAACACTTTCTGCATTTCCAAGCCAGACAAATACCCCGTTGTTGTGCCAGAAGGGCCTCAGAGAAGGCGGGTGACACTGCCACCGTGAAGCAGTGTCACCCACCCCACAGAACCCTGAATGTCCCACCTGATCCCGGTGCCCAGCACTCACCCCAGGGACTGGAGCTGAGGCACCAGGAGCCGCTGCTTCTACGTGAGGAGCAGCGGCGGCCCCTCTTCTCCACGCCCACCGGGACAGGGAGAGCTCCAGGCGCTTGAGAAAAGAGGTGTGAGAGCCCCAGACAGAAGGAGAACGCGGGGCTCGTTCACTTTTCCCTAGCAACCAGGGGACTGTGAGTCGTCTCAGGAGCCAGCTCCACCGAGAACAGAGCCAGGAGCCGCCGGGAACAGCACACACCCCGCCCAAAGGTGGCGGGTTCAGGAGGCTAGTGGGTTTCACCAAGGGCGCGGCGGCCCGGGGGCACCTCACGGAGAGCCCCGCTTCTCACCAGTCAAGAAGAGTCCCTCACTTCCTCGGCCCTTCAACTTCGAAGGGCCCGACCTGAGCCAATTCACTCAGACGGACTTGTGCATCGGTATGGCGCCATTTTCCCTGCTTTACCTGGTCTGATGGGCCTGGACAGCTGGTGCAGGACGCACCCACCTTCCCTGAAGCCTGACGGGGCTGGCCTTCACTCGCACACACAGCTGCAGCCCTCACGAGGCCCACTGCTACCTTCCTTCTCTGGGCACAGACTCATGAGCTGCTCTCTTTGCCCTGGTTTTGTGTGCATGTGGTTTTTTTTTTTTCTTTTTTAAACCTGAACCTCTGAAGATGTAAGTGGCATTTAACACTGGAGGTCTAACGGCCTTCACACTCACTCACTAACGAAGACGGCCTCCTCCCCCAGAAGGCCTCCCACCCCAGGCCCAGGACACTCAGGCGCCGGCAGGAAAAACCTCACAGAAGAATGCAGAGCCGGGCCTAGCATTGGTGGGGAGGAGACCTGGCTATTTTGAATCTGGTGGCACTGAATAGCTGCCTGCTTATTTTTAGCAGGTCCATTTGCTGGGAAATAGATGCAGGCTGGCTGGCTGCCGAGTGGTCACACAGAGCTCAAGGCAGGCACGTGCCACAGCCCCACAAGGCTGCAGCATTCACCTGGTCTGTCCAGGTTCTAAAAAGATTTCTTCCTTCTCCCAGAGAAGCAGGCAGCTTCTCAGAACAGCTTACCTCTGGAGAAGTAACGGTCTCACACCCAAGCATGATGACCAGTGCAGTCACTGCAGTCTAGAGCCTTCTGCTAAATAAGAAGGCAAATCTCTGGGAGATTTACTAAACAAGAAAACAAAGAGTGTTGGTTCCACTAAGTCAATTTGGCTGTGGTTATTGTGGAAAAAGAGCTGCATGTGATTAATGATGGGGGAAAAAAAAAAAATCGATCCTAAAACAAGAGCTTAGGGTGCCAAGAGCCTTACAAGTCCAGTGTGGGCTTGGGCCTGGCCAGTGAAGCCAGATCTACTCTGTGATCCGGGTCTTAGTTGCAGCATGCAGACTCTTAGTTGCGGCATGCATGAGGGATCTAGTTCCCTGACCAGGGATTGAACCCAGGCCCCCTGCACTGGGAGCGCAGAATCTTACCAGTGGGCCACCAGGGAAGTCCCTACTCTGTGTTCTGAGTGGACTTTTAAACACTCTCCAAGAAATCTGAACATTTCTTCCATTATTCCAGCGTTACATATTCACTTTTGCTGAAGACGGTCCCTGGGTGTTCACCAACAGGGGGCGCAAGACAGCCCATCTCTAGAGTGTCCAGCACATCAAATTCTTGCTAAGGGGCTTCCCCTCTTGAAGGGGGCCTTCCAAGGACAGGGAACAGCTACATGACTCAGAACCTAAAGCCTAGCACTTGCTGCCACTGCATTCAGAGAATAACAGCAGGCTGCTGGCTAGGCCTCTGTCGTCCCCCAGCTGCTCCCCACCCCAGAGGAAGGCCACATACACAGAGGTCTTTACAAGACTACAAGGGTGTCTCTGGGTTTGTACAGGATGCATTTACCCAATTCCTCATCAGGCTGAGGTTCCGCACATACAAATACGTTTAAGTCGCTGCAAGAAAACGCTTCTGGCCACCAGAAGCTCACAATCCCGATGGAGAAATCTCTCTGTGTGTCTCTCACACACAGATGCACCAAGCTGAGCCAGACTTCAGAAGTGGGCAAAGAGAACACAAGGAGGCTGTCTCAAAGAAGGCCATGATTTCCTTAGGTTGTAATGGTGGGTTAACAGCATAAATTAAGGTTCTAAATCCAAGGTGCCTTGGGGGATGGAGGGGGCAGCAGAGTAGAGCAGGATGAGTCCCGGGGTGGGAGCTGGAGCTGAATAGCTGGCGGGGCCGGACAAAAGGTGTTTGACCTTTACTGTCAGGACAACGGGAAGAGGCTGTGGCAGCTGTGACACAGCCAAAGCAGAGCAGGTCGCCAAGAGGCAAAGGCCTGGGCCATCCCCGAGGGGCGACTGCAGCCCAGGACTGGTGGCCACTTAAGTCACAGGGGGCTCCTGAGCACTGGAAATGTGACCGGTGTGACTGAGGAACTGAATCTTAAATTTTATTTGATGTTAATTTAAATCTAAATAGCCACATACAGCTGGTGGCTACCCAGTGTACAGCGCAGTGCTAGGCGGTGTCCCCAAAGACCTGAAGGAAACACAAGAGCTGGATAAATGCTGCAATGGCCAGCGCCTACGTTGCTGAGCAGAGTTTGGTCCTGCCCCTGGGGGTGGGGGACGATGGTGAGCTGGGCCACTGACCCTCAGCGGCATGGCTGGGGCCCAGGAATCACAGCGCTGGGGCCATGCCTCAGGCGGTTGGTCTCGCCCGCCCGGCCCATGTTCACAGGGTTGTTACCTTCATCCTTAGGGGGCCTGGATGGGCTGTGACTCATGTTGGCACCCTAAAGACTCCAAATTAGCTCACAGTGGGGACTGTTCCCCACACCCTCCATTGTGATGGCCCAGCACAGCGGCCAGGGGAGCCAGTGCGGCCAGACCAACTACACTGCCCGTTCTGGGTGGACCAGCTGTCCCACAAAAGTCACGGAACACTTCCAGTCTGCTTTCCGGGAGACCGGAGGCTTCCCCCAGTAACATCTGGGTGGGAGAACCTGCTCACTGAAGCCTTCTCCAACCAAAGCGGAAACTCGGGGTCCAGTACCTGAGCTCCAGGTAAGAAGAGTCAGAAGCAAAAAATCCCATCTGGACATGGTCTCAAATTAAGAGCTCTTTCTCCTCCAGCTCAATTGAAAATTAAAGTTCCACTTAGGAAAACTCGAGAAATCAGGGACCCACACAGGGTTAACTGCCCAACCTCTCTCCTCCTCCTCTGACCAAACCCACAGCCATCCAGTCTCACTAGGCTTCAGATGATATGGGAAAATCAGCATCTCCTACAAAGGGCTTCCCATTGCTTCCCTTGGGGGTAGGGATGTGGTTTTTAAAAACGTGAACGACTATGTCACATCCATCCTGCCCCTTATCCCTGGCTCCTGGCAACCTTCTTGCTTTACAAGTGAATTCTGACAGGTTTCTGAGGACAGTGATAGAGCAGGTGCCAGGAAACTGTTCCCAGGCACATAGAGTTCCCACCCATGACCACAGAACACAAGACTGCCCAAAAGGTATGAAGGTGTGCTCTGACAACAAGCTCACCTGAAAACTAACAAGGACGGCATGTGCCTTCAGAAGGAATCAGAAAAGATGCTGGTATGAGGCGAAAGACCCTTCCCACCACCGCCTCGGGTGGGAAAAGCAAAGAGGTAAGACACTGACTTTCCAAATGGCAGACAGTGCAATATGACCAACTCAGAAATCACATAAAGGCATAAGGTAATTTCTACTCAACAAATATTTATTGGTACCAACAGGGTACAAAGCTCGGTGGGACACAGACAGGAATTAACAAACGCACTGCCCTCTTTCAAGCCTTTCAATTTCTTTGGGGGCAAAGCCCCCCAATGACCTCTTCTCCAGTGGGCCTGGTACTGCCACCCTCTGCCACTGACCAAAAGCCAGCCCAAAAGTCTGCCACAGCCCAAAAGTCAGGCAAGTGTCCTGGCTGGGTGGGCCAGGGGGCGGGGGTAGGAATCAGGCTGCCAGACACCCCAAATTAGGATGTTCTAGTGTCCTGGGGTGAGAGGTGAAAGGATGTTAGCCTTAATGGCAGTGCCGTGGGAGCCAAGGGGGCTGGGGTGTCCCATTTAGCATGCAGACTTTCATTCTCACCACGACTTGGTACCCAGGTCCAGATCCCCTCTCATTTCAACTACTCCTGAAGTAAAGCCCGGCCTTTTGCTGGTGTGGCAGAAGGGACCTGGGGGCCTGGTTGTCTCTGCCGTCTTTCTACCAACCCTCCGCCTTCAGCTGCACAGCTCCGACCCCTGCCTTCAAAGACGCTTGTCCTTGGGCACAGATCAGCGTGCCTCTGGTTGGCTGCCCACCCTCGCACACTTTCTCACCAAGACGAGGGAGTAAAACAAGAAAGGAGGGGGGCACCAATCCAGGAAGCAACACAAGAGAAGGGGAGAAGGAAGTCCCAGGATGCAGGGGAAGCAGAGCCAGGGGACCGGGGACGCTTCCCAGGAGCGACTCGGAACTGCTGAGTCTGCGGTAAGTTTAAGCACGAGAGGAGCTTCCCGGCAATCGACTGCAGTGGCCAAGGCCCAGGGGAGAGTCAGAGAACTGGTGAGACATACAAAGAAAACCAAGCTAAGGAAACAAAGGAAATTAACTAGGAGAAGAGAAGGGAGGGGGGAGACAAGAGAAGAAATATGGATTGCAGCCATAGCAATATTTAGATCACAACACTGTAATGTAACCAAATGTTGGGTTACCTCTATACTGAGAGGATGAGGGGGGAAAAAGTGTAGGAATGGGCCAAGTCCTTATCTTCCAGAGCAGAAAAACAAAACATAATATTTTTAAAAAGGAAGGAAGGAAGGCTTCCCTGGTGGCGCAGTGGTTAAGAATCTGCCTGCCAATGCAGGGGACACGGGTTCGTGCCCTGGTCTGGGAAGATCCCACATGCCGCGGAGCAACTGGGCCCGTGAGACACGACTGCTGAGCCTGCGCGTCTGGAGCCTGTGCTCCGCAATAAGAGAGGCCGCGATAGTGAGAGGCCCGTGCACTGCGATGAAGAGTGGCCCCCGCTTGCCACAACTAGAGAAAGCCCTCGCACAGAAACGAAGACCCAACACAGCCATAAAATAAATAAAAATAAATAAATTTAAAAAGTAAATTAAAAAAAAATAAGGAAGGAAGGAAAAAAAGGAGTAGTATACTATTTAGAAATACAGTCAGTCCTCCCTATCTATGGATGCAGAACCCAAGGATAGAGACTGTAAGGGATTTGAGCATCCACAGACTTTGGTATCTGCAGGGGTCCTGGAACAAATCCCCCAGGAGACCAAGAGACAACTGTGTAGAGGTAAATGGCAGGGAGGACGGCTGCCTCTAGAAGAGAACAGGACAGGGTGCGGAAGCACTCCGGGCAAAGGGCTGTTCTTTCAAACCTTAGCAGAGTCAAAAGTCAAATCTGTCTACAAGCAACGCCTTGATAGAAAAATACATTCTTAAGTATTAACTACAATGGATGCTCTACTACCATACAACTTTGTTTCTTGTTAACCATTATAACAAACATGTATTAGTGCCAATTCATCTATGTACAAACTTATACTGCTTTATTTTCCCATAATAACTGATACCAATCTTCCTTCAGAAACCCCCAACTGCCCTGCTGACGTACAGTAACAATCAGAAAGAGAACAAGCTTACTGACAGCTAGACCCTTTCAGAGACAAGGCGTATGATCTCCCCACCCCGCTGAGGTCTCGCCAGCATCAGGCAGCAGAACCCCCCAGGGCTAGCCATTTAATAAAGATTTTAATACCCACAGCGAGCCAGGTTCCACTGGGGTTGGGGGCGGGGAGGTGGGGGAGCCCTCCGGAAGCAAAGGTGGAGGGAGGGGTAGGGAGTCACATTTCAGATGACGAGATAATACCGCAAAGACGCGGAACCTGCAGCCTCTCTCAACAGATTCAGACAGCTGAGCCCCGGGCATCCCCTGCATGTAATGAATTAACCATACTCCTGTGCATCCAGAACGGTACTAGTTGGGAGAGCTGAGAAAGCAAATCACTTTCCGTGTGGTGTAGATTAAACAAGGAACCCAGGCTGACGAAGGGGCTGGATAAAGTGTGCCTGGGAGAGGAGGAGCTTTAGACAGAATGGTCAGGGAAGGTCTCTCTGCAGAGGTGGCAGGAGAGTGAACAGCAAGGAGCAGCTCTGCCAAGATCTTGAGAGGACACGGAAAGGAGAGGGGGAGAAAGTTCCAGCTGGGAGAAGACGTGCCAGCAACCTAAGGCAGAAACAAGCCTGGCTGACTCAAGAGACAGCAAGAAGGGGAGGCAAAGACGAGGCTGGAGGGCTGCTGCCAGAGACACTGCTCCCCGGCACCACTGCGCAGAAGCCACGCTGAAGGTTAAGAACCTGGAAGAACAGGTTCACCCAACTCCCTCCAGAGAGGGGGACCAACTTGCCCCAAGAGCCAGGGGACTGTAGTTTCTGAATAAACAGAAGTTGACTGCAGCATCCACTCCAGGACAGAGTGCCTCTGTGGCTGGTAGCATGACGGGTACATACTGTGTGAGCCAACAGAGGTCCCCTGAGTTCTCAGAGAATGCATCTGCCAGGAAGCCCTGGGGTCATCAGCCTTGGAGGACCGCAGCTAAGCCCTCACCCACAGCGCCTCCACACCCTCAAATGAATCTGTCTCAGTAAGGTGGCCCAGCCCCCCTCCGGGGGGGGGGCAGTTGCGGATGGAGGACAGAGACAGACAGACACACACACACAGCCCCACAGAAGTCCTTGCCACTTCTTTGAATCGGACTCTGCGAAAACAACCTTGTTCTCCAGCCAACATAAACCACAGGCAACAGAGGACCTTATATGGCTCTAAGCTTTCTTAATCAGAAACAAGAGAGATGGGCTGGAGCTGGCAGCTCCAAGTGAGAGAAAAGAAGGGACAAGAAAGGGGGGAGAAAGGAGGGCAGCGAGGAACAAAACTTGTTTGTCAAACCCCTTTTTCGTATCTCTTCAGCCTCAGTGGCTTCCCAGTAAGAATTCCTCCTGAAGGGCATGGGTTTGCCTTCTCTCGTGGTTTTATTTTGGCTTAAGTCAGGGGATGCCAGTTATAAGGCTGCCGCGGATTCACAGTTTTACAGAGTTTTTAGTGGCCTGTCCTCAGGTTGGGTGACTTCCCATGAAGACAGAACTAATGTGATTTTCCTGAGAAATCAGCTGCTGGGTCGTCCTTCCCTACCTAGGACAGCAATCCTGACCTAGGAGTGCCCGCTCACTGGGCTGCCTTGGTCACATGCCTGCCTGGCCCAGGAGGCAGGGGTGGGTCCTTGCCACAGGTCCAGATAGAAAGGGCAGCCCAGGGACCTCATAAGTGGCCGCACACACATACACATCCCCCATGACAGTCTCTAGGGTGGCTTTATTCTCCTTCCTCCCCTGATTAGGAGAGGCAGCAGCTCTGGCACCAGGACCTGCCCCGTACACTGAAGCCACATGCACTTGGCCCTCCTAAAGGATACCACCTGCTAAAAATAGCAGGACAGCACATGCTTGGCTGGGCGGGCCTCACCAAAGTCAAAGGACAAAGCAAGGAGGTTAGTCTCAGCATGATCTCTCCTCACTAGAGACCGAGCTCACGCCCATCCCAGTGCAGCTCAGGGCGAGCCACTCCTATCTCTCAGGAGGGTCAGGAAGGGGGGAGGGGCAGGAGATCTGTCTTCCCGGCCAAGGCTGGAGGGAAGGGGCGGGGGGGGGGGGGGGGGGGGGGGGGGGGGGGGGGGGCAGGGCAGCGTGCTGAGGGCTGAGGGCTGAGGGCTGGGCTTGAAGGATCCTGCTGCCTGCTCCAACAGGGAGCAAGCCGAGCTACTCTCAGGCGACGGCCCATTGAGGCCAGGGGATGGTCTCCAGGGGATGGTCTCGCAACACTGTGAGGTCTGAGAGGCCACACTATTATTAGCCAGGGAATGAGTGACTTCAAGGCTGCCTTTTCAACCAGGTGACCAAACTAAGCCAGAGTCTTCAGAGCAGTTTTCCAGGCCCTAAGGCATGGTTACATAGCCTAGGAGGCTGTCTGCCCTTGGTCACAATCACTACTTGTGCAGGTGTCACTACTTGTGCAGCTTGAAGGCACTGGACAGTTGCATAATTCTGATAAAACACCTGCCTTAAAGATCCTTAACTTCTGTTTCCTGTAAAATGATAACATCCAAAGAAATGGGATACAAATACCTCCCTCCTAGGGCTGAATGAGGCTGTAATGACCTAACAGTTTGACTCAGTTTGTGGGATTTTATTCTTTTAAAAACCCAGTTTCACTTTCTGGATGAGGATGGAGGGGTAATGGGGCAGTTAACAAGAAACAGCCTCTACGCATGGAGCTAGAGATACTGAACCCTGATCTAAGCCCCAAGACAGCCCAGTCCTGTGCCCTAGGATCAGCTTACCTTCCTCAGGGCCTCCGTTTCCACATACACAAACTAGAAATTCTTTTTTTTTTTAATTAATTAATTTATTTTTGGCTGCATTGGGTCTTCACTGCTGCATGCGGGCTTTCTCTAGTTGTGGCGAGCGGGGGCTACTCTTCGTTGCGGTGCCCGGGCTTCTCATTGCAGTGGCTTCTCTGGTTGCAGAGCACGGCCTCTAGGCGCGAGGGCTTCAGTAGTTGTGGTTCTCGGGCTCTAGAGCGCAGGCTCAGTAGTTGTGGCGCACGGGCTTAGTTGCTCCTCAGCATGTGGAATCTTCCCGGACAAGGGCTCGAAGCCGGTCCCCTGCATTGACAGGCGGATTCTTAACCACTGCGCCACCAGGGAAGTCCACAAACTAGGAATTCTTAACCTCATAGGACTGAGAGAGAATAAAAAGGGAATAACGTGCAAAAACCCTGCTAAGTTATCAGGTATACGGTAGGTGCTCAATAAGTGTCTGTTATGCATCTTCTGCTGTTGGGGGTCCAAAA
Source organism: Balaenoptera musculus (assembly GCF_009873245.2). Taxonomy (NCBI): domain Eukaryota; kingdom Metazoa; phylum Chordata; class Mammalia; order Artiodactyla; family Balaenopteridae; genus Balaenoptera; species Balaenoptera musculus. Next base: position 32,968,448 of record NC_045804.1, on the reverse strand, counting down.
ACAGAATTCACATTATATGCCAAAGGCCAGTCTAGCAGGGTTCAAACTAAGCACACCCAGGACTAGATGAGGGGCATCTGGAAATAAAGCCCACTACCCAGAGCCGGCCCCACACCAACACTTCGGGATCCCCACTGGGGACCAACTCTCCCCGAGGCCTTCAGTAAAGCCAGGCCTCCTAACACTGAGATGGATTGGAGGAGCAGAATGAAAACGACGCTTGTCCGTAAGGTGTCTGCAACCTGGTTCAGCACAGGGCCCACAATAAGACCTGCAGGAAGTCATCAGGTGAGTGAAGGACCAAATAGCAAGTCTCCTGACGTAACGACCAAGGCCAGTGAGCACATGCCTTGGAGAACCAGCGAGGACCTTTACACTGATAAACAGGCTCTCAAGCCAAAACAGCTTTCCAAAGGCTTAGCATCTGGCCCCTTCACTTCACACTCCCATCCCGAGACCCCTCACTACACTCCTTTCTCAAACTGTTTCATAATTGATCACTGCCCTCCAAGCTGGCAGACCGGAACTTGTTCTGAACATGCCATGGAGAGAGCTGATAAATAACTTGTTACCAAAGCTCTTGGGTTTGTGGAATATGGAAGACTAAGCCCAAACACATGATGCTTTACAAGGCGAGACAATGAAGCTTTTAGAGTTGGGCAAAGAACTAAGTCCAGTGCTGTCCAACAGAGCTTTCTGTGATGATGAAAATGTTCCAGAACCTGCACTGTCCAGTACTGCAGCCACTGGCCACATGAAGCTACTGAGCACTTGAAATGCGACTACTGTCACCAAGGAACTAATTTTTTAATTTTACTTAATGCTTTAAAAAATTTATATTTAACTAGCTACACATAACTAGTAGCTACCCTATAGGACAAGGCAGCTCTAGACCCTCAACCCTAAAGACAGATTTAGGAGAATAAAGATATTGTAAAAAATAAAAATATTTAGTACAGTAGCACCTTAGATTTAAGTGAACTTCAAATGCACCTAAAACAGTGGATTGTCATTTTTTTCTTAGACTTTGGCTGGTACTACCCAGGCATCCCCAGCCCAAACACACCCTGCCTCCCATACCCAACCCTGCAGGCAAACTCTACCTCCCAGCAGCCCTAAGGGGCTGACTAACTCCAGGGCTCTTAGGGGCACAATCTGAATGCCTTTGATGTTGAGCAACCTTCTTTCACCAGCTGAAGAAACTAAGACCTTGAGGGCCAACAGACCTGCCTGGAACCCCAGCCAGGTTTCAACCCTGAAAGCGGCACCCAGATCTCAACCTCCACCCCACCCACAACCCCCAATCCAGGGCTCTTGCTAAGCCCAGGGTGAAACAAGCCTCATCAGCCCTCAGCACTGCATACTTTTACTTCCAGAACTCTTCTGGGGCCCTGCTTTGTTCTAAGTACATGGGCCTCAGTGAGGACCGGCTAAGTGAAGGCAGCCACGCTGTACTACCAGATGGGGACAGAATGTTTACTGTCAACTGCTGCAAACTTATCAAACCGAGCTGTGGAAACATTCAGATGGCAAGAACTGGACAGAACGAAGACCACTTAGTAGAACCATTTAGGAGGAGGAAAAGGACACCTCGAAAGTTCCTTATAACTGAAAGCCAGTCCTCAGAATGCTGAATGATAACACACATTCCTTTACTGCAACAAGCTGCTTAGAAAGCAAAAGAAAGATTAGGTGAAAAGCCCATGGACTTGATGACTCCTTGTCCTTCTCACGAAAGCCCTCCAGAGGACCTAGTTTAAGTCCAAACCCACACTTGTCGGTTTCTCTATCCCTCTATTTGTATTTTTTATTAGTCATTGAAACGATCCCGAATGAACTCTAGCTTCACCCTCCTCAACTGCACTCAGAGGTGTCAGGATTAAAGGATTAGGGAGGCGTTTGCTTGTAACTCACCTCCCACAGTAACTATCAAGGAAGAGGTGTCCCCTAAATTTTAGTTTCCTTGTCCCCACCAGCTACTTCTGCAGCTACTCTGTCCTACCCGAAACACTGTCACTGTTTTACACGGCCCAAGTTTAAAACTAGGTACGAGGGCCAGCAGGTTTGCTCGGCGGAAATGCCACACACAATGGGTACTTGATGTTAAATGATCAAAGGTGAAACCTGTGTGAGACATTACACCAGAAAGGGATGTGGAAGAAACAACCTGCCCTAGAAATGAAGGTTTAGGATTAAAATACATCCCACAAAGATTAGCAACTCAAACAGTATGAAATGATTTCAGTGGGATAAGAGCCCCATAAGGACCCACCACCACCTGCCCAGAGCAGAGGAAAACTCCCTAGAAAGGCAAGCTGAAGGTATTAACTCACACCCAAAACTTCCCCACAAGAGCACAGCAGTCAAACTGCAGAGAAGCCCACTCATTCTAGACTCACAGGGAAGATTAGGAAGGAGGAGCCTGGGGAGACCGGGCTGGAAGGCACCAGCTCACCAGGCACATGGGGTGTTGTAGGCTTGAGCCAGGAGGCTGGCTGGCAAACTGTGGGGAAGCCAATTTGTTTTCCCCCTCCTTCCAACCAAGTTTCCAGGTCAGGGGTTGGGGAGTAGGGTACTTTTATTAAAATTCAACTCACTTAACAGATTCAAGGGAAACTTAAAGTCAGTCTCAGAGACTCTTTAGGAAGGGGGGGGGCAAAAATCAATGCTTGAGCACCCATCATGTACCAGGCACAGTGCCATGCGCCACAAATATTATCTTAATTTGTCTTTAGGATGAGAGAACACTGAAAAGCCTAAAACTAGCCTTCACCCACAAACAATGGTTACAACCTGGCCTGGGTTCAAAGCCCAAGAATAATCTGGGTTACCAGGTAGAGCAAAACAAATTACTTTAAAATATTGATGCTGAGCAACCTTATACTGGAGACACATCCCCTTGGCACCTGAGCAGCCACTTCCAACAGACACCTTCACTGTCACCCTGCAGTGGCCAAGTTTGAGTGTACTTCCTAGAAACAGCTGGGAGGAGGAAATGATATTCCTCCAGCTGGGCTCCAGCTAGACAGTAGACCAGTCTCACTCACAGGCTGGGAGGGGATCAGTTACCTGCAACTTCTGGGCCATCACCTGACAATACATATGACAATAGGGCCTATTTAATACAGGTAGGCACAAAGGCTTCAAAGATTTGCATACCTGTAGGACCCAGAGAACCTACTCTAGCCTAGGGCCATTCTTCATCCGAGAATATACCCAGGAATTACTACCCAGAACCCACAAAACTAGTTTTGCGGTTCAAGAGGAAAGGTTCAACACAAGTCAGAAAAGCTCCCCCAAAATTACTTCACTTGTTTCCAGTGCTGAGAAAGTCTTAAATAATCAGCAGGTGAACCACCTGAACTTCAAGAAAAGAGGAATCTGATAAATGGTCAAATCATGCTGCCCTCTCTGCATTTCAAAGATGCTCTGTACCTTTAAGAGCAAAGAGGGTGGGTGGCGCTTACTAAGAGCCCAAACTTCTAAATAGAATTTAAGAAAAAAAACTAATTTGGGAAGGTCTTAGTTACAATAACAGGGTAGCAAGGTAAGGTTACTAGTTGCCAGAATTAATAGCTTCTTGTGAATGGTGTTTCTTGATCAATAATTTCGACAAAGGGGGTGGGGGGCTTCGATAGCAAACCAACCAACAGATATGACTGTACCAAGGGTCCAGCAACCCAGATTTCCCTGCAGGAAATAAATTTAAACACCATGCAGCCTGAACTTCATAGGGGAAAGATGGCTAGTTTAACTTAATTGTCCTGCCCACACACCCTACCCGACTTGAGAGGCCTCCTCTCACACCTGGAGTTAAGTGCACCGGGTTTGTGTTAGCGGAGGCCGAGGAGCAAGAAGGCGCCGGCCAACCTCTGCATCTCCGCGGAGAAGGGAGACCGCGAAACTCCCAGGGCTTCCAAGCAGTCCCAGGTCGATTCGGCACCACCCACCACCAAAAGCTCCTACCCGTCTCTCATGCCTTCCTTGGAGGGGAAATGGGAGGAACCGCACCCAAGGGCACAAAATAGTAAAACTGGTGAAAGCCCGCCCCCAAGGCGTCCAGACCCAGGCCTGCCCAAACACACTTTGATCCGGAACCCCGAAACTAGCGTGGTCCCTCCGGCCCGAGGACCGGAGGTGGGTGCAGGCGGAGCCCGACACGTGACCCACAAGCCCGCGGGCATTAAGTCAGCGGGCACACGGGACAGGACAGCCTCTGCCTCTCCGACACCCTTTAAGGGGCTGCAAAAGCTAATCCTCTTGAGAGACACCAAGCCTTTTACATCGGGACCGCAACTCGGTTCAAACGGTTTCCCTCCGCCCGCAACACGGTTCCAATCACGACCTATCTCCTAGCTCATCCTCCCGGTTCTGCAAACCGAGCCCCTTCCCCTGGTTCGCCGCACTGAACTCACAGGGGCAGAGCTACCAGCTCCGGTGTGCCACCGCCGGCCTCGGTGGGGAGCACCCCCGGGCGAGATGAAGGGGCCCATAAGTTGGGCGAGGTTCCTGAAGTGACCAATTCAACTCCAATCCCTCAGGAGAGGGGAAGGAGTGCCCGCAGGCCTTGGGACACTTCCTCGCCCTTGTGAGCACCTGGCCCTGCCCACAGCCCGCCCGCCGGCGCCTCTCCCGGCTCAGACTGGGTACACACGACCTTTGAAAAGTAAACGCGTGTGGGGTTGGGCGACCTTGGGTGGAACACACTCAGGTCCGTCTCTCGGGAGAGTGTGCGCGCTCGGGGAAAGTTAAGCCGCAGAGGGGTATCCCGGGCGTCGCGCCCTCGCCTCCCGCCCCCGAGGATGGTGACGCGCGTGGGGAACACCGCGCGGCTGCAGAGCGCGGCCCCAGCCAAGCACACGCGATTTGTCAGCAAGAGCCCGGCGGAGAAGGACGAGGGAGCGCGCAGGCGACGAAAGAGAAAAGGCCTGCTTGACAGCAGGCGACGGGCCGGAACCCCTCTGCACGCCCTCAGCGTCGGGAGCCTCGCACCCCGTGAGTCCTGGAGCACGCGACGCACCCTGCACCTGCACCCTAGGCTCACCATCACCCCAGCGGCGCCGCCCTCGGGGCCCCGGCAGGTGGTCCCCAGTTCAGCCGCTCCCTGCGGCCCCAACTTACCAGCTCCTCGGCGACCGTCGGGATGCAGAGTCCTCGCGCCGCCGCCGCCGCCGCCGCCGCCCCCCGGCCCCTCGGCCCCCCCCCCGCCTCTGCCCCTCTGCCAGGCCGGCCCCACAGCGTTGCACTCCGGCCGCTCCCCCACGTGCTCGCCCAGACCCGTGGAGCACAGAGACATTAAATACTGAGGACGCGCAGAGACGTGCCCGCGGCGCGACGCAAGGCCCCGCCCCCCGCCCTCTTGCCCCCGCTCCTTCCCGGCTCACCTGCGCGTGCGCGCCGCCGGCCGCTCCCGCCAGCGCCTCTGCCAGCTGCGCCAGAGGGGGCGCGGTCTAGAGTGTTCCCCCAACATCCCGCCCCCGCCGCCCGCAGCCGGGCCTTGCTCAGGCTCTCGCGAGATGAGCTGTAATCTCGGCTGGGCTCGGGAAAGAGGCCTGGCTGGAGTCTTCGGAACGCCCCTCGCTCCTTCCCCACCTACGAACCTCGAAGCTCTGGCCCCCCAGCCCTGCGCGAGTTCGCCAGCCTCGGGTGTGGGAAATCTCGAGGGGCCAGTTAGACCATCTGCCTGGCTCTGTATAGAGAGGCCCCTGGAAAAGGCAGAGGGGCAGGTGATGCGCAGGGCTCCTCTTGCCTCCCTTGCCTATATATACTATATATTATAGATAGAATATAGATCTATATTATATAGATATATTCAATGTAATTCATCATTACATTGTACGCATGATTTAGTGATATTAATAATTGCACGATAATAACTGCGTAACGGGAGTACGTGGCACCACTCAAATGCGGCATTCTTGCGCATTTTCACAGCTTGGTGATGTCAAAGTGAAACAAAGTTTCCTCTAAAGGGGGTTGGGTTTTGGAATAATTCCTGCCAAGAGATAGTCATCATGATCTATCAGTGACTCCCTGAGGAAACTTGGGAAAATAAATTGCCCCCAAACAGGTGAACAGGGTGGGGTTCCAGCTGGCCAGAGACGTAGGGACTCTAAGTGAAAAGAGATCATGCTAAGAACTATTACTTGGAAACATGGTTAATCCTAACTAGTTATCAAATGCAAATTTAAATGATGATGAGCTACCTATTGAGTTGTAAGTATAAGTTCATATATGTATATGAATCCCAATTGCATGGTGTGATTAGGGACATGAAGGAAACAATCAGGAAAGAAATAACAAGAGACCTATTTTAGGTTCTGTGGTTCAAAAAGGCCTAAGGTGAAACTTAAACTGAAACCTACTTGATGAGAAGGAGCTGGCCTTGCAAACTGTACTTGAGAATAAGGGTTGGGGAGTAGTCCAGCAGAGGCAGCAACACTGCCTGTGTTGCAGGAAACAGCGTTTGCTGAACCAGATGAGTGTGGATGGACTACAGTGAGGTGGGGAGAGTGCTAGAAAAGAAGGTTGGAGACTATAAAGGGAGGAGGGGTTTTTTTGGGGGGGCAGGGGGTGTGAGGGAACTGGACCACTTTATAAGCCATAGTAAAGCTTAGGTTTTCTTCTACTCTGTTTAGCTCTCAGGCATACTTCTACCCCAGGGCCTTTGCACTTGCTATTCCCTCCAACTGGAATATTCTGCAGAGCTCAACTCCCTCACCTCTTTCAAGTCCTTTGCTCAAAGATCACCTACTCAGTCTCAGTGAAACCTTCCTTGGAGTCCCTGTTTAATAACTGTAAAGACACACATACACACACAATTCCCTGTCCTTCACGCCTTCTTTATTTTTCTTCACAGCATTTACCACTATCTACATACTACATATTTCTTTTACTTCGTGAGTGGAGGCGTTGTTGAGGGTATGGCACATCGAGGGCACTCAGTCAAAATATGTTTAGTGAATGAATGGGAAGCCATTCAAGAGGGTTAAGTAGAGAGTGACACAGTATAATTTCTGTTTGGATATGGGAGCTGTAGCTACTGTGGAAAGAATGGGCTAGAGGAACACTAGCATAGAAGCAGTGAGACCAGTTGGGAGGCTGGTGCAGTGATCCAGGTGAGAAATGGTGTTGGCTGAGCCGAGAGTCATGGCAGTGAACATGAAGAGACTGCTTTGGACTCAAGACAGATTTTAGAAGTAGTAGCAACAAGACTCGCTCATGTCGTTGGGGGTAAAGAAGAGGGAGCAATGCTTCCTCTGGCCTGAGTTACTGTGTGAAATGGGGTACAGTTTATTGAGACGGGGGAAGATGGGGGCAGAGAATCATTCGTTTCATTTTGGACCCATTAAGTTTGTAATGTGTTCGTAACATCCAAGTGCAAATAGTAATTAAGCTGGATATGCAAGCCTGCAGCTCAGAGGACTTGGGCTCAGAGGAGTGGATGGGAAATAAAATTATGTATTGAAAACCATGTAAAAAGTGGATATTTTAAAGGAAGACAATGCCCTGGTGGTGGTGGAGGTAGGAAATGTCCACAAGGAAGAAACTGAAAAAATGATGCCAGGGGGGTGAGACCTGGAAAGGTGGCAGGAAAAAATGGGGGGACGGAGGCAGAGGGGAGGAAGAGGAAGAAAGAGGGAGATGGGGCTATGAGTATGGTTATGAGAAGGAGGGACAGAAAGCAGGGGCAAAGAAGGCGGAGATGTCAGTCATATCTATGCCTGGGGATGAGGGCAAAGCCTGCCAGGATAAAAGGAATGAGGGGAGAAAAGAGGAGTGGGAGAACGGGAACACTAGGGAAGGTACAAGACTCAAGTCCAAGGGGGAGAGGTGAGAACACAGATTAACTGTAATCACAACTAGAAATCAGCCCAGCAGCTGTGGCTGAGGAGGTGGCCACAAGGTCAGGGCAGTTCAGAGGTCAAAGAGTGATCCTAGTATGAGATTAGAAGATAGAGGAATGAGAAGGGAGGTGAGGATGGAATGTGAGTCTAAGAACGTGGCCATGAGGAAAATAGGATTCTATTATTAGACTTAAACTCCAACAGGAGCTCATAATGGGCAAAAGCCTGCTTAAGGCAGGGATTTTAAGCTAGGTTGCCCAAGCTTCTGGATGTCCATGAGCTCCCCGAAATTGCTCACATAGTTTTATAAGTATGGTATTTTCTGTGGAAATAAGGTTTTTTTTTAATATATTGTTTTTGTCTCATTAGATTAATATAACACCCCGAACAAAGTGAAACAAACCTCTCTTACTCTCCATCCCACTCCCTGTTCCCTTAAACTGCAGAAGCATTTGGTTCTGCCCCAGGACATGTGTGTCTGCAGGGAAGAATAAATGATCTCCTTCTAGGGAAGTCAATGGAAAGAGTTGGGAAGTAACAACACTAATGGCTAATACTTAATGAGCACTTAACGCACAGCACCGTTTACAGCACCTTATTCTAACCTCCACAAACCTCAGTCACACAGCAGCAGAGACAAAGTTTTTAACCCAAGAAATTTGGCTCGGAACCCATGGGTTAACCAGTTCACTATACTAGAGGCGGATCTAGGGATCCAGAGAGCAGTTTTATACAGGAACGTGTCTGCTATAGATTGAATTGTGGCCCCCCGCCAAAAAAAAGATAATGATGAAGTCCTAACCCCCAGTACCTCTGAATGTGACTTTATTTGGAAATACGGCTGTTGCAGATGTAATTAGTTGAGCTGAGGTCATAACTGGAGTAGATTGGACCCCTAATGCAATATGACTGGTGTCCTTATAAGAAGATGGCCATGCGAAGACAGGGAAACAGAGAGAACATCATGTGATGACAGCAGATTGGATTTATGCATCTATAAGCCAAGGAATGCCAAAGATTGCCCGCAAACCACCAGAAGCAAGTAAGAGCCAAGGAAGGATTCCCCTGCAGGCTTCAGAGGGAACAGAGCCTGCTAACATCTTGATTTTGGACTTAATCACTCCTATACTGTGAGACAATACATTTCTATTGTTTTAAGCCATCCAGTTGGTGGTACTTTGTCACAGCAGCCCTAAGAAACTGATACAGTGCCCTTCTTTCTTGAACCCACGGATGCCAGGTGGTACAAGAGAATGTGAAGTCATTCAGCAGTTGATAAAAGGTGGCTGTCCCCTTCCTCCCATCTGGACCCAAGGTGCCATGGCTTCACAAGGCAGAGGCCTCATCCAAGTGGCTATGATGAAAGGGCCTCAAACTGGCACTACCCAGGCTCTGACACCATCACCACTACATAGTTCTTGGGAATTTTCCAGCTACATATTTAAGATCTTAATTCTGGTTCTCTTCAGTGGGTGTCTGGCAGGTTGGCCATTTCCCAGAGCCCCCTCCACTCTTCCCAGCTTCTTCCAGTTTTGAAGTGGAGCCTGAGAAACTCTGCAAGCTACTCCAGACAGGGTGAAATTCTACCCCAAACCAATTTAGGTCCTTCAACTATAGCCAAGCTCGTGCATATAGAGAAGCAATTAAACCTTCTATAGATAGATTGTTACCTACCTCATTTTGTTCCACGAGAGGCATCTCTTTGGGGCCAACCGTTGGGATCCGTAAGGCCGCACATGCTGGGTGCTGTATGAATGTTTGAATTGCTTGGACTCTATAAGAAAAACTGCAGTGAGCCCTCTCTGGTAAGGTTAATAATCTTTATGAAATATTTTTGTTAGTTTGCATACCTTGCTGTGCACCACCGCAGCTGGGATGGTCTGAAACAGCAAGATCCGGAAGTTTCAAGTAACTGCAGAGAGACAGGAACTTCCCTGGGGATGAGACATTTCGTCAAGGTGACCCACCTCTAGAAGGGATGGGGCAGAGCACATAGCACTATGGGGGCTCAGACCCCCCCCCTCAAATTTTCCATTGCCCCCAGCCTCCGCATACCCTCTGCTATTTCTCTGGAACCATTTCCTTGCTCTATCCATTCTAAAACCTGGCAAGTTTCTTAGTCACCTCTGTCTTCTGTTTGATCAGGCATTCAGGTTTCCCATAGACTAGCACATTCTCCCCAGGACTATCACTAGTCTACCCAGTGGCATTGTGCAGATTAGGTAACAAGGGTCCCTTCCCCTAGACAGACAGCTCTGTGCCAGGCACCATGGTGAGCGCAGTGCAATAGCACAGCCTAGATTTCAGTCCCTACTTGCCCTTGGGCTGGATGCCCTTGTGCAGAACTTGACCTGCACAACCCTCCATGACGTTCCTGTAGTTGGGAGGCAGCCTTCACAGAGCGAGTGCTGTCTACCATGACACAGTCATCCAACCAGACGCCTGAGGGTTTTGGGCACCATACTGAAGTGGCTTCATTCATCTAATTGCTGCCAAAGCCTAAAGCACTGCCTTGCTCAGCACAGGTACACTTGTGACCTCAAGGAACTTTGCCTAGACTCTGTTCCCTCATCTGTAAAATGAGGATAATAATAAGACCTACTTCATGGGATCGTTGTGACAATTAAGTGAGATATTCAGCATAAAATACTTTGCACAGTGCTGAGCCCAAGAATAAAAACAATTATTGCATTTCAAGTTCTTTCATCAATCAATCAAGAGCAAGTCAAGGTTCATTCAACAAATATGTATTAACAACTATTTTGTGCCAGGCATCGTGTAGGGTGTTGTGGTTACCAAGGTGAATACCCCCAATGTGGTAGGGAAGGCAGACGTGAATGTACACAAAGGCTGTGTACAGCGGGATCAGGGCTGTGACAGAGGTCAGTACAGAGGTGGGAGGAGAGGTGGTAAATGTCAACGAGTTTCATTCTGCTTGTGATAGGGTTAAGGAAGCTTGACTATATCATTGGTACCCCTTCTGCATTTGACATTCACCAAAATAAAATGTATTGCTTTAGTTCTGTTGTTGCATATCAATTCACCCCCAAACTGAAATGGCTTTAAACAACCATTGTGGGCTTCCCTGGTGGCGCAGTGGTTGAGAATCCACCTGCCAATGCAGGGGACTCAGGTTCGATCCCGGTCTGGGAAGATCCCACATGCCACGGAGCAACTAAGCCTATGCGCCACAACTACTGAGCCTGTGTGCCACAACTACTGAAGCCCACGCACCTAGAGCCCGTGCTCCACAATGAGAGAAGCCACCACAATGAGAAGCCCGCGCACTGCAATGAAGAGTAGCCCCCGCTCGCCACAACTAGAGAAAGCCCACGCGCAGCAACGAAGACCCAACACAACCAAAAATAAATAAGTTAAATAAATAACTTAAAAAAAAACAACAACCATTGATTGTCAGCTCATCAGGAGGGTTTGTTTCTGCTCCAGATGTTGTTGGCGGGGTGACTCAACTGAGATTGGAGGGTCCAAGATGACGTCACTCACATGTCTGGTGCCTGAGGTGAGATGGCTGGAACAGCTGGGCTGGCCAGGCACTTACCTCTCCCTCCTCGTGGTCTCTCCAGCAAGGAAGTGGAACATGTCTATATAGTGGCTTGGGGTTCCAAGAGGATGAAGGCTGAATCTGCCAGGTGTCTTAAGACCTAGGTCCAGACCTAGGCAGCATCACTTGTGCTGCATTCTATTGGTCAAAATAAGTCACCAGACCAGTCGAGGTTCAAGGGAAGCACCAATAGACTCCACCTCTGGGTGGGAGAAGAGGCAGAGGACTGGGGACATGTTTAACCCACCACATCTGTTATATCATATTCCATTTTACAGCCTATTTATTTAATAAATTTATTTATTTATTTATTTATTTTTGACTGCACTTCGTTGCTGTGCACAGGCTTTCTCTAGTTGCGGTGAGCGGGGGCTACTCTTCTTTGTGGTGCGTGGGCTTCTCATTGCGGTGGCTTCTCTTGTTGCGGAGCATGGGTTCTAGGTGTGCGGGCTTCAGTAGTTGTGGCTCACGGGCTCTAGAACGCCGGCTCAGTAGTTGTGGCGCAGGGGCTTTGTTGCTCTGTGGCATGTGAGATCTTCCAGGACCAGGGCTCGAACCCACGTACCCTGCATTGGCAGGCAGATTCTTAACCACTGTGCCACCAGGGAAGTCCCATTACAGCCGATTTATGACTTAGGAGGTATCTATCAATAATTGGTGAGATTCCGTGGCTGCTTCAGAAATCAGTGGCGTGAAATGCAGTGTGGTATAGCAATGATAAAACACAGGGTTCAACTCCTCATTTCAGTACTAACTTGCTGTATGACCCTCAGGCAAGTTATCAATCCTGTCTTCCCACCCTTTCCTCATCTGTAAAATGAGGGGCAGTAAGATCTAATTTGCCAGGGTTATTTTGAGTATTAGAGAGAATGCATGGAAAGTGCCGGCGCCTGGTAGATGAGATAGCTGAGCAGTTCTGTAATACTGTTGTTATTAGGCTGCCTTTCTTCTTCTTCTTTTTAAAATTTAATTAAATTTAATTTTTTTTCAGTTATCTTCGGGTCTTTGAGCATTTCCTGGGCAAAGAGAAACATTTTATTTTTAATATTTATTATTTATTTACTTATTTTTGACTGTGTTGGGTCTGTTGCTGCCTGTGGGCTTTCTCTAGTTGCGGCGATTGGGGGCTACTCTTAGTTGCGGTGCGCGGGCTTCTCATCGCGGTGGCTTCTCTTGTCGCAGAGCACAGGCTCTAGGTGCGTGGGCTTCAGTACTTGCGGCACTCGGGCTCAGCAGCTGTGGCTCGCGGGCTTAGTTGCTCTGTGGCATGTGGGATCTTACCGGACCAGGGCACGAACCCGTGTCCCCTGCATTGGCAGGCAGATTCTTAACCACTGTGCCACCAGGGAAGCCCTGTCTTTCTTCTTAAGTAAGGTAATAGGACTGGTAATATAGTGGTTTCTTCTACCTGTCAGGGGAACACCTAACAGACCTCTAGTATTGCTTGCCCCTCCCTGAAAACCTCAGCAATTATGCTGTGGAGTTGAGGCATGGCTTTGTGAATTTGTTCAACCTTTTGGAAAGCAATTTAGTAATCATTAACAAGAGTCGTAAAAAACGTTCATATCCTTTGACCCAATAACCAGATTTCAAGAAAATTATTCCAAGGGAACTGATTCAAAAGAAAAGCAAAATCCATATACATCAAGTTCTTCATTGCCATTTCCTGTAGAATGGCTAAAAATAGAGAAACAGCTTAAATGTCTAGTAATAAAGAAATGGTTAGCTAAATTATGATACGAATAAAAACTTGTTGGAATATTACATGATTCCTAAAGTGACAATTATTATCACTACATGAAAGCATGGAAACATTTCTTAACAAAATGCTAAGTGACAAATTCAGAATTAAAGAATTTCTCTACATAAACAACAACTAGAGACAAACAAGGAAAAAAAATTTGTTAGTGTTTGGGAAGTGGTTTTGAAATTGATTTATTTTCTTTAAAAATATTCCTTATTTTTTTATATCAAAATCAGAAGAAAAATTTAGGCAGGGCCACGTGGGAAAGTGGTTTATTAAAAAAGAAATGCCACGTCATAAAAGCCAGAGAATAAATTGCAGAGCTTTTAAAAATACAAATGCCCAAGCTCCTCCCTGGAGATTCTAATTCAGAAGGTCCCAGATAGGGCCCAGTTACTTATATTTTTTCAGAGCTCCACAAATGATTTTGATGTACACGAGGGTGAAACTCATCATTATCCTTTCAAATGATCTAATAAACACTCTGTCTGATCAGAAATAGAAATACAAGGAAAACTTACATAACTAGAACTCTTTTTCCCTAATAAAATTGGTTCCTACTTGTGGGCCTTCTCCATTTCCAGTTATTTAGTTGTACTCTGATAAATTGTGGCCTTTGTACATAATCCAGAACACAGAAAGGACAGCTTTCAATAAACATGTGTGGTTCTGTACAATGTAAGGAAACAACATGACATAAGAGCTGATGACCTGGGGTTTAGCAGGAAGAGTAATAGCATCAGAAAAAAAATCTCATCTCCGTATCAGTCAAAAGATATTGACAGAATTTCAAGGATCATCTCCCACTGTGACCAGCTGTGGCCCTTTCTTGAGGAATAGAGATAGTGGGTAGGCTCATGAAAATTAATATGCATATTTTTCTTTCTTTTTATATTGCTAACATTAACCCATAGACAGTTATTGTTAAAAACGGAAGAGTAGGAACAGATAAAGCCAAATAGAGCCTTGTTCTACCCAACTTAGCTTCCACAGAATATAGTGAAAGAGACAGTAGATTCTTTGCGAAAATCCTGGAGTTAACCAGTTTTCACAATAACTGTTTCCTGAGACCATCATTTCCCAAAGTGAGCTCTTTGTAAAAAGCAGTTCCTCAGAAGGCTGAAAGGTATTGCCTGAAAAGGGGTTCCGTGATTAAATAAATTTGGAATGCAGGATTTAACTGAGGTAGAGAGGTTTCTTTGCAGGACTTGTCAGGGCCTTTGTGAATCTCTGAGAAAGAATTGTAGTATGAAATATGAAAACCTCCTCTTGGTCGATGAGACATGATTTGCAAAACACTTCCATAGACCATATGATTTCCAGTAAGAGCTAAATAAACGTTAGTTGTTAAGTCAAAGAAAATTAATACAGGGTATTATGATCCTAGGTTTACATTACTAAATTTGCATATTTCACCTAAGGAAAATTAACTTTTGTGTAAAAATTAGGAGATAAAATTTCTAGAAAATTCAAGAGCCTCTCCAGACAAATCCTCAGAACTGATGAAAAAGTTGACTACAATTTCCAGTAAAAAGAAAGTTGCAAAAAAAAAAAAAGCAAATAATTAGAAAATTTGATTTTAAAAATACCATTCATAATAGGACAAAAATCTATAAGCTATATAGGAATAAGTCTTATAAAATATGGTCAGACTTCTATGAAAAACAATTTAAAGCTTTTACTGAAAGACTTAAAAGTATTCCTAAACAAATGGAGAGATGATACCATGTTTGTGGCTGGGGAGACTCAATGTAGTAAAGATGTAATAGTCTCCATCTTTCACTTCCTTTTCTTCCTAATGAAGACCTTTACCTCTCATCCTTTCATTTTCTTGTTTCTTGTAATGTCCAAAAACAAAGAAGGTAGTAGCTCTTTCACTGCCAGAATGTCTTCTGCCTATCTTAATAAGCCTCTAGCGAGACACATTTTAGATCTCCATCTAAAGATGCCCAATGGGGCTTCCCTGGTGGCGCAGTGGTTGAGAATCTGCCTGCCAATGCAGGGGACACGGGTTCGAGCCCTGGTCTGGGAGGATCCCACATGCCGCGGAGCGGCTGGGCCCGTGAGCCACAATCACTGAGCCTGCGCGTCTGGAGCCTGTGCTCCGCAACAAGAGAGGCCACGATAGTGAGAGGCCCGCGCACCGCGATGAAGAATGGCCCCCGCTCACCGCACCTAGAGAAAGCCCTCGCACAGAAACGAAGACCCAACACAGCCATAAATGAATGAATAAATAAATAAATAAAATTAAAAAAAAATAAAGATGCCCAATGGTACCCTGTAGTTGTTTTTAAGGTTTCCAGTGTAATATTCGTGTAATATCAGATTCTGTGAGGGGCCTAGGCAATTTATTTGTGTCTTCCAACCATTGGATATCTCTTTGGATGGCTTAGCTAGAAAGGGCTTTTCTTGTGTTCGAAATTGCCAATTTAATTTACTAAGCAGGGTGCGATAGAGATAAATGAAGGTACCTTCCTGGTTCACAATAATACTCCTAGTGGCCACATTTGTGCTACAGTTCCCCTGATAATAAACTCAACCTCAAGTCACAGAGGTGGGCAAGCAATCCCACCTGGGTTAGTTATAATGTCTCTTTCCTCAGGCCTGTAATTGGACCAGTGGTGGATACCTGACCTGAGCTGGACTGATCAGCCTTTCCTCATAGAGGGAAGGATAAAGCTAACAGGAAAAGAGCAGAAGAGATAAGAGCCTGAGAGTTTTTGAACCCCTGGCTCCAGTCACCCCTCTTCTTTCATGGGTTGAGGATATAAGCCAAAAAAGGTCCCCTTTTTGCTTAAATTAGTTCAGTATGGCTTTCTGTCTCTTGCAACCAAAGACTCTTCACGATAAGTAAGCAGGTGGAAGCTTCCGTGCATTGATTTCCCAGGAGTCTCCACAGGCTGCTAGTAATGCAGTCAGAGGTTATTCAGGGAAGCAGAAATGCTCCAAGTCATAGAGTAGGAATTTATTATAGGAAGGAGACTTACACAATGGTGGGAGAAACTGGTGAAGAGAAGGACCAGGAGGAAAGTTGGGGAACAGAGAAGAGATCACTGTTTGGTCAATCTGAGAAGCTAAGCACATCCAGTACCAAAATGAGATAGATGGCAAAGCCAAGTCTCATGGGAGGTCAGTGGGAAGCTGTGCCTTTGGGGAGCGACTGCCTTTGTGGATCACTGTCAAGCATCTGGTGTCGGGGGCCACTCTTAGTCATCAGGGTTAGCAGTTGGCAAGAAGAGGCAGATCCGGAGCAGAGGAGAACACGGACGAGCTGGAACCCACAGGCACCTCTGCATCTATCTGTAACCGCTTCTGACCACAACAACCTGCAGAGGGTGATGGCCGGTGCTTCCTCTGCACCTTCCAAATCTCATGCCGGTTCCTTTTTTGGCCAAATCCTACCTGGAACCATACAGAGAAGGGGATCCTGGGAAATGTACATCCCAATTTACCCAAACAGACACAGTACAAATTATCCTAACTTTATCCAGGAGGCGCACATTGAGAACTTCCTGTAAAAGAAGGACAACCAGACGCTACTGCACTTGACTTGACCGTGGGCTCTGCAACAGTCTGACCCTCCAGATACTTCTCATCGGGCAATTTTTCTCACCCGCTTCCAGGTTCTTAGCTCTGCAGCCCTCTTCTCTTATACCTAAGAGCCCTTGATCCTCCTCCCAAATCTGTAGACTCAGCCCTGTCACAATTTCTAGGACCAATTCTAACTTTAGAAAAGGAAGATTAATGTTTAGTCTGATGATCGGGGACACAACATAAAGGTAAGTTTGCTCTGAGATCATCTTTGACTTCTTGCTCTGTCCTAGGTTCCTTTGGCTGGGGCCAACAAGGCCCTTTTCATTATCATCCTAGTCCTCCCAGGACTAAGTCCCTACCTGGCTTTGGCTCTCCCCAAGCCCCACCCAAGTCCTGCCTCTGAACTCCAGCTGGGAGAAATGGCTGCTACCTGCAAACATGTTTTCCCGAAACCGGCGCCTACAGGCTTGATTTCCAATTGCAGCAAACCCACGACATGCTTGAGCAATACTCTTCCAAGCCATTTTGAACCCCAACGTTGTATACACAAGTGACTCTTGTTCTCCAGAATCAAAGGGTCACCTGCTTGTCGTGTGTAGCCTCTCATCACCTACTCACCTCCCTTTCAACGTTCGCTAAAATTTAACTCTCTTTTGATGACCAGTTTCTGTGCCATACTCAAACAGCTTCTTTAATTTCTTTTTTTTGTATAGAACACAAGTGGACCTGTTCATCCCTTCCAGCCCAGCACAGCTGAGTTTGACATTCAGTTATATTTCATTTTTCTGACTAAATTTCTCTTCAGTTTAATACCAGCATCAGCAGCTAACTTACTCTTTCAAAGAAAAAACCATTGTGGTTATTGTTATTTTTAAATTACCTAAGGAAAATTTCTGTGTGCCCAACACTGAGCAAGGAACCACAGTGTCATGGTGAGATGGAAGACCAGTCATTCACTCAATTAGCTCACACGTGCTCAGGTATTTAAGATGCTTGTCCTGGCAAAATGACAAATGGCTGCATGTCATGGATCTTTGGGGTCACTCAAAAGTATTTTCAGTGGTGACTGTGACATCCAAGAAGGCCAAGGGTGTTAATTTATTAGCTGCTCTGTTGCTACCCTGTATCCGCCTCTTGTCATATCAGATGACCCTGATGTCTCCTATTTTACAAAACAACTGCTTATCATTGATTGCCCTGTTCCCCAGATTCCATGTTCTGCCTGCCACACTGGAGAGCCTCCTAGCACCCAAACCTGTGGGCTGCATTCCCAGGGCATATCCTGGGTGGGTGTGTCAAGTGCCAGGTCCCCACCCCTTCCAGTGCACCTTGTTTCTTTAATGCTCTGGACCAGATTGACTAGGATGGCTGCCATTACCAATAACACATTGAACACTGGATGTACTGACTCATGGAAATAGTTTTAAATACCTCTGCTGGTTCCAGGGAAACATATCAAGAGAAAATACAGGAATCCGTAAGATATCTTAGATCATTAAATCACCTCTTATGAGCCATCTAAACTCTAACAAGTTGAGCAAGATTATCATTTACCCTTTATAGCCATCAAATTAGGCTCTAGTTCAAGTGTTTGATCCAATGGCACTTTTATGCACTTACAGCTCATTGGGCTCTTGTGTAATCACTGCAGCTATATTTAAGTCTGTTTTATAGAAGTTGGAGCAGCACACTTTTATTGTTCTAGGTGATTACAGATTTTATCATCTTTTCTCCTAGGATGTATTTTTGACCATGTCTCTGACTTATTTAATGCTGAGTCCTTGGTTAGGAGCCCACTGTCCCATTTTAATAGTATTCCTATGAAGAAATGAAATACATCTTTATTTTTTCATTCAATGAATATGTTAATGTTTAAATGATCCATTCTACTACTGAGGACATTATGAGCAGTCTGCCTCTGATTTGTGCACTGAGTGTGTGTGTGTGTGTGTGTGTGTGTGTGTGTGTGTGTGTGTATAGCCAATAGTGAGGGAAGGGGTGGTGTGGAATGGATATGATCCTTGGAGAAGAAGCTCTATTCTAGGACTGATAAGTGTGACAAGTTTCCCAAATGGTAAAAAAAGTAGAGAGCCTGCTGGTTGGGATGACCCTGAGCCAGGCTCCCCCAAAGATTCAACACTTTCAGCTTCCCCTAGTTTTCCTCCCTTAGAATTTCAGCTCATTCTCGTTCTTTCTCTGGACAAAATGGAGCCATTCCTTTTTATCTTGACCCTACTTTGGCTAGAGGCCCTAGCATCTTTTCCCCAAAGTCTCAGCCTCTCCTAAGTACCTCCCAGGGATGTCCACATCTTAATCCCCAGAACATGTGAATATGCTACCTTGCAGGGCAAAGGGGACTTGGCAGATGTCATTAAGTGAAGGATCTTGAGATGGGAAGATTATTCTGGGTTATTTGTGTGGGCACAACATAATCACAAGGGTCCTTATAAGAGGGATGCAGGAGGGTTAGAGCCAGAGAAGGAGATGTGACTATGGAAGCAGAAGTTGGAGTGATGTGGGGCTATGAGCCAAGGAACGTGGACAGCCTCTAGAAGCTAGAAAAGGCGAGGTAACAGTGTCTCCAGAAAGAAGGCAACTTGACCAATATCTTAGCCTAGTAAGACCCATTTTGGACTTCTGATCTCCAGAACTATAAGAGAATAAATTTGTGTTGTCTTATGCCACTCAATTTGGGGTGACTTGTTACAGCAGCAATAAGAAACTAATACAGTGCCCCAGCCAACATTGACTAGAAGGTAGAGACAGAGGGCTTATCTAGAGCTGTGCTGCCCAATATGGTAGCCATAGCCACATGCAGCTACTGAGCAGTTGAAATGTGGGAGGTCTGGATTAAGATGTGCTGCCAGTGTAAAATACACACCAGATCTTAGGAACTTCATTAATATTTTGGATACATTGGGTTAAATAAAATATACCATTAGAATTCCTTTCACCTGATTATTTTTACTTGTTTAAATGTAGCCACTAGAAAATTTAAAGTTACACCTGTGACTTGCATTATATTTCTATTGATCAGCGCTGTTTTAGGGATTTGGATGAATCTTGCTGCTGGGGTTTCTTTTATTACTGTGAAACCTGACTGGGTTGGACCAGGCTTTGCTTCCAGCTCAGATGTCTCTAGTCCCTGTTGAGTACTCCAGGATGCTGCTAGAAGGAGGACCAGTCCTGAAGTTCCCTGCCTGTCTTGAGTCCTTGTATTCCACTTTAAAAGTTTTATGGACTGGGGGCCACCTTTAAGAAAAAGAACAGAAAATTAGGTATGGGTCTTGGAGCAGTCTGTGCAAATAAAGGGCTTGGAAGCTTAAGCCTCATTTAGCCTCATGGTGATCTGCCTCTGTCCCCTCTCCCAAATCTCACCTAGCGGGTCTCCTTTCTCCTAGTTGCTGATCTGCCAGGTTTTCCAGTCTCCATAGATTCTCGCTATTACAAAGACAACATCCGAATTGGACATCACAGCCCTTAATCCAGGCAAAAGGGGCCCAAGCCTTGAGCTTTACACAACAGATAATTGTATTAAGGAATGTAGGAGTGCCCATCATTTGGGGTTTGGCAGTCAGTGCTACCACAGCACAATCCATAAACCCTAAACATTTGTTCTCATGACTCACACTGCTCAGGTCCCAAGAAATGGTTTCCTTACATTTCTAACCCTATGTCCTTGAAATACAAAGGGACTGAGACCAGATGCCATGAAGATTTGTCAGTGGTGCTACCGCTAACATAGAGCTAGACATTGCCTCCGAGCGCAAGGAGGAGGAAGCATTTAAGAGAAAAAGACAAATCAATTAACTTGTCAAATCCTTCCTCTCAGCTAGCTTGAATGCAACAGATTCCTGCATAACAAGGTTATCATTTCCCGGTGGTGCAGGTTCTGGTATTTGCAAGAGTTGCAAGTAAAAGCTAAGGAATATTTTGTAACACTAAATAATTCATATTACTCTTAAATTTGTATATATGCAAGTTTAGATGCAACATTCAGGAAACATTATATGAATTGGCAACTAGTGGACAAATACAGCGGCAACTAGATGCACATTGAATGCTAAAATGATGAATTTTCATTAACATTTGAATAAAATGTAAATTTTTCCAAAATTTAGATATACATTTCAGCTTTATTTAAATAATTTTGAAAATGAGTACAAGATCATCATAGAGATAGAAAATACAAAAGTGAAGCTCAGTGAAGAAAAAAGATGAAGGAAAAGGAAGTATTGATAGAAAGCAGTCCGCTTACATAGAGAACAGACTTGTGGTTGCCAAGGGGAAGAGAGGGTGGGAGAGGAACTAATTGGGAGTTTGAGGTTAGCAGATGCAAACTATTATATATAGAATGGATAAACAACACGTCCTACTGTATAGCACAGGGAAATATATTCAATATCCTGTGATAAACCATAATGGAATAGAATATAAAAAAGAATATATATATATATATATATACACATACATATATGTATGTATAACTGAATCACTGCTGTACAGCAGAAATTAACACAACATTGTAAGTCGACTATACTTCAATAAGAAAAAAAATCAGTGCTTAAATTTCTAAAAACTAGGAACAATGAAAGTGAGCAGATTTCTGCTGAGCATGACCCACATAAAAAGACAGACAGGATTTTACAAATTTTTTACCTAATAAAAATTTCATTACTAATCAAATAACAATGAACAAAAAAATTTCCAACTTATATTTTGGAAAGATTAGATGAAATCCCTGCAACTTCATATTCTCCATTAAATAAAGGCTTAATTATTGATTAAAATGATAACAGCAACAAAAAGAATTATTCATAACAAAGTTATGACTCAGGGAGCCAAATGCAATTCTGGCCTGTCTGATAGCATATGAAGAAAACTGCATTTATAAAAGCTGAAATTGAATGTGAAAACGAAAAACCTCTGGAGCTTTACTGTGTTTGTTGGACAGTGAGCCTGAAAAATGGCTGTCACGTCCTTCTGACAGTGTAAATATATTTCTAGCAAGATGCAATCCAATTCAAATTAATGATTACAATTTTCCATTGCATGAATATGGCAGAATTAAATTTAGTATTTAATTTTACAGCAAAATTATTTTAGATGGAGAAAGAAATTGTAGAAATAGCTGTTATATGTTTTTATATCCTAGGTCCAAAAGCAGTATTTTGTTACCGCTGTGACAAAATTTTAAAGCAAGCCTCATGATCAGTTTTGGCCAATTAAGGTGTTTGTGTCTGGAATCACTTAGGTTCTTGACTAAAATGAAACACCACTTGCATACAAAAAATATTACATATGCAACTACTATGATTAATTTTTTAAAAGATTGAATAAACAGCAAAACAAAAATAGTATTCAACAGAGACAAATGATGTTCTTATATTATGTATGATGCTCTTATAAAATAGTATGTGTCCAGATGGCAAATAGGCACCTGAAAAGAAGCTCAACATCGCTAATTATTAGAAAAATGCAAATCAAAACTACAATGAGGTATCACCTCACACCAGTCAGAACGGCCATCATCAAAAATATACATACAATAAATGCTGGGGAGGGTGTGGAGAAAAGGGAACCCTCCTAAACTGTTGGTGGGAATGTAAATTGATGCAGTCACTAGGAGAACAGTACGGAGTTTCCTTAAAAAACTAAAAGTAGAGTTGTCATATGATCCAGCAATCCCACTCCTGGGCATATATCCAGACAAAACTATAATTCAAAAAGATACATGCACCCCTATGTTCATAGCAGCACTATTTACAATAGCCAAGACATGGAAACAACCTAAATGTCCATCAACAGATGAATGGATAAAGAATATGTGGTGGGCTTCCCTGGTGGCGCAGTGGTTGAGAATCTGCCTGCCAATGCAGGGGACACGGGTTCGAGCCCTGGTCTGGGAAGATCCCACATGCCGCGGAGCGACTAAGCCCGTGAGCCACAATTGCTGAGCCTGCGCGTCTGGAGACTGTGCTCTGCGACAAGAGAGGCCGCAATAGTGAGAGGCCCGTGCACCGCAATGAAGAGTGGCCCCCACTTGCCACAACTGGAGAAAGCCCTCGCACAGAAACGAAGACCCAACACAGCCATAAATAAATAAATAAATAAATAAATAAATAAAAATTAAAAAAAAAAAAAAAGAATATGTGGTACATATATACAATGAAATACTACTCAGCCGTAAAAAAGAATGAATTAATGCTATTTGCAGCTACATGGATGGACCTAGAGATTATCGTATGAAGCAACGTAAATCAGAAAGAGAAAGACAAATACCATAGGATATCACTTATATGTGGAATCTAAAATATGACACAAATGAACTTATCTACAAAATAAACAGACTCACAGACATAGAGAATGGACTTGTGGTTGCCAAGGGAAAGGGGGATGGAGGAGGGTTGGATTGGGAGTTTGGGATTAGCAGATGCAAACTATTATGTATAGAATGGATAAACAACCAGATCGTACTCTATAGCACAGGGAACTATATTCAATATCCTGTAATTAACCATAATGGAAAAGAATTTTTAAAATTAGAGGATAAAATTGTATGTGTCCAATATTTAACCAAGCATAATGATGCTTTTTGTGGCAATGGCAGCTCAATATTTACAGAAAACAATGGAAATTTTCTCAGTTTCATAAAAATTATTTTACAACATAATGCAAAAATGTTCAGCATGGAAAAAGAGAAAAAAAGAAAAAATAAATTTAAAAACAGAAAAACAAAAGATAAAAAAGAAAAAACAACTACAAAAAAGGGAAAAAATGTTCAGCATGTAATATAGGTTAAAAAATGCATCAGATGATCACTATATAGAATGGAGGACTCAAAATGAGATTATTAATTTAATGTGTTTTAAAGTAAGAGGAGAAATCATATACAACATACTTAGAAGTAAATTTTACTTAGGTACTCAACTTACTTAGATTATATTACAGAATATAATCAAAAGTATTATTTCTTTTTCTTTATTATTATAAAGGTAACATTTCAAAAGTCATGGAAAACAAGTAATATATATTATATATGTTGATGAACCACCAGAAGGAAAAAAAAAAACAAGGAAATTGAAATTAATATTCACTGCAGTAATAATTACATTCAGTTATCTTTGCTATTTTGCTGGCTTTAAGTCATGTTAAAAACCACAGCTTTATGGATTTTTTAAAAATTTTGTTGTCATGAAAGTATGTTTGTTTTGTTGTGATGAAGCTGTATGTGTTAGAGAGTTAGAATTTATTTTATTTAACTGTTTATTAGTTTGATTCTAAACTCTTAATTATTTAGACATATGGTACATGAATTTATTTAATATTCTTACTTGGGCCCAGCAAATGTTAGGTGTAGACCCAGTTGCCACCCACCACCTTTCTCAGGTCTGCAGACTCAGAGCCTTTAGGAACCCAACTTGCAGCTACACCAGTTTGCCAAGTCCCGGTCACACCAATTCCCAGCTTCTTCCACAACCCACATAGCTAGTTGTTGATGTACCATCAGGTCTCAGGCACAAGGGCACATATGTAACTACCATAAAAGTCTCCAAAGTGTAAAACATACTAAATCAACCATGTGTGAGGAGCAGCCTCACAGATGAACACTTTTACCAGCTGATGAAATGATCCTACTTCTTTCTCACACACTCTAGACTCCCAGACAGCTAGTGTTTGGAGTACCAGACCTATGGGAAGTGAAGAGAGATTTAAGTTTATACTAATCTTCCTCACCCAGAGCCTAATTACATCATGGCCATTCATCTGTGTGAACTCAAATGGCTGTGTAGAGTCAGGGAAGTTATGTATTAATTATTCAAATTACTGATCTCCTGTATGAATTAGACCCTTACCTTTGCCCAAAGTCCCCAGCCTGGTTTCCTCTCTCATCAGCCACTCTCTTGTGGGATACAAGCTCTTTCAAATTGTCAGAGCAGTACATTTGCTGGTTCAAAAAACAAAAACTAAGTACCTGTAGATGAACACCCTGGGTTCAACCACCAATGGTTTGGAGGATCTCCTCATGTTTTTTTTTTTTAAACATCTTTATTGAAGTATAATTGCCTTACAATGGTGTGTTAGCTTCTGCTTTATAACAAAGTGAATCAGTTATACATATACAATATGTTCCCATATCTCTTCCCTCTTGCATCTCCCTCCCTCCCACCCTCCCCATCCCACCCCTCTAGGTGGTCACAAAGCACCGAGCTGATCTCCCTGTGCTATGCGGCTGCTTCCCACTAGCTATCTATTTTACGTTTGGTAGTGTGTATATGTCCATGCCACTCTCTCACTTTGTCACAGTTTACCCTTCCCCCTCCCCATATCCTCAAGTCCATTCTCTAGTAGGTCTGTGTCTTTATTCCCATCTTACCACTAGGTTCTTCTTGACCTTTTTTTTTTCCCTTAGATTCCATATATATGTGTTAGCATACTGTATTTGTTTTTCTCTTTCTGACTTACTTCACTCTGTATGACAGACTCTAACTCCATCCACCTCATTACAAATACCTCCATTTCATTTCTTTTTATGGCTGAGTAATATTCCATTGTATATATGTGCCACATCTTCTTTATCCATTCATCTGTCGATGGACACTTAGATTGCTTCCATGTCCTGGCTATTGTAAATAGAGCTGCAATGAACATTTTGGTACATGACTCTTTTTGAACTATGGTTTTCTCAGGGTATATGCCCAGTAGTGGGATTGCTGGGTCGTATGGTAGTTCTATTTGTAGTTTTTTAAGGAACCTCCATACTGTTCTCCATAGTGGCTGTATCAATTTACATTCCCACCAACAGTGCAAGAGTGTTCCCTTTCCTCCACATCCTCTCCAGCATTTATTGTTTCTAGATTTTTTGATGATGGCCATTCTGACTGGTGTGAGATGATATCTCATTGTAGTTTTGATTTGCATTTCTCTAATGATTAATGATGTTAAGCATTCTTTCATGTGTCTGTTGGCAATCTGTATATCTTCTTTGGAGAAATGTCTATTTAGGTCTTCTGCCCATTTTTGGATTGGGTTGTTCGTTTTTTTGTTATTGAGCTGCATGAGCTGCTTGTAAATCTTGGAGATTAATCCTTTGTCAGTTGCTTCATTTGCAAATATTTTCTCCCATTCTGATGGTTGTCTTTTGGTCTTGTTTATGGTTTCCTTTGCTGTGCAAAAGCTTTGAAGTTTCATTAGGTCCCATTTGTTTATTTGTGTTCTTATTTCCATTTCTCTGGGAGCTGGGTCAAAAAGAATCTTGCTGTGATGTATGTCATAGAGTGTTCTGCCTATGTTTTCCTCTAAGAGTTTGATAGTGTCTGGCCTTACACTTAGGTCTTTAATCCATTTTGAGTTTATTTTTGTGCATGGTGTCAGGGAGTGTTCTAATTTCATACTTTTACCTGTATCTGTCCAATTTTCCCAGCACCACTTATTGAAGAGGCTGTCTTTTCTCCACTGTATATGCTTGCCTCCTTTATCAAAGATAAGGTGACCATATGTGTGTGGGTTTATCTCTGGGCTTTCTATCCTGTTCCATTGATCTATACTTCTGTTTTTGTGCCAGTACCAAACTGTCTTGATTACTGTAGCTTTGTAATATAGTCTGAAGTCAGGGAGCCTGATTCCCCCAGCTCCATTTTTCGTTCTCAAGATTGCTTTGGCTATTCGGGGTCTTTTGTGTTTCCATACAAATTGTGAAATTTTTTGTTCTAGTTCTGT
This sequence comes from Balaenoptera musculus, assembly GCF_009873245.2. Taxonomy (NCBI): domain Eukaryota; kingdom Metazoa; phylum Chordata; class Mammalia; order Artiodactyla; family Balaenopteridae; genus Balaenoptera; species Balaenoptera musculus. Next base: position 32,942,041 of record NC_045804.1, on the reverse strand, counting down.
GAAAAATGCCAGTGGTAGTTTGATAGGGATTGCATTGAATCTGTAGATTGCTTTGGGTAGTAGAGTCATTTTCACAATGTTGATTCTTCCAATCCAGGAACATGGTATATCTCTCCATCTATTTGTATCTCTCCTCATGTTTTATATCACTGCTCCTTTCTATTATCACAGATCCTTAAGAGTAGCTGCAAAGAGAAGAATTTAGTGGCAAGCTGTGCCCACATCCAGATAAGCGACAAACTGCTCCAGGCTCTTTGATGCCTTGAGTCTGTGTGGTAGGATTTCCCTGAGAGTGGTGCTTGTATTCGTCAAAGACAGACTGCGAGAGTGAAAAAACAAACAAAAAACAAAACACAACAAAACAAAAAAATAGGACAACTGAAGCCTGCCAAGATAGGCTGGTACCTTATCCATCCCATGGCATCTGGTCATGAAGCTTTGCTAGATCTTCCAGAAAAATCACACACTGTTTCTCTTTCTTTTATAGTGACATGCTTTTCTTGTTTCTTTTTATCATTCCATAAGAGTTGCTATGTATTGTACAAACTAGTGGAATTACAGATTGGCAAAATAATATACAATCAACTGCATATGTGCAAAGTAAAATATAATTTTAAAAATCACCTGTAGTTCTACCCACACTATCATTGATAAACTCTGGTGTAAACTTCCAGTTGTGTGTGTGTGTGTGTGTGTGTGTGTGTGTGTATTTTAATAAGAATGAGATCATGTTGTAAATGCTATTTTGACAATCTGACTTTTTAATCTATAATATTATGAATGATTTTTCATTGCTTCGAATCTTCTGCTATATTATTATGATTATTATTATTGAAAATGAATTCTCAGTATATGATAGCTACTTCTATGTGCCATGTGCTATACTAAGCACTTCACCTATGTCATTTAATCATTTCTGTGACCCTGGGAAGTAGGTATTATTATCCCCATTTCACAGATTAGGAAAGTAAGTCTCAGAGAGATTGAATAAGTTAAAATATGCCAAAGAGTTAGTAAATGGCATAGCAGACTGGAGCCCAGTTCTCTCTGCTGACAGAACTCAGGTTTTTAACCAATATGATAATAATTCTGATTAGCAGAATTGAGTGTTCTAATAACCTTTTAGTTAGAAACATGGATAGATCAACAGGTAGTAGGTAGATCAACAACCAAAAGATATACATAAACATATGTAAATACAGTCAAGCATGTCATCATATACATGGATGTGCATGGGTATTCGTAGACACACACACATGCACGCACACACACACACACACACACACACACACACACAGAAAAACAATATAATCCAGGATCAAAAGAAGGAAAACCAGAAGAGAGAGTAAGGTCAGAGGCAATGATGTAGAAAATGTTCTCATTCTTTCCCTGGATAAGTTGTGGATGTCTCGGAGAAGTAGAAACTACCCTTTAGTTCCCCTTTAACTCTTTTTTTCTTCTATTGGAGTAAAATTGCTTTACAATGGTGTGTTAGTTTGTGCTGTACAACGAAGTGAATCAGCTAGGTACATCTACATCTCTACAAATGGCCCAATTTCATTCCTTTTTATGGCTGAGTAATATTCCATTGTATATATGTACCACATCTTCTTTATCTATTCATCTATTTTTGGACATTTAGGTTGTTTCCATGTCCTGGCTATTGTAAATAGTGATGCAATGAACATTGGAGTACATGTGTTCTTTTGAATTATGGTTTTCTCAGGGTATATGCCCGGTAGTGGGATTGCTGGGTCATATGGTAGTTCTATTTTTAGTTTTTTAAGGAACATCCATACTGTTCTCCATAGTGCTGTATCAATTTACATTCCCACCAACAGTGCAAGAGGGTTCCATTTTCTCCACACCCTCTCCAGCATTTATTGTTTGTAGATTTTTTGATGGTGGCCATTCTGACTGGTGTGAGGTGATACCTCATTGTAACTTTGATTTGCTTTTCTCTAATAATTAGTGATGTTGAGCACCTTTTCATGTGCCTCTTGGCCATCTGTATGTCTTCTTTGGTGAAATATCTATTTAGGTCTTCCGCCTATTTTTGTGTTTGTTTTTTTGATATTGAGCTCCATGAGCTGTTTGTATATTTTGGAGATGAATCCTTTGTCCGTTGCTTCATTTGTAAATATTTTCTCCCATTCTGAGGGTTGTCTTTTCGTCTTCTTTATGGCTTCTTTGTTTTGCAAAAACTTTTAACTTTAATTAGGTCACATTTGTTTATTTTTGTTTTTATTTCCATTACTCTGGAAGGTGGGTCAGAAAAGATTTTGCTGTGGTTTATGTCAAACTGTGTTTTTCCTATGTTTTCCTCTAAGAGTTTTATAGTGTCCAGTCTTATATTTAGGTCGTTAATCTATTTGGAGTTTATTTTTGTGTATGGTGTTAGGTAGTGTTCTAGTTTCATCCTTTTACATGTAGCTGTCCAGTTTTGCCAGCACCGCTTATTGAAGAGACTGCCTTTTCTCCATTGTATGTTCTTGCCTACTTTGTCATAACTTAGGTGACCATACGTGCATGGGTTTATCTCTGGGCTTTCTATCCTGTACCATTGATCTATATTTCTGTTTTTGTGCCAGTACCATACTGTCTTGATTACTGTAGCTTTGTAGTATAGTTTGAAGTCAGGGAGCCTGATTCCTCCAGCTCCATTTTTCTTTCTCCAGGTTGCTTTGGCTATTCGGGGTCTTTTGTGTTTCCATACGAATTGTAAAATTTTTTGTTCTAATTCTGTGAAGAATGACATTGGTAGTTTGATAGGGATTGCATTGAATCTGTAGATTGCTTTGGGTAGTATAGTCATTTTCACAATATTGATTCTTCCAATCCAAGAACATGGTATATTTCTCCACCTGTTTATGTCATCTTTGATTTCTTTCATCAGTGTTTTATAGTTTTCTGAGTACAAGTCTTTCGCCTCCTTAGGCAGGGTTATTCCTAGGTATTTTATTCTTTTTGTTGCAATGGTAAATGGAAGGGTTTCCTTAATTTCCCTTTCTGATTTTTCACTGTTGGTGTATAGGAATGCCAGAGATTTCTGTGCATTAACTTTGTATCCTGCAACCTTACCAAATTCATTGATTAGTTCTAGTAGTTTTCTGATGGCATCTTTAGGATTTTCTATGTACAGTATCATGTCATTGGCAAACAGTGACAGTTTTACTTCTCCTTTTCCAATTTGTATTCCTTTTATTGCTTTTTCTTCTCTGATTGCTGTGGCTGGGACTTCCAAAAACTATGTTGAATAAGAGTGGCAAGAGTGGACATCCTTGTCTTGTTCCTGATCTTAGTGGAAATGCTTTCAGTTTTTCACCATTGAGTATGATGCTTGCTGTGGGTTTGTCATATATGGTCTTTATTATGTTGAGGTAGGTTCCCTCTATGCCTATTTTCTGGAGAGTTTTTATCATAAATCGGTATTGAATTTTGTCAAAAGCTTTTTCTGCATCTATTGAGATGTTCATATGGTTTTTATTCCTTAATTTGTTATTGTGGTGTATCACATTGATTGATTTGCATATGTTGAAGAATCCTTGCATCCCTGGGACAAATGTTACTTGATCATGATGTATGATCCTTTTAATGTGCTGTTGGATTCTGTTTGCCAGTATTTTGTTCAGGATTTTTGCATATATGTTCATCAGTGATATTGGTCTGTAATTTTCTCTTTTTTTGTGATATCTTTTTCTGGTTTTGGTATCAGAGTGATGGTGGCCTCGTAGAACGAATTTGGGAGTGTTCCTTCCTCTGTAATTTTTTGGAAGAGTTTGAGAAGGATAGGTGTTAGCTCTTCTCTAAATGTTTGATAGAATTCTCCTGTGAAGCCATCTGGTCCTGGACTTTTGTTTGTTGGAAGAATATTAATTACAGTTTCAATTACAGTGCTTGTGATAGGTCTGTTTATATTTTCTAATTCTTCCTGGTTCAGTCTTGGAAAATTGTACATTTCCAAGAATTTGTCCATTTCTGTGTGGTTCTCCATTTTATTGGCATATAGTTTATTGTAGTAGTCTCTTATAACCCTTTGTATTTCTGCAGTGTCAGTTATGATTTCTCCTTTGTCATTTATAATTTCATTGAATTGCATCCTCTCCCATTTTTTCTTGATGAGTCTGGCTAAAGGCTTATCAATTTTGTTTATCTTCTCAAAGAACTAACTTTTAGTTTTATTGATCTTTGCTATTGTTTTCTTTGTTTCTATTTCATTTATTTCTGTTCTGATCTTTATGATTTCTTTTCTTCTACTGACTCTGGGTTTTCTTTGTTTTTCTTTCCCTAGTTGCTTTAGGTATAAGGATAGGTTGTTTATTTGAGATTTTTCTTGTTTCTTGAGGTGAGATTGAATTGCTATAAACTTCCCTCTTAGAACTGTTTTTGCTGCGTCTCATGGGTTTTGGGTCATCGTGTTTTTGTTGTCATTTGTTTCTATGTATTTTTTTATTTCTTTTTTGATTTCCTCAGTGATCTCTTGGTTATTTAGTAGCACACTATTTGGTCTCCATGTATTTGTACTTTTTACAGTTTTTTTCCTGTGATTGATTTCCAATCTCATAGTGTTGTGGTCAGAAAAGATGCTTGATATGATTGCAATTTTCTTAAATTTTCCAAGGTTTGATTTGTGACCCAAGATGTGATCTATCCTGGAGAATGTTCTGTGTGCACTTGAGAAGAAAGTGTATTCTGCCACTTTTGGGTGGAATGTCCTATAAATATCAATTAAATCTATCTGGTCTATTGTGTCATTTAAAGCTTGTGTTTCCTTATTTATTTTCTGTTTGGATGATCTGTCCATTGGTGTAAGTGGGGTGTTAAATTCCCCTACTATTATTGTGTTACTGTCAATTTCCCCTTTCATTGTTGTTAGCACTTGCCTTATGTATTGAGGTACTCCTATGTTGGGTGCATAAACATTTATAATTGTTATATCTTCTTCTTGGATTGATCCTTTGATCATTATGTAGTGTCCTTCCTTATCTCTTGTAACAGTCTTTATTTTAAAGTCTATTTTATCTGATAAGAGTATTGCTACTCCAGTTTTCTTTTGATTTCCATTTGCGTGGAATATCTTTTTCCATCCCTTCACTTTCAGTCTGTATGTGTCCCTAGGTCTGAGGTTGGTCTCTTGTAGACAGCATATATATGGGCCTTGTTTTTGTATTCATTCAGTCAGCCTGTTTCTTTTGTTTGGAGCATTTAATCCATTTACATTCAAGGTCATTATCAATATATATGTTCCTATTACCATTTTCTTGTTTTGGGTTTGTTTTTGTGGGTCTTTTTCTTCTCTTGTGTTTCCCACCTAGAGAAGTTCCTTTAGCATTTGTTGTAAAGCTGGTTTGGTGGTGCTGAATTCTCTTAGCTTTTGCTTGTCTGTAAAGCTTTTGATTTCTCCATTGAATGCGAATGAGATCCTTGCTGGGTAATCTTGGTTGTAACTTTTTTTCTTTCATCACTTTAAGTATATCTTGCCACTCCCTTCTGGCCTGCAGAGTTTCTGCTGCAAAATCAGCTGATAACCCTATGGGGATTCCTTTGTATGTTATTTTTGCTTTTCCCTTTGCTTTTAATATTTTTTCTTTGAATTTAGTTTTTGTTAGTTTGATTAATATGTGTCTTGGTGTGTTTCTTCTAGGGTTTATCCTGTATGGGATTCTCTGTGCTTCCTGGACTTGGGTGACTATTTCCTTTCCCATGTTAGGGAAGTTTTCCACTATAGTCTCTTCAAATACTTTCTCAGACCCTTTCTTTCTCTCTTCTTCTGGGACCCCTATAATTCGAATGTTGGCATGTTTAGTGTTGTCCCAGAGGTCTCTGAGATTGTCTTCAATTCTTTTCATTCTTTTTTCTTTATTCTGCTCCTTGGCACTTATTTCCACCATTCTTTCTTCCTGCTCACTTATTCGTTCTTCTGCCTCAGTTATTCTGTTATTGATTCCTTCTAGTGTGTTTTTCATTTCAGTTATTGTGTTGTTTATCTCTGTTTGTTTGTTCATTAGTTCTCCTAGATCTTTGTTAAACATTTCTTGTATTTTCTCAATCTGTTCCTCCATTCTCTTTCCGAGATTCTGGATCATCTTTACTATCATTACTCTGAATTCTTTTTCAGATAGGTTGCCTTTTTCCTCTTTATTTATTTGGTCTTTTAGGTTTTTACCTTGCTCCTTCATCTGTGACATATTTTTTTGTCATCTCATTTTTTTTTTTTCGATGGGTGGGATTGTGTTCCTGTCTTACTGGTTGTTTGGCCTGAGGCTTCTAGCACTGGAATCTGTAGGCTGTTGGATAGAGCTGGGTCTTGGTGTCGAGGTGAGGCCCTCCCAGAGACCTCACTCTGATGAATATTCCCTGGGGTCTGAGGCTCTCTGTTAGTCCAGTGGTTTGGACTCAGAGCTCCCACCGCATGAGTTCTGACCTGACTGCTGGCTTGTGAACCAAAATCCCACAAGCTGTGTGGGGCAGCAAAAAAAAGAAAAGAATAAAAGGAACAGAACTGTAACAAAGAGTAAAAAATAAAATAAGATTAGAAAATTAACAGATACGTTAGAAAGAATAAAAAAGTAAAAATATAGATGAAACAACAACCAGAAGGTAAAACAGAACCACTATAGTAAAAAAGGGGAGACAAGAAAAAAAGAAGAAGCTGGAAAAGGCCTTGGCTGGGGTGTGGAGCTTAGGCTTAACTCAGCAGGAGGGGCCCAGGAGTGCCTCTGGCCTTGGAGGTCGGAGGACCAAGTCCAGGACCCCAGCAGGCTCACTGGGCCCGAATGGGTGGGGGAAATGCTAGGCACGTTCCCCCCGATCCTCTGATCCCAGAGGGCCCCTCCCCATTGGCATCTCTTTTTCTTCCCCTTCTCTCCCTTCTATGCCCCTAGTAGCCATATAGACAGAGGGGGCCCCAGAAGGCAGGGAGGGGACCAGACCCGGAAGCCCAACAGGCTTCCTGGGGCCAAGTGGGTGGGGGAGATGCCCTCCATGCCACCCCTGATCCTCCAGTCCTGGAGGGAACCCCCCCACCGTCAGCCTCTTCCTCTTCCTCCCCTCCTCTCTCCCTCCTATGGCCCTAGTATCCACAAGACTGGAGGAGGCCCCAGAGAATGGAGGACCAGAAAATCATTCCAGGGAGTTTTGTAGGAAATAATGGGAAGAGACTTTTCCTTTCAGAGTTGGTGGATAATAAGAAACTGCTAGTTGCTATTTTTATCATGACTAGGGAGACACTAGTTGAGAATGAAGCCCAAACAAAAGGGAGCTGGATCACTGAAGACGTCTCTGAGTACCTAGATCCAACTGTGTCTGAAGCCAAACGACCCCTAGATTCAGGTGAGTCAGCAAATTCCCCTTACTGCTCTGGCCGATTCAAATATGATTTGCCATTTGTAACTGAAAGAGACTTGTAGCATTCACAGGGCTTTTCACAAATACTCTGCTTCTTTCTTTCCAGACACATGATAAGACTGTACTTCCACATCCTCTTTAAGTTAGGGGTGGTTATGGGACCTGCTTTGACCAATTACGTGTGAACAGATATTTTAAGAGCCAGTACAAGATCTGCCACTTTTTTGTCTGTGCCGTAGCAACCAGCAATACTCCAGATAGCGTCTCTCCCATCAGCCTGGTTCCCAGCTGACCTGCAATGGACATGCAGCGTGAGTTAAAAATAAACCTTTATTTTTTTCAAGCCACTGAGATTTTGGAGTTTTTTGCTACTACAGCATAACCTATGCCATCCTGACCAACACTAATATAGACTAGTTTAGAAAGGAAAGGAATTATTGCTTTGTTAATCTGTGTATCATTTAAAAATCGTCAGCATGCACAATAATGTAAATATACATAATGCCACTGAACTGTACTCTTAAAAAATGTTTAAAATGGCACAGCCCCTTTAAGGGGGTTACAGTATCATCACCACTTTACTGCAGGCTGTGATCCCAAGTACCGGAGCTGTGACATCAGTCACCTTCATGAATGATGCTCTTCATTTACACTTTAAAGTTGCTCACTCTCACGTAGCTCAGCACCAGACTGATGTAGCCCCTTCCACTTCTGTCCATCCTCAATCCCACTACAGCACAGAGAGCAATGCAGGGGCATATATATGAGATTTCTGATTGGACCGTAACCATGAACAATACCAAATTTCAAAATTCCACTCTCCAGTTCGGATATGGTATGATGCCCTATGACAGCTCTGAAGATATCATTAAAAGGCCAGGTTACTTTCTTCTGGAAAAAAAAGGTTAAAATTGTCCATTTTATGCTATCTATATTTTATCATAATAAAAAATATCACCAGCAGGCAATCAGGTATTTATTAGGGCCCTATGGGATCGTTCCATGTAAATGGCTCTGATGGCCAAAAAAATTCTTTCTTGCATTCATTCAGCAGACCTTTATTGAGCACCTACTATGTGCCTATCACCATGCTAGGCACTGGGGCTACAGAGACCACACTTTTGCTCTTGAAAAGTTTTCATCCAGCAAGAGGGCACTCATCACAGCTGTTTGCCATCCTCGACCCCCTGCCCACCCCCCCCCACCCCCACTTTCAGGTTCTTGTATTATCACTAGACCCATCTATAGCCCTCATCAAGCAGTAATGACTCAAAGCCATTGTAGCCATTTAAAGAACACTCCCTCTTTCTAATCTTTTTGCCCTCCTCCTCACTAGGACAGTGTTTACGAGGATAGGCTGGAAGGTCCAGCAGGCAGAGTCAAATCCCAGCTCTACCACGTAATAGTTTTGTGACCTGGGCAAGTTACTTAATCTCTTAAAATGGAGATGCAAATAGTAACTGCTTTGTGATGGTTGTGAAGATTAAATGAGGTATTTCACCTGAACACGTAGCCCAATGCCTGTACAGAGTAAGTGCTGAATAAATATTAGTTACCATCAGTAGTTGTTCTGAACTTCTGGTTTACCCTGTGATGCTCACATATCCAGCCCACTAGTGGAAGTTGCAGTCAAGGATTCTGTATCCCAGGCTTCTCCATGTTCTCCATGTCCTGATACGTAGAGTTGGGCTCCCATTTCTTGCCTCTCTGCAGGGGACCATTGCTGGTCCACAGCCACTTGGGAGCACCCTTGAGTTAGGCACGACCTGTTCTTCCTCCAGACAGGTGGCTCCATTCCCAGCCAGCAGAATCCAGTCAGAACCTTTCACTTTCTCATTTAGTCAGAACTGGGTGTGTCCTCCCGGACACGAGGCTGGAGGCTGGTTCCCAACAGCTAAAGGAGGCCACCCCTGCTGAGAGAAGGCTTATAGCAGCTCAGTATCCCAACTTCCCAGCCTTGTCAGCAGGATTTGTGAGTGTGGCTGGATTAATATTTCAAAGTCCCCCTCACTCTTGTCAAATTTCTGTAAGGCCTCCCTGCATACCCTGCCCTTTCACCCTTTGTGAACAGGAGTCACCCTTCTGAACCAGAGAACAAGGGTGAAAACACTGGACAGTTATAGGCAAGATGCCGCTGGGCTAAACAAAGAGAGACCAAAGGGCACATTTGTAGAGAAAATCTGCATGTACAGTTCTTCTAGATGGTAATAATTTTCTTCCAGGCGTTCGTAGTTATCTCAACCAAATCTAATTCCAATGATTTTTTTTTAAAAATTCCAAAATTTTTTATTTTTTTAAAAATTCCAAAACATCTCATTTGGATTTTTTCTTCTATTTTCCTTATCTTTTAGAAAATTAGCAGACATTTTTTAGAGCAGTTTTAGGTTTATAGAAAAATTGGGCAGAAAGTACAAAGAGTTCCCATATAACCCCCTCTCCCCAAGTATACACTTTCCCGTGTTATTAACATCTGGCATTAGTGTGTTATACCTGTTACAATTAATGAATCAAAAATTATGCATTATTATTAACTAAGGGTCCTAGTTGACATTAAGCCTCACTCTTTGTGACATACAGTTCTATGGGTTTTGACAAATGCATAATGTCATGCACAGTATCAGACAATAGATTCACTGCCCTAAAAATCCCGTGTTCCACTTACTCATTCGTCCCCTGCCCCCAACCCCTGACAACACTGATCTTTTTACTGTCTCTGTAGTTTTGCCTTTTCCAGAACATCATATATTTAGAATCATACAGTATGTAATCTTTTCAGATTGGCTTCTTTCACTTAGCAATATGCATTTATAGTTCTTCCATGGCTTTTCCTGGCTTGGTGGCTTGCTTGCTTGCTTTCTCTCTTCCTTCCTTCCTCCCTCCTTCCTCCCTTCCTCCCTTCCTCCCTTCCTTCTTTCCTTCCTTCCGGCCTATTGAGATATAAATTGACACATAATATTGTGTAACTTTAAGGTGTACAATGTGTTGATTTGATACATTTATAAATTGTAAAATGATAACCACCATAATATTAGCTACCACCTCCAACCCATCACATAGCTACCTTTTTTTTGTGTGTGTGGTGAGAACATTTAAGATCTATTCTCTTAGCAACTTTCAAGTAAATGAAACAGTATTATTAGCCATAATCACCATGTTGTACCTCAGATCCCCAAACTTGTTAATCTTATAACTGGAAGTTTGTACTCTTTGACCAACATTTCCCCCACCCCTGCCCCCAAGTGGCTTATTTCTTTTTATCATTGAATAATATTACATTGTATGGATGTACCATGATTAGTTTAATCCATTCACCTATTGAAGCACATCTTGCTTGGTTCCAAGTTTTGGCAGTTATGAATAAAGCTGCTATAAACAATTGTATACAGGTTTGTGTGTAGACATAAGTTTCCAACGCATTTGGGTTAATACCAAGAAATATGATTGCTGGATCATATGGTAAGACTATGTTTAGTTTTTAAGAAACTGCCAGACTGTCTTCCAAAGTGGCTGTATTATTTTGCATTCCCACTCTTTTGGATTCTCTTTTTTTTTTTTTTTCATTAATGTGCAGTGAGAATTTGCAGTCAGAGGAAATCTAAGTATAGCATTTTCCCAGATAATAATGATCTTTCAGTCATTTGCAGTTATTTGAATCAAATCCAATTTTTTTTAGCAGCTGTTTCTTATTGAGAAATCCCAAAACATCAAATTCGGAGTTTTCCTCTTCTTTTTTCCTTATTATCTTTTGAAAACCTTTTTATTATGGAGAATTCTGAACATAGTTCAAAGAGCAGATGGTCAGTGTTAATGAACCCTATGTGTAAGCATCGCCACCCCCCAACCAGGAACCCATGACCAACCCTGTCTCATCCATACCCCCAGCCATGTCCCCTCCATATTTTAGTTTTTCAACTAGCACTTTTATTGAGGTATGCCTTTATTGAGGTTATACCTTTATTAAAGTAAAATTTATACACAATAAATTGCATCCATTTTAGTGTACAATTTGATGAGATTTAACAGATGTATACATCCTTGAAACCACTGCCATAATCAAAACACAAAACATTTCTATCAGCCCCCAAATTTTCTTGTGCCCATGTGCAGTGCATCCCTCCCTCTGCTGCCATTCTCAGGCAACCATGAGCTGCCTTTTCTTTTTTTTTTTTTTGGACAACATACGTTCCCTCCTCATATTATTTTGAAGCAAATGTCAGATATTGTTTAATCTATAAATATTTTACTATACATTTCTAAGAGATAAGAGCTCCTTAAAAATACATAATGTCAGGTGGTCCAGTGGTTAAGACTCTGTGCTTCCACTGCAGGGGGGCATGGGTTCGATCCCTGGTCAGGGAACTAAGATCCTGCATGCCACACTGTGTGGCCAAAAAAACAGTAAAAAACAAAATGAAAAAAACCCAAATGTCATTATTATACTTCATAATTAACAATAATTCCTGAATATTATCAAATATCCAGTGCAAAGCAGGTGTGCATCCTGCACACTGGGTAGAAACCCCCAAGGGCTGGCAAAAGGGAGAGAAACGTGAGCAGATCAAGCAAGCGTAGGCACTGCTGGTTGCACAGAGCCCAGGAGCATTTTGTCTGCATCCAGCTGTCCTTTCCTTTGCTAGATGCTGGGTACTCTCTCCCCTAGGGTTGCCAAATAAATACACAAATAAAAATAGAGGATGCTCAGTTGAATAGTTGGATTTGAATTTCAGATAAGCAATGAATAATTTTTTTAGTATAAGTATGTCCCATGCAATACTTGGGGCATACGTATACTAAAAAGTTATTCATTGTTTATCTGATATTCAGATTTAACAGGCGTCCAGTACTTTATCTGGCAACCCTACCTCCTCTGCAATTGATGGTGGAAGGACGCTGTCATGAGCTCAGGGCATCTAGAGGGCTGGAAATTCAGAGAGCAAAGCTCCATCTGACTAAGGTGGGACTGGTTAGAAGGAGCTCAAAATCCCCCAAAGAGATAGGACATCTCCCAGCTCCCCACCCCCAGGCCCCTATTCCTATCCATGGACAGAGATTGGCTTCCAAATCCCTCTCAAGTATTTCCAGCTGGTCTGGCTTCACAGCCTCACACAGAACCCACCCTAAAAGACCCCTCTGCTTTTTGGACAGATTCTAAAAGGGAATAAATTAAAGCCTAATTAATCTGAGGTACCCCAGGAGTGAGCTTTCCCTGGCACTTTTCTACAAAGTTGCTCTTTGCTTTGTACTGATCTAAGTGGCCATTGTTATAATGGGAATCGTCTCCAGCAGCCCTTTCTGCAATAGGAAAGCCCCACTTGCTCAGACTTGCTGTATCAAATTGCAAGATGATCTCACCAAGCGCTGTCCTCCTCAGAATTTATTTTGGGTGTAACACATGTTAAGAACATAGGGGTGAGCCAGGCTGTGAATCTATCTGTGCCAAAGGTAAAAAGACCTTCTGCCCCTCATGTCTATAAAAGAGAGCTCTTTACCTGCCATCACAGGTGCCTGCACCTGGCAAATAACATCCCACTCAATGCAATTGGTTTTTTATTGTCATTTTATTTATTGTGAGATATCTGATATATACAGAGGAGTAAATAAAAACACATATACAGTTTAATGAATCATTATAAACCGGACACCCATATAACAACCAACTAGGTCTAAAAGGGCACTCAGCCTTGTGAGGCCCCCATCCCAAATCATATTCCCCTCCTCCTCCAGAGATGGTCACTATCCTAACCTGTGGAAATCATTTCCATGCTTTTCTCTTTAGGGTTATGACTATTTGTGCACCGCTAAGCAAGCCCCTGTTTTTGAACTTCATACAAATGGAATGATATTGCATATATTCTTTGTGACTTGTTCCTTCCTCCCAATTGTTCTTAGACTAGCAATGTTTTCTGGAGTAGGCTGTCTTCATAAAAATTACTGGCCTTGAAGTCACACTAACCAGTTTTGCCCTCCTGGCTCAGCCACTTACCCACTAACTGTGTGACCTCTCATTTCCTCCTTTGTCAAATTGTATCCCTGGACATGAGCACCTCAAGGGCAGGAAGTGCACTTCATGTATCATTCTGTTCTCAGCAGCTCACAGGGCCTGATACCTGATGAATCTTGTGTGAATGAAGGCGTCGTGGTGAGATGATGTATTCAGGGCCAAATCCCACACCTGATTCATAGCAAATGGTCAACACATGGTGGCTAAAATTATTATTGTCATCAGTGTTGTTTATTTGAATATGCACCTGCTCATGGGAGGAAGCCTCTGCAATGGCTGCCAATGGTCCCTGCCTCCTGATAGAATGTGGCAGGAGTGATAAGGTGTCACTTCCAAGATTCGATTATAAAGGGCCATGACTTCCACTTTGGGTCCTCTTTCTCACTGTCCCTGGGGGAAGTCAGCTGCCATGTAATGAGGTAGTCCTGAGGAGAGGTCCCTGGGATGAGGGACGAAGGCCTGCCAACCACCACACAAGTGAGCTTTGAGGCGTATTCCCTCCCCAGTGGAGCCTTCAGATGAGACCGTGGCCCCAGTACAGCTTGACTACAACCTCTTGAGAGACCTTCAGCCAGAGGCTCCCAGCCACACTGGGCCTGGATTCCTGACCCACAGAAACTATGAGATAATGAATGCTGTTTTAAGCTACTACATTTGGGGGCAATTTGTTACACAGCAATGGATGACTAATACACTGCCTTTTCTTGGATGAAGGAGCACTGGAAATTTTTAGAGCATGTGGCAAACAAGGAGATACAGTGTTCAGATCCCCATTTAAGGATGGACTCCTGCCCAGATGCAAGGAGTACAGTTAACTGACAGGCTTTGGGGTCCAGCACAGCTTTCAAGCTGAGATCACACTTTTCTTAAGTGCCTTCCCCAGCCAACAGGTAAGCTGAAGTAGTGGTACAAGGGCTTGGCCATCTCCATCTCTGTCTTTGCTTACAGAGCTCCACGTTGGGCTCCAGAGACTTTGACAGGTCTGCACTGGAGTCTTACATTTCCATGGGTGTCACTCCCCAATAAACCTTTCTTGTTCCCAATCCCATCTCAGCCTATGCTTCCCAGATAACCCTTTCTGCAAACCAAAGACAACATCTGCTTCATAGAAGCCCAAGCTTTCTAGTCAGCCCAGACCTGGGTCCAATACAGACTCTGCCCCATGCTAGTTCTGTGACTCTGTGGAAGTTACTTAACCTTTCTGAGCCTTTTTTTCTCACATGTAAATTGGATGGTAAATAACGTGGGGCTCAAACAGGATTTTTATTTACAGTGTATTACAGAATGAGCGACACATAGTTAAGTGCTAGATAAAGGACAACTATTGTCTATCTGTAGACTATATACCAACTAGCCACTTTATATTTTCCATAAAGTTTTATTGGAAATTATTGCAGTAATTTGTCCAAAATATGTTGTCTAGTATATCTATAGTAGACCTTTGATTTTCATGAGGGTGTCGACAAAAAATGAATCATTCAATCTAAGAAAACAATGGAAAATTTTATTCAAGCCAAATTTGAGGATTATAACCTGGGAAGAGCATCTCAGAAAGCTCTGAGAACTGTTCCACCCCCTTAGAAGTCAAGGCACAGTTACATAAGTTTTTTGAGACAGAGGACTGTACCTCAAATGACGTATTATTGACAGTTTACATAATCCAGATATAAGCCTCATCGTGGTGGGTCATGGGACCCCTTACAAGATCAAGAAGGAATGCTATCTTTTAAGAGTTGTCTTGTTGATGCTGGGAGAATGTTGTTCTTTATGGCTGAGCAGGTATTTCTACCGATGGGGGAGGTCTGGTCAATGTACAATGCAGATACACAATGCACAGTGGGGGAGAGAAGAGGCCAAAGGGCAGAGAGTTTTGTTTAAATTTTTCTTGTCTTGCCATAAAAATAAGACTTCTATTTCACAAGGGTTATACCTGTTATCTTTGTGAAACCTCAAACCACCAACTGCCCCTCTAGCACGTACTGTCAGCCATAAAATGAAATCAAGTACAACTCAAACATATACATGACTCTTTCAAGTCCTTAACAGTTCTATAAATAAGGAACTAAACCTTTTTAAAGCCGTTAACTTGTGCCAAAGCAACTGGGTGAACTGTTTCTCTTGTTTGCATTGAACTTTATCACATCAGAGGTCTGAGCCACCTCTGAATGCTGCCCTTTTAATAGACCCAGTCATGTGAAGTTTAAGTCCAAACCTGTTCCTCCCACAGTCTGTCTCACTTTGATGGATAATTCCAAGCCAGGAAATGGGAAGCCATCTGCGGCACTGCCCTCTCTCATTCCCCACCTCCAGTCCAACAGCATGTTTTGTCTTCAAAATGCCCTAAATCCACACACCTCTTTCCATCTCCAAGGGCACCATCCCAGCCTCCTTTTTTTTAAGAGCCTCCTAACAGTCTTCCTCTTGCATTTAGAATAAAGACCAAAAAACTCTTTATCAAGGCCTAGGGGTTCTGCATGAACTGGCCCCTCCCCTCCAAATCTCCCCTCCACTCTCCAAACACTCCTTCCCATGTGTCAAGCTTGCTCTTGTCTCAGGACCATCCTGCAGGCACTTCCGGTGTCTGGAACTGTCCTCTGCCCACTCTGTGCATTGCAGCCTCCTTTCCTCCTAAAAATCTGAGCCTAGTGAACTGCTTTCTCAAGCAGGTTCCATCACTCTCAACCATAGCACCCAGGTCATTTCTTTCAAAGCATGCATCTCATTTTATCATGACCTATTTATTAGTTTACTGAAGGTTTCCCTCAATTTATTACAGTTTCTCTGAGTGCAGCAGTCTTATCCCTTTTGTTCATCCAGCGCCACGCCCAGTGCTGGCCACAATACAGCCTTGATAAACATCTGTTGGATGGATTTTCTAGCTAAAAATATCACTTTTGTCTTTAACAATTATTTTTCCCCTATTGCAAAAGCCATACTTTTTGTTGTAGAAAAGATTAGAAGGTACAGATTAAAAAAACAAAACAAAACATGTTATCTCACATTTAGAGATAGCTGCATTAGCCTTCAGATGTATTCTTCTAGGACAATTTCAATTCATCTCTACCCACATATACAGGGATATATATGCTCCCAAGTCCTTCAACTTTCTGGGGTTACTCTTTCAACAGCCAAACAAAATGTCTTGGTCCCCGGACAACACACAAAGGGAAATCAAGCCTTCTAGAGGGACTATAATGGGGCTTGGTATCCTAGGAGGAATAAACATTACAGATGGTGGCAATCAGAGACAAAAGCCTTTGGGAAGGTCCCTGGAAGGGGAAGAGGAAGCAGCTAACATGGAGAACTGACCAAAGCTAGAGGAAAAGCCTCTGTCTCATAATAAATGTGTTTGACTTAGTTTATTCCATCTTAGCCAGTTTAGTTTTCCCAGCAATCTCAAAATAGCCTTTGTCATACTTCAGCCAACCTGCCCAGCAAGATGCTAAGATGAGGCCAACTGGGTTTCCAGACAAAACAGAGAGAACAGTTCTCACTGAGTTTGACTCCAGTCAAACTTAACCAAATGTGGGAAAAGTCTGATGTGCTAGGAGCCCCCAGAACTATTTAGAATATGTGTGTAGTAAAGCATAGTAGGGCAGGGGAGCTCCCAGGCAGTGTCATGATCAAAACAGATGGACAGGTCTTGGTCAGCTACTTTTCATGTTAGTTCACCCGCCCAACAAGCCTGCACCTCAGGTGAGGTGTTTTTTCACCCCTTTCACAGGGAGGTTAAGTAATTTGCCCAGAGTGATTCAGCCAGAAGGGGCAGAGCTGAGATTGGAACCCAGTCTGTTTGGCCTCAGAACCTGAACTCTCTCTGTGGATCAGAAAGATGGATATAAGGGTACCGTAATCATCACTGAGCTGCAGGGCTGTTCGTGGCATGATCCTGTGTTGTTGTTAGAAATAATGATAACAACTAACATTTAGTGCATTATGCTAAAATTCTTCTGTATGCATCTCAATTACTTCCCCTCACAACTCTATAAGGAAGGCATGGTTATTGTCTTGCCTTTGCAGATAAGAAAGGTGCAGAGACTCGGAATAACTTGCCCAAGATCACATTACTAGTAAATGGCCGAGCTAGGATTCAAACCCAGAGAGTCTGGCTCCAAAACCCACACATTTATGCCCCATGCTATGCTCCTCCTACCAGAAATAGGGGCCAGAAGCTCGTAGACATGAATTCCCACAGTCCCAAAGCTCCATGCAGGGGCTGGGAAAGGGGGGTGGGGGAAGATGTGACTGTACAGATAATTAAGGCATGAGCTTTGGAGTCAGGCAGTTCCAAGTTCACATCTCCCCTCACCTTGGGGGCTTCGAGCCTCCCTTCTCCACCCCAAAACAACTCTGGCTGTCATTTCCCTTCTGCTGTTTTCCAGGATTGTGATGTGCACACACAGAGGAACAAAAGTGCCATAACCCAGCCGGGGCTTTCCTATCTCCTGTGTCCAGCCGCTCCCTCTTTTCACCCAGTGTCGACAGACCACAGAACTCAGCAGCTCCCCAGTGTCCCCCAAGAGGATGCACTCGGGACTTCCCTGGCGGTCCAGCGGGTAAGACTCAGCGCTGCCAATGCAGGGGGTGCGGGTTCGAGCCCTGGTCGGGGAACCAAGATCCCACATGCCGCGCAGCAGGGCCAAAAAAGCCCCACAAAAAGCAAAACAAAACAGACAAACGAACAACGACAAAAAAAACCAAAAGGATGCACTCACCACAACAGGGAACAACAGAAACATTACTGAAGATTTCAAAGCAGAGCTGAGGAAGGGGATCTCCAGCGCACAACTCACAGAAGACAACAATTCCATTTCTATTCTTCCATGCTTCTTTCCAGCCTGCCACCCGTTCTTCTGTCACCGTTCCCTCCAGCCTCCCTCCCCCCTCCCCCACACATCCTCTGCCTGGCGTGGCAGGTGGTGGCTGAGGGAGGACTTCCCTCTTTTCCAAGTCTCTCCTTCTCACTCTCCCCTTCTCACCCAAATTCCTCTTGGAGCCGCGCTCGGGTTAGCAAACCAGTTTTCCTCATCCAGCACATCCTTTGGGTGCCTCCCTCCAGCCCAAGTTGTTAAAGGCTTTATTCCAAATAAGTGTTGTTCTCTCCCTGCTTGGAATCCTGATTAATACATTAGCTTCCTCTACCAACCCTCCTTCGAAAAAGGAAGCTCTTTTGAGAAAGGAAGGCAATGGAAATGTTGGGGCAGAGCTGTTGTGCCTGTCTTGCCGGGAGCGGGGAGGTGGGATTCACCTGCCTTGGCCTGCGCTGGCCTTTCCCCCATTTCCTCTGTTTGGAAAGGTCACTGGTTTCAAAGGTCTTGGCATGTCTGTTCTGAGCCCCTGTTTTTCCATCTCTGGGTTTCTAGGTTGTCCTAACAGCAAAAGGGATTTGTCTCTGGTGAACGCTGCCAAAGGTAGTGGCAGGAATCTCTCAGAGAACAATTACCTTGAAGAGCCCTCCCTGGAGAACTGGCTCTTTCGCTTCCGAAATGGAAAATTTGCACGTCACGCCAATTATTCCAGAGGGCACTTGGACCTTTACCAGCTGAAACACTAACGAGTCTTAAAGGGAAAGTGAGCAAGGAAAAAGGGCAACCTTCCAGGCGCTGGGGCAGCAGGCAGGTGGCTTTTGAAGGAAAAGCCCAAGGTAATAATGAGCTGTGTCGCTGGTGGAACACACTGGAATGTAATGCTAAAACCCATCAACGATTAAAGTTATACGCCCCAGTCTTTTTTTCTTTTTCTCCAAGAGAGTATAGATTTCATCGCCAAGTTCTACAACCCTCTCCTTTACCCTAGAGGTGAAATGTCTATTTTTAAAAAGACTTATGACATGAGAAACCTCCTAAAGTCCATACGTAAATTTGACTTGCTGAAGGTTAATTGTTTATCACAATAATAGAATGGCTGAGGATGTTTGCAGGTTTCTTTTTAATCCCATTGGCTTTGAGATGCACTATATGATTTATTTTGGAAACAGATTTGCTACCTCTGTTAGGCTTTGCCTAAGACAAAACTCAACTTTGCTTTCCCCAGGTGAACACTGATTGGAGTAGTTCAGAGGTGTGCAGACAGGCGGGAAGAAGCTGGCCCGGGTTGACATCTTGCCATGTGTAATCACAGATTGGATGGCCCCTCTATAGCTCGTTTGCAAGCACCCAAAGCTTCAATCCAGGATGAGTTAGAGGGAAAGAGGGCATCTTACAGGAACTGGCCAGACCTATCACATGTGGTTTGGCAGAGAGGACAGTGGGTGGGGAGGTCTGGTCGAGAGAGTTCTTTACATCAGAAGACATCAAATTAAGCTACGTCATTGGCGATGCTATTTCATTCTGAAGAGGGTCACCTACAGGTTGCTCTTTGCTTTTGAATCTGACCCTGATTTTGACTGCTGACAAATTCCTAATGGCAGGAAAAAGCAAGGGCCAGGATTGCTTCTAAACATCCCAGCAAAACATTTCACTCCCTTTGCTGCCCCCAGAAATGAGCACTTTTTTTGACAAACAACAACAAAAGTCCCTGATTCCCCATTCCCAACATATCTGAGCCCCAAAGTTATCTGTGCTTTCACCAAAATACATTCTAACATGACTTTCTTTTGACCTGGCATTTTGTTTCTCTTTTTTAGATTGACATTTTTGTTTTAAAATACTTTCTTAGTGGTTTCTTTTTCCCAGCTCAGAGGAAAACAGAGCTAGACTTGGGCTTTAGCAAATTAAAACAGGTTATTCTTCTCAGATCAGAGTTAAATGTGTTCCCAGAGAGATGCCAATGCCACTTTATTTTTGGTTTCAGTTCTCTCAAGAGGACCTTTTAATAGTTCTTGGAGTAGGGATGGTAATCTCTGGAAACAAGATAAACTGGGATATATTTACCCTACCCCTACTCCCTTTTTTTTTTCTTTTACACTTGAGGTAACTAAATTGGAAGTTGGACATCATGAATCCTATAGTTTTACTTGGGATTTCCTGCTGTTGACACTAAAGTTTTCTTTTTTGTTGGAATCAGCAATACTTACGCCAAACCTAATGACATGTTCTCGAACTACATTTGAAATGCTTTTTGCCAGGGCAGTAACTCTTCCCTTCTCTGGGCTGATGAAAAAGAGTGTAACAATGCTATTCCCAGTTTCTAAAGCCACACGTATTTAGTTAGTATAAGGTTTGGCTGTATGTGGTAGAAAACCCAAACCACCAGTGGCTTAAGATGGAACTTTCTCTCTCCCATGCAAAGGGGAGGGAAGTGGAGGGAGTGGAATGGTGGGTGCATTCCTCAAAGTTCTCAGTGACCCTGGCCTCTTCCAGCTTGTCTCCCACCGTGACTAGGCTTTTGTCCTTATGCTCATTATCCCAAATGATGGCATCCATATTACCAGCCAGTAAAGTAAAAAAAGAAGAGGGAAAAAAAAAAAAGGCAAAAAGCACCTATTGGGGAAGGTTTCCATCCACTGCCAAGAGAACACTTCTGCTTATATCTCACTGACCAGAACTTAATCACATGATCACACTTAGCTACAAGGGAGGCTGGGAAATGTAGTCCTTTTTTCTGGATGGCTGTGTGCCCACTTAAAAATTATATTTCTAGGGGAATTTCCTGGTGGTTGGGGAACTAAAATCCCACACACAAACCGTGCGGCACGGCCAGAAGAAAAAAAAGCAAACCCAAAATTATATTTCTATGACATACACTCTAGGTCTTATCTTCTTAAAATTAATGTTTCTATCAATTTTACCTTAAGAATTTTGAATCACCTTTTGAAATAACAATATAAGATGGTGTAAAATCAGTATTAGAAATGCCCCATTCTATAATATTCATACTCTTTTACCAGTAATTTTGCTACAATTTAATTAACTCAAAATTCAGAAAAAGTTTTAAACAAAAAAAATACTCATTACATAGTTATATATAATCAGACACAATAAAAGGGATCAGAATGGCAAAATATGGGAGATTGATCAAATAAACCATGCTATACATCCTTAATGAAATATGCATCTATTAAAAATTATGTTTACAGGGACTTGCCTGGCAGTCCAGTGGTTAGGACTCAGTGCTTTCACTGCTGGGGTCCAGGTTCGATCCCTGGTCAGGGAACTAAGATCCTGCAAGCCACGTGGCACAGCCAGAAAAAAAAAATTATTTTTACAAAAAGTCCACAGTAACTTAGAAAACTGCTTACCCTGTTAAATAAAAATATAGGGATATAAACTTGCAGTACAGTTACAATTAACCTATATATAGAAAGAAAAACAAAAAACAAGTAAACAAAAAACAAGTAACCAAAACCAAAAAATCAAACATTAAAAATCAAACATTAAAACCCCAATGGCTTTTTGGTTAATAAGAATTTTAATGACTATTTTTCCTACATTTCTTTATTTTCCAAGTTTTCTTACTATTATACTTATTTATTATATTAGAAATAAAAAATAAATCCTATTCTCTTGTCTCTTTAGGTACCTACATCCAACCCACCTCATAGAGCTCAGTTTAATCCTTCTTCCTATACAAAAGCTTTTCCTGATTACCCTCTCTCTCTTTTGTATTACTGTTATTACCACTTAAAATGGAAAGTCAGCTTTTTTGACTTACCACCATCAAGGGGAATCCTCTGCTGGAGGAGTCTTGGGGTCTAAAGCAGGCTAGATGTCCCCTCTCCTTGCTCCTTGGCAGATACAATGCAGTCCTATGATCCGGGCACACTAATCAGATGACACGAAGCATGGGATATGCTTTAAAATAGTCCATTTCAGGGGATGGAGGGTAGACTAGGTGAAATAAGTTTGTTCATGAGTTGATTAACTGTTGAAAAGAGTGAGAGAAGCATAGTGGTTCATTATACCATTGTCTCTACTTTTGTATTTGTTTGAAATTTTCCATAATGTAATTAAAAAAAAAATGATACTTAGAATTTACTCCAGTTTCTGAAACTGGTTAACTATGCAACTTCAACAGTTCATTTAATTAGGGCATTAACAACTGGGAACAAAGTCATTAGTAAATTTTAAGGCAGGAGGCAAATGTTATCAATGGCATCATTTAGGGCTGTTTCCATTCCAAGCGAAGGAAAATCTAATTCAAAATGGTTTAAGCAATTTATTGCATCCCATTCATGAAAAGTTAGAAAATACGACTCTCTTCAGCTTGTTAACCTAAAACAATAAACAGCCGGTTATTTTATCAGCAAAATGGGTTTATTTGGGAGCAGCAAAAAATTGCAATTTGGGACATGCAATTACGGAAAACCACATGCAAGTCCTGGTAAAGCAAAGGAGAGGAAACTCTTTTATAGAGGAGAAGGGAAGTTGGGAGGGGCTATTACAAACAAAGTGTCCATTAGAGGAAAACTGGAAGTTTCCCAGTATAGTCGCTTTTCATTGGCTGAGTCGTGACAGTCTCTCATTGGCTGAGCTGTTGCCAAGCAAAGAGAATCTTTTTTCTTCCTTCTGCAGGTGATAAAGTATTGTCACTTCCTGCTGGAGACGCAAGGTACCTCTCTTCCGGTTGGGATCTGAATTGTATGTGCATGAGATCTCCCCTTTCTGGCCTCCTGACTCTATTTTAGTAGGGTTTCCCTTTATTAATTTTCACAAGGCGTTGTTCGAGCCAGGGTTCAAACATGCCATTGCACTGGGACTCTCTATATCTCTCTGTCTCTTGGCTCTGCCTTCTGCCAAGTTAGCTTCATCCTTGGACTTCACAAGGTGCTTCCTCAGGTTCACATCTGATCTGGTTCAAGTCTAGCAAAAACAAGGGAGTAGCAGTTGCTGTTGCCGCCCCCTCCCCCATGCATACACACACACACACACACACACACACACACACACACACAATATTATATTCATCTTTGTATCCCACCATCACCCAACACAGTCCTCGCACATGAAAGGGGTTCAACAAATGCTTCTAAATGCTTTTTTGAATGGAAAACTTTTTGCCAGTGTACAACTACAGGGCCAACCAGGAAGACTTGGAAAAGGAATTTTGCGACACCATAGAGAGAAATTTCATTAGACCTGTCTGATGACTAATGTCTGATAATCTCATGGGGGATAATACCATTTGCCAGGCTTCCCAAGAGATAAACCTTTACAAAAAAAACACAAACTTCCTCTTTCTGTGGAATGATTAACAATAACAGCAGCTAGTGCTGACTGAGGGCTTACTGTATGCCCTTCAC
Organism: Balaenoptera musculus; assembly: GCF_009873245.2. NCBI lineage: Eukaryota > Metazoa > Chordata > Mammalia > Artiodactyla > Balaenopteridae > Balaenoptera > Balaenoptera musculus. The sequence goes on along the minus strand of NC_045804.1, from coordinate 32,918,513 downwards.
ATTTCATCATCACAATAAGCCTATTATTATCCTCATTTTACAAATGAGGAAGTTGAGGCACAGAACAATTAAGTCAATTACTGTAGGTCATCTGGCTAGTAGTAACCTGAGCCAGGATTGAATTCTGGTGACAGAGCTCGTTCTTTTTTTTTTTTTTTTTTAATTTATTTATTTATTTATTTATTTTTGGCTGTGTTGGGTCTTCGTTTCTGTGCGAGGGCTTTCTCTAGTTGTGGCAAGCGGGGGCCACTCTTCATCGCGGTGCACGGGCCTCTCACTATCGCGGCCTCTCTTGTTGCGGAGCACAGGCTCCAGACGCACAGGCTCAGTAGTGGTGGCTCACGGGCCTAGTTGCTCCGCGGCATGTGGGATCTTCCCAGACCAGGGCTCGAACCCGTGTCCCCTGCATTAGCAGGCAGATTCTCAACCACTGCGCCACCAGGGAAGCCCAAGCTCGTTCTTTTAATCCCTCTCCTTCTTGGTCTTGCTGATACTTCCAAGCACTCTTTCTCAAACACTCTCCCTTGCAAGTCAGGCTCCAGTACCTGGCTGTTAAGTGTTACAAGTTCTCACAGGATTCTGCCTAGGCCCTCCTCTCCTCTCACTGTCTAGATTCTATCCCTGTGCAATTGCATTAAGGCCCTTGGGTTCAGTTGCCATCAGTATCAGGACTGCATTTGCCTACATACAGTTGGCCTTCTGTACCCATGGATGTGGAACCCACGGATACAGAGGGCCAACTCTGCCATTTTGTATAAGGGACTTGACCATCCTTAGATTTTGTCATCCTTTTGGGGAGGGTTCTGGAACTGTTAGGGGAACCACTGACCAAAACCGCCCACCCTGGCCAGACATGATCGTAACCACTTGCATGAGTTATCTTACAACAGGAGGTCCTGGTAAGGAACGTGGAACTAATAAGCTACCGCCAACCGGAAGAATTTGGTAAAAGTCAAAAGGAGAGAGGAGACTCTAGTCCATACATCCTACCAACCTCTCAGAATACTTCTTGCTGGAATCCATCTTGGCAATGCACAGGCCACCAGGAAGGACCCTGAGTCAGAATGATTGACCAGAGACAACCTGGAAACTAACTCCATTACCCTAAAACCTGAGACTGTGAGCCACGTGGCAGAGCAGTTCTCCTGGGTTCCCTTACCCTGATGCTCTCCACCCGGGCGCCCCTTCCCAATAAAGTCTGTTGCGTTGTCAACATGCGTCTCCTCGGACAATTCATTTCTGAGTGTCAGACAAGAGCCCTGGGAGGGATCCCCTTTCCTGCAACAGAACTAATCCCCCATGGATACTGAGGGATGACTGTACAGCTAAAAAAGTGACTGTACAGTCATCAAAAAATCTAGAAACAATAAATGCTGGAGAGGGTGTGGAGAAAAGGGAACCCTCTTACACTGTTGGTGGGAATGTAAATTGATACAGCCAGTATGGAGAACAGTATGGAGGTTCTTTAAAAAACTAAAAATAGAATTACCATACGACCCAGCAATCCCACTACTGGGCATATACCCTGAGAAAACCATAATTCAAAAAGAGTCATGTACCAAAATGTTCATTGCAGCTCTATTTACAATAGCCAGGACATGGAAGCAATCTAAGTGTCCATCATCGGATGAATGGATAAAGAAGATGTGGCACATATATACAATGGAATATTACTCAGCCATAAAAAGAAATGAAATGGAGTTATTTGTAGTGAGATGGATGGACCTAGAGTCTGTCATACAGAGTGAAGTAAGTCAGAAAGAGAAAAACAAATACAGTATGCTAACACATATATATGGAATCTAAGGGGAAAAAAAAAAAAAGGTCAAGAAGAACCTAGTGGTAAGACGGGAATAAAGACACAGACCTACTAGAGAATGGACTTGAGGATATGGGGAGGGGGAAGGGTAAACTGTGACAAAGTGAGAGAGTGGCATGGACATATACACACTACCAAACGTAAAATAGATAGCTAGTGGGAAGCAGCCGCATAGCACAGGGAGATCAGCTCGGTGCTTTGTGACCACCTAGAGGGGTGGGATAGGGAGGGTGAGAGGGAGGGAGATGCAAGAGGGAGGAGATATGGGAACATATGTATATGTATAACTGATTCACTTTGTTATAAAGCAGAAACTAACACACCATTGTAAAGCAATTATACTCCAATAAAGATGTTAAAAAAAAAAAAAAGGAAATGGTTGCAAATTGGAAATTCCCTTTAGTGTGTGTATGTTTCCCGAATGACCTTCCTTTTAATTTGCTGTCATTTCAACTTTGAATTGAGTAGAAGAAAGAGCTGTTAAGTGTATTAAATATTGGGGTATTAAAAAATAATTCTATCATGCTTTTTGTTTAACTTGGGGAATCAATGAAGGAATTTTTAGGGTAATAAAAAAAAAGTGACTATACTAGCTTAACCAAACGGGGGCTTGTTTTTCTAGTAAGATTAAAAATACTATATATCTATATATGTATCTGTATAGCTATACATGTATACGTATAGCTGATTCACTTTGTTATACAGCAGAAACTAACACACCATTGGAAAGCAATTATACTCTAATAAAGATGTTAAAAAAAAAATACATGATCTGGGCTCTGCCATGTCATCAGCGTCCTAGGGACCCTTGACTGTTCCTCTCCACCATCCTCACATGTAGCTTTCATTCTTATGCTCTTTTTGCCTTAAATAACAAGATAGATGCTCTGCCTCCAGGTTCAAGTTCATATTCCAGGCAGGTAGATGGGGGAATGACAAAAATTTATGAAAGCCTAATCTATCACTTTGTATAAACTTTCCTGGAGCTCTTACCTGGCTACTTCTGTTTACCTCTTTGGTCAGAGCCGGCAATTTCCAGCAGCCAGGAAGTCAGAGAAGGTATATTTAACTGGGCACATGGTATCCTGAACAAATTTAAGACGCTGATAGAATGAAGGAAATTTATATATATACAATGAAATACTATTCAGCTATGAGAAAGAAAGAAATTCAGCCATTTGCATCCAACAACATGGATGGAACTTGAGGGCGTAATGCTAAGAGATAAGTCAGACAGAGAAAGACAAATACTATATGATATTACTTGTATGTGGAATCTAAAAAAGCTGAACTAAAAACAGAGAGTAGAATGGTGGTTACCAGGGGCTGGGGGCTTGGGGTTGGGTGGGTGGGGGAACTGGGAGATGTTTAAGGGTGCAAACCTGCTACTAGTAAATAAAAAAGTTCTGGAGATCTAATGCATAGCATAGTACTTATAGTCAACAATGCTCTATTATAAACTTCAAAATTGCTAAGAGACTAGATTTTAATTGTTCTCATCACAAAAAAGAGATGATAATTAGGTGACGTGATAGAGGTGTTAGCAAACACTATTGTAGTAATCATATTGCAACACAGAAATGTGTCAAACCAACACACTGTACACCTTAAACTTACACAATGTCATATGTCAATTATATCTCAATTGGGAAAAAAAAGGAAGAGAAATGATATTGGGAAGGCAATCAACACACCATTTATATACCATTGACCTCAAATTTATAATTCTATCTCAGACCCCTGCACAAATTGAAGTTGAGATGAGTTTATGCTGGACTCTCTTTCCTGTTGCAATAGTATTACTGAATAAAGTCTAGCCTCACCACTTTAGCTAGTGTTCAGCTTTGTTTATCTTTGATACCATGTGTCGTTCAGGCACACATTCTCTGCCCTTTTCTTGCAGGATCTTTTTGATCTTCAAATGTCCTTTCTTTTCTATTGCAAAATCAAAAGCTATAGTTTCCCAACGTTTCTTAAGTACGCTTCAGGAGCTTAGGTTGGAAAGTCAAAAGTTAACTGTTCCTTTCTGTTTGCATTCCTGTTTTAACAACTCTAATTCTTCCCAAGGCATTTAAGATGTCTCTGGATGATTAGGTGAAGGATCACGTACTCAGTAGAATAGAGAAGAAAGCCACAAAGATTAATAATCTCGAACTATTATCTTGCTGTAGATACAGAATGCTTGTGGCAATAAATATAAAGAGAAGCCAACAATAGATGAATGACATAAACCATTATATATCAATTTCATGGAATTGCGAGTCAATAAATTACATAATTTCAAAAATTACATAAATAACTGGAGTTTGTTGCTCTTTTACTTACTATTACTGGTTTATCATTAGTTATTTATTTATTTGGCTGTGTTGGGTCTTAGTTGCGGCACGTAGGATCTTCACTGTGGCAGGCGGGATCTTTTGTTTTGGTGCATGGACTCTTCGTTGTGGTGTGCCGGCTTCTCTAGTTGTGTCGCATGGGCTCCAGAGTGAGAGGGCTTCAGTAGTGGCGGTGCAAGGGCTTAGTTGCCCTGCAGCACGTGGGATCTTAGTTCCCCAACCAGGGATCAAACCCAACCCACATCCCCTGCACTGGAAGGTGGATTCTCAACCACTGGACCACCAGGGAAGTCCCTATTACCGGTTTATTATAAAGGATACAATTCAGGAACAGCCAGATGGAAGCAATGCATAGCGCACAGTATGGGGTGAGGGACACACAGCTTCCATGCCCTCTCTGGGTGCATCACCCTCCCAGCACCTTGATGTGTTCACCAATCTGGAAGCTCTCAGGATCCTGTTGTTTAGGGGTTTTGTGGAGGTTTCATTACATAGGCATAGGTCTTTGCCCATAAGTAGATAAAACTTGAAACACAGGGGCTTTTATCATTCTTCAATTCTCCCACCACTGCTAGGAAAACAGCATGCAATTCAGCCCACCTCGCTGATTTGTTTTTTACTTTCTTTGATCAGAGAGGTGGCCTTCCAAACAGGATGTTATCCGTTTACCTTACAGCTGCCATCCATAAACCAAGCAGCTCTTTGTTGGTAGGTTGAGAGCTGTTTACAGGGCACTGGCTAAGTGATGACAGAATCTGGTGGGTCCTCATACAAAGTCAGTCCTAGGGGAAAAGAGGCTCCCTGCTCGTGAGTACATGATCCTTACATTCCACAGGTAGCATGATTCTGTATAAACCATTTTTCTATTTTATTTTTTAATTGAAGTATAGTTTTTTTTTTTTCCCCATTTTATTATGGAACTCTTCTGGGCGTTGCCCTCCCTGATAGAGTGTTTTTCTGACATCACCCAAGACATCACAGGCGTTTCTGGTCTCAAAATTATTTTCTATCCTTCAGTCACAGGGGCAGTTTTAATTAATGTCTGCTAGCAAGCTAGTAATTGCCCCTCAGATGGCAATTTGCTAAAGTCCTAGTACTCAACGCGGGGAGGTGCTCACAGCCTTTTGCAATAAACCCTAGTCTCTGCTCCACACACAGCTATTGCACAGAGAATTTGTCCCTGTCAGCACTCCAGGTGGTCAGCACTCAGGCAGTCTTATTGGTTCCAATTTAGCACATCCAATTAATACTGCCTGAAGGGTAGATTTACACATTTTCTGTTTTCAAAAACAGTTCCCTAGTCAGGCACAATGTCCAGCCCCATAATCATTCAGATAAAAGAGATGCAACCACTTCACATATACGAATTTTCATCTAAACTTTCACCTTAATCCCATCAATCTTTACATTCCTAACTGTAGGCTGGGGAGGTGTTCCCAAGTCAGACATGATATCCATCCCACAGACCATTCATATGAAGGAGACAGTTTCAACCTTACAGTTTTCATCCAAACCTCCATCTAAATTCTATTAATCTGTTTATCACTATATTCTCTCCATCTAACTGAGGCCCACCTCAGGCTTCACTGATGCATTTTGGTACCACAGTGCTTGGGTATTCCATGTCTGGGAGAAAGGTCCCAGAGACCTTTCTCCTTCACTCCCTGATCATTTCACCCACTCAAGTACATAACGTGTTCGGTCCCCAGCAAGGGGATGAGCCTGGGGACCCTGGCCCTTTGTCAGGCGTGTTAGAGAACAAAATTCAACCGAGTAAAATTTAAAGACCTTGTTGGCTTTATTCAGAGATTCATAAATTGGGGAGCATCAATCTAGTAATAGATAGATAGGAGCCTCAAAGAACTGTACAAGGCAAGAAATTTTATAGGCAGAAGGGAGCAGGAACAAGGAAGTTATGTTGGGCATTTGCTGATTTGTTAAGGCAGGGTTTCTTTCCTTACATGGAGCAAAGGGAAATCTTAGAAGAGCTGGGCCAGGTAATTTGTGCTGAGCAGACAAGAGCTGACGGGTTGGCTTAGGTCCTCCTTTTCCAGGAGAGCCCAGCATAAAAACTTAGTGAAGTTTTGGTTTGATGACATGTGGTTTAGCGTGAGTGACTGCATCTTGGCCCTAATCTGGTTACTTTAACAGTCTTCATCTTGGTTTACTGCCTAGTTATTGCCCCAACCTACTCCAGGTCAGGTTTCTCATTGTAATCTTTGTCTGCCAGCTTTTTAAATTTACAAAAATTTCTTCAAACTGAAGTAAATAGAGTGGACTTGTTTGGGGCCTACCAGGGGGTCCCTTTTGTCCACCCAACCTTCAAGCGTGCTGTATTAAGACTTTTGTTTCAATCCCATCAATGTCCAGTTTTATTTATCTCATTTCTAAGGACTTCCATCCTGCTGGGATGCATCCCTTGATCCGCACCACCCCCCCACCTTTCCACATTCTCTTGTTCATTAACCTAGAGTTTTTATTAGCATCTGTAAAGCCCATGAGGAGAAACTGAGACAGCAAATTCGATAAGGCTTCTGGGATTATTGCTGATTTTGCAGCAGTAAAGTTACACAGGGTGCCCAGTGAAAAAGGGCACCCCTTAACCACAGAATTTACCATGACCTGGGTTACAGGTGTGAAAATTAATAAACAGAAACCTCATTTAAAATGGAGTCAGGATGAGACTTCCCTGGTGGTCCAATGGTTAAGACTCCACGTTTCCACTGCAGGGGGCACAGGTTCAAATCCTGGTCGGGGAACTATAAACTAATTAATTAAATAAAATGGAGCCAGGAGGCCAGAAGGGGGAATTCTTATGCACTAGCACTTGTAGTCAATTGCAGACCCAATAGGAAGAGACATACCTTTGCATCTCCAACAGGAAGAAGATTACTACTTTACTACCCAGCAGGAGAAGGAAGAATTTCTTCTTGCTCAGCAACAGCCCAGCCAATGAGAGGCTGTCACCATTCAGCCAATGAAAAGTCACTACACTTGGAACTCCCAGTTTCCTCCAATGGACTCTTTATTTACAACAGCCCCTCCCAACACCTCCTTTTCCTTTATAAAAGAACATTCTTCTCCTTTGTTCTCCGGACTTGCTGGTGCTTCGTCAAAGATTTTATGTCCTGAATTGTAGTTCTTTGCTGCCCCCAAATAAACCCATTTTGCTGCAGGTGAATACCCTGGTCATCATAAAGCCAGTCCCGCACAGCTTGCATATAGAGCGTATCAGCTGCTTCATGTGGGGTGTTCACTTGGCCTTTATAGGGAGAGTAAGACAGTCTCCCTTCTCAGGGTAAAAAGAACTTACATTCACTTTTAGTCATTCACCAGACTGGTGTTTCCTTGGGAATAGCCTATTATGTTTCTGAATCTTGTACAGCCACCTGTGATTGTTCCATCGTGAGCTGTGGGTCCTACATCAACCCAAACATGCTCTTCCACTTTGCAGCTTTCAAAACCAAAGACAGTGCTCCTAAATTACTCTCATAATCTATTCTAGTAAAGGTTCTTCAGGAAGCTGATGATACCAATCCACAAAATAAGACAGATTCTTCATGCTGTACCCTCTGGTTTCAATAGTTTCTTGATTTTGCCCTCCCCCAGTGTGGACCACCTCCTTGGTGACCAGAGATATTGGAGTTACTCTCTGTTGTCCCCCCATAATCCATCCTTTTGGGGTGGCTTTGAGGCTTGAGGCTGAAGCTCAGACTGATAGAAATGTGAGCGTGGTTCAGTATCAAGGTCTGACCCAGCACTCTCTTTTAATTTCATTTTAGTCTTTACAGATAACAATAACTTAGGGACTGTGTGTTTTGCTTTTTTCTTATTCGTTTGCATTTCTTTTGTTTTCTTTTTTAATTTTATTTATTTTTGGCTGTTTAAACTTCAAAAAGAGAAGTTTAAACAGCCAAAAATAAATAAAAATTTATTTATTTTATTTTATTTTGGGTCTTCATTGCCGTGTGTGGGCTTTCTCTAGTTGCAGCGAGCGGGGCTACTCTTTTTTGCGGTGCACGGTCTTCTCATTGCGATGGCTTCTCTTGTTGTGGAGCATGGGCTCTAGGCGTGCGGGCTTCAATAGTTGCAGCACGCAGGCTCAGTAGTCATGGAGCACGGGCTTAGTTGCTCCACGGCATGTGGGATCTTCCTGGACCAGGGCTCGAACCCCTGTCCCCTGCATTGGCAGGCGGATTCTTAACCACTGCACCACCAGGGAAGCCCTCGTTTGCATCTCTCATGTATCCAGTGGACCAGCTCCCTGGGAGCTATTAATTTTTACTGTTAGTAATTTATCCCACCACAGCTGCTGCTCCGTACTGTGGATGGCCACATGACTACCCAGGGATTAAAGGTTCCTTATACTCCACTCACTTTTCCTCTTCCCAAATCACATGTTTCAGAGAGCAAGGCCGTTTCAGCAAATCCCACATTTTTTCTGACACTGAAAGAGCTGTTTTAACGCACAATACTTCTGATACCAAACGTGTGGGGTTTTTTTTCACACCAACAACCAATTCTCTGATTCTCTGACACCAACTAGGTGTCTTACAATTCAACTCAATTCTGACACTAACCACCCAGAGTTAGCATCAGGCCCACAGGTTTAAGGGCTCGGTCCCATACATCAGACACTGGTCACAAATGGGGTGGTCAGGGTACCCACACTTCTATCTAAATTGGCTAAAGTTTGGGGGTTCCTACAAATCCATCTCCAAGGCTCAATAATTCACTAATACAACTCACTCAGGAAACAATTTACTTACTATTACTGGTTTATTATAAAGGATACAACTTAGGAACAGTCAAATGGAAGAGATACATAGGGTACAGTATGGGGTGAGGGGTACACAGCTTCCATGTCCTCTCCAGACACATCACCCTCCCAGCACCTTGATGTGTTCACCAATCCAGAAGTTCCAATAACTGGAATGTTTTATATGAAATACTATTAAATGAAAAAAAAGTATAGGATATAAAGTACAAATACATGATGATTAAAAACACATAAAAATTAAATTTCCACACGGTGCCTGAGCTTGTTTGCTTTCTTCTTGATCCCAGATGGTAAGGCTGAAGTTACGAAAGAAGGTGTGAAACTACCATGAGTCCAGGAAAAGTATTTGGGAGGTAGCTATTCTTTACAACTGTACTCAGACAGTGATCATCAGGAATAGAGAAAATTAAGCCAAGTGACAAATGGGTCACTAAAGAAATCAAAGAGGAAATAAAGAAGTACCTAGAGGCAAGTGAAAATGAAAACACAACAATCCAAAATCTATGGGACATAGCAAAAGCAGTTCTGAGGGGAAAGTTTATAGGGATAGAAGCTAACCTCAGGAAACAAGAAAAATCTCAAATAAACAACCTAAATTTGCACCTAAAGGAACTAGAAAAAGAAGGACAAACAAAACCCAAAGTTAGTAGAAGGAATGAAATCATAAAGATCAGAGCAGAAATAAATGACATAGAGACAAAAAAACAAAAATCAATGAAACTAAGAGCTGGTTCTTTGAAAAGGTAAACGAAACTGATAAACCTTTAGCCAAATTCATCAAGAAAAAAAGAGAGAGGGCCCAAATTAATAAAATCGGAAATGAAAAAGAAGTCAATGCCAAAACCACAGAAATATAAAGGATCATAATAAATTACCATGAATAATTATACACCAATAAAATGGACAACTTAGAAGAAATGGACAAATTCCTAGAAATGTACAACCTCTCAAGACTGAATCAGGAAGAAATAGAAAATACGAACAGACCAATTACCAGTAAAGAAATTGAATCAGTAATTTTAAAACTTCCAGCAAACAAAAGCCCAGGATCAGATGGCTTCATAGGTGAATTCTATCAAATGTTTAGAGAAGAGTTAACATCTATCCTTCTCAAACTATTCCAAAAAATTGCAGAGGAAGAAATGCTTCTGAACTCATTCAATGAGGCCAGCATCACCCTGAGACCAAAACCAAAGATATCACAAAAAAAGAAAATTATAGGCCAATATCACTGATGAATGAACATAGATGCAAAATTCCTCAACAAAATATTAGCAAACCAATGCAACAATACATTAAAAGGATCATACACCATGATCCAGGGGATTTATCCCAGGGATGCAAGGATGGATCAATATCCACAAATCAATCAATGTGACACATTACATTAACAAAGTGAAGAACAAAAATCATATAATCACCTCAATAAATGCAAAAAAAGCTTTTGACAAAAGTCAGCATCCATTTATGATTAAAAACTCTCCAGAAAGTGGGTATAGAGGGAACATAACCTCAACATAATAAAGGCTACATATGACAAGCACACAGCTGAACATAATTTTCCACGATGAAAAGCAGAAAGCACTTCCTCTAAGATAAGGAACAAGACAAGGATGCCCACTCTCGCCACTTTTATTCAACATAGTATTAGAAGTCCTAGCCACAGCAAGCAGATAAGAAAAAGAAATAAAAGGAATCCAAATTGTAAAGGAATAAGTAAAAGTGTCAGTGTTTGCAGATGACATGATTCTAAATATAGAAAATCCTAAAGATGCCACCAAAAAACTAATAGAACTCATCAGAATTTGGTAAAGTTGCAGGATATAAAATTAATATACAGAAATACGTTGTGTTTCTATACACTAACAATAAACTATTGGAAAGAGAAGTTAACAAAATAAACCCATTTAAAATTGTATCAAAAATAATAAAATACCTAGAAATAAATCTAACTAAGGAGGTAAAAGACCTGTAGGTAGAAACTGTAAGGCACTGATGAAAGAAATTAAATATGACACAGATGGACAGATATACGGTGCTCATGGATTGGAAGAATTAATACTGTTAAAATGACCATAATACCCAAAGCAATCTACAGATACAATGCAATCCCTATCAAAATACCAATGGCACTTTTCACAGAACTAGAACAAATAATTCTATAATTTGTATGGAAACACAAAAGAAATTGAATAGCCAAAACAATCTTGAGAAAGAAGAACAAAGCTGGAGGTATCATGCTGCCTGATTTCAAACTATACTACAAAGCTACAGTAATCAAAACAGTATGGTACTGGGGCTTCCCTGGTGGCGCAGTGGTTGAGAGTCTGCCTGCCAATGCAGGGCACATGGGTTCAAGCCCTGGTCCGGGGGAATCCCACATGCCGCGGAGCAACTGGGCCCGTGCGCCACAACTGCTGAGCCTGTGTTCTGGAGCCCGCAAGTCACAACTACTGAGCCACGTGCCACAACTGCTGAGGCCCGTGTGCCTAGAGCCCATGCTCCGTGACGGGACAGGCCACCGCAATGAGAAGCCCGCACACCATGGCGAGGGGTGGCCCCCACTCGCCACAACTAGAGAGGGCCCGCGCACAGCAACGAAGACCCAATGCAGCCAAAACTAAATAAATTAAAAAAAAATAGTTTGGTACTGGCACAAAAATAGACACACAGATCAATGGAGCAGAATAGAGAGCCCAGAAATGAACCCACACTTGTCTGGGCAATTAATCTATGACAAAGGAGGTAAGAATACATCATGGGGAAAAGACAGCCTAATAAATGGTGTTCAGAAAACTCGACAGCTACATGCAAAAGACTCAAGCTGGAGTATGTTCTCACACCATGCACAAAAATAAATTCAAAATGGATTAAAGACTTGAAACCATAAAATTTCTAGAAGAAAACATAACCACTACATTTTTACATCAGTCTTAGTAATATTTTTTTGGATATATCTCCTCAGGCAAGGGAAACAAAAGCAAAAATAGACAAATTGGGCTGCTTCAAATTAAAAAGTTTTTGCACAGTGAAGGAAACTATCAACAAAATGAAGAGGCCACCTACTGAATGGGAGAAGACATTTGCAAACAATATCTCCTATAAGGGGTTAATATCCAAAATATACAAAAATGCATACAACTCAACATTAAAAACACCACTCAATTAAAAAATGAGCAGAACATTTTTTCCAAAGAAGACATACATATGGCCAACCAGTACATGAAAAGATGCTCAACATCACTAATCATCAGGGAAATGTAAATCAAAACCACAGTGAGTAGGTAAATTATAAGGACTCACTGTATAGCACAGGGAACTATATTCAATGTCCTGTAATTATCTGTATTGGAAAAGAATCTGAAAAAGAATATATATATATATATATATATATATATATATATATTTTATATATACATATGTATATATATAATATACATATGAATCAGTTTGCTCTACACATGAAACACTGTAAATAAACTATACTATGAGTTATCACCTCATAACTGTCAGAATGGCTATTATTAAAAAGACAACAAATACCATGTGTTGGTGAGGGTGTGAAGAAATGGGAACCCTTACGCACTGTTGGTGGCAATGTAAATTGGTGCAGTCACTATGGAAAACAGTATGGAGATTCCTCAAAAAATTAAAAATAGAACTCCCATATGATCCATCAATTCCACTACTGGGTATTTATCTGAAGAAAAAAAAAACACTAACTAGAAAAGATATATGTATCCCTATGTTTACAGCAGCATTATTTACAATAGCCAAAATATGAAAGCTACCTAGGTGTCCACCAGTAGATGAACGGATAAAGATGTGATCTATATATACAGAAGATATGATGCATATATATATGCAATGGAATTTTACTTTGCCATAAAAAAGAATGAAATCTTGCCATTTGCAACAACATGGACAGACCTAGAGGGAATTACACTAAGTGAAACAAGAAAAGAGGGTATTATGCTAAGTGAAATGGGGAAAGACAAATACTGTATGATTTCACTTATATGTGGAATCCTAAAAACAAAACAAATGAACAAACATAACAAAACAGAAACAGAATCATAGAGGTAGAGAATAAACAGGTGGTTGCCAGAGGGGAAGTGGTGGTGGGGGGGAGGAGAGAAATAGGTGAGGGAGATTAAGAGGCACACACTTTCAATTGCAAAATAAATGGGTCATGGGTATGAAAATTATAGTGTGGGGAATATAGTCAATAATTATATAATATTTGTGTATGGTGACAGATGGTAACTAGACATTGTGGTGATCATTTTGAAATGTATAGAAATATCAAATCACAATGCTGTAGAACAGGAACTAACATAGTATTGTGTTTTAGGGTAATTATACTTCAAAAACAAACAAACAAACAATCTCATAGAAAAAGAGATCAGATTTGTGGTTACCAGAGGCGGGAGATGGGGGGAGGTGGAATTGGATGAAGGTAATCAAATGTTACAAATTTCCTGTTATAAGATAAATAAATATTAGGTAGGGATGTAATGTACAGCATGATAAATATAATTAACACTGTTGTATGTTTTATATGACAGCTGTTAAGAGAGTAAATCCTGTGCTCTCATTCCAAGAGAAAAATAGTTTCTTTCTACTTTGATTTTAAACCTATATGAGATGATGAATGTTCACCAAATTTATTGTGGTGATCGTTTCATGATGTAGTAAGTGAAATCATTATGGTGTATACCTTAAACTTGTACAGTGCTGTATATCAATTACATCTCAATAAAACTGGGAGAAAAAACTCCACTATGAATCAAAATTGGAAGAGCTTATACTTAACCTCAGTAAATCTATTTCCTCATAAATAAAATGGGATGGTTTTTTTAGGTGCCCATTTCATGGGGTTGATGTGAAGAGTAATGAGATGAGGCATGTAAACACTTGGTCCAGCATTTCACACATGGCAACTATTCCATAAATGTTAGTTGTTAGCATGGTGTATGAAGAAATGCAAATTGTTGTAAGCTGGTGAGGTAGGAAGGGCAAATACTTTTTTGTAAAATTGTTTCCAGATCAAACAGTTTTAGGAAAAAAAATTTATAAGAAAACATTTTTAGCCTAATAAAATACCAAGTATCTGTTGATGAACTAATCGGAGTCCTATGTATCTCCAATAAGACTTGACACATCAAGAAACTCATAAAGACCCTAAGAAGACAATGGAAAAAAATGCAACCCAAGCCAGGTTTCAAGTTGGGCCATGCTAAATATCAAATAGACATAACATAAATGATGCAATGAATGTGCACCAGGCAAGAGTCCCCCTAAAGTCACAGAGTGATGTGAGAGATGGGCAAAAGAACAGGTGAACTGTTTTTTCATAAAGGCAGCCCCATTGACGTCCGGGATGGACTGCATGGTGAGGCGAAGTCTGACATCACCTAAGTTCCAAATGAAACTGGAAACATTAAACTGGAAATGCACTTCTCCATTTCTTAAGTAGGTTCCAGGCTTCCTGCGTGATGCTCATAATTTAGTTTGGTTTGTCGAATATTTACCGCGTGCTCTTATGTGTCAGGCATTGGGACAGGTACTTGGGATCTGAAGATGAGTAAGACACATTCTTTTATTTATTTGTTTACTTATTTATTTATATTTATTTTTTTAACATCTTTATTGGAGTATAATTGCTTTACAATGTGTTAGTTTCTGCTTTATAACAAAGTGAATCAGCTATACATATACATATGTCCCCATATCTCCTCCATCTTGCGTCTCCCTCCCATCCTCCCTATCCCACCCCTCTAGGTGGTCACAAAGCACCGAGCTGATCTCCCTGTGCTACGCGGCTGCTTCCCACTAGCTATCTATTTTACATTTGGTAGTGTATATACGTCCATGCCACTCTCTCACTTTGTCCCAGCTTACCCTTCCCCCTCCCCGTGTCCGCAAGTCCATTCTCTACGTCTGCATCTTTATTCCTGTCTTGCCCCTAGGTTATTCAGAACCAATTTTTTTTTTTTTTAGATTCCATATATCTGTGTTAGCATACGGTATTTGTTTTCCTCTTTCTGACTCACTTCACTCCGTATGACAGTCTCTAGGTCCATCCACCTCACTACAAATAACTCAATTTCGTTTCTTTTTATGGCTGAGTAATATTCCATTGTTTATATGTGCCACATATCCATTCATCTGTTGATGGACATTTACGTTGGTTCCATGCCCTGGCTATTGTAAATAGTGCTGCAATGAACATTGTGGTACATGCCTCTTTTTGAATTATGGTTTTCTCAGGGTATATACCCAGTACTGGGATTGCTAGGTCATCTGGTAGTTCTAGTTTTAGTTTTTTAAGGAGCCTCCATACTGTTTTCCATAGTGGGTGTATCAATTTACATTCCCAGCAACAGTGCAGGAGGGTTCCCTTTTCACCACACCCTTTCCAGCATTTGTTGTTTCTAGTTTTGATAATGGCCATTCTGACTGGTGTGAGGTGATACCTCATTGGAATTTTTTTTTTTTAAATAAATTTATTTATTTTATTTATTTATTTTTGGCTGCGATGGCTCTTCGTTGCTGTGCACGGGCTTTCTCTAGTTGTGGTGAGCGGGGGCTACTCTTCGTTGTGGTGCACGGGCTTCTCACTGTGGTGGCTTCTCTTGTTGCGGAGCATGGGCTCTAGGCACGTGGGCTGCAGTAGTTGTGGCACTTGGGCTCAGTCATTGTGGTTTGCGGGCTTAGCTGCTCCGCGGCATGTGGGATCTTCCTGGACCAGGGCACGAACCTGTGTCCCCTGCATTGGCAGGCGGATTCTTAACCACTGTGCCACCAGGGAAGTCCCCTCATTGGAGTTTTGATTTGCATTTCTCTAATGATTAGTGATGCTGAGCATCTTTTCATGTGCCTCTTGGCCACCTGTATGTCTTCCTTGGTCAAACGTCTATTTAGGTCTTTCACCCATTTTTTAACTGGATTGTTTGTTTTTTGATATTGAGCTCCATGAGCTGTTTGTATATTTTGGAGATTAATCCTTTGTCTGTTGTTTCATTTGTAAATATTTTCTCCAATTCTGAGGGTTGTCTTTTTGTCTTGTTTATAGTTTCCTTTGCTGTGTAAAAGCCTTTAAGTTTAATTAAATCCCATGTGTTTATTTTTGTTTTTATTTCTGTTACTCTAGGAGGTGGGTCAAAAAAGATCTTGCTGTGGCTTATGTCAAAGAGTATTTTTCCTATGTTTTCCTCTAAGAGTTTTATAGGGTCTGGTCTTATTTAAGTCTTTAATCCATTTGGAGTTTATTTTTGTGTATGGTGTTATATAGTGTTCTAATTTTATTCTTTTACATGTAGCTGTCCAGTTTTCCAAGCACCACTTGTTGAAGAGGCTGTCTTTTCTCCATTGTATGTTCTTGCTTCCTTTGTTGTAAATTAAGTGCCTGTATGTGCGTGGGTTTATCTCTGGGCATTCTATCTTGTACCATTGATCTATATTTGTTTTTGTACCATTACCATACTGTCTTCATTACTGTAGCTTTGTGGTATAGCTTGAAGCCTGATTCCTCCAACTCAGTTTTTCTTTCTCCAGATTGCTTTGGCTATTTGGGGTCTTTTGTGTTTCCATACAAATTGTAAAATTTTTTGTTCTAATTCTGTGAAGAATGACATTGGTAGTTTGATAGCGATTGCACTGAATCTGCAGATTGCTTTGGTTAGTATAGTCATTTTCACAATATTGATTCTTCCAATCTAAGAACATGGTGTATTTTTCCATCTGTTTATGTCATCTTTGATTTCTTTCATCAGTGTTTTATAGTTTTCTGAGTACAAGTCTTTCGCCTCCTTAGGCAGGGTTATTCCTAGGTATTTTATTCTTTTTGTTGCAATGGTAAATGGAAGTGTTTCCTTAATTTCTCTTTCTGATTTTTCACTGTTGGTGTATAGGAATGCCAGAGATTTCTGTGCATTAATTTTGTATCCTGCAACCTTACCAAATTCATTGATTAGTTCTAGTAGTTTTCTGGTGACATCTTTAGGATTTTCTATGTACAGTATCATGTCATTGGCAAACAGTGACAGTTTTACTTCTCCTTTTCCAATTTGTATTCCTTTTATTGATTTTTCTTCTCTGATTGCTGTGGCGAGGACTTCCAAAACTATGTTGAATAAGAGTGGCGAGAGTGGACATCCTTGTCTTTTTCCTGATCTTAGTGGAAATGCTTTCAGTTTTTCACCGTTGAATATGATGCTTGCTGTGGGTTTGTCATGTATGGCCTTTATTATGTTGAGGTAGGTTCCCTCTATGCCCATATTCTGGAGAGTTTTCATCATAAACCAGTGTTGAATTTTGCTAAAAGCTTTTTCTGCATCTATTGAGATGATCATATGGTTTTTATTCCTTAATTTGTTCATGTAGTGTATCACATTGATTGATTTGCGTATATTGAAGAATCCTTGCATCCCTGGGATAAATGCCACTTGATCACGGTGTATGATCCTTTTAATGTGCTGTTGGATTCTGTTTGCTAGTATTTTGTTGAGGATTTTTACATCTATGTTCATCAGTGATATTGGTCTGTAATTTTCTTTTTTTGTGTGATATCTTTTTCTGGTTTTGGTATCAGAGTGATGGTGGCTTCGTAGAATGAATCTGGGAGTGTTTCTCCCTCTGCAATTTTTTGGAGGAGTTTGAGAAGATCAGTGTTAGCTCTTCTGTAAATGTTTGATAGAATTCTCCTGTGAAGCCATCTGGTCCTGGACTTTTGTTTGTTGGAAGATTTTAAATTATGGTGTCAATTTCAGTGCTTGTGATAGGTCTGTTTATATTTTCTAATTCTTCCTGGTTCAGTCTTGGAAAATTGTACCTTTCCAAGAATTTGTCCATTTCTTCATGGTTGTCCATTTTATTGGCATACAGTTGTTTGTAGTAGTCTCTTATCATCCATTTTATTTCTGCAGTATCAGTTGTGGTTTCTCCTTTTTCATTTCTAATTTTATTGATTTGCGTCCTCTCCCTTTTTTTCTTGATGAGTCTGGCTAAGGGTTTATCAATTTTGTTTATCTTCCCAAAGAACCAGCTTTTAGTTTTATTGATCTTTGCTGTTGTTTTCTTCATTTCTATTTCATTTATTTCTGCTCTGATCTTTATGATTTCTTTACTTCTACTGACTTTGGGTTTTCTTTGTTCTTCATTCTCTAGTTGTTTAAAGTGTAGGGTTAGATTGTTTTATTTGCGATTTTTCTTGTTTCTTGAGGTGAGATTGTATTGCTATAAACTTCCCTCTTAAAACTGTTTTTGCTGCACCCCATAGGTTTTGGATTGTCATGTTCTCATTGCCATTTGTTTCTATGTATTTTTTAATTTCTTCTTTGATTTCTTCCATGATCTCTTGGTTATTTAGTAGTGCACTGTTTAGCCTCCATGTATTTGTGTTTTTCACAGTTTTTTTCCCCTGTAATTGATTTCCAACCTCATACCATTGTGGTCAGAAAAGATGTTTGATACTATTTCAATTTTCTTGAATTTTCTAAGGCTTGTTTTGTGACCCAAGATATGATCTATGCTGGAGAATGTTCTCTGTGCATTTGAGAAGAAAGTGTACTCGGCCACTTTTGGGTGGAATGTTCTATAAATATCAAGTAGATCTATCTGGTCTATTGTGTCATTTAAAGCTTGTGTTTCCTTACTTATTTTCTGTTTGGATGATCTGTCCATTGGTGAAAGTGGGGTGTCAAAGTCCCCTACTACTATTGTGTTACTGGTGATTTCTCTTTTCATGGTTTTTAGCATTTGCCATATGTATTGAGGTGTTCCTATGTTGGGTGCATAAACCTTTATAATTATTATATCTTCTTCTTGGATTGATCCTTTGATCATTATGTAGTGTCCCTCCTTACCTCTTGTAACAGTCTTTATTATAAAGTCTATTTTATCTGATATGAGTATTACTACTCCATCTTTCTTTTGATTTCCATTTGCATGGAACATATTTTTCCATTCCTCCACTTTCAGTCTGTATGTGTCCCTAGGACTGAAGTGCGTCTCCTGTAGGCAGCATATATATGGGTCTTGTTTTTGTATCAATTCAGCCAGTCTGTGTCTTTTGGTTGGGGCATTTAATACATTTACATTCAAGGTTATTATCGATATGTATGTTCCTATTACCATTTTCTTAATTGCTTTGGGTTTGTTTTTGTAGGTCTTTTTCTTCTTTTGGGTTTCCCGCTTAGAGAAGTTTCTTTAGCATTTGGTGTAAAGCTGGTTTGGTGGTGCCGAATTCTCTAGCTTTTGCTTGTCTGAAAAGCTTTTGACTTCTCCATCGAATCTGAATGAGATCCTTGCTGGGTAGAGTAATCTTGGTTGTAGGTTTTTGTCTTTCATCACTTTAAGTATATCCTGCCACTCCTTTCTGGCCTGCAGAGTTTCTGCTGAAAAATCAGCTGATAACCTTATGGGGATTCCTTTGTATGTTATTTTTTGCTTTTCCCTTGCTGCTTTTAATATTTTTTCTTTGAATTAAATTTTGTTAGTTTGATTAATATGTGTCTTGGTGTGTTTTTCCTAGGTTTTATCCTGTATGGGATTCTCTGTGCTTCCTGGACTTGGGTGCCTATTTCCTTTCCCATGTTAGAGAAGTTTTCCACTATAGTCTCTTCAAATATTTTCTCAGACTCTTTCTTTCTCTCTTCTTTTCTAGGAACCCTATAATTCAAATGTTGGTGTGTTTAGTGCTGTCCCAGAGGTCACTGAGATTGCCTTCTTTTTTTATTTAATAAATTTATTTATTTTATTTATTTATTTTTGGCTGCGTTGGGTCTTCGTTGCTGCGCGTGGGCTTTCTCTAGTTGCCGCGAGCGGGGGCTACTCTTCGTTGCAGTGTGTGGGCATCTCATTGCGGTGGCTTTTCTTGTTGCAGAGCACAGGCTCTAGAGCACAGGCTCAGTAGTTGTGGCTCACAGGCTTAGTTGCTCTGCAGCATGTGGGATCTTCCCAGACCAGGGCTCGAACTCGTGTCCCTTGCATTGGCTGGTGGATTCTTAACCACTGTGCCACCAGGGAAGTCCCCTGTCTTCAATTCTTTTCATTCCTTTTTCTTTATTCTGCTTCTTGGCAGTTATTTCCACCATTTTGTCTTCCAACTCACTTATTCGTTTTTTTTGCCTCATTTATTCTGTTATTGATTCCTTCTCATGTATTTTTCAATTCAGTTATTGTGTTGTTCATCTCTGTTTGTTTGTTCTTTACTTCTTCTAGATCTTTGTTAAGCATTTCTTGTATTTTCTCAATCCATGTCTGCATTCTATTTCTTAGATTCTGGATCATGTTCACTATCATTACTCTGAATTCTTTTTCAGGTAGGTTGCCTATTTCCTCTTCATTTATTTGGTCTTGTAGGTTTTAACCTTGCTCCTTCATCTGTGACATATTTTTTTGCCTTCTTCTTTTTTTTTTTTTTTTTATGAGTGGGATTGCGTTCCTGTCTTGTTGTTTGGCCTGAGGCTTCCAACACTGGGGTTTGTAGGCTATTGGGTAGAGCTGGGTCTTGGTGCTGAGATGAGGAACTCTGTGAGATCTCACTCCTATGAATATTCCCTGGGGTCTGAGGTTCTCTGTTAGTCCAGTGGTTGGGACTCAGAGCTCCCACCTCAGGAGCTTTGGCCTGACCCTGGGCTCGTGAACCAAGATCCTTCAAGCTGCCTGGGGCAGCAAGAAAAAAAAAGTAAAAAATAAAATTAGACTAGTAAACTAACAGATATGTTAGGAAGAATATAAAAATAAAAATATAGATGAATCAATAACCAGAAGGTACATTAGTACCACAACAGTAAAAAAGAGGAGGAGGGAAAAGGAAAAAAAAAAGGGTGGGAAAGGCCTTGGCTGTGGAGGGCAGGGACTAAACAAGAGCAAGTTTTGGGCGGTGGGTGGGGCCAATGCTCAGGACCCACAGAATCAGAAAAGGCCCTGGGGGCTGTGGGGGGTGGGGCTTAGGCTCAAGAAACAGAAGGGGCCCAGGTGTACCACGCATCCCTGGTCTCAGAGGGCAGGGGACCTCACCTGGGAGCCCAGAAGGCTTCCTGGGCTCGAGTGGGCAGGGCAAACGCCCTCCGCTCCTCTCCTGCTCCTTCGGTCTGGAAGGGCCCCTCCCGCCTGCCTCTCCTGATCTCCCCAGCCTCCCTCCTATGCCCCCAAGGACCCGTGTGGCCTGGAGGAGGCTTTGGAGGGCAGGGGATCAGCCTGGGAGCTCAGCAGCCTCCCTGTTCCTGAGTGGGCCAGGCAATTGCCCTCCACTCCTCTCCCGCTCCTCCCACCTGCCTCTCCTGTTCTCCCCTCGGCTTCCTTCCTATGCTCCCAAGGACTCACACGACCTGGAGGGGGGTTTGGAGGGCACTTTGGAGGGCAGGGGATCGGCCTGGGAGCTCAGCAGGCTCCCCAGGCCCAAGTGAGCAGGGCAATCACCCTCCGCTCCTCTCCTGCTCCTCCTGGATGGCTCCTCCCGCCTGCCTCTCCTGATCTCCCCAGCCTCCCTCTTATGCCCCCAGGACCTACGTGGCCTGGATGGGGCTTTGGAGGGGCGGGTACCAGCCTGGGAGCTCAGCAGGCTCCCCGGCCCGAGTGGGCCAGGCGATCGCCCTCTGCTCCTCTCCTGCTCTTCCTGGAGAGTCCTTCCCGCCTGCCTCTCCTGATCTCCCCACCCTCAGGAGCGCCAATCCTGTCTGGCCTCCACTTCTCCTCCCCCCTTAGTCCCCCTACATCCTACCGGTTCACTTTGGCATTCCTCCAGTCTCCTTGGGCATCAGAGTCCCCCACCAGCAGCCGGCAGGCGCCCTAGTCGTGGGGAGATGCTAACTCCGCGTCTTCCTACACCGTCATCTTGACCCCCTCTATTTTTTATATATAGTAGTGTGTATATGTTAATCTCAAACTCCTAATTTATCCCTCCCCCCAACCTTTCCCCTTTGGTAACCATAAGTTTGTTTTCGAAGTCTGTGAGTCTGTTTCTGTTTTGTAAATAAGTTTATTTGTGTCATCTTTTTAGATTCCACATGTAAGTGATATCATATGATATTTGTCTTTCTCTGTCTGACTTCACTTAGTATGATAATCTCTAGGTCCACCCATGTTGCTGCAAATGGTATTATTTCATTCTTTTTTTATGGCCGAGTGACATTCCATTGTATATACATATCCCATCTTCTTTATCCATTCCTCTGTCGATGGACATTTAGGTTGCTTCCATGTCTTGTCTATTGTAAATAGTGCTCCATTGAACACCAGGGTGCATGTATCTTTTCAAATTATGGTTTTCTCCAGATATGTGGCCAGGAGCGGGATTGCTGGATCATGTGGTAGTTCTATTTTTAGGTTTTTTTTTTTTTTTTAAACATCTTTATTGGAGTATAATTGCTTTACAAGGGTGTGTTAGTTTCTATTGTATAACAAAGTGAATCAGCTATACGCATACATATATCCCCATATCTCTTGTGCCTCCCTCCCACCCTCCCTATCCCACCCCTCTAGCTGGTCACAAAGCACCAAGCTGATCTCCCTGTGCTATGAGGCTGCTTCCCACTAGCTATATATTTTACATTTGGTAGTGTATATATGTCCATGCCACTCTCTCACTTTGTCCCAGCTTACCCTTTCCCCTCCCCATGTCCTCAAGTCTATTCTCTACGTCTGCATCTTTATTCTGTTTTTAGTTTTTTTAAGGAACCTCCATACTGTTCTCCATAGTGGTTGTACCAATTTACATTCCCACCAACAATGTAGGAAGGTTCCCTTTTCTCCACACTCTCTCCAGCATTTATTGTTGTAGAGTTTTTTTTTTTTATAAAGGTTTTACTCTTTTCTTAAAATTTATTTATTTATTTATTTATTTATTTATTTATTTATTTATTTATTTATGGCTGTGTTGGGTCTTCGTTTCTGTGTGAGGGCTTTCTCTAGTTGCGGCAAGCGGGGGCCACTCTTCATCGCGGTGCGCGGGCCTCTCACTGTCGTGGCCTCTCGTTGCGGAGCACAGGCTCCAGACGCGCAGGCTCAGCAATTGTGGCTTATGGGCCTAGTCACTCCGCGGCATGTGGGATCTTCCCAGAGCAGGGCTCGAACCCATATCCCCTGCATTGGCAGGCAGATTCTCAACCACTGCGCCACCAGGGAAGCCCTATTGTAGAGTTTTTAATGATGGCCATTCTGACCAGTGTGAGGTGATACCTAATTCAGAAGGGCTTTCATATTGGCACACTCAGCCTACAACCTGCTCGATTACCTATCCTACAGCATAGATAGACCTCCATAAAGTGTAACTAACCTTGCAAAAGATGGCCCTAAGTCAGGGGCACAATTCCTCGTGAGAAATACAATTCTTGTTCTTGCTATCATTGAAGACGTTGCTCCCAAGACTTCTGCAACAGTGAACTACATCTGCCAACAAAGTTGGAAAGAGAACAGCACAAATGAAAAGGTCAAGTTTCTGAAACGAGAAAATGTGGCAAATTTTCATGCACAGATACGGCAAAAAGTGGGTATCACTGAATGGTGAAATCCCAGTCAGAGCCAATGAGGAAGGTAAGCACCTGGAACAAAGCAAACTCAAGTGCAGCTCAGGGACTGCACAATTTGGAGGAGGTCCATTGTGTTCATTCCTCATTCCCGCTCTGGAGTGCCAGTCAGCCAAACAACTAGCAAAGCCTGAAGGCCTACCCTGTACCAGGGCCACAGGAAGTAATCACTAGAAGACTGAGGATCACAGAGCACAGGTAGAGGGCTATGAGACTGAGTAAGGGG
The DNA here is from genome assembly GCF_009873245.2 of Balaenoptera musculus. Lineage (NCBI taxonomy): Eukaryota > Metazoa > Chordata > Mammalia > Artiodactyla > Balaenopteridae > Balaenoptera > Balaenoptera musculus. The sequence continues at coordinate 32,894,818 of NC_045804.1, read as the reverse complement.
GCTCCTAACTTCCCAGGGGAATCAGGGAAGGCTTATGAGAGAAGGTCAGGTTTATGCTGAAACCTCAAAGATGAGTAAGAAAGTAGCTACGTGGGGAGGGGCAGGAGGTCTTTCAATAAGAAGGACACATGAAAAGTTCAGTGTTGGGTGTTGAAGAGTGGAGAGGGGAAAGGCTTCTTCCCTGTGTCTGGCTTTAAGTCTTCCTGAAGACTCAGAGCTCTTGCCCCACTTTAATTCTCCGCAATGAGGAAGCCTGAGTTATCTGATGGGTATCTGTTTTGTGGCAGTCTCAGCCTATTGACAGTGATGCTACCTATCTGCTAGGAATGCCTGCGGGCACTCACCTGGGCCCCTGCTACTTGTGGTGAGCCTACTCTTTCCCTATTGAGCCAGTGTTGTGGCTGGATTAGCTCTTGTGGTTCTGATCATGACTGCAAGATGCACCTCACAGGAACCCTCAGGGAACTTTGAAAAAGCAAGGTTGATTACTCACAAGCCCTGGAGGGTACAGGCATGCCCGGGGCCTACATACTGAGGTCATGGATAAAGAGAAAGAGAGTGCATACCTGGGTTCTGCCTTTACTGGGGTCAAGGTGGGGTGCCTAGGGTTGCATGAGTTCACTCTTTATTGGTTAATTTAGAACACAGGATTGGGAATGAAGGAGCAGGAAGGGAAAAAGCAGGATCACTCAAGCGGTCAGTCATCTAGGTCACCCAGGGCTTTCTAAAGGGGGAACTTCATAGGTGCGGTGGCCTGGCTCTTTATGTACTTGTGTAGCTGGCAATGTGTTTATCCAATCGAAAGTTTACTGTCAGGCACCTACATTACAATCAAATAAGCTAATTGTCAAGGCACTTACACTACAGTATCATCCAAAGTTTAGTGCAGGAAATAGAAAGCGCTGTAGATATTTTGGGTAGGAAAGGATTTATCAGTATCAGTGCTCACTACTTCATTGGAAAGACTGGAAGGAGGGAAGAAATGGCTCGAGGATAGGGTCTCCAGAGGTGAGTCCAAGAACATGGAAGAACTCGTCCACTACTGTAGCTCCTACCACTGGAACACTGATTTAACATAGACCACCATAGTTGTAAGTCAGGGACCAGGAGCCCTCAGGCAAGAAGATGCCACCCCAAAAGATCCTTCATACACAGGAAGAATGGGTACTGGAACGTTGCTGCTGAAAAATCTCACGATTCTACAACCTGGCTTGCGAGAAAAAAAAAAAAAAAACCCAAAAGGGCCACCATCTAATTTCCACCTTATTTACAACACGAACCCTAGCTACAAAGGCATCTGTGAGTATAGTTTTGGCTTTCTGACCTCTGCACTCCAGAAGGTGCCTATGAGGGTGGGCTGGCAGTTAAAAAAGCTAATTCATAGTGTTCATCACACTGTGGCACAGATGGTGGTCTACATTTCTTGACTGGGTAGAGCCAATCTAGCATGAATGCCGGCTTGGGGGGATTTGGCTTTCTTTTTCCCTCTCTACCAGGATGAGCAAGAGGCAGTGTCTGCCCTACACACTGTACCTTTCCCTTGGATGGGCTGGTCCAAGGTCAAGACTGGGGATTTGGAATTAGCAAGTGCGTTCTGATTCAAACACTAAGCTATGTCCTCCAATTTATTTTGGTTTTCTTATCTGCTGACTTTATTGTGTTGTTTTCAATTGTTTCAGAACTTGGGTAAGGAAGAGGATATAATTTATAGGGCCCTCTCCAGGAATCCAACTTCTAATAGCACTGCAGTGAAAAGAGAAAGGGGTAGAGAGACACCAATGAGGCTGAAGAGGGCCCTGATTCTATTAGGCCTTTGGGTATGGTTAAGGATTTTGGACTTGAACCTAAGCCCATGGGGAAGCCCATTCTTCCACCTCAGGAGTGTGAGGCGTGAGGAGAGCCTGAAAGTCTACACATCACCATACTTTCTCCTCTGACCCCTCTCATGACAAGAAGAGTTCTGAGGTGAAGAAAGACAGAGGGAGGTATGAGAAAATGAGTGCTGGCCCACCTGGTAGACAGTCTCTCAATGGCTCTCAGCGATGTCTGCTTCCTTTTTTCACGCCCTTGTGTAATTCCCTCCACTTGAATGGGGCAGGACATACTGACTTGCTTCTTAAGAATAGAATAGGCAAAGGTGATAAGATAGCACACTGGGATTCGGCTATAAAGGACGGTGACCTGTACCTTGCTCACTTTCTCTCCCTGATTCTTCTCTCTCACTTTGCCACGTCATGCGCTGCCCTGCGGAGAGATTCACATGGCAAATAACTGAGAGAGGCCCTCAGTCCAACCGCCTGTGATGAGCTGAGTCTTGCCAACAATCTCATGAGCGAGCTTGAAAGCATATCCTTCCCCAGTTGAGCCTTGAGATGACTGCAGCCCTGGCTAATACCTTGATGGCAGCCCCAGGAGAGACCCCAACTTGACCTACAGAAACGATCAGATAATAATGTTCTAAGTCACTACATTTCTGGGTGATTTATTATGCAGCAATAGGTAACTAATACTAATCCATCAAATAAGGAGTCCCTAGGTCTCTCTGGACTTTGCTTCTTACCAAAGTGGTTGGTCCAAAAAAACAAAGAAAAAACCAAAGTGGTTGGTCCATCCTGCAGCAGGTGACCACAACAAAATCTAGGTGCCTCTGCCATTAGTGAATAAGGGCCTCAAGGAAAGTTCCCAATACAGACAGTCCACGACTTACAATGGTTTGACTTACAACTTTTCGACTTCAGATGGTGCAAAAGCAATGTGCATTCAGTAGGAACCATACGTCAGATTCTGAATTGTGATCTTTCCCCGGGCAGCGATACCTGGTACAACGCTCTCTTGTGATGCTGGGCAGCAGCAGCCACAGCTCCCAGTCGGCCACGTGATCATGAGACACTGACAACCATTCCGTCTTTCACTTTCAGTACAGTATTCAACAAATTACATGAGATATTCAACAGTTTATTATAAAATAGGCTTTGTGTTGGATGATTGCGCCCAACTGTAGGCTAATGGAAGTGTTCTGAGCACGTTTAAGGTAGGTTAGGCTACGCTACGTAAGCTAGGTAGGTTAGGTATATTAAATGCAGTTTTGACTTATTTTCAACTTACGATAGATTTATCAGGATGTAACCCCATCAAAGTCGAGGAAGATCTGTTCTTATTGCTCAAGATCCCAGCATCCACCTCCCTTAGGCACCTGAACAACTAAACAGACCATATGGACCCACAACATCCAATCTTCCAGAATAAGAACTAAGGGGACAATCTAAAAATTAACCAAATGAACAGGATGGGGAATGAGATTATTCTGTAACTACCCTCATTCAAAGATAAGTATACATAAACAAGCAAACATAATAAACATGAAAAAACACACACACAACCAACCTCAACTAAAAGGGAGGAAATCAACACAAAATACAAAAGGTAGATGAAACAGATGAGAAACATTCCTTGGAAGGTTTGTACTAGGAAACTCTAAACACTTTGCTTCCTCTCAAGGAAATTAAAGCAAACACTGAGTTCATGAAATAAGAAATTAAGAAACAGATGAGAAGACAACAGTTAATAAGGTGAAACAGCAGCTGGCATAACTAGGAAAAATCAATTTCCATCCTCCAAAAGTTATAGAATCTCCAGTCTTCTGGGCCACTCTAATCAGAAACATAGAGGAAATTTAATCCCAGAAAACAGAGTTCGGCCAAGGCAAGTTGAAACATTACAAAGACTACAGTCCACCCCTTCTCAACTGGCCACCCACACGTTGCCTGAAACCCCATTTAATCTCCAAATAAAGACAAAAACAAAGCTATGCTTCTGCTTAACATGACACACTATCCCTCTTACAACCAAAACCATTCTAACCTCATCCCCAGGAGAGCATCAGGGTCCCTTTTTTGTCTTTGGATAACGTTCATTCTTTTCCTAGCTGATTCACACTCCTGTTTTGACATCTTGTAACTTAAAATATGTAAAGTGATTATGAGCACATCTCAGGTTAGATGATAGAGATTGAGAGAGGAGATAAAAAATTTTTGGTTAATATTTATTAAAATATAGTCACATCAAAATAAGGAAGAAATACTTTAAACTATTAGAGTCCTCATTCTACAGCTGGTCACAAGGCCACAGTTAGTATTTATAACTATCATCATCTACTGCTCATTCCATATTTCTTTTGCCCTCAGCAAACAGCTCCGTTGTCATAGTTCCTTGCCTGGTGGAATGACTCAAGCCCTTTGTGAAGGATCTGGGACATTAGCAGTCTAAATTGGGTTGTTGTAGTTTTCCACTGATCTTTTGTTTGTTTTACTGACATATAGTTGATTTACAACGTTGTGTTAATTTCTGTTGTAGAGAAAAGTGATTCAGTTATATATATATATTCTTTTAATATTCTTTTCCATTACCGTTCATCATAGGATACTGAATATAGTCCTCTGTGCTATACAGTAGTAGGACCTTGTTGTTTATCCATTTTCCATTGATCTTAATCAGAGGATATGGGAGTACTAAGAGGCACCCCAAAGGGTCTCCTGCAGTACCCCTTCTTACCACCACCGTGCAGCAGCAACCCAGTCTCCCCTTGATAGTCAGGTCTATCACCCCAGCCAGTACTCTGCCTATTGATTCAGTGCCCAAAGAGGCCAGATGGCAGCTTCAAGTTCCAATTTAATGCAATCTTCGCTGTGTCTCCTGGTGAAAGCATTTCTCCCTTTGTAATGAAGATCTCTACACCAGCAGATGCTAAAACTGCAGAGATGGGAAGCAAAACTTTGACTATTGGATCATTAGGGTTAATACTGAGAGGATTGACTTTCACATTTATCCCTTGATTCCTGAACTTCTGAATCCAGGGTATGGGAGAAACATAATGCTGATTTAGAGAATTTACCACAAACTGGAGGACACTGCCCCAGCCCTTGCAAGATGTCACCACCTATTCGGCAATATAACTGAATTTTCAAAAAGTCATTCAATTGTCTGTCAAAGTAGTTGCTTCGACATGACGAAGACTAGGGTTGGACCAGTGAATTCCAAGAGCATGAACCCACTGCTGTATTTCATTTGCTGTGAATACCATGATGGTGGATGAGACATTCTGTAAGGCCACAGATGGTAGTTTTGGCAGAAGCATTGTGGGCAGGGAAGGCAAATCTATGTCCAGAGCAAGTGTCAGTTCCAGTAAGAGCAACTTGCTGCCTCTTCCAAAATGAAAGTGGTCCAATGTAATCAACCTAACACCAGGTAGCTGGCTGATTCCTTGCGGCAATGGTGCCACATTAGGGGCTCAGCGCTGTCTCTGCTGCTGGCAGACTGGGCACTGAGCAGTAGCTGTAGCCAGGTCAGTCTTGGTGAACACACGTTCATGTTGCTGAGCCCATGCATAGCCTCCATCACTGTCACCAGGGCCACTCTGTTCACAAGTCCACAGGAGTTGCTGGGGAACGGGGCTGTCTGTTGTCTACCAAATGGGTCATCCCATCCACCCGATTATTAAAACCTTCCTCTACCCTTCAGTGAGCATTCACATGGAACCCAAATATCTTCAGGCTCTGCCAATCAGAGAGCTCTATCCTCAGACCTTTCGATTTTCCAGTTGCGCTCCTTCCAGTTCAACGACCCAACCAAACCATGACTTGGGGCAGACGCTTTCTTCTGGCCATCTCTCTTTGCAGGCAAAATAAACAGGTGCACTGCTCCCAGGTCTGTCCAGTGGGAGGATTTCCCTTCACCACCACCTTCCAGGGCTGTCCCAGAGAGGAACTCCAGTGCCAAAGCTGTCCACTTTCAGGTGATGCATGCCTATCACACAGAACCATCTACAAACCAAGCCTGAGACTTTTCTTCCTCAGTCAACACATCATAGGGAATCCCATGAAGGCATGGGTGTGGGTTGAGAGAGAATACAATGTAGCAGGAACAGGGGCCTTAGGCAAGTCTGGGAATTTGCTATAGGATCTTAGGGCAAGAGACTCACCTCCTCAGACAGGGACGGAAGGGCTGCTTCCAGTGGCAAAAAAGCTTTGAGGTGCCAGGTTCCTTGGAATCTGCCCATATGACATATCCTAATGTTCAAACTTGCACTCCTTCCCCCCAAATACCTTAACCTCTAACAAAAAGACTCTGTGAGGTTGGGAATTCAACTTGTGTTGTAATTCAACGCCCGAAGGACTCGTAAGACTCAGCAACTAGTTATACTCATAGTTCAATTTTTTTCCAGCAACTGATACCCGGCAGAAGCAGCAGCAGAACGATACGCACTGGTGGATCCAGGGGGACCCAGCACAAGCCTCTGGCCTTCTTCCCCGTCCACACAGGAGTACAGGAGCCCTCTCTTCCCAACAGCAAACCAAACTGTGGGGAAAGCGTGGAGTACCACCCAAGGAAGCCTGTTTTAATCTCAGGTCAGAAGGGGCTGGTCACGCAGGCGTAACCTGTTAGTAACTCTTTCCTCACACACTGCAGGACGAGACTTCGGGTTTGGTTTTCAAAATCTCAGCCCCACAACTACAGGAAGTGGTATTTCTTTCAGGGCTATCATAGACGCTATCAGGTCCCTTTGCAGATCTTGAGCCATGAATTAAAACTCAAAAGTCCCGAACTCATCATTTTAATTTTAAAGAAATGTTACAAATTTTTGACTGAACAAGTATGCTTTTAGGAAATTATTTTAAGAAAATGATAAGGATGTGTGTAAAAATGTAACTAACAGGATAAATCACCAGAGCACCGTTTATAAAAGCGACAAACTAGACACTGTTTATGGGAAACAACTGGGCATTTGGTAGGTAAATTATGGTACATCCATAAAATGGAATGCTCAGCAGACATCATACTGATGGGTGAACAAAATAGACTGTGAAATAACATAGCAATGATTGCGTTTTTTGTAAAAAATATATATGTATATATAGCAAAAAAAGATTTGCAAGGATAAACATTTAAGTGGTAACAGTGCTTATCCCTGGGAAGGGAGCATATGAGTATTCATTTTGTTCTTTGTTTGCCTGTATTTCCTGTTTTTTCTATAAATCGCATAACTTGCTTTTGTAATAAGAAAATGTTAATCTATTTCAACCCTTCATTTTGATGAAAACAAACCCATTTTTTTAAAACTTAGTTTTCAGAAGCAGTAATGATATCCAAGTTGTCACAAAGGCAATGATTTTATCCTCTGTCGAAGCTGATGGGACCCTTCACAATCACAGCCCAAGTCAGGTTCTCCCCCGGAGTCAGATTCGAAGGGAGAAGAGTGGTTCCTACACCTTCAGGGTGCTTGCTTCGGCTTCCGTGCCCCGAGGCCAAGCAGCTCACCTCCAGCCCAGGCCATCCTATTCTTGCTGAGTCACCAGCCTCACCATCTGCAGAGCCATGTCCCCTTGGTCGGAAGGAACCTGGAAGCAAGCAGTATCTGCGTTAGCACTCCTGGTTCCATGCCTGGGGCTGGGGTCAGGGCCGGCATCCCGAGACACAGCTGGGGGGGAGCCAGCTCTGTGACAGCAACCTGGGAGGACAGCTGCACCTGGGTGCCATTCCTTAAAAGAGCGTCCCTTCTGTGAAATGACCCTACGCTGGACAAATCCTCTTCTGGGCCCCCACCTGCTGGGCTGCAGGGGTCTAGAGAAGCCAGCATTTAGGAAGGAATCTTCTATTCCATTTGGGGCTGATCTGTTGATTTCTTTCTTTCTTTTTTTTTTTGGCCACACCGCATGCAGGATCTTAGTTCCCCAAACAGGGATGGAACCCTCGCCCCCTGCAGGGGAAGCGTGGAGTCTTAACCCCTGGACCACCAGGGAAGTCCCTGTTGATTTCTTTATAAGGGCTGTGCTTATGTTACTAGGATCCAGACTGTTCAAGGAAGAGGGAAGATTGTAAATATTTTAAAGGATTCTCTGTGTAAGAAGGGTCCCAGAGTGGAAGGGAAACTAACAGCAAATCTGTAAACCAACAAGACCCTTTGTTTGGGGCACCCCTGCTTTTACACGGTTATTCAACTTTTTGTTTTCCTGTAAGATTTTTTCAAATAATTCTTGTAAAAAATCTCCTTCCCACACACCATCAAAAGGGGGAGGGGCATGGGCCTCAGTTTGTCCCCCACAAAGATGGGGGTAGAGTTGATGGCTCCAAGTTCTGAAATTCTGCGGCTCCATGATTCTCTCACACTCCTGCCCCTGACTCTCCTGCCAGGCTTGGTCCCCAGGAGGCACAGGCACAGTGGGGTATGCCAAAATGACACTTAATCAACTAAAGAGGAAGTGGTTGGGAGATGATTTAGTAACAGTCTCCAATAGCTATTTTAAGGCTGCCCCCAACTGATGCCTTGTTCTACCGGTGACAAACCAAGAGGAACCAGGCCTGAACTCCTCACACCAGTGACAGCCCACAGCTGCTTCCTCCTGCCTCCCCCTCCTCTCTGACTCCGCAGAGACCCTTTCTTGGAATAGTGTTGTGCTCTAAGACCTCCTACTGCCTTTTCCCAGTCAACACCGAAGGTACTCAGAGCCATGACAAAATGCCTTCTTAACCCTGTGTCCTGCTGCCTTGTCCACTGTCTCCTCGGATCAAGTTTATTAAAAGGGTGGGCTACTACTTCCTTCCGGTTTCTTAAGGGAAGTTGTGTTCTCTCCCTCACTGCTCATTCATTCGCTCTGTCCTTTCCGTGCTGGCTTGAGCCTGCCGATCCACTAAACATGCTTTTGCCACAATTACCACCAACACCGGTGCACCCAAATCACTGCTTACACTTCAGTCCTTTATCTGAGCTCTTGGCAGCATTCGACACCACTGGCCCCTCTCTGCTTTGGGGATGTCCCTGGTCTCCCTCCTACTTTTCTAGCTGTTCTCTTCTCAAGTCTCATTTGTGGGTCCTTCTTTTTCCTCCTGCCTCTTAAATACTGGTGTATCCAGGGCCCTGACCCTCGCCTTTTCCATATTCGACTCCCGAATCTCTATCTCTAAGGACAAACATTTAACTCCAGACCCACAAATACACAGTTTATATAGTCAATTGCCTATGGACAGCCCACTCGGCTGGTCTATAGACAAACAGTTACCAAGTCCTGCTTATTCTCCCTTCTAACATCAAATTCCTCTATGTCTCTCCCGTCTGCATTATTATAAAAGCATCTTAGATCAGCTCTCTGCTCCAGTCTTGTCCCACGTCCTCTATGGCTAGAATGTTATTTCTTAGACAAATCTGGTAATTTTACTCCTTTCCTTAAAACTCCCCAGGGGCACATCATTGCTTTCAGGGTAGGTCTAAGCTCCTTACAGAGGTATGCAAACTCTCCCTCTCCAGCCTCATGTCTCCTCAGTGATGCGGAGACAACCCGCCGAGGCCGCAGTTGCCTGAAGGCACCTCTGGACTTGCACGCACTGCTCTCTTTGACCCCACACCTTCTCCTCTTTACCCAGCTAACTCCTGCCCATCCTTAGGGCCTCGTCTTTGACCCCCAAGCCTGGGCTGGGCTCCCTTCCCAGGGCCAAGCCCCATCTTGGGATTTCTCACCCCATGTTACTAGAGTCTCTCTGCCTGTCTGCCGTTCTGGTCCATGAGCTCCCGGAGGACAGAGATGGTGTATCATCCATCTTTGTACTCCCAGGACCTGGCACAGGGATGAGTGGTTATGAGACACTCAAATGTTTGCTCAGTGAATAAAGGAACCAAAGAGTAACTTTGGTTTCTCTTAAAGCTTGCAGCATCTACATTTCTGGGAGGTTCTTGAGAGAAGACTAAGAGAAGGGCTTTCCTGGTGGCACAGTGGTTGAGAGTCTGCCTGCCCATGCAGGGGACACGGGTTCGATCCCTGGTTTTGGAAGATCCTACATGCCGCAGAGCAACTAAGCCTGTGCGCCACAACTACTGAGCCAGCGCTCTAGAGCCCGCGAGCCACAACTACTGAAGCCCGAGCGCCTAGAGCCTGTGCTCTGCAACAAGAGAAGCCACCACCATGAGAAGCCTACGCACTGCAACAAAGAGTAGCCCCCGCTCACCGCAACTAGAGAAAGCCCACGTGCAGCAACAAAGACCCAATGCAGCCAAAAATAAATAAATAAATAAAATGAATTTATTAAATAAATAAATAAATAAAAGACTAAGGGTCAGAGAGGTTGAGGGTAAGTTATCCATGGTCAAGATACCTAATAAATATAGTAAGAACAAGTATACCATATACCCAAGCTCCCACTTTCCCCTAGATCAGGGTTTCTCAACCTTGACACGACTAACGTTTTGTGCGGCACAATTCTCTGTGGTGGGGGGCCAGCCTGTGTGCGGCAGGATGTTTACCAGGATCCATGGCCTCTCCCCACCACATACCAGTAGCAACCCTCCCCAAGCTGTGACAACCCCAAATGTCTCCAGACATCGCTGAAGTCCCCTTGGGGCAAAACTGACCCCAGTTGAGAACCACTATTGGTAACCCCCAAGTCCCTCAGCACTTCCTTGGCGGTCCAAGTGAATGCTCTATGATGTGCTCACTGTGCAAATGAAGCTTTAAGGCCAGTTCCTCAGGCCCTCCTTTCTAGCCAGACAGCTGTCCCTCAGCCCCTTCTCTGTGGAGATTCTGTCTTAGCACAATGGCGCCAAGCCTTACCATCTCTCCCACAGATCTCCTCCAGGAAACTGCCAGCTGGGACGAAAGGAGAGCCTGCATTTAAATGGCTGGACCAAAGCATAACCATGAGGGAAACACCTGGGCCCCTTCTGCTTCCTGGGCATCCCTGCCTTTGGCTCCTTTGCAGGTAGTCTGTGTGTGTATGCGTGTGCACGTGTGTGCATGTGCTTGCATAGTGTATTCATCCCTCCATAATCTCCCTCAGCCCAGGGAAAGCTACTCAGTCCACCTACAGCCTAAGGGAAAACACCGTGTTCGCTAGGCAAGTGCAAGAGTGCTGCAGCCTCCGTGCCCGTCTTTGCAGGTGAAGCCTCTTCTGAATTGAAGTTCCAGAGCCACCACTCCTCACAAACACTTGTACTCTGCACTGTGCTCAGCCTTACAGACCACCGAGCTCTGATTTCACTCCCTGAAAATGTCAGGGAAAGACGATTTCTCCCTCCCTCCCTCAGGACAAGTTGTTCCTTCAGGACAAACTGTCCAGAGGAAAGTAACATTCAACTCATTTAACCTAAACAGCAGAGGATAGAGAACCCAGCGCAAGTCTCTCAGGAGGATTTACTTTTTCAATGAAGCACAAATAGAGTTTCATTAGCAACCCCAAAACACCCCCAAACCCAACGCACTTATGAGACCAGTGCGTGTGGCTCCTCCACCCCCAGCTCGAGTGGCAAATCTGGAACAAACGCTGACCCTCTCTCACCATGTGTCCAGCTCTGAGAATCCAGTAGAAAGCCAGGTTCTTGTGGGACTTGACAAAGGCAGACGTTTCTGAAGTCTTAGGGTCACTGTGCAGAGGCTTCCACTTCAGCTGACTGAATTTGGGCAGTTCTGCCCACTTCAGTTTTCGCACCCAGGCCTCCTGACCTGGCGAGAGGGATGAAGAAGGGCCCAGCGTTAAGAGCTGAGTGGAGTAGAAACCAAAATCTGGGTCCCATGATTCGGCATGGAATTTGCAAGCTGGGCTGTACATAAAACTCACTCCGGGATCTTGTTAAAATGCAAATTCCGATGCAGTAGGTCTGGGCAGGGCCTGGGACTCTGCATTTGCAGCACTGGGTGTCCCAGCCACAGCCAGGCTGCCCGGGAGAAACCTAACAGCTGTGACTACTTTTTGCCCCTGACCCTCCCACTGCCCTATGCTCTGTAGGAAGGAAATCGGGGACCTCTGGAGGTGGACAGGGCTGCCAGGAGGATGGAGAAGCCTCAGGGTAAGGAGATGGTGGATCACACGGGGGAGCTCATGGAAGAAACATGGAACCTTTTCACATCATCCTCAGTACCCTTGGCTCCCAAGTCGCAAAAATATTCAATCCTGCTGACTTTGAGGTGCGCTCACGCCTGCCAGACCACGTGCCTCGATTTTTCTGCCAGTTCTGAGAACCTGCCTGAGCTTCTCCCTGGCCCTCCCTGAAACCAGAGGTGGGCACAGGTGGCAGCCAGTGCGGGAGGGACCCCACCAAGACCATTTCCCCCGGGTCTTCATCTTTACAGGGTCAGCAGGGCTGTCTTGATTCATGCTGCAGTGCTTACCATCCCCTGTGACGCTGCACAAAAACGAGGTTTTCCCTCAGTTAAATGGTGCCTTTGTCCAGTGGCTAGGGAAATGTCTTCTTTTTAAATTTCGAGGTGGGGGTGGGTATTATCCTTTTCTGTAATCATACCTAAGGCCTCAAAAGCTGGACAGGCCAGGCTTCTCTGAGGGGTCACAACCTCGGGCAGCCCTACCTTCTTCAAAGAGTCAGGTCAGGGGTGGATGCATGTAACAGGAAATGGCCTTCCTCCTGCCATTTCAATGTCAACAGTCCCCCAAGAGGCCAGTTCCCTTCCAGCTCAACCCACGACACTGGCTCCATGGGCCCCGAGTGGCTCCTACCCATGGTGTCCACGATGAGGTCAAGCTGTCCATTATACACGGTCACGTTGACCCCGGCTTCCAGCAGCTCGTCCACGATGCTGATGACTGGCTTCATGAAGTCCCCCTCCATGTTCAGGAAGACACTGGAAGCCTGGCCTGTACAAGGGGAAGGAGAAAGAGGTAGCAGCTTGGAACCTGCCAGAACAAGAGGCACCTTTCAGCCCAGAGCATCCAGCACCCAAAAGTGACCACCATGCAGCACCTAACAAAGACCGAATACACAGCTGCTTCGCCAACAGGGACGAGCTGGCCCAGAAATCTGTGCCCCGAGCTGGCCGTGTAGAAGGGGAGCCCAAACAGCACACGTGTCTGTTCATCCAGGTGCTTGTGATGACAGCAGATGCCATTTGTCATGAGGGATGGAAACCCAGAGAAAGCTAACACCCAAGGAAACAGGGAGGTTTAGAAAATACCCTTTGAGGGACTTCCCTGGTGGCGCAGTGGTTAAGGATCCGCCTACCAACACAGGGGACACAGGTTCGAGCCCTGGTCCGGGAAGATCCCACATGCCGTGGATCAACTAAGCCCGTGCGCCACAACTACTGAGCCTGTGCTCTAGAGCCCACGTGCCGCAACAACTGAAGCCCGCGTGCCTAGAGCCCGTGCTCCTCAACAAGAGAAGCCACCACAACGAGAAGCCCACGCACCGCAACAAAGAGTAGCCCCCGCTCTCCACAACTAGAGAAAAGCCCGCGCGCAGCAACGAAGACCCAATGCAGCCAAAAAATAAATAAAATTAAAAAAAAAAAAAAAAAAAAAAAAGAAAATACCCATTGGGCTGGTCCTCTCAGGGGACAAACTGATTTGGGGCCAACATTAGTTTTCCTCCTTTGCTGAGTAATACCAGGGCCAAGGTTTTTTTGTTTTGCTTTGTTTTTGCTTTTTCAGGGCCAAGTTTTAAGCTCTGAACCAGGAGGGCTACCTTAGTAACCAACAAATCAGCCCTAAACCAATTCGGAGCCGGCCCCCTGGTAAAGTCGCGTGGATGACTAGCCCCAGGCAAGAGAGGAGGCGGTCCGCACCGCACAGCCTTCCTGCTGGATCCCTGACCACCACTGTCATCGTACTGAACAACGGCACCAGCCATCATTGATTTTTAGTTGCCAGTCACTGTGCTAAGTAAGCACTCTGTAAGCAACACCCTATTGCCTCCTTCCTTCACCAGCCCTGCGAGGTTAGGTTCTTTAGCCCGTGCAATGGCTAAAGAAAATAAGGCTCAGAGAGGCTGAGAAACATGCCCCGGGCGAAACAGCCAGTGGCAAGGTGGGACCAGAACGCAGGCCTGGCTGACTCCGAAGTACGTAGGCCTTAACTACAAACTGGACTTGGGACACTGAGGGTACCCGGAAAGTGCAGTCTGTCCTTTCCAGACCCCTACACAGGCACACCCGGAGCCAGGGAGAGTTTGCTCTTAGCAGTTTTCATCTGCAAAAGTGTAGTTGGCTCGCCCGTCCAGCCACTCTGGGCAGGGAGGGAGGGTCCCTATAACGCGAGAAGCTGGGGCTGGACAACACGGTCATGAAGGTAAGATGAGGGGGTTGAGCTGAAAAGATGTGCTCTTGTGAGCTTGACCTTCGCCTGGCCTCCTGGGGGTGCTCACATCTCCTCCTTCTCAGCGTCCAACCTCCTGTGGGTGTCTGTACCCCTTAAAGCTCTGACACCACATTCTTTTATTTGAGCTAACTTTCCCCTCATTTCTAGAAAACTCTAAGGGGTGAGGGGGAAATGAAGACACTAGGTCTAGGACGAGTCCTCTGTTGACTGCATGTTGGGAGGATGGCCGCGTCCCCTGAAGAAGCCAGGGCCAGAGCCAAGTCCCAGCCTCTCCGCCGCTGTCAAGGTTCTGCCCTAACAGAGGCATAGCTCTGGGGTCTCTTAGACATGAACAAAACCCTCCTCAGCTTGAGTGTTTCCCCTCCAGGAGTCTGGGAGTCCCACTTAACTCATGGCTTCCCTGTAAGACTGAGCAGGAACTTATGCAAGATTTCTACCTGGTCTCGGTCCCTGAGGACCCCAGTATTTCCCCACTATGACCTTCAGACCAGAATGCAATAGATGCCAGACCACATCTACATCAGGACGCCTGCAGAGGCCAGCCAGAGAGAGCTTCTCAAACCCTGTCCGAAAGGACCTTTGTGTGGAAGTCTTACCCACAACCAACTGTGGCCTTGGGCATGGCTTTTTTAATCTCCATTTTTTATTATGGAAAACCTCACACTGATACAGAAGTAAAGAGGAGGGTGTGATGATTCCTGCGTACTGACTCCAGGCTTCCACTTATAAAAAGTCGCTTCATTTCTCTCCCCACCCACTTCCCTTACCAACCCCCGATTTTGAACCAATTTTGGCATGTTATTTACTGTCTTTCTATGTTTGCTCATCTATCAATGTCGATACTGTTCTGCCTGCAACACACTATCGCCACCACCAAAACCCATTCAACAAATTAAGGCCTTTGAATTTCCACCTTTTTCACCCCCCAGCTCTACAAAAGACGCTTTAATTAGGTCACACAAGTTACCTCCCCAGGAGCAATCTTCAGGAATAATTTTGAGCTTCTTTCTGATGGGACCATTCATGAGCTGACTTAAGGCATCCTGCTGTAAGTGTCTCACGTGGCGCTGGAAAAGATGAACTAAAACAAACTGGTACACGGTGAGTCAAAGGACTGGAAATAAGACCAAGCGAACCTCTTTTCTAAGCTGCTGGGGATGCTGTAAGAGGGAGGCCTGCACCTGGAAAAAGAAAAGTGTCCCCCTGATTCCCCCCAGATGGCGGGGGGGGGGGGGCGGGGGGAGTCAGGAACCTGTTCCAAGTGGAGATGCTTTATTGATTTTGATTGCTGCATTTTATGTACTCTGGGGCCACTGAGATTATCCAGCACGGCCAAAGGCAATCAGCTGAGTGGAATCTAGAGGCCTCCTGCAGCTTCTGCATGGCGGGAGGATAACAGGCATTCAGCACCCGCAGGGAAGACAACTCAATCCAGCCTTTAGGAGAACTGACATCATAATTCAATGTGCAGAAGCTGGTTTCCAAACTTCAAAACGCTATCTAAGTGCAAGAAGCCGGATGCAAAAGACTACCTAGTGCATGACTCCATCTATGTGAAATGTCCTGAAATGGCCGATCTAGAGAGACAGAAAGCAGATTAGTGGTTGCCTGGGGCTGGGAGTGGGAACAGAAATTGACTGCAGACAGACATGTGGGACCTTTCTGGGGTGATGGAAATGTTCTAAAACTGGATTGTGGTGATGAGTGCACAACTCTGTAAATAAACTAAAAACCATGGAAAATTACACACTTAAAATGGGTGAATTTTATGGTATGTAAATTATATATCAATAAAGCTTTTTAAAAAATTGGTGTCCTCTCACACGGAGGCGGAGACAGGGTCTAGCAACTTCAAGGTCCACTCACCTAGGTGGCTCTGGGTGAACTGTAGACTCGATTTCACGGTAGACATGGGAGACGTCTTAGTTAAGATGTTATAGAAGTTCACCCCGTCTGTGTTCTGAAATACAGAAGAAATATATTTGGCTGTTTGTTTTATTTATTCATTATCAAAGTTGCAAAACAGAACGGCACCTGGTTCTCCACCTTATCCGAGGACAGCTTTAACTCTGTATATTTGCTCGGACCAGAAAGAAATGTAGCCCTGAAGGCTCAGAGACCAGCAGTGTCAGCCTGGTCTCCTGAGGTAGTGAGCTCCGATGCCGCAGGAGAAAATCAAGGGCCTGTGTGTTAATTACCAGGGAAAACTGAGCTACAGTGTCCTACACACTCAAGTCCTCAGCCTGTGCATTCTTCTTTCCTGGCTCATTGGGGCCAGAGAACTGCTCGGCAAGGATCCAAACACTTGCCTCTGTGGGACATATTCTTTTTTATAGAAGCCATACCTTCAGTCGAGGGGCAGGCAAGTCTTGCAGGCTGGGTGGCTTTCTGACCCTGTCTTTGCTCAGACTCGTCAGATGTATCGTTTAGTTTGACATCATTTCTCGACTTGTGGGCAGTCTCAGGACAGATCCCAATCCTAACAACACCAACCAAGGTCCCTTCACCCAAGGGGAAAAGCCAAGCAGGCTGGCCCCGAGCGTGTCCCCTCTTACCTGTTCGATGACCATTTCTGCTTTCCCCCACAGCTCGGTGGCCTCTTTGTAGAGTCTCTTATTTACGGCATCCAGGACTTGCTCTGCAACCCGAGACACCTCTGCCAGACCTCGGTCGTCGAGAAGAGACTGGAACGCAAAGCAAGAACTAAAAGGCCCACTTTGTGAGAGACACAAATCTGCCATTGCTCCAGTTAGGGATGGGTAACAGAAAGAGTGGCAGGAAGGAGAAAGGGGACCGTCCATATGAAAGCACAGCATTACAAGTGCTGTGTTTATTGATGAAGGAAATATAGGAAAATGGTAACTGAGTCTAAGTGATGGGTATATGGGTGTTCACCATGATCTTTCAACTTTTCTGCATATTTGAAAATGTCTGAGGCTTCCCTGGTGGTGCAGTGGTTAAGAATCCGCCTGCCAATGCAGGGGACACGGGTTCAAGCCTTGGTCTGGGAAGATCCCACGTGCCACGGAGCAACTAAGCCCATGCACCACAACTACTGAGCCTGCGCTCTAGAGCCCGCGAGCCACAACTACTGAGCACACGTGCCACAGCTACTGAAGCCCACATGCCTAGAGCCCGTGCTCCGCAACAAGAGAAGCCACCACAATGAGAAGCCTGCGTGCTGCAATGAAGAGTAGCCCCCGCTCACCGCAACTAGAGAAAGCCCGCGCGCAGCAACGAAGACCCAACGCAACCAAAAATAAATAAATTAAATAATTTTAAAAAAAATGTCTGTAATAAAAAGCTGGTGGAGGGGATTTAAAAATGTGCATTTCTTGTACCTGAAGAAATGGGATAACTGTGCTGATATTTCTTTAAATTTGTCCCCAAGGCCGGCTGTTGCTTAGGGTCTTTGATTTGATATGGATTATTTGATAAGTCCCTAAGGGGCAGTGTCAACCACATAGGCAAACCCAGCTAGCTTTGTTCTTCCTTCGGACAGAGCCAGAAGAGGTCAGCTGGGCTGTTAACCACAGAAGGTGCAGAGCTGGGGACTCATCTACTTACCATGCTGTACAAGTAAGGTCCCCAGGAGAGCACTGAATCTAAAGGAAACCACACAAGAATAAAATAAGTTTGTTGTGGCTCTGTCCTCCCCCCAAAATACCTAACTAGTTTTCCTTCCAAAGCAGAAAGAGACAGAAGAAATGCAGTGGCTTTGGGTCTGAAGGCTCCTTAACTCACCAAGGCCCATGCAGGGCCGATGTCTCAGTGGCTGGGAGGTGGGGCGAGGCTGTGGGGGTCTTTCTGGTGACTCAGGACTAAATGCCACATTAATTTGGCCTGATACTGGCACAGCCAGTGAGTCATCGCCAGGGATGGCACCACAGGCAAGCAGTGCGTGTGCAGTGGAGGCTCTCATCTGCAGACTTCTAGACTTTGTGACAGCCTAAAATATGTCCCCACCTTCACAGTTCTGCTCTGCATCCTGCCTGCTCCTCCAATGTGGGGACGCCAGCTTCCTAATTAAGGAAGAAGACTAATGACCTCACAACAAGTGTCTGTGCTGTACTGCCAATCGATTCATTCCAATTCCGAAAATGTATTGAGAGTTTACTATGGGCCTAAAGCCAGTAAGGAGCTTTATAAGATATAAGCATGAGTAAGACAATACCTGACTTCAAAGAGAATAGTTGGGCTTGGTTTGGACAAGTTCACAACTACCATAACACTAAGTACGGCTAATGCCATTGAGAGGTGTGCCAAAAAAGTAGCAAGGACCACAACTTTTTTTTTTTTTGGCTTTGTGATTTTTTTTCTTCTGTAATTAAAAAAAAAAAATTGAAGTATAGTTGATTTACATCAAGGACCACAACTTATAGAGCACATTTGAACACACCACTCCTTTGCTTAAAAGCCTTCAATGGTTCCCCCTAAGCCCAAGTATCTCAAAGTCTGTTTCAAATAACCCCAGTTCTACAGAATGTTAACCTAAGTATTAGAAGGAAAAATGACTTGCTGGTGAAATACCTTTGGGGTTATGCAAAAGAAAACACTTTTTTTTTTTTTACTGCAGGACTTCTCAGAGCCTTTAATGTACCTGTGAACCTTGAGGAAGTGGGACCAGTATTTGGCACTTCTGAAACTTATTTGGCCATGGAGCCCTTTGCATAGCACTTCATTGTACTGGTATTCTTCAGAGCACACCCTGAGAAATGCAGGCACACCAGGTCCTTCAGGACCTAGCTGTCATTCACCTCTCCAGCTAAACCCTAAACCATCAAGCCTGTGCCTCGGTTTCTTATAAAGAATCATCTGCAGTTCTCCAATGCATCCCATTCCCTGCTTGATCTAGACCAGGGACTGACAAACTTTTTCTGAAAGAAAGAAATAAATAATAAATATTTCTGGCTTTGCAGGCCAGCGGGTCTCTGTTACAACTACTCAACTCTGTTTTTGCAGCCTTCAAACAGTCAGAGGATATGTAAATAAATAGGTGTGACTGTGTCCCAGTAAAAACTTTATTTACCAAAGCAGAGTGGCAGGACAGACTTGACTTGGAGGCTGTAGTTTGCTGAACTCTGATGTGGACCTCTGATGTCCAACAGAACTTTCTGCAATGATGGAAATGTTCTATATCTTTTTCTTTTTTTTTTCTTCCACACCGCGAGGCTTGTGGGATCGTAGTTCCCTGACCAGGGACTGAACCTGTGCCCCCTGCAGTGGAAGCACAGAGTCCTAACCCACTGGACCGCCAGGGAATTCCCAAAATGTTCTATATCTGTGTGGTCCAAAACAGTAGTCAACAGCCACATATGGCTATTGGGCACTTTGAAATTGTGGGTAGTACAAATGAAAGATGGAAACGTTTATGTATTTTCATTAATTTAAATAGTCATATGCGGCTATGGCTACCATATTGAACTGTGCAGATCTTCTTGAAGAAATGAAGCATGTCTGTGTATCTTTCCTAGCACCCAACAAAACAACTACTCCCTAGCAAGCAATTAATAATTGCTTATGAAAATTAACAGTACTTCTTCAAAAAAGGGAGTACTTCTGGGGTGGAAGAGTGATACATAAGGTGGACCTGGAAGGAGGGATTAAGAGCTGGGCAGGAAGATTCAAAAGGGGAGGTGGGTCACAACAAGGTGAATTCGGGAGATTTTGGACCAGATGAAGAGCACATGCAAAGCCATGAGGCTAACTTACTGGTCTCAGGAAGGAATGCAGGGTAATGGTTAAGTGCATGGATTCCAGTGCCTGCTGCCTTCATGTGCATCCTGGCTTTAGCTGTGTGACTTTAGGAAGATTGCTTAACCTCTCTGAGTCTCCATTTCATCACCTCTAAAACTAGGATAATAATACCATGTCCCATAGAGCTGTTGCAAGCATTAAGTGACGTTAACACATGAAAAGTGTTTAGTGTTATTAACACAGCTGTGATGAGACCCTCGAAGGAAGCGTGAGGCCAGTACTGTCACTCTGAAGTGAGACACCTGGCAGAAAACCTGCTGGCCCCCTCACGCCTCAGGTCAAGGCTTCTGCAACATCTTGGCGTCCTAGGAAGTACATCCAGAAAGGAAACACAAAGAGCAGCCCTTTTCACAATGTGGACTGAGCTCTCAGTTCTGTCCTTTCAGTCCTGCCCTGGAGATGCCAAGAACGAGGGCAAGAAATAACCATTCCAAGCAGCTTCAGAATGTCTTGAATCCATCAGGGACATGGCTCTGTAACAAGCCAAATCTCTATCTTTTAACAGGAAAATATTACCTTTTATAAATTATTATTTTTAAAAACCTGAGGCATAATCACACATCACAAACCACAGACATACATTTAGAAGAGTTTCGATTAACACATCCACTCATGTAACAACCACCCAACGAGAGCCTAAAAAGTTCCTTCGTGTCCCTTTCCAGCTTACTCCCCTCCCTCCTTCAGAGGCAACTTCTCTTCTGAAATCTAACTCTACAGTTTGGTTTTGCCTGTGAAAAGTCACCTTTTGTTAGGTTAGGGCAGTAGTTCTTAACTGGGGTGATTTTGTCCCCTGGGGACATTTGGCAATATGTCTGGAGATATTGTTGGTTGCCACGCTGGGGTGGAAATACTGGCATCTAATGGGTAGAGATGTTGCTAACGTCCTCCACTGCACAGGACACCCCCCTACAACAAAGAATCACATGACGCTCAGAACATCAACATTGCTGAGATTTAGAAATCCTCACTAGAGTTAACCCTACCACAGCGACTATTTCAGATGCCTGAAGCCACACCCTGGGTGTATACAATCCAAACAACTTTTATCTATACTCCCAACAAGGATACTCAGGTTATGAAATTTCGAACCTCTGAGTTACAGGACCAGATGGTAGCCCTGCCTCACCATCAAAATGAGCAACAGGTGGGAATTTCACCCCAAATGCTCATGTTAGCATAAGGATGGTGGACAGGACGAGATGACAAACAGACTTGGGTTTGAATCCTGCCCAGGCGACTCACTCTGTGTGTCAGAGGGCAAATTCCATCATCTTTCTAAGTCTCTAGAATGTCTTCAACTGTAAAATTTGATTCTTTTGTTGTGAAAATCAAATAAGAGACCTCGGTTCAGCCTGTAGCAGTCCATGGTAGGTGCTCTGTAAATGAGTTCTCACCCCCGAATTTCTTGGAATACGCCTGGGGCAAACACTTTCTGTGTGACTTCTTCAAGGACCCAGAGAATTCCATTGCCTTGTTTCTTTGATCTAGACACCACAGCCCAAAGTCCCGAAGGGTAGGGAAAGGGAATTTTAAAATGTCTGAAAATTCCCTACTTACCGATGGGAGAGATCCAGGAGTCACCCAAAGCAACCCCGGCAAAGTTGCACTGGATGGTCCCTTGCTGAATGGCCTGAAAGAGAAGCCAAGAAATATCCTTGTCAAGAAGACCCAGGGGCCTCCATCCCTTCCTCAACATGAGGGAGCCAAGCCTTTATACACTGCCTTTCCTGAGCAGAGAAAGCTCCTGCCCACCCAGGATACGCTGGATATCCAAAGACAACAGATGCCCACTAGAGGGTAAGGGTAACTCTTTCCCGCTGCCATTTGCAAAATGAGTAGGAACTGTTTGAGTTTTCCCAAGGGTGTTGGCAGGATGTGCGGGGGATCTGGTGTAGCCCCTATCTCTTCCTTAGAAGGGACGCTGGCACCCTTTCCCCTGGAGGTCTCTGATTTCTCACAAGGTGCTCTGGGGGCTCTCTGGGTACAATCGCCACTGTCTGAGTGGCCGTCACTGGAGAGTTGGGAGGCCTCCTCAGAAGGTCCTTGAGGGTGGGATGGATGCCTTAGGACTGGGAACTCATGCCCCCTGCTGCTTTTATCCATTTAAAAGGAATTCATCTGCCCAGTAGCAGAACATTGGAAACAACTGAAATATTTATCAATAGGATGGGCTAAATTAATTACGGTTATTTCCATGGTGCATGATGCAGCTTAAAAAAAGGAATGAGAAGGCTTTTTATGGTCAAATATAAAAAGATCTCCAGGGTATGTTGTTAAAGTAAAAAAGAGACATGTAGAATAGTGTGCAGTATATACAATCATTTGTATAAAAATGGGGGAAAAGAATACACAGGAACTAGCTTATATAGGCATGAAATACTCTGAAAAGGTACAGAAAAAACTAATAGAGGTTGCCTTAGGCGGGGGACAGAGGCAAGACGGAGAATTTTTATAGCATACCATTTACATATTTTGAATTTTGAATTATGTGAATGCACAAGCTATTCAGAGATCTAAAATAAGAAAACAATGAATAGCCTGACTTTGAACACTGGTAATAAAAGAGAAAAAATTATGCCATTCTTTGGCTTTTCCAAAAGGAACTTATTTCAAGTTACTTAAATAGTCCCAGCAGATGAGGAAAAGTTCCACTTTATAGGAGAATACCAGCTAACAAATGTGAACAAAATGAAGGGAGGAGAAAACCATCATTTGGAAACTCCTAATGAAATTACTGACTTGCATAAGAATTAAAAATTGATGTTAAAACCATTATTCAGCGAAAGATGGATGAAGAATTGGACATCCATGTCGTGTGAAAATAACACAACTCAGATCATTTTCTGTCCAGGCGGAGGGTATAGGAGTTCAATGGAGGGATCAGACTAGATCTGGATATTACGTGCCCTCTGATTCAAAGCAAAATGAAGTGCACAACATCCCCTACATCAGAGGCTGGCAATTTTTTCTATAAGAGGCAGATATTAAATATTCTAGGCTTTGTAAAACAAAAGTCTACTACATTGCAATTACTCAACTCTGCCAGTGTACTGATAAAGCAACCACAGGCAATATGTAAACAAGTGAGAGTTCTAATAAAACTTTATTTGTGGAGGAGCTTCAAGATGGCGGAAGAGTAAGACGTGGAAATTACCCTCCTTCCCACAAATACATCAGAAATACATCTACATGTGGAACAACTCCTACAGAACACCTACTGAACGCTGGCAGAAGACGTCAGACCTCCCAAAAGGCAAGAAAATCCCCACGTACTTGGGTAGGGCAAAAGAAAAAAGAAATAACAGAGACAAAAGAATAGGGACGGGACCTGCACCAGTGGGAGGGAGCTGTGAAGGAGGAAAGGTTTCCACACACTAGGAAGGCCCTTCGCGGGCGGAGACTGCGGGTGGCGGAGGGGGGAAGCTTCGGAGCCACGGAGGAGAGCGCAGCCACAGGGGTGCGGAGGGCAGAGCGGAGAGATTCCCGCACAGAGGATCAGTGCCGACCAGCACTCACCAGCCCGAGAGGCTTGTCTGCTCACCCGCCGGGGCGGGCGGGGGCTGGGAGCTGAGGCTCGGGCTTCGGAGGTCTGATCGCAGGGAGAGGACCGGGGTTGGCGGCGTGAACACAGCCTGAAGGGGGCTAGTGCGCCACGGCTAGCTGGGAGGGAGTCCGGGAAAAAGTCTGCAGCTGCTGAAGAGGCAAGAGACTTTTTCTTGCCTCTTTGTTTCCTGGTGCACGAGGAGAGGGGATTCAGAGCGCCGCCTAAACGAGCTCCAGAGACGGGCGCGAGCCGCGGCAATCAGCGTGGACCCCAGAGATGGGCGTGATACGCTAAAGCTGCTGCTGCCGCCACCAAGAAGCCTGTGTGCGAGCACAGGTCACTCTCCACACCTCCCCTCCCAGGAGCCTGTTTAGCCCACCACTGCCAGGGTCCCGTGATCCAGGGACAACTTCCCCAAGAGAACGCATGGCGCCTCAGGCTGGTGCAATGTCATGCTGGCCTCTGCCACAGCAGGCTCGCCCCACACTCCATACCCCTCCCTCCCCCTGGCCTGAGTAAGCCAGAGCCCCCGAAGCAGCTGCTCCTTTAACCCCGTCCTGCCTGTGCAA
The DNA here is from genome assembly GCF_009873245.2 of Balaenoptera musculus. Classification (NCBI taxonomy): domain Eukaryota; kingdom Metazoa; phylum Chordata; class Mammalia; order Artiodactyla; family Balaenopteridae; genus Balaenoptera; species Balaenoptera musculus. The sequence continues at coordinate 32,870,857 of NC_045804.1, read as the reverse complement.
AGAACAGATGCCCTCAGGCGACCTACACGCAGAGGCGGGTCCAAATCCAAAGCTGAACCCCAGGAGCTGTGTGAACAAAGAAGAGAAAAGGAAATTCCTCCCAGCAGCCTCAGGAGCAGCAGATTAAATCTCCACAATTAACTTGATGTACCTGCATCTGTGGAATACCTGAATAGACAACGAATCATCCCAAATTCAGGAGGTGGACTTTGGGAGCAACGATATATATATATATTTTTTCCCCTTTTTCTCTTTTTGTGAGTGTGTATGTGTATGCTTCTGTGTGTGATTTTGTCTGTATACCTTTGCTTTTACAATTTGTCATAGGGTTCTGTCCGTTTTTTTTTTTTCCTAGTATAGATTTTAACACTTGTTATCATTGGTGGATTTGTTTTTTGGTTTGGTTGCTCTCTTCTTTCTTTTTTTCTTTTTTTTTATTACTTAAAAAAATTTTTTTAATAATTATTTTTTATTTTAATAACTTTATTTTATTTTATCTTCTTCTTATTTTCTTTTTTTTTTTCCTTTTATTCTGAGCCATGTGGATGACAGGCTCTTGGTGCTCCAGCCAGACATCAGGGCTGTGCCTCTGAGGTGGGAGAGCCAAGTTCAGGACACTGGTCCACAAGAGACCTCCCAGCTCCACGTAATATCAAACAGCAAAAATCTCCCAAAGATCTCCATCTCAACACCAAGACCCAGCTCCACTCAACGACGAGCAAGCTACAGTGCTGGACACCCTATGCCAAACAACTAGCAAGACAGGAACACAACCCCATCCATTAGCAGAGAGGCTGCCTAAAATCATAATAAGGCCACAGACACCTCAAAACACACCACCAGACGTGGACCTGCCCACCAGAAAGACAAGATCCAGCCTCATCCACCAGACCATAGGCACTAGTCCCCTCCACCAGGAAGCCTACACAACCCACTGAACTAACCTTAGCCACTGGGGACAGATACCAAAAACAACAGGAACTACGAACCTGCAGCCTGCGAAAAGGAGACCCCAAACACAGTAAGTTAAGCAAAATGAGAAGACAGAGAAACACACTGCAGATGAAGGAGCAAGGCAAAAACCCACCTAACAAATGAAGAGGAAATAGGCAGTCTACCTGAAAAAGAATTCAGAATAATGATAGTAAAGCGGATCCAAAATCTTGGAAATAGAATGGAGGAAATACAAGACACGTTTAACAAGGACCTAGAAGAACTAAAGAGCAAACAAACAGTGATGAACAACACAATAAATGAAATTAAAAATTCTCTAGAAGGGGTCAATAGCAGAATAACTGAGGCAGAAGAACGGATAAGTGACCTGGAAGATAAAATAGCGGAAATAATTACTGTAGAGCAGAATAAAGAAAAAAGAATGAAAAGAATTGAGGACAGTCTCAGAGACCTCTGGGAGAACATTAAACGCACCCACATGCGAATTATAGTGGTCCCAGAAGAAGAAGAGAAAAAGAAAGGGACTGAGAAAATATATGAAGAAATTATAGTTGAAAACTTCCCTAATATGGGAAAGGAAATACTTAATCGAGTCCAGGAAGCACAGAGAGTCCCATACAGGATAAATCCAAGGAGAAACACACCAAGACACACATTAATCAAACTATCAAAAATTAAATACAAAGAAAAAATATTAAAAGCTGCAAGGGAAAAACAACAAGTAACACCCAAGGGAATCCCCATAAGGTTAACAGCTGATCTTTCAGCAGAAACTCTGCAAGCCAGAAGGGAGTGGCAGGACATATTTAAAGTAATGAAGGAGAAAAACCTACAACCAAGATTACTCTACCCAGCAAGGATCTCATTCAGATTTGACGGAGAAATTAAAACCTTTACAGATAAGCAAAAGCTAAGAGAATTCAGCACCACCAAACCAACTTTACAACAAATGCTAAAGGAACTTCTCTAGGCAGGAAACACAAGAGAAGGAAAAGACCTACAATAACAAACCCAAAACAATTAAGAAAATGGTCATAGGAACATACATATCGATAATTACCTTAAATGTAAATGGATTAAATGCTCCAACCAAAAGACATAGACTGGCTGAATGGATACAAAAACAAGACCCATATATATGCTGTGTACAAGAGACCCACTTCAGACCTAGGGACACATACAGACTGAAAGTGAGGAGATGGAAAAAGATATTCCATGCAAATGGAAATCAAAAGAAAGCTGGAGTAGCAATTCTCATATCAGACAAAATAGACTTTAAAACAAAGACTATTACAAGAGACAAAGAAGGACATTACATAATGATCAAGGGATCAATCCAAGAAGAAGAAATAACAATTGTAAATATTTATGCACCCAACATAGGAGCACCTCAATACATAAGACAAATGCTAACAGCCATAAAAGGGGAAATCGACAGTAACACAATCATAGTAGGGGACTTTAACACCCCACTTTCACCAATGGACAGATCATCCAAAATGAAAATAAATAAGGAAACACAAGCTCTAAATGATACATTAAACAAGATGGACTTAATTGATATTTATAGGACATTCCATCCAAAAACAACAGAATACACATTCTTCTCAAGTGCTCATGGAACATTCTCCAGGACAGATCATATCTTGAGACACAAATCAAGCCTTGGTATTTAAGAAAATTGAAATCGTATCAAGTATCTTTTCTGACCATAACGCTATGGGACTAGATATCAATTACAGGAAAAAATCTGTAAAAAATACAAACACATGGAGGCTAAACAATACACTACTTAATAACCAAGAGATCACTGAAGAAATCAAAGAGGAAATCAAAAAATACCTAGAAACAAATGACTATGAAAACACGACGACCCAAAACCTATGGGATGCAGCAAAAGCAGTTTTAAGAGGGAAGTTTATAGCAATAGAATCCTACCTTAAGAAACAAGAAACACCTCAAATAAACAACCTAACCTTACACCTAAAGCAATTAGAGAAAGAACAAAAAACCCCCAAAGTTAGCAGAAGGAAACAAATCATAAAGATCAGAACAGAAATAAATGAAAAAGAAATGAAGGAAACGATAGCAAAGACCAATAAAACTAAAAGCTGGTTCTTTGAGAAGATAAACAAAATTGATAAACCATTAGCCAGACTCATCAAGCAAAAAGGGAGAAGACTCAAATCAATAGAATTAGAAATGAAAAAGGAGAAGTAACAACTGACACTGCAGAAATACAAAGGATCATGAGAGATTACTACAAGCAACTCTATGCCAATAAAATGGACAACCTGGAAGAAATGGACAGATTCTTAGAAATGCACAACCTTCCGAGACTGAACCAGGAAGAAATAGAAAATATGAACAGACCAATCACAAGCACTGATATTGAAACTGTGATTAAAAATCTTCCAACAAACAAAAGCCCAGGACCAGATGGCTTCACAGGAGAATTCTATCAAACATTTAGAGAAGAGCTGACACCTATTCTTCTCAAACTCTTCCAAAATATAGCAGAGGGAGGAACACTCCCAAACTCATTCTATGAGGCCACCATCAACCTGATACCAAAATCAGACAAAGATGTCACAAAGAAAGAAAACTACAGGCCAATATCACTGATGAACATAGATGCAAAAGTCCTCAACAAAATACTAGCAAACAGAATCCAACAGCACATTAAAAGGATCATACACCATAATCAAGTGGGGTTTATCCTAGGGATGCAAGGATTCTTCAATATACGCAAATCAATCAATGTGATACACCATATTAACAAACTGAAGAATAAAAACCATATGATCATCTCAATAGATGCAGAGAAAGCTTTTGACAAAATTCAACACCCATTTATGATTAAAAACCCTCCAGAAAGTAGGCATAGAGGGAACTTTCCTCAACATAATAAAGGCCATCTATGACAAACCCACAGCCAACATCATCCTCAATGGTGATAAACTGAAACTATTTCCACTAAGATCAGGAACAAGACAAGGTTGCCCACTCTCACCACTATTATTCAACATAGTTTTGGAAGTTTTAGCCACAGCAATCAGAGAAGAAAAAGAAATTAAAGGAATACAAATCGGAAAAGAAGAAGTAAAGCTGTCACTGTTTGCAGATGACATGATACTGTACATAGAGAATCCTAAAGATGCTACCAGAAAACTATTAGAGCTAATCAATGAATTTGGTAAAGTAGCAGGATACAAAATTAATGCACAGAAATCTCTTGCATTCCTATACACTAATGATGAAAAATCTGAAAGTGAAATTAAGAAAACACTCCCATTTACCATTGCAACAAAAAGAATAAAATATCTAGGAATAAACCTACCTAAGGAGACAAAAGACCTGTATGCAGAAAATTATAAGACACTGATGAAAGAAAGAAGATGCAAATAGATGGAGAGATATACCATGTTCTTGGGTTGGAAGAATCAACAATGTGAAAATGACTCTACTACCCAAAGTAATCTACAGATTCAATGCAATCCCTATCAAACTACCACTGGCATTTTTCACAGAACTAGAACAAAAAATTTCACAATTTGTATGGAAACACAGAAGACCCCGAATAGCCAAAGCAATCTTGAGAAAGAAAAATGGAGCTGGAGGAATCAGGCTCCTGGACTTCAGACTATACTACAAAGCTACAGTAATCAAGACGGTATGGTACTGCCACAAAAACAGAAATACAGATCAATGGAACAGGATAGAAAGCCCAAAGATAAACCCATGCACATATGGTCACCTTATCTTTGATAAAGGAGGCAAGAATATACAGTGGAGAAAAGACAGCCTCTTCAATAAGTGGTGCTGGGGAAACTGGACAGCTACATGTAAAAGAATGAAATTAGAACACTCCCTAACACCAACACAAAATTAAACTCAAAATGGATTACAGACCTAAATGTAAGGCCAGACACTATCAAACTCTTAGAGGAAAACATAGGCAGAACACTCTATGACATAAATCACAGCAAGATCCTTTTTGACCCACCTCCTAGAGAAAGGGAAATAAAAACAAAAGTAAACAAATGGGACCTAATGAAACTTAAAAGCTTTTGCACAGCAAAGGAAACCATAAACCAGATGAAAAGACAACCCTCAGAATGGGAGAAAATATTTGCAAATGAAGCAACTGACAAAAGATTAATCTCCAAAATTTACAAGCAGCTCATGCAGCTCAATATCAATAAAACAAACAACCCAATCCAAAAATGGGCAGAAGACCTAAATAGACATTTCTCCAAAGAAGATATACAGGTTGCCAAGAAATACATGAAAGAATGCTCAACATCATTAATCATTAGAGAAATGCATATCAAAACTACAATGAGATATCACCTCACACCGGTCAGAATGGCCATCATCAAAAAACCAACAAACAATAAATGCCGGAGAGGGTGCACTGTTGGTGGGAATGTAAATTGATACAGCCACTATGGAGAACAGTATGGAGGTTCCTTAGAAAACTAAAAATAGAACTACCATACAACCCAGCAATCCCACTATTGGGCATATACCCTGAGAAAAACATAATTGAAAAAGAGTCATGTACCAAAATGTTCATTGCAGCTCTATTTACAATTGCCAGGACATGGAAGCCACCTAAGTGTCCATCAACAGATGAATGGATAAAGAAGATGTGGCACATATATTGAATGGAATATTACTCAGCCATAAAAAGAAACGAAATTGAGTTATTTGTAGTGAGGTGGATGGACCTAGAGTTTGTCATACAGAGTGAAGTAAGTCAGAAAGAGAAAAACAAATACCGTATGCTAACACACATATATGGAACATTAAAAAAAAAAAGTTCTGAAGAACCTAGGGGCAAGACGGGAATAAAGACACAGACCTACTAGAGAATGGACTTGAGGATACGGGGAGGGGGAAGGGTAAGCTGTGACAAAGTGAGAGAGTGGCATGTACACATATACACTACCAAATGTAAAATAGATAGCTAGTGGGAAGCAAGCGCATAGCACAGGGAGATCAGCTCGGTGCTTTGTGACCACCTAGAGGGGTGGGATAAGGAGGGTGGGAGGGAGGGAGATGCAAGAGGGAAGAGATATGGGGACATATGTATATGTATAACTGATTCACTTTGTTTTAAAGTAGAAACTAACACACCATTGTGAAGCAATTATACTCCAATAAAGACGTTAAAAAAATAAAATAAATTAAAAATAAATTACAAAAAAACACCTTTATTTGTGGACATTGAAATTTGAGTTTCACATAATTTTCATGTGTCATGAAATATTATTCTTCTTTTAATCCACCCCACCCCCACCACTGTCACTCGATAATGTAAAAACCATTCTTAGCTCATGGGTCGTATAAAAGCAGGTGGTGGACTGGATTTGACCTATGGGCCATCGTTTCCTGAAATCTGACCTATTATAATATATTCTATCCAAAACTTTTACCTTGAATGCATCAGGCCTTTAACTATGACCTCCAGTTTTGTAGGAAACACCATGAAGAGAGGAAGAAACTAAATAACACCATGAAGATGCTACCACACAAATCCAGAAAATGGGATATTCTGTAAGTAGTCTAGTTTCTTTACCAAATGGGGGTCATAAGAAAGGAACTGTGTTAGATGAAGACTTTAGGGACATCCCAGCCACATGTAATTCACGGATCTGGACTGAGTCCTGGCTTAAACAAACTGACCATAAAGGACGTGTTGGGATCATTAAAGCCTCAATATTTGAGATGAAAATTTACTGAAGTAGGAAAGGGAGGACTAATGACGGAAGAAAGCAGGCTACAGACATTACGTATACTACTATCTCCTATTGGTTAAAAAATTTACTTATTTCTAAAAGTGCAGAAAAAGATTTAAAGGCTATACACTAAGGTGTTAACAATGGTGATCTCTTTTTAATTTTTTAAATTTGTGCTTGCTGTATTTTCTAATTTTCTGTTATGCACCTATACTGCTTCTTATAAAAGGTTCATTTTCAAAGAGAATTAATAAATCTTAAAAAAATAAAGCTCATACTGTATAACACGAATATAGCCAATATTTTACAACTATAAATAGAATATAATCTTTATAAATTGTGAATCAGTATATTGTATATATGTAACTTATATAATATTGTCCATCAAGTATACTTCAATTAAAAAAAAAAAAGGTCATACAAGCTCACTGTAAAAAATTTAATCACAGAAGGAGACAGGAGAAAATGTGAAAAAAGTTTTACCTCTGCCCCACCTGCACCCTCACACTCACTAACCAGTTAACATGGTATATATCCTTCTAAGTCCTTTCTTTGTTTTCACAAGCATATATATATACATACATGTATACATATGCACAGATCTACCCATTCTTTCTGATGGCTTCAAAGTGTCCATCATGGAAGGATCCACGTATTTCATTTAAGTAATCTTCTACAGACAGCCACTGATCTTGTTTTCCATTTATGGACATTATAAGCAATGATGAACTTAACATCTTCTGACACACACACACATGTATAAGTATTCCCACAGAACAGATTCCTGGAAGTGAAATTATTGGGTCAAAGGGTACATACATTTTAAAAGTTTATAGATACTGCCAAAGTGCCCCTTTGGGCACATATACATATATAATACATAATGTATTATATATTATGTATTATATATTACGTATAATATATATACATATTATAATGTATATAATACATTGCTATGCCAGCCCCAAATTGCTTTACTCGCTTAGCTGTATAGCCTGTTCGATATCTGGTGGGGCAAACTTCATTGTTCTTTTTGAAACTTTTCATGGTTATTATTACAGACTTACTCTGTATGTACAAGGTCCTATTCAAAGAATATTCAATTATCAGGTGACTACAACAAGTAAGATAATCAGTTTCTGTCCAACACCAAAACAAAGTCATCTTCCTTGTTACCTTATAAAGTTCTAGAGCAATGCCAGCAGCCATTTTTCCTCCATAGGACTCTGAGAAAATGTAGAATGGAATCGTCTAGGAAGAAAAGGAATTTACAAAGAATTAAATATCCTGAATGCCTTTTAATTCACACGAATCAATTTCAAATTTCTATTGCATGTAATGGCCAGACAAAACAAATCTGCTTTTGCTGATCTTTCCTCCCATATCTGATTATTATGTTTAATTAGAATACTGGCTGCAGGGTCATGTTTTTCAAGCTAAAACCACCTTTAGTGATGACTGAGACAGGAGCCCACAATCTGCTCCTGGGTGCAAAAAGGTTTTCTCTGGAATCAGCTAGGCATGTAACTCTCGGGGAAGTTTGCATCTGGTGGATGCAGTGCTGCAACTGCTAGCCCCCCTCTGAGCTTGCTTACCTGGAATTCTTTGTGGCATTCAAAGAAAGTCTTCAGGAGAACCATCATGTCTGATGCCACCATGGCCAGGTCTTTGGTGTACGCGTCACTCTTGTTCACATAACTGAACCCGGTGCCCACTGGGTTATCCACAAACAGGAGACTGGCTGACTGGAGCTACAAACCACAGAGGAAAGTCAAATGTTGCAATCAGTCAGTCAGTCACCAACTATCTTTTGATCATCCTATATGAGCTCAACAAAAACCACACATGTGAGGATATCAGTGTGGTTATGATCTGTTACTAAAATGGATTAAAAAAAAATTTGGAACAGGAACATAGACCACTATGGCAAAGAAAGGCAAAGAAAAGGAGAGGCAAGAAGGAAAGATTAACATATACACAGGGATCGAAGCATCTAGGCTGTTACTTTCACACACTACAAATGTCCTGAATGTAATTCATTCGTGCAGGTAGAACCATGCGGTGTCAGTCTGAGCAATGGCTCGAAGCAGTGAGAGGTCGGAATACCACACCTCTGTTTTCTTCAAGATGAATCCAGTTTCCACATTGGCCTGGCTTTGCTGAACACTACAAGAACAGAATTTATTCTAACACCTTTCCCAAAGAGGCTTAGATTTATAGAATTTTACATCCCGAAGGATCCCTAGTGATGACACACTACAGCCATGTCCTTTACTGATCAGGACATTAAAGCCCAGAAAAGGCCCAGGACTTGTCCAAGGTCACAAAGTTCGATAGGTGATGGCAGCATCAGGACCAAGGCCAGCATCTCCTCACTTCTTGTTCAGGCTCTCTGTCCCAGTCACATGACCCTATTAGTCGTGGGAGGCTTGGGGACAAGCCAGTGGGGTACTCTGCTACTGGAAGTGAGTATGTGAATGTTCCAGGCTGAGGGAACAGCATGTGCAAAGACCCTGAGGCAAGAGTAAGTAAAATGTGCTTAAGGAAGACCAGTATGGAGACAGACAAGAAAATCAAAGGGCTCAGAGGGGATCTTCAGGTGGAGGTGCTCCCGCACTGAGTCTTAGAGGTGAGTATGGTGAGCTAGGTGTGACCGGGTGACCAAAGGAATGAAGTCCAAGCCCAGGAATGGCCCACGCAGAGGCCTCAAGGAAGAGTGCACATGAAGAGAAGATGGGAGGTGTGGCTAGAGGTAGCAGGAGCCAGTTGATGCCCAGGAATCTGGATCCAATCTTTGGGGAACTGAAAGATGGTAAACTAAGGAGTGATTGGCATTGGAGGGTTTCACTCAAGCACCATGTGGGAAGTGGATTGGGGGTGGGGGGGGTGCATCTTGAAAGCACCCATGAGAGGCGATGGAAAAGGGGTGGATGAAGAACATTAACAATACTTGGGTATTAAACACAGAGCTACCATAGGACCCAGCAATTCCCCACCCCCCACCAAATTGAAAATAGGGGCCCAAACAAATACTTGCACGCTAATGTTCCCTGCATTATTCACAACAGCCAAAAGGTGAAAACAACCTAAGTGTCCATCAACAGACGGGAGAGGAGCAGAGGAGAAGCACAGAGCAGAGGGGGGCCACCAGCTGGGAGCAACAGCCCCACCCTGCCCACTGGGGTGGTGTTGCCTACCAGTGTTTGGCGGCCTGGAGGAAGGGGCCGAGCACGTGGACAGGGGGACTGACCCCAGGCTGGGCGCGGCAAGGATGTGGAGGGAGAAGGATGAGGGAACCAGGGGTGGGGGTTAGGTAAGGAAGTGAAGCTAAGAATGAGGGGGCGGGGGGAGACAGAGAGCTAGAGAGACATCAGAAGGGCAGAGGACAAGGGGTTTGAAGTCCTGAGGAAGACAAGAATTGAAGCAGGAGAGTAGGAGGGGAAAGGACTGCAGGTTGTGGCCAGAAGGTGGGACCCTGGCGTCTCAGATTGCAGGGATGGCCAATATGTGGGTAATGACAAGGTCCAGGGTGTCTGCTAGAGTAGACAGAGGTTGCTGCAGGCAAGTGGAGAGAAAGGTCACCGAGTCGGGAAGGTGACCAGTGTGGGATTTAGCTGCCCCAAGAAATGGAAGAGGCTGGCCGGAGAGGAAGCCTGTGGACAAGTACCCAAGGTCCCCCTGGACACAGAGGAAGAAGGAGGGGGGTGGAGTGGGATCGCTCAACTTGTGACGCCACCCAGAACAGGGTAGGGCTGGGTGGGACTCAGCCTGGGGGAGGCCACACGGCAGTGTGAGTTCGAGGCCTTCCTCACTGTACCCAAGTGGTTCTTCGTGGTTTGAGTTCTCTGTCAAGGGGCCCGATTTCCTCAAAGTTCCCAAATCCAGTGCTGGAACCACCTGGACCACCCTGTGAAAGCAAAAAACAACAAACAAAAATAAAGTCAGAGAAAATGTTAGTCAAACCTTCGTCATTACAACCATGACCCCATTCACTATAAACAATTTATGAGTCAGTGATGGCTGGGTCAACCTTACACACAGGACACAATTGATCCAGTGCCTGCACTAACTGAGCCCCCTGGTAACTGCTCAAGTCTTTTCTAAAAAAAGGAAGCAACCAGGCTAAGAGCCCCCAGAGGGAACGTTCCTACCTCTGATTCTCTGAGCTTGAGCCTTGGCCTCACGTGGGGTTTGCTGACTTCAAAACATCTCGTCCAAACCCTCTCCCTTCGAAGATGAGCAGTATGGCCCAGAGAGGGAACGTGGCAATTAGGGGCTCCACCAGGACTGGACCCGGGGCCTTGTGACTCTCCACCACCCTCTCCTCAGTGTCCCTGAGGATTTACAAGGGACCCAGACTGAGGGGCAGTTTGATCAAGATGATCCCCAGGATATAACATAGTAAATGCGGAAGTCCCAGGGCAGGAAGTACTCAATACCGTGGGCATCCAAGGCCAGGGGCGAGGCAGGACTCTGAACAGAAGCTCAGTGCTGGGGCCCCAGACTATGAGAGGCAGAGGTTCTATGGGTTCTAAGGGCTAAGAGAGGGGAGGAGGTCCTTCAGGAGATGGTCAGGGGAAATGATGGTCAGTGCTTTTCTGGACAAAACCTCAGGGGCCATCTGAGCCAACAGGATAGGCCGAGGGCCTTGAATAAAAGGATGTTGTCTCCCTGTGCAAGATGGATAGGAAAGGGAGATACGCAAAGATGGAAGGAAACAGCTCAGGCAAAACATAAGCCAGGGCAATCTGTACAGGGAAATCTAAAGGAAAAAAAAAGACAACATAGAGTCAGGGCTCAGGGGTAACTAAAAGATCCCAACAGAGAGACTTTATGAAACTAATGTTTTGAACTGACACCAAGCTAACTATTATAAAACTGGGAGGCTATAAATCCCTCTAATTATATGCACTCTGTATCTTAAGATTTCCTAATACAGTGGTAAAAAGCTCACAAGTCAGAGGGAGCTGTTTACTGCAGTGGTATTTATAAGAGCAAAAGGATGAAACTCCAATGTCCCGCAGTAGGGAAATGGGTTAGTAAATCATGACACGTCTACAGGACGGAATGTGACACTGCCATTTAGGATCACAAACTGTGATAAACTACGTGGCAACATTGAAAAATGCACGTAACGTGCAATAAATTAAGAGCAATGTCCTCACCATTGACAGAATGAAAAGACCTATGGAATGGGAGAAAATATTTGCAAATGATAACGACCAATAAGGGGTTAATATCCAACATATATGAACAGCTCATATAACTCAACATCAAAAAAACAAACAACCTGACTAAAAAATGGGCAGAAGAACTCAATTGACATTTTTCCAAAGAGGAAACGCAGATGGCCAGCATGAACATGAAAAGATGCTCAACACTGCTAATCATCAGGGAAATGCAAATCAAAACCATAGTGAGATATCACCTCACACCTGTCAGAATGGCTATCATCAAAAAGAACACAAATAACAAATGTTGGTGAGGATGTGGAGAAAAGGGAATCCTTGTAACACTGTTGGTGGGAATGTAAATTGGTGCAGCCACTGTGGAAAACAGTATGGAGGTTTCTCAAAAAACTAAAAATAGAACTACCACATGATCCAGTGATTCCACTCCTGAGTATATATTTGAAAAAAACAAAAACACTAATTTGAAAAAATACATGCATCCTAATGTTCATAGAAGCGTTATTTACAATAGCCAAGATATGGGAAGCAACCTAAGTGCCCATCAACAGATGAATGGATAAAGAAGATGTGGTGTATATATATATACAATGGAATACTACTCAATCATAAAAAATAATGAAATTTTGCCAATTGCAGCAGCATGATTGGACTTGGAGGGTATTATGCTAAGTGAAATAAGTCAGACAGAGAAAGACAAATACTGTATGATGTCACTTATATGGAAAATCTAAAAAATACAACAAACTAGTGGCTGTAACAAAAAAGCAGCAGACTCACAGATATAGAGAACAAACTAGTGGTTACCAGGGGGGAGAGGGAAGGGAGGAGGGAATGTAAAGGAAGGGGATTAAGAGGTACAAACCACTATGTATAAAATAAACTACAAGGATATATTGTACAACACAGGGAATATAGCCAATATTTGTAGAACTATAAATGGAGTAGAACCCTTAAAAATTGTGAATCACTATACTGTATACCTGTAACATATAATACTGTACACCAACTATTCTTCAATTTAAAAAAAAGCAAAGCAAAAAAACAAAAACAAAAACAAAATAAAATAAAATAAGAGCAAGGGTCCTTGAGTGAAAGCTGGGCCCCTCTTTCCTAGTGGACTTACTGGGCTGGGATAGGACCAAAGTGAAAGGAGAGAAGCTGGAATCCTAGAGGTATGGTCTTTGTGGGAGAAATCCCATTCTCCTGTTCTGTTCTACTTGATAACATACCACTGCAAAATCTCTTCATCTAGAACTCTGGGATGGGGTACTGTCATGGCCCGGGACTATGCAGTGACTCTGAAATATGGCAAGTGTGTCAAAGGACAAACTAAAACGCTTAAATGACTTGAAAGTGTACCTAAAGTAGCACACTACATCACTCAGAGCTATTCCACTCAGATGACGTGACCTTGATTCCCAAAGACCTGTCCAGAGAAGTCAGTGCACGGATTCTCAGTAGGCTGCTAAGACAGATCTCCTTTTAACCTGAATTAATTATTTCTTCCTTAATCATACGCTTTTCCTCTTCCCTTGGGCCTCTGAGGAGATGAAGAGCAGGCCAGCTGGCCAGTTGATAACCATCAAATAGCATCTCAGATCACAGAAACCAAAGGTCACAAACTGCACGGTCTTGAGGGGCCAGAAGTGCACCACACGGAGCAAAGAGGGCAGGTGGGTCCCCTCCTCCAGAAGCTCCTGCCTGTGTGCAAGAGGGCCCCCACCGCTCAGCTCCGGGATAGCAAGTTCAGGCCCCAAGTAATCACATCTCCTGGTTTTTGGAAAAAGGAAGGAAACGTCTTGATTTGTAAATATTGGTAACTCATTCAAATAAAACAACTGCCCTATTCTGCAATCAACCAGAAGGAAGGTTTGTAGTTTCTGAAATTCAGTGGTTTTCAAATTGTGTTCCTGGAAGCCCAAAAAGTACCTGAGGGGTAGCATGTGACAAAGGGGAGGCTGAATGGGTGGGACTTGGCACTCCGCCCCAACCTCGGCCCCAGCACTTCTGTCTTCTGCTTTGGCTGGTCTGCAAGCTTTCACTTGGGAGTGGAAAAAGTTCTGCTGATTAATAAAAAGTTTGAAAAGCGCTGAAATCCCGCAGATTAGAAAACCAAAGCCCAGAGAAGGGAAGTGTTTTGCCACGGCTGTAAGTGGCAGGAAGGCAGAACTGGGCTTGTCCACGGCTATAAGTGGCAGGAAGGCAGAACTGGGCTTGTCCACTGCACGGCTCTCCCTGACAGCCCTGTCACAGCTTCATCTCCAGCCGCCCGGGATGCACAAAAGCTCCCTGGGCCACACAGACAGGTTCTTCTTCTGAGACATTTTCCTATCTGCACTCTTGGGCTGAGCCTCACCCCAGCCTTCAAAGAAAATACTTTCGATAATCCCAAGAGAGAAAGGCCCCTCCCTGCAAACTGCTCTTCTTCACTATCTCATCAGGAAGCCTGTAGCCACTGGTCTGGAAGGCAAAGCTGGGGGCACTGGGAGGTTGCTTATGAATAATGACGTTTTTGGAGGAAGTGACATTTACATCCCATGGGGGTGAGTATCAGGGTGCCCTATTTACTGGTGAGCAACCTGGCGCCCCAGCTGGGCCATGCCTACAGTTTCCAGAAGGTGAAGCAAGACCTGCGTTCCTCAACCCCTCCCTAGATCTTGGTCTTCCAGGTGGGTGTGGGCCACCTTTGGACAGACATTTCAGGAATGAAAGGAAGGATCCTTTGCCTGCCCTCAAATAATTTTCAACCAGTTTCCTGTCTTCAATCCTACCACTAGAGCTCAAGATTAAAATGCAAACACTCCTTAGGGAGAAGGATAGGGCCCAACACTTAATGCTAAGATACAAAAGGCTGAGTTCTTTCAAAATATCAGTTTTTCTAGGGGCAAGGAATTCAGGTCTAGGAAAGGACTGGGAGGGGAGGGAGAGGAAGGGCTGGTCAGGGTACCTCAGTCTTTGCTTTGGAACCTTCCAGAAACACTTTCTGTCAGCATATTGTCAAATGGGTCTTCAGGAGCTTCCAGTAAGGGTTCCTACCGTTGCCTGTGCTGGGCTCAACAGAAAAAGACCCCCGTAAAAGGCTAGAACATCTCACTCTCTGATTTGGCTTCCTTGGCTGTACCATCGCCTTTGCCTGCCTCAGAAGGACGCTGAATCCCCAAGCCTAGGAGAGCCCCAGCCGGCTGCTGGACCACATCAGTTCTTCACTGCTGAGCTGTGAGCCTTTAAGGGCAAGCAAGGTGGTAAGTGGGGGAAACCTGGCCTCAACCTCAGGCCAGGCAGTGAAACCAATTTTACCTGAAGCCACATGACCAGGGGCAGTTCTGAGAAGTTCTTGCTGGGGCTGGTGGCATAATAGAGCCACCAGAACATGTGGGCGTCCTTCCGGACAGTCACATAATCCCATACTTCCTTGCCCTCTTTTGTGGGCCAGCTGATGGCAGCTCCTGAAACAGAAGCACAATTCGATTTTCCGGAAGAATGTCTATGTCCAGTTAAATTCCCAGCCCAGGAGACATGGCTGGGATAGGCTAGTGATGATTTGGTTTACATTTCAGACAATTTATTTACTCCAATATATTATGGAGATAAGGAAAAAAAAAACCCAAAAACTCAGTTATGAAAAAACATACCAAACTTAATAGTGGCACAGGGGGCTGGAGGCTTTCACGTTTTCACCTACACCCTCTGTAATGTTTGGATTTTTAACAGCAAGCATAAAACGTGTTTATAATTCTGTTTAAAAGAGAGAGAGATTTACACTTGGGGGAAAAAAGAAAAAATCTCAAAATGCAGCATGCTGATTTTTGTTCCTCATTTAATATACGATTAAAGAAGCATCACAAGTTAGTGGGGCAAGATTACTCACTATATTACTCTGGGGCACCTGTTAGATTTTTGAAGAAAAAAAATAGAGATGTAGGTTCTTTCTTAACACTATAAACCAAAATAAATTCCAAGTGGATCAGATATTTCAATTTTAAAATTTAGATGCGAAAAATAATATGAAAATAGAGTTGAATGTCTTTTTGACCGCTGGATGGGGAAACGATTAAAGCATACCCTAGAGACTATAAAACAAAATATCAAGAGTTGAGGACAGAAACTTGTTACATTTCTGTACAACAAAAATAAAAGGCAAAACAACAAAGAAAGATCGGCAACAAATATGAAAAAGGGTATTTCCTTAATCGTTAGACCAACTAAAAAATGCAAGAGCCTTGCAACAATCAAGATAGTTGTACAATACCTAGCACTTACTAGGCGTTCAATAAATAACAGTAATTATAACAACAACAACAAAAAAAGTAAGATCCTAATAATTAAATGGATAAACGTCACGAGAAAATAATTTATGAAAAGGGAAATACGAATGTCATAAATACGTGAAAGAATGTTTAACATCACTAATATTCAAAGATATGAAAATTAAAGCAATAATGAGGTCACTAAAAAAAGCTTTGCTTATTTGACAGATGGCAGGGGCTCAACCTCCACAATGAGACAGGAGACCAGCCCTCAGCACTGTTGGCAAAAGTGCACACTGGGAAGGCAGTTTGGCAGAAAATTTATAAAAGCCATATATATATTCGTTAATCCCGCAACTCCAATTTTCTTCCAATTTAGAGTTAACCAAAGTTAACTTTTCTAGCATCTGCAAAATGTGTATAAGAGTAGGTTGAACACATTTTCTATGTCACCTTTGCTAAAGTAACAACTTTCAAGTTACAGTATCTTTTTTTCTCCAATACTACTCTGTGGGTAAAGAAGGCTAATGTTGAAAGGTGATGAGAGGGTGATCCTTGGTGACTGGAGTTGTCTGCCTCTACTTCCTCCTTTTTTGAATTTCATTGCCCCTGTGGCAAGTGAAAAAACAAAAACTGGTCCCCAAAATAAGAGGAGTATATGAGGAGACAATGCTGTTTTGAAACTTGTTAAGGATGAAGATTAAGACAAGCAGAAAGTGGTCTGATGAGCAAAACAGAAAGGCTAGAATATTTATTATAGACGTGGCTATAAGATCCTACATTCAAGTAACACAAGATTACAGTCTCCTTAAAAATGATAGATAAGGCTTGGTCCGTTTTGACCTAACCCCTGGCACTCCTCCTCCTCCCTTTCCTGCCCGTGACCACTGTTAAAATCTGGGGGGCAGGGCTTCCCTCGTGGCGCAGTGGTTAAGAATCCGCCTGCCAACGCAGGGGACACGGGTTCGAGCCCTGGTCCGGGAAGATCCCACATGCCGCGGAGTAACTGGGCCCATACACCACAACTGCTGAGCTTGCGCTCTAGAGCCCGCGAGCCACAACGGCTGGGCCCGCGTTCCACAACTACTGAAGCCCGCGCGCCTGGAGCCCGTGCTCCACAACAGGAGAAGCCACTGCAATGAGAAGCCCGCGCACCGCAACGAAGAGTAGCCCCCGCTCGCCGCAACTAGAGAAAGCCCGCGCGCAGCAACAAAGACCCAACACAGCCAAAAATAAATAATAATAAAATAAAATAAATTTATATTAAAAAAAAATCTGGGGGGCAACCTATTCGACAACATTTCCCAGACACAAGCCGAAGGGTCATATCCCCATTTTACAAAAGGGAAAACAAGTTAAGCAACTTGCCTAAGATCACAAGGCAAGTTTGTGGCCAGTTCGAATTCTTAGTTCTTGATTCACACCAGGGCTCATTTTGCTTAAAGAAAAGACTGAAAATCAATTTGCAAGTCATCCCATTAAACACGAATTTGTTTTTGCCAAAAAGGACTGCGGTGAGGGGACATATTATCTTGCCTGTTCTGATCAGGTAGAGGGAGAAAGGCTTACTCTCAATTAAACGTCCCATTCGTGGTAGGATTTTTCAGAGTCTTTTGGTACCGTGTGTTTCAGCTCAAAATAAAAAGACCTTATAATCTCATTTAGCAGCCAATCACGGCAGGAAAAGGGAGGTGGCCTTAAGATCGTGGAAACCTCATTAATCAGCAGCTTCTCCAAATCTTACATTTTGCAAAACTGCTTCTACCTACGCGCAGGGAAGAAACAGGGCAGCAGACCACCCAGAGCCAGAATAAAGTAGAAAAAGAACTTTGAATCAGGAAAAAAAAAAAAATAGAGTAAGGCTCAAAAGCGAAATAATTACGCAAGGTAGAAACAGGGGAAAAGGAATATGCTTTAAAAAGCACAAACCCACTAACAGATTCTCATCCCTAAAGAAGAGAAGGAGGCACCGGCCGCTGAAGCACCTTTTGCCCGAACCTACCCGTGCTCAGGCCCAGGAGCAGCAGCGGCAGCGGCAGAGAACAACTCCGCGACGCCAGCTCCATGATGAATACCGCGCGGCAGCATCAGCTACGGACTGCACCCCGCGCCTCACCACGTGACGGTGGGGGGGGGGCTGGGCGAGGCCCAGCCGGGACGGGGGCGGGGCCTGACCTGGGCGGTCAGGGGCGGGGCCTGGGCGTCGGGCCTGGGTGGGCGGGGCTTGGGAGGGTGGAGCGGCTAGCGACGTCTCGCGCGCTCTCTGCCCAACCCGCCCACTAGGTTTCCTGCAACGGCGTTCGGGGTGTTGTTTTTGCCCCACTACGTGGTTCTTTGCCGTTTTGGGGACAAGCAGAAAGGAAGAGGCGTTTAATGCATTGATTTGACTTGGGTTGTGCGACAGAACTGAGACGCTACAGAGAAATAACTACGAGGACCGTCCTTCCTGCCCCGCCCATCTCTTCCTTCCTCAACAAAAGACCTGGCATTTCAAACTGCTGCATCTGCCCCAAATCAGATTAAACCTGGCCAGCTTAATCTGGAAACTGTGGGATTCCATTTTCATACATTTGTTCTTAAAATTATTTTTCTTATAAAATTACGAATATAATGGACATTTTGGAAATTTGGGGGAAAAAATTAGATACTGCATAAACATTGTTGGCATTTGGGATTTTTTTTCCTCTAGTCTTTTACGTCATCTTTTTAAATACGATAATAAAATTTTTTATTCTGTTTTTTTTCTCGATAATTTGTCATTGGCATAATTCTGTGTTGTTAATGATAGGGATTGAGTAGGATAATCAAATAGTTAGCTTAGAAACCCCATTAGGGGATTGTTGATAGGGAACTTTAGGGAACTTTGGGAGACCGCAGTAAGATTAATGATCACTCAAGAAAGTAATGGGAAAATCCTGAAAAAATGTGGGCTTGCTTGACTCATAAAGCAGAACAAGTGGCTTAGCATCAAAGCCAGATAGGCTTGCTTAACAAGAAAATAAAGCTAGCTTGATTAGCAACAAAATCATGCAACAGAAGCATGAGACATGCCCCAAAACAATACAACAATGGTGGCATGAGACCTATATCCTGCCCAGTGGTGTCATCAAGTTAATGACAACCGGCGCATGCTCTGTGCACACAAAAAAATCATTTATGGAAAGGTGACATATCAAAGTGAAAGGTCCTCATTGTACTGAGACCTGAAATAATTTTTCCAAAGTGCCATGACAGTCCCGGCCTGACCATGTAGGGACAAAAAACCCAATCTGGAGGAGGAACTGATGAGGAAAGCGTGACATCTACTCAAGAAAGACAAAGAAGGTCTTCTCCCCCTCCTCTCTCTTCCTCTGGTTATAAAAATGTAACCCACTAAGTACTCGGGGCATCGCAACGCTTGCCTGACTGCTTGTTAAGCCTAGCAAGCGTCCTATTCTAATAAATCACTTCTTATCTATCAGTTTGCCTCTCGCTGAATTCTTTCTACGCTGAGACATAAAGGACCGAGCCCCCTAAATGACACCTAACTGTTTCGTTAACATGACAACAGTCATTTTAAAGAGGCATTTAGAGGTTTGGGAAGGGGAAGGGAAGAAAAAGGATGGGAGAGGTGTTTTCTTGTGTGTGTGTGTGTGCATGTGTATCTAAATATCATTTTTATTTTAGGGTGTACAGAATAACTCACCTCAGAGCTAGGAAACAAGATTGTGCAGGGCGGTATGACGGTCAGGTTACTTCTAAATATTCTGCTTCAAAGGTGCACATGACAAAACAGAAAAACGAAGTACATGTGACAACTCTCTCTTTCCTGTTCCCTTCTCTAACCTTCTGCCCCTGCAGGTCATTAACGGACAGATGTTTTCATCTGCAGCCTTGAGAAATGGCAGAGTCCTGCAGATGAAGGGGGAGGGTGCTGAGATTTGGGCCAGAGAAGAGAAATATGCAACCAGGTTCTCGTAAACTTTAGCATGGGATGCTCCAGAATGAGTAAAATCCCATAATGCTGGTGTTGGGGATGAGCCTCTGGAGAAACATTTGGAAGATACTGTTTATATAAAAGTTACACCGTTAGTCAAACAGAAGTAATGATGTAACAAAGATTGTCCTAAACTTTTCCTATCTAAACATTCAAAGTTGTTCTGTGTCACCAGAGCCTCAAATACACTTAAACCCTTCCATAATTAGACTCTAGGGCTTCACTTTGTCACAGAAAAATAGCACTATGATAAATATATTTTCCATATGGTATTTTTCATATTTGGGGTTATTTCTCTAAGATAAAATAGAAGTGGTACTATTGCATTAAAGGCTGCCACCGTTATTCTGCAAGTCAGCCCTCCCTCACTATTGGCTGGTTCCATATCTGTGGATTCCACATCCGTGGATTCAACCAACAGGAGATCAAAAATATTTGGAAAAAATTCTAGAAAGTTCCTAAAAGCAAAACTTGAATTTACTGCATGCAGGCAACTATTTACATAGCATTAACATTGTACAGGCATACCTTGGAGATACTGCAGGTTTG
This sequence comes from Balaenoptera musculus, assembly GCF_009873245.2. Lineage (NCBI taxonomy): Eukaryota > Metazoa > Chordata > Mammalia > Artiodactyla > Balaenopteridae > Balaenoptera > Balaenoptera musculus. The sequence goes on along the minus strand of NC_045804.1, from coordinate 32,850,195 downwards.
ATTCCAGACCACCACAATAGAGTCACACAGATGTTTTTGTTTCCCAGTGCATGTAAAAGTTATGTCTACAAGGTACTGTAGTCTATTAAGTGTGCAATAGCATTATGCCTTAAAAAATGTACATGCCTTAATTAAAAAATATTTTATTGCTAAAAAAAATACTGACCATCATCTGAGCCTTCAGCAAGTCATACTCTTTTTGTAATAGTAACACCAAAGATCACAGATCACAAATCACCGTAACAAATATAATAATAATGAAAGTTTGAAATATTGGCAATTTGTGAAGTATTTCCAAAATGTGACACAAGATACAAAGTGAGCAAATGTTATTGGAAAAATGGCAGCAATAGACTTCCTTGAAACAGGGTTGCCACAAACCTTCAATTTGTGAAAAATGCAATACCCGTGAAGCACAATAAAATGAGGCATGCCTGTATCTACAACTATTTACATAGCATGTATTAGGTATTATAAGTAATCTAGAGATGATTTAAAGTATATGGGAGATAATATGCAAATACCACACTATTTTATATGAGGGACTTGAGCATTTGTGAATTTTGGTATCTGTGGGGTGTTTTGGAGCCAATCTCCTATAGATACTGAGGGGCGACTGGATATAACATTAAAAGTGTTATTTTTAAATCATGGGATGGGCTTATTCAGCAGAAGTAATGGAGGAGAGGGAATTCCCTGATAAAATGACGGAGTAAAAATCAACTAGAAACTATGGTTGATAAAAGGCAGGGATCAAAGGGATAAAAGGCAGGCATTGACAGGGAAGGGATATGAAATTTCCTGGGGTAGTGGTAATATTGCACATTTTGATAGGTGTGTTAACAAAGAAAATTCAGCTGAGTAAAATTTTTTTTTTTTCTGGCCATGTCTTGCAGCATGCGGGATCTTAGTTCCCTGACTAGGGATCAAACCTGTGCCCGCTGCATTGGGAGGGTGGAGTCTTAACCACTGGGCCGCCAGGGAAGCCCCCTCAACTGAGTAAATTTAAAGATCTTATTGGCTTTATTCAGTGATTCATGAATCAGGCATCACTCAACCTAGCAGACAGAAAAGAGCTCCAATGTACAAAATGAAAGAATTTTATAGGTAGAAAGGAGCAGAATGAGGAAGTTATACAGACAAAAAAGTGGGTTGGTTATTGCAAGTTTACTTGCCTTTACGGGATGGCAGGAGTCTATCAGGCAGATTAACTAGGGCTGAACAGGCAAATCCTGATGGACTGGTTTAAGATTCCATTTCTGGGACAGCCAAAACTGTAATTAAGTCTCGGTTTGGTGATGTGGGGCTTAGCATAAGTGACTTCATTTGGGTCCTGTTGTCTTGTTTTTAACAGGTGTTTGGATTACAACAGATGTATATATTTGTCGAAACTCAGCAAACATACACTTGATTTGTTCATTTCATAAAAGGCAAATTTTGCTTGAAAAGGAAAAATTGTAAACAAAACTTCACCTTTAGTTAATCATATGGGTTTGAAGTGTTTAGGAGGAAGTGTATACAATCTTTAAAATGAATCCAAAATATACGATGGAATGATGGGTGGAAAGAGCAATGAATAGATGGATAAATATGTGATAAAGCAAGTATTATAGTAAGATGTTAATGGTAGAGTAGGGATGGCAGGTATATGGGTGTTCACTATATATTTTTTTCAACCTTTATATGTGTCCGGAAATTTTTATAATAAGATATAAGGAAAAAGTCAGCTAGGAAAAAGTAGGACTAGACCTCTGGTGGATTGTAGAAGTCCATTCTTAAAATGCCTTAGGACTTGAAATGCATACTATTTCATCTGTTTAAGTTTTTGACGATATAAGCAAAGGCTAACCAAACAAGGGAATCCCCAAAATGCTCTTATGACACAAGAATCACCAAACAATGAGTCACTTACAGTGGCTGTGTAGATAAATGTGGTGTTAAGTACGGCAAACTGTGAGTAGGTGCCCTATAATCTCCATTTTAATCTGGCCTTCAACACTGGGTGGTCTTTTATAGGGCAAACACTAACATATTCCCTTTTCTTTACAGTTTATAATCACTAGAATCAAAGCAACAAAACACACCTGGGAACCAAGTGAAAGATTATTATTCTAAGAGCCAGTAGTAAAGTTCCTCCCAAGAACTGGAATGGTCTTTGTTTAAGAAAAATATCTTTTTGAATGAAATAATGTCATTTGCAGCAACATGGATGGACCTAGAAACCATCGTACTAACTGAAGTAAGTCAGAAAGAGAAAGACAAATATCACTTATACGTGGAATCTAAAATACGACCCAAATTAACTTATGTATGAAACAGAAACAGACTCAGACGTAGAAAACCAATGGATGATTACAAAAGGGAAAAGGGTGTGGGGAGGGATAAATTAGGAGTTTGGGGTTAGCAGATACGAACTACTATATATAAAATACATAAACAACATGGTCCTACTGTATAGCACAGACAATTATATTCAATATCCTGTAATAAACGATAATGAGAAAAAAAGAAACCTATTGGTTCCTTGACATTAGGAGGTGGGAGCTGAGAGTATAGGGCAAGCCAAGGCAACAAAGAATTGCTAAACTGTGCTGCACAGGAATATGAGAGGAATTTGGTTTCCTTCTAGGAGAGGAAAGAAGAGAGATAGATGAAAAGAAGGGGACTGTGCAGAAAGACCAGCAAAAGAGTCAAGACCGAAGAGCCAATGGAATTTTCTCTCATGGAGAGTGGCAAAAGAACATTTTTTAAGGTGATGCTTGTGGTTCAGTTTGAACTTGCATTTCTGTGATGTAAACTCATCTTCTCGGGACAGATCAAAAATGTAATAGAGCTTTGGGGGAGGCAACAGGATTGGAAGAAATCTATTGGGAACTTATCTCAAAACTGTTTGCAACAATACTTTATTTTTTAAATTATATGTTGGGGAAGGGTATGAGAAGCTGATGGAGGCTCTTTGGCTGGGGGCTCGTTAAAGGCCCTCCCAGTGAATTTTCAGAGCATAGGCTTGCAATCCAGGGTGTTACATGGCAGTCTCTTCCCTGTGTGTCTTCACACCATCTTCCTTCTGTGTGTGTCTTTCTCTGTGCACTTAAACGTGCTGTTCTCCCTGTATGGACTGCCCTTTTGCATGTTTTCTCTCCCCTGCACCTGACTAGTTACTATTGAGACTTCAGCTGTCAGTTTAAATGTCACTTCCCAGGGAAGCCTTTCCCAACACTGCAGACTAGGTGAAGTCTGCATAGGATCTCACAACATCCTGTACCTCTACTTCCTGATGCTCATCGTAATTGTTTTAAAATAATCATTTGTGTGGTTATTTATTTTATTTTCCTCACTAAACTGTGGACACCATGAGATTGAGGATCAGTCTGTCCTGGGTGGTTGGCCAAACAGACCCTGACCATGAAGTAGTATTTGAGAGTATCCTATGAGAGCCATGCAGCCCTATTGAAACTCCTCTGCCGTGGTATCACAGAGGCAAACAGCATTTTGCCTTTTTCCAAGTTTGGGATAAATTATTCTTTTATTGTATGCAGGGCCTCAGAGGCACCAGCATATTCAGGGAGCTATAAGTAATAAGGGAATTGTTGGAGAATAAAGTACAAGGGGTCTTGGTTGGTCTGGATCAGAATGCAGCTACTGCTGACAAGCTACTAATTCAAGATTCACTGCAGGTGGTGTGAATCCGGGGAAGAGGATTAGGCAGGCAGTCACATGACCAGATCTGCGGGGGCAGGCAATTTTGTTTCATAGTTGCAAAAAAAGTGTTTTTTCTCTTCTTTAGGGCTAATTTCCTGAAGGAACCGGGCTAAACGCCATAGCAACTATTTCCAAAACTCTAACAGGATGATAGCAGGCAGGGAATCATAACAAAGCCCCCAAGTCAAGGAGGAGGGAAGATAAAAGTGCGCTTGACAAAGCTGAGTGAGAACAGGAAAATATGAGAGAAGAAATGGACTAGAAATAATTCTTAGGAGCAAGGAAAACCCAGAGAGGCCAATGCTATTTTTCATGCTCCTTATTTTCAGCTTCAGTTTCTAAATTTAAATCCTATAGGTGCAACAACAGGAATTCAACTCTATATGTGGGGTGTATCAGAATGCACCTTGTTTCTCAAATTTCCAAACTCAGATAAAAATAAATCAGGGACCAGGGACAAATGAGTTTGCTTGAGTCCATTCTTACATGTCAACCAGGATGGGAACTTCCACCGGTGGCAGCAGCAAGGAGGAGCTTCTCTGCCACTTGCGCCTTCAGGTGTTAACACAGCCCAAGTAAGGAACTTGGACTTCAATCCCCACCTGCAGTACCTCCCCTCCCCCACTAGAGCAGTGTCAGAGAAAGACAGCTAAAACAGAATAAACAAGATCCAGAATCTCAGACCATAATATGAAAATGTTCAGATTTCAACTTCTTCAATTTCATACCCAGAACCAGGAAGATCTCAAACTGAAAAAAAGACAATTAATAGATGCCGACACAGAGATAATGGTGATGTTAGAATTATCTGACAAATATTTTAAAGCAGACAGGATAAACATGTTGAAATGAGTGAAAGAAAAGAAAGACTCAGCAAGGAAATAGAAAGTCTCAGCAAGGAAATAGAAAGTCTCAGCAAAGGAATAGAAGATGTAAAGGAGAACCGGAAGGAAATTTTAGAACTGAAAAATACAATTACCAAAGTAAGAAGCTCAGTGGATGGACTCTACAACAAAATGGAGGGGAGAGAGGAAATAATCAGTGATCTAAAAGAGAACAATAGAAAATTCGCAATTTGAACAACTGAGAGAAAATAAAGTTAAAAAAAAAAAAGAGCCTCAAGGATCTGTGGGACTATAATAAGAGATCTAATGTTTAAGCGATTGGAATCCTAGGAAGAGAGGATGAAAAAGTACCCAAAGAAATAATGGCTGAAAATGCCCCAAATTTGGCATGAGATATAAACCTACAGATTCTCGAAGCTGAGTGAAACTCCAGCAGGATAAACCTAAAAAAATCCATGCCAAGACACAGCATAATTAAAATTTTGAAACCCAAAGACAAAAAAAAAATCTTGAAAGCAGAGAAAAATGACACCTTACCTATAAAGTAAAGACAATTCCAAGGATAGCAGATTTCTCACCAGAAACCACGGAGGACACACTCGAGGTTCCGGTAATAGGGGGAATGGTGGTGTTTTGCACATCTCCAGAAAGGAAACAAGACTAGCCAGGTAAACACTGCTTAGGTAACTTTCCATGTTTTGGAGTAGCAGTCTTCAAACTGGGCGTAAATGTGTCCTGAGGAGTCGCATGCACTTTCTAAGGAGAGGTAGTCCTGTGTGGTTTTAAGAGAATTCAGTTCATCTCCCTCTTTCACTGGGACTCCTTCCTACAGCTGATTGCCTCAGAATGTGCCTGTGCACTGTTTCTGTTCTCCTCAAAGTGTCTTTCTCCCTCCTGACCCCATCCACATAGCCTTACAGCACCTACTGTACTTGTTCGTTTCCACCAGCTATTATTAAATTTAGATTAACTTTAGGGAAACATGTAGTGGATTCTGCTGTAAATCATGTCCATAACAGCAATCATTCGTACAAAAAATGTAACAATGCCCTGAACTTGAGAACTCAGCTTCATTTTATTGGGATTAACTCTTCTTTCTTAGATGTTGATATGCTCTTCCAATTCTATCAAATGAATATTTATAAACATAATTGATTTCAACTATCAGATTAAATTGCTAATAAATCTATATATAATAGTTGACAATCATCCATCTCTCTATCCATCTGTCATCAATATACAGGTCTTTGATCATAATCCCCATTTTTATGGAATTGTCATTTTTACCCCCGTTTCATCTAATTTTAGCGCCATGGACCAGGCACCTCTAATTGTAAAAGTAAGTGGTATAATAATCACTTAGATCTTAGTAGAGCCTTCCCAGATATTGAGAAACTGAACAACTCTAGCGACTGGGTAAACACTTTCTTTGAAAGTCATGTGATTCCCAATTCTTTGTTTTTAACATTATTGAACCTAACTGAATTGTTGACTGAAGGAGTACTGAAAATAATTTTTAACGAACGATCTCTAGGTGATTTTAGTATGTAAGTTGGAAAGAGTTTTAAGGAATTGACTGATATAGCCAATAACATAAGTCCTTCCATTCTTATCTACTTACATAAATGAACATGTTTTCTCAGGGCGTCACATCTATAAAAACAAAAAATAGGTCCAGAATTGATGGGGAGCCCTGTCTCATTTAGCAATATCCATTCACAGAGACTTGGACTAATTAAAAAACCCCACACAGAGCTCCATTTATTTTATTAATAGATACGGTCCATGTCCATTTTATTTTCTCCGTTTAATAATTATGTAACAAAATGTGTGGCGTTTTATGCTATTTTGATCAATTGTGTACCTCTAATAATAGTAATAACTCAATCCAGAGGACCTAGAGCATTAGGGTCACAGGAAAATAAAACTTAAAAAAAAAATTTTTTAAACGTATCTACTGACTGCAAGGTATTAGCCACGTACTTAGTCCAGTGACCTTGGGGAAGTTACTTAACCTCTCTGAACTTTTTGTTGTTTTTTAATCTTCAAAATGGGAATAATAATAGCTCATAATTCATACCTTTGTCATGAAAACTAAAGGAGTTAATATATCATGTCGAAGAAATGGAATGGAAGTTCAAGTGATGTAAAATTTCTGATTCACTTACCTAAGAGTTAATAAGAGGATGTATTTTTTATATTTTAAAATTTGCATGGTGGTATGTATTAAACTGCTAAGGTATTTAAATTCCACTGGATACTTTTAAAAGAGTGATTAATGGTTTTATTTTAAAATGTCAATATTTACAATACATTAGGAATTACATCTTTTGCAACTCTGTATGATGAAACATTTTGTAAACTAGATGCATTGGGAGTTACGTTTTTGAAATTATTTTATGTATATGAGCAAATATCTTAGAAGAAGACCACAGCTGAGCAGTGCTTGTTTATCTAGAGAGTTGCCTAAATTCGGACCCTACGTAGGGCTCAGCAGGAAAGGAATAAAGGCATTTCGCTTATTCTCTTCCCTAGCCCTGTCTTGAGCGGATCTGAATCAATCCTGCTCCGCGTTCTCGTCATTCACAAAGCCTGGAGCAGCCATTTGCCATCAACAGGTGGCACCAGTTAACAGGCTCCAGGGGGCGGGCCCCGCGCACGCCTCTCGGCGGCCCAGTGGAGTCTCTCGGCTTCCGTTGCGCATCGAGCAAGATGGCAGCCTCCGAGACGGTTAGGCTACGCCTTCAATTCGATTACCCGCCGCCAGCCACCCCGCACTGCACGTCCTTCTGGCTTCTCATCGACTTGAACAGATGCCGAGTAGTCACGGATCTCATCAGTCTCATCCGCCAGCGCTTCGGCTTCAGTTCTGGGGCCCTCCTGGGCCTCTACTTGGAGGGGGGGCTCTTGCCCCCCACCGAGAGCGCGCGCCTGGTACGAGACAACGACTGCCTCAGGTGCGCGGGCGGGATGGGGGCGCTGCAGTGGGGCGCCGGGGACCCGCCTGCGCACGCCCGGGGGGAGCCTCCGGCGACTGGAGACCGCATGTGGGTGTGGGTCCGGGTGAGGGTCGGGGTGAGCTGGGGGGGGGGGGTGCTGTCAAACTGCACTTCCGTGAACCCCGGAGATTCTGATTGGTCCAGTCAGGTATGGGGCTCAGGAATCTGCCTTGTAACGAGCATCTTTCTCCGGGAAGCTTCTAATGCAGAAGGTTGGTGGACCACACTTGGAAAAACCCTGATCTTGGGTGTGGGCAGGGCTCGCGTTTCTTGCAGCCTTGACTTAGCAAGCGCTCATTTAGCCGGGCACTGTGTTAGGTGCGCGGGGTGCCGGGCGTGCCTGAGACCCCGCCTTCTCCCGGCAGCTCGCAGGGTCAGGTGCCGGAGACCCAAGCAAACGGACCAACAGTCATGTTTTCTTCACCGCTTGCAGCGTGTCCAATCTCTGAGCTCCTGTGATACCCCCTGGGACTGGTGGGCGTCATTCTGTGTCTCACCTGGGTTCACTTAAATAGGTGTTTGGAACCTTTTGGGTTGTGAATTGGGAAACAAAATAGTTTTAAATATGCTTTTGGAAGTTTTAAAAAATGATACTGAGATGAGTATCAAGGAGCGGTTGTGGTGTAAATTGCTCACGTGTGGCTGATTTGTCTCAATAAAATGGTAAGACATGATCATTTCAGTTCGGATTCATATCTTGGACTGATTTATTCAGGGCTTCTTTTTAAAAGCTTCATCTACAGTGAAAAAAATTCTAGAGTTGTGAACCAGGCTACTTCTGCTTGCCATTTGTTGCATGTTGAATATTCCTTTCCCCAGAGTATGTCAGATTCATAAGATTTCTTCAGAGCATCAGGGAATTTAACTTGGAGCAACTGCTATATCTTTGAGCATATGTGAGTCTTTCTCTCTTTGAAAAGCAGGAACACTGATTTACTAATAATGTTTAGCTGTTTCCAGTGACAATTTGAAAAAATCCAAGTTTCAAAAGAGGTCTTCTTCCTTTTTATTCACTGTGAAATAGATCTCCATTCTCTCTGCAATTCAGGGCCTATTTAAATATTGCAGTTGTAAGGACTGCATCCTCTCCTGTTAAGTTTGCTTTCTGATCTATCTCCTGTCTAATGAATTAATAACTTGCTGATGGCTAACTGCAGTTATACCTCATTTAATGAATCATCTGGAAATTAGACTCTTTATAATGAAGTCAACAATGTCAAAAGCAAACCATGAAAGCTGTTATGGGAAATAAATACAGCACAATGGCAGGCAGAATTCCTCCTAAACAGCAGAATGCACAATTGCGTATGGCAAGAAATACCTCTGCAGCTAGCTTCAGTGGTAAATGGGGCAGACCTTAGGAAAAAGTTGAATTTGGAGAAGTTTTGTATGTTTTTGTGGTTTCATGTCCATAGTCATTCTCTGTCTTCCCCTGACAGACTCACTTTTCTTCAGAGCTACAGAAGAAAACAGTTTCTTTTCTCAAAGGTACCCAATATTGTTGGAGTAGACCAAAATAACTAGTTTTGTGTTTCTGTGTATTATCTTCTTGTGTCATGTGGACTGGATAATTATCTGACCAGATAATCATACCAGGTTTTGCTGCTAAGTGCAGAAGATGGTTGAGAAAGAAGAGATCATCGTGGAACGCAAATGGTCAGGGAATTTCACAGTACCTTGAAGGTTGGATAGCCTTGTACAGTTGTGGAGGCAAAAGCTACCCTGACTTGGTGAAGGGATGAGTTTGACCAGCAGAAGAATTCTGTTGGGATTGCCAGGAGTGCTGAGAGAGCTCTCATGAGGAAAAGCGGGGCCTGGTTGTGGGAATCCTGAGACCCAGCCCTGGAGGCGCGAGCATCTCCACGCTTGTGTGCCACGGCCACTTCCTCACAGCCCCTTCTTTTGAGCCCCCAGAATCTGACTTCCTCTGCCCCCAGGCTGCTAACATGGAGCTCCTGAAGGCGGTCTCCATCTCCCCTGGGAGGAGGAAGTGCTCCCATTTGCCTGGAGCCCCATCCGTCTGCTAGGGCTGCTCTAACAAAACACCACAGGCTTAAGCAACCGAAATTTCTCTCTCACAGTTCTGGAGGCTGGAAGTCCAAGGTTAAGTGTTGGCAAGTTTTGTTTCTGCAAGTTTTGTTTCTCTCTGCTTGGCTAGTATGTGTCTCTCTTCTTACTGTGTCCTCACATGACCTTTTTTCTGTCCTCAGAAAAAGGCACGTGACCTGGTGTCTCTTTGTGTGTCCAGATTTTCTCTCTCATAAGGACACCAGTCAGATTGGATTAGGGCCCGCTCTCAACGGCCTCATCTTAACTTGATTACCTCTTCAAAGGCCCTGTCTAAATACAGTCACATTTAGAGGTACTATGGATGAGGGCTTCAGCATAAGAATTTTGAGGGGACACAGTTCATCCCATAACACCCCCTGAAGAGAGCTTCACAGAGGCCTGGCTGCAGCACCTGGAGAGCAACCAGCTGGAGTGAGAGCTCCCTGTTGAAGAGTCATTCTGTGCGGAAACAGAATGCCTTCTCTCCTCTGGCACTCTTTTGACTGTGCGGCATTTAATACTGATTATTAAATACTGAACATTAGGGCTTCCCTGGTGGCGCAGTGGTTGAGAGTCTGCCTGCCAATGCAGGGGACACGGGTTCGAGCCCTGGTCTGGGAAGATCCCACATGCCGCGGAGCAACTGGGCCCGTGAGCCACAATTACTGAGCCTGCGCGTCTGGAGCCTGTGCTCCGCAACAAGAGAGGCCGCGATAGTGAGAGGCCCGCGCACCGCGATGAAGAGTGGCCCCCGCTCGCCGCAACTGGAGAAGGCCCTCGCGCAGAAACGGAGACCCAACACAGCCATAGATAAATAAATAAATTAAAAAAATTAAAAAAAAAAAATACTGAACATTAGAGATGAGCTCTCATTTCATGTTGCTGTGATCAGTGGCTCCTTGGATAGCCAGCCAAGCCCCTCTTGACATGTCTGTGAGGCTGGCAGTGGGAGTGAAGAAGACAGAGTATCTGAGCCAGGCTGAGGGCAGTTTGGTTTCCTGAAACCTCGGGAGCCAGAGAAGGTACTTGCCATTAAGGCTGCCGATCCTTGTGCAGCTCTGGGTCTCTTGACGCTAAATGTCGTTTTGTAGCGTGCTGATGGTTTTGGGGATTTAGAATACTGAGAGCTCTTCTCTCATGTTCAGGAGCGTGTTTGTCCAGTGCCCATGGGTAAACAGAGACCAGTGGAAGTTAGGCCTGGGCTGCTTTCATTGTGGAACATTCATAGTCCCTTCCTATTCTTTTATTAAAACAAAGCAAACAAAAAGGCTTATTGTTAAAAAAAAAATTATACTTCAAAATAGTTCAGGGTACAAAATCCCTTATTTCTTTTCTCACGTACTCTTCCTACACCCCACTCTCCAGAAGTATCCTCAGTTAAATTTGGAGTGTCCTTTCCATACATATACAAACATATATACTTACACTTTTTAAATACACATGTCATTATAATATACATTTTTTCCTGCACCTCACTTTTTTTTTTACCTAACGTATCTTGGGTATCTTTCATTTTAGTATATACGATATGTGATGCAATCGCTACATCATTCTTTTTAAATGCTATATTATTCCTTTGCATGACCATATTAATTTATTTAACCAGCCCCTTATTAATGGACATTTTAGGTTGTAATCTTAGTTTGACTGGGCTTCTATAATAAAAATACCATAAACTGGGTAGCTTATAAACAACAGAAATTTAATTCTCACAGTTTAGAGGCTGAGGAGCCCAAGATCAAGGTGCCAGCAGACTCATGGTCTGGTGAGGGCTTGCTTTCTGGTTCACAGATGGTACCTTTTTCCTGTGTCCTTACATGGTGGAAGGGGACTAGGGAGCCCTGGGGGTCTCTTTCATAAGGGCGCTAATCCCATTCATGAGGGCTTTACCCTTATGATGTAATCGCTTCCCAAAGGCCCCATCTCCTAACACCATAACATTGGGGGGTTAGGATTTCAACATATGAATTTGGGGGGAACACCAAAACATTCAGACCTTGGCAGTTGTCGTCTGGTTTTCACTGTTACATACTGCTGTGGTGAGTATTCTTCTATATCTTTGTGTACTTGGGCAATGATTCAGTAAGATACATTTCCAGAAGGGGTACTCCTTGGTCAAATTTTAAAATTTGATAAGTACTGTCAAGTTGGCCTCCAGAAGAGTTGTACAGGTCTGTATTTATGCCAAAAATATATGAGTTACTTTTGTTCAATATGGTGTGAAAGGTAAGAGAGCAGAGTGATTAAGAGCTCAGGGTCTGGAATCAGAACCCTGGATTCAGATCTTGGCTCTATGACTCATTAGCTGTGTGCCCTTGGTCAGGTAACTTGCTTCTCTGAAGGTGGTAATGCAGGGCACTGCAAGCAGCAGCTAGACAGGAGGGAGGCTGCAGGGAACAGGTGGGACCTAAAGAGATTGCAGGTCCCTGCTTTCACCCTTTTTGTTGAATTTCACCTCCATTTGATGGGACAAGTTCATTAAAAGCCCACCAACTCCTGCCCTCAGAGGACTAACAACATTCACTGTATTGATAAAAATTAGAGCTAATGTGTAGATAGCACTTGCTCTGAGCCCAGCACTGCTCTAAATATATATGATAGCTCATTTGAGTACTATAGTTATTACTGTTACCCCCATTTGTACAGATGAGAAAAGTTGAGGTAATGATATTTTAAAATTTTAACTAAAGGCAGAAGAAGGATTTGAATCCAGTCACTTTGGCCTTGGCAGGCAATGGCTAGTGGGAGTGGGGAGGTGTCAGGCAGTGCAGATGGGCATGTCTTATTTATGTATGAAAGAATCCTAGAGGTGCACTTGCAGATTTAAAGGGAATACCTTGCATTTTGATACTAGTGCCCAGTTTGCCCGGCAAAGAGTTTGAATGAACAGTGGAGAGTCTGTTTTAAACATTTCTTGGAATCAAATCTCTTTCATTGCTAATTATACAGGTAATTCACTTTTCTTTGTAAAAGGACAGTTACATTTGTTGTCTGTGATCCAAGTGGAGAAATGAAGAACATTGCCAGGGAAAGTGTCCACCCTGAAAAGAACGGTAACTGAGCAGACCCAGGTGGAAAGTTTTTTGTTCTCTGGATGGTGTTCTGTTTCTCAGTCTTAATATGTTCCAAACTGAAATTATTCTCTTCAGGAGTAGCAGATAGCGAGGCTGCAGCAATCACAGGTCAAGTATCCACAGATCCATGATCTTCAGAATGGGTGAGATGATGACAGGAGCTGCTCTTGAAAGCGTGATGCTGTTGTAGGCTCCTGTGAAAGCCAGGGGTCCTGCCTACACGGGATGCAGCGCGTGCAGTGTTCCAGTGAATTAATGCACCACAGTGACTGAACAGAAGGTCTTGCATCCATTTTCAAAGTGTGAGGGAAAGTTTGGTGCTAATTGTCATCTCAGAATTGAAACTTGAATCATAGCATTGCTACAAGTGAAAACAAATTGATCAAGAATGTTATGGAAAGTTCCATATCCAGGAAGTTCCTAAGTAGGTCTTAGACTCACAGGATGCCAAACTAGCTTTTGCCCGTTTAAGAATTACTTCCTTGCTGCTAGGTGGCAAGGTCCACAGCTGAGAACAAGGGGTAGTGAGTTTTTATTTAAGTCCCTGCTCTTTCAGAGTTTTATTTCTCTCTTCATCCTACTCCTGGTATCAGTAGCTTTTATTTTATCTTCATTTGTATGTGTCTGTGTATTTATGTATTCTGAAGAATAATTGAGGATTTTTTTCAACTACCACATTGAGATAAATCCACAGGATTACTATACCTTAAAAAAATTTAAAGAATGCCTATAATCTATCTTATTACTCACCAATTGTACTTTATTTTCTATTTTTTTAAAATAAATTTATTTATTTTATTTGTTTATTTTTGGCTGCGTTGGGTTTTCGTTGCTGCGCGCGGGCTTTCTCTAGTTGTGGCGAGCGGGGGCTACTGTTCGTTGCGGTGCACAGGCTTCTCATTGCGGTGGCTTCTCTTGTTGCGGAGCACGGGCTCTAGGCCCGTGGGCTCAGTAGTTGTGGCTCCCGGGCTCTAGAGCGCAGGCTCAGTAGTTGTGGCGCACGGGCTTAGCTGCTCCGCGGCATGTCGGATCTTCCCGGACCAGGGCTCGAACCCGTGTCCCCTGCTTTGGCAGGCGGATTCTTAACCACTGTGCCACCAGGGAAGCCCTGTACTTTATTTTCAAATATGATTGTCGACATCTTTCCCTGGTCACTAAAAGTACTTGATGAAAGATATAGCTGGATGTAAATGTATTGAAAGAATAATGTATGTTTTTAGGAGACATTTTTTTAAAAATAAATTTATTTATTTTATTTATTTTTGGCTGCGTTGGGTCTTCGTTGCTGTGCGTGGGCTTTCTCTAGCTGCGGTGAGCGGGGGCTACTCTTTGTTGCAGTGAGTGGGCTTCTCATTGCAGTGGCTTCTGTTGTTGCAGAGCATGGGCTCTAGGCATGTGGGCTTCAGTAGTTGTGACATGTGGGCTCAGTAGTTGTGGCTCACGGGCTCTAGAGTGCAGGGTCAGTAGTTGTGGCGCACGGGCTTAGTTGCTCCATGGCTTGTGGGATCTTCCTGGACCAGGGCTTGAACCCATGTCCCCTGCATTGGCAGGTGGATTCTTAACCATTGCGCCACCAGGGAAGCCCCAGCAGGCATTTTTAAACACCCAGTACGTGCTTGACATTGACGACACTCACTCAGCTGTCTGTCACTGGGCTGTGCCTAATAGAATTAGCTGTTGCCAGTTCATGGAGGAACAGAATTCCTTTACTATAGTGAAATGATTTTGGATGAACTGTATATTAGTCAGAGTTCTCCAGAGAAACAGAAACAATAGGAGATGATATAGATATAGACATAGCTATAGCTCTAGGTACAGAAATGAGATTTATTATAAGGACCTGGCTCATGAGATTATGGAGGCAGAGAAGTCCCAAGATCTGCAGTCGGCAAGCTGGAGACCTGGGAAAGCTGATGATAAAGTTCCGGCCCAAGTGCAAAGGCCAGGAAAGCAGATGGTGTGTTTCAGTCTGATTCCTAGTCTGAGGCAGGAGAAGTTCTTCTGACGTCCCAGCTCAAAGATAGTCAGGCAGGGAGAGCGAATTTCCTCTTGCTCAGCCTTTTATTCTGTTCAGGCCTTCAGTGGATTGGGTGAGGGCCATTCACGCTGGGACCGTCTGCTCACAAAGGCACTCTATTTAGTGTACAAATTCAAATGTTAATCTGATCCTGAAACACCCCGACAAACATGCCCAGAACAATGTTTAACCAAATATCTGGTCACCGCAGGGCCTAGTCAAGTTGGCACATAAACTTAAGAATCACCAAATGTTATGGAATTTTACGATGGTTGTCAGTACCCCAGAGAACATAAATTATAAATTGTTTGGTGTTTTCCTAAATTTAAACAAAATAAAAATGAAATCTGATTTTTTTAAAAAGTAGCTTACAGCTAAAACCAAAAAGGGATAGTTAGCCTTATCACCATTTAGCGTAGGCACGTAATGTAGTGGAAAGATTGTGAACGTTGGCGTTAGACAAACAGGTTTGAATCCTGTTTCTGTGGCTTATTAGCTGTGGATCCTGGGCAGTTACGTGTCTGAACCGTAATTTTGTGATCTGTTTTAAAATGAAAGATACCTACTTCATGGTGGTGTTTAGATTAGGGAAAATCTATAGAAAATGTTTAGGATGCAGTAGTTGATCAATAAATAAAACTAGTCATTTGAAAGTTGACCATAAGTGATGCCATATAGGCCGTTTTGTTGAAAGTTGACCATAAGTGATGCCATATAGGCCATTTTGTTAAAAAGAGTCTTTTGTCCTTAAGTGATTTGACATTTTTTCATTGCCTGATGACAGTGACAGTTTGCAGTCCTCTTAGTATATAACTACATCCTGGAGACATGCTTATGAATTACTTACTAAAGCTTTCTCTCTTGTTCTTTTGATAGAGTTAAATTAGAAGAGAGAGGAGTTGCTGAGAGTCCTGTAACAGTTAGTAATGGTGATAGTACTCGTTTATTACCTAGAAAAGCAAAGAAGCGGGCATTTAAGCTGGAGGAAGATGAAGAAACCGAACTAGATTACAAAAATTCAAAGAAGCATTGGAAGAGGCATGAGAACAATAACAGTGAGAAGACCTTGGATCTAGAACCAAAAGCTGTCACAGATCAGAGTGTGAGTAAAAAAAACAAGAGGAAAAACAAAGCCACATGTGGTGTAGTGGATGCTGATGGTGGAGAGACCAAAAGAAAATCACCAAAGAAAAAGGAGAAATGTGAATATAAAAAGCAGGCAAAGACTCCCAAGTCTTCTAAAGCACAGTCAGTGAAAGAGTGGACCATCCTGAAGTGCAGTCCTCCAAAAGGTCCTCCTGCTAGAAACAGCCTTGTGAAAGCCAAAAGAAAAGGTCACACAGGCATTCATACAAAAGATAGTCCCGATTCCTCCTCAGAGTCTGAGTCTTATCATGAATCAACCAGTGATGGTCTCAGCAATGTCATCTTGGAGGTCAGACATTCCCCAGAGGAAATCTTGACTGAAGTATCAAAGGAAGGATCCTCTATGAAAACCACAACTGCAGACAAAGTGGCTGCAAAAACTGGTTTTCCCTCTACCCGCATCAAGGGCAAGACCTCCAGAACATCATCTTCTAGTTCAGACTCTAGTTCAGAGTCAGATGACCAATGTGTGATGTCAAAGAGTACCCCGGTGTGTACTGCAGATTTCTTAAAGACTGTAGGTCTCTTTGCAGGAAAACGTTGTCCAGGGCCATCCGCACAGGTTCCAAATGCTGCTGGATGGAAGCAGTCGGACTCAAATGGTGGCAGACAGGCCCTTGGTCCTCCTCCCAACGTGACTCTCCCCATCACTTTGGGAAGAGGTTGGAGTAGGGGAGAGGACCTTCTTTCTTGGAAGGGAGCGAGGGGTCGGGGTATGCGGGGCAGAGGTCGAGGACGAGGGCATGCTGTTCCCTGTGTTTTAAATAGAAATGCTGATTATCAGAAGCAACAGCAGTTGAATGAAATGGTGACAAACTCATCTACTGTTATCCAGGTAAGTATTATTTATCGTGAGTTTACCTCTTCCCCTTTCCTCACGTAGTGTTTCTGGAATTGACGTCATGGGTTCACAGTTTCTCACTAGTAACAAAATCACATGACTAATACTGTTTTTCAGAATCCCATAGAGACACACAAGAAGGACTACAGTCTCTTACCGCTTTTAGCAGCTGCCCCTCAAGTTGGAGAAAAGATTGCATTTAAGGTATATTTTTTAAAAACAACAGTAGTTACAACAAAAAAGATTATTCCCCCTCTAAATAAACTTACTCATTAGCATGTCAGGTTACATTTATATTTAATTTAATATAATTTATATTAATAAAATTTAATAAATTTATTAAACTAATTTATATTATATCATATTTATAATAACTCTTCCTGGATCATATCTTTCGTGTTCTCTTGCCTAGCATGTAGTAGGTGCCTAGTAATTGTTTTCTGAATGAGTAGAAATGTCTCAGCCTGGTGTCTGGAACATAGCAAGTGCTCAATAAAAACAGGCTCTACATGTCACCCCAAAAACCTCCCAAATCCAAAAAAACCTTTCCTACTGGAACCCCTGTTTTGCCACAGGCTCATGGTAGGGCTCCCAGAGTGGTGGAGTGGGCACCCCAATACTGCGTGTTTTGTTTTCTCAGGAGTAGGGGAAAGGAGCCACAGGGCATGTGTATTTGTGAGTTTTTTTCTTCTTTTTTAGCTTTTGGAACTAACATCCGATTATTCTCCTGATGTTTCTGACTACAAGGTAAGGTTCTTTATTTTAAAGTAATCAAATGTCAGTATATTAAAGAAGCTAAAGTCATATTTAATACTGCTAATATGGATAACATGGATTTTTATGGAGTAAATAATGTCATAAAGTAGAAAATAAAAATATTTTCAAAATGTAAACTTTTTGATAGTATCAAAAAGTCTCCCAGTGTTATTTTTCGTAATACTTGGGAAGAATATAGAATGAGAATGACAAATTTAATTTTTTTTTATTGCTCATTTATTTCTAATCAGCTTAGATACACAAAGTTATTTGAGTACCCCTCTCCTATGATCCTAAACTTTGAAAGAGAAAAATAGATAGCTCTCAGCCAGAAAATATGATTATTTTCAGCATAGGAACCTATTTCATATATTTGTGAATTACTACTGGTTATTATCGTCTAATATGGTTTGTTTTGCTTTACCAGTTAACCACAGGTAATTCACAAATACTATCCTTGGAATTTACTTACTTAATATTTGTATGGGACTTCATATTGGCATATGAACTTTATCACAGTTTTCAGTAAAAGTTTGACTCAATCAGTAATTACATGTTTCCTTCCCTTTCTCACCCATTCAAAATTTTGTTGAAAATCTTGTTAAAATGCATACTTTCTTATTTTGATGTGAGATTCAGAATGTAAGTCCATTTTTTTTAAGGGAATAATTGATACCGTTAATATAGTAATACAGATAAGGTATAAGAAGATTTGATTCAATCTGAGTTGATACCTTGGTAGCCTTTTAAAATCTTGGTAAGAATCTTTCTTCAAAAGCAGGCTAGAAGAAGAATCAGTTCATGAAGGGATTTGATTGGTTAGTTCTGGGTAACTGGTGTTTTATCATCTTTTTCATCTTAGCCCCTTAATATAGGTGACCACATAACTTATATAAATCAGAACACTTGTGAGTGAAAAGGATTAATATTGTATTAATAATTATACTGAAAGGAAATGTAAATGGACCTGTGTTGGGCAAACCAGGATGTTTTTTCACCCTGCCATAGATGACTAATTTAATTCTGTGGTACGTGAGGAAATGGAGATAAACGTGAATTGGTATGTCCCATAGCCTCTACCAAGTGTTGATGCTAGATGATATTGATTTTTTTAAAACTCATTAAATGGATGTTGGTCATTATAGTTATCATCTTGGAAAGCTATTTGCTTACTTTATTTCCCAGTATTTTTAGAACTTTTTTGAAGTTGCTTTCAAAACCGTTTCAAGGGTGAAAATCAATACCACTTTTTTGCTTTGATGTCAAGTACTGTTATCCAGCTAGATCATCGGGTTTATTCATTAAGCTTGTCTTTAAAAGTCAAATCTACCTTCAAAGAATGTAGTCTCCTCAGCCCCTAACCTGTCTCATTTGTATCCGTGGGATTTTAATTTATGGAGGTGACTGAGTGATGACACAGAGAAGTCAGTGCTACTGAGAAAGGAATTTAATACTTACATTTCCCGAGAGAAGAGGGGGGATGCCACAACAGGCAGGACCACAGGTGACAGCACCTGGTTGTGGCTGGGAGGCAGAAGCAGGAGGGAGGAGCTTTTATTGGGGTTTCCTTGGTGTAGGCAAGGCAGGGTGAGGGAGACAGCTTAGGATCGGCTAGTTTGACTAAGTAGCAGGCTGTGGGCTATAGGGGCTGTCCCTGTTTGGTACCTGCTCCTGGGATGATTGAGACCAGGGGAGATGCTGGCTTGGTATGTGGGAGTTTTATTTCAAATGCATGTTGATTTATTTAAAAACTTTTTTTGTTGAGATAAAACCCACATAACAAAACTCACTATTTAACTGTTCTAAAGTGTGCAACTCAGTGGTTTTAGTATATTCATAATATTTCACATGTTGATTTTTGACTTGGACTTTTGTTTTTTGAAAGGAAGGAAAAATATTAAGCCATAATCCAGAGACCCAGCAAGTAGATATAGAAATTCTTTCATCTTTACCTGGTGAGTGTTCTAGAAAAGAATCTGGCAATGTAGGCTCTTCACATCTACACTGGTTTCTAAACAGCTTTCACACACAGGCGCTGCTGTCTTCCTTGGCCCCCGTGGCTGCCTGGCACTCTGCATACCTCTGTCAGCACAGAGTGGCCGGGTGGGTGGGTGCTGCACTCCCACAAGTGGAGGTGCGTGTCTACTAAGAGTTGTTGGGTTTGTTCCCAGAGCTGTTAGGCACGTTGTTCTTGGTACTGTAGTTATGTAATTTCATAAAATTACATAAATTGATGAAAATTGATGGCAAAAAAAACTATGTCTGTGAAACCTAAGTTGAATGCTGACTCAGGATTGTTACTGAAAAATTCGCTTTTGAATTATATGTGGTGGGTCAGCTATAAGAGATTGGGAGGAATTTGGTAAAAATCTGGGAAGATTCTGCACTTACATTGCGTTGCCAGCTTTTGTATTCTTGCATCACTTAAAAAAAACCCCTCAAAACTCAAAAATTGTGGAAATTGCATATCTACATTAAGGATATGATTTTTAAAAGAAAGACAGCTCTAGTTGGTGGACTCATAAGACCTACTAGCTCTGTTTCAAAAGATTGGCAAATGAACATACTTCTGTGTGTTAAGTCAAAGTAAAATGTCTGAAGTATAAGTGTATCCACACTCTCACACATTATTTTAAATGGTTCCCTGCTTTATCCCTGATTCACCCCACCCATTATTGGTTCTGAAATCCTGGAATAAGAGGGCTTTTACTATATATGGCTTAACTGGGGTTGTGTTTGCAGGGGTCCCTGGCCAGGGAGTAGAGGAGATCTCTTTTTCTTTAGCAGACTCTAAGGAATTAATTATTTTCTGTTTGTGTTTAAATAAGGTAGGGAGTAAAAGATTCAAAACTCCAGTACATAGAAATCATTCAAAAAGGTTTTTCAGAGAATTCCCTGGCTGTCCAGTGGTTCGGATTCAGTGCTTTCACTGCCGGGGCCCAGGTTCAACCCCTGGTCGGGGAACAAAGATCACAGAAGCCGTGCGGTGCGGCCAGAAAAAACACAAACACACACACACACACAAGAACTTCCACTGGTTTTCCAGCTTTCTTCTGATTAGATTTCATTTGAAGAAATCCCCCTTCTTAGGAATGGTGGACAGAGGTTTGTCCATGGTCAAATTCTGTGGACACAGCCTGATCACTTCTTGTCAGGTGATTGACAGTGATGACATCCAGTTAGGACTTTTCTTTTTGGGAGCATCAAGAAACACTTTATCTGTTTTCTAGCAGAAGTACAGGTAGTCCTCACCTTGCATGGTTCTAATATACATGAATTTCAGTTACCATGGTTTAGTTAAATAAAACCAGCTCCCCAGTGACATTGGTATGTTAACTCTTAACTGTGAGTAATTGTATAGAGTACTGCTAGCTCTCCCGTCCACAAATCACTGCACAAATAACACATGGCCATATGATTAGTGACAAGTCACATCACTTCTTTCAAAGTCTGTTGGTGGTTGGTCACTGTGCATCTGTTACTCAATTCCCGTAACACAGCAAAGTGTGTAGTTGTGCTGCTTCCTTGTCTCTCAGTGATAAACCCACGTGACACTTCACAAAAATGGATAATTGAAATAGGGAATTGGCCAACAAAGATGAAAGCACAACAAAGAAACAAAAAGTGATAATGCTAAAAGTGACACCCAAATCGAGTTTAAGTGAAATCATAGAAGAAATAGCTCACTGTGGGAATGTTGACATTGAGCTTTATGTGAGCTTCTTGCCGTCAGCGAGGAAAGTGGTTGTAATGAGAGGGATGAGGACGTCCTAGAAGTGACATCAGCAAAAACTTCGCAAAACTGTGAAAAAGAAACTCTCAGAGCTATTGCGTGGCGTTAAAAGCTCGAAGAATAACAGACTGAGAGGAGTATGACAGTTGTGTAAGGCGTAGAAAAGATTCTCACTCTGTACTTGGTTACATGACAAGAAGGTGAGCACTGCTCAAACTACCCTCGATAAGTTTCTTACAAAGACATAGAAGACTTTAATTCCCAGTATTTCTGTTTTAAATTAGATCAGTGTACTACATAAATAGCAGTTTTAGTATTTTTTCATTTCCCTGTACAGTAAAGGTTTTAAAGTTTTGACAAAAAATTTAAAAGATCATGAGACAGTCATAAGTTTTCCATTGATTAAGATTGTTTTGCATGATTTCAGCCTGCATGGTCACTTTAACGGCCCCACGCTACCATGTAAAGTGAGGACTGCTGTATTACCAAGTAGGACGCCTGTGTGATTTCTGAGGACACAGCAAGATATAAGAACTTTGCAGAATTCACATTACCTTCCCTTGTTGAAACATACCAGCTATTTTGGGGATTATCTTGTGGTTACACGTTCTTTTCTGGGGTTACTAGTGGTAGCGTATCAAGCTCATTTCTTTTTGATGAAGGAAAGATTGTCACTGATCAAGAGCCGAGAAGCTCCTGTCTGTTGATGCAGGGTTTTCGAAGGCTCTCCCGTCACTGAGCACTCCATACTTCCATGTGTGTCCCCAGCCTCCACATCAATGGACAGTGTGTTTGTGGTTGTTTTTCTAATGATATGAATTCCCTGTAGAGGAACATTTCACTACTGGGAAATGACTTATTGTCTCTCCTTCCTACTGTCTGGTTTCAGCCGTGAAAGAACCTGGGAAATTTGATTTGGTTTATCACAACGAAAATGGAGCTGAGGTAGTGGAGTACGCTGTGACGCAGGAGAAGAGGGTAGGCACGCTTCTCTTCTTGGGATTGTTTGGTCGTCCACTCTCTTGACTGGCTACTGGTGACCTGGAAGGTGACATTGCAGCTTCCTGAACTGCCTGTATTAAAATCATAAAGGATCTCAGCCTTGGGGATCTCTGTCGTGCCTACAGGGTGGCTGTAACAGTGCCCAGTGCCAAGTTAGGATGCCATCTTGAATGTCAGAGAGCCTATAAGACAAGATGCACAAATAAATCTTATTTAAGAGGATACAGTTGCATAAAATCAGTTTTGGGAGTTCCCTGGTGGCCTAGTGGTTAGGATTCTGGGCTTTCACTGCCATGGCCCTGGTTCAGTCCCTGGTCAGGGAACTGAGATCCCACAAGCTATGTGGCACTGCCAAAAATCAGTATCAAATCAAATCAGATCAAATCACAGTTTTATAAGGGTGTCAGTAGAAAAGAGTAGCATTTTAACAACTTTTTATTGAAAAAAAAAGTACACATAAATGTACAGCTTGGGCGATTTTCACCAGTGAACATACCCCATGTAGTAACCAGCACCCAGATCAAGAAATAGCACCTGAGCAGCCCCTCCAGAAATCTCCATCACGCCTCCTTGCAGTTACTACTACCTCTCAAATGTTAACCATGATTCTGACTTATAACAGCACAGGTCATTTTGAAGAATGACATAAAATGATGAATCTGTCTTTTGATTTTGTTTCAGTCCTTAAATTTCCATTTTAGGAAATACATGGTTTAGAGCTCTGTAGGCGGCCAGACTTCCAGCGTTGCTGGAATGGCTGCCTCATTAGAGTATGGTAGCATTAAAGTGAAGAGAATTTATATTTAAGAAACCACTTCTTAAGGTGCTTATACTTGAAATGTTATGATATTATTCTGAGTTTTAGTGTTGCAGAGTCACGTTTTATCTGAAACGTGAATTTGTGGAAACCCTAAGCAGACTGTATGTTTTGCTTTGTCTTAGGGATAGATGACACTCAGGGATTTACTCCAAAAGCACATTTTTAGGGTCTGTGGTAGGCTCAGCAGATTTTGCCCAGTCTCCTGTACTTCTTCATTTGCAATATATGCAGCCCCACGTTTTTGTTGAAATGTGTTCTTGGAAACTACATTGGAAAATTAAACGTTGTAGGCTTTCCTCGTGGAGGCCTTACTAAACAGCGGCCTGAAGTAGGGCCTGTAATTACCTTTTTTGACACTAGATGGCTCTCATTATTCATATGGCCAATGTTAGCTTTGCTTTCTCTTGGTAAAATGTGAAATACCTCCTATTTTTAGGCAGCACAGGAAGAGAACTACAGAGCTGCACAAAAGGGCATCAACAGTATAGTGATAAACTTCCTGGGCCACATCTGCCTCCCAGGAGATCTGTGGGCTGCCTTTCCACAGAGGCTTGTTGGCCAAATCCTCCTGACCGCTTTGTAACCAGCTAGCTACCTCTCCCCGCACAGCCCCAGCTCTAAATCAAAGAAAGATAAAATATGTTTAATGTAAAATTTAGCTGCATTCTAGGTAAAAAAGACCTTCTACCCTAATTGAACTGAGTTTACTGGGACTCAAATTACTCCAGGTCTTCAAGCATTCTGCACAAATGGAAATTGACTTTTTAAATGACTACAATTCATACGACCTCAAAATGAAGTCTCTAAACTGAATATTTTCTGTTTTTCCTCAGATCACCATTTTTTGGAGAGAATTAATTGATCCAAGACTGATTATCGAATCTCCAAGTAACACAAAGTGCGGAGCTTCCCTGAGTATGACCGCGCCACCTCATGGTTTATAGATGTCTTATTTGTGAAAGTGACTATAACCTGAACTTTTTTTTTTTTTTTTTTTTTTAAAGAAGATTTGAGAGTTGTATGCATTTTTGGTTATCTTTATCACATAGGAAAAAATCTACCTCATCATTTAAAATAACATGGGTGTTGCTTTTTTAGACCTCTTTTTTTTCCGCAGGCTTAATTTTAGTAACAAAATTCAAAACATGACATTCTTCAGGCATTGTTTATGAAGCAATATGTATGGTTTCTTCTCTTTTTTATTTTTTTGGACCATCGAGTAGCCATTGTCAGTAGGAGTTTATAATACCAAGTACAAAAAAGTGCTGCATATCTTGTCTCAGTAAGTTTTATTAAGTAACATTTTAAAACGTGAAAGCATGTTACTTGACTTAATTTTTTAACATTTAAGATGTTCCATTCAGTATGGAACATCTTATACATTTCAAGTATTTTATACTTGTAATTGTCAAGAGTTAACCAGTAGTTGGGTTTATTGCAGGCAATGAGTTAAGGAATCCTTTCATACTCTTTTCAACTGTAAAATGAAGGATTCTTAGGGCCTGTGGAGAGCAGTGGAAATAAGTATGTGTGCCTGGGGAAGAACTGGGGCTCCACTCGGGGGAGAGGATTTACTGTGGGCTCAGACCAGGGTTATCTTGCTACAAGGTCCTGAGCACCTGGCTGAGTGTGCTGGAGTGAGGATCTTGAACAGAAACTTCCTTTTCTGTTATTATTCAGCACAGAGCTAAAAAGGCTAAAATATATAGTGTGAAAATTGTTTTCTTTTAACAAAACATCAGATCCCTCCTTCAGCTTTGCAGATTTTTAAATAAAGTCATATTGAACTAAACTTCTGTGCTGAGTCATCTTGTGCGGTTGAGTTTTGCAAATTGCTTTATATTGTTTTATAATAATGCAAAAGATTAAAAATTTCTGGAACGAGGTTTGCCTTGACTAAAGACTCTGGTGTTGCAAGGTTTAGTCCAGTGGAGTTTGTTAGATTTGGGAGCTATTGGACCAAAGGAGATGCTGTCCAGTTTTAATTTGCATGACATCGATACGTATCAAAGTGTGTATTTATTGATTTGAGAGGTATGACTCCAGAAAGAGTGAGATTAACATGAATGATGGGATCTTGGCACTGGGTTTCTTGTGTAAGCATGCTTTCTTTCCAGGGTTTGGAAAACAAGACAAATAGTAAAGGCCAACAGGTGCATGAAAAAAAACTGCTCAACATCACTAATCTGGGAAATGCAAATCAAAACCACAATGAGATATCACCTCACACCTGTTAGCATGGCTCTTATCAAAAAGACAAGAAATAACAATTGTTGGAAGGCGTGTGCAAAAAAGGGAACCCCTTGGGGCTTCCCTGGTGGCGCAGTGGTTGAGAATCTGCCTGCCAATGCAGGGGACACGGGTTCGAGCCCTGGTCTGGGAAGATCCCACATGCCGTGGAGCAACTAGGCCCGTGAGCCACAATTACTGAGCCTGTGCGTCTGGAGCCTGTGCTCCGCAACAAGAGAGGCCGCGATAATGAGAGGCTCGCGCACTGCAATGAAGAGTGGCCCCCACTTGCCGCAACTAGAGAAAGCCCTCCCACAGAAACGAAGACCCAACACAGCCATAAATAAATAAATAAATAAGAAAAAAAAAGAAAAGGGAACCCCTGTGCACTATTGGTGGGAATGTAAATTGATACATCCACTATGGAAAACAGTATGGAGATTCCTCAAAAAATTAAAAGTAGAACTACCATATGATCCAGAAATTTCATTTCTGGGTATTTATTCGAAGAAAACAAAAACACTAACTCGAAGTCAGAAAGAGAAAAACAAACACCGTATGCTAACACATATATATGGAATGTTAAAAAGCAGTACTGGGGCTTCCCTGGTGGCGCAGTGGTTGAGAATCTGTCTGCCAATGCAGGGGACACGGGTTCGAGCCCTGGTCTGGGAAGATCCCACATGCTGCGGAGCAACTAGGCCCGTGAGCCACAACTACAGAGCCTGCGCGTCTGGAGCTTGTGCTCCGCAACAAGAGAGGCCGCGATAGTGAGAGGCCCGCGCAGCACGATGAAGAGTGGCCCCCGCTTGCCGCAACTAGAGAAAGCCCTCGCACAGAAACGAAGACCCAACACAGCCAAAAATAATTAATTAATTAATTAATTAATTAATTAAAAAAAACAGTACTGATGAACCTAGTGGTAGGGCAGGAATAAAAACAGACGTGAAGAACAGACTTGAGGGCAAGGGGGCGGGGGAGGGGAAGCTGGGATGAAGTGAGAGAGTAGCATTGACGTATATACACCACCGAATGTAAAATGGGTGGCTAGTGGGAAGCAGCTGCATAGCACAGGGAGATCAGCTCAGTGCTCTGTGACCACCTAGAGGGGTGAGATGGGGGGGTGGGATAGGGAGGGTGGGAGGGAGGCTCAAGAGGGAGGGGATATGGGGATATATGTATACATATAGCTGATTCACTTTGTTGTACAGCAGAAGCTAACACAACATTGTAAAGCATTTATACTCCAATAAAGATATGAAAAAAAGCAAAACACTAACTCGAAAAGATATGTGCACCCCCATGTTCATTGCAGCATTGTTTACAATAGCCAACACTGATGTCCATCGATGGATGAATGGATGAAGAAAATGTGGTATGTGTGTATGTATATATATATATTCAGCCATAAAAAAGAATGAAATCTTGCCATTTGTGATAACATGGATGGATCTTGAGGGCATCATGCTAAATGAATTAAGTCAGACAGAGAAAGACAAATAGCGTATGATCTCACTTATCTGTGGAATTTCAAAAAAAACCACTTACAAAGAACAGATTGGTGGTTGGCAGAGGCAGGGGCTGGGTGGTGGGCAAAATGGGTGAAGGTGGTCAAAAGGTATAAACTTCTAGTTATAAAATAAGTCCTGGGGATGTAACATACAGCATGGTGACTGTAGTTAATACTGTGTTGCATACTGTATTTGAAAGTTGTTAAGAGTAGACCTTAGAGATTCTCATCACAAGAAAAAAAATTGTTACTACGTCTGGTAACTAGACTTTTTGTGGTGATCATTTTGCTACGTATACAAATACTGAATATATTGTACTTCTGAGACTTATGTTGTATGTCAATTATACCTCTTTAAAAAAAAAGATAACTGAGGGTGGGAGGGAGGGAGATGCAAAAGGGAAGAGATATGGGAACATATGTATATGTATAACTGATTCACTTTGTTATAAAGCAGAAACTAACACACCATTGTAAAGCAATTATACTTCAATAAAGATGTTTAAAGAAAAAAAAAAGATAACTACTAGACATTGACTAGACCACAGGAAAGTGTTGAGCTCAGGGTGTCTTTTCTTCAGATTATAATCAGTTTATGAGTCACCTTTTTCCTCTATGGTGGCGGTTTTCAGACTATGAATAGCAGTCTACTAGAAGAGTCACGGTATTGATTTAGGGGGTCATGACCTGCATTTTGAAAAATGAAATAGAATAGAAAAATAGTGCACCACATTTAGTAAATTTCAGTTTGCTTAATGAAAGACATAATTTACATATAGCCATCTGTGTCCTGGATCACCATGTAAAATGTAAATGTATTTCTTACTGCTCAAAATCAGACATAATTTTCAGATGTGGAAACTCTAAACAATACCGTTTATTCTAGGAGTGACAGAGAAGAGGAGAGGTGAAAACATAGGTGCTAGGCAAAAAGCCCATGCCAGGGACTGACTAGGATTTTCTCTGGGCTCAAAGCAGTGACTCATCTAACTCCTCTCAACTCAAAATTGAATAACTTGCCAAAGACCACCCAACCAGAAGAGGGAGAGTCTAGTGTCATTTCAGAGCAGGATGGTGGCTGTCGCTAAAGAGGCTCTGTCTTGGCCTGAGTGTAAGCAGCTTCAGGGCGCCTGCCTCACCTTTCCCCCTGCTGCCTTTATCCTTGGGAGCTCATGGCTAATTACCTTTCTGGCCCCATGGCCCAATTTTGTCCATCTTCAGGTTGTCTCCTCACCATTAAGTTCTTTTTTTTTTTTCTAATCAAGTGTTTATTGTTTTGGTTTGGATTAACAATTTTTTAAAAAACAGCTTTATTGAGTTATAACTGATATACCAAAAACTACACATATTGAATGTTTTCAATTTGATGAATGCACACAATTGTGAAACCATCACCACAAACAAGGTAATAAATATCACCTCCAAAAGTTTCCATATACTTTTGTTTTGTTTTGTTTTTGTAGTAAGAACACAACATGAGACCTACCCTCTTAACAAAATTTTTAAGCGCACAATACAGTATTGTTAACTATATTGTACAGCAGATCTCTAGAATGCATTCATCTTGCATAACAAACTTTATACCCATTGAACAAGAGCTCCCCATTTCCCCTAGCTCCAGTCTCTGGAAACCACCATTCTCTGCCCCTATGAGTTTGATTATTCTAGATACCTTATGTAAGTGGAGTCATGCAGTATTTGTCCCTCTGTGACTGGAGAATTTCACTTAGCATAATGCCCTTTGGTTCGTCTATGTTGTCACATAGGCGGGATTTCCTTCTTTTTTAAGGCTGAATAATACTCCATGGTATGTATTACCACATTTTTTTTAATCCATTCATCCATGGATGGACACTTAGGTTGTTTCCACATCTTGGCTATTGTAAATAATGCTGCAGTGACCGTGGTCACTGTTAAGTTCTAAACTGCTTTAGCTCTCAGCTGTTCAACTCTGTATAGAAAGACTCTGACCCTGACTTGGTCCAGTTTCACACTGAATCTTTTTCCTCTTCTTGTGAAACCTTCAAGCTCTCCAGTTCAACTCACATCACTGATATGATTGGTCTCCTCTGTGCTGTCCTCATCTTGGACACTGTGATGGTAACTTCGTCACCTGTTAACTACTTTTTAAGCTACTTCCAAACCTGAACCGGTTGGGTCATTCACTCCCTAGTCCTTTAACTGTTCTGAAGGGATGACATCACAAAAACTCTTTTCACTGGTGAAAGAACTAGCCTGCTCGAGATGTAGGTACTATTTGAGTCTAATTTTCAATTCTTTATTTACATCTAAAAGCAACTGTTCCAAACTTTCTCCTTCAAACCGCCTCCCCGCCCCCCTCCATGTCAAATAGACAGCTCTTGCTGTTGACAAAGATGAGGAGGGTGGTTGGTCGTGCCCCTCTCCTTGCTCTCTTCCCTTCACAGCAGTGACTGTTCTGGTTTGGTTTTCTTCCCTGGTGACTGATCTCAGCGCTTGCTTGCAAGGCCAGCTGTATCAGCCTCGATCCAATCAGGAGAGAGAGAGAGACCACACGGTAATTCAACCAGAGAACTACTAACTATAGCAGGGGCTGGAGTCATATATGAGGGGCAGCCACAATCCCTGGGGCTGAGATAGAGCCCCCAAGGAAGAGTCTGCGATACCCTCGCCTCCTGGGTTGTGATCAGACCTTGTTGGGAGGGTTGCTGGATATCTGCCATCTTTCAAATCCTGACACATTTAATTATGCAGTATTTTAAAATTACGTTTATTAATATTGCCAAGCGCCTCATCTCATCAGGAAAGTCTTTAAGTATTGGGAAGCTATCAGCTCACTATAGCAGATACAAGTTTTCCAAAATTCTAATTTTTGCTTGAAAGCTCAAACTTTTTCATTGGCAACTAACACTGTCAGTCGTTCTTGAAGTGAGAGGCTCACCTCATTCGTTGTCAAGACAATGTCTGCCAATACCCATGTCAGAATGACCACTGATTTTCTGTCTGTAATTATTTCAAGTAACACTGGTGTTCCATGAAAAATGGGGCAGTCCAGCTCACAATGGGACCAGTTGCATGAGTGGTTTTCCTTGAGACAACTGCCATACTGTGGTATGCTGTGGAAACTGTGCCTTTAAGGGTCACGATTTAATAACAACAATTGTCTCTGCTCCATCAGGGACATTCTTAAGTGCAACTGGCTTTTTTTTTTTCTTTCCTACTGTGAGTGAGGCCAAGGACACCACTGACTAGATTGGTGCTCAAGTGCAGCAGTTTGTTGCTTTTGCACCGTCATTGCAAACATCAGTGTTTGCTGATGTGAAAAGACAAATGATGTCTTAGGAGTTTTGACCTCACAGACCCCCCCCCAAAAGCATCTAGAGGACCTGCAGGAGTCCACAGACTACATCTGGAGAACTGCTGTCATAGTGGAAAGAAAACGGGTTTTGAAATCCGAGTTGGGTCCTCATCTGAGCTGGGTGACAAAGGGTGAGTGTCTTCATTTGTAGAATGAGACTAACCCACCCTTAGATTTATAATGAAAGGTTAAAGTAATGCTTGAAAATGTTACATTCAGAAAGTATTGGTCTACTCTTAAGACTTTAATAAGACTCGAAAGAAGCTAAGTAATCAACTCTGGCGAATTCCCTGGCGGTCCAGAGGTTAGGGCTCCTTGCTCTTACTGCCGAGGGCCTGGGTTCGATCCCTGGTCAGGGAACTTAAATCCCACAAGCCGTGTGGAGTGGCCAAAAAATAATAATAATAAACTCCAACTCTGGGACTTCCTTGGTGGTCCAGTGGTTAAGACTCTGTGCTTCTACTGCAGGGGGAACGGGTTCTATCCCTGGTCAGGGAACTAGATCCTCCATGCCACGCAGCGTGGCCCCAGAAAATAAATAAATAAAAATGAAGTAAACTCCAACTTAACCTTCAGAAAGAAAAGTCGCTACTGAGTATTAGCACTGGATATTCTTTACAGTGGATTCATTTCACTTTCAAGTTATATTTAGGTATCCTGTTCTAAAATGTTCATTCTAAAGATTCACTGCCTAAATGAGAGTGGGGTTACAGGGAGCACCCAGCTCTTTAAACAGTCCAGGCACCCCCATGGGAATGGGTCAGCCAGGAGAATATCATCTCTTCCGTGTCCCAGTGGACTCAAGGGAGAAATAAAGCTCCGGTCTGAACTGTGAGTCTTTACTGGAATCTAAGCATACAATCTTCGGTCATTGTAGGGTCACAAAATGTTAAAGCCAGAAGCCACCTTTGGAATAATGAAGCCCAACCTCCATTTTACCCTGAAACGGCAGACTCAGCGTAGGTGAAATAACAGAGATGCTTGTGGTTAGAACGTGGGCGCTGGAGTCTGATGAACCAGGTACAGTTCTGCCTTGTACTCTTCTTAGTCGTTTTTTCATAAGACAAGTTATCTAACCTCTCCGAGCCTTGATTTCCTCATCACAATACCCACCAATAGGAGTGTGGTGAGGACTGAGTGAGATAATAATGCATGTAAAGCATTTAGCACAGGCCCTGGCACGTAGTAAGCGCTTGATGAGACATTAGTTATCATTTATGTTTCCATTATGCGACTTGCCCAAGGTCCTGCTCCAAATTTTTGGTAGCACTTGAACCCCCTTATTTTTAATTTATTTTCACCTGTTAGAAATAACTTGTGTCATATTTCATATCATAGTTGTCATGTTTAGATTTTCTCTAATTTCCTCTTTCAGGTAGGAGGAAGTCAGTCATCTAATTCTCATCAGTGATGCTTTTTAGAATAGGAGGCTTGGAGATTTCTGCACATCCACCCATTATCTCCAAACTGTTGTGTCTTATTCTAATGTTTGAGTGGTACGGCTTTTCTCCCAGGGCTCTAGCCACTTAGAACACATGATCTCCACTTTCAAAGTGGTTATATTAAGAAAACAACTCAGGTGGTTTTTTGTTTTGTTTTGTTTTGTTTCTGTTAACAGGAAAGTCATTCGGAGATGAACCAGTGAGAGATTATGGGAACATAAGTATAATGAAACCCCAGAAAAAATGCATTTGGGATACAAGGGGATTGGCAGTTTGCTCTACAGGACACACAGGCTGGTAAATTTGTTAACCTTGCAGTAATGCTAGCCCACGTGTTGAGTGACTGGATTGGGGCAGGGTTTGGGGAGGGTTTTACTATATGAAATGTGGCTATAAGGTAATGTCTGAATTTTTTTAAAACAAAAAACAAACCCATCATAACAGAGTCCAAAGGCATTGGTTGTGTTGGTTACACATCTCAGCCAGCAAGTTTCCCCTGAACCAGGTCAGTTTCACTGAGATACAGCCTCAGGGTCAACGGCACAGGCCACTCTCTTGGCTCCTGGGTTTCAAACACTAAGGGAAAGGGTTCAGTGGGCTAAGCCAAGACCTTGCTGCTCCCGTGGGTCCACACATCAGCAGTGGCCCCTTCCTGGGAGCTGATTAGGAATGCAGGGTCTCCGCCCACCCCAGACCTGCTTTGTCGAAAGTTGCATTAACCAAACCCCAACCAAACAGGGGACGCGTGCACAGGAAGATCTGCCAAGTACTGAGGCAGAGGAGGACACAGGCGGAACGCTGGCACTGCCCTGCCCAGCAGACTAATCAGAGGGACTTCTGCTTGACTACACTTGCTCTCTGCTGTGAAGCTTTCTCTTGGGGGCTGACCTGGCAAACCTGAGATTCTCTTTCATTGCAGAGGAAAAAGGCAGTGATGCAGCTACTCCAACTGGGGGCTGGCTCAGGGCTTTCAGAGGCTGAATGTTTTATTTGGGCCAGGACTGATCTATTCAGTGAGTGCTGTGAGCAGTGCTTTGTGACCTTTCTCACACAGGGGCTCACATAGGAAATTATATTGGTAGGGCATACTGGGAGGAGAAAATGACGCTGTTAGTGGCCAGAGGTGACCACCCGTGGGTTCTGGCTGGCCCAGAGCTGTGGGGATCCAAGTCTTGGAACACAGGTGCCGTGAGCCCTTTGGGCACCTCACACATTTGGACACTGTTTCATGACACAGCTGTTCATTCAGGAGCAGGAAATGGACCCAGCATGGCCTGAGGGGCTCTGAGCAGCCCTACCACCATGCTGGCCTGGTCATCCTCATAGCCTAGGAGGGGCCACTGCTGCCATTCTGGCCCCAGACTGAGACCCACGGCTGGAGATGAGAATCGTGACAGGGAAGTTTGGAGAATAGAGATGATGACGATAGCTCTGGGCCCGCTGTTTTTCTAAGCACTTTACATGTGTTAATTCATTTACATGAGATAGGAACTGTTAGTATTTCCTTTCTACAGAAGAGGAAACTGAGGCACAGAGGTTAAGTCCCTTGCCTGTGATCACACAGCTAGCGGATGAAGGAGCCGGGGTCCAGATCTAGGTTGTCCGCTTCAGGGTCTGTCCTCTTAACCACTAAGGTCTACCACCTCCCCAGCAGTAGGAGATTCCAGGGAAGACATAGATGTAGTATTAAGTGAAAATGCAAATTGTAGCACATAATATATTTATAGAGTATATTTCCCATTTGCATTAAAAAAGAGGCTCCTGATACAGGATATGGATACAAATATTCTGGAAGGACTTCTGTGAAACTTGATAGTGGTCACCTCTGCACAGAGGGACTGATGGAGGGGGACTTTTCACTGTTTTAATCCTTCCTCTCTGTAAATGTATTGCCACAAGCATGCCATACCTGTATAATTTTGTAGTATGTTTTAAAGGGATATGGTATCAGGAATGTTACTTAGGAAAACATCAGGAAGTAGAACTACTGGGCAACAGGAAGGAGAGAAGTTGTAGGGTTGGGGTGGGCATGGGGAGAGAAGATGCAGAAGCAGCTAGTGATACAGGCCCTGATGGATTTCCAACATGGAGTAAGAAATGTACAGCAAACCTTGACCGTCATAGATGTTTCTGTCTTCCTGAGGCTCCACAGTTACCCCAGGCGACGGGGGAAAGAATAAGAGATCTGCAATTGTCCAAAAGCATAACCCTCTGTGGGGGTGGAGAGCCTGGGGGACACCAAGGAAATGTGACCCAGGGCCTCAATCATGGTGCCTCCGCAGACATCCAGACCTGGCAGTGGCCAGTTGCCGGCGGCTGATGGGGTGTGGCCAAACGTGCAGGGTCCCACCTCCCCATCACCTGGTTAGTAGCTGAGCAAGAAGAAACAAACAAACAAAATTCCACCATTAGGAGCTGAGCAAAAGGTTTGGAGCTAAATCTCTTAAGAATATGCTCTTGCAAAATCATTAGGTAAAAAAAGCCAAGCACAGTTGAGTTCAAGAATGTGTTTTTGGCCTCTTAATAGACAATTAGAATGAGCTGCTCTGTGTGCAACATGAATAAGGGTCTTGCTGCTTTTTTTTTTTTTAATTTCTTTATGATAATAACCAGTGCAATATTTTTAGTTTTTTTTTTTCCCCTTCCATATAAATCCAAATGTATGATGTGTCATGCGTGGTCATATTAAGATTTTTAACAACAATATAGAAATAGAAGAAATATAGGTAACATGCTCCCCCTTCCCATTTTTTAAAACAAATGCTGTCTTATAAAACCCTTGGATTTCCAAACACTTATTGTATTAAAGCTGCCAGTCTGCCAACCCTATTTGGATCTCCTTTTGGGCAACAATCTAGAGAAAGCTAGTCAAATAATTACAGTAATGACAGTGATAAAAATATGGCTAATCTTCTATTTTGAATTCCAGATTTAATTTCTGGAAACAGCCAAGTTTGGTGGACAAAGTGGAGATACCATCTTTGTTTCCAAATGAGGTACAACTATAATATAATGTCCCTGATTTTACTGTGTGGGTTTGAAGGACAGCCACAAACACAGTTTTAAATACCTTGGTAGGGCTTCCCTGGTGGCGCAGTGGTTGAGAATCTGCCTGCTAATGCAGGGGACACGGGTTCGAGCCCTGGTCTGGGAAGGTCCCGCATGCCGCGGAGCAACTAGGCCCGTGAGCCACAACTACTGAGCCTGCGCGTCTGGAGCCTGTGCTCCGCAACAAGAGAGGCCGCGATAGTGAGAGGCCCGCGCATTGCGATGAAGAGTGGTCCCCGCTTGCCGCAACTAGAGAAAGCCCTCGCACAGAAACGAAGATCCAACACAGCCAAAAGTAAATAAATAAATAAATTAAATTAAAAAAAAAAAAAAAAAAAAAAAAAAAACCTTGGTAACACTGGAGATCCAAGGACCTCAGATGAAAAACTCCAACCTTAGAGAATTTCTTTTGGCTCATTTAACTGAAGGAGTATACTAACGCTCCGATCATACCCTCAAGGTGGCTTTTCGTAGGTCGCACACCCTCAGAGGCCATGGCGATTTAAACTACTGAGGGCTCCCTGGCAGACAGGAGCTAAGAACAATAGATCAGCAGAGTTGGAGCCCTGCTTTCCAATCACAATACTGCATCTGAGCAATGACCTGGCTCCTAGGATGGAAGAGAATGGATGTGACATTGGACTCCAGCTGACACTTACCAGTTATTGAGTTCTTGTTTTAAGTGCTTTACATACCTTCACTCATTTAATCCTCACAGAAACCCTAAGTCATGTTGCCTCCCTTTTATGGCTAACACACGGAGGCACCGAGAAGCCAAGTAATTTGTCCAGAAGACGCACAGAATAAACGGCGGATTTGGGATTTGAAACCAGCTATTCTGAGCTCCAGAGCTGGTGTTGGTGTCTTTGACCACTGTGCTATACCGACAAGAATCTTAAGCCGCTTAAGTGTGTATTTCGGAATCTTATAATGTAGGTTGTTGGGATTTTTTTTGTTTTTTGTTTTGTTTGTTTTTAACAGATGTCTCATATAAAAGTCATATATGAACTTGGACAACTCACTTAACAGCTCCGAAGAAACGGGGAGCTGAAAAACAGGGAGAACGCAAACTCAGAGCTGTGAGGGTTCCTAAAAAATTGATACAAAACTCCTGGTATATAAGAGGCATACCCGGCCATTTCCTATAGAAGAAGGGTAAACTATAGAAA
Source organism: Balaenoptera musculus (assembly GCF_009873245.2). NCBI lineage: Eukaryota > Metazoa > Chordata > Mammalia > Artiodactyla > Balaenopteridae > Balaenoptera > Balaenoptera musculus. The sequence goes on along the minus strand of NC_045804.1, from coordinate 32,814,476 downwards.
ATACTGTCCACTTACTACTTCCTTATTTTGGGCGGGGGGCACATTATGAGAAGATTAGTATGATTCTAATTTAATGTAATAACATTTTGCTTAATGTCATGAGCCATCATTCTTCTGTGGAAATAAAGTTGATAAAAATCAACCATCTTCCCTATTTCTAACATTAACTCCTTTTTGTTCATATCATTCAACTCATTTTAAAAATTATATATTTTCTTCTTAGAAACAATATATACATTGTCTGTAAAAATTTAGAAAATGCATAAATGATAAAGAAGAAAAATGCCCATAATACATTTACCCACAAATAACTAAACATTTTGATGTATAACCTCTTTCTACACACAAATAAATTTAAATGAAACAGGATCAAATTGTATATACTTTTCTGCAAGTTGCTTTGTTCACTTAAAAATGTTTTCTGCAAGTTGCTTTGTTCACTTAAAAATGTTATCATGATGTAAGCTATTGTATATACAATGGATAAACAACAGGGTCCTACTATATAGCACAGGGAACTAATATTCAATAACCTGTGATAAACCATAATGGAAAAGAATATAAAAAAGGAATATACATATATATATATATATATATATATATATATATATATATAAATAAATATGTATAACTGAATCACTTTGCTGTATAGCAGAAATTACACAACAGTAATCAACTATACTTCAAGAAAACCAAAAAGGAAAAAAGAAAAAACATTAATATCTAGAAATATAAAATCAATACACGCAAATGGCTATTTAACCTACTCCCAAATGATGTTGCTATAAAGTGGTTAAAAACTTCACCTAGGTAAGCTGTGACAAAGTGAGAGAATGGCATGGACATATGTACACTACCAAACGTAAAACAGATAGCTAGTGGGAGGCAACCGCATAGCACAGGGAGATCAGCTCGGTGCTTTGTGACCACCTAGAGGGGTGGGATAGGGAGGGTGGGAGGGAGAGAGATGCAAGAGGGAAGAGATATGGGAACATATGTATATGTATAACTGATTCACTTTGTTATAAAGCAGAAACTAACACACCATTGTAAAGCAATTATACTTCAATAAAGATGTTATAAAAAACAAACAAAAAAACTTCACCTAGAATATCACATCATGGCTAGAACAATAACAACAAAAAAGAATATAAGTAAATATAACAGATGCAAAGTGATGGTGTGTCTTTGGTCTTTCTCAAAAGGAAAAAAAATGAGAGATAGGGAAACAAAGTAAAAATATGTTTTCCCCAAATGTTTTATAATTTTTAATAAAACATTTTAACAAACTGTTTTCTTAAAATGGAATTAAAGCTGGAATAAAAATACAATCACCTCAAAAACTAAACAAAAAAAAAAGTTATCATGAAAGTATTCCCCCATGTCCTTAAATATTCGCCTGTAGCATCTTTGTGAATGTTTGTACACTGTCACATCACATGGATGTATCAATTTACTTAAGCAGTCCTTTATTGCTAAATGTTTAGTTTCCAGGTTTCTGTTATTATGAAAAAAAGCCGCAATGAATATCACTGGGCATAAAGTGCATAGAAATACAACTCATTTTTAAAATTAGTCTAATGCATACTACTCAGGATGATAAACTCCTGGGCTCCAAAATACCCATCGTGTTTGTTTGTTGTTAAGCAATCATTTGATGTTTTGAATTCGTAGACCTATTGCTTCCTCTGTGAGTCCAGTTAAAAGAATGGGCTAATGTTCTAAGTATAAATGAATTCTGTCTAGCTTTAGATGGCTTCATAACCCATGTAAACAACACATTCTCCTGGAAATTCCCTAAGTGTGTTACATTTCCTTTAGCTGGAGTTCCCTCTTCTAGCATTTGTTTAATCCAGCATCATTTTGACTCCTAATCCATTTTTCAAAATAGACTTTCTTTCTAGAGCAGTTTTAGGGTCACAGCAAAAAACTGTGCTGTGGGAGAGTTCCCATCTATCCCCTGACCCCACACATGCAACATCAGAGACCACGGTGGTACACTTGTTACAACTGATGAACCTACATAGATACATCATTATCACTCAAAGTCCATAGTTTATGCTAAGGTTCACTTTGGTGTTGTACAGTCTATGGGTTTTACTAAATGCATTTACTAAATGTATTACTAAATGACATGTACCCCCCGTTATGGTATCACACAGAATAGTTTCATAACCTTAAAAATCCTCTGGAAACCACTAATCCTTTGTAGAGTCTCCATATATTTTGCCTTATCCAGGAAGTCATATAACTGGAATCATATAGTATGTAGCCTTGGCTTCTTTCACTTAGTAATACACATTTAAGTTTCCTCCATGTCGTAACTGGATGGCTCATTTCTTTTTAGCACTGAATAATATTCCATAGTCTGGATGTACCAAAGTTTATTTACCCATTCACCTACTGAAGGACATCTTGACTGCTTCCAAGTTGTGGCAATTATGCATAAAGCTGAAATAAATATCTGTGTGTAGGCTTTTGTGTGGATATAAATTTTCAACTCCTTTGGGTAAATGTCAATGAGCATGATTGCTGAATTGAATGGTAAGACTATGTTTAGCTCTGTAAGAAACTGCCAAACTGTGTTCCAACGTAGCTGTACCATTTTTGTATTCCCACCAACAATGAATGAGAGTTCCTGTTGCGTGTTGTCAGGGTTCTAGATTTTGGCCATTCTAATCAATGTAGACTGGTATTTCTTTGCTTTAATTTGCATTTCCCTGACGACATATCATGTGGAGCACCTTTTCATATGCTTATTTGACATTTGTATATCTTCTTTGGTAAAATGCTCATTCAGGTCTTTTCCCATATTTTATTTGGGTTGTTTGTTTTCTTATTATTGAGTTTTAAGAGTTCTTTGTATATCTTGAGTAACAGTCTTTTGTCAGCTATGTGTTTTGCCAATATTTTCTCCCATTCTGTGGCTTGTCTCCTTATTCTCTTGATCCTAATCCATTTTTAGGATTAGAAGATAGAGTGGGAAAAAATTGGAATAGGAGACAGGGTGGTGCTGGATTATCCAAATGGTGGACTAGGCCTAAGCTTAGGGCCCCAGTAGAAAGGAGCATCAAAAACATGAGAAACAGGGACTTCCCTGGTGGTCCAGTGGGTAAGACTCCATGCTCCCAACCCAGGGGACATGGGTTCAGTCATTGGTTGGGGGACTAGATCCCACATGCATGCCACAACTAAGAGTCCACATGCCACAACTAAGAAGCCCACATGCCACAACTAAAAGATCCCGCATGCCGCAACGAAGATTCAATGTGCTGCAACTAAGACCCGGTGCAGCCAAAATAAATAAATAAATAAATATTAAAAAAACAAAAACAAAAAACATGAGAAACAAAAACTTCTGAAAGAATCTGATGTCAAAAAAGACAGAATAGGGGACTTCCCTGGTGGTCCAGTGGTAAAGAATCCATCTTCCAATGCAGGAGACGTGGGTTCGATCCCTGGTCGGGGAACTAAGATCCCACATGTCGCAGGGCAACTAAGCCCGTGCGCCACAATTACTGAGCTCACACTTTTCAATGAGAGAGCCTGCGTGTCGCAACTACAGAGCTCACGCGCCCTGGAGCCTGAGCACCGCAACTAGAGAGAGAAAACCCGCATGCCACAACTAGAGAGAAGCCTGTGCGCCACAATGAAGAGCCTGTGCCACCAGAAAGATTCCCACATGCCTCAACAAAGATCCTGCATGCTGCAACTAAGGCCCTACACAGCCAAAACAAATAAATAAAATAAATAAAGAGAAATTAGAAATGAGAAGATAAATTAAAAAAAAAAAGTAAAAAAAGACATAATAATGTCCACCTCTAGCTATAACAGTGTAATTGGCACAAGATTCCCTCTCATTGAACAACTATAGAACTGAACGAGATATGTGATGCACCTTTTTTCAAGCAAAAGATGGTTGGTGTAGGGGTATGATACTGGAGAGACAAGAAACACGTGAACTAAGCCTCACAATCACCGCAGATTTCTTCTGTGGTGCATGGAGGTGAATCCTAAGTGGAAGGATGGCTTGCTGAGCTGAGGGGGCAGGGAGTGGGTTACTGGGCTACTGAAGCAGCTGAAAATTGGGGGCAGGTTATTAAAGAAGAGGAAGTTGCACAGGAATTCACCACGGTCCCTGGGTGAGGGCTAGGCTGCACAGGCACAGGGTGAGGCTCTGTGAGGCCTAGCAAAGATGATCTGTTGTGGGCTGAGAGCTGAACGGTGATACTAGAGGTTGTGCTGTTTTGAGAGGTATTAGTGTCTGGTCAAGCCAGAGTGCAGAGACTTCTATGAGCACTTTGGGCTTTCAAGTGAGACTCCAGAAAAGACATAATTTAGAAGTCAGGAATATGTCTTAGTTTAAGGGCTGAGCCCTAAGATTAAAGTCCAAACTGAGGGACTTCCCTGGTGGTGCAGTGGTTAAGAATCCACCTGCCAATGCAGGGGACACAGGTTCGAGCCCTGGTCAGGGAAGATCCCACATGCCATGGAGCAACTAAGCCCATGTGCCACAACTAGTGAGCCCACAAGCCACAACTACTGAGCCCACGTGACACAACTACTGAAGCCCGTGCACCACAACAAAGAGTAGCCCTCACTCTCCCCAACTAGAGAAAGCCTGCGTGCAGCAACAAAGACCCAATGCAGCCAAAAATAAATAAATAAATAAATAAATAAATTTATAAAAAAAAAAAAAAGGTCCAAACTGAAATACACCCACTCTAATAAAGAATAAAACCAAGGCTAAAATGGCCAAAAGGATATGCCTGTAATTTAACTACCTACCAGAACAAAAATCAATACTCTTTAAAGGAAGACAATGTAATCCAGACTTCTTAAAATATATCACCCACAATGGGAACTTCCTTGGTGGCACAGTGGTTTAGACTCCGCACTCCCAATGCAGGGAGCCTGGGTTCAATCCCTTGCTCAGGGAACTAGATCCCACATGCATGCCACAACTAAGAGTTTGCATGCTGCAACTAAGGAGCCAGAGAGCCACAACTAAGGATCCTGCCTGCCGCAACTAAGGAGCTCAAGTGCTGCAACTAAGGAGGTGGTGAGCTGCAACTAAGGAACCTGCATGCCGCAAGTGAGACCCGGTGCAACCAAATAAATAAATAAATAAATAAATATTAAAAAAATATATCACCCACGATGTCCAGCATACAATAAAATAATTATTACTGTGAAAAAGCCCAGAGATTTGACCCCTGATGAAGAAAAACAAACAAATAAAAATCAATGAACAGACTCCAAGATGACCCAAATGTTGGAATTAATAGACAATAATGTTAAGTAGCTATTAAAATATTTTTATGGACTTAAAGAAAAATATAGTATAATGAATAGATGGATGGTAAATTTCAGCAAAACAATGGAAACTATAAAAAAAGAACCAAGTGGAAATTCTAGAATGGAAAAATAAAATATCTGAAATTAAAATTTAACTTTAGGGAATTAACAGCAAATTGGAGACTTCAGAAGAAAGGATTAGTAAACCTGAAATCAGATCAATAGAAATGATCCTATCTAAAGAAGAAAAAGAAAATAAGATTTAAAAAGATTAACAAAGCCTCAGTAAACTATGGGACAATATCAAGCAAGCTAACATATATATAATTGGAGAGAGAAAATGAGGCCAAAAAAAATGAAGAAACAAAGACCAAAAAAAATTGCCCAAATTTGGAAAAAGAGAACAAGTTACAAATCCAAGAAGCCTAGCAAACCCTAAGCAGGATTAAAAAAAAAAAAGACATCTAGGCACATTATAGTTAATATGCTGAAAATCACAGTTAAAGAGAGAATCTCAAAACCCACCAGAGGAAATAAAATACATTACCTACAAGGGAGCACCAATACAAATGACAGTTGACATCTCATCAGAAACAATGGAGGACAGAAGACAACAGAATGACATCTTTAAAGTGTTGAAAGGAGAGTCAACCAGGAATTATATATTCTGTGAAATTACCCATTAAAAATGAAGATGAAATAAAGACATTTTCAGATAAATAAAAGCTGAAAGAATTCATTGCCAGCAGGTCTGCACTACAGGATATGCTGAAGTAAACTTGTAGCCATCGGCAGGGTGAAGAGTACTGGAAATGGTAAATATGTGGAGAACATATCTATCTTTTTATGTATAACGTATTTTCTTCTTCTTTTATTTTCTTTGAGAGGTGACTGACTGTTTAAAGTAAATGTAGGACTTCCCTGGTGGCACAGTGGTTAAGAATCTGCCTGCCAATGCAGCAGACACGGGTTCGAGCCCTGGTCCGGGAAGACCCCACATGTCGCGGAGCAACTAAGCCTGTGCATCACAACTACTGAGCCTGTGTGCCACAACTAGTGAAGCCTCTGTGCCTAGAGCCCATGCTCCACAACAAGAGAAGCCACTGCAATGAGAAGGCCGCACGCTGCAATGAAGAGTAGTCCCAGCTCGCCGCAACTAGAGAAAGCCCAACACAGCCAAAAATAAATAAAATAAATTTATAAAAAAATAAAGTAAATGTAATAATATAATACTGTTGAAAGATAAACTGAGGCACATTAAACTTTTGAAGAGTTCATTGGAGCAAACATTGATTTGAATCAGGCAGTGCCAAACTGAAACTGGTTAGAGGGTACTCTAATGTCAGGAGCCAAGGGAAAAGGCTTTTACAGAGCAGTCGCAGGAGCAAAGCAAGGAAATTATTGAATTAGCTCTAGTTTGAGCAGTTGCATTATTTGGGAAATTCTAGTTGGCTGTTTGAGATTGGTTGTTCTCAAGTTTTGATTTTTTTCCCTTGAGGCATTTATAGAAATTGACTCTGGCTTAGGTTTTGGCTTGCTTACTTTGGCTACCAAAGCATTAGAGCCACCCTAGTCTAATGACTTCCTTGTTAATGACTTTCACGATAGTGTGGGGTTTATTATGTATGTATCTGTAAAATACATGACAACAATAGCAAAAGGTGGTAAATAAAATTTTAATGTAATAAGATTCTCATATTTTACATATTCATTCATTTAATATACTCATTCTAAATAGACTGTGATGAGTTAAGGATGCATATTATAATCCCTAGAACAACCACCAGAAATGTAATTGAAAGACGGGATAGTTAGGGAGTTTGGGATTGACATGTACACAATGTTATATTTAAAATGGATAACCAACAAGAACCTACTGTATAGCACAGGGAACTCTGCTCAATATTATGTAACAACCTAAATGGGAAAATAATTTGAAAAAGAATAGATACATGTATATGTATAACTGAATCACTTTGCTGTACACCTGAAACTAACACAACATTGTTAACCAACTATATTCCAGCCCCTTTTCCTCTCGCGGGTCCCGGGTCTTGGTTTGCTAAGTGCACTTGGGCCCGGCAGGTGCTGAAAGGTTGGGGTCGTGGACCCTCGCCAGGTCTCAGCAGCACGGAGGTGCAGGCTGTCGCCGAGGGCGCGGGGCCGGCGACGCTAGCGGCGCGCTCAGCCCCGGGGCCCCCGCCCCTGTCCCCGGCCAGGCCCTGGCTCTAGCCTCCGTCCCGGCCGCGGCCTCGCAGTTCACCCTGCTGGTGATGCGCCCCTGTGGAGGGCAGGATGAGGCTGCGGCCGAAATGCGTCCTGCGGCAGGCTCCGGCCCTGGGGGGGCAGCGCCAGGGCGGGCAAGCACGTTCGGTACCTGTGCGAAGTGGCGGGGGATGGCGAGGAGGAGGCGGGGGAAGACGAGACAGACCTGCTGGACGCTTCGGACCCCGGGGGGAGGCGAGAGCACAGCTAGTTTGGAGGATCTGGAGGACGAGGAGACCCACTCTGGGGGAGAGGGAGGCAGCACGAGAACCCGGAGCAGGGGCAGCGGCGGGGGCAGAATGAGCAAGTCCTGCACCTACGAGGGCTACAGTGAGACCACGAGCCAGGTGGCCAAACAGTGCAAGCCGTGGATGTGCAAGAAACACCGCAACAAGATGTACAAGGATAAGCACAAGAAGAAGAAAAGTGACCAGGCCCTGAACTGTGGTGAGGCCGCCCAGGCTGGCAGCGCGGGAAACGTCAAACTTGAGGAAAGTGCAGATAATATACTCTCCACTGTTAAAGAGAGAACAGAATCTTTTGGGGATCAACCTGCAAGACCTACTCTTTTAGAACAAGTGTTAAATCAAAACAGACTTCTTACTAAGAAGTCCAGAAGTGGTGCAGTTTTTACAGAAACAGCAACAACTATTGTATCAGCAAGTTTTGGAGCAAAGACAACAGCAGTTTCCAGGAACATCAGTGTGAGGGAATTTATCAAGAAGATCTACACGTTTTTTTATCTTATTGTAGTGGATGGACGTATTTTTATACTAAAGATAAATGGGTTAAGATTTGCCAGTAGAAGGTAAACAGTCATTTTCCTGTGAATGTATGTGTGCATTTGGGGACAATAAGTATGGCACATTGTGCATCTAATCCTTTCAGATCACTGTGGATTTGAAGAAATCAGCTTGTCTTTCCAAAGTAATATTTAATTACAATGTTTTTTTAAACAGTGTTCCTCTTCCGTCATTGTTACTGAAGGTAATGAAGCAGTTGCTTTCTGTGCAAGTCATGAAGTTAATAGATTTTAATCTTGGATCTCAGTGATTCTCATTAAGGGGCAGTTGGAAACATATGGGTATGTTTTTGCTTGTCACAGTGACCTTGAAAACTGCTGGTTTTTAGTGAATAGGACAGGAATGCTAAGTGTCTGGAATGGTCCCCCACAACTAAGAATTATGTTACACGCAATGCCAATAATCCTCCTGTTAAGAAACACTGAGAGCTATTTGTGATGATAAAATGTAGTTGGGCACCTAGAATTGTGTTCTTGTAATAACTTTTTCTTTGCAGTCAAGACTGGAGCTGTCAAAGAGGTAAGCGTATTTTCTGTGTATAAGGAAAGTGATCACTGTTAAATAGCTGTGAGATTAGGATGTGCATCCCCTTTCAGAGATGTGCTGGTAAAACCTGAGAGGCATTAACCAAGTACCCTGGAATGAATGCATCTCCTATAGTTGGCTTCTCTACTTCTTGTTCCCTATTAATGTTGATCTTATTTAAAACAGACAGTCTTGTGTGTAGAATTTGTGAACAGTACAAATGTATCTCATCCCACCAATGTCAGGACAAAATTACTTTTTTATACTCATTTCTTTTTCAAAAAGAGATCCTGGGGGCTTCCCTGGTAGCGCAGTGGTTGAGAATCTGCCTGCCAATGCAGGGGCCATGGGTTCGAGCCCTGGTCTGGGAAGATCCCACATGCCACGGAGCAACTAGGCCCGTGAGCCATAACTACTGAGCCTGCGCGTCTGGAGCCTGTGCTCCGCAACAAGAGAGGCCACGATAGTGAGAGGCCCGCGCACCGCGATGAAGAGTGGCCCCCGCTTGCCACAACTAGAGAAAGCCCTCACACAGAAACCAAGACCCAACACAGCCAAAAATAAATTAAAAAAAAAAAAAAAAGTAACAAATGTTCAAGTACAGTTGGTGTCTTAAAAAAAAAAAAAAAAAAAAGAGATCCTGAGTATAAGAATAACACTCCAACATTTTCTGTGTTTTTCAAAATTGAGCTATTTTGAGATTGTGTTATTCCTAAGTAATGTTCAAAGAGTGATGGGTAATCTGGATAGATACTTTTTTCTTGTATTTTCTCCTAGGAAAACTTTTAAAAGGCAAAGCTTACCAATAAGAGTATCAAATCAAATGTCAAGAAAGTATTTCCAGTGTTAGGACAATAAATGCTTGTGTCTCAAGTTAAACTTGTGCAAAAATTTGTTAGTTTCTTGGGTTTTAAGCTCTGAAATATATATCAAGTTAAACTTAGTCATGGCTGTTCTAAGATGTACTTAAGGAGAGAAGGAATCTTTTTGTTCATTTTATTTATTTATTTATTTTTGACTGCGTTGGGTCTTCGTTGCTGCACGCAGGCTTTCTTTATTTGCAGCTAGCGGGGGCTACTCTTTGTTGCGGTGCGTGGTCTTCTCATTGCGGTGGCTTCTCTTGTTGCGGAGCATGGGCTCTAGGTGCACGGGCTTCAGTAGTTGTGGCTCACAGGCTCTAGAGCACAGGCTCAGTAGCTGTGGCACACGGGCTTAGTTGCTCTGCGGCATGTGGGATCTTCCCAGACCAGGGCTTGAACCTGTGTCCCTTGCATTGGCAGGTGGATTCTTAACCACTGTGCCACCAGGGAAGCCCTCTTTTTGTTCATTTTTGATATATGTTTTATACCTGCATATCTGTGCACAAACGCTTTTACCAGAATTATTCATTTAAGTCCAGTTATTGACCTTTGGAAAAAAAAAAACTATATTCCAACATAAAATAAAAAGTTAAAAAAAGAAAGAAATAGAGGTATAGGCAAAAGACCAATAAGAGGAAATGAAAATGAAATGTACAGCATATTGGATTAGTCCAAAAGAAGACTGGAAAAGAGTAACATAGGGAAAAAACACACAAAGAGACAACCAAGAAACAAGTAGTGTTTTGGTAGACTTAAAATCTATAAGTACGTTAAATACAAATGGACTAAACACACTAATTAAAAGGCTGAGCTTGTCAGACTGCATAAAAAGCAAGACCCAAATACCTTCAGTCTACAGGAGACACACTTTAAACATAAAGACACAGAGAAATAGAAATTAACACGTTAGAAAGCTATACCATGCAAGTAGTAAGATAAGAAAACTAGTGTAACTATGTTGCTAGTGGACAAAGTAGATTTTAAGAGAAAGATTACTATGAGAGATAAAGGGGGACTTTCAAGAGGTTAAATAATAAAAAATACATAAAATCCTTAACGTGTATGTACTTGTATTAGTTTCCTAGCGTTGCTATAACAAAGTACCACAGACTAGGAGACTTAAAACAAAAATTTATTCTTTCACGGTTCTAGAGGCTGGAAGTCTGAAATCAAGGTATCAGAGGGCCACGCTTCCTCTGGAATCTGTAGGAAAGGCTCCTTTCTTGCCTCTTCCTAGCTTATGAGGATTTTCCGGCAATCTTTGGTGTCCCTTGGCTTGCAGCTACAGCAGTTCAATCTCTGCCTTCAGTGTCACCTGCATTTGTCTTCACATGGCATTTTCCTACATCATGTCAAATTAGGGCCCACTGTAATGACCCCATCTTAATTGATTAAACCTGCAAAACCGTATGTCCAAATCAGGGGTTAGGACTTCAACATATATTTTGCTTATGTTGGCTGCCAAAGCATTAGAGCCACCCTAGTGTCTCTATTTTGGGAGGATATAATTCAATGCATAATAGTGCCTAATAATAAAGCTTCACAATACATGGGGGAAAAAAGGGACAAATACAAAGTGAGAAATAGACAAGTTCATTATCATATTGAAATTAACATCCTGTCAGTCTCAACATATTTCAAAAGACAAACATCTGAGATAGTAGAGCTGACTAAAATGGAATTAAATTAGAAATTAATAACAATAAGATACACTGGAAAGCACTAGATAGTGGGAAATGAAGCCATATCTTTATAAGTAATTACAAAGAAATTACATAGAAGAAATTATAAAGGAAATTAGAAAATATTTTGAATGAAATTGATAATGAAAACATTTATCAAAACTTGTGGAATATAGCTAAAACAGTGCTTAGAGGGAGATTTATATTTTTAAATACCTCTATTAGACAAGAAGAAAGTTTAACAATAATGATCTGATGTTCCAGCTTAATAAACTTGAAAAAGAAGAGCAAATTAAACCAAAAGTAAATAGAAGGAAATAACAGATATGAGAAGAAATCAATGAAAAAAAGAGCAGAGAAAATTAAAGCCAAAAGCTGGTTCTTTGAAAAAATTAATAAAATAAATAATCTATTAGATGGATTAATCAAGAAAAAAGAAAGAAAACACAGATTACTTAAATCAGGAATGCAAGAGGGGTTACTACTACAGAGTCTACTGACATTAAAAGAGTAATATGGCAGAATAAGGACCCCTGAAAATTCTGCCTCCATAAAAGAAAACTAGCAAAAATTGTCAGGATCAACTTTTTCAGAACTCTGTAAATTAGCAAAAAGCTTGCAACAATTCAGAAAAATGCTTATTCAAAGAAAGTGGTTGAATCTTGGTAAGAACAGCAGGCTTTGTGGGGTTTTAACTTGACCTTTTCCCATTACCCCCCCTAGCTCCATGGTAGTCTTAAAAACCAATAGTCTGCAAATAACTCCAAGCCCTTGGAAAACACTGGGAAGCTTATTGGTTTTAGGCACTTAAGGAAATCCTTATCTAGTCATTAGCTGATCAGGAAGCTAACCAAGCAGAGAGTTTAGAGAAACACATGATGAAGAATACACACTTTACGGAATTAATTCAGAAAAGTCACTAAACAAATAACAACAACAAACAGCCACAACAACAAACCCTGGGAAGGGGGGAATCTGGTGTCCACAGTGCCACATTGTATTATTTTAAATGTCCATGTCCAGTTTTGAACAAAAAATTGATGACAGTTGGTGATACATACAAAGAAACAAGAAAACATGGCTCATATAAGAAAAAAAAAATTAACAGAAACTGTCTCTGAGTAAGCACAGATGTTGGACTTTCTAGACAAATACTTTACATCAGTTATTTTTAAATGTTCCAAGAACATTAGGAAATCATGTCTAAAGAAATAAAGGAAAGCATGAGAATGATGTCTCTTTAAACAGAGTATCAGTAAGGAAATAGAAATTATTATTATTTTTTAAAAAGAACCAAATGGGGGCTTCCCTGGTGGCGCAGTGGTTGAGAATCTGCCTGCCAATGCGGGGGACACGGGTTCGAGCCCTGGTCTGGGAGGATCCCACATGCCGCGGAGCAACTGGGCCCGTGAGCCACAATTACTGAGCCTGCGCGTCTGGAGCCTGTGCTCCGCAACAAGAGAGGCTGCGATAGCGAGAGGCCCGCGCACCATGATGAAGAGTGGCCCCCGCTTGCCACAACTAGAGAAAGCCCTTGCACAGAAACGAAGACCCAACACAGCCATAAATAAATAAAAATAAATAAATTAAAAAAAAAAAAGAACCAAATGGAAATTCTGGAGTTGAAAAGTACAATAACTGAAATGAAAAATTCACTAGAGGGGCTCAACAGCAGATTTGATCAGGCAGAAGAGAGAATTCATGAATCAGGACATAGATCAACTGAGATGATCCAGTCTGTGAAACAGAAAAGAAAAAGAATAAAGAAAAATGAACAGAGGCTCAAACACCTGTGAGACATCAACAAGCTCACCAACATACACATGATGTGAGTTCCTAAAGGAGAGGAGAGGAAGGAGGGCAGAAAGAAGATTGGAAGAAATAACAAAGGAATAAAAAGAGTATATTAGAAAATATTTAACACAGAAGAAAGCAGTAATAGAGAAATTGAAAAGCAAAAAAGATATATAACATAAAAATAGGTAGTGAATGGCAGATGTAAATCCTATCTTTTTAGTAATTTAATGTAAATGGATTAGATGTTCCAATTAAAAGGCAGAGACTGGCAGAATGCACAAAAAACATGATCTGACTACATGCTGTACACAAGAACCACACTTTAGTTTCAAAGACACAAATAGGTTGAAAGTAAAAGGATAGAAAAAGAGACACCATACAAATAGTAACCAATAAGAAGACAGACCACATGTGGGTCTCAATAAATTTAAAGGATTGAAATAATACAAAGTATATTCTCTAACCATAGTGGAATGTATTTAGGTAGGTCTTAGTAAATATCTACTGCATAGAATTTGATAAACATAAAGTATGCCCCTCCTAGTGTTCTTCACTGGCTAACCAGCCTTTTTAAACTTCTCTGCCTGGAAGGAGAGTTCTACAAGCCTTCTGGCATGAGTCAGCTCACCTCGCACACAAGAGCTAGGTCAGAGGGGATTTCATAGTGTTCATTTCCTGGCAACTGCTCCCCATGGAGGTGGGGCAGCATTTTATAGTAGGAAATGCTTTGCTTCTGGAATCAGATAGTCTGGATGCCAATAACCATTACCTTAGGCAAGTTATTTAGTTTCTCTAAGCCTCAGTTTTCTCATCTGTACCATGAGATAACTATACCTCAAAGATTTAGTGGGAGAATGAATTAAATGAGATACTAAATAGATAAATACATAAATCTTAATTTCCTACCCTCCTCATTCTTCTGTCTTCCTTCTTCTCGTGCAAATAACAACGCAATATGAAAGAGAAGAAATGGGGTAAAGAGTCCTGGAGGAATAGAATAACTATTACTATATTACTATAGTAATTACTATTACTGTTACTATTACTACAGGAAAAGCGGGAATTAGGATATTAAATAAAGCAATCCTGAGCTAGCATCCCAGTCCTATTTTGTATAAAATACGTGACCCTCATCTGTAAAATGATATAATGACTTCTCTCTTGTAGTGCTTACAAGGATTATAAGAGATTATAAGGATATCTATGACTTGTCTAGCACTCAGCAGGTGCCCCATAAATGGTAGTGATCACGATTAGCATTTACCTTTTTGCTGCCCACCCTATCCCCAAAGCAAACTCCAGCTTACTCCTCCCGAAACACTATCTTTCTCTTTGCTCCCCATCCCCTCTCTTGAACACTTCTCCCTTATTGTACACCCACTTTACCTGCACCCAGGCCAGAGCAGGGAGGGAAACAAAGCTAAAAATAAATGAAAGAAAATAAACCTAAATAAACAATTTTGAGAAAAATGTTTCAAAATTATATTTGTGTGTGTGTGCACGGGCAAGTGTGTTTGCATGTGTGTGAGAGGAAAACTTTGTTAAACTGGGATGACGCCGAACTCCAGTAAAGTCGAAATGGAAAATAAAATAAAAAGCATGTTATATCGGCGGCATGGAAAGAAATCACCAAGTTTAAGCCTGAGCGTGTGGGTGTGTGACCATGGGCTCCAGCCTGCAGAGATTGTAAGCCTTTACGCCAGAGCCCAGGACCAGGGAAGAGAAAGGAAGGATTAAAAAAAAAAAAAAAAAAAAAAAAGGGAGTCAGTCGTTTACTGTTCCTGCAGTTATTTTTTTAAAAACCCTGTCCTGATAAGACAGCCTTGCTCGCGGGGGCGGTGGGGACAACTCCTGTCCGGATGAGTTCTCCGAAGGAAGGGACCTGCTGCAGGGGCTTCTGTGCAGTAGTCCCCTCACTCCCGGGATCCGGGGTTCACCACGCGAGGCGTCAGTTTCCTCATCCGCAGAGTGGCCGCAAGAACCCGCTGGTGGTCCAGAGGCTCGTCTGAAACCCCGAGCCCAGCGCCCCGCACCCAACCCCCGGAAACCACCGGGATACGAACGTCTCAACTCGCACCTCATCAACCCCGGGGGCCCCGCGCGGCCCGCCCCACCCCCCGCGCTCCCTGCCCGCCCCACGTGACTTCCCGAAAGGGCCGGGGACCGCCCCTCGCGCCGCTCAGTTTCGTTTCCTTGGTGGCTTCCGGGCGATAGTGCAGCAGACGCGGCAGCGGTTCCAGCGCGTCCCGTCGGGTCCCCCCAGGAGCGCCATGGCGGAGCTGTGCCCCCTGGCCGAGGAGCTGTCGTGCTCCATCTGCCTGGAGCCCTTCAAGGAGCCGGTCACCACGCCCTGCGGCCACAACTTCTGCGGGTCGTGCCTGGACCAGACGTGGGCCGTCCAGGACCCGCCGTACCTGTGCCCGCAGTGCCGCACCGGCTTCCAGACGCGGCCACAGCTGCACAAGAACACGGTGTTGTGTGCGGTGGTGGAGCAGTTCCTGCAGGCCGAGCAGGCCCGTCCCGAGCTCCCCGACGACTGGACGCCGCCCACCCGGGCCGCCGCCCCCAGCCCGGCCGGCCAGGTGGCTTGCGACCACTGCCTGCAGGCGACCGCCGTCAAGACGTGCCTGGTGTGCATGGCCTCCTTCTGCCAGGAGCACCTGCGGCCGCATCTCGACAGCCCCGCCTTCCGGGACCACCCGCTGCAGCCGCCCATCCGTGAGCTGATGCGCCGCAAGTGCCCCCAGCACAACCGGCTGCGGGACTTCTTCTGCCCTGAGCACGGCGAGTGCATCTGCCACATCTGCGTGGTGGAGCACAAGACCTGCTCGCCTGCGCCCCTGAGTCAGGCCAGCGCTGACCTGGAGGTAGGGGTTGGCGGGCGAGGGCCCAGAGGGGCAGCCTGGGCCTGCTGGGTTGTGCAGAGGGCACCACTGTGCGCATCTTGGCCTACTTGGATCACCTGGGTGTGGGGGAATGGGCCTTGCTGGGCCTGAGATCAGGGAAAGGGCATCCCCAGTGTCCAGGTAGAAAGGGGCTGGGAGAACATACAGCCCTCCTGGATCATTCCTGGTCCACCTTCTCTGCCCCCACCCCTCTCACCCATTATACAGAGGGACGTTGCTTGCCTTGAGGCTAGCACTTGTCTGACATGTTTAGTACAGGGTTTTGAACATCAAATATGAGCGCTAGAGGTTACCTCTGTTGTCTCAATAAATCCGGGTAGCACCCAGGAGGTGGGTATAATTAGTTATTTACAGCTGAGGAAATGGAGGTTCAGAGAAGTTAATTTAACCTGAGCTAACCCAAGTGGCCAAGTGGGCATTGGGCCCCCAGCTGGTCTGACTCCACATTTGCCGTTTCTCCCTATGGACCAGCCTCAAAGCCAAGTCCGCAGAGTTCAGAGCATAGGACATTCCTGAGGTCATGTGAGGAAAAGCCTTTGGTGAGCCAGAGACTTCCAGTGACCAGGGAGGATGGTTATGGGTGGGAGGGTGGGCAGAGTCCCAGGACTCCCTGGATAGGATGCCCAGCCACGCTCCTGCACCACAGCGCCCTATATACTTCCTGTGCCACTTTAAAGCACAGGACTGGTCCTCATCAGTAAAGTGAGGAGGTGGGACTGGGTGGATTCATTCCTAAGGGGCCTTCTGGGTCTGTGATGATTTCAGTGGTTTGGGGATCGTAATTTCCCCCTGTGGACTCGAGGCAGAGGCTGAAAAGGTGTAGTCTAACTACTTTTCATTGTATCAGTCTGAGCTCCAGAGTGAAGCCTGATTTCCTTTCACTCTCGCAGCGCTGTCAGGGAGAACAAGGGCTGTCCTCCTGTCATCAGAGGAGACGTGAGGCCTGTGGGAGGTTTGCAGTGGCGCCAGGGCCAGGGTGCAGCCTTTGCTCCCGTCCGGACACGGCTCCTCCCTGGCCTGGTCTGCTTCTCCAGTCTGAGCTGGGTTTCTGTGTACTTCCTCCCTGAGTCCCAGAAGTCAGACGTCAGGCAGTGCCTGACAGTTGACTTTGGAGGTACCACCATCTCAGGCCCAGCCTACCTGGGTCTCTACCTGTTGCAGGAAAGGGCCTGCCTGGCCTTCGAAGGCTGGAGCCCTGCTCTGCCCTGCATCCGCTGTGGTTCAGGGCAAGTCACTGAGTTCTCTGAACCTCAACTTCATCCGTAAAATGGGATTAATAGCATTCCCTCCCCACCTCCAAGGGTGACCAGGAGGCTCCGGAGGGATGAACTGTGTGGGAAGTGCCTCATAGGCGGGCCCCAGGGTCAGGCTGGTTGACACGGGCTCCGACCAGAGCTGGATGTTGAGATCTGGGTTTGAATTCTGGCTCTGCTTCCTAGCTAGGAACTCAAAAAAAGGACACAATAATAGTACCTATCTCAGAAGGTTATTGGGAGGATTAAATGAGGTGTTTCATAAATGGCGTTTTACAGTTCGCTAATGCTCCATAGAACTGCCACTATCATTTCTGTTAACTCAGAAATTCCCTGAGGAGAGTTTGCTGCATAGAGGGTGTTAGGCTGCCCAGATCTTCATTGCCTCAGGATGCATGGTTCTGAGGACTAGGGCAGCCTGGCTCCTATCGAAAGACCCTTCTAGAAGTTCTTCCCAGGAGGCAGAAGGACCCATTTCCGCCTGGTCTGGAGCCCCAGCTCCCTCTCAGCCTCCAGGGCCTGGAGCTGGAGTCTGCGCCCAGATTATTTGTATGCCATACACACTTGGCTTTTTAATCCTTTTAACAAGGCTTTCCTGCCATCTCTCCCCTACCCCTCGTTGTCCTGGCTTGCTGAGTCCTTTAACCTGTCTCCTTTTCCAGCCCTGCTGCTGGTCAGCACTGGTGGCAGAGCCAGCCCAGCTTGGCTCGGTCACTGGTGTGGGGCGGACTCAGGACTCTGGTGCCTCCCACGTGGAGGACCCAAGTCCCCAGTCTGTGAAGGGATCCTCAGAACTTCGAAAAGTTCTCTACCCTTGATTAGGGGATTGTCGCTGCTGTCAAAGTCCTTGGGTGGCTTTCCTTTCGTCATCTATAGCCCTGTGGGCCCCACTCTACCATCAGGGGACTGTTGTATGCATTTGATTAATGGTGGGTAAAATCTTTCAAAATACAGGGTTCAGGGGTGTACTACTAAGCGTGAGTCTTGGAGGTGAAACATTTGGCAGCCCCCAGGTATTCTGAGGTCTCTTCCAGCTCTGAGACCTGTGAGGCCGGATCTGCCCGGGCCTGGCCTTCTGCCTTTGGCCCACAGTTCATCTTGGCCACTGTTAGACACCAGGTCAAAGGGCATTGTCACAGAGGTCACATCTGAAACACTATCAATGACTTGGGCTTTTGGGGTTGAGTTAGTGCGGCCTTGGTCTCTGCTTCTAGCCTTTACGTGTGACTGTCTCTGGGTTGTTCAAATCCAGAGTCAAGGTCACTGGTGGAGTGGGAGAGGCAGGGAAGAGGAAGGGAGGGCCAGAGTATTGTTGAGCCAGTTAGTTAGGGGACATACATTTTTTTCTAGAATTTTCCTATGTGCTCAGTTTGGACACAAGTCTGTAATTGTAACACCAGGATCTTGTAACACTAGTTAATAGCGATGTGACCTAGGGCAAGCCACTTAATTACTCTGTGCTTCAGTGACCTCATCTGTAAAGGGCGGATAACCCTCTACCTCCTAGTGTTGTTTTTAGCTTTACATAGTTAATACATGGAAAGCACTAGAACAATGCCTGGCTTGGAGTAAGTGCATGATAAACACTAGCTGCCATTATGGTGGCGGTGGTGGTGATTTTCCTACCCATTTCTATGCCCCAGCATTTCACCTGAGTAGGGTGAAATTGGATATTGATTATGAAAATTTATGGCAATACTAAGAGGCCTTGGGTGATATTAGCTTCCACTGTGCATAATTAGCCTTTGTATCTGAAGGCTAGGTGCCTAGCAATTCTGAATCACCTTAGTTCAATTTCAGGGGCTGAACCGTCGATGGCTGGTTTACTGCTGGTTCGTCCCTATTCCTAAGGTTTAGCCCTTGGAGGTCCCTGCCCGTGGGACTTGTCAAGTGAGCCTTGGACTCTGATATTTGTCCACCTGCCTCTCCGAGGCTGACAGAGGCCCTCCCAGCTGTCTTCCGGAACTGGCAGATGGCTCTGGGAGAACAACCCCCGATGCCAGCCTTATCTCTCTGGGTTTCCTTCTTCTGGATCTTAATTACATAATCCTTCCCTGCTTTCTTAGCTCCCCATTGGTTTTTAGTAGATCCCTCTCCCCCAATATTTTGTCTCCTTTTCTGGTTGTTTGCAGTGGTTTGAACAACCCCGTCTGCCACTTATTGAAGCAGCTGTCCCAGCTCGTTCTGTCTGTGTGAGCTTGACCACCTTGCTGTCCTCTTTGCCTCAGTTTCATCATCTATAAAATGGGTGCTAGTGAAGAAGCTCACAGTAATCCAAGCTGAAATTTACTAAGGCCATTTGTCCTGACTAAGATCCAGGCACTATGCTGAGGACTTACACTGCTTCAGTTAATTCTCCTGCTAGCCCCGCGGGGTGGGAACAGTTGCGTTGATATCTATTTCGTGGCCAAAGAAACAAGTGAGAGACAGTTGGAGAGCTGGGTATTGAGTCTGGTCTGTCTGGCTCCAAATCCTATCCTTGTAACTTCTTTACTGTCCAGTTCCCCTGAAAGGATGAAGGGAGGCAGTAAATATGAGAATGCTTCAAAAAGCTACAAGCAGGGACTTCCCTGGCGGTCCAGTGGTTAAGACTTCACCTTTCAGTACAGAGGGTGCAGGTTTGATCCCTGGTCAGGGAGCTAAGATCCCACGTGCCTCGTGGCCAAAAAACCAAAACATAAAACAGAAGCAATATTGTAACAAATTCAATAAAGACTTTAAAAATGGTCCACATCAAAAAAAGAAAAAAAACAATAAAAAAATAGCTACAAGCAGGTGAGACTTGGGGTGGTGGAAACACCTGTGGGATAGACTTGAGGGCAGTCACTGGTGTTGGGTGCTTGGTGGGGGGCTGGATGGGGTGTTTTCTCACTCGGTTTGTTTTCTCCGCAGAACAAGTTGAGGCATAAACTGACTGTCACGTACAGTCAGATCAATGGGGCGTCGAGAGCACTGGAGGACGTGAGAGCCAGGCAGCAGGACGTGCGGGTGAGAGACAGGGCTCCCCGCCACCAGCCTGGCCCTGGAGCCTCCCTCCGCCTCTGGGGAGGACAAGGCTCGTGTCAGGTTCACTCACAGTGTCAGAATTCAACTTCAACCGTGCAAAACATGCAAAAAGCTATGTGCCCAGAGAGATGCTTCACAGACTCAAAGCCTACCTACAAGCCCAACCATTAAAAATTAGGGTTAAAATATAGTGATATAAAAAATGGTTATGATTTAAGGGGGAGAAGAACAGGAAGTAAAAGTTGCATCTATTTATTTTTAAAAAGTGTATTCGTTTCTAGGGCGACTGTAACAAGTTACTGCAGACTTGGCTTACAACAACAGAAATGTGGTCTCCCACAGTTCTGGAGGCCAGAAGTCCAAATTCAAAGTGTCGACAGGGCCACACTCTTTCCGTAGGTTCTGGGGAAGAATCCTTCCTTGCCTCTTCCAGCCTCTCACGGCTCAGGCATTCCTTGGCTTGTGGCTGCATCACTCCAGTCTCTGCCCCTATCTTCACATGGCCTCCTCCGTCTTCTCCTCTTTTGTCTCTAATAAGGACACTTGCTATTGGATTTAGAGCTCACCTTTGTAATCCAGGATGATCTCATCTCAAGATTTCTACCCTAATTACATCTGCAAAGACTCATTTTCTAAGTTCTGAAACATGGACATATCTTTTGGGGGGCTGCCATTCAACCCATTACAGGAAGTATAGGAAAAAAGACTGGAAGGAAATATAGTAAAGGAATAGTACTGCAAGTGTTGGAGTGGTAGAATTAGAGATATTTTTTTCCCTCTAGTTTTTTTTACAGTTTTTATAAGGTTACAGTGTTTTTATATTGAAAGAAGATTTGATTTTTAAGCATCCTGGTCTGGAGCTGCAGCATTCAGTTTTATTGCCACAGCTGTGGCTTAATTAGATGAAATCTGGGTTAGAATACTAGCCTGTGTTGGCAGATCTCTGAGCCTTAGTTTTGAAGCAATCACAACTTCTTTCCAAAGGTGAGTTATGAGGCTTAAATGAAAGGATGCACATGAAAATACCTGTATCAGTTGGGGGGCAGGCTAAACTGCTGTAACAGAGATACCCCTCAAAATCAGAGGTTTAACTAAGATAGCCGTTTATTTTGCTCCCTGTGACGGTTCAGGTGAGCAACCCAGGCTAGTGGGACCTGAGCAACCCAGGCTAGTGGGATGGCTCTGCTCCATGTGATCCTTCAGAGTTCAGGATCTTTCCTTTTTATTGCCCTTCCTCATCTCTTTGGTTGCAGCTGGGTCACCATTACATCTTTGCTCTAGCCTGTGAGAAGGGGGACAGGGAAGGAGAGTGTTGCCATTATCACTTTCGCTCCTGTCGTGAGCAGCTTAGTCACATGACCAAGCCCAGCTGCAGGGGATGCTGGGAAATGTAGTCTGTGGCTGGGCAGCCACGTGCCGGTCTAAACTCCAGGGGTGTTCTCTTAGTGACGGGAGCAGAAGGAGGATGAATCCTCGGGGACATTGGTAGTCACACTGGAGGTGGCAGGGTAAAGTGTTGGTTAAAGAAATAATTGAATTCCCGGGACTTCCCTGGCGGTCCAGTGGTCAAGACTCCGTGCTTCCACTGCTGGGGGGCATGGGTTCAATCCCCAGTCGGGGAACTAAGATCCCATATGCCGCGCAGCGTGGCCAAAAAAGAAAGAAATAATTGAATTCCAATCTTCCTGTCCCTCTTATGTGTGTTTCTGTTTGTCACGTTTGATTCTGAGCTATTGAGGTTTCCCAACATGTAAAGCGAAACTGCAGCTTCTAGAGCAGTGCTGTCCGCTAGAAATATAAAGTGAGCCTTATACTGTATATAACTCTAATTTGAATAACACATGAAATTAATTTGAATAATATATTTTATTTAACTCAGTATATCCAAAATATTATTTTAATCAGTATAAAGTATTAATGAGATATTTCAAATTCCTCTTATTTTACACTTATAGCACATCTTAACTTGGACTAGCGATAGTTCAAGTGCTCTGTAGCTACATGTAGCAAGTAGCTATGGTATTGGATAGTGTAGTTCTAGAGGAAATTTTCTAGAGCAGCTTCATACCCTTTAAAAAATTACTCATGGGGCTTCCCTGGTGGCGCAGTGGTTGGGAGTCTGCCTGCCAATGCAGGGGACACGGGTTGGAGCCCTGGTCTGGGAAGATCCCACATGCCGCGGAGCAACTAGGCCCGTGAGCCACAGCTACTGAGCCTGCGCTTCTGGAGCCTGTGCTCCGCAACAAGAGAGGCCGCGATAGTGAGAGGCCCGCGCACCGCGATGAGGAGTGGCCCCTGCTTGCCACAACTAGAGAGAGCCCTCGCACAGAAACGAAGACCCAACATAGCCAAATTAAATAAATTAATTAAAAAAAAAAAACTACTCTTTTAAAAAAAAAAAATTACTCATGAACTGCTTTCCAGCTTAAGAAATAAAATATTGCCATGGAAGATGAAGCCCCTGCTTTGCTTCTCCCTTTTTATATCCCCCTTCCTCTCTTCCAAAAGTAACCACTATCCTGAATTTATCCATTCCCATGTGTTTCTTTATACTTTTAATATGTATGTATGTATTCCTTTGGCAATAAATACTACCATTCTGTTTGTTTCTAACCTTTATGTAAGGAGCATCATACTGTATGTCTTTTTCTACAAGTTGTTTTTCCCTTATTACTGTTTAATATTCCATCCTGTGAATAATTTTCCGTCTTCTATTGATAGACATTCAGGTTGTTTCCAGGGTTTTGCTAATTCAAACAGTGCTGCTTAGAGCATTCTTGTGTGTCTCTTGGGCAGGTTCTGAGATTTTTTTTCTTTCTTTATTTACTTGGTTGCATGGGGTCTTAGTGGCGGCAGGTGGGCTCCTTAGTTGCGGCTCCAGGACTCCTTAGTTGTGGCTCGCCAGCTCCTTAGTTGCGGCACGTGGGCTCCTTACTTGCGGTTCGCGGGCTCCTTAGTGGTGGCATGCGAACTCTTAGTTCCAGCGTGCATGTGGGATCTAGTTCCCTGACCAGGGATTGAACGCCGGCCCCCTGCATTGGGAGTGCGGAGTCTTATCCATTGCGCCACCAGGGAAGTCCCCAGATTTTTTCTAGAGTATATTCCTAGACTGAGTTGCTGGGTCAAAGGGTATGAGCACCTTCAAATACACCAGATCTTGCTCTCCAAAGTGGTTGCGTCTGTTTGTATTCCCATGAAGTATAGGTAAGAGTTCCTGGCGCTCCATGTCTCAGGCTTAGCTTTTTTGCCAGTCTGATGGATGCCCTCTTGTTCTGGCTTCTCAGGAGGTTGCACACAGGAAGATGGACCAGCTTAGACAAGAATACCTGGAAATGAAGGCTCTCATTGATGCCTCAGAGGCCAGCTCCACACGAAAGATAAAGGAAGAGGAGAAGAGGGTCAACAGCAAGTTCGACAGCATTTATCAGATTCTCCTCAAGAAGAAGAGTGAGATCCAGACCCTGAAGGAGGAGATTGAACTTGCCCTGACTAAGGGGGACGAGTATGAGTTTCTGGAGGTGGGTCAAGATGAGGACGTTGAATACGCTTTCTGCCTAGCGTCATGATGTTGACTGTAGGTGCATTGGGGCCCTCGAGGAGGTGAGGCTGTATGAGGTCATGGGAAGCATCCCTGAGACACATGCTGTGTTAGTTTTCTACATTTCATGACAACTTACCACAAGCTGAGTGGCTTAGAAGAACCACTGTTATCTGTTATCTCACACTTTCTGTGGCTCAGGGCATGGCTGAGGTCTCACCAGGCTACATTCCTTTTGGAGCTCAAGGTTGTCTTCCAAGCTCACATTCTTGCTGGCAGAACTCAGTCCCCTGTGGTGCAGGACTGGGGTCCCCACGTCCTTGCTAGTCCCCTGTGGTGCAGGACTGGGGTCCCCATGTCCTTGCTAGTCCCCTGTGGTGCAGGACTGGGGTCCCCACGTCCTTGCTGGCTGTCAGCAGGAGCCACCCGCAGTTCCTAGAGGCTGCTGTGATTCCTCGCTGTGTGGCCCTCTTTCGAGGTGGCAGCCGGCTTCCTCAAAACCAGCAGAGAATTTCTCCCTCCAGGAAAGCCCCGTTTTTCTTTTAAGGACTTTTACCTGATTAAGTGAGGCCCACCTGGGAGAATCATCTTTTTGATGAACTCAAAACCAACAAATTTGGGGTCTTCATTACATCTGCAGTATTCCTTCAGTTTTTCCATGTAATGTAACCTAACCATGGAGTAATATCCTTTCATACTCAGAGTCATGCTCATACTCAGGAGGAGAGGATGTATAGGATGTGTACCCGGGGCAGGCGGGAGTCTTGGGGGCCATCTTAGCATACTGCCTACTGCATAGGCCTCCACCGCTTCCCTCCATCCCGCCTCTGCACGGCCCCTGGAAGTGTCTCTCTAAAGCACAGGCACCCCTCCCCGCCCTTTCTGATTTCACATTCCCACAGGGCCTTGGTGACCAGCCTGCCTTTGCCAGCAGCCTCATCTCTTGCCAGCCACCCCCTGCCCATGCCCTGTGCTCTAACCACAGCAGAGCACTCGTCAGATGCACCGGGCATTGGGAGGGAAGGCCATGGCTGGCCTCTGCCTAGTAAACCCTGTCCTTTGTTCAGGGCAACCCCAGTTCCCCCATCTTCCTCGGATCCCGTTATTCTGCCATTGCTGGCGATCCGGAGCATGTTACCTGCCTCTGCTCTTGCCCTCGACAACGTTGTTTTAGATGTGCTTGTTTTCATGTCTGTTTAAAAGGCTGTCAGGGGACTTCCCTGGCAGTCCAGTGGTTAAGACTCTGTGCTCCCAATGCAGGGGGGTGTGGGTTCAATCCCTGGTCAGGGAACTAAGATCCCGCATGCCGCACAGCGTGGCCAAAAAAAAAGAAGAAAAAAAAAAAAGCTGTCAGCTCTTTTCGGGCGGGGCCCTTCATCCTCCTAGCATGTCCAGTGCACGGCAGAGTGTCTGGCACGCGGCAGATGTTCTGGGGAGGCCCATTGATTGGGTGACGTGCTGCTTTGACCCGTCAAAGGCCCAGATTCCATGTTCAGGTCCTGAGGAGGGACAGGAGTGCCTGGCAATCTTCTCTTCTCTGTTCAGGATCTTCTAGCCACACCTAGGCTGGATGGCATTAAGTTTCATCGCACATGCTCATTCCTGTTTGTTGACCTAGCTGCCTTGAGCTCTTACAGAAGGATTCTGAGTCCACATCTGGTCCCCTTGATACTGTATGACATGATTTGGTCTCCAAATTTGGAACCTTCTGTAAGATCCTTCTTTTCCGTTGGATATGCGGCTGAGTCCTGCAGCCTTCCAGGCATTCCTGTCTATTTTCAGGACACGTGTTCAGAGCTGGTCCTTGCAGGATGGACATGGTGATGAGTCTCCTGTACTTTTTCAGCCACAGCTGGAGGGGTGGAAAGAGCATTATCCATGGGGGTCAGGAGATCTGGGTCCCAGCTTTGTCCCTGCCACTAATTGGCAGAGGTCCTGGCAAGACACTTGTCATTTTTGACTTCAGTTTTCCCATTTGTAAGGTGAGCGACCTCTGAGGGCCCTTCCAGCTCCAGATCGCTGTGTCTTGAAGTGGCACTTTAACCCCCAGTGACCTCTGGCTCTAATTTGAGAGGCTGATTAGACTTAGTGCCCATGGGCACAGGGAAGCTCTTTCTGGGGTTCATGAGGCCTGAGCCCAGGCCCTGGCTTCACCAGAGCTGCCTGAACTAACCCCCTGGCTTGTTGCAGAAAGCAGCAAAACTGCAAGGAATCACGACGAAGCCAGTCTACGTCCCCAAGGTGGAGCTGAATCACGAGCTGCTAAAGGGTGTCTGTCAGGGCACCTCTGAGCTCAAAAATGAGCTGAAGCAGTACCTCAAACAGCTCCAGGACAAGAAGCCTGAGGAGCTCATCATCCCAGGTAACTATTAGCAACCTCCTGTGCTTTCCACTGGGACCCCTGAAATGGGATGTGTCCCCTCAGTGTTTTGGGGTGGGAGAGAAATCTTGATCTGGAGCATTGGGGCTTGAGTTTCGGGGGTTACAAAACATCTGCCCTCCATCTAGGAGGTAGTGGGGAGTTTTTGCCTCATCCTGAGATTGTAGCTGTCCTTCCTAAAATATTTTTGGGGGCTGGATGTTATGAAGGGTCTTTCTAGATAGGCTTTTTTTGTCTGAGTCTGAGGTTGGCTCAGATGGGTTGAATGGATTCTGGGTTCTCATTGTTATTTGGTAGGGAAATGGCTAGTTGGGGGGTCAGAGAAACGTGGAATTCCTCCTTGATACCCCCTACCCTTCCACTTATATCCAACCCATTGTCAGATTTTGCTTCTTAAATATCTCCTGATTCAGTCAGCTGGTTTCACTGCCGGCCACCACTCACCTGCTCTCCATTGCAATCACCTGTGGCAGCTTCCTAATGAGTCCCTCTGCATCCACTCCTGTTGCAGCTGGAGAGAGCTTTTCAGGATGCAAATCTGATTTCTTGGCACCTTCTCCCCTGCCTCCTGTTCAGAGACTTTCCATTGCTTTTAGATTGCAGACCAGACTCTTGACCCTGGCTGTCAACCCCTGCCTGGTCAGGCCCCGTCTGTCTCGTTAGCCCTGAAGTTACCCCCTCCTCCCATACGTCCCTCTACACTCTACAATTCTTCAAATATGTCAAGCTTCCTGCCACAGGGCCTTTGTACATGCTCCCCCACTGCCTAGAGGGCTCAGACTCCAACACCTTCACCAGGTGACTCCTCTCACCCTTCAGTGATCAGTTGAAACATTACATTTCTCAGCAAACCTCCCCTGTTGCCACTCCTGCTCCTCAGACCAGGTTGCCGGGTCCTAATCATCCCTTGGGGCCCTTTGCGCACCTGTCATTTCACTCTTCCTTGCCATTCCCGTGTGTCTCCCCCACCAGACTGTGATCAGTGAGGGCAGGGGCTGGGTCTGTTTTCATCCAACACTCTCCCCAGCGCCTGGCACAGAGGGGAAAGCCATTGATGAATTAGCCCTGCATATTTGTTTTTCTGCTATGTCAGCGATCACTGGTCTGGGGACGGAGGGGTGAGAGAAACCAGAGGGAAAGGAGCTACCACGACATGCCAGGCATCTTGATCTCACCACCACGAGCGAGGGGAGTCATCCCCGTCATACGTCGGAAGAAACCAAAGCTCACAGACGGTTCAGAGGTCATGGAGCTGGGTGCTGGTGGAGGAAAGACTCCACCCTGGCTACAATTTAAGGCAGAGAAAAGAAGGAACATACCGAATTTGTCTTTCAGTTATCTTGTTTCTAGTGCTTGTAAACGATCGGATGGGGAAGGTCAGCGGAAATCAACTTTGTAAGCCCTCTCCCCGCCTGCCGACGGCGGGGCTGGCTCCTAGGCTTGGTTTGGAAGAGCCGCATAGACTACCCTCTTCTTCTTTGGCACAGGGGGCCCTGGAGGACATGGCCTGCTGCACAGTCTGAAACCCCCACGGCCTGTGAAGAAGATCCCAAGTAAGTAAAGTAACCCCACCTCTGTCCCTGGGGCAGCAGCGACTGTGGCAGGCGGTGCTCGGGCTGAGGTACTAGCAGGCGTCACGGCTCCTTCCAGCGGAGCACAGCCCACCCCAGGCTCCGCGGGGCCCGGGCGCACCTGGAGGCAAGTGCTGCCTGACCCCGCTGAGGGGCGGTGGCGGGGCTGTTGCAGGAGCCCTGCTGGGGCATGCGGGAGGACCGGCCATCAGCACTGGATATTCTGACTGCCTGGAACAGCAAGATGACCAAAGCTGGCTTGTCTTGAGAAATACTTATGATGCCCGAGTTCTGGCATTTGGGGTGACCCCCTGAGCAGAGGCTGAGCCTCACCGTAGCCCAGTGCCGTTCAGCCTCGGCTTGGGATGTGTTTCTGCCATCACAGAGCTCTTCAACCTTTTTTCCGTATTGCCCTCCTTTGCTCTTACCTCTCAGGACCTTTTAGAAATTTTTTTCCTAATCACCCCCATCCATGAAATTTTAATACCACACATATGATATATCTGTTTATACACTGTGCTTTTATACATAAAAAGAACAAGTTTTTTCCATCCTTCTCTCCCCCTCACCTCCTAAGAATCAATTTTTGCTCCCCCTTGGGGGCAAAATCACCCTTGTTGAGATGGGTGGGGCTGGGGTGAAGAATGGTCCTCAGTTTCCTCATCTATCAATTTTGGACCATAATGATGTCCACCTCATGGGATTATTGTGTGAGGTTCACATGGGACACTGATGGTGAAAGCTCTTTAAAGGACAGGCATATGTCACCAAACCGTTGGCGAAAAAGTCAGCGAGGACGGAGGAGGGCTGTCCCCCATTGGGTGGTTGGGATGAGAGAACTCCGGGCTGGTTTTCGTTGTTGTTTGCTTGGTGTTAGTGTTTAGTGGTTGTCTGTGGCAGACAAATGTGTGGTACCAGTTCCTGAGTGGAATGGGGTCGGGGACTGGGGTGCCTGGGGCAGGTGAGGAGGGGGCCATCAGTGGAGCCTGAAAACGTGGAAGGGCACCTTGTGTGAAGAGGGAGGTGGAAGAGGAGGTGGCAAGTACTGTAAACCCGTGTCCTTCTCAAGGCACAGCCCCTGAAAGCCTCCTTCCCGCTGCCCCGCTTCATAAGGCCCGCTCTTCACGGGAGTGAGCTGTGGCGGGGCTGAGGCGGGGAAACAGGCAAGGAAAGGGTAGGCTTATCACTGTGGATGAGGCTCCTAGGAATTGCGATGACTGGGGAGGGGGCCCTTTGCCTGAGGCCAACGTCATAGCCCGGGGTCCTGCCAAGATGCTGGTCCAGTGGCAGTGGGCAGGAGAGGAGCAGGGCGGGGAGACGGGGAGAGTGAGAACGACTCCTGAGAAATACGGCTCTGAAGTGGGAGGAACGGGGAGCCAGTGGGGCATGTGGGACCAGGGAGGGTCTGGTGGGGAGAGAGCAGGGCTGGTCTGGAATGTACAGGATCCTGCAGGCAGGCAGGGATGAGATCCAAAACCCCCCTTGTCATTTCAGTGGTGGGGAAGGTAGCAGAAAGGGAACCTGAACTCTTCTAGCCTGCTCAACCTTGAGCCTCATTGCAATCCCAGGGGCTTGTAACAGACAGACTTCTGAGCCCCACCCCCAGACTCTCAGTTTTCAGCTGGTCTGGGTGGGTCTGAGAATTTGCATCCCTACAGCTTCCCAGGTGATGCTGCTGCTGGTTTGGGGACCATGCTTTGAGGACGGGTGTTTTTTTAGCTAAACTCAGTTCCCACAGACACACACTCGGGATACTTTCTAAAGACGATCGTGATACTTGGCAAGCACATTTTTTTGGCTGGCTCCCTATGTGTGTCTTCTTTTGTGTTTGGTTTTGCATTTTTTCTTTTGTGGAGATATGATTTAATCCTACAGTAAAATGCCCAGATCTTAAAAGTACAGTTAGATTAATTTTGACAAATACATACATCTGTGTTACCATTACCCAAATCAGGATAAAGATTTCCATTATTCCAGGAAATTCGTTCGTGCTCCTTATTAGTGAGCCCCTCCCTACCAAAACCATGATTCAGGTTTCTATCACCGTAGATTAATTTGCCTGTTGACCCCTTATCTTTTTCAAGTTAAAACATCATAGCTTTATTTGTATGGGTCACATTAGTGCATTGATTGTTATTATGGTGTTTTGAAAGTGTCATTGTGTTTAAAATATGTTAATTCTGAAAATTTTCTTTTTCAGAAGAAGAAAAGAAACCCAAGAAACCTCGTAAGTTACGCATTTCTGCATCTTTTTGTTTTCTTGAGTGCCTGAGTGTAGAACTAAATGCCAGCAGGGAAAGCTGAGCCATGGGTTTGGGGGTCTGGGCTCTGTGACTGTGTCCCGTGCTGGCAGCCAGGCCTGGGCTTGGAGGTGGCAAGTGTAAATGCGTAAGACCGCTAGGATGAGTGTTGCCCTGTCTGGACTCGTTTGTGTCGCCCTGGCTGTCCAGGTGTGTGTTTGTGGAAGCAGCTCTTGAGAATCAGCGTGGGAGGGAGTATGGGCCATCAGGTCACTCTGTCATGTCCCCAACTCATGGCGTCTCCTCCCTCAGCCCCAACCATTGCCTTACCCAGCAAGCTTCCCACCTTTGGAGTCCCAGAACATTTAGTGGATCTCAAGCAAACTGGCCAGGAGGGTGAGTTCTGGTGGGCCAGGGGCAGTGGGCTGCCCGCTCTGAGTTTGTTCTGAAAACATCTCTCTGTTCTTCATCCAGCTGAGGCCAAAGTCCCCACCGTACTGCCGACCCCGGTGTCTCTCAAGGCCAAGGTGCTGGAGACCTTCCTAGCCAAGTCCAGGCCTGAGCTCCTGGCGTGTGAGTAGCTGCTGGCTTGCTTACCCTTGCCTCCGTCTAGCTTGGTCAGCCTCTCCCCTAGAGGACCCACTGTGCTCTACTCTGTCACACCCTTACTTGCTCCTGTCCGGCTTCCAGCCCGGAAGTGGTGGGAGTTCCTTCCTCCAGGGCAGCCTAGGGGCCACCCGCCCATAGCTTCACCCACAGAGCGTCCTCCACTTGTGCTCACTTCCACGCAGTGGCCAGAACCTCTCTCTGCAAAGTGCGCTCTGGCCCTCCTTTCCACACAGCCACGGCAGGCTTGCTGGGGGGCAGTGGATGCCTGGTTCTCGGGCCGGCACCCGAGAACCTCCCCCCGCCGCCCCCGATTTGTGGAGCCCCCTGCGCTCTGTGATACAGCCGTGTAAGCAGAGGAAGTGAGTTCTAGGGACTTAGGATCTTAGAGGACATTTTCCCAGGCCATTCATTTTGCCCTGGGGGAGAACCAGTGCAAAGTATCCTTCCTTGAGCCTCCCAGCCAGGGAGCGGCAGATAACCCCAGTCCTGAATTCCCAAGCTAGGGATTGTCCTTCTCTGCCTGCTGTCTCCCACTGGTCCAGGGTTCCCTGTGAGCAGGAGGGGCAGAGATGGGTGTGTCCTGGGGAGGAGGTGGAGGGTGGGGACAGCACTCCTCTCTGCTCAGTCTTCGGACCTGCCAGAACTGGCTGGAAGTGTGGCAGGAAGGGCGGGGAGGCCATGCTCGTGTCCCAACCAAGGAGTATATTCAGGTCATTGGTGTGCTCACAGACCTTGATTGGTTCCCCGTTGCAACCGATTAAAGTCTAGACCGCTTACCTCTCTACTTGTGGCTCCATGTGTCCCTCTCCTCCTGCTGTGGCCTCTGTGCTCCCAGCTGCCCAGCCTTCCCTGGTCCCAGCACCTGTCCACCGTCCTCGTGACTCCGCGTTTGCCTTCACTGTCCCCTCTGCCGAGCATAGCCTTTCTCCCTCCTCTGCTCTCCTCTGTTTAATTCTCCTCCTCTTCCTGTCGCTCAGCTCCAATTCTAGCCCACGTGTGAAGTGTTCCCCTGTGCTCTCCCCACCCTTTACCCGTTGCCCCGTGGCTGTGTCCCTCCAGCAGTGTGCCTGCCCTTTAGCAGAGTGCGGGGCCCATAGTGTTGTCATTACTGACGGGCTTGCCTTGCTTGTGGGAGTGTGAACTCCACGAGGCCAGGCACCATGTCTGGTTCATGGTTGTACATCCTGCATAGAATCTGGCATAAGCCAGGGGCTCAATAAATGGTTTTAGATGGAGGAATAGACAGAGAGATGGGTGACTAATAGATGCACAGACGGCTGGATTGATGGATAGAGAGATGGACAAATGTCTGCCTGGCTAGACAGAATGGATGGATGGATGGGTGGATGGATGAAACAAATGAATACATATTACCAGTTAGGGAAAGGATTGAAAGTGAGAGCACTTTGGGCTCCTTGTAACTGACTCGTTGATGCTCCCTTAGATACTGTTAAAGTCATCCTGGACTACAACACTGCCCACAGCAAGGTGGTTCTGTCCGAGAACTACACCGTAGCTTCTGTGACTGACATATGCCACAACTACCGACAACATCCCCAGAGGTTCACATACTGCTGTCAGGTGCTGGGCCTGCACTGCTACAAGAAAGGGATCCACTACTGGGAGGTGGAGCTGCAGAAGAACAACTTCTGTGGGGTGGGCATCTGCTATGGCAGCATGGAACGGCAGGGCCCTGAGAGCCGGCTCGGCCGCAACAGTGCCTCTTGGTGCGTGGAGTGGTTCAATACCAAGGTCTCTGCCTGGCACAACAACGTGGAGAAAACCCTGCCCTCCACAAAGGCCTTGCGAGTGGGCGTGCTTCTCAACTGCGACCATGGCTTTGTCATCTTCTTCGCCGTGGCTGACAAGGTCCACTTGTTGTATAAGTACAAGGTGGACTTTGCTGAAGCTCTGTACCCGGCGTTCTGGCTGTTCTCCACAGGTGCTACGCTCTCCATCTGCTCCAAGTAGGCAGGCTGTGGACGCTTGGCCTGACTGCCTGTGCGGTGCCCAAGACTCTAGTGAAAATGCTGTAGGTGGAGCTCTCGGGGAGGTTCCTGAGAGTCCCCAGGGGCTGAAAGGATGGGAGGGGAGCTGGTGAGGGTGGGAGGTTAGGGAGATGGGATAAGAGGATGGGTTTGGCCAGGGAAAGGGATGGGGTGATTGCGTTATGGGTGAGGAAGCCTTTCTGCCTCCTGGTGCCCATCAGGCAGGATGACCCCCTCCCCTCGTTCTGGTAGATCTCCAGGCTGCTGGGTGGCCGGGTGGGGCTTTGGGGAGTGAAGTCATTAGTGCCCCTCTGCTCTTGGACATAATCTATAGCCACTGTGGGTTCTTCCTTAGGCCTCTGGTGTCCGCCTCTCTGCTGTCTGGAGTAGCCTTCAAATCTTGGAGTTTTGATGATTCTCTGTAGAGCTACTTAACTCTGTAGATTTTTTAAAAAATTCCAAAGTCATTGAATTTCATTATTATTCACCCTCCACTACCTACATGTGGGAGTTGGGGTGAATGCTCAGACTTCTGGTTATTTTCTGTGCTTGAGGGAAGCTACACACAACAGGTCTTCACCCAGACCAGAGTTTCCCAAAGAAGTATGTCCTTTTCCTCCACTGTTTCCCTTTCTGTCTTGGACCTCAGCACCCCATCCATGGTTTTAAAATGTTTAGTCCAACAGGAACCTTTTCAGTCTTAAGATTTCAAACCATAATCTGAATCAGCCTGTTTTGGATTTGTGATTCAGGGTCAAGGTGACCCAGGTCCCATGTGGCTAGAAACCCCTCCCACTCTCATGTATTATGAAAGGCATCTCAGCAGAGATGCCTTGGCTGCAACTACGGAGGCTTCTTCCCCTAGCGCAGGCTTTGGGGCAAGGCTCTGCACCAGGCAAGAGGGACCCTGACCGCGTTCACAGTTGGTGGTTTTGCTCTTATCAGAGCGCCTTGCCTTCTCACTGATCACTCTCCTCAGTGGTAGCCTCCGTTCCCCAGGATTGTGAGATCCTGCACTGGCTGGTGGAGACACCACCGTGGCCAGCACAGTGGAGCGTTCAGCTAAGCCCGCTGTCAGGCAGACAGGCCAGGCGTGGCTACCTCAGGGACCGTACTCGGTCACCTGCTGGGCTGACTGCCTATGGCCAGAAGGGCCTTCCAGCAGATCCATGGGAAACAGCAACATTCCTGTTCAACCCAGCACTGGGCCTTGGGTGAGTCGGAGGCCTGTCACCGACCCTAGCCCTTTCTGCTTTCTTCCTCATTTGAGCCAATTCCAGATGTAGGAATTGACCAGGCAAAGGGTCAGGAAGACTTAAGGACCAGGGAGGAAAGAAGGTGCCAGGCTTAAGCACAAGGGGCGATTTTTCCTGCAGTGTTGCTGTGCAGTGAAAATAACCCCAGTCCACTCAGGGCGGGAGTGAATGGATTGCTGGAATTTCCCAAGCTCCTTATATCCTGGCATTGTCAGGATGTAAGTTCTGATCCCCAAAGTGAGAGAAATGTAACCTCTTGTGGTGAAATGTGTCCTGCTCTGGGCTTTGCCAAGAGGAGAGCTGAGGTCAGGCTCCTTGTGGTATGAAAAGGACAATACCACTGGAGACAGGGACCCCAGGCCTTTCCATATGGAGGTTTGACAAGTTAGCACTTCTGGGGCCTTGTGCTGGGCCCCCAGGGCACTCTAGTCAGGCCCAGAGCACTTGATATTTCTGACAGATGTGTTCATCTGTGTCACCTCCCAACAAGAACTTCCACTTCCTTGGGAGAGAAATCATCTTTGTAGGGAAGATCCCCCTGCAATAGCTGAAATGTGGTTTTTAAAAGTTTTCTTCCTTTGCTCCTGGGAAGAAAAGTTCTTTGTTGATTCTTCTCTGCTTTTGGAGATGGTCCAAAGCATCTTCATCGATCTCCTGAAACAAAAGCCTTGCTTGAAGCCAGTTTATACTCGGGAAACAGCTGGGTTTAGAGGAGAATGCAGTAGATTAAACCACAGGTCCTGCTTGGGCTCTTCTGCAGAAATGAGGGCAGCCAAGAGGGCTGTTCCCTGATGGTCGATCATCCAGCTCAGGAAGGGGAAGCATGAGCCCCTCTGTTGATGAGAGGCAAGCAGGTAACCCAAGGTGAGCCCTGTGTGGGTTCTTTCCGTGAACTGAGGGGCATTCCGAACCATTCTGTTTCCAGTGGTGAGACTTTACATCCCCTCCCTTGCCTTGCGGGGCCGGTGCCCGACACTAGAGTTCTAGAGTTGGGGGAAATCTTGTGTTCATCTGACTTCCCGTTTTGCAAAGTAAGTCAGATGGGGAGGTATTGGATGACTCCACTCACCGCTCTTGACATCCCGTTATGGAGGAGGTGCCTCCTTAGATGCCCCTGGTACCCTGGAGGAAGGGTCAGAACTTCCCAGATACACAGACATAAAAACACTCTCCCAACCTAGGTATCAGGGGCTGTCTCAGTCACTCTGGCGTGATAAACGAAAAGTCAGGGTCAAGTTTTTGTTATTATTCAAGGGCTGATTGATTGGTTCTCCTGTTATAATTACTCTGAAATGGGTCTGTGATCTATAACTAATACTGATACATTATTTCTTACCTTATTCTGCCCCACCTGTATTGATTTTAAATAATTAGGAGTATTTCAGCTTATATTCTTGAGCTTATATTTTTAAGAGTTGATTCTTTCAGAGATAGTAAGGGCTGTAGACACAGATCTTCTGAAACCCACGAGAAATACCAGGGCCAAGGCTGGCTGACATGCCTTAGAAGCTTTGAATGCAATAAAGCTGTGTGTGGTATTGTTTCACACATTGCAGTGTGTGTAGAAAGTTATTACTTATCTGTCATGCTGGAGTCAGCAAATGAGGTGTCCAAGGGCCTCTGGCTGCCCCCCCCCAGATGCCTGGGGGCTGAGATTTCAGCAGAACTATAGCCCATTTGAGGCTGCCATGGGTGTGGCAGCGCCTCAGGAAGCTTTCGATGCTGAAATCTCAGCCAGATAAGATGTCCTTCTGGGCTTTGCATCAGGATGGGGGTGGGGAGAAAGGGGAGGGGTATGAGTGAAAAGGTAAATAAACCACAATGGGGTAATCAGGGAAACAGTGATGGAAGTGGGAGGGTTCATTGTATGATTCCTTCTGTTGTTGCCTCTGTTTGAAAATTTCTATAATAAAAAGTTTAAAAAATGAAACAAAAACCAGCCAGCAACGGGCCCTGTTCACGGATTTTTATCCTTGTTTGAAGAGAGGTAGGAGTTGTGGTTGGTATGGATTTGAGGTTGTTGAATAATAATTTGACTGGCTCTTGTCTCTTATTCCTGGTGGGGAGATGCTAAATCCTTGGAATTTCCCCAGTAATAGGAGAGTCCTTATTATTCATGAGCCCCTTGGATCACACCTGAATTTATGCTAAGAAGTGAGATGACCCAGGATCGGGGCTGGTCGGCAGAGAGACCAGGCATGAGATTAGAGGGTTGGTCTCATCGAGCCAGCCTCACCCCCAGGAGGGGAGAGGGGCTGGAAATCGAGTTGAAATATGTGGTCAGTGATTCAATCAGTCGTCCCTGATGAAAGCTGGGCACCCCGAAGATCTGAAACAGGAGGGAAGGGGGCAGGGCACAACCTTTGAAAGAATGACATAGCCCGAGGACATGACATAAACTGATTAGAAGCAAATGAGTCCAAGCTGGAGGACAAGTCGACTTCCACTAGACCTTGAGCCTCAGTATACACTCTTCTTTTTTTTAAGTGTATTTATTTTATTTATTTTTATTTTTGGCTGCATTGGGTCTTTGTTGCTGCGCGCGGGCTTTCTCTAGTTGCGGCGAGCAGGGGCTACTCTTCATTGCGGTGCGTGGGCTTCTCATTGTGGTGGCTTCTCTTGTTGTGTAGCATGGCCTCTAGGTGCACGGGCTTCAGTAGTTGTGGCACGTGGGCTCAGTAGCTGTGGCTTGTGGGCTCTAGAGCACAGGCTCAGTAGTTGTGGCGCACGGGCTTAGTTGCTGCGTGGCATGTGGGATCTTCCTGGACCAGGGCTCGAACCCATGTCCCCTGCATTGGCAGGCGGATTCTTAACCACTGTGCCACCAGGGAAGCCCAGTATACGCTCTTTCTAACACATTAGCAAGCTAAATGACACAGCCACAGGCGCCATGACAGTTCCAAGGCCTACCATAAGGATCAAAAAGTGGGTGGTGGCCCAATTCCTGGAAATCCCCACCCCTTCCTGAAATAGCTGGAATACTCCTCCCACTCATTAGCCTATGAAATTACCCACCCCTATAAAAACTGAGAACCCCATACCCTGGGGCTGCTCTCAGCTTCTGAGATGGCCCACACTCTGTCTGTGGAGTGTGTTTCTTTCTAAATAAAGCCACTTCTTACCTATCACTTTGTCTCTCACTGAATTCTTTCTGCAATGAGACATCAAGAACCTGAGCTTCATTAAGTCCTGAAACCAGGTGTGTGATCTCAGTTGGAAGACCGTGGGTTTTGGCCGGGTTTGAGTCCCGGCACATGGGTTCAAGTCCTAATCTGAGGTGCATGGTTTCAGCTCCACTGAACACCCTGATTCCACAGGAGCTCTGGGTTGGTGTCCCTTCTGGACCTTACTCCATGTGTCTCTTCATTTGGGCAGTCTTGATCTGTATCCTTTACAATAAAACTGTAATCATAAGTGTAGCGATTTCCTGAGCTCTGTGAGTTCGAGTAACACTTACACTGAAGCTGGGGGAGGTCGTGTGCTATAGATCAGAGGTTGGTGCTGCCTCCCAATTCATATGTTGAAACCTCACCACCAGTGTGGTGGTATTGGAGGTGATTAGAGGGTGGCACCCTCATGAATGGGGTTAGTGCCCTTATACGTGAGACCCCAGAGAGCTCCCTCACCCCTTCTGTCGTGTGAGGACACAGCAAGAAGACAGCTGTCTATCAACAAGGAAGCAGTTCCTTACCAGACACTGAATCTGCCAGCGCCTGCTTCTTGGACTTCGGCCTTCAGAGCTGTGAGAAATAAGTGTTCTTGTTTAAGCCACCCAGTTCGTGGCATTTTTGTTATAGCAGACCAAACTAAGCCTTCTGGACGTGGGTGTAGCCAGTTGGTCAGAAGTGTGGGTGGCCTGGGGACCCCTGAAGTGTGGCTGGGGTCTGAAGTGAGGGCAGTCTTGCTGGGACTGTGTCCTTTGGCCTGTGGAGCCTGAATCTGACTCCGACTCCAGGGGTTATCAGCAGAATTGTACTGCAGGATGCCAGCTGGTGTCAGAGAGAGATGGCAGGACTTGCAAACTTTGAATAAGCCCTTGACCAACTTGTCAGAATAAACTACACTGTTCTTTCTTTCTTTTTAAACATTTCTTATAGCACGTTTATTTGCAAAAACTGGAAACAACCCAAGTGTCCATCAACAGGGTGAATAGATAAACAAATTTTGCTGTAGCCATACAGTGGAAAACTGCTCAGCAGTATAAGGAAGGAACTATTGATGCACATGAAAACATAGATAAATCTCAAAATAATTATGCTGACTGAAAAAAGCCAGACGTGAAAGAGTACATAGTGTATGATTGCATTTATGTAAAACTCTGGAAAATGCAAACTATCTATAGTGACAGAAAGCAGTTCAGGTATCGCCCTGGAAGGCGGGTGGGCAGGAGAGGCTGCAGGGAGGGATTATAATGAGGCATGAGGAAACTTAGGGGAAGATGGTTACGTTCACTATCTTGATCAAGGTGATAGTTTCATGGGTATTTGCATATGTCAAAACTCAAATTGTACAACTTAAATATATGCAGTTTACTGTGTCAATTATACCTCAATAAAGCTTTTTTTAATTTTTATTGAAGTATAATTGTTAGCTCCAGATGCACAATATAGTGATTCAATATTTCTATACAAGATGATCACCACGATAAGTCTAGTTACCATCTGTCACCATCAGTCTCCCTCACCTCTTTCATTCATCCCCACAACCCCCTCCCCTCTAGCAACAACCTGTTTTGTTCTCTGTATCTATGAGTCTGTTTCTGTTTAAAACACATTGTTCTATATATGGAATCTAAAAAAAAAAAAAAAATGTTCTGGTGAACCTAGGGACAGGACAGGAATAAAGATGTAGATGTAGAGAATGAACTTGACACGGGGAGGGGGAAGGGTAAGCTGGGACAAAGTAAGAAAGTAGCATTGACATATATCCACTACCAAATGTAAAATAGATAGCTAGTGGGAAGCTGCTGCATCGCACAGGGAGATCAGCTCGGTGCTTTGTGACGACCTAGAGAGGTGGGATAGGGAGGATGGGACGGAGACGCAAGATGGAGGAGATATGGGGATATATGTATGCATATAGCTGATTCATTTTGTTGTACAGCAGAGACTAACACACCATTGTAAAGCAATTATACTCCAATA
Source organism: Balaenoptera musculus (assembly GCF_009873245.2). Classification (NCBI taxonomy): domain Eukaryota; kingdom Metazoa; phylum Chordata; class Mammalia; order Artiodactyla; family Balaenopteridae; genus Balaenoptera; species Balaenoptera musculus. The sequence continues at coordinate 32,775,355 of NC_045804.1, read as the reverse complement.
AAGATGTTAGAAATATATATATATATATAATAAAATAATAAAATAAAATAAAACACATTGTTCTTTCTTTCTTTTTTTTCTTTTTGGCCGCGCCTCTCAGCTTGTGGGAGTTTACTTCCCCAACCAGGGGTTGAACCCGGGCCTTTGGCAGTGAGAGCACCGAGTCCTCACCACTGGACCACCAGGGAATTCCCTAAAACACACTGCTCTTTAAAGGAGCTTCGGAAGTTTCTTCTTTCCGATGCCAAGTCTCCAGGGTTTAAAGTCTTGGGTTTTGCTCTCTAACCCCCACTCCTCTTGCAGCTTTTTCTTCCTCAGTGTCACTGTGCCCACAAAAATACTCAGGATGTCAGTTACAGAAGTGTCCTCCCATTCAGAGATGCCACTTAAACTGTCATGGGACACTCTTCTGTTCCAGTGAAAAGTTCAGGACAGTAACTTGAGACTCCTTATTAGTAAAGTACAGAAGGGTGGTGAGTGGTGTGTGTGTGTTTATGTGTGTGTGTGTGTTTATGTGTGTGTGTATGAGGGGCTAATTTCAAAGTCACCTGTGGTCAGGGAGTGACTCATTTATTTTTCCTCGATTCTCTCATGGGTCTTCCATCTGTTTTCTCTCCAGTTCCCAGGTGGTCTTAAAAGGCCATTGCACCTTGATTAATGGGAGGCTCCCCAGCCCTTACTGACCCTGGGTGGTGATCTACCTGTCTTTTACTGTGGAACAATCTTAATGCATATACTACAGGAAGACTCTAAAACAGTGGGTCTAAGAGTGGGGGTAAAGGAAGGGATTGTAATACACAATAAGAAAGCCTAGCTGAAAGGGGATAATTGGGGTAAAAACACCTCATGACTGATGATTTTCCTGCCTATCTTCTTTTTTTTTTTAATTAATTAATTTATTTTATTTATTTATTTATTTTTGGCTGCGTTGGGTCTTCGTTGCTGCACGTGGGCTTTCTCTAGTTGCGGCGAGCGAGGGCTACTCTGTTGCAGTGCGTGGGCTTCTCATTGCTGTGGCTTCTTTTGTTGCAGAGCACGGGCTCTAGGCGTGCAGACTTCAGTAGTTGTGGCACGTGGGCTCAGTAGTGTGGCTCACGGGCTCTAGAGTGCAGGCTCAGTAGTTGTGGCGCAGGAGCTTAGTTGCCCTGCGGTATGTGGGATCTTCCTGGACCAGGGCTCGAACCCGTGTCCCCTGCATTGGCAGGCGGATTTTTAACCACTGCACCACCAAGGAAGCCCCCTGCCTATCTTCTGTGCTGAGGTTATTTCCTCTCAAAAGTTCAGACACTCGAGTTTTTTTTTACATTTCCCCATATGCTTCTGGATTTTCTTGATTGAAAACATGTAGGTGGGGGCACATCTCCTTCCAGTTGGATTTGGAAAAGTTCCTGCTGGGCAGCCCCCAGGCCCTTCCCTCAGAAGCTTGCTGATGAGAAGCTGCATGGCGTGGGGCATGGCCCAGGCTGCGGTGCTTCTAGGATGTCCAGCTGCTGGGTCCACTGCATGGGCTGACAGTGTCTGACAGTCATGGGAGACATCCATGCTCTGTGGCTTCTGAAGAGTCCTGGAGCCTGGATATGTGGGTCTCATCCTAGATTTCCACAGAATCCCTGTGAGAGACTTAGTGGGCAGACACGAATGTAGTGTGACTCTAGGTGATTGTCTTTCTCTATAGGGATTTCCCAGAAGATTTATTCCCTAAAACCTTATTATCTACAGATGGAATGTGAGTACAGGATTTGAGAAGCTGCTTCACTGCTAACTGGCTCTTAAGCAGGGGCCACACACCATTTCCAAACTTCTATTAGTGACTAATGATGATTTTTCATTTCCATGGTGCCAACAATTCACAACAATTCAGCTTTTTAAAGCACCTCTGAAGACTCCGTTTTTTTTTTTTTTTTTGAAGACTCCGTTTTGTACTCATCTCACCTGTCTTTTCTACAAGGGTCCCATGGCCTTGAAGGATCCAATTCAGCTTTCTCAGAGGTGTCCCCACTGAGAAAGATGACGAGAGAGATTCCTCACGCTTCCTGCACCCTGACCCATGGCTCATCCTCTTTGGGTCCCTGGCAGCAACACCATTGTGCCCACACTCATGCTAGTCCTCCATCCAGTGTCATATGCAAAAAGCAGTTCTTTGTCTTATGAGGATAGTTTATTCCAGGAAAGGATATATGAAGTTTGAAGCTCCCCAATTTCTTACCCCTAGACCAATGATGTCTCCATTAAACAAGAGCTAATCCATCTATTAGAAGTTGTAACTGCTCACCCAGCCTTGACAACCAGTTTGTCCAGGTCAAATCTAGAAGAGGTCTTGCCTAGATCAGTCCCTCTCCTAGAGCCAGGAGCTCAGTGAGACAGAATTCCCACTGAGAATTCCTGAACCATTCAGAATTCAGAATGTTCTTCTGTCTGAGTACTGAGTGTTTACTCAACACTCAGCCAGGATTCACTCCATACTGGCTGGATTGGACCATTCTGGGTCTAGACCTCAATGTTTCAGAACCCTTGATGGCTGGAAGCAGGGACAAAAATACCTATTCTAAAATCACCTGAAATACATGTCTAATGGCTAACAGTGGAATCAGGGAATTTTTCTTTGGGCAGATATTTTCGTTGTCTTGGGACAGATACCTTGGATGACTTCCAGTCATCAATGAAATAATCCAAGTGCAAACACTTCAGACTGGGATGCTAAGTGATTATCAAATCTGTGGGCATGGAGTTATTCATAGTATCCCTTTATTAATGTTCTAATTCTCATAGGGTCAGTAGTGAGGTCTCTTTTTTCATTTCTGATATTAGTAATTCATGTCCTTTTTTTTTGGTCTTAATCTGGCTAGAGGCCTATTGATTTTACTGATCTTTTAAAAAGAATCAGTTTTTGGTTTCGTTGATTTTCTCTATTAATTTACTGTTTTCAATTTTACTGATTTCTGCTCTATTTCTTATTGTTTCTTTTTCTGCTTAATTTGGACTTAACTTGCCTTCTTTTCCTAGTTTCCTAACTTGGGAACTTATATTATTGATTTTAGATCTTCCTTCTTTTCTAATATTTGCATTCAATGCTATAAATTTCCCTCTAAGCATTGTTTTCACTTCATCCCACAAATTTTGATAAGTTGTGTTTTAATTTTAATTTAGTTCAAAATATTTTAAAATTTCTCTTGAGATTTCTTCTTTGACCCATGTGTTATTTAGAAGTGTTTTCAACTCCACATATTTTGGGATTTTCCAGTTACCTTTCTGTTACTGAGTCCTAGCTTAATTCCATTGTGGTGTGAAAGCAGACATTGCATAATTTGTATTCTTTTAAATTTGCTAGGGTATGTTTTATGGCTCAGAATGTAATCTACCTTGGTGAATGTTTCATGTGAGTTTGAGAAGAATGTATACTCTGCCATTGTTGGATAAAATAGTCTATAGATGTCAATTATATCCAGTTAAATGATAGTGTTGTTGAGTTTGCTGATGTCCTTATGACTTTGTCCATTTCTGATATAGGATTGTTGAATTATCCAACAATGATAGTGGATGCATCTATTTCTCTTTGCAATTCTATTCATTTTTGCCTCACATGTTTGATGCTTTATAGTTAGGTGCACATATATTAAGAATTGTTACGTCTTCTTGAAGAACTGACCCCTTAACCATTATGTAATGCCTTTTTTTTTAATCCCTGATAATTTTCTTTGCTTTGAAGCCTATTTTGTTTGAAATTAATATAGCTACTCCTGCTTTCTTTTGATTAATGTTAGCATGGTGTATTTTTCTCCATCCATTCACTTTTAATCTATATGTGTCTTTATATTTAAAGTGGGTTTCTTGTAGAGAACACAGAGTTGGGTCTTATTTTTTGATCCACTCTGACAATCTCTGTGTTTTAATTGGTACATTTAGACCATTGATGTTTAAAGTGAATATTGATACAGTTGGATTAATATCTGCCATATTCATTGTTTTTTTCTATTTCCCGCCCTTGTTCTTTGTTCCTATTTTTCTCTTCCACTTTTTTTCTGCCTTTCATGTTTTTTATTTTTTTAACATCTTTATTGGAGTATAATTGCTTTACAATGGTTTGTTAGTTTCTGCTTTATAACAAAGTGAATCAGTTATACATATACATATATCCACATATCTCTTCCCTCTTGCATCTCCCTCCCTCCCACCCTCCCTATCCCACCCCTCTAGGTGGTCACAAAGCACCGAGCTGATCTCCCTGTGCTATGCCGCTGCTTCCCACTAGCTAGCTATTTTACATTTGGTAGTGTATATATGTCCATGCCACTCTCTCACTTTGTCCCAGCTTACCCTTCCCCCTCCCCGTATCCTCAAGCCCATTCTCTAGTTGGTCTGCATCTTTATTCCCGTCTTGCCCCTAGGTTCTTCATGACCATTTTTGTTTGTTTGTTTTTTAGATTCCATATATATGTGTTAGCATACGGTATTTGTTTTTCTTTTTCTGACTTACTTCACTCTGTATGACAGACTCTAGGTCCATCCACCTCACTACAAATAAATCAATTTCGTTTCTTTATATGGCTGAGTAATATTCCATTGTATATATTTGCCACATCTTCTTTATCCATTCATCTGTTGATGGACACTTAGGTTGCTTCCATGTCCTGGCTATTGTAAATACAGCTGCAATGAACATTGTGGTACATGACTCTTTTTGAATTATGGTCTTCTCAGGGTATATGCCCAGTAGTGGGATTGCTGGGTCGTATGGTAGTTCTATTTTTAGTTTTTTAAGGAACCTCCATACTGTTCTCCATAGTGGCTGTATCAATTTACATTCCCACCAACAGTGCACGAGGGTTCCCTTTTCTCCACACCGTCTCCAGCATTTATTGTTTGTAGATTTTTTGATGATGGCCATTCTGACTGGTGTGAGATGATATCTCACTGTAGTTTTGATTTGCATTTCTCTAATGATTAATGATGTTGAGCATTCTTTCATGTGTTTCTTGGCAACCTGTATATCTTCTTTGGAGAAATGTCTATTTAGGTCTTCTGCCCATTTTTGGATTGGGTTGTTTGTTTTATTGATATTGAGCTGCATGAGCTGCTTGTAAATTTTGGAGATTAATCTTTTGTCAGTTGCTTCATTTGCAAATATTTTCTCCCATTCTGAGAGTTGTCTTTTCGTCTTGTTTATGGTTTCCTTTGCTGTGCAAAAGCTTTTAAGTTTTCATTAGGTCCCATTTGTTTAGTTTTGTTTTGATTTCCCTTTCTCTAGGAGGTGGGTCAAAAAGGATCTTGCTGTGATTTATGTCATAGAGCGTTCTGCCTATGTTTTCCTCTAAGAGTTTGATAGTGTCTGGCCTTATATTTAGGTCTTTAATCCATTTTGAGTTTATTTTTGTGTATGGTGTTAGGGAATGTTCTAATTTCATTCTTTAACATGTAGCTGTCCAGTTTTTCCAGCACCACTTATGGAAGAGACTGTATTTTCTCCACTGTATATTCTTGCCTCCTTTATCGAAGATAAGGTGACCATAGGTGCATGGGTTTATCTCTGGGCTTTCTATCCTGTTCCATTGATCTGTATTTCTGTTTTAGTGCCAGTACCATACTGTCTTGATTACTGTAGCTTTGTAGTATAGTCTGAAGTCCGGGAGCCTGATTCCTCCAGCTCCATTTTTCTTTCTGCAGATTGCTTTGGCTATTCGGGGTCTTTTGTGTTTCCATACAAATTGTGAAATTTTTTGTTCTAGTTCTGTGAAAAATGCCAGTGGTAGTTTGATAGGGATTGCATTGAATCTGTAGATGGCTTTGGGTGGTAGAGTCATTTTCACAATATTGATTCTTCCAATCCAAGAACATGGTATATCTCTCCATCTATTTGTGTCATCTTTAATTTCTTTCATCAGTGTCTTATAATTTTCTGCATACAGGTCTTTTGTGTCCTACAGGTAGGTTTATTCCTAGATATTTTATTCTTTTTGTTGCAATGGTAAATGGGAGTGTTTTCTTAGTTTCACTTTTCATCATTAGTGTATAGATTTTTCATCATTAGTGTATAGGAATGAAAGAGATTTCTGTGCATTAATTTTGTATCCTGCTACTCTACCAAGTTCATTGATTAGCTCTAGTAGTTTTCTGGTAGCATCTTCAGGATTCTCTATGTACAGTATCATGTCATCTGCAAACAGTGACAGCTTTACTTCTTTTCTGATTTGGATTCCTTTTATTTCTTTTTCTTCTCTGATTGCTGCGGCTAAAACTTCCAAAACTATGTTGAATAATAGTGGTGAGAGTGGGCAACCTTGTCTTGTTCTTGATCTTAGTGGAAATGGTTTCACTTTTTCACCATTGAGGACGATGTTGGCTGTGGGTTTGTCATATATGGCCTTTATTATGTTGAGGTAAGTTCCCTCTATGCCTACTTTCTGGAGGGTTTTTATCATAAATGGGTGTTGAATTTTGTCAAAAGTTTCTCTGCATCCATTGAGATGATCATATGGTTTTTCTCCTGCAATTTGTTAATATGGTGTATCACATTGACTTGCATATATTGAAGAATCCTTGCGCTCCTGGGATAAACCCCACTTGATCATGGTGTATGATCCTTTTAACATGCTGTTTGCTAGTATTTTGTTGAGGATTTTTGCATCTGTGTTCATCAGTGATATTGGCCTGTAGTTTTCTTTCTTTGTGACATCTTTGTCTGGTTTTGGTATCAGAGTGACGGTAGCCTCATAGAATGAGTTTGGGAGTGTTCTTCCCTCTGCTGTATTCTGGAAGAGTTTGAGAAGGATAGGTGTTAGCTCTTCTCTAAATGTTTGATAGAATTCGCCTGTGAAGCCATCTGGTCCTGGGCTTTTGTTTGTTGGAAGATTTTTAATCACAGTTTCAAATTCAGTGCTTGTGATTGGTCTTTTCATATTTTCTATTTCTTCCTGGTTCAGTCTCGGTAGGTTGTGCATTTCTAAGAATCTGTCCATTTCTTCCAGGTTGTCCATTTTATTGGCATAGAGTTGCTTGTAGTAATCTCTCATGATCGTTTGTATTTCTGCAGTGTCAGTTGTTACTTCTCCTTTTTCATTTCTAATTCTATTGATTTGAATCTTCTCCCTTTTTTTCTTGATGAGTCTGGCTATGGTTTATCAATTTTATTTATCTTCTCGAAGAACCAGCTTTTGGTTTTATTGGTCTTTGCTATCGTTTCCTTCATCTCTTTTTCATTTATTTCTGATCTGATCTTTATGATTTCTTTCCTTCTGCTAACTTTGGGGTTTTTTTGTTCTTCTTTCTGTAATTGCTTTAGGTGTAAGGTTAGGTTGTTTATTTGAGGTGTTTCTTGTTTCTTAAGGTAGGATTGTATTGCTATAAACTTCCCTCCTAGAACTGCTTTTGCTGCATCCCATAGGTTTTGGGACGTCGTGTTTTCATTGTCATTTGTTTCTAGGTATTTTTTGATTTCCTCTTTCATTTCTTCAGTGATCTCTTGGTTATTAAGTAGTGTATTGTTTAGCCTCCATGTGTTTGTATTTTTTACAGATTTTTTCCTGTAACTGATATCTAGTCCCATAGCGTTGTGGTCGGAAAAGATACTTGATACGATGTCAATTTTCTTAAATTTACCAAGGCTTGATTTGTGACCCAAGATATGATCTATCCTGGAGAATGTTCCATGAGCACTTGAGAAGAAAGTGTATTCTGTTGTTTGTGGATGGAATGTCCTATAAAGATCAATTAAGTCCATCTTGTTTAATGTATAATTTAAAGCTTGTGTTTCCTTATTTATTTTCATTTTGGATGATCTGTCCATTTGTGAAAGTGGGGTGTTAAAGTCCCCTACTATGATTGTGTTACTGTCAGTTTCCCCTTTTATGGCTGTTAGTATTTGCCTTATGTATTGAGGTGCTCCTATGTTGGGTGCATAAATATTTACAATTGTTATATCTTCTTCTTGGATTGATCCCTTGATCATTATGTAGTGTCCTTCTTTGTCTCTTGTAATAGTCTTTTTTTTTTTAAAGTTATACAATTTTTATTTATTTATTTATTTATTTATTTATTTATTTATTTATTTATTTATTTATTTATGGCTGTGTTGGGGCTTCGTTTCTGTGCGAGCGCTTTCTCCAGTTGCGGCAAGTGGGGGCCACTCTTCATCGCAGCCTCTCTTGTTGCGGAGCACAGGCTCCAGACGCGCAGGCTCAGTAATTGTGGCTCATGGGCCTAGTTGCTCCACGGCATGTGGGATCTTCCCAGACCAGGGCTCGAACCCGTGTCCCCTGCATTGGCAGACAGACTCTCAACCACTGCGCCACCAGGGAAGCCCCCGTAATAGTCTTTTTTTAAAGTCTATTTTGTCTGATATGAGAATTGCTACTCCAGCTTTCTTTTGATTTCCATTTGCATGGAATATCTTTTTCCATCCCCTCACTTTCAGTTTGTATGTGTCCCTAGGTCTGAAGTGGTTCTCTTGTAGACAGCATATATACGGGTCTTGTTTTTGTATCCATTCAGCCAGTCTTTGTCTTTTGGTTGGAGCATTTAATCCATTCACATTTAAGGTAATTATCGATATGTATGTTCCTATGACCATTTTCTTAATTGTTTGGGGTTTGTTATTGTAGGTCTTTTCCTTCTCTTGTGTTTCCTGCCTGGAGAAGTTCCTTTAGCATTTGTTGTAAAGCTGGTTTGGTGGTGCTGAATTTTCTTAGCTTTTGCTTGTCTGTAAAGCAAAACCATCAAATCTGAGTGAGATTCTTGCTGGGTAGAGTAATCTTGGTTGTAGGTTTTCCCCCTTCATCACTTTAAATATGTCCTGCCACTCCCTTCTGGCTTGCAGAATTTCTGCTGAAAGATCAGCTGTTAACCTTATGGGGATTCCCTTTTATGTTATTTGTTGTTTTTCCCTTGCTGCTTTTAATATTTTTTCTTTGTATTTAATTTTTGATAGTTTGATTAATATGTGTCTTGGCACGTTTCTCCTTGGATTTATTCTGTACGGGACTCTGTGCTTCCTGGACTTAACTATTTCCTTTCCCATATTAGGGAAGTTTTCAACTATAATCTCTTCAGATATTTTCTCAGTCCCTTTCTTTTTCTCTTCTTCTTCTGGGACCCCTATAATTTGAATGTTGGTGCATTTAATGTTGTCCCAGAGGTCTCTGAGACTGTCCTCAATTCTTTTCATTCTTTTTTCTTTATTCTGCTCTGCAGGAGTTATTTCCACTATTTTATCTTCCAGGTCACTTATCCGTTCTTCTGCCTCAGTTATTCTGGTATTGATCCCTTCTAGAGAATTGTAAATTTCATTTATTGTGTTGTTCATCACTGTTTGTTTGCTCTTTAGTTCCTCTAGGTCATTGTTAAACGTTTCTTGTATTTTCTCCATTCTGTTTCCAAGATTTTGGATCATCTTTACTATCATTATTCTGAATTCTTTTTCAGGTAGACTGCCTATTTCCTCTTCATTTGTTAGGTCTGGTGGGTTTTTGCCTTGCTCCTTCATCTGCTGTGTGTTTCTCTGTCTTCTCATTTTGCTTAACTTACTGTGTTTGGGGTCTCCTTTTTGCAGTCTGCAGGTTCGTAGTTCCTGTTGTTGTTGGTGTCTGCCCCCAGTGGCTAAGGTTGGTTCAGTGGGTTGTGTAGGCTTCCTGGTGGAGGGGACTAGTGCCTGTGTTCTGGTGGATAAGGCTCATCTTGTCTTTCTGGTGGGCACATCCACGTCTGGTGGTGTGTTTTGGGGTGTCTGTGACCTTATTATAATTTTAGGCAGCCTCTCTGCTAATGGGTGGGGTTGTGTTCCTGTCTTGCTATTTGTTTGGCATAGGGTGTCCAGCACTGTAGCTTGCTGGTCGTTGAGTGGAGCTGGGTCTTGGCGTTGACATGGAGATCTCTGGGAGATTTTTTCCATTTGATATTACATGGAGTTGAGAGTTCTCTTGTGGACCAATGTCCTGAACTTGGCTCTCCCACCTCAGAGAAACAGCCCTGACGCCTGGCTGGAGCACCAAGAGCCTATCATCCACATGGCTCAGAATAAAAGGGAGAAAAGAAAGAAAGAAAGAAAGAAGAAGATAAAATAAAAGTAAAATAAAATAAAAGTTATTAAAATAAACAATAAAGAATAATTATTAAAAATTTTTTTACAATAATAAAAAAGAAAGAAAGAAAGAAGAGAGCAACCAAACCGAAAAAAAAAAAAAATCCACCAATGATAACAAGCGCTAAAAACTATACTAAAAAACAAAAACAAAAACAAAATCAAAAACAAAAATGGACAGACTGAACCCTAGGACAAATGGTGAAAGCAAAGCTATACAGACAAAATCACACACAGAAGCATACACATACACCCTCAGAAAAAGAGAAAAAAGGAAAAAAGAATATATCGTTGCTCCCAAAGTCCACCTCCTCAAGTTGGGATGATTCATTGTCTATTCAGGTGTTCCACAGATGCAGGGTACATCAAGTTGACTGTGGAGATTTAATCCGCTGCTCCTGAGGTTGCTGGGAGAAATTTCCCTTTCTCTTCTTTGTTCGCACAGCTCCTGGGGTTCAGCTTTGGATTTGGCCGCACCTCTGCGTGTAGGTCGCCTGAGGACGTCTTTTCTTCACTCAGACAGGACGGGGTTAAAGGAGCAGCTGATTCCAGGGCTCTGGCTTACTCAGACCAGGGGGAGGGAGGGATAAGGAGTGCGGGGCGAGCCTGCGGCAGCAGAGGCTTGCGTGACGTTGCACAGCCTGAGGCACACTGTGTGTTCTCCCAGGAAATTTGTCCCTGGATCACGGGACCCTGGCAGTGGCGGGCTGCACAGGCTCCCGGGAGGGGCGGTGTGGATAGTGACCTGTACTTGCACACAGGCTTCTTGGTGGCTGCAGCAGCAGCTTTAGCGTCTCATGCCCATCTCTGGGGTCCTCGCTGATAGCCGTGGCTCGCGCCCATCTCTGGAGCTCCTTTAAGCTGCCCTCTTAATCCCCTCTCCTCTTGCACCAGGAAACAAAGAGGCAAGAAAAAGTCTCTTGCCTCTTTGGCAGCTCCAGATTTTTTCCCGGACTCCCTCCCGGCTAGCCGTGGCGCACTAGCCCCCTTCAGGCTGTGTTCACACAGCCAACCCCAGTCCTCTCTCTGCGATCCTACCGAAGCCCGAGCCTCAGCTCCCAGCCCCCGCCCGCCCCGGCGGGCGAGCAGACAAGCCTCTCGGGCTGGTGAGTGCTGGTCGGCTCCGATCCTCTGTGCGGGAATCTCTCCGCTTTGCCCTCCGCACCCATGTGGCTGTGCTCTCCTCCGTGGCTCCGAAGCTTCCCCCTCCGCCACCCGCAGTCTCCGCCCACGAAGGGGCTTCCTAGTGTGTGGAAACCTTTCCTCCTTCACAGCTCTTTCCCACTGGTGCAGGTCCCATCCCTATTCTTTTGTCTCTGTTTTTTCTTTTGCCCTAACCAGGTACGTGGGGGAGTTTCTTGCCTTTTGGGAGGTTTGAGGTCTTCTGCTAGCATTCAGTAGGTGTTCTTTGGGAGTTGTTCCACATGTAGATGTATTTCTGATGTATTTGTGGGGAGGAAGGTGATCTCCACGTCTTACTCTTCCGCCATTTTGAAGCTCCTCCGCCTTTCATGGTTTTAATTGAGCATTTTAAATGATTCCATTTTCTCTTCTTTCTTAGCATACTTCTTAGCACTTAAAAAACTTTTTTTGAATGTTTGTTTTTTTTTAGAATTTGCAATATACATTTACAGCTAATCGAAGTCCACTTTCAAATACCTCTATACTAATTCACAGGTAGTGTGATTACCTTATAATAGCAAAATTATCATGGACTTCCCTGGTGGCACAGTGCTTAAGAATCCACCTGCCAATGCAGGGACAGGGGTTCAATCCCTGGTCCGGGAAGATCCCACATGCCATGGAGCAAATAAACCCCTGCGTCACACCTAGTGAGCCTGCGCTCTAGAGCTCGCAAGCCACAACTACTGAGCACATGATCCACAACTACTGAAGCACGTGCGCCTAGAGTCCAAAATGAGAAATCTGTGCACTGCAACGTAGAGTAGCCCCTGCTTGCCACAACTAGAGAAAGCCCGTGTACAGCAATGAAGACCCAATGCAGCCAAAAATAAATAAATAAAATTTTTAAAATAACAAAATTATCATAATTTATCCCTCCTGTCCCTTTTATCATTGCTGTCATTTATTTGACTTATATATAAGTATACACAAGCATACATAAACATAAGATATATACATAAACACATAATCAAATGCATTGTTGGTATTATCTTGAACAAGCAGTTATCTGTTAGGTCAATTAAGAATAAGGAAAATAAAATTTTAAATTTCATTTATTCCTTCTTCAGTGTTCTTCCTTACTTTGTGTAGATCTGAGTTTCTGACCTACATTATTTTCCTTTTCTCTAAAGACCTTCTTTTCACGTTTCTTGCAAAGTAGGTCTACTGACAGCAAATTCCTTCACTTTTTGTTTGTCTGAAAAATTCTATTTCTCCTTTACTTTTGAAGGATGATTTCACAGGGTACAGAATTCTAGGATGGTATTTTTTTTTCTCTCTCAACACTTTAAATATTTCACTTCTACCTTGTATGATTTCCAAGGAGAAATTGGATGTAATTCTTATCTTTGTTCCTCTATTGGTAAGGTGTTTTTTTTCCTTCTGGCTTCTTTCTGGATTTTTACTTTATCTTTTATTTTATGTAGCATGAAAATGATATGCCTTTTAAAGTACTTTTCCTACTTAGTGTTCTCTGAGTTTCCTGGATCTGTGATTCGCCGTCTGACATTAACTTGGGGAAATTCTCAGTCATTATTCTTTCAAATAGTTCTGTTCCTTTCTTTCTTTCTTCTCCTTCTGGTATTTTTATTATGCATATATTACACGTTTTGTAGTTGTCCCATAATTGTTGGATATTTGTTCTTTTTTTTTTCAGTCTTTGGTCTCTGTGCTTTTCCGTTTTTGAGGATTCTATTGGTGTATGTTTTAGCTCAGAGATTCTTTTCTCAGCCACGTCCAGTCTACTAATAAGCCATCAAAGGCATTCTTCATTTCATATATGTATATATATATATATAGCTGATTAACAATAACAATGTTGTGATAGTTTCAGGTGCACAGCAAAGCGACTCAGCCATACATATACACGTATCCATTCTCCTCCAGACTCCCCTCCAGGCTGCCACATAACATTGAGTAGAGTTCCCTGTGCTATACAGTAGGTCCTTGTTGCTTATCCTTTTTAATATAGTAGTGTGTACATGTCAATCCCAAACTCCCTAACTATTCCTTCCCTCCCCCCTCCCCCCACCCCCATAACCATAGGGTCATTCTCTAAGTCTGTGAGTCCATTTCTGTTTTGTAGATACGCTCATTTGTATTATTTCTTTTTAGATTCCGCATATAAGTGATATCATACGATATTCTCTTTCTCTGTCTGACTTACTTCACTCACTATGACCATCTCTAGGTGCATCCATGTTGCTGCAAATGGCATTATTTCATTCTTTTTTATGGCTGAGTAATATTCCATTGTATATATGTACCACATCTTCTTTATCCATTCCTCTGTCGATGAACATTTAGGTTGCTTCCATATCCTGACTATTGTAAATAGTGCTGCAGTGAACATTGGGGAGCATGTATCCTTTTGGACCATGGTTTTCTCCAGATATATGCACAGGAGTGGGATTGCAGGGTCAAATGGTAGCTCTATTTTTAGTTTTCTAAGAAACCTCCATACTGTTCTCCATAGTGGCTCTACCAATTTACATTCCCACCAACAGTGTAGGAGGGTTCCCTTCTCTCCACACACTCTCCAGCATTTATTGTTTGTGGATTTTTTGATGATAGCCATTTTGACTGGTGTGGGGTGATATTTCATTGTAGTTTTGATTTGCATTTCTCTAATCATTAGCATGTTGAACATCTTTTCATGTGTCTCTTGGCCATCCATATGTCTTCCTTGGAAAAATGTCTATTTAGGTCTTCTGCCCATTTTTCGATTGGGTTGTTTGTTTTGATCATATTAAAACACGTGAGCTGTTTGTAAATTTTGGAGACTAATCCCTTGTTGGTCACATCATTTGCAAATATTTTCTCCCAACCTGTAGGTTGTCCTTTTGTTTTGTTTATGGTTTCCTTTGCTGTGCAAAACTTTTGAGTTTAATTAGGTCTCATTTGTTTATTTTTGTTTTTATTTCCATTACTGTGGGAGATGGATCGGTAAAGATGTTGCTGCAATTTAAGGCATTCTTCATTTCCGTTACAGTGTTTTTTTGGTTTTTTGTTTTTGTTTTTTTCCCCAACCAGGGATTGAACCTGGGCCCTTGGCAGTGAAAGTGCAGAGTCCTAACCACTGAACCTCCAGGGAATTCCCTCTGTTACAGTGTTTTTGATCTCTAGCATTTCATTTTGTTCTTTATTAAGAATTCCATCTCTTGGCTTACCTTGTCCATCTGTACTTGCATGCTGTCTACTTTATCCATTAACTCTCTTAGTATATTAATCATAGCTGGATTTTTAAAAATTAATTAATTAATTAATTAATTTTTATTTTTGGCTGTGTTGGGTCTTCTTTTCTGTGTGAGGGCTTTCTCTAGTCACAGCAAGCGGGAGCCACTCTTCATTGCTGTGCGCGGGCCTCTCACTGCCGCGGCCTCTCTTGTTGCGGAGCACAAGCTCCAGACGCGCAGGCTCAGTAGTTGTGGCTCACGAGCCCAGTTGCTCCGCGGCATGTGGGATCTTCCCAGACCAGGGCTCGAGCCCGTGTCCCCTGCATTGGCAGGCAGACTCTCAACCACTGCGCCACCAGGGAAGCCCTGGGTTTTTTTTTTGAATTTTATTTTATTTATTTTTTTATACAGCAGGTTCTTATTAGTTATCCATTTTATACATGTTAGTGTATATATGTCAAGCGCAATCTCCCAATTCATTACACCACCACCACCACCCCACCACTTTCCCCCCTTGGTGTCCAGTTTGTTCTCTACATCTGTGTCTCTATTTCTGCCCTGAAAACTGGTTCATCTGTACCACTTTTCTAGGTTCCACATATATGTGTTAATATACGATATTTGTTTTTCTCTTTCTGACTTACTTCACTCTGTATGACAATCTCTAGATCCATCCATGTCTCTACAAATGACCCAATTTCGTTCCACTTTATGGCTGAGTAATACTCCATTGTATATACGTGCCACATCTTCTTTAGCCATTCATCAATCACAGCTGTTTTAAATTCCCAGTCTGATAATTCCAACATCTCTGCCATGTCTGGTTCTGATGCTTGCTCTGTCTCTTCAAATTGTGTTTTTGCCTTTCGGTATATCTTGTAATTTTTTCTTGCTAGCCAAATGTGTTGTACTAGGTAAATGGTACTGCTGTAAATAGGCCTTTGGTGTGGGAGAAGGGGAAGTGTTCTATAGTACTATGATTTAGGTCTTGGTATTTTAGTGAGCCTATGCTTCTAAACTGTGAACTTCACAGTGTTTCTCAGTTTTTTCCTCCTCCCCCTAAGTGGGACAGTATGCTAGAATGGGCTGGAATTGGGTATTTTCCTTTCTCCAGGTCAGTTAGGCTCTGATAAAATCACAGCAGTTTAGGGTCTGGTTAATTAGTTTACCCTGAGGGCAGGCCTTGTTAAGAAGAACAGACTGCTCTGGCATATTTCAAAATAATTCCTTTTCTCATCCGCCCGCCAGAAGCTTGAGGGGATTTTCCTCTGATATTTACTGTGGGAAACACGTTGAGCTTTTGGAGGTAAATTTCACAATATTGTGGGGTCCCTATGACTGGGTTCCCTTGTATTTTTTAACCCTGATAGGTGGTTTCAGCTCCCAAGTCTCTGCTCTTGTAATTCATGATTCCCTGTTATTGCCTGCCTGTCTCTCCAATCTTGAGGGCAATGGTTTGCCCTGTGTACTCCCCTCTTTTATGGATTCAAGAAGCATTGTTGATTTTTCAGTCTGTTCAGCTTTTTACTTGTTGTCAGGAAGGAACGGCAACTCCAAGCTTCTTACATGTGGAACTGGAAACTGGATATTCATGATTTCAAAATACTTTTAAGTGTCCCTTTCTTCTTTGACTCATCAGTTATTTAGAAGTGTGCTGTTTAGTTTTCACATATTTGGGGGTTTTCCAGATATCTTTTTTTTACTGGTTTTTAATTTAATTCCATTGTGTTTGAGAATATCTTTCCATAGTTTTGAGACAGGAAGGAAGTGGGTAGGGCCCAACCTTTAAAAGAATGACATAGCCATTGAGGATACAACATAAACTGGTTAAAACCAACTAGGCCCAAGATTGCATAAGCTTCAACTTCTGGTAGACAATTAGCCTCATTACATGCTCATTGTAATGCATTAGCATACTAAATGCACACCCACAGGCACCATGACGGTTCTAAGGGTGACCATAAAAAGGCCAAACATTGGGCGGTGGCCCAGTTCCTGGAAATCCCCGCCCCCTTCCCTGAAGTAGTTGGAATAATTCTCCTACTCATTAGCCTATGAAATTACCCAGCCCATAAAAACTGATCACCGCATATTTTGGGGCTGCTCTCATCTTCTAAGATGGCCCACACTCTGTCTGTGGAGTGTGTTTCTCCCATGGCCGCTCTCGCCTTCTGAGACAGACTGCATTCTGCCTATGGGAAGTGTCTCTCAGTAAACCTGCTTTCAGTTTACTATGGCTGGCTCTTGAATTTTTTCCTGCATGAAGCCCAGGTCCCTCACTTGGTGGCCCATTCCAGGGACTTACCTGAGACACGGGACATGACCATCCTCTTGAGCCCCATTTTCCTACAACAGTTTGAATTGTTTTAAATTTATCAAGCTTTATGACTGAGAATATGATCTATCTTGGAAAATGTTACATGTGCACTTGAAAATAATGTGTACACAGCAAAGGAAACCATAAAGAAAATGAAAAGACAACCTACGGAATGGGAGAAAATATTTGCAAACAATGCAACCGACAAGGGCTTAATTTCCAAAATATACAAACAGTTCATACAACTCAATAACAAAAAAACCAGGCCATCTAAAACTGGGCAGAAGACCTAAATAGATAGTTCTCTAAAAAAGAAATACAGATGGCCAATAGGCACATGAAAAGATGCTCAACATCACTAATTATTACACAAATGCAAATCAAAACTACAATGAGGTACCACCTCACTCCAGTCAGAATGGCCATCATTA
The DNA here is from genome assembly GCF_009873245.2 of Balaenoptera musculus. NCBI lineage: Eukaryota > Metazoa > Chordata > Mammalia > Artiodactyla > Balaenopteridae > Balaenoptera > Balaenoptera musculus. Next base: position 32,758,180 of record NC_045804.1, on the reverse strand, counting down.
AAAAGTCTACAAATAACAAATGCTGGAGAGGGTGTGGAGAAAAGAGAACCCTCTTACCCTGTTGGTGGGAATGTAAGTTGGTGCAGCCACTATGGAAAACAGTGTAGAGTTTCCTCAGAAAACTAAAAATAGAATTACCATAGGATCCAGCAGTCCTACTCCTGGGCATCTATCTGGACAATACTATAATTCAAAAAGATACATGCACCCCTATGTTCATAGCAGCACTATTCACAATAGCCAAAACATGGAAACAACCTAAATGTCCATCAACAGGTGAATGGATAAAGAAGATGTGGTATATATATATAATGGAATACTACTCAGCCACAAAAAAGAATGAAATAATGCCATTTGCAGCAACATGGATGCAACTAGAGATTACCATACTGAATGAAGTAAGTCAGAAAGAGAAGGACAAGTACCATATGATATCACTTATATGTGGAATCTAAAATATGGCACAAATGAACCTATCTACAAAATAGAAACAGACTCCAGACATAGAGAACAGACTTGTGGTTTCCAAGGGGGAGCAGGGTGGGGGAGGGATGGACTGGGAGTTTGGGGTTAGTAGATGCAAACTATTATATATAGAATGGATGGACAACAAGGTCCTACTGTACAGCACAGGGAACTATATTCACTATCCTGGGATAAACCATAATGGAAAACTATAGAAAAAGAATGTCTCTATGTGTATAACTGAGTCACTTTGCTATATAGCAGAGATTGGCACAACATTGTACATCAACTACATTTCAATAAAAAAAGGAAACTAATGTGTATGCTGCTATTGTTGGGTGGAGTGTTCTGTAAGTGTCAATTTGTCAAGTTGGTTGATAGTGTTTAGGTCTTTTATATTATTACTGATTTGTGTCTACTTGTATTAATTATTGGGAGAAGGGTGTTAAAATCTATAACTAAAACTTTGAATGTATCTATCTTTTCCTTGAAGTTCTATCAGTCTTCTTTTTTTTTTTTTTTAAAATAAATTTATTTATTTATTTATTTTGGCTGTGTTGGGTCTTTGTTGCTGCGCATGGGCTTTCTCTGGTTGTGGCGAGCGGGGGCTACTCTTCGTTGCGGTGCGCAGGCTTCTTGTTGCAGTGGCTTCTCTTGTTGTGGAGCATGGGCTCTAGGCGCACGGGCTTCAGTAGTTGCAGCACGTGGGCTCAGTAGTTGTGGCTCGCGGGCTCTAGAGCGCAGGCTCAGTAGTTGTGGCACACAGGCTTAGTTGCTCCGTGGCATGTGGGATCTTCCCAGACCAGGGCTTGAACCTGTGTCCCCTGTGTCGGCAGGTGGATTCTTAACCACTGCGCCACCAGGGAAGCCCTCTATCACTCTTCTTTTTATGTAATTTGAAGCTTTTTTTCCTAAGTTTATAAATATTTAGGATTTTTATGTCCTCTTGGTGACTTGACCCCTTTATTATTATGAAGTGACCCTTTTTATCCCTGCTAATATTCTTTGCTCTGAAAACTACTTTGAGTGATATTAATATAGACAGTCTAACTTTCTTTTGATTAATGTTAGCGTGACATATCTTTTTTCCATCCTTTTGCTTTTAACCTGTGTCATTATATTTAAAGTGTATTTCTTATAGACAGCATGTATTTGGGTCTTGCAGAAATGACAATCTGCTTTTAATTAGTGAGTTTAGACTGTCTGCATTTAATGTAATTGAGCATGTAGAATGGGAAATAATGCTGTGTTCATCTCTGGGGAAAAAAAATCTGCCATAATCCGCTGAGTCTTTTCTTTCTCCTGGAGCACTTGGTTTCAGCTTGCCAACACCTATGTTAATTTACTGTTGTTCTGTAAAAATACTGTTGTTTTACTCTTGAGGATAGGGGAATGTTCATATTAAAAAAAAAAAAGACTCAGTTTGCAACTTTACATTCATCTTTCCCTATGTAAAAGATTCACAGACACACACACACAAAGCATTTGACCTTCAATACCAATATCCATGAATAATATTGGATTATTAATCACCCTCTGATGTTACTGGGACTATCAGATGCAATAACCCTTGAAGTGACAAAGAGTAGTGTCACCTTTTAAGAGCAAAAAAACTAAATTCTTAAAATGCCACATCAAACCAATGCTTCTTTTAACAGAAATTACTTCTTTTTTTTAAAAAGCTCAAAAATTTATTCCCACTTTATAAAGCACTCATTGCTTATCTGTAAGAAATGACACCTCTTTATACAACACTTAAAGAAAAGGCTGAATGCAATCTGTGCTCTGTTCCCTTTTTGGAAAGTTATTTTTTTAAATCTAAATTTTCTAATGATGTAGGAAGTGCCAACTATCTTTAGTCAGAAGTGGATGCCAGCAATGTCACCTTAAAAAAAATTCTATGAAATGTGAACAAAAAACTTCTGCATTTATTTTGCTGTTGTGGGGTTGCTGCACAATTTTGTACTATTCTGGGAGCAGCTCTTTGCTCTATTAACAGGACCCCCACCTGTTAGGTGGAGTGGTTTCTGTTTTGCATTTCTATTCCTTAATGACTCATAATGAGTCATGACTCTTTACGTCTAGCTGTTTAATATGCCTCAAGTCAGATTTGTTTAGCACATTCTAACAATGGCACACAGTGACCTTTCCTTTGTCACCTCTCTGGAAGGTAACCAACTACCAGAAACTAAGTACAGCAGTACTGGTCACTCTTGTACCCTTTTGGGAAATAGCTGTCTTTACATGGGGAAAAGGAAAGAGTAACAGAAGTGATAATTCCCAGTCTTATGGCAAGATGGAGACTAAAAGAAGCTGAAAAGTAGAGGCTGGAATTCTATTCCACAGTTATCTTTTCTCTTGTGTATTTTTAATCTTTCCCTTTCCAGTAGGTAGTTCCTTTCCCCTGTGCTGCCAATTATGCCACTACATTTCTTAACAAAGCAACAATATTTAATGAAAAACCCCACCAACTTGCTAAATCTGTTGTAGCCCAAGGGTCTGCCTGTCTAGGTCATGGGTCATCTTCTGCTGCTCCATGTAGGATGGAGCTGCTCCTCTGTTCATGTGCCTGATGCACAGTGAGGCCAAACAAACTGAAATATCGGAGTTTGGGGCAGAGAAAGGTTTATTGCAGGGCCAAGCAAGGAGAACGGGTGGCTTGTGCTTAAAAGCCTGGAACTGAGACTTACCTGGTGGCACAGTGGTTTAAGATTCCACTCTCCCAATGCAGGGGGCCCAGGTTTGATCCCTGGCCAGGGAACTAGATCCCACATGCATGCTGTAACTAAGAGTTTGCATGCCACAACTAAAGAGCCTGCCTGCCGCAACTGAGGAGCCCACCTGCCACAACTAAGACCCAGCACAACCAAATAAATAAATAATTATTGAAAAAAAAAAAAACCCCAAAACCTTGAACTCCCCAATGGTTTTGGGGGAGAAGTTTTTATAGGCAAAATTTGGGTTGAGGGCTGCATGGTGTGTGACTTTCTTCTGATTGGTTGGTGATGAGGTAACAAGGTGGTGCTCCAGGGATCTTGTGGTCATCCTGAAGTTACCATCCTCCACCACGGTGGGGGCCTTAGTGCCTGCAGAAGAGCTCAAAGATATTGTTATGTATATTCCTTGAGGAGGAACCAGGACGCTGCCCCAAGGATGCACTATTGTTTCTTGACTGCTCCTCCTTTGCTTCTGTATTCCCTCCCTTCCTTGATTAGCAACTGTTTGAATCTGCCCTTTGGAACTCAGGGAAGGTCAAGGAGGCTGAATGAAAGTTATTTCCTACAAATAAGAAATGGGCAACACAAAAAGGACTTGCACCCAGGAGGGGCCCACAGGGCCTTGCTCTGTTTCACCTCCACGGGACTTGTCCTGTCCCCACTCTCCCCCAGGTACGGCTCTGGTTCATTAGTGCTTCCTCACCTAGAACTCTGGCCACCACCCCTCTCCATACAATGCTAATGTTGCTACAGTGGCCTCATGTACAGGTGACTTATTCAGTGAGTACATTTTGAGTTCCTATTATGTGCCAGGCATTGTTCTCATGCTGGGGATACAGTGGAAGTAAAACCAAACAAACCCTGCTTTCATGGAGCCTTAATTCTAACAGAGGGTACACACAACACACAAGTAAGTATTAGTTGGGGGAAAAGTGCTATAATGAAAATAAGCAAGGTAAGGGCATAGTGTGATAGATATGTGTGTGTGCTTGTCTGGTCCAGACAAGGTGTTTAGGGAAGACCCCTCTGATGGGCTGACATTTGATCAGCAACCAGAATGAAATGGGGAGAGGGTCAGACCATGCAAAGTTCTGGGAGATGAGCAAAGGCTCCATGGCAGAAATATGTCTGGCATTTGGAGGACACAGTGGCATAGTTTTAGATTTTATTTCAAGTTTGAGGTAATGTGAGGAAGCCACACTTCCCTTTAATCCTCCTCTCTCACTTCCCTCTAGAAAGTAAGCTCCAATAGGTTAGGAGTTTTATCTCTTTTGTTCACTGCTGTTTCCTAAATACACAGAAAAATGCCTGGGATATAGTAGACAAAACATTTGCCGAGTGTGTGACTGAATTTCAAGGATACAAACTCCAGTGCATGAAAGACTCTGCTGTACATTTGGGGGCAGCCAGAGAAATATATAAAAGAGGGGGAAAGTAAAATTAAAAACCAGACCATAGGGCTTCCCTGGTGGCTCAGTGGTTAAGAATCTGCCTGCCAATGTAGGGGACACGGGTTTGAGCCCTGGTCCGGGAAGATCCCGCATGCCGCAGAGCAACTAAGCCCGTGCGCCGCAACTACTGAGCCTGTGCTCTAGAGACCACGAGCCACAACTACTGAAGCCCGCGTGCCTAGAGTCCGTGCTCTGCAACAAGAGAAGCCACCGCAATGAGAAGCCCGTGCACCACAACAAGGAGAAGCCCCCACTCTCCGCAACTAGAGAAAGCCTGCGCGCAGCAACGAAGACCCAACGCAGCCAAAAATAAGTAAATAAATTAAAAAAAAACAACAACCGGACCGTAAACATGACTATTCCCAGAGTCCTAGGAAAAAAGGAAAAGTACAGTTTAAATCCTTCATAGGGTCCCCTCGAAGCACTCTAGATACTAGCCTATCTTTTCTGTCCTTGCCCATCCTCTGATTTTACAGTGAAGAGAGAGCCCTTTCTTCAATCTTGCACATAGAAAAATCTCCATCCCTCTGTAACAGGGAAGAGCCAATTCTGACTCCATGTTGGATCTGTTTCTTTGACTTTAACCTTTGCTTTTCGTTGCTTTTGTTATTATAATCATACATAATGGCCTGCCTCAGGGAACCTTGCCCCCCTGCCTGCATGTTAAACTAAAGTGCCTTTGTTCAGCTCACAGGGAGACAATCTGACCCTGCCCACCTGTAAATGGCTGCAGAAAAGAAGAAATTAACACATCCCCTCCCTGATGCTGGCCAAGCCAGGCAAAACTAATGGCCTTTTTCCTTTACTTCCTCCTGCCCCTCTCTGTTCTATAAAAGAAACTGGCATCCAGACCCCGATAAGATGGTTTTTTGGGAACCCTAACCCACCATCTTCTCAGTCTGCTGGTTTTCTGAATAAAATCTATTCCTTGCCTCAACACCTCGTCTCCTGATTTATTGGGCTGTCCTGCAGCTTGCAGAGCAAGCTCGACTCAGTAACAAATTTGGCGAGCCAGCTAGGAGCCTTGCTGCTCGTGGCTAGCTGGCCCCAGTCAGGGAATACTGGGGCAAGGCCCTAGCAGCTGCTGAGACCATTTTTCCTGAGGATCTTCCCTTCAAAATTCCCTGAAGCGGCACCAGCTACACCAGCACTTGGCAGTTGAAGCAAGGAACCAACAAACTTCTACGAGTCAATGGACTCGATTTTGGAGGGTAAGTTGCTCTGGTGTGTGCACCGGGAACATATTATCCCCGCAATTTGGTCTTTTCCTTTACAGGACAAGCCAATTGTTTGGTGGGGGTACCGTCTTGGGGAGGGGAATTGTTGTTGGACTTTACCTGATTTGGGAACTTGTTTGTTGGTTTTGGTTTTCATTTTGGTTTTGTGTGCATCAATGTTGGAATTTGTTTGTGCTTTTTGTGTTGGAATTTGTTTGCATCTTTTGTGTTTTGGTGTTATCAAACTTATAAAAGTGGGAAATACTACATCTATCCCAAAGGAGAACCCTTCGGGGCGTATATTAGATAAATGGGCAAAACATAGCCATGAGCCTATGACTAAGAAAGACATGATATACTATTGTAATAAGGTGTGGACACAATATATGTTAAGTTCAGAAGGGTGATGGCTCGAATGGCTCCCTCAATTATTATATGATCTCGCAATTAGAAGTGTTTTGCGAAAGAGCAGGGAAAAGAGGTGAGATTCCATATGTAGAAGCATTTATGCTATTGCATCAGGAGGAAAAGGAGTCAGAGGGCTGTTCACCACCCCCCCCATGCCGCCAACATATTTACTCCTTTCACCACCTCCTGTTTCCCCTTCCCATGGGGATCGAATAGAAGTTTCTATGTTAACCCTGGAGCACAGGGACCTGGTTTAGTATTACCATCTAAGACCCAACAGGGCACCCAATTTGGACCAGGAGTCACTTCTGCAGCAGGGCAATTTCCCTTACACCGATATCCTGTAAGAGGCCAGGGAACTCCTTTAGACTTGAGGCGTCAGATTCCAATTTCCCCACAGGAGCCCTGGGTAACTTTGACAGTGGGGAACAAGTTGACTGATTTTCTAGTAGATACAGGTGCCACATATTCTGTGGTAAATGTCAAGGTGGCACAGAAAACATCGCAGTCTATCTCGCTCACAGGAGGTTCTGGAGAAGTACAAAACCCTTCATTCTTACCACCTCTAGAAGACCAACTAGGGGACCTCACCCTGAAACATAGCTTCTTATATATGCCAGAGCATCCAATCCCCCTTTTTTGGGACAAGATCTCCCTTGTAAATTAAATGCTCAAGTAACTTTTTCGCCAGAACAGCTTGATATCAGGGTCCCACTGGAGCTTAAAGCCTACAAATGGTGCTCATGGAAACCACAGAGAAGGAAACAAAGTCATCCTAGGAGAAACTTGCCTGTATCTTTGAGATGCAAATGTCCTATTTGGTGTTCTCAAGAACCCTCATCTCTGCCATCTTTTTAAAATGCAAATTTTGAAAAAAGTGTAAAGTAATTTAGAAATTGACTTGTCAAGGGTAAATAGAAATCCTCAGTGTTATTCCTGTAAATATTTAGCCATCATCTAGAGAAGTGAGCTTTATTGTTCCATCTACCAGAAACCCACCTTTAATCCAACCTCTTGTAAACTGATGAGTTTTACATTGCTGTACCTGCAGGGCTGAAATTTTGAAATGAGAACTATGAGGTCTCTCTGTTTGTTTCTGTGTTTGTATGTGTCTTTGTCTTTGGATAACATTGCTGAGGTTGATTTGTGGATGAACTCTGTTTAACTGGCTTAAAGAAAAGTAAGCACTTACAAACCAAACAATTCTAAATACAAGAGAAATTAAGCTAAATTAGTTTCACTTTCACGTGAACTGGGAAATACTTAGTATTAAATTAATGTTTAAGTTTGTGATCTAATTAATATAGACATGTCTTTAGAGTCATCAACATTAAGTATACTTTCACTGCACCTAGGTTTAATAGAAGTTAAATGAAATCTTGTTATACCTGTTGCAAATTTGTCAGCAAGTAAAGTAACTTGATGTTAAGAAACTTCTAAGGAAAGAAAATGTAAACGAGATAAGAGCCTTTAGGTCTGAAAAATTATCTAAAATAGTCTCTCCAGATTTTGGTAACTATTACTTGCCTCTTGGTTTTCACTAGAAATTAAGATTTTTAAGAGTCAGGGATTCTATTTTAAATATATAATTAAAGCTACTGAAAATAATAAAACATTTCAGTATGGTAGAATGTGTGTTTTCAGTTACGAAGGTGTGAGGAATGGAAGTACATTTTACTGAGCAAGTTTTATACATGGTCAGGATGAACTAAATTTAGGTTGAAGTTAACTAAGTAAACGGATTTTGTTAAGTAAGCTAATACAAGACTGGAATTTGACCTCTCTCTCTGTTAGAAGTGCTCCTTTTTGATAACAGATTGTATGAGTTTCTGTGCCCTTAGGAGATCCATATTTGTTTTCTTTTAATCGTTTTGTGATTTTGGTTAAATGAATAAGTATTGTTTCACAGTGACCTATGATTCTGTTGTGTTTTAAAACCTTTTTGATATTTTTAACAAACTTCCCAAATATCAAAATCTGACTAAAGCTTTTTTAGCCTCCTGCTGACTCTGGAATAGTTCAAAAGAACATCTCTGAGACATCTCAGAGAGGAATGTTAAACTAAGTTTATTTGGCATGTTAAATTATTTCAGAAATATTGTCAAGTGATTGGAGATGAACCTTAGGTTATAGAGTATGTATTAATGTCATTAATATAGATATTCCAAAATTTAATTTGAATCCCTAACATCTGATATGTCCTGATATGTTATCAATCATAATTCTAGTTATTCTAAAATGTTACATGTCACAGAAATATCCAAGTTTCCTGCTAATTGTATTGTACTCAAATCTTTAACCAGGTTATTTTAAGTTTTGTCCTGATGCTTTTACAAAATGAAGATTTTCAAGAGGACTCATAAAAAGGAATTTTTTAACAAATATAAGTTTCTGGTAGCCTTTAGATAATATCACTGGACTGGGTAATGAATAACAAAACTAATGGAAAACCTGATTACTTCATCCAGATCAACACGAATTAATTACATAGGACTGAATAAACTGGTGAATATGGTTATAATTTTTATGGTTTCTATCTGAAAAATTATTGGTTTAAATCTGTGTTTTCCAGGTGTAAGGAAAACTAATTATGACTTACAGTAATTTGGTAAATTATACCTTGGTAAGTAGAATTGAAACATTTATCTTTTTCTCTCTACCTGGTTGATCCTGCTAGTACCATATGCTTGTCTCAGAGATTAAGCCATGCACGTCTAAGTATTCATGGCCGGTACAGTGAAACTGCGGATGGCTCATTAAATCAGTTATGGTTTCTTTGGTTGCTTGTTATTGCAACTGGATTACAACTAGTTATACTAATCATTGGTTTAATTTGTTCTTTGTTTCCAAATTGTTTGTGCTTTGTGTCTCCCTGCTGCACTATGTCTTTGTCAATGTTACTAGCTGCATTACTTATATCCTGTCTATTTTATAAGATTGTTGTCTCTTACACTACCCAGTGTGTAACCAGGTCTCCAACAAAACTTCTATGGCTAAACATCTTGAGGAAATAGATCACATTTATAACATAAAATAATTGTAATAGTGTGATTCTAGGTATGGGAGGAAGCAACAAGGGAAAATGTCTCCTGGATCATAATTAGACAGAGGATCCAGAGAATCTTTAATTATCAATAGGGCCTAATCCAAAAATTAACACCTGGAGTGACATATCAAGAATTTCCCCCTGATCTGGGATGAGCCTCCCAGTGCCATGGGACAAAATTTGATCATGAAATGTCTCCCAAATATTGGTCAAATTCCTGACCAAGAGGAGAAGATATGAGAAATGGAATATTTCCCTCCATTATCAGTCATCAGCAATTGCAGCCCTTCAACGTGAGCCAGTGAGCCCTGAGGAAACTCAGGAAGGAGAAGAATACCTGCCATCTAGCAGCCATCAGACTGCAGCCACTCCCCATGGTGAGCCCTGAGGAAACTCAGGATGTGAGAATACAGGATACAGGCCCCAGATATCTGAGGTGCATATCAAAGGAATGATTTCAGTGAGCCCGGAATCCTGCATCTTCCCATACATAGAAAAGTGCTAAATTCCTTAACTTTAGATGCTGCCTCCTGGTCTTGAAGTCCTCAAAATTCCCACTGAATAAAACATAAGTCTCAACTTTTAGGTCATGAGTATTTTTTAAGTCTACAGATGTAAAGTAGACACTTTCCAAAGAGGAACAAAAAAGACAAATCTCAACATTTGGAACACTGGCACCAATGGTGGACCCTCCCAGAAAGATCCATCTGACAAAGCAGTTAGAATAGTTGTCACCCCTTTTCCCACAAGATTGTGGAATGGACACTGACAGTGGAAAATTGTAACAGGGAAGATCCAATTCTGACTCCATGTTGGATCTGCTTCTTTGACTTTAACCTTTGCTTTTCGTTGCTTTTGTTATTATAATCATACATAATGGCCTGTCTCAGGGAACCCTGCCCCTCAGCCTGCATGTTAAACTAAAGTGTCTTTGTTCAGCACACAGGAAGACAATCTGACCCTGCCCACCTGTGAATGGCTGCAGAAAAGAAGAAATTAACACATCCCCTCCCTGATGCTGGCCAAGCCAGGCAAAACTAATGGCCTTTTTACTTTACTTCCTCCCCTCCTCCCCTCTCTGTTCTATAAAAGAAAGTGACATCCAGACCCCAATAATATGGTTTTTGGAGACCCTAGTCCGCCATCTTCTCGGTCTGCCGGCTTTCTGAATAAAGTCATTATTCCTTGCCTCAACACCTTGTCTCCCGATTTATTGGCCTGTCATGCAGCAAGCAGAGAGAGCTTGGACTCAGTAACACCCCTATAGGAAATTCTCACCAACCCCCTCCCCCCAAAGAATTGCTTTTGCCCCCAGATTTAGTTCTCTCCATTTCTCCCCACAGGGCAATTCATAGACACAACATCCTTAGGAGCAAATTTCCTAGCATCTAGGTGTTAAGTCTGAGTGATTCTCAGCCTTTAGAAGCATTTGAATCACCTCAAGGACTTGTGGAAACAGATTTCTGGGCTCCACCCCTGAGTTTCTGATTTAATAGGTGTAGGGTGAGATTTGAGAATTTACATTTCTAGCAAGTTCACAAGTGTTGCTGATGCTGCTGATCTGGGGGCTACACTCTGAGAATCACTGATCTAGCAGAACACCTCATGGGGTATCAGCAAATACGACCACCTGCGTTTTGCGTGTCAAGTTTGTCCCCTTTGAGGTCACCACTGATGTGCTCTGCAGGATTCTATATGGTGGAATCACCCCTTGGTATTGATACAGGTTTCCCCCGCTATCTGAAAGTAGAGTGCTCCTATATGGCATAAAGCAAAGAGTATCCTCCTGCTTTCAAATAATTTGAGCTAGATCACTTTGCTTTTACAAAAAATGTACGTTAGTACATTAATATGGCAATGGCTTTTTTTCATAAAAGCGAAAATCCTCTTTGGATGTCTCTCGGTTGTTGAAAACAGGGACTAAGGTAGGTGTTTTGTAAAAGCAAAATAGTGTAATGTGAACTTTCAGAAAGTGGGAGATACCTGCAATCTCATCTCCTTGGCTTGCATCATACGTCACGTCTTCTTTCCTTTCCTGGTTGTCACCTTGTCCTCTGTTGATTCTACTTGTCCACTCCCCCATAAAGGGGAGCGTTTTCTTCAAAATCCAGAATCTCTGCTACTCTCATCTGAGTATTCTGCTTTCCAAGAATCCACCCTCTTTCTTCATCACCATCATCATCATCATCATAGCTGACATTTATTTCCACTTACTGTGTTCCTATGTTCCTTATAACATACCACACTTGACATAAACATATCAGTTAGGATGTTGCTTTTGGTGACCATGAACAAAAAACCCAACTCTAAAAAATAAGGAAAATTTTCATCTCACATACCATGTAGTCCCAAGGAAGGGCAGTTCCAGGATTGGCTGACTCAGTGCCTCAACATTGTCATCAATGGGTCTTTCCAACTTCCCACACTGCCATTCTTGCCCTGTTGGCTTTGCCCTCAGTTCTGCTTACCTCCTGTTTAAAAAAATGACCTCAGTGGTTGCAGGTATCCCACACAGTCATGACACCATCTCTTTCTCTCTGTATCTCTTTTTAAGAGCCAGGCAGTCTTTTCTGGAGGTATCCCAGCAGATCTCCCCATTATGTCTCATTGGCTAGAACTGGGTCACATGTCCACCTCCAGCTGCCAAGAGAATGGGATTACCATGTTGGTTACCCCTGAGTTGGGGTGAGGTCACCTTCTCTAAGTACTTGGCTGTCATTTGGGGGCACAAGGAAGAAGAGGGAAATGGGTGTTGGTTGGTTGGTTGGCTCTGAACATAAGAACAGAAACTTATGTTCTGGTTATCTACTGCTGTGTAAAAACACAAAAATAACATTGGTTTTGCTCTTGACTTTGTAACTTGTGTAGGGTTTGGTTGGAACAGCTCATTTCTGCTCCACTTGGCGTCTGTGGTGGTGACTTGAAGGCTGGGCTGTAATCATCTTCAGGCTGACTCACTCACACATCTGACAGTTAAGGCTAGGGGGCTTTTCCTGGCAGCAGATATATTTTCTCTGTGCAATACTGAAGAAAGGGCTGAGTTCCAAGGGCAAGTGTCCCAACAACCAGGCAAAAGTCGTATCACCTTTTATGACCAAGCTTCAGAAGACCCCCATTTCTGCTGCATTCCCTTCATTGGAAACAGGTCACTAAGGCCAGTCCATATAAGTGGAATTCGATTTCACTTTTTGATGGGAGGAGTATCAAGAAATTTGTACACCATAACATGTATTATCTGTTAAATCCTCCAAGCAGCCCTGTTCTATTCTTCATTTTTTTTATAGATGAGAAAAGAGACTCATGTTAGAACCTTGAAAACATTATGCTAAGTGAAATAAACCAGACACAAAAGGACAAATGGTGTATGAATTCCACTTCAATGAAGTACTTAGAATAGGCACATTCACAGAGACAGAAAGCAGAACAGAGGTGACCAGGGACTGAAAGAAGAATAGGGAGTTACTGTCTCACGGGTTTGGAGTTTCTGTTTGAGATGATGAAACGTTTCTGGGAATGAATAGTGGTGAAAATTGCACAACACTGTGAGTGTACTTAATGCCACCAAATTGCACACTTAAAAATGGTTACAATGGGGCTTCCCTGGTGGCGCAGTGGTTGAGAATCTGCCGGACAGTGCAGGGGACACGGGTTCGAGCCCTGGTCTGGGAGGATCCCACATGCCGCGGAGCAACTAGGCCCGTGAGCCACAACTACTGAGCCTGCGCGTCTGGAGCCTGTGCTCCGCAACAGGAGAGGCCGCGATGGTGAGAGGCCCGCGCACCGCGATGAAGAGTGGCCCCCACTTGCCGCAACTAGAGAAAGCCCTCGCACAGAAACGAAGACCCAACACAGCCAAAAGAAATAAATTAATTAAAAAAAAATGGTTGCAATGGTAAGTTTTATATTATGTGTATTTTACCACAATTAAAAAAAAAAGAGAGAGAGAGATCAGGTTAACATTCTGGCAGATTGTATCCTCCAAAAATGGCCACAGCACTCTTTCCAGGACAGCATGCTGTTCCAGAACCTCCCTCCCCACCCCCAATAGAGGCTGTCTGTTTCTCCTCTTGCTGAAAACGGGCAGGGCTTTGCCACTACCTTGGTGAATAGAATATGGCAGAAGTGACACTGTGTGACTTCTGAGGCTAGGGCACAAAGGAGTAGGGCTTCCGCCTGGCTCTCCCTCTCAGGATGCTTTCCTGGGAACTCAGACACCACGCGTGAGGAAGCTGCAGCCCCAGCTGACAGCCAGCAGCAACTGCCAGATGGGTGAGCTTTCCGCTGATTCAGTCTCCAGTCTTCAAGCTGTCCCAGCATATGCTGGGAGGAGAATCTGACTCATGTGAAAATGCACAGAGGCCTGCCCTTGTTGCAGATTCAGGAACAAAATAAATGTTGCTATTTTAAGCCACTTAGTTTTCAGGTAATGTGTCACACAGCCATGGTGACTGGAACACATACCTAGTGAGTGACAGAGCCAGGACCTGAACCCAGGACCCGGAGGTGAAAGTCCAACACTCAGTATGCCCCACCTCTCTGTGAATGACACAAAAACCTGTGCCTGTAGTCTGGCCAGTACATGAATGTCCTGATCTAAATTTATAGTCTATGTATCTAGTATCAAGGGTATCTTCTATTCCTCAAAAGTAGCTCCTGCCGCCACCCCCCAGCCACTGCCACCCCCAGTGTAGAGGAACAGCTCCATTCCCAGGCATGAGATGATGGGAAGCCTATAAGGAGCCGGTACAAGGTCATCTTCTGTTCGCGTCCTTATACCCCCTGGGAAGCTGTCATGAGCCAGTTTCCCATTTCTCTGGGGTTCTGGTGAGACCTGGGCTTCAGAATTTCAAACCACTTTCCTCCAATCTAGAATTAGCTCCTTAGCAATGGGGTGTCCCGTAACTCACATTGCAGTCACTCTGCCTCTTTGGGTGCTGTACAAAAATCATGGGGAGTTGGCACCTTTGGCTTATAACTTTGCTACTTGTAAAAATGGCTGCTTATAACTCTACTGGTTGAATCATTCAGGTGCTGGCCTTGACCTTGTATGTGTGAACCTGACACCCAGCAGTTCCCCATTTGTATCAGTCACATCAATATTTGTTAAACAAATTCATTCTTCCAAGGTTCAAAATCTTGAGAGACTATTTAATCCTTTCTTCAAGGCATCCTTCATCCAGACCTGTCAATTCTTCCTCTATAAATGTTCTCATTTCTGCCTCTATTTCCATGTCTGTTGTCTCTACCTGAATTCAAACCCTAGTCCGCTTGCTCCTGGATTATAGTAAAACTAGGCTTCCTGTTTCCAATCCATCCCCTTCCGATCCGTCTTCCACAGTACTTCTAGAGTAATCTTCTTAAAATGCCATTTATAGATGGCACCATACGGTTCACAGACTTAAAGCTGACATCTTTAGCTTCTTGTTCAATGCTCTACAACTTGGTCTTCTGTTATTTCTCCAAATTCATCTTCCACTAATCTTCTACATCAACATTTGCTTCTCGGGACTTCCCTGGTGGCGCAGTGGTTAAGAATCTGCCTGCCAATGCATGGGTTCGATCCCTGGTCTGGGAAGATCCCACATGCTGCGGAGCAACAAAGCCCGTGCGCCACAACTACTGAGCCCACGTGCCACAGCTACTGAAGCCAGCGAGCCTAGAATCCGTGCTCTGCAACGAGAAGCCACTGCAACGAGAAGCCCAGGCACAGCAACGAAGAGTAGCCCCTGTTTGCCGCACCTAGAGAAAGCTTGCGCACAGCAACAAAGACCCAACGCAGCCAAAAATAAATAAATTAATTAAAAAAACAAAACAAAACAAAAGAAAACACACAAAAATATTTGCTTCTCTCCAGCTTGGCCAACACTGTCCTTTTAATATGCCAGAATAGAATTTCCTTTGAGGCTTAGCCTAACGACACTTCCTTTCTTCCTGAAGCATCCCTCCACCGCCAGCTCTTCTGAACCTGTGTGCCCTTGAGTTCTCTGTAGTACTCAGTGGGCTTGTGGATGAGTCAGAATACAAAATGACTGAAGATGGCAGAAGATAACTAGACAAAGCAAGTTCATTGCCAGTTGATACTAAATATGTCTGAGGAATCCAGCTAGGACTGGTTCTTGGTACAGAGGTTCTTAATTGGAGTCTAGGAGGCCCCTGAAGTTCATTGGAAAATCCTGCTGAATGTGTATAGCAACGTGTGTATGTGTGTCCATAACTATAATCAGCTTCTTACAGAGGTCTGCTTGTGGCCCAGTAAAGGCTAAGAACCCCTGACCTAGACAGAAGGTGACATAACTTAGTGAAAAAAACATAAGCAACACAAACCCCACTAGATTTTAGAGTCACAAGACTGGATTGGTATCTTATCCCAGCTCTGTGTGACACTGGTATGTCACTAACTTTTCTGAATCACAGTGTACTCATTTGGAAAATTGAAATTATTATCCGCTCTGCCTAATCAATTGGGTTTTTGTGAGGAATAAAGAAAATACTTCATATAAAATTGCTTTATAGATGATGAAATGCTCTAAAAATATGTTATTATGCTACTTAATTCCAGACCATATGGTTCTTAGTTTATATGTTCCGGTTTACATAATTTCTTACCTCTCTTGAAATAATAGTTTCTTACTAGTCTTATCTCCTCCTCCTGTTGTCTGGGTGTTTCATTGGTCCAGAGTCCATTGCTATTACCTGAATCATGGTCACAAGCTTTGGTATCAGATACTAAAGGTCACTGCTACTTTTACCAAATTAAAGCAAACCTCTTGCAACATGTTAGTCAGAGTTTATTTTTTTCTAAGGAACAGAAACTCACTGCAGCTCGGCCCCTCCTTTCCCAGTGGAAGAAAGCATGTTATTTAAAGCAGTGCTTCTTAAACCATCTGTGGTGAAAAATCAGGTGTTTTTTGGTTTTGGTTTTTTAAATTTTATTTATTTTTGGCTGCATTGGGTCTTTGTTGCTGCATGCAGGCTTTCTCTAGTTGGGGCGAGCGGGGGCTTCTCTGTGTTGTGGTGCACGGGTTTCTCATTGCGGTGGCTTCTCTTGTTGCAGAGCCTGGGCTCTAGGCGTGCAGGCTTCAATAGTTGCATCAGGCAGGCTCAGTAGTTGTGGTGCACAGGCTTAGTTGCTCCACGGCATGTGGGATCTTCCAGGACCAGAGATTGAACCCGTGTCTCCTGCACTTGCAGGTGGATTCCTAACCACTGCGCCACCAGGGAAGTCCAAAATCAAGTGTTTTTTTTGTTTCTTTCTTTTTAAAAAAAATTCTAATACACTGTAAAAAATTAATAAACAGAAACTTCAATTAAAAAGAGTCAGGAGACAAGAATGAGGAGCTCTCAGACCCTGCTATGATAGTAGGGACCAACAGGAAGGAGAAATATTCCTCTTCTTTCCTGGTGAGGACTGAGCCAATGAAAAGCCATGGAATCTTTGTTTACTATAGCCCTCCCAACTTCCTTTTCCCCTCTATAAAAGAGTGCTCCTTCCCTTGCATGTGGCTTGCCATAGTTATAGACCTTGAATTACAATTCTTTGCTGATCATGGATAAACCTATCTTTGCTGGAGAACTATTCGGCAGTCTATTGTTTTAGGTCAACAGCATCATGTATCAATATTTTTATAAAATACAATAAAGAGAAAAATGACATAAAGAGACATACACAAATACAAGCCACATTTTTTTTTTTTTTAATTCAAGACCCATTTATTCTCTAGTTCTGCCCACATGGAGCCACCCTCCTTGAAAAGGGGTTGAATCCTTCCGTTCACTTTAACACCCTGTGCTGAAAACATGTCTTCCGAGGTTTCAACTCCGAGATCCACAGTCTTAAAGCACTGATTCTTAAACCTCATCTAGATTTCTCCCCTTGGATGGGGGGAGATGACCCAAACACAGAGAACAGCTCAGGACTGTGGGCTCTGCTCGCCCAGAAGACCTTGCAGCTCCCCTGACCAGCCGGCTGGAGCCAGGATTAGGGCCCTGAGACGAGGGGCGCCTGCTGGGCTGCCGCCACCGGCCCCCAACTCCTGTCCTCTTCACTAGGCTGGCTGTCACCTCTAGTTTCCCTGGAGTCTGGGGATTCCAGACGGTCTCTGCTCACACTTCTGTATCACGCCTGCTGCCTCAGAACTGCTGATTCACACTGTCCTGAAGCCAGTCCTAGAGTGACAAGAGCCACACCTGCAGGTCTATTCCACTGACCAGATGCACAGGACCGAGCTGGGCCCGTGGACCTTGGTCTGGACTGTGTCGGCTGGTCATTCTTGCCTAGGGTCACAGGCCAACAGCCGCTGTCCTTCCTGTATTTTCTTGCTCATCACTGCACCAGCGGGTCACTCCTACCTGCTGCCGTCACACACCTGGCAACCTCGTGTTCCGGGGCCAGCCAAGAACTGAGACCCCAGCAGGCCCCTAGTTCCCAGCAGGCAAACTCCCCATTAAACTACTGCTGCCTAGCCGTGTTCTCGAGGCTTCAGAGCCGGGAAAGTGCGGAGAGGATAGCAATCCGCGGCGCCCACAGCCCCAGACCCACGATGCTCCGCGGAGGCGCCGGAACCTCGCCGCACCCACCCGCGCCAACACAAGGGACCTCTGCGCCCGCCTGTCCCGCGGACCCGAGCGCACATCCGACCACCGCGACCCACGATGGAGACGCGGGGGGCGGGGCTCGGCCGGCGGCGGGCGCTGGGGCGGGCGGGGACCCGGGCTCCGGCCCCGAGGCCCCGCGGACCCAGCAGGCCGCCCGCCCTACCTCCCCACCCGCCGCCCGGAAAAGCGCCACACTTTTATTAGGATTAGATCCAATAGTCAACTGACAAAATAGCTATACAAATTTCTAAACTCTTACTCTCAGTTTCTGTACTTATTTCCTGGTGGATTGGAAGAAAGTCTGTGGGCCATACTTTGAGGAGGACAGATTTAAAGGTTACAAAAGCATTTTGTGAAAACGAAGCCCAGTGGATAATCTGATTGCCTGCTGGTCTGTGGATGGGCTTCCTGGGTCCAATCACCTACAAGGGAGGAATGGTCACATGGTCTAAACATGGCTGTAGGGGTGGGAACATTTTTCCTTCTTGGTTCTTCAGTTGGTCTAATAATTAAATTGATATAAGACAGATTAACAGAAGAACAAACAAAATTATGTACATATGAGAGCCCCGTAAAGATATGAAGACCCAAAGGACAGCCAGGTAATTGAAGCTTCTGTAACATCCTGAGCTAAAGAAAGGGGTAGGGATCTGAGGGTACAAAGGGGAGGAAGGCCATTCCTAGGAAACTAGAGGAGATGTTTGAAAAACAAAGGTTGTCCTGTTATGCTGATGTTTCTTCGGTAATAAGGTATATCTGATAACAGCTCTCTTCTGGTACGGGCCCTTTTCCAATGTAAATTTAAGCAATTGAGGGGGAAGGAAAGAACTATCCCTGAATCTACTGTGTTTTTGACTACCTTTAGCCCAAACTAAAACTCATGCCAAAGTGGCTATTTTGGGATAAGAACTCTGCTCCCGTTCACGGCCGTTGGCAGAGCCTTGGCTGGAGCACTTCCCAGAGAATGGGGCCTGAGATGTACGCAGACACGCTGTAGGAGTACACACACAGGCTCTGGCAGCACACAGTCCTGCTGTTTGCCAGGGTTGGTCTCCGAGTGCAGCGCCTCAGCAACTTCATTTGTTCAAAACTCCTGGGTGCCCGCCTATGCTGGAAATTGGAGGTTGAGTATAATGCCCTGCAGAGTAAGTGTTCCATAACACATAGAACAGAATTTTCAAAAAGACATGCAAATACTCATTAATTTGAATGCAAAATGACCAAGGTGAGCAACCTGTCCTCAAGAAACTCACAGTGTACACAGTTTTCTCATAGATGAATTTACCTTCTGTCTACTCACACGTGATAAAAAGTTTTCATTTTCTAGTTCCACAACGGTACCAAAAAAATTAAATTTCTATTTATAGGCAATGTTTAACACTTTCAGTTCATTAAAATCTCTGAATTCCTTCCATGTATATGATCAGTTTCCTTGTTAAAGGCTGTATCATAAACCCTAGCATTCCTAGTGTCCAGCACAATGATATATCTGCCTATATTCAACTTTTTTTAATACTGTTGGTGGTGGTTGTGTTGATGATGAAAAAGCAGCAGGGATGAGGACCTGGGATTAACAACCAGCCCTGAGTTACCAATCTGTGAAATGGAGTTCATAATGTCTACCTCACAAAATTGTAGATTATAATGAGATAAAAGTAAATAAAACATCTAGCATAATACCCAAGTGCCCAAGCTGTAATTTAAGAAGTCAAAACATGGGGTGTTCCCTGGTAGTCCAATGGTTAGGACTCAGCACTTTCACTGCCATGGCCCGGTTTCAATCCCTGGCTGGGGAAATAAGCAAAGGGCGTGGCACGGCCAAAAAGGAAAAAAAAAAAAAAAAAGTCAAAACATGGAACTGTCAGGGGCTATTTAGTTAATAGAGACCCTTTCTTGGGAACTTCTGTAGATATCACCGCCAAACATGATAATTCATGTTTAAAATTATGATCAAGAAAGGGTGCATTATGCTTAGCATTGTCTGTTTAAAAAAAAACAAACAGGCAAATGAGCAGTGAATTTTAAGTTATTTCAAAAAAAAATTGTAAAAATGGAATTCTGAGTAAAGATGACAGAATGAAGCTGGACTGCACTTTTTCCTCTAATGAAATGAATAAAAATGTTATTTGCCACAAAACGTCATATGAAATCCAGATCACAGCTGTTAAACCATAAAGCTTTATAAAAATTCAAATGGAAGGAAGTGCAAATTTCTGCCAAGTATAAGATGCCTTCACTTTTCCCTCCCATTATAATCATCATATAAGCCTGTGGGAGGCTACAGGTAATTAGTTGCCAACCCGTATTTTAAAATTAGCTTTCATATAAAAAGCCCACAGTTCTACCTTTCCTAGAAAGATGAGCTCTGTGCTCCTGGACCTGCTTCCCTGCAGTTAGGTGCTCTAGTTTGCCCAGTTCCACCACCCCCACCTTCGTCACCTGCCTCTCTCCTCTAAGCACCTGAGTCTGCAACCTCTCCATTGGCATAGCTCCCACTTTTATAAAGAACTGGGGGCTCAAGCAGAACAAGCAACCTGCCTAATGTTAAACAGTGGTAGAGGATGGGTTTTCAACCTAGATATTTCAAATAAATTCTCTTCTCTTCCCACTGTAACAACTGAAAATGAGATGAATTCACCTCATTTATTTGACTTCCTTTACTGCTCTACTCTGCCACAAGCCAGTTGGTACTTTCCGTCCAAACGTATCTGACCCGGAACTTGCCACACATTTTAATTTCTGTTCTGCTGTAGACCAAGGACCATCTTCTGTGAAAGTAACTCAAAGCCGTTTTCTCATTGTTGTGTCAAAAAAAGCAACACAGGATCACACTTTTCAAGTGCTGCACTTTATTAAAAAACAAGCAAACATCATCAACGTATCAAATTCTTTAATTCACATTTCTCTGTCTGTAGGCATTGACCACAATACAGACCCAACAAAACAAAAGCAATTAACACAGGGTAATTAGTGATAGGGACATAGTACTGAGGCCAAGGGGGGAGAAAGTACATGAGGCCAGCTGGCTGCTCGAGCAGACCCATCACAAGTGTCCTTGATACTGTGGGTTCACAGAGCCGATTCAGTCAGTTCACCTGCAAGTGATCAGGGCCAAGGATCTGGCTGCTCTAAACTTGCACAAAACAGAACTAAAACCAGAGCGCCGATTTACGTGCTGGGCTCATTCAAGCTGATCAAATTTGAGAAAAAGACTGCTGGCAGAGCCCAGAACCGGAGTAATGAGAACAAAAGTTCTTATGAGCCATTGTCACCCAAGTACACAAAGCGCCCTTCCTTACTCTAGAGGAATTTGCTCAGATAGCCCAATCTTCTCATCCGATCAGGTTGTCCCTTTGCCTGGACAACGTTAGAGGAACAAGGAAAGCAATCTAACTTTCCAGTTCTCTTTTCCACATTCCGTGTCAGTCATCAAAAAAGTACCACGTGATGGCGATTTCCTATAGTTTATCTTGTAAGGTGCGTTCTGCTTTGACACTTTCCTTTATCGGTGAGGTAGCTCAGGGCACCTTTGCAGAGACTGAAGTGTCCTAGGTCTACTATCAGCAGTACACTTAAATTTATAGCTTCTAGGTGACTTATTTTCTGCAGACATTTCTGTAGGTGACTAACCTCAATCATTTCATTTAAGTTTTGTGAACTTCTGTATTAGAGGGTGACATTTTTTGATTCTTTCTCCAGAACCTTAGAATGCACCTTTCTGAGACCTGTGAGCCTCATGCACTGACTGCACAGTCAGGGCCATGGGGGTAAATGTGTGTGTGTGTGTGTGTGTATTTACATAACTAAAATTAAATACACAGACCATTTCTATACTTTACTAAAATTAGAAGTACAAGGAACAGAGGCTAAGTCAGTGCTTTACTATTCAACAAAATGCCTTCAAAATTTGTGAAATAGCCATATTCCAAGTGGCCATATTCCAGGCAGCAACTGAGACATCCAAAATATTCTTTTTACAAAAAAACACGAGGTTTCTGAATATGTAAAAATCAGTAGAAAATTAACCAGGTGACAGAGTCATTATAGTGGCTTCCAAACTCTTTGAAAGAAAATAATGGAAACTTTTTTTTTTAAAAGAAGAAGTGTTTTATCTACTGAAATCTGATCTGAAGCAGCACCCCGGCGTGGGGAGAAAGCAGAAGCCCCAGTGGGCTCCACTCCACTGGCCCCTGAAGCACTGCTTGTCCTCCAAGACTCCACGGATCATAGCCCAGAACCTATAGTTCCACAGAAAAATCTGAGGCTACCAATTTTTATGTAACAGAGTTTATCAATTTGGATAGGAGACAAACCAATTTTTCATAGAGTTCCTTTAGAAGAAAGATTTGGGGGGAAGAAAGCAGTTAGTGGAGTGAAGGAAAAACAAATTTAAGAACATCCAATTAATTCAAAATTTCTGCATAGTATCTAGCCGGCAAAAGCCCTGGGTGAACACAGGAGGTACAGACGAGTAACTTTAAAATTTCAGTGCGCATCAGAAGCACGTGAGGTGCCTGTTAAGGAAACCAGAGAGGCCGAGGTCCCACCTCCAGAGACCCCGATTCCTCAAGTCAAGGGCTGGTTGCTGGGCTTAGGCAGCCACACTGTCAACCAGCTCCTGAGGTGATTCTGCTGCTGCAGACAGACTGCAGAGCATACTTTGAGAAACAGGAGATAAGCCTTCAAGGGAAAATTTGAGAAAGGCAGGGGCATACTCCTAAAAAGCAAAACCAAAGCAACCTCTTCCGTCGTGTCGCTGAGAACACACCTTCATTCAGATTGGCATAGAGTAACAACACTATTTTTTCTTTTTAAATTTCTAGATTTTTAAAGTAAATCTACCTACGTTCCATTGTCCCAAATTAGGCAGAATTTTTAAAAAGTCTGAATATAAAGTGCTGGTTCTTGTTTCAGTGTTATCATTTTGAGGGAAAAACCACACAAAGCTATCAGCCACTCTATTGACCTTTTCGGCTGAACAAGTACAAATTACGTATTCAGATCCACATGAATCTGTAAATTAACATCACCTTTAAAGTTTTCTAAGCACAAATTTAAAATTCCATAATATACATTAAATACAATTTTACTTTATATTACAAATGCATACTATTTTTCTTTTGACATACTGGTAGTATTCATTTTTACAGCACAAAAAGAACTGTTTACAATTTCTGAGTCAAAGTATATTTCCCAACTCTAAGTAGGCAAACATATTTCAAAAAGCAAATACTACATGTTTTTTGACACACCCTAAAAAAATAAAAATAAATAATTTTGACTATAAAATTTTATAAACATTAGCTACATTAAGGGTTCACAGCTAATTGTTGCAGAAAACCTAAAACACATTTAAGATCATGTAATCTTACCATTAGACAACTTGTATTTTAAAACACAAGTCAGTTTGATTTCTATTAAACATAACAAAGCACTGAAAATTATCTCCATCTACTTACAGGATCCCTAAGAGCTGCCAGGTATTCAGTATTTAAACTACTAAGTTTGTGAGGAGTTAGGAATGTAATAGAACAGTAAAAGATGAGAGAAATCTGAAAACAGACATGAAGACATGCTTTACCACATTTCTTCCTGAGAATTTAGAAGTTACTTTTTTTTTTTTTTTAAATCAAGACAGTTTAAAATGGAACAGAAAAATCCTGTGGCAAATTATGTTTTGTAAAGTGTGGAATCCCTGGTAATGTCAACAATTGCTACCCTAAAATATAACTTGCAAACATGAGTCTTATAAATTGTACTTATTTAAAACAAGGCACATGCCTACACATTTATTTGAAATGCTGAGTAAATGTGCCTAAAATGTTAGTGAATTTTTAAAAAATAAGATAGTATGTTTTATGATATGGTATTCTGAAATAACTTTCCTAAATAAAAATTAAGTCTGAATGAGTGAATACAATAACAGATAAACTTTGTGAAGGGTCAAGCAGGGAAAAAACTTCACTGGATTATGAAAACTGAAAAAACAATTTGTTTTTAAATAAACGAGGGTGTTGTATATAAATCTGTTCTAAATCAAATGTAACATTATACAGTTTTAAAAATTAAAAAAACGAGTTATTTTGATTATTTTAATTCTGATATCCCATATTAACTATTTTCTTTGATCCTATAATTAGCACTATGAATTATAGATAAAATATAGTCTAAAGCAAAGTGAATTTAACAGTATATTTGTAAAATGTGGTATCTGTAACAATTTTGACCGTGAATTAAACAATGAAGCTCATTATACTCAAAACATGATCAGCCCCTTGAAAGAAAATCTACAAACTCTCCTACCACCGCAATAGGCAACCTACCATGAATGGTATAAGAATAAGGTGAAAACAGCTCTGCTCACAAAATCTTAAGAATACTAGAACTCAGCTGCTCCCACCGAGATCTGGAAGAGGTTAATTTAAGCAAAATAAAAGCATTCTAATGTAATGTATTGACTACTGTATACACTACTTAGTTGTTCCTTCAAAACATGGCCTGGGCCTGAAGGCGACTGAAATTTAAGTTTCTGGCAATCCATAATAGATGACAGATTCATAATAGACCCTTAAGGGGAGCTAATGGTGTTTGGGGGGATACATTCCAATCCTTCAGAGATTAATGTCATGAAAGACCACCAAACCCACAAATGGGCCATTTGTCCTAAAAACACCAGGCTGGAGGCCCCCTGGGGCGGCCCCACGGCAGGACCTGAGGGAGTAGGTTGGGGAGCAGCAGAGGAGCACCCTCGGCATATCCCTGAAGAATGAGGATGTCTACATAATACATCTGTCAGGAGAATTAAGTTATGGGTTTCAACTATTACTTAGGCTACACTTCTATCTGATTGTGAGTAGCAGAATTTATGTGATCAATTTATTAAACAAAGCAATATATTGTAAACACTAAACACAGGTATACGACAATATTGTAAATATACTGTAAACACTAAACACAGGTATACGACAATGAAGAAAATAAATAAGTAAAAAAAATATATCTCTCATTTTACAATAAATATGATATAAACATTTTAGCAGAGGATTCTATATCCACTTCCCCAAGGGGAAATTCTGTTAAGTACTTTGGATATAAAAGACTACTATATTTCAAAATACTACCAGACCACTAAATTTTTAAAACTTATCAATTAACACTGAACTTTTTTTGGCAATTAATCTGGTAAATTTTCTTTAGTACATTTTTTTGAATTGTTGACACTGCTTTTAATCAAAAGAGAAGTTGGTGAACCATCCAGCTTTAAACCTGTAACTTTCTCTTTTCTTTTCTTTTTTTGGCCACTCCCCCTGCAACGGAAGCGCGGAGTCTTAACCACTGGACCACGAGGGAAGTTCCACAACCTGTAACTTCCAATCCAAAGTGCTCTGAGTGTTAATTTTGCAATTCACCTAGGTGGTTCTCTTTTGGCTACACTGGGATTAAACAAGATGCTGAATTTAAGCTCAACTTGGTCATTAACAGAGTTAACCAAACAACATTAGGGGGTCTGAAAATGTTCCTAAAATAAAATTTAAAATAAAAAATCTGAGTGTTGTCTTCCTTTTACATTTCTCCTTTTGGGGTTTCCTGGAAACAGATCTTTATGGATCCACTTGGTGCTGGGCTGTAGGAAATCTTAAGAGGCATGCTGCAGGGAGGATCTCCAGCATGAACCATGGCAGTTTGACACCAACTATCTCCTTTCAAAAACGCAAGTAATTTTTAAAACGTTACGGTGTCACCACAGTAAAAATTAAGATGGAAATGATTTTTCCACCCACATCTTGTTGCATGTATGTGTCCATCAACTGTGTGGTTCAAGAATAAGGAACGAGAGCGCACACTTCAGCGAGCCAACTCTCAAACACAGAGCCTTCATGGAACGTCCTGTGACTTTCAGTTAGTGCTACATGATCAAAGCGTTTGCTGAAAAAAAACCAGGCATTTGGAAACAACCGGAGCTCTGGCTGTTTTTGGAATGCTATTTACATAAATGTATACCCATTACACTACTGATGAAATGAAGACTAAACCAGTTGACAGAGTTCTATTTTGGATGAATGTGTATCTACTCGTTTGTGAGGATTCTACACTAAGTTCTCTTTTCCTCCTCCACCTACTCCGTTTCCTTTGTGTCCTCTGGATCTGAAGTACTAGAGATGTCGTCATCTGTTTGTTCTCCAGAGAAATATAACATCAGCGCGTGTGTCTTGTGGGTTATGGTGACAGTGCAGGGCCCCTGGGCCCATGGCTCCCCATCTACCTGCATTGGCATCATCGAGCACTTCAAGATCAGCTAGAATTAGGGACAAATAACGAGAAAACAGTCAGTCCCCAAAGAGCTCAGAAAAATCTTCCTTAATAACATCCCAAGTCCCTTAACCCTTCTCAGGGACATTTATTAGCATTTCACTCTTAGAAAATTAATCTGAATATATCTTTATTCCTCAATGGTTTAAGGGATTCTTTTTCACTGAACGCTTCACTTCTTCAGCTGGATTGAGGGTCATATTTCCTGTTTCTCCCCATCCTACTCACCCCTGGTGGAGGGTGACCAACAGCATGGGCTGTAAACCACATGTTGGTTTAAGGCAAGGTATAGCATGTATATTTACTTCTACACATCAATGGCTTAGAAATGGACAAATTAGTCCATGGTAGCAATATTTCACCTACCCGCACTGTATGTGCTTGTCCTATTCGAAAAGGATTTGCCAGTTTCACTTGAATCTGAGCGCAGTGGAAAGACCCATATACTCCAACAACTTCCAGTAAACCATCATCATGCCTAAAATTGGACAAAGGAAATATGGATTATGTGATGCAATAAAATAAAATCAGCCCCAATAGGACAATTACTTTTTAACATAGGTGGACCAACAACTTATTAAGTATTGATATTAACAAGGTATACAATAAAGAAAATCTGTGGGAAAAATGTTAAAAGTCTACAAAGAACAACAGAAACCAGTGACATAAAAAACCACTTGCAAATGTACATACCTGGCTAGAGGGTAAGTCTCATCTCCCATCCCTTCCCACAGTCTGCAGCCACCGCCCCAGTAGCCAATGTTCAGAACGATAATACCTTCCAAATTCGGCAGTTCTACTTGCTCACCATCCAGCTCTAGCTTTAAAGAAATACAAGGAGTAAGTTACTTCAGGGCACGCTACTTCCAGACATAGTCACTTAGAATTCCCATCCATTTTCATACACATAAGATGTGACAGCTGGTATGAAGACTGCTTCCTACTCCTCACTCCAGGTAATCTGGCCTTTCTCACCTGTTCAATGTTCACTGTAATAAATGGATTATAACAAATGAAATTTTTAAAAAGCCAAGGTCATCAAAGAAATCCTTTTTTGTTGAATCCCCTTATATTTTCAGGTTTTATCTAACTTGCTGTTTTAATAGCACCTCACACTCTGCTTTCTGGGAACGAGACTACTTCTCTGGATGTTCCTCCTCAGTCACTACTCCCAACCTCACGTTGAAGGCATTCCACATAGCTATGTACTGGGCTCCTTTCTCTTCTCTACACACTCTGGATTGAAATCTGAGCCACTTCTATCTTGCTAATTGCCATCTCTGTGCTGATGGCTCTATTTTGCTTGTCCAGGAAAGTGAACTGGGCTAGATCTGTATATCTAACTGCCCACAAAACACTGCCAACTGACTGTGGCACCTAAAACTCCCATGCACAAAACTGAGTTAAGCATCTTCTCTGCAATCTACTTTCCCAAGAAAGAGTAGCACCACCCCCCACCCCACCCCCAACGCCGCAAGCCTAACCAGAAAACTGGGAACTATCTTTGACTTCTGTGCCTTTACTCTCTATACCAATTAATCACTAAAAACAACTGATGGGGCTTCTTCTAAGTATCCATCCTTCTCCATCATTCCTGACAGTACCCTAGTCCAGCAGCCCATCGTTTTTCTAGCTTTACTCTCCTCTTATTCATCTCTCAAAGATTGGTTAGACTGACACTTATCCCCTTATTACATCCCTTCAATGGCTTGACTCAGTGCTCATGATGAAATCCAAGTTCCTTAACAAGTCACAAGTTCCTCTGTGATCTTGGCCTCTGTCCATCTCTCCAGCCTCAGCTCTCTTACCCTTTTCTCTCCCGCAAGCTATGGTCCAGCTTGAACACACTCAAATATGTCACGTTCTCTCTTGTCTCTGGGCCTCGGCACATGCTGTTCTTAGCCTAGAATAATTTTCACCTCTCTTCACTTAGCTAAGTTTTATTTAATTTGCAGACTGCAGCTCGTCACTTCTTCCAGAAAGACTTCCTTGTCAGTCACTTTCCCTAGACAGTTTCCAGTCCCTGGGTTATGTACTGCTCTTATCTATTCCTCTAAGACCGCATATTTTCCTTATCAGATCACTTCTCATGCCATATTGCAATATGGTTTAAATGTCTTTCTTCTCTCCAGACTGTAAACTTAGTGAGACCGAGGGATTTATCACTGTACAGCTAGTACCTAGAACAGTGCCTGGCATTTTGTAGGTGGTTTCACAAATAATTTTTGTATAAATAAACTATTAGACAAAAAAAAAAAAAAAAAAAAAAAAAGTGCTACCTTGTATGCTTCACTCTACCCCTGCTATCGAAGCCCAGGAAAAAGGAAATACGATAAAGCAGAAGGAAACATTTTCTATGGCAACCCTCGCCATTCCTCCTTTGCCGTGAGCTCAGCGTCTACCTCACCGCAGCAGCTTTCCCTGGTGAGTGTATAGTCAGGCTCCTCCCTCCGGGCTCATTTTTCACTCTTTCCCTAAGTTGTTTATTGTTTGGCTCTTCCCTTCTTACTTTTTTTTTTTGGCCGAGCTATGGTATGTGAAATCTTGGTTCCCCAACCAGGGATCAAACCCACGCCCACTGCAGTGGAAGTGTGGAGTCTTAACCACTGGACTGCTGAGGAAGTCCCCCTTTTTACTTATTTTAGTAGTTCCACGTTTCTCTGTATTAATGTCTTTGCCATTGCTATTAACCATTACAGATTCTTTTCTGAAGCAAGCAAAGAATACATATAAAACTTTGCCAATATCGTGATGTCGGGGTGCTGTAGCAATAAGCAATCATGAATATCCTATCTTTACTGCTCATACATTTCTATTTCGCTTTAGTATGTAAGAGAGATACATCACAACCATAATAGGAGTTAAACTTTGGGCTTAAACTTCCTCTGAGAGTCCATGATGAGTTAGGCACTGTGTCAGAAAACTTCACATGGACGCTGTTCAGAGTGTCTAGGTAACAGACTCTGGAGTTACATAAACCTGGGTTCAAGTCCTGGTTACCTGTATCCTTGGGCACTTTGTAAATGTGGGCAAGTTATTTAATTTCAAATAGTTTTCTGCAAGATGGGAATATAATAGTACCTGCCTTACAGGCTGTAGTGAGAATTCAGTGGGAAAATGTGTATAAAGCACTTAGTAAAGCGTCTGGTACACAATAAATACTCCCTATGTGTTAGCAAAATATGTTAATAGAAAATTCAGCATTTTCATTAAAAGAAAAGTTCATAATCCAGAGACCACCTAAAAGTTTAAAAGCTTACCTCAACTTTTTTATTCAAATCTTTACATTCTTGCACTAAACAATCTTTGGTTCCATAAAATAAGTAAACAGCCTATGAGAAATGGACAGAAAATATGATATTAAAGCAATCTAACAAGCCCTGTAAGCAAGAAAAAGACACTGAACCAAAGCTCCCTGATGTGATGGTTGAGTCATGTATCCAGAGTGGACTAGATACAGATGGAAGAAGGGGCACCATCACTTCTGAGTTTAATTAGCCCATTTTTTCAGGGGAATGTAGGATGGGGTGGTTTGTGCTTAAATGCTGTTTTCTCCCAGTTTATCCAAAAAGGTACACCTTATAAAGAAATACTATGTTAAAATTAGAAAATTCCACCTTTTCCTACTACTTCAGATCACTTAATGAAAGTAACACAGGTAAATCTAGCAAACATTTTATAATCACTTTTGAATACAGAAAGGTTGATGGAAGCACTGAGATGTTAATTAGCAACTGTATAAACAGCAATTCTTATTGCCTTAGTAACTATATTAATAAAAGGGAGCTATTTGTAAATTTGAAATATTTGTAAAACAGAACCAGGAACAAAATTGTTTTGCATCTATTTTTTGCATCCTATTGCTCAATTACCAAAAGTCATTAAAAAAATTCCAAGACAAAACTTCCACCAAAGGAATCAATTGTACTAGAAACCGGAGATCATCTCAGTTAAAAGTGCAGTAAACAAACTGCTCCTTTTCTTACCTCATCTGCCTCTTAAGAGTTTTTTCAGGCCAATGGAATCTAGTTTTCCATTAATGACTTCACCAAAAATTTATCCTACCTAAACTTAATTCCAATTCTACTTGCCATTTAAGTAAGATAAGCTCTTATATATTCCATTTAGTTGCCATCTAAGCGAAATATGCTGTAAAGCATTCCGACTCTGAGTTAAAAAAATTTTGTCATGGTTATGAAATACTTTAATAAAATACATTTAAGGATCTAATTTGACAGTCTTACATAAAACAGAACAGGTAAATGTTTCCATAAGTTAGTTCTATCTCAATCTAGTTGAAAGAGTGCTAGATATAATTGAACTCTTGATTTTTACTGTACCTTAGGTGATAAGCAGGAAAGGTTATTTTATCCAACACACCTTATTAAGAATTCTGCTAGAAAACAGAGATGGTGCCTTCTCACGATGAGCATGAAAATTGAGGGCCATAAGAGCATCAGGTCCAACAGAAAAATAGTTGTTCATTGTGAATTCCTGTGGAAAAGGGTAAGAATAAGCAACAGATTATGCTTCCATCCAAACCTGTGTTATATAATAAATATGTAAATCTTAGTCTTTGTGTTCTTTATGAAAATTGAGTACTTTCTGCATTCACTTTTTGCGTAGAGTTATTTTATGCTATCCAGTGAAGTTTCCAGAGATAAAGCTTCAGTTCAAAGGCTGATCCTATAAGATATAAATTTCACTTTCCATTTCTGGTTAATATGCTACATCTAAGTGGCTCTACCTTGCACCCAGGCTTTCCACTCCTGTGTTCCCATTACATTTGCTTTTTACTTCCATTGCAACTCTCAGGCTCTCAGCTTTTTCAGTCTCAATCAGGCTATTGGTCCCCACTTAACTTACCTTACTTCCCAATCCAGCCTGGATTCCCTCAACCTAGCTGCACTTGGTCTTCTTCCTGAGCAATACGCTTGCAATTCTGACTTCTTGTTCAGTGGGCCACAGACTCAAGGTTGACATGCCCAAAATCTTCACGCGTTTTCTTCCTATTCAAACCTGAAACTCTATTTTTCTTATCTTGGTTAATGTCACTTCTATACATCCCGTCATAAAAACTAGAAATCTGGTAGTAATGTTTTTTTCTCACTTCCCCTAATACCAATCAGCTGCCAAGTCTTGATCAATTCCACCTCTAAAACGTCTCTGAATTGTCCTCATCCTAAGATTACCTTTTTTTGGGTCATAGTGCAGGTTTCTAAGCTATTTTCACACTATCTCTAGAGTATCTTTTTAAAACTACAGACCTGCTATCTCTGTATTATTTGCTATTTACTAACCATGATGTGCACCCTCTCGCCTCTATTTCCTCTACCTGGGAAGCCTTTTGTTCCTTTCTCTGTTGATCTAAATTGTATTTACATGTTAAGGACCAACTCCCAGGTCACTTCCCCTGAAATATTTCCAGTCTGATCTACCAGGGTGGAACCAGGCACACCTGCAGCCTATTTCATAACCAGCTCCCTAGAGATAAGGACCTGTCGCTGCGTCCCACCACAGCACCACAGTGGAAGCACTCCATCATACTTGTTGAGACCACTCGAAACTGCAGCCCTAAAAACATACCTTGAGTTTTCTTAAGTTGTAGTATCCTTTATTTGTTACTTGAACTTTCCATCTAAAAAACAGAAGTTAAAAAAAGAATCAGTAATTATTACCAAATTAACTGCCAATTAACTATAATTATTACCAATCAACTCTGGACACCTGGTAGATGAGGTTCTTCTATTAAAATAGCATTTGGAGAAATAAGCACATTAAAGTGAGTATGTAAGTTTTGGAATGAGTACTCAGCCTAATTTATGACTTCAGTCCTTACATAACAACAAAATATACAGCAACAAAATAAAACACCAGTATCCATGTATAAGTACAACTAACATAGTTTTTTACATTTAAATTACATTTAACTTTACAACTATACAAGCCTTCATTTATAATCCAAACAATATTCCCAAAGCTCAATAAATCTGCTTTTGGGGGGAAGTATAACTTACCTATCTAGTTTAACTCCATCTGCTTCCATCACGTTTCTTAAGACTTGTGTGACTGGGATTTCTCCCGCATAGCCTGTACCCCAACCCAAGGTATTAGATAGATCGTTGCCCGTTCCCAGAGGCAAGACTGCAACTTGTGGAATGTATTTCTCTTGTCCCTACAATATAGAAGATATATTTTTGATTTTTCTCTTCAGACTATTTGTAGGGTAATAGTATTTGGTAAAATTTAAAGCCAAAGCAATAAAGATACAAATATAATAATAACTGCTCAATCACAATATTTAAAATTGGCAATGTCTTCTAATATTCATCTGCATAATAAAAAATATAAGCACAAATACTGTATAGTTATCTTAGAAGTGCTTCTGTGAAAGGCAAGTAGGTCTTAAAGATGGATACCTTAATCTTCATTTCATCAACTGCATCCAGGACCCAGCCCACAGTCCCATCCCCTCCACAAACAAGGACTCGAGCTGAGTAATAGGGAAGAAGAGTACAAAGTTGCAGGGCTTTGACAGGAGGAGTTTTAGTAACATCAAAAACCTAGATGTGAAAGAAAAGGAAAAAATTATTTTATCTTACACTGTCATCCATCTGTGAGGATAATTTCCTTCTAGATGAGTACATAGATATGCTTAAATAACAATACTGGCTATGATGTGTTTATCTTTAACAATATGCCAGGCACTATGCCAGACTATATTCACTGTGGATCATCCCAATGTTGACCCTACAAAGCACGAGTAAACCTCATTCTACTGACCAGGAAATGGAGGCACAGGAAGGTTAAATAACTTGCCTACGCTTCCTCTGATAATTAGGTGCTGATATACAAATTCAATCCTGTAGTTTATCCACTACACAATACTGCCTCTTTGCTGTTCACATAAAACCAGGCCATGCTAAGTTCACCTTTAACTAGTGCTTCATATTTTATACAGGATTTAAAAACTCCATTACTAGTGCAAGTTAGTACCAATTTCTGGAAAACAATTCTGCAATATGCATAAAATGACATAAAGGTGAAAGGATCCTTGATACCTATAATTCTGTAAATGATCTAGGAAAATATTTCAAAAGACGAAAATGCCCTGTGTGTAAAGATATTTAGTGTGGCATTATTTATAATTGCACAACCTTAGAGAGAAACTTGACCTCCAACAGCAGGAGACTGGATAAATACAGATATATCCATTTGATGATTTCTTAGTCATTTCATACATAATTATGAGGACTATGTTGCAACACAGAAAAATATACTTTTAGGTAAAGAAAACAGAATGTAAACTTGTACCTAGATTATTGTTACAGAAATGCTAATATGTAAATGCACAGACAATTCACGGAAAGAACATGGGCAAATGAAAACAACTGATGTATTTGTGTGCAGATAATGCAGGTGATTTTCTTTCCTTTTATTTTAAAATTTTATTCATTTATTTATTTTGGCTGTGCCACGTGACTTGCAGGGTCTTAGTTCCCTGAACTGGGATTGAACCCCAGGCCACGGCAGTGAAAGTGCTGAGTCCTAACCCCTGGACAGCCAGGGAACTCCCCTTTCTCTTTCCTTTTAAAATTATTTTTATATTTCCTTAAGTTGTGTAATGTTGAAAGGGAAATTACAAGTTAGAAAGAAAAGTTATTGCATTTATGATTGTTGTACAATGAGTTGTTTAGTTTTTCAAAATAGAAGCCGCTAACATGTCAGCTCAATCTTAATGGTCTGAGTCTTTTATTCTTACATTTAAAAATGTTGGTGTATAATTACTCCCAATTTCCAGCAATCACTGTTTCACTCTGTTTCTATAGATTTACCCTTTCTGAACATGTCACATAAATGGAATCATACAATATGGGTCCCCTGCATTGGGCTTCTTTCACTCAGCATGTTTTTGAGGTTCATTTATTGTAGTATGTATGTACGTATCAGTAGCTCCTTTTTATCACTGAATATTCCACTCATATGGGTATATCACATTTTGTTTTATCCAGCCACTGACTGATGGACAGTGGGTTATTTTCACTTTTTGGTTATTATGAATAATGCTGCTATGAACATTTGCATAAAAGTGTTTGTGGGATATATTTTTTTGTTTCACTTGGGTAGATTCCTTGAAGTTCTAGGGGGTACGGTAAATTTATGTTTGACTTTTTTGTTTTAAAAAAATATCTATTTATTTATTTGGCTGCGCTGGGTCTTAGCTGTGGCACGCGGGATCTTCGTTGCCACATGCGGGATCTTCGTTGCCACATGTAGGATCTTCATTGCGGCGTTGTGGGATCTTTAGTTGCGGTGTGTGGGATCTTTCAGCTGCGGCATGTGGGATCTAGTTCCCTGACCAGGGATCGAACCTGGGCCCCCTGCACTGGGAGCACGGAGCCTTAGCCACTGGACCACCAGGGAAGTCCGTTTGACTTTTTAAGAAACTGCCCAAGTGCTTTCTAAAGTTGCTGCAGCATTTTACATCCCCACCATGAGAATCCCTCTTTCTCCACATATTTGAATGGCTCGATACTTTCATAATTATTATTCTTCCCTACAATCAGATGATTACTGGTTTCAAGCATTAACAACCCTTACAATTTAGGGAAAATGTAAAACTAAAAATGAAAAGATTAATACAGAAAGGAAGGTTTTCTCTCTGGTTACCTGTACGGGATTTAGGAGGATCCTGAACTCTCCCAGCAGTCCTTCTCCCATATTAGTTCCACTACGAGAGTTGGCCAGGATTATTAATGGAGTCCACTGCTTTCCAAGCTTAGACGCTAGCTAAAAAAATTAATGTGAGTGAAAAGACCTTAATATCTCAAAGATGGTGAGCAGTAAGTTTTTCATTTCTTAATAACAACAGTGCTGTAAATCTGCTGAGAGAACAACTATCCCAATCGATACAATATAAAAATCAAAGAATTCTATGAATGGAAAAGTTCCTTAGAAATGAACTAATTTCTGCTTAATATGTAATTCTCTTCTACATTATTCTGGATAAGTCATCCAGTATATCCTTGGATACTCATGTAAGAAGAAACTCACTAACAAGGCAGCCCATTCCACTGCTAAATCAAATTATTAGAAAGTTTTGACTTAAATTGAGTTAAAAATCTGTCTTTCAACAACTTTCATTGTTCTACTTTTGACTCCTGAGGCAAGGAATAATTTCATTTGTTCTTCCATATACCTGTTGTGTTCAAACACCTGAAGCATTATATTGTTTATTAGTCTTGTCTCCCAGGCAACACATTTCAACCCTTCGTAGAATGGACATTGATTTTCTCTGCTCTCTTAACCCCGACTTTCCTTTTCTGGATGAATTCTAATTTTCAAGCTTTTTTTTTAATGGGGTATTCAGAAATAGATTCAAGAATCCAGAACTGTACAAAGCCCAAAGTCAAATGAAATTAATGTTTCTCTAATCTAACCACTTCTTTCCTCTCCCCTTCTCCTTGTGGATATAACATTAATGAAGATGTTCCACGGTTTTACTGAGTGATTCTCATCCCCTATGATCTCAGATTGAATTCAGATACGTAAGAGTTGTCCATTTAAAAAAAAGTATCACAACAACATTAAACATGTTTTTAAATTTTAACATCCCTCTTTCTTTTGCAGGAATATTGACAAAGATGACATTTAAGATATAAAATCTGAACTTGGAAAAAACAGAATTTAGTTTTAGAATGAAATAGTTTAACTACTTTGGGACATTCAAGTAGAAAATAAATGCAGATTTTACAGTTTTTCCTTCAGAGCTACATGAAGACTGAAAGATGTTTGTACCAATTTTCATACATATATATACTGCCAAGCTTTAATGCTCACCATTATCTGTGGAAGCATCTAATGCGCAACATAAACTTATCTCCAGGCACCCTACGTGAGGTTCCAAACGAAAAAATTCTTTTAGAACAACGTGTGAGGAAAATCTCTGTTTTCTTTTCACTGACAATAATCATGAATCCCAAATCCGGCTGTTCATCAGAATCATCTGAGGACTTAAAAAAAATAGATTCCGGGGACTTACCCTAGATCTACTAAATCAAACATGGTGATGGAGGTGGGCTCAGAAGTCTGTATTTTTAAAAAGCTCCTCAAGTGATTTGGACTCAGTGATTTAGGAACCACTAATATGATTCTTCTCACACACACAGTTGTGTTTCATACACTGACTTAAATAACTTTTTGGAAAGCAGTTACATAAGGAAAAGTGAACTCTGATTACCATTGCGTAATCTGTTTTTTTGTCTTTACGCATCTGATTAATGGAGGTTAAATAACTTGGTGGAATGATGAGGTTTCTGAATTCTCCAAAATCACACTGTTCATTCTTTAAGCTATTTTTCATACACTCATCATGTACTGTTTTCTGACACCAAATGCACCTGAGGGAAGGAAAAAACAAAGACAATAATTAACTTTAAACCACAATCTTACTCATCTGCAAACCAATCATTTTTGTCAAAAAAACCTGAAATAGTAATTTCATCATCAATGAAAAAATCTGGCAAGTAAAAAATTTATAATTGTATCTGAGCAATAAACTTTTTTTTTAACGTCCCTTTTTTTTTTTTTTTTTTTTTGGGCCACGCTGCACGTGGGATCTTAGTTCCCTGACCAGGGATCAAAACCGTGCCCCCTGCAGTAGAAGTGCGGAGTTGTAACCACTGGACCACCAGGGAAGTCCCTAAAACAATAAACTTTGAGCATACTTGACAGTTTAATCTAACAGTGGTTCTTAAAGTGTGGTCTGGGGAAGATCCTTTCAGGGTGTCTCTGAGGTTAAAATCATTTTAATAATAATATGTTATTTCACCTTCACTCTATCCAAAGTATACAGTAGAGTTTTCCGGAAGCTATATGATATATGCTAAATCAACAGACTGAATGCAGTAGATAGGAGGCGCTAGCTGACTTCCACACCAAAGAAATGTACCAAAAAAGTAAAACGATGCCCATCTTCTCACTAAATTTTCACAAAAATATTTTATGTTACCATTATTGTTATTTTTAAAATGAATATTTAAACAATTTCTCAGTTTTAATTTACAACGTGGTAAATGTTAGTAGATATAATCCACATAAACAAAGCTGGTCTAGAACAATGGTTTTGTGTACTATCGATTTGTGCTTTGGCTGGAATAGGTTCGTGAGGCCTAAAGACCTTCAGCTTAAATGCCCCACTGGCCTGCGTCCTTAAAAGAGTTCCTCAGGGTCCAGTTTGAAAACCTCCTGACTTATAACCATCTGTGAACACTTTAGCAAATATAGTAAAATAGTCAACTTCTTATTGGCAGTTAATATGAAACTAATCTATATGTTTGTATCTGAAGTACAGACAGATATTTATGTTCAAATTTGCCTCTACATTTGAACGCATGCATGAAACAAGCAGAGAATAGTGCTGGCAAAGGCCCTGGGTTTCTATTATTAATCTGCTAAGTATTTAATCCACTCACAGATAAGGCAAATCTAACTGCACAGACAAAAAGAGGTCAACAGAAAACAATGGTTATAATTAAATAAATAAAAATAAGAAAAAAAGAGGATAAAAACTTTCACCCCAAGGTCAACTCTCTTGGACTTCTATTTTAAGGTTTTTTTTCAGCTGGATGTTCAGGTTTATCAAGTAATTACTGCTATTAACTCAAGAATCCTATTTACTGCTGGAATTACAATTATCTGCAGGATCTGTTAAAGGGAAAACTGTAAATTAACTTGCATGATAACCTTGTTAACACTTGCTTTCAACCTAAGCTTGAGAAACTACCGATAGACTGCTAATGCAGCCAAAGTATACCACCTCCACCTCCACCTACTGCTCTACTGTTAACTTTAAACTAGTATATTATTACTGAAAATAACCTGAAAGGAAACCCACTGAATTATTTCACAATGGTTTCCTCTGGGAAGAAAAATGGGACCGAGGGATGAGAAGAACGTTCTCTTTTTACTCTATGTTCTTTTGTATTGCTTGAGTTTCTAAACACCAGTATCTATACATGAACTACTTGCATAAATTTTTAAAACTGTATTTTAGATGATATTGGCTTATGCTTCAGAATTTAGAAAATACAGAAAGACATAAAAGTCATCCAGAGATAGTTACTCTTAACTTTTTGATGTATTTATTCTCAGTTTTACAGTCCCTATATGTTTATTTTTCAGGTTAGGGATATGATGTATTTTCATATATATATCTGGACAGTACTTTTCTTTGGAAATTATATCATTAATTCTGTCCTATGCCATTAAGTATTTTTTAAAAAACACGGTTTGTTAAGAATGTATTAATATCATATCACATGGATATATCATAATTTTTTGTGAATTGATTCATGGTCTCTGTATTCATCTTTTACTAGGTTTTAATAACTGCATGTACTTTTTATTTATGTAGGATATCAACTTCTTTTCTGTCATAGTTATTACAAACATTTCAGTTTTCTCTTAAATTTACCTTTTAATGTACTTTATTTTTTGCTAGACAGATCTGTATTTCCCTTTGTGGTTTATTTAAATGCTTTCATGCTCTGAAGTCCTTTACCTTTCCAAATTAGATATTCGCCTATAGCTATTCCTCCCTCACACTTCAGTTTTCATATTTATGCCTTTAATTCAGTGCTTCTTAACCTTCTGGGGCTACAGATTCCACTGAGAATCTCATGAAAGTGCCAGGCTTCCTGGAACCTTATCTATCTATGAACTAAGAACTCCTGCTTCAATCCATCTGGAGTTTATTTTGGTATAGAGTGTGATATGAAAAGTCAATTTTACTTCCTCAAAGAGCACTTGTCCTAGCACGATTTATAATCTTTTCTATCCCACTGATTTGTGACACCTTTATCATTTAATAAGTTCTCATAAATTTCAGAAAAGACTCTTTTAACCAAGATGATGGCTATTATCAGCCTTTTCTCTGTAAAGGTAAAGCCAAAATACTTACTCCTTATTCAGCTTTATATTTTTCCTGAGAAATACCACAATCAAAACCGAGACCTGTTCTCGTTATATATTTTGTAATTGGTATTTTATTTGACCTAGATTTCAAACCTGATGGGAAAATAAGACATTACTAATAATGTCTTGATACTTTAGTTTTAGCAGTCATGTCTTTGAGTGATTGTTTATGATCTTTATTCTTTCCCCAACTTTTTATTTTGAAAAATTTTAAACCTACACAGAAGTCAAAAGAATAGCAAAATGAATACCCTTAAACCAACCCTTAACTCTGATTCTTAAGTAACATTTTCTCCCACATTTTCTCTCTCTCTTTCAAAATAAACTCATATTTTGCTGAATCATTTGAAAGTAAATTATGGACATTATGAGATTTCACCTTTCAATACTTCAGCAAGTATTTCCAAAAAACAATGATAGTCTCCTTGCTTTTACACACACACACACACATATATATACATATATTTAATTTTTATTGGAGTATAGTTGATTTACAATGTTGTGTTAGTTTCAGGTGTACAGCAAAGTGAATCAGTTGTACATATATCCACTCTTTTTTAGATTCTTTTCCCATATAGGCCATGACAGAGTAGTACTGTTCCCTGAGTAGAGTTCCCTGTGCTATACAGTAGGTCCTTATTAGTTTCTTGCTTTTTTAAGTGTTTTGCATTAAAAAAATTTTTTTTACAGGAACACAGGTAAGCCCATCACCTATATTCCAGCATTAATATATTAACTGTAATTGCTTTGTTTCATTTCTATCTATCCATTAATCTATCTTATTTTTGGTGCATTAAAAATAAATCGCAGACATTAGAATATCTCCTAAACACCTCGGCAAGCAGGCATATCATTACCTTGAGTTCATTATTTGTTTATAGGTTTTTTTCTTTCAATGTAAAATTTATATATGATGAAATGTGCAAATATGTACATCTGCTGAGTTTTGACAAGTAAACATAATTATGTAACTTATCCTTATGAAGACACAGAACATTACCCTATGTGCCATTCTTGTGCAGGAGTATGACTGTTTTATTAAAAAAAAAAAAAAAGTTTTCTCTAAAGTTACCTGTTCACAATAGCTCTCTTCTTTAGTATGCTGGAAGAGGCAACAGAATTATATGTGAAGCTGAGATGGTCATCTATGAAATTCATACTAGAATGGGGTTGGCAAACTACGAATACATCTGCCTCCTAATTTTGTGAATAAGTTTTATTGGAATATAGCTACGCCATTCATTTACGTACTGTCTGTTGCTAGTTTTGTACTATGATGGACGGTAGAGTGAAGTAATTATAACAGATCATATGGTCTGCAAAGCCTGAAATCCTTAGTTTTGGCTCTTCACAGAAAAAGTATGCTCACCTCTGTTCCAGAAGATAATTTGGTATCCTTTCATTGTTTCAGATAATTAATGAAATGAATAAACATTAGAACCCAGAATCATAAAGTTTAAGATCAAAGCCTAGAGTAAAGCTGCCAATGTAATTACCTTCTAAGAGTCAGAAGCTTGTTTTATTAATCACTGTGTGTGTGTGTGTGTGTGTGTGTGTGTGTGTGTGTGTGTGTGTGTGTAGGGGGGTGTAATGAAGAAAAGGCTTTATAAATAAAAGATTTTTTTAATAAATAAAGTGTTTTATAAAGGTTTTTATAAATAAAATACAATATAAACCAAAAAGTTTTCTTAATGAGAGACAGAACACTATAAGGAACAAAGGTTTATTCAATAAACATAATGAATACTTAAAAATAGAACTTAATTTCCTATTTTAGTCAGAATAGAGGTTAGAAGAAACAAAAGAAGTGTGGGGAGCAGTGATAAGATGATACTAGGTGCAGACATACTCTGCTGTGGTTGGGGCAGAGGCAGGAAAACACAGAAAAGAAAGAAGCCTACAGGGAAAATAGGATCCAGCACAGTGCCTGGCACAAAATATATGCTTAATATGTGAAAACTAAATAATGACAGTGAGTATAAATTAAAAGTCCTTTGTCACTTATTCTGTAGCCTTTAAAATCAGTTACCACCTGTCATATGGCCCTTCAAAATGCTACCTTGTTGAACAGTCTTCATAGTTCACTTGAAATCTTAGACTTCCCAAAAATGTGATGCAGACACAGAAGGAGCCCTCCCCAGGGCTGGATAAAATCCAGAGAGGGACAGTCTTGTCTGTGTTTAAAGGTTGTAAATATTTATTCTGTTCCTTTTTCCAAAATATCTCATTCCTACAGAAGGTCACAGCAGACTGTAATCCTGCATAAAATTATCTGCCAAAATAAATCAGAACACTGCAAGATACATACTATTTCAGGACACTGTGCTGTCTTCTCCTGGGAATAATAAACACTTCCTGAATTATACAGGAACCATTCTTACCACGGGTGAGGAGTTCCAGCGTGCTGGGAGCAGACTGCTCAGTAACCGGTAAGAACAAGCTAAGGCAGAAAAGCAGACCTATCACCGCCATGTGCACTGTGCTCAAAGGAGGGAACAAAAAATTAAGGACAGAAGCTCATGTTTAAGAAGTACATAAATAGAGCAGTGGTTCTTGAACTTTAGAATTATCTGCAGGGCCTGTCAGGCAAAGATTGTTGGTTGCCAGTCCAAGTTTCTGATTCAGTGTGTCTGGGCTGGGGCTAACACTGTCAGGAAAAATAGAAGATGCTCAGCTAAATGTGAATTACAGATAAACAACAAATAATTTTTTGGTCTAAGTATGTCTCAAATATTGCAAACATTTTATTTTGTATTAAATACAAATATTTTATTTTAATTTTGTGTGCTAAACCTAAATCTGTGTTAGAATGTGCATTTGTAACAAGTTTCCAAGTGATACTGATGCTGCTGGTCTGGGGACCTTACTTTGAGAACTACTGAGATATAGGATATGATAGCATCATTAAGAAGGAAAAATTGGGGGCAGGGGTGAGTAGATTAGGGAAGTGTTCCTGGAGTAAAGGGCTCAAGATGAGTCATTAGGATGCCTCGAGTCATTAGGTTGCCTAGATTAGGGAAGTGTTCCTGGAGTAAAGGGCACAAGATGAGTCATTAGGATGCCTAGCGGGACTTCCCTGGTGGTCCAGTGGTTAAGACTCTGCACTCCCAATGCAGGGGGCCAGGGTTCGACCCCTGGTCAGGGAACTAGATCCTGCATGCCGCAACTTAAAGGTCCCGCATGCTGCAACTAAGACACGGCGCAGCCAAATAAATTAAAAAAAAAAAAAAATCTTTAAAAAAAATTTAAAAGGGATGCCTAGAATCTAGCCAGGAGGAGGATACTTAAGCCTTGAGGAAAAAAAGGGTAGTATGAAAAGGGTATTTAAAGGAAACCACAACCAGCCTGATGTTGCCGGTGCATGAAGCTTAATGCAGATGGTGGTAGATAAGACTAGATGGGCAGGCAGGGTCCAGAGAGCACGAGGACCTTGTATACCACATTAAGCACTTCACTTGTTATCACTTGTTAACACTGAAAGACCATCACTGTAAGTGATGGGGGTAACTGAAGGGTTTTAAACAGAGCAGAAACCCCAATCAGATATGCATTTCTAGAAAGATCATTTGGTTGGAGAATCAGAGCACTATGATTATTTGTTAAGGAGTATACGAAATGCAGTTAAGATATTTATAGAAGCCATTTTAATCTAATTCTGCACAGACACAAAGAAGGGAAGGAAATAAAACAATATTCAATTCATGCCTTCTTTCCAACTAATCCCAATTCTCCAAGACTGAAGCTTAACTAGGGAGACAAGTATGAAATTTTTTAAAAGACACTGGTAACCTAGCTCTCACTGATGCCAAAAAGACATCTAAATTTGAAAGATATCAAGTAATAATGGTTATAAATCTCTGTAGTTGTTTAAAGTATATATTTGGTAACTTTTAAAGTCTAAATCTGAAGTATAAAATTATTTAAAATAAGATTTAAAAATAATTGTTGATATAACAATGCTCATGCTAATTAAAAAAAGGATTTTTAAATAAAATAAACAAAATATAATCAAAAAAGTAACTTGCTATCTCATGCCAGCTTTCTATTTCTGTTCTTAAACATGTTTAGGGACTTTTCAACTTGTCAGAAACAAAACCCATCACAATGAAGATGTCCAGACTTAAGGCAGAGAAGAGGCTAGGGGTTAGTATTCCTAACCCTGTACTGGGGGTTAGAAATTCGGGATGCCAGTTCTACTTTACCACTGAGTAAGTTTCTCTGAACTATCAAATTCTCTCAAATGTCAAATGAGTTAGAACAGATAATCTGCAAAGCAGCATCCCCTTTTATTACCAACCTCTAACATGAACAAAGGACATCTCCACCTATTTTCAGACAATATTTAAGAACACAAATGTGTTGTCCAGTGTGTACTTAAATGCTCTTAAAATATTCTTGGATTAATCAAAGTCACTTGTCTAAGATGCTACAGGTCCTGAAAGACCATCTGGCAAAAGGAGTGTTCTTTTGAAGTGTATTTCACTATAGCACCTTATATAGATTAGAAAAGATACTTAAAGTGCTCCCCTGGAATGACACTTGTTTTCACTGTACTCATAACACAACACCCAGGATGAATCAGTTTTGAGACTCTAGGGAAAAGTTAATTTGTTCATACTTCATTTTTCCTCATGCAAAATGGAGCTAAACAATAGAAACAGAAGCTAAAATATAACATACAGTGGCCATAAAGTATGTGGCACTTAGAGACCTCTGGATGAAAGTTAAGAGCCAAGTTGTATTACCCAAAAGGGCAAGTTGGCTAAGGAGTGTAGGCTAGATGAATCAACTAGGCAAATGACTATTGCAAAGCTGCCTC
This sequence comes from Balaenoptera musculus, assembly GCF_009873245.2. Lineage (NCBI taxonomy): Eukaryota > Metazoa > Chordata > Mammalia > Artiodactyla > Balaenopteridae > Balaenoptera > Balaenoptera musculus. The sequence goes on along the minus strand of NC_045804.1, from coordinate 32,714,177 downwards.
ACTGTATAATACCAGGGCTAGTTATTAGCTTGTGTCCTCTAAGTGGGCAGTTGAGGCCATTTGTGGAGATCAAAGCAGGCTGCTACGCCCACTCTTTGAAATCCTGACTCCCTCCAAGCATTGTGGGACAATCAGTACCCACAAAGGCCATACCTGTAATCGCAGAGCTTGGGTTGACTGCCGCATTGCTGCTTGCAAACCACACAGTAACTGCACAGGGGCACGTTGCCCCGGATCCAGTGGTGGTGCATGGCGTCCAGGGCCTTGCTGTCATTCTTGAGCATGATCTCCTTGCAGTGGAAGCGCTTGTCGGCCTTCTTGAGGCAGCCCTCGTCCACGCGCAGCCCGCAGCAGTCGCAGAAGGCGCCCTGCAGGATGTGCTGCGCGCACACGCAGCAGTAGGTGGGATGGCTGAACAGGTCCGTGTCGCGCCACCCATGCTTGCTCTTGCGGAAGATGTCCCTGCGGTGCAGCTGCCGGCGCGACCGCTGGAGGCTGCACCAGAAGGTGATGAACACGGGCAGCAGCACCGAGCACAGAGTCCACAGACCAGGTGCCCGTCGGCAAACAGGCCCTCTATAGGGCGCCGGCCGCTTTCTCCCCTCCCTCCATCTCGCCAAGGACTATTCTAACTAGGGAGAGACACGGGCGGGTCCACATCGGGCTCGCTGTCCCCGTCCCGCCCTCCTTCCTGCCTTTCAGGGGATCCCAAAAGCGCCGTCGGCCCAGGTGGCTCCGCTCTCTCCAAGGAGGGGCACGCGCGCCGTCTTCCCCGCGGCCCGACCCCCGTGCCTCCGGGTCGCCGGGCCGCGTACCTGAGGCGCCGAAGGGGCGGCGCCCAGGGCTATCACGCTCCGTCCCCTCCTCCTCGGGCGGCCACCGCCTCCTCACCTCACCCGGCAGGGAAAGGCGCAATCACAATGTACAGGCTGCCCCCACGGAAAGGCCGGCGCGGCGCCTACTCTTTGGGCGCGACGGCGCGCGTGGGCCGCACGAAGCCGGCTAGCGTCAGTAACCGTTAGCCCACGCCCAGCAAACACGAGTCCTGCAGCTCCCGGGCCCGCGCGGCCTCCCTCAGGCCCGCCCCCGCCCACCGCGCGGCCCCGCCCCTCTCGCGAGGCCTCGGGGGCCATGGCCCCGGCCGCCCGCCCCTCCCCCCGCCCCGCCCGCCCCTCCGCCCCGCCCGCCCCTCCCCCCGCCCGCCCCTCCGCCCCTCCCCCCTCCCCCCCCGCCCCCCCTCCGCCCCGCCCCTCCCTCCCCGCCGCCGGCCCCGCCCGCCCCTCCGGCCCCGCCCGCCCCTCCGGCCCTACCTATCCTGGGGCGGTGGCGCGGCTCGGGGGGCCAGGCTGCAGGCCTTCCTCCCACTCTCGCGCCGCCAGGAGGCCTGCGGGGGCGTGCGGACACCACTGGAGCTGCCCGGGCCCACTGGAGCCGCGGGCGAGGGAGGGGCCTGCGGCGAGAGCTCGGCGGCTGGGCGGAGGTGTGAGGTGCGACCGGAAGGCCGAGAGGCCTGAGGCGGTAGGGCCGTGGGGAGGGGGAGGAGCTTGATGGGAAGGGCGGGCCCTGTGGGCGGAGTAACAATTAGGTCGGGGCGTTAGAGAGGATGGATGGTTGAGCCTTCTTAGTGTGTAATCAGCGAGAGTTCTAGCATGAATGATTTACACAGTATAAATTAACCTTTTCTGTGACTTCCAGCCTCACTGGTGGAGGTGGGAGCTGGCGCAGTTTTGAACGTTGTAAGGGAGAAAACTGACAGTTTTGAGAGTGTTATGTACTGATAGAACAGGACAATCCAAGTAAAAAATTGGTAGCTGTCACCTTCGCTCTCGCTAGTTACTTATTAAACAGAAAGCTGAGGGCTTACTATGTGCCAAACACTGTGCGAAGAGCCCCAGCTCTCCCAGAGTGCCAGGACTGTTGAAACATGCCTAACAAGAAGGATTTATTAGCCCTGTTTGTAATGACTTACTGCACGCCAGCTTCAATCTCTGCAACCACACGCCATGCTAAATTTATCATCCCCATTTTACAGATGAGGAGAACAGAGGTACGTGATTGTTGTCACAAACCCAATGTTGGGGCTGAGATCACTTTGTTTTAACTTCGTCATCGAAGAGAGAATTTCTCTTGTTACTTCTCTGAGAAACTTGCCCTGGACTGTCTTGTTAAAAAGCAGATTCTTATTTCCTTTTTCAGGGATGAGGACTGAGAGTCTTCATTTCTAATAACTGGCCTAATGTTGATGGTTCCCAGGCCACACTTGGAGTGGCAATGCTGAAACATTTAATAACCTGGATTGTGAAGATTGAGGGAGGGCATGTGGTGAAATGGGAAGAGCAGTTAGATGGCATTATGAGGCCTGGGCTCAGATTCCTGCCCTCACACATCTAATTATGTCTTCCTGTGCTTCTGTTCATCTCTCTGCGCCTCAGGTTCCTCATCTGCCACATGGGACAGTTGGATGAGATCTCTAAAGCTTCCCTTCCCCTCTGATAGCCTTCATGTGTATGGAAATATCGTTGTCTTTTATGAATCCTAGTTGAGGCAAGAGCCCTTAAATTAGTTTAGATTTGGAAAGGTACAAAAGAATATACTTTTAAAAAGTGAGGATTCCCCCTCCCCATTCCCATTATAGAACATTTGGGAAATACAGAAAATAAAAAGGAAGAAAAAGAATCATCCATCTCTCACCTCAAAGACACTCTGTGTTTTGAACATTTTGGTCTATTTTCTTCCATTATTTCTATGGAAACAGTGGTTTACTTTTTTGTACACATAATTTTGATCATATGGTAGATATAGTCTCTATCTAGCTAATTTTTCATTTAACATTACAAATAACCTTTACATGTTTTTATAAATTTGTTATTTAATGGTTGCATAATATTCCATTCTATGAATACAGTTCACAGTTATGTAACCTTAACTCCGTTGTTGGCTATTTAAGGTTGTTTCTAAAAATATTGAAGCAACTGGACCCTCCTGCCCCCGATGTCAGAACACAGAGGTCATCCGGGATCCCCTTCACCGCCCTCCTGTTTGCACCTTCTGTTTCCTAGGTCCTTGACTTCCCCGTTCTTGGTGAATTCTCTAGTTTTGTGGAGCACATCCTTCAGTAGCTTTTTAGAGCAAGGGAACATGGGAAGCATATTTTTGAGTCCTTGCATGTCTACAAATGTCTCTATTCACCCTCCATACCTGATTATTTATCTGCATGTAGAAGTTCCAAGTTGGAGATAATTTTCCTTCCACACCATTAAAGACAGTTCTCCATTTCTGCTTGCCTTTTAGTGTTGCTGTAGAGATGTCTGACGTTACTCTTGTTCCTGATCCCTAGAACGCAACTTGTTTTTGCTTTCCTGAAACTTGTAGAAATCTTCGCTTTTTTCTCCAGTGTGTTCTGAAATTTCACCAAGATGTGCCTTGGTGTGAGTCTGTTTTCATCTATTTTGCCAAGTTTGCTGGACCCTTTCAGTCTGGAAGCTCATGTCCTTCAGTTCTGGAATTACTTTGTTGATTTCCTCCTGTCTATTTTCTGTGTTCTTTTTGAAACTTCTGTTATCTGGATGTTGGACCTCCTAGACTGTTCTCTCTCTTTTTATTTTTATTTAATTTATTTATTTATTTAACATTTTTATTGGAGTGTAATTGCTTTACAATGTTGTGTTAGTTTCTGCTGTATAACAAAGTGAATCAGCTATATGCATACGTATATCCCCATATCCCCTCCCTCTTCTCTCTCTTTTTAAAATAGACTTTATTTTTTAGAGCAGTTTTAGATTCACAGCAAAATGGAGCAGAAAGTACAGAAAAATTATCCACGTCCTGCACCAGAGTGGTGTGTTTGCTACAATCCATAAACCTACATTGACACAGCGTCATCACCCAAAGTCCATAGTTTGCATTAGAGTTCACTCTTGGTGTTGTACATTCTGTGGGTTTGGACAAATGTATAATGACATGTATCCACTATTATAGTGTCATACAGGATATTACTGTGCCCACAAATCATCTGGGTTCTGCTTATTCCTTTCTCCCCAGACCCTCACCCCTGGTAACCACTGATCCTTTTACTGTCTCCATAGGTTTGCCTTTTCCAGAATGTCATATCATTGGACTCATACTGTGTGTAGCCTTTTCAGATTGGCTTCTTTCACTTAGGAACGTGCATTTAAGTTTCCTCCATGTCTTTTCATGGTTTGATAGCTCATTTCTTTTTAGTGCTGAATAATATTCCATGGTCTGGATGGACCACAGTTTATTTATCCATTTACCTCTGAAGGACATCTTGGTAGCTTCCAAGTTTTGGCAATTATGAGTAAAGCTCCTAGAGACATCTGTGTGCAGGTTTTTGTGTGGACATAAGTTTACAAATCCTTTGGATAAATGTCCTCTGTTTAAACATTTTTTTCTCAGTTTTTTTTTAATCTCTCATTTTTGCTCTAATATTCTAAAAGATTTTCATAGCTTTATTTTTGAATCTTTTTATTGAGTTTTTAATTTCTAAGAACTTTTTTGTTGATTTGTTTTCTGAGTCTTACTTTTTTACAGCATCCTATTCATGCTTCATGGGAGCAAAATTTTTCTCTCACCTCTCGGAGGATACTGTTAGTTATTTTTTTCCTTCCTCTCCTTGCCTGATCTGTGATTGCCTCAAGTTGCTTTTTCCTGTAGTTTCTTTTGTCTTCATGTTCCATGTCAGAGGCTTTCTCAGATGTCTGGTGATCCTCCCGGTGACTCTTAGGCACCTTAAGATTTGAGAACCGCTGCTAGAGTGTCTCTTAATCCCTCAAGCTTGTCATTACAACTGAAATCCCACAGAGAAAAACAACACATATTTCAGTATTTTTCTCTCCAGAAGAATTGGAGCTTTTCTCTTCCAGTTACAGGCTTAGCCCTTTTCCTCAATGAAATATGACAGTAGCTTTAGAGGTGGTTTCACGAGTTATTCAGTCCATGCTCCATCCCTCATGTATTTATTTGTACCATCTTATATTACTACACCTTTGCCAATGCCTTGGTCATTCCTGTTTAGGCTGGAGAGAAGCCTGGCAATAGTCGTCAGGGACCTGGTGAGACCTTGGCCATCCTTACCTGCTGGGCAGATGTAAGTTGAGGCCAACGTCCTGGCCCAGAGCAGAAATTATAGCCTGCTCGGGGAAGCATGCAGCAGGCTGGAAAGGGCCCTGTCCAAGGCTAAACCGTCTTACCATTGTATTGCTGCTCCAAAGAGGAAGGTGTGTGTTTGTGTAGCAGGACTGAGGACATGTGAAAAGAAACTCAGGGCGTGGGGTGTGGAGACAGAGCAGGGGAAAGCAACTCACACTTAAAAGGGGCCATATTTTATTTTCTAATGAAGATGTATTTTTATTTCAACAGTATATAAAATTATCTTAAGATGTGTTTGGTTAATCTCGATATCATTTGGTCATTAAAAATTTTTTTACAGGCTTTCTATCATGTGTCTGAGAATGGGGAGGGTATGCAAATATAAAGAAGAATGATTTCACAGAGAAGGAGGAATAATAATAAAACAGTAATAACAATAGTTTCCAGGTATTAGTTACTATATCTGTCAAGTACTTTACATACACTTTCTCTTTAAAGTCTCAAAACACCTTAAGATGTAAGTTTTATTATAATTATTATTCTTTTTTAATAGTGAGTAAACAGTGATTTGGATAGTAATGAAATGGGCCCAATGTCACACAGCTTCAGTGTGACACAGATAATAAGTTTCAGAGCCAGGATTCAAGCCCAGCTCTATTGATAACTCTGCAGCCCACAATCTGGACCATTATATCACTCAGCCCACACAGCAGATATTCATTCACTTTTGAATGAAGCATCTGGCAGGACCCTATTATTAACTTAGACCCAAAAGCACCCAGATTTGGACACGCTGACCATCCCATTATACCCCGTGTATCAGTTATCTGTTGTCAGAGTAGTGCTGTGTAACAAAGTGCTCCTAGCTCAGTGGCTTGAAATAACAATCATTTAGTCTTAAGGGTCTGCAGGTTAATGGGAGGCTCTGCTACAGGTGGTGGTAGCTGGAGGTCAGCTGAATGAGGCTGGGCTGGGTGGGTCTGCTGGAGGCTGCACATCTGTGTAGACACTTTCCATGTGAGTTAATTCTGAGACCCAGCTTGAAGGATGGCAGCTGTCTGGGGGAAGCTCTTTTTGTAGCAATGGCTGCAAAATGCAAGAGGGTACACCTAACTGTGCAAACATATTTCCCGCCTCTGTTTGTGTCATGTCTGCTACCATCCCATTGTCCAGAGCAAGTCACGTGGTTGGGCCCAAAGTTAAGGGGCAGGACTGTAAAGTCATATGGTGAAGAGCATAGATGTGCAGTGGTGATGGTGAAGAACTGGTGCTAATAATTCAATCTACCTAACCCAAACCTAACATCTGCCCACACAGTGTGCCTGTAAATTAACGTGTGGGTAGGTACACATGAGATTTATGGAGGTACTGTTATGAATAGTATACAACAATTATATGTACATGGTAAAAATATAGAGTTTATAGTCTAGTGGGAAAGGGAGCCAAAAAAACTAATAATAAAAAAGAAAACAACTGCAAAAAGGAATGTTAGAATTTATTTTATTGGCTCTGGGCCTAAAGAATGTGGACACATTATAATTCTCTTGAGACAGATTCAGCAGCTTTCTATAGAAAAAAAAAACACAGATGTTCCCTTGTTTCTGAAGTTTCTTTAGCTCACAGAATTTGAAATCACTGTCTTATCCTATTGAAAGAGTATGAAGTGTGATGGTGTTGAGAGCTTGATGGTGTCGGCTTTATCACTGATCTTTAAACATTTAAGAATTTCTTTTTAAAAGAGATGGGAAACCCACATGAATGAAAATATCAGTTATGTCAAGGTGCTGTGATATGGGTGGTAGCACTCTTCCTTTATATATTCTTAAATGTTGTCAAATTGGTAATGTAGCTTTCCCATGTCTCAGTATCTGATGAGGACCTTCAGATCAATTAAAATCCTAGGAAAATAGTCTGAGGCACTGCAGTGCCACCTCTCTCCACCTCCAGTGGATTCCCTGGTATTCTTGTCAACTTTTGGAATGGTGAATGTTGGTGGCCTGAAGTGTCTTTCCCCTGACCTTGGTTGTCCCAGGTTCTTCTCTCTACTCTGCCACCTTGTGGATTTTTTGGGAATTGTGTCTTCTACTGTGAGCCCTGTTGACTCACCTAATTGATCTGGCTGACACTTTCCCTAGAAAGGAGCATAGGCAGGTAGAAGAGAATTCTCCCCACCAGAGTGACACTCACAATCAGGTTACCTTGCTCTTTCAGTTTTGCTATAGTTCCCCCTTTTGAGATGATATCTCCAGAGCCCACCTGAAAGGTATTTGAATGACCCTGCCAGTATCACACCTGAGGGGTCCTCTCCACCTGAGACCTTGAACCAGCATCCCAGGGTGGGATACAGGCTTTCTCCAGTCTCACTTCTCCTGTCCACCCGAGGTTCCCTTTTCTTTCTCTCTCTCTCTCTCTTTTTTTTTTTTTAATTAGAAAAGTAACACGGGACTTCCCTGGTGGTGCAGTGGTTAAGAATCCGCCTGCCAATGCAGGGGACACGTATTCAATCCCTGGTCTGGGAAGATCCTACATGCCACGGAGCAACTAAGCCCGTGCGCCATACCTACTGAGCCTGCGCTCTAGGGCCCGTGAGCCACAACTACTGAAGCCCCCGCGCCTAGAGCCTGTGCTCCACAACAAGAGAAGCCACCGCAATGAGAAGCTCGCGCACCGCAACGAAGAGTAGCCCCAGCTCGCCACAACTAGAGAAAGCCTGTGCGCAGCAACAAAGACCCAACACAGCCGAAAATAAATAAATAAATAATTGGAGAATATTAGAAACAATATTAAAAAAATAAAGTAACATAAGCTTACCTAGAGCTTACGGTCCAGTGGAGGAGACAGATTTTAAAAAGTAAACAAAGACAACATTTACCCATTACGGGGAGTGCTGTGAGGTAGAGAGTCATGCTGGTGGTGGGGTGGCAGGGAACCTTCATTAAGTATGCTGGTAAAGACAGGCTTGCTTGAGCAAGAGAAATTACAAATTGAAACCTGAAGACTGAGAAGAATCCAGTCATTAAAAGAGGGAGGAAGAGCATGTGCAAAGATCCTGGGTGGGAAAGAGCTTGTTAAGTTGAAAGTAACGAAGTGTAGCTGGATTGGCATGAGCTGGAGGGGTGCGCTTGGAGTGGGGTTGGAAAGAACCACAGTCCCAGATAACACAGGGTCCTGTAGTGCATGATAGGGATTCTGATTCTGTTCTGAACCCAGTGGGAAGATAAAGAAAGATTTGTAAGCAGGGAAGTGATGAGGTCCACTTTATATTTTGTATTTCTGTTTCAAGAAGACCATCATTACTGCTGCATGGAGAATGGATTGAAGCAAACAGTGAGGGAAGCTGGGAGACCAGTTGGGAGCCTGCTGCAGGAGGCTGAGTGAGAAGTAGCGGTAACCTAGACTCTGGTAGTGGCAAGAGAGATGGAAGAATCTGGACCCACACTGTTCAGTGTGGTAGCCACTAGCCACATGTGGTTACTGAGCACTTGAAATGTGCAAGTATAAAATACACACCAGGTTTTAAAGACTTTGTACAAAAAAAAAGAATGTAAAATATCTGATTAGTACTTTTATCTTGATTACATGTTGAAACAATAATATTTTGCATATTTCATGTTAAACAAAATATAATTTTAAAAAATGTTTCATGTTAAATAAAATATAATTTTAAAAGTTTTACCTGTTTTTTTACTATTAAAAAATGTGGCTACCAGAAAAATTTAACTTATGTGGCTGGACTACTTGGAGTAGTCCAGCCACAGAAGTAGTCCATATGACTCACATTATGATTTTATTGGACAGTGCTGATATAGACAACAGTTACCAAATTAAAAAATACTTTTATACTGAATTTACATTGGATACATTAGAAATTTCTAGCTAGGCATAAATTTTTTTTCTGGTCCATAGAAGATGTTTATTTGATATAACTAAACAATGCAGTTAGTGTTTGTTCCAACCACAAAGAATAAAAGGAATAAAAAACTTGACAATGCACATAAAAAACCAAGATGCTTCGTGTGACAAATGTATATTCCTAAAATAGTGCTCCTAAAATTTCTCAGTTATTGAAAACTGTATGAGAACAGAAGGATGTTAATAGCTACAGAGTACATAAAACCAAACATCTAATTTTGAGCAAATTAACATATGAGGTAACTTTGCTAACAATGCATGATTTTTTCTTCCTTGATAACAGTCGGTTCAGACTATTTTTATACCAGCAGAATGGGCAGAACACTTAAGTTTAATATCAGTTACACAACATTAGCATAAACTTGGGCAACCACCGATAGGGGGTTGTTTTCTTTTGAGCTGGCAAAGTAACTACAGAAACATCAGATCATTTCTCTGAACTGAGAATTTTATCCCAATAAATGCCACATGCCTTCCACACATATTTTTATAATATATTTAATAATTTATGTAATATATATTGGTGATTTGAATTTAAAAAGACTTCAGCTTATTGAGATTTTATTATCTTTATAAAAATAAACTTAAGCGTGGAGTAAGGCTGCTTACAGTATTACTGACTTATTGCACAAGGCCCTTTTGGGGCATAATGGGAAGAGCACCAGGCTTTAAAAACAGAAGAATTTGGCTCAACTTCAGCAAAATGTGTGAACTTGGACATCATTTCACCTCTCTGAACCCCACTTCCTTACTTGTAAAATGAAGATGAGCCATGCATCTCATCCCTTATCCCTCATCCTTAATCACACCCCACGTGGTAGGTACTGTTATTCCCTTTGTACAGGAGAGGAAACTGAAGTTCAGAAAGGATAAGTGATTGACCGAAGGTTATGTTGCTAGAAAGAGGGGAAGCCTGGGCATGAACCCTGGTCTATCTGGGTTCAAGGTCAGCTGAAAAAAAATTTTTCCCCTCATTAGGCTCCTTGCTAATTTCCCTGCTAATTTCTGAAATTACTGGGGAGGTCAAAATGGATTAGTGAATGGGTTTTGGAAAAATGTCATAAAATATGTAAATGTGACAGGTGATTAATTCTCAATGAAACAGTAGGAGCACAAACTACAGAAGCTACAGATAAACACAAACTACTCCGTGATGTATATATAGACATATCTATTTAAATGAAATGGTTGTCATGTGTTGCTTTGTCAAATTCAAGCTCCAAAAGTTTTATGACGGATAATTTCCTTCCTCAGGATGAAAATTTATAGGAATTCAGAGGAAAATATTTTCGTGATCATACTGAAAATTTAGCGTCAGATGCGTTTAGCATCATGCTGTGAGTGCTGTTAGTCAAAGCATAAACAGCCTTTGGGCCGGATGTGGCTTTCTTCAAGTAGGCTGGCTCTTTGACGGGGGGGATTCATTCTGTAACAGGCGGAGAGAGGGATCAAGGCAGGATGAAGAGGTTATTTGTGCTTGTGCTGTCTCTCACCTTACTGATTTTCTTCTCAGGTGAGCATTAACTCCCGAAACCTATTTCTATGCTGACAAGATAAACTGGAATAAGTCTATTTTATATTTTTAAAGTATTTTTTCAAAATTTCAAATAATATGTAATGTATAATAATTCAATGCTTCTTTTTTTTTTTCTTCCTCAGAGCAGGCTCCTGGAATTGGTATAATTAGGGATAAATTATTTTTTTAATCTTTAAACATATTGAACACTAATTCTCAAAAATGCTGATAAATCTTCAAGGATACCATCTTTTAGAGTTTATCTGAGATCATCAGAATTTGATATACTTTCTTTTTTCCTTTTTTTTTTTTTGGCCACGCTGCGTGGCTTGTGGGATTTTAGTTCCCCAACCAGGGATTGAACTCAGGCCCACTGCAGTGAAAGCAGGAGTCCTAATCACTGGACCGCCAGAGAATTCCCTTGATATACTTTTATTATAATAGTATCTTTTAGAGTTTGTGTGTGATTATCAAAACTTGACTTAACTTTAATTATAATATTTTCTTTGAGGGATCGTGGGTGCTTATCAAGTTTAATATAATCTTATTGTCATGGGGGAATTTTCTAATAACAACTTAAACTTGATTTAGTGTATTGAGGATTTAAAAGAATCCCACCAAAGCAACCCTGAGGGACAATAAACACACTGACCAGAGAACTGAAGAAAATATGTTTAAAGAAACATGTTCATTAAATTAACGGCCACTTTTAGAGGAATGAGCCATGGCGGCAGCAGGTAAATATGCTTCAGTTGTGCAGCGTTTACTCTGAGTTAACCATATTAGAAACAGTTAAAAATTCCCCTCTGAGCCCTCTGGAATGCCACGTCCTTTGGGACAGGTCCCTTTGAAAGAACTTTTGTGCGTTGACCCAAATTGGACTTGCAAATGCTTCGCCTTGGACGGTGAGATGGAGCATGGATGCGTGTGTCTGAGAGTCCCTAAGGTCCCTTCCTGACTTTTTCAGAGGCCTCCCCGATTCTGACGGAAAAGCGGGCCAAACAGGTCCTGAGATCCCGGCGCCAGGACAGGCCGAGCAAACCCGGGTTCCCTGATGAACCCATGTGGGTGAGTTCCGGGCTCTGGCTCTTTGAAGGGAGAGAGAGATCATTTGAATGCTTGTTCATTATGAAACCAAATGAGATGCTGGTCCCAGCCCAGCATGGGTGCTGGATGAAGGTTCTGTAGAGTCTCAGGTGTAAGGTGATCTCACCTTCTTATTCACGCCTTTTCTTCTCCGGAGGTGCCAGCTCTGCTCCCCTACTGTTCGAACAGTATTTAAAGTGGAAACAGTGGGGCTGATGGTGGGAGTCCAGAATCCCGTGTGGGCGGCTGGGTGGCTCCCCTGAACGGGTTGCTAGGGAGCTGTGCCCTGAGGCTGGTGCCAACCCCATCTTCTCCCTCTTCCCTTGGGTGCCGGGCAAGCTGGACCAGCGTCCCCGGCTAGTGATGCTCTGTCTGGGTAGGTGGAATCTCTGCCCCTGCTGCCACCAGGCTCCACCCTCACCTTGTGCCTCTGAGTTTGGTCTTTGGCCTCAGCTCTGCCCTGTAGGTTTGTGGAATCCACCTGGTCTTTCTGAACCAGGGCACCCTCCCCTGCCTTCATTCTGTGACTTGTGGTGGGTGCTACTAGACCCTGCCACCCTGGCCTCAGGCCAGTTCGGGCCCGGCTTGTCTCTCCCTCCCATGACAGAAGTGCTGACATTCCTGGTATTCTTACCCCACTCAGGTGAAGGTAAGTAGCCGGGACCCAGGCAGAGTCAGCATGTCTGTGAAGCCATGTCTGTGGTCAAGGCTGGTCTCCCACCTGTGCCCACATCAGCTGGGCCGCATGCCCACCCTCTGTTCATTGCATCTCTGTGTTGAGGCCCAGAGGATGTGCAGCAGTACTGGCCTTTGCTCCCTGCAGAATCATGGGGGTAGTTGGATTAGTTCATTTCAAAGTCTCTCAGTATGATGCCGGGTCGCACGGTGGTGAAGAGTACTGGCTGTGGGCAGACTGTCCCGGTTTGAATCTCCCCATTTTCAAACTATATAACTTTGAAGAAGTCTCCTCACATTTCTGTACCTCAGTACTCTCGACTATGAAAAGGGGGTAAACAATATTATTACTTATATTTCTATAATATTATTATAAGAGCATGAAACAACTACTTTATGAGAATAAAATAAAGTAATTCCTAGTAAGGCACTTAAAATAGTACTCAGCAAGCAGTAACAACTCCTTTGAGTATTAAGTAGCGGGGACAGGGGGAGGGGGGGCGAGGCTGCAGACAGTCACCTGGGTTTCTGCTCAGAGTTGGTGGCAGACACAAAAGAATCAGCAAATCACTGTTTCACAGAATGGCTTAGCAACAAGCAAGCGATTCAGGCTGTTCAGGGTGGACGTGGCTTTGTTCTCCTTGGTAGGAGAAGTCAGAGGTGGCTGGAATCTCCACACACAGGTAGAAGGGGGCTGGGAGGCGGGCCGGTGCAAGAGCAGGAAGGGTTCGGGTACGTTGGACTTTACCTTGTGTTCAGTAGAGGACAATCAAAGGATGTCTCGAATGGGGGAGTGCACAGTCGGGTTTTAGACAGACGGTTTGAGATGCATTTAGAGGAGGCCCAGGATTGAAGTCTGAGCACACCAGGGCTCAGAGGTGGGCAGAGACAGAGGATCCCGAGGGGATGAGAAGGAATGTGAGGGGATATTGGGGGAAACCAAGCCTCCAGCACGGGGGATGAGGGTTGGGAAGGGGCGGGGTGGATGGTGAGGGAGCCAATGGGGAGCAGGATGCCTGGCTCGAGGGTCCCTGGGGAGCTCCAACTGGCTCTTTGCTCTTTTGGGGTGATGTCTGGAGGGGCCGTTCCAGAGGCTCTTCCTCGGGGGCCCGGAGGCTGTGGGAGGCTGGTTCAAGGGGCTCTGAAGCAGCAAGGCCCCTCCAGGTGCTCAGGAGACAGGCTCTGCTCAGCTCCAGAGTTGGCTGGCTGTTTCCTCTGCCAGCATCTGGCCCTGGCTGCCCTGAGCTCTGGTTGCGGAACGGCGGCCTGGGCAGGGACTGGAGTGGTTTAGGCATCAGGCAGCATGTGGGTGTGGGTGTTACGGCTCCGCTTCCGCCCCCAGCTTCCTTCCTCCCCCCATGCCAGCTACACACCGTGCTACACTTTATCCCCAAACGCTGCTTGGTGTGGTCCTTCCCTGCCCAGAACTTCCAAGAGCTCCTTCTCTGACCATTTCCCTCTTCCTGGCTCCTGGTCATCACCTGCCTTCGTCTGTGACAACCCTCTGCTTGCCTCTGGTGTTGCTATTTTACTGAATATCTGGCTTTTTGGGTTTTGTTGGTTTTGGTCATCTTTTATAGGCTTGACCACCACTGACTCAGCTGCCTTGAACCTGCCTGGTCTAGTTTCTGTGATTCTCTCTAGACTCACCCACCATTTCCCACCCATCCCGTGTATGGTACAGTCCTGTATGTCCGTCACAAAGACACTGACCTGTGTCCAGAATCCTCAGCCACTCAGTCAAGTTTGGAAAAATGCCTGTGTGACCTACAGTTGAAATGTGAACATAAATATACAATAAGTTATTTGGCGGCTAGTCTATACCTGTAGTTCTCATCCAGGGGTGATTTTGCTCCCCCGCCCCGGGGACATCTGGCAATGTCTGGAGACGTTTTTGGTTGTCACACCTGGTGGGAGGAGGGTTTGCTATTGGCATCTAATGGGTTAAGGTCAGGAATGCTGCTAAACATCCTACAATGCACAGGGCAGCTCTCACAACAAAAATGATCTGGCCTGAAATGTAATAGTGCCGGGGGTGAGGAACACTGTCTATGATGATGGACAGCCTCTTTCTCTTTTACTGCGTGTGTCACTCTGCGTGTCTCTCGCACTGTCATACATCCACCCACACACGGTACTGGCGGAACCAACACATAGTTTCTGGAATCACATTTTTCTTAGGAGCATGTTTCTTAACCTTGGCCACATGCTGGAACCAAATGGGGAGGTTAAAAATCTGATGCCTGGGTCCCCCTCACAGAGGGGTGCCCTGCGGTGTGGCCTAGGCATGGGGGAGGGGGGTGAGAGCCTCCTAGGTGGCATCAATGTGCAACCGAAGCTGAGAACCAGTGGGCCAAGCCTTCTGGGGGAGACCCGCCATGGGTAACAGCAGCTCCCGTGGTCCGGTTGGGAATGCATTTAGCTGAGTGTTGAGCTGAGGGTCTGGAGAGTAGATGGGATAGTTGTTCAGATGCAGGTCAGAGAGAGAGAGAGTGAGAGGGTCAGATGGTCGATCAGAGAGCACTCCTTGCTGACCAAGATGGGCACTTAATTATACTTTACCTCGACTGTGCCCTGCCGAGCACCAGGCACTGAGGACATAGACTAGACGTTCTTCGTTCGTTTGAGATGCTTGTGTCCACTGCATGGCGACGGACGAGCCAGAGCATTCCAGCCTGTTTCCAGTCCTCTAACAAGGTTATCTGGCACACGGGGTCTGAGGAGAGGGCCTTCAAGCTCCAACCGGAAGGAGGACAGAGGCTGGTCAGGCTTCTTGGAGGAGGCACCGCCGAGCTGAGGCTTGAAGGATGCGGAGTTTGCAGGCAGTGCAGCGGTGGGCAAGGTGGGAAGAGAGTTCCCCCTCAGTGTGATTCCAGGCGGTGTTCTGCACAAACTGGCTGTGGACTTTGGGCTTTAGAACGAGGATGAGTCCCTTCCTTTTCCAGGAACCCAGTTTTCTCTGTAAAATGCAGAGTCTGACCCAGAGTCTGACTGGAAGGTTCATCCCAGGTCTCATGTAGAATATGAGGGTCTGGCTAGAGCTTCAGGACGACCGGGTTCTTGGTGCCAGTCAGCAACTGGGAGGAAGAGCCCTGGCAGCCGGCTGTGGACTTGGTGAGGGCCAGAGGGGTTTATCTAGAGGCCCTGGCGGGGCTTGTGCAGGCATCCTTCTCAAACACCAGGGCCTCCCCTCCTCCTGCTGCCATGCACCCGGCCTCCTGCACTTGCTGTCTGACCTGGTTCCCCCTTGTGGCTTGTTGTTGACTTTTCCTTTTAAGGGATTTACTGAGAGCAAGATGAATAATACGAATCACTTGTTGTATAAAAAGAAGCAATTCACCCCCTTTTAAAAAAATTGCAGTATTTTTTATTGAAGTACAGTTGATTTACAATGTTGTGTTAATTGCTGCTGTACAGCAAAGTGACTCATTTATATATATATATAACTCATTTATATATATATATATATTCTTTTTCATATTCTTTTCCATTATGGTTTATCACAGGATATTGAATGTAGTTCCCTGTGCTATACAGTAGGACCCTGTTTCGATTCACCCCTTTTATCTGAGCGGCTGACAGATGTCACAACCATCCCAGCCTGCATCACTGCTGAATGTAAGCGTTGGACGCAGTGACCCCACGTTTGTCAGCAGGTCACCAGGAGGCCATGAAGTGGGACCTCTGGCCAAGGGAACCACCCTTCCCTGCTCTTTGCCTCTTGCCGAGACCACCTTCTACTCTCCTTCTTTCTTTGTGCAAACCATCTGCTTACATATCCCTTTGCTAGAGATGGACACACCGTCCTGTGTGTTCAGGATGGTACATATTGCGTGTATGTGTGGATTGTGTGTGTGAGTGTGTATGAAGGTTTGTGTGTGACTGTGCATGTATGAGGATATATATGTATGTGAGGGTGTGTGTGTGAGGATATGTATGTGTGTGTGACTGTACATGTGTGAGGGTGTGTGTGTGTGTGTATGTGAGCGTTTGTGTATGGGTGTGTGTATGATTCTGTGTGTGCATGTGTGTTTTGGAAAAGGCCTTGCAGGATAATTTTTTCAGAAGCTCTGGATTCCAGTTTCCTCTCTTTTGACCTTCACTTGAGTGTCTGGGATTTATGGGATGATGGGTGACGGGCACAGAAGGTCCTCTCGGGGCCAGGTCGGAAGGACCTGGCTGTCATAGTGGAGGGGACTTTCGTTCTGTACTCAGTGGGAGCCACCAAGGGATTTGAAGTGGGGGAATGATGTGATTAGGGCTGGCGTGCAGGAGCCGTTTAGAGGCTCAGGACACAGCCTCTTGAACGCTGGCCTTCAGTTACCATTATACATGGGACATGGGAAATTACATTTTTGGACATGTTATTGTACCTCCTTCCCATGGCAGCCTGGAGACAGACAGGTGGGCTGGGACGGATGAGTAGAGGTAGTGATCTCTGGGAATGCGTGTGCCCTCGGGAGCTGAGCTTTGCGACTCCACTAACTCAGAATTACCGAGGGATGACCGGGTGGGTTATTTCATTTCGCTTCTCCCCTCTGAGGGACTGAGCGGAAGAAAACCCTTTCAGAGAGGGGAGAGGCCGTTGACGAGAGTAAATGGATGGTGCTTTGGGGAGGTATTAAGAATTCAAAATGAAAGCACACATGAAGATTTGCTGTAGTCTCTCCTCAGGAGTATCTATAAAACAATGTTATATTCTTGACACTTGGCTTTAATATTGGCAGATGTTGGCTTCTGCGGGATGATAGGTGTTTCAGAAACAGGTTCAGACAAGCTGTGCCCACACATGCAAGGGACTGGACCGTTTTGACAGCTTATATCCTGCCTATTCATGGCAACAACCGTTCTTTTTTGACTGTGTGGTGGATAACGCATTGAAAAGATCGCTGGTGTGCCCTGCATTGTGGGGAGGGCTGGCTTCCACCCCAGAGGAGTGGGAACACCTTGCTGGCACCCTTGATGGAGAAAGGTGGGGCCTCAGTGAGGATGGGGGGAGAGAGGAAGAGGAGACCTGGCTCCGGGGAAGAAAGCAGGAGGGGTTCTGAGTGCATGGAGGCAGCCGGGGAGGAAGAGGATAAAAGGCCCAGAGCTGGGGGATGTGAGCAAGGGTCAGAGAGAGGGGGCAGGTGGGGAGGTAGAGAGGGCCCAGACCTGACAGATTCCCTGTGGCAGGAAATAGCTGACGCATTTATTTTATGGCAACGCCTTGACATTGAGTTAGAACTTGTTCTCAGCTCTGTGCTGTGACTCCCCTCTGCGGCCTCCAAACCGTAGGAAAAGTCTGCTATGCACAGCAACCTTGTGTTAGTGGTTCTTTGGGGGAATGACAGATGGCAGGTGTGTGCTGAAGGGAGCTGACGAAAGAGGAAGGTAATCACTCAGATCTGGACGCTGCAGTGGTGGAGAAACACGAGTCCCAGACCTTCAGAGCTTTTGGGGAATTGGGTTCTAGATGTCACAGGAGTGGGATGGGCACTCCAGGAAGCCTGGGATTCATGTGGGGACACCCCATCTGGAGACATTCGGGTCTCAGCTGAATTCATTTACTACTCTAGGACTTAGGACTTCAGTTTGTGAAGACATCATGTTAGAAGAGCTTGTAACAAAGCCTCAAGATCCTAATGGAGGAGAAACAATCTGAGAATCTGATGAAGACAGGGCTGTGTGAGAAGAAGGGCTGGGCTTGTGGTTAGAGGGAAGAAGCTAGGAAAAAGAATCCTGAGCTTTCCCTGGAATGTGTCCTCAGTCATGACTGTGCTTCTGTTGATTTTCAGGGCTGAACTCTTGCAACTCAAAAAGTGGTCCCCAGCCCGGCCGCTGGGCTTCACTTGGTAGCCCAGAGCCTCAGGCTCCTCGCCACACCTGAAGGCGGATCTGGACCCCAAGGCTGGGTGACCGAGGTGCACATTTAAGTTTAAGAAATGCTGTCCCAGAGAAGTGGCTCTTAGCCTCAGCTCCTGGCGTCCTGGGGACTGGGAACCAGCCTGCACTTGTTTTGTTTTGACACAAGGATCCCTCTCCCTTCCTCTGGGCGCTCTGCTCATGTGGATTCCTGTTTTCCAGGACCCCTGGCTCCTGGTTTCTCCTCCTGCTTTGTGGTTTTTGCTGCTCAGTTTCCTTTGCTGGGTTCTTAGCCCTTGACGGTCCTTTAAATGTCAGAGCATCCCAGGGCTCTGCTCTCTGCCTTTTCTAGTCCCCGAGCTTAAATATCACCTCTGTGCTGATGGCCACACACTCGTGTCTCTAGCCTGGACTCTGTCTGTGAGCTCCCTCACACAACTGTCCACTTGGCTGTCTGCACTGGAACATTTAACCAGCACCTCGGACTTAACAGCCTCAAGAGGAATTCCAGATTGTTGCCTTACACCAGCCCTGCCCTTGCCTTCCACGTTGGGGTAAGGGGGGCCACCTCCTCCTAGTTGCAGAGGCCCCAAATCCAGAATCTGACCACTTCTCACCCTCCCCTGCCACCACCCCAGCGCCTAGAGTGGACTGAGCAATACTCTCTTACCCTGCCTCCCTCTTCCTCTCTAGATCCCTCTGCACCTGTTCTCAGCAGAGCAGCAATAGTCAGTTCTTTTTTTGTTTTAATTAATTAATTAATTAATTAATTAATTAATTAATTAATTTATGGCTGTGTTGAGTCTTCGTTTCTGTGCGAGGGCTTTCTCTAGTTGCGGCAAGCGGGGGCCGCTCTTCATCGCGGTGCGCGGGCCTCTCACTATCATGGCCTCTCTTGCTGCGGAGCACAGGCTCCAGATGCGCAGGCTCAGTAGTTGTGGCTCACGGGCCTAGTTGCTCCGCGGCATGTGGGATCTTCCCAGACCAGGGCTCGAACCCGTGTCCCCTGCATTAGCAGGCAGATTCTCAACCACTGCGCCACCAGGGAAGCCCAATAGTGAGTTCTTAAAAACGTAAACCGGATCCCATCTTTCTCCTGCTCAAAACCTTCCGATGACCTCCTGCCTTACTCCAAAAACATCCATGGTCCTATAGTGGCCTACGAGGCCCTAGAGGTCTGTCCACTCCCTCTGCTCCCTCCTTGGCCTCTACCTGCATCTCATCCCCGCCCCCCCCCCACCCCTGCCGCCGTTCCAGCCATGCTGGCCTCCTCGTTGCGCCTTGAATGTGTCAGGCTTGCTTGTCCCTTCACTGATGTAGTTCAGGCTATGTGGAAAGCAGTGTTGCGTTTATTCTGTAACTTGCTTTTTTTCACTCAATAATACGTCTTGTTCTAGCTCATTTTAAATTGAAGCATAGGGTAAATGTATTATGCTATGGTCCGAACGTTTGTGTGCCCCCCGACCCCAAATTCATATGTTGAAATCTTAACTCGCAAGTGATGGTATTAAGGGGTGGGGCCTTTGGGAGGTACTTAGGCCATGAGGGCTCTGCTCTCGTGGATTGTAAATGGGATTAGCACCCTTATAAAAGAGGCGCCCCCAAAGCTCTCTAGTCCCACCAGCCACGTGAAGATACAACGAGAAGTCTGTGACCTGAAAGAGAGCCCTCACCCACTCGTACTGGTACCCTGATCTTGGACTTCCACCTTCTGAGCTGTGAGAAATAAATTTCTGCTGTTTATAAGCTGCCCAGTTTGTGGTATTTCAGGTTATAGCAGCCCGAATGGACTGAGACATATTACAACTTATTTATTTAGCCCTTCCTGGAACAATGGCCATTTTACTTATTTCCAATGATGAAGATCCTTGTACACATGTGTGTTTTGCAGAGTTCAGTGATAAGAAATGAAATTTCTGAGTCAGAGGGTCTACGTACTTCCAGCTGAAATGGGTACTGCCAAATTGTCAAACTGACTTACCAACTCGCACCAGTAGTGTGTATAAGAACACCTAGATCCCTGTACTCTTGTCAACACTTGATATTATGAAAGTTTTGTGTGGACAACTTTCAAAATGGAAAGAAATCCTATCTCCTCTTCTATCTTCATATGTATATGGAGACATGTTGTCAAACAATAATGACATTATTTTCTCCATGATAAAATTTGGGACAAATTTATACTTTTTATTTTCATGCTTTTTGCTATTACTTAGTATATTAGTTTCTTAAGGCTGCCATGACAAAGTACCACAAACTGGATTGCTTGAAACAATATAAATCTATTTATTTATCTATCTATCTATTAATTAATTAATTAATTTTTGATGGTCGTGCCGGGCAGTGTGTGGGATCTTAGTTTCCCCACCAGGGATCGAAACTGCACCCACTGCAGTGGAAGTGCAGAGTCTTAACTACTGGACCACCAAGGAAGTCCAACAATAGAAATTTATTCTCTCACAGTTTGGGAGGCTAGAAGTTTGAAATCAAGGAGCTGGCAAGGTTGATTCCTTCTGGGAGCTTGGAGGGAGTATCTGTCCCATGCTTCTCTCCTAGCTTCTGGTGGTTGCTGGCAATCTTTGGCATTTCTTGGCTTGTAGCTACATTACTCCAATCTCTGCATCTGTCTTTACATGGCCTTCTTCCCTGTGTGTCCCTGTGTCCAAATTTCCTTTTTCTAAGGATGCTAGTCTTTGGATTTAGGGCCTACCCTACTCCAGTGTGACCTTGTTTCCAAATAAGACCACATTCACAGGATTCAGGTGGACATGAAATTTTGGGGGACATTATTCAATTCAGGACATTCAGTTTTTTATTTTTAATAAATGTATGTGTAGTTTTCACCAAAAACAACAGAGGAGAGGGTTTAAGAGTGGGGCAGCAGAGTGCTGAGTCTGAATCCCAGCTCACCACTTACTGGCTATCACATCCTGGCCAGGTTGCTTAAACTCTGTAAGTCTCAGTTTTCTTATCTATAAAATGGGATATGATAATCAAACCTACCTCAGAGACTTACTGTGAGAGAAGGCATGCAAAGCACAGTGCCTGAGTGATGACATTGGCTCTCATTCTTCTTGTTTTTTACAAAGCAGCAGCTGAATAAATACTTTTTAAAATATAACAAAACAAAAACCTCTTTGGCTCCCCACTGCTTATACGATAAGGGCCAAGTATCTTGGCCTGGGAGACAGACCAGCCCTAAGCCACCATTGTGTCCCATTTCCTGCCACTTGTCCAAGGCCATTTATGCTCCAACCACCTGGAACTTCTCATTGTTTTTCAAAATAAACCATCCTCTCCCTGGTCTCAGCATCCTTTCACAAATGATTCCCTTTGCCTGCAGAGCTATTCTCCATTATTTATGCCTGGTACCCTCCTCTTCATTCTCAATGTCACTTTTTCTATCTCCCCTGAGTTGGTCCTGCCCTCCTAGTACTCACTCACAAAACAATACTGTATATAGGTACATCTATATGTATGTAGATTTCTAGAGAAAGGTCTAGAAATATGATCAGTTGACTCTTAATTGTGTCATCTCATTCAGGAGGTTAAGATTGCAGGTACTGATCTAGGAACTTTATATTTGACGTTTAAATTTTAAACAGTAACAATATGTTCATGTGTTACTTGTGTAATTACAAATAAAAATTTAAGCCATTCATATTTATTATACAAAACTTGGAAACCAAGAAAGGGTCAAAAGAAGAAAAAAAAAAATCAGGTGTAGTCTTAACTCTCTCTCCCCAAAGACAGCATTGCCATTTTTGATGTATTTCTTTTTAGTCTTTTTGTGTGTATTTTTAAAAAGTATAATCACACTCTACAATTTTGTATCCTGGTTTTTCTCTTAATATTACAACATACACATTTCCTCACATTATTAGAAACTCTTTATAACCATAATGATAGTGAATTACCCTCTTTTGTTAGTTAGATCATTTCCACTATTTTTTTAAATTTAATTTTTATTTTATGTTGGGGTATATTTGATTTACAATGTTGTGTTAGTTTCAGGTGTATAGCAAAGTGATTCAGTTATACATATATCCATTCTTTTTCAGATTCTTTTCCCATATAGGTTATTACAGAAGAGTAGAGTTCCCTGTGCTATACAGTAGGTCCTTGTTGGTTATCTATTTTATATATAGTAGTGTGTATATGTTAATTCCAAACTCCTAATTTATCCTTCCCCCCGCCTTTCCCCTTTGGTAACCATAAGTTTGTTTTCAAAGTCTGTGAGTCTGTTTCTGTTCTGTAAATAAATTCGTTTGTATCATCTTATGAGATTCCACATATAAGTGATATTATATAATATTTGTCTTTGACTTACTTCACTTAGTATGGTAATCTCTAGGTCCATCCATGTTGCTGCAAATGACATTATTTCATTCTTTTTTGTATGGCTGAGTAATATTCCATTGTATATATGTACCACATCTTTATCCATTCCTCTGTCGATGGACATGTAGGTTGCTTCCATGTCTTGGCTATTGTAAATAGTGCTGCAATGAACACTGGGGTGCATGTATCTTTTCGAATTATGGTTTTCACCAGAAATATGCCCGGGAGTGGGATTGCTGGGTCATATGGTAGCTCTATTTTTAGTTTTTTAAGGAACCTCCATACTGTTCTCCATAGTGGTTGTACCAATTTACATTCCAACTTACGATGTAGGAAGGTTCCCTTTCCCACTATTTTTTCTATTATAAACAACACTCTAAAATTTTGTTCTTAAAGTGCTTTTAATATTTTGAATTATTTGCTAAGGATATGTTCCCAGAAAATAAATTATTGGATCCAAGGATATGAATACAGTATTTTTAAACCTTTTAGTATATATTACCACATTGCTTTCTAAAAGTTTTAAAAAATAATTTATGTCTTGTCATCCAAGAGAATGTTCCAGTAGAGGTTTTAAGGTAAAGATAATGGGAGCATGATATGATATCTTAAATTGGATATGAGTTGGCCATTTCTGGGGCAGAGTGGATGCAGTAAGGGAGGATTAGGGACGTGTGGTTGTCTGTGTGGACACCTTGGTGCCACTCATTGGCATTAGAAACCTAGGAGAAGAAGCAGGTTGTCTGGAATGATGGTGTGTTTGAAGTTCTTCTCTGACAGCACCTGCCTTGGTACTTGTTTCTTCTGCTCTTGTCTACCTGGTTAACTCTTACTCATTTGTAGAGATGCACCTGAAATGATGCCTGTTTTGAGAGGCCTTCCTGATGCCCCTACCCTCCCGCCATGAATTAGAGCATCCCTCTGGCCTAGCACTCACAGCACAAAATTGCTATTTCTTACTTAAAAAAAAAAATCTCTCTCTCCTACTAGACTGCTCTAAACTGCTTGAGCAGATGGACTGTTTGTTTCACTTCTGGGTCCCCAGCACCAAGCACAGAATTTGACATTTACTAAATGCTCATTATACTTGTTTCCATTCCTTTCTTTGCTTCTCTCCAGGGGAGAAATTTTGTAGGACATTACTCTACCATAGAACCTGGAGGTTTTCAAAGAAATCTTCTATTGCCTCGCTTAAATTCATTAAATTTCTCTTAGTCGTCCCAAATTTTAGGGAAAAAATTATTGCCAACTGCTGGGGTGAACCATGGAAATTCTCTAAAAAAGATGACATCCGAGCTAAAATTATGTCCTTTGTGATTGTATTCGTAAGCACTTGTGTGCCCTGGGAATATGCTTTCCATTTTGGCCTGTGTTCCTTTAAGGAATGTTCTTGTGGGGCAAGTATAAATCATATTAGCTTTATTGTAAATAGTCTTTGTAAAATATGCTTTCATATTTAGCCCCTTGACGAATGTATGTAGTAACTCCATTACCCTTTTGTTCCCTGTGATCTCCAAGACCAGTTCAGAGCGACTGAGATACAAATTGTGCACATCACTGATTTGCCTTCTTTTAGGGCTAAGCCTTCTAAGTGGCCCAGAGCAGTTAAGTTCTGAGCCACCCTTCTGCCTATATGATTATCTTGCTTTTACTAATGAGCAAAATAGTTCATCCAAATGTCGATGGACCTTTAATTTCATGCAAATGTCACGGGAAGGATTTTGCCTTCTTGGAAAAAGATCCCACCTTGATAGATTAACTGTCTACTTTATGATTCTCAGCTTGGATCAGGTTCCAGTGGGTATTTAATTTCATTATGACACCTCTCCTGTGCCATCATAAAGGACCCCCTCCAATTTCTGCTCCAAATCTTGAGAAATTATTTACTTAAATCATTCCAGTTGGCATTGGACACAAAATGCAGATATTAGTTTTTGTTTTGCTTTAATTTTTTTCCCCTTGAAAAAAGGAATCTAAAAAAAAATGAAAACTTATTTTTCATCTACCCCTTCTTTCTTGATCCAGGAACATTTGAGATTATCATTAATGCTGGGTCATTTCTAACTTAGCCAACACAATTGTTGAATTTGTGGTTTTCAGCAGATTTGCAGTTTGGCTTTTCATCTTTGACTAATGATTGCTTTTAGGCCTTTGTGGCGTATTCATTTCCCTAACATTTTAAATAAATAGTGAAATGTCATGGAAACCAGGGCTTGTTTCTTTCTCTCTCTATGTGTGTGTCTGTTTTGGTTGTTTTTGTTCAACAGTGATTTCAGCCTCTATTTAGGAGTGTGAAATACATATTACGCTTTGATGCTTTTTATGTGCATTTGGCCTGGGCCATTATAATGAGCAGATTGACGCAGATGCCCAGGAGCCTCCCAAGGAGGATTTAGTAAGATTATGGAGAAAGAAGAGTCATTTCATTTATTCATCACTTGTTTGTACATTTCTCCTGTGAGTTTTATTGAGGCCCTACTATGTGCCAAGCACTAAACCGTATACTAGGTATTCCTTGGACAGTCTCATCAAAAAGCCAGTTGGGTATTTGGCTGAGACGGACAGGGATTAAATGAATAAGGTTGCCAATGAGCATATAATTATAAGTGGTGTATAAATGCTGTATATCAGTGGTGACATTCTTTCTTATCACCACCAATCTCATTGGAAAAGTCTTTAACTATTGGGAAGCTGTCAGGTTCATGATCACACATATAAGTTTTCCAGAGTTCTAATTTCCCCTTGAAAGCTCAAATTTTATCATTTTGTAACAAGCACTGTCAGTTTTCCTGGAAGTGATAAGCTCACTTCATTCACTTTTGGGAAGATGTCTGCCAAACACACGCATAAAACACACCTAATTCAACTCTTGACACCAACAGTCCCCCAGGTGCTTTTCCTTGAGAAAATCATTGTACTTTGTCATGCAGCAGAAGTGCTGCCTGCATGTTTCCTGTTGGTCATTTTCTTCGGCTTCACCAGGGCATGCTTCAGTGAAACTGGCATTTTGAGAATGTTTTATTTGTATTTATTTATTTTAACTTTGACTGTGTGATGAAGGATACGTTGACCACTAGGATAGTTGGGTGCTGCTGCCTTGACTTCTGCCAAGGTGTCAGTTTTACCCACCAATGCACACAGTGAGAAGGCAAATGTCTTAGTATTACTCGAAAAATAGTTTTGACATCATGGACCCCCGAGGGGAGCACAGACCATGCTTTGAGGACCACAGCATTTTTTTTCATCCAACAAACGTTTATTGAAAGTTTCCTGTGGACCAGTTCCTGGGAGAGATGCTCCATCTACAACCTCAAGGCACGCTCACATCTTCCATATCTAATAGTAACCAAAATTAACTAAGGAGGGCTTAATAAAGCGACTTTTTACAAAGGTGTGGCAGGATGAAGGTGAACTAACAAGAAATGATAAAGGATGCAGGGCTAAGACTCCTGAGGCATGAGGGCAGAAGGGAAGAGTGTGGTTCCCAGACCCGGAATGGCAGCCCTCTAGGAGCTGGGTCTTCAGGGGTGGGATGCAGCCAACCTGCCGAGACTCCTCGGGGACGTTGCAGGGGAGTACATACCCTCACCTCTCCCCTCCTACCTCTAGTCCGCTGCTGGCGCCTCCTATACGCCAAACCCAACCGGAAACCCCAGGACAAAAGACTCTGTGGTTGCAGTTCATCTAGGTCAGCCTCTTAGTGCAAAAGGCCAGGTGAAGGAGGGGAGAGAGTGGGTTTAGAAGTGAACATGGAGACTACATATTTGGTACAGAGCTTTATTTGTATCATTTCCTTTAATCCTGGCAACCCAGTGAGATAAGTGCTAGGGCCATCCCCACATTGCAGATGGACAAACTGAGGCTGGAGAGGTAAAACAATAGTATTGGCAGGGTTTTGATTGGAACCAGACCCTGATCCAGACCCAGACCCGAACCTCTTAGCCTCTCCACCACACCGCCCTGGCAAACAGGCAGGCAAGAAGATGGCAACGTGGGTTTCCTTCAGTGAGCTGCTTACACGGAACAGTTGAATAAGTAAAGCTGTATGCTGAGAAGTCTTTGTTCCTTATTTACAAGACTCCACACTGCCTTCCTGTTCCTCCCAATGACTATTCTTCTGGCCAAAGATTCCTCAGACAGGGAAGACAGGGCAGGGTTCAGCCCCAAACTCACAAACATGTCCAGCAAGCTGCTGGGTAATCCTTGTTGGATCCCATAAGGAGCCATCCCATCATCCACCCCTTCCCCAGCTGCCCTGGAGACTCCACGCCCAGGACACAGGGTGCATTTTGATGAGTTAAATGAAAACAACGATAATCATAACAATGTTAAACTGCATGAGTCCTGGGGGAAAGAAAAAACATTTCAGGAAAATTGGACACCTCATAATTCATTCCTTTGCACAGTCATTAAATTGAAAAAAAAAGTTATATTTAAAATAGGATGTA
Source organism: Balaenoptera musculus (assembly GCF_009873245.2). Taxonomy (NCBI): domain Eukaryota; kingdom Metazoa; phylum Chordata; class Mammalia; order Artiodactyla; family Balaenopteridae; genus Balaenoptera; species Balaenoptera musculus. The sequence goes on along the minus strand of NC_045804.1, from coordinate 32,687,246 downwards.
GACTTCCTAGAGGTTTTTCTTGAAACTTAAAAACTCTAAGTTCTAGACTAGACCGTCTGTTAAAGCTTCATTAATGCCATAGGAGGGTTTTCATGATTTAGGATTTTTATATCTATACATGCCAAAATAATCTTATATTACCACATATGACTACTCTCGCCCAAGGTGAAATGCCACTTCTCTGATTAATGGCCTGCAGCTTTGGATTACCCATATGTGTTTATGTGGACTGTTCCATGCACACTTTGCAATGATTCCCATCCCATAATCTCAGCACCAAGGCTTATTTCAGGGCAATATCGACAACATACATCCTACAAATTAAAAGTCATTTTTATCTCTTCTGGGGGAAAACATAAAGTTCACATGCCAATATGTGAGCCAAGACACATGGCACCTCCACTAAAAAATCTGATGTGGCCCAATTAAGTCCCTACTGTCAGAGCGTGGTCACTGCTAAACAGAGTAACCAGGGCTATGCCAGGAGAAGTCCAGAGAGCTATGGGGTCACAGGGAATCTGAGAAGGCTGCCTGGAGGAAGAAGCATCTAAGTTGAGGGCTGAAAAGTCAGATAGGAGTGAGACAGGAAAAAGAGAAGGCACAGGGGTGTTCCAGGCAGAGAAAATAGCATGAGATTAGAGAGCAGAGCAAGTGTAGCCAATCCAGGGAAAGATGGAGTGCAAAGGGTTGATGGTGGGAGAAGAGGAAATGGGTGAGGCTGGATCATCGGGAGCCCCACAAAACACTTAAGGAACTGGAATTTCTCCTGAGCCCAGTGGAAGCCATTCAAGTATTTTAAGTGAGGAAATAACATGGGTAGATTTTAAAAAATGTCACTTTGCAACAGGATAAAGAGATAGACAAACAAAACAGAACAAACAAGGATTTTTCACTCTCTTCTTTATAACTTTTTATTGTTACATAATTTCAAAACAGTAACATGTATCACTGCTGTGATAAAAAAAACAATAAAGCCATTTTCATTTTTCATGTTTTAAAAACCTACCCTGGCAAAAGACCTGAACAGATACTTCACCAAAGAAGAACACAGATCACAAACAAGCATATGAAAAGATGCTCCATATCATGTGTCATCAGGGAAATGCAAATTAAAACAGCAATGAGATACCACTACACACCTATTAGAATGGCCCAGATCCGGAACACTGACATGATCAAATACTGGCGAGGATTTGGAGCAACAGGAACTCTCATTCACTGCTGTTAGGAATACAAAATGGTACAGCCACTTTCAAAGAGAGCCTGACAATTTCTTACAACACTAAGCGTCCTCTTACCATATGACCCAGCAATCATGCTCCTTAGTATTTACCGAAATGAGTTGAAAACTTATGTTCAACACAACAACCTGCACACAGACGTTTATAGCAGCTTTATTCATTATTGCCAAAACTTGGAAGCAACCAAGATGCCTTTCAGTAGGTAAATGGATAGATAAACTGTGGTGCATCCAGACAGTGGAATATTATTTAGCACTAAAAAGAAATGAGCTATCAAGCCATGAAAAGATGTGGAAGAAACTTAAATGCATATTACTAAGTGAAAGAAACCAATCTGAAAAGGCTACATACTGGTATAATTCCAATGATATGATGTTCTGGAAAAGGCAAACCTATGGTGACAGTAAAAAGATCAGTCATTGCAAGGGTTAGAGGGGAGGAAGGGATGAATAGGCAGAGCACAGAGGATTGCAAGGCAGTGAAAATATTCTGTATGATACTATAATGATGGATACATTATACATTTGTCCAAACCCATAGAATATACAACACCAAGAGCGACCCCAATGTAAACTATAGACTTTGGGTGATGACGCTGCGTCAACATAGGTTCATCTCTTGTAACAAATGCACCACTCTGGGGCAAGATGTAGATAATGGGGGAGATTGTGTGTTTGTGGGGACAGGGGGTATATGGGAAATTGCTGTACTTTCTGCTCCATTTTGCTGTGAACCTAAAAGTGCTCTGAAAAATAAAGTCTATTAAAAAGAAAATAGAAAAAAAAAAACCCACCCTGGCTGTGGGGTGGAATGTAGAGGAAGGAGGTAAGACGAGAGACAGGGAGAACCCTCCAGACACAGTGGCAGGGATCTAGCAGGAGGGTGGGGACTGAGATTGGGCAGGGGCAATGTGGATGGGGAGATGGGGTCCAAGAGCATCCAGGGGATTTAGGGGTTGCTTGGCTGGTGGAGGTGGAGAGTGGGGAAGAGGAGGGAGCCCAGGAGCAGGCTGGAACTCTGCTTTACCAGCCATGTGGGGTCACGGCCAGACGCGTGGAGAACTACTGCTGGTGGTCTGGGCAGTGCCCATGGACCCCTTCTCTGTTTGCATCAGGGGATGGAGAGGCAAGGTATGGAGGGAAAGAAGAGAATTTGTAAGTGATTAAGATAAGAGAAGTTAACACTTCACTCTTATTTAAGAAGCATCTTATTGATTTATGCTTTTTCTGGTGTATCATTTATATGGGATAATGCAATGAGAAACAATACACAGAAAACTCACAGCCTGAACTGGCTTTGGTGAAGATCAAGCCACGTTGGGAAGAGAAGGTTTACCCTGAACCTGGAAGTGACGCTCCTGTTGATCGAGGGCAGGGCAAGAGCACACTGAGGGAGAGGAGGGGGCGAGACAATAACTGCATGCAAAGGAACGATTGCTCCTCCTCCAGCTGGATTAGTGTAGTCAGTGGTCGATGGTCAACGGATGCACAGCCCAAGAAGCCAGCTCCTTTGCAGCAAACATCAGTAACGGCTATCATTTACGCTGTTTACTTGCTTCTAAGGGCAACAGCACACCCCTCATACGCCACCATCCTGGTACAGCTGCTGGTTTTCTCCACCCTGTCCCCCGTCCATCCTCCACCTGGCTCTGGCCGGCTCCGGAGGTGGACCCCCAGAAACTGCATCGCCTGGATCCCTGGTCGGCTGGCTTCTGCATGGGCTTGGCAGGAGATGGAGGGCAAGAGGAGAGAGAGGATGGGGTATTTGTCTCCTGCTCTTTCCCTGCTTTACAGAGGCTGAGCCCTTCCCCTGGGCCCTGCAGGTCTAGGCACGGCCATGGGGCTTTTCTCTATTGCTAGTCCCTGGGTACTGGAATGTGCTTTGGTGGTTCCCTTAACCCTGTTTACATGGTTGTGAATGGTTCCTTCATTAAACTTCCTTTAGGTGAACCATCTGAAGGAGAAATTGTGGTTCTAGAGAAGCTCAGAGACCAACAAAGCTTTGTTGTTAGTGACAACCATGGACCAGGGCAGGAGGGGGCCCTCTCTGCTGTTGTGAAGAATGGCGGGAGGCGGTAGATCCCACGAGGAGGTGTCCTCACTTGCTGGTTACAGTGACATTATCCAGAGCCACAGACCAAGCCCAAGGGGTAGTTGGTCATCACCTTTTCCCTCCTTGCAGGAAGGCAGTGCTGGCGAAGGCCTCTGAAGAGCTGTGGCCCTTTCAGGGCTGCATTTGGGCAGATCACTCTGTTAGGTTGGAGCAGAAATGGTGGGGGGCTGTGGGACGTGGTGTGGGCGGAACGGGAGGTAGAGTGACGGATGGAGGGGTGAGGAAGCTGGGACAGCCTGGGTGGCCACGGTGGAGACCCGACCTGCAGAAGTGGCAGAGACGGAGGGAGTCATCTGAGAACTCCTCCGGAGATAGGCTCAGGGTCCTCACGCTCAGTCTCAGGATGAGTCTGAGGGAGACATGATGGTCCACGTCTGGCTCGGGTTCCTGAGTCGGAGATGCTGGTCACAGAGATGGGCAGCACCGGACAATCAGCTGCTCTCTTGTTGTGGACACACCAACACACAGAGCCAGTTACATTTCACAGACATGGAATCATACATGTGGTCCTTTGTGACTGGCCTTTTGCACATAACATAATGTTTTTGAGGTTCATCCGGGTTGTAGCATGCATCATTCCTCGTAATGGCCATACATATTCCCCTTGTATGGGGATACATTACATTTTATTTATCCATTCATCTGCTGATGGACATTTGGGTTGTTTCCACTTTTTGGCTCTGATGAATAATGCAGCTGTGAACAGCTGTGTACACGTTTCTGTGTGAACATATGCTTTCACTTCTCTTGTATACACAATTGCGGGGTCAAATGTTTACTCTGTTTAGCATCTTAAGGATCTCCTAGGCTGTTTTTACAAAATGCCCCTTTATCCCTAGTAACTTTTTTTTGGCTTTAAAGTTTATTCTGTTTGATAATAGTATAGCAACTCCAGCTTTCTTACAGTTATCCCTTGCCTTTTAAAAAAGATGATTTTATCACAAATGTGTGCTGCCATAAATAAATATATTATTTAGTTATGCATGTTTTGAGCTTTATTAAAATGGTGTCACACTATAAACACTCTCTTCCTGGACTTACTCTTTCCACTCGTTATGCTTTTCTGAGACTCATCTATGTTGTTGTATGTAGCTATAATTAACTTTTTCATTGCTGAATAATATTCCATGTTGTGACCCTACCATAATTTATTTATCCATCCTCCTGTCAATGGATATTTAACACGTTTCCAGATGTTTCCAGAATTTTGCTACTACAAATTTATTGCTGCTGTGAACATTCGTATCTGCTCTTGTTCTCAAAGTGACCAGCAGCATTCGCAGCTGGGAACTTGTTAGAAATGCAAATTCTGGAGCCCTATCCCAGACTCACTGAATCAGAAACTCTGAAGGTGGGGCCCCAGCATTCTGTAGGTTTTAACAAGTCTTCTGGGTGATTCTGATGCCTGATGAAATTTGAGAATCATTGCTCTAGGATATAAACAAGAGTGAAATTTCTGGATTGCAGGCAACCGCTTGTTTTCCGAAGTGGTTGTTCCATGTAACTCTCCATCAGCAGTGTCTATGAGTTCCCATGGATACACACCCTCTCAGCACTTAGGGCTGGTGGCGGTTTCTCCTCCCTGGCTGTGCTGCCCTGTCTCAGAACCACAGCTGTACCCGGCACATGGGCAGCTCGACCATCAACCGTGAATAAAAGCTTCTCTTCAACGTGGGTTTGTTTTGACAGGAGTACATGCACCATCTGCTCCGCCTGGAGCACCGCGCTGAGGAGCAGTTCCTGGAGCACTGGCTGAACCCGCACTGCAAGCCCCACTGCGACAGGAACGTGGTCCATCCTGTGTAAGCAGCTCGGACCAGCCCCCGGTATGCTCCTTCTCCCAGGCCTTCTGTTTCAGGGAGACGGCGGTGGGCAGTGCAGGCATGGCTCGGGGGCCTTCGAGAGCATGGTGTTAGGGGAACCAGCGGGTGAGCTGGTTATGGGCTGGGGAATGGGAAGAGCAAGGCAGGAGAGGTTGGTGGGAGGCAGCTTGAGAGGACCACTGGGGACGTGCACGGGGGCCTGACGCCTGCTGAGTCACCAAGAGATCCCAAGTACGGGAAGGATGTGACCCTATTTGCCATCCAGAAAGGGTCCCTCTGGGATACAAATCTGGAGAAACATGGCTTGTTGAGACTTGGGTCTCTCCAGGTGGGGTCAGCATCCATGGGCTTGACTGGTGACATCCATCACAACCGTCATCATTGTCACCAGGATCAGCAGCTTCTTTACTGCCTCCCCACAAGCCATCCAGACTGGGACTCTGCCCAGCCTGTCCCATCTTCCCTCTTCTTCTGGCTTTGCCCTTTCAGTCCCCCTGACCTGCATGGTCCAGCATTCCCAGCACAGGCCACCTCTGCACCTCTGTTCCTGCGGAGGCTGTTTGCTGCTTCGCTCACAGTGTGTCTGTGTCCATCTCCTCGTCCCCTTTCCAATTCTTGCTAGATTACGTAACAAAAGCCCTTCAGAGGTTAAGCCTAGTGAGTTTCATTTCTCCTCTGTAATTTGTATGTATTAAGCAGGACAGGATATAACAGGGTACTTGATCATTTGTTGTTAAGAGAAATCTTGTTTCCTTGTTGTTTATTTTGTGCTGCTGTGAATCGACACAGGAACACTCCCTTTAGAAGATTGCTCTTTATAATTTTCAGGGTGCTATCGCACAAAATCTCTCATTTGATCCTCTTAACACCCCTGTGTCATTGCAGGGCGTGTGTTTTAACTCTGTTTCATAGGGGACCTAACTGAGTGTGATTAAGCTACTAAGTCATGCTGGGCAGTAGTCGGTATGCCTGTCTTCTGACAACTCCAAATCCTGCAAGCTTTCTGCGGGCTGTACTGCTGGAACCTGGGGGTGTGTGTCTGTGTTGGGGATGGGGGCGGGCACGGTCCTCGTGAGGGGCTTTAACAAACAGTGAGAGGAGCATCTCCTAGGAATGGAACAGGAGTTCTGCTTTTGAGGGCTAGGGGATGGGTTGACATCCTGCTCTGGTCCCCACTGCCTCTGGATGCCTGTTCTAGGTCAGAGCTTCTCCCACCTCTGGCGCCAGGGACCTTTTTCCTCCAGCACCAGAAGCCCGCTCTTGGCTTCTTTCAGAACACAGCACTGCGGAGTACTTAAGAGCTCAGACTCTGGAGTTGGGTGGACTTGGGTTTGGTGCTCTGTGTTCCTGCTCTGTGACTTTGGACAAGTCACCTAACCTCTCTGAGTCTCCATTTCTATATCTGTAAACTGGGGTAGTGATGATATCTACAGAGCCTGGAGCATAGTGACTGGCTTCATGAGCAGAGGCGCTTGTCACCATGGTGCAGGCCAGGTGAGGGGAGAGGCTTCCTGGACGCTGGTGGTGGCGGGGCGGGGTTGCTCCTGCCAAACAGAGGATTCCACGGAGGCCTCGCTCCAGGCAACATCCATTTCGACCAGGAAGACCAGGCCGTAGTGCCTGGAGGGATGGGTCAACTTGGAATTTGGAGTCAGATAGCATTCAGATTGTGACTCCACTTCGGAAAAGATTCCTAACTTCTGTCTCGGTTTCCTCACCTGTAACATGTAAGAGTTCCTCCCTCATAAAGCTGTTCTGAGCATCAAAAAAGTCAGTGCGTGGAAAACAGCGCTGCCCTGGCACATGCTAGGAAGTGCTCAGGAAATGACAGCTTGATAGCTGTTTCCTCCTCCTCCCCCCTTCCCCTCCTCTCCCTCCTCTCTTTCCCCCCCTTCTTCTTTTTTATCAACATCATCATCACATTAACATTATTTTCTTGTTCTTTTCCAGCAAGCATTTTGATAAACAACGGCCCGGATACTATTGAAACAAGATGAGGCTCCTTTCGTTTCTTTTTTCAGCTGTGGAATGGACGTCTTCAGGTTTTGTGAATTGTGGGCACAGCAAAGGTTGCCTTGGGGATTGATGGCAGATGTTTATGCTGCTTCATTTGACTAACCTGCACAACTCATTAAAACCAATCGCTTAAACTGTAGGCCCCCTCCCTCCCCCGCAATGGCCTTCCTACCGCTGTGGAAGGGTGAGAAGAAGGAGCATATTTCCTGGGGCTGGTGGAGCTGGGACCTCCAGAACAGGAGATGGGTTAGCGAGGAAGCCTTGTTCAGCTAAGTAAGCACACCACTTGGGGCGGCTGGGGTTTTGGTCATTGCTTTTTTTTTTTTCTTTCTCTCCTTTTCTGCTCTAATAAACACTGGTGTTAAGCCTGCTTTCCATGGTGTCTCCTTTCCTTTCCTACAAGAAGAGAAGCAGAGGTTTTTCTTCCTTGTTTATCTTTGTGACTCCAGGATCAGAAAATTTACTGTTCTTTGAATAGATGAATGGATAGAAATGCAAACACCCAGCAATTTTTCACAAGAGCCATCTCTTTTGGTAAAGAGATTATTTACCTAAGGCCAGCTCTGGAAATAGAGCCATAACTTAGTACCAGCTCTACACCCTGGTTTTCTAGCCAAGGGGACACTTCTTGTGGAAAGTGGGTTGCAGCTTCTGTATCCTAATGCCCCTCATCTGCCCACAAACCCCAGAATCAGAGAGTGGACTATCAAAGACCAACAAAAGCAGAAATTGGGAGGGCAAGGGAAAGTGGACCAGGTGGTCCTAGGGAGAATGTGACATCCTCAAAAAGGATAAGGAGAGATGCTCGTCCGCCCTGGGCTACAGAGGAGGGTCTGTGCCAGGGGAGCCGGGAGGGCTTGTCCAGGAGAAAGTTACTGAGCTTCTCAACAATGATGATACTAACATTTATTTTATCTCTATTATGGGCTGAATCCTGCACTAAGATTTTTACATACAGCACCTCATTTAATCATCACATTGCGGACAAAATAATGTTGCCTGCCGTTTCAGTAAACAGTGAATGTTGCCGGCCATCAAGCCATCAGCCACTGAACTGCCCTTGGACCGTGTGTCCTGAGGGGAATTCAGGATGGAGAAAAACAGGATACTGACCCTAGATAGTGAAGATGCATATCTAAGGAATACTTTCAATGAGCCCAGACTTGCAACTTCCCAAACATCGAAAAGCACTAAAATCATTAACTTGAGATGTCTGGTTTTTTGGGATTAGCAGTAATCTTTCAATGTTCAACTACTTGTGTGTTTGCTTTTTTTTTCCCAGCAAAAACTCCTGTGTATAAGGCTCCTCCCTCACCGCTTCAGAGCAGTTCTCAGAGCTATCTGGGAGGCTGTCTCCCAGGCCATAGTCCTCAGGAAGGTCCCCGAATAAAACTTAAAATATTTAGGCAGTGTGTTTTTCCTCAGTCGACAACACCTACTCTGTGCAGTAGCTGTGGTTATTATTCCCACTTTATAGATGAGAAAACTGAGGTTTACAGAATTTAGATAGTGTATTAGTTTTCTACCTCGGCTGTAACGAATGACCAGAAACTTAAAACAACACACGTTTATTATCTTACATTCTGGAGGTCAGAAGTCCCACCTGAGTCTCATGGGGCTAAAGTCAGAGTGTCAGCCTCTCTGCAGGCTCTCGGGGTGAATCTGTTTCTTTGCCTTTTCCAGCTTCTAGAGGCTGCCTGCCTCTCTCATCTTGTGCCTTCCTTCCTCCGTCTCCAAGGCCAGTAATAATGAGTTGAGTTCTTCTCACACCATATCATTCTGACCAGCTCTCCTGCCTTCCTCTTCCACTTTTAAGGACCTTTGTGATTACATTGGGCCCATTCAGATAACCCAGGACAACCTTCCTATCTTAAGGTTAGTTGATTAGTAACCGTGATTCCCCATTGCCACTCAAGGTAACATATTTACAGGTTCCAGGGATGAAGATGTGGACATCTTTAGGGGAGGCGTTATTCTGCCTACCACGGGCTACCAGAGCTGGAATCTGACCCTAGGAAGCCCCTCACTACTCTGGTCCCCCCAACCATTCTGCACCTCTGCCCTTAAACCTGAAATCCATCTGCCTTAAGTGGTTAAGTCATTTTCTCACCTGAGCTCCTTGAGTGCTCAGGATGTGACTTTAATGGGACACTATTGCACCTCCCATCTAGCAGGGGCATCGTTTGAGTGCCAGACCCATTCCATGGACTCTGAAATTTAATACAGGGACTTGTATGGGGCGTAGTGGCAGACAGAACCGTCCTGCTCAGGCCACCACACCACCTGTGTCTCAGGGTGTTTTCCAAGAAGTAGGAGCTGCACATGTGTGTGGGGGACAGGATGCAAGGTAATGACACTGATAGGTTCCAAAGAAGAGCAGGAATGAAGCAGAATTAAAAATAAAGCAGGGCTTCCCTGGTGGCGCAGTGGTTGAGAGTCTGCCTGCCAATGCAGGGGACATGGGTTCGAGCCCTGGTTTGGGAGGATCCCACATGCCACGGAGCGGCTGGACCCGTGCGCCACAACTGCTGAGCCTGCGCGCCTGGAGCCTGTGCTCCGCAACAGGAGAGGCCACGATAGTGAGAGGCCCGCGCACCGCGATGAAGAGTGGCCCCCACTTGCCGCAACCAGAGAAAGCCCTCGCACAGAAACAAAGACCCAACAGAGCCAAAAATAAATAAATAAATAAATAAAATTAAAAAAAAAAAAAAAAAAAAAAGCAGACCCACAGGGAGCCAGGGTCTCACATTCCAGCAGAGAAGGAGGGGCCTCCTTGAGTTTCTAGGAAACTTGGACACAGCTCACATCTCAGGGGCAAACACTCCTTTTATGATCAGAGGGCATTCTTCTTCTATCAGATAGACCCTGATTTTCAACCTCCTTCCCTGGACACACATGCTGGCTGTGCTTACTTTACCTGGTGCACACTTCCCAGAGGCCACAGACAAAGGGGCTAGAGCTCTGTGTTCACAGTGAGCTCACTCCACTGTCACCTCCCCCCCTCACAGCAGCTTCTCAGATGGAAGGTGAGTGAAAGCGAGGGCACCTCAGGACGAACTTGACAGCAGCAGAAAACAGGCTTGGAGCCAGACTGCATTCCAATCCTGGTTTCACCAACTGACTAGCTGTGTGCCCTTGGGCAAATTGATTAACCTCTCTGGGCCTCAACTCCCTTATCTGTAAAATAAGAATAATAATAATAATACTTAGTTCAAAATGTTGTGATTATTCTTTTATTGAGTAGCACTCCATAAAAGTAGCCATTACTATAAAAAAAAATTCTTGGGCATTATTTTATCAATCAAGATAAATTCTCACTCTCTATTTATATTTTAAAACTTCTTATTTAGAGAAGAGGTAGAGAGTGGTTGGGGGAATCCAGAATACAGAAGGGCTGTCTTCCTACTTGAGAAAGAGTTGCCATCTTTATTTACATTATTGAAACTTCCTATCTCTGAACAAGGTCTATCTCTCCACTTATTTAGGCCATTTTTTAGCGTCCATTGTTACAATTTTATAATTTTCTTTCTAAAGATTGTGTTCTGTGAGCATTATTCCTGGAGGCCTTGCAGGACTCTTAAAATTATAATTGGAATTTTCTATTTATTTATTTATTTTTGGCTGCGTTGCGTCTTCATTGCTGCGTACGGGCTTTCTCTAGTTGCGGTGAGCAGGGGCTACTCTTAGTTGCGGTGTGCGGGCTTCTCATTGCAGTGGCTTCTCTTGTTGCGGAGAGTGGGCTTTAGGTGTGTGGACTTCAGTAGTTGCAGCACGTGGACCTTAGAGTGTGTAAGCTTCAGTAGTTGTGGGGCACAGGCTTAGTTGCTCCGCGGCATGTGGGATCTTCCAGGACCAGAGATCGAACCCGTGTGCCCTGCATTGGCAGGCGGATTCTTAACCACTGCGCCACCAGGGAAGTCCTGGAATTTTCTTAAAATTACATTTTCTAGGGAATTCCCTGTCAGTCCAGTGGTTAAGACTCTGCACTTTCACTGCTGAGGGTGCAGGTTCAATCCCTGGTCGGGGAACTAAGATCTTGCAAGCTGCCATGCAGCGCAGCTGAAAAAAATTAAAAAATAAATAAATTTTAAAATTACATATTCTAGTTGGTTATTCCTCTGTGTATAGGAATAATATTGATTTTTATATATTGATTGTGTCCAGCTACCTTTCTGATATCTCTTATTAATTCTAATACTTTGGGGTTTTGAGAGGGTTACTATGTATGCCATTTGCTCCTCTCCCAAGTTTAGAACAAATTGAGAAGTAAATGCAGGAGTCAGATGGACAGAGGTACAAGCTATCACCTTTATTACTCATAAGGTTCTTTGGAAAATATGGGTTAAATCTGTGGCTACAATAGGCTCTTTAATACCCCATTCTGAAACAGGAGGGAAGGAGGCAGGGCACAACATTTAAAAGAATGACATAGCCCGAGGACATGACATAAACTGATGAGAACCAAATAGGTCCAAGATGGTGGAAGATTTGACTTCCAGCAGACCTTGAGCCTCATTATAAGGTCAAGCCTCATTATACGTAATACATTAGCGTCCGCTAAGTGACATACCGACCAGCGCCACGACAGTTCTGAGGCCAACCATCAAAGATCAAAAAGTGGGCGTTGGTCCAATTCCTGGACACCTCCGTCCCTTCCCCAGAATAGCTGGAATAAGCCTCCCGCTCATTAGCCTATGAAATTACCCACCCCTATAAAAACTGACAACCCCAAGCCCTGGGGCTGCTCTCGCCTTCTGAGATGGCCCACACTCTTCTCTGGGAAGTGTGTTTCTCTCTAAATCAATCCACTTCTTACCTATCACTTTGTCTCTCACTGAATTCTTTCTGCCATGAGACATCAAGAACCTGAGCTTCATTAAGTCCTGAGACCAGGTGTGTGATTTCAGTTAAAAGAAGGTGCGTTCAAGTCCCAATCTGAGTTACACAGTTTCAATTCCATAATTAAATGTACCCAGTTGCAGACAGAGCTGGAAAACTGCAGGCCCTGCCGTTGTAAATATCATGGAGTAGAGGAGCAGAGGATGAGAGTTTCCTACGGGCAGGCTGGTTCCCCAGGTGAGTAGAAAGGAGGGTACTGGGCTGTGCGGGCTCAGCTCCTTCTCCAAACTTGATAAATTACTCTTTTAGGGTGGGTGAGGGAGCAAATAGAGGCCAGGGGTGTTATTCTAATGGAGCTACCACCATGAAGAAACAGGAAACAAATGTCCCTCACATATTGTAGGTTCCATCACATTTTCTATGTAGAAAATCTTATTGTCCATGACAATACTGTTTCTTCTTTTACAAGAGGTATAACCCTTAATTAGTTTTTCCTGTCTTATCACTGTACCTAGGACTTCTAGAACAGTGTTGAACAGAGGTCATAAAAGTGTCTTCTTGCCTCATACCTATCTTTAAAGGGAATAAATATGATTGCTGTAGCCTTTTGGTAGAAAGCTATTTTTGGGCTAGGGAAGTGCCCGTCCATTCTTAGTTTGAAAAAAAAATTATAAAGGGGTATTTAATTTTTTGAATGCTCTTTTGCATTAATTGAAATAAATATACTGCGAGTTCCTTGGTGGCCTAGTGGTTAGGGTTCCAGGCTTTCCCTGCTGTGGCCTGGGTTCAATCCCTTGTGCAAGGAACTGAGATCCTGCAAGCCAAGTGGCATGGCCAAAAAAAAAAAAAAGACCGTATTATTTGTAACAATATTAATGTGATAATAATAGATTTTTCTAATGTTAAACCATCCTTAAATTCCTGAGCTAATACAGCTTGTCAGGGAAGATTTCCTAGAGGGAGAGCCTTCATTGATTGTGAAGTAATTAGCTGGACAAAGGAGATGGAGGTGGAGAAGAAAGGGAGGGAAGGGTAAGGGCCAGAGTTGTTGCAGGCAGGGGCAGCAGCAGGTGCAAAGGCCCTCAGGTGGGGAAGGAACCACTTTGTTGTAGGAGCTTCCTGAAAGCCAGTGTGGCCTCACCTCTGAGGAGTGAGCGGAGAGTGTCTGAGACGAGGTGGTAAGTAGTAAGTCTCCTCCAGTACGTTACCCTCTGCACCAAACCTGTAAACTCACCTGATAGAAAACAAGTCTCTGCCTCAGAGAGTTTTCAACTGATTAAAACTGACAACAGGGCTTCCCTGGTGGTGCAGTGGTTAAGAATCTGCCTGCCAATGCAGGGCACACGGGTTCGAGCCCTGGTCCGGGAAGATCCCACGTGCTGCAGAGCAACTAAGCCCGTGCGCCACAACTACTGAGCCTGTGCTCTAGAGCCCACGAGCCACAACTACTGAGCCCACGCGCCACATCTACGGAAGCCCCCGTGCTCTAGAGCCCGTGCTCTGCAACAAGAGAAGCCACCCAATGAGAAGCCCGCGCACCGCAATGAAGAGTAGCCCCCGCTCGCCGCAACTAGAGAAAGCCCGTGCGCAGCAGTGAAGACCCAACACAGCCAAAAGTAATAAATAAACAAAAATAAATTTAAAAAAAACCTGACAACATTTTTTGTGTGGTTCAGTTTAGGTAGTTTAAATCTCTCTTGTTTCTCTTTTAATTAGATGTTGGCCCTGCTTTTCCTCTCTCCTGGTCATGTCAAGGATCCTCTTCTCTTCTCTTTGGTGGTTTAATGGGCAGCAGAGAGAAGTTGTTCTCAAAGTGTGGCCCTAAATGCAACAGATTTCTGTGTATTAATTTTGTAACCTGCAACTTTACCAAATTCATTGATGAGCTCTAGTAGTTTTCTGGTAGCATCTTTAGGATTTTCTATGTATAGTATCATGTCATCTGCAAACAGTGACAGTTTAACTTCTTTTCCAGTTTGGATTCCTTTTATTTCTTTTTCTTCTCTGACTGCTGTAGCTAGGACTTCCAGAACTATGTTGAATAAAAGTGTCGAGAGTGGACCTTCTTATCTTGTTCCTGATCTTAGAGGAAATGCTTTCAGCTTTTCACCATTGAGTATGATGTTAGCTGTAGGTTTGTTGTATATGGCCTTTATTACATTGAGGTATGTTGAGGCCAGTAGGGAACTTGTCAGATATGCAAACTCTCAGGCCCCGGGGGCTTGAGGCCCTGCTGTCTGGTTTTAGTGAGCCCTCCAGGTGATTCTGTGACCCGAGAGGTTGAGAACCACTGAGTTAGAGCTTCCTGATGCTATGAGAAGAACCCAAGACTGAGAGCTGGGAGGCCTGGGCTCTGGTCCTCTTTATTCATTTCTCCAATAAATATGTTCTGAGTACCTACTGTGTGTCGTGCACTGTTCTAAGCCCTGGAGACCCAGAAATGAACAAGACAGACAAGGTTGAATTTTTTAAAAAAATTTTAAAATTCATACATATATTAATATAAACCACCATTTCAACCATTATAAAGTATACAATTTAATGGCATTTAGTACATTCACAATGTTGTGCAATCAATTGTTGTGCAATCTAGTTCCAGAACATTTTATCACCCCAAAATGAGACTCCATGACCATTAGGCAGTCAATCCCTGTTTGTCCCTCTCATCATCCCCTAGCAACCACCAGTCTGCTCTCTGACTCTATGAATTTACCTATTCTGGACATTTCATGTAAATTGAATGATGCAATATGTGGCCTTGTGTGTCTGTCATTTTTCACTTAGTATATGTTTCTAAAAGTCATCCATGTTGTAGCTTATGTCAGCACTTCATGCCTTTTTGTGGCTGAATAATATTCCATTGGATGGATACACCACATTTTGTTCACCCATTCATCACTTGATTGACCATTTTGGCCATTTCCACTTTTCAGCTATTGTGAATAGTGCTGCTATGAACATTTGTGTACAAATTTTTGTTGAGTCTCTGTTTTCAATTTCTTTGGGTGTATACTTAAAAGTAGAATTGCAGGGTGATATGGTAATTCTATGATTAACTTTTTGAGGAACCACCAAACTGTTTTCTATAGTGGCTGCACCACTTTACATTCCCACTAGCAATGTATGGGGGTTCCAGTTTCTCCACATCCTTGCCAACACTTGTTATCTTCTGTTTTATTATAGCCTTCCTAGTAGGTGTGCAGAGGTATCTTACTATGGTTTTGATTTGCATTTCCCTAATGACTAATGAAGCATCTGTTCATATGCTTATTGGCCATTTGTATATTTTCTTTGGAAAAATATCTATTTAAGTCCTTTACTCATTTAAAAAATTCAATTGTTTGTCTTTTTGTTGTTGTCATTGTTGTTTTTGGCTGTGCCACAGGGATTGCAGGATCTTAGTTCCCTGACCAGGGACTGAACCCTGGGCCACAGCAGTGAAAGCATGAAAGTGCCGAGTCCTAACCACTGAACCACCAGGGAATTCCCTTGTCTTTTTGTTATTGAAAGGCTGATGTCTTTGTAGTGGCTAAGAGCAGTGTTTACTAGAGGCGGAATCTTGGACAAGTTACTGAACCTCCCCTGCCTCAGTTTCCTCTTCTGTAAAATGGGGATAATAATAGAATCTACAGTAAAGGATAGTGTGAAGAGTAAATGACCTACTGTGTGCAGAGTTCTTGAAACCTTGCTGGCACACGGTAGGTTTGTGCCATATAATTGATAGCCCGTATTATACAAGAGATGAGACTAATGATAGTAACTAAACACGAAATTATCAGAGATGAGTAACTGCTGGGAAGAAAACAAAACAGTGATGCAATAGAGAGTGACTGGAAGGCTATTTTAGGCTGGGTGGACAAGGAAGGCTTTTCAGAGGAGGTGACACTTGAGCTGACACCGGAATGATAGGAAGAAGCCAACTGCGGGAAGATCCACGTACAGGAAGAGCATTTCAGGCTGAGGGAACGGCTGGGGCAAGACGGGAACAAGTTGGCCAGTTCAAAAAAAACTGCATGAGAGAAGGACGGGGCTGCCAAGGTGGGCGCTGGGCTTTCCCTGCATGGGGGTCCTGGATGATGGTGACAGCATGAGGGGGCATGAATTTTGGAGTCAGGAAGCCTAGGTGTCCAGGTCTCTATGTATTAGCTGGGACACTGGGGACAAGTTACTTAGCCCATTTGGAAAAGCCCTCCGTTTTCTCATGCTAAATGTGAGGCTGGTTATATTTATCTCGTGGGCCTGCTGTGAAGCTCAAATGAGATAAAATTCAGAAGGGGGAGGGGGACACACACTTTAGATTATATTAATCACAGGTGTGTGAAGCAGGGGGCGCTCAATTGCAGTCTAGCTAATCCCCTTGTATTGGCCCAAAAGAGCATGGGCGGTTTTGAAAATACCTTTTTGTGGTGTTGATAATGGAAATATGACCTGTGCTTTTCTACCTCAGCATTGTGGTTCATGCAGCCCTCGTAGCCTCCCTCCTACCTTTCTTGAAGCTTCCTTCAAGGTCTTTGAACCTTCTTTCAAGGTCCAGTCCAGCTGAGCTTTTATTGAGCACCCCTCCCCACCATGTGCCAGGCCTGGGGCTCTGCAGGTAAATGGCATGGTCTGTGACTTCAAGGAGCGTCCATGCCACCTCCTCTACAAGGCTTCTTCCTGCTGCAGCAGTTAGAAGCACTGCACGCTCTCTTGCACGGCTGCAGCACTTTATCCTCAGGGGATAAAGGAGGTCAGGGGAAGAGCTTGGATTTGGAGTCCTGGTCTCCTCCTTACCAGTATCCAGGGTACAAGGAGCCCCGCCACGGTCGAGAGCGCTCTGAAGCTAGACTGTGGGGCTGAATCCAGGTCCACCACTCATTAGTAACTTAACCTCTCTGTGCCTCAGTTTCCTCATCTGTGAAATGGAGATAATAGTACTTAACTTCATAGGATCGTGATAAAGATTCAATCTAGTTAATTGTAATACAGATAAAGCACTAGATGAATGCCTGGCAGGTAAGTGTTATGTAAATATTTGCTTATTAAAATAAATAAAATCAGTAAAACATTAGCATTGTGACATGGGCAAGCCACTGGACAGCCAGAGCCTCAGTTTCCAAATCTGTCCACTGGGGCTACTGTGAGGCTCCAGTGGGATAATATATGCACAGTGCCTGGCACAAGGCAGCCCCTCCACAAAGCCGGCTCCCTTCCTCCCTCCCAGCCCTGGGTGCTGCTGGGGCCCTGTCTGCCTTTCCAGCAACCGCTCAGGACCAGAGAAACAGAAACAGGCCTTATCTGTGGCCCAGAGCCTGCGCTGTGAAGGTTCTTAGGAAATGTATGTTCTATGGAATTGAAAAAGGAGAGAAGAAATTGGACATGGTGTGTGTATGTGTCTGTGTGTGTCTGTCTGTGCCTGCGCTGGGGCAGGCGGTGGGCACACAGCGCTGGCCACCCCGCAGCCCACACAATGCTGCCGGGAGGAAAGAGCGGTTTCATCCAGCCCAGGGCAAGGGCGGGGCGCCGGGGCTGCGAGGGCCGGGCCGGCCACTAGGGGTCAGTGTGTCTCCGCCGCAGGCCGCTTACCTGACTGGGGCAGGCGCCCACTGACAGTTCCTGACAGTTTGTAACATCTCCTGCCTAAAGTTAAAAAAAAAAAAAAAAAAAAAAATTAATTAATTAATGTATCTTTCTCTGTAGCAGAGAAGGGAGCCCAGACAACCGAAATAACAAGCCTCTCTTTGCAGGAAAATGCAGGAGGTGGTTAAACCGTCCCGTCCTTCGCATTCCTGGGCTGAAGGAATAAGAATCCAATTGTGGTTTCTGCTCTGGTTATCTTGGTGCCGCCGAGGGTGCCATGGGGGAAAATCTGCTGAATTCTTCCTTTTCTATTTTCTGCCTCGCCGAGGAGGAGGGCGTTAATGCCGGCTGGCAGTTACTTGAAACTGAGATGGATGGTAATGGGGTGTGTTAACAAACAAGGGCAGGAAATAAAGTGTCATATTTTCTGGAGGGCGAACCGCTCCCCGGAGACAGAGCGGCAGGATTCTAGTGAGGAGACACTCTGAAGAAAAAAAAAAACAACAACACAAAACTCTGCATAATCTGTTCTCTCTCTGTCTCTCTCTCCTTCCCTTTTTGGTGCCTCTTTGGTGAGACATAAATTCTGTCTTATCCCGGGGCCGGCTAACAGGCAAATAACTGGGCACCAAAACAAACAACAAAAAAAACCCAAACTTAGATTCCTGCTTCAGTGTTTAGTTATTTCTTTGTCTCGGGCTGAGTCTGGAGATAAAGAAGACTTCAGGACGTGGATGTAGACTTCACCACATCAGAGCTGCCTGCCTGGAACCCAGTCCCTGTGTGATGGTGACCCCCGCCTTCTCAAGCCCACTGACCCCACTGTTGGATGCTGTGAAGCTGGCCCCTTACTGGTGCTCTTGCAAATGTAGGAAACAACCTCGCCCCATTCCCTGCATCCGTGTCGCCCTCCTGCGTGGCACCTTCTTGATTCCCCTGCAAGAACCCAAGGCTCCCACCAGCCTTGTGTCCCCCTCCCCCGCTGTCCCTTGTGTAGAACCGTATCACAGCCTCTCTGAACAATGTGCTCTTTGAAGGCCTGGCTGCCATCTCCTTCTTTGTGTGCCTAGCACCTGGCGTGGTGCCTGGTACATTGTTAGTAGGTGCTTGATATATGTTTGTGAATGAATAACTGGTGATGTCCTGAACCCCCCGGCTAGAAATAACAGGACCAATGTTTATTGCAGACGTTCCCTGTCCTAAATGCTTTGCATGTTTTCTCTCATACAATCCTTACACCATCCCTGGGAGACAGGAACTAGCATGTTGTTATCACCAGCATTTCCATTTTACAGATTTGGAAGTTGAGCCTCGCAAGAGTAAACTGCAGACTTGCCCACCGCCATGGAACCTGGTAACCTCAGATCAGGGATGTACCTGGTGATCGGTGCTTTAGGACCTCTGCCTACTTGGATGGCCCACTCCCTGGCCCCTGGATCCCTGGCATGGCACTTCACACTAGCTAACTTGTTCTATTATAGAGGCGTGCACTCCTTGAAGCCAGGGCTGTGCTTGCAGCTTCTCTGTAGCCCTCAAGAGAGAAAAGACCAATCAGGGCAGGGGCTGGAGTCTTCTGGAAGCGGGTCCCTGGGTTTGGCTTTGGTTTAGACTGAATGGATCCCCATGGGTCCTGACTACTCTGAACTCTGGAGCCACACTGCCTGGATTCAGATTCCAGCTCTGCCACTTACTAACGGGCCCCATCCCTTAACCTCTCTGGGCCTTGCTTTCCCCATTCGCAAAAAGCGCATAATAGCAGCACCCGCCGCATAGAGCTATTGTGGGGATTGAATGAGTGGGTGTATTTGTGTTGAGGGTGCTGGGCAGTAACATCTACTGCATGTTAGTTGTTCTCGTTTGAGACACGGACACAGAATCTGCACTTTTTGCTGCCACTTCTGAACTGTATGCTTGTCCCTGTACTGGTTATCAAATGTCTGTGGGCCTCACAATGCCCTTTTTTCATAGAAAAGGTAGTCACTCCGTTAAAAACAAACAATACACCAACAAACTTGTGCCTTTGAGATCACAGGGGAAGGCGAACATTTGGTCTTCCGCCTGAGCCCTCCCCTTCATGTCACATATTAACATATAAATCAACAGGGGATACCCATATAAGGTCTGGTATTCAATACATTCAGCTTATGGCTGCTTTGGGTGGACATACGTTCACAATTAATGAAGCCAGCCGGCTTCTCCGGATGGATATAAATACTCTAGGAAGAGAAAGCCAAGACCAAAGGCTTAGGACACCCCGTGCCGGCAGCAGCAGCTCAGGCTCTTCCTGTGCGTGATGCAGCATGACTCCATCCTTAGTCCTTCCGGAGGGCTGGGTGAACCCACCACAGACACATTTTTGTCAGTGTTCCCAGTGGTGTCACCAGATCCCATGTTCTCTAAGACTAGAATGCATGCTATTAAGTCTTCTTCAGAAAGGGCACAGAGAGGCATGTGGGTGTGGACCCAGACCACTGGGGAGTGACTCTCATGGATATCACTCAGTCTCCAAATATCTGTGGAGCACTTGCTATGCCCTTGGGCACAGTACTAGGTGTGGCGATACCAGTGGGTCCCTGTCTCCAAGGAACAGGCAGCCTAATGGGCAACAGCTAATGGACAGGAAATGCTGTTATGTTGAGCGCTGGGAAGGAGGAGGCCAGGGTGCTCTGGGGTTTATATGGGGGTGAGGGGGCCCTACTTTGGCCTGGGGATCAGGAAGGTTTCCCAGAGGAGTGCTAAGCTGAGTTGTGAGGAATGTGCTAGGCAGAGAGAGGGCCTGTTCCTAGCTTGTTCAACACCCTGACACTGAGGAGAAGGTGGAGGAAGTGTGTGGGGCTGTAGTGAAGAGGCTCCCAGGGCAGGGAGCACGTGCGGAGGTAAGCCTGCACATGTAGGAGGGCAGAGCACACGGTGCCTTAATAACCACCTTAAGGACTTGAGGATTCATTGCTATCCAGCCAGGTTCTTTTTGCCCGACGGACAGCAAGCCGAGACACCGAGGCTTGCAGCAAAGAGGGTTTATTTGCAAGGCAGCCAAGTGAGGAGATGAGAGAACAAATCTCAAACCCACCACCCTAAAGGCAAGGGGCTCGGGGTATTTATGGGATAACAAATAAAGAAGCAGGGTGCTCTAAGGCATGGGGAGCGTGGGGAAAGGTGATTGGAAGAAGGTGTAATAATGTGGTTCTGTGCAGGTATATCTAGGCTACAGGGCTCTGCATGTTCCGAGGGTGGAGTTTTCGGGCCTCTGATGTCAAAAGGTCACTGAGTGAATACTCACGCATGCCCAGTTGAATGGTCGGTGGTCCTATCCAGCCTTAACCAGCTCAGCTCAAACCAGATGCAGCTGACTCCAAGTTCCTGGAAAGCAACTTTGGCAAACATCTTATTGTTTAGGTTATGTGCTTTTTGGAGGACATACCAGTCTTAAAATGACCTTGATTAGTGAAGGCAGGTGAAATGGATTTAAGCCACGGTTTCAGCCCCCCTTGATTATTCCTCAACCTTGAGGAAGAGAGGCAACAATTGCCCTGGCTACTTCCTGCTGATAAGGGCCGTAGACCTAACAAGGGCTTGAGGACTGAGAAGGCATAACTAGAAGAGAACAGTCATTCCGGTAATGTAACAAGTGATTTAAATTGTCTTCTGAAGAGTTTAACCTTACCAAAGTCACCACTGCCGTACTGCAGACAAAGATGATCACCTTAATTTCTTCCTCACAGCTTCCTTCTGAAAAGGATCTTGAGATCTGTTAGGCATTCCCCTGCCCACTCAGAGAAGTCAATGTCGGGGCTCCAAAGAGCCAAGGTTTGGATGATCTTGGTTGCAGTTTTTCTTCTGCAGCATGGTTTCCATATCTCACTGCGTTCCTCATAAGGTCCAGTCCAGCGAGGATGGATCTGGTCTGTGGATGTTTAATCTTCCAAGATTTCAGCCTAGAGGTTCATTGTTTCCTCCTTTAAGAGTTTCCTTCTTTGGTGTATTCTTCTGGAATGGTTGC
The DNA here is from genome assembly GCF_009873245.2 of Balaenoptera musculus. Classification (NCBI taxonomy): domain Eukaryota; kingdom Metazoa; phylum Chordata; class Mammalia; order Artiodactyla; family Balaenopteridae; genus Balaenoptera; species Balaenoptera musculus. The sequence goes on along the minus strand of NC_045804.1, from coordinate 32,665,656 downwards.
AGGCTATTCTTTTTTTTTTTTTTAAACATCTTTATTGGGGCTGTTCTTTTCAGGATTGGAACAATAGAGTCTGTGATGCGCAAGCCTGTTCTGGTGGTACTTTGTGTCCATTTGTCCAGGTGCAGAGGTGACCCTTTTGCTGAGTCCCTTGTTGAGGTCCTCAGTTTGGCCCTTCTCTTCCCTGTGTTAGGACAGCAGCCAGCAGAGTGGCCTGTTTCATTCTCTGTTGTTCCCTTTTCTCCTGAACCTGGTCTCTGCCATTAAAAACTTTAAAGGCAATTTCAACAAGTTGAGACATAGGCATCGCTGAAGTCCCTTCTGTTACCAGGGTTGCCACCAGACCCTTGCTCAAAACCCATCAACCCCTTCCCTTGAACAGGAACGAACTTATATCTTTAAGCTACAAAGTAAGGAAGCTATAGGAAGAGAAAAACAAAAACCAGATAGAACCAGCTGAAACCAAGATGGTAACGAATCTGATCTCCAACAGACCCTGAGTCTCATTCTACGCTAATTTTACTACATTAGCATAATGAATGACGCACCTAGTAGTGGCCATGACTGGAAGTCACAGACCATAAAGGGGTGACACCCCACTTCCAGGAAAGCCCTGCCTCTCTCCCAGAAAACTAATGCTTATGCCTCCCCATCATTAGCCTCACTCCTCCTCCCACTGTTCTTACTCCTTAAAAGCAAATCCCTCTCACTTAACGGGAGAAGTTGATTTGTGAACTAAGTTCCTATGTCACCATTCTCTGGCCGTTGCATAAAGCTTGTGCTGCTTCCATCTCAGCTTCAGTTTTGTTTTTGGTTGCATGAACACGAATGGAAAAATAACCTTCCCAGCCAAGGCAGAGGGCCTTGGCGGGACTAGGGCCCAAGCAGTGTCCATACCACGTATTTCAGTAACACTTCTACCTTTTGCAGTTTCTTCTGTATATTGGGGGCACTCTGACCAGTAAGTCATATTAACTATCTTTAAATTCTCTGGGGCCATAGGTCTATATCTGTATACTGCCTATGGGCTTTAAAGACCCTTTCTAGAAATTCCAAAGGATCCTCATTTGGTTTCTGTTTTACCTCCTGTACTCTATTAAGGTTTCTTTGTTTTGGTGCCCCTCTTCACAATCCTGCAAGAATGCACTCTTAGTAGTGTTCAACTTTTAGCCTATCCCTAGCATTCACATCCCAGTTAGGATCCACTGCTGGTACAGCTACCCTTGCTGCCTCCCGTACCAGCTTGCCAGGTACTGTGTGAAGCTGATCTACCTCCTCCATAGCTTTATCCAGCACTGTTATATGTTCTTCTGAAGTGAAGAGGATATTTAATAAATTTTGAACATCTGTCCAGGTTGGGGTGTGGGTTGCAAAAAAAAAATCGATGAAAAGATTTTCCATTCTCTTTGGATCATCTCTATAAGACGGCATATTGCTCTTCCAGTTAAATTAATTGGAAATTGATCTGAGTCCACTCCCTTTTCTCAACCCCATCAACTGCCCAGTCTCAGCATTTACAACCCTAATGGGGACTTGCCTTAATGAATCTTGCCCCCCTCGCATAACTAGGTTACTGGCATCTGCATGTTCCGAGGGTGGAGTTTTCAGGCCTCTGATGTCAAAAGGTCACTCAGTGTAGATACTCGTGCATGCCCAGGTGAAGTGTTGGTGGTCCTATCCAGTCTTAACCAGCTCAGTTCCAACTAGAGCAGGGTAGCTCCCTGGCCAAATTGAGAGGCCTAGTGGGTATGAGAGAGGGAGACCATTCTTATTTCTTGACCCTCAGAGACTGAGGTGGCCAGGCCTGAGGCTGTGGCTCAGGTGCTGGCAACGAAAGAGCAGCAACACCATTGTATGTGGGTGGAGGAGGAGCAGTCAGAGTGTTCAGCTGAATCAACAGCAAGTTGAGAAAGTTGTCCTCCTTTTCATTAGAGTCAAGCAAAACAAATTTCTTTGCCTTCCTTTGCTGTTGGACTATAAGGTTACATCTCCTTTTTTAAAAATTAATTAATTAATTAATTTTTGGCTGCATTCGGTCTTTGTTGCTCCATGCGGGCTTTATCTAGTTGCGGTGAGCAGGGGCTACTCTTCATTGTGGTGCACGGGCTTCTCACTGCGGTGGCTTCTCTTGTTGCGGAGCATGGGCTCTAGGAGTGTGGGCTTCATTAGTTGTGGCTTGTGGGCTCTACAGCGCAGGCTCAGTAGTTGTGGTGCATGGGCTTAGTTGCTCCACAGCATGTGGGATCTTCCCAGACCAGGGCTCAAACCTGTGTCCCCTGCATTGGCAGGCAGATTCCTAACCACTGCACCACCATGGAAGTCCAAGGTTACATCTTCTTTGGACAGGTTTATTTTGATACAGTAACATAAGACTGTACATAGGATATTACATCACATTTTTCTTCCCGTTTATAAAATAAATCTAGTTGCAGAATTATATGGTAATTTAAGGACCCATTTTCAGGTCATCTTGCTCCTGAGTCTAAAGGATATTGTGACCACACAGTGTTACAGAAAAAAATCATCTTTTTCTTTACCATGGATTCATAACTTGAAAGTCATCCAATTAAAAGAATACAGCCTACAGGGCTGCAAGAAGGAATTGGATTAACATATCCCATATTGAACGGGTTTTGCTTCCAGGTGGTAGCAGCAATGAAAACTTTCTAAGGGTCCTTGCTATAGTCACCAAGAAGCTCAATCCCGGGCTTCCCTGGTGGCACAGTGGTTGAGAATCTGCCTGCCAATGCAGGGGACACAGGTTCGAGCCCTGGTCTGGGAAGATCCCACATGCCGCGGAGCAACTAGGCCCGTGAGCCACAACTACTTAGCCTGCGCGACTGGAGCCTGTGCTCCACAACAAGAGAGGCTGCGATAGTGAGAGGCCCATGCACCGCGATGAAGAGTGGCCCCTGCTCGCCGCAACTAGAGAAAGCCCTAGCACAGAAACGAAGACCCAACGCAGCCATAAATAAATAAATAAATAAATAAATAAATAAATAAATAAATAAATAAATAAAAAGAAGCTCAATCCCCAATAGCCAATTCTTTACAATTAAGACAATCAGACACAGACAAACGAGACCAACACAAACAAAACCAGAACTAGAGCCCTGGGCCTTTAACTCAAGTATGGAGTGCCTCAGTAGTGGTAACTTTTCATGTTGCCTGCCAAAATTCTGCCAGGTGGGCCTCCAACCTGCCATTTGGTCAGGATTGCAAAGACAGTCTAGGCATAGGTGATTTATTTAACAAAATTACTCTCCCAAAAAAGTCTTCTGAACCTCAAAACCCTGAAACCCCAAAACCATCTCTTTGCTGGTTGGTGGCATCTCACCAGGAAATCCAAGGGATGGTCCCTGGAACAGATGGACCAGGCAGCTGCTTGGACTCATCCACAGGTTCTCAATACCAGCAAGAGGCTGACAAACCACAGACAAAATGTCTGTCTGGTCTTACCTCCTGGCTGGCTTGCCAAATGCTGGGACTCCGAGGTTTGCAGCAAAGGGAGGGTTTATTTGCCAGGCAGCCAAGCGAGGAGATGATAGAGCAAATCTCAAATCCACCTCCCTGAAGGCAAGAGGCCCAGGGTTTTTCTGGGTTAATGAATAAAGAAGCAGGGTGCTCTAAGGCATGGGGAGCATGGGGAAAGGTGATTGGAAGAATGTGTTATAATGTGGTTCTGTGCAGGCATTACTAGGTTACTGGCATCTGCATGTTCCAAGGGTGGAGTTTTCAGGCCCCTGATGTCAAAAGGTCACTCAGTGTAGTTACTCGTGCATGCCCAGGTGAAAGGTCGGTGGTCCTAACCAGTCTTAACCAGCTCAGCTCCAACTAGAGCAGCTGACTCCAAGTTCCTAGAAAACAACTCTGGCAAACATCTTATTGTTTAGGCTATGTGATGCTTGGAGGACTTCGCAAGTCTTAAAACGACCTTGATTAGTGAAGGCAGGTGAAATGGATTTCAGGCCACGGTTTCTATTACAAGGGTAATAGGGTACAGTTGAAGGATTTAAACAAGAAAAATAAGGTGGTAAGACTTACATTTAAAAAGTTGCTTATAGCTGTGTTGTGGATTGGAGAGGATTAGAGAGAAGCAAAGGTGATCTTGGGAGACCAATTAGGAGATTCCATATTTGGCTGGGGGAGAGATGTGGGTGGGTGGCCTGCAGTGGGGTGGGAGGGGTGGGATGGAGAAGATCAATTCTACAAACATTTAGGTGATAAAATTAATAGGACTGGATTTGGGGTGACAAAGGAGAAAGAGGAATCACAGAAGACTCCCAGGTTTTGTGTTTGAGCAAAGGAGTGGATGGTGGAGGAGAAGTGGGCTTGGGGCAGAGCAGACTGTAGGTTCAGCTTGGACAGGTTGAGTCTGAGGTCCTGGTGAGACGTTGAAGTGGGGGCTATTGGGTAGGGTCTGGAGTCTGAAGTGCAGCAGATAGGATGGGCTGGTGTTAAAGATTGGGAGTCACTGGCCATCATAGGTGACATTTAAAGCCACAGAGTGGATGAGGTGGCCCAGCCAAATAATCATGTCAGTGCTGGAATGGAGAAAGTGAACGGTGCTCATGGAATTGGAGGAGTGGAGAAGGGGAGACTACAGATAGCAGGGCTGGGCTCTCCTGCAGCACGATCTGGCATTTGTCTCGGTAACCAATCTCAGGTGGCAAACCATTTTTGGTACTATTATGGCTTTGGAAGAAGTAGCAGTGACATAGGCCCTTTCAACCACATGATGAGAATTTACAGTCATTTCTTAATCTGTTTTGGGGACTTGCCTAAACATTGTTGGGATTTAAAAGTCATGGGTCCTTTGCTGCTGCTTTGCTTTGCTGAAATTCTTCCCAAGTTGATCTTGTTGCACAAGGACCTCTCTTGAGTGCTCTTTCTGTCTCTTGCGGTCCTTGCCCTAGGCAAGGTAGGATTCCTGATAAAAGAAGGGCTGGAGAGGGGTCCTCTCTCAGCTTGTGGCCTGTCTGACTTGCTATTAACTAGTGGTAAAAGTTGCTTTGGAGGGAAGGGTGCCTCTCAAAGATTTGAACAATTAAATGCATGACCCAGCCCTTGCCCTCTCACTTTCATGCTCTCTCTGATTCTGTCTTTCCCAGTGTATTTGATGTCCTCCACTGGTGGCGTGGGAGATGATTTTAGATGGTAGATGGACATGACATTAAATAAGATAAAATCACAGAGTGATAAATTTACTTTATTTTCAATCCTGTTTATGGAAAGGAGAAAAATCCCAGGATGTTTTAAATTCTTACTAATCTTTCCTTTTAGCAAAGAGTGAGCAGGTACCTGGGACCAGACAGAAGCTTTAGTCAGCTCTACTAGCTAGTGTCATTCGCTTTATTTTCATTGATTTTTATTTTCCCTTCTCTTTATGGCCCACAATGCAGGTTTGCTTTCACAGTTGTAGTGCTATTCCTGCATATTTCCAGCTCTCTGCTTTGTGGGGTTATTTGTCACCTCAGCTAACCTGGCCTATCCTGATTGCTGCAGTAATGATGTAAAATATTCTTTTGAAATAAGTGTATTTGAGTAAGTTCACAGTTGGAACACAGTTATGGAACAATATCTGAAGGTGATAACATGCGTGGCAAAGTTTCAAGAATGATGGATGAGATTACAGATTTTTTTAAAAAAATTAATTAATTAATTAATTAATTAATTTATGGCTGTGTTGGGTCTTCGTTTCTGTGCGAGGGCTTTCTCCAGTTGTGGCAAGCGGGGGCCACTCTTCATCGCGGTGCGCGGGCCTCTCATTATCACGGCCTCTCTTGTTGCGGAACACAGGTTCCAGACGCGCAGGTTCAGTAATTGTGGCTCACGGGCCCAGTTGCTCCGAGGCATGTGGGATCCTCCCAGCCCAGGGCTCGAACCCGTGTACCCTGCATTGGCAGGCAGAGTCTCAACCACTGCGCCACCGGGGAAGCCCCAGAATTTTTTAAGGGGCTGACCTAATTAGTGTGATTGGTTGTCCTGGTTTTCCTGGGATTGTGTGTCTGGGATGTGGGACTTTCAGTTTGAGAACCGAGAAAGTCCCAGGCAAACTGAGATGAGTTTGTCAGACTGATTCTAAGCGAAACTAACTGATTGTCTTCACTCACTGGTCTTAATCAAAGTGGGGTGGCTGGTGTACTCATCAGTCGCCAGAGGCCTTGGGTCAGATGAGGGAGTCAGTGAGTCTTTGTCAAGTCTCCCCTACCCAAAGTGGTTTAACTCCCTCCCATCAGACAGATGAGGAAACAAAGAGGTGGAGAGTGACGGATTTGTTCCCAGTTGCACAGATTGTAAGTGGCAGAGTGGAGAGTAGAACCACATCTCCTGACTGTCAGTTCCAGTTCGTTTTCCTCCTCCTGGATCCCCAGCGAGAGCTCTTTGCTCTATTCTGCCCTTCCCTTCCCAGTCTCTGTTTTCTTTCAGATGCCTCCATAATTACGTTAAAACAATGAACAATTAGATGGCATTTAAGTGTGAGACACTGTCCTAAGAGCTTTCTATTAATATACTAAATTAATCAGTATTCTAGATTATAATTAATTTGTAACATAATAAACATTAATATTATATATGATATATAGCAATCATAATTAATATATATTGATCTTCACAACAATCCTATGAGGGTAGGTACTCTTATTATCCCCTTTTTCACCCATGAGGAGATGGAGGCATTTGCCCAAGGTCATCAACTAGTACGTGGCAGCGGCAGGATTTAGAACCCAGGCTATCTGGCTCAAGAGTCCATGTGTGTATACCGCCAAGCTCCGCAGTGCTCTGTGTGGCTGTCCTTTACCAACGTGGCCCACCGCGGGGAAGGGGGGGTGAGCCCACAGATGGTGGGCCATGTTTATGCAGAAAGGGTTCAGTGTAGGCATCGTGAGATCTGAGTTTGAATCCTGGCTCCAGCATTCACTTGGAATGCTTGTGCTGTGCTTTCATTGTGTGTAAAATAGGAAAGTGACAGTAATAATAAATATCATATCTGTTTCTCTTTTCTCTGCTAGGTTGTCATAAAGATCACATACAAGTAAGTAAGTCTATGGGACAGGATTTTGTGAACAGTAAAGCACAAGACAGATATAGTTAGTTTTTGTAAAACAGACAATGACATAAAGAGATGCTTGTTAAAGGCACGATAATGATGGGAAAACCCAACGTGGAAAGGCAGTGGGTGGGCTAATTACAAAGGTCCGATTGGAAGTCTGGATGGCGGTAACATAACTAGTGATTGCTCAATCACCTGTGCTGAATGGACAAATGAGTGATGAAAGTTGGAAATGAGAACCCCGAAAGAAACTGTGGTTTAAAAGCATACGGGCCTGGTAAAAAAAAAAAAAAAAAAAGAGAGAGAAAAGGAAAAAAAAAGAAAGGAAAAGACTTGTGTCATATTGCTGTGGTCAGCTCCGCTTTACAGGTGAGGAATCCAGGTTGTGGAGAGACCAGCGACTTGCACAGCTTCACCCTGCATCTCCCGGGGACTCCTCCCAGCCCTGCCCTGACCAGCCGCAGACTCCGGGCAGGTCTGTGACCTCTTTGCATCTCATTTTCCTCCTTTCACGTTCAGGGTGGCGAGGATTAGAAGCATTAACCTGGCGGAGTCATCAGCTCGGTGCCTGGCACCTGGAAATCCCTCAGTCAATATTAGCTATTATTATTAGTGGTGGAATCTGCTTTTTAAATTGAATGCACAGTTGCTACCTGGAAGATATTGATTGTATTTCTCCATCTCCACTGAGATTCTGGAAATTGGTTGGTTAGGAGTCATGAAATCTCCCTCTGATTTCAGAACCCCTGTGGTCCTCTCTGGAGGCAGAGGGGTGCCTTTCAAGACCCCTCGCAGCCTGTCTTTGATCCTAGCTCCTCCTCTGCATCTGAGTCTCTCTTTCGGCCAATCCTTTACGACCTCAGTGCTTTAGGGAAGGGCTACCAGGTACAGGAATGAGTGTTCCCCCAGATCCCTTGCTTCTTCCCTTCAAAAACGAAATGCTCGGTGCTAACAAAGTGTCTTTCAAGTGACCAGAGGCACAGAACGCCCGGCTGCCTGCCTGAGCGCTGGTTTCCCGTCCTGGGGGCAATGGCAGGCCGTCCCGCCCTCCCCCTCCCCTTCCCTCCCCTCTTCCCCTCCCTGCCCCACTCCGTGTTATCTATGGGGATTGGAAAACATTATCAAAACAGGCCCCATCTGTTCCTGAAGTCGTGGAAGAATACTCGTGTGATAAATTTACAGGGTCACTGGAAGACCCTCTAATTTTCTGGGAAATGACAAGGCGTCTGTGGCCACGTTGTGTAAAATTTCCTCTTTTATCCCAAGTTACATGCCATGGACTATTTACTCGGAGTCTGAGGGTATATTTACCATTCAGGCAACATCATAAGCCGTCAAAGAAATCTACTCAGAGTAGGATGTGTTGGGTGTCTCGCCTTTCTAAAAATGACACTCGGCTCTTTTTTTTTTTTTTAAATAAATCTTTTTAGGCACTATGTTCTCAGTGTAAATAATTCAGGAAGGACACTGGTAGGGAGTCAAAGTTCAAGTCAGGGCAGATGTCCTGCACGGAAACAAGACTCAACCCAGCAGCTTTGCCAAGAAAGGAAGCTGGCTAGATATTGGATTCCCTCTGCGTGCTCTTCCAAAGCAGGGTATTGAGCTATTGATCAGCTAAGTGAGCATCTCGTGTGTTCGAAGCCTGAGTGTATCATTCAGAGCCAGCCTTGGACAGCCACGCAGAATAGAGAACTTGCCTCCAAAGCCAGTAGCTGAAGGAATGATTTGGGGAGAGATTGAAGAATATGTTTTTCCAAATTTAGAACCCACTCACATTTCATGGGTTCTGACATTAATATTGAACTTGACCATAAAGTTCTGGCAAAATCCAATTTCCTGATTCAAAACAAGATGCTCAGGGAGTCTGCAAAGGTGTCTTGGAAGTGCTCGGTCTCTTACAAAACAGCCGGTTTGAAGATTCAAGTGTGAAGGAACCGGGACCACGCTGATTCCATTTCCCTTGAAATCCATGCGGTTTTTAGAGTGAAGCAATGGTGGGATGGTGGTGGGCGTGTGGAGATAGGAAAGAGCTCTGGAAAAAGTGCATTTGAGGTTTTGCTGACCTGAAGACATTTGAAAATTAGTTTGAATCCTTCTGTCAGGTCCTGACAGTCCATGAATCTCGCAGACTTTGTTTTTGCTCTGGTAACAGATCCCCAAGAGGACTTGTTGCAGAACAGAGTGGGTGTGAGGCCACGACCCTCGCCCCACCCCCGCCAGGGACACAAGGACAGCCATCCTGGGGCTCTGCTGCCTGTCTTCATCACAAGACCTTGTCCCCAGGAGTGGCTGTGTCTGGTCTCTTACCTACTCCTCGGTGGGGTGGGCGGGCAGACTGCTGCCTTGTAACGACCTTGGCCCTGCGCTTGAGGCTCCCATAGCCTCCAGGTTGGGGTTGAGTGACACCATATATCTCAGCCCCTATAATTTTTCTGAATCCTCTTATCATCTTATCACTTCTCAGCTTCAGATCTCTCAGCAGCAGCTCTGCAGCTAGAGCTTCAAGTCCACGGTCCTCAGCTCTGCCCCCCGCCGCCTCATGGCCTTGCCCTGCCTGCCTGCCACTCCCGTGTCACCTTGCTCCTCACACCTGATCCTTCAGCCCTGCTGAACCACTTGTGTTGACCCTAAATCCCAGGCCCCCTCTGGCTTCCTTGTCCCTGTCATTTGTTCTGTTTGGAATATTCTCTTCCGATCTGCCTCTTCATCCCGGAGCCTTTCCCAGGACCCAGCCGTCTTCTGTAACACCTTGTACGGTCACCCTGCGCTTGCCCCGTTGTAGCGCTCACCACTCTCTGTATCGTCGTGGTCCCTTTCTGTGAATTCGACCACATTATCTTCACCAGGTTCTGGGGAGCCAGCTGTCCCTGGGGGATGTGTCAGGGTAGGGAGCGAGGACTGGATGATACTCCCAGGGGGCTGTGCAGTGGGGAGGGGTCCATGCTAATAGTTGGGCTTTGGGGAAGTGGAGGATTATGGGTGGCAAACCAGCAAGGTGGTGGAAGGCTGTAGAGTGTAAGACATAATCCTGTACCATAACTCTTCAGGTCCATATATAGTAAAGTCACCAAATCCGTAAGATCATCACTGGAATTGTATTTCTTATGGAAAAATAGTAAAGGGGCTTAGGGCTTTGTCCCAACTGTCTCAAGGCCATACTGGGATGACACTTATGAACAAGAATGGAGAGAGGATCAGGAGGAAGAAAGTAAGAATTTGCATAAGTTATGGGGAAGGAGTCTGGATTCACATAGGTTATGAAATTGGTTTTGCACTATGGGTTACACTTATTTGTCCTTCCATGGGACTGTGAGCTTCCTGAGGGTGGGAGGTGTGGCTTATTCATCTCTGGATGCCCAGTGCCTAACTTAATACTTGGTGTACAGCACGCAGGGCTCAGTGAATATTTGTTGGATGGATGGATGGATGGAAGGATGAATGGAAGGACTAAAGGAAGGAAGGAAGGATGGATGGATGGATAGTTTTTCCAAGGATGCAGACAGACTAGTCATCTGCCTTAGATGCCTTTTCTTATCCTGCCCCGCTCCCTTCATTAGTTGGCTACCTTGAACTCACCCTTCATAACACAGCATCTGGGGCAGAGGGAGTAGTACAAGCAAAGGCCTGGAAGTCAGAGGGAGCAAGGCCCAGTTGGGAAATTGCAGGAAGGTGTGTGTGGTTGGGAAGCACATTTTGAATGAGGGAGCAAGGGTGGGTGGTGCAGCTGGAGAATTTTAATCAGGGATCAGACTACAAAAGGACTCCACCTTTGGCCTTTTTCCTGAGAGCAACGGGACCTGTTGAAGGGTTTCATGCAACATCATGAACAATTGCAATCCACTTTGCTGTCTACATCACTTTTCAAACAATGCTTAGAACTACCCTGCCAGGAACACAGCCCAGAGCAGAGCTGCAACCCAGAGCAGAAGTGAGTCAGCCCTATTTTACCAGGAAGCATCCTGGACCTGGAAGCAGAAGGCCTGGGTTTCTTTTGAGGCTTACTCTTTTTTTATTTTTTAAATTCTTTGACTTTTTTTTTTCTCTTTAAATTTTTATTTATTTATTTATTTATTTATTTATTTTTGGCTGTGTTGGGTCTTCGCCTCTGTGTGAGGGCTCTCTCTAGTTGCGGCGAGCGGGGGCCACTCTTCATTGCGGTGCGCGGGCCTCTCATTATCGCGGCCTCTCTTGTTGCGGAGCACAGGCTCCAGACGTGCAGGCTCAGTAGTTGTGGCTCACGGGCCCAGTTGCTCCGTGGCATGTGGGATCTTCCCAGACCAGGGCTCGAACCGGTGTCGCCTGCATTGGCAGGCAGATTCTCAACCACTGCGCCACCTGGGAAGCCCGAGGTTTACTCTTTTCGGTACCAGCTGAGTGACATTGACAGGGTCACTTTCCCTTGTGCCTCGGTTTCCTCACCTGTAAAATGAATAAAATAGAATTTACCCAGGACTGGCTTCATGGACGTGCAGCTTGTGCAGGAACACAGGACCCCAACCTTATAGTGATCTTGATCTCGGTTTAATGCTCTGCTACCACTGTCATGACATTCTTCTTAAGTTTTGAACAAAGAGGCCCATATTTTCATTTGCACTTGGCCTCACAAATTATGTACTTGGTCCTCCATCTACCTCACAAGGATGGTGTGGAATAAAATAAGATCCAGTATGTGAAAGTGCTTTAAAGACAATAAAGCACTAAACAAATATAAGGCCTTATTGATATTATCCACAGTGATGTGATTATTCTAAGTTTACCCATCCTCCTGTGTGCCAGGTGCTGGGGACCCAAAGATAATCAAACCTAGTCACTGTCTTCAAGGAACTCTGGGTTATTCAGTAAACAGCAGAGCTGGGACTTGAACCCCTGTCTTCAATATCCAGTCCAGGGCTCTTCTACAATAAACCGTTGCTAACATACCCGTTTGCTCCACGTTCTATTAGAGCATTAGTGCCCAGGGCATCTTCCCTATCCTCATGGTGCCTGGAACAGTGTTATATACATACAAGGTGCCTGGTAAATGTTTGTTGAATAAATTAATACATTTGAGAGAATGACATGTTTATGTTCCAAGCACCCCTGCTTAAATGTCCTATTATTTTCAGGATAAAACCCAGACCCCTTATCTTTGCACATGGCCCTCTGTGGTCCGGCCCCTACCTCCAACTCCATCCTCCTCTACTGATGGGCCCCTCCCCTCTGTGGCCACTTCAGCTTCATTTTGGTCACTCACACCCACCATGCTCTGCCGTCCCAGGACCTTGGCACCTGCTGTTCCTTCTGTTGGAACACTGTTCTTTGCTCTTATCAATTGCCTGGTTACCCCCAGCTCATGGTTCACATTGCTTCCCAAGCTTGACTTTCTCTGCGAGGCCTGCGCTGACCTCACCAACTAGACCTCCCTCTTCGTGATGGTCTCTCAAAACACTGTGACCTGCCCTGTGCTTTCTGCAGTCACAACCGTGGACTTCTCAGTGTGGTTATGGCCATAGTGACCCATCTTGTGCACTGAGCCCAACCACACGTGGCTTTGTCCCCTGCGGTGTTCCCAGTGATTGGCGCAGTGCCTGTCACAGAGTAGGTGCTCAGTAAATGTTTGGTGAGTGTGTGAACAAGCATGCAGTGTTTGCGAGGTTTGTGCCTGAGTGTTCTCTCCAGCACAACAGGCCTGGGCTATATGATAAGCATAGAGCAACGAATGTGTAACGGGGCCGCTTCCACACACCAGATGCTGTGCTAGGCCCTCCAGATGTACCATCTCACACTATCCCCACAGTATATCCACTTCATAGATGGAGAGATTGAGGCTCAGGAAGGTTAAATGACATCCCCAAGGTCACAAATCTTGTAAGGGACAGTCTGAACCTGAGGCCAGTGCTGGCTAACACAGATGTCTGGGCTCTCTTTTACCACCTCCTGTAGCTCTTGCTTTTTCCCCAACCTGCCTCTCCCAAGCGAAGTGTCCTATAGACCTGTGCTGCCCACATGTGAGCCGTGACAATGTGACACACGGAACAAACATGGAGAAGACTGTCACAGGCGCAGGGACCAGTCTCCGCTCTATTCTTAATTGCTGTGTCACCCTGAGTAAGTCAGGTTTGCTGTGTGAGCCTTGGATTTTCCAGCTGTAAAGCTGGGAATTGGACCCATGAGCTCTATGTTTCTTCCCGGTGCTAATTCTGGACCTATGTGGTTCTTTCTAGCTCTGCCCCTCCCCGTGCCCCACCCATGCTGCCCTTCTTCCTGCTCCTTGAACACATCAAGCTCCTTCCTACCCCCACAGCTGTGGTACCTGCCAGGCCTTCTGCCTGGAGCATCCTCCTCTGATCTTCATGGGGCTGGCTGCCTCCTTGGCACAAAGTTTCAGGTTAAGTGTCACAGAGAGGACTTTCCCACCCACCTGAGCTAATGTTGGGGCCCCATGCCAGTCACTCCATTGCCTGGTTGGCTGCATAGCACTTGTCACCATTTGAAATTGTATTATCTATCTACCTATCTATCTACCTATCTATCTATCTATCTATCTATCTATCTATCATCTATCTATATCTATATATACATGCACACACACACACATATATACATATATACATTTTAATCTATTTATAATAAATATAAAAGTTCTCTCTATATCTACCTACCTACCTATCTATGTATGTATCTATGTATCTATCTGACTGTCTATCTAGCTAGCTATGGTTGTTTCTTTGCTTGTGAGTCTCCCGTCACTAGGATGTGAGGCCCATGGGAGCAGGGCAGTGGGTTGTCTCATTCATGGCTACATTTTTAGCTCTTGAGAGGAGCACAGTGAATATTTACTGAAAGCATTGAACGATCACTTGAATGAATGAATGAGTGAATAGTTCTGTGCTCTCTAAAGCACCAAGGGTAGGGATACAGCAGGGAGAGAAGGTCAGGTAAGATCGGGGCCACTTGGTGCCATCATCGGAAGCCCAGCCCCAACCCCATAGCTCATGGAGTAATGTGCCCAGTACATAGTCATTACATACAAGAATTCATTTAACCAGATTGGTTGTGGCATCTGCCCTGGTGTGGCAATTGTAGTGCTTGCAAATCCAATAAGAATTGTCCTGGAGAAACATCACAAATCCAAAACGGCCCAGATGGAAGGATGACCTCCTAACCCCGCCCCTCCTTCTCTTTCTTCAACCAGAGAATGTCAGTGTCCAGTTGCCAGGAGAGCTGTCTGAGTCTGACCATGTCCCTTGGGGAGCTTGTATTCAAATTTTGGGGGCATTTCCAAAGCTCTCAGATGCTGATAAAAAATCTGTAGCTCTCCATGGGCTCTGAGGGTTCACATCTACTGTTTTAGAAACTGTTCCACAACATGGAGAAAATGTACTCCCTGTCCCGCTTTTCGCCCACCCCCAACCCGCCACTCCCCGCCCCCCACCTCCCATCCCCCCCCGCTTCCCACCCTGCACTCCCCACCCACCACCATCCTGGTTTACCATCTGATACTTTAGAGTTGCCCAGGGACTGGAGAGAAATGGATTTTATTTTACATCCTACGGCTGTCCTGGAGAAACCCCACATATTTAAAATGGTAAAATGCCTTTCAGGCTAAGAGTATTTCTTCTTCAGTATTTGAAACTCTGGAGCCTGCTGCCCAGTTGACCTATCTCTGAAAAATAAAATAAAAAAGTAAAATGGGAAGGCTTCATCCTAAACCTGTCACCCGCAACTACTTAAGAGCAATGTAGGCAGAATACAACAGCTGCTGTCCTGATCTGCTTTCTGGACTCAACTATCCACCCAGAAAGGCAGGAGAAACCTCAGTTCTTAGATTGGAAAGTGCTTCCTGGGATGAGACGAAGGGACTTGAGATTTCATCACATCTCTCTGCCTGCCCCTGGGTTGGCCCGCAATCCACTGCCCCACAGAAACAAGAATCTAAAAACTTTGAGAGGAGGCGATTTCACAGTCTCTCTAGGAGTCCTCTTTCATGGTTCAATAGGCCCTTACAGTCAGGAAGTCGTTTCTTGGTCTGACGTACGGTTCTTATGCTGCATTAGACCGTGTTGATCTGAAAGAGTCTGGGTTTCCTGGATGGCACCTCTTTTGGGCTTTCCTGGGGCCCGTGAAGGTAAATGAGCTGTCTTTAAAGGCACATTTTAGAGGAAATCTGTCTTCCACTGTCTAATGGCTGGAGTGCTCCTGCTGCTGGAGCCTTTGATGATTTCCTTGCTCGCCAAGGATGCCTGCCCCGCAGCAGGGAGGCCGCCCGAGTTCCCCAGCGTCCTGGGGATGGTCTCTGAGGCGAGGTTTAGATGAGGCTCGCTGTGCTATATTCTAATCCTTAACCCTCCTCGGGGGCCAGCGCTGAGAATGTTCTTAATTTCGTTCTTTAATTGCTTTACTAACCTACTGGCTCCATCTCGTTCTTCATGCCCCTCTTTCGGATACCCCAGCTGCCCTCAGGCTATGCTCTATGGCACCATCGCAGACTGAAGGCCCTTTCCCTTTCTCTAACCACTCTGACCACCATCGGTTCTCCTTCCCAGTTTTTTTTTTTTTAAAGGAACGCTATTTATTTATTTATTTATTTTGGCTGTGTTGGGTCTTTGTTTCTGTGTGAGGTCTTTCTCTAGTTGCGGCAAGCCGGGGCATCATCGTGGTGCGCGGGCCTCTCACTGTCGTGGCCTCTCTTGTTGCAGAGCACAAGCTCCAGATGTGCAGGCTCAGTAGTTATGGCTCACGGGCCTAGTTGCTCCGCGGCATGTGGGATCTTCCCAGACCAGGGCTCGAACCGGTGTCCCCTGCATTGGCAGGCAGTTTCTCAACCACTGCGCCACCAGGGGGAAGCCCTCCTTCCCAGTTTTGAATGAAGCTTCTAGACCTGCAGCCTTGCATTGCCACTACAGGTAGCCGACCGGCGACAGATATTTGCGAATGCAGATATTAATGAATGAGTGGGATAGTGCATGACCGTGTACCCGACTAGACATGTTGGCATTTGGGGGTTTTAGTTGCTTCTCTGTTTAGCAATGGGTTCTCTCCCTCCCACTCTATCTGAGATCACGAAGCACATTTAGCAAGTAGAGAAGATGCCAGAAACCCAGGACAGGGGAGCCCCAGCTGTGAATCCGGGAAAGAGTTTGACCATATTTTGGCTTCGGCACTCAGCCATGAACCAGGCAGGACCCAGGCAGAGGAGACAAAACGGCCTCTTGTATTGGTGGCATCCGTTCCAAGGTGCTTTGGGATCCAGTAAACTCTTCTGTCCACAATTCTCATCTGCCTCAAGCCTAACAGAGCCAGACTGAGGAGGGTAGTGTGGAGGTCAAGGTCCTCTGAATTGAAAGGTCAGCTCACTTTCCTGGAATTCCTAAGGAGGGCTATGCTATAAATATGTTGTCTGCATCTCCCTGTCCTCTCCCGACAAAGCAGGCCCTGGAGCTGGGAAGCCTGGCTTCTAGAATGAAGCGTAATAATGTAAACTGTGGGATTGGAGGGGTCAACACTGCTTTACAAAGCCATGAGTAAGCAGTGAGTTTGGTCACTGGTTGTCCCGGGAAGCTTGTCTCTTTAATATTTTCTATTATTAACATAATAACTCTCCCTCTTCGTCACATACCCTGACTCTCCAAATCAGAGGGGACACTACAGCCTCTCGGGCATGCTCTCCCCTAAGCCTCAAGTGGGAGCACCAGGGATCTGGGCTCTCCAACACCCTCAAAGAATAAACGTCCACGTCAGCCCTCAGCTCTCAGACCAAATAACACCCCCAAGGTCACCACAGTACAGATAGTGAGCCAGCGAATTAGCAAGTCAGGGAGCTAGTGAAATGATACATCTTCTACCTGCTCTCCAGTTATGGCAGCTAATTAATTTGTGGTTCTCCTCAGCTTTTTGCAGCTTGAAAAACAAAATAAAATACAGTTAGATAAGTCTTGAGTTTCCTTCTCTTGGAAGGTGCTTTAAACTCCTTCTGTTTCCCCCACTCTGACTTCCTCTCTCTTCCAGGAAACAGGATGCTGCCCTTAGGCTATGATGCCCTTTCTTGAAGTTCACATGAGCGCCTCCTTTTTAATTTCAAGGTCATTGTTGAGTTCGCAGGTCTGCAGGGAGTTGCCTTCATTGTGGGCAGTTTTCTCTATCTGAATTTTACCCTGCTTATCGTACTTGATGGTGCCCAGGAAAAAAGGTGGTCTTGCCTAACAAACTAGCATATGTCTTTTAATGGTGCACCTCATCATCTTTTCCTTTATGCCTTGGCCACCAGGAAGCTCAGTGAAACTTTTTGCTCAATTGCACTAGTTTTCCTTAGTTTAAGCTTTTTGATTCTGACTCTGATTTTGGTTCATCTGCCTGAGTTTTAACCATCCTCTACTATTTGTTGAAGATTTGCCTTCAAGTCCACGGGAGTCCAGGAGAGGTTCAGACAACTTGGGGGTGGGTACCTGGGAGGCTTCTTAATAAGTTGTTGACTGAGGGAATTTGAAGAAGTCCTGCAGCGTTGGGCAGAATCATGAAGGAGAGAAGACAAGTCAGAACCAGAAAGATAAGGCAATGTTTTGTCTTTCAGCAGGGCTGGAGCCTGGGTGTGGCCCAAAGTATGAGGTCCCTTTCAAGTGGAAGATTCAGGACTTGCTTATACATTCATTCATTTATTCCTTCTTCCATCCATCCATCATCCATCCGTCTATCAATTCACTTATCATTCCATTTATTAAGAACGTATTCCATTTTCCAGGCACTGGAAACACAGCAAATAACTCTGAAAAAGTTCTCTGTCCTTATGGAACTTACATTCTGTTGAAGGTGGACAGACAATAAACAGTAGCAAAAAATACATGAAATATGTCATGGGGAGACAAATAAGACAGGAGTGGAAGGGTTACAACTTTATGTAGGGTGGCCTGGGACAAAGGGGGGCATTGAAATTAATGGAAAATATATGCCAGGGAAGCCCACTTACATGGTATCAGGCATGAGCCACAAGCGTTGACATGGTCCAGTCAGTCCCTTCTAGAAGTAGAAGGGATGCTACAGAGATAACAGATATTATAAAGAGATTTCTACACCTCCCTTAAGCACGTGTCTGAACTTGCACACAATTGAAACTTGCTCTCCATCTGCTCCTCTGTCTCCTCCACTAAGCTGCAGCTTTTCTGCGTGAGGGGAGTGTCGGGTGCAGCCTTTCAGCTAGACAAAAAGACTCCTGGAAAAATTAAAAGTGTGTGTGCGTGTGAGTGTGTGAAGAGAGATATAGAGAGAGAGGAGAGAGAGAGAGACTCCAAAAGAATTATGGATATAGCTTTCGGTGCTTAGAGTTGACTAGAATAAAATTCACAGAAAACGTAAAAGTTTTTGAGAAAGCTTATTGTCAAAACTGCTACCAGACTGATCTAAAAGAAAATGAGGCAGCTGGAGATGTGAGTACATTTCTGGGTCCCTACCTGTCTTCAGGTAGGATGCCAACTGGGGAGCTGCTCGCCACTAAGAAGGACATCTTCCCCAACGAACACTTCATCAGTGGTCCAGGCTGATGGTCAGGGAGGACCTCCCAAGGGCAGAGCCAGGGGCCTCGGGGAAGAGAGGGCTGGGGAGCTAGTCTGAGGGCATAGGACAGGGGTCAAATCAAGGGACATTCCTTACTCCCAGGTTACCCCCTGTTCAAATGGGAATGTTTTTGCAGTGATTCTGACCCTGTTTTGCCATTGTATGTTAGGTGTATATGGGAAAAACAACTTGTCTTTTTGCTTTTCAGGTCTGTGGATCAAGAGGAGCCTCAGTGAGATCTGATGTAGATCATGAGTTTCTTGATTTCCAGCTCAGTGTTAGAATTGGATAAGATTTTTGGAGTGTCTTCGGGATGGAGTGAGTGTATTTTGCATGTGGGAAAGGAATGAATATTTGTGACCAAAAGGGCACAAGGAGGGCATTGTCTGTAAATATTTGCTCTCTCCCCTTTCTGTCCGTCTCCGTGGGGCAAGTATACTTTCCTGCCCTTGCTTTGGGCTTCATCATTTTATTTGTTTTGGCAAATGAAGATTACTGGATATGACAGGAGCAGGGGCTTGAAAGGTGCTTGTGCTGTTGAGCTCGCTGTCTTGCTTCTGCAATGGCCACGAGAAAAACATGACACGGACGCATAGCAGTTATGCAGAGCTGCCCTGGGCGACCCGAAGACCTGTAGCCTGAAGCAAAGCCACCCCCACTGACTCTCAGGCATAGGGTGAGAAATACTTCCTGTTGTATGCCACTGTGATACCTGTGTTTGTTATACAGCAGTAGCTGACTGAGACAAACCACAATATCAACCTGGAGCCCCATGGCTTCCTGAAATATGGGAAGTGAACAAATAAGTGCCTAACAAATTGGGAGTAGGGCTTTGCCAACAGAAATAAGAAATGATAGCATCCTTGGAATAAGCTGAGAAAGTTCTCCCAACTGCCTTGAGAACTCAGCATGAGTGGTGGGCCCTGGGAAGGTGGGAGGCTGTCCAGAAGCATGGGTCTCCCATGCTGGTCAAAGAAAAGGAAGAAAGAGTCTGTTGAGATTGTAGGTGAGGTGAATGGGTTTATAGACTGAGGCTGCCCAGGAATTCTCAGTGTATATATACAGTGTACATACTTAATGTTTAATATGTTTGTTATACAGTAATTTTATGACAATTAAACTTCTTAATATAACTTTGTGGTAAAAGTGCTTCTCCCACATTCCAGAAATTACCAGGAGTCTGACTTTTTAAAAAAAAAATCTTGTATTGTATGTAATTTTAGGAGGAAGTAGAGTAAAAATAAATAGATTAACCAGGAGTGCTGGGAAAGGGGGTTGGGTGGGAAAGAAAAAATGCCATTCAGAAATAGACTGTGAAACTAATTACCTAGATAAACCAATGTAAAAAATGTATTGTTTAAGACAGGAGTCATAAACTCAAATACCTCGGAGGCCAGGCAGGTGACACAAACAAGTGAAGCAGGCCAGCTAGGGGCTGTGGGGATATGGAGAGTGCGTGCCCATCCAGGGAGGGCAGCTTCTATGACTTGGCCCCCCCCCCCAGTTGCTGCCTTGTGGGAATGGAGCCTGTTGTGCCCAAGTCTTCTGTGTTTTCCTGAGAAGCAGAGCTGCCATGTACGCTAGTGTGGGTTGTAGACTGCACAAGATGCTCAGCTGATAGGGCAACTGGAGATGGGAATACAGTCCAAGCTCTGCTTAACGAGCCCTGGCCAGGACACATGGCTTGGGGAGCAGAGGTGGGCTGGACTTCGGCCCCCCTCTCCCCACTTCAGCCTCCCTTTGTGTAGTGTTTGATCATACAGGGTGGTGTGGGATGGCGGATCCATTTCCCATTGTGGAACCCCTCATTTTTCCTGCCCCTGGCAGCCCAGGCACAGGTGCCCTTCCTAGGCTCAGCCGATTAGATGCTCCTTCCCAGGACCTGGAATCTTGCATGAGTGACAACAGCACAGAGGTGGAGAGACGACATAGGCTGTGTTTAGGTGTGTTTGAATGGTGATTGGTAGAGGACCTTTAAAAACAGTGAGCTGCCAAACAAAACTCACCAGAGGGTCTCCAGCTACCCACTCGAGATCAAGACATTCCAAGTGCAGGAAAGGGACTATGAGTGCACTCACCTGTTCTTAGTAAGCTTTGCACGTGCATAGGTTTCTGCTGCATGAAGCTTCCCTAAATTGTTTCACCACAGTGAGGTGTCCTTCCTGGGTATCACAGTACAGGGCAGTGAAGTCTCCCTTTCTCTGAATGCTGACATTTGGTCCCACTTTTACTAGAGCTTGGTCCTGTGATCTTTGCCAAATTTTCATCATGCTGACCCTCAACTTCCTTGCCTATGAAATGGGTATTTGGATGCTGTTCCCCTTTCCTCCCAGGGATATTGTAAGGATCAAATCCAAAGAGATGATGGATCAGAAAACACTCTGCAAGCTCTGACACACCATGTAAACACAAGGTATCACTATATAGCTGCTGAGACACTAGCAGCTGATGTGGCTAGTGTCTGATGTGACTGGTGTTTTAACCAGAGATGGAGGGATCTGGCATGGAGCAGGCCATTCGATTATTAGCAAAATGCTGAAAAAAGGACTTTGCAATCCACTGCCTCCCCACTGCTGCAAGTCTGTGCCTTTCCTATAATAATAAATATTTATAATGCATCTTAACATTATTTTATTTGAACCTCACAACAGTCCAGTGAGGTAAGGATTATTATTCCCATTTGCTGATGAGGAAACTGAGGCTCAGGAGCCTAAGCTTATGCAGCCGGGAAGGAGTAGAACTAGGGAGTGAGTCCGGAGCTTCCCATTGTGGAAGTTCTAGCTCACGGTGTTTCCTAATAGTCTCCTGGGACCATCAGAGGCCAACCTGGAGTTCAACAGCACCGTCAGTGATAGTAAAGACTCCTACGAAGCACTCAGGGATCAGGAGGAGATCACTAAATGTCTGGTGAGTGGAGAAGCCCCAGCCCAGAATCCCTCCTCTCCACCTACTGGAAGCAACGGCCTCCATCCCTGATTTTTTGGGGAACTGTCTCCTTCTCTATTCAATGTAGGCCTATGTGAAGCTGCTTCTCCTTGCCTGAGAGGGGCATGTGATTTAATCTAGACCAATGAGATACATGATCCCAGTATCTGAGTCTTGAGAGGTTACACACAGGGACGGAGGGAAGTTGTAGCTGGGTCGTTCCAAGACCAAGCCTGGCAAAGCAGTTCTCAGAATCGCCCAGAAGCCTTGTTAAAACAGGCTGGGCCTACCCTCAGAGTACCTGATTCAGAGGGTCTAGGGTAGGGCCCGAGAATTTGCATTTCTACTAAGTTCCCAGGAGATGTTGCTGCTCATGGGACCAAAGTCAGAGCTTCACCGCCATCGGTGATTTTTGCCCCCCAGGGGACATATGGCAATGTCTGGAGACATTTTTGATTTTCACAAGTGGAGGGCTGCTACTAACAACTAGTGGGTAGAGAGGTCAGGGAGGCTGCTAAACATCCTCTAATGTACAGGACAGCCCCCAAGAGCAAGGAATTAGGCAGCTGCCAATGTCCGTAGTGTTCAGGTTGAGAAAGCTTGCTCTAGAGGAATGGTCCACGTGCTCTTACACTGAGATCCCAGAGATGTCTGGTTCCTACCTATCTCCATGCTCCTCCATGGAGTCTCTGGGGCCCAGTATCCTTCCAAAACATGCCTTCTTCCTTTTACTTAATCAGAGTCAATGTTTGTTACCTGCAACCAAAGATCTGACGGAGATGAGGATTTAACTGCTTTAGAGGAGTCAGGTTGGTGCTAAGGAAGATCATGGGCTGGCTTCTGGGTTAGAATGACATATAAGCCACATGCATTTCTTTCCTTTCCACCTGTGACTCTCCTCTCCTCCTACTGTACCATTCCATTTTAAATAAACACTATAATTTGTTTATCCATTCTCCTATTCTTAAAAAGTTCAGTTCCTTTTATTTTTTGTTATTAAACAATGCCACAATGAATACTTTTACATATAAATGCTCATGCTTATATGTAAGAGTTTCTCGAAGGTTCCTACCCAGAAGTGAAATTGCTGGGTTATGCCGTTGAGACACCTTCAGTTTTACTGAATATTAATAAATTGCATTCCAAACTGGTTGTGTCAAGTCAACCCAGCACCAGTGGTGGGTGTATCAATATCCCCCCACGTCTTCATCAACACTCTTTGGAGACAGATGTGTTAATTTTTGTGATCTGTTGAGTGACTCACTGTTTGAATTTGCATTTCCCTGATCATTAGGGTCATTGACCACATTTTCACATGCTTATTGCTCACCTGGGCTTTTCTTTTTGGAAATCACAATTCACATTCTTTGCCACTCCCCCTTTTCTTGTTTTCTTTCTTTCTCTTTCATTCTCCCTTCCTCCTTTCCTTCCTTCCTACCTTCCTTCTTTGCTTGTTTAATTTCTTAGTGATTTGTAGGCTGATATGATATATTCTGGGTACCAGTCATGTGAATGGAACGTCTATTCTGTGACTTGCCCTCTAACTTTGTTTATGGTGTTATTTGTTGCACAGAACTTTTAAATTTTACTTCAGTCAGATGAATTAATCTTTTTCTTTTTGGATTATTATTTTTCCATCCTGCTTTAAGGATCTTTCCATATGCCAATATTATAAAGATACTCTCCTCTATGTTCTCTAAAACAAATATAAAGCTTTAAAAAAAATCTGGTCTTTAATACATCTGGATTTTATTTGTTTGTAGAGTGGGTGAGAAATCTCACTTTAATTTTTCCATGTGAGTAGCTAGTTGGCCTAGCACCAGTTACTGAGCAACCCAGCTTCTCCTCATTGATGGATAATGTCATCACTGCATGTAGGTAGTTTCCATTTATGTGTAGGTCTCTTTCTGGACTCTCTGTTTTGTTCTATAGGTCTATTTGTCAGTCTCTGCACCAAAACCACATGGATTTAATCACTGTAAATTTATAATATGTCTTGATATGTGAAAGCATGAATGTTTCCTCCTTGTCTTCTTCACAATTATCTTGGCTAATTCCAGTCCTTTACACTTTGTGTGTATATATACATATATATAACGATGTACTATATATATATATATATGATGTTTACAAGCTGTGTAGGGGCCTGGCCCAGAAGAGGGGCCCAGGAAATGTTAATTTCCTATCCCTTCTTCTGAGGGTTCTTTGTTATTACCACCAGGAATGTACATTTCTTGGCTTAGTTTCATTCAGCCCCTGACCTTGTGCCCTAAACAGGACAACAGAATCACTGTTCTGAATTCAGGGATCCACTTTTTCACAAGTAGTCTCCTTACACATATGACCCCAGCTATGGATACATAATAGCGCCTAGTAAATATTTGCTGAAACTGAATGAAAATCCCTCAAGTGCCCCAATGCCCCAAGCAGTGGGTCTGTCTGTGAACCTTTCTCCTTGCAGCACCAGAAATAGCACCATGTTTATTCATTCAACATATGTTTGTGCAGCTCCTACCATGTTCCTGGTAAGCCAGTGAGACATGGCCTCAGCCTTCACAGAGACAGACATTCAATAAGTAATTACACTGCAAAAAGTGCTATAAAAGAGAAGAAGTGGACTTTTAAGGGAGAATAACGTTATTGGAAGGTCAAGGGAGCCCTTCCTGAGGAAGTGACATATGAGTTCAGGATGAGTAGGGCCAAGTCAGGCCAAGATGAAAGAGGATTGTTTTACACAGCGGGAGCAGCATGTGCAAAGGTCCTGAGGTCGAAAAAACTAGATGTGCAGTAGTGGTGCTTCTCACACTTTAATGTGCACCTGGGTGTATTATTAAAAAGGCAGATTCTAGGATGGGGCTGAACTCCAGAATTTCCAGCCAGCTCCCAGGTGCTGCTGGTGCTGCTGGTCTGGGGCTGTGGCTCTCACTTAGGTTGGCACAGTGTAAGAGGAACTGAGAGAGTTTTGAAGGTGTGACAGAGCATGGTGAGCAAGGATGAGGGTGAGGAGATGGGACGGGAGGAGTAGGCAAGGACCAGATCCTGCAGGATCTTGGGGGTCACCTTCTAAATGTAAGCAGGAGAGTCACACAGTCTGACTTGGCTCATCTGCCTGAGCCTCAGTTTCCACATCTGTAAAATGGCGATGCATAAACCTCCCTGGCAGGGCTCTTGGGAAGACTGGAGATAATATATGATAGGCACCACCATTCAGCAAATGACATATGTTTTTCCTGATTCCTATTCCCAAGTCCTGAATTTAGGAAAAGGTTGCAACATGCTACCTTCTGCACAAAGTTCAAGGAACTGAGACTGTCAGGACCTCTTTTATCTTGATATGCCACTTTGCTTGGAGAAGGTTCCCTTGTCTTAAGTAAGCCAGTAGGATCTGGGGTTAGACTGGCAAAATGTAAGCCAAAAAAAAAAAGTGAATATTTTCTTTTTGAAAGAAAATATTGAAAAAAATGAGCTGGGCTCGCTGGCTAGGGTCTGTGCTGACCTTTCCTCCCTGTCTGTCTGTCTGTCTCTGTTGTTTCTACTCAACAACAGGATGTCCTCCGTCTCCCCCTCCTCTGGCTGCAAACAACCCCGGAGCCGCTCTGTCTGCAGCGCTGTGTTCTGTTTAAAGGAACAGACACCCATTTCTCACAGAAGAACCGTTAGGTAAACAATAATATATTTTTTTAAGCCCAGAAAGTGGCTCAACATACTGAGCGTGGAGTGACTGTCTCTAGCATTCCCCAGCTAGTTTCAGGACAAAGGTCTCCAGAGGAAGGATGCTTCTTTTCTTTTCTTTTCTTTTCTTCTCTTCTCTTCTCCTCTCTTCTTCTTCCCTTCCCTTCCCTTGCCTTCCTTTCTCTTCCCTTCCCTTCTCTTGGCTTTTCTTTTGAGTAAAAGGGGACAACATGTTGAGAGGGGCAGGGAGGCCCGAGGCCTGCAGATAGGAGCCTTGTCTTGGCCTAAAGAACCCAGGAGGCTGCTCTTGGGCACCCCTGGCCTGCGTGGCAGGAGAGGGTGGCTTTTGCTCTGATGCATCCTGTTCCCTCAACACTCCTCCCACTTGCTGAGCACTTCCAGCCCTGTGTGGAGGCCTTCTAGGCGTGACCTCACTGCACACTCCTCAGGACACCTGGAGGTGTGCATTATCACCCCCACTTCACAGATGAGGAAAATGAGGGCGAGAGGATGAAGTAATTTGCCCAAGGTCATGCAGAGCAAAGTTCAGGTCAGGACTCAAAGCCAAGACTCCAAAGTTCATTTCTGAACCAACCTCTAACATTGACTTCCTGGGTCCCAGCTTTCTGAATGACTTGAACTCATCCCATAGCCTTGCAAGAGTGGAAAAAACCCGTTTTCTAGATTTGGAGGACAGGATCTGGAGGAATGAGCTGCTCCAGGCTTTGGGGGTGGTGGTGGCGGTCAGGAATAAGGCTGAGGTTCCCGGGGTCCTGACTCCAACACCCAATGCTGGTAGTTTCAGTGAAAGAAGAGTCCAAAGAACAAGATGTGGTCAGCATCTCCATTTCCTCGTGTGGAGGCTCCATTCAGAGACACAGCGAACTCTTCCCTCCTGCCACCCTCCGCCTTTCAGCACTGTCTCCAAGGCTGAGATCCATGGAAGACTACATCTGCACACCTAGGTTCCCATCTGTCTGTAACAAGAAAGAAATAATTACTGGAAAAATAAAGCCACAGAATGCGTTCTCAAACCAAGCAGAAAGAAAATGTTTTTGGCTTCTTCAAAATATAGTGACTATTCCCAGATGGGGACAAGTCAACTGGGAGGACCGGTTGGGACGGGCAGGGGACGTGGAGGGCCACTGGCTTTGGGCAAAGGCAGACCTGGATTTGAGATGAACTCACTGGTGCGGGTCCATGAGAGATTCCTTCCTGGTTATTATGGTCCTGTTTGTTTATCTGCCACACCTGCACCACAGGGTTGACCTGGGGAAGAAGAGGTTATGGAAGGCTTCTCTGTGCCCAGTCCTTTCCTTCTATTCCCGCAGCAACCCACAGATGGGCAGCGTGATTATTTTTGCAATGAGGAAAGTGAGGCTCAGAGAAGTCCACCAGCTTGCCTGGGGTTGGCTGGCTTCAAAGGGAATGTGTTTAACCAAACCGCTAAGCTACACGGGGTCTGTGAGTAGAATCAATTTGGACTCAGTTGATTTGATCCATTTCCTTGATTGCTTGACCCCGAGGGGCAAAGAGTACATTAAAGATGGAAGCCCTGACTGCCCCCCTTTGGGAGGTCATAGCCAAGGATTCTAAAGCTTTGGTGAAGTCAGGGAGGTTTGGTGCTTTGCCACACCCCTGTGAAGTGAGACCTCAGGTGAAATTTGGTTATCAGAATGGAGCTGAATCTTGTCATTTTTATCAATTAATTCCTCCCTAAGAGGACAGGGGATAACCTGGTCTTCCCCCGGTTTGGACGAAGAAGGGACAGAAGAACAGAGCAGGGGGCAGTGTTCACGCCAGAACAACAGTGCGGTTGCAGTGATGATAACAAGGACTGGTGAGCAGGGGGTGCTGACTACGGGCGGGAGATGCGCCAGGCGTTCCCCAGCCCTGTGTTTCTTCCAGCGGAACCACGATGCTGCTGAGGGTGTGACGACTGATTCCCCTCCAGATCCTCTCTTTGCCCTTCTCTCTGTGCCTGGGAGGCTGCGCTCCTACAGGCAGCATTGCCTGGGCTTGTCTGAGACACTAGCAGGCCATCAGAGGCCGGGAAGAGAGAGGCTGCGCTATTTCCTCCCCTCCCCTCCCTGCTACAGCTCAGTGTCCCTCAGTGGCTCCCAGTGGGGGCCCCTTCCGTGTCTCCAGCTCTTACACTGGGCCTCAGCCCCAGGGGAGGTGGCAGCTTCCTTCCTTCTTCCTTCGCTAAGGTCTCTTCTCATCTCCCTACCGAGTATGCCTCCTGCCCCCTGCAGCCCCCTGAGTGGATGCTGCCAAGGGCCTCTTTCCCCATTTCGCAGAGAAGGAGCCTGAGGCCCAGGATAACAGGTGTTGCCAAGGCCACAGGGCTTGTGAGTGGCAGAGGGAGAATCTGAACGAGAGTCTTCCCAAATCCACCGCCCCAGCGAGGATGCCGAGCAGGATGGACTCAGCGGGACCTGCATGGGGATCCCCTTTGTTGCATGGGGATCCCCTTTGTTTGAACCGACACCAAGTTCTGCTGCCTGACACCATTACTGTTAATGCACGTGTTATTAAATGCTTTTCACATTTGCAAAGAGTTTTCCTCTTGCTCCTCTGCCTCCCAACCCTCTCTCTCTCTTCCTGCTGGACAAACTGGGAGATGGCTGGGTCCTACTCCCCCACCCCACCTTTCCAGATGGGGACATTGAGGCTCTGGGAAATGCAGGTCTGTCCTGGGGGGGCAGCAAGTGACTTGGGGGTGTTGCCGTTCTGGGGCCTTCGCTCCAATGGGGCCAGTAACATCTGTTCCATGAGCCACCAGCCAAGATGAACAATGATACAGGCAAGGAAGACCGAAAAGCTTTGACAGGGACGAGAAGGTGGGAAAGAGGGAGGGGTGGGAGAGTTAGCATTTTGGGGGAGCAAATGTAATAATAATATAGCAGACCCTCAGTTGCCTCACTGCATCTGCTTGACCAGTGTATACCATCACGCCCATTGTCCAGATGAGAAGACAGATGCTTGAAGGGGTCAAGTCCCTTGGGACTGGCATATAGTCAGTGCTGAATAAACATGTGTCGACTGAATCGATTAAGTAACTTTACCCAGCTAATCACTGGTGGAGCTGGAATGGAATTTGTCTGTCTGACCCCAAAGCCCTGTGTATGTGCCAGCAACACTGTCTGTGCCAGACAGAAATAAAAAAAGATAAGGGATGGAAGACAGAAAAGCCAGAGGAAGCCACAAGTTGCTAGACCAGAGGCTCTAGGGAAGGTGCTAGAGCACTGCCAGTTAAGACTGGGGCTTCCAGAGCCAGGCTTTCTGGGTTCAAATCTCCACCTCTCTACTTACTTGTTCTGTGATATTGGGCAAGTTGCTTAAGTTTTCTGTGCCTCGTTTCTTCATGTGTAAATGAAGATAAAAGTAGTACCTATGCTTGCCTTGTTATCCACTCTGCACCTTTCCCCTGCTCTGCATCCAGGAGTGGCCACCCTTGCAGGCTGTGTTTGCAGGGCTCCTGTGACATCTGGTTTCCAGCTGGGTTCCACCAATGGGAGGCACTGGCAGGAGGTCGGTGGGCGGGGTTGGAGAGAAGCTAGAGTATTTCTTCCCCTGTCTCTGCCTGGAGCCTTGTCTCTGCAAGCAGCTCTTTCTCCTTCATGGCTTTTGCTCCTGCTGGAAGGAGCCACTGTGCTTCCAGCTTCTGAATGACCCCAGAAGCCACAACATCCGCTCTCTTTGTCTGCCCAGCTCTGGCTGGGGGTGGAGCTGTGGGTGCAGCAACAGACTACACATAGTCCTGCCTGGCAGAAGAGATTTCCACATTGGTTTTTAAATGTTCCTGCATGATTTGACTCTTTTATAAATAAACAGTGAGCATATACACTTTTATTAACAGAAAGAAAAACCCTAAAAGATTTTCACTTTTAAAATGCATGAGTGAAAAATAAGAAATTATAGACAAGCCTGCTTTCAGGTTTCTCAGCCAGGAAAGTAGGGGGGAAATACGTTGCCACTAAAGGCAAGGGCAAAGTTGAAGACTTTCTTTATTTCCAGAAAGGAGAGTCCTAATCAAGCATTTGTGCTGAGCCCGGAGTGCCCACTGCGGGAGAAAGGACACACAGAGAGACAGGGCGCTTCTTGGTGGGACAGGGACTTAGGGAGGTGGGGGTGGGTAGGATCTTGGCATAGGGCGTGGGATTAGTCCTGAACAGGTGGCGAGCACCCTTTCCATGCAGCAGGAAGGGCAGCGCAAATGTACAAAGCATGTAGGTGGGGTGGCAGGAAAGTGAGGGCGTCCTTTCCTGACGGCCTCTATTTTCTCTGCAAAGTAGGAGGCGAGGTCAGCTTCCCAGGCTGGAGGCTGTAGGGGCCTGGGAGAGGTTTGGAAAGCACCATGGGGGATCGGAGAAGGGCCGGTGGGGAGAAGTGGAGGGATGGTTGATCTCTGCTGTGGCCTTTCCTTTGGCCCCTGCCCATGCAGCTGGATGTTTTCTCTGGTGGAATTCTGGTGTCCAGAGCTGGGGATGGAGACTCAGCTACAAAGCTGTGAGGCTTTCTGGGTTCAATGTGACTGAGGAGCAAGGTGGCGAGGGGTTGGCAGTGACAGCCAGAGAGTGGGTTAAATGAGGACTCATGGCCTCAGGCCAGCTTAGGAAGGGATGGAGATCAGCACGCAGGAGAGAGAGGTCTTAATGAGAATCAAAAGTGGGCATCATGGGAGTGAACGAACAAGAGGAGGGAGTCTGCCAGGGCCGGGGATGAGATGTTGATGGTGTGACTGCAGGGGTGGGCACCGGAGTGGCCGCTGGGTTGAGGTCAGGGTGGTAGGTGGGTGTCCCCATGGTGGGGTGCAACTTGGGATGGAGAGGGGAGAGTGGGAGCTGGGAGCACTCGGTGAACCAGTGTGGAGGAGGGCCTGGGTGGGGGGGGGCGATCAAAGCAGCACGGAGAGATGGGGGGCTCAGGACAGCAAGGAGGAGACTCTTTTGTTCAAGGCAGGAAGGGCAAGAAAAAATGCAGTCTGGAAAGTGAATTTATAGGAAAAAGAGCAGTCCTGGGTCCCAGGATGTCAGAGGCGAGCCTGGAGACCATTAGGTACATTTCATAGTGGGGGAAATTGAGGCTGGGAGAGGTGACCTGAGATGTTCTGGCTAATTAGCAGCAGGAAAGACGTTGCCCTAACGCTAGGCAAGTGCTTCTTCACTGTACTGAGATTGTGGACCCACAAGCCTTTAGCGCTAAAAGTCATCTTAGAAATCATCTTTCATTTAAAGCTGAGCAAGCGGAAAACTGGGAAAATTAAGGGAAGTTTAGTAGAGCTGGGACCAAACCCAGGTTTCCTGACTCTTGGGTTATTGCATGGGATAGAAAAGAAAGTGTGTTAGAGAGGGAACAAGAAAGGTAGAGTGTGTGGATGTGTGTGTGTATGTGCGTGGGGGGGTGTGTACAAGCATGTGTGCACGCGTGAAGTCACATTCACACGTCTGTATTCGTAAGAAAGATGAACCAAGATAGTGTTTCTCTTGCAGAAGAAAAGAATGCTGTTGCTTTTGTAAAGGGTGACAGTCAATGCTTTTCTTTGCCAGGAGGGGAGATGGGAAAAATAAGTCACCGGTTCTGTATCTCCTGATTCCAGTGGATGCACACCGGGCAGGCAGTGACCTGGGCTCCCAGTGTGCTTTGTGCTCTTGCTGTACACTGGAGCTGCCTGGACTGGGGCCATCCTGCTCTAACCAGTAGGCTTGCAGGCCCAGACTCCCCGTTGCTCATATTAGCACCAACATACCTACATTGGGCACATTTGATGAGTCAGGGCTAGTATGAGTTTGCTCAGGCAACCCTAGTAAAATACCACAGACTGGAGGGTTTATAAAATAGAAATTTATTTTTTCCCAGTTCTGGAGGCTAGAAGTTCAAGAACAATGCATTGGAAGGGTCAGTTTCTTCTGAAGCCTCTCTCTTTGGCTTGTAGACGGCCATCTTCTCCCTGTGTTTTCTCGTGGTCTTTCCTCTGTGTGTTTCTGTGTCCTAATCTCTTCTTATAAAGAGACCAGTCACGTTGGATTAGGACCCATTTTAAAGACCTCATTTTAACGTAATCTCCTCTTTAAAGATCCTATCTCCAAATACAGTCATATTCTGAGGTATTAGGGGTTAGGACTTACACATTTAATTTTGAGGGACAGGGGCTTCCCTGGTGGCGCAGTGGTTAAGAATCGACCTGCCAATGCAGGGGACACGGGTTTGCGCCCTGGTCCAGGAAGATCCCACATGCTGTGGAGCAACTAAGCCCATGCGCCACAATGACTGAGCCCGCAAGCCACAACTACTGAGCCCACTTGCCTAGAGCCCGTGCTCTGCAACAAGAGAAGCCATCGCAATGAGAAGCCCGTGCACTGCAATGAAGAGTAGCCCCCGCTCGCCGCAACTAGAGAAAGCCCGCACCCAGCAATGAAGACCCAACACAGTCAAAAATAAATAAATAAATAAATTTATAAAAAAAATTTTTTTTGAGGGACAAAATTCAGCCCAACATGGAACTATTTTTGTTGCAAGGCCTAGAACCCTACTCAAGTGAACCATGTAAAAAGAGGGTTTATTGCTAAGGATTAGGCTATCTCATGAGAATTGTAAACTGGAAAGCAACTCCTCCCATCTCTTCCCTCTCTGGGGTGGTGGTTTTAAACCATGGTCACAAATTCTTTGACCCCCTCCACCTCCCATAGAGTGGTGGGTCTATATCCCCGCCCCTTGAATCTGGGTGGGATTATGACTGCTTCAACCAATAGAGTATGACAGAAATGTTGCTATGTGACTTTAAGGATGGGTCCTAAAAGGCCACGCAGCTTCTGGCTTGTTCACTGAAACACTCACTAGAGGAGACCTGACTCTTGTAAGAAGTTTAATGACTCTGAAACGCCATGCTGGAGAGACCATAGGTAGGCACTCTGGTTTATAGCCTCAGCTGAGCCTGGCTTCCAGCTGTCCCTGCCAAGGTGCCAGACACGGGAGTGAAACCATCTCTGATACGCCTGCACCGGCCCAAGTGCTAGCCGATTACCACACAGCGACTTCTGCCTATATCAGGCAGAACAGAAGAATCACCCAGCTGAGCACTGCCTGAATTTCTAATTCACAAATTCATGCTATATAATAAAATGGTTGTCATTTTGAGCCACCAAATTTTGCAGTAGTTTGACTTGCAGAAATAAGTAAGCAGAAACACCAGAAGTCTGCTTCTTTCTTCTTTTTCCCTTCCTGTTGGTTTTTCCTGTCTACTCATATTTCCTGCTCCTGCATAAATTTAACCTGCACGTGGCCATGACTTGCTGTGGTCCCAAGTTATCCAAGCAAGTTCCTGCCTTAGCCCCCACATCTCTCTGATTAGAGTCTCCGTATTAGTCAAAATACTTGAGAATCAGATCAGCCAATGCTAGGGGCAGGGCCATGTGTTACAGGGAATGGGTCATGTCTCCTGGAAATTGGGGCCCAGCAGACCCAGAACCTTATCTGTGCAGTGTCCACTTCAATGGAAAAGGGCCCTGTGATCATCCAGTTTATTCTCCTATCCCACCAGGAATTCTTTTGTTGATATCAGAAAGATACAATCCCCATAGCTTCTTTTTAATGCCTCCTGGATCAGCTCATCATGTGAGGTAGCCCACTTGCCATGGATCACTTCTGCTTGTTTAAGATTTCTACAGGTGGAGCTGAAATTTGTTTTCCTCTGTCTTTTAGTCTCTGGTTTTCATCCTGTCCTCAGCAGTCATGTAGAGTAGTGATTTTCTCTTTTAGCAGACAATATTTGAAATTCTTGAACCCCTCATTTTAAGGCTTAATCTCTTCATAGCAAACCTGGGACTCAGGTGTAATGACCAGAATGGGTGATCAGAGAGGGGGGAGGGGGAGGGGAGCTGATTTTTCTCAACTGCAAGTTCTTTTTTATCCTATATTTGTTCTTTACTGATTTTCACAAGAGATCATATCTGGCTTGGCCTTCCTTTTCTGTATTAGTTTTGTAGGGCTGCCATAGCAAATTACCACAAGCCGGATGGCTTAAAACAACAGAAATGTATTCTCTAATGGTTCTGGAGGTCAGAAGTCCAAAATCAAAGTGTTGTCAGGGTTGGTTCCTTCTGGATGCTCAGAGGGAAAATCTGGTCCAAGCTTCTCTCCTAGCTTATGGTGGTCTCCAGCAATCCTTGGTGGTTTTTGGCTTGTAGATGCATCACTCAATCTCTACCCCTGTCTTGACATGATGTTCTTTCTTGTGTCTTCTGTGTCTAAGTCCAAATTTCCCTCTTCTTTTAAGGATACCAGTCACTGAATTAGGGTCTACCTTAATCCAGTATGACCTCATCTTAACTAATTACATATGAATTATTTTTTCCCCAAATAAGGTCATATTCTGAGATTCCAGATGAACATGAATTTTGGTGGCCACTATTTGACCCTGTACTCTTTCTTCCCTCCCTTCTTCCATTTCTCTCTCCTTCCTTCTTTTTTCTCCTCCATCCATATCTCCCCGCTGGAAGCATAAAGATGAGTACCCGGTGTTGTTGGAGGGGTCATTGTTTTTGCACTGTGCCTGGTGCAGCACCATGTGTAATTCAGCTGGAGGTCAGAAAACCTTCAGAAGGCAGGGACCATGTGACTGCTTGTAGATGAGTTGAAAATCACTCAGTGTTGATACCTGGATTAGATGTTTTAGCAGCTGTTGCTCAAGAAGAAGGAAAGAAAGAAGAGGGGGAGGATAAGAAAAAGAAAAATACAGTTTGTGAACTGCAATAATTTTTGCACTTTGCCTGCCTGACTTTGGGGAGCTCAACTTGAGATGAGAGTTTTTCCTCTTCAGGAATAAAGATGAGTCAGAGTCAAGCAGCAATCATGCTTCCTTTTGTCTGAGATTCTCTCAATACCACACTCAGTGTCAAAGCCATTGTTGGATCCTTCTAGACTTTTGCTGGCCAATAACGTAGCCACTAGCCACAGTGAAATGAGAATGTGCTCCAAGTACAAAATACACACCGGATTTCTAGTACTTAGTGTGAAAACAAAGAATGTAAAATATCCCATTAATAATTTTTACATTGATTATATGTTGAAATGATAATATTTTGGATATGTAGGGTTACATAAAGTACTGGCATACCTCAGAGATATTGTGGGTTCAGTTCCAGACCACTGCAATAAATCAAATATTGCAATAAAGCAAGTCACACGAAGTTTTTGGTTTCCCAGTGCACGTAAAAGTTATGTTTGCACTATACTATAATCTATTAAGTGTGCAAAAGCATTATGTCTAAAAAGACAATGTACACTTCCAAAACTACGTTGAATAATAGTGGTGAGAGTGGGCAACCTTGTCTTGTTCCTGATCTTAGAGGAAATGGTTTCAGTTTTTCACCATTGAGAACGATGTTGGCTGTGGGTTTGTCATATATGGCCTTTATTATATTGAGGTAGGTTCCCTCTATGCCTACTTTCTGGAGAGTTTTTATCATAAATGGGTGTTGAATTCTGTCGAAAGCTTTTTCTGCATCTATTGAGATTATCATATGGTTTTTATCCTTCAATTTGTTAACATGGTGTGTCACATTGATTGATTTGTGTATATTGAAGAATCCTTGCATTCCTGGGATAAACCCCACTTGATCATGGTGTATGATCCTTTTAATGTGCTGTTGGATTCTGTTTGCTAGTATTTTGTTGAGGATTTTTGCATCTACGTTCATCAGTGATATTGGCCTGTAGTTTTCTTTCTTTGTGACATCTTTGTCTGATTTTGGTATCAGGGTGATGGTGGCCTCGTAGAATGAGTTGGGGAGTGTTCCTCCCTCTGCTACATTTTGGAAGAGTTTGAGAGGATAGGTGTTAGCTTTTCTCTAAATGTTTGATAGAATTCGCCTGTGAAGCCATCTGGTCCTGAGCTTTTGTTTGTTGGAAGATTTTTTTTTTTGGCTGCATTGGGTCTTCGTTGCTGTGAGGCGAGCGGGGGCTACTCTTTGTTGCAGTGTGCAGGCTTCTCATTGCGGTGACTTTTCTGGTTGCAGAGCATGGGCTCTAGGCACGCGGGCTTTGGTAGTTGCAGCACACAGGCTCAGTAGTTGTGGCTCACAGGCTCAGTAGTTGTGGCCTGTGGGCTCAGTAGTTGTGGTGCATGGGCTTAGTTGCTCCGCAGCATGTGGGATCTTCTTGGACCAGGGATCGAACCCGTGTCCCCTGCATTGGCAGGCAGATTCTTAACCAGTGTGCAACCAGGGAAGCCCTGTTGGAAGATTTTTAATCACAGTTTCAATTTCAGTGCTTGTGATTGGTCTGTTCATATTTTCTATTTCTTCCTGGTTCAGTCTCGGAAGGTTGTGTTTTTCTAAGAATTTGTCCATTTCTTCCAGGTTGTCCATTTTATTGGCCTATAGTTGCTTGTAGTAATCTATCATGATCCTTTGTATTTCTACAGTGTCAGTTGTTACTTCTCCTTCTTCATTTCTAATTCTGTTGATTTGAGTCTTCTCCCTTTTTTTCTTGATGAGTCTGGCTAATGGTTTATCAATTTTGTTTATCTTCTCAAGAAACCAGCTTTTACTATTACTGATCTTTGCTATCGTTTCCTTCATTTCTTTTTCATTTATTTCTGATCTGACCTTTATGATTTCTTTCCTTCTGCTAACTTTGGGGTTTTTTTGTTCTTCTTTCTCTAATTGCTTTAGGTGTAAGGTTAGGTTGTTTATTTGGATTTTTCTTGTTTCTTGAGGTAGGATTGTATTGCTATAAACTTCCCTCTTAGAACTGCTTTGCTGCATCCAATAGGTTTTAGGTCATTGTGTTTTCATTGTCATTTGTTTCTAGGTATTTTTTTAATTTCCTCTTTGATTACTTCAGTTTTAGCCATGGCAATCACAGAAGAAAAAGAAATAAAAGGAATCCAAACCAGAAAAGAAGAAGTAAAACTGTCACTGTTTGTAGATGACATGATACTATACATTGAGAATTCTAAAGAGGCTACCAGAAAACTAATAGAGCTAATCAATGAATTTGGTAAAGTAGCAGGATACAAAATTAATGCAGAAATCTCTTGTATTCCTATACAGTAATGATGAAAAATCTGAAAGAGAAATTAAGGAAACTCTTCCATTTACCATTGCAACAAAAAGAATAAAATACCTAGGAATAAACCTACCTAGGGAGACAAAAGACCTGTATGCAGAAAACTATAAGACACTGATGAAAGAAATTAAAGATGATACAAACAGATGGAGAGATATACCATGTTCTTGTATTGGAAGAATCAACATTGTGAAAATGACTATAATACCCAAAGCAATCGACAGATTCAGTGCAATACCGATCAAACTACCAATGGCATTTTTCACAGAGCTAGAACAAAAAATTTCACAATTTGTATGGAAATACAAAGGCCCCGAATAGCCAAAGCAATCTTGAGAAAGAAAAATGGAGCTGGAGGAATCAGGCTCCCTGACTTCAGACTATACTACAAAGCTACAGTAATCAAGGCAGTATGGTACGGGCACAAAATCAGAAATATACACCAATGGGACAGGATAGAAAGTCCAGAGATAAACCCACGCACATATGGTCATCTTATCTCTGATAAAGGAGGCAAGCATATACAGTGGAGAAAAGACAGCCTCTTCAATAAGTGGTGCTGGGAAAATTGGACAGGTACATGTAAAAGTATGAAATGAGAACACTCCCTGACACCATACACAAAAATAAACTCAAAATGGATTAAAGACCTAAGTGTAAGGCCAGACACTATCAAACTCTTAGAGGAAAACATAGGCAGAACACTCTATGACATAAATCACAGCAAGATCCTTTTTGACCCACCTCCTAGAGAAATGGAAATAAAAACACAAATAAACAAATGGGACCTAATGAAACTTAAAAGCTTTTGCACAGCAAAGGAAACCATAAACAAGACCAAAAGACAACCCTCAGAATGGGAGAAAATATTTGCAAATGAAGCAACTGACAAAGGATTAATCTCCAAGATTTACAAGCAGCTCATGCAGCTCAATAACAAAAAAACAAACAACCCAATCCAAAAATGGGCAGAAGACCTAAATAGACATTTCTCCAAAGAAGATATACAGATGGCCAACAAACACATGAAAGGATGCTCAACATCACTAATCATTAGAGAAATGCAAATCTAAACTACAATGAGGTATCACCTCATATCGGTCAGAATGGCCATCATCAAAAAATCTACAAACAGTAAATGCTGGAGAGGGTGTGGAGAAAAGGGAACCCTCTTGCACCATTGGTGGGAATGTAAATTGATACAGCCACTATGGAGAACAGTAGAATAGAAAAATAGAATTACCATATGACCCAGCAATCCCACTACTGGGCATATACCCTGAGGAAAGCATAATTCAAAAAGAGAGATGGGGGCTTCCCTGGTGGCGCAGTGGTTGAGAGTCTGCCTGCTGGTGCGGGGGACGCGGGTTCGGGCCCTGGTCTGGGAGGATCCCGCGTGCCGTGGAGCGGCTAGGCCCGTGAGCCACAATTGCTGAGCCTGCGCGTCTGGAGCCTGTGCTCCGCAACAAGAGAGGCCGCGATGATGAGGGGCCCACGCACCGCGATGAAGAGTGGCCCCCACTTGCCGCAACTAGAGAAAGCCCTTGTACAGAAACGAAGACCCAACACAGCCATAAAATAATAACTAAATAACTAAATAAATAACCCCCCCCCAAAAAAAAAGTTAAAAAAAAAAGAGAGATGTACCACAGTGTTTACTGCAGCACTATTTGCAATAGCCAGGACATGGAAGCAACCTAAGTGTCCATCAACAGATGAATGGATAAAGAAGATGTGGCACATATATACAATGGAATATTACTCAGCCATAAAAAGAAACAAAACTGAGTTATTTGTAGTGAGGTGGATGGACCTAGAGTCTGTCATACAGAGTGAAGTAAGTCAGAAAGAGAAAAACAAAAACTGTATGCTAACACATATATATGGAATCTAAAAAAAAAATCATTCTGATGAACCTAGAGGCAGGACAGGAATAAAGATGCAGACGTAGAGAATGGACTTGAGGACACAGGGAGGGGGAAGGGTAAGCTGGGATGAAGTGAGAGAGTGACATGGACATATATACACTACCAAATGTAAAATAGATAGTTAGTGGGAAGCAGCTGCATAGCACAGGGAGATCAGCTCGGTGCTTTGTGACCACCTAGAGGGGTGGGATAGGGAGAGTGGGAGGGAGATGCAAGAGGGAGAGAATATGGGGATATATGTATACGTATAGCTGATTCATTTTGTTATACAGCAGAAACTAACACAACACTGTAAAGCAATTATACTCCAATAAATATGTTAAAAATAATTTATATATAAAAAAAGGACAATGTACATAACTTAATTAAAAATACTTTGTTGCTAAAAAATGCTAACCATCATCTTCAGTGAGCTGTAATCTTTTTGCTGGTGGAGGGTCTTGCCTCAGTGTTGATGGCTGCTAACTGGTCAGGGTGGTGTTTGCTGAAGGCTGGAGTAACTGTGTCAATTTCTTAAAATAAGACAAAAATGAAGTTTGCCATTTTTTCTCCCTTTCATGAATGATTTCTCTGTAGCATGCAATGCTGCTTTATAGTATTTTACTCACAGTAGAAATTTTTTCAAAATTGGAATCAATCCTCTCAAACCCTCCCACTGCTTTATCTACTAAGTTTACGTAATATTCTAAATCTCTTGTTGTCATTTCAACAATTTTCCCAACATCTTCACCAGGCATAGACTGCATCTCAAGAAACAGCTTTCTTTGCTCATCTGTAAGAAGCAACTCTTCATCCATTAAAGTTTTATCATGAGATTACAGCAATTCACTCTCATCTTCAGACTCCATTTCTAATTCTTGTTCTCTTGCTATTTCCACCACATCTGCAGTTACTTCATCCATTGAAGTCTTGAACCCCTCCAAGTCATCCATCAGGGTTGGAATCAAATTCTTCTAAACTCCTGCTAATGTTGATATTGTGACCTCTTCCCATGAATCATGTATGTTCTCAATGGCATCTAGAATGATTAATCTTTTCCAGAAGATTTTCAATTTAGTTTGCCCAGATCCACCAAAGGAATCACTATCTATGGCTATAGAAATAAAGCGATAGCCTTACAAAATGTGTTTCTTAAACAATAAGATTTGAAAGGGGAATTTACTCCTTGATCCATGGGCTGCAGAATGGATGCTGTGTCAGCAGGCATGAAAACAACATTAGTCTCATTGTACATCTTCATCAGAACTTTTGGATGACAAGGTGCATTGTTAGTGAGCAGTAATATTTTGAAAGAAATCTTTTTTATTTTTTTCCCTGAACAGTAGGTCTCAACAGTGGGCTTAAAATATTCAGTAACCCATGTTGTAAACAGATGTGCTGTCATCCAAGCTTTGTTATTCCATTTATAGAGCACAAGCAGAATAGATTTAGCATAATTTTTAAGGGCCCTAGGACTTTCAGAATGGTAAATGAGCATCGGCTTCTACTTATATTCACCAGCTTGCATGAGCCACTAACAAGAATCAGCCTGTCCTTTAAAGCTTTGAAGCCAGGCACTGACTTCTCTTCTCTAGCTATGAAAGTCCTAGACGGTATCTTATTCTAATCAAAGGTTGTTTCATTTACATGGAAAATCTGTTGTTTAGCATAGCCACCTTCATTAATGATCTTAGCTAAATCTTCTGGATAACTTGCTGCAGCCTCTACATCAGCACTGGCTTCCTCACCTTGCACCTTAATGTTATGAAGATAGCTTCTTTCCTTAAACTCATGAACAACCCTCTGTTAGTTTCAAACTTTTCTGTATCTTCCTCACCTCTCTCAGACTGCACAGAATTGAAGAGAGTTAGGGCCTTGCTCTGGATTAGGCTTCGGCTTAAGGAAATGTTGTGGCTGGTTTGATCTTCTCTCCAGACCACTAAAACTTTTTCCGTATCAGCAATACAGCTGTTTTGCTTTCTTATCATTCATGTGTTTACTGGAATAGCACTTTTAATTTTCTTCAAGAACTTTTCCTTTGCATTCACAACTTGGCTAACTGTTTAGTGCAAGAGGCCTAGCTTTTGGCCTATCTTGGCTTTCAACATGCCTTTCTCACTAAACATAATCCTTTATAGCTTTTGATTTAAAGTGAGAGATGTGCGACTCTTCCTTTCACTTGAACACTTAGAAGCCATTGTGGGGTTATTAACTGGCCTAATTTCAATATTGTTGTGTCTCAGGGAACAGGGAGGTCTAAGGAGAGGGAGAGAGACATGGGTCGGTGGAGCAGTCAGAACACACATAACTTTTATCGATTAAGTTCGTCATCTTATCTGGGTGCTGTTCATGGTGCCCCAAAACAATTACAGTAGTAACATCAAAGATCACTGATCACAGATCACCATAACAAATATAATAATAGTGAAAAAGTTTGAAATACTGTGAGAATTACCAAAATGCGACCTGAGACATGAAGTGAGCAAACCCTGTTGAAAAATGGCACCGATGGACTTGTTCAATGCAGGGTTGCCACAGTCCTTCAATTTGTAAAATATGCAATATGTATGAAGTGCAATAAAGTGAAATGCAATAAAATGAAGCCTGCCTATATTAAAATCAATTTCATCTGTTTCTTTTTACTTTTAAAAAAATGTGGCTGCTGGGAAATTTTGAGCTATGTGACATGATGATCTTTCTACTGGGCAGCGCTGTTGTAGTCTGAAGCAATGTGATAAAAAAACTTATCTGCAGGGTTTGAATCTTAGCTTTGCCACTGACAAATTGGGCAAGACACTGTCTCTCTGGGCTTTATTTTCCTCCTCTGTGAAATGGCTGTGATGTGATAAAGATTACTACCCCACCTCCCTCTGGGAATCCCTACCAGCATCAAAGGTTTGTGACTGTGAAATGCAGCACAAATGTTCTTTGATCAGCATCAGCTGCAGCAGCAACAGACAGCATCACTGTGACAACCACCACCTCCATCACTATCACCACCACCACTACCATCACCACCACCACCACCATCATCATCACCATCACCATCCATCATCACCACCATCACATCCATCATCACCACCATCACCACCACCACCACCATCACCACTACCACCACCACCATCACCAACACCACCACCAGCATCATCACCATCATCACCACCAACACCATCATCAGCACCACCACCACCATCACCACCATCACCACCAACACCACCACCACCATCACCACTACCACCACCACCATCACCATCACCACCACCATCACCATCGCCACCATCACCACCACCACCATCACCAACATCACCACCATCACCATCACCACCATGACCACCACCACCACCACCACCATCATCACCACCACCCCCATCACCATCATCAACACCACCACCACCATCACCATCATCACCACCACCACCATCACCATCATCACCACCATAACCACCACCATCATCACCACCACCACCACCATCACATCCATCATCACCATCATCACCACTATCATCACCACCACCATCATCACCACCATACCAACCATCATCACCACCATCACCACCACCACCATCACCATCCATCATCACCACCATCACATCAATCATCACCATCATCACCACCACCACCATCATCACCACCATCACCACCACCACCACCATCATCACCACCACCATCACCATCATCACCACCATCACCACCACCACCATCACCATCATCACCACCACCATCACCATCACATCCATCATCACCATCATCACCACTATCATCACCACCACCATCATCACCACCATACCAACCATCATCACCACCATCACCACCACCACCATCATCATCACCATCACCATCCATCATCACCACCATCACATCAATCATCACCATCATCACCACCACCATCATCACCACCATCACCACCACCACCACCATCATCACCACCACCATCACCATCATCACCACCATCACCACCACCACCATCACCATCATCACCACCACCATCACCATCACATCTATCATCACCATCATCACCACCACCATCATCACCACCATCACCACCACCACCACCATCATCACCACCACCATCATCATCATCACCACTATACCATCCATCATCACCACCACCACCAACACCAACATCACCACCATCACCACCATCACCACCATGACCACCACCATCATCACCATCATCACCACCATCACTACCACCACCACCATCATCACCACCACCCCCATCACCATCAACACCATCACCACCACCATCATCAACACCATCACCACTATCACCACCACTATCATCACCACCATCACCATCATCAACACCATCATCAACACCATCACCACTATCACCACCACTATCATCACCACCACCACCACCATCACCATCATCACCACCATCGCCACCACCACCATCACCATCATCACCACCATCACCACCACCATCACCATCATCACCACCACCACCATCACCATCATCACCATCACCACTACCACCATCATCACCACCATCACCATCCATTATCACCACCATCACCACCATCACCACCACCACCATCATCACCACCACCATCACCATCATCACCACCACCACCATCACCACTATACCATCCATCACCACCACCACCACCCCCATCACCATCATCAACACCATCACCACCATCACCATCACCATCATCACCACCATCAGCATTCGTTCCTCTTTTAGCCAAGAGAATTAGGCCACCAGGGCAGGAGCATAATACCAGACCCAGGGTAGAGTACAGCCCACAAGAATTTCTGCTTACAGCTCTTCCCAAACCCTGTGGCTGGATTATAAGTGACTTACCCTCTGCCAGCTGCCAACAGTGCTTTTGTCTGCTTTGAGGGGATGGGGTGGGGGCAAGTCTCTGAGAAAAATGTGCCTTCCACCTAGTACTTTTCAATCAATACGGCATTTATGCATGCTTTTGGATTAGAATAAGACAGCCAGGTTTTATTTTTTTTTTTCAAAAAAGCATTTCTGTTGCATCAGACCACCAAAGCATTTCCCCTCTCTTTTTTTGGCCACCAAATATTTTTATGATTTTCCACATAAACAGCTAGGGAAAATGCTAGCAGCCACTCAGGCGGCAGTGGCAGGCACACTATGTCTCCCATGAGAGTAAGGGATTAAAAAAAACAAAACAACAACAAAAAAACCCAAGACCAATGCCTAGGGGGTGGGGGTTGTGAGTGATAATTAGTCTAAGATACAAGGATTTCTATGAATTCTTCTTGGGACTTCTGGGATAATAAACTAGAATTCACGCTGTGGCTTCAGGCTGTGAGTGCTCACTTTTGAAAGATTCAAACATTTGCAGATGGAATTAGGCATTGGTGAGGTTAGGAGGTGGGTGGGGAGCGACCCCACCCATCTGAGGGCTAACCCTGGGTTCAGCAGATCTGTCTCTTTCTGCCCCTCCCCCTCTCCTAGTGAAGTGAGAATCAAGATAAAGTTGGGGACCTGCCTCCTGAAGGATACTGTGTGGAGAAGGCCAAGAGCTCGTGGTAACTATTGATTATTTGATCCTTTTTTCCTTTCTTATTCCATCCCTGGCAAAGTTTTCCCAGAGACATAGTGGGGCCTCTCATAGCCAGCCAGCTGCTCTGTGCTGAGAGATTTAAAATCCTCCAATTGGTTCTGACTGTGTCCAGAACAATAGGCGTCTGAATCTGATTTATTAATCTTCTGGGGAGTGAGGGAGGCGGGCTTCGCATCCAGGCTGTTTACTGCGGTGACAATGGGCAGGGTTTGGGCTTGTACTTGAGCCGGGTTTATTATGGGTGGAGGCATGGGAGCTGCAGATAGAGGACACGTCTAACCTGAGTGAGGCAGCAAGGACCCGCTGCACAGAGTGAGGGGAGCTGTGTTGAAGGAGCAGTAGGAGGGGTGGGGACTGCAGGTGACATCACGGAGGTGGCAGGCGTGGTACCTAATAGTTACTCTGCACAGCTGATGCCGTTATCTCTGTTTTGTTGTCGAATCTCTCAGGTCTCTGAAAGATGGAAGCCCGATAGGCAGGGCTAATGCATTCTTTCTCAAAGCAGGGAGATGGATGATATGATCTTTGAGGAGGTTGATGGGCATGTGGAAAAAGACCTCTACTGGGAAGTCCAGGGCAGGAAGATCTGGCCTCACTGTAGCATGGGGAACCAGATTGAGTGACGGGATGCTTGGCAGGCCTATGGCCACAAAGCCAAAGCATCTTGCCCCATGTAGAAGTGGAGAATCCTTTAGTATTTGGAGGTTTGCAAATGGAAGACAGAGAGAAAAGAATGCATCCCAGTGGTTAAGAGAACTGGCTTTTGAATCAGATTACGAATCAAATCCTAATTCTGCCACCTGTTGGCTGTGAAATGTGGGACAAGTTACTGAATCCCTCCAAGTCTCAGTTTCTCAGTATCTGAAATTGGGATAGTCAAAGAACCCATTCTGTGAGGTTGCTATCCTCATAAATGAAGTAATGGCTGCAAAGTTCTTAGTACAAAATAAGAACTGAATAATATTAGCCGTCATCATTGGCATCCCCAGGAGCATTCATGGTCGTTTTCTTATCCGTGTATTCTGCATGGCCCCGGAGGGCAGAAGGGGGAGCAAGTGTGTGGAAACTACAAGGGAGGCTGAGAGTGGTTCAACTCAAGAAAGAACAGTCTAACTGTTAGAATGGTAGAGAAAGGGTATAGGAAGAGGGGATGGGGGAAGAAAAGGGGAAGGAAGGAGATCAGGAGGGAGGGAGGAAGGGGCTTTAGTAGACAAATCTGCAGAGGACAGCGATATGCCTGG
The DNA here is from genome assembly GCF_009873245.2 of Balaenoptera musculus. Classification (NCBI taxonomy): domain Eukaryota; kingdom Metazoa; phylum Chordata; class Mammalia; order Artiodactyla; family Balaenopteridae; genus Balaenoptera; species Balaenoptera musculus. The sequence continues at coordinate 32,620,715 of NC_045804.1, read as the reverse complement.
TGAAGGTGGGAGATGAGCACGGCCCCAGTGCAGGATTAACCCCAGCCTGTGTCAGGGTCTCAGAGAAAACAGAGACCAGAGGAGCTTCCGTAGGCCCCTGGTCATTGAGAACAAGAGAAGTCTTACTGTCTCTTTCCCCCGCCCTCTCCCCGTGGTGGTTGGACCCCAGCCCAGGGCTGGCCTGAAAATTCACTGAAGAAATGAGGGCTTGACATTCTTGAATGGTGGTCTCGGGATGGTCCTGTTTGGCCCGTGTCTTCAAGGAGGGCTTCCAGGGCCCTTAGGGAACTGAGCCTGGCACGTCCGCAGCCTGAGAGGGCAGGGTCTGTCTTCCTCCTCATGGCCTCCTGAACAGCCTCTGCCCCACTCGCTTGGAAAAGGACTGACTGTCCTCTTTATCAATCACCCTTCCTCTGTTTGCCTTTAGTTTGGAGCCCTCCTCTCTTTCTGTTGTTTCTCCCTCACCTCTTCAACGCCACCTGTTGATTCCCATCCTATGCCAACCACCCCCTTCTCTCACTTGTGCCATCATTGCCCTCGGCCTGGTTTATCTTCTCTTCTCCGTGCACAGCGGCCCTTCCGGCCTGATGCGTGTGGCTCTGCGACTCCTCGTGTGCACGGAGCCCCGGACACCTGTGCTGTCCTTGACCTCTTCAGCCTCCATCTGTCCAGTGCTTCCGTGTAGATTCGGCGAGATCACGGGAATGAAGCGCCTAGTCCAGGAATCGGAATTGTGATTACAGGGTCATGATTGTCAGATGGGGGGGGGGCGGTGGAGCCAGGCCCCTCGTGCAGGCGTGAGGGTGAGACCTCGGCCATGAATGAGACACCACAGACGTAGGGTGAGACAGGGCAGCGGAGGAGGGACTGGGGGGGCTGCAGAGGAGGGCCGATGTTAATGAAGTTCATGCTGAAGATACTTGGCGGCAGCGAGGCCACAGGCCTGTGGCAGCGCGCCAGGCCCAACCACGAGCCTCATTTCCATATGCGGGTCAGCCTGTGGCATGTTTATAGCTCGCCTCTCCACAGCGCTTTACCAGGAAGGTCCGGCCCCCCAGGTCCCTGGGAGGGAGGCAGGCGCTGGCTGTGGGAGGTGAGCTGCGTGCCTTTGGCTGGCAGAGCGCGGTTCCCATGGCGGCCCGGCCCCCGACGTGAGGTCAGGAAGCAGGCCCCAGGCACCGCGGGGACGTGTGAGATGATGTAGGTGAGATCCGTATGTAGGGCTGTCCACACATAGCTGTGTGGTTATAAATACACACAGGCCCGCTCGCGGAGCGCTGTGGGCGCCCAAATAGCTCTGCACGCAGCTATACACGAGATGTAAACACACAGGCGCTGACCTGCGGCGCAGGGGCGGGGAGCTGGGGGCTGGGCCGACCCCCTCAGGTGATCTTAGGCGAGCGCTTTCTTCCTCCAGCTGCACGGGGCTCCCCCTGGAGTTGCCGACCCAGGACTTTTGGGAGAGGCACGCAGAGGAAGTGAGGGACCAAGGCTTGGGTTCCAAGCGCTGCTTCTTTACCAAGAGATGATTCTCTGGTTTGGAGGCGTTTCTTCCTCGTCACTCTCCCTCATCTCGCCAAAGCTACCTGGTTGAGGTGATTCTATTCCAGCCATTAACCCGCCCCACCCCACTCCCTTCCTCCTTATGCCATCACCGCCCTAGACCTGGCCCATCTTCCTTCCCCCGCACTCAGTGGGGTACTGGTAAAAGTTGAACAGCTGATTCTCTGGGTGGGGTGGGAGGGGCGGGGGAGCCGTGATTTGTGGCTTTTGTCCATTTCTGTGGTGTAAATATTCCCACCGAGGGCCACTTTTAAGCTACCAGTGTGAGGTCACTGAGTGTAGAGCTGGGCAGAGATGCTCAGTAGCACATCATTAATGTAGCATTCCCACCGTATGGATGCACAGGCGTAAATAATCCCAAGAGCAAAATCTAAATTAAAAATAAAATCTAATTTAAAAATAAAGAACGTGGGCTTCCCTGGTGGTGCAGTGGTTGAGAATCTGCCTGCCAATGCAGGGGACACCGGTTCGAGCCCTGGTCTGGGAAGATCCCACATGCCGCGGAGCAACTAGGCCCGTGAGCCACAACTACTGAGCCTGCGCGTCTGGAGCCTGTGCTCCGCAACAAGAGAGGCCACGACGGTGAGAGGCCCGCGCACCGCGATGAAGAGCGGCCCCCACTTGCCACAACTAGAGAAAGCCCTCGCACAGAAACAAAGACCCAACACAGCCAAAACTAAATAAATAAATAAATAAATTTATAAAACAAAACAAAACAAAACAAAAATAAAGAACGTGTTCAACAGTTGGCTTACAAAAATTCTTGAATATTGAGCAATCAGCTTTTGCAGGCATATGAGCAGGATCCAGAACAATCCTGCCTGCGCAAAGGCCACTATCTCTCAGCCATCCTGCCCATCCTCCATCTCTCTTCATTCCTGAGTTATGTTCCTAAACTACAAACCTGATCATGTCTTTACACAACTCAAAGCTTATGTGAATTTTGTAATTTGAAAAGCCCTTCCTCATCTGACGCCACTGACCTCTCCACTTTCAATCCAGACCCCAGACCCCAGTCCCCACTCTCATACCAAACCTCTTTCCATTCACCAAATAGACAGTATCTTTATGTGTTTTGAAGACTTTGCAAAGGCTGTTAATTCTGCAGGGTCACTTTGACTCTCATCCCTAACCCATTCCTCCATTTTCACCTGGAAGATGCCAATTCATCCTTGAAGATGGGGGTAGGCAAACTACAGCCCACGGCCAGATCTGGCTTGCCGCCTGCTATTCTACAGCCCGCGAGCCCAGCATGGTTTTTACATTTTTACATAGTTGAAAAAAATAACAGGACCTTGCAAAGAGGTGGCTGGGCCCATCCTGCAGAACCTTCCAGGCCATGGTGGAGACTTTAGACTTTATTCTGAGGAAGGCTTTGAGCCAAAGAGTAGTATAGCCTGAGGTATATTAAGGGTATCACTCTGGGGCTTCCCTGGTGGCACGGTGGTTGAGAATCTGCCTGCCAATGCAGGGGACATGGGTTCGAGTCCTGGTCCGGGAAGATCCCACATGCCACGGAGCAACTGGGCCCGTGAGCCACAATTACTGAGCCTGCGCGTCTGGAACCTGTGCTCCGCAACAGGAGAGGCTGCGATAGTGAGAGGCCTGCGCACCGCGATGAAGAGTGGTCCCCACTTGCCACAACTGGAGAAAGCCCTCGCACAGAAACGAAGACCCAACACAGCCAAAAATTAACAACAACAAAAAAGTGTTGTTTATTAAAAAAAAACAAAAAACACATCACTCTGTAAGAAACAGACCTTGTTGGGAGGAGGCCAGAATGGAAGCGGGAAGAACAGTTAGGAGACAGGTGCAAGAATCCCAGCAAGAGATGTGGTGCTTTGCATGAGGTGCAGCATTGGAGGTGATGGGAAATGTCCAGATTCTGGAAACATTTTGATGGGAGAGCCAATTGGTTTTTCTGATAATGATCCCAACAAGATGAGGCAGAATGGTACCAAAGTATAGGCAGCCAAGTGAAGAGGTGATGAAGTCTGATCAGCGGATTAGGAAAGACTCCCCAGAGGATGTCACTTTTGAGCAGAGCCCTGGAGGCTGAGGGAAACATCAAAGGATTGGGAAGTGGGGAGAGTATTTGGGATTGGACAATAATGTGAGCAGTCATGGCAGTAAAAATGTGCCAGGTAAACACGGGTAGTGGAGAGTGGTCCCCTGCAGTTGGTGGGGTGAAGGCAGGGAGGCCACCGGGGGTGAGTCTGGGTCGTGGAGGGCCTTGCTGGCGAAGCTGAAGCTTTTCCCATAGGCAGTAGGGAGCCATCAGAAGTCTCTGGTAATGAATGACTCTTTGGTAATGAATGACATTGTCTCTGATGAGTGCATAGGAGGTTGGCCTGGAGGGTGTGGAGGCTGCAGACAGCATTACGTAGGAGGCTGCTGTCATGGCCCAGGTGCCAAAGGAGGCAGATATAGGCCAGAGACTGGCTGTGTGGTAGAAAGGAAGGGGTGGAGCCTGGCAAATTTTCCAGAGCAGAATTTGCAGTGTAACTGATTAGCTGTTGTAAATCTCGACTGCGGGGAACTAGAGGCATGAGCACAGCTTCTAGAGTCTGTCTCTGGATAAATGGTGATGCAGAGGGGGTCAGACAGGTTCCGGGATAGGTGTGAGGCATCCGGTTTAGGGGATGCTGAGTGTAAATATGTGGTGAACATAAAGTTGTTAGATGAATGAAAGAACGAATGAAGGTCAGACTCTGAGTTTTTTTTTTTTTTTACAAAGAAAGGTTTTAAATTTATTTATTTATTTATTTTTATTTTTGGCTGTGTTGGGTCTTTGTTTCTGTGCGAGGGCTTTCTCCAGTTGCGGCGACCGGGGGCCACTCTTCATCGCGGTGCACGGGCCTCTCACTGTCGCGGCGTCTCTTGTTGCGGAGCACAGCCTCCAGACGCGCAGGCTCAGTAGTTGTGGCTCACGGGCCCAGTTGCTCCGCGGCATGTGGGATCTTCCCAGACCAGGGCTCGAACCCATGTCCCCTGAATTGGCAGGCAGATTCTCAACCACTGCGCCACCAGGGAAGCCCAGACTCTGAGTTTTATGGTGAAAGAATGAAATATCCCATGAGGGCCATTCCTGGCCTGACCCAGTCTCTCACTGACTTGGATTAAACTGGACAATTTATAGCAACAGCTGCCAGGATACTCCCTGCCCAACAAGACAGGGGCTGTGAAGAACCCAGAGGGTGTGGGGGGAGGGCATTTGATTTCTTTCTGGTGACTTAAAAAAATAAACTTTTAATCAAAGTGCAGAAAACTGCACACACACCAAACATACAGCCTGAAAATTTTTCACAGGGTGATCACACCTTTGTAACCAGCACCTGGACCAAGAACAGGACATTACCAGCATCCTGGAGCCTGGCTCTTTGATGGAGGTGGTGGACACCTGGTGACCTCCTTTCCTGCCCTGGCTGAAGGCTTAAAGCCTCTGCCTTCCTTCCTCCGGGGGGCCCAGGTTCTCCGCTAATAGTCTCGTTCTCAGTAAGCCTGGCCTGGGGCAAAGCCCAAACTCCCGTCCCAGGGACCTGGGCAGGGTCAGCAGTCATGAATGGGAGTAGGCACCCTTGCCTGCACCACGCCTGTCCTCCTCTGTACCCCCCATCTACCACGAATCTTGGAGCCTGGGCCTGCCGGCCGAAAACGAGAACCCTCCTCGGCTCGTGTCAGGGACTCTGGCCTCAGCCATGGAGTTCAGTGACAATTCATTGAGTGGCCTGTGGATGTCAAGCCAGGTCTCTGCAGCACTAAGTCCTGCTTTAGAGGGATAAATCAGAGCCCTGAGAAGGTCTCTTTTAATCTCTATGATGTTTGAAGCACAGTAATTATAAACTTAATTTTGATAAAAATAATAATAATTGCTGTTACTTATTGAACACTTACTCCAAGCCAGGAGAAGTGCTGGGCCTGCATCGACGCCTCGAACCCTCCCATCCACCCTCTGGGGCTGCTGCTTGTGTGTTTTCAGTGGGAGTATAAGTTTCCTCACACTTTAATCACATATGCAGTGAAATTAAAGTTCAAAGGCAATTCTCCATAATGGATTTTGTTTTCCTTACGAGCTTTCTCTTCTTCAGGAAAGTGGAAAGGAAAAACACCTCTTAAATTTTGATTCAGTAATCAGATGACCTTAGTAGCTAACAGTCTCTTTGGGAACTAACATTTAGCTTGGGTTATTCAGGTGCCTGATGCATCTTTCAGGATGCCTCGTCCCTCCTTTTTCTTTTTTCTTTTCGGCCACTGCGTGGCACGTGGGATCTTAGTTCCCCAGCCAGGGATCTTCAAACCCGTGCCCCCTGCAGTGGAAGTGCAGAGTCCTAACCACTGGACCACCAGAGAATCCCCTCCTTGTTCCTGTCTAAGACGGTGCTGGGTGAGGAGGGTCTTGCTGGGGAGGTACAGGGCGTGCTATTGATGTCTTTGCAGGCGCAGGGGTCTGATGTGCTTGTCACAGAGATGGGCTCCAGGCCACACTTGATGGACGTGCTTCCAGAGCGGGGCCTCTACCTCCACGTCTGCCCCATAAAATGCACTTTCTTCTCTGGAACCAATAGCCAGAGGTAGTGTCCAGGAGAGGGCAGTATTGAGAGGGGGCACGGGCTCCCCAGGTGAAGGGCTCTGGGCAGAGAGGCCAGTGACTGAAGGGTAAAGTGAGCCGCAAGTGACAGACCCCATCAGCCTCTGGACATAACTTCCCACACACTCTGTGGGGACCCGGCTGCTCACAAGCTGCCCTCCCCCCGCCAGCTGTGCCTGTCCTCAGTGTCAGTCTGCACGAGCTGACCTTCAGGCAGGTGGCGAGCTGGTCCCCGGCTACTGAATCTATAATTGCTAATTAGCATCCTACCACCAGGAACCCTGCTGAAATGTGGGCCTTTCCTTCCTGAAATTGAGGCTTTGGATGTAAAAAAAGACACAGGCCAGTTGATACCCCACATCCTATACACAGCCTCATTATCTTCCCCAGGCTTGGGAGAGGAGTCATGTCAACCTTTCTACCTTCCCCACGAGGTATGAAACTAGGAAGATGACATACACTATCTCCTGTGAACCTGGACCTGAGGTTTTCTTGGTACCACTGCATCTGTGAGGGGAAGGGTCAGGTTCTCCAAGGTATCACTGGGTAATTTTTCTGGGACTGGTAATGGTGAGAGCAGGACCTGTGATGGTGTTGGTGGTGCATGAGTGTGCTGGGCTGGCCACCCTGACCTTGGGGAAGCCAGCCGCACCTGGATTGATTGCAGCCGGAGGGCTGCTATGGGCCCCCCGGGAAGCTGGAGCCGGCTGTGGCTCCTGTACTCTGCTGCAGGCTGGGCTCTCTCTTCACCTCTAGCCACTACCAAGGGAGGGCGACAGAGTCTCAGGCTGGGCTTGCTCCTGGCCCTGAGAAGGCAGAGCACAGAGCACTTAAGGCTGTGCATGAAACAACCTCAGTGCATGGCTGGAGTCTGGCCATGGAATGCCAAGATACACAGGAGCCACTGTTCCAGCCCGGGTCTCCAGGGACTGGGGCTCCAGGGAATGAATGCCTGCATATTACCTCCTCCCCAACAACCTGAAAGCACTGTGCACAGACCGGGGTTGTGGAGGGGATAACTGAGAACTGGGATGGAGTTGGCCCATGGGCTGTGGAGTGTGGCTCCAAAAGACACTGTTCTGAGGCAAAACCAGAGTCCAGAGCTACCAGATAGTGGAACAATGCATTATTGTGAAGGGGCTGAGCAGAGGGGCCACAGGGAGATATCTGGCAAGATGAGCCACAGGTTCTGGAAACGTAAAGAGGAGGCAAAGGCTGGAGTGTTTCCTGAGGTGTTGAAATGAGACACGTACGGGGGTGTGGTGGAACTTTTTATAGAGAACTGACCATTTTGGACCATTTATCATCCGACCATCCGTCCGTCCATCCATCCATCCATCCATCATCCATCCATCACCCATCCATCCATGAAATCATTCATTCATCCAGCAGCACTTGCAATATGCATGGAAATGTGCTGAGAGCAGTGCGGGATGTAAAGTAAACTAAGGTCAGCCCCTCTGATAGTCTCCATCCCCGAAATATAGCCAGTCTGGGGCTCAAGGAATGGCCCACAATGGCATCACATCTTGCATTACAACATACTGCCCCTTGTACCCATGTGGGTAAGAACAACAGTTGCTGTATTTTTGAATATCTACCATAGTTGCTGCACTGGGTGCTTTGAATCCACGGTCTCATTTAGTGTTCATGCAACCCTGTGAGGGAAGCAAGGTCTGGAAAGTTTAAGGAATTTGCTGAAGCAACTTGCTGAGTCAGTGAGTGACAGAATTGGGATGGGAACTGAGATCTGACTCTGGAATGAAGGCTCACTCTACCCTGCCCCACTGCCTCTCCACTCATAGGACCCAGCCGGTGGCTTTCAAGGTCCTAGGGTGGATGGATCAGTGTCTGCAAAGGAGAGTCTTCTTATTTCCAACCCTGAAAGTCTACAGTCAGATCTGTAGGGACCAAGCAAATCTACCCTGTCATCAACAAAAGGAACTGTACTTTTATCTGGTTCATATATTGCATTTTCAAGCAAATCACTTCATATTTTGTAAGTTTGCTTATCTCTAGTAAGTACCCAACTTATAGGGTTACTGTGAGAATTAAGTGAATTGATTCATGTGAAACACTTAGACCTGTGCCTGGTATGTAGTGTGAGCCATTAGCACTGCCCAAGATTTTGTATCCACAAGGTTTTCCATGGCTAACATATCTGCAAAACTCATGGTGCAGCCCCTTCCTCTTAGAGATGAAGAAGCCCATCGGAGAAGCAGACCCGCCCAGGGTTGCTCAGTGAGCTTTGCGACCATGAGCTTCACCTGTCTGCAAGATCAGAAGTGTCTCTGGGGAGGAAGCCAGGCTTGCTGGGCAGATGATGGCCTCGGGTACCTGCACCCATGAATGATGCTGAGTTACTACCAGAGCTCCCTGCTTCCTTTCAACTCTCCTTGGAGTGCACCAGGAACCACAGCTAGCTCCCCTTACCCGAGAGCAAGTGTCCACTTGGTGGCTTCTCTGTGGTCCCCATTCCCTTCCCCTCTTCACTGGGCCCAGGCTGAGCTGCTGCAGAGCAAAGATGGTGTCTCAACATCTCTGAATCCATGAGGCCTGGCACCTAGTAGGTACCCAGTAAGTCTTCAGGGAATAAGAAGGGGTTGCTCTGGCACTAAGGAAGCAACTGTTTGGCCCGTACACATGTGATGCCAATGTATGGTCAAACCAATGGGAACCAAGTGGGTGCATCTAATACTTGGGATTCTCCTTCAACAGAGTGAATAGCAAGCGTGAGTTCACAGAAGGAATCAATGTGCTCAATAATTGACTGAGGGCCAGGTGGGACAAGGGTGTGGAGACCCCCACAAAGACCCCAAGACCATCCCATTGAGTTGTTTGTTTCTGTTGCTCTCTCTTTCCTTAAATTTTGGGCTTCTTGAGGTCAGGGAGCATCGTCAATTTGTCTGTGTGTTCTAGCACCTTAGCACAGGGCGCTAGATGAGCAAGTCTGTGTGTCTCTACACTCTGGAAAACTGCCTTTGTGCATCTGCAGGCCCCAAGCCAGTGGGGAGCCCCTTGTTCTCCCAGTGCTGTGGCTTCTGAACCCACTAGACAGACCTCTTTTTTTCTAAGCCCCTCCCTGGACGGCCACTTCATTATCTTTCATGTTTCCTCCCCCTCCTCTCCCTCCCCCTCCCCCACCCCTCCAACCCCCTAATAGAAGCACAGAGAGTCAGGGTTCTGAAGAGAGTGGCCTGCCCAGATTTGATCAAGACACAAGTGAGAGGCAATGATTTGTGAAGAAATCCTGGTCCCGTCTAATGGAATTTTCCCAAAATAAATTCATGTAAACAACTTCCCACAAAGAGGCAGTCAGGGGAGCTGGGTGTGTAAACAGCGTGAACAGTCCCAAGTACTATGGGCTCCAGGGGTGCCGTGTCGTCTGGAGAGGGGGCTGTGGGGAGACTCCCTTTAGCAAAACACCTTTGGCTCCAGTCCTTCTGACATCATAATGTCAGCCAATTCATTAAGTGAAAAAAAAAAGTCCTTCTTTTACTATCATCTCCAAAACATAGCAACACCACTTTGTAGCTAAAAAGACCGCAGAATGGATTTTGTTTACATTTCTCATCCCATTTGAAAAACCAATCAAATCGGGAGATCATCTTCCAGCCTGGAGAAGGTGGGGGCAGGAATGGGTGGGCGGAGGGATTGGAGGGGGGAGGGTGGCTGGAGGAAAAATCCCTGGAGACAGAGAAAACCATGTCTCCTTGGTGCTCAGGGATGGGTATGAATAAACTCATACAGTTCCTAGAATTAAGATGAAAAATCTGCTCTCCCAGGCACTCAGAAGGACACTGAATTCTTGTGGCCTGGATGTCTCTGGCCACGTCCAAATGGAGGGACGCTACGAGCCGGGCTGTGTGTACGGCTGTGCAGACCAAGCTTCCGGAGGGAAGTGTGTGCAGGCAATCTGTGTGGGACACACCTTTCCCCCAGACATTTTTTCCAACCGAGTCTGTCTTTCCCAAGGCTGAGCTATTTTCAAGATCTGGGCTTGATTACTTTCCCTCCCTCCCATTACCAGGGCCCGGAGAGAGAAGACCTGGGTTCAAGTTCCAGCCGGGCCACTGTTATGCTACCAGGAGACTGTTTAGCAAATTGCATAACTTCTGTGAGCCTCAGTTTCCTCATCTGTGCAGTGGGAACCTGGATAACATTCCCAGCCCTGTGTACTTCAGGGAGATGTCAGGTTCAAGTCAGGAAGTGGCTGCAAAGTTGAGGGATTTTATTCATTATAATGAATTCTGATTTTTGCTTCAGCTCTATCTTGGCTCAGTTGGATTTTGCCAAGAACCTGACTGTCTTTGCAAAAGTCAGAGCCAGGGAAACAGGGAGAGTTTAGAGGAGGGTGCCTGGAGGTGTACGAGGAAGAGTCAAAATGCCACTGGAAGGTAGGAAACGGCAGAAGAGAAGAGGAGACCACCAGCAATCTGCTGGGCTGATGAGCCCCACGCAGGGCTCCAGAGGACCTCAGGACTGCTCTCTGCCAACTTGTTCTTTTAACCAAGCCAGATGCCTGCTGGTAATGACGGTATAGATGCTGATTGTGGCCAACGGGCTGTGGGTCTTAAATTTCACCCCCTGGAAAGCCATTGTACATCCCCACTCTTTGCCACGTGACTTTGTAGCGCCCTCCCACTGTGGGTGCAGGTTGCTTCCTCACTACACTGATGTTGGCTTGGCCATCTGACTTGAGATACTAAAGAAGTGTTCAGAGGTTTTAAACATGCCTGCACAATTTGGTTTCTTGTGGCCCTAAGGTCTGGAGAAAAGCATGCCTCAGCAGCTGCTGGTTCAAGAAAATGTGTGGACGTATGGACAGGCCTGCACACATCCCTGAGCCTGGAGCCAAGCATAGCTGAGCTACAGCCTGACACAGAGCTGCCCCAGCCAACTCATAGACCCAAGAGTGACAGAAACAAATGCACTGAGTTTGGGGAGGTTTGTTACACAGCATTGTTGCAGTCTGATACACTGATAAGGGCAATGAGGATAATGCATGGTTCCCTGGCCCCTGAGATTTGCAAAGGTGAGGACGCAGTTCTGATATCCATGAAGTTCAGTTAATATGGTACTAAGCAAAGTGAAGATGGCCTGCGATCACTTATAATGACACATTTCCGTTTTCAAAGCAGCAGCTTACCTACACGTGTAGAACACAGATGCCTATGATGTCATAAACCGTAAATAGGTTGCTATATACCTTGATGCATAAGAGCCTGGCCTCTGAATTTGGATGGTCTTAGATTTGAATTCTGACTTTGTCACATTCAAGCTTTGTGACCTAGGAGAGTTTACTGAGGCTCTCTGAGCCTTAAGTGCTTCATCTTTGAAAGAAAATAATAATTTTTGTGAGAGGGACATGAAATGGGGTAGTAAAATTTTTAGTACAGTGCCTGCCACCTGGTGAATGCTCACTAAATATGCTAATTATTATTAGCTATTATTCTGGATGGGAAATAATATTTGTTAGTGTCCATAAAGCAATGTCTCCATTAAAGGCCAAACATAGTGGAGGATGTAAGTGGCTGTGGGGAGTGTGCAGAGCTTCCTCCGAGGAGAAGGTCACCTTGTCCCTATATGGGGACAACCGGAGGGCATGGGCTCCAGGCAGCCTGGGCTCAGCTCTGTCACCTGGGTGAGGTGATGACACTCTTCAGCATTCTTGAGTTCTATCCCTTCATCAAAAGCCTCCCTCTCACTTGTCATCTGCTGTGCAGTGAGCCCCTTTGCCACCGATGGGCCTCTAGGAAACAGGACTCCTTTTGCTTGAACGAGGGGATGAGGGTCAAGGGACAGAGAAGGAGCCATTTCTTCATGTTCAGGGCCTATGTGTTGGGGACCCAGAGGGCTGGGATTTTGGACCTCGGCCATGGAGGGGATGCTCCTCTCTTTCCCTGGGGCTGCCAGAAAAGCATGGGCTTTCCTGCAAAAAGCTCCCTGAGTGGATGCTTGAGGACCTTTCTCCATCAACTTTGCCTGAAGCTAATGATGAAGACGACGATGACAACAGTGATAAGTTGCACTTCGGGGCAGCGGACAGTTCTCTATGAGGAACGTTATTAGATTTTGGTTCTCATAGCTCTCTGAGGAAGGCAGGACAGCGTTTTCAACCCCATTATTGGAGAAGCAGCAAGTAAAAATCTCAGTCCACAAACTCAGATGTGCAAATATTCAACTTAAATTTCTATTTCAGGGCTTCCCTGGTGGCGCAGTGGTTGAGAGTCTGCCTGCCAATGCAGGGGACGCGGGTTCGAGCCCTGGTCTGGGAAGATCCCACATGCCGTGGAGCAACTGGGCCCGTGAGCCACAGCTACTGATCCTGCGTATCTGGAGCCTGTGCTCCGCAACAAGAGAGGCCGCGACAGTGAGAGACCCGCGCACCACAATGAAGAGTGGCCCCCGCTTGCCTAGAGAAGGCCCTTGCACAGAAACGAAGACCCAACATAGCCAAAAATAAATAAATAAATAAAATTCAAAGTACGCTTAAAAACAAAAACAAAAACAAAAAACATGCTAAGCAAGACACAAGAGACCACATAGTGTATGATTAAAAAAAAAAAAATTTCTATTTCAAGCTCCCATTGTGTTGGAAGGACACAATTTAATTCTTGGTCGATTCTGTTCCTTGTGGGCCTTGCCTTGCTCTGTGGCATTTCTCTTGGGGTTTTGTCTAGGTTCCAAGGGGCAGACCGGTCTTTGCAGGTCTCCACTGAGACATCCCTTGTTCTCTCTGGCTCTTGGTCACTGCGGTCACCATTGTGTCTGCCACTCCTTATTCTCAATTGCAAGAGATCCGGCTGTTTCTCAGCTAAATTCTGGGCCTTTCTCAGCTAACTTCTGGGCCTTTCTCAGCTATACAGCGAATAGTCCTCTGCTCCCTTGGACTCTGGTTATTTCCAACCCATCGAGGCTCTGTTGGATCCTCCTTTTCCAGACGCGCCGCACAGTCACTCCGCTGTGGGTTTACCCCACAGCGGGGTACAAGAGAACCAGAAACAGGAAATAACCACCTCCTCCATGGTTCCATTTAGGAAACGAGGCACAGGTCTCTTCTCGCCCCAGATCCCACACACCTGGATAGAAACAGCCTCTTGTTTCCCCATCCCACCCCCACAACCAAGCTGGCTCATCATTAGCTTCTTCTGCAGTCGTGTTGATGAGGCAGCATTAGATGCTAATTCCACAAAGGTACGATAGTTCAAACGCTGTAAAAGTTTCTTTATCATGAAGCCTCAATTGGATGTTCCTCATCAGTAGGTGGCTCTCCTGGCCCCTTTTCCATCCGCAACCCACTCTTCCTCAACACGTGGCTTCCAAAGTTGCTGGCGTGTTGGCCTCAGGCCGGGGGACAGGGCAGGAGCGTCAGAAAATTGAGCTTGGTCGGTGTTTCTGGGCGAGGCCCGGAACTGTCCTGTATCACGGCTGATCACATGCTGTGTGCTAGGACGCAGTTACCTGGCTATGCTTACCTGCAGAGGTGCCTGGCAGATGTAGCCTACCTGCATGCCCAGGAACAAGGGGAATGGGCTTGGTAAACAGCTAGCCTGTCTTGCCACACCGTTACTTCTTTTTTTCCTTGTAATTTTTTTTTTTAATTGAAGTATAGTTGATTTACAGTGTTGTGTTAATCTCTGCTGTACAGGAAAGTGACTCAGTTATACATATATATACATTCTTTTCAATATTCTTTTCCATTATGTTTTCTCCCAGGACATTGAATATAGTTCCCTGTGTTATACAGTAGGACCTTGTTGTCCATCCATTCTATATGTAATACTTTGCATCCACTAACCCCAAACTCCCAGTCCATATCTGCTTCCCCTCCTTGGCAACCACGAGTCTCTTCTCTATGTCTGTGAGTCTGTTTCTGCTTCATAGATAGGTTCATCTGTGCCATATTTTAGATTCCACATATAAGTGATACCATATGGTATTTGTCTCTTTCCAACTTGCTTCACTTAGTATGATAATCTCTAGCTGCATCCATGTTGCTGCAAACGGCATTATTCATTCTTTTTTATGGCTGACTAGTATTTCATTGTATATATGTACCACATCTTCTTTATCCATTCATCTGTCGATGGGCATTTAGGTTGTTTCCACGTCTTGGCTATTGTGAATAATGCTGCCATGAACATAGGGGTGCATGTATCTTTTTGAATTATAGTTTTGTATGAGCATATGCCCAGGAGTGGGATTCTTGGATCATATGGAAACTCTATTTTCAGTTTTTTGAGGAACCTCCATACTGTTCTCCATAGTGGCTGCACCAATTTACATTCCCACCAACAGTGTAGGAGTGTTCCCTTTTCTCCACACCCTCTCCAGCATTTATTGTTTGTAGACTTTTTAATGATGGCCATTCTGACCAGTGTGAGGTGCACACCGTTACTTCTTTATATGAGGGGTCTTTTAATGAATCTGGGATCAAGTGACCTAATTCTGATTTATCACGTAATTGCTGTGTCCTGAGACGCCCCCAGGGTCTATCTATGTTTGAAACTCAAAAGCTGTTTCTTGGGCTTCCTTGGTGGCGCAGTGGTTGAGAGTCTGCCTGCCAATGCAGGGGACACGGGTTCGAGCCCTGGTCTGGGATGATCCCACATGCCGCGGAGCAACTAGGCCCATGAGCCACAATTACTGAGCCTGCGTGTCTGGGGCCTGTGTTCCGCAACAAGAGAGGCTGCGACAGTGAAAGGACCGCACACCGCGATGAAGAGTGGCCCCCGCTTGCCGCAACTGGAGAAAGCCCTCGCACAGAAACGAAGACCCAATACAGCCAAAAATAAATAAATAAATAAATAAATAAATAAATAAATAAATAAATACATAAAAATTGCAAAAAAAACCCCAAAAACCATGTGTTTAAAAAAAAATAAGAAAGAAAAAAGCTGTTTCTTTGTTTCCGATGTAGGTTTCCTTCCTCAACGAAATAGATGCTGCCGAGTCCAGTTGCCTAATGGGACAAGAGAACCAGAAACAGGAAATACCAGAGGAAGGCACATCAATTAATATTTCACAGTCTTAGCGGTAAAATGACTTGTTGACAACTGTATGGCTAGTAAGTGATGGAGCTGGGACTTGATCTAGAATTTAGAGCCTCAACCTCTTTGTTGGGGACCCCCAATCCATGACATCCAGCAAGCCAAGAATCCAGAAAAACTCCAGTTCATCCATATTCTGATGTGTGGTATCTGGACCGAAGACATGGGGGCACACTCAAGGATGTAGCAGGGATGAGACAGGTGAGCTCCAAGAGCCGTATGTGGGAAACTGCATCAAAGTGGAGTTATACTGATCTTTCTTCCTTTTTCTTTCTTACCTGCCCTTCCACCCCAATTTCATCTTAGCTCTACCTACTCCCTTCTAAGCATTCCCTTCTTTATCAACCCCTCCTGCTCCCCAGGTCTCCATGCTCTGCTGCTACTAAGAGATTCAAATCAGAAAAGCTGTGTTGGTGGTCAACTGATGCTTACAACCAACACTTCAACTAACAGTTACTGAGCACTCCCTCTGTAATGAGGGTTGTTTTGTGAGCTTTTCAGCATGACAGGCTGAAGAGAACAGTCTTTGAGTTGGACAAATTAGAGTATGAATCTGGCTTGGCAGCCCAAGAACAGGATGCTGGGCTAAGTGACTTAACTTTCCTGGGCTTCATCCCCCTCATTACTACAGTGGGGGCAATAAAACCAACATCCCAGGATTTGTGTTCTGGATTGAATGTGGAAGGGCCTTGCAGAGCTATGTCTTCACTCCCCTACAGTTCAATTTACAGACCCTCCCCCATCTGTCCTCATCTTCTCCTTGGCCTTAAAGGCCCATCCTCCCACAGATGCTCTGGACCCTAGTCCCTTTTCACCTTTCAAAGCCCTGTCTCTGTCTTTATCCTCTCTCTTGACTGTATTGTCCTTTTGCTCTCCCTACTGGATCATTCCAATCAGTACTCTCACAGCTGCTCAATTTTTTAAATGGATAAAAAACATCCCTTGAAGGGACTTCCCTTGTGGTGTAGTGCATAAGAATCCACCTGCCAATGCAGGGAACACGGGTTCGATCCCTGGTCCGGGAAGATCCCACATGCAGTGGAGCAACTAAGCCCCCGTGCCACAACTACTGAGCCCGTGTGCCACAACTACTGAGCCTGCACACCACAACTACTGAGCCCGCACGCCAGGCTCCACAACAAGAGAGCCACTGCAAGGAGGAGCCCGCGCACTGCAACGAAGACCACCGCTCGCCACAACTAGAGAAAGCCTGTGCAGCAATGAAGACCCAACACAGCCAAAAAAAATAAAAATAAATTTAAAAAAACCCAAAATAACAAAAAAAACCCCCATCCCTTGGGAATTCCCTGGCCGTCCAGTGGTTAGGACTTGGAGCTTTCACTGCCGAGGGCACAGGTTCAATCCCTGGTTGGGGAACTAAGATCCCACAAGCTGTGTGGTGAGGCCCCCCCCCCCAGAAAAATCCCTTGACCCCATGACCCATTCTGCTCCAGCTACTGCCCTTCTTTTACTCCCCACCCCACCCATCCCAGATTTAAGCTGATAAAAAGAACTGCCCTGGACTCACCCGGTCCAATATGGCAGCTACCTCACTACTCCATGAGGCTGCCCTTGCCGAGGTCACCAATGACGGCCATGATGCCATACACAATGGCTCCTCTGTCTTCATCTTATTTAGTACTGAAGTAGCTATAGACCCTGTGGACCACTTTTTCCTTTTTAAAACATTAGTTTCTCCTGGTTTTCCTCCTATCTCTTGGGCTGCTCCTTCTCAATCTCCTTGGCTAGCTCTTGTTTCTCTACTTGTCTTCTAAGTGTTGGGGTCCCTGGCCCTAAGCCCTCATCTCTTCTCCCTCTAAATCTCTCTCCAAGTGATTTATTCATCCTCATGACTTGATGTGACAACTCTATGTTCTCACTCCCAAATGTATAGCTCCTGAGTGTATATTTCTTTGGAATTCTAGATTTCCATTAGGAACTGCCTGCGTGACGTTGCCAAAGAGGACTCTTTATTTTGCTCCTTATTAACATCTGTTCCTTCCTCAGTCTCTTCTCATCTCAGTTAAATGTCATCCTCACCCTTCCTCTCCCTCACCTCCCACATCCATTCCATCACCAAGTCCTGTTGATGACATTTGTGGATGTATCTCTGATGTCCCCACACTAGCCCCAGCCCCTTTCCGACTTATAATCACTTCCTTTCTGATGTCCTCAGTTCTACTCTTAAGGTTATCAGCAGAGTCATCTTTTGAAAATGTCAATTAAATAATGTCTGGGGCTTCTCTGGTGGCGCAGTGGCTGAGAGTCTGCCTGCCAATGCAGGGGACACGGGTTCGAGCCCTGGTCTGGGAAGATCCCACATGCCATGGAGCAACTAGGCCCGTGAGCCAAAACTACTGAGCCTGTGCGTCTGGAGCCTGTGCTCTGCAACAAGAGAGGCCGCGATAGTGAGAGGCCCGCGCACCGAGATGAAGAGTGGCCCCCGCTCGCCGCAACTGGAGAAAGCCCTCGCACAGAAACGAAGACCCAACACAGCCATAAATAAATAAATAAATAAATAAATTTAAAAAAATAATTAAAAAAAAAATGTCTGAACAATATACCCACACCGAAAACACTTGGCTTCCCACCGACACAGCAAAAGGCTCAGTTTCTTGTCTGGCCCATGAGGCCCAGCAGGCGCTGGCTTCTGCTTTCTCTGCAGCCTCAGGGCAGAGCCTTGCCCTCATGCTCCCTGCATTGCAGCCGCCCTGGGCCTCTCCTTCCAGTTCCCAAGGGCACAGCGTTCTTGGCCACCTCGGAGCCTTGGCTCGCTGTTCTCAGCTCATCACCTCATTCCCGCACGTCCTTTCGGTCTCAGCTGAAATGGCACCACCCCCAATCCCATTCCAATGCCTCCTCTTATTTCTTTTCTTCTCTCCATTCATACTATCCATTTTCTTCAGAGCACTCATCACAGTTGGTGATTATATAATTATTTATGTCTTTACTTAGGATTAACAGTTTGTCTCCCCAGCGGACTGTATACACTGCAAGGCCAGGACCAGGTCTGCCTGGTTCACAGCTGCAGCTCCAGCCCTGGCACCAAGTCAAAGCTCAGCACATAGTTATTGTTGAATAAGAGCTAATAGGTAATGAGCTCTTACTATGTGTCAGGACTTCTTTTAAGCACTTTGCTGTCTTATTTTATTTAATCCTCACAGCAGCCCCATGAGGTAGGTACTATTCTCCACTTTAGCAATAAAGAAATAATGGCCCAGAGAGTTGAAGTAACTTGTCTAAAGCCTCCCAGCTGGGAAGTGGCAGAACTAGGATGTGTGCTCCAGCCCCAGGCTTATCGTTGCCCTGCTCTGCCACCACTGAAGGGTGAGTGAACAAAGCAGGCACTCAGGAAATGGGGCTGTCTGGGTGGTGGGTTCCACTTATGGCTCTTGGGACTGGAGAGCAGGGGAACTCGGAGCCTGAAGGCATTGCCCTCCCGGCCCTGCAGCATCCCTGTGGTACCTCCCAACCAGCCTCCGCCAGTTGGTAGGTCAGAGGGACCCTGGAGCCTCAGGCAAGTGGGCAGTAGGGAGAGGCCCACGGCTTCAAGACACCAGGGAAGGTGGGCCAGGCCACTGCTGGGCAGGTCGCCTTGGAGAGGATCCTCAGTGCTAATGCAGAGCAAGTGGGGAGGGGGCTTGCCGGGAGGCTCTGGGTGATATGGTATAATGCTTGCCTACCTGGGACCTTTGGAGAAGGGACCAGAGCGGAGGATAAGCAAACTTTAAAAATGGCATCGAATGAAACATGATATATGCACTTCCTGAATCCCAAAGCAGGGAAAGTAGCTCAGAGGAGGATGCAGTAGGTGGGTGTGGAGAGGCCACCAGCTGATCCTGCTCTGTCCCACCTTTAAGCCTTTCTTTGCTCAGGCTGTTCCTCTGCTTCAAGTTCCCTGGACCCACACCCTGCAGTCCCAAACCACATGTCATGGCCTCTCCCCATCCTTCCCTTGCCCCTGTCCATCACAACCTCTTTGGGGTGAGGGCTGAAATTTATCCAACCTTGTATCCCTAAGTCCTCACTGTGTGCTTGGCACTTAGTGGGTAACTGTTGAATCCATCCAACTCCTCTAGGTCCAGACACTTTCTCTCTGTGTTACCTTCCTAAACAGTACATACCTCTATCACAGTATCTGGTCCTTTGCACTTAAGTATTTCTTTATTCTTCTGCCTCCCCAGTTAGAAAGCAAGCTCCTTGGAGCCAGGAGCCATGTCAGAATAATCTTTGTATCGCCAATACTCAGCACTTTTGTGAAATGAGTGAATGAAAGAATGAACGATCTTCCTTCTCCAGTCTCCAAGAACCCCAGCTTCTGGAGGGTGCTTCTCAAGCAGGTCAGACTTTGAGGTAGTGCCCCCTGGAGGCGGGGAGGTGAAAAAGCAAGTGGAGAGCAGAATCTGGCCCAGGAGAGGGCTTGCCGCTGGCTATCTCTTCTTGGAAACCTCCAAGAAGGTTTCCACATATCCCACTTGTCCAAAGACCAGGTACAGCTTTAGGGGATCAGACACATGCAGTTGCTTCCTAAATATTAAAAATTGCCTTGAGTGTCTACTAGATCCCAGTCACTGGGTCTATATTAATTTCATTTTTGATACCTATTGTTTTCATTATACAGACGAAGGTACCGAGGCTCAGAAAAGTACAGTGTCTTGCCTGTCTTGTCTTATAAGGTGGACTGAACCCAGTGTCTGCCTTCTTGACTATGCCCAGTTTTTATTCCATCAGGGAAGAATTATAAATAGATATGTTCCCTTCCTGACTATAGGCCTCTTTTAACCAGGTTCCTTTTTGAAGGCAAGTCTTTTTTTGTGATGTGAGCACATCTCTGTCCAAGTTGAGAAAGTCCAAAGAGGGAGGCCAGGTTTGACAGCTCTTAGAACTGACCACCAGGTGGTGCTGTTGGCCCAACATATAGCCTTACAATGTTGGCCTTTGGGGGAGTGCTAAAGTTCTCAAGGAAAAAGCTTCTGCTGTTGTAATGAGACCTATCAGTCCTTGAATTCTGCCATTTGCCTAAACTTTGTTTCCATAAGTCACCTCATCTGGGCCCCAAAACTACCCAACAAAGTTGCCATCTCCATTCACTGGAGCCTCAGAGAATTTGAGTAGTTGAAGTTCCCAAAGTTATAAATCAAAGAGTCAGGATTTGAAACCAGATCTGTTTGATTCCAAATCTTCAGATTCTTGGGGACCAGAGGGATCGAGGCCTGACCTGTGAGTTGCACAGGAACTGTCCAGCTTCCATCTTTTACTGGCATGGCTTGAGATAGATTGTCCGGGAAAGTTCTGTGCAGTGTCAGGCCCCTGGGCCAAGTTGTAAAGAACCAGGATTTGCCAGGGAACCTTCTGGGGATGCGGGCATCTCTGCACCACCATCGAACACTGCCCCATTTCTTTCTTGAGAAGTGATGCTGTTTACTGCCCTTTCCCCATCTCAGTGGATTCTCTTGCTGGAAATAGCAAGCTCGCCTTAGGGTTATGGGATAATTCATGTAACCTCTGGAAAACACCATTTGCTTCCTCTTGTTTCTGAACGTACAAGTCAGCTCTTCTTTTGATTTTCCTCAGTGTTCAAGGAGACACATGTCACTCTCTATTGACAGTTGTAATTGCATACACAGAAATAAATTCAATGAAGAACAAGGCTGCATAGGACAAGAGGAGATACAGGGGAGGCACATACCATTTATCAGAATAAGAATATTAATACCTCATTAACTAAATGATTGCTCAGCCATCAATGTCTTGGGAGACTGATGAGAACCTGGCCCAGAAACAGTCACATTGGCCATGATGAAGCTTCTGTGAACAGTCTAGGATATAAAACAGCCTGTGAGAAAGGTATCACTGTCTTCATTTTGTAGCTGAGACGGGAACACACAGGTTCATGGTTCAGAGTGCAGGCCCCAGAGTCAGGTACCTCGATTTAAACCTACCTCTTCCACTTACAGGCCCAGGTTGGCCTGATACATCCATGCACGTTTAGGTGCCCCTCCTGCCTCCTACCCTGAGGAGGTACTTAGAAGGGGAGGCCCTGCTTTGGGGGCAGGCCTGGAAAATATCAGACTTGAGCCAAGTGTTTCAGGGTGCCATTAAAATCTGCAACATTTGGCTGCCTGTTTTGTATCCTTTACATTTCCCATCTCTTGGGACTCTTGAATCCTTACCCTTCCAACGTCTTTCGCCCAAACAGATAATCCCCACTCCTTTCTCCAACCTTCTGGATTCCCTGCGGCTCCTTGCTCTTTATACCCTTCTCTGGTGCCTCAGAAAAGTCCCTTCACGGGGCTTCCCTGGTGGCGCAGTGGTTGAGAATCTGCCTGCCAATGCAGGGGACATGGTTTCGAGCCCTGGTCTGGGAGGATCCCACATGCCGTGGAGCAACTAGGCCTGTGAGCCACAATTACTGAGCCTGCACATCTGGAGCCTGTGCTCTGCAACAAGAGAGGCCGCGATAGTGAGAGGCCTGCGCACCGCGATGAAGAGTGGCCCCCGCTCTCCACAACTGGAGAAAGCCCTCACACAGAAACGAAGACCCAACACAGCCATAAATAAATAAATAAATAAATAGAAATAAAAAAGCTCCCTTCACGTCATCGTACCCATCCCATGGCCTCCTAGCAGACCCGAACTTTCTGCTAGGACTTCCTCCTCTTCATAAAGATGTGCTTTGTCCTCCTCCATCCACTTCCCCATATTCTTTTCCAAATAATCAAATAGAAAATATCTTAAAAGAATTCAATGTTTTCTTGGTTTTCCAGAAGAAAGTGGACCCCAAATTTCTTCAAAGTGTGAGAACTGAGCTGGATGCTCTGGGCCCTTAGACCAAGACGAATATCACCTCCTTGTTAGGAATATTCCTGGGGTTCACTCCCCGTGGGGCTGGGTCCTCCTCCTCAGAACTCCAGGCATCCTATCTTCTCCACAAGTGAGGGGACCAATCTGCTTCAGGATCTGAGCAAGAGAGAGGCCTGTGCTGGGCTCTGTGGTCCTCACTGGAGCCCAGCAGGAATTGATTATTCCCTCTGCTGTTAAGCAGGAGCTAAACATTTTCTGGTTATTATTTTGATCCTCACAACCACCCTATAAGGTAGATATTTGTGGCCACATTTTACAGATGCGTTAACAGAGTGCCCAGTTTACTCCAGTACCAACTGGCAGAGTCAGAATCAGAATCCAGACTTGAAAGCCCTTATTCTTTTTACTACTCCATGAGTAAGAGCCCAGGTGGCTGAGGGCCTGGAAGCATCATGGAACGGACAGTGTATTAGTTTCCAGTAGCTGCCGTAACAAATTACCACAGATGAAGTGGTTGACAACAGCAGTCTATTCTCCCACTGTTCAGGAGGCCAGAAGTCTGAAATCAAGGTGTCAGCAGGGCTGCACTCCAAAGGCTCTAGGGGAGAATCTCTCCTTGTCTCTTCCAGCCGTTAATGGCTCCCGGCTTTCTTTGGCTTGAGACAGCCGAGCTCCGCCGTCTGCCTCTGCCTTCACATGACCTACTCTTCTCCATGTCTCTCCTTTGTGTGTTTCTTATAAGGACACTTGTTACTGGATTTGGGGCCCACTTGGATAATCCGAGATGATGTCATCCGGAGATCTTTAACTTCACTACATCTGCAGAGACCCTTTTCTCAACTATGGTAGAATTCACGTGTTCCAGGAGGTGGAAATGTCTTTTGGGGGCCACCATTCAACCCACTAGGGACAGCCATACTCCTACAGGGGCAGTATGAGTTCTCCTGTTCTCTGTAGCTCCAACAGCTAAGGTTGGGGCCAAGGAGAATGGAAGTTTAAGGGACACAAGTTTTTACTCATTATAAATAGGAACTTTCTTGTGAGCCAGAGTTAACCAAGGTGGCCTGTGTCCTCTGTGGAAGCAGCGAGTTCCCATCATTAAAGGTGAGTGATGAAAGGCTGGATTTAGGGCTGATTTATGCTTTGGCATGGTGAGCACAGGGCATATAATATTGTTGGGGGCCCTTGAACATGTTTTCATTTCTTTTAAAACCAGAAAAAAAGAGCTTTTAGGTTGAATAAAATGTTTTATTATACAATATTCATATATTCATCTGTATACCAGTGTAGTGGTAAAATAAGGCTTTAAATATCTGGTTGATGGAGGAAGAGGTTTACAAAAGCAAAAATGACTAGAGCCCATGAATGTCATCATGTGGTCCCGACTAGACTATAACTTAGTGGCAAAAGGATGGGGAGAAGGGACGCTGGTGCTGGAAGGGGTTTGTCACCAACACCAAGACCTTTGTTCATGCCCTGACACTGCCCAAGTGTCTCATCCCCCTGCCACGAGTGCCCTCCACCTCAGAGCACAAAGCCCTCTTGCTGGGACACCTGTCCTGCATTGCTTGGAGCTGGCACTTGAGAATGGGACCCCCTGGCAGCCTGTCACTGATGACATCTGAATGGTGCTCACCTTTTGTGGGCATTTGTTAGAGGCTGAATCACAGTGATAATGCATAAATCCCTTGGGAGAGAAGGGAAGGGAATCTACTTTCTTCTGGGCACTTTACAGAGTTGTTACTTTATTTCCACATTTTACAGATAAGGAAAGTGAGGCTCTGAGAGGTTAAGAAACTTGCTCATTTCCTGGTTAATAAGCAGTAGACACAGGTCCATCAGAAGCCATTTTTGTCTGCCTTCCAAGCTGGGTATCTTTCCATTGCACAGCACTGCGTCCATGTTCCTGGACAGAAAAACAGCACAGGATGGGAGTGGGTGGTCGGAAAGGTGGGACTACAGTTTGGGGTGAAGCTTCTCGTCCTGGATTTTCAGACTCTGGGGCCCAAGTGTGGTTGGATTGAAAGGAAACCAACATGCCCAAAGCCTTCATTCAGGCTACCCTACTGGCCTGGGAGAAGTCACTTCTGCGCTCCAGGCTGCGGCATTCTCGAGGGTGGAACCAGAGGAGGTGGATGTGATCCCTAAATTCTGGGGTGGGATCCATCTGTTCTTTGGCCCTTCTATAGCACGTCGCCCCAGCTAGCTTGGCGGTCCCTCAAGAGCAGGGAATGAGTCTATTATTTTATGTCCCAAAATTTAGTATTTCAGTATCATCTTCATGATTTTTGCCTCACTAGTACCACTTGTATTCCTAGCTACATGACATGATCTTTTAAATGAACTTACTTTTGAAAAATGTTACTCCTGTTCCCAACAATAATATTCACGAAATAATGGGCTCAATTCATTTGTTCACTCCTTCAACAAATCTTTGTTGAATGCCTATGGGCTAACAGGCTCTTCTAGATGCCAGGGACACAGCAAAGAAAAATACAGTCAAGTCTTTACCTTATGGAGATTACATTCCCGGAGAGGAGATGGAGCACAGATACATATATAAGAAGAGAATTACAGATGGTGATAACAACTCTGGAGAAAATTCCGCAGGGTGATGTATTAGATCGAAATTTTTGATGCATGGTAAGTGATTTTACATTGCAGCCCAATATATATACAAACATATACAGAAGAGAACAAAAGGGTTGTGAAACAGTAAAGTGAGCCTTTACTACACGTGATGTGCTCTCATATTTCCTCTTCT
This sequence comes from Balaenoptera musculus, assembly GCF_009873245.2. Taxonomy (NCBI): domain Eukaryota; kingdom Metazoa; phylum Chordata; class Mammalia; order Artiodactyla; family Balaenopteridae; genus Balaenoptera; species Balaenoptera musculus. Next base: position 32,595,943 of record NC_045804.1, on the reverse strand, counting down.
TTTCTATTATAGTTTAAAAATACACTGGTTATAAGCCACTAAGACTGACCTTATGATCTACCAGTAGACTGCAGCCTGCAGTTTGAAAAACACTGGAACATCAGTGGGACTGGTGGTGGGATGCAAGACACTATTTAAAAAATTTTTTTTTATTGAAGTATAGTTGATTTACAATATCGTGTAAGTTTCAGGTATACAGCACTGCGATTCAGTTATATATATGTGTAAATATATAGATACATATATATTCTTTTTCAGATTCTTTTCCCTTATAGATTATTACATAATATTGAATATAGTTCCCTGTGCTATACAGTAGGTCCTTGTTGGTTATCTATTTTATACATAGTAGTATGCATATGTTGATCCCAGCTTCCTAATTTATCCCTCCCCCCCACCCCCTTTTCCCCTTTGGTAACCATAATTTTGTTTTCTGTGTCTGTGATTCTCTTTCTGTTTTGGAAATAAGTTCATTTGTGTCTTTTTTTCTTTTAGATTCCACATATAAGCGATATCATATGATATTTGTCTTTCTCTGGCATGACACTATTTTAGAAAGGGCAGCCAGAGAAGAAGCCTCTGAGGAAATGAAACTTGAGCAGAGATAATAGAGCTGAGAAGGAGGGAGCTATGTAAAGACTTAGGGGGAGAGCATTCCTGGCAGAGGGAGTAGCAAGTACAATTCCTCGAGGTGGGATTGAGCTTGGATTAGATGTGTTTGTACTCTGTGTGTGTGTTTGTGTGTGTGTATCTTAACGTGATCCAAGTATTGTAATACAGATAAAAATAATTGTATAGGAATTAACGTAGAAGTTTTCTCCGGGAACAATGTTTATTAGTTTTCTTTTGCTTCTCTAATGAATCACTGCAAACTTAGTAGCTTAAAACAACACAGGTTTATTTTCTTACAGTTCTGGAGGTCAGAAGTCCAAAATGGGTTGGCTGGACTGTGCACCTTCTGGAGGGTCTAGGGGATAATCCATTTCTTTGCCTTTTCCAGCCTCTAGAGGCTGTCCACATTCTTTGCCTCATGGCGCCACACCACTCCAACCTCTGCTTTCATCATCACATCTTCTTCTCAGGCCCTGACCTCCTGTCTCTCTCTTATAAGGCTCCCTGTGATCCGATTGGGCTCACCTGGATAATCCAGGACAACAGATTATGAACTTAATTACATCCACAAAGTCCCTTTTGCCATGTAAAGTAGCAAAGTCACAGGTTTGGGGGATTAGGATGTGGACATCTTGTGGAGGGCATTATTCAACCTCCCACACTGTGTAGAATCTTGTGGGTTGTTGGTGAAGCCTTCCCTGTTAGGAACATTCTCTTGCATCTCTGTTCCATGTGGTCCATGCACTGAGAGTGCAATACATACTTGCTAGATGGTTAAATAAATAGAAGAGCTTCCCTTTCTCACTTTCTCCTGCTGCCCTACCACTTCCTCTCTATTCTTCTAAAAATATATCTGTTCACAGGAGCCACTCGGGCCAGAGACAAATGGGCCAGCGTTTGCTGGTTTGCACAGGACTAGAAAACTCCCATCCTGCGCTCCTCCTCATGAAACTGCTTGCACATCTGAGCTGGAAGGGACTTTGGAGATCACAAGTTCACCCCTCTCAATTTGCCGAGGAGGAAAAGCTTCCCAGCCCCTTCACTTCTATGGCTTCATTTGGTGTTTTTAATTATGACTCACTTTTATAGGTTTGTCTTGCCTTCAAAATACATGATCCCCCCCCTTTCTCGTTTTATCCTCATTCCAACGGAAAAGGGCAGGCATCAATCTTCCCATTTTACTGATGAGGAAACCGAGGCCCTTAAAGTCAGGGAGTAAAACTGGGCCTGGGACACAAGTGTCCTGAATTCTCCTCCCCCCAAACTCCTTCCATGAGACTCTCCAACTTCTCTTTTATTTTTCAGAGTTCAAAATCCGGAGAGTTTCTAGAAAGGCTTGGAAAGCAAAGCGTGTTTTTTATAGTGCCAAGAAGCAGGAGTAAAAGACTTTAATTCTGAGAGACAAAATTTAGTTCAACATGTGGGGGAACATTCTAGGAATCAGTATAGTCCAAACTAATATGATTGGTTGCCTAGGGAGAAAGAGAGGACCAGTTCCTTGTCACTGGATGGTCCTTAGCAGAGGCTGGGCTTGGAAATTGTTAACCTTGCTTAGATAATCTTTGTGTTAAAGGTTTAGCTGTAGGCTTTTGAGACCCTGGGGGAGCAGGACACCCCCCCCCCCCCATGGAACTCCAGGTCCTGTCCTCATCTGTCTCAGGCATCTAACCTAGGGCCTTGGAGGAGGGGAAGGGGAAGGGGGGTACAGAAAATGGGTCTTACAATGGGGGTGGGGGACTGATGTAAAAGAAAACCTCAAACAGGGAGCCCACCCCCCTAGGAGATAACAATCGAATTATATACATTTTAAATGGCATTCTCGGGGTCTGAGTGATTTTCATATGAAAACTCAGCTTGGAGTCCTTGGCATCTGTTTCTCCTAAAAGGACAGAAACCAAGAGACTATTTACATATTCTTTGGGCCCTATCACCAATTAAATCTTTTCAGAACCTCAGTCCCCCCTGTCCTCGGGCCCCCACCCCCTACCAACTCTCTCCACATTTAGGATTGAATTTCTTGGCAGACGGTGGCTGCTCTCTTTGGTGATTTATTTATTCAGTTGGATTATTTTTCATCTCTAGCCTGGGCATTTCAGGCCTCGGCGTCCACCTTCTGATCATGGGGAAGTGACCCTGCTCGGGGACCCTCCCCAAACTGGGCTGTGGGGCTGAGCCGGGGACGCATTCCTTCAGGCGCCGAGAGGGGCCTGTCTCCGTGTCATCCCTCCGCACCCCCGCCCATCCCTCCCGCTTCCCGACTGGGACAGAGCTTCCTCCGGGAGATGAGGGCGCACAGCTGGGTGACGTCACCAGGAATGCACAGGGGCCTGCGCAGGGGCCCGGAAGGAGCAGAAATGAGATGTCACTGGGAGCAACTGGACGGTGCGTTTCATCATTTGCTTTAGAGACAATCTGGTCCTACAGGGACTAAGGAATCTGCTGAAATGTCTAAGAAAATTGTGTCTGATGGAATGCGCCTCCCAGCTCCTCCCTCCTCCCTGCCCTCCCTGCTCAATCATCTGCCTCCGGGGCTTCTGTTCCCAAGAGGGAGCTAGAAGAAGGTTTGGAGCAGAGGGCTTGGAGTACAGCCCTTTGAGCCAGCCTTGGCTCCCTACTGCCCCTGCTCCTTACCAGCTGTGTGACCTTGGGCATGGCACACAACCTCTCTGAGTCTCCCCTGAGGCATCTAAAAAATGGGGCAAACAATGGGTCCTGCCTCCTGGGGTATGGAGAATGAATGAATTGGTGGCTGTGGAGCTCCCAGGACCATTCCTGGCATGTAATAGGGACCTAATAGCTGAGGGTCATTAGTAGTAAGCTGTAATCTTAGAATCAAAGGTTGAGGCCTGCAAATGAGACATTTAGTTTAATTCAACAGGTCCCTGAGTCGTGACTGTATCTTGACTATGTACTGGGGAGGTGGAGGCAGGAGGGTGACCTTGGACTTTAACCTCACAGAGCCCCATGGATAAATCAGATGATTTATCTATAAGGTGAAGATGATACACATCTCAATGTGGTTGTTGAATTGTGGAGAAGATAATGTATGAAAACTCAAGCCATAGAGAGAATACTCCATACATTAGAGCCATTATTAACTATTTCTATCAATATACTAATCTACTAATAACACTCATAATAATAATAATAATACTCATAATACTACGACACTTACAGTAATAAGACCCAGTTCCTGCACTCAAGGAGCTCAGTGTTAAGTGGGTGAGATGGGCCAGTAAGTGGAGAAAGAGAAGGAAGGGCAAGGTGGTCTCCAGCACAGTGGATCTGGGCCAGACAGCCAGGGTTCATGCCCTGTCATGTGATCTTGGGTGAGTTACTTCCTGTCTCCCTGCCTCTGCTTTCTCATCTGTAAAATGTGGGTGATAATAGTACCCACTTTGAAAGGCTGGGGGGAGGATGAAATGGATTAGGCCGTGTAAAACCATGATAATGTATGGTGCCCACCCTGTGGTTAGCACTATCGAAGCATCAGCTTCAACGGTCATCAGGAAGCAATTAATACAGTGTGGGCATAAGGGGAGTCTTCCCAGGAGGGGTGACATTGATGGTGGGCTTTAAAGGTTAAGAAAAAAATGTCCATGTATGGGTAGGAGGCATTCAGGTTGAGCTAGGCATTCCAGGCAAAGGGAATGGTCTGAGCTGGAAAGTCGAAAGAGGTGGTTTATTTAGAACATGAAGATCTGTGCCAATGAAGAGAGTGTAAGAGAGAGTAAAAGAAGATGCAGCAAGAGAGGGAGGCCTGGGTGGGCTGGTGAAGGAGCTTGTGCCCTAAGGGAAGGGGATGATATCTTCCCTTGGAGATGGCAGCAGATCTGGGTTCTGGAGAGAACAGATGGGCTGCAGTGAAAAGAATGGTCTGAGGCATGGACTCTCCATCCTGCCTGCTCATCTGTGTCTCCTGGGAGGGAGGGGTGGTTTAAAAAAACCAATGTCAAGGTTCTGCTCCTGACCAAGTAAATAAGATGGGATGGGACCCGGGCAGCATCTCGTTGTTCAGACCAAGTTCAGGGACCCCTGGATTGGAGGGAGCACAGCTGGAGGCCATAACAATACCTTAATACAATTAGGAGGTGATATGGCCTGAACCAGAATAGCAGGGTAGTGACAGAGACAGAGATAGAGGGGATGATGGTGGTGGCTGGGAGCCCACTGGTCTTCCCCTTGGGAGCCACTGGCCTCATCTGTGGGGCTTGGATCCCATTCTGATACAGAAGTCAGGAGGTTGGCTGTCAAGACCCAGCATTTCTAGGCATGTGCATTTTGACAAACCGTTGGGAACGTGAGCTAAGCCAGGAAGGATTCCCCAATTCTCCCCAGTTGGTGAGGTTGTAACTCCATCCTCTTCCTCCTTAGATAGTGCTAATTCACCAGATTCTTTGCCCAGGGCCGGCTCTGATGTCACGGGTTAGTTTTCTTGGTGGGGTTGGCTGGGCCTGGGTCGGTGTGGGCTCAGAGGCAAGCTTGCCAGCCTTTGAAATCAGAACTGAGAGTTTTATTTTATTTCAGCACTGTTTTTTGTTTTTTTTTTAAAATTTATTTATTTTTTTGGTTGTGCCAGGTCTTAGTTGCAGCAGGCGGGCTCCTTAGTTGTGGCATGTGAACTCCTAGTTGCAGCATGCGTGTGGGATCTAGTCCCCTGAGCAGGGATCGAGCTTAGGCCCCCTGCATTGGGAGCATGGAGTCTTAACCACTGATCCACCAGGGAAGTCCCTATTTTATTATTATTATTTTTAAAATTTTTATTGGAGTATAGTTGCTTTACAATGTTGTGTTAGTTTCTACTGTACAGCAAAATGAATCGGCTATATGTATATATATATATATATATATATATATATATATATATATATCCCCTCTGTTTTGGATTTCCTTCCCATTTAGGTCACCACAGAGCATTGAGTAGAGTTCCCTGTGCTATACAGTAGGTTCTCATTAGTTATCTATTTTATAGATAGTATCAGTAGTGAAATCAGAGCTGACAGTTTTTAATAACATCAAATTTTAAGATTCATTTCTCATGTAGATGCTCTGGCAAACGTTTCTCAGGCAGGGCAGGTGGTCTGCTTTTGGGCCCTCAGAGCCCCACAGCCCAGCCTCAGAACACTGACCTAATCCCCTTTCGCTTTTAAGGCCCACAGACACCGCCATTCATGTGATGTCGTGGTTCGGAGGCTCCCTTCTCCAGTGCCTCCCGAGTCACTCTTATTATGGCTGAGCCAGGGCTCGGCTCTGCCGGGGGCCATGCTGGGGCCTGCTGGTTACTGCTCTCCCCTTGCCTCTGGGCGTGTTGTCCTTTCCCCACCAGTTTGCCTCAAGGCCCTTGCCATTCATTTTTCACACAGATGATTCTGGGAGCACAGGCGTGTGTGTGCTTGATGACTAGGAGAAAGGGAACCCCCCCAAACTGAGGACGAATGAAGTGTGGCCTGAGCACTGGACTGGACATCAGGAAAGACAGGGTCTTGTTTCTGGGTTGGTCACTCTTTCACTTGGGTCTTTTGCCTCTTGCCTTTGGGCCTCAGTCTCCCCCTGTGAGGTTAGCTGGCCTCCAAGAGTCCTGTCTGCCTTACCACCGTATGGCTTCTCGGGGATGAGCTTTTAGCCAGTGATTGGATCTAGACCCTAAGGGCTGAACCATCTGTATGATTTTTTTTTTTTTTAATTTAATTTATTTATTTATTTATTTATGGCTGTGTTGGGTCTTCGTTTCTGTGTGAGGGCTTTCTCTAGTTGCGGCAAGCGGGAGCCACTCTTCATCGCGGTGCACGGGCCTCTCACTATCGCGGCCTCTCTTGTTGCGGAGCACAGGCTCCAGACGCGCAGGCTCAGTAGTTGTGGCTCACGGGCCTAATTGCTCCGCGGCATGTGGGATCCTCCCAGACCAGGGCTCGAACCCGTGTCCCCTGCATTGGCAGGCAGATTCTCAACCACTGCGCCACCAGGGAAGCCCCATCTGTATGATCTTTAAGAGGTACGGCAGAGGGAGGAGACTGGCTTCCTAGGGAAATGCTCAAGGTACACCCATAAAGGATGAGGGAGAGAAGGAGAACAAGCAAGTCTTGCTGAGATCTCTACGCCCCCAGCACGCTGGCTCCTACGCCAGCCCTGGGAGGGAGGCGCTAGAAGCCCCTTGGCAGAAATTGAGGCTTGGAGAGTTAAGAAACTTTCATAAGTGAAAGAAATGGGATCTGAGCCAATTCTATCCAACTCAATAGTAATAACAGCGGTAGCAATAATAACAACTGAGGGTCTGAGTGCTTATTATGTGTTAGGCTCTGTTCTAATTATCTTATTTACTCTGCATCACAACCCAATGAAGTTGGTACTATTAGGATCACCATTTACAGAAAAGGAATCTGAGGGTCCAAGAGGGTCCTTGCTCAAAATAGAGCAGCTGGTCAGTGGTAGGACTGGGTTTCAGGTCCCAGTCTTTCTAACTCTAGAGCCTGTGGGCAAAGATTAATTGCAGTCTGAGACCACAGGAGGAAACTAATTGGAAAATGTCAGAGTGTCCCCACATGTCAAGCACTTCGCCTTGTGGAAGCAGAAGCTACCAGATGGAGAAGAGGCATACAGAACTGAAGGAGAGGGTAGGCCAGCTGAGAGCAGGGGAGCAGCACACGCAGGATGGGCTGGAGCCCTGGGAGACGACACGCCCACGAGAGACAAACGGGCATGGCTGTCAAAGGAAGACAGTGCTGGGGTTTCCCACTGCCAGTTCCCATGAGGCCAGAGTCTTGCATCACAAATAAGAGCCCTTCCCACCCCCCACCCCGCCCCGTTGTCCTTATAGCACCCACTCCTACCACATGCAGCCATTGCATTCCTGATATTTAAGAGATTTTCTGACCCCGAAGTCAAAGAAGCTTGACTGAAACACAGGTCAGCCTGCTGCAGAGTCTGGGAAGGATAAGTCAGAATCCCCATTTCAGGAGTGTCCTTGTTAAACTTTCTTGACCTCCTCTGCTCCAGGATGTTGAGGTGGGTTACACCTCCCTCCCACAAAAAACTCAAACACATATACATATATAGCATGTGCCTGGCACATAATAGGTGCTCAATAAATAATATATAATCATATAAACCTGTATATCTCTTTTGTTTTATTTCCACAACTGCCATTTGAAGCAAGGTGGCACTTATTCCCGTTTTACAGATGAGGAAATTGAGGCTCACAGAGTTTAAATGACTTGCCCAAGGTCCCATGGCTTGACGGAAAGATGCAGACTTAGCTCTGGGCATTTTTAGTGGCTGGTGCAAAAATGAAGACACGATCTGTCCCATGTTCACGTCACCCTGGGGCCCAGGAAGGGTGCTGTGACAAGTCTCCTGGACCTTATCTTGGTGGTGGCGGTAGGGGGGCGCTCATCCCATGAGTTCACAGAGAGTGGAGTTTGTGGTGTGAGTGGTAGCCCCCTCCTTCCTTCCCTCCCTTCCTCCTTCCTTTCTTCCTGAGGACAAATTAAAGAAGAAAATAACTACCCTTTGTTTTCTGTTTAAAACAAAATAGCTGAATCAAGTTCCATGAAGAATAAAAAGTGAATTCTCTGGACTTAGATCACTTACTGAAGAGGAGGATGCTAATGAAGGAAAAAAGCACTAATCTTAGCAATGAAATCATTACTATCAGCATTTTTGAGAAGAAGCACTCATTTATGATGGCCTTTTACTATTTATTCTGAAATTCAACTGTGGGCCAATGAGAATCAAATAGGTGGGCCACGGGGGTGGCTTAAGGGTGGGCTGGTCAGCACAGCTTTATGTACTTGGAATCGAATTCACTTAGTGACTTGGCGCTGAATCCCTGGGGGCACCCACCCATCCCAGCTGCTTGGAAAGTGGGAAATAAGACGATCTGTCTACAGACTGACGGCTGCCTCATTCTCTCTTCCAACCAAATGAGCAGATTCTGACTTTTAAGTGCACCTCCCCTCCCGGAGCCCATCGCATTGCCAGGAGCGCCAGCCACCTGCGGATGCTGCCAAGGGCCCAGGTTCTGGCCTGGGGCGCTTCCCCTGCTCCTCCGACTCGTGCTTGCGTCTGAGCCCTGCCCCTGGGCTCCGGTCTCCGTCTGCCCTGGCCCTTCTCCTCTGGCTGGCAGCCCGTTCCTCCCCTTCTGGCTCCCCGATTGGCGCCTGGCCCTGAGCACTGTCTTGATCTTCCTGTCACTTGTGGCTTCTGATAAGAGACGTGCTCCCGCCAGATACAGGCCCAGCCAGGGAGTCACCGGCGCAGGGATTCAGGACGTGGGCTTCAGAGTCAGGGCGATGCCAACCTACCATTTGTTAGCTCTGTGACCTGGGGCAAGCCACGCCCCTTTCTGGGCCTCAGGTTCCTTGTCTGTCAAATAGGGGTGATGAGATCTACTTCACTGAGGTGCTGAGAGGGTTAAATCTTGGTTTTGTTATTCTGATGTGAGATTTCCAGCTCACCTGTACATGGGGTGCTGGGAGTCAGACAGGAAAATCAAGTGTCCAGAGCGCTTGCATTCCCAACGCTGTTTTCAGAGGTCCAGCCTCATCATAATCATTCTGAGGCCTTACCGTACTCTCGGTCTACACATGAGGAAACTGAAGCTTCGAGAGAGAGTGAGGACACCTGAGTCACAGCCAGCAAGTGGGGAGGGCTGGACTTGAACCCACGCCTCTTGACTGCTGGTCGGGAACGCAGCACAGGCGGCCGCTTTGATTCCCCGAAGAAGCTGCTGTCCAACAATGTGCCGCTGGGAAGGGAAGACAGGACCGGAGAGCAGCGGCTCCGGCCCCCCTCCCCCCGTCCCCCGTCCCGATGCCGGCTGGCGGGGCGGGAGGAATCCGCGCGGCTGGCTTGTGCTCATGCTTGAGGAATGTCTTGAGAAGTCGTGCCTAAGCCCTCTGTATCTGACTCATCATCTCCCCGTCTCCAGGAGTGTCAGAGAAGAGCTCCCTTAATCCCTCCTGTCCTCGGTCCCAGGCTTTCATTTGTCAAACTAAAAATATTCCCTCCGGGAACCTCCTTTTGCCAGAGGCTGAAGGAGGTAGAAGGGGAATGGCGTTTTAGTGTCACTTCCTGACAGAGCCTCGCATTGTTCCCCGCCAGGGGAGCAGAGTTGGGCAGCGGGAGCCAGGGGCCCCTGTCATTCTTGGGCCGGGGCCAGCCGCTCACCTTTCTCCTGCGAGCCGGCTCCCTTTCCCCCCTCTCAAGGCTCCAGACAATAGCCCACCAGCCTGACACCCAGCCTTGGCCCAGTCCCCTCGGGGCTGTGTGGAGATTCGTGCCAGGTGAGGACTGTAGAATGCCAAGTTCATTTCCTTTGCAGCCTGAGGGGAGGGTGGGCTGGCACCGTTTGTGCTTGTCTGCAGGGCTGGTTTACCTATAAAGGGATGTCGAGCTTGAAGGTAAAGGAAAAGACTAGTCCTGACGCCCTAGGAAAAACAAACGGACTTGGAGCTCCCTGAGCCAGACGATGGCAGCGTTGGGAAGCCATCAATGTTTGTCTCCAGTTTCTCTCTTTCATTTTTTCATTTTGTCACCCCTGGCAGCCCTTTGGTCTTCTGGGCTGATCCTGAGTGTCCATGACCTTGACTTGGCTCCAAACCTTGGCTCATAGCTATAGAGCTACCTCCCTGGGCCCCACGAGGGTGCCCACTTGCTCAATGGAAATAGAACACAGTGAAACCAAAAGAGCATGGACTTTGGATCCAATCTTGGATTTAAACTCTGCCGCCCCCCCCCCCACCAACTAGCTGTGTGTGCTTGTGTAAGGTACCTCACCTCTGAGCCTCAGTTTCCTCATTTGTATTAGTGGACAGTCATACCCATTATACTGGGCTATCGTGAAGATTAATAAGATGGGGTATGTAAAGTGAATTATACAATCAATGCCTGTCATATAGTAGGGGCTCCAAACATCGTCATCACCATCATCATTCCTTTAAAGCCCAGCAACATATGCCACTACACCACTGGAATCAGAAGACCTGGTTCTAATCTCAGCTCTGCCATTAACTAGTTACGTGGCTCTGGGCAAGTCCCCTAATATCTCAGAGTCACATGCACTCATTTGTAAAATGAGGAGTTTGGACTTGATTTCCTCAAAGATTCTTCTCAGATCTAAGATTCCGGGGTCTTGGAAGAGGAAGAAAAATACTGTATGATATCACTTATATGTCTAAAAAATAAGACAAACTAGTGAATATAACAAAAATGAAGCAGATTCACAGATACAGAGAATGAACTAGTGGTTACCAGTGGGGAGGGGGGTGGCATATAGGGGTGAAGGAGTGGGAGGTACAGACTATTGACTGTAAGATAGACTCAAGGATGTATTGTACAACACGGGGAATATAGCCAATGTTTTGTAATAACTGTCAATGGAAAGTAACCTTTAAAAATTGTATAAAAAAAAATTGTATAAAAAAATAAAATTTGAAAACATAAACAACATATTTCCAATGATTAAAAAAATAATAAAATAAAATAAACTTCTGGGGTCTTGGAAATACCTGGGAGTAGATGTTCACGGAAAACTTCCTTCTTTTAAAGAATTCAAGAATTACTTTGCTGTACACCTGAAACTAACACAGTATTGTAAATCAGCTATACTTCAGTTGAAGAAAAAAAAGAATACGAGAATAATGGAACTGCTTGCTATGGACTGACTTGTGCCCTGCCCCATTCATATTGTTGAGGCCCTAACCCCACAGTGTGACCATAACTGGAGACAGGGTCTTTAGGAGGTAATTAAGGTCAAATGAGGTCATAAGGGTGGGGCCTTAATCTGACAGAACTGTCGTCTTAGAAGAAGAGGAAGAGAGAGATCTCTCTTCTCTCTGTCTCTGTCTCTTCCCCGCCCTCTCGCTCTCTCTGCCTGTCGTGTGAGGACGCAGGGAGAAGGTAGCCATCTGCAGACCAGGAAGAGAGTTCTCACTAGAAACCCAACCCTGCTGGCAACTTGGTTTTGGGCTTCCCAGCCTCCAGAAGTGTGAGAAAATACATTTCTGTTGTTGAAGCCACCAGTCTGTGGTATTTTGTTATGACAGCCAGAGCTGACCAGCAGGAACACCGGGAGAGGCGCGCCGAGGCAGGACTACAACCACAGCCAACCCTTGACAATGCTTACTGAGCCGGAGGAGTGATGGAGTCTCTGCAGGAAGGGGAGAAGCCACACCCACCCAGCAAACTTTGCAGTCAGGAATCAACTGGAACACTGCCATGAGAAGAAACTCCACCTTCTATCACGAATCATGGTTGACTCAGGCTCTGGAGTCAGCCAAGCTGAGTTTGAACCTGAGCTCTGCTACGTGCCAGCTGTGTGATTGTAGAAAAGTGAATTGACCTCTCCGGTCTCATTTTCTCATCTGTCAAATGAATCACATGATCACATTTACTCTACACTAGCTGTGTGTGTATACATTGTGCATAGACCAGTGCTTCTCATATAGTAGGCGCTTGATATGCTGGCTCCTGCTAATAATAACGTCATATTATCCATAATTATTATTAATTAATAATAATTTCACTCATATGACTTGCTTTACCTGCTTAAGTTAAAAATAAGGCCATCCTTCTCTTGTTATTTAGGTGGAGACTGACTGTAGCCCTTGTTTCCCCATCAGAGGAACGCCCTTCCCTCCTTCCTAGTGTCTACTATCCCAAGGTAAGCTGCAATTCCCCAAATGCTTCTTTGTATCAGACCCAGCCTTGCTGGGGGTTCTATTAGATGCAGGCATGACACCCAGAGGCTGGTGGAGGGCCAGACCGCCCTGAGCCACATAAGGTGCAGGAGAAACTTGTCCTCCTGTGACAGTCTCAGCTCGGGCTCTGGTTGGGGTAACAGCCCTCCCGTCCCCTCCCATTGGAGAGCTCCATCTTGGGAGATCCTTCTGTTCTTTCTGCTCAGGTGACCTCACTGCCACAATCTCAATTTTTCAATGTTTGGATAACCCTGAATCCAAAAGAGTATCATCTCTGTCTGGATCTGCTAGTTCCCTATTCTTATCTGTCCATCACTTCACTAGAAGCCTTTGAGTTCTACAAACAAGGGATAATTAGGCAGAGTGGCCTTTGACAAGCTTCCAAAACGCCTTACTTGGTGACCATGAGGTGCGTTCTTATGCCTATGGGACTACTCAAGTGGTCCTTTTCACCACAAGGAGATCTGCTCCAATGATAATTTCACATAGCTTTGAATATAAGATGCTATAGATCGTAAAATAAATCGTTAGTCAATGCAACATCAAGAAAGAAAAAAAATGATGCTTCTAATTATCTATGACATGCCATCCTCTGAAAGGCACATCATGATTTCAGAGATGCTAAAAATGTGAAATCATGTGCATCTCAGAATCTATGAAATTATTAACAGTATTAGCTAATATTGCTCAAGGATTTATTCTGTGCTAGGTACTTGTTTTAAGAGTTTTAAATGAATTAATTAAAGGCTTATGAAAGTAGAGGCTATTATAATAACCCCCCACTATACAGATGAGAAAGTGAGGCACATGTAGGTTATGTAACCTTAATGTCACACACTTAGGGAGTAGTAGATTCCAGCCCAGGCAGTTGAATGCCCCTCTTACTAGACGTGAAGCAATGGCAGCTTTTAAATAGGAACTGCCTTCTCATACATTCTCTCTCATACACACACACACACACACACACATACACACACACAGGCACACATGCACACACACTGGATTTTAAATCTTACCTTCATGGCTCCTCCAAATGCTATTAGAGTACCGACTTACATTAATGAGCAAGAAATTAGGGTTGGAATGATCTGGTAAGTCTTCAGAAAGGAGTTTTGGTGCTGAAGCCCTTCCAGGGAGGAAAGGCTGTCTGCATGTACATAGCTCCCAGCACATGACAGTGTACAGGCTGCCCAGGAGCCACTTTGTTTAAGCGAGAAGTTAGTTGGCTCCTCACTTCCTGGCTCTGGCTCTTTGCAATGACCTTCCCGGGGCTGGGATCCACACCAGGGCTTTCCCATGATGATACTGATAACATCTTCTCTAGGACCCTTCTGGAATGCCTTCAGCTGCCGGTGACACAAAACCCAATTACAAGCATCTTCAACAAATAGGGCTTTTTTTGCTGTTTGTTTCTTGTTCGTTCTCACCTGATGAGTGTCCTGAGGAAGGCAGTTCAACTCTGGGGCGATGCCAACTGCTCACGTTCTTTTCGTCCTGTCATCTTAGCTTGTTGACATGTTGCCTTAGGATTTTACAGTGGTGCCTATACCTCCAGGCAGTTGGTCATGTCCCAGGAAGAAAGGGGAAGGGCAGAAGGGCTTTGTCTTTTTATTTGGGAAAGGAAGCCCTCCCAGGAGAGTTCTTGCACTTCGTTAGCCAGAACTGGGTCATGCGTCTATATGTTGAGGCCAAGGGTAATGAGACAGTCATGACTGGTTTAGACCTGTAGGTATTTCCCATCCCCAAGATCAGGGAGTCCCTGACTACTACCTGAGTGATAACAGAGGCAGGAAGCATGGATGGCGTCTGCCTCGTAGCTCCTTGCTCTCCTCCAACAATCTCTTCCCTGATCACACCTCCACCCTGCTTCTCTGCTTAGGCTTGGGACAAGACGGTGTGTGATCTGCATTCCCATCAGTGATGTAGCTGCTGGAATGTAAGCACTGCGAAGGGAGGGACCACCTCTGCTGGGCTCCCCACGTTATCCCCAGAGCTTATCACATGCCTGATGCATTGTAAGCACTCAGTAAACACTGGAGTGAATGGATGAACGAATACTGGCCGGGAGCCCGTGTGCTGGCCACTGTCTCAGGAATCAACACGAGGATCGGGCCTCCCACCGCCGCCGGCCTGTGCAGAAGGTACGTGTGTGCGCACAGGTGTGTGACTCTGTGTGTGCGTGCACACCTGCGCTCCTCCTGGCCTCAGATTGAATTACTTATAAACAGGCCTACGCCGACCTGGCAGAGTCTGAGTTTCAGCATAACGATTTCCATCATTTCCCAAATTCTTTTGATTTGGCAAAATCCAAAAACAAAACAAAGCTCCCCACCATCTTCCGCTCAGCCCACGGAAGAGCTCCACTCTCTGGAGCCCGGTGCCCTGCTCGAGCAATGGGTTCTGGATGTTTGGGACTCCAGAGTCTACTAGTCTGCCTTTTCTTCCTCCACATGCTCTTGCCCTGGACACGGTTTCCTCCTGGCCTCTCCCTGGAGGTGTGCAGGGTCAGCTCCCAGGGCCCTCTGGGCCCCTCCTCCGAATGGGCTTTCTCCCATTCTGCATTCTGGGTTTCTCCATCCAGGGCATCTGTTGATGTAATTCTCTTGAAAAAGGAATTGAGAGCATTTTCCCTCTGTCTTCAAGAATCCCATTGACCCCAAGATGGATGCTACTACAGTATCTCCAGCCTCTGGACCCTAGGAAACAGTGTGTGGTTGGCCATTTTCATTTAACTTGATCCTTAGACCCCAGGATGTACGAACCACCTTTCACTATTATCTCACGTGTGTCTAGGATCTTGCACACATGAATTTGTGAGCTTCTTATAAATCAAATAGGAGGTTAGATTAGACTCTCTTTGAGGTTTCTTCTAACATTGACTAGGTAGTTATTACAATTGTTATTATTTTTAATATAACTGAGGAAGCTGAGCCACAGAGAGGTTAAGGGAGAGGCTCAAGGTCACACAGCAAATCAGTAGCAGAATTGAGAAATGAACTGAATCTCAGTCCAATGAGCTTTCCATTACACCATCCTGTCTTTCCAATTAGTTTCCCCATGAATCCCCAGTGGATTGAGGCACAGAACCCAGTCTTTCTCTATGAGGTTTCCACCTCTGTCCCAGCCCCTAAGATGTTAGCCCACAAGCGGCGTATGTTCTCCAGCCAAGGCTGCAGTGACGAATGTTGTGTGGATGGGCCCCAGGACAAAGAGTATCTGGAACTTGGAGCCTGGCACAGGCAGTGGCCTGGAACCCCTTACCACCCACCACAGCCCATGCCTCCTCTGTGCTAATTAAAGTGATCCCTTTCTCAATTCCTGTTTTTTTTTTTTCTCAAATGCATGAACAAACACCAAGTACAGTACTCTACTGCTAGGAAGGAAATAGCAAAAGGCTAGGACTTTAGAGAACAGGGCTCGAGGCTTGACATGGTCACTCAGGAGATGGGGAGTTTTCTCACATGTTTTAATCTTTCAGGATCTCAGTGTTCTCTTCTGTGAAATGGGTGTAGGGAGGTGTTAGACTAGATGGCCTCTAGGATCCCTTCTGTCCCGAAAGCGCTATAGTATGCCTTTGCAGTGGTATTTAATGTAACAATGGCGCAGACCTACACGAGGTCAGGAGCAGAACATTATGGATGCTGTGTGTTTCCATATGGTTTGGAAACCTGGAAACCCTGTTAGGTGGAACTTGTATGTATGAACTGCAGCAACATCATTGGGAGAGAGAGTAGACAGTAAGGATTGGGTGCTGGGCATGTCACATGCCTTTGTCTTAGTTAATCCTCGTGTGGTGGAGCTTGAGGCTAGCCCTCTCTAGCTCCTCACTTCGTGTTCTTTCTATGGAGCTACGCTGCATCTAATGGCATCTTCTATTTGGTGAGCGTTTATGATGTGTCAGGTACTGCTCTAAGTAACTTAAATATGCAATTTAATTGAACCCTCACAATAATCCTAAGGAAGTTAATAATGGATCCCCACTGTATGGATGTGGCAATGGAGGCACAGAGAAATGCAGTAACTTGCCCAGGGTCACACAGATAATGAGTGGCAGAGCCTGAATTCTCACCCAATTCTGTTCGATTGCAACACCCATCCTCTTAACCACTAGGCTGTGTTGCCTCGACTTTGCCTTATTGATAGCTACCGTCCCTCAGCAAGTTGTCTACTATGTACTTGCCTAGAGTTTTTCAAAGTGTGGTCTGAAGACCAATTGCATCAGAATCTCCTGGTGCTCTTGTTAAAATGGCCAATTCCTAAACCTCTTTCCAGACCTCCCAAAGCTGGCTTTCTGGGGGTGGGACCCAGGACTGTTTAATATCAAACTCCCCACGAAGTTTTATGCCCACTAAAATTTGAGAACCACTCAACTTGGGAATGAAGATCTTATTCTCATTAAGCAGACTTTTCCATGAGCATGGGAGATCCAAGACGTGGAGAAAATTTCAAGCATCATTATTACCTTACTGAGACACCTGTGGAATATAGGTACTTTGCAGTAGTTTTCTGAATATGGGCTTTCTTTGTGCTTTAACATGAGGTAAAGCCTAGTGTTTCAGTTAGCCAAGACTAGGTTAGGCTGCTGTTACAATCAATCTTCAAATATCAGTTGTTTAAAACAATAAATATTTGGAAAGCTACATGTAAAAGAATAAAATTAGAACATTTTCTCACACCATATACAAAAATAAATTCCAAATGGATTAAAGACCAAAATGTAAGACTGGAAACCATAAAACTCCTAGAAGAAAACATAGGCAGAACACTCTTTGACATACGTCATAGCAATAATTTTTGGATCTGTCTCCTAAGGCAAAAGAAACAAAAGCAAAAATAAACAAATGGGATCTAATTAAACTTAAAAGCTTTTGCACGGCAAAGACAACCATTGACAAAATGAAAAGAAAACCTACTGAATGGGGGAAAATATTTGCATATGGTATGACTGATAAGGGGGTAATGTCCAAAATATATAAACAGCTCATACAGCTCAATATCAAAAAAACAAAGAACTTGAGTAAAATGGGCAGAAGACATGCGTAGACATTTTTCCAAAGAAGACATACAGATGGCCAACAGGCACGTGACAACAATAAAAATTTATTTCTCTCTCATACTGCATGTCCAGTGTAGGTCTGTAGGGTAGAAGATGAGGGGCTGTACCTGTAATTTATTATCTCACAGTTTCTGTAGGTGAGGAATTCAGGAGTGACTTAGCTGGGTAATTCTGGCCCAGGGTCTCTCATGAGGTTGCAGTCAGGATATCAAGAGGAGGTGCAGGCTTGACTAGGGCTGGAGTATGTGCTTCCAAAATTGCCCACTCACATGGGGGTTGGCAGGAGGCCTCAGTTCCTTATCATGTGGGCATCTCCACAGGTTGTCTGAGTGTCTTCACGACACAGAATCTGGCTTCCCTCAGAGCAAAGAACCTAAAGGGAGTGAGCAAGCAGGAAGCTGTGGTGCCTTTCATGACCTGGTATTCAAAGTTGTACACCATCACTTCCGCTTTATTCTATTCATTACAACTGAGTCACTAAGTCTAGCTCACACTCAAGGGGAGGGAAATTTATTTTCAATTATTGAAGGGAAGAGTATAAAAAAGTCTGTGGACATTTAACAACCAGTACAGTCAACCCACTGTTAGCGACCTATTTATGTTCTTCTCACATGCAAAATGTACTCACTCCCACCCGAGGCCTCCAAGGTATCATTCCACCAGAGCATCGGTCTGAATTCTGGAATCTTTGTCATCTAAATAAGGAGCTGATGAGGTTTCTCAGGTGCAATTCCTTAAATTCAACTTCTTAAATATAGTTCCTCTCAAATACAAAGATCTGTGAATTCACACCCTCAACATATAATGATGGGACAGGCATAGGATAACCACCATAGAAATTTTTGTTCAAAAATGGGAAAAAAATGGAAAGCAAAAAGAACTCTGGTCCATGGCAAGTCTGAAATATAGCTGGACATGTGTTGGTCTTACTCTTGACTGGGAGTAATTCTTCATGGCTCTTTGCCCTGCCCTCTGGTGTCTTGGTTCTAACTCTGAGTCATCCTTACTTTTCCATGATATGTAGTCTTGTTTGCAGATGTATAGTTTTCTCAGCCTGTTTCCTGCCAGAATTTGTGAGGAGAGGTTTAAAGACCATTTTCATTTTGTACTGTTCTGTTCCTTTCAGTCCAAATTGGCTGTGTTTTTGCAAATACAATTTTTTAAAAAACTTTGTGAGTCTCCTGTGAACAATATTGGGTTTATTACAGTAGAAAAAGGCTACACCCAGAAATCTCTTTGAGATAAGTCAGTGGGCTTATGCGGAAATGGCTGAGGGACAATATTCTTAAACCTCTTAGAGACTCTATTGTTTACTGAGAGTATCTGTGAGCAGATACTTAAATTTTTTAGAGGGATTTCTCTTCTGACTGAACAGCTTTCTGAGCTATTACCTTGGAGCTTTCTGAGGTCTCAATAAAGGACTTTACTGTCACACCCTTGGCTCCATCTTCTACATGTTTCCCTTGCAGAGCCCTGGAATTAATCATTGGGTGGAAGACATTTCTTAATTTTAGCATTGTTTGCCATCTTGGGAGGCTGAAAATTTTCAGTACTATCAAGTTCTGGCACTTTCATGCTTAACAGTCTTTTTTTTTTTTTTTTTTTTTTTTTAGCTTATCTGTCTCCTTTCACATTTTATTTTAAGCAACAGGAAGAAACCAGGTATCATTTTTAACACATAGCTTAGAAATCTCCTTAGCTAGACCCACTTCATTAAGTATGTTTTCTTTCTGCATAACTGCAGGTGACAGTGTTGCTAAACTTTCTACCACTATATAAGAAGGATCCCTTTTCCCCTCCACTTTCCAATAAGATTTTTCTCAGTCTCTTTTATGCCCTCATCTGCAGACTCCTCAAAGGTCATCATGCATCTGCAAACAGATGTGTCAAAGCACTTCAAGCTTTCACTAGCATTCTCCTCAAAATCTTTCCACCTTCTGCTTAATTCTAAAACCTCGCCTACATTTTTAGATATTTATTATGACAGTACCTCACTTCTAGTGCCAAAATCTGTGGTAGTTAGCAATTGCTGTGTAACAAGTTACCCCAAAATTTCACAGCTTAAAACCATGTTTTAATCCCACCAGTTACTGAGGACCAGGAATCCAGAAATGGCTTAGCTGGATGGATCTGACTCAGGGTCTTTCATGAGGTTGCAGTCTCTCAGGTCAGGGCTGGAGGAATCACTTCCAAGATGGTTCATTCACATGACTCTTGTTTGCAGGTCTCAGCTTCTCACCACATGGACTCTTCTATAGTGCTTCAAAAGTGTCCATATAGCATGGCACCTGGCTTCCCCCAGAGCTAGTGATTTAGAGAGAGAATAAGGAGGAAGCTTCAGTGGTTTTTAGCCTTGGAAATGATGTGCCATAACTTCTGCCATATTCTATTTGTCACACAGATCAACCCTGATACAATATGGGAGGGGACTATTCAAAAGTGTGAATACCAAGAGATGTGGGATCATTAGGAGCCAACTTGAAGTTGACTACCATATACCTCCATTGAATCATCTCTATGGGTTGCATACTACTGCTGTGCATTGCACTATGATAAGGAAAGGGAGATCTATTTTTGTTATGCTTTGTGATAGTGGCCTTGATTTGATACAGAATTTCAGCAACCTTAATTCTTTTTATTTTTAGTCATAGTGACTCATTTTCTAGGATCTGGGCATGAGACTATGAGGGAGGCTGGCCAGGAGACAAAACACAGAAGCAGATGCTATGCTACTGTCAGAACCACCTTTCCCCTAAGAGGATTTGTTTAGGCTGTGATCCTCTGCCCCACTCTCTGTTCTCTTAGGGTGAGGTATTTCTTAGGAGTCCCCCTCAACTTTTTGTGTGAATAAATAAACTTCTGGTGGGACTCCAGAACATCCTAGAGTCATATCTTAGTCTCTAGCTACAGACATAGATAGCTTAGGTTCAGGCTGGGACTTTGCTAAAAAGGTCAAGAACTAAGAGGGTATAATAAGGTGACTTAGGGGAGAAAGAGAAGTAGAAACTGTCCTGGAAATGCTCTCCATAGGCCCATGGTCCCTCAGCTGATACGGGCTCTGGGGTACATCCTCTAGGTACAGAAGCCTTGACATCCGTGGTTAGCCAATAAGAATCCATTCTGGCAGTACCAAAGAGTTTGATAAGACTCTCTGGGCTGCCCCAGTTGGAGCCCCTGCACCCATGTCCAATCCTTGGATCCTCCTCCTCCAGACTTGAGATTTCTGATTTCTTTCCAAACCCCACTGTGTCTTTCTGGAATGATCTGAAGTACTCTTTGTGAATGAATACACCTATTAGTGACCTCGTGGCCCACCACTGGTGCTGTGTTTTGGATCTTGGCCCAGATATTACTATCTACCATGGTGAAATCTGATTACACTCTCAGTTCAGCTTCAGATTGCCTCTTTACAAGGGCCTTTTAAACCAGGTATAACATCAAAGGGGGTAATTCTAGATGTTCTGAAAAATTCCCAACTCAAAACTCACCCACCGGCACACTAACAGGTATAAGCAAGTGGAAGGTGTGTACTCACTGTTCCAAGGAGAGACAGATGCATCACAGTGATGAGCACTGTTCCCCTAAGACATGATATGGCATTTTCTATGAGTAGTGCTGACATGACTTAATCGGAAAGTATTCTGTGTAGGACCTGTGTGTCAGGTGTGATGAAGAACCTGCCAGCAACCATCAGAACCACTGTCACTACCTACCCTTACTGAGTTCCCTGAAAATCACTGATGGGATGAGTAGATGTCTGGGCCACCAAACGATTGGGATTTTTGATACTGTAGATAAGACACTGAATTACTTGAAGATATAGGAGGCATATCCATCTCTATGTTTCTCATCTTCTTTTCTCTCCTGAGATTAGGGCTTTCAACTAGAAGGAACCAGGGCCCTTTACAGATAGTAAAATAAAACAGGATTTGGTATCTGAGCCCATGGCTTAAGATAACAGAAGGATGATCTGGGTTCGGAATGCCGATCATAAAAACCAAAAAGAATATATGTGAAGGAGACTTGCCTATCCGATCAAAATACTTGAAACTGAGGGAGAAAAAAGTCTCAGATAAAATGCTGTAAATTATACGAGTGAATGAAAAAATTCTTTTGTCTTGAACCAGAAGTCTTCTTAAGAAAGAAATTGTTTTATTCAGGAAAATGCCTACATAAGCAGTTTGGGATTGAAGGTAAGACCCTGTAGAAATAATATAGTACGAGTCAAGGAAAAAAAAGAATCAGCTAAAACTTTCGCATGTTGGTTAGAAACAAGAATTTGGGACACATGGGGGGAAAGCTGGGAAGAGAGTAGAAAGTAGAGAGAAGACAAGTTAAAGCATCATATCAAGGTAGATGAAGGAAAGATGCTCCATGTTCATTTGGAGTTGTTTCTTCACTTGTGTGAGTGTTTTTTTGGATACCAAGGATAAGTACTTGGGTTTAAACCTTGGTTATGTGATGTGGCAAGGGGAAATGCAAACAAAATGGCAAGATGGTCCATAAACTGAGCAAAAGCTCAGAGCCAGCCTCTCAGGCAAAGGTAACAGGAAACAGAGGTGAAAACAGGGAAGCAGAGATGCTCAGGGGTCTGGGCACCAGCACATGGAGTAGAGAAACAAGGCGAACTTGACATGTCACAGGAAGAGGCAAATATGATTTCAGAGAGTTGGACACATGTTGGGATGGTGCTTGTCCAACAATGGAAGGATGCAACTGGTTTAAAAGAGAGAGAGTTCTTACAAAGGCAGGGAGGAGTTACCCAGTACAAACAAGGAGTGTGAAAGTTAATTTACTTGAGGGTGAACAGGGTAGAAAACTTGGGTAATGAAATAAGAAAATGGTAATTATTTCTGCTAATGTTTTTTGCTTTTTTTCTATTGGTAGGTATCATCAAAGCATTTTACATGCAATATCTCATTTAATTTTCACTATAGTCATAAAAATCGTAAAAATTTTCACTACAGTCCCCACATTATGGATGGGGAAACCAATGATCAGAAAGGTAAAGCAAATTGTCCAAGGCTACTCAGATAGGGAATGGAGTGAGAATCCAGACCCAAGAAGTCTGCAGAGTCTGAGGTCTTATGAACATGTGACTACTTGTGTTGCAGGAAGGGGGACCCCTTCCAGGGCTCGAGAGTGGGCTCTGACACTAGGAAATGAATTGTCCGAGGAGGCACACATATTGACAAAACGAAAGACTTTATTAGGAAGGGGTGCCCCGCTGGAGAGCAGCAGGGTAAGGGAAACCAGGAGAACTGCTCGGCCACATGGCTCACAGTCTCAGGTTTAATGGTAATGAGATTAGTTTCTGGCTTGTCTCTGGCCAATCATCTTGCTTGGCCTATACTTGGCCTGACTCAGGGTCCTTCCTGGTGGCATCTCTTAGCCAAGATGGATTCTAGCAAGAAAGATTTTGGGAGGTTGGTAGGGCATATGGACTGGTATCTCCTTCCTCCTTTTGGCCCCTCCCGAATTCTTCTGGTTAGTTTTCGGCGGCAGTCCTGTTCCTTACCAGGACCTCTTGTTGCAAGACAGCTCATGCAAGTGGTGATTATCGTGCCTGCCCAAGGAGGGCAGGTTCGGTCAACCGTTCCCTAACACATGGACTAACAGAAAACATAGATGGTTTTTTTAAAAGTTCTGATCCCCGGCACAGATACAGGCAAAGAAATCATGAGGACTTCCAACTTGCAAGTCATCTGCTGCGGGTGGAGGTCTCATTATCCTAAAAGCCTAATGTTTGGCAAAAGTCTTTTCACTGTGCATAGCAAATAACATCTTCTCTGAAAAGACAAAGGAGACAAGGAAGAATGCTATCTCTTGGCATTTTGCACATTGAAGGATGACCTTGTTCTTCCTATGAAAATTATGGGAACCTTGGAAGAAAGAGATGTTGTAATCTTGGAGGTTGTGAGGGTGAAGAAGAGGGTGTTGGCCACAAACATGTGCCCCAGACATTAGGAGGGCAAACATATGTATTAAGCAGGGCACTTTCACTGGCAGTCAAAAAAAGAGAGTAAATTGGCCCTTGTGACTAGGAAGCCCATGAGTGACTGGCTTCAGGCATTGCTGTAGTCAGGACCTCAAACAAGACAGTTAGGGCTACTCTGATCTCTCTTGTCTCGTCCCTTGGTTCTGTGTATTGGCCTCTGCAGATGGGTGGGAAGGCAGTTGCCTATAATTTCAGATTTATAACCCAGGTGGAAAAGTGCTCTTTATCTGTCTCACTCTCTATTTTTCAATGCAGGCCAGATCTTTTATTGGCCTTGCTGGGTCTCATGCTCTTCTTGGGACCCATCACCATTGCAAGATGGAGCACATACTATGGCTGAGCCAGCCTGGGTCGTTGTTTCACCCAGCAATGGAGGAGGTTGGGTTGAGGATGGTGGGTGAGGAGCAGTTCCACAAAAGAAATAGGGCCCCTGGGACAACATAGTGATGTCCATCATAACACATTTTGAACATTCGTAGAGAAGTTTGGTCCAGTAGCTGATGACTTCATAAAGGAAGATAGAAAGTTCCTAGAAAAGACATTGTAACACTACAGTCAGAGCTGATCCCAATGAGGAGCAAAAGGGCGAGTGACTAAAGCCACCCTGGGGCTGTGCAACTTGCTCTAGGGTGAACTCCAACTTTAAAAAGACATACAACCCCAGGACCCTGAGGATGAGAACCAAAGAGTAGAGTGGGTTTGTGGGAATAGTGACGGCGAGGCTAAGGCTCAGAATAAACTCATATTTAAAGAGGGAGACATTCTGAGGACAATACAAAGTCTTTGTTTGGGCTGTGTTTATTGAAAGAAAAACAGTGCAGTGTAGACCCATTGCTTGGGCAAAAGAAAATAATGTTAGATAAGAAGGCAGAGAAAATCAGATAGAAGTTGAAAATATAAATGTTCTATTAAGGATGTCAAACTAGAAAGAGAAGAACAAACAATATGTAGAGGTTTGAAGTCCATGGAGAGACAGTGATAGCCCACTCAGTGGTTACTTCCTCCCTCCTTGTTGGTAGATGGCTGACTTTTTAAGTGTTAACACCCCTTCACCACGTCTGAGGGATAAGTTCTGAGTTGTCCAAGACAGTTGTGTGGTTCCATGCTC
Organism: Balaenoptera musculus; assembly: GCF_009873245.2. Taxonomy (NCBI): domain Eukaryota; kingdom Metazoa; phylum Chordata; class Mammalia; order Artiodactyla; family Balaenopteridae; genus Balaenoptera; species Balaenoptera musculus. The sequence continues at coordinate 32,571,473 of NC_045804.1, read as the reverse complement.
CTCATCACTGATTGGTTTGAGGATAGGCAAGAGACTTACTTCTGACCAATGAGATGTGAGGACTGCTCTGTCAAGGTTTCAGAAACAGTGTCCTTGCTTCTAAAATATGTATGGAACCAAAAGTCCTTCTTTTACTGCTGGCCATTGTTGTGTTTGCATGGGATTATTAGAAATGCAAAAACCATCTTTTGACCATGAGGGAATTGAATTGACAACCTGAGGATGGCAGAGTAGAAGGGTGGAGAGGTATCCTTGAAGATGTAATTGAAGTAACCAATCCTGAAGTCCCTCTACCTAGCACTTCTCAGTTTATGAGGTAATCAATTTTCCTTATTGTTTAAGCTAGTTGAACCTGGATTTTCTGCTCCCTGCAGCCCAAGGCGTTCTGACTGGCTCAGAGCTCAAGGGAGATGAAGAGATTAGATAAGAAGAGGGCAAGAAGCAGGATTCAAATGGGTCCAAGTATCTGACCCAATGACTCACATCCCGAGGTGTGGAAAGAACTTTCCGGTGGGATTGGGGAGCCACTGTCAGTAAATTTTAAGTAATTGTGGAGAATAGAAGGTGGTGCCAGAATCAGGAACTAGGCAGAGATTATTCTGATTTTCATAAAGGAGAAAAAAGATTGTTTCTGGAAACTCCAGACAAGTGAGTTTGAGGTAGATCCTTGACAACAGAATAGATTAAGAAGCAGATGGTGGGTGAGCATTTAGGAAGGAATGCGGTGGTCAGTCGAAAGCAAAATGACTTCACTGAGCACAAGTTATTCCAAACTAACCTCATTTCCTCTTTTGATAAGGTTACTATGTGTGTGAATCAGGTGTATGCCCTAAACATTGCAGGTCTTGATTTCAGCTTAGGGTTAACAGTTCCTCTCATGGTTTCCTTGTGGCTAAGATGGTGAAATGTGGGTTGGATGAGAGTAGTGGTTTCATGTATTTGCAGCTGGCTCACCAGCTGAATCCAAAGTGTTGACTATTGGATGGATGTCACTGCCCATGTGCTGAACTCGGTTGGGGTGGTGGAGAGAAGTCACGCATTGGCCTGAGCTTGGCTGAGGGTGAGAGTCTGACACTCTGGGTGAGAAAGCCCTGGGATGGGCAGGAGAAGTTCCAACAAACCCTGGGCCTATTGCCCAGAGAGATCGGATGAAGCTGAGAGGATCACGTGGATATAGGATGGGGCAGAAATGAAAGGAAGGGTCGTCAAGAAGACCTAGAGAGGTGGATGCAGACAAAGAGGCAGGTTTCAGGAGGGAGGAACAAGAAGGCAGAAGCAGGTGGGTCAGCAGAGCGGGAGTCAAAGGCAGTCCCATGGATAGGTGCGCATGGAGCCCTACTCAAGCTCCATCTCCTCACTGCTTAGAGGGGCCATGTTCCACTCGTGACAGTGGGTGTCAACCTTCAGAGAGGTTTCTTGCAGAGTGCCAAGGGCTCTCTCCTTGATCCTGTCTGATTTATCACTAGATGAAAACTCAGGAGGCATACTGATCAAAGGTGTAGATGTCACAAATCCGGGAGGGAGAGTTAATACCAGAGGTGACAGAATGAGGACCCAGCGTGGTCCTGACAGGTTGGAATGCTGGGTCAAAAACAATAAGACACAGTTTAACAGGCCTATGTGTAAAGTCTGGCTTTTACGTGCAAAAAACAAATGGCAAATACACGGAGTGGGGGAGATTGTCTTGGCAGGAAATCATGTGAAAAATATCTGAGGCTTCTAAATGACCACCAGCTCAGAATGAGCCAACAGTGTGACGTGATTCCTAGCAGTCAACATAACATGAGATAGAAGAATGGAAATCCAGTCCTCTTGGGAGGGAGCCGTTTCATTATACTCTTGGTTAGATGACACCTGGGGTATCATGTTCGGTTTGGGGCACCAGATTTTGAGAAGGGCATGGACAAATTGGAGTGTACTCAGAGACGAGCTAAGATGGAGAAAGTTCCAGAAATTATTTGATGTGAGGAGAGGTTGAAGGATAGGAAAACATTCTGCCTGGAGAAGCAAACACAGGAGGGCTTGGGAGAGGGATGCATGTCATTGAGGGAGAAGTTGGTCCATTCTCTGAGATAGGACTAAAATCAAAGGGAGAAGATACGGAAAAGCCAACATACATCCATATAGAGAAAACTTTTCTGATCATTGTAGTCAAGAGAAATCATGATCACTTATGAGTTTCAAAAGCATAAGCTCATTTGTGAGGTGGTGGGTCATTGTTTCCATGTCATAGATAAGGTAACTGTTTGAAATGATTAAGAAATTGTATGCTGATGTATTCCCCAGTGCCTAGAACATTCCCTGGTAAATTTTTGTCCAATGAGTGCGGCTTTAGAGAAGTTGAATGCCTTTCTGGAGGTCACACAGATGGATACCTCACTCCATGACAAGCCTTGGAGCAGCTGTCAGACACCATGGGCCGCCCTTGGGCAGTCGAGTGCGACGTGAACACCGGCAGGCGTGCGTTAGAGGGCTTCTGGAATGGGGTGATGGGGGACCAGAGGGCCTCAAAAGCCCTTCCAATTCAAAGGTTTCACCCAGAATGTTCCTAATCCAAAGACTCCAAATTGCTGCTTGAGAACACACGCGGGGCGCGGGATCTGTCCTCACAGACGCCCCGCCGCTGTGGTTGATGGTATCTTCCCTGGGATCTTCTCAGCACTCTCCCTATAGATCCCTATCTTGGGTGCGGGTGTGTATAACTAGTGCTTTTATATCCAGACCCCCCCAGGGTAACATTTACTCCTACAAAGGCCCCAGGAAGATGGAATTTCAGCTCACTGAACCGCCGAGATACGCTTTTGACTTCTGTGCTTGTTGCCGACTTGTATAGCAAGTGTGAATCCTCTCTCTGGCTTTGGCACAGGAGGAAACTCCTTTTCTGCAGAACGGGAATTTGCAGAAACTGAAGCGTGATCATCCGAAGCGAATTCAAATCTGGCTCTTTCTGTGCGGACCCCCAGGACAGACCAAGGAAGGTGTTTTTCCTTCTTCTTTTCAGGATAAATTATGATATACCTAGAAAGTCCTCACCCCCTTTTATTGTGATGGCGATGGGGTAATTGGGCTGAGTGTCATAAAATGGACATCGGTGTATGTTTGGGTTAAGTTCTTTTTCTTCCAAGAAAAGTGCAAAGGAAGTCTCGGGTGAGCCGAGGGTCCTGGTTAACACTCTTGATCGGCGGGGGCTCTGCTGTCTGTCCTCTGGCAGGACGTACTTCTCTTCAGTGGTGTCCACCGTCTCCACTAGGTGGAGAAAAAGAGCGGTGACGAGATGTACAAAGCCCCAAATCAAAACCACAGTCCAAAGAGTAAAATCCAATTCTAAATGGAACTCGAAAACTTGAGAAGTAATTTAAGGGAACCACATTAAATACGAGAATGTTTAATGGGGCCCATGTGTCGTGAGCAGAGAGAGAGAGGGCGAGAAATGGGACAGAGGAAACCCGGGAGACAATATGTCTGTGCGACTTGTTCTAATTAGGGGCAGCTGATGAGCATCATTCATTATAATTTGGTTGAATCTTCAGCCTGGGCCGAGGCACCTCTCCTGAGTGGTGCAAAACAAAGGGCTCTGTCGGAAACGGGGTGAGCGCCTCTCCCTTGGAGGTTAACGCCAGTCACCAGGGAGGGCCCAGGGCCGTACATCACTCTCCTGCCAGCTCTTCTTTATGGCTCCAGCGCCGGGCTCCAGCTAGCAGATGTCTGCAAATTTCGGGGAGGAGAGGGGAGGGGAGCAGGGGGGAGGGAGGGGGCCCGCGGCGCTCATTGTCTCCAACGTGTCTGTCGCTTAATTCAGTATCTCTGTCTGCCGCTGGAGCGGGATGGGAAGAGTTCAAAGGAGGAAATCAAAACAATCCATAGATCAGAGCTTGGGAGTGATCTGCGTGGCACCCAGAAATCACCGGCACTCCTCCAGCTCCGCTTTGAAAAGGGGAGGCCGGCGATGATTTAGGGGGGCCTTGCTGGCGCTCACACCAGCAGCACGTGGAACTCTCACTGGGGGGTTATTTTTTAACAAGGAGAAGGCAGCCAGAGGTCCGAGGGGGTGTGTGTGATGTGGGGTCAGGTTCAGGTTTGTCCCAGGTCAGAGGCGTTTTTAGCTCAGAGCTAGAGGTGACGTAGGGGTGATAAGAAGGACCTGAGACGAGGCTGACACCCCCCGCCCCCACCCCCCGAAACACACCGTTTGGGTTTTGGACTCTGCAGCTCAGTCCATGTGGCTTGGGTGCCTCACCCAGGCCTCCTGCCAAGCTCTCAAACTTAGGAGGGTGCCATTTGTTTGTTTTCAGCTCTTTCTTTGTAACCCACTGCCCGACCAACGTGCTGGCTTGCTGTGGCCTGGGCAGGGCCTCTGCTAGTCTCCAGGGCATCTTCAAAGCAAGGCGCCCCCTGGAGATAAGAGCAGAGCTTGGCCAGGCTGATGGTGGTTTCTTGTGACCCGACACAGCTTTGAGCTAGGCACACAGCTTGTCACTGAAAATGCAGGTTGACTTTCTCCCCATGCTTAACCCTCCCACCAAGTGTCTAAGCAAAACACAAACTGAACATCTTAGGCACCAGCCGGGGCACGGACAGCCCACTAGTCTGGGGCCTTATCCCAGCCGCGCTTGTGGGGTTGAGCCCTAGATTAACTCTCCAAACAAACCTTCCTGGGTGTTAGGTCCTATGTTGGTCATTGGCTGGGCCTGTTTCATTCTGGTGAGAAAGAACTGCGTTTCCTGGCTTCATCTCCGCCTTCAGATGGTCCAACTGCAATTGGATGCTGTTGACGAGGGTGGGGACCAAGGGAGAGAGTGACTGAGTCGAGGTGACTTGCCCCTTGACTAGTAAACAACAAAGGCACAGTAAATCCTAAAGGTGGAATAAATGCTCCATTCCATGTTTCCACCTCCCTGGTTGGGCTGGATGCTTCTGCTCTGTCTTATATATTTATCTGCTCACTTGTCCATCATTCCCACCAAACTGTTAACTCTGCAAAGGCAGGGCCTGTGTAGCTCCTATTCACTTTTATAACCCGGTACCCTACCCAGTGCCCGATTCAATAAATCCCTGTCTCTACACATGCAAGGGAAAGCACATTCTACTACCTTGGCTCTGATTGAGCTGAGTGATTGTAATTTAATTCATTGATCGTTTATTGAGCATCTGCTATGCTGACACTGTGTTATGTGCCAGGGACATAAAGATTATTAAAATCAGTGCCTGATTCTAAAGAATTCACCTTCACATTCAAGTGAGATGAGGGCTGTGTGGGGAGAGTAGACAAGGGCGCTGCTCAATATAAGCATGCTCATGCACCAGCTGTAGTACATCCCAACCAAGGGGGTGGCCCAGTGTGAGAAAGCCCCAGCAGCAGCAGCCTTCAAGCATGGAGAGGTGGCCTGCCTAGAAAATTGTGCTGACTATCATGCATGTAGCCATTAGCCCAATGCTGAAAACCCAAATGTCCTGATGGGACAGGACTTGTCTGCTTCCTCTGAAGATTCTCAGAGGTACTTCTCTGTTCACCAAGCCCCCAAACCATTCCGGTTCTTGAAAGACAACACCAGGACCTAACCCCCTGGGTGCCAGATAAACTAAAAAGCCTGATTCGCAGGTATCTTTGGGTAGGAACGGAGTAAATGCTTTGCTCCCTTCTCCATTGGGAGTGCCAACAGAAAGACCTTAACTGTTGCATCTTTCCCATCTCTAAGGTTGGTCCAGTCTTGGGCTTCTGCTGAAGGAATGAACATGGGAATAAAGGAATGAACGAACAGTATGTGCTCCCATACACCGCTCACAGAACTGCAGAGGGGCCAAGGAACAGAAGTTTTTTCTTCTGCAAAGTGAAAGAGACAAGGTGGAGTCAGTCAGGAAGCCTTCGTGGAGGAAGTAAGGGCTGACCTGTGTCACGACTGAAAGTGTTCTGGCTGTGATGAGCAGGGGCAGCAGACATGTGTGGACACGCCCCCTCAGAGCCTTTCCTGACCCACATGCTGCCTGCAAGTCACCACGTGCAACCCTCACCTGGTCTGACTGCATATCTCACATCTTGGGCTGGAGGGGTTCATCCACGTAATCTTCCAGCATTTATTTAGCATCTGCTGTATGCTAGGCACAGTGCTGGGCATGAAGGAAACAAAGATGAGGAAGATGTGGTCTCTACCCGGTACAGACTCATAGGCCTGGGAATGAGGCTGTGACGTCAAAGAATAAGCAAGGCCTTTCACGCATTTGCATTTTATTTGCCGAATCTCTTGTGAATTTCTCGAGGAGAGACAGGAATGCTGAGAGCACCGGCTCCAAAGTCAGGCTGTCTGGTCCCTATCCCAGCATCACCTCTTGTTGCTGAAAGAGCTTGAGCAATATTCGTTCATCTCTCTAAGCCTCGGTTCCTTCAATCATAAATCGGGGCTGATAACAATGTCCTCCCCTAAGGGCTGATCTAAGCAGTAAGTGCGATAACGCACAAAGATACCTAGTATGCAAAAAATGCTCCACAAATGTTGGCAAATATTATTTTTCTGTCTCCTCTATCTCTCTTTTGCAGCACCTCCAAAGGTTCTCTGCAACTAAATGATTTCAGAAGTGAAGATTAGTTTGGAAAGACACTGAGAGTCCTGGAATTCTGGTAGCACTTAGAAATTATACTGCACAATCTAGGGCGATAATTGCATAGTAATTCTACAGACATTTATTGAGTGCCTACTCAGACCCTATGCTACACAATGGAGAGGCAGCTAAGGGAACACCCCCAAACATATGGTTGCTTGATCTTAAGGAGCTCAAAGTTCAAATAGGGAGTCATATGAGCAAAGAGATTCGATGTCCTGCAGCAGCTGCTATGACGGTGATCCACGTAGCAGTGGTTGGGGACACAAAGAGGGAGTGACCAACCTGCTGGAGTGGGTCAGAGGGGGCTTCCCAGTGCAGGAGCTGCTAAGCTGCATCCTGAAGACTGAGGAGGAGTTGGTTAGTTTTACGCCCTGACTCACCCATAGCGTTGGAAGCTCCTACCTCTGGCTCCTGTCTCCCAGCCATGCTGGCCTAGAAGCAGTGCCCAGTAGTGTAAAGACCCAGATGAGCTGGATTCTGCTTCGAGCTCTGACAGTGACTTGCTGTGTGGCTTTGAGCAAGTCACTTCCCCTCTCTGGGCCTGAGGTAGCTTGTTGGCCTAGCTGGCAAGAGCCTCTCAGATTGGATTCATTCATCTGGTGTCCAAGAAATATTGTGTCCACCAAGTGCCAGGCGTGGTTAGGTGCCAGGGAACCAATAGTGAGCTGGCTATCATTATGGCTGGCTAGAACTTAATCCCATGGGGGAAATTTGGGGAAACTGTAAAACACAAGCCCCAGAGTTATCCTGCCCAAGGGACAAGGGAGCTGGGGTATTTATATGCAAACTCCTGTCAGTCATTGTTCCAGAGCTGTTGGGGAGAGGTGCGGTGGGTAGAGTAATTAAATTCTATGCCGTACACACAGTCAGAAAGATGTTCCAAGACTGGGGGATATTGATAGAGGCACTGACAGCTTCTGCTGCAGTTAGAAACTGTGATACACGCAGTGAAGGAAAGGAACATGACGCTGAGAAGGGGAAAGCTTTGTAAGTGCTCAATCCTATCCAAGGGTAAGAAAGCTTACCATTACCAACAGTAAATATTCTTGAACTTGCCTTTCCTCAAGAGCTCCTTGGTGTAAGTGGCCTGTTTGTTTAGACCAGTGGTTCTTAACTGAAACTGATCTTGTCCTCCAGGGAACATTTGGCAACTTTTGGAGACATTTTTGACTGTCAGGACTCGCAGGAGGTGGGGGTAGGGATGCTCCTGGCCTCAGTGTGCAAGGCCAAGGGTGCTGCTAAACATCCTCAACGCGCAGGACAGGCCCCCACAACCAAGAACTATCTGCTTCGGGCTTCCCTGGTGGCGCAGTGGTTGAGGGTCCGCCTGCCAGTGCGGGGGACGCGGGTTCGAGCCCTGGTCTGGGAAGATCCCACATGCCGCGGAGCAACTAGGCCCGTGAGCCACAACTACTGAGCCTGCGCATCTGGAGCCTCTGCTCCGCAGCAAGAGAGGCCGCGACGGTGAGAGGCCCGCGCACCGCGATGAAGAGTGGCCCCTGCTCGCCGCAACTAAGGAAGGCCCTCGCGCAGAGACGGAGACCCAGCACAGCCAAAAATAAATAAATAAATATATTAAAAAAAAAGAACTATCTGCTTCAATGTCAGTAGTGGCCAAGACCTGGTTTAGGCCTCTAGTTTTCCAGTTGTAACTTATTCTGGTCCACCAGGCAGATGGGGGGAGTCACCTGTAATAGTGGGGAGAGAGAGAGAAAGAGGGGGAGAGAGAGAGAGAGACAGAGAAGGAGAGAGACTGATTGATTAGGGAGAGTTATCTGTCTGTGGGTACAGGAGGAAGAGTACATTTCTCTTCCTGATGCAGCCTTCAGTACCCCATGAACCTTCTGTAGGAAACATGTCACCGTCTGGAGGAGGAGGTGAGTGTCCACTTTTCCTTTTTCACCTGGGTCATGCCATTCCTGAGTGTGATTGTGATCAGCAGGGACCACAAGGGAAAGGGAAGGGAGCACCATTACCCACTTAGCCAAAGGGCTACGGAACTCTTTCAGAGCTTGGAGGCAAAGGTGACTTTTGCTGGCAGTTTGATGGAGCAAGTTGTCATGGGAGTGCGGGTGAAAACCCCAGGTGGTTGAGTATAGCGGAGGCATTCAACAAGTGCCCCAAAGTTCCCAGGCAGCAGAGTCTGGAGGCAGAGAGTACAGGTCCTGGGTCATTTTCTGGGACTGAGTCCCTGGGTTAGTGAATCCCCCCACTTAGCCACTGCGTAACTTTGAGCCAGTTACTTAACTTCTCTAAACTGCAGTTTGTCCGCATCTGTAAAATGGTGGGAATCGAGGGGTTCCTGCTGAGTGTTAGAGGAGATAACCCATTGTATGTGTCGGCTTTAGGATACATACATGTTAGCCGCCAGCATCGTGGCAAAGTCGAAGCTGGGCAGGAGCTTGTCACAAAAGAAATTGTCATTAAATTGCACTGAGGCCCTAGGGTTGTCAAGAAACATGACATAAGATCTGAAAGTAGACTGGTCTCTCCTGATTCTCTTTTTTTTGCCAATGTCTTGCTCTCAAGTGTTCTTGAAAAGGGCCTTAGAGATTCCTCATCAATGGAGTACAGAGGAAGTGATGCCATGAGGCCAGGTCACAAAAGGCAGTATGGCTCTACCTGCCTCTCTCGGGATGCTCTTTCGTGGAATCCAGGCACCATGCTGTGAGGAAGCCCAGGTCTCATCTCAGGTATCTCAGACTTTTCAACCAAAGAACCAGAAGACAAGAGCTTGAAACGTGGGCTCGACCCCGAGGGAGGTGGAGACAGCGTTAAGGGCAAAGATCTCACCACAAGCCCACGCAGTGTCTCTGAAGTCTCATTCATTTCCTTAAAAATTAGTGTGTGGGGACTTCCCTGGTGGCGCAGTGGTTAAGAATCCGCCTGCCAATGCAGGGGACATGGGTTCGAGCCCTGGTCCGGGAAGATCCCACATGTTGTGGAGCAACTAAGCCCGTGCGCCACAACTACTGAGCCTGCACTCTAGAGCCCGCAAGCCACAACTACTGAGCCCACACTCCACAACTACTGAAGCCCGAGCGCCTAGAGCCCGTGCTCCTCAACAAAGAGAAGCCACTGCAACGAGAAGCCTGCGCACCGCAACGAAGAGTAGCCCCCGCTCGCCGCAACTAGAGAAAGCCCGCGCACAGCAACGAAGACCCAACGCAGCCAAAAATAAATAAATAAATAAAATTTAAAAATAAAAATAAATAAAAATAACCAACTTTAAAAAAAATTAGTGGGGGTTTCATCTGACTCCATAGTAAATCCTTTTAACATAAAAACAATTTTTAAATGACATACCAGCAAGTAAAATTGACCCTCTAAGATGTGCCCTGTTTATTCTGTGGCTCTAATTCCTCCTGGCATGCTGGTGTACCTTGGGGCCACACGCAGCCCAGTTTAAGAAGCAGGGTGCCCTGCACACACCCCTTTCCCTGCTTCACTTTCCTTCTCCATCCTCCTCCTTCTTTGCCCTCGTTTGCCCTGTCTGGTCTCCTCTGTCCGCAGCAGCACCAGGGACATTGTCAGATGTTTCTTAGCCTTCACTGTACTGGTGGTGTTCAGAGCTGGAGAGAGAAGTCACTCCCCCTGCCACCTCCGCGTGCGGTGGCATCCCTCCCCTAGCCTCACTGACCCGCGCTTGCATCTGTGTGACAAGCATGATGCCGTGCCCTGGGCGTGCCACGGGGAGCAGGCCCGGTGAGCCCTGCCCTCACGGAGCTTCCAGTGGGGGAGTGGGCAGGCAGCTGTTAATCACGTGATCACAGGAACAGCGGAGAGGTGAGAGAGGGACTTGCAGGGAGCGAAAAGAACGTGAGACAGAGATGACTAACGTCACCCGAGAGTCGGGGAAGGCTGCCCTGGAAAGTGCTTTCTAAACTGAGACCTGCAGGCTGAGGAGGAAGGGGAAGGACGTTCTGGGTGGAGGAATAATGTCAACGAGGGCCGCATAAGAGAGAACATGGAGCCTTTTAGGACCTGAAGGAAGCTCAGCCTGTCTTGATATAAAAGGGACAGTGGCCAGAGATGAAGCTGGACACCAGGCAGGTCGGCCTCAGAGCCCTTCGTAAGTCAGGTAAGCAGTTTGGGCTTTATTCTGAGGCCATGGGAAGTCACCAGAGAGAGTGTGTGCGTGCATGTGTGTGTGTGTGTGTGTGTGTGTTTGTGTGTGTCCGTGTGTGTTTGAGTGTCTATGTGTGTGTGTTTGTGTGTATTTGTGTATATATGTGTGTTTGTGTGTGTCTGTGTGTATATTTGTGTGTGTCTGTGTATTTGTGTGTCTATGTGTGTATTTGTGTGTCTGTGTGTATTTGTGCGCATGTGTGTTTGTGCATGTGTGTTTGTGTGTGTATGTTTGTGCATGTGTGTATGTGCATGTGTGTTTGTGTGTATGTACGTATGTGTGTATGTACGTATGTGTGCATGTGTGTATGTGCATGTGTGTGTGTATGTGTGTTTGTGTGTGTGTGTGTGTAAGTGTGAGAGAGAGAGAGGTAACAGAGAGAGGCTCTTCTAGCGCTGCCCCTGGAGCTCCGTGGTCCAAGCGGGAATCTCCTGACCAGCAGGAACATAATGAAAAAATAAAGAGGCTGATATTTCATCATCGTTGCCTGATGCAATTAAGGACAACATAGACCCAATGAGTCAGAGAACAAATTCAAAGATGAATCAGAAGAGACATGTGGAAAACAACATGGTTTAGGGCAAGAGGGTTAATGTTCTTTGGATGCTTCCTGCAGTGAACCCATTACTTACTGAGCATCTGACCATTCAGTGGCCTCTGGGGACTCCTCAGAATTGCCCAGGTCCCTCTGACCAGTCTCTGGAACCGTGGCAGGATGAGGAAACTTGGGCTAATGATACCAGGTCCATAATGCACTGATTCAGACCAGAGGGTTACCCTTCCAAGCCTGGGGGGCTAACCCGTCACTGAATGTTAAGCAGAGGAAAATGGCGGGGACAGCGTGTAGGGAGGAGTGGATGGCATGGGGAGAAAGGTTTCACCTCTGCATAGGCCGGGTGACCGTCCAGACTGAAGCAGTGATAGGCTTGCTAGTCACCCACACAGCTACCTGCCCCAGGCCCCAGATCTGGTCCACTTCTCTCTCTGAGGTTCCCAGGAGTGGGCCTTCCGGATGTGTTAGCTGTAGAAGAGGGATAGCCTTCTACAACCTAACAGGCATTTCCTAGCTAAGCCAGTGTCAGGAATTGGTTTATCTGTTCATCTATTACCCCTATTCTTCTCTTGAAAAAGGTAGGGCTCTGATAGACTGAGATGGGGATGGGTAAGTTTTAACTGAGAAAGCAAGTTAGGAAAGATCTACAGCATGAGGTTGTGCCATGGAGCCTTGGGTGATGCTGTAAGGCCATAAGGAAAGGTTCATTCATTCAAAAAATGTATCAAGTACTGTGGTAGATGGTATGCTCCCCAAATGGCCATAGCAGTATTTTCAAGCCCATGTATTCTTCCAGAACACTGAACTTCTCATCAAAAGGCAGAGTCTATTCCCCCTACCCCTGAGCCTTTGCAAGTGCTTAATTAATAGAATACAGAGGCAGAGGTGTTACGATCCTGGGTCATAAAAGGCAGTATGGCTCTGACTGGCTGTCTTGGGATGCTCCAACTAGGGAGTCCAAGCACCACGCTGCACGGAAGCTTAGGCCACATGGAGAGGCCGTGCGGGGATGTTGTGGCTGACGGCCCCACTCAGATCTTAGCTGGCAGCCAGCATCAGATACCAGGGCTAGGAGTGAGGGAGCAAGTCTTCATGCGCTTTTAGTTGCCAGCCTTGGTGCTGCCCCAGTGGACACCGAGTGGAGCAGAGATGAACTACCCCTCCCGAGTCCTGACCAGCTACAGGTTTGTAAGCAAAATAAATGTCATTATTGTTTTAAGACATTAAGTGTTGGGGTAATTCATTAAGCAGCCACTGTGACTGGGAAAACCACCTGTTACAAAATACCTGAGAATGACAGCTAACGTTTGTAAAAGCACTTTAGAGTTTACAAAAGACATTCATGCGATGATCTCAGTCAGACCTCTGAAGGGCCCTGTGAGGCTGCCGCTGGACCAGTTTCGTAGAAGGGAAGCCGAGGCCTGGAGGGATTGTGTGAATGGCTCAGAGGCAGATATCTAGTAGCTAGCAAATGAGCCAAGGGGAGCCCAGTTTCTCAACATGTGCTAGTGCACCTGACCAAGGCCCAGTCCCAGGGCCTGTGAGGGCTATTGAGATACAGCAGACAAGAGCCTGGCATGAAAGCATCTTCCACGTGGTGGAGGTGAGTTAAGCCCAGAAATAACCACACTACATGGTACAAAGTAGTAGGTTCCCCAAGAGGTGAATTCATTCATTCATTTATTCATTCAAATAATAGTTATTGAGCCCCTGCCATATATCAGTACCAGGCACAAATCCCTGCCCACCCGGATTTTCACTCCAGTGAGGTTTGGATAGGTTGCTGTTAGGGACAGAATTATGTCCCCCTTCAGTTGAAGTCCTAACCCCTAGTACCTTAGAATGTGACTGTATTTGTAGGTAGGACCCTAAAGAGGCAAGTAAGGTAAGGTGAGGTCATATGCGTGGATCCTAATCCAGTAGGACGGATATCCTTATAAGAAGAGGAGATGAGGACACAGACACACAGAGAGGAAAGACACTGGGAGAAGACGGCTATCTACAAGCCAAGGAGAGAGCCCTCAGGGGAAACCAACCCTGACAACACCTTGATCTTGTGTCCCCTTGTATACCTGTAGCTTCTAGGACTGTGAGGAAACAGATTTCTGTTGTTTAAGCTTCCCAGACTCTGGTTCTTTGTTATGGCTGCCCTAGTAGCAAGCTGACACAATTGCTGAGGGAGTTGGTGACGGGTTGGACTACTTCTTCCAGGACAATGGGGGAAGTGGAATTCATTTTTTTTAAAAGAAGGGATCTGGAGATACTAGGGTGGGTTAAGGGCAGGGTTGGGGGAGTTAGCTAGAGGTAAGTGGTGGGGTGGTTTACAGAATTAGGGGCATCAAAATCGTGACATTTTATAACCCTGTTGTGCAATCCAGTTAAAGTGGAGGTGGGGATGTTGAGAAATTATGCCAGCCCCGCCCTAATCTACCCCTGGGTTCTACAAATCACCTTGGCTCAGCCCATCACCCAGCCCATCAGGGGACAGGCACATGCAAGTCCCCTCCCCCCATCTATACAAATATTAGCGAGTGGACACCCATTGTTCTGGGACAAGGGGATAAAAAGACCCGGGGTCTTTTTGCAGATCTGATTGCTGGGAAAAGAGAGATCAATTTCCTAAGACACCCACGGCCTTCTGAGAAGCGAAAAGATAATCATGCCATCCCCTGTTCCCCTAAGTTCAAAGTAAAGTGGTTCCAGTGTCCAGAGAAGTGGACAAACAAAATTATTCTAAGAAAACAAAGAGTCTGCCCTGGGGCCTCGGGTCATCACGTGGCTTCAGGGTCCTCGGGGAGGGCCCATCCCCAGAGCTTGTGGCCGGCAGTGACCCAGGTTCCCCGACACAGTGAGTGGTTGGCTCTTGGCAAGGCGGGCTGGGGAGGGAGTGTGAATTGTAAAGAATTGTCTTGGAGGTCATGCAGACGGGCCTGGACCAGCAAGGACATCCCACTAACCATGGACCCATCCTCAGTGATCACACCATGGGGCAGAGGGAGCTAAGAGTGACAGTGAACTGGCCAAAGTCTAGGGCTCCTCTGCTGGAAAATTTAGATGGGGACTGGGTCCTCTGGGCTGAGTAAATTCCCAAAGTTCTCAGGAAAGTTGGGGCTGGGGTCTCAAGAGAGAGATACTAGACCCTTGTTGTTGAGGCATTGGGCGCTTGAGCTATTCACTGAAAAAAACAAGGGAAAGTAAAATAAAAAAAGTGACTGTGAGATGTATCCTGGTGTGTATCTTGGTTATGTGGAGAAAGACATAGTTATACACAGATCAGGGCTGGGAGGGACTGTTGGATCTCCTAGTCCTGAAGATCATTGCCTGCCTGCCTTCTTTGCATTTGCAGAGAATAGTAAGGTTGAACTCTACGTGTTTTTCACTGGAGTGGAGGTTCCTGACAGGCAGGGTCTGATGCCTTGGTCATGTGGGCAACCCCCATAGCCCATGCACTTAGTAGGGGCTGGGACGTGCTGTCTAAACGGCCTTGATTAGTCCCCTGACCATGTTGTCTCATCTTGAAATGGCTTGCCTCCTGCTACCAGAGGCTGAGGCCCAGGATCACCTTACAGAGTGATTCTCAGAATCTCCCAACCAGGAATAGCCTTTCCTGGACACTCTCCCCTCACTGTCCAGATGGCACGGGCCAGGGCAGTTCTGGGAGCAGAAAGCCAGGTGGTAAAAATGTTCTGTGCCGTGTGTGTGGTGTGTGTGTGTGTGTGTTTCAGTGTTGGCTTAAATTCTTTCTTTGCTACAGCCTGATTCCTTTGTCAGCAAGTCCCCAGAACCCAGGTTAGGCTTCTGTGTGTGGAAGGTAGGAACTAGAGGGAAATGGGTTCTGTGTTTGCTTCCTTGGCAGAAGTTAGGACAATGGGAATCACCTCCACGTTTCCCAGCGCTCAGGCCTTATTCAAACAAACCTGTGTCTTGCCAGGATGTAGGCAAAAAAGGAAAGAAATGATCAGGGGGTGGGATGGGCTGAGATGATCTGGCTTTGTGAAGGATAGTTCTTGCCGTGAGCTGGCATTTATTATCTCACAGTTTTCCAGTATTTTCATATGCTCTCTTGAGTGGAGATCTGTGATTTTAACCAGCACAGCATCAAAAGAGTGGTGAATTTCACCTACTTTTGATAAGTCGTACCTCGTTTCCTAGAGTTACCATTTATCTCCCTCTGGGATATTATGCTGTGAGGTTGGGGACTCCCTGCACCCCCAGCTCCCTCCCCCCACCTCTTTACTCAGACTTTATCTGGTCTGGATGGAGCTGGGAGAAGGGGTGTCTTAGCCCTGAGCTGGCTGCCCTACGTTTTACATATACTACCTCATTGAATTCTCTAAACAGCTAGGTGATAGATAGGATTTTTACAGAGGAGACCAAAAGAGGTTAAATAACATGCCCAAGATCATACAGGGGCTCTGTATCCACCTGAATGTGTTAGGTTGAGGAACCTAGATTCAAGCCATCGTGATCCAGACCCCGTGTTCCGAATTCCTCAACCCCATAGCCTGGCTGGGCATCAGATGTGACTTGAGGTACCCACAGCTGGCGCCCCATCTGGGTGGGTGGGGTCGTGCAAGGAGGAGAAGATACAGTGCTCCAGGGCCTTTGTCTCTGGCTGGAAGGGCCTGAACGCCACACCATATCTGTCTGCAAAATAATGGATGTACCTGGTTTTTCTTGCAGCTTTTCCACTGGGCCTGGCCCAGGCCTTGCTCACCCAGTATGGATGGCCTGGACGTCAAAGTCTGCACAGGAGAGAAGAAGGAGTCACCTCTGTCCCTTTTCAACCCCAGAACCTGGGGCTGCCTTGGCATCCCTCACCTGCGCACACCCGGAGGAAGTCTCTCCCACTCCCCACCTCCCTTCTCTGTGTGGCCTTTCGGCCCTCAACCCCTGACGCTCACATTCCTGGGGCCAGTAGAGGCGGTGGGATGTGAAACCAAGATGGAGGTTGGAAGGCCAGAAACCTCACAGCCATGTCTGACTCCTCTTCATTGGAAATCGGTATGCTTTTACTGGAGCCACGCTGGATGATCAATCATGGCCTGTGTGAGGTTTCTCGGATGTGGGGAAGGAGTGCTAGAGAGATGGAAAGTCTTCCCCTTTGGGCCTGCTCAGAGCTGTTTCCTCTTCCCACCTGTCTTTGGCCAAGGTTCCAGAAGGAAGAAGGTTGACATCCAAAGCCTACGGGCAACCCTGGCCCCCTTTGCTGGTGGGGGTCTCTCGGGAGCTCTGCTGTGGCTGCTGACTTCTGTTTCAATGACCAGTGGAGAAGAGCGGCCCCGAGTAAGTGTTTCCTCTGCACATCTCTGAGGGAGGTCAGAGGGCTGGGCCTGGTTTTCTGGTTGGGTGGATGGGGCAGTGGAGCTCCAGAAAGGGGAATGTGCTGGCCAAGGCCTCTCCCCAGACTGAGGACCACACCCAGGCCCCGTGGTGTCTGGCCCAGTGCTGGGCTCCCCACACCTTGCAGCCTGCTGGGCCCTGGCTAACAGAGGCAGCACCCTGGGGAGAGGAGGACGGGGGGTGGGGATGGGCCTCCTGCCTTCTCCTTGGCCTCCAGGCCAGTCTGCCAGGCTCCATGGAAGAGCCAGGAGCTGGTGTTCTGAGGACATGCCAGAGAAACGAGGGAGTCCCTGCCCTCCAGGGTGTGACAGTCTCCCAGGGCTGCTGGGATCTGTGTGAAAGAAACAGCCACAGAGCATGTACTAAGTAACTGGGTAATAGGGAAATAAGGAACCTAGGCCGCTTGAGCGCAGCGCCCCAGTTGGGTCAGCCCTGCAGCGTATTCTGAAATTAGGCCGAGGACTCACTTGATTTCACACCTGTGGGAACAGCCCTCTGCGTCCCGCCCCATTGCATTTAGTGTTCTGGTGACACATGGCGGGAATCGTAGGATACGAGGGACCTTGGCGTGGGCTCCTCGGGCCAGTGACTGACCTTCCCCAAGCCCTGACTTTTCTCATCTGTAAAATGAGACTGCACATTCTCCCTCAGGGCTGGTCTGTGTAGAAAGCTCAGCCACATGCCTGGTGCGTAGGAAGGTCTTTATTATGGGGACCCTCTAAGGATGAAATAAAACATAAGAGGGGGCAGTGCCTGACATAGTGCATGGCATCCAGCCCCACCAGCCCCTGCCTCTCCGCCCATCCTCTCTAGCAGCCCTCTTTCTGCCCAGTCCCCCCTCATACCCCCAGCCTCACATGCTGCATGCCTGGCCTTATGTTGCCTGCGGGTGGAATGCTGCAGCTCAAGGTCTGAGCCTGCCTGGAAAGGTACACTTTCATAGGACACTGTGGAGGCTAAATGGCCTGGCCTTCTAAGACAGGAATGACGAATCCCTGATCACATAGGCGGGGAGGAGGGCTTCCAGCACACTCAGATCCTACCCCAGATCCACAAAAAGTTCAACTGATAGACCAGTGAGTCTCAACTGGAGGTGATTTTGCCTCTCTCTCCCCTCCTCCCCTCCAGAGACGTTTGGCAACGTCTGAAGATGTTTTGTTTTTGGTTGTCACAAATGGAAGGGTGCTACTAACGTCTAGTGGGTAGAGGCCAGGGATGTGCTGAACATCCCACAGTGCACGGGGTGCCCCCTGCAACGAAGAATTATCTGGACCCAGATGGCAGTGGTGGCGAGGGTAAGAAACGCTGAGATAGACAAGAAGAGGGCAGTCACCCGTAGATATAGAAACTGCTGGAAGCCATTACAGGGCAACACGGGGCAGGAGGAAAGACTGAGCATAAAGCAGGGGCATTTCTACTGGGAAAGGCCTGGGGGTGGCCAGGAGAGGCACTGAAGCAAAGGAGATACTGGAGTGAGTCTTGAGTGTTATAGGCTCTCCAGGCAGAGAAGGCGAGGGGTGTGGCCTGGAGGGACACCACTTCCATCTGGGCCAATAGCATCGGTTCCTGGGGAAGTGCTTCTTGTTAATGGCAATGATTGCCCCAAACACCCAGGCTGCTGATCAGGGCAGAAGCTTTGCTTGGCCGGGCGACTGGCTTCCCCGGATGGCATCGCTTTGGCAACTGGGGCCTTGTGGATACAGCCAGAGTTAACTGATCATTGTTTGCTGTGGTTGTGACTCTGCCTGTGTGTGCCCCCTGTTGTTTTTTAAAATCCACTAGAGGGCATATCAATGCTAAGATCTTCTGGCAGGTTGGACAAATGACATGTTGTGTGAACTTAGCCCGCTAAGGCTCCTGGCCCTGGGTGGCGAGGGGGACGAGGAGGGGGTGGGTGACGAGGGGGATGAGGAGGGGGTGGGTGACGGAAAATGGGGTTATTGATTCCCGCCCCTCCTTATGCCCCCCTCCCCTTGCCAAGTGATGACAGGAAGGTGATTTGTGAATTCATGGAGACAGCCAGCCGAGATTCTCCCCGTGATGACAGGCACTGTTCAGGAAGTTAAACTGGGAGAAGGACAGACGGGAAGGCAGGGCCAGATTCCAGGGAGGGAATCCGACAATGGTGTGACCTTCTGGGAAGGGAGCCTCTTCCCTTCCCCACCCCCACCTCCCCAAGAACCAGCTTGCCACTGGGGCCTGGCCTGGTGCAGTTGGGTGGTCTTTACCCCCTGGACCCAGCAAAGCAGAGTGGCTGCTGAGCCCGCAGAGGTCTCCAGAAGCTCTAAGTGCAGGAGCCGAAGCACTTCTGAAAACCAACACTGTGCATGGCTGGACCACCCCCGCCTCCTTTTGTGTGCATACCAGCCTGCAGAGCCTGGGCAGAAAGGTGTGACTGACCCAGAAGCAGGCTAGGATGAGGGTGAACAGAATTGTGTCGTGTTGTCGTCTACCTGGGTGTCGTCTGGCTCGGGGCGAGTGGTGAGGGGAGCTGGGAGGGTGGGAGGTGGTGGGGAAAGGGTGGGGCAGTGGGTACCTGCCTTCAGGAGGGAATCGTGGGGGTTCTGGGCCTTGGACAAGAGAAACCAACACCCCTCTGAAGGCAATAGATCCGGGCTGAGTCTGGAACAAAACTTGCTATTTTTAGTTTGGATGATGGTCAGGCAGGGTATTTGAGGGAGCCTTTGCCCTTGGGATCTGTCTTCAGAAGTAGTAGCCTCCTTCATCTTTATCCTACTGACACCATTCAGAGGGATGTAAACATTGGACCATATATTTGTCTATAAAGAGACCTGGGCCCAAAGCCCATCTCAGCCACTGGCTTGCTCTGTGACCTCGGGCAAGTCACTTAACCTCTCTAAGCTTCAGTTTTCTCATCAATGTATCTCAAAGAATTACTGTGCAGATTAACTGACATAATGCATGAAAGTGCCCATCCCAGGACATAGTTCAAAGTAAGTGCGCAGTAAGGTTCATTCTTCCTATTAGCAATCTGGAGTCTACACAGGGGTCACTTGGCCACCAGGAAAAAGGTAAGAGACAAAACCAGGCTCAAGGATGAGAGCAGAAGCAGCAACCAGCAAGATTGTCTTGGTGCCTAATAATAGCACTAGTACTAGTACTAGTACAGGTGGTGGTAGATGTTTATTGAAAACCCACCATTTTACATATTTTATTTCTTTTAATCCTTGACAGCTCACAAATGATAAAACTGAGTCTGAGAGAGGTTCAGCAAATTTCCCAAAGTCACACAGGCAAGGATTTTTACAGGGTATGTGTGTGTGTGTGTGTGTGTGTGTGTGTGTGTCTCCCAGATCTGCTTAAAATGACAAGTGACTACTGCTCTGTGCTGTACGAAACATAAATGAAGCCTGAGGCAAACGGAAAAATCAGTAATACTGCTCTTGTCTTTATTTGAAATTTTGATATTCTGTTCATCATGGGTTTTTTCATTAATTTTGATTTTTTAAAATATTGCAGTCCATCCTGCTTACCTGATTGCGGCGTGTTTGGGTGGCCCTGAGATGGGGGCTCCGCTCCCCCTCCAGGTCCCGTGGCACCGCTGTTTCACTTCAACACCTCTGGGCAGCAGGACTCTCAGAAATGCAGGGTAGAGCTGAGACCACCGTTCACTAAAAGAAACAAAAAGCTCCTCTGTCAATTTTGAAAGAGGTCTTTCCGGGTGGTCAGGGCCTACAGGCTAATGTGCACGATGGGGAAAGCTGCTGGCCAGTGTGGAGGTCCGTTCCTCTCTGCAATCAGGTAATTGCATGTGGTGACCTCATAATCAGTAAATATGCACGTTTATCAGCTTAAGATGCTTCTATCTATAAGTCACCCACGCTCATTATCAGGAAAAAAAGTGAAGAAATGAGAGACACTTATGTACTACTGGTGCAAATATATGCGGGTGTGACTTCTTTGGAAAGCAATTTGGCAGTGTCTGTTAAAACTAAAGATATGTGTGCCCTTCGACCCAGTTAGTCCCCTCCCAGGTACCCATCCTAGAGAAAGGCTGGCCTGTGCACACAGAGGCCATTCAAGCATGTTCACTACAGCTGCAGAACACCCCATATGATTATATAAATTATGCTATCTTCATACTACAGGAGAATTACGTAGCAATGAAAAGGCATTAAGTTGGCCAAACGTGTTGAAAAATATCAAAAGTCAAAAATGAAAAGTTAAAAAAGAAAAAAGTCAAAAAGTCAAAAAAAGGAAGGTAAAGTGAGTCGAAAAAATGAACCCCCCCCCCAAACAAACAAACAAACAAACAAAACCAACCAAAACCAGGGCAGAACAATACCTGCTATTTGGCTCATTCATGTTTTAAGACCAAGAATAGACCAAAAACCCAAAGCAAAACTGTATTCCTTTATAAGTATGTAAATGCATAGAGTAGCCTGGAAGGATGATTCAGTGTGGTTACTCAGGGTAGGTAGAACAATCAATGGGAAAAGGTTACAAGGGACTTTCCCGTTGACTCTGGTTTGATTTTATAACAAGAAGGTAATAGTCATCTATTATATCTTTTTTTAAAAATAAATATTTTTTAGAGCAGTTTTAGGTTTACAACAAAACCGAGAGGAAGGTATAGAGATTTGCCATATACCCTCAGCCCACACACATGCATAGCCTCCCCTCTGATCCCCCATGATCAACATCACTCACCAGAGTGGTACATTTTTCACCAAGGATCAATTTACACTGATACAATGTAATCACCAAAAGTCCATCGTTTATCTTAGTGTTGACTGTTGACTGTTGTACATTCTATGCTTTTGGACAAATGTATAATGACATCTGTTCAAACCCATCATTATAATGTCATACAGAGTACGTTCACTGCCCTAAAAATCCTTTTTGCTCTATGTATTCATCTTTCTCCCCAACACCCCACCTCTGGGAACCACTGATCTTTTTACTGTCTCCATATTTTTACCTTTTCCAGAATTTCATATAGTTGGAATCATACAGTATGTAGTGTTTTCAGATTGGCTTCTTTCACTTAGTAATATGCATTTAAGTTTCTTCCATGTTTTTTCATGGCTTGACAGCTCATTTCTTTTTAGCGCTGAATAATATTCCTTCGTCTGGATGTGCCACAGCTTATTTAGCCATTGTTTTTTAAAGGAAGAAACAGTATAATTTATTTTCTTGGAAGTCCTTTCTGGATGTGACAGAGCAGATGGGATGGAAGGGTACACTCTTTCTACTGTACAAAAACTTGGGCAGTCTGTGGTCAAACTGGCCACTGGGAGAGTCCAAGGGAGGCCATGGATTCTCTTTCCCTATCTCCAGGCGCAGTAAGTCTGTTCTCTCAGGAAGAAGAGGATTGATCTCTTCTGAGATCTGTAGATTGCAAATGACTCTGATGAACAGCCTCTACGCCTGTTACTAACTTCTCCCATGTTGGGGCCACTCTAAACCCCTGATTTTCCCACTATACCATGTTGCCATCCTCTGCTGTTATTTAGAATTTTAGACAAGAAAGCTCAGTTGTGGTAACAAACAAAGCCCCCAACCTCAGTGGCTTAATACTACCAAGATTTATCTCCCATCCCCCCAACTTCCCAATGTGGGTCAAGTGAATCTTCAGGGTACTTCTCTCCTGGATGGTGACTCAGGGTCCAGGAGGTTCCTATCATGCCATTGTATAACTTCCGTGATCACTGAAGCCTAGAAAGAGAAAGCCACACCGGGACTTATATCACCAGGTTTGGAAATGGCGTACGTCATTTCCTGTCACATCCCATTGGTCAGAACTAGTCATGTGGCTTGAATCTAACTGCAAGGGAATCTGGGAAATGGGGGAGAGCAAACGGTTGTTTAGTAAGATTTTAAAGTCTCTGTTGCAAAGGGAGAAGATGAAAAATATGAAATTAGAAAAAAATCAATGTTATCTCTGTAAAAGTAGCCAACATGGGAGGCTGTTCCTTTGCTCATGGATTCCTCGAAGGCAGGGATCCTCTTGTTAATCTTCACCTGCATTGCAGTCCTGTTGATTAAAAGAATGACATATATTTCCAGAGAGTTTTTTCTTAATGTTAGCCAAATTGAGCTACTACGTTTACTCAAAACATTTTTTGCAACGTTTCTCTGGAAATTTCCCTCTCAGTCAACTTACAAATTACACAAGGAAATCAATTGCAGTTTTTCTTTTATCTTTGGCCCCTGTACCTCCATGTTAGATTTTTGAAAAGACTTCAAAGTAAGACAAACTGGCAATATTGGTCAAGACAAACTGAGTAAAGGCACAAATACTGTGAATGCAGAATGGGACATCACTATAGATGACAGACATCCAAAAGATAATAAGAAAACACTCCCACATCTCAATACACTCCCCCAAAGCCTCACCTGTTTTGTCTGTTTGTTCTAACCCCAAAAGCCATTACCCAGCTTGAGTGATCATCTCATTCCCTACCAGACTGACCTGTAGCTATTCTTTTAAAAAATTAATTATATTGTCAAAAGAAGATATCATAGCGTTTAAAAGGGATATATAGCAGACTCTGAAGGCAGTCCCCAAGGAAGTACGGGACTTAATTATTTGATGTGTCATTGGAACATGGCCTCCTTAGGGTCCAAGTTTGAAAGATGACTGCTTTTGGAGGCTTAAGGATTCATAGGTTTGCTTAAAAAGTTACTAGTTCTTTTTAATCTTTGATTATACCTTGAAGAGACTTGGGTTTAGCCCACTCCACTCCCTACCCTGATAACATGAATTTTTTGAAGCTGGAAAGAGTTGAAGAGGGACTTAAATCCAAGGAGAGATGATTCTGAAGAAACGGTTTAGAAGTATCACTGTTCCAAAGAACAGTTCCAAAGATTTTATTTGCAGTAAAATCTGGACCCTGATGAATACATGTGCCATTTTCCTTTAGAAGGTGTCTTTCTTATGGAAACAGCCCATCAGGTCCTCCTGCCCCACTCTGGTTCAGGCCCTCTTACCTTAACAGCTTCATGACTGTGACACCCCCCTCGATGCTGTCCGTGTGTCCACTCCATCTTCAGACACCCCTACCAGATGAGTATTCCTAAAACTCCTCTCTGATCGTGTCACTCTTGGAGGAAAAAACCTTCAGGAGCTTTCTATTGTCTAACAATTCAAGTTCAAACGCCTCAGCTTAGCTTTCAAACCTGCTAAAATGGCCCCACCCTACCCGGCCAGTTTTATTTCCTTCTGCTTCCTGACACACACCCTCTTCTCCAGGCATGTCTGTCTCCTCCACATCCCATAAACATGCCATCCTTGTTTTGTTGTCTCTGTGCATTCGTTCATGTTACTCCTCAAGCCTGGAATGCAGCCTCGGGTCCACGTCATAGGAATACTTGACTGGATTCCTGGGGTGTCACTTCAAGTGTGTGTGTATATGTGTGAAAAGCAAATCCCACTTCCACTGCTGGATGTTACAGCTTCAGAAGTTTGTCTTGATTTGTGATGGTCTTTGATTGGCTGTGGGCCCAGTCTTTCGTTTTATATTTTTGTGCCTCTTAGTTGCTGCCAATCTATAAACCAGCACTTAAATCCATCAAGGAAGTTCCTTTAATAAAAGCATCATCTTTGATAGAAAGTGAGGAAGTGCTCTTGTATTTTTAAAATTTGTTGTTAAGCCTTGGATTATTGCCAACTGAGTTTTCTTAGAATGAGGCCTACTTGTATGTGTCAAACGGCTCCTTTCCAATTTGGGATTCCAGAGTGGTATATACCAAAGCCACCTTTAGGGCTTTATGTCACCACATCCTCAGAGATTTTCTCTTCTCACTTAACCCCTACTGTGCAGGCTTAAGCTTCAGCCAACCCCTGTATACCTGGCATCCATCAGGGGGCTGACCAGATGAACTTACTAGGGTGTTTTGTTTTGTCTTGATGAGAAAGGCTTATGTGACTGAACATTTTGGGACTGACAACTAGCCCTTGGACTAAGTCTTCTTGGCTATTGATTAAAAAAAGGTCATCTTGTCCTCCTAAAATGTTTTATTGGATGTGGAGAAAGAGGAGAGCAGTCTGGTGGGAGAGGATGTCCTAACTTGATGTGTGGACCATTCTCAGGACCAGTTCAGGGAGTGCTAGTGATACTCAGGCTTTTGGCTTGGTTCCCTCAGAACAAGTTCCAGAATCTTCTGGGGATGAGAGCCGTAAGAAGAGGGAAGAAAATAAGAATGGCTCACTCTTCATGGAAGCAGTGGCTCTGAATAGCTCTGTCTTGTGACTTGGCATAAAATGTAATTGGGCTAAAAAGATACAGCCCCCAGCCTTCCAGTCAGGTCCAGCATGAGTCTTCCCAGATGAGGTCCTAGACATCTTGGGGAAGAGTCAGCTATCCCACTGTGCCCATTTTGCATTTCTGACGAGAGAATCTGTGGGTAAAAGAAAACGATTAGACTTTTTTATACCAGTCAGCTTGGGGAGATTTGTTATGCAGCAGTGGTAACTGCAACAGAGAGCTACTTCTCTGAGGTGATCAGATAAGATTTGGGGGGGGGGGGTGGAATGAGTGAGCTCTCTAGGGAATGAGACTGGCAGTTACAATGATATCAGAATTCTCTGAGCCCCAAATCATCCAGGCCCTACCTGTATGACCTGGAAACCTGGAGTTCAAGTGGGAATAGAAGAAAACGAGGGCAATTTGTGAGACCCCTCTGACCTCACTTGTTGGCCCAGAGTGGGGCTATGAATGAGGCTGCAGTTTCAGCCATCTCCTTCATGGGTGAGAGCCAGGGAGAGTTTCTGGCTTCATGACCCCAGTACCTTCTAGGCTAGAGACCTTATAACTACTGATTGTATCTATTATATTCAGGGTAGAGTTGAAGAGGTTTGCAGGCCTCTTTCCTTATTGCTAGGACAGCCAGGGGAGTAAAACCTCGCTAAATATGCAAAACTTTGGCTGACACTTGTGATTCTCTCTGTAAAATTTGAAGTAGCTGATACAGTGAGAGAAAAGAAATGGCTTCGGCTCACTCACGTGGTGCCGATTTGAACACCACCAACGATACCTCTTTTAGGCTGGGCACTTGCCTGTGGGGGAAGGGCTGGGGGTTCTGCAGGGTTAGGCTGGATGTGGGGTGCAGTAAAAACCAGTGCCCTTGGACTCCACTGACCTCTCAACTCTCCTCCTCAATCACCTCCGAATACATTACTTAGAGTGAAGCTGGGTGAGTGTCATGAAATTACACACCCCAAGTAAGATGTCACCGCTCTTGGAAGGCTAGGAAAAAGTGTTCCCGTTTTCAAGGGGCAGCTCAGGTACTGCTTCTCCCAGGTAAACTCTCCTGAGTCCTCCCCCTCCCACCGGCCCCCTTTCCTCTTGCTTGCGTTGCCTGTCTCACCTAGTGGACTGAGAACTCCTCAGGATGCTTTCTTTAATCTTTAGATCTCTAAGGCATACTTGGTTCTGAGCACGTCCGACTGAAGAAATGTTTGCTGAAAAAAAAAAAAAAGGATAAAGAAACATTGTCACAATGTGATGTATATCTTTCAAAAATGTTCTCCTTATGTATCTTTTTTCTTTTTTGGGGGTAATTGAAATGATAGTAAACATACAATTTTGTGTTGTGTCTTTTTTTTTTTCTCTTACCATAATTTCAGATGCATTTTCCCTGCTGTAACATAATTTCAAATCTTAGTAATAATAATAACTCCATTTATTGCATATTCTGCTATGTGCCAGACGTGGTGTCAGGGGCTCTACACACAGTTTTTCATGTAATCTTCCCAATTTGCAAGGTGGTTGTTGTTTGCTCCATTTTAGAGATTGAGAAACTGAGGCTCAGAGAGCTTAATCAGCTTGTCAAGAATTACCAGCTAATGGAGACTAGATCGATTCCTCTGATTTCAGTATTCATATTCCTGCTATTTTACTATGCCACTTTCCATCATTTTAAGTGACCTCACAATACTTACTCTTTTATGTGGATAAATCATAATTTGCTTAATCATTTCCCTATTTTTTGTCATTTAAGACATTAATTTTAGATATTATAAACAATGAGGCAATGAACATCATCGTGCCAAAAGACTTCCCCCATTTTTGGATTATCACCTTGGAATAGAGTCCCACAAGTGGAATTACTGGGTTAAAGGGTAGGACTGTGTTTATGGTGTTTGATACTTATTGCCAGATTGCTTTCCTGGAGGACTGTACTATGCGTAACAGGTTCATTTTATAGGTAGGCCCAGGGGAGTTACCGCGCTCCTCCAGGATGTCAGGATGCCCTCTAACCACTAGAGGGTGTGAAAGGATATTGCTTAAGTGACAGGAGCCTGGCCCCCCTCTAGGAAATCCCCAAATTTCCTTGAGGAGCTTTCAGAGTTGCCTGGGAGGAAGGCGGGTGGGGGGATGCTTAGTTAAGTAGAAGCTCAGTGCTGTAACGAACTGACTTTCTTAGATTTGCATTGAAGGTGAGATGGTTCATGATCTGGACTCTGGGGGAGAGAGCAGTAAACAGTGCCTCAGAGGCCTTGGGTTTGAGATTGGCCATGCCACCTCTTGCTTGGAAACCTTGGGTGACTGATCCTCCCTTGTGTATCTCTGTCTTTGAACTTGGAGCCTCAAATCTCAGCATCAATTAGACTGGCAGCAGCTCTGAGCTCCTCCAGTGGCGACCATGTGACCTGTCCATCTTTGTAACATTCACAATAGCCAACACTTAATAAGAGCACAGAAAATGGTGGCTGAATTGATAGAGGAAAAGAAGCCAGAAATCAAGAGTGGACATGGGGAGGAAGGCACGGAGTATGTCACTGGCTCCCAGCCCCCACAGATGGCTTACTGAAGGAGGGGTGTTGGCCGCTTAACTCCAAGATGTTGAAGATGGAAGGCAACTTAGAGATCATCTTGTCCACAAACATGGCCCAGACCTTTAGGATGATGACAAGGTCCTCACTTCCATTCTTTTCCCTTAGCCAACACTTACTAAGCACCTATAGTGTGCCAGGCTCTGTGCTAGGTATTGAGGATGGAAAAATAACTGTCTAGAGTCCTTGCATTCAAAAAGTTTATATTGATACTTTGTACAGGGATATGAGACACCTGTATTAAACACCAAGCAAAAAATGAGCCCTCTGCTCAGTGAAACTAAGAAAGGCACATTGAGAAAAAAAGGCTGGCCTCAGATGTCCCTAGAACAGCACTTTCTCAAATGTGTCCCTTGGAGCATTCAATTAGACATTTAATAGATGTTAACTAAAGAATGGTTTGGTAGTTGTATCAGTCAGTTATTACTGCACTAATGCTAAGTAACAAATCAACCCCAAACACAGTCACTAATAATAATATTGATTATGATTTATTTTGATTTTTAATTTTGCTCAGAGGCCTGTAGGGTAGCTGGCGGTGCCTCTGCTCCATGAGTCTCTTATTCTTCAGGGATCAGGCAGCTATCAAGGGCATGGTTTTCTCATGATGATGGAAGAACAAGAGGGCAAGCTTACCTGCATAAGCATATTTCAAGCCTTTTCCTCTATCATGTCCATTAACATCCCATTGGCCAGACCAAGTCACATGGCCAAGATCAATGTGACTGAAGCAGAGAAATAAATGTATTCTACCACTAGTGGTAGGAATTGCAAAGTCACAACAGAGTGTGGATACAGTGAAGAACTGGGAGCAATAATGCAATCTACTACAGTGGTCATATGAATTCAGGAAACCCTGGTGAAGCTGGTTTCTTCATTGCATGACTTCTCAGAGCCTTTATAGATGATTCAATTTAAAGCCTTCACTTTAAAAGAAGGAAACTTAAGCCCAGAGAGGAACGTAACTTGACCTGGATTTGCAAACACTTAGTAGCAGCCCTGTAGTGAGACCCTGGACTTTATGACCATTAGGCTAGGGCTCTTTCCCTAACCCCACCCTGCTAATGTGCCTTGGCTACACTGGGCTAAGCAGGCCAGAGGAAGCTGGTGAACATGGGAGAGCTAAGCAGCTGCACATAAAGGAGGCTGAAGTGGTCCTCAAAGGACCTTAAGAGACACGATTCTGAGCAAGGAAGCCACAGTCAGACCTAGTCTTGAGGAAAACTCGAGTGGACAAAATTAAGGGCATGTACTGTGGAGTCGAGCTATCTGTCTAGGTAACCTTGGTCAAGTTATTTAATAGCCTCTGTATGCCTCGGTTTCCTCATTTGTAAAATAGGGAAGGTAGATATACCCACCTCGATAGGGTGGTTGAGTTAATACTTGTAAAGTGCTTAGAACAGGAGCAGGAATGTAGTAAGCACTCAATATAGGTTAGCTATTATTATTATTTATTATGATTATTATTAATATGATTTTTACATAGCCTATCTCCTCTACCATGAGTTTCCTTATTTCTGGGTTTTCCCACCCCACCAGTCTTCTTCCCAATACCCCATTCTTTTTTTTTTTTTTAATTGAAGTATAGTTGATTTACAATATTGCCTTAGTTTCAGGTGTACAGCACAGTGGTTCAGATATGTATATCTGATTCTCTTCTTCAGATCCTCGTCCATTATAAATTATTACAAAATACTGAGTATAGTTCCCTGTGCTATATAGTAAGTCCTTGTTGGTTATCTATTTTATATATAGTAGTGTGTCTGTGTTAATCCCAACCTCTTAATTTATCCCTCCCCCCACCCCCTTTCCCCTTTGGTAACCGTAATTTTGTTTTCTCCAAATACGCCATTCTTGGTATTAGTTGGTTAACAACTAGTCTCCACTAAGCTGCATCAGGATAACAACTATTATTTGATGTCAAAAAGGGGGGACCCTGGAACAGTTCAAGGTCCAAAAGAGTGGCAGGAAGTGGAGCTACATTTTAGAAATGGGAAACTTTTCTGATGCCATATCAAATCTCACTCCCTGGTTGACTATCTGTCTCTTCAGATATTTGGGTGGAAATGGGTTGAGTTTGACCAGGATGAGTAATTCACCAAAATCTGTGGCTCTTCATCCTGGGGACAGATTAGAAGCACCAGGGAAGATTACAACAACAGCAACAAAAAAACCCTGGTACTTGACCCCACCCTGGACCAATTAAATCTAAATCTCTGGGGCGAGGCCTGGGTACTGGTATGATTTAAAAGCTCCCAGGGTGATTCTGACATACAGCCAGATTTGACAGCCACTGTCCTAAGGCATTGGATGGGCCCACTGAGACTTTGGAGTCAGATACAAGTGAACTTGCCTCCTAGCCCTGCAATTCATTAGCTGTATGACATGGAGCAAAAAGCTTATCTTTCTGAGCTTCAGATTCCTTCTGTATTAAATGGGAATAATAATTGCTGTCTTGCAGAGATTCTATAAGAAGTCAGTGGAAACCCATGTGCACCTCATGTAGCTGGCAAATAGAATGGACTCACTGAGTATTTGTTAATCAAATGAACGATAGTCAGTGAGAGCAGTGCTGGAGAGCAGGGTGGGTGACATCTGATCCCCGGCCAGCCGTCTGCCTTCACGGCTGGCTGTTTGTGGTTACTGCCTTCTATGCTCTCAGGCCTCCATGAGAAGGACTGAGTGAGACCCGAGGGGAGGCTTGCTCCGGGGTTACTATGTCTATTGACTGATCAAAAACACCAGGTCTGGGGAAGAGCAAGGGGTGAAACCCAGCCTTTCTTCTGATGGCCGAGTCTTGTGCCCACAGGGCAGGGCCAGCCTAGGGGAGCCAACTTTTCTAATCAGTCCTCCCAGAGGGGGCGTCTTATCCTAAGTCACACAACCATGCTGTACAGGCTAGCTGTGGCCCTGCCTGCTCCCTCTGTGTCTGGGGACAACGCTGCCAGGAGGAGCTCATGCTGGCTGCTCTGCCAACTTGCCATTCGAGCCCAGACAACAGCCGCCAATAGCTCATCTGGGCGGAAGGTGGGGATGCAGTGAGCAAGGATGGGGTAGCTATTTTGAGCAAAGGTGTCGGGCGCTGTCTACATGGTGGTCTAGTGGTTTCCTCCAGGTGTCAAGAGGCCTGCTTTCTGGATGGGTTCATGCTTAGCATGTGATAGCACCCATACTTTTGTTTATTAATAACAAGATATCTGATGAAGCAACTGGGTTTCTTCGGTCTCATAGCTTTCCATTCAAAGGTACATGGCTGGGAAAAGAACATCAGGACAGACACTTTGAATCATGGTTATCTCAGCAGTTAAGAAACCTTTTAAAAAAACTCCTGCTACCTGCGACACGTTCTCACTCTATCTCCCGCTTAGCGCCACCAGTCTAGAAGATTTTGTGGGTTTGACTCTTTGTAGTTTGTATTATGGAAACAATAGGTCCCCTGAATGTGTTCGGAGACATTGACATGTCCCGCTGGGGGGTGTAGCTCAGACGAGACTCCTGGCATGACTCATGAAATCCTCCGGACCCGTGGGAGATAGACTTTGTCATGCCCCTTCCTCAGACAAAGGAGCCAAGGTGAGTAACATCTAGAGGAGGCAGCATCTAGATTCTAGCCCAGATTTTCTGAATTCAGTCTGTGATCTTTCCATGTTTATAGGGAAAAAAGGGAATCAGTGTTAACAAATTAGTATAAAAATATAACAAACAGGGGCTTCCCTGGTGGCGCAGTGGTTGAGAATCTGCCTGCCAATGCAGGGGACACGGGTTCGAGCCCTGGTCTGGGAAGATCCCACATGCCGCGGAGCAACTAGGCCCGTGAGCCACAACTACTGAGCCTGTGCGTGTGGAGCCTGTGCTCCACAACGAGAGAGGCCACGACAGTGAAAGGCCCGCGCACCGCGATGAAGAGTGGACCCTGCTTGCTGCAACTAGAGAAAGCCCTCGCACAGAAACGAAGACCCAACACAGCCAAAAATAAAAAACAAAAAAAAAAAAAAAAAAAAAAACAGAATTTGAATTTTCAAAGTGCAGTTTCCCATCAGGAGGAGGTGAAAATTAAGATTTGCAAGCAGAAAGTCAAAATATATTTCTTAGCCAGGGTGACAATTTTATATGGGAGTGAAAGAGGTACCTACCTTACTAAGTTGTCTAACAAGAGAAAGGTTTGAAAATGCTCCGTAAATCAAAGGGAAAGGCAAGTGGTTGTTATTTAGATCAGAGATACTTAAACTGGGGTTCATAGTTCCTTGGGAAACCCATGCATGAGTAAGTCACCACGTGAACTGCCTATATTTGCAAGCAGAATTTTGTGTGTATGCACGTACCTGATTTTCTCTAGGGAGAGAATGCATAGCTTTCATCAGCTTCTTAAAGAAGTGTGTGACTCAAAAAATGATTAAAAACCACTACTGTAGCCCAACCCTTTATGTCATTTGACACTAAGAAGAACAAAGTAATAATTTCAGGATCTGAAGTGCCCCCTACACCCTCTGCAAGTATCTTTCCATATCAAGGGAACCCAGGGAAGAGGTAAAAGAAAGTTTTCCAGGGGAGGGAAGATTAAGTAAAGATGCCCGCTTCCCAGTGGCCATAGGCCTTGGGATTCACCCTGGGGTTCACATATCCAGCTAGAGAGAGAGAGGTGCATGAAGGCATCACTGCTCGAGTAGATAGATGGCAGAAACACCATCCCCTTCAAAGTGATGAAGTGAGATTGCTCAGACAAATGCTTTCAAAGTCTTGAACCTGTGAGTTTTGCTCCGAGTTCAGGAAATAACAGGATATAAATCTGCCCGAATCATCTCAGCTCACGCAAATTCAGTGCCAGGCCACAGTGGTTCTGGCAACATCTTGTTCTTTTTGTGTAATGACTTTTGATGCTATGGATTTAGATGGATTAGGCCATTTAGGGGAAAGACGGGAATATTAATATACAAAATTGTTAAATGTCAAATAAAATCCCTTAATAATGTGTGTGTTTAAGATGAGTATGCAGGTACTTTGAAAACTCTTCTAGCACTAGCTCAAACATTTAAGAAATCCATTTTGCAAGTTCAAACAAATAACCCTCCACCAATTATGCTCTACCTGTGTGAGTCTGGTGGGCGATTCTGCACAGTCTCGGCTGGGAGTGAAGGCCTATTCTCTTACTGTTGTCAGTAGCACCGGCACAATTAATACTTCATCCAACTGGCTGAATGCTTAAATCCCACAGATAAGCGTACGGCTTGCAACCAAGAATTGATTTTCATATTTCCTGCAAATTAATTACCTAAGGGATTGATTTTACTTGTTTTAAAGGCCAACGTGTGTTAGATGATCTGGACAGTTCCTACCCTGAAGGCCGCTACATTGTGGTCTTGCCAATGAGAGCCTGGGATCTGAAATCATTTGGGGGTGGGGGGAGGCAATTGAGAGGTGTCACCTAAAAAATTGAAAGTTGTAATGAGAATGTAATAATTTATATCATATTATAATATTATATATTCTAACCAGTGTAGGCTGAAACATGACCATTCTTTCATTTATTGATTCAAAAATAATATCCTATCATAAAGTGGGACAGGCATGTATATAGATCATCTGTGATTCAGTGTAGACCCTGGTAACTCCTCTGACAGAGACAGTAATGAAAATCTAGGGGACACAGAGGGGAAAATACAGTGTCTTATGGGGACAGTGGGAGGGAGTAGTCAGGGAAGGCATCTTGGAGGTGACAGCATTTAAACTGGGCTGTGTTTGAGGTATACAGTTTAAAAGTGACTTAATTCCCATCCTATAGTAGATGTTGGCTAAGTGTAATAATCTCATTATAAAAACCACAGAACTACATCAGAAACCGTTTAGAAAACAGAAGAAGAAGTACCACTCACAGTTCCATGCCACCAATATAAAGTTTGTTGGCATTTTGCTGCGTTTCTTGCCAGCCTTTTTCCTTGGGTACAGCTTCTCCATAGCGGTTGTTGTTATAGCTGATATCGTATGTTATCGTAGTAAGCATACACACACTGTTAAAAAATGAATCATTAATTAGAAGGCTTTTTCCATGTTATCACAAGAATGCGCAGATTTAAACTAGGTGGAGATGGGGGAATAAGCATTCCTAGGGAAGGAGAGAGTAAAAGTTCCAGTAATGGGAGGTGGCATGTTGTCAGGGAGTCCACTGTGGCTGCACCTTATTTTTTTATGCAGGATCTGGAATGTTCTCCTAAGGAGCTGGAGGTTTATCACGCTGGTGATGGAGAGAATTGCAGGTTCTGGGTGAGACAGTGACATAATTAGAGTTTGACCCCCTCTCTAGTGCTGGCTTTGGAAATTCTGGGATTCCCTGCGGCACTGGAGAATTTGGGGGTTTCTTGTGGAGATGAGTAAATAATTCATCAATCATTATATAGAACAAAATCATTAACTAGTACCTGAATGAAAACGTTAATGCATTTTAAAGTACTGCTTGGTATTAGCTACAATAGGACAGCCTGTTCATCATAAGACTTTGTTGTAGAAGCTTCATACCTAATCATTTGATCTCAACGATCTGTCAGAACCTAACCCCTGCTTCTCCTTGCCAAGCTTGATCGTCTATTTCATAGATGGCAAATAAGCTCCAACTTACCTAACATCTCCAGTAGTTGGCTGCAATGCCCTAGGCACTGTGCCGAGAAGGACTGAGGGCACGTCTGGACATAGTAGGAAAGAGGCCAGCTGTGTGGGAGCAAGAAGCATCCGCATGTATGTCATGTATTTGCCATCCTTATTCTCCCTCAAATGTTCACTTAAGATGTCTTCTGTTTAATTTTAGTATGGCCCAAATTGATATAGTGCAACCAAACCAATTGGGGTCCAAAGAAAGAAGCAGATGGAAGAAAATTCCTATTAGTCAGCATCTCCATAAAGTAAAGGACTTGATCCATCAATCTATATCCATCCATCCATCCATCCATCCATCCACTTATTCAAATCTTGATTCTGCATCCACAATGGGCCAGACAGTGTGCTAAGTTCTGGGGACAGAGAAGTGATTCTTGTCTCCAGAATTCAGAATCTGGTAAGGAAGCAACTGAAGAGATGGTAATTATAATACAGTATGTTCCAAGCTAGGCAGAGGACTGAACACAGTGCCATGGCACAGAAGCAAAACCTACTGACCCCAACTGGGGCAGGAGAGGTGGTGGGGGCAGAGGTGGGCTCTGATTTTCCCATTCAGCTCAGACCTCCATGAGGACAGGGGCCATGCACCTTAGTCATCACTGCATCCCCAGTACCTAACATAGTGCCGGGTACATAGTAGGTGTTCAGTAGAGTTTTGTTAATGAATGAGGTATCCAAGGAGTAGAAGGAACACCCAAAGGTCATCTGGTCCATCCACCTGCCTCTGGGCTGAGCCACACCGAAATCATCCCAAGTGCTATTTCGGGTGTGGTTATTCTTAGCTGGCCTCTCTGACAACTGGAAAGAGTCAGAGAAGCAGCCTCTCCTCTGAGGCTTTAGTGCTACAGGCCCCATTCAGGAGGAGCTCTGTTTGGTAGAAACAAGAGCTGGGAAGAGAGAGAGGCAAGTGGGTTCCAAGCCTGAAGCTTGGCTGGAGGGAACTAAGGTGGGCAGTCTCCTCTTCCTGGGTGATCAGGAGGAGAAACTGAGAAGGTGGTCTTCAGGAGAGGCTTGGAGAGTTGGTAATTGAGGCTCCGGAAGGACTGGGGCATTGTTGGGTTCTTAGCCTGGGGACCTACCAAGGGGGAGGAGGAATTTTCATGGTCCTCCTTGGATTTCCCCCACTAGAAGCCTCTGTTAGGGCAGAGGTCTCCTGAAATGTGCAGACCCTCCTGTTTCCACGGGTTGACTCAGGCCCTATAAGCCCTGCCCCCACCTCTGCCAAAACCTTTGGTGAAAGAGGAGTTTGAGGCTGCAGCTCCTTAAGGAGATCTTTTCTTCCAGGACCTGTTTTTTCCAGGGTATTTCACAGTGGCCGGGGAGTGTTGGGGCCTAACACAGTCAGGCTGTACCAGGAGCCAGAGCCCACAGTATTCTAATCTCATGGGGAGATAGGAAGAAATGATTAGTGCTCACTGAATAGCCCTGCTGTGAGCATTCTGAGCTGGACTGGTCCTGGGGCAAAATCAAGGGCAAGTTCTAATCTCATTTTCAGGTAGGGGAAGGGTAGAGAAGTGACATTCTGGGGCAGTCTCTTGAAAAACAGGCGTAAACAGGGAACAATGGTACCATTCCTTTCTGACCTACTCGACCTGGTGCTTGATACAAAATGAGTGTGTGTTTGTGCATGTATGTGTGTGAGTGTGTGTGTGTGTGTGTGTGTGTGTGAGAGAGAGACTAAGTATAACCTTGTGAACCCTCTTAGGAGGCTAATGCTTGCTCCCAAATCCCCCCTGCATAGGGATGGATTTGCCCCTTTTTTTCTTCTAAAAACCTGTGTTTTCTAAATGCAATACAAAAAGTGCTTCAGTGGAGCCACTCTGAGCTTCAGGGCCCCTTGGTGGCTACCCCTGTTCCCCTCCGTCCCACCCCCTGCCACCCAAAACTCTTTAACTAAAAATAAAAGTTACAGAACAAGGCCGGGGAGACATCCTCTGACCCCGGGAGAGTAGGAGACAAAGGGCTGAAGCCTCATGGCCCAGGAGGGTGGAAGTGCAGAGACATTGTGCATTGGATCCGGCAAACATTACTGTACACGACCATGTGCCTAGAATTGTGCCAGGACCTGTAGACACTACAGAGGGGGACGAGATGCTGTCTCTGCCCAGGAGGGTCTTCCAACACTGCTCACTTCACGTCTCTCTGCAGAAAGTCTTGCTTTAAAGACAAATCAGACACAACTGCTTGAATGATGATGGGAGCTAATATTCAGTACTTTCTTTATTGTGAGCCTGACAGCGTACACATGGTCAAACCCTCCCAGGGTGGCATCTCTGAAGATCTAACTGCTCCTCATCAAGCCCACCCTTATCCGAGCTCCTCACAGAGGATGCCTGAACTTCCTGTGTCTGTCCCTTCTTTGCTCTTGAAACACACTGGATGTGTCCTGGCTTTGTCACTCACTGTCTCTGTGATGGTGGGAAAATCACTCTTCGGGCTCAGGTCCCCTCTTGGTATTAGGTTGAACCATATGAAACTGCTGGGGTTTCTTTAGGTCAAGAATGACCTAAAATAAGGTGAAGGGGCTGATGTGAAAGTCCCTTCGATCGCTAACATTTTAGACTCCTTAGATTATGCCCATTTTTTCCCGACTCCATCCTCCACAAGCTGAGTTCACCACTACTCATCACTTAAACATCAGTGTATCTGGCCTGGCTGCACAGCCGGCCCCTTAAGATGCACTTACTGTCACAACAGCTTTAAGGCAAGTCCCCCTCTGCATTTAGTGGGCTGCTTCTGTTTTCTGGATCCAAAGCTCTTTCACGTTCCTTCTTTGTTGGAGCACTTTTTGTCCTTCAGTGCCAGCTCCATGTCACCTGCCTTCAGGTACTTCCTCAGCTCTCTCAGTCAAAAATAATTTCTCCTTCCTTCAGGCTCCAAGAGCCTGTCTCATATTTTTTGTAATATTTTCTCTTACTTGAAATGTAAACATGCTCATTGTAGAATATTTGGAGCTGGAAAAGATACAAAGAGGGAAATAAGAATCATGTGCCATCTGGCAACATCTAGTGTCAGTGTTTGATATGTTTCCTCCCAGTGTCCTTTTTATGTCTCTACTGAATGTATCTTTTTTCTAAACTGCCATAGCCCTTTATAGTAGGTAGTAGGTTGTATTTTTAGGTAGACTTTACTTTTTGGAGCACTTTAAGGTTCACAGCAAAATTGAACAAAAGGTACAGAGATTTTCTATATTCCCACTGCCCCCACACATGCACAGCCTCCCCCATTCTCAACACCCTCACCAGAGTGTGGTGCGTTTTTTACAATTGATGAACCTGCACTGACCCACCATCATCACCCAGAGTCCATAGTTTGCATTAAGACTCACTCTTGGTGTACATTCCATGGGTTTGGTTCAAATGTGTAATGACATGTATCCGTCATTTTATCTCATACAGAGTAGTTTCACCGCCCTAAAAATCCTCTGTGTTCCACCTATTCATCCCTTCCTCTTTCATAACCCTTGGCAACCACTGATCTTTCGAATGTCTCCATAGTTTTGCCTTTCCAGAATGTCACAGAGTTGGAATCGTACAGTATATACCCTTCTCAGATTGGCCTCTTTCACTTAGTGGTATGCATTTACGTTTCATCGATGTCTTTTCAAGGCAGTAGATTACATTTTTGGCCCTAATTCCTTATCCCTTCCTGTATGTGTATCCTTTGTCCTGTGACTTTGCAGTTTCTCCTACTAACGGGGGTGGAGTGTATCCCCTCCACCCCCCTTAACTTTGAGTTTGGCCATGTGACTTGCTTTGGCCAGTGGATTTTTATTGTTTGTTTACTCTATGATAATAACTTTATTATAATATTTATTTATTTATTTTATTTTAAAAATATATTTATTTATTTTATTTATTTATTTTTGGCTGCATTGTGTCTTCATTGCTGCGCGCGGGTTTTCTCTAGTTGCAGCGAGCGGGGGCTACACTTCGCTGTGGTGCACAGGCTTCTCATTGAGATGGCTTCTCTTTGTTGGGGAGCATGGGCTCTAGGCGCGCGGACTTCAGTAGTTGTGGCACACGGGCTCAGTAGTTGTGGCACACGGGCTCAGTAGTTGTGGCGCATGGGCTTAGTTGCTCCACGGCATGTGGGATCTTCCCGAACCAGGGCTTGAACCCGTGTCCCCTGCATTGGCAGGTGGATTCTTAACCACTGCGCCACCAGGGAAGTCCTATAATACTTATTTAGATGACTTATAATGATCTGCTTTACTAGCTGACTCACAGATTGAGAGTATCTAGAGGGCATTGAATGGATCTTATTCATCATCTCTTTTCCCTTAGAATCATTGTCACAGAGCAGCTGTTCAATAGGACGTCAGATAACCACATTTGTTATCCATGTGGATATAATAAATGATCCCTAAACTTAATGTTCAGAGCAACACACATTCATTATCTCACAGTTTCTGTGGAGCAAGCATCTGGGTGTGGCCTAGCTGAGTCTTCCGGCCCAGAACCTCTGATGCTGGGGCTACTATCAACTCAAGGCTCGACAGGGGAAGGGTCTGCTTCCAGTCTCACTCAGGAGGCTGCTGGCAGGATTCAGTTCCTCACAGGCTGATGGCCAGAGGCTGCCCTTCTCCATAAGGCAGTTTATAATATGGCAGCTGGCCTCCATAAGAGCAAGCAAGCAAAAGAGCTGAAGAGGGCTAACAAGGCGGAAGCAGGATCTTTTGTAACCTAATCTTAGAAGGGACATCCAGATCCTACCTGCTGAAGAAAGTTACCAGGTCCAGCCCACATTTAAGAGGAGGAAATTATGAAATACTACTCAGCCATAAAAAAGAATGAAATAATGCCATTTGTAGCAACAAGGGTGAACCTAGAGATTATCATATTAAGTGAAGTAAGTCAGAAAGAGAAAGACAAATACCATGTGAAATCACTTATATGTGGAATCTAAAATATGACACAAATGAACCTATCTACAAAACAGAAACAGACTCACAGACACAGAGAACAGACTTGTGGTTGCCAAGAGGCAGGGGGGTGGGGAAGGGAAGGATTTGGAGTTTGGGATTAACATATGCAAACTATTATATATAGGATGGATAAACAACAAGGTCTGGCTGTGTAGCACAGGGAACTATATTCAATATCCTGTGATAAACCATAATTGATAAACTATATTCAATATCCTGTGATAAACATATATATATATATATGTATAACTGAATCACTTTGCTGTACGGTAGGAATTAATACAACATTGTAAATCAACTATATTTCAATAAAATTAATTTTAAAAAAAGAGAAGGAAATTAACCTAGGGAATGAGTTCTTGGAGGCAGGGACCCTTGGGGACCAGCTTAGATGCTGCCTACTGCATTCTCAGAGGACAGAATCAGGGTTTACGTAACTCTGGAGAGCCCCGACACACATCTTATCGTTTCATTATTTGACAGCGATAAAGAGAAATGGGAGCAGAATCAACCATCCGGATCATTCACATACTAGATACCTGGACTATGAAGAGATGACATGCACAAAACAGCAAATTCTACAACACAGTGAATGAGATCACAGGTTCTTCAAAGGGGTTCCGTGTATATATAATTTTGTGTTTATGTACATTGGGGGCGTGGAGTAAAATATATAGCTTTCAGCAAATCCTCTTTAGGGTTCCCTGACCTCTAAAGAGTGACTACCCTCAAGAGCTGAAGTAAAGGATGGGTGAAGCTGGGTGGGGGGGTGTCAAGACTAAGAGCTAGGCTGACAGATCGTTGGGATGTTGCTGTCGTGTGATTCGGTTCTGTGTCAAAGGGACTTCATGCCCTGCCTGACCCAGAATGGTCAGTTCATCTCTGAAGGACAGGAGGTGTTGGTTGGAATATTCCAAAAAAGAAACATGTGATGTGCCAAGGAGCCTGAATGAATTAGGAAATATTAGAAAAGAAGTTGCATTTGCCTGTATCCTTAAGGCGGGAGCAGGGGATGGGGCCCAGAGGCTCAGGGTTGAAATTAAGCAGGCAGTGCTACAGGTGGCCCCTGGATAAATGTTCAGTCTCTTCAGCATGCCGGTGCTGTGGAGAGAGCTTTGGGTCAACTTAGGCAGACTGAGATTGGGATCCTGACTGGCCCCTTCCTAGCTAGAGGAGAGGTGGCATTGCATAGTATTTAACTCACAGAGCTGATGAGAGATAGTTTGCTTGTTTAAACCTCTACTTTGTTCACAGGGGGTTCAAGGCAGCACTTGGAAAATAAAAAGGCATAAACGCAAGAGCATCTACCACAGAGCCTAGCATTTCATTCACCCTCCCACCATTTATTCACCTGCCCATCCGTTAACCCATCCACCAGCCCAGCTGTTCACCAACCTTCTATCCATCCACCTATCCACTCTCCATCAGTTCATCCATCCACCCACCATTCACCCACCCATCTACACATCCAGCCACCTACATATATAATCATACATCCAACTACCCACTGTCCATCCCTCTACCAATCTATCCATCCATCCATAATATGAATTGAGCACCTACAGTTTATCAGGCACTGTACTGGTTGGCTTGGTTGCCTTAGGCTCTGGGGGAACAAGACAGCTGTGGTCCCTATTCTCATAAAGCTTACAATCAATCAAAAACAAAATAAATGTTTTTCCTTTTTCTTTTTCTCCTTCCCTCCCATCTATCCTCTTCATCCTATTTTCTCTTCCTCTCTCCTTTTCTTCTTCAGGTTCTGTTTGGGGGAAGAACTGACTCCATCATGAGTTGGGGAGACAGACTGGGCCAAAGTTGTGGTGGGCCCAGTCTCCTATAGAGAGACCTTTGGCCGTGAGGAAGAGTGCAGTGGTCAGTTGCCCCAGTAAACCCTGTGTGATGAAAATTAACTGCTTGTTTGAACCACTGTGAGAGGATAGAAGGGTCCCTGAAATCCAGCACCAAGTCTCTCTATGCATCACTCCTGTGGGATTGGCCTGACCCATACGTGGGGCAGGTAAACGCCTTCTGCCTTCGGTCCCCAGTACCCCCTCCCCATCTACTCTTTGATGCCTGGAAGGCCACCAAGTGAAGGATGTTTCTTGAGCTTAAGGCTTTGATCCCTGTGAAAATGAAAATCTCTGTGGGAAGGTCACAGTTTAAACTGGTGCTGGTTATTTACACTTGGTTGTGAATGAGTA
Organism: Balaenoptera musculus; assembly: GCF_009873245.2. Lineage (NCBI taxonomy): Eukaryota > Metazoa > Chordata > Mammalia > Artiodactyla > Balaenopteridae > Balaenoptera > Balaenoptera musculus. The sequence goes on along the minus strand of NC_045804.1, from coordinate 32,530,277 downwards.
TCACTTCTTTTTTCATTGGAATTAAATCAACAGGTATTCATTGAGTCTGCTTGAGATCCGATTGGGGGTGGTAGCTGTCAGTGTGATGGCATATTTGGAGAGAGGCCTGGATGAGGAAGGAGGAGACGCTGGTGATGATTCTTGCTGGGCCACGTTTGGGCTACTGAGACTTGTGTGGTCAGCTCCCACTCCTCTGAGTGGGTACAGAAAGGGGGCCTCGAGGGCTGGCTTTATGGGCAGGTGACCTGAGCAGATGCACAGGGCCCTGTGCTTGGTTTAATGCTCTCCTGTGTCTGTCTTACGAAAAATAATTTTTGAACAGGGGGCTCAATATTTTCAGCTTGCACTGTGAGGGCAAACTAGAGAGTCGGTCTTGGTGGGGAGGTGGGACCCAGGGAAGGAGACCCAAGGTCAAACACTGCTCAGTGCAGAAGTCAGCCTCCAGCTGCCACTGCATCCTCCTTCCCTGTCCGGCTCAGGACTTGCCTCCCTGAGAAAGGCATTTCTAAATATGCCCACCTGCCCGCATCACTCAACTCCTCCCCTGCAAGTCTGCAGACAACAGCCTCTGCTTGGCCAATCATTCGCTTGTTGACGGGCTCAGGGAGGAGTTGGCTGGATTCAAGTGCATGTACCCATTTCCCTGCCAGCACCTCGAGGCACCTCTCCCTTGCAACCTACGTCCCTGGCGTGGTGACTTTGGTCCTGAGTTAGAGTTCTGACCTCTCCTCTTACAAGCTGTTTTCCTATGTCACAGGGCGGCAGGGTGCCCATCTCCCTCCTGCCTCCCTGGGGGGCAGTGAGGGCGGAGGGAGGGAGATGCGGGCTGGGAGGCACTGGGCACACAGTAGGCCCCAACGAAATGAAAGGGTCTTCTGGACTCTCAGAGCCTCCTTCCTCACCCGTAAAGAGGAGAAATCACCCCCATCTCTCTTTCGGGGGCCAGGCGCAAGGGCATCTAGACACATTATCAGCTAAAAATACCCGGACCCCCAGCAGCGCTCGCCCCTGGCCGCTCGGGAGCCACGCCCCGCCCGGCGGGAGTCGGTCTGCAGAGCCGCATCTCTGGGGCGATTGTGCCTTGCGAGTTTCTAGCGCCGCTGAGCCCTTTGAGGTTTGAGTTACATTTTCACTTGGCAGAGTCTAGTTCTCTGATTCAAAGAGAAAAGCTGTCAGAGAGAGCAAGGGGGGTGGGGGGGAGAGGACTGTGTTAAAAAAAGGAAAAAAAAAAAAAAAAAAAACAAGGCTCCCACGGCTTCTCGGACTTGGAATGGAAGGGTTCTGTGGAGACGGGGGGGGGGGGGGGGGGGGGGCGGGGGGGGATGCATGCAAATCAGAACCACATGCACAAGGCGTTCCTCCCGGCACACGCGGCTCCGGAATGAAGGCGCCAAGCCCTTAACATGCTGTCTTAGGACCGGCCAGGCTTGGGCTGGGGAGGAAGACGTGGAGCTTGCACCTGTGTCCTCTCATCCTATCGTGGGTGAAAGGGGAGAAGATGGGAGCAGTGGCTGGGTCTATGGCTCTACTCTTGGACGCTGGAAGGTCTTGAGACCTTGAGACCTCCTGGATCAGTAGGCCACGGGAAGCTTTTTAGAGGTAGGAGAACATCTGGCAGAACCAGGCAGTGGAGAGAACACGAGCCTTTAAATGTTAAACTTTAAGCTTTAAACTTTAAAAAGTCAGATGACTCTGGTTAGCTTCCTAGCTAAGTCCCTCACTAGCTGTGTGGCTTTGGGTAAGTTACTTAAGCTCTCTGTGCCTGGAAGTTCCTCATCCCAAATATTAGGACCATGATCACTATCCCAACAAGCTTTTGTGAAGATGCAACCAAATTTTGCATTTTCTTTATTAATTTAATGTCTGATTGATTAGGTCCCATATGCTTCTTTTCTTTCCAGAAAGGATATGAGACAGCTCCCTAAAAGAGATGCAGTACATTAAAGAAATCACGACACAAAGAAATAAGAGTTGAACAGAAATATGATGCTAGGGCAATGTTAGTCCACAAACCTGCACGGCATGGAGTCTTGCACAATTATTAAAATTGGTTACTATATTTGTCTCTGAGCTTCTGCTTGGCCAAAGTAAAGCAGAAAACATCCTTTATAAGATTTGTGTTGTGTATTTTAAAAAATGGTTTCTCAGGAGAGCAGCTTTCCTTGGCACTGAGGCCACAGTCATTTTTCCCAGGGGTCCTTAAAGGGGTCACAGCTCGGGAATAAATGGGCAGCGGTTCTTTGTTGCATTGACTGCGCACAGAAGGCGTGGGGGAGGAGTCCCGGTGCACAGTAGGCGCGCTTTCCAAGGGGCTGCACACGGTGTTTGGGGGAGATTGTCTCATTGCAGGAGGACTGGGGATCTAGTGTCACTTTTTCTCCACTTCCTGTTACTGGTGGCTTGATTTCACCTCCTGCAACCCTGCCTCTCCCCTCTCCTTGCCAGGCTAAAGCCTTTGTGGGGACACCTCTCGGTTCCTCTTAGCTGGAGACGATGCAGACCTATTGGGCTGCTCTCAGGAAGCCCGAACTCTCCTCCTGGAGCTCTGCATGCTTGGCTCAGTGACATCCAGCTCTCTGGGTTCTGTCCCAGGGAGGAAACGTGTGGGCACTGTCTAAGAACTCAAGCATCGCTCCCTCCTGCCTTCCTCTCTTTGTCTTTCCTTCCTGGGCGAATGAAAGGCAGAGTGAATGAAAGTTCCCCTTCTGATGGGAAAACTCACTCTGGCCCTGTAATGAGCTAGAATAATTGATTTGTGGATGAAAACCGAGGTTGTGGAATTGATGCTCAGTGTCAAAACAGTCCGGATCACTTCGGTACCAATTCATTGTCACTGGAAGGGAGCTGTTAGGCAGGCGTCTGGTGAGAAAGGGGCAAACTTGAGTGGAAACATGAAAAGATTTGATTGTGCTGAGTCTCCCCCGCATGGCGCTACCACGTTGGGATCTGGTTTCTGTGCTCCAGATCGAAGGTCCTGGCTAGTATTTGCTTTCTTCCCTTTCTCGTGAGGGTAGAGACAACTTGGCAGTTGCCCCATGGCAGCTACTGTTTGAATGTGGATACTAATTTAATCTGGAGTTCTGTTACTCTTTAAACAGTTAGGGGTTTGGCTGAGGTCTTTGTGTTCTTAGGATGCGATAGACAGTGAAAAATGGAATTGGAATGTTTTTTAACTCATTTCAGAATGGAAAAGGATTCTCAGCCTCCTTCCCTCCAAATCCACCCCCCCCCCCAATTCCCTGCTTCCATTTCCTCATCCTCTGACTAAAGCTTCTGATGAGAATGAAGAGCTATTTCAACATTTATGGACAGAGACCATGGGGTGGAGGAGAGAGAATATATACTTTAGAATCAGATAGATCCACGGAGGGATGTTCAAATCCTGGCTCCTTCCCCGTGGGCCATGCACATTCGGGTGGGAGCTTAAGAGCTCCATCTCCTCATCTGTGAAATGGGGCTATGGACACCTGCTCTTCAGAGCTGATATAAAGATTAACTGAGATACAGTGGGGTATGTAGAGCAACCACAAGAATACTATTATTATTTTATGAAAATGCCACTGACCTAAAGTAATATACTCCCAAAGCATTCGTGCAGAATTCCGAGTGGGTGTATTTCTTGTGTGATGAATCTAGTTATTCCTTGGGTCTTTGGATCTTGCAGAGTTTGTTGCTAAGTAGAGAAGGCAGAGGGGTTGGGCTGTGTCCTGTTGTCCAGAGAAAAGGCACAGAGAAGCCGAGGGCTGGAGGGGTTCTGTGGGCCAAGGGCCGCCATTTAATTCTTGCATTTTATCCCTCCAACAACTCAAGGAGGTAGGGGGCCTATTATGAGGGACCAAACTCAGATTCTCTGAGCCGCTTGTCATAGGTCACACGGTGACACAGAGAGCGCAGTTCCAGTCTCACTGCCTCCAAATTTCCAGTTCTTTCGACTTGACTAAGATGCTGCTCACAGCCTCTGATGTTGACGGGAGGCGGGGGGCTCCACATCTCCACTAGGAGGCCCTTCCTTGGGACTCTCATTGTTTCATTGTTGGCTTATTTCCCAGATATTTATTAAGCATCTACTCTGTGCCAAACACTGTAGGAAGTAAGAAGGCAGAGACCCCATCCTCAGGAAGCTGACACTTCATCTAGAGAGACAGACAGATACATAAACAATTTTTCAAAAAGAAGAAAGAGGAAAAATTTGGGAAGGAGTATTGAGGACTTCTCTTAGCTGTAATTGCACTGCCAAGCCCATGCATGGGACTATGCACATAGTAGGTGTGCATTAAACGTCATCTGAGTGAATACAATCTCTCTCCCCCATCGTCATTCCCCAAATGCTCACTCTTGGCCTCCCTGGATTTAAGACACCATGTGTTCAGTGCATAGTCAGCCCTCGAGCCTTGCTCCATAATAGAAGCCTTAGCTGTGGGAACCAGAGAGGGTGTTTCACCCAAGAGAACAACAAGAACAACCAGGGCTACTAGCTGCTGAGATGACGCGGGACCCAGACAGGTCTGCACATTCATTTCGTCCTCACGACTACTGGTGATGTGGGTATTCTTACCGTGCCAATCTACAGATGAGGAAACCGAGGCACAGCGAGGTTGCCATCTACAACTCCAGGCACACAAGGGGGAAGGGAAGACTGACCTCAGGGCCGGCCCCAGGGAGGACCTGGTGATGCACGAACGCCTGCCTGTGGGCCCCCAGGTATCTGGGGTGGAGGGAGCCCTCATCAGCTTCAGGAAGGAGGGAATTGCCCAGCATCCCCCAGGCTGGACCTGACACACCCCTCCTTCCATCTGCCTCAGGTCTGCCCACTCTTCCCACGTTACTCTGGCAGGCCTGGGGGAGGGTCTCAGAGTGTGACTGCTGAGACAAAGCAGGCTCCGAGGAGCCTCCCTGCCTGAACCCACACTTCCTGAGCCCAAGGAGCACCCTGAGAATTGCCGGCAAGTTGACGGCCTCAGAGTGTTATGGCTATTCATTCTGCCAGGGAGAGATGTCTTCCTCTGTGTTTTCTCTGTTTCCTCTCCTAGTGATTCTTTCACTCACCCATCCTTCTCTTCCTCTTTTGATTCCTCTGACTTTTCTACCTCCTTTTTCTTCTCTCCCTCCTTCACACGCTATTCCTCCTCCTTTACACATCCTCTCTTCTTTTTGCCTCCTTCTTCTCCTCTCCTGGGTTTCAAAAGAGTTGTCTTTTATGCACACACATGTATGTAAAACACATCCATGTAGGTGTATGTATGTGATGTAAGATTACTTAACTGTGTATTATCTATGTGTGCATATAACACATGTACATACATAAAACCATTGTATTTGCGCTGCTGAATATGTCCTTCTGCTAAGAATGTAGGAGATTCAGAAGGTCTGGGGTCAAAGTCTGGCCAGGGTCCCATTGGGAGGTTCAAGGGTAGGCAGCAGAATGGGTGGGAAAATTACAGCTCCACAAAAGCACGGGCTTTGGGTGTTAGAGATCACCTGGGCTAGTATCTTCTTTCTGATGCTAAGTTGCTGTGTGACCCTGGGGAAATTACCTTCTGTCTCTGTTTCTTCTTCATATGGAAAATAAAACCTACAATACTATACAGAAGTGCAGTGATGCTCAAATAAGAGACGAGTGGCAGGAGAAATAGAAATGGGTCATCATTTCCATTACAGGCTTTTATTCACACACCCTGCCCCCGCTCCCACCCCACTTCTTGTTTGAGTTGTGTGAGTGTGAGGAGGTAGAGAGAGAAGAGAAGGGGAGGGGAAGCTTCCTCTTCATAAAAAAGGAGAGTGGTTTTTCCATAATTCGGGTTGGATTGCTCACCCTCAATCTAAGGGAATATTTCTTAATTTTCTTTTTACTCATGCCCAGCTGAATGTTTGTCTAACTTTAGTAATTTGTATAATTTTTGAAAAACCTATTTTTCTTTTTTTCTGTGTATAATGTTATTTTGCAATATCCAGTATGCTTTCTCAAACCCCCCCTCCTTGAAATGTGGCCTTGGAAGGGTAGATAATTTGTCCCAAATTGTTGTGTGACCTTGACTCAGCTGTTTACATTTTCGGAGCCTCAATTTCCCTTCTGAGAGATGAGGGCCGACGATGCCTGCTTGGCACCTATAAGGCCTGTGGTGAGGCGATGATGTCCCCAGAATCAGCATCCTTCCTCCCGACCCATGGGGCTCAAGTCAGGCCCGCAGCGCAAGGCAGGGGTCCCCATGGTGGGAACGTTTTCTATCTGGGGACTGTCTTCTGGAGACTTAGTGTGATATTTTTTCTCACCCTCAGGAAGCTGGCCAAACTCCAGGGCCGCCTATCATGAGCAGTCTTGTTTGCTTGCAGTTTGTAGAGTTGAGAGGGTAAAGGATAGGCTTTGACTATTCAATCAGTTGGGTGAGGGTGGGGAGCTGCTTTAGGCCAGAGATGTGGGCTTTTTCCTCTTTTAGGAATCAGGGATTCCTTGCGGGATTCAGTGGAAGTGTGTGTTGGGGTGAGGAGGAATGTAATCCTTTTTGGGGTGACATTTAGTGCCGGCCAGTTCTTGGTAGATGTCCTCCTATTTGATATTCAGTAATGCTGTGTGGAGGCATGATTATCCCCATCTCACAGATGGGGCCACTGAGGCTCGGAGAGGGTATGTAATTGTTCCTAGTCATGTGCCTAGCAGGATTTGCACCTGTATCTGCGGCCTCTGAAGCATAGTGGGAATACGGGACGGAGGGAGGGCTGTTTCCAGCGGGGTAACGGGACACATTTCTGAGGGTCTAAGGTTTCTTATCCCTGATTACCCATTTCCTTGAGCAGAATGAATTTGAGGAGCTGGCGACAACAGCAGCCTGACTCCTGATTGTGTCCATCCAGCGTCCTGTGTGGCCTGCTGGAGAGGGAGCCACTCAGGAGGGGGGTCTTCTCTCCCCAAGCTATGGATGACCATCCCTCCTAAGAACCACAGGTTTGGAGAAGTGGATTATGTTCCTGCTGGTCTTCTCCCCCAACTTTCATGGGCCTTTATTCCTTGTTCTGGGACGTCCAGCATGATGGCCATAGGGTAAAGAGAGTGAATACAAGAGGAGGGAGTGAAAAAGTGTGAGCTTATAGAGGCTGACACATCTAGGCTTACATCTTGTTCTGCCACCTCCCATCTATGTGGCTTCAGGCAAAACATGGCACATCTTTGAGCCTCAGTTTACCCATCTGTAAAATGGGGATGACAAATCTCCTACGCGGTAAGATGAACCGAGGTGGGGGATGGAGGAAGAGCCCAGGATGGAGTGAGGCACAGAGGAGGAACTCAGAAGATGCCAGGGATTTTTTTTTTTGTGGGACAGAAGATGTGTGCCCTAGGGACCCTTTAGTAAAGCAAAGTCCCACCCTTCCCCGCCCCCAGTTGTTCAGAGTAAGTAGCAAGAGACATACATTTCATAAGCACGAAACTTCACTTGGAGAGAGAAAAAACAAGGAAGGGAAAAAGAAAGGAAGAAAGATAGATCTGCAAACAGTCATCAGCAGAGCAATGCTCAGAGCCGTTCTCACAAAATGGCTTCTTGCTGAAGAGATTAAGCCTCAGCTACAGATCACACCCAGAGGTGGCCAGAATGTTTCTCTGTCACCCCAGACTCCTCACTGTGCCCGAAGAGCGGTGGGACCCAGTTCTGATGAAGGGACTGGGGCCCTGGCCTTCCTGGCTGCAGGGACAGGAAGAGCCGCCCGGCTGGGGCTCCCTGCCCGCTGTCTGCCGTCAAGGGACAGAGCCCACTGAGCATTCCAGAGCCGAAGAAACAGAAACTCTCCAAGTTCACAGCTGTGGAGAAACACTTACCCAGTTTGTTTTTAATCAAACTCCCCATGCTGACACTGGGTCTCCATTCAACCATTTAAAAAGTTCCACTAGCAAATAAACACTTAGCCAAATATTTGCCCTTATGTGTTTTCAGTAGTAAATACCAGCTATATTGCTCATCTCCTTATAACACCCTGGCTGGGCCCGCCCCTGGTGGCTCTGGAGCTGAGTGGCCTCTCCAAGGATGGGTGGGAACCCCTTCCTGACCTCCCACCGTGGAGCCGAGAGCAGAGGACTCTCCGGTGAAAAAAGGCCCCTCTCACCCCAAAGGTCAGACCCGCTTAAGACCTTCGCGTGGGACTTGTCCTGACATGTAGCTTAGCCCCCGGGATGCAGAAATGTATTCTTGTTTCCCTCTCTTTTCCTTGGGTGCTCAGCAGCCAGCCTGTGATCGCCAGCCCATCTCTGAGGATCGGGTCAGGGTTTGCTGCCGCCTCTCACCCCGTCCTCTGACCCGAACGGACAGTGGGGGAGAGTTTAGGAACCGGGGGTGCAGAATGAGAACGAGAGTGAGAGGGCTTCAGGTTTCACAGGGACAGCAGGGTGTTTGGGCACTCACGTTACACAAAACACAATTCCATACAGACGCACGTGCATGCACACAAACACACACCTTCCCACTCAGCACCCGTGGCATGGGTTAGCATTCCTTGGTTGCTAGCAACGGATCCCTCTACTTGGAGGAAGTAAGGGGAGCTTATAAGAGAAAAGGTTGAAAACCCAGGTTTGGAAAAGACAGTGCTCTGACTGGAAAGAATGTCTACCATTTTCAGTCTCAGACACTGCTTATGAATCATGTTCCGGGGAGGAACCAGAGGAGGACAGGACACCTTCGTTAACAGTCCCTCAAGGCCCAGTTGCATTGGTTTTCAACTTTTTTCACACCCCGACACACATAAAAAGTATTTGCAAGACATAATGGAGTGAAAGGGTGAGGCTACTCTAGGCTGTAAGTCACTGCTGGACGCTGCTCATTTCCCGAACGGGCCTGGGGCCTCAACAACTGAGCAAGCTTGTGCCCTTTCATAGCAAGTGTTGGGAAGCTCAGCTGTTTCCAAGAGGGAGAGGTAACTCCTCAAACTACAATCAGGATGCTATCAACAGTAGCACATGGCACAGAGGCGGAGTACCATCTAACCCCCAGCGTGCACTAAGGCTTCCCTCATCGTCCATGAAACGATCGGAGCTGCTCTCCTGCCTCAGCTGCTGCCTCCGCTCCTCTCCATCTCATTCCGGCCACAATATATCGACTTCCCACCTAATTCCCCTCTCAGTAAAGGGATAGCAAGCAAATGCATTTATATCTCTGCTCACACATCACAAATCTCTCCTTCAAAAGACCCAAAGCCTGCAGAGCCCAGGCTACGGGTTATTGGTTTTTTTCATTGGCACCTAGAACAGTACTCTGCACACAAGTCATCTGCAAAACAGACCCCAGACTTAGCTGAACCCTATGCTCCAGACAAACCACTCCCATGGCCCCAGACACACTCTTCTGTTTACAGGTCTGCTTGGGTGCCCTTCTTCCTTTAGGATCTCTGCTAACGGAGACTCTTTTTTTTTTTTTTTTAATTATTTATTTATTTATCTTTGGCTGTGTTGGGTCTTCGTTTCTGTGCGAGGGCTCTCCCCAGCTGTGGCGAGCGGGGGCCACTCTTCATCGCGGTGCGTGGGCCTCTTCACTATCGCGGCCTCCCCCGCTGCAGAGCACAGGCTCCAGACGCGCAGGCTCAGTAGTTGTGGCTCACGGGCCCAGTTGCTCCGCGGCATGCGGGATCCTCCCAGACCAGGGCTCGAACCCGTGTCCCCTGCATTGGCAGGCAGATTCTCAACCACTGCGCCACCAGGGAAGCCTGGTAACGGAGACTCTTGATGTATACTTATAAAATGAATGATGAGAGAGGTCAGGTGGACTCTCCCCAAATAATAATCAGGTTGAAGCATCAGATAATCCAAAGATGTTCATGGTATTCTTTGTTTTTCAAAACTTGACATCTGGATTCTCTTATGAAAATCCAATCTTGATTCAGTCTGCCATATACTTGGGCTGGCAAAACTATAATGTTGAGAGTTTCTGCCAACTGATAACCCATGAGAAATAAAAGAAGAACTGCTCTGAGACGACCATGCACATTGATGAAGAAATGGGATTTGATTTACAAGACCTTTTGATGAAGTCTCAGGAAGTCTCAAGAAAAGAGAGAACTAACTTCTGAGGAGAGCTTACCTGTGCTAGGTAATTGCACTTGTTATCATTTCATTGCATCTTTTCATCTTTTCAGCAAACCTTTGAGGTAGATGTTATAATTCCCATTATGCAGATGAAAATACTGAGGAGTGATTTAGAAATATACCTGGGCTTGTTTTTTAAATGACTGCTCTGAGGCAGAGCTGGGGCTCAAACTCAGGTGTTTTATGTTTCTGTTTTACCTCTGCGGCTCTTTGCCTGCCCTTTCTCTAGAATCAGTGATTTTTTGGAGCTATGGTTTTTGACGCTAACTGGCACCAAAATTACATGACATGCCACCAGACTTCTTTCAACACGGGAAAAAGACACTCCTATTTGGTTAAGCTGCTGTTACACGTGGCTGTGGTGATCCAATCCAATATTAGTGAAAATATTGAATATATAAGTATATAAATGCATATTTGCACTTAATAAAGGTAGCTATTATTAGAATAATATACATTTTAAAAAACACTCAGTGTATGCAAATCTATATTTATTAATGGGATACATTGATGGAAGATTTTTAAAAGGAAATTCTGCTTTGCTAATAACTCAATAATTCATGTGTTTCTATAGAAAGAAAAACTGGACACTACAAAAGGGTATAAAGTCAAAAATGAAGACTTCTTTCTGCCATCCCCTCAATACTTCTCTCCAAAGGTAACCTGTGCATGAGCCAAAAACTTTTTTCTACACAGGCAGGTTGGGACCAGGGTGAGGCAAGGAAGTGCCTAGGATGCAAAATGTAAAAGGCAGTGCTCACTCTCAGGTTTGTGCAGGTGCAGCGTGGATATGTCCACGAGCCTGGGGGTGGGAGGGGTGCCTCCTTACATTTTGCTCCCTATACACTTTGCTTGAATCCCCTCTCGTCCTGGCCCTGCTATGCACTGCATATATTTATGTGGGTCTTTATATAGTTATTTAAAGAAAATTGGGACTTCCCTGGGGGTCCAGTGGTTGATTCCACACTTCCATTGCAGGGGGCACGGGTTCGATCCCTGGTTGGGGAAGATCCCCATGCTGTGTGGTGTGGCCAAAAAAAAAAAAAAAAAAAAAAGTGAAAAAAAACACAAACAAAACTGAAATAAACTATTTTATTGTGGCTTTTTTTTTTTAACTCAACAATGAATTAGGATCCAGTTGTGTCCATTTCTATAAATTTAGTTCAAATTTTTAACAGTTGTGTAGTATTCTGTACTATGAATGAACCATAGTTGAGCCGTTGCCCTACTGATGAACATTTATATTTTAATTTTGCTATCATGATGTGTCTTAGTCAATTTGGGCTCCTGTAACATAATACCATAGACTGGGGGCTTAAACAAAAATTTGCTTCCTCAGTTCTGGAGGAAGTCCAAGATCAAGGTGCTGGCAGGTTTGGTTCTGGGTGAGGGCTGTCTTCCTGGTGGTAGACAGCCATCTCTCTGGGTGCTCACGTGGCTTTTCTCAGTGTGTGCTCATGGAGAGAGCAAGCCCCTCTTGTCTCTTCCTTCTTTTATCAGGGCACTAATCCCGTCACGAGAGCCCCAACCTCATGACCTCATATAAACCTAATCACCTGGTCCTACCTTCAAATGCTAACACATTGGGGGTTTGGGTTTCAACAAATGAATTTAAGGGGACACAAACATTCAGTCCATAACACAGCAAATGCTATGAAATAGATAACCTAGGGCACAGGTACTAGCAAGTATTTCCAGGTGATAGATTCCTAGAAGTAGAAATGCTGGGTAAAGAGGTATTTTACATTTTTGAAAGCTGTAACCAAAGCTCCCTTTGAAAGTTTGGCACCAATTCATATTCCCATCAACAGTACAGAAGGATACAATGGTAGACAGTTCACATTAGAATTATCTGCGGGATTTTAAAAAATAGCCGGCTTTCTTGGTATTTACGATTTCTCCAATTAGATTCATGTGCCATTTTCCAGCAGTCAGTTGACTGACTAGATCCAGACGGGCTGGCTGAAGCGTGTGTGCCGCCTTCTGGGCCAGTCCTTTGCCTTGCTGCTGGTGAATTCCACTGGCAGTGGTCGCTCTAGCTTTTCCTACGGGCCTGAGGTGGGTCCTGGCATCCCTGGCAATGGGGAGCCAGGCACTCTGAAAGGCCTTCCCACGGGTCAGTATTTCATCCTTGCTCTCCAATCTCTCCAAAGATCAGTGCAGGATCATGCAAGTGCTATGGGGCGTCAGGAGGTGACAGCTGTAGGGGGCGACTTCTTGAATACACAGGAGCTTGTGGAATCTTGATCTTTATATGTTGGAAACAAATAACTTGATGTGGAAGAGTGCTCAGCCACCTTGGCAAAGAGGCAGAGTGCTGGACCTCATGACCATTTGAGATTCTTGAAATCCTCCTCCTCCCTGCAGTTCTGGATGTCAATTCCTGTCCATCCACCTTCTAGATCAGGAGTTGGCACACTTGGCCTATGGCTCACATCTGGCCTGCAACCTCCTTTTGTAATAAAGTTTATTGGACCACAGTCATGCTCATTTGCAGATTGTCTATGGCTGCTTTTGCAACTGTAGTAGTTGTGACAGATTGCATGGCCCACAAAATCTGAAATATTTATTATCTGGCCTTTTATAGACAAAGCATACCAACTTCTGCTCTAAATGTCTTTTGCATTTGTCCCCTCTTCTTCCTTATTAGTTCATCTCATCCTGCCTGGACTTCTACAGTAGCCACCAAGCTGGTCACCACTGGTGTGAGCTTTCTGAGGTGCAGATATAAGGGTGGCAGGCCTGCAAATGCTTCCATTTCTCTTGGTTGCCTGCGGTGTGAGTGGCTTGCCCCCTAAAGCCCTCTGAGTCTGCAGGCTGTGTGCGGCCATCTCTCCACTTCACGTATTTGCGTGCCCCACGAGTACTCCACAGTCAGTTACTTCATCTGGAACACGGAGCTAATAGCACCTTCCTGGTGTTTCAGTCCCTATGAACTACTGACCTTCCCAAACATGCCGCTCACTGTCTCACCCTTTACCCTTGACCCACGCTGGTCCCTTTGCCCAGGGGTCCCTCCCCATGTCCCTGGTGAACTGCCATTTTTTCACTGATGCATTTTCAACTCTCTCATTAGCAAAGATCTTTATTCCCAGTAAACTGCTCCAGGGCTGTCTCCCTCCACTGGAACACTTACCTGGCATTATTGGTGATTACATGCATCTTTCCCCGTCTCCCTCACTGATCTGTGAACTCCAGCATGCAAGGAGCTAGTTCCGTCCTCCTCTGCCTCCAACAGGGCCTGGTCTGCACAGGTACTAAAGAAATGTTTGTTGAATGAATAAACACTAATATTGTTTGAGCCCTTGCTGTGTATCCATAGTATCTCAGAATCTTCACAGCGACCTTGTGGCATAGACAGTGTTATAGCCCCACTTTACAGATACGGCAACTAAGGGCATAGAGAAGCCACATGCCTGGTCTCAGAGCTCACCAGGATCTAAACTAGGCAGCTAGGCTCCAGAGCGCATGCTCTAACTCCCGTGCTAATAGTAAGCAAGTGAAGGAATGAATGAATTTGGTGAGATTCTGTGAACTGAAGCCAGGAAAGGTAAATGTTTTCTGACCTTATGAAACCCACTAGTAGGGTTTACAAACGAAAAACACAAAGATTCCAGGAGACCTGGCAGGGATGGAGGCTATGATGGGATCAATAACCCACAGAGTTCAGGAAGAGTTTAATTTGAGTGAAAAATCAGACCATCCTGTGAATTCCTGGGAGTACTTGAAGAAGCTGAGGGGCCACAGGTAAACGAACAAGGCCTGTCCCTCTGCATGTAGGGAAAAGGGGACAAAAGGCACCAACTGTAACATCTACGGCATGCCATGCTTCACACTATGCCATCAAGTTTCATGTATGCTAGCTCACAGAATGAAAATTGCCCCCTGCCCACAAAAACTCTCTGACTCCATACATTTTCATTGACTAGCTATTATGTGCCAAGTCCTTGAAGTAGATGCCAAGGGAACAAAAATGAATGGAACTCTAGGGGTCTCCAGCCTAGCAGGGGAGACAGATGAATGTATAATTCCAGCAACGTGCTCAGTGCTATCAGAGAGATACAGCCAGGAATACAGAGGGGACATAACTCAGCCTGGAGACATGGAGGAAGACTTCTGGAGAGCAGTGACAGAACTGGGCTCTGAAGGATGAATAGAAGTGGACAAGGCAGGGAACTGCTTCCAGACGGAAGGCACAGTCAGTGCCGAGGCACAGAGACAAGAATGTCAGGGACTCTCTCGCTCATGTGAGCACACGACAAGGAGGTGGTCACCTGTAAGCCAGGGAGACAGCGCTCACCGGAGCCTGAGAATGAGTGCTGGCACCCTGATCGGAGACCCCCAGCCTCTCAAATTGTGACATGTAAATTTCTGTTGTTTATTTCACCCAGTCTATGGTATTTATTGTAACAACAGCCTGGACTAAGACCATAATTAAAAATAATAATAGCTAAAAAAAAAAAAAAAGAATGTCAGGAACCTACCAACAATTTGCTGGGGAGGAATGGCAAGTGAGGTCGATCAGGGAGGGTCTCAAAAGGCATGCCGTGGAGACTGGCTTTCTCCTGTGAGGTGATGGAAATAAAGCAAAAGGGGTTTTTTTTTTTTTTTTTAACATCTTTATCGGAGTATAATTGCTTTACAATGGTGTGTTAGTTTCTGCTTTATAACAGAGTGAATCAGTTATACATATACATATGTCCCCATATCTCTTTCCTCTTGCATCTCCTTCCCTCCCACCCTCCCTATCCCACCCCTCTAGGTGGTCACAAAGCACCCAGCTGATCTCCCTCTGCTATGCAGCCAGCAAAAGGGTTTTTAAACAGATGGTATTTTTTAAAAAATGAGATGGTGTTTGCGTGACGGTAGTGTGGAGGAAACAAAGAGAGGCACGGCTGGAGGCCGGGAAACTAGGGAAGAGTCTGTTACCTGGTCCAGGTGGGAGGTAATGCAGGTCTGAGCTAAGGACACAGGCAGGGGAGGTGAAAAGAGAACCAGAAAGCCAGGAAGTCTTGGTCTTGATGTGTTAAAATATGCACTAACCACCTTTGTTTTGAAAAGATTGGTTATTAAGATCTTCATTTGAGGAGGCTGCACACGCACAATACTGGTAGAGTGGCCTGCATCTGGGGAGTGCACACGCATATGCACACATACACACACACTGCAGATAAATAGTAGAATAAAAGCATTCAACAAAAGGAACAAATACACATAACGACTACTGTATTAGTCTAGTCTAAAATAAGTGGGTGTGTTGTGTAGGATGGAAGTAGGCAGGGAAGGTAAGAGTTAAGGTATGGCTCGGGGAGGGGTGAGACTAATTAGTTATCTAATGCCGGGTAACAAATTGCCCCCAAAGTTAGTAGCTTAAAGCAGCAAGTATTTTTTTTAATTGAGGTATAGTTGATTTACAAGGTTTCAGGTGTACAGCAAAGTGATTCAGTTTTGTGTATGTGTGTATATATATATATATATATATATATATATATATATATATATATATTCTTTTTCAGATTCTTTTCCGTCATAAGAAAAGATATTGAATCTAGTTCACTGTGCTATACAGTTGGTCCTGTATATCTATTTTATATATGGTAGTGTTTTCTGTTAATCCCAAATTCCCAGTTTATCCCCCGCCCCCCCCTCCCTCTTTGGTAACCATGTTTTTTTTCTGTGTCAAAGGAGCAAGTATTTAGTATCGCACAGTTTCCATGGGTCAGAATTTGGGAGTGGTTTGGCTGGGTGGTTTTAGGTCCGGATCGCTCTTGAGGTTGCAGCCGGGATGCGTGGGACTTGAGTGGGGCTGGACCATCTGATTCTGAGATGTTGAACTCATCTGGCTTTTGGCAGAAGGCCCCAGTTCCTCACCACAAGAACCTCTCCAAAGGGTGGCTTGAGTGTCTTCATGACATGCAACTTGCTTCCCCCACGGGGAGTGAGCCAAGAGAGCAATGTGGAAGCAGCAGTGTCTACCATGACCTTGCCCTGCCGTTGTTCCCACAGTGCCCTAGTGGTTATGCAGCTCTGCCCTACTCGTGTGGGAGGGGGCTCTACAGGGTTGTGGGTGCAGGCGGGCAGGGTCATTGGGAGCCATCTTGGAGGCACAGATGGGCCTGGGGCTAACTGGGGGCAGAGTAGGTGTGGTGCACAGGAAAGGGAGCAAGGCTTGGAGACAGAAGCTGATTAATGAATGGTCATCCTGCCTACATTCTGCGATGAGCCTTGTCTATGAAATGAAGCTCCACAGCCCACATGCTGGTGGACGGTAGTGAAGGTCATTTGAGAGAAGGCTTATAAAATGCTTTTTGACACCCACAGAGCACTATAGTGTGGTGCTGTGTAAAGTGACTGCAGAAACGGAAGAAATCCTTCTGGGTGGGAAGTTTAGACTTGATGAATCTAGGGGGACCTCACTGAAGACACTTCATCCTTTATTTCTGTGGCTGCAGAAATCCAATAAATACCATTTATTTATCTGCTACTTCTACATTCCAGGAGAGGCACAGTCACACTTTCATTTCATTTTCTCAGTGATGCTGACAAACGGGATCCATAAGCCACACTTTACAAGAGGAAAATGAGGCTCCGTGAGGCTAGAAAACTTGCCCCGGAATCGAGGGAGCTGGGGATGCAAGCTCAGGCCTGCCTGACCCCGATGGGTGATAGTGAGGCAAGTGAGAGAGGGGCTCAGCAGGACCTGGGCTGCATCCTTGCTGCCCATATCTGGGACCTGGGACGTCCTCACGGTTGGGCTTTTGCAGGTTGGTGACAAGGGGAGGGGGAATGGGGAACAACAGGGCCTCTCCTAGCCTACACATCCCCCCCAAACTCTTGGTCCTGAGCTGATGAAGGGTCTTTGTGTGTGTGTGTGTGTGTGTGTGTGTGTGTGTGTGTGTGTGTGACCAGCCCGGCAGCTGCTGCCATCCCCAAGCTGGGGATTAGGGTGACGAGGCCCACAGGGCCCTCCGGAGCTGGCTGCAGGCCAGAGCCACACGGGGCTGGGGCTCCTGGGAGTTGGGCTCCCAGGCCGTTCTGAGGAAAGTATTTGCAGCGAGGCCGCTCCAGGTACGAGGCCGGGCCATGGAGCAGTGAGTTTATAAAGCAGCAATTAAATAAGAGCTCTGTAAGTGCTTCTGGGAACTGCCCTGAATGCATTTTCCAAACGTAAATAGCAGGAGCTCCACTTGGCGCAGGGCACATGCAGAGCGGAGGGCCAGCCCTGCCGGCCAGGAGGGAGCCCTGTTGAGCCGGCGAGCCGGGCCCCGCGCCCCTGGTGCGCGCTCTGTGTAGGTGGCAAGTCCAGTTGTCTTGCCTGCCTGGGTGGCATGGCAGCCTGCCTGGACAGGTCGCGGGGAGGGCATGGTGGCTGCGACCAGCTCCTCGCTGGGGAAGGCAGGAGATCACTGGCTGTCCCAGCGATAGTGACAATGAGAGAGCAGAGTTAACAGCAGTGATGGCGTCTACCTACTGAGCACCTACTGTGTGCCAAGAGCCCACAAATTCATATTATTGGGAGGTTAGGAGACTTGTTCAAGGTGATGGCCTGTAAGGTGGAGGGGCCCAAATGACGGTCTTCAGCATCTCACATTTACCAGGCCTCGTGATATGCCGGGTGCTGTTCTAAGAAGCAGATACTCTTATTACCCTGTTTTATGGGAGAGAAACTGAGGCAAGGAGAAGCACTGAGACCCAGGCGGGCTGGCTCCAGAGCCCCTGCTCTGAGCCCCTCACTGTGCTGCTTCGGAGCACTGGACCTGAACCCCGGTACCAGGTGCCCCTCTGTCTTCTCAGTTCAGGTTTGATTACTGTCAATGGTCTGTCCCAGCCCAAGGCATGACCCGCTCGGTCTGGTTCAGAGACTAGTGTCCGGCAACGTCCTCCCCACCTGCTCCCTGGCCCCCGCAGTGGGCCCTCCTGCGCGTCCTCCCAACCCCCGGAGCTGACGCCCCCGGCAGTATCCAGACGCCATGGGCCATGCTTGCTCTCTCCTAGCAACTTCATGCCTCTGCTCGTGCTGGCCCGTCTTCCTGGGTGTTCCTTCCCCACTTGTCCATCTCACAAATACTGAGGTATGTTAAGTCACCAATGAAGGGTCACTCACTCAGGAGTATTTCCTGACCATCCACTCTCCCCACACCCCACCCCCTCCGCCACCATCCGGCTGAACGGGATGCCCTTCTCTGTGAATACCTCCATCAGAATGCACATCAAACTCATTCTTGCTGCTTTTCTAGCCTGTGTAGATATTGCTGAGTGGGTAGGTGGAGCCATTTTCCAGAAAGGGTGGACACTCACTTACATCATGTCTGATCCTGGATTCCTGAAGGCTCCATCCTTGACTATTCCCATCCCATCAGAGCAGTGGGCTAGTAAGATGACTGATTTGAACGAGAACTGACTTAGGCTCTGCCATCCACTCGCTGTGTGACCTTAGCCAAGTCACTCCACTTGTCCGGGCTTCAGTATTCTCATCGGTAAAATAGGAACAATTATATCTTCCTGGCAGGGTTCTTTGGAGGGCTAAATAGAATACAGAAAGCAAAGGCACCCAGCATACGATGAGTGCTTAATAAATATTTGTTTCCCTCCCCTTTCCCCTTATCTGCAGAGACTGGGGATAATCGGGGTGGTACCATGGCAGCCCTTTGTAATGTACATCTCTGCAGGTTTATGATTTTTCCTCCACTCCACCTAGGTGGGGGTCCCTGCTTTCTGCAGAAGATCCTGACCACAGTGGGGCTCTTTTCCCTGCTTCTCCCGGGGTGATGGAGCCGACTTCACCGCCAACTTGTTGTCATGTCACAACTAAATGTCGCATTTCTTGAATGCTGTCTTCCCAGTACTCCCTCACCAGAGGATCCCATCGTAAAAACCCTGTCAAGAATCTGGCCCCTGTTCATTCCTGAGCTGGGAGTCAGTGATTTCCCTGTCTCAGACTCTATCGAAGTTGCCAGTGATTAAGAAACTCATATATTTTCACACTCATTAAAAGAAACATGATGTTCACTTTTCCAAGAAAAGCCATCCTTGTTTGTAGACCCTGTAATATATTGGGAACGCCTCTTAATTGGCTTCTAGGGCTCAGTGTCAGAAGTCAGACCCAAGTTTGTTTATTGACACAAGGAAAAAAATAAAACGTCGTATAATTAGTTGAGTGACTGACTCTAAATTCAGTAACTCCCATCGGTATGTGGCCTTGTCAGGGTTTAAGATTCCATTTTGGGTTATGAAAGAGGCCGGGTCCTAGGTAGTCCAGACGCGGGCCGCCCTGCATCATAGCTATTGTACAAATGGGCTCAGTGTGCTGTTTGTGTTAAGATGGAAAACTTTTACATGTTTGATTTTTATGCAAGTCAATTAACTTGTTTTTTATAACTGTAAGGGCTTGCTTTGCAAATAAGATTACTTACCACTATAAATTACGGGAACATAGGGGCCTATTCAGACAAAATGTTACACACCCCTAACCCGTGCACCAGGCTGCATGCCGGCCTTCTGCAGGGGGGGACAGCCAGCCGAGGCAAATGGAGAGGTGCAGGAGGAGGGAGGGGTTATTTTGGTGCATTCTAAGGGGCCCTTCCAAGAGGGATGCAAGGGGGAGTGGGGGGTCCAGGGGGTGGGGACTGGGGAGTGAGCCAGAATACCCTTCTCTGTGCTGCTTACCCGCCACCCCAACTCTCCCAGGTTGCGCAGAGCTGGCCAAGGCCTTCCCTTACATGGCAACGGAGGAATCTCGTTGGAGGAGGGTGGTTTTTTTTTTTTTTTAATGTTTGCTTCTTGGTGACAGCACATCCCCCTGGAGTTTGAAGTTTGGGGCAGGGCTAAGGCTGGGCTTTATCCTCACTGTCGTCTTGTCACCCTTCCTGCAACGACGGCCCCATGCCTCTCCCGGCACTCAGTGGGCCACCCCCTCCCACGATACAAATAGAGGGGCGAGGGGCAGGGCAGAGGGAGGGGGGAGAGGAGCAGGCATTCCTGCAGGCTCAGCAGCAGCGGTGAGGCGTGTGGAGGGGTCCAGGCAGGAGTGAGAACGAGGAGAGTCTGTCTTCGGTGCATGCGCCGTGGAAGGCACTGCGGTTCCACACGTGAGGTGTTCCGGGAAGTGAAGTAGGACTCTTGGCTCTTAGATTCCTCGGTGAGCTTGGATGGGCTCCTTCCTGTTCTGGGTCTCAGGTGTTTTCTCACGTGTGACAGGGAAGAAGAAACCCCTGCCTGGCATACCTCCTAGGGGGGTGGTGGCACAGGTGATTCTAAACACAGGGCATTTTGCCCCCCAGCCCCGTGGACATTTGGCAACGCCTAGAGGCATTTTGATTACTACAGCCGCGGGGTGGGTACTGGCATCTAGGAGTTAGAGGTCAGGAGTGCTGCCAGGTATCCTACAAGGCACAGGGAGGCTCCCACAACAAAGAACTGTGTGACCCAAAATGTTGAGAGTGTCGAGTTTGGAAAATTCTTGTGGAATTGCCCTGCTTCTCCGAGGCATGTGAGGGAAAAGGAGATCCTTTGGGGTATGGTCCACCTTTGGGACAAGATTTGATTTACTGAGGAATCAATAGAGTATCTGGTCACTCAGGAATACAGGGACAAGCCTTTGACAGAAACAACACAAGATAATTTTCCACACACAAACGGGAGGTTGCGGTGGATTCAGTGCATTGGAATGCATGTTACACTATGAGACCTGACAACAATCTAAGGATGTAGCTAGGGAAATAACAACAATAATGATAATAATCCTAATGAGGATTAGGATGATCATATTCCTATTCTGTTGAGAAAGAAACTAGGGCTTAAAAATATGAAGTCACTTGTCTAAAATCACACAGCTAAACCTCCAAGTGCTGGACCCCTCTCACATACTTGGGGAAGGAATCAGGATGCATATGATATTCTCATGAAACAAAGTCAAATGTCACTGTTAGGCTTGACTTCACTGCATTTACAAATACTTCCCAAAAGGAGGCCTTCCTTCTTAATTGCACTCTCCTCCACACACCTTGAGTACTTTGTAGCCACTCTTTTTGGGTCATAGGTCATGGCCTCCATGTCTGTCACCTCTATTGAATTGGGGTCTCTTTGAGCATAGGGACCATATCTTAATCATCTTGACAGGTCTCTTTGAGCTGCAGTTTCCTCTTCCAGAAAATAGGAACAATGGTTTCCACCTCACCAGGTAGACCTCCATTAAATGTTTGTGGAACACCTGGATGAAATAAGAATGCTGACTTCCTTTCACGCCCCAGTCTCTGCGCCCCACCCCTTCACCCTTCCTCCTTGCTTGCTTGATGTCACCTTTGGGTGCCAAGTGTCAGAGAAAGCAAAAGATTTGTGGAGAGTGTGAGAAGCGTCATTGTACTCTGAGGGTTTTATCGTATTTTTGAAAGGGTGGCTTATTGGACCTCAGTGGTATCAAGAAGAATTGGCCTTTGAGAATCCAATTTTCATGACAAATAGGAACCATAGTGGTAAGATTTCAACCTGCAAATAAACTTCTGCTCTGGCTCTTTGAATCGCCCAAGAATCGAATGTCCCTAAAGAGATGAAAATTTAGGCGGCCGCTTGGCTAACCCACAGAACTGTGAACGCCGGATATTTGCAGATGGCAAGACGCACACTTGGCCCAATGTGCTCCCCTCTGTGCCACTCACGATACATGTCCACTGGATGGAAGCCTCGGAAAACTCACTGGACCTCTTGGCCTTTACTCTGTTCAAGTCTGAGTCTGACATCATTATGCAATTATGTCTAGTCTAGATGTTGTGTGGTTAGAACATATGGTAAGAGCTTTGTTCACCAAATCATTAGTGGTTTTGGGGACACACCACTCATTCGTTCATGCATTCTACAGACGTTTTTAGGGTCTTCCGTACAAACAGCTGTGTGCCCATGGGCAAACTAACATCTGTGAGCCTCAGTTTTCTCTTCTATATAATAGGAATGATAAAACTCACGTCAGGGCTTCCCTGGTGTCGCGGTGGTTGAGAATCTGCCTGCCAATGCAGGGGACATGGGTTCGAGCCCTGGTCTGGGAAGATCCCGCATGCCGCGGAGCAACTAGGCTCGTGAGCCACAACTACTGAGCCTGCGCGTCTGGAGCCTGTGCTCCGCAACAAGAGAGGCCACGATAGTGAGAGGCACGCGCACCGCGATGAAGAGTGGCCCCCGCTTGCCACAACTAGAGAAAACCCTCGCACAGAAACGGAGACCCAACACAGCCAAAAATAAATAAATAAATTAAAAAACAAACCAAAAAAACAACTCACGTCATAGGGTTAAATGCCCAGTTTCAGGCATATGGTAGCTATTCAGGAAATGATTTATTATTATCAGATTCTAGAAAGATGTGAATTTCACAGTATCAGTTAAGGCATAAAAGACATTTAAATAAATTTATTCAGTGACATACAAACAAGTGTTAACTGATGGCCCAGTGCATGCTGAGGACTCTAAATACAGCCCCTGAATGATCTTAGAAGGCTCCACAGAGGAGGTGAGACGTAAGTCTCAAGTAGAGAACAGCCAAGATCTTAGAGCTAGAATTAAGATTTAGTCAGTAAGGTCGTCAGTAAATAAGGTCGCTTTGCCTCCAGCCTGGCACAGTACAGTTACTGTTATTTTCTCATGTTTGAGTTGAAGAAACTAGAAGTAAATGAGCTGAAGAGTCTTACGCACGAGAGTTAGATACTATCAATACGTTCTTTCCACAAATGAGGAAACTGAGGCATAGAGAAAATAACTCTCCCCCAGCGACGCATCATTAATCAGTGGTAGACCTCAAATGGGACTGCAGGTAGCTTGGCTCCAGAGACTAGGATTGTAACCTCTGGACTCAATGGGATCAGAGGCTCAACTGGGTTTGGAGTCAGACCAACCTGGATTCTAATCTCTGCTCCAGTGCATACTATCTTGTGAACCTGGGAAAGGCACTTAACCTCCTGGGCTCTGGTTTCCTTATCTGGGAACTGGAAATGATGATGATATCCACCCTGTAGGACACTCATAGAATGATAAATACATATGCAAAGAGTTTTGCATAGTTCCTTAGATAGAGTAAATTATACCTCAGATTGTCATAGACTCTTAAAGTTCACAAGAACTTTTGCAAACATGACTGCATGGAATTTGCTCAGATGCCCAATGAGGTATACAGGGGAGAGATTTTTATCTCCCTTCCATGGATGACAAAGTGAGCCTGAGAGGGAGAGAAGGGTGAAGGGAACTGTTTTAAATTCTTCCATTTATTTAACAAATAACAGCTAAGCAGCTCTTATATTCCAGCATCCCATTATCTTGAGGGGTATAAAGGATTGACCCCATTTTTCTGGATGAGGAACTGAGACTCAAAGAAACTATATAACTTGAACATGGCTATAGAACCAATCGTAAGCAGTACTGAGATTTAAACCAAGGTTTTGCACGGACCCCAGGCATGCCCGTGGTAGAGTGATTTGCTCCTGGATCACAAAGCAGAAAAAGGACAGCCAAGGAAGGCTCCCACCCTGGTCTTCCAGCTCCAGGTCTCCTCATTCACCTCAATGAGTGGATTAGGGCTTCAAATAAGTTGGATTCCAAATTCTAAGCAAGCATTGGCTTATGCAAAAGGTTAAAAAGCCAGAACCCCAGAGACAGGAAGTATCACCTTCCTTGATTAAACATAGGAAATCTGCCCATTATGGATAAGATTTGCTGTCTACAGGAAACCTTCCCAGACATAAACTGATCCTATCTTCCAGCCAAAGTGATTTGGAGATGGCTTAACTAAAGAGATTTAAGAAGTAGACCCACCTACAAGGTAATCAATGAAAGGGGATAACTGACTTTGGGAAGTGCAGTCTACCATGAAAGTCTGTGAGAATGATGGGTGTGGTTCTGTGTTCTGTGTGACCAGAAGGTCTATATGGGTTCTGGAAAAGAGAGGGTGACCAGGAGCCAGAGATATGGGGCAAGTCCGGGTTCCTCCACTGTCAGTTGAATCACTCAACTTCTGTGTGTAAGATGGGAATAACAATTTTTTTTTTTTTTTTTTGCCAACACAGGATTATTTGAGACCCTAAAGACATAATGGTTGATGAAACTGCATTGTATAATATCTCTGACATTCTTTTCTTAGGGAAGAGTCATGGAGAATAGTAAAAAGAATTGGAGAGTAAAGGTATTTCTGTGTATCAGGAGCACAGTCCAGAGGAGAGAGGTACAACTTGGTCCTTCGAAAAGGGTAGTGGATCCTGCTTGTGATGTGTTTCACCAGGTCCTGCCTTATAAACATGATGATGATGATGTTGATATAGCACTTGGCTACCTACAACACACTTCCACACATGGTTATTATTTTCAATTCCCTGAGTTGACCATGCACTCTCTTACTTTCTGGCCTTTGTACAATGTTATTATTGCTGCCTGGAATATTTCTCCCCTCTCTTTCTCAGACTAACTACTTATCCTTCAACATCAGTTCAGGTTATGTAATGGAAAGGACACTGAAGTTATCCTTGACTCCTCCCCTCTCTGTACTCTCCATAGCCAATCAATCACCAAGACCTGTCAATTTTACCTCCCAAGAAGTTCTTGCATCAACTCTCTCCTCTCCATCCCTAATCTTTCTATGACAAAAGACTACTCAATCTCAAGCCCAGACATTGCCAAGTTTTACTAATTGAGCTCTTCTTCTGATCTACCCTCTACATGATATACAGAACTCTTCAGTGGCTTCCAGTGAACCCTTCCATGATTTCACATGAGAGTCCCCTTCACATGAACCCTTCAATGGCTCCCAATGGCCTTGGAGAGAGTCCAAATTCCTGAATGTGGAGTCCAAGGCCCTCCATTGCATGGCTCCTGACTTCCACCAGAGTTTTAACTGCCCCATCATTCTCAGGCACACTCCATGTGAACTGTACTGTATAGAGTTCACCCTGAACTGTATAGAGTTCCCAGTTCACCCTGAACTGTATAGAGTTCCCAGTTCATACCAAGCTATTTCAGATCCCCATGCCTGTGGTCATGTCATTCCCCCTGCCAGGAATGCCTCTTCTCTTTTTGCTTGACTCACTCGTACTCATCCTTTGACTTGTTGAAGCTCCTGGGCTGGACCAAGAGCTCAAACAGCAACTTTTGCCCACCTCAAGGTCAGAAACCAGTCCTGCTGCATCTCTATAGCTCTAGCACCTGGCTTAGCAGGTACGTAGCAAAAGTATGTTGAATTAGACCATACTAAGAGTTAAGATAGGAGTTTTAATCCTATCCTCTTATTAGCTGTGTGGTCTTGAGCATATCATTTCCCCTCTTTGGACCGCAGTAGATATATATTATGTAACTACCATGTGTAGACCTGATAAAAAGTTTAATTTCCTCCACTGTGAAATGGATCTAATCTTTAAGATCCCTTCAAATTCTAAATGATATGGTTGCCACATCAATTCCACGGGCATAATATTACCCCATTGTAATACGGATAGTATCTAAATGGTGGCTTGGGGTCAGGATCAGTTGTAGCATGATGACCAAGAAATCAGACTTCACATCAGACGAAGAGGTTGTGAACAACTGATTGGTGTTTTCTTAGAGACTCAGTTTCCTAGTCTCAAAAAATGGTGGGAATAAAAGGCCTACCTTGGGTTGATGGGAGGATGGAGTTAGATGCTGTGTGTGATGTGGCATGTGGACCCTCTCATGCAGGGTAACTGTAGAGAATGGCTCTTAGTGACCTGTCTCACATGATAGGGTATCACAAGAGCTGCGAGGTTCAGCATCTGATTGCTGGTGCAAGGTATGCATTCTGCGATTCCTGACTTACAAGGACTGGGCTCAAATTTTCCATCCGGGGAGCTCACCAGCCAAAAAGGCTGGAAAAATAGCTAGCCGCCCTTAGTCATAACATACCACAGGGGCTGAAGACCCCAATTAGCCTCTTCAGTGCCCATGCCTGGGGAAGGCTTGTCTGGCCCAGCCAGGGGCTTGGGTTCTTTCACTCTCTCCATCCTAGACAGAGTGTTGTTTTATTTGTTTGTTTTTAAAGTGGAGGTTCTCTAACCTCTTCCTCTTTGCCTCCTCCCTTGGGAAACTGTCCCATTGCCTTTTGGGTGAGGCTAGCCCAGCCCTCCGAATGAGGGATCAAGAATGATCTTGATCAGTCTTGATCAGCAAGACAAGGGGATGGGAGAAACAGCAACTATGCCACCTCCTCATTGCTGCTGGGGTGTGTTGTCATGGATACCAAATGCAAGGAAGCAAAAGAAGCAGAAGAAAAACAAAAGCCACAGTATGCGTGTATGTATATGTCTGTGTGTGTGCATGTGAATGCTTGCACACTCCTGCAGGAGAGCTAGAGCAAAAGGGAAGGTGGTCATTTTAGAGGAGGCCTGACATTTTAACGATTGGGCTGAAATTGTCCAAGGTGGGTTAACGTTTCCACTCACTATATGAGGTGACCCCTACATGACGCTACATGGTCAGAACGGGCCCCAGAATCTTGGTTCCTGTCTTTCTTCTTCCCGTTCCTTGCCATTTGCCTCAATCCTGTAGAATGCTCTTCTGAAGTGCCCACATATGGCAGGCCTGGTGCTAGGCTCCTACATCTCTTGCTGGCTTTCATCCTTGCTATACCCCTGCAGGGTAGATTTTGCTACTCCTATCGTACAGATGGGGGGAGTTAAGGAGGTTAACGGTGTAGGCTGTGAAGTCAGGACGTCTGAGTGAATCCCAGATCTGCCTTTTCCTCGCTGTGTAACCTTCCACTGCTGCTGTGTGTCCCAGTACTCTCGTCTGTAAGCAGTAGTACCAGTTCCTCACTTAGGGATGAGGATGCTTGGCGCAGGGCGTGGTAAGTGCCCAATAAATGACCGCTGCTGGCACTGATTTTTCTCAAGGACAAGCAGTGGGAAAGGAGAGTTTTCAATTCATTGTGACTGCACAGCACCTACCATGAATGGAGGAATAACATTACCATGGTTTCGCTCCTGTCGGGGTCGGAGGAGGACTGACAGGGTTAGAGCTAGGTTCTCCTAGCGGGTTGCCAGTCCAGATCTCTCTCACTCTAAAACTTGACCTCTACCTGATCATCACGTTCACCTGACTCAGATGCTGGGCTGATTTTCCCAGCCTGGGGAGGATCGTGCCTTTGGAAACATTCAGAGGAGTGGTAGTGGCTGGTCTCTGAGAGCCAGACTGTACCTGGCAGGGAGGAAGGGGCTCATCCTGGAAACATCCCGGGCACTGTCCCTTCAGCACCTCCATCCCTCTCACACAGCTCTCAGGGCTTTGGAGACTTGAGGAGTGTCTCTCTGACACTGTGGGCTAATAGCCCTAACTATTAACTAAATGCTTCATTCAGGAACACAGAAAAAAGATAATCACATGGAGGGGTTTTGAAAAGTGATTTGAATCTTGGGAGGATGGTAATCTGGTATATCATGGGTGTCACTAGCTTCTAGTCCCAGCTCCAGAGCTAACCAGCTTGGTTACTTTGGGCAAGTCTCTGCACCTCTCTGGGCCTTGGTTTCCCCACCTCTAATGTGAGAGGGCTGGAACAATGACACTCACTTTGCTCTAATGTCCCTTCCGCACTGGTCTTCTATGGCTCTGGCCTCAAGTTGCTCCTGGTTTAAATAGGCTGCAGTTCCTCACCGTTCCATCTTTTGTCAAACCTGCTACCCACAAGACAGCAGCATTTACACAAGAGTATCCCTACCTGGTGTTCACAGGCCTTTCCAGTGAGACACCAGTGATCTCTGGGGTTATCTCTCCCTGCTTTCCTTCTCTGGGTGGGGACAGGCTGAGTGCTCTTTGGAGAAGCACATATTAATAACAGCAACTTGTGTGTTTGCTCAGGGTTTTAGAGCTTACAAAGGCATTAATATTATCAGTCACACAGCTGGGATGGGGTAAACAGCTTAGGTTCAACTTCAAAGTCTCTACTTTTAACAACCCCACATTACCTATGTCTTCAAAAGATCTCCTTAAGTTGAAGTTGGAATTAACTGATGTTCATTAAACAAACCAACACATTCTGTTTGGATTTGATTTAAAAAGAAAAAACTGGAACCCCTTCTCATATCCAGTTACTCAGTTACTCATTCACCATATGTTTATCAAATGGTTAGTATGTGTCAAGCACTATTTTGGACTATAACATAGTTGGAAATTAGAGTCAAATACAGCAGCTTCCCTCAAAGGGCTTCGAAATCTGGAGGTAGCCACATATGGGTTCATCCCAACTTATAAGTGCTGGACTAATGTGGTGAGATGCAGTATGCAAGATTGGAAAGAGCGTGGGTTTTGGAGTTTGAATCCTAGTTTTGAGTCATGGTTTTGCCACTAACTGATTAAGAGTCTGTGGGTAAATCACCAAATGTCTCTGAACCTATCAGTAGTAAGACCACTTAGGATCTCTGTTGGAGTTTAAATGATATAATGCACATAAAGTACCTAGGACAGTGCCTGTCACACATGGGCAGTTAATACCTATTTATGATTATTATTAATCATCAGCACTGTGGGAGGGCAAAGTATGGCTTGACAATTCCACCCTGGCCAAGGACCGAGGAGGTACCATGTGGGCTGCGCCCTGAAGTATGAGCAGGTCTTTCCTAGGTGGAATCCTCTTTGGGATGATGGAGCAAGGGTGGGGCGGGACCATTTCAGGTAGAGCAGATGGTGTAAGAAAAGCGTCAAAGGGCTGACAAGTTCAGGCAGCCATGAACAATTTGGTGTGGCTGGTTGTTGGGGTTAGGGTAGAACAGAAAATGGCAGATTATAGTGGAAGGCAAATTGGGGTCATAGACTGTAAAGGACCTTGGGAGCCATGCTAAGGAAGTTAACCATGGTTCTAAGGCTAAAGGGGAGACCCTGGAAGTTTGGAGTGTGTGCTAGGGAAATGGCAATGCAAGTGGCAATGTTGAAGATGGGACAAGGCTGGAGGTGGAGAAATTGACTATTAGGGTATTCAAAGGCAAAGACAAGAGATGACAAGGGCCTGAGCTGTATATAACTCATGGTGAGGATGAGGATGAGAGGATGGACAGAGGGGTAATTCAAGAGGTGCTGGCGGATACTTTGTTAGTGAGGAGAGGCTGCTCACTAGAGGTAGACCAGAGTTTTTTGTGTTTTTTTGACCATATACTTGGGTGAATGGTGGGGCCATTACTCAGGAATGAGAACACTGAAAACTCATTAGAAGGGTTAGGAATAATGTTAGGATTCAGCTTTGAACTTATTTGATGTGGTGAAGTCCGGAAGGCAGTTGGCTCTGCAGGTATGGAGCTTAGGAGAGAAGTCTGGCCCAGGGCAGAGATCTGGGTGTTGGCCATCCAGGTGTGGTAGCTCCCACTGTGGGAAGCCCAGGGTTTCCCCTCAGGCAGTTCTATGAAAGGAGAAGAGGACAGTTGACCAGAACTCTGGAGAGCATCAATCTCCAAGGGTCCAGCCAGAAAGAGGAATCACACTGAACATGTCCCCAGGGGTCCCGGTGGGCAGGAGCCACAGCACAGGGCCTACCTATGGTGCTTGCTTTCTAAGGGAAGAAGGAAGACACAGCAGAGCCCAGGCCCTTGGGCAACCAGCCTTGGAATGTGGCCTTTGGGGAAGCTGTCCAACCTTGGGGTGAAAGGCACTTGAGTCCACGGCTTAGTTCCCAGCAGCCCCGCACTCGCGTCAGCATTTCTGCGTTCGTCTTGGTCTCTAGCTCGAGGTTTGACCTTGACCAGGTCACTTCCCCTCTCTGGGCGTCAGCTTCCTCATTTCCATGGTGGTGGTCACAGGTAGACAGATGCCCTTTAAAGCTCTCCATTACCCGATACCACATGCTGACCCTTCTGGGGGCCTTGGCCCTACCTGGGTATGATGGTCTCTGTCCCTGAAATGAGGTGAGAGTGACACCAGTCAAAACTGTTTCTGGGAGCAAGTCACTTCTGGGTGATTCCTGCCAATAACTAGAAATGAGGAATTTCTAGAATTAAAACAAATTAAGGCTAATTTACCTGGGCTGAATTCTTCTCTCTGTTCATGTGAAACAAGTTCCCTGATTTCCCAACTTCCCTTCATCCTGATTTAACCTTTTCTCTCAGCTTTGCCTTTGGTCACTGGTTTTCCTCCTCATCTACTCTTTGGCTTATAATTTAAACAATAATGGTAAAAGCAACTGGCCCTAAATATACAGCCTTTTCATCAGCGGAGAAAAAGAAGAATCCATTGGATTCTTTCCCCCAGGTGTGGAACTTGCAGAAATGAAGACCTGGGCAAGTAGCTTGTCACTGCCTCTGGGTGGTAGGGCGTTCAGCTTTTGTCCTGACTCGGAGGGGCACTGCACAGGCCCTGGAACTGGGGAGAGGGAAGGAGACCACTATTAGCTGGGCTCCTATACCCCACATGGAGCTACACGTATGGAACACACTAGAACACCCTAACAACCTGGTAAGGTACATGTCATTATGCCCCTTTTAGACATGTGGAAACTAAATCTCAGGGAGGTCAAGCTAATAGCCATAGACCAAGATTCAAACCCAGGCTGGTCTCACTCCCAAGTCCAAGATTCCCTCCCCACCCCCATATCAAACTCCTTTCTCTGGTAGAAAGGTTTTTGCCTCCAGGGCACGTTATTGTACAGCTAAAAATTCTGGCTGTGCCCCCCTGTGCTCTTTGAAAGAGATAATGGATGTGAAAGTGGTTTTAAACTGTAAAGCATTAGGTCTGAGTTAGTCATTGTCTAATTTTATTATTCCCTGGGCAGGGAAAGATCAAGTTTTAACTGTCCAGCAGATAAGGTAATCTCTCCCATTTTTAAGGATTTCAGATGTGGGGAAAGGTGACTCTTCCACCCACGCCTGGGGAGTCTTAGAATTTTCTCCATGGAATCACTCAATGCTATCTAGCTCCTGTTGGGAAAGCCGTTTTTTGGGGGTGGATTCCCTTTTCCTGGGAGCGTCCTTGATTTGCTAAAAGAGTTTATCTGGCAACTTAGCTATCCTTCCCCACATACTCCAGTGAGCAGGGACCTTGGGCATCAGTAGCCTGGGAGTCACCGTAATCCCCAGAACTGACAGCATCATCTGAACAGCCCTGGCTCTCTGCTCTGTATCACACACTGGGGCACATTCTTAAATTTTCCTTGGATCACTATTTAACTGGAGCTGAACTTTGAACTCCTAGTATCCTCAGAGTCCCAGATAGAACCTGGCTAATATCAGGAAGGTGATCAATTAGTGTTTCTCAATTTATTCAGTGTGGTCATTCATCCTTATATATATATATATATATATATATATATAGAGAGAGAGAGAGAGAGAGAGAGAGAGAGAGAGAGAGAGAGAGTGTCTGTATGGGCCCCAAACTGTACCAGTGCTCAGGAATACCATGGCGAGCAAAATGGCAGGAGGTGACAGTCTACTGGAAGAGACAGAGCATGCAAATAACTGCAGATTATAAATACTAATACAAGTTGTGACATATCCTATGAAGAAAAAGTCCTGAGAGCTGAGAGAACATGGATAGAGGGACCTGACCTGCTTTCTGTAGGAATGGGATCTAAAGGACAGGGTGGCACTTAGGGGTCCTGCTGGCAGAGAAGGCATACCAGACTAAAGGTGTAGCATGTGCAAAGGCCCTGAAGCAGCGGCGAGCTCGGTGTGTGAGTGAACACACATGAAAGACTGGGTGGCTGGAACACAGAGGCAGGGGGAGGGGGGCCTCAGTCAGGTAAGGATTCTGGCCTTTATCCTCAGAGTGATGGGAAGCCATTGAGAAGTTTTAAGCAGGGGAGTGACAAGACCACATGTGTGTCTTAAGGTCACTTGGGCAACAGCGTGGAGAATGGATTGGAGCTGGGGCGAGCATAGAATCAGGGAGACTGGCTGGGATTATGAACTCAGAGAGCACTAAACCCCTCTGCTTATCCCAGCAGCCCAGCAGAGAGCTGAGTGCTGTTTGGATCTTGACTCCACCACCAGCTAGCTGTGCAATGTAGGGCAAATCACTTGAGCTTCCTGTTTTCCCCACGTTTCCACATCTGTAAAATGGGGGAAGAACTATTTCCCTTGCTTGACGAATTTTTTTTTCCTTAATTGAATAAACTGAACACCAGTCGGGAATCCTTTACAACCTGGGCTGGGAAGAGGTTGGCAAAACCAGTCGCTGCAGGGCCTGTTTGACTTAGCAGCTGCAGACCACCTTATCTGTCTTACCCTTATTCCACAGACCTACTGCAGAGTCTGCAGATGTGTGGTTGGTTTCCTGAGCCCAATCCCAACGAGGGAGAGATAGCAGCAGCTGGATGTCCCATTACTGATGGCACCAGCTACTCCTGCTGCCACCATCTGGAATGAGCTCTGTGAGCATCTGTCCTTTCCTCAACTTCTGCAAGCTTCAGCCTTCCTATCAGTGAAACAAGCCTATGCACATTGATCCTTCCAGGCAATATTTGTGAAGCGTTGCTACTGGTCAGGGAGTAGGCTCTGGGGACGTTAAGACAGACCTACTTCCTGCCCTTGGGGGTGTTCACATCTCATTGCACATAAAATTATGGATATGAAAGTGCTTTTAACATTCTAACACTGTTTATACTTAGAACAACTCTAAAGGGAGGGTTGAACTGGAAATATGGAGATTTTGCTTCTGGCGCTAGTTCTATTCCAAAGTAACTAGACCTGAAACACGTCCATTGACCTTGAGTTGACAAGCCTTAGTTTCTTCAGTCAAATGAAGGAGTGAAATTTAAGGCCATCCCACTTTATACGTTGTAATGCTATCTATCCTTGAAATCTGAATCCCCTTCCCAAATTCTGTAGCTGATTTCCTTTAGGACTTCCTTTTTTTCTTATTTCAAAGACTCAAAACTTGCTTTTGACTTTCAGTCTGCTCCTTCTATTAAATCCAGGAGCCTCAAATGCATAACGCCTACAGTGGTTCTGGCAGGGAATATAATGAGTGAAGCATGCCATAGGGAAAGGTGAGGACTGTGGCAAAGGAGAGGGGGCTTGTGCCATTTAAAGGGGACAGCTTCTTCTCAGCTCCAACAAATTATTCTTTTATACAAAGAGGCAGGCTGGATCGAAGTTCCGTTTTCCTTTAGAACATCTGTTTTGTCCTTTTCTCTCCCTTCCCCCGTGATCACACTGTCCTCCAAAGATAGACAGTAGCAGTCTCTTATGTGGTCTTCCAGCCTGCAGTTTTACCTTTCTAATCTTCTTTTACAAAAACCTAAGCCAGAAGAATCTTCCCACTTCATCCCTTCCTCAAGAACCTACAATGGCTCCCTGTGGACCCCAAGTCAGTTTACTGCACTTTAGTTACTGACCTTAGAATCTGATGAAAACGACAGACTTTCCTCCCAGAAAAAAACATACGCATATAAGTAACTGCAAATTATAAATAAGAACTACAGACTGTGACACATCCTATGAAGAAAAAATCCTGAGAGCCAAGAGAGCATGGATAGAGGGACCTGACCTGCTTTCCAACCTGGACACCCATCTTCTAAGAACCACAGGTTAAGAACCCCCTTCCTCAAGAAAGTGCAGCGCTGAGGGCTAAGTGTGATGGAGAGAAGGGGGATGATTCATTCCAGCCAAGGAAGCCCAAATGGAGGAGACATGATGCCCCTTTGAAATCACACAGTCCTGGATTTGAGCTTCCACTCACCAGATGTGTGTCCTTGGGCCAGTTATTTAACCTCTCTGAGCCTCGATTTCCTCATCTGTATAACGGCAATAATGCTCCTCATTTCACGATGAAGATGAATTAATCAACGTGAAGCACCGGCTGGTAGCATCACTCAAGGAGTGTCAGCACCTTCTTTGCCCCTTGGCCTCTCCCAGGTTTGCCTGTGCTCCTTTCTTCATATCACTGTCAAATGCAAATACATTGGCTCTATCAGGACACTTCTGTCTGCTGGGAAAAACCCTACTGCTCCCCAAGCCGTGCTTGTTTATCCCTGCTCTCTTTCTTTTGCCCTGTCGCTACCATTCATTCATTTATTCATTCACTCACTCATCTTGATTATAGACTGAAATGTTCTCCGGGCTTCTCAGATTCCTCTCTCTTCTGGACAAGCCTAGAACCTCCCTGTGTGTGTGTAGGGGAGGAGTCGGGGCAGGAGGAAGATCTTCTGTCTTAGATTCCTCTTCTGTGCATGGCCCCTTGCAGGCCTGAAACATCAGGGGTCTTTCTGACCTCTCTCTCAGTCCCCACATCCAATCAGTCACCAAGTCCTCTTCAGGCTTCTGGCAAATGAGCTTTATGTTAATTGGCATTGATGTTTCTCAGGTATCAACTCTTATTGATTCTTTCTGGACCTCGGCAATTTCCTCCTTAATGCATTTCCCAGGAGCCGTTATCCCATTTCCAATCCATCCTGGACGCTGGCACCAAACTTAAATTGAAAATGACTGTACCTTTTAATTTTTGTGTCTGGGGCATGCAACACAGAGCCTAGTCTATAGAAAGTGATTGTGGTAGATTAAAGATGGCTGCTGATTCTTTGCTATTGCTTCCATTGAGGGGTGATGTCTAATTCCCTTCCCCTTGAATCTGGGCTGGTCTTAGACACTTGCTTAACCAACAGACTACAGCAGAAACAAGGTCATGGGACTTTTGAGGCAATTTCATAAGAAGTCTTGCAGCTTCCATCTCAATCTCTTGGAATGCCTTCTCTTAGAGTCATGGGCTGCCATGTAGGAAGTCCAACTATTCTGAAGCCACCAGGCTGTGAGAAGACCCAAGCCACATGGAGAAGCCACTTGTAGGAACGCTAGTCAACAGGTCAGCAGAGCTCCCAGCTGACAGCGAGGGGCTAGAAGCCATTTTGGGAGTGGATCTCTAGCACTCAGCTAACCCCATGAGTATCAGAGATGAACTGCCCATCTGAGCCTTTCCCAGATTCCTGACCCACAGAATCATGAGCAAAATAAAATGGTTATTTGAAGATTGTTAGTTTTGGTGTAGCTCGTTGCATACCAGTAATAACCGGAACAGTGCTCAAAAACTTTCTGTTGAATGAATAAATAATTCCTTTGCAGTAGTGCACTAATGGTGTCCCTGCCCTATTCAAGAGCTCTTCATGGCTCCCTATTGCCTGAGCAATAACGTTTTGTGCCCTTAGTTGGCGTTCAAGGTCCTCCATAATTTGTCTTCAGCCTGCTTTTCAGACCTTATTGCCCACTCTCACTTGGTGTGGATCCATCCTATACTAAAGTTTGTTCGAGCTGTGTCCCAAACACGCAAATACTTTTCCAGCATCATGTCTTTGCTTATATAGACTGCTTTCTCCACCTAAATGCCCTTTCCTCCCATAAACCCACCTCAGTAGGTCCACAGTCAATTTGTCCTTAGAGATGTGAGTCAGATGCCTCCTCTGGCTTCCCAGGCCAGCAGGGAGCCCTCCTCTTTCTGGCCTGGGTTTGTTTGCTGGTTTGTTTAGCTCCTCTTTCAGCACTCACCCTGTTCTTCATTCCTTACCTCCTCTATTGCATTGTAAGCTCCTTGTGTTTGGGGAAGGGGTGAGGGAGAGAGGTCCTGGCACATAACAGGGTGCACAAAAATGTTCTGTGTGGCTTCCCAGGCATGAATCCCTACAGAGCTTGAGTTGAGACTGGACAGCACGTAATGTGGCACGTGGTGTCTCCCAAGCCAGGTGTACGTGTGGTTGAAGGGAGGAAGGGTATTTAGAAAAAACATAGGCTTTAGCATAAGCTCAGATTTTTTTTTTTAAATTTTATTTATTTATTTATTTTTTGGCTGTGTTGGGTCCTCGTTTCTGTGTGAGGGCTTTCTCCAGTTGCGGCAAGCGGGGGCCACTCTTCATCGCGGTGCGCGGGCCTGTCACCGTCGCGGCCTCTCTTGCTGCAGAGCACAGGCTCCAGACGCGCAGGCTCAGTAGCTGTGGCTCACGGGCCTAGTTGCTCCGCGGCATGTGGGATCTTCCCAGACCAGGGCACGAACCCGTGTTCCCTGCATTGGCAGGCAGACTCTCAACCACTGCGCCACCAGGGAAGC
The DNA here is from genome assembly GCF_009873245.2 of Balaenoptera musculus. Taxonomy (NCBI): domain Eukaryota; kingdom Metazoa; phylum Chordata; class Mammalia; order Artiodactyla; family Balaenopteridae; genus Balaenoptera; species Balaenoptera musculus. The sequence goes on along the minus strand of NC_045804.1, from coordinate 32,494,231 downwards.
CCTAAGCTCAGATTTTGAGCCATAACCGTGCCACTTACTGTGTGGCTTTGGGTGAAATGCTTAAACTCTCTGAGCTCCAGTTTCCTTATTCGGGAACTAGAAACTTTGGGTGAGAATGTGTATAAATGTGCTCAGCGCTTGGCACATTGCAAGCCATTAATAATTGCTTGCTGAATAGATGCAACAGAATGGTTGATCAGCTTCCTGATGATCAGTTACAATTATGTCAATTTGGGAGAGAACTTTCCTTCAACACCCCCCCCCCAAAAAAAAAAAATTGAAAAAAACCAAAAAAAAAAAAACAAAAAGAGAACAGTGAAGAGACACAGTGGAGACCACCTAGCTACCCCCAACTATATTAATCTGTGTAATCTTCAGCAAGTCCCCACTGAGGTCTCAGTCTTCTCATCCGTAAATTGAGCGGTGGTCATTGGAATCTAAGCTCCCCTCCAGCTCTGACATTCCAAGAGCATTAAAGAAAAAGGATGAATCACCCCTTCAAAATACCAGTATGGGCTGGGCCCTCCCCCGGTCGTCCCCATCCAGCACAGCCAAGAGCTCTTAATACACAGCCAGCTTCCTCTTGCAGCTGCCACCAAACTTCAACCCCCTTTCCCAGGAGTCTCAGAAGCAAGACTGATAATGGACCCCTGGCCTTCTCCATCTCAACAGGGAACCAGATCCCATTCCCAGACTCTGGGGGCCAGAGGGTCCTCCCCTAAGGGGGCTGGCTTTCTGTGGACATTTGGCCTCAGTATGCTTGTGCATCAAGTGTCGGGGTGCTGGAAGGGCAGAAGGAAGGAAAAAAGGGAAGAGCTGAAGATAGAGGGTTGATGAGTGAATTCCTGCAATCAGGGCAGGAGGGCTGGGGTGCTGGGAAACCTTGCCATTCTCTTCCAGGATTTCGAAAAAGTTGATGTGACTGTATCAGTAATGGTTATAAATCTCCATTCGGGGGACGCGTGGTCCCTCAGCAGCTGTATAAGTTCATAGACACAGGCTGTCAAAGCCTCAGAAGACACCAAGATCAATTTTCCTCCTTACAGGAGATAGGCACTGGGTGACCGCAGAGGACAGTTTTCTTGCCTCTCTGCCCAGAGCTCTCTACTCCTTTTCCGCGTTGATGCTATTATTAGTATTATCAACATTAATAATAATGGAGACGTAACCGGCTGTGCATTAGTCACACTGTTCCAGGAGCCAGCACCTCCTTCGCTCTCTGGTGGGACTGGCTGTGTCCTGCTGGGTCTTCCCTCCGTGTCCGGAACGGCCCTTTGAGGCTGTCTGTCCGGTGGTCTGTCTATTGCCGGTCACGTCTGCAGCCCGGGTCCTCCTAGCTCCCGCGGGCTCCCGCTCTGAAAGCCGAGAAGCTCGCCGGCTGCGAGCGGGTTTTCCAAGTGGGCAGGGGTGGGGAGGAGGGGCGGGCGGGCGGGCCAGCGGGCGGAGGGAGGAGGGGGCGTCGCGGAGGGGAAGACCTCGCATTGTAATCCAGTGACACTGCCAACATGGGGGTGGGGGGCGCTGGCCTCGGCGCGCTCTCCGAGTTTTGGCTGCCCGCCCAGCTGGGAATAACTCTCTTCGCATAATTCGCGTGTTTACCAGGCATGAAAATTCTTGCTTTCGGCTCCCCCCACCCCCCGTAAGCCCCCTCCCCTTCCCCTCGCCCCACCACCTCCGCCCCTCGCAAGTGAAACTCTGTCTAAAAAAATATTGGCCCGCGGCACAGAAAGTTTTGCATAAATTCATAAGTGATGAATGGCTGATTTTAACGTTATTTGGGTATTTGTCAGAACTTAACAAATATACATGGGGACGGCGGTTCATAAACTTAAACATCTCAATATCCCCTTTCTTCTGGAAATAAATTACGTTTGTTTGCCCGGCTTGGAGTCTTAAGGTAGCCGACATTAGGAATATTTTAAAAGCCATCATCCATCGAGCATGTCTCCCAGGCGCCAGGAAGATTAAATGAAAGAATCATAAGATGGAGGTCTTTAACTTTTAATCCTTTTACAATGAAGCCTCAGATAGTCGCGGGGGCAGGGTGCCCTCTCTGGGGGGAATAATGCCGTTATTCCTCGGCTCTCAGTTAATGAATACCCTAACGTCTGTCCCACGGCTGACGGAGGCAGCGCCGGGGAGGGGGCTCCGGCTCCCGAGCCAGGCTATTGAAATGAGGAGCCACCGAGGCTGCGTCGGGAGGGAAGAAAGCGCCCGGCTGGAGGGACAGGGCGGGCGGGGCCGGGGGCATTGAGACTGCGCTGGGGACCCAGCGCAGGTTTGAAATAATTAGCATAGATTCCCCGGGACTCCGGACTGGGGGTGGGAGGGCGGGAGGGACGCCGGGAGGGAGGCGCGGGGAGGTGGCAGGGGGGTGGGGAGGGAGCAAAGGAGAGCGACTTTGGAGTCCAAGATAAATAAAAGGAGCGCTGAGCAGTGTCAGGAAGCCGGCCCACGTGGAGCTGCGCGGATGGGCGCCACCGCGGACTGAGGCGGAGGGACGCACGCGAGTCAAGAGCTGGCCCCGAGAAGTTGGCTTTTTAAGGGGTGGGGTGGGGGTGAGGTCTTGCACGCCCCTTTAAGGGGTAACACGTCTGTTGCCCCTATGTAACCCAAAGCTCAAAGATCCAGATTCTGATTTCTCCTCCCTCCCCCACCCCCAAGTGGAGTAAGTGTCTAGAGAGGGGGGCACACCCGGTTCCCAACTGCAGATCCCAGTGGTGGCGTTTTACACCCAAATTCGGACTCCTCTGAAACCCTGACCCTCTGAGAACCTCCTTAGGTCCCAGGGGAGGGGGGAGGTGAGTGTCAAATCTCCCAGCTATCCCCGGAAATTCTGGCTGAGGGCCTGGGATTTCGGGGGCTCAGACCTGCAGGATCCCTGAGGTTGCGTTGATTCCAAGGGATCGCCTCAGCGAGCACCACCACAGCTTCCGGGAGTGCAAAGGGTTAACGCGGGCTGGATATTGAGGTGGGGGGGTGCGAGGCGGGAGGGGTGTCGGGATCTGGGTGGGCGCGCTCTGATCTCCCCCCCCCCATTCCTCGGGGGTCAAGTTTCAGCGGCACTCCGCCCCCAGGGTAGGTGTGAAAGACACGTGTCCCCATTGTGAAGGGCCTGTCAGGCAGGACAAAGCGGCCGCCCACCCTCCCCCCCGCCCCTCGGCCCAGCCTGGGGTCAGCTCCAGGGGGCCGGCTGGGTGTCGAGGTCACGATGGGCCCTAGCTTTGGTGACATAGGGAGAAAAAGCTGGGAGACTGGGCGGAGGCCACGTGATGCTCAAGTGAGGAGTTTGAGAATAGCTCCCCCCCCCCAAGAAAAACTGAGCGGTCACTTCCATCACACCAGAAGACGGGATGAGCCCCTGCTCCCAACAGGCATAGTAAGCACAGCGGCACCCCCAACCCGCCCCTCCCACCCCTCACCCCCCCATCAATCACCAACACAGAGAATCGCAGTGTCGAGCGCAGTCGATTTTAGTGGTTTTCTTTAATCCTGCTCTGCACTTCTTTCTCATTTACTACACGGGATATTATAAAGAATAAATAGCAGATACTCTTAATTTACAATGATTAGTCATTCCATTTGTTCTCTATATTTACAATAACTGTAAAATAACATTGAACTCTATAGCTTCTTCGAGGTCCAAGGAAAACCAAAACACTTTCCGAAGAATGGAAAATAGCTTTTTAAAAGTCCTTCTACAAAAGTTCTCCCCTCTCTTTGTACTTTAAGAAAAAATAACATTTCCCCCCTGCTTCGCCATGCGAAGGGCACTGGAATATAAATAGCAGGTTAACATTATTAGCAACAACCAGAATAAGTCTCTCTTTTCTCTGTTCTTTTTTTTCCTTTTGCTTAAAAAAATTTTAAAAATACAGTAGAAGCCGGTAACTTTTAACGTATAATACTGACCTTTTAATAAGTAAATTAAAACTGGGACCGTATATACATACACATATACATTCCTACACAGTTAAACAGTGCATTACATGAACCAGAAAGCTAGGTCTCTGTAGCCGGAAAAAAAAAAAAAAAAAAAGTTCATTGAATCCCCTCGCGAGAGGGTGGTGGAACTGGTTGGAGACTGTGCGGGGGGCGTCGGTGGGGATCGATCAAGTGTCCGGGTGCGGGCAGGGGGCCCTGAGTTCTAGCATGAGCACTTGCACTCGGAAATGATGGGGTACTGGATGGGAATCCAGCCGCAGCGCTGGCCCCCGCGCCGCTGACAGCGCCACCGCAGCACCGTGAGGTGCACGGACTTGGACGGCTTGCACACCATGCCCTCTGGCACGGAGCACGAGCGCTTGCTGAAGCAGCTGCCCACCTTCACGTAGCGCGGCCAAAAGCGGCTGCCCAGGTCGTTCCAGGCGTACAGCACCGGGCAAAAGGTCTGCGACCACAGCCACATCTGTAACTTCCTCCGCAGCTTCTTGCTCAGGCGCTGCTTCTTGCCCGGGGCCAAGCCCTCGGAGAACTCCAGCCCTTTGATCTCGCTCGGCATGGCCCCCGACGGCCGCTGCCGCAGCAGCTGGTCCAGCTCCGCCAGGTCCTCGGCGCCCCCGGCCGCCACCGCGCCCCCGCCGGGCCGGTCCTCGGGGGGAGAGGTGGCCATGAAGCCCGGGTCGTAGTGGCCCCCGAGCAGCGAGCGCAGCAGCGTCTCGTTCAGATCCTTCTCCTTGGGGTCAAAGATAGGGTCCGGGTGTTCGATGAGGTCCACCAGGGGCAGGTTGTCGCTGGGAGCCGGGCGGATGTGGAGATAGTGCTGGCCGCCGGCCGGTGCCGCCCGCAGCCCCAGGACCACCACCAGGGCGTAGAGGGTGACCCCCAGGCTGGGGCAGCGCTCCATGCCTCCGGCGCGCGCCCGGGGCTGCTGCTTCGTCCCGCGTCCCCGGAGGAGAGCACGCCGAGCCCGCGGCGCCGCCGCGCTCCCCCGTCTCTCCGGAGGCGGCTCACCCGAGGCTGGGCAGGCGCAGGGCCGGCAGCATGAGTCGCCGGCAGAGCCCTTCGCGCGGCGCCGGCTCCCACCGGGGCGGAAAAAAACGCACACAAGTTGGCCGCAACTCCTCTCCCAGGTCTACTCGGGAAGGCGGCCGCGGCGGGGCATCCGAAATTACTCCAGGGCAACCGCGGGCGCTGGGGGCGCCGGCTGCTCGCTGCCTTCCCGGGTCGGCGGCGGCGCAGGGCGCGTGGACTGGCCGCTCTCCCCGCCTCCTCCTCTAGCTGCTCGTCGTCCGGCCGCTCTGTGCAGCGCCGCGGGCCGAGCCGGTCCTAGGGGCACTTCCCTCCGCCTGCTCGGGGCTCCGCGGCCGTCTCTGCCCGGCGGACTCCAGCGGCGGCGGCGGCGGCGGCGTCCGCGCACGTTGGCACCGGTTTGTCTGTCTCGCAGGGTCCAAGCCTTTAAATTTCCTGCACTTTCAGCTCCATCACCATGGAAACCACTGACTCTCTCGGCGTTGCCCCCTCCCCCTTCTTCCCCCCAAACAACAACCCCACCCCCCACTTCTCCACCCCCGAGGAGCCGGAGCCGCACAGGCTCCGGGGGAAGCCGCCTGCACTCGCCGCGGAGGCGGCGGCGGCGGCTTCGGCAGCGCCCGGGCTGTGCCCCGCCGGACCCAGATGCCCCGGGAAGCCGACAGTCCGGCTGCCCGCCGGAGCTCACAGGCGGCGGCGGCGGCGGCGGCGGCAGCGGCGGTGGCGGCGGCGGTGGCGCTTGGCAGGTCTCCGCGCAATTTTCTCTCTCCCCCACCACCCACCCCCCTTCTCCTCCTCCTGCAAAATGCACCGCCCCCCTCCTTTCTCCTGGAGCAATGCAACTGGGGCTCTAGGCGCCCCGCCAGGGCCAGTCCTGGGGAAAGCTCTCGGCGGCGCTGGAGCCGGGCTGGAGGGTGCAGGGCCGGTTTTGGGGGGTGCTCGAGGTGGGGCTGGGAGGATTCTCACTAGCTGGGTACTCTGCACCGGTAAGGGAGCTGCGGGGAGGTGCTGGAGGCTCGTTTCTTGGTGCAGTTCGGTGCAAGGAATTTCTCCATGTGCATGGAGCTTTTTCCCCGGGCGCGTCTCGCCTTCCTCTCTCCCAGGCTCGGTCTAAGTCCCCTGCCCCTCCCCCCAGCGCGCGCGCACACACAGACACACACACACAGACACACACACACACACTCTTTGCGCCGGAGGAGTCCGGGAGCCGCAGCGTTGCGCAGCGTGATGTAATTCCTAGGAAGCTGTTACCCGGGCCCACAAGGGGGGTCCGCTCCTCACCCTCCTCCTCCTGCTCCTAGGCCGGGTCTTGCACCCTGAGTGGCCGAGCTGCAGGGGCGCGTCCGGCTTGCCTGCGGCTCCCCTAGCCGGCCTGGCTCCGCGCAGCTGCCGCTCGGCTCCCTGGGGGCGGCGCGCCCTCTGCTGGCCCGCAGCAAACCCTGCACCCTGCGCTGGCGGGGCGGCCCTGCGGGGTGGGTTTGTCTGCTGTCCGGTCTGTCCAGCTCAGTTTCTGCTCTTGTGTCCGTGTCACTGTGTATGTGTGTGTACGTTCTTGTGTGCGTGTGGGTGCGTGCGCGCTGACGGGTCTGTTCTGGCTGTTCAAAGATGAACTGGCAGTAGGGGACCTGAGACCTGGCTGGGGTCCGTCCAGATAAAACTACGTTAACCTCGGACAAGTCACTTTTGTAGCACCACACACCTTACTTTCTGCATTAGTGACGTAACTACATTACTCCTCCAGTTCTACCTTTCTGTGATTCTAAATAAACCTTCATGATGCTTTCTCTTCCAGAAGCAGTTTGTTTTTGATGGTAGATGGATATTGAAATGACACTTCCGGTTAATTTTCCTTTGGATGAGGAGCTGAATCCAAGCTTCAAAGCTCAAACTCAGTTTCCTCTGTGGTGGATGTGATTGGAGTCTGGAAAACGCTGGAGAAGAGAGACTTGGTGTGGATGACTCAAGCATTCACAGCGTTCCACAGAGTGGAGTTAGGAGGTCTCGTTGTGACAGCCTAAATCACTCCAGTTTCTTTCCCCAAAGATCTGGTTTTTCCTTTCAACCTGTGCTGCTCCCACCCCACCCCCACCCAACACACACAGAAATTTATCATCTGTCTAAGGAAGCAAACACACTTTGTTTCATGGCACAGTCTTTCTGCAAAACGCCAGCAATTGAGAGGGATGGCCAGTTTCAGCTGAAAAACCTTTTCTTAAACTTTCGAGTCTAGACAATATCTAGAATTAGACAATCAAGGTAATGCCTACAAGAAAATCTTGCTTTAATGAATATGGGAGATAAGAACAACCAATTGGTTGTTTGAATTGCATTGATTCTGAAATAATGTGGGACTAGAACCCAGCACACAGTAGGATCTTAAACAGTACTCCTTTCTTTTTGATGTGCTTTAGGGGGCTTGGCACTTGTTTATTTTCTTAGGAAGATTAAATGTTCCAGAGCAGTTCTGCCACTGCTGTGAATTAACTAAGAGAATAATTTTTCAGTAAAGAGTTCAAAAGGCTAAATTCTAGCCCAACTCTCCTGAGATGGTGGGTTCCAGTTAGTGACATTCTCTTGTGCTGTTTTCTATTGATCAATCTCCTCTCCTTTCCTTCAAATCACCTATTTTTGTTTGAAAACCAGATCCTTCAGTCCTTTATTTAGGCGGGGTAGAATGAAAACAAACCATGTTAGACAATAGATTGGGTGACCTGTTTATAGAGTGTCCGCTGGGTGAACACCATGGCGGGGGGAAATGCAAAGGAGAAAGAAGTCACAATCGATTGCTACCATTCCAAGACATTGCAGTTCAGTTAAAGGGGATATGGCAAGTGTATGAAGAAAACATTAAAAGGGTGTGTAAAAAATCTATAAATTTCCCTAATAGCATAGACCAGTGTTTCACAACCATTTTAAAACCCATGCCCACTTTTGGTAAATATTACAACTTCATGCTATCCTTTGAATGTTTGAAATTTTATAATACATTATGATGACCCAAAAAAGTCAAAACAAGTATAATATAAGCTATACTCTGTTCAAACCACACTTATTCTTCTTCACTGTGGGGTTCTGAAATGCCCCTCTTGGGGAGCCTGCAGTCAGTCCCCCACTCCCTGCCGCACTAGGGTAGCTCATACACTTAGGTACTGTGTGAATCTCTGGGAATGCTGTTTATCAGAGACTAAGCAGTACTAATACCTTAATGGTAGAACTGAGATTTAGCTGGGCTTGATGAAGAAAAAGGATATATTTATCTGAGTAGGGAGAGGAGGATATTTGAGTCTGCATAAAGAGGGGAAACACGCCATATCAGGGAACAGCCAAAAGATGTGGGGTGTGGGGAATGGGGGAGTAAATGTCATAAACAGGGAAACTCAACACAAAGACAACCTTTGGACCAGGTGGATCTTGGTTGGAATTCTGGTCCTGCCACTCACCAGCTGGGCTACCCTCTCAACATAGGCATCTTAACTCCAAACTTTCATTTCCTCATCTGTAAAGTGGGGATAACACACACCCCTCAGAATTGTGTTATACATAGGAGATAAAGGATGCTGTGCTTAGCACAGCACCCAGGGCAGAGTATATAGTGGGCAATAGACTTTCAACACATGTTAGTTCTTCCAGGAACTCCATCACCCTCAATTGGCCCACCATCTTTGATTTGAGCCAGAGGGGCTCGAAGGGGTTGCGATGCCTGTTGGAATCCCCTCCAACACCTTTGGGCCTGCTTTCTGTCCGCTCAGCATGTGTAATTGAGCTATTCTCCGTGGCTGCTGGTTTTCAGGAGTTTAGGGGAGGGGGACTGAGGTTTCTTGGGGGACTCAACAGGCAACCCATTTCAATGCTTCTGCCGCTCTATTGAAGAGGGAGCTTGACAAGCGGGACAAAGAGGGTGTATTTATTCAAAAGGAAGCTGTGGGGTGGGAGATGGGCCCAAGGAGGGATGGTTAGCAGCTCAGCTTTCTGATCAGGTCCTCCCAGGGGGTGGGGGAAGGAGGGGAGCAGTTGGATGTTAGTGGGGATTGGCCAGGGACTCGGGCCTTGGCAGCCTACGTGGGAAGAGTCTAGTGACGAAGTGACTCTAGGTCCATTCTTGGTTATCTGCATCCCAGGATTCTGTCAAGGGAAACTGAAGCAGTCTTTTGAACCATGGCTTCGGCAGCTCCAGGTGGAGGCAAGAGGACCTTATGCATCCTGAGGGCACTTATGTATCTTTTCTTATTTTCAGCTGATTCTCAGAACAATTCAACAATCTTGTTTTTTTGGCCCTGGAAGCGTAGACCTGAGGCAGCTGTGGGTGATGTGCAAAGGACATGGGGCTTGACTTTGGAAAACCCGAAACCTAGCAGCTGTGTGACCTCGGGTGAGTCACTTTACCTCTCTGGGGCCCCGTGACACAGAGAGGTCAAGGGAGCATGAGACACCACAAAGGAGAAAACATGACAGTGGCCATCTTTTAGGCCCCGAATCATCCCAGGCACATGAAAATTGTGTCACCCTCTGATTCTGACCGTCTCTTGGGTCCCATAAATGTCGAATTTGATGGACTTCCTCTCAATGAGACCCAAAATGGCATTTTTGGACTTGACCCAACTTAGCAAAGTGAGGAAAAGCCAGCCACAGGGCTTGTCACTTTCCTCTCCTGACTGCGGAGGACTGTGGGAGTGGAGGCGGCTTCTAGGGAGGGAGGGTGGTGAGCTCCCCATAGCCTGTGGGAGGCTGGGGGAAACCTGGCCAGCTCAGGACTCACAGCCAGGGTGGGGGCCAGTGCAGTTTCACCACAGGGTCTAAGTTGTTGAGTGTGGTTTTTTTGGTGATGGGATTCCAGTTACAACCGTGAAGTTCTGACCAGCATAGGAAGCGGGGATAGAAGGCGAGAAAGAGGGGAGAATGGGAGGGAGATGACTCTAAATCGTGGGCTGGGGTGGGGAAATGGGTAAATAAATGGGAAATACATTTCCAGGGATAGAGACAAAGGTAAAGGCCAAAGGAGGCAAGCGCTTTGCTCCAGCCCTGACAGCCCCTTCCCTTCCCCAGTCTGGCTCCTTCTCCGCCCGCTGCCCCCGCCCCGCCCGCCCGGCTCCACGCTGGGGAAGGGGAGCGACTCTGGAGCCCGGTGGCTCATTCATCTCCTGATAAACTGTTTATCTGAGTTTTAACGAGGGCGCCTCTCTTCCAGCCCTGGAGACAGAAGCCTCCTCATGTTTAGCCTGCCCTGGTGTGGGGGGCCTGGGGGTGGGTGGAGGCAACGCTGGCGGGCCCATCTTCTGCCCTTGCGTCGTTGCCAGCACGCGCTGCCTCGGCCTCGGCCTTCAGCTCTCCCTGCTTGACGTTGCCTTTGCTGGTCTGGGGTCTGGGTCTCTCTGGACTCGAGGTTTTCATCTGGAAAGGAAATCTTTTTATCATTTCTCTCCATTCACTCTTACGTGTGCGCGCGTGCGCACACACACACACACACACTCCCTCTCTAAACACATACATAACATAAATACATACATTTAAAAATCAAGGGACTTCCCTGGGGGTCCAGTGGAAGACTCCCCTTTCCAACGCAGGGGGTGCGGGTTCAATCCCTGGTCGGGGAGCTAAGATCCCAGTACCTCGTGGCCAAAAAACCAAAACATAAAACAGAAGCAGTATTGTAACAAATTCAGTAAAGACTTTTAAAAAAAGGTCCACATCAAAAAATCTTAAAAAAAAAATAAGTAAAAATCAAACCCAACTTGGTTCTGCGTTGTGGACTTCTACCACATGTGACCCAGTATTTCAAAAGGCAAGTGAATGGAATGCTACTGCTACAGCATGGGTAACGCAGGAAAGGATGCCCCAAAGTGATGGAGGGGCTGTTCAGTGAAAAGGCAGCTGTCATCAATAAGAGAAGCTAAAACTCTAATTGTTCTAGGACTTGCTTCCCACTTGCCACCAGTCACCCTTATGGATTCGCATGGGTGCACACTTTACAGACACTGATGTGTCTGCTGACGAGCATACCTCCCCCACCACAACACACGCAGGAATGGGGAATACAAACAGACCAGGGTGCACTCCCATGCACACCCCTGCCTTTGCCACCCAGGCCGGAAGGGTTCCTGGAGACAGTCCCCCTTAGCCACCTACCATGAGGAATTTACACACAGCCTCCCCCCGCCCCATCAAACACACAAGCACCCATCTCAACTTAGGCTCACATTTCCCCCACATCCTCTCATCCTGCTGCCTCAGATAGATGTTTATTGAGATAATATGGTCTAGCCTCCCTTATCCCCTCGAAGACTCAAGATAACAAGGAGACAGGAACTCAATGGAGTGAAAAATAAAGTGAAAACCTCCCCTATTTGAGGTGGGTGGGGTGTTCACAGGTTCTGGCTACTGAATCCACCTAATACAACAGTCTCACATCTCTGAATTTTTTCCTAGCCCCTAACTCTGTCTCCTCACCAACCAAGTATTGGTGCAGACTTGGAATGACTCTGCATGACCACCTACTGTCATCCATCGGTCTTATTCCTCCACCTATTCACCAGGCATGTACCCTGATTCCAGACACTCTCAAAGACTATTGGGGGAAAAAAAAAAAGAAAAATAAACCCAAGATTACAAGTCAGGATGTCAACTGCCACGATAAAGCACAGAAATGTTGGGGTGGGATGGAGGATCCAAAAAGACTCCTTAGGAAATTCAATGTCCAATGACAAATGAGAGGTCACAGTCTAGTGAGGAGGGGACAGTGGCTGGATGATATCTGGGGCAGCGGGGGGAGGGGAACACCATCCAAATGCTGTGACAAGTTGGCAATGCTAAGTGCTGGGCTTGAGGACTAAAGGCTAGAAGACAAGGGGTTTATATAATGAGCCATGAAGGGTCTTAAGCAGTTTCAAATCCAATTTGAATTTATACTTGAGTTTAGAAATATATGAAAGAAACTTTGGAAACCATTTCAATATGGTGATTATAGGTCCTAAATATTTTAAGACAGCCCCTATTAAAAAACAAAAACAAAACTTTATTCTGATCCAAGTCGAGGCTGGCTGTTCAGCCCTAGAACCCTCGCTTGTAATCTCTATGCAGGGATTATTTTATGTGTAGGGGAAAATCCCTAAAAATATGCTTATAAATCATTCATTGTAATGATTACCTGTAAAGAATTGGGTAAGTTGGTGGGGTGAGGAGGGGAGAGAACCTTACTTTTCACTTTACGTTATTTGTATGTAAATCTGTTTAAAAAGAGAGAGAGCAATCATAAAACATTTTTGTATTTAAGGAAAAGTCAATGAAAGATTAAAATCAGTGAACTTAGTGGCAACAACTTGCCCCAAAGTAACTCTCAGTCATGAGTAAAGCTGGAAAAGGCATTTAAAGTTCGACGTGTTGAAAAGAGTTTTGAAGCCAGCCCCAGGCTGCCGGGCAGGGCTGACTCGTATTATTGGAGGATCTTTGTTTCAGGTTTAGTTAAATGGTTCAGCGCTCATGTGCAATGGTGAGACGAGGGAGAAGCCCATTTGAGGAGCTTTTGGTGTGCAGCGGTGAGTGTTTGTACGCATGCATGTAAGTATGTGATAGGCACTGTTTCATGACACTTTAATCTCCCGTCACGGGCGTCTACAGAGAAATCAGATTGCTTTCAAAATAAAGTGATATCCACGTCAAAACCCACCACTGGGCTGAAAAACAAAACAAAACTAAAATGCACCAAAGCCCAATCTCACGCTTGATCTAAACCCTACAGTCTGGAAAGTCTGGAATGAGTTTGGGGCGGGGGCTGGGTACTGGAAGTAAGTCACCTCAGTTGAGGGTTTGGAGGACAGGGTCCCCAGGTGACTACATAAGAGGCTTTCTCTCCCAGTTGCCAGTCTTAGAAACAGCGCTTATAAGTTTAACCTGTGCCAGGAATTTACCATCTGCCTTACAAACATTTTCTTAATCTGCATCTTACAAGAGCTTCTGGAGTAGGGGCAATTAAATCCCCATTTTATAGATAGGGAAATTGAGGCCCAGAGAGGTGAGGGAGCTGCCGAAGGCCATATTCTTTGACTCCAGGATTACCTAAGGAGGTAGGGAGAGGATTCTTAGCTCAGAGCTGCAGGCCCAATGGGGCCTTCCTAAGGCATCCATCTTTGTTGGTCCCTTACTGGTCCCTTGGTCCGATCCATAACTGGCTTACTTCAGAGAGCGTCGATACCAGCAGGCTAGGGAGATTTACTTTGGCCAGTGACTTTTGACAACCTGGTCAAGTCGGAGCGAGGGCTCATTTCATCCTCCCCTCCCCCACCCCACCCACAGTCCCACCCTCCATAATGGAGCATGACTGTAGTAAAACAAGGCTTTTGATCAAGCTTCCTCACATCACTTTCAAGACAAACAAGGTCTCTGAAGCCCCCAACTGCTTTTATTTTTCTTATATCTAAGGTTTCACCTTAGGGTCTTTACCCAGCTTCATTGAAAAATGACCTCAATTAAGAAAAGAAAATCATGGCATTTCATTATTGTGATTCACAAAACATACCTATAGAATTGAAAGAGAGGCTTCAAAGTTATAAAAACAACCTTCGTAATTTTCTAAAAGGGGTTCCTACCTTCCCTCTAACCCATCAGGTGTCTCCCACATACCACAACGATTTTCCAATCTTTTCTTCGGCATAATTAATTAAGATCATAAGCAAACATATTAATTAAAATACAAATAAAAGTAAATAAGACAGTGGCTAGTCTTTCACCAGCGTGGTTGGCGGATATACTCATGATTCAACACAAGACTTGTCAAAGGTACGATTCACTATGTATAGGATTTTTAGAAGAAAATTAGTTTTATAAATTTTTTATAAACATACAAATTAAAAAATTTTTTTCCCATCCATGGTAGAGAGATGGATAAGGTTAGAGCCGAGTCCAATGTTTGGGCCCCTGGGTCTCCTCCCTACAAAATGATTCCAGTACACTACAGTTTCAGACAAGCATTTCTTTCCTCACACAAAGGCTTAACCATGTTAACTAGTTAATGTAAAGCTTGATTAAACTCGCAAAGATAATCCCTAAAATGCTGGGAGAAGGGCCCTTGAAGTGCCTGGAGGTGGCAGGGAGGGGGCGGGCTGGTAATGAGGCAAGGTTGCGGTTCAAACCTCATTTTCACTTTGCTGTGTTTCAAAAGTGAATTACTGCAGCGGTTCGGCAAAATACATTGAGACAAATGCAAAGCTGCCTTCCTCACATCCTGGAGGATTTGAGTCACCACAGATGAGCCTTTAAATGTAATAAGAGGCATCGTAATTATCATGCCACGGGGGTAAGAAAATCCTGGCAGATCACATTTTATAGAACTCTGCTTTTCTTTCAAGCCCCCAGCCCAGAAAGAGAGGCAGCTACGTTCGAGACTAAATGTTTATGGCTTAGGCTGCTTCAACAGCATGAACGTTTACTTCTGAGGTAGTCCTATTGTTCCATGTGTGATTTCAATATGCTTCTTCTAAATATTTTGACAGCTAGGCAAGCTTTGGGGCACTTGTCCTCTTCTAGGGACCACAGGGCCGTGACGACGGATTGTGGGGTGGGGGATTGGTGAGGTCTCTGACTTGTCCCTGATAGCAACTCTTCTTCATCTCACAGCTATTAGGGTCCTAGGAGAGGCCCTCATCTCTCACCAAAGCTCCCCTAAGTTCCCACAGAGAAGGAGGGCTTGCAAATAGCACTGGCCCGCCCAAGGCAAGAAGCTTTCTACGGAAGTGCACCAAAGTGCCCCTCTCATTTCTCCCAAAGTCTTGGCATTCTTGAAGGAGAAACAGGCTAAAATAACTCATATATAGAAATGGAATTATTTACAATTGTTCAACAACCTCTAAGGATTCTCTTGGTGACTCTCAAGATAACGTTATGACATTGGATGCCTTTTCCATTCTGACCCGGATCTACCTTCTATTTAGAGAACTCCTTGGAGGTCTCTACACATAGCCTGCTCTGCCTCATCGTTATATGTTCTGTCTACTCTCTCCCTCATTTGCAAAATCATTTTTTAGATTCTGTTTAAGCATTGCCTCCTCCATTCTCGATTCTTTCTGGGCAGAATGAGGTCCCTCCTCTCAGCTCCTATGCCATCTGGACCTTCTTCTAGGTTATGGATGACCAGATGGCATTCTAGGCAGTGTCTGTCTTGACCACTAGTCTGCAAGCTCTTTATGGGAGTTCATCTCTCTAATCCTGGTGCCTAGCTTTGTGTTTGGTGTACAGTAGGTGCCTAGTGAATCAATGACTCCCTGAGCTGCTTAATTTCTTTTGGGGACAACAGTGGATTCTGGTAGTGGGTGGAGGGAAACCATGGCGGGGAAAACTATGTCCATGTCTTTTTTTTTTTTTAATTTATTTTTATTTTAATTTATTTTTTTTTTTTATTATTTTAAAAAATTTTTTTTTTTTGCTGCTTTAGGTCTTCGTTGTTGCGCGTGGGCTTTCTCTAGTTGCGGCAAGCGGGGGCTACTCTTCATTGCGGTGCGTGAGCTTCTCATTGCGGTGGCTTCTCTTGTTGCGGAGCACGGGCTCTAGAGCGCGTGGGCTTCAGTAGTTGTGGCGCACGGGCTTAGTTGCTCCGCGGCATGTGGGATCTTCCCGGACCAGGGATCAAACCTGTGTCCCCTGCATTGGCAGGCGGATTCTTAACCACTGCACCACCAGGGAAGTCCCTCATGTCTTAATTAATGCAGCAAATCCAGACAGCAATGGCTTATGTTTGATTATTTATTTATTTATTTATTTGGCTGCGCTGCTCAGCTTGCAGGATCTTAGTTCCCCGACCAGGGATTGAACCCTGGCTTGGCAGTGAAAGCACCGAGTCCTAACCACTGGGCCACCAGGGAATTCCCTATTTGATCTTTTCTTGTAAACTAGGTCCCTCATAGGTATGTGGAAAATAAAAAGACCAAGTTGACCCAAATAGCTGCTTTATTATTTAACTGGTATACACCAATGACCCGCCCATGCTGAACTGGAGACAGCCTGATTGTTGTACCAACACCTTCAGCAGCCTGAATCCTCACAAATTAGCAGCTCAGTATCTTGAGGTCTGCTGTCTTTGGCAGCAGAAGCGAGTCAGGGCAGGGGAGGGGGTGAGGAGAGGTTGGCTCTATCCCAGGAAGCTGCAGCTTGGGCTGGGGGTCGGGAGTAGTTGAGTGATGTGATCCCGGCTCATTCTGGGGAGGCACAGCTGCCGTGACATGTCAGGCTCAACTCAGTCCATGCCCTTGGGAAGGAAGATGGTGGAGTCCCCCACCCCCACCCCTGAGACCCCAGAACCCAGTCCTTCTGGGAACTATTTTCTCTCCCTTCTGCCTCTACTGCTCCCGTCCCTGCTGTCTTCTTAGAGAGGTGGATTCAGAGGAGTTCCAAAAGGTTAGAAGATCACTAATCTCTCTGAAGACTAGGCTCCCCTTGGTGTCTGATTCTTCTTTGTGTAGCCAAAGAGCTTTGCACACCATCTGGCTCAGTCAGCACTCGCTGGGGGTGGCTGGATCAATGGCTAGGTTCACTGTCAACACTGACGAGGTGCAATTCCCTAAACATCCTTTAGGTCCTCGAAGCTGTCATTCCATAGCCACAACTGTCCAGATAACCAGGTCAAAGGCGCCCCTCTGGGTATTCTTTTCCCAGCCTGAATGACACAGCCCAGTGCAAAAGTTTCTCAGGGGCAGCTCGGCATCACTCGGGTTCTGTCCACCTGGCACACAGGGCAACGCTTTGAAGAAGAAATGGATTAAGGTATTGGATTACAGTTTCTGTAGCCAGGCTCAGGGCCTGAGCTGAATGTCCTCCCCCAAGTAGGGTGACTTGGCAGAACGGTTCAGGCTTCCCTCCCTCCTTCCTCACTTTCCTCCAGTCTCCATTGCTCTCTGGGCGAGGGGAAGAGGGGGAGTAGGGGGACCCTCACTCCCGTAACTTAAATCGACATTTTTGTGAAGGGTAAATCTTATACTTCTGCACATGGTCTGTCCTACGTCGTGGCAGCATGAAGATGTGGGCAAGAACAGTCAGTGGGTGCTCTGAGTGAGTGACAGCAGGGCAGAGGCACAGCTCAACAAGAAAACTGATGTTAACCTCTTTCTTCTCTTCTGCTTTCTTACCAATTTCTGAGTTCTTGCTGTGTGCCTGGTACGGTGCATTACATTTGTTATATCATTTAGTCCTCAAAACATCTCAGTTTATAAGCGAGGACACTAAAACTCAGGGAAGTCAAGTGACTTGACCAAGGTCACCCAAGTAGAAAGTGGCATAGCTGTGGTTTAACTCTGCCCAACCCCAAAGCATGTGGTCTATTCTTGATGGCCCTTTTTTTATTTCATCTAGGATTCTGATTCTGGTGTTCCTTATACAACCAGTAAATATGGAAAGTGGTGGTGAAGAGAGACACAAAAATGGAATTCAAGGTGACTTACAAAATAGTAGTATAAATTATTAATGGATGCAAATATATGTGGTAAATCTTATAATGAATGGGAATTATACACACCAACTTGGAGACAGTGGTTATCTTTGGGGAGAGAGAGAAGGAGGGTGACGCACTTGGTGGGTATTTATGTGTATTTATATTTCTTTAGAAAGAGAAAGAGAGCTATCAAAGCAAACACAGAACAGACACAAATCTCTGGTGTCCCAAACCACAATGAGATATCACTTCATACCCATTAGGATGGCTATTATATGTATATACGCATAATGAAAAGAAGTGTTGACATGGATGTGGAGAAACTGGAACCCTTGTGAACTGCTCGTGGGAATGTAAAATGATGCAGCTGCTATAGAAAACAGTACTGCAGTTCCTTAAAAAATTAAAAATAGAATTACTGTAAGATCCAGCAATTTCATCTCTGAGTATATATCCCAAAGAACTGAAAGCAGGGACTGCAACCCATATACACCCATGTTCATAGCAGCATTATTCACAATAACCTAAAGGTGGAAATAATCCAAGTGTTCATCAACAGATGAACGGATAGGCAAAACGTGGTGCGTACGTACAGTGGAATATTATTCAGCCTTAAAAAGGAAGGAAATTCTGACATATGCTACAACATGGATGAACCTTGAGGACGTTATGCTAAATGAAATGTCAGTCACAGAAGGACAAATACTGTGTGATTCCACTTATATGAGGTGCCTAGAGTAATCAAATTCATAGAGACAGAAAGTAGAATGGTGGTTGCCAAAGGGGAGGGGGAGGGGGAGTTAAAGTTTAATGTGTACAGAGTTTCAGTTTGGGAAGAGGAAAAAGGTTCTGGAGATGGATGACGGTGATGGTGGCACACAATGGAAATGCACTTATGCTATTTAATGCCATTTACAAATGGCTAAAATGGTGAATTTTACATTATGTGCATTTTATCACACACACACACATCCTTGATATCCAGCAAGGAGGGAGGAGTAGAAGAGCTTCACAGTTCCCTGTCACATGCCACCCTTCTTTGGCTTGGTCCCCATCAGGGGACACTGGACACAGGGTGAAGGGAAGAGCCCCCTCCCCTGGGCCCTCCCAGCAGGCAGCCTTCCTGACTCAGGTAGGCCAGCAACTCTGGACACTCAGGCTCAGAGGAAGTTCATCTGAAAATAGAAGCAGTCCTTCAGGGGTCCCTACGGATTGAAAGACTCCCTTCCTGGTTGTCTCTGAGGCTGAAGCGTGACTGCAGCTAGCCCCCTGGGTATAGTAACAGCCCTGTCAGCCAAGGCAAATCTGCCCGACCTCAGAATCCCAAATTAGCACCTGGCCCTTAGATAGGGCAACTTTGGTTTAAAGTTTAAGTGAAACCTTGACAGTTCTACTGCCTTGAGGGGAGGCCGGGGGCTGCTCTCATAGGATGTTCTTTCTTCGGAGGAATGCGGTGGTGTGTACAGTGTGGTGTCTGCAGTCAATTCCTACAACTGCAATTAGGGCCTTTCAATGGAGGTGTCAGCCACATTCAAAGTCTGAACCGTCTCAGCCATGAAATTCATAATGGGATAAAAGTTCCATTCCGGGACTGACAACTTCAAATGGAATTTGGTGTAATCTTTTATTTATTTACGGGGCCGTGGGAGTGGGGGCGGGGGCTATGAAAAATCCCACCTCCCCCCACTCCCTTCCCCCCAAAGCTTCCAAGGATAAAAATGAGGGTTGGGATTACATCTGGAGGGGAGCAAGGCTATGTTTAAATAGGCTTTGGAAAGTGTGGTTCCACGTCTGAGGCAGTCCGGAGCGACAGTTTCATCCAGCCCAGTCTGGGACATTCCAAAGAATCATACTGAGACCTTGTGCTAATTGGTTCCAATTTATCAGTTCCAATGTCTCAGTGGACCAGGGCCGGGTCTCGATGCTCGATGATCTGCGAGGACAGCGACGCACTGGATCTACTGCAGGAGCCAACGAAGCCTTCCATACTTTGCCTGGTTTTCACTGATGGCGATGGTTGTTTAATTAATTCTCGAATACCTTCTTTTTAACCTAAGCTTAGCCAAGCCATATGCCATTAGCTGCCTCTTGGTAGACCTTTCAGTAACTTCGGTTCATCTTATTTACACAAAAGCAGAGGCTTTTTGCGGTATTAAGGGAGCCGGGAGAGCCCGGGGGGGGGGGCGGGGGGAGGGGGGAGGATTTATTTGTAATTACAGCCGGGTTCTCGCTTAGTCCCATCCCACCGTTCTGCCCATTCACAGGCTCCGGCCAGGGCTGGCGCCAAGATCTCCAAGTTGCCCTGTGTTTATGTCATTGAGACGAGGACAATATTTCAGTGTGGAGCCAAGCCACAGGGATCCACTCTATAAAACCCTCACTAAAAATAGACGCTCCAACCCCTGCCCAGCCCCCTCCCCGCCTCCGCGACTCCCCAGCGCCTGCCCCTAGCGCTGCAGCACCCAGCTCCATACGCTGGGAGACAGGCGTGCCAAATCGGCCGGATCGCGCAGCTCGGGGGGGCCGTGAGCTCCTTTCTTCCCGAGGAGTTTTAATGCAGAATAAAAGGCGTCAATTAGCAGCCTTTAGAGCTGACAGGGCAATTAAAGCTAAATTGCAAGACAGAGGGAGAGCTGGAAGAAGAAGGAAGAGAGAGAGAGGGGGGAGGGAGAGAGGAGAGAGATTTCCAATGTATTTTTGGTGGCAGCTGCATTTTTGAGAAGGGTGAGCCTCTCAAACTACAACTGGCTGTTTGGATATATTTTCACTTCTGAAGTGGTATTTTCAGCGAACACTGATACTCCCCGTTTATTGCACTTTTCATGTTAGAACTGAGCCACTTGGGAAAATGAAAACAAACACAAAGTGAAAGGATCTTGTCTTTACAAACTCTCCCAACCAGCCTGGGTCCCAACAAACACGTTCCTTTGCAGGGTGAATTAGATGCAGCATGAAATTGTGAGGGTAGAGGATGCGTGGGTGGAGCCACTGCCCCAGTCAGCAGCTAATTTGCGTTTTGGGGATCCCAGAATTTAGAGTTGGTGACTCCGTCATAATGCCTTTGCACACTTTCTGTCATCAGCCCAGTCCCCCAAGGTTATAAAACGATTGGAAAATAGTCTTCTTTTGGTCTACTCGGGAGTGACCTTCCTGAAGGAACAGTCAGGCTTTGGTTTGGGATTTGGGAGCTCCGAGACTGTCTTATGCAGATAGGAGTTGGTAACAACGGTGGTATTGATTT
Organism: Balaenoptera musculus; assembly: GCF_009873245.2. Classification (NCBI taxonomy): domain Eukaryota; kingdom Metazoa; phylum Chordata; class Mammalia; order Artiodactyla; family Balaenopteridae; genus Balaenoptera; species Balaenoptera musculus. The sequence continues at coordinate 32,473,610 of NC_045804.1, read as the reverse complement.
TGATTCACTGTTGCAACACATCAGTTCCAGGGAATGGATTCGAGGGGTGCTGTGCACCAGGGTGGGCACAAGAGAGAAATACACCGTAATCAGAGGAACAGTCAGCCTGGGGAAGCTAGAGCTCCATCAACCCTTCACAGGCATCCTACCCTCCCCTGGCCCCCAACCCACGGAGGAAACAGTAACCACAGTTCCTGAGAGGATGCTCCCAAAGTCACCTTTGCTTTGCTGGACCTCACATCTCCCATCCTGTAACTACAATCCTTTCCTCTTTATCCTCCCTCACTCATTAAGAACTACCATTTCTACAACACCTACCCTGCTCCTGGCATTGTGTTAAGGACTTGCCAAGCACTGAATGCGAGGTAGGTGCTATTATTTTACCTGTTTTATGTAAGAGGAGACTGAGGCTAAGAGAGATTCAGTAACTCATTCAAGGTCATCCTTCTGGTAAGTGGTGAAGCTGGGATTGCAACCAGATCTTAGTCTAAAGACTGTGCTCTTGACCCTTATAATGTACTCGCCTTGTACAGGGCCCCCATGAATCTCCAGGAAAACTTAACTTGGGATCGGTGTTCATTTGGTTGGGGCTGAACTTCGAAACCCCTGGAAAGGGGGACTTGCTGTCTTAGGACACTGGTGGTGCTGCAAGGACGCAGTTCCACATGCTTAGGATCAGCAGTTTTGAGCTGAAGGGACATGAGAGTGACATTTAGTTGTTTGTGTCTGGAGCTAGGGTCCAGAGCTCCTGGATTTCTGAGAATCTATTCTCAGGAGCATAATGAGATTATATATTTTGAGACAATATCTAGCTCAAGCCTTGCCATTTTGCCAGCTCAGGAGGGTGAGGCCAGAGAAGGTCATACAGTGAGTTATGGTGGGTGAAGTCAGAACCAGGATTACAACCCTGCCCGGGACTATGTCTGCTAACAAGCAGCATTTTTTTTTTTTTTTTTTAAACCTAGGGACTGATTTACCCTACTAAGACACATTTGATCTTTCAGACTGCCAAATTACAACTTAATTTTATTTATTTATTTATTTATTTATTTATTTATTTATGGCTGTGTTGGGTCTTGGTTTTTCTGTGCGAGGGCTTTCTCCAGTTGCGGCAAGCGGGGGCCACTCTTCATCGCGGTGCGCGGGCCTCTCACTATCGCGGCCTCTCTTGTTGCGGAGCACAGGCTCCAGACGTGCAGGCTCAGTAACTGTGGCTCACGGGCCTAGTTGCTCCGCGGCATGTGGGATCTTCCCAGACCAGGGCTCGAACCCGTGTCCCCTGCATTGGCAGGCAGACTCTCAACCACTGCGCCACCAGGGAAGCCCCTAACAAGCAGCATCTTCAAACACTGAATTTATAGGTCCACTTGCACTGCTTGATTGAAACCCCTTAGGGGCTTTAATAGATATTTGATGAGTAAATGTGTAAAAGCAATTTAGGTGTGGTTACAGGTAGGCAAACACTTGATATACTAATTACAGACTAGTCTTTGCTGCACTCACAAGTATTGGTATTTGGTCACAGTTTGGCCTCCTAATCTCAATTGCGTAAATCAAGTAAAGTTGCCTTTCTGTGTATATCCTGAGTTCTGCTCTGTTCATTCCACATTCAGTAATTTTTTTATAGAATGCCTAATATGAGCCAGGCACTGTCCTGGACTGTAAACAAAACAGACTCATTCCCCACCCCGCTCCCTGCTCATCTGCTTTGTAAGGCATTGCTATGCTGTATTGCTATGTAATTGGGATTTGCTCTGGTGAGGTTTGGATGGTGAGAGGCCATCCATTTTGTTTGTTTTTTCTTATTTTCTTCTAGTATGACTAAATGAATGGTTTTTACCTTTAAATTTTTTAAATTAAAAATTACAAAATAATGCCTTGTAAACAATAAAATAATGAGAAGTATAAAAAGTAAAATCCTGGAAGTGTCCTGCATCCCTCCCTAGAGGGACCAGTGTTAATAGTTTGATGGTATGTATTCTCCCCCTGTGGTATGTATGTATTATAGTTGTACAGTATATTATAATAAACTCGTACATACAAGTGGAGGGTACACAGCTGGGGCAATTCAGTCAGGGGGCAGGATAATCATACTTTTAATTTTGTAATCTGCACCGTTGGTATCTTCATAGGCCTCTTAGGATATCATTAAGAACAGAAACTCAAAATCAAAATTTTAATGATGGTCAGAAAAGAGGACTCAAGGGCAGTAACCTCACAGCTCTCTCGCCTCGCCTCCCCTTCCCTGAAATCATAGGCCAGGACAGCTGGGCGTCTATTTGAAGCCCGAGGGGTGGCCTTGATCTGAGGTTTTTTTCCTTTTTTTCCCCCTTTTTTTGTTTTCGAAACAGAAGTGTTTGATCCTATTATTCATGTTATTTTCAACTTGCTTTATTTATTTAACAACGTGGATATACATCCATGACAGTACAAGCAGAGTAGCTCATTATTATTATTATTATTTTAATTAATTAATTAATTTATTTATTTATGGCTGTGTTGGGTCTTCGTTTCTGTGCGAGGGCTTTCTCTAGTTATGGCAAGCGGGGGCCACTCTTCATCGTGGTGCGTGGGCCTCTCACTATCGCGGCCTCTCTTGTTGCGGAGCACAGGCTCCAGACGCGCAGGCTCAGTAATTGTGGCTCACGGGCCCATTTGCTCCGCGGCATGTGGTATCTTCCCAGACCAGGACTCGAACCCATGTCCCCTGCATTGGCAGGCAGACTCTCAACCACTGCGCCACCAGGGAAGCCCTAACTCATTATTTTTAATGGCTTGCCTGCTCTTCCATAGCATGGACTATATCATGATTTAAAAAAAAAACAAAAGTTGTACTAACAAGGAGGCATTTTGGTTTTCTTCAGTTTTTGGTTTTATAGGCAAAGTTACAATAGAACAGCTTTGATGCATGTCCTCTGCTCACTCACGTGAGAACTTCTTTCGGATAGATTCCTGGAGGTCAATTGTTGGCTTTGAGGGTATGTACATTTATGATTTTGATACTGCCAATTTTCCTTAAAAAATGTTCCAATTTGTACGCCAACCAGAAGAGTGCCTTTGAACCACCCATATTACAATGGACATTTTTTGTTCCTTAAGAAGCTAAGTGTAAGAGTTGACCAGTGACAGACCTACCAGTGAGGGAGGAAAGCAAACCCCGACTGTCCTAAGAATTCAGCTCTTGTTAAGTCTCCCTTAAACAACCATGCCCAGCCAAAACAGAGCTGAGATGATAATGTTATACCTGGTGATGTAGGAGATCACCCTTAAGGAGAGGCTTCAAAAATGATACGTCAGAAAAAGGCCTTCGACAAGGAGCCTGCTTCAGGAGAAAGGGCACTAGACTGAGAAGGAGGGATTCGAGATTGGCTCCCACCTGGTCTTTGCCACTTACTACCTGTATCACCTGGGGCAGGTCACTACCTAGAGTTCCAAGAACCCCAGTTCCCCAACCTGCCAAGTGGGAGCACATCATATACTCTTCAAACTTCATGGGATTGTTGTGAATTTAACATGCTCCAGTGGAGTATGAGAAAGTGTTTTGTAAAAGGTGTGTCATTTTGATAACTGCAGATTCAATGGATCTCTGATAGAGAAGACAACTGCTTCAGTCCAGATATGAGAGTGGCTTGGATAATGATATTAAATGCCAACAGACTGAAGCCCTGGTATCTGAGTGCTTTGGATTCCTCTAGATCTTGGGTTGAGTTTTTTTTTTTTTTTTTTTTTAATTATTTATTTATTTATTTATTTATTTCTGGCTGTGTTGGGTCTTTGTTTCTGTGCGAGGGCCTTCTCCAGCTGCGGCAAGCGGGGGCCACTCTTCATCGCGGTGCGCGGGCCTCTCACTATCGCGGCCTCTCTTGTTGCGGAGCACAGGCTCCAGACGCGCAGGCTCAGCAGTTGTGGCTCACGGGCCCAGTCGCTCCGCGGCATGTGGGATCTTCCCAGACCAGGGCTCGAACCCGTGACCCCTGCATTGGCAGACAGACTCTCAACCACTGCGCCACCAGGGAAGTCCTTGGGTTGAGTTTTTAAACCATATTTCTTGGGGCTTCAGAGGAACTTTTGAGGAATGTGCTGAGTAATGAGTTGTTTCTGGGGATGCTTTGTGATACAGCTGAGGAGAGGCTGACAGAATGGTGTGTAACTGCCAAGACCGTTAGGTTGACTTTTATGTTTGCTGGACTTAGTACATAGTAGGAGCTTAAGACATCTGGAGCATGAATAGTACTCACACTTATAACCCCAGTATGAGTTTCATCTTTGACCTTGAGTTGGAGACCACATGCTGGCCCCTTACATTTTGCTCTCTGATTTAATGGATTGATGCATGCCATTGCCTACCACTGTACCTGACTTAAGGGAGATGCACAGTCAGTGGCTCCTATTTTGCTCCCTCTGCCCTTTATGTCTGAACCCTCCCTTCATGGCACAGTTCACATTGATTACTCATCCCCTCCCCAACTTTTTGTGTGTTTTTTTGGCATAAGTAATAATTATGTATCATTGCAGCCAGACATAATTGTGTTCCAATTCCAACTTTGCCATGAACTTCGTTATATGATATTAGACAAAGTGCTTAACCTAGCTCAGTCTGTTTCCTCATCTGTAGAAAAAAGAGAATACTAGCACATGAAAAGATGCTCAACATGACTAATTATTAGAGAAATGCAGATCAAAACTACAATGAGGTATCACCTCACACCAGTCAGAATGGCCATCATTAAAAAGTCTCCAAATAACAAATGCTGGAGAGAGTATGAAGGAAAGGGAACCCTCCTACACTGTTGGTGGGAATGTAAATTGGTGTAGACACCATGGAAAACAGTATGGAGTTTCCTTAAAAAACTAAAAATAGAGCTACCCTATGATCCAGCAATCCCACTCCTGGGCATATAACCAGAGAAAACCATAATTCGAAAAGATACAGGCACCCCAATGTTCATTGCAGCACTATTTAGGAGGACATGGAAGCAACCTAAGTGTCCATCGACAGATGAATGGATAAAGAAGATGTGATACATATTTACAATGGAATATTACTCAGCCATTAAAAAGAATAAAATAATGCCATTTGCAGCAACATGGATGGACCCAGAGAGTGTCATACTGAGTGAAGTAAGTCAGACAAAGACAAATATCGTATGATACTGCTTATATGTGGAATCTAAAAAAATGGTACAAATGAACTTATTTACAAAATAGAAATAGAGTCACAGATGTAGAAAACAAACTTATGGTTACCAAGGGGGAAGGGGGGGGGACATAAATTGGGAGATTGGGATTGACATACACACACTGCTATATATAAAATAGATAACTAATAAGGACCCACTGTATAGCACAGGGAACTCTACTCAGTACTCTGTAATAACCTATAAGGGAAAAGAGTCTAAAAAAGAGTGGATATATGTATATCTATAACTGATTCTCTTTGCTGTACAGCAGAAACTAACACAACATTGTAAATCAACTATACTCCAATAAAAATTAAAAAAAAAAGAAAAGAAAGGATAGTAACTGTCTCAGAACTCTTGTGAGGTTTAGATGAAATGATGATGCAGGGGTGCTATTCCAATATTTATGACCCAACACCGTGAGGCGTTTTAGATCATTACCCTTCACATCATTTTAATTGAATGTTAATGACAACAACAACAAAACATTTGGTGTGTTCCAGCTTACAAACCTCTCTTATACCATTTACTTTACTTCCATTCTTGTAAGATGTCATGAAACTGTGTCTCAGAGACGTAGGTAACTTCCCCAAAGTCCCACTGCCTAGAGAAGTGGTGGAGCTACGTTTCTGCACCAGGCAGAATCCCTAAGAACTAATTCCATCATGCTTTCCTGATCTGACTCCTACTCCAGCTTCAGGGCCCATGGGCAACTTGTCAAGTTTGGAAGCAACTAAAAACCGTCACCTGGGTGGTGTGAGAAGACCTAGCTCTTCCCTGGCCCTAATCCTACTGAGTTCTACCTGGATTCTTTCCTTGGAGCCTTAGGAAGACCAGGAAGAGTAGAAGGGTATGGGGTCCTTAAGTTAACAAGTCTCAAAAGAGTGAAGGCCAATCCCAAGTGAGCCTCTTTGCTGAAGCCTGTGGTGGGAGATGACCTCACGGGGGAGCAGGTCCCTGGGGAAGAATTAGGTTAAAGACAGCCAGACTAGGAATGACCTCTGGATGCTGGCCTCTCCCTTCTGGCCTCCATCCATCACTGCTCCTCTCTCCCCATGTCTCCAGTCTCCTGGGGGATGGCTGTCTCCTCCTTTCTTTTTTCTTTAGCATCAGGGAAGATGACTCAAACACTGCCTTAGGGCACCAAAGGCATCCACAAATTGGTCCCAATCCCAGCTAGTGAGGAAGGCAACGGAGGAGACAGGCAGACTGTCCTGTGGCTTGGTCCACAAGAGGAGAGGAGAAGGAGGCCGCCAGCTAGGCCCCTCTGACCCCACACAGCTCTAAGGCCCAAGGCCTCCTGCCCTGGGCCTGTGGGTCAGGCTTTTCTAAAATTTCTTCTGTTCCAAGGTGGTAAATAAACGGGTCTCTCTCCAGCCTCCCTCCCTCCTTCTCACACATGCACTTTCTTACATCAGATCAGACAGAATAGAGGAGAGGTTAAGAGCACATCTTTCTGAGTCCAAAAGATCTTAGTTTCCATTCCAGCTTGTCCACATAGAGCTGTGGGCCCCAGGATAAACCGCTTGACCTCTCTAAGCTTCAGTTTTCTCATCTGTGAAGTGGACACAGTAACACTCATTTTGGAGAGCTGTGAAGAGGAGGTGAGTTCAGACATGTGAATTGCCTGTAACCCGATCCTTCAGGAAGAGGTGTCTTTGATTAGTGTTAAAACCTCCTTCCCCTGACACCACCCCTGCCCCACAACACACACAGATTAGAGCAGGCAACTATAGCACTGACACAAACCAAAGACCCATTTCTCAAATCATTCCCTTTCTTTTAAAATTGATCCTTCTATGACTTTTTGTAGCACAGGGACCCTGCCCTCCGAGGCTGAATTTCGACATTAGCATCACTGATTAAATGTCCATTGACAGATGAATGGATAAAGAAAATGTGATATATATATATATGTATATTACTCAGCCATAAAAAAGAATGAAATAGGGGCTTCCCTGGTGACACAGTGGTTAAGAATCTGCCTGCCAATTCAGGAGACACGGATTCAAGCCCTGGTCCGGGAAGATCCCACATGCCGCGGAGCAACTAAGCTCGTGCGCCACAACTACTGAGCCTGTGCTCTAGAGCCTGTGAGCCACAACTACTGAAGCCCACGCACCTAGAGGCCGTGCTCCACAACAAGAGAAGCCACCGCAATGAGAAGCCCGCACACCGCAATGAAGAGTAGCTCCCGCTCGCCACAACTAGAGGAAGCCGGTGCGCAGCAACAAAGACCCAATGCAGCCAAAAAAATAAACAAAAATAAAAATAAATAAATTGATAAAAAAAAGAATGAAATAATATCATTTGCAGCAACATGGATGGACCTAGAGATTATCATACTAAGTGAACTAAACCAGACAAAGACAAGTGTCATATGATATCACTTATATGTGGAATCTAAAAAAAAAAGATAGAAGTGAACGTATTTACAAAAACAGAAATAGATCCACAGACATTGAAAACAAAATTTATGGTTACCAAAGGGGAAAGGGGATGAGGGATAAATAAGGAGTTTGGGATTAACATATACACACTACTATATATAAAATAGATAACCAATAAGAACCTACTGTATAGTACGGGGAACTATACTCAATATTTTGTAACAACCTCTAAGGGAAAAGAATCTGAAAAAGAATATATTTGTATGTATAACTGAGTCACTTTGCTGTACACCGGAAACTAACACAATATTGTAAGTCAACTATACTTCAATTAAAAAATAATAATAATAATCACCAAGAAAAACACAACCTCTTAAGGTCAGATTGGCTCAGCCCATTCCCTCCAATGACATAGATGTGGGGGAGGGGAAATAAGTAGCCAGCTAATGGTCAGGAGTGTTCTGAAATCCTCTCAGCTAACTCTCCTTTCCCCATCGCCCCATAATCTCTTCTAATTTAAGGTGGTCTCCTTGGTTGATAAACTCAGCTCATTTCCCTTTTTTTCACGCCTGGCTTGAAGCTGGAAATTATATTGGTAAGACTCACGATGGTAGATGTTACTAATGTGCTTAATGGGCACTCAAGGCAGTTTAAAGATCTGAGCCTTTGCACCGTGCTTTATCCTACCCTGGGGGTACATAATGGAGATGCTAACACAGTCTGTAAAGGGGAAAGAGCATCCCACTTCACAGGAAGGGGATGCTTTGATGACCTGTCTGCAGGCAGGGTGAGGAAATCAGTTTCCCTAGTTTTCATACCCCTTTCAAAAGGCCAATTCTCCCAACACAATACACATTTCCATGTCGTTTTAAATTTGGCATGAAAATGTCTCCTTTATTCCAGACTAGAGCCAGTGGAGTTAATGGGAAACACACATCTGGGCAGCTATGCTCGTCCAAGTGAGGAGGTGAGCAATGGGGGCAGGAGTGTGATGCGGGGATTAAAGGTAGTGGCTCCCAGGCCCCATCAACCAACAGGGATTCAAACCATCACACTGGAATTGCAAATTTTCAGAGCTACCCATGGCTGCCACCAGTGGCCATGGTTCCCTTCTTTTCCTCTGTGGAGGTGAAGTATGGGGTGGTAGGGGTGTCAGTTAACCTTTTGGTGGTCCTTAGTTCCTGGTCCCAGGCTAGGGGGGTGGGGGGACTTTCATTGTTTCTCTACTAAGTGAGTCCAAACGATTTCCTGGCTGGTCCCTCTTCTGCTGCAGACGTTCTCCATGCCTGGCCCTCTGCGTGAGTGCTGAGGATGGGGCATTTGGCACAGGGATAATGGGTAAGGGAAGGCTTTGAGGACACCCATGTCAAGCTTTCAGGATTCCCCATTCCTTTCCCTGCCCAGCTTCATGGTGTGTGAATTCAAATTTGGAATGAATTTGTATCTACGACAATGAGGCAGTGGCCCTGGTAGACAAGTGTATATCGATAGTGACTTTGTCTATGAATGCCTAGGGTCCCAGAGGAGGGTTCCTCTACTTAAACTCATCCCATCATTATTTTAGCCTCAAGTTTTAGGTATACTTTTACCATACTATGGCTTGTGTATTATTGTTTTTAATTGCTCTTTAGGGCCGGATGTGTAACCTGAGGAACCCTGGGGCCTGTGAATTCCTTGGGATTGTCTGCAAAAAACGTGTCTGCCCGTGGCTTTCATCAGATTCTCAAAGGGGCCTCAAAGGCTAAAATTAGGGTTATCATACATCCTGATTTGCTTGGGACAGTTCCAGTTTACATCAGTTGTCCTGGTATAGTTGGTAGTAGCAACTCTTTTCACCCATAAAAGTGTCTTGGTGTGGATGATAAATTACAGTTGATTCTCAGTATATATAGATTCTGTATTTGTAAATTCACCTACTTGCTAAAATTTATTTGTAACTCCCAAATCAATGCTTACGGCACTTTTGCAGTCATTTGTGGGCATACATAGCAGCAAAAGATTGAGTTGCCTGCTGTGCACGTTTTAGCGGAGGTTGAACAAGATGATACTTTGCCTTCTTTTTCAGCTCCCATAGTGTGTCCTTTCCATGGTCTATTTAGTGCCACGTCTAATTTATTTTGCATCTTGCCTTTTGTTGGTGATTTTGCCGTTTAAAATGACCCCCAAGCATAGTGCTGAAGTGCTATTTCATGTTCCTAAGTGCTAGAAGGCTGTGATGTGCTGTACAGAAAAAAAATAACGTGTATTAGATAAGCCTCGTTTGGTTCTGAGTTATAGAGCTGTTGGGTGTGGTTCAGGATTAATGAGTCAACAATATATATTAAATAAAATCTATTTAAACAGAAACGCATGTAAATGGATTGACTGATTGACAGAAAAGAGGCTCACAGGAACCTCACTGTGCATTTCCCCAGGAGCTGGGGTTCGGTCTTCAGTATTCAGTTGTCTTTATAGAACATAACGACCGTGAATAATGAGGATCACCCTTGCTAAAATTCATTGTTTTACAGGAAGATAACCAGACTCAAAGTGAACCAGACTTGGTTCTAAATCCCTGCCCTGCTTGTTACTAGCTATGAAACCTTGAGTCATCACTTCCCCTTGGCAGGCATCAGTTTTCTCTCAATAGGATGAGAATGGTGCTCTTGGGGTGCCCTTCCTATTTGCCTTGAGTCAAGGAGCCTGTTACTTCCTTGGAGAAGCAGGCTGTCTATGGAAGGTAGCCCCAGATACCGGTTGTAGGTGCCTGCCTGTGCCTGGGACATAGTGACCACTCTGTTGAGGACTCTTGTGATAATAACTGGAGTGGGCCCCTCCTAGGGCCTCTTTGTTGGGGGAACTGGTCATCGCACGCTACAGTGGGATCCATCCCCTTCACCATGGCCTCCTTTCTTGGACCATCCACCAATCTGGAGAAGTTCTCAGTCCCCCAACAAACAGTCTTTCCATCCTGGGAACATCCTGGTCTGTTTTACAGGTACACTATAAAGCTGAGCGGGAGGCATCCAAATGAGCCAATAAAATCCAGAAAGACAAAGGGGTCAGAACTGTCATGTGCTGAGTGCCCAGAAAGAGTTGGGCATTGTGCTGTGTACTTCAATCAATTACCCTATTTCCCATGACAACTTTGTTGGTTAGATATTAAGATGTCCATTTAAAAACAGATGTGGAAGCTGAAGCTAAAAGAGGTAAAACATCTGCTGAAAGACATTCGGTAAGTAGCTGTATGAACAATTCAAACTCAAGTCTTTCTTACTCCAAATCCCATCATTTTCACTTCCCTATGGTATTTTATAGTAAAGCCAGCTTTTGGAGGGTAGGGGCTTGCCTTCAAAAGCCCATGATCTCTGACTCCCCAGGGAACTTTGAGAGAGAGAAAGAGGATCCTATTGTATAATGCAAGACCCAAGGGTATCAGTACTTTCTCAGGAACCCTTGGTTCCAGTTGCCCGTCTGCAGAGTGCCATGCTAGGAGCGAGAGTAGACCTCCAAATGAGTCGTTTCCCACACCCCTGGCCCTGTGGGCTGCTGTCTGGTGAAGGTCACCCTCTTAGCCTTGCTTGCTTTATGCTGCTTTCGAGCACCCTTTTTCAGAACAGGAGCTCAGTTGCAACTCTCTCTTTTGCTTGGCCCCAGGACAAGTTTTCCACTGTCACCGCCCTGTAGCCTCAGCTGGCACAGAAATTCCAAAATAAATGAACGTGTTGTAAATCGGGAGAAAATATTGTGTCCTTGTGGTGTTGATGTTGATTGCAGCTCAGCGGCTCAGGCAGCGATGACCACAGCTCAAGCTGCATATTTCTTTACCCAAACACACAGAGGGCCCAGCTCTGCAGACGCCTCCGTTCAGTGTGCACTTCAGCTTCTAGAAGGTGTGCCTGCCGGGCTGACAAAGTGCCGTTGATCCGCAGCCCCCAGCCAGGCCCGGAGCCCGGCCATCAAAGCCAGGCTGAGACCAGCCTTCAGCCTCGAAGCACTTGGGAACAGAGGGCTGACGATAATACTTTGGCAGGAGGCAGCTCCCAAAGCAGCGTGCTGCTGGCCTTCAGAGTGGCCCCCGGGCCTGGGTTTGACTGGGGCTGGCACACACAGCCTGTAGCTAACTGAGGCCCTGTGCTAAGAGGCTTCTTGGGCTGAGGGTGGGACCTGGGCTTGCTTGTCAGGGTCTGGCTGCAGGCTCTGAGGGGGGTTTGAAAGTTTGGCCACCCAGCGTCATTTTGGTAGGGACATGAATAAGAGAGAAACAGAATCTCCTTTGAAGAGGGCTATGGGCAGGCAGAGGGAGAGAGTGATTTGTCACAAGGATTTTTTCCCCCTTAGCTCAAAGACTGGGCCTGAATTTTCCAGGGAGCAATGGGGATTCTTATGCAGGTCACTTTCCAGAGAGCTTTGGAGAAGGCATTTGTTATTTTTTTTCTGTCTGTCCAGCAACCCCCCACCTCCTCCTTTAAGATGTTGCTCCCAGTTCCCAATCGTGGGAGTCGGTGGGACAGCCAATCACAGTCTCTTATGCCCCTGGATGCAGGGGTGGGGCATAGTCTTGATCTGCCAATCACAGAACTCCATTTTTCTGGCAGGAATGGACATTTGATATAAGCTAGACCCATCAGGATCCTTCTCTGGGACATTTTTTTTTCTCCCTGGGACTTTGGATCTGGAGAAGAAGGTCACTTGCCCTTTAGGTGAGGGAGCTAAAAGCATATGAATTGAAGATGGCTGCTGGGCATCTTCTTTACACTTTAGGAAAGACTGATTTGTAGAATACGTGAGAATGAGACCACACATAGAAAGTGTCGGTATCAAATGATGGGAAAGAGAGTGAGAAAGAAGATTCTGAGGATCACCCTTGAATTCCTGGATGTAGGTGTGCTTGGAGCCAGGTTCATCCTTCGATTTCCTGGTTAAATGGATCAATATAGTCTCCTTGTCCCTTCTTTTTTAATCCTAAACTAGTTTGAGTTGTTATTAAAGGAGCCTTGTCTACAACAAAGTGGCTTGTGGCTCAGCCTTGGACAAATAGAAGTGTGTTTCTGAGGGGGAGCAGAGAGGGACCAGGGAAGGAATTGTGGCAATCATTTTATGAAAACCGTGCATCAGTCCCACGTCTATTGAATGTCCCAAACAGTTATTGAATGTCCACTACGTGCCACGTCTGCCTGGGCCAAGGCTGTGGCTATTAAAATGAATAAGGTGAAATCTCTGCCCTCAAGGAGCTCACAGTTTAGTTGGAAAAACAAACAAAGAATGGCAACGATGATGCAGTGGGATACAATACAGTGCTAGGATTAGAGTCCAGTGCTAGGATGGAAGACCCGAGGCTCTGGGAACATGGAGGAAGCCCGCTAACCCAGGAGCCAAAGGAGATCAGGACAGACTTCCCAGACGAGGAAGCACGTAAGCTGCAATGGATGCTGGTGGGATGGGAATGAGCAGTAGTTAATCTCTGGCCTGGAGCTCTAATTCCAGGGTTTGGGCTGAATGGACTGGGGATGAGACCAGCACAGAAACCGTGGTAACACATGACCAGGTGGTGAGGGGATGGGGCCTAACTGATGACCAGTCAGGAGCTACAGACGTTCACAAGAGCTTCCGATATGCTTCTCAGGAGATGATCTTTCCAGGCCTGTCGCAATTCACCTGCTCACTCTTCATTCCTCCCCCACATTTACTCCATTCCTTTTGGCTACTGACTTTGCTATCGGCCTGCTCTTTCTAACGGTGGTTTTCAAATATTTTTGATCATGCCCCTTACCAGTAAAATGGTTTTGATGAGACACTGACAATATTTGTGATATTTACTTAGATAGTTATAAATTTTATATACACACACACATATATATAGCTGCTGTGCAAACATAATATGCAATTAAAAGTATGTTCAGAAGTAGGAAATTTAAAAGAATAAAAATCAAATTAGCAGTGTTTTAATTGTCTTGCTAACTGTACTAGCTAAATACACATTAACCAATATGCCTTTGGGGTAAGGTTAATTGTAAATGAAGGTAGATTTATAGCCACTCATTTTGTGAATAGTCTTCTTAATAATTTGATTTTTTGACAATTTTCTTATCATATTTGATGATGCAACTGATGGAGAGCTCCTACTAGACGTAGGAAAAGTGAGAGTGTCACTTCCCATTTTCTCATTGGTCACTTGTACTGTCGCTATCAGTATTGTTCTCCATTCACTTTCTTTGCAAGAATTCTTTTAAGCCATTTGTCCATTTTGTGAAGATGAGTTTGGTTAAAATTAGATAATTGTCACAGTCCAATCAGGCTGCTATAACGAAACACTACACAGACTGGGTAACTCATAAACAAGAGAAGTTATTTCACACAGTTCTGGAAGCTGGAAGTCTGAGATCAGGGTGGCAGCATGGTCAGCTTTTGGTGAAGGCTCTCATCCTGGTTGCAGACATCTTGCTGTGTCCTCATGTAATAGAAGGGAGAGGCAGCCCTCTGGGGCCCCTTATATAAGGGCCCCAATCCTGCCCTCATGGCCTAATCACCTCCCAAAAGTCCTACCTCCAAATACCATCACACTGGGGATTAGAATTTCAACATATGAATCTGGGGAACACAAACGTTCAGCCTATAGCAGTAACAGAAAACATTAGTCGACTTAACCAGGCACATGTGAACTGTAATACACAAAGATGCTCTGAAATCAAGCAAACAAATGAGGATACCCTCACTGTCAGCCTCTATCTTGTAGGAATCCTGCTCAACCCTCAGTGCTGTTTGTGCTGTGACCTGTGACATATGGAGCAAAGAAGACTGCAGTGCCAACCTAGATATTAAATAGTCATAAAGCTTAATTAATTCATTCTTAAGAGAAAATAAATATGCATTGAAATGCTAACATTCTTTCCCAGTCCTGGGGATCATTGTGTGTGTCTTCTGGAATGTTAAAGCCAACTTTGGAGACCATTTGTTTACATCATGGTGAGGTAGGTTAAAGGTGGCTGCAAATTCTTTGCTTCTTGAAAGCTAGATCATACGAAGCCTTGAAGCCTTGGGCTAGACCTCTCAGGATACTCTCTGTGGGAGCCCCGAGCAGTCATATTAGATGCTTGATTACCTTGCTACTGCTATGCCCAGCCTAGCCTTCCAGATATTCCTACACAGGTGTTAGATGTGGGAGCGAAGCTGTCTTCTGTCTACCAGTGGAATACCACTGAGCTTCCTTTGTTGACATTACATGGAACAGAATGACCAGCCAGTTGTGCCTTGCCCAAATTCCTGAGATATAATCTGTGAGATAAAATAAATTGGTGTTGTTTTAAGACACTGCATTTGGGGGTTGTGTGCTATGAAGCAATAGAGAACCTGAACACATGCCTTTTCAGCCAGATGCCTATGTAGTCTCTCTCGATTTTTAGTGATGACTGCCTTCTTGGCCTGATTTTTCTCCCTGAATATACCGCCCAGTAGTGCTTATAGATTGTGACTGCTGTCTCTGGTGGGGAGGGCATCACCAGAAAAACTCCACATCTTCTCTGATTCACAGGCAGATAGGACCGTTCAAATTACTCATGCCTAAGACTGGATCTCATCTGGATCTTTCTCTGGGTCCAATTTTGCCCAGTTTTCTCAATCCCAGGGCTTGGCTTCCACCTCAGGGTGCTAACCATCTGCAGAGATTTTTTTTTAAAGTCCTCAGTTAGTGGACCCACTCCATCTTTTCTTATCAGTCCCCAGTCCTCTGGATCTTGCTTTTGCATTGATGGAATTCTCTAAAATTGACGGAATTCCAGCCTCACTTGGAATTTGGCCTTCAGTGCCTCTCTGTCCTACAGCCTCAAAGTTGCATTCTTATTTCCCCCCTCCAGAGTGACTTTCTTAGGCCTCTAACACTTGACTTAGATCTGGTTTGGGCCAAGGAAGTCACTCAAGACCAGTTCCTTGGATGTTGGTCCTTCCTTGAGGGAGAGTCAGCTTGTCCTCTACAAGGAGTCCTTGCTAACTCCTCCTTCCCCAGGCTCCCTTTCTTCCTCCCCCAAAGCAAGTCTGGCTGGGCAGGCTTTACTTCCTCTCTGAAATGAAAACAAATTAAGACACTGTATCAGTTATTTACTGTCACAATGATGCTGTGT
Organism: Balaenoptera musculus; assembly: GCF_009873245.2. Taxonomy (NCBI): domain Eukaryota; kingdom Metazoa; phylum Chordata; class Mammalia; order Artiodactyla; family Balaenopteridae; genus Balaenoptera; species Balaenoptera musculus. The sequence goes on along the minus strand of NC_045804.1, from coordinate 32,457,944 downwards.
AAAAAACTACCCCAAAGCACAGTGGCTTAAAAGAATAAATTGGGCTTGCCTGCTGGCACAGTGGTTAAGAATCCGCCTGTCAATGCAGGGGACACAGGTTCGAGCCCTGGTCCTGGAAGATTCCACATGCTGCGGAGCAACTAAGCCCATGCGCCACAACTAGTGAGCCTGTGCTCTAGAGCCTGTGAGCCACAACTACTGACCCTGCATGCCACAACTACTGAAGCTCACGCGCCTAGACCCCATGCTCTGCAACAAGAGAAGCCACCGCAATGAGAAGCCCGCGCACCACAATGAAAGAGTAGCCCCCGCTCGCCGCAGCTAGAGAAGAGCCTGTGCGCAGCAACGAAGACCCAACGCAGCCAAAAATAAATTAAAAAAAAAAAAGAATAAATATTTATTGTTGCTCATGAATCTAGGGTTTGCCAGATGGTTTTTGTGGTCTCAGCTGGGCTCACTCATATTCTTCATGAGCTGTGGGTCTGCTAGGTGACTCCTCTGATCTTGCCTAAGCATTTTCATATGTTTGGGGGTTGGTGGGCTCTAGGCTGGTATAGGAAGCCTGGGCTGGAAGACTGGACTTTTAAAATAATCCTCCAGCAGGCTAACCCTATCATGTTGTGAGGCTATCACAGTTTCATGGTAATAGCAAAGAAGCAAGAGGAAGTAGAAACATTCAGGTGTTTGTTTTTTTTACAATTCTTCTTTCCCATTGGCCAAAGCAAACCACATGGCCAAGACCAGAATCATTGTGGGAGGAGACTATGAAGTTACAGGGCAAAAGATAGACAAGGGAAGGCCAATAACTGATGTATAATGAAGTCAATCCAACAATAAGCTAAACACTCTCTTCTATCAAACACTTGCTGAAATCTCAGCTGGAACAACAGAAAGGCAGTCACTTGGTAGAAGTCACTTGGTAGTCGTGAGGGGAATTAAGTTACTGGCAGAAACACAGTGCTGAAGCAGGGAGGAGCAATGAAGAAGTAGACTGCTCACTCTCTCTCCCTGACCTCCAATCTCCTCTCAATGGCCAAACCCAACCTGAAGCCAGCCAGTGAAAGAGCCCAGAAGACACAAGCCATAGAAGTCAGTCTCCCTGGGCACAGAGCAGGGCAGAGGGTGGATCTGGGTGTGTGTGTCAAACAGGTCGTTCTAACTTTAGCTGTACCACTGGGACAGAACTGAAAAACCAGTCTCATAATTCCAAGGTCAAGAACTTTTGATATGGGCTAGTTCCAAACTTAGCCATGCTCAATACCCTCCCTCCCTCTCTTATTTCTTCCCTCCCTACATTGGTTAGGTTCTCTGAGATGTAGACGCTAAGATGATGGTGAGGAAAAAAAGGGGAAGGGGCCAAAGGAGGCTGAGAGAGCCATTAGACCATGATGCAAGTCTGACACCTGTGGAGAAAGGAAGAAATGTTGGATAGATAGAGTCTTAGATAGCACTGCAGTTCTAAAAATGATTCAGCCAGGTCAATGGGGAGTCCTTGAGCCAAAGTCCACACCAAAGGGGTCCTACATTCCACAGGAACTGTGGCCTTAGTACCCTGGCCATGCTTACTCTTTGGCTGAGAGCAGTGGTGGGGTGTATGGTCTTGGTGCACACTCAGAGATCAGCAGCTGGAGCCATCAGTTAATTATGCACTTGGGAGCAGGAGATCTGAGAAGCACATTTCATGGCTTCTGCCCTCTTCCCTTCTTCCCTTCCCTCCCTTCCTTCCTCCCTTCCTCCCTCCCTCCCTCCCTCCCTCCCTCCCTTCCTTCTTTTCTTTTTTTCAGTTAAGATTTTTAAAGTGCTGTTTAAGTTCCAGACTTGGTGCCAAGTATTGGTGATACACAATGAATATGGCAAACATGATATCTACTCTTATGGAGCTTCATTACTCATTCTGCTTTAGGATTTTGGGGTAGGGTTCTGTTGAAATAACTCAACTGAAATCACTCTTGAGTGGAAGGAGTGAGGCTTACCTAGCTCTATGCCCTCCCTCACCACCTCCTTATCCCACAGAGCCTGGTTAGTTGCCTGGTACATCATTAAGATGACCATATTTACTAAATCCAAAACCATTTTTATCCGTGAATTTATTTGCAGAAAATGTCATAAACAAGTGTGAAAGTTAAATCTTATTTCTTTTATAGTTGTAATAAATCCCCTTTCAAGAATTAGGGCAGGCTTCCGTGGTGGCGCAGTGGTTGAGAATCTGCCTGCCAATGCAGGGGACACGGGTTCGAGCCCTGGTCTGGGAAGATCCCACATGCCGCGGAGCGACTGGGCCCGTGAGCCACAATTGCTGAGCCTGCGCATCTGGAGCCTGTGCTCCACAACAAGAGAGGCCACGATAGTGAGAGGCCCGCGCACCGCGATGAAGAGTGGCCCCCAATTGCCCCAACTAGAGAAAGCCCTCGCACAGAAACAAAGACCCAACACAGCCATAAATAAATAAATAAATAAATAAACAAATAAAATTAAAAAAAAAAAGAATTAGGGTAAATTCATGAAATTGGACTGATCCCAGGAAATCCAGGCTATATGTTAAATATAGCCAAGTAGGTTGATTTAATCAGACTTGTTTGGGTGAGAAAACAGAGATTCATTCAAATTATTTATAAGTTTGTCATAAGGTTACATATGTGTGGGAACTCAGGGAAAGCTATTCAGTTGGCCTTGGGAGGATCAAGAACTCCAGCAGAGCGGCACGGACATATATACACTACCAAATGTAAAATAGATAGCTAGTGGGAAGCAGCTGCATAGCACAGGGAGATCAGCTCGGTGCTCTGTGACCACCTAGAGGGGTGAGATAGGGAGGGTGGGAGAGAGACGCAAGAGGGAGGGGATATGGGGATATATGTATATATATAGCTGACTCACTTTGTTATAAAGCAGAACCTAACACACCATTGTAAAGCACTTATACTCCAATAAAGATGTTAAAAAAAAAAAAAGAAAAAGAACTCCAGCAGAATCTGGGCCACACAGAGACTGAAAGCGGAATTGTAAAGTCATTTGGAATCCTGGGTGGTTCCAGGAATGTTGGCCTCAAGAGTGGATGGATCGTGACTGCTGTGTTCCATCGTTTTCATGACTCATGTCTTCTTCATGGCTGTTTTCCTCTTCCTGCAGCCTGATTTCCTCAACCTCAGGCCTTTATATTTTCTTGACTTCCTAGTTTCTGACTCTCATAACTTCACCTTGTTTATGATGCATCACGGTCTCACTGCTTTATTTCTGTCTCACGATCTTTTGTCTTCTGCTGCTAAGTGCTTTATTCCCCTGGTATTTCTCAGTTCAACTTTTAGAGAGAAAAAAAAATCTGGTTGGCCCAGGTCTTCTTTTATGACAGTCCATGCGTAATTGGTGCTGGACTGGGGACCTTTGTTTAGAAGTCTGGTTGTGGTCTAATCAACTTGGAGGGCTGGGTGGGTTTCATATGACTCCACGTACACTGCCTGAGGCTTTCTTTTCTCCTGGGGTAATTGGCATGCCAGTTTCCCTTAGGAGAGAACCATGATGTCTTTGCTGAAGATATAACATTTTAAAAGTCTTATTTTGGGACTTCCCTGGTGGAGCAGTGTTTAAGAATCTGCCTGCCATTGCAGGGAACACGGTTTCGAGCCCTGGCCTGGGAAGATCCCACATGTCGCGGAGCAACTATGCCCATGTGCCACAACTACTGAGCCTGCACGCCACAACTACTGAAGTCATGGACCTAGAGCCCATGCTCCGCAACAAGAGAAGCCACCGCAATGAGAAGCCTGCGCACTGCAACGAAGAGTAGCCCCTGCTCGCCGCAACTAGAGAAAGCCCGCACGCAGCAACAAAGACCAAATGCAGCTAAAAATAAATAAATAAATAAATAATTTAAAAAAAAAGTCTTATTTTGTTTCTGTACCACAGTCATGGTGAATGAAATAATGTTATTATACACCTGCCATATCCCAGTCATTTTCATATAAACTAATCCACTCTTCCTGTTTCCTAGACTGATGGAGGAAGGATGGACATAATGTTGATCAAGTCTCCCCTACATGCCAAGAATTCTGCTAGATGTTCTGCATTCATTATTTCATTAAACGATGACAATAACCCTATAAGATTGGTACTGTCCACATTTTACGGATGGCAAAACTGAGACTCAGGGCGACTAAGTAACTTGCCAGAAGTTGTAGAACTAGCACGTACTTTTTATGTCCTTCCAGAGCTCCACTTTGCCTGGCTCGACAGCACTCAAAACACTCCCTTCTCTGCCCTCTGTGGCCTGACACACAGTTTCCCTCAGGGTCCAGAGAACACGTGCTGCTTCTCTTTGTTCTTTACTTAGCTAAGAATCCCAGTGACCATATAGTTCATGAGGATAGTGACCCTGTGCTGTCTGTTCCCCTCTTCATGTTGTGTTGGTCCTCTACTATACAGCTACCTGGGTGGGTGGGTGATAAAATAATTTTGAATTAGAGGCTGTCAGAGGACCTGAGTTCAAGTCTGGGCTTTCCTACTAATGAGGTAGGTGACTTGGGGTCCGAATTTTCAGGTGACAGATGAGAAGGATATTTAAGCTTCTTTCAGTCTCAATAGGCCATGCCCCCAAAGAAAGCCTGGGTTCTTTCTGCTTCTCTCCACTTCTGAGAGGTTTGACTCAGGGTCCCAAAGCTCTGAAGACTCAGTCCTTACAGAAGGTCAAGGCTCTTTGCACAGCCCACTGCTGATAGGATTCATCATACGCAGTGTTTGGGAAATTGGAGGATGCTGGGCTGCAACTAAAAAAGGCTTGAATTTTGAGTAAATGCTACTTTCCATTTGATTTGGGGCCTTTCGTGTGGGAAGAATGTGAAATATAACTGAGTGGGAGAGAGTAATTCTCCATAGTCTGAATTCATTTTCTCCAGCTGCTTCACAGGACCATGCTTTGGATTCCCCAAAGAAGTCCCAGTTTCACACATATCATCCCAGCCTGCCTGGAGTCCCAGCCCAGGGATGCAGAAGTCAACCCAATGGGAAGTCCATTACCCTCACTTTCATTCATTAAATATGGAGTGCCACTGTATAGTTCTGGGTCCTAGGTTTACAATAGTGAGCAGAACAGATGTGGTCCCTTCTTGCCATTGCTCACAAGCTGGAACGAAATATAATCAATAAACAATTGATAAGTATGTGATTCTAATTTCTTTTTTAAAATTTATTTTTTACTGAGTTAATTGGTTTATAACATTATGTAAGTTTCATGTATACAACATTATATTTCTACGTCTATATACACTACAGTGTGCTCACCACCAAAAGTTTAGTTTCCATCTGTCATCATAGAAATCCTCTCTACTCATTTCGCACTCCCCCTACCCTTTCCCCTCTGGTAACCACTACTCTGTTCTCTGTATCTACATGTTTGTTTTGCTTTGGTTTGGTTTGGTTTGTTCATTTACTTTGGGTTTTGTTTGTTTGTTTTTTATATGCCACATATGAGTGATTCTAATTTCTCAGGCAACCCTTCTTTAGAAATCTCACAGAGAGTAAATCAAATTGGGCTAGTATTTTTTTTTACAATACTGCCCCTTAGCATTATGCATTACAACTAAGATCTCATTGTGAAAAATTCCTCCACGTAGCCAATGGGTTTATCGCAGTCAAGTTCAGTTCTAATGAGACCTAGTAAATCACAGTCCCATCTTAGAAGCTGATGCTAAGGATACAGCTGATATACTTTGATAATCTCCTGAGAAGCAGCAGGATATAGTTACATTTTCTTGGCTCTGTAGTCAACCAGGCCTGTGTTTAGATTCCCATTCCTCCACTTATTAGCTGTCTTACATGGGCAGGTTACTTAACCTCTTTCAGCATATATGTACCATTTATCAAATAGTTAGGATCATTGTGTAGCTTTACATGACATATCAAATCAATATACTTGGTGCATAGTAGTAGGGTTCCGTAAATATCAATCTTCAATCCTTTCTCTAAGAGGGAACAAGTTAAGTGACAAGGTGACAAACAGCAGAAGGAGGAAACTATTATACAGATCGCTTTGAACTAAGCTCCATTCAATGATTAGACAATTTTTGCACTTATTCTAATTATTCGTTAAATACTTAATTAAGGGCTTACTATGTACCAGGGCTACTAGATAGTGCTAGGTTATGGGTATGCAGTGGTAAGCAAAACAAACATAGTCCTTGCTCCTATGAAGCTGTTTTAAAATTTTTCTTTGGCTTTGTTGCCTGCCTTCCTCCCTCCCTCCCTTCCTCCTTCCCCTCCATCCTTCCTTCTTTCCCGCCTTCCTTCTTCTCTCTCAGTCTCTCTCTCTGTGTCTCTGTCTGTCTGTTTGTCTGCCTGTCTCTGTCTCTCTCCTTTCTTTTTTTTTCCACCAGTGGGCTTTTCATGTGGGATAATCCTTTAGTGAGCATGATTAAGATGTTTGAAATTGTATGGAAAGTAGTGAGTATAGAGACAGAAAATGATGGCAACAGAATGAGAGGGCAGTTTTTCTTTCCCTTCCCTTTTCTCTTGTATAATGAAGAGCCCATAATTAGAATACCACTGCTGTAGAGAGTGACTCTTACATAGAAAGGATCTAGAGAGAGTATTTGTCGTATAGGAGCATTAATCACAACCATGTGGGCCAACAGTCTGTCATGGAAATAATCCTGTTATTTACGTAGCTCTTTACAGCAGTGGGATGTACCATCCTGGAAGCTGGCCTGTATTACTTTCTGCAGGGATGCAGGCCAGTGACTATTTACAAGTCTCTATATTCTACGGCTGCTCTAAACAACTGGTAACTGAGGTGATGATGGGGCAGGGGCTTTGCATAAATAGAAAAGCAAATGTATATTTGTCGGCACTGCTCTCTTCTCCTTTGTTTTATCCTCTTTCCAAAAATAAAGTGCATTGTTCCCCAGGAGTGGAATTTGAAGTGGCAGCTGTCTGCCTGGCTGACTCCTTCCCAAAGAACAGAGCCCAAGGAGGTAACTAGGGTTAACTTGAGTTTGTTCTGTCCTCTACCAACACCGGGATTCAAGCTGCCAAAATAGCTGTATTCGCAGAGTGTGTCAAGCTGAGCCCCAATGCCCACTGCTCACACAATTGCAAGTGACACACAAGCCTTGTGGGTGCCTGTGTCCTTGGGTTCCACACATGTGTTGCTCATTGGAAAGCTTGCCCCCAAATTGTGCCATTTATAGGGAATCATATAACACTACTTCTGTCCTTCTCTCTCTCAACAGACAAATGTGGGCTGAAAATCACCTCACTTAGGCCAGGTCAACAACAATTCAAATGAGGTTTGGTTTTGACTGTGCTGTTGATCGTGAGCCTGTTAACCTGAGGGACCAGCCACATTTAGGAAGGTGGACACAGATGTCGTCTGGCTTTAAGAAAAACTTAGGATTCACTAGGTGACAGCTCTAAGGTTTGCCCAGGAGAGGGAACATTTTATTCAGAAAATTCAGCTACATTATCCGAGTTTTCTGGAATTGAGTTAAATTGATATGACTCAATACAGCAAACATTGATTAAACCCTTTGGTGTAGTTAGTACACCAAGATGTCTGTGTAAAAAAATTTATCCTCTCTGCAAATGGCTGTTTCAGTATTTTATGTTAGCAGGGATATGATGGAGGGATAGAATGTGTGTGATCCCAGGAGCATCAGTCTTTAGTGCTTGGAGAAAAGTTCCCAAGAGATGGTATTACCGCTTGGGAGAAACTTTTCCCAGCCGTGTTTTGCTAGCAGGCATTAATTAAATGTCCTAGATGTGGGTAGCGGCAAAACAGCCATCCATCCCATTTTAAAAATTGACCCTATACTAGGTTTTAGGGTGGATGGCAATATGTCTCTACCATAAAAAAGAGCACTTACTGGATGGAATGGCACAAAATATATATACAGTACACGTCCTAATGCCCAGAACCCGTGAATGTGACCTCATTTGGAGAAAGGGTCTTTGCATACGTAATTTGGTTAAGAATCTCAAGATCATTCTGGATTATCCGAGTGGGCCCTAAATCCAATGACAAGTGTCCTTATAAGAGACACACCAGGAAGAGACACACAGAGAAGAGAAGAAGGCCGTATGAAGATGGAGGCAGAGATTAGATTAATGCAACCGCAAACTAAGGAAGGAGTGGAGCCACCAGGAACCGGAAGCGGTGAGGGAGGATTCTCCTTTAGAGCCTTTGGAGGGAGCACGGCCCTGCCGACCCCTTGATTTTAGATTTCCAGCTTCCAGAACTGTGAAAGAACACATTTCTATTGTCTTAAGCCACCAAGTTGGTGGTAATTTGTTATGTCAGCCCTAGGAAACTAATCCAGGGCATAAACCAGTCATTTTTTTCCTGAAAGTCCATATTTGGCTCTTTCTGAGCTTTCTGAGGCCTGTGTAATTCATTCATTCACTCCCTCCACAAACACGCAATTTGGGGCCTCTGTGTGCCGGGCACTGTTCTTGGTGCTGAGTGAATAAAGGCAAGTAAGACTCAGCTTGGCCCTTCAGGGAGCTCACCGATGCAAGCAAAGGAGTAACTACCAACACGGTGAGAGGGACCCTCCAAGGTGTGCCCTGTGGGAGCACAGAGCAGAGTTGGGCGTCTCTGTGCTTGTGCAGGGAGATGAGAGGTTTACCAAAACAGAGACACATGCCCGGAGGTATGGATGTGCTCAAAACCAGGGGACATCTGCTTCCACAGAGAGCACTTCTGTGGTGTGAGCTACGATTTCTCTCCCCTCACCTTAGGCTCATTTAAAAAAAGAAAGACTGTGGCTCATAATTTATGGGGGCCCGTGGGGAAGCAAACAAAAGGGTCCTTTCTTGGGTAGCTGATGTGTGTGGGGTTTACGTGCAGACTTCCCTCTGACATCTCTTGCCCTGGTTTTGAATCCTTTTGAGCTGGAGATGGTCAGGGTTGGTGGTGGATGGAGGAGGAGGGCAGGGTGGAGTGAAGGAGGGGGAGTTCTGCCGGAGGAAGACATCCCCGTCAAGAGCTGGGCCTGAGCTAGGCGTGTAGTGAAGTTTCCCAAAGGTGCTGTTTCGTCTGTCAGACTTGTTCAAATGCAGTCCCTCGTTTATTCCCTTATGGAAAGCTGATTGACCCTCACGAGATGAACAAGATGTTTCTGTGCTAGGGGTCAAGATGGAGTGGTACTTACAGGAAGGCAAGAAAACTCTCAGGAGCTGATGAGTCAATGGGAGACAAAGACTCTGTGGACCAGGCATGTTGAGCCTGCAATGTGAACTGTATAGACAGACATGGAAATGCTATAGACCATTACATTAGAAAGGGAGGCCAGTGAGGCCAGCTTAGTTAGGAAAGGCTTTCTGGGGAATGAGTGGGTCAAGGTGGGGGCTGAAAGATGTGTAGGACTTAACCAGATGAGAGTAGATGAAGAGGTCTTCCTCTCTCCCTCCTTCCCTTCCTTAAGCCCTGGGTAGGAAGAAGGTAGTAGGCCCAAATGTCTACTATCAAAAAGGATTGTCATCTGGGGGAGAAGTCAAACATGTGTTAGCTGGGATATCAAATTCTGGTATGAAAAAAAATCTTGGGAGACAAAAGAATTATATAATTTTTAAAAAGAAACTGTAATTTGTGGCCAGGTTGAATATCTGCTAAGGTGTTTGCCTGTGATCCTAAAGGTAGTGGGGAGCAATTGCTTCTTTTTTTCTTTTAAGGAGATAATATCTATTTTTCCATCCTAAAAGTAATAATGCTCATTACAGGAAGTAGAAGGATTATGGAAAAGAAGAAAAATAAATTATTTATAATCTCCCCTTAAAGAAATGATTGATGTCAGTATTTTTCTTGCATGTAATTTTTAAAATAGTTGTAGAGATCACATATATACTATTTTATATCCTGCTTTTTAATCTTACCATTATAACACAAGCACTTCCTGATGTTATTTCGGTCCTTCAGGAGCACGGTTTTTAATGCCCACATCTAGGAGATGTACATTAATTTACTTAATCTTTCCCTTATGGTTGAATATTTGATTTACTAGCATTTTTCATTATTATAAATCATGCTGGGATGAGTTTCTTCATGTAATAGTCTTCTTCCATATTTATGATTATTTCCTTTGGCTAGATCCCTAGATGGGGAATCACTGAATCAAAGGGCATGAACATCTTTAAGGTTCTTTGAACATTCTGCCAAATTGCTTCCTTGGGGGTTGTTGAGCTTTGCAAGTACATGATGAAAGATGAGTCTCATAGCTGAGGACAGGCAGGGCCAGGCCAGAAGAGAAAGAGCATTCCAAACATTCTAGCAGAAAGAGACATTCCGGAGTCACTGAAGCCGCAGACCTGGTGATATGCTGTCCTGATATGAAATCGTTGCTGGTGGCCTTGCCATTTTTAGAAAGCCAGTTTTGAATTCTTCCCTACAAGGGTGGTAGTGTTCCAGACACACTGGCCCTTGTTTTTTGTTACTAGAGCACACCAAGCTCGCTTCTACCACAGGGCCTTTGCATTTGCTGTGTTCCTCTCCTGAGAATGTTTTTCCCTCATAATTTGTCATGACTGGTGCCTTCTCATCATGTATGTCTCAGTTCAAATGTCAAATGCTCAGAGAGGCCATCTCTAATGACCTGCTCTAAAGAAGCCAGACATCCTCTGCTCCAATCACTTCTATCAAGTTAATTTTATTCAAAGCACTTATTATTCCTGCCCAGTGTCAATGTTCAGTAGCTATCTGTGGAATGATTGAATGAAGTCATTCCCTCATTCATGTAATCTAGAAATATTTTCCGAGTGCCACTTTAAAATATTCCCATTGCTCTGAACATAAAGACCAAACTATATAACATAGCCTGTAGAAGGGTTTCTGGAACTGGTTCCCACCCGATCTCTCCCATCTTATCCTGACCCACATCCTGCCTTAGTCTCTGCACTTCAGCCATACTTGCTTTCTTTATGTACTTGCATGTGTCATTCTTCTTACTGTCACAGGACCTTTGCACATGCTATTTCCTAAGCCTAGAACATACTTCTTGTCTTTACCGTGTGAATCCCTCCTCATTTATAAGACTTCCTTGGATACCTTTCCTGACTCCTCATACTAGGCCAAGTTCTTCTGCTATACACTCTTTGTGGGAGCTAGTCTCCAAAGATGGCCCCCAAAGACTCACACCTTTTAGCATTCATGCATTTTGTAGTCCTCTCCCTTTGAATCTACTCTGGTCCTGTGACTCATTTTCTTTGATTAGCGGGATGTGGCGGAAGTAACACTGTGCAGTTTCTGAGGCTAGGTCATAAGGAACGTTGCATCTTCCACCAGGGCCTCTGGGAATACTTGCTCTAGGAGGGATACTATTCCCTCTCAGAATCCAGCTGCCATGCTGTGAGAAGCCCAGGCCACATGGAGAGGCTATAGACAGGTGCTCTTGTCAAAAGCCCAGCTAATGTCCAGCTGAAAGCCGGCATCAGCTGACAATCATGTGAAAAAGCCATCTTGGATGTCCAGCCCAGTTGAGTCTTCACATGAGTCCACCTCCAGCTGCCATCTGCCTACAACTGTATGAAAGACCCCAAGTCAGAACTACCTAGCTGAGCTCAGTCAGTCCACAGAACCATGAGAGGCAAAAGTAAATATTTGTGTTAAGCCGTCAGGTTTGGGGGTTGCTTGTCACATAGCAATGGATAACTGAAACACACTTAGAGCAGTATATTCCTACAGCATATGATTCCTCTCTTTCATTGTAGTCACCACAGCTGTGGCTGCAGGTTTCTTGCCTGATTATTTAATTAATGACCTCTTCCTTAATAGCCTATAAACTTTATGAGGGCAAAGACCATGTTGATCTTTGTTTGTTTGTTTCATCTTGTTGGCTCACCGTTTGTAGTGGACAATTGTCACTTCGTGGACACCAAGAAATGTTTGGGGAACCTCCCATGGTGTGAGTTTCTGGGGAGGCAGGTTTTATCTCCAAGAAAGAGAGCTGGAAAGTCAATAGCCTCTGTATCTCACAGCATGTGCCCCGAGCTCAGCTAATTGGATGCTCCTGCTTGGGTCTTTGAATCTGGAGCTAGTAAAGCAGAGAAGCAGGATGGGCTTAGGATTCATTCTAGTGGCCCTGGTAGTAGCATCTTCTGTCCAGTGGTGGCAGCTTGGACACCCTAACTGACTCTTCTGGGTACAGCTTTGGCTGCGCTTTGGCTGCCTGCTTCCCGTAGTCTTGCCTATACATCTTACAAGTTGGTTCTCCAAACTTGCTGGTGATCCTCTGGGCTACTTGATACCCCTCCAGTAATTTCATTTCTAGGTAAGTTAGCTAGAGTTGCTTTTTGTTATGTACAACCAAGGATGTTATACCAGCAAGGTAACTAAGGCACGAAAGGCATTTAATAAGTATTGTTAAAGGAACGAATGAGTGTGTGCCAGGGACCCAGGTGAACATCTGGGATCCCAGGATAAATAAATCTCTAATTCAGAGGAGTTTATATTTTCCTAAGTTACACCTAAACAAAGACAGTAATTAGAGGTTAGTGCTATAAGAATGATAGGCACAAAATTATGGGAATTAACTATATCTAGAAGAGGGGGAAGGGATCCCCTTGACTTATGTCAGTGACTATAATTAGATGAACAGTAAAGGTTTACTTATTGATTGAATAGATGAGTAAAAGAATGTAATGTTGAAGTAAGGTATACCAAAAATCTTGTCAATTGTAAAGTTTTAACATTTGATTTCTGTATTAAATAGGACTATTTATGTTGCAAATATCAGAAAACTCCAGTCAAACTGGCTTAAGTAAAAAGACAGTTGATTGGCTCATAGAAGAGGTCAGGGCATATAATAACTTCAGGGGTTCAAGCACTATTATCAAGAACTTCTCCTCTTTGATCTTATCTGCATCGGCTTCATTGTTAGGTTCTCCCGACATGATGGTTCCCAGACATTCAAGGCTTTCCTGTCTCAGGTTCATGGTCAGAGGAAACAAACACTATTTCAAGAAACTTTTCTAGTTTTCAAGCAGAGCTCCTTGGGTTTGCATTGATTGGACAAGATTGGCCTAGCATGGCTAATACATCGCTCTCTGAATAAATCACCGCTGGAGGGGAATCTATACAATGCTTGCATTGATCAGATCTAGTTCATGGTCCTACCCCTGGAACTGGAGTAGAGGTCAGCTCTAATCACTCATGGTTAGGACCACGGCACTGGTTGCAGACAGCTTGGATTTGTATATCTTGCTTCTGCCACTTAAGTGAAAAGTACATATTTGTTTCTACATTAGCTGACACATCTCTGAAATGGGGATAATAATAGCCCCCCTTTGTATAAGGATTAAATGAGTTAATGTATGTAAAATGCTTAGACCAATGCCTGGCACACGGTGAGAGCTTAATGCACATTTGTTATCATTCTTAGCTATTACTGCAGGGACCAAGAATAGGGAAGGGACGGCTCCCAAAGGAAATTTAGGGAACCATTACCAGAAAAAGGTATGAATGAATGCTCCAAAGGCAAAAATAACAAACGTCCACTGCACCTCATCCCTAAGTTCTCACCAATAAACCACTGGAGGTGAGAAGCCAATAAGGTCTTGGATGAAGCCAGCTGGGATTCACAGCTGCTTCTTGGTGTCAGTCCTGTCCCCCAGGAGAAGTTCCAAAGCACAATCATGCCCACCTGATCAACACCCCAGCAAGGTTGAATGTCTCCCTGGCAATCAGTCTGCATTTTTCCAGGCTTTACCTTTGGGGCTGTCTTAGAAAATCCATGCCCTGGTCAGCCTGAGTGCATATTAAACCATTTCAAAATGTTGGAAGAGGAAGTCTGCTTGCTTAATGTGTAATTTAGCTGAAAGAACTGGAACAAGTTGCATTTTGGTGTGTTCCTCGTTTTGCAAATGAATGTTATTTTCGTAATGGTCCATAATGGCTCCCTCAGAGTTATTCTGGTCCATCATGTTAATGTGGATTGTGGTGCTTTAAATAAGATTTGACTTTTGACTCCTTAAGCGTGCATCATGATTCCTTGGATGCTCACACACCAAATCATCAGCCATTATTGTTCTTGTGAACTGATATTTATTTCTTATTTTGCTACTTCCATGGGATGAGCAAGAACATAAATAATACATCAACAAGCCCAAAGGTATATCAATGGCTTGAAGTGACAAAGGACTGGGTTTTTTTGTTTTTTGTTTTAACATCTTTATTGGAGTATAATTGCTTTACAATGGTGTGTTAGTTTCTGCTTTATAACAAAGTGAATCAGCTATACATATACATATATCCCCATATCTCCTCCATCTTGCGTCTCCCTCCCATCCTCCCTATCCCACCCCTCTAGGTGGTCACAAAGCACTGAGCTGACCTCCCTGTGCTATGTGGCTGCTTCCCACTAGCTATCTATTTTACATTTGGTAGTGTATATATGTCCATGCCACTCTCTCACTTCGTCCCACCTTACCCTTCCGCCTCCCCGTAAAGGACTGGTTTTTAAGTCCTTACAAAATTTTGGTTGAGGAGGCATAGTGTCCATATTGTCTAACTTTGTCTGAGGTCACTATGTCCCCAACGTTCTCCACATCTCTCTGGAGACAGACTAGAGAGATGGTCCAGACTTCCAATTTTCCCCAGTTCAATTTGTTTCAGGATGGGGATGTCCATGCCATAAAATCACTGGGTAAGAAGGATATTCACAGGCAAGAGTTCCTGGAGAGCACTTCTGGCAGAGAAGTGGTTTTGAGCTAGGTTCTTGGAAAGAAAACATAAACCCTTTAAAATTTCTAATAGGAGTGCTGGAAAATCTGCAGACCCCTCTGTGCTAAGAGTCCAACACAACTGCTTGGGGACACTTAGGTGGTGGCTGTGATAATCTATTGCTGTAAAGCTCCTGGGATGCACCTTTGCCTCTGCCCAAAACACAACAAGACTCAAGGCTTCCTTTGATCACTTTGTGCAGCATTCCGTGAGTTCTAGGCCCACTTCTAGAAAGTAACTATTTGTTTCTCTGTCTCCCCAGTCCCCAGTCCTCCCTCCTTTCACTCTCCAGTGGATAATACATCCCCAAGACCCCTCCTAAATGACGCATCTCACCACCTCCTGCCTGTCCTGTGGCCTCCCACCTCAGCCTCCTCCTCTCTTAGGGCAACTACTTATTTTACATATTCTGAGGCGGATCCAATATCAGGTGTTACATGGCTTTGTTACAATTCATATCACAAAAGCTCCATGTCAATTATTGGTTTGGAATATATGATCACACAGTTCTCCCCTCATCAACCCTGTTACTGAACAGCCCTTAGTTGCTGTCCTGTGGGATAGTAGACAGAGTCTGGTCAATGCACTCAAAGAGACTTGGGTTCCCATCTCAGCTTGACCATCTCACTGGCTGTGCAATTTGAGGCAAGTTAATTCACCTCTCTGAGCCTCAGTGTCCCCGTCTGTAAAATGGGCACAATTATATATATACACCAAAGGGCTTTTTATGAAAACTAAATGTGATAGTGTCGCTAACATACTGAGCACACTGTTTGGCACACAGCTGACTCTCAGGAAATAGTTGCACTTGTTATTTTAGAAATCGTTCTGGCAGACAGGAGGTCTTGTCTGTGGAGGACAGTGGTGCCTATTCTTCTCCTCTTTCTCTGAGCTCTCCTGGACTCTCTCCTGTCTCCTCTTTTCCTTGTTTCTTCCTCAGCCTCTTGTCTCTTCCACCTTTTTCAATCCCACCCACAACTTTGAGAGGATGGAAGAAGATAGACTTGTTTATTTGGAGACTAAATTCAACATTGACCCTCAGAGAAAACAAGCCCTGCAATACGCTCTATTACCACATAAGCGCCACATTTAAACAAAGCCTTTTGGCCTGAGCTGAAAATTACCATCCCGCTGGGAGGCATAAACTGGAAGGGCTGCCTGTGTGAAAGAGGGACAGGCAGCAGCTGGCAGGGCTGTGTCTGTGGGAAGGAGAAGCCCAGCTCCTTGCTTTATGCATTGATTTTACTTGGAAAATTGCACTCCCCTTTTCCTTCCACAGACAGAAAAACAATAGCAATCTGTTAAAATGTGGGAGGGCAGGAAAGCAGCAACTCACAGATTAAAATCCATAACAGCCCCAATCAGCTACCAGCTAGAAAATTCTGTTGGGGCTTCATATGATATAGTCTGAAAACAGTATGTAGATATGATGGCAAAGAATTCCCCTATACCAAAAAAGCCAAAGAAAACAACAAACAACAGTGGAGCGAGGAATTTCCCTTTGCCTGGGTAATGATATTAATGCTGATAAAAGCAGACATTTATTGAGCACTTATTATGTAACGAGGCACAGAGACGAGGGGAAGCTTTACATCCATGAATTCATTTAATCCTCACAAGCCCATGAGCTAGATCCACCTTTCCTCCCTCCCTCCCTTCCTCCCTTCCTTCCTTCCTCTCTTTTCCTTCTTTCTTTCTTTCCTCTCTTTTCCTTCTTCCTTCCTTCCTTCCTCTTTCTTTCTTTCTTTCTTTCTTTCTTTCTTTCTTTCTTTCTTTCTTTCTTTCTTTCTTTCTTTCTTTCTTTCTTTCTTTCTTTCTCTCTTTCTCTTTCTTTGTGACTTTTTTTAGAATAGTATTTGGTTCACAGTAAAATTGAGAAGAAGGTAGAGAGATATCCCATATACCCCCTATTATCACATGTACATAGCCTCCCCCATTATCAATATCCCCCACCAGAGTGGGTAGATACTATTTTCATCCTCATTTTTACAGATGAGGGAGCTGAGGCTCAGAGAAGTTTAGTACCTTACCTAAAGTCACACTGTTGATGGTCTGTGCCCCAGCATTCTGGGTCCCCAACCGACACTCTTAATCCCCATCTTGTACTGCCTTATTCTGTTTGAGATGCACTTAGCTGATGACATGGAACAAACACAAGTGAAACCGCAAGGACCTCTCCAACAGACCTGCCACTGTGTTGTCTTGTGTGCATGCTGTCTTGTCATCCCCTGAGAGACTATAGGATCCTTGAGGATCTTTCTATTTCAGTGTCTGCATGCTGTGCCTGGCACATAGAAGAGGCTCCAAAAAGGCTTGTTGAGCTGAGAATAGGTAGATGCTAAATTGGGCAATGGTGACTGTAAATGTGAGCTAGACATTTAGAGAAGATGGAGGTCAGGGAGGGATGGAGAGGCTTAAGAAAGGTCTTCGGCAGAGAAAGGAAATGACTTGTAGGTAGGCCTTGAAAATTTGAATAGAGAGAGGGCTGAAGAAAGGGTGCTCAGGGTGGGAAATCACATGGCAAAGCACACCAGAAGGAGGGAGAATGGTGTGGCAGGTGCTGATAGGGAGATCTGGTCAACCAGAGTGAGCGCTCGGACTTGATACAGCTGGCCATCACTGGGGCTGGCAGAGGTTCTGGAGTTGAGGGGGGCTCATGGGCCAGGCAGTGCTCTCAGGAGCCTGGGGGGCCAGTATGGCCCAGTGGTTAAGCGCTTGGACTCTTGGAATCAAAGGCCAACTTGGCCATTTCCCAGTTGTGGGATTTTGTGCCAGTCACTGGGCATAGGGGCTTCTCAGGGTGCTGAGAGGATTAAGTGAGATAATGTGTGGACAGTGCCTTATGTTGTCCCATAGTAAAGAGTGTCAACTGCCCTTATCTATCTGAAGCCTTGAGGCAGAAGATGGACAGGACTGGAGAGAGACTGAGGAAGGGGTGAGCTTGAAGGCTCTGGCAATCACAACAACAATAGTAGATTCTGATATTTAGGGATTTTTACACTCTGGCTCCTGGTCACATAATAATCCAGGGAGGTGAGTGAGCGTCCTGTCAAGAGGGAGTGCCTGCTTTGGGTTCACACACACTCTGGTGTCGGGGCTGATGGACTTTCCCTGACTATATCCTGTTGATGTGGTTCAGGATGTGAAGGAGGAGGGGATTTTACTCGTGGAAACATCCCTGGGCTGTGAATTAAGGGGCATTGGGTAAGTGCCCTAACTTTCTGGAGGCGTCTTGTAACTCCTTCTGCCTTTTCAGTAACACACAAGACCCCGCCCTCCACCCCAACTCCTGGAGATTCTGCCGAAGCCACTGCCCCTTTCCCTCTGTAGATGCCCATCTTTGTGTATCCCCAGTAAGTGGGAAGCATTGTGTCAAGCTTAACTTTCTGTAGTTTGTTTTGTATTTTGTTGCTATTTCCAAGTAAATTTATAATTTTTACGTTTCTATGACTAGAAGGTAAGCTTGGTCACCGTTTCAGCCTCATCACCTAGAATAGTGCCCACCACATAATAGGGGCTCAACGAATACACAGTTAACCCTTGAACAATGTGTAGTTAGGGGTGAAGACCCTCTATGTGTTCGAAAGTCTGCATATAACTTATAGTCAGCCCTATGTGGTCACAGTTCCACACGCAACACAGATTCAACCAATCACCTTCGTGTTGTACCATAGTATTTACTATTGAAAGAAATCTGCATATAAGTGGACCCGTGCAGTTCAAACCCATGTTGTTCGAGGGTCAACTGTACTTCAAATTACACACATATCCTTGGGAATGCCCCTGGCACATGTCCAGAAAATAAACTTTTCGCCAACCTCACTTCCCACAGCCCCAGTTCAGCAGCTAGACTGTCCATTCTTTCCACTGTGTCCTGGGGTCTTCAGGATAGTTTATGAGTTTCTTTCTGAGTTTTGTAATGGGTGCTGTATGGAGTAGGTGCTCAGTCAATGCTGAGAGTTTGATTTGTTTATCGGGCATGTGTGTGTTTGTGTGCACGTGTGTGTGTGTGTGTACAGGTGGATATGGGTGTGGTTTCCTTGCAGGTCCCCCTTCCGTGGGGCTAGAGGATGTTTGCTGAAGTTAGTCAGAGTGGCTGGGACTCAGGACTCTTGGGTCCTCTTCCTATGATTCATAAGCATTTTGGAGAAGTCCGTGAGGCCCTTAAACTACAGTGAAAGCTGGTATTTAAAAAAAACAGGATGACTTCGTTCCTCATTCCCTTTTGTACATTTTTCCACTAGCACACAATCTCCTCCAGGAAAGTTTAGATCTTTAACCATCTTTAGAACAAGTCATTTTACTAGTAGTATTTATTTTGACTATTTTTTTTCAGAAGCTGTCTACTAACTGGGCATTTGTTCATAAACATTCATTCATTCATTGTTTTGACTCTCTCTCTGCCCGTACTGTGTGCCAGGCACTGGCTGGCACCACAGAGGTGAGATACATCTTTACCTCTGAGGAGCTCCTGGGGCTAGGAGACCAAAAAGGGCCTGGGAGCAGAGATCTGGTAGAGAGGTGTGTGGAGTGGGGGAGGGAGAAGGTTAGGGGGTCAGGGAAGATTTCTAGAGGAGAGTGGACTCTGAAAGAGAGCTCACAAGGTGCCAGGAGTCATGCTAAGCACGTTGCAGACATTATCTCATCCACTCCTCATCTGTCTATGAGGTAAGCGCTATTATCCCTGTTTTGTGTGACCTCGGATGAGTTACTTAACTTCTCCAAGTCTCAGTTTCCTCATCTGTAGAATGGGGTCTGTAAAACCTCAGAGAGTTATGGTGGGAATTACGTGTTTAATAAGACACACAAGAACTCAGTAACATGCTAAGTTGGAGTTACTAGGTGGCTTGTAAGTGTCACCTACTCTGACACTTACAGTGAGGAGATGAGGCCTGGAGAGGATGAATGACTTGCCCCAGCTTCCATGGAGAATGTCACAAGTAGGATTTAGATCCTGTGCACTTAAGTACAAGCCACACTGCCATGTATGTGTGGCAGGAGTTCGGAATGGGTTTGGAGAGTTTCTCCTGGATTCAAAGGTGTATTATTGAAAGATTTTCAACACGGGGTGAAAATCATACTTCTTACTCTGTAACCTCATTCACAGTAGCTAGGCTAGTTACCTGGTCAACCTCTAAAACAGACGTGGTCACCGTGTCCTTGGTTTCTAAACACGGTAGCTCTTGTTCCACAGTCTCTCCTTTCTTTTGAGTTATCAGGGAATTATTTAGATTGGAAACCATGAAGCAGGTAGAAGATCAAGGATTCTCACTATGGAGCTCCTGGCTGGCAAATAACAAAAGGAAGTCATTCCCATAGGAGGAGTCGGGGAGGGAAAGAAAAGAGGAGAAAAGAAAAATAAAAGCGATCCATCTCTGACTCAGCACCACTGACTGAAATAATTTCTTGTCCTCTGTACAGAGTCACCACCCAGCTCTTCTAGGAGCTACCTCCCAGGGCAGTTGTAAGGAGCCCTGATAAAGATTTATGTGGTTTGTTTTCTTTCCCAGAGCCTTTGAAGATCAACAGAGGAGGTAATGTTTATGGCTGGTTGGTTAACCCTACAGCTCTCTGGGGTCTCCTTCTGCGACCCCCAGGCTGGTTCTCAAGGCAGAGGCAGCAGGCCATGGCTGCCCCATCTGGGGAACTGGCCGTCTAAAGGCCAGGGTTGGAGAGAATTTCAGACCCAATAGCTCTGGAGGCTTTGCTTACCACAAAGGCGTCATCACAGCAGAACATCCTCACCGTCTTCAGAAGAGAACCAGTTCATCCCACAGGGGAGTGAGCTCTAGAAAATCCGCATCAAGAGGAAAAAGGAGGTTGGGGGGGGGTAATGTTTGTAAGGTTGGGGTAAGCAAGACATGAATAGATCTGGCTCTGAGGTGGCTGATTCTGGTCAGGCGAAGGCAGAATTGTCCAGGGTTCTTTGTTGTGAGGGACGTTACAGGAAGATATGTATATATTAAAAAAATAAATGAATCTCTGCTTTATTTTTTTTAACTCTAATATTTTCCTGGCATTGCTAGTTAGAATTACTTGTCTGGGTGTCCTGAACTCCATTTCAGGACCCAGCTGAAAACCGTGGATAGCTGGAGGGAAGTAGACACCTTGGAGATCTGAAATGTGTGGCATGCCTTTCTGACCTCATTAAAAAATGAATCCATTTATTTTTTTCACATGTTCTTCCACATCCTAGGATAGCTACTGAAAGAACATTGGAAAAACATGTCTTTTTTGGAGTTATGTTGCGGAGGAGAGGGCTTCAGCTCTTTGATTCATCTGGGAAACTGTGGATTTCTAGCTCCATATCTGCCATTTCTGTTCAGGAACCCAGGAGCCAGCAGTGGATTCCTCCTCTGAGTAACAGTGGGATTCACTTGAAGAAATGTTTATCTATGTATGGATTCACTGGTTCATTCTTTCAGTCAACAAACTGGCCACGAGTTACTCAATAAATTTGCAAATCATCTGTAAGATCTCTGCTGACCCATGACAGTCCTAGTAAGGGTGGTCATTTCCCACTTTATATGGATGAGGAAACTGACACACAGGGAGGTTGAATCATTGGACCACACAGCATTTCTGATTCTTTTCATTTTTCCAGGTTGTTTTCCCTGGAATCTATGGTGGGATGATCCTAAATGTGGAAGCCAGATAGATCTGAGTTCAAATCCTGTGTCTTCTCCTCACTTCGTTCAGGTGAGGCCTTGGGCAACCTCAAGCCTCAGTTTGTTCATCTGTAGAATGGAGATCAAAGCAACAATAACACCTTTGCCAAGGTTGTAGTGAGAATGGAAGCAGACAAGGTGTTTCAGAGCCCTCTACGAATAGGTTCTCCATATGTAGTATGAATTTTGGCATTATTAGGCCAAAGTCATGATCCTTTGCTCCTGGGGCCTGAAAGGAGTCCTTCAAGTTCACAGAGGAGTCTAACTGGCCTTTCAAAGATGTAAATCCTGCCTTGGGAGCTATGTTCTCTGTGCTAGGCAGAGGTGGTCTTGAGAGCAGTCAGCTTCAGTCTCTCCACCAGGAGGTAGAAATATTTAACATAACAAGGTGACCTCATCAGGGGCGGACCAGATGCTATCATCCATAAACAGCCATTTATTCAAGTCAGGCAGGACCCACATGCCGCAGGTAAGCTGGGGAAAGAGAGATTGAATTGTTCAGGTCTGCAGGAGTGGAGGTTGAACAGAAAAGCAACACAACCCTTACTCATAACTTCCAATTGCTACGTGTGTATGTGTGTGTGTGTGTGTGTGTGTGTGTGTATTTAAAGCAGGTTAAACAGGTTTTCCATGGAAAGGTGTGGAACAGACCCAAAGCAAGGCAATGATGAACTTTTCTTTTTCATAGAATCGCCTTCCTCCTCTCTGTCCCTAAACTCTCTCCCCATCTCAACCCACCGTGCCCCCTACCCCACCTTTCAGCAACCATCACTCCTCCTGCTTCCCACCCCTGAAGAAGCATGTAAGGCACAAATCAGGCTGATGGAACTGCATAAAGGCACTCTCTTGCCAAATGAGCAAAAATATTCCCACTTAAAAAGGTATATAAAATGTTTATGCAATGAGGGAGGAGATTCTGAAGTTATTGTAGGAGCTGGCACAAGGCAGTGCCAGACGTATGTTAGAGCACCTCTGATGGATTTCATTGCAGTTGCCATTTAAAATATGTAGACACGTTCCTGCTCCCGCCCTGGAAGGCGCCCCACGCCCCACCCCCAGGCCCAGCTGCACATGCACACAAGAGTCCACGTATATATATATATATATGCACGCACGCTCCAACCCAGGAATCCGGCAAAACACGGGGCTGTTCTTTATAGGCAGGAGCTTGTTGTTTTAGCCTGTTGTTTTCATTTCGGTGCACCTGCACCCCTTGCCTAAGCCCCCTGCCACACTGCCCTCGCCTCGGCCAACAACACAGGGATGTGTGTTTCTGAATAAGCCACACATTATTCAATTTGGTTTCCTCAGGAATTTGGTAGGAAAACTGGATCCCAGTGAATTGGGCTTAATTGGATCCTTCAGGGTCCTGAGCATGTTTCACCTGCCTTGGGCTTGTTCTATGGACTCCCCTGTCCCCATTGATGCCCTCTTCTCCATCCCCCCAGGAGCTGCATGCGTGGTGTGGCTGAGGTCTCTATCCTGAGCAGGAGCAGGGCAGTGAGCTGGGTATGTGGGTGGTAAGGACAGCTTGGGCTGCCCGACATTCTGGTGGCTGAAGTGTGGGCAGAGAGGGTGGGTTCCAGGCTCCAGGTTGATGAAGATCTATTCCATGTATTTGACGTCCAGCTGCTACAGAATCCTATTTGCAAATGCTAAGTAACCTAGTCAATATGGTACAAATTATCAGTACCAGCAGGGGGAATGTTGACTGTGGCAACTTGGGCTTTGATTACAGATTACTGTGCTCTTGGTGCAATCCAGGGCCAGTGATGTCTTAAAGCCAGTTTCCATTTGATGGGTCTCTAAATCATGGCAGAGATGGTATTGCAAAAACAAAGCAATGGCATCTTCCTGGTGGGGACAAGCCAATTTGGATCCAAATTAAGACCCAGAGGAAAGTCATCCTAGAGTTGCCTTGCCATAGTATGAAGGTGACCTTACTTCCGTAGCCAGAGAGAGGAGTGAAGGTCTGGAAACCAATGGTGGCTGGTTGGAATATGAAGGATAAAGATGAAAAATGAAGAATTTGGGTTCTAAGCTCATCCTCAGGCACCCAGTGTAGACATTGCCTTTACAGTATCCCTGAGAGGTGGTGGTCCTCCTGGCTGAACATAGGGAACTCACTACTTCAACTTCAGGTGTTACCATTCATTACACTATTAGACAACTGTGATCATTGGAATTTTTTTCTGTTAAAATTAAATTGGTCTCCTTGCCAGATCCATCTTGGTTGTTATGTTAGTTATCTGTTGCTGCATAACAAATTCCTCCCAAATTTAGCAGCTTAAAGACAACAAACATCGATTATCTCACAGAGTTTCTGAGGGTCAAGAATTTAGGAGCAGTTCAGCTGTGTGATTCTGGTTCAGTGTATTTCGTGAAGTTGCAGTCAAGAGGTCAGGCAACTGAGTTTCTACTGGGGGTTGGAAGGTCTGCTCGCAAGGTGGCTCACTCCCATGGCTGTTGGCAGAAGGCCTCAATTCCTCATCAGGTAGACCTCTCCATAGTGCTGCTTGAGTGTCCTCATAGCATGGCAGCTGGCTTTCCCCAGAGCAAGTGATCTGAGAGAGAGCAAGGCAGAATCCACTATGCCTTTTATGACCTACTCTTGGAAGTCACACGTTGTCACTTCTGTCACATTCTATTAGTTAGAAGGGAGTCACTAAGTCCAGCCCACATTCAGGACAAGGGAATTTAGGCTCCACCTTTTGAAGGGAAGAGTACTGAAGAATTTGTGGATACATTTTTAAACTACTACAGTCATAATTCTCCTAAATGATATTATAGAATATAAGTCTTTTAAATTATTATGGTAGCTCTCTAGATATCTGACTGCAGTTATCATATATTAACACCTCTGGCTAAATATCCTCAATTCTTTTAACTACTCCATGCATGACTTGCTGTATATCCCCCTACTGTTCTCATGTAATGTGCCAGTGAAGCTGAAACATGGTCCCTTGAATTGGGCATAAGACTCAACATATGAATACAGAAGATTGTGTAATTGTTCGAGTTCATGAACTCATGCTTAGTACAGTGTTTGTCACGTAGCAGGTATTCAATTAATGTTTACTATTTTTTAGCAGATTTTTATACTTTTATTTAATTCGAGTTTGTTAAGTGAAATGCCTAAATCAATTTTTTAAAAATCCTTTGCCCAGCTACAATTCTCCCATACCGTTCTTGGATTTTTCTGACCTAAATATGGAACTTTAATCCCTACTAAATGACATCTGCTGATCAAGATCGTTCTGAATTATGAGCCTATCACTAGTATAAGCTATCTTGCCTAGATTTCTATGTTCCGAAAATGTACATAGAAGTTACTGATTAAATACTGCTTCTTCAGGCTACCAAGATTTCATCTGTGTATACTTGCTCTGCCATCAGGGCTCCTGATTTCCTATCTCTCCTTCTCACTGGGCTCTGCATGCAATCAGCACTCCAAAAATGGCAAACCACCCATAACTAACTTGTTCTAAAGGCAGTTAAGTCCGAGCCATCCTCCACAGATGTGGCTCTCTCTTGGGAAAGAACTTTAGAAAGGGAGATTCCACCACCTCCCACAGTCACCCACTTCCAGAGTTCACCATCTGGAGTTTAGGGAGAAAAGAGTGGGGAGAATAATTGGGGCGGAAAGCATTTATTCTTGGCCTTTTCCGCAGGGGACCAAAGTCTTTTTTGGGTGGAGGGAGAGGTGGAGGTGGCGAAGGTGGGCCTCAACTGAAGTCTTAACATCCAGCAGAGGTGGCCATTTTGAAAACCAATGTAGGGAGTGAAGAGTGGATGTATTCCACACAGATGTCAGTGTCTGGGGCCAATTAAGAGAGTGCATTTGGATAAACTAAAAGATGTAAGGGCAAGAATCTGAGTTTTCTTTGCTCAAATCAGGCTTGGCAAAATTCTGGTCTTAGTTTATTTTT
Source organism: Balaenoptera musculus (assembly GCF_009873245.2). Taxonomy (NCBI): domain Eukaryota; kingdom Metazoa; phylum Chordata; class Mammalia; order Artiodactyla; family Balaenopteridae; genus Balaenoptera; species Balaenoptera musculus. The sequence goes on along the minus strand of NC_045804.1, from coordinate 32,432,646 downwards.
TATCTTGATCTGCTTTATTATTGTTTTAAATTACAGAAATAATATGTGCTCTTTTTACCGAGTCAGATAATTCAGAAGTGTGCAAAAATGTCAATATTCCCTCTGCTAGTCCAAACTCTGAAGTTACAATTTATGTTTCTTTGCATATTTATTTCTATGTATATATATGTGTATATATATATATATATATATACACACACATACACACACACACACACACAACATGTACATGCATTAATAGGATTTTTAAAAATTACTTACAGCAAGCTGGGTCTTAAAATACACTTTATCCTCTTCCCCTCCTCCCCCTCCCTCCTCTCCTTTTTTTCTTTTTGCCTTCTCAACCCATCATGGATCTTTACAGGTCAATATAAATGACTCTTATTCATTATAATAGCACTATAGATGCAGCATAATTTGTCCAACTCTTCCTGTATTTGTGGGCACTCAGGTTGTCTCTAGTTAGTTTTGCCACAACCAGCAAAGCTGCAATAAGCATCTTGTACAAATATTCTTATCTACTGGTGCTTTTATCTCTATTGGATAGATTTCCCAAGGTGGGATTTTGGTTTTACTTGGTAGCATGTTTTACATTCTTTTATGCTGGTTATTGGTATAATAAACGATGTACTGTCCTCTCTCCCTTAAACCAAATCTCTAACCCGTAATTCTATTTTGTTTATGCAGTAGCCAATTTCTCAAGGTGGCAATGTGGCTGAAGGAAAATACAGGAAAATGCATCTACTCACTCTTAGAGTCGGGGTGTAGGGTGGGCTAATTTATATGGGCCCAGTTTTGAAGTTGGTCTATGTGTGTTGGTGAGTGTACGTGTAAATGTGTGTGTCTGTTGCGGTTTAAATGACTTAGCTGAAATGCAAGGAGTAAGCATATCTAAATATCATTTCATATTAAATAAAACAAATGGAGTGCAATACCGAAGTGTGATATAGTACAGAGAGCATAGGATTTAAAGTCAGAAGACCTGGGTCTGCATTTCCTGGTTCTCTACTTACTGGCTATGTCCTCTTAGAGTCGATATCTTCATAAGAAAAATGGGCATCATCCCAGTGACCACCTTACAGGTTGTGACAATTAAAAGAGAGATCACATTGTAAGCCTTTCAGCCCTCCACATGTGATTCAAATGCATTTAACGCAATCAAAACACTCCAGGGGAAGATGCTTTCTTTTTAACACACAATGAACACATAAAGTCAGAAAGGGGCCACGAGGACCTTAGGAGTCTTCCAGAAACTCAGGAGGACAAATCCCAATGGCGCCCAAAGACTAGAGAGGGGCTGGCTGGGTTGAGTGGAAGATATCAGAAGCTTACAATCAGTAGTGTATTTCAAAACAGTCATACAGAAAAAGCTGCTCAAACATTTTCTGCATTTGAGGACCCAGACTTTACCTGGCTGACCAGGCTTACTTTCTTCTGGAGATCTGTCTGGTTTTGATATTGGGTGTAAAGATTCTTTCTAATAGGTTAAAGCTGTAGGTTAGAGTCCTGGACTAAGAATCCAGGTATACTTCTCAGGTATTTTCTTCTTTCATTAAGGCAACCAACTCAGTGATATGCCTGGGACTGTCCTCAATCCTGGGCGCATTAGATAGCCTTGCTCTCTCTCCTGGATCACTTGCTCTGGGGGAAGCCAGGTACCCATGCCAGGAGGACACTAAAGCAGCCCTATGCAGAGATACACCTGGTGAAGAACCGAGGCCTCCTACAGCTTGACCTTTATTCCTTTTATTTTTTAAACACCTTTATTGGAGTATAATTGCTTTACATTGTTGTGTTAGTCTTTGCTGTATAACAAAGTGAATCAGCTATGTATATACTTATATCCCCATATCCCCTCCCTCTTGCGTCTCCCTCCCACCCTCCCTATCCCACCCCTCTAGGTGGTCACAAAGCACCGAGCTGATCTCCCTATGCTATGTGGCTGCTTCCCACTAGCCATCTATTTTACACTTGGTAGTGTAGATATGTCCATGCCACTCTCTCACTTTGTTCCAGCTTACCCTTCCCCCTCCCCATGTCCTTAAGTCCATTCTCTACGTCTGCATCTTTATTCCTGTCCTGTCCCTAGGTTCTTCAGAACCATTTTTTTTTAGATTCCATATATATGTGCTAGCATACGGTATTGGCTTTTCTTCTTCTGACTTACTTCACTCTGTATGACAGACTCTAGGTCAATCCACCTCACTACAAGTAACTCAATTTCGTTCCTTTTTATGGCTGAGTAATAGTCCATTGTATATAGGTGCCACATCTTCTTTATCCATTCATCTGTTGATGGACACTTAGGTTGCTTCCATGTCCTGGCTATTGTAAATAGTGCTGCAATGAACATTGTGGTACATGACTCTTTTTGAGTTATGGTTTTCTCAGGGTCTATCCCCAGTAGTGGGATTGCTGTTGACCTTTATTCCTGAATGGCTAAAACTGTTTAAAGAAAAGAAAATATGTCATGACCACAAAAGTTGCCCTCCATCCCTCACTCCCTGGGGGTTATTCTTGGTTCTTTAAGGCTGAGATTCTCAAACTTTGCTTTTATGGAATATTAATGTTCTGTGAACTGGAACAAGGGGTCTTCTTCCATTAAAATTGAATGAGCTGCTTTTCTCAAATATCAGAAAAGAAAAAATTAAAATAGCAGTAGAATTTTATCAATTTTCAGTCCTCCATCCAAATATGACTTATCACTTTATCTCTTATCACTTATCTATAACCTTATGATTTTTAAATCTACAATAAAATTATATTTTAAATTAAAATTTCATATGTGAATATCATAGTATGTCATAAAGGGCTATTACTTCCAATGGGCTTCATGATATAGAATAAAGTTTAGGACCGTTTTCAAAGGATTATCTTAATGGAATGTTATATAGGGACCCTTTAGAAAGTTATAGGAAGGGGGATCATATGTCCCAGTTTTCCAGGGACGGTCCCTGGTAAGCCAGTGTCCCAGGGTCCGTCCAATTAATGTCCACTCCCACTATCAAAGGTGTTCTGGTTTAGATGATAAATTATATTTTCATCCTAGTTATGGGGGAGGGTCTTCCAGAAACCCAGTAGGAGGGAATTTTTTGTTGTTGTTTTCGGCTAACTTTTGCTAGATATATGCCAGGCATTGATTTGACCACATTTTATGTATTTTCTCAATTAACCCTTATGATCACTAGTAGGTGCTATTAGAGATAAAGAACCCAAGTCCCAGAAAGATTAAATAATTTGCCCACATTCAAAAAGCTACTAAGTGGCAGAGTCAGGATTAGAACTCACGTCTGGCAAACTCCAGAGCCTGTGCGCTTAACTGATGCATAACTGTCTTCATCCTCTGTATTAGCAAGTGGTCTGAGATGTCGGACTTAAGTTCCAGCTGCCTGAAATCCTTAAGAATTACAAGGAAGCAGTTGAAACCTCAAGTGGCCAGTGGGGCTTCCTTCTGGGAGAGCTCTGTCCCTTGGGTAGGGAAAATGAGGTGTTTGTACTTATCTGGTATTTCAGATAACCCCAAGGGATGCCCTGTCCATTCCTCATTAGGAGAACTGCCTGTTTACAGCCAGGCTGAGATTTTTTTTCCAAATTAAAGTATAACGAATTCGCTAAGACTTCATCCCACATAGCCCTGCCAGTTGGGTGTTTTGGGGGCAGATAAAATGAAGAAGTGTGAGTCCAGGGGCCTGCCCTAGGGTGAGAAGAGAAGAGAGCAGATCTGTGTGCGTCCTAGCAGCCGGCAGCTCTCCCTCTGCTGTGGCCTGTTCTGGGACTGTGGGCCAAAGGAGCCTTGGAATTGCTTTAGACCTGCCTCTGTGCCTTTAGCTGTCCGGGTAAAAACATCACCTCTCTGGAGGCCTAAGCTGGAGCACAAACCCACGTATTGTCTGGCCCCTGGCAGGCTGGTCTGTGGAGGGGACACTCTAAGAGCTCTATTTTAATCTTTTGGAGCTGGGCCAGGGTAGGAATTCAGCTGCCAGCACAGGCTCCCCACCCCCATGCTCTCGCCCCAGCCCCCGTACAGCTACCCCCTCCCCCTGGTTTCATTTGCTCTGACCTCCCATCATGAGAGGTGCTGGTGTTCTTTTTTTCTCCCTTTCTCTTTTTTAAACTACCAGGGCTCTTTCATTGATTTGACCTCCCAAAGTGAGGCAGACCAGGGCTCCTCAGTGGGCTACTCGGGGCTCAGAGCTGGCGTGGAGCCAGCCCTTGAATCCTGAGATTTACCTCCAGATGTGTGTGCTTCTGTGCTTGTGTGGACGGCTGTGTTTGTGGTGTGTGTGTGTGTGGGGGGGGGATCTGAGCGTGTTGGTGCATCTATGTGTGTTTTTGTATCTCTGTGACTGTTCTCTCCACGTGGAAAAGATGTATGGGGTGGAAAATTGAGGGGAGGAGAAGATGGCAGAGATAGGCGAGGATGGCTCAAGTCCATAAGCCCCCTCTTCTCCCTCTGCCAACAGTCCTTCCCCAGGTGTCTCTCTAGGTGGGTCTTCGTGTCCCTCCCCTGAGTCACTTGGGTCCGTTTCTGGGTGGGAATGAATGAGTCTTGTAGTGAGACCATGTGGCAGAGCCAGCATGGGACTCCTTGAATTCTAAGCTCGGCCACTTGCTGGCTGTGTGATGTCAGGCACGTGATTCCCCCTTTTTTGAGCCTCAGTTTCCCAATCTGTAAAATGTGGTTGATAACACTACCAACCTTCACAGAAAGTAGATGATTCAACGGCACTCAGAAGGTGGCCCATAACATTAGCTCCTTCCCTGCCTACCTAGCCTTTCCCAGGAATAAGCCCCAAGGCAGCAGCAGGGCTTGGCCCCCTCACCCCAGTGAAGAGGCCCCTAGCTGGGAAGGAGGGGCTGTGTTCTTCCTGAAAGAGTGGGAGGGGGCAGAGGGTGTGGACCTCTTTCTCCCACCCGGAATCTCCCATCTTCTCTCACCCCCATCCTTCTGGCCTCTGCCAATGATGTGCATTTTCCCCTCTGCACCGGCCTCCCAAACTGACTCATTACCTCGACAGGGTAGCAACTTCCAAAACAAAACTTTTTCAACCAAGGAAAATATAACTATGGGGAGGAAAACATTTCAATATCAGGCCTCCTGGGACCCGAGGAAATGTACTGAACGTTTGTCAGGGAATGATGCTGTCCTGACTTCGCAGACTTTGCTGAGCTCAGCGGGAGAACAATGGCTGGCACCTGGCTCTGGCCAAGCCAAATGGCCCAAGTGAGGACCAAGCTCATGCTCAAGTTGCCCCAGACTTGAAAGAATCAAATGTGTGTCCAACATCGTGCCTCAAAGCAGGCCCCATTGTGGTAGCACAAACATCCCACATAAAGGGGGCCTGTGCTCTGTCCCATGCCAATCCTTCCACTTCCCTTTCCACCCCAAAGGAGATGCCTGCTGCAGGCTTGCTGTCTGGCAAAGGGCCTGCTTGCTTCACTCCTGGATTCTGGGAAATGGCTAACGGAGTACATTCCACACTTAATAATAGTGCCCCCCGGAGTTGTGCAATGCCTTGACCCTTTCCAGGACACTCCAGGGAAGGGATGGTAGGGCAGTGATTGGGCAGGATCTAAGAGAACAGCTGGTGGGTGACGTGGATGCCAAGTCAGGATGCCAGGGAAGGTCCAAGGGCTATTCCAGACCCCATCCACTGTGATTGCACAGTGGTCTGGATGGCCAGGGAGAGGGGAACTGAAATAGGTGGAACTGTTTTCTGAGAGAGACTGGGGTCAGAGCGAGGCAGAGGGAGGAATTTGGTGTTTGGGGGGGGTATTGGAAAAGGATGCTGAGCATGGATCTCTCAGTTATTTTCCTTCTCCACTCTGCTTTAGCTACAAGAGACTCAAGGTCATGTCTACTTATCTTCCACCACCTGCCCTCCCCCAAAGAACAATGGCAGCACAAAAAAATATCACCAAAACAGAAACGCTCTGAGAAGAATCCTGACGCATCTCTCATATGTCCTCAATGTGAGTATTTTTGATTCATGAAATTTCAAAGCTGAAAAAGATCCCACACATTTGATAGATATCTTCATCTGTAAGTTCAGAGAGGAAAAGTGTCTGGCTTGTAGTCACAGAGTGCCTGCCTCTGAGCTAGAACTTGGGCCCCCTGGGAAAGGGTCTGTGTGCTTTGCTGTCTGGTTTAGCTTCATTTGTGGTCATTATCTGTGTGTATATAATGTCCCTTGTGTGTCTGTCTATGCAGGGTGTCTGTTCCAGAGAGAGAGAGAGCTTCCAGTGGCCAGTTCAGGCATTGTCCTTCCTTTCTCATAAAACCTAATTCAGTGGCATGTGGCATACCAGACAGTCAGGAGTCTCGGACCCTAGATTTCACTTTATTGAGCCTCAAGCTCCTTATTTGCAAAACGGAGATAAAAGTTCTTGCTCTGATCACCTCACAGGGCGGTTTGTCAAGTTCAAATAGGATGGTGCTTGTGAAAGTATTTTATACACATATAGGAGATTGCAGTTATCAAAAGCTCGATGGGGAAAATGGTGTGGGCAAAAGTGGCCTTTTGGGCACTGGGACAAGACTTTTGCAGGTTTTCCGCTTGCTCAGAGGGTGCAGCTGGGATAGGAGACCTGCATATATCCATCTCCATGGTGCCCAATCACTGGACATGATACTGGGCACTCAGATCTAACGGGGGGCTGTCTGGAAGCGCACCTTTCTCCCCAGGCCCTTTGCTTCCTTCAGGGGGCTGACCTTAATCAAAGCACTCTGGTGATGGTGTGTGGGGTGGGTGGTGGAGTTTTTCAGGAAATCCTAAAGAAATACATTCAAGGCAGCCTGAGTGGAGCTTCTTCTGAGTCATTATAGAGAGCCTCAGGCTGACAGGCATTTGGAAAGGTCCTTGAGTTCATTTCTTTGTGGAGAAATTAAGCAAATTATGAGAATTAAGCTGATTTTCAGTGATCTCTTCATCAGTTTATCACCCATTTAACAGGTCTTTGCCAGGAGCTATGAAATGTGTTGGGGAGATGATGATCAAAAAACAGGCAATTGCCAAGGGGGAGGAGGGTGGTGGGGGGATGGATTGGGAGTTTGGGACTATCAGATGCAAACTATTATATATAGAATGGATAAACAACAGGTCCTGTTGTATAGCACAGGGAAGTATTTTCAATATCCTGTGATAAACCATAATGGAAAAACAAAACAAAACAAAACAGGCAGTTGTTTTTGACTTAGAGCATCTGATCTAGCCTAGTATACAGCTGGGGCCTAACTTCCTCTAGTCTGTATCTAATGCCAGTCCTTTCTGTGGCAAAATAACAATGCAATGATTGACAGGGCAGGGATTATGACAGAACAAGGATTATTATTATTATTATTATTATTACTACTATTACTCGTAGTAGTATTGACAGAACAAGGAGCATTATGCAAAGGTGAGCGTGCCATATGCTACCTGAAGAAGAAAGGCATTTTCACAGCCAAGGAATCATTGTAAAGATCTAACTTACTTGACAGATAATACTGGGCCAAAAAATATCCTTCTGAGTGTTTTTCCCTGCCTGATAGTCACTGTAAATCAATAAGAAACTCCTGGTTTAAGCTTGCCTAATTCCCTAACATGATTTTCAAAAATTTTTATAGAGAAGAAGGAATTATTTCTTGCTGGCAGATGGAAATACTGCATATTGCTTGGCATACCTTATCAAAAGGGCTACCCAGTCAGTGAAGGCACACTTCTTACCTTGAATTTGAAAGGGCTGCTCTGACTCCATTCTGTCCCTCCCCCAACACCTCCCCAGGAGTGTTCATAGGAGAAAGGGGATATTAAAGAGCAATGTCATCTGTTTGGTTTGAAAAAGAAGGTAAACTTTTATTTAAAGACAGAATTAGGAAAAGAAAGTAATGGTTTGCTTAGAAAGATGACAATTTACATAGGGAAAACAGCACATTTGGTCAGGACAACAAACGGCCTTCTGAGGCTGTCAGGAAAGCCGACCACAAACATGCCAATAAAGAGTTGAATTTATGTGTGTGTGTTTGTGTGTGTGTGTATTTAAAAGAATTCTGTAAAACAGCATAAGACAAATACATGGTCCAAAGCAGCATATTTCCTGCTCTTGGGAATTCAGGAGAAACTTTGTGCAAGTTCCTGGGATTGAAGTAATCTCTTTGTAGTATTCTCAAACACAGAAGAAATCTCAAATCTCAGCCAGAGGGAGTAGCAGTAAGGGAGGAGCTTTGTGGGTGTGGAAATAAAGGTATAGAGAAATAGAGATAGGACAGCACATGCAGAAGTGCACTGAAGACATTTAAATATGCACGCAGTGGAGAAGGGCAAAGGTTAAGATGTCTGAACTCCTGGGTGCAATTTGGTGAGAGTATTTGCCATGGTAGTCTGCTGCTGTATTTTCAATACTTGGCATTAACCAATTATGCAAGAGAAATAACTCAAAAGCTATTGATCAGTCAAGGGCCAAGTGGTCAGACTTTTCCAATAATTGTCAAAACAATGCCCTAAATAGTAACTTTTTCAATGTTTCAGTGAGAAGATTTTAAAAACTCAGACTGAAAAATTATTGTCTTCATTGAGACTTAGAAAAAGCATCAGGTAAGCCAAATACTGACAATTCTATTAGTTTATTATTTAATTGACATTTCTCCACACTGAAGACAAGGGCTTGGAAATTGTCCTTTAAACAACAAAAGATCTTATGAAGAATCAAAAATATTTTTGACTTCTTCACCCTTGAACTAGATTTCAACAACATCAACTTAGATATAAAGTAAAATATATTAGTACTATTTAGTGCCTATGAAATAAACTCATTCCCTCTGACAGGTAAGATTTCTTCTGTTGACAATTTTTCTTTCAAATACAATTAGGCAGGTAGGAAATTATCAAAAATACTTGCCGTTAGAAAAATTATCTTAATTCTTGTTAACCCCTGACCTCTTATAAATTGGTAGGCTCAAGAGGCATGCATTTTACCAGTGCTGTTTTTGATTGAGGGTTCTGGCCATTTACAATGTCTGTTTAAAATGTTCAAAGGGTCTGCAAAAGTACATACTACAAAATATTATCGTTTCAAGATTGGAGGTCACATTTAACACACCATACATGATTCATCTGTATATTTACAGAGGTTTAAAGCACACAAAATTGTGCAGATAGCATACCGAAGTCTAAACTTTTACATACACTCAGTTGCATACATAGCAATGAGATACAATAAATTCTGAACGAATAACAACCAATAATCAGCAAAATTACTATGTACACATTAGGCAGGAAGCAATTAAACACTGCCTGATAGAATGTCAGTGAAATTACTTTTCCTATAAAACACCCCTACTCCCCCACCCCACACTTCTTTAAATTCTTTTTCCATCACAAACATTAAACTGATGTTGTGACCATATACGTGAGAATCCCCAAACGTCAGCTTTGTCACAGGGCAAGAAGCAACACAGCAACTCAGAGTGACTGAACACAACAATTTGCCAGTCTTGGCTTTTTATAAATCAGCTACTGGATGGTGGTTACTGTGAAAGCATAGTCAGACTTTCATGTCATGGAATAAAGGAAGAGGAGCAAAGAGTATTAACTAATAGCTTCTTAACATTTACCACTAAGTTAAATACTGGCTTTGCTAAAGTAAAAAATGTATATATCTGGAGAGGAAAGACCCTAGGATAATATTTAAAACAAACAACAACAATCTCCTACTTCCTTTATCCAAACAGAATATTTTCACAGTCCACCTGTCTGATTGTTTAAGCAAAAACTAGCTGTCCTTTTGAATAACAATTTTACAAATTCATTATTAATGGAAATGGAAGAAATAATTTAAAAAATATATATAACTACTGTGTGCATATGTGGTGGAAAAACCAGAGACCCGAAATATGGCAAAATCAGTGCTTCATAAACAGTCAATGGATTTCTCTAAAAATACTTTTTGCTAATGGCAAAGTTCAACACCTCAGAAAAACTCTGAATTTAGATCTTAGAATAAGCTTCCAAGCTGTACAACATAGTTTCAAATACACTACCCTTGTTGTTTGTAAGGCCGCACTGAAGTTTAGCTTAACAGTCATAAGCCGTGTGTTTGAACATCTTATGAAAGGTGACCAGCAAAGAAACAGGTTTTTTCCTTATTCACCCTACTACCTGTGAAGAGGTATCATTGCTTTCCAAATAGCTCCTTTACAAATTTCCTTAAAGGTGAAAAAAGAAAAAAGTTCATATTTGTGTAATTGAATCATCTGGAAAAATATTTAGACTTTATAAAGTGACAATGTAGCACTTTCAATTCGCTGAGAGTGCTCTCTTGTTAATCTATAATTACCCTCTCTAATTGGTATGTTATAGTTCAATAAACAATATTAAGAGATGCACATTCTCTGCTGTAGATCTGCTACATGCAAAGTTGAGAGAGCCATAGAATAATGGCATCATCTTTCCAACAAGTTATCAATTTTAAAGAGCCAGTGAATTCTGTGTGCTGTTGACATAACTAGGGAACTGAAATGCACTGCAGACCCCTTAACAGCTTGAGTTGACAGTTCTCCAAGAGAAAGGGACTACATCTTGGGTGGAGCGTGATGAACAAAAGAGGGCCAAGGAGTTGGGGTTTTCTGGTATGCCTACGTGTCTAAAATTGTTGTCTTCGAGGGAAGAGCTCAGCATTCATCAGGGTGCACGTTTGTGTGGCAGGATAACAATGAATGAGAGGCCAGTCCTCTTTCCCACTTGTCTGGCATGATCTCCTGGCAAGGATGGGGTAGGTGTTTGCCAGGTGGCTCCCGGACAAGGTCTTTTTAGGGGAGCACAGCCAGGCTTCAGTCAGTGCTTTTCATAAAGTGCTTTGGGATCCTTCAGGAATGGGGGCTGGAGGAATATTATTACTAACGGGATTCAACTTTCAAATTAAATGCAACCATTTTCTCCAGTGTAATTATTGCTTTGAACATTAGCGAATGTTCTTAAAATGGAATGGTTCTTAAGTAACCACTTCTTTCTTTTTTTTTGAAATTCACGTTCTTTTATTTATTTATTTATTTATTTATGACTGTGTTGAGTCTTCGTTTCTGTGCGAGGGCTTTCTCTAGTTGCGGCAAGTGGGGACCACTCTTCATCGCGGTGCGCGGGCCTCTCACCATCGCGTCCTCTCTTGTTGCGGAGCACAGGCTCCAGACGCGCAGGCTCAGTAATTGTGGCTCACGGGCCCAGTTGCTCCGTGGCATGTGGGATCTTCCCAGACCAGGGCTCGAACCCGTGTCCCCTGCATTGGCAGGCAGATTCTCAACCACTGCGCCACCAGGGAAGCCCAGTAACCACTTCTTAAAATACCCACTCCCTAGAGTGAATGTTTTTGATGACTGTCTCCCAAGTACCCTTGCGAAGGAAGAGGATGTGATAGCCTTGTAAATGGTTGCCGAGCATATACATTGATGAATTGCATTTTCCAGGCTATCCTCTTTTATCAATAGATAGCAAGAGCGAAATCAAAGATGCCTAGCCCAACATGCACTGTGCTGGCCTGGCTGAGGCGACAGGCTCCTGCCTCGTCTAAGACATTGATAAGAAAATGTATGGTGATGACGGCTACACTCATAGCAGAATGTGAGCTCCTTGTGGCCGGGGAATCTGTTTCACACTTGATTCTTTTGTTCTCTTTGGGACTTAGAATAGAGACGGACATATGGGAGGACCTCAGTCAATGATTTTTGAGGGTTTCACAAATGACGAGCTAACACAGGTGAGAATTAAGCATGTCAGAAACACGGTGGAAGAGAAGACCTGAAACAGGAAAGTTTCCTCCAGAGGCTCCCCAGTTGGATTTAAAAAGAATGAAAGACAAAAGTCCATCTATCCAAAACAAACAAAACAAAGCCGATAAGACAAAGGAAAACAAACAAAAAATCCTCAGATTTTGTAAAGTCTCTATAATGAGAAGACTGGACAAATGAATAAAGGACTGTGATTTAGAGAAAACAATTATCTCTCACAAGAATGTTTTAATTTAAACTAGGCTAATAAGAAGTTGCAAAGTGGAGGTGTGGGTAGAGGGAAACTTCTTGAACAAATAGCGAATTATTGAGGATATAGCATCCACCTTTCTATAGGAATATCACTAGGAAAATGCATTTTTAAGTTGATTAAGTATGCCCACTGAAATCTAACGTTCATTATTCATTTCATGGGCACGCATCTCTGTTCCTCATAGAAGGTGAAAAAATAACCCCATGTGCCTAATATAAATTAGTGGGTTTGAATTTAACACCATTCTGCTTAATGAGTTATTATTTGGTCCAATGTGTCAAAACGTGCTGACCAAATGCAGGGTCGGAAGGACGGGTCAGTCTTTGCTCTTGCTGCCTGTCAAATGTCTTCCATCTAATTCAGTCACAGCCTTCCTTCCTTGCCACCAGAAAGGTCATGACCAGGGAATCACTTGGTTTCTGAGTCCTTGACGATTTCAGCATCTCATCTCACAAACTCATTCAATATATATAACCTGTCTTATAATTAGAAGTAAGTAAGAAACTGAGTGGAGATGACTCTGTGTTATTTTTGTTTTTAAATGGGAGTCACATGGTGAGCAATTTTAAATGCATTTCTCCTGATTCGGTTTTAAATTAATTATAATTAATTAATTAGCTTAGATATCTAGTATATGAAATTTGTAATTTCTGGCAACAGAGAGCTCTGTGATATTGGAAATCTGTTAGGTACAGGTTGAGAGAAGGATTTGAATTTGGAATTACCTGTAAACTAGGTAAGCAGCCTATAGAAAATCAAAAGTTGACTAGGTATGTACCAATTCCCACTGGGACAGTCTGCTATAAAGGGAATGGTTCTGGATTCTGACCCAAACTCTGAGACTAAACCAGCTCTGTGACCTTGAGTAAGTCACTTAACCTCTCTGGGCCTTAACTGCTTCATCTGTGAATGCAAGGACTTAGACTAATTTTAGGTTCTCTTCTAGTTCTAGTTCTAAAACACTCCATACATATAGAATTCACTCAGAACAGAAGAAAATTGCATTTTAAAATCCTCCCAGGCATGGAAAAGGAGCTGCAGTGATTCTGATCAAGATTCTTCGGCTGGGGTGGGGGTGGGGGGGCGGGGGAGTCGGTTACTGAGTATAAAATCTCTTAAAAAAATAAAGACTGAGCTCTGGGTTTTAGTTTTCTAATGACCATAGGCCATGGGCCAAATCTGTACCTTTCCTCCAGGGTAATTATTTATGTTTAAATCAAATGTTTTAAAAATGGAAGGAATCGGAATAACATTGTGAACAGGGGACTTTGTGTGAACTCCCATGAGGAGGACCGGTAGAACTGCGAGGACAGAGGTAGGGTCATAAAGAGCAATATTTAACCAAAATGCCTGTGAAGCAGAAAAGGACCATTTAGAATATCAGTGAACTGAATGGGTCTTGGCTCCAGGAAAGGAGAGAAGGCTCATGCCTGTTCTGAATATGCAGTGTGATTGCTCTTTGATTTGGTTTCTCCTTTGTGAGAAAGCCAGGTGGGAGGCAGTGAGGCCCAAGCAAGATTTTCAGGTGTCTTTGAGCATAGCCTTGGAACCACTGGCAAGGCCTTCTAAGGAAAGATTTTCCCTGAGCCCAATGGGCCAACTGATCTAGGGGCAAAACTGACTTTGGAAGGGTGGATTGAAAAGGGGAAGGCAGCAACCGAAGCTCTGGACGGTCTGTCCCATGACCCGTTACGTGGGGGAGAGTAGATGTGCCTGTGTCACTGAGAAAACTCCATCCCTGCCTGGCCACATCTGAAGGGCACTTTCTTGTTCAATTACAAATCTATCACCTAAGAATCTGCAGCAGATCCATTATCATTCTCAGAGACACAGCCCCCACCATGGCTTCACTTATTTTAGGATGGGAAAGGAAACACAGTTTTGCACGTCTCTCTCCCTCCCCTTATCTTGTGTATAATCCAGGCTTTCACTTAACTCAGCCATCTCCTTGCACCCTGGAATAATACACAGCCCATTTTCATGCTTGAATGGGAGCTGAGTGTACAGGAAGGGCTGCTTCCCGCCCTATTCTATCTTTGCAAGACAGAGCTAGAAGAGAAGCCTCCTCTACGTTTGTTTCTGGAGGTTTCCATACAGCACTAAGTGAAGAAAAGGCCTGTCCAAGGCCTACTTAACTAGATCAGTGCTGACCGATAGATTGGATTTGGTGAGCTGCTGAGAACGCTGCACTTTGGAACGACTTGGTTTAGCTGACGGGGAACCCAGGACAAGTCCACTGACCCTATTCCCTAGAGACACAAACTGGGCTTCTTTCCCCAAACTCTTCTAAAGGTTTGGGATGGAGGGAAGAACAATGCTAATCTTATTTTCATCTATAGAACTCCTCCCTGTCAATCACAAATGCATGAAAGAGCCTAAACTCAGGAGTCGGATTACATAGCCAGCTGCAGAATTGAGGGTGGTTCTTTGGGTTGTCCTACCTCTGCCACAGGTGCCACCAATAGGATGGCATGTTTGAACCCTTGTGTCCAGGACTCCATGTTGACACAAAAGCTTTTCTATGCCCTTTATAGGCTGAACTGGGAATGACACTGGCAACTCTCGCCTCCACTCCAACTCTAAAAAAGAGGACCTTGAACCTGTTAACCTTTGGGTTTTTAACATTCAAACCATTTAAAAATGGGTGGGGACACGGTGAGGTGGGGGCAGGCTGTGGGTAGGGTGATGGAAAATGCAAGGACGTGCAGTGGAACTGTGGACAGCCAGTCGTGGGCCTCCCTAAAGCATGCTGCTGAGTATTTCCGACACAGGGGAGGGGGTCGGGGCCTCTGGGCTCATCTCTGTGCTCGTGAGGCTGGGCAGACCTGAGGGGCCTCCGGCGGGCGGGCTCAAGGCTTCCCAAGGCTTGGCGTCCACCAGGGCCGCGGGGTAGGGCTCCACGTAGATGCGGCGCACCGCAGGCCTTGGATCCTGGAGGCTGCCCTTCCGCTCCTCCGGGAGGCTGGCGGCGTGGGCCGGAGCCAGGCCCCGCGGCCCTTCTTGGGCAGGTGCCAGCCGCTCAGCTTCCCCGGGCTCCTGGGCCAGGCCGCAGGCCCGGGACAGCTGCTGCGTGTACACGCCCTCGGGCAGCGACAGCGACTGCGTCTCGCTATGCATGCGCAGCCAACGGTAGTGGCGACTGAAGCCGCCATAGTGCGGGGGCTTAGCCAGCTTCCGCTTTCCCAGGAAGCCCAGCGGCGGCCGCGCGCCCGGTGCTACTTTGGCGTGGTTCTTGGGCGCGGGGGCTGTGAGGGTCAGGCTGTGCAGGAGCTCGGTGCACGAGTGGTCGGCCTCGGGCCCCGGGCCGCGGCCCTGGGCGTCCTGGCGCGGCCCCGACGGAGGCTTCATGTCGTGCACCTGCAGGACGTCGGGGGCGCTTCCGCTCAGGCCGCTTCGGGCCTGCTGGGCGATGTCGTGCGATGACAGGTAGACCAGGTCCAGGTCTCGGGGGCTCAGGGCGTCACTGGAGTCGTAGTCGCTGTCAGTGGGGAGGAAGACTTCGGAGCAGCCTTCTTCGTCAGAGCAGGGCTGTGAATCTGCAAAGCCAGAGACTGCTGTTAGAAACAAGAGAAATTCCTAGCCAGGGCTCAAGGAGGGTCCTGTGGTTGAGGCCCTCCCCCATCCTTCCTCCGTGCCTAGAAGGGCTTGCGCTTCGTTTAGTGGTCTGCTCTCATTTCTTGACATTTTAATAATTTTTGAACAAGGGGCCCCACTTTTTCGTTTGGCGTAGGGCCCTGTAAGTTCTTAGCTAAAAGACAAAGGAAGGAGAGGAACTCGGACAGGAACAGCCACCCTTGCAGCAGCAGAGGGGAACATGCCCTCCTTCCCCACGTCCGATTTTAGTATTCACTGGGCTTGTGGAGAGAGGATGAAACAGGAAACAAAGCTGGATGTCATTCATTTATTTGTTCCTTAGTTTTATTTCAGAGATGATTTTTACATTTGATAAAGTAGCAGGAACTTAAAAGGGGGAAGGAAGGAGAGGAGGCACTGTGGTGGCAGAAGTCAGGGAAACCTGGTTTCAAATCCTAGTTGTCCTCCAGATTGCTCTGTGATCTTGGGAAAGTTACTTAACTTCTTTGAACCTCAGTTTTTTAATCTGCAAAATGGGGATGACAGTAGAACTTCTTACTTAGGGTGACTAAAAAAAAAATAAATGGTTTATATATATAAATACTTACCATGTTGTCAGGTACTTAAAAAGAAAAAAAATAAGGCCAAAGAAAAAAACAAAACATAAGTAAAATCAGAGGTGAAAATCACCCTCAAAGGGCATACTGCACTAATCATACTGAGCCACAAGTTAGTTCTGTAGATATTTGTCATTTAATGCACTAGTTGTTTGTATCTTTTTCCCAATCAGGTTGTACATTTCTGTAGGGCAAAGACTGCCTTAAAATCCTTTGAATTTCCCACAAAACTCAGCCCATAATAGGTACTTGGTAAATATATGCTAATTTTGAAAACATGAAAAGTCCTCTTAAAAAGAACAAGAAATCTCTAATCTCTAAATTTGAGGCAATCCCGTTCAAAAATCTCTATAGGATTTTTCTTTTTTTTTAGTATTTATTTATTTGGTTGCATGGGGTCTTAGTTGTGGCAGGTGGGCTCCTTAGTTGTGGCATGCAAACTCTTAGTTGCGGCATACATGTGGGATCTAGTTCCCTGACTAGGAATCGAACCCGGGCCTCCTGCATTGGGAACACGGAGTGTTATCTACTGTGCCACCAGGGAAGTCCCCTCCATAGGGTTTTTAAATGGAATTTAGAAAATTGATTTTTAAATTTATCTGGAAAAGAAAATTTGTGAGAATAGCTAACTTTTTTTTTTTAAGGTACAGTAGGGAGGAGCCTGATTTATGAGGTATCAAAACATATTATAGAGCTTTGGTAATTAAAACTTCGTAGTATTGGTGTACAGATGGACAGATGGATCTGTAGAACAGAAATATAAAGTCCAGGAACAGTCTTAATTCAGTGTGATAATTGAACATGTGGTAAAGATAGCATTTCAAGGTAGGGGAGTGAATAGATTATTCAGTGTATAGTGTTGGGACAATTGGTTATCCCTTTCGTAAAATAAAGTCCTGCCTCATCTCAAATATAAAAATAAATTCCATGTAGTTTAAATATAACAAGCAAACTCTACAAGTATTAGAAGACAATATGTTTGTAATTTTGGGTAGGAAGGTCTTTCTAAGCAAGACAAAACCCCAGAAGTCAGAAAAGAAGTGACTGATAAATTTGACTACATCAAAGTTTAATACTTTGTAAAACAAATGATCACATAAAGTAAAAAGGTAAGTGGTAGATTGGAAGAAAATAGTAATAATATGTATAACAAAAGATTAATATACAGGATATATATACATCTCCTGTAAATCAGGAAGAAGACAATCCAAACGGGTAGAAGATAACCAACAATTCAAAGAATAATACAAATGGCCAATAAGCATAATAAAGATATTCAACGTAGGTAGACTATAATTACTAATTAGGTAGTAATTTGGGAAATGCAAGTTGAAGCAAAAACAAAGCATTTTTTTGCCCATCAGATCTGCTGAAAATAAAATGATAATCTCTTGTATTGGTGACGTGTGGGAAATCAGGAACCCTCATATAATGGTGGTGGGAATAGAAACTGGTCTGGCTCTTTGAATAGCAGCTTGGTAGAATATATTAAAAATGTGCATATCATTTGTCCCAGAAAGTCCTTTTTCAGATATCTATGTTTGAGAAATTGTCACTACGTGTACATGGAGGCATTTACAAATTGTTCACTGTAACATGATTTATAAAACTAGAAATAATCTTGTGGCTGAGACTACTGTGAAAGGAAGACTTAGAGACACAGAAGCATTAAGAAAAGAAAAATAGTTTAAGAAAAGAAAAATACTTTACTTGGCAAAGTTCTGCAAGGGAGTCCAAATTCAGTGCTGGCTTGCTGATGAAAAAATACAACAGGTATTTAAAGTAAAAACCCACAGGGTTACAAGGTTATAGTTAGTCGTGCATGGTGGAAAATCAGTATGATTATCATAAGAATACTGTAAACTTAAGGGAAAAAAATTGTTTTGTTAGGGAGTCAGTAATTTACACAAATGGGATTAAGGTTTCTTCTATTTTAGGGACTAGGACCAGATGTAATATATATATTTTTTGCTTGTTTGTTTATTTCAGGGTCAGGGTATGAAGTGTTTCTTTTCCTTTTTTCTTTTTCCTGACTGTAGAAGATGACACTGCTTACTCATTGGCAGGGCAAGATTTCAGTTTTGTTCTCTCGCTGCTGGATGCTACCCAATATCCATTATCCTTTTTTAGTTACAAAATCTTAAATTTTGTTTGAGGCAGCAGTGCATTCATGTAAAAGACCACGTTTTTTTCAGCTTCCTTTGCAGCTAGGCATGGTCACATAACGAAATTCTGGCCAGTGAGATAGAACTGAAAGTATGGTATGAAACTTTTGGAAGGCTGCATTAGAGGAGCTGGCTTAGCTGGGAGATAGGCCATCTTGTTTTTCCTCTTTCCTTCCAATTGCCTGTAACAAGATGTGTTGGCTGGGCTCACAAGGCAACCTTGGAAAAGGAAGCCGTGTGCTAGGATGGTGGAGCTGAAAAAGGGGGCATGGTATCTGAAGACCATGGAGTCCACATACTGTCGCTGAATTGTCTACCTCTGGGCTTCTTTCACATAAGAACGAAATAAAATATCTTGTGTTAATGACACCCTTTTTTGGGTTTTCTGTAACAAGGATCCAGACTTAATCCTAAGTGATACAAGCCTAAATGTTTATTATTAGGAGAATGGTTTAAAAATTTGGGCACATCCATACTATGGAATGTTATCCAGCAGCTACAAAGAATGAGATCAACCCTTATGTTGTTCTTTAAATAATGGCTATCAAAAAGGACTCCCTTTTTTATTTTGAGGGGTGCTACTCATCTGTTCAAGGGTCCCCTCAAACAAAGCCTTCTTTAGGAAGCATCCCCCAACTGTCCCAGAAAGGATTGCCCACTTGTCTGCACTGCTGAAGTAGTTTTTCCTTCAATTATCCTTTGGCACTTAGCCTGTACAGACTTGTATTATTAGTTATCTTTTTAAATGCAAATATAACATCCTGGTTTCCTGGTTGGACCAGAGCCCTCTTAGGGCAAAGATATTTAATTCATCCATTTATTCAACAATGAAGATTTTGTTTTGCTTCAGCTGCTGCTCTAACAGAAACACTGTGTTTGGTGGCTGACTGAATATAAAATTAATAACAAAGGATCTGCTTCAGGGATTTTACTGTTTTAATGGAGGCAGGGGCATATATGCATCTATAAGACTGTGGAAGAACATATCTTTTATAAAAGAAGTTTAGCAAATAAGATCCAGGTTTATAGGAAGGAGATCACATTTTATTGGGACAGGATTGATGAAGTACTCTGTCATCTCTATTTTTTCTCTCCATTCATTCATCTCTATTTCTATCTATATTAATTTATTTCTTCACTTTCAAAAAGTGTTTTGAGGCAGCTTTTAATAATAAATATGCAAATGTTGATGAGAGGCTTAGAAACCAGAGAGGAAAATGAAACAATACAGGTAGTCCTGTTTGACTATAATATGGGAACAGGAATGGAATTTTGGGAAAATGAGGCTACAAAAGTAAGATGCCAGCAGTTTCACTCTTGGGAATTTATCCTAGAAAAATAAAGTTTATTTTCATGCAGGAACTTGTATATGAATGTTCATAGCAATTTTATTGGTATTAGCTCCAAACTGGAAATTACCCAAATATCCTTCAGTGGATGCATGATACATCCATACAATGGAATAATACTCATCAATACAAATAAAGAATTCCATTTATGTGACATTTATGAAATAATTATAGAGATGAAGTACAGATTTGTACTAGCCAGGGGCAAGGATGTGGGGAGGGGCGGTGGGTAAGCACCCTATAAAGGGGTAGCAGAGGAAGTTTTGTGGTGACGATACAATTGAGTATCTTGACTATGGTGGTGATTACCCAAGGCTGCACATGTGACAAATTACATAGAGCTATACAAGCGAGCCTGCATGCTTATGTGCATGTGCGCACACACACATACATACACACATGCACAAGTGTATGTATAACTGGTAAAATCTGGATAAACTGTGGATTATACCAGGTTCTTGGTTTTGATGTTGTATTGATATAAGAACTGTGTAAGATGTGAACACTGGGGAGACGCTGGGGGAAGAGAACATGGGAATTCCTGTACATTTCTTTGCAACCTGCTGTTCTTATAATTATTTTAAATAAATGGTTAAAAGAGGTTATTTAATTTTTTTTAAAAGGTAGGGTGGAGTCAGAGGAGAGCAGTGAATGCCTAGATAAGGAGTTTGTACCTAATTTTGTCACCAGTGGGTAATTATCAGCGAATTTTGAAGAAGTAATTGACAAGATGAGAGCTGTGATTTAGGATAATTATGTAGCAGGTAGGATGTAAGAAGAACTGGATCAGGAGGAAACAGCAGGGAGGCCAGCTGGGAGGCTGTTGTCCAAGCTATGTTTCCTTTAAATATTTACCTTTTTTAGGTTGTGGGCCTGAGCAAGAGTGGTGGTTACTTGGAAGAGAAGAGAAGTCCAGGAAGGTCATTCATTCAAAGATGTTTACTGAACACCTATTTTGTGATAGACAGACATGGTCTCTGCTTTCAAGCAGCTCACAGAGGGAGGATTAGACAATAAGAATATACATAAGATTAATTTCAAAGAGTGTAAAGTTCTATGAATAAAATGAAACTGAACTTCAGCTAGAGGGTGACTTGGGAGGGAGGTTCGTTTAATAAGGTGGCCAAGGGAGGAGTCTCTGGAGTCTAGATGAGACCTCAGTGATCAGAAGGAACCAGCTATGTGGACATTTTAGAGAGCAGTCTTTCAGACAACTTGGAGAAGGAAGTGCAAAGGCCCTGAAATGACTAATAGGTTTCAGGCCTTGGTGCCTGGGAGATAGGAGTAGCATTAAACCGGAGGACTTTAATTGCAACAGGGTTGGGCAGTGGAAGAGATGGTAAATTTAATTTGGGACAGGTTGAACTTAAGCAGTTGGCCAGAGCATCCTGGAGGGATGGAATGGGAATGTGGTAGGGTAGCAAAGTTGAGGGAAGATGTTTCTGGGTAGAGAAGAAGGAACTGTTGGAAAGGGAACTGTTGAAGATATGAGTAGTACGTTGATGGAAATAACAAGGCGGGGTGATCACTTGGGAGCACAAGTGCTGTCATTGGTCTTTAGTGAAAAAGATGTAAGGACTCCTGGTTAGGGAAGAAGACAGACATAGCTTTTCAAGTTAAAAGGCGAGAACTGGATAAAGGCTTGGGATGAATGACTTTGAAATTCTTAAAACAAATTTTAGGCAGTACTTTTCCCTATCTTTAGTGGGAAAAATTGGGAACTGCGAGTAATAGGCTGTCAGAACTGTTGGCTGTTTTTGATGATGGCAGTGGTGGGTGCCATAGGGGTCATGCAAAAGAGAGGTTAACTGAAGATTTGAAATTGGGCTGGAAATAAGATCCATGCAATTAATTGAAAATCGACTTTAGTTGAACTTTCTTCTCTATTTATCTGGTCACTGTTGTCTATTCAGCTATCCATATGTACTATTCATTTGCATCCACAATAGTAATAACAATACTTGCTATTTACTTAGTACTTACTGTGGGCCAGTCATCATGCTAAGTGCTCTAGGTGCTTTATCTTACTTAATTTTTACACCAGTTCCCATTCTGCAGATAAGAATACTGAAGTCTAGGCTTATTAAAATTTCCAATTCATATAAGCTGGTAAGTGGCAGAATAGGAACCTACACGCAGATTTGTCTCACTCCAAAGACCTGCTGTACTGCCATTTACCTTAGAATTCCCATGGCTTTCTGTGGAAGCTTTCTGAGGCCTGGGACCTGGTTCATCTGATTCACTTTGCGTGGCGCCCACACATAGCTATATTAAGCTCTTAGTAAGAGAAACACGTTAGGTCTTGTATTAGTTTCCTGTGGCTATTGTAACAAATTACCACACACTCATGGCTTAAAACAACAGAAATTTATTCTCTCACAGCTTTGGAAGCCGAGAAAGTCTGAAATTAAGGTGTCAGCAGGGTTGCACTCCCTCTGGAGGCTCTAGGGGAGAATACTTCCTTGCCTCTTACAGCTTCTGGTGGCTGTTGGCATTCCTTGGGCTGCATCACTCCAATCTCGGCTTCTGTCTTCACGTGAACTCTCATCTGTGTCTTATAAGGACACCTGTCGTTGGATTTAGGGCTCACCTGGGTAATCCAGGATGATCTTATTTCAGGACCCTGAATTACATCTGTGAAGACTCTTTTTCCACATAAGGTCACATTTGCAGGTTCTGAGGGTTAGGACGTGAACGTGTCTTTTTAGTGGCCACCATTTAACCCACTAGAAGTCTGATAGTAAAAATGATACATCTAGAAGCAACTGCTGAGGAGTGTGTGTCACTTTTTTCCTCTTTCCAGCCTATATCAGGTCAAATGCGCTATAAGAACAGTTTGCACTTTGACCTCTCAGCGTACAAATAGTGAGCATTTGTTGGTTGTAGGGGAATAAGGAGTATATGAAGGTATGCTTTAAAGGGCTGACATTCTAATATTTCAGTGGAGCATCATATTTTAAGACTCAGTCTCTCAGGAAGAGCCTGTGCTGATTTCCCCAGGTGGAGTTAGTTGCTCAGTTCTCATGGCTCATAAAGCATTTTATTTATATCTCTGTTATTGCATTTATCAAGGTTTATTATAAATTATTCACTTGTATTTTTATCTCCCTCATTAACTGTGAACTCTAGAGGGCATGCACTGTGTCTTGTTCATCTCTGCTTAGTAAATGTTGAAGAAGCCAGTCAGTGAAGGAATGGGCTAAGGAAGGAGTCAAGCAAAGGGACATGCAGATCCTCTGTATTTCCCAGATCATCTGATCTGAGCAGGAACATGTGAACAGACCATGAGGACTAGAGTGTGAATTAATCATCACTGTATTATTAGCCTCTTGTGGTGTATCTGGTACATACAAGGCTCTCAGTAAAGAATGCTGGGTTGAACTGAAACTGAAACGAATATTGAAATCGGAGAGCTTAAAGAGCGAAGAGATTTGATTGCCTCTTAAAAACAATACTGAAAGCAGCCTGAAAAGATCTGATTTACTTAATCTGCCATAGAAATGTCTGAAAACAATCACCTAAATCATTTTGCTTTATTTTATTTTTTTCATTTTGCTTTACATTTGGTGGTACTTGATTTGAGTCAGCCCAGTTGTAGCAGAAAGAACAATTATCTTAAAACTAGACAAAACTGGGCTGAAGTCCTGTCTTGTTCCTTACTGTGTATATGATCTTGAGCAAATCACTTAGCCCCTCTGAACTTAGCCCCTTCATCTGTAGCATGTAGGTAATTATGTTACCTATCTTCCATTGGTGCTATGAGGATTAAATTTGTTTAAAATACTTTAAGTGCCTTACAAAGAGAAGGTGTTAATATTATTGAAATCCTTTTCACTTTTATTTTTATTAAACAAATTTTTTTTTATTCATTTATTCATTTATTTTTTGGCTGCATTGGGTCTTTGTTGCTGTGCGCGGGCTTTCTCTAGTTGTGGCGAGTGGGGGCTACGCTTTGTTGCGGTGGCTTCTCTTGTTGTGGAGCATGGGCTCTAGGCGCGTGGGCTTCGGTAGTTGTGGCACAGGGGCTCAGTAGTTGTGGCACACGAGCTCTAGAGCGCAGGCTCAGTAGTTGTGGCGCACGGGCTTAGTTGCTCCGTGGCATGTGGGATCTTCCCGGACCAGGGCTCGAACCTGTGTCCCCTGCATTGGCAGGCGGATTCTTAACCACTGCACCACCAGGGAAGTACTCTTTCCACTTTTAAATAGAGAATAACTAGAAAGCATATCAAGAGGTGACTCATTAAAATACAAACCAATAATCAGAAAAACTTCAAGATTTTGCTGTGAGAATGGTGAATAAAGGAGAACAGTCATCTCTTGAAGGGTGTCTTGTGTTAGTTAGTCCAGTACTGTATTTCTCATCCTAGATTTAGCACTGAGTTTGTAAATGATGTGAATTCTTTACTGTAGCTCCCGGGAGCAAGGGAGATAGGAGATAAATCAAGAGAAGAGCTAGTTATAACTGTAGTAACCCAGGAAAGAGATGAAAAAGGGCTTGAGTATGGAGTGGTAAATATTATCTTGTAGGTTCAAAGACCTACACTTTGGAAACACTGCTCTAGTGGGAATCTAAATATTTGACTTCCATGGTGGTTGTATTATTTATTATAGGACTTAGTGGAACCGATTGCTTAGAGTGGGATACCCCTCCCAGAACAAGCTGGGAAAATCTCCAGGATGCCAGCCAGGGCACTGAGGAGAGTTTCCAGGGATTTAGGTCACTGCCACTCCCTCCCTTCCTGGAAAAGAATGCAAAGTGCAGCTTCCATCCCCAGATCCGGGCCGTATGCTCCATTAAGCATTGTAGGCGCCTTGCCCAGCTGTTATTTTTAATAAACCTGGTTGTGCGCCTCAATTTCCCTTAGAGGGCCCACTGGGCAGGCCAGCACTGGTAGAACCTTGCATTTCCCCTCTGGTTGACCCAAGAGCTGTTTGATGGAAGTTCTGCCCATAGTATTAGTGCTGGCTTAGGAAGCTTGGCTTTCTTGCCATTGTAATGGGTGTTGCAACTCCTGGTCTCTGTGGATCAGGCCAACAACAGCAGAGTAGAATTGATGTGGATTTTGAGGGCTTTATGGGGAGATGACATTGCAGGGAAGAAGAATTGATTTAAAGCCATTGCTTTTCTCTTAAAGGCAGGGGGCATGGCAGGATGGAAAGAAAGGAATAATTAGTAGTATTTGCCCTAAAAATCTGTCTTCACATTTTTAATATATCACTGTCCAAATTGCTGCTTTTTGTGTGTGTGCCTCATTGAATCTGTTTCCACTATGTTTGAGTAGAATTTAAATAATTTAGAAACAAAGAATTTTAATAAATCTCTCATCAGGCCTTGGGTAGAACCTCAGGGGCTTGTTCACCTTCTAATTTCCCATCTTCAGATTCCTGTTGATGCTTTTTTTCTTTGATCTGTTTAATTTATGCCATAGTGTTCTTAATCTTAACATCATCTGGGAAAAGCTTACCAGGAAGATTTACATTTGGAAGATCAGGATAATCTTCACATGCATCTGAAGGAAACAATGCCCCCCTCCCCCCTGTTGCCTCACCCATGCGTCACTAGGAGAAATAGCGGTATCGGAAAAAAAAAATTGCTGCTGCCTGTGACTACTATGCCCACAGAAAAGGAGTGGGAGAGAAAATACCCATGTGATGGACCAATCATTCCACCCCTGCCTTGCGCTGCCTTTTCTAGGAGCCAACTTTCCTCCTTGGGTCCTTGGGAGATGCTTAATTTTAATTGACTCAGAGGAGTTCTACTTTGTGTTTGAAAACCACACAGAAATGGGAAGTAAGTTAAAGAGTTCCACTGCTCTCCCACCCTGTTTGTCCAACCACATACACACACAAACAAATCCAAGGTACTCAACAGCCTTAAAACAGAATCTTGGGCTGGTACCAGAGTCTAGGCTTGTGATAGGCTTTGTATTTCCATCAGGCTTCTCAGAAGTTAAGTGACCCCTACTCACACAGAATGGAACTGTGTTGCAGACTTTGCCCTGTGAGCAACCAATGGGGATATACCTCTAAATTGGATTTTTCCCTCTTCATAAATGGTTTCCAAACAATTAAAAATAGTCATACTAGTGGAGAGGACAGAGTATGCAGGAGCAGATTTCATTGCTCTGAAATGCTTGTGCTTTTGTGAGGGGATGCAGTGCTAAATGTTTCTCCCAGTTCTCAACAGTTTCCCTGTCACTGGGTTCCATTTTTCATTTGCTGCCCTCCACGTCTTTGTGTTTCACAGCCCATGGAATCTTGGCTTCAGAGAAATAAATGGACCCAAGAGAGAGTTATATTTTAAGAAACAGAATGATGATCGCTCACATTTTAAGTTAATAATAAAATCCGAGTGTAATTGGCCAGATCTTCCCAGCAGGGAGTGTGTGTAACCCGTCATCTGGCCAACGTGAGAATTTGGCACTTATGTGGCACAGGAGAGGCCACCCTCATACAGCCAGGGGGGACCCACTTAGGACCCTGTGGCCAAGAGAAGATTAAACACTGGGAAAGTTCTGTGAGTAGAGAGGGCAGACAAGGGCTGTGAAGTGGAAGTAGAATTGAAGAGTTGTTTGTAGAATTATGTGAATTGGGGAACAACATAGGGTATATCTATCCTGCCTTTAAAAAAATGCCCTTTCAAGCCTGTACCTCTCCAGCTACTGCCCTCCCTCCTTCTTCTCTTTCACAGCCAAGATTTTGAAGAGTGTATCCTTGCTGATCCCATTTACTCCCCTATCTACTTCTATTCGGTTTCTATCTCCTTTCCTTTATAAACTGCTGTCATCAAGGCTACTGACGACTTCCTTGTTGAAAACAAAAAACAAAACAAAAAACTAGAAGCTTTTCAGTTTTATTTAACCTTTTACCATCATTTGATATGTTTTAATTTCTGTGACACTACTCTCTTGATTTTGTCTTCTTCCTCTGGTTGTTACTTCTTAGTTTAAGAAGTCTCGCTCTTCTGTTCCACAGGGATCCTTCCATAGTCTCCTCTCTTACTCTACCTGCTCTCTTTAGGAAATATCAAGCATTTTCATAGCTTCATCATTCATATGTCAACAATTATTAAATCTATATTATTAAAAAAAAAAATCTATATTATTAGTCCAGTTCTCTTTTCTGAGCTTCAGACCCTATACATCCTGGTTTTTTTTTGAATGTTTCTTTTTGCATGGGATGTCCCAAAGCTAACCTAAATTCAACATGCCCATTCGCTCAAGCTTGTTTCTTCTCCTGTCTAACCTGTTTTTGGTAAATAGCATCATAATGTCCTGAGGCACTGTCTCCTCTGTTAATAAGCTTCCTAATTGATCTCCTGCTTCCAACATTGGTCTCTTCAAGCAACACACAGATTGGATTCTAAAGAAAATACAGATTATATCAATCCTTGCTTAAAAGTTTTCAGTGGCTTTCCATCACAAGTAGAATAAAATTCCAACTTCTTACCATGCCCTGCCTGGTCTGGCCCTTGCCTTTCTCTGTACCCCATCTCTTACCACTAGCCCCTTTGTTCACTCTGCTCCAATACTTTGGCTTTCTTTCCACCCCTCACCCACCTCAGGGCCTTTTGCTGTTTTGTTGCTTGGAATATTCCAACTCCAGATCTTTGTATAACTGGATCCTTTTTTCGTGGCTGGTTCAAATGTAACCTTCACAGATAGGTCTCTGCTGATCATCCTAGTGGATTCAGCACTCTCCCTACCCACCTTGATTGCTGTTTTGTATTATGCATTGGAATATTCACTGTTTGAAATGATCTTGTTTATATTTTCATGTCAGCTCTGTGGGAGCACAGACTTTGCTTTGTTTATCATTATATCCCTGTTACCTTGAAGAGTGCCTGGAACATAGTGGGTAACCAATGAATGTTTTTTTAAATGAAAAAAAAAGGCCATGTCCTTAGATCCTGAGTGCAGCCAGACTGCTTGCAGTTCCCTGAACTACAACACAGTTGCACATTCTGCTTCCTCTTCCTATAATGCTTTCCTCTTTCCTCTTTTTCAGCTCAACTCCTACTTATCTGTCAGTACTTGACTTTGTCACCTCTTCCAGGAAGCTCTCTTTGATCTTATGATTTCCTGGTTAACACCTTCATTAGACTCTATAGCACCCTATGCATGTCCTCATTATAGCACATATGCAATTAGTATGAAATTGTTTGTTAATGTATCTGTCTCCCTGTTAGATTAGCTTCTGGCAGGGATGGTATTTTATTTGTATCCCCAGCCCACTGGGAATCTATAAAAATCTACTTAATTATTTTGTTGAATTATTTGTTAAATCATAGAATTCTTTGGTAATGTAAATTAGCTGTCCCCCAACTTCTTGCACTAGCCAAGTTTTGATTTTCAGACATGATGTTTTAAAAATGTACATAACCTTACTTATAGAAAAGGTTCATGCCCCCACTGAAGTCTTCTGTAATAAGAATAACATTAAATACTATACTTACAATTTATTGTCTACTATGTGCCATGAACCTCTGACATATATTGTCTTATTCACAAATAACTTTTCAAGGTGTATATATTATTATTCTCATTTTTCATATGCAGAAACTGAGACTTACATGTAGTAATCTGTTCAAGCGCATATAGCTAGCAAAAAAAAGCTGGAATTTGAATCCAGGTCTTTGATTTCTAAGCCCAAGCTCTTTCTGCTACGCCATGCTGCCCCCTATGGGACAAGTTCACATTTCAGAACTGTTTATTAAAAATATCAATTATTATCATTGTAAAGCTTATAAAATTTGAGCTTTTATAAGCTACAGAATCAGGAAAGATGCTTTGAATACCATTATTTTAATCAACTAGAAAAATGGCATTAGTTTTAACATGTTCTAGGCAAGAGCATTATATTGTCTGTGACTAGTACGCTTTCTCTCTGTTTATAAGCATAAGGGTGTTTTGTAGAAGTTTGTATTAACTCAGCTATGTTTTTTTCCAGTTAGTATTTGCTATGTAAACTCCAACTTAATTCCCAAGAGTGGAGGTGACTTGCTAGGCCTCTCCTCCAGCTTATCTGTAAGTTGTCTCCTGATTGTTGTATCCATGATGAGACTAATCTACTTATTTGGCCTCAGGCTCAGGATTCTAGTGTATCCACGGTTTCTCTCCCAACTCTCACCCCAGGATGTTGGTGCCATGTGGGTGGGAAGTTTGCCATGAACTTTACCCAGACTAGGACCTACTTCCTGCCTCATTCCTGTCAGTCCCTCCCTATTTACTGGAGGCTGGGCCTGTTCTCTTTATTACCTGGTTTTGGTTAAATTCCTTTTGTATCTTGGAAGCTTGGCCTAGAACTGGACTGAATCTTCCCCACCCCTAAATGGAGGTGATCTCAGGTCATTGCCCTAGCTTCCTACCCCTCCCCATTCTGATTTTGTTTCCTCTGTGCTTCTAGACTCTTACCACTGAGCAGTGTTTCCTACTGCTTGCTGGAACTAATGACTTAGCACAGAAGAACCTCATCAGTGGAGACAGGACCAAGAATCTGGTGACTGAAATATAGAACTTTAGATCTTATTGCTTACCACTCACTGCCTTTCTTCTGTGCATCTCTGGGGATGGGGATGGTGATGGAAGACAGTCTATATGTGATGATGTAGAATTGATCTTCTTTAGGTTCTGCTCATCTGAGGGGTCTATCAGCTTAGTGATGGATAAGCCAGAAACTGGTTGTTTGTATCTTGCATAATGTAGAGCATCCATGATCCACCTCATTTCACGCCAAACTTCATCTATTTGCTTTGGGATAAAATGGTAAAAGACATTAATTATCAAACAGGTTTAAAAAGATATAAGTTTCCCTGAGAGTCCAAGATGATACATTTTCCACAGTATTGGTTCTGAGCAAGGGTAAAATATTTTCAACATAGGTTTGCTAAACCAGAAAACACCTCTTCTTTATAATCTCTTGTGTCTTGCATGTTTTTACCTGAGAGGCTATTTCATTTAGTGCAAATAGTGGAAGACCTGGATTCCAGCTGGGATCCACAACTTACTGGTTCTGTAACAACCTTTGGCAAATCACTTGACCTTTTCCAGCCTCAGTTGCCTTATTTGTGAAATGTGGACAAGACGTTTCCCCTTTTATACCTCACAGGACTGCTGTGATGACTGGGTGAAATGATATATTTGAAGGTCCTTTGTAAAACTGCAGGGTACATTTCTCGTACATATGAAGTGTTATTAATTCTCAGCATGTAATGAGATATTACTCATTAGGATATTATGGGGAAGGCATATGATGAAGTCTGAATTTCAGAACAGGTGAAGAAAGGAATGTAGTTTTAGTTGTATGTGAACTAGAAGAACAAAGCATTACTGGAATAAGCAGAGATTCTTGGACCTATTTTAATAGAAATAACTTTTATGTATTAAACTTACTTTCTTACATATAAGTGCTTCTAAAGTACAAAACAGCTTAAACAGCGTATTCTTCTAAGTAATTTAAACATCCTTGTAATTTTAGAGTAGCCCATTTGATTTCTGGGTTACCAAAGAGATTTTAACATTTTCATTATAAAGTATAATAGTTGTTACTCAGTTGTAAAAGTCATTCATATTTATGTGTCTGTCTCTGTAGATGACAGATATTCTCCCAAATCTTAATAGACACTATCCATAAACTTTCTGGTTATTCTGACTCTCTCCAAGGAGGTTGTTAATGACATTTTTTCATGGGACCCTGGAGCTTGTGATAGGCTTTGCATCTAATTTCACTGGGTGCTTTGAGCAAGCCGTTAACTTCTGACCCATTTACTCAGCTGTAAAAAGAAGAGGTTGTACCGAATGATGTCTAAGTTCCCTTCCAGCTCTGACACTTTATGATTTATTTTTGAAGAACCTTTGGAAAGTTGGTGTCACTCAGTTTCCAGGTAGAAGGTGTTCATTGTATGAATACTGCAAGGTTAAGGTCTCTCTGATTGTAGAAGGGAGTATCCAATGTTCTATTTTATTTTCAAAATTCCTTTTTAGGGCCTTAATGTGTACTTAAAGAATACTCTTTAAAGAATCCACAAACCTGGTGCTCCCTCCAACAAACACAGATTCTGAAATTGTGATAGTCTGTGGTGTTCAGAGTGACAGGCAAGCTTGAGTGAACTAGTGAATGGCACTGCATCGTTGGTAGCCATTTTCCCTTGCTTTCTAGTAATGTTCTGTAATGAAAGCATGAAATTGAGCTTCAGGCTTTGTTAAGGCAGTGAGTTGGACTGAAGGTTCAGCAGTGGCAGGCCCATGAGGAGGCTCTGAACAATGTAAAGAGAGAAATCTGAAGTTCAGGGGGTAAAGCTAAAATGGAAGTCCAAGTCAAGACTTGGGCAGATTTCCTTAATGGGATTGTTGCTTTCTTAGCTAGCTTTTATTGATCCTACCTCATGCAGCATACTCTCATCTCAAAGTTTAAGGTACTGCATGACTATGGACAACTTTTAGAGGTCCTGCCAAGGGCAGGTACTGTGCTTTTGTACCTTTAACTTTTGGCTGTGCAAAGAATAGGTACTCAATAAATGATTATTCAGTGAATGAAGGTATGAATGAATGGTTATCTAATTCTTTAGATCTCTGCCCTCGAACAGAGTTATTATGAGGATTAAGTAAGATGATGTAGATGAGTGCACCTTGTAAGCTGTACATTGTTACAAAGTTTTCAGTTGTTACAATGACAGTCATGGTTATTGTAGTGGACAGAATGTGGCCTCCCGAAATACATGTCCACGTCCTAATCCCTGGAATTTGTATTACCTTATATGATAAAAGAGTAAATATTACCTTGTATGGCAAAAGATGTGATTAAGTTAAGGATTTTGACAGGAGGAGTTTATCCTGGATTATCTGGGTGGGCCTTAATTCCAATGACAAATGTCCTCATAAAGACATTCTTACGAGAGTGAGGCAGAGGGAGATGTGGCAGACAGAAGAGAAGGAGGCAGTGTGACCACAGAAGCAGAGATTGAAGTGAGGTGGCCACAAGTCAAGGAATGCCAACAGCCACCAGAAGCTGGAGGAAGCAGAGAACAGATTCTCCCACTCTCCAAAGGGAGTGTGACCCTGCCAACAGCTTGATTTTAGATTTCTGGGCTCCAGAACTGTGAGAGAATAAATTTCTGTTGTTTTAAGCTACCCCGTTTGTGGTAATTTATACAGCAGCCCTAGGAAATGAATACAATTATTAACAATCTACTTGTTCTCTTTGGATAGATTGCTTTAGCCTTATTGTTGAGGATGGATAGTGAGAGTTAGTGTAGAAATTTAAAAAATTATGTGTAGAAACAATGGTTATTTCTTAATTTTTCTCAGTGATGAAGTGAAGAGGTATTAACTGAAGAAAAATCAAAAACACAGGTACAGGGAAGCCTATGGACTGAGTTTAACGGGCTTAGCTAAGTAGCTCTAAAAGAAGTACAATTTTCACCCATTTTTACCTTATACCATTGATCTAAAAATAACTGACAACATAATCCCCCTGATTTTAATGTCCAAATTCAGCTTCTAAAGACTTGCTGACACGTTTTTTAAAAAGAAAGACTATGAACTTACTAGGTCTGTTGGTTAAAAGTTTTGCATCCATTTGTCACCCTGCCCTTTAAAAATTTTGGTTTTCATCCCATAAATGACACCCCTTTCTCTGTACTCAGGCAAGATAATATTTTTATTAAAATGTGAAGGTGATTGGTTTTCTCACAGCACCGTTACAAGGTGCTTGAGGGGATGATAGATTGGCTATATTTAATGAGCTGTGTTTCTGTTACAGCTTAGGAGCATTTGAAGCATTACAGTATATAAATTATAGCCTAATTACCCTTTAGGCTTTAGCAGCTCAGAATATGCCAAGTGCCAGGTCTCAACACTTTGACATTTCTGCTGCATGTGTTGTCTATAAAGGCTGTATACCTTACCTGTGATTTTCTACACCTCCCCTGGCCTAGCCCTTCCCCTTTCTGGCTGCACTCCTTGGCTTCTTTCCCTTACTGTATTTACATAGACTCCCTTGCTGTTTACAATGTTTGGT
The DNA here is from genome assembly GCF_009873245.2 of Balaenoptera musculus. Classification (NCBI taxonomy): domain Eukaryota; kingdom Metazoa; phylum Chordata; class Mammalia; order Artiodactyla; family Balaenopteridae; genus Balaenoptera; species Balaenoptera musculus. The sequence goes on along the minus strand of NC_045804.1, from coordinate 32,399,914 downwards.
TTGTGAGTGCCTTCAACACTGTCTTAGATCTGGAATCATACAAATGCTCTCACAGCTGGCACTTGCCTCTGCAGATTATGGTGTGTGGTGAGCTGAGCTGTGAATGCCAGTGGGTGAATGGCTGCAGCTGGTTTTCATTCTGAGCAAGAGAGATTGAGAAGCTCAGTGTAGATAAGGGGAGAGATGATATTGCATTAACTCTACTCAGTGAAGTCACCCATGTTGGATGGAGCAAGGCAGTCCACTGAAGGCTATGGGTGCAAGGAGATGGTCTGGTTTTAGCTTGGCCAAGAAGTGCTTTTCTGAACCCTTTGGGAATTGGCTTTTATCCAAGTCTACGTTGACCTGGCTGGCTGCAAGAGTATGTAGAGGCCACTCTCAAGTTACCTGCTTTGGGAGACCAGCGCAGGCTAGAACTTTAAAGAATTCCTGGCCTGGCCTGCCTTTATCCATCCCACTTAATAGTGTGATGAAAGGGAAGGAGAAAAAGGCAGTGGAGCCCTAGACTAGGTGAAAAAGAGGAGTGAGGATAGTCATCTGGAAGTAAGAATGGAGCCAGAAACTCTTGGAGTAGGTTGAGACTGTGACAGACTGAAGAAAGTCAGCTTTCTTGTGTTTGAACATAGTGGATTCAGGGGAGCCTTAAGTGGAATAAAGCAGAAATAGAACTTAAGGTATGATTAGAGAAGTGCTTCTCTAAAAATATTTATGGTTGTTAAAGAAGTCATGAAACGTTAGAGCCAACTAGGTGCTTAAGAAGGCATCTGGTCCAATTCTTTTATTTTATATATGAGGAAATTGAGGCCCCTGGATCAAATGAATTGTCCAGTACTCCAAGGTTTGTCAGTAGAAGATTCAGGACTAAAAATGTATGCTAATTGTCTTCTAGTCATTATTCTTCTTACTCTGTTCCACTATTCCTTACATTGGGTTCAAAAGATAAGCCAATCTTTCATATTCTCCTCATGCTTCATTCTTCCTTTTCCCACCCCCTTCCCCCTGTCAATGTTCTACTTTTACTGGAAATAAAATAAATGACATAAATGTTTTGAAGTTTTAAATACTACACTCTCAGGTCAAGAAAGCAAGTAAGTTCTTGAAAGGTTTATTTTTTTAGTCTAAGAGGTCACCTAAAATATCTCATTTAGGATGAGAGAAGTAGGATAGGATTTGTCTGCTCACACTTTGCAAGCATATTACGATATCTTCTTCCTGCGTACTTAATAAACCCACAATCTTGCATATCATGTTTTAAAGCATTTTCCCTTCTTATTAATTAATAAATGAATGAATGTATAATTTATTCCATACTTATTATGTGCAGGCACTTTAGTGAATGCTTTACATGCATTACCTTGTTGAATTCTCTCAGTGACACTGAGAGCTAGTACTATTATTATCATCATCCCTGTTTTACAGATGAGGAGATTGAGATTTAGAGAACTTTATTTGCCCAAAGCTCACAGCATTTCCTCATCTTAGGTCCTCATTACTTGCCTGGAGGGTTGCAATAGCTTCGTATCTGGTTTCCCTGCCTTTAGTCTACTTCTCCTTAAATCTAGGAATGATATGTAAATTATTTAGTAGCCAGTGAGAATGAGTACTTACTATAAACAACCAGTGTGGCCATACCAATGCGAATGGGAGGAATATCCTCCCCTGCCTGATTCTGTCCTGAACATCTGTGAGATCCTATAACTGACTTTCTCCAAAACTTTTGCCAGGTTCCTATTGCCTGCAGAATCAAGTACAAATATCTTACCATGGCCTTTAATAAAGCCCTTGTGTGATCTGATCTCATTGCTACTTTCATTTTTACCTAATTTCTCACTACTGTCCTTTACTCAGTTTATGCCCCAGCTAATCTTGACTACTCATCATTCCCCAGATACAATTTTTCTGCTCTCTCTGCCTTATCTGTTTATTCTTTTTCTTTGCCTCTTAGTCTATTTCTCCTCACTATAGACTAACCTATCCCTATAGGCCTAGCTCAGGTATCAGTTAAATCCTCTATGACAACTTTTTTATACCCACAAATGTAGGTAAATTTTTACTTCTTTGTGTTGGCACAAAACTTTTTTTTTTTTTTTGTACCTCTCTTTTGGCACCTAACTCATTTTACAAATAGTATTTTTACACATTTCTTGTCTACCCTAATGGATTTTAAATGCTTTAAGGTCAGGGACCATGTGTAATTCAACTTTGTATCTCCCTTACAGTGCCTGACACCTGGGTGTCCAACAAATATTTATTAGATTGACCTGAATATATGTCAAAGTGATATTTATGATGGGGCTATTGCTATTACAGAAGTCCACACTTATCCATGGTTTTGCTTTCTGCAGTTTTGGTAACCATTGGTCAACTGAGATCTGAAAATATTAAATGGAAAATTCCAGAAATAAATAATTCATATGTTTTAAATTGCCACTGTTCTGAGAAGTGTGATGAAATCTCCTGTCATTCTGCGCCGTCCTGCCCAGGACGTGAATCATCCCTTTGTCCAGCGTATCCCTCCCATTAGTCACTTAGTAGCCACCTTGGTTATCAGATTGTTGCAATATTGCAGTTCTTGTGTTCAGGTAACCCTTATTTTACTTAATAATGGCCCCAAAGCACAAGACGTAGTGATGCTGGCAATTTGGTTATGGCAAAGAGAAGCCACAAAGTTCTTCCTTTAAGTGAAAAGGTGAAAGTTCTTGACTTAATAAGGAAAGAAAAAAAAAATATGGTGAAGTTGCTAAGATCTGTGGTAAGAATGAATCTTCATTCCGTGAAATTGAAGGAAAAGAAATTCTTTGTAGTTTTGCTCTTGCGCCTCAAACTGCAAAAGTTATGGGAACAGTGCATGATAAGTGCTTAGTTAAGACGGAAGAGGCATTAAATTTGCACAATGAGATATTTTGAGAGAGAGAGAGAACATTCGCATAGTTTTTATTACGATGTATGGTTATAATTGTTCTATTTTATTATTGTTAATCTCTTAACAGTGCCTAATTTGTAAATTAAACTTTAGCATAGGTATGTACATATAGGAAAAAAATAGTATATATAGGGTTAGATACTATCTGCAGTTTCAGGCATCCACTGGGGGTCTTGGGATGTATCCCCTGAGGTTAAGAGGGGACTACTGTATATTCATTTTGTGAATTGGGTTACTACAGGCATAAAGATCATAAGATTTGTCCAAGGGATTTAGGGGCAATTTCAGACTAGATCCAAATTCTCTTGCTGAGTAATCAGTACCCCTTTCTCAAGACCCTAAGATGTCACCATAGGGCTTTTCCAGAAAAGACCATGGACAGGGAACACATTTTTTAACCTCTGTAGCTACACATTAAAGTGTCAGTTCTGCCAGAAAGAAGTCCAAAGAATGAGGAATCTTAGGTCCAGCTGAATTTGGGTTAACATAAACTGATGGGTCATTCTCTTCTCTTTTTCTCTGGGATATTGAATTAATTAATACAGTTTTTCTCTCTGTTGGAATTATCAGTGGGCTACTGGGTAAGGATAATATTCTGATCTCTACTTCTTCTGGCAGTGATTTTTCTCTCCAGTATGGGAGACTACTGCTACCTACCACAGTGGCTGATACAGCTCTTATTAACACAGTGTTTGATCTGTAGCTTTTTCTTAAGCCTTTGTATAAAAACTCACATTTCCCTGAGCTCCGCATTTCAACCAAATCAACAGGCTGTTTGCACGTGGTTGTCTTTAAATTAGCCCAGATTGCTGTTCTTTCTTAGGCTTGGCTCTCATCCCCTCCACCATGTCCCTTCTTTCTCCCTTTCACCTCAGAAGAAACAAACTGTTACCTGAATGAAATCTAACACTTGCTGGTGTCTTTGTTTGGCAGCTGCAACCTCACTGTCTGAGATTGCTTCCCTCAGGGACTGTTGGGTATTCAGAGAATCCAGCTCCACAACAGCAGAAAGGCGGCAATACAGACTAATAAATTTCTCCCTGTAGCTGCAAAAATGAACTGGAAAACGGACAAGCAAAATAACACATGTTAAGATTTGGTATCAAAATAGAGAAATTCATACCTCAGAGAAAACAAGTTGAATGAAAACATGATTTATTAATCCTATCAGTGGAAAATATTAGGCCATAAATAAATTATAAATGTGCTCTTAAGGGGCCAGTTGTCTGGCTTTAGTCATACAGTATTCCCTTTTAAGGTTTACCAAGTCCTGGTAAGGTATGGGGAAGCGGAGTCGGCTAAAGCTGCAGTTTATGTTCAGCCCCTAAAGTTGGGTTACTACTGGGAGAGTAAGTTTGCTTATCACTTTAAAGGAAAAAAAAAAAAAAAAAAAGCAAGTAGCAATTTGAAACCTAGTTTTGACTGCCATGTCTGATTTCCACTATGTATCTTGCACGTTCCTTTCCAAGGCCAGAAGTCCCAGAAGATACAAGGCATGCTTTTCTCAGGGTATGTTTTGTCTTTTGTCTGGCTGGAAAATGTGTGTAAAGAGCTAGTATGATGAGTTTTGATTCTTCTCCCGCCTCTCCACTCCTCAGCTCCGCTGGAAGGATGATGGAGCTAATGCTCGATAGACCATTTTTGTCTTCACCTTCCTCTCTTAAAAGATAATGGGCCAGAGGCCAAGGGGAACAGTCTAACCTTCACCTCTGTCATGGAGGAGGGAGAGAGGAGTGTGGGACTCAGCCTGGTGCAGGCAAGCTGAGGTGATCCAATGTTTCAGACTTCTCTGACTGGCTCTCATCATGTACCGTAACTTCAGATTCCAGCAAGATGAGGAAAGCATCCCAATTCAGACTAGTGTAGTACCAGTCTCTTCCTGGCCATTGCTGAGTTTGGAGACTCACTCGCCAGGAGCCTCACTTACTCTGTGTGCCTCTGACCTGTATCAGTGTGTTTTGTGCTTTGGAAATAGGGCTGTAATAACTCAACAGATCTGTGGAATGGAAACATTTTTATTTTGGCTTCTTTGGTGAGGAATTCTAGGAAGAACATCTAATTACTGTCCTTGGGCCTCTTTGCTGTTGATTCCTGAGACCTAGACCTGGACATTTAGGGAAACGAAAACCACATACCTCAAAATGGAGCATCTGGTCACCTATACACCTTACTGAGGGAGCCCTGCTTTAATGCACATTGAGAGATTTTGTGTACCCTACAATTCCCATCTTACCACTGCCTGCCTCCTTACTTGATTTTCTCTCAGGATGAAACTCAGATGAGTGTAAGGGTAACCTGCTCTGTTTGTGTTTCCTCCTATTGAAGTGGTAGAGGAGAATGGAGTGAGGGCTCCAGTGGCCTATCCTTATTCCAGCTGTGCACCCTTTCAAGGCAGTGTTTCTGAATTCAAGTAGTTTTGGTTCTGGGGTTTTTTTTTCTCTCTGGTGTCAGATCCTTCCTTCTCACTTTCTCTGCTCTGACACTTCCTTGTCTGACAGAAGAACTGATCTCATTAAATGACAAGCTATTGAGCTCTTCCCAAATGATCTACTTTTCATGCTTTTCCCTGGTTACAGACCTCTGTAGAGCTCCGTCTTGACTCAGGATAAAATCCAAACATCACTATAAAGCAAGCTCCTTGAGATCTAGGATTTTAATTTATCTTCAGTCATATCTTTTGTCATGCAACCACCCTCTACCCTCTGCCTGCATTGACCCTACACTTTGGTCAAGCTGAACCTACTACAGGTCCTTTTGTGCTTGCATGCTTGTGAACATGCCATTTCCTTCTCCTCCAATACCCTTTTTTTTACCAATACCTTCAGGTCAGAATCTTCTGATACTTGAAAATTCAGTTTAAATATCTTCTCCTCAGTGAAATCTTCATGGACACCTTTTTCCCTCCAGGCAGAATTAGTTTCTCTCTTTTGTGCTCCTAGACCACTTGTTTCTAAATGTATCAGGACACTGATCCTGCTTTACTGTAATAATGTGTTTACTTGACTGCCTTGGTATTAGACTGTGATTTCTTTGTGGGCAAGAACCGTGTCTCCTATTAATTTTTATTTCCTCAAAACCTGGAACATTATAACTTCTCAGTTAATGTTTATTGACTGAATGAACAACAACAACAAAATGTGCACCCTGATCTGAAGAGAGCAGACCCTTCCTCCAAAGTCTCCTCTTTCCCTCCATCCTCTTTTCTCAAGGTGCTTTTGCTTTTCCTGTTTCAAAAGGTGTACTTCAGGTCTGTGCTATTTACTGGCCGCTCTACAGGAAAGAGTCACCATTACTTTTTAGCTTACTCTTGACCCTTGTAGCTCCCTGAATGTGTCTTTATGCCTTTCAAGGAGGAATTATATCCTGTTTGCACTTGACAGATGTCCTCTCTTGGCTGGAGAGTGAAGAGAGTGAAGTGTCTCACAGTCTGCCTTTCCAAACCAAGTTGTAAAAAAAAAAAAAAAAAAAAAATCAGCTTTTTTCCTTCTTTCTAAAATATGACTGGGAAGATAGTGAGAGGCACTGAAGAATTTCTTTAAAGGAAATACTATCGGTCCCATCTGAATTCTAGAACGCCAGGGTGTCCACAACTTTCTCTTGTTGTGTCTCCTTGTGGTCAGAGCCTTGGATCAGTGGGTGGTCTCACAGTGCCCACACCACCCGTGCCACTCACCACAGTGAGCTATGAGGACCTTTCAACGACAAGGACAGGGCTTCACTTTCCCGCTCTAGTGGTTTTTAGCCAGAGCCTTTAATGTTACTTTAACAAATGTTACTTTAACATAGTCTTTTGTGGTTTAGCAATGATACATTTGGTAGCCATCACTGAGAAGGGGAGGATAGACTGGAAGCTTCTAATTTTTTTCTAATGTGAATCACATGCATTTTACAGGCAAAATGGTATAAGGATACAAAAATGCATTATCCCAGACCACATGATTTGTTATTAATTTACAAACTAAGACTGATTTTCTGTGGTGTTTTCTCTCTCTTTTTTCTGTATAAAATAGTGACAGACTAAAATGCCGTTAGCACCGACACTGGAAGTGAGATTAGGAGTATAGTAGAGTGGAAAGTACTCAGGCTTAGGTGTCAGATGAAACTGGATTTGAATCATAGTTCTGCCACTTACTACCTTCATCATAATCGGCATATGACCCCTGGGAGCCTCCGTTTCCTCATATCCAAGACAGGGGTAATAATGTCTACCTAGGATAAAACAACATAATAATAAGCAGTAAAGTGCCCAGCATAGCATGTGGCACATATCAGATATAAAATGAATTTTTGTTCACATCCCTACCACGTCCCCTTGGGAAGAATGAGGCATTTAGTAGGTAGAATATTAGAATGGGATTGAGATTAGAATATTCTTCCTAAAGATCTCTAACTCAATAAAGTCCTAATCAATCGGGGCCGTGTAGCCTAGTTTGGAAGGTAAGGAACCAACAAGATTACCTCCTAGGGTCAGTTTAGTTCCGTGATTCTTTGCCAAGGTGTCAGAAGGAACCTGGGCATAAGATGCCTCTCTAAAGATTCCTGGTAGTGAATGAGTTGATGTTCGAGTTCAGGAATGGTACCCTAAATCATGAAAAATGGGCATTAGGAATGAGGGTTGAGACCGTGCCATTTCTTATAAGCCTGTGGCCTGGATTCCATTAGGCTCAATGCCTGGATATCCCACAGGCACCTCAAACAAAACTCATCATTTGTCAAACTGAACTAACTCATCATCTCTCCCCTCCCCCCAAACCTGTTCCTCCCCTCTTATTTCCTGTTTTGGTAGATGGCAGCATTATCCATTTCAGCACCCTATTCAGACTCTCTGGCTCCTCCATCTTGCTCTGCAACCACATTAAATCAGTCACAAAGTCCTATTGATTTTAACTTCTAAATTCCTCTTGCCTCTGCCTTCTCTTCTGTACCCCTGCTGTGGCAGTCTTGGTTTGAGTTCTTATCATTGGCCACCTGGGCCAGTCTCTTAACTGTCTCATTGCCTCTAGCCTCAGTCCTTTTTTTGTTTTCCTGCAATCCATAGAGTTGCTAAAACCTAGTAAGACCATATTATTCATTTTCTTAAAATCTTTTAAAAGACTCCTCTTTGCCCATAGGATAAAATCTAACCACTTAATCTAACCGCTTTAGGATGGCCTAGCCCTTTGCGATTTTTACTTGTTTTAATTTTAGTTTTATCTTCTGTCACTCTTCCTCAGATGCCTTTAAGCATCTTTCACAATGAACTACTAAGAGTGTACTTAATTGAGCTGCATTTTCCCACGTCTCCAAGCCTTTGTGCATGCTATTCCTTCTGCTTAAAATGATTTTCCTTTTCTACCTTTTCTTTCCTTTTCTGAATGGTTATTTATACTTCAGGGTCTATCTCAAATATTATCTCTGTAAGAAAGGATTAGGTGTCTTTCCTCTGAAATTCAACAACCTACATCTTACAGCAGGATTTTCTTTGCATTGGGACTATTGGTGTAGATGTCTGTATCCTCCACTGGATTCCAGACTTCTGGTGGGCAGATTGTGTCCTATTAACGTCTGTATGTCCAGCCCCAGCACAGTACTTTGCATACAGTGGAAACTCAGTAAATATTTGTTGAATGAAGGATGCAGCCAAGCACTGAAGTATGAAATATATACCAGGCTTCAAACTGTTTCTAAAAAATTCCCCAGTTTCTTAATCTTGCTAGTCAAGTCAGTTGGAATCATAGAGCCAAGGAAATTGATAAAAGTCAACTTTCTTCTTCATAGGCCTGCTCTCAATTGTGACTGCCCACAGGGTCAGGGCAGGGTGACCTTCTCAGTGCAGGCTAGGCAAATCCTCCAGAGACCATATCACTGAACAGAGTTTCTAAGGGCTTTTCCTTTCACTTCTGGGAACAGCATAAATAGTGATCCTTGTTGTTCCCTAGGCACATACTTTATTACTGCAGAGGACTGCTATCCTGCTCCTATCCAAAGGGTCGGGGAGCATCAGCTCTCACGCTGCGGAGGGGGAGTGGGTCTGCAGTTGTACCACTTTGCCTCAGCTCAGCCCTGCTCGTAGAGGTCTCACAGCATCCTCCTGTATGATGGTCTCTCTCTTTCCCCAACAAGTAATCCTATGAAGGAGCATCCTGTGGGTCTTCCTCAGCCTAGTCTTCACTCCAGGAGACGGAGGGCTAAGCTCCTTTATCATTTCGTCCTTGCTAGATCTAGTTTGTGCTGGAATGGGCACAGATACAGTTTTCCATAGCTGGTTAGCAAGTTATTTATGATTCACTCGGGCCACTGGCAGGAACATGGTCAGTGTGCCAAATCTCAGGTCTTTTCGTTGTATAAGGGATGACTTATACAAGTCAGACTGAAATACAGTATAACACTTTATTCTGTTATAGGGTGCATATTCCCATAATTTGCACTTTTCAAGTTTTCTTAGAACTCTTATGTTGTTATTACAATTTTCTGAGTTCTGATTGAATTTTCAACAACATTCTCTTTCTCAGGAATGCTTAGTGTATCTATTGACCTTTTACTATGGACCTGTCTATGGAATATAGAAGTCCCTACCTATACAAAAACAAGCAAAAATTGCTTAGGTCTTTCTTCGAGGGGCCTAGGCCCACTGTAGCAAGCTCTTAGGAGTTCCTGTAGTCGGTATTATTAAGTGCTTGCAGGCTGATGTCTGATGGAGGAAGTAACTGATAATCTGCCTCTTTGGAAGCTCTGATTGCTTGGAAATAAGAGAGTTTATCATGGTTCTTACTAAGGCCCAGTAGTATTTAAAAAATTGTTGCTGGTGGTGCTAAAGTACAATAAGCATAGTACTAGAGTATATTAATTTCCTGATACTGGCAATATTTCCTCCTGATCCCTAGAAAAGACTAATAGGATTGTGTATGCCAGTGGAAACAAGCCCAATCAAGTGGTCTTTTCTGGAAACTTACATGGCCTTCATTAATCAGCTGGGTCACCAATGATATGGTAACAACGGAGAACCAGTAGGGTAAGAAGTTATGTTTTACTCTAGGAAAAATTACCATCTTAAAGTCAGGAACTGTTGAGATCCAGGCTTTGATCTATAGCCTGGTTTTCATAGGGGAAGGATAGTACCTGATGGTCTTATACTGCTTTTAGTATTAAGAAGAGGTAAGACGGTTCAAAGAGATAGACACTGTTGGATTCTATTCCTTTGCTAACCACAACCCTAGTTTTCTAAGTTCCTAAAACGTCTTTTCCTCTGTGTTCTAGGCAGTACTGCTTCAAGTGTGGTCCACGGATTGGCAGCTTCAGTATCAGCTGAAAGCTTGTTGGAAATGCAAATTCTCCAGCCCCTACTGACTCAGCATTTCTGGAGTGGGACTCCAAGAATCGATTTTAACAAGCTCTCTAAGTGTTTCTTATGTACATTAAAATTTGAGAAGCACTGTTCTAGGGCATCATATCCTGAGGTATGTTTTCTGTGGGTTTATAATAGGTGCCGTGCCCAAAATGGTTCTAGTTGTTGTCAAATGAATTTGGAAAATGTTGGGTTAAACAAAGTTAAGCTTTTTATTTCTTTGTGGGGAGGACTACCAGATTCTGCAGAGCTTTTAATATGTTACTCGACTACTCAAAAATCTCCATTGTATTTCCAACACACTTAAAGTAAAATCCAAAGTCCTTATCATGATCTATGAAGCCGTGTATGACCTGGCCACTGCTGATCTTCTGATATCGTTTCCTATCTTTGTTGCTCTTGCTTACTACATTCCACCTACACTGATCTCTTAGCCAGCCACACTCCTACTGTAAGGCCTTTGCACTTGCTGTTTTCATTGCATGGAAATTTTGCATCTCTGCTCAAACGTATCTTCTTCAGAGAGGCCTTCCCAGGTCGTCCTATACAAAATTGTAGTTCCTGTCACTGCACTCCAGTCCTTTATCCTGATTTATTTTTCTTCATAGCTCTCACTACTGTCTGACATTTACAATATTAATGTTTGTTGATTAGTTTACCATTTGTTTCCCCCACTGGACTGTTATTAGCTCCATGAGGAGTTTGTTCATTGCTGATACTTCAATACCTGGAATGGTGCCTGGCACATAGTAGGTTACTTAAATATTTATTGATGAATTAGTGAACAAATGAGTGAAGAGAGGAAATTGTAGAATAGAGAGTAACAGCAGTAGGATAAAGTGTGGTTGCCCAAGAATAGTGTGTGAGCCTCCCAGAAAGCAAGACAGAGAGGATACGATACTTGCAGGGCTTGGTCCTCCAGGGTCTTGAGAGTCAAGTCAAGTCACTATTATGACTGATACTAAATCACTGATCATTCCCATTCCCTACTGAGCCATGGGGAAATGAATCTCATGTATTTTGCCTGTAATTATGGAACAGTAATTACCATTTCACACAGAGTGGACTCCCAGTTGGCTCTCCAATGAAGTATTTTCTTTAGTTCTTTTCTCTCTCATTTATCTATCCCTGGGAAATCATTCACTTTCATGGCTTCAGCTGTTATCAGTAGACATTGGCCAAATTTCTGTGTTTGGTACCCAACTTTGTCTCCTGGATTTTTACTGCCAGTTGTATATGTCTACTTGGATGTTGAATTAGCACCTACAGACTCAAGATATTCAGAGCTAAAAGTATCATATTCTTCCCCAAAGCATTTTCTTCTCTGATTTCCTTATGTATGTCTGGTTAATGGCAGCAATATCCTCACAGTCTTTGAAACTAAAAACCATGGGGGTATTCTAGAAGTCTCTAAACTTTGCCTTTTCTCATTCAAACAGTTGTCCAGTCTTGTCGATTACTTCCAGTGTTTCTTACATCTGTGTTTGTTTCCTTTTTTTGTTTTGTGTCTATCTTAACACTGGAATATTATAATAACCTCTGAACTATCTTCCCAACCCTGCTTTCAATCCATCTTAAACAGATTCCTCAGCCTGACTCTTAACAGTACTGCCCAGTATGGCTACAGCTTGTCCATACAGCTTTATGTCTACTACTTCCTCAGTTCATTTCTCATATCTAGCCAAACTGGACCACTTGTTCTTCTTCTGATTCTTTCTGAGTTCTTCTATGCTTACATCTTTGCTCATTCTGCTCCCTCTGACAAAAAAAAAAACTATCATTATCCATGTTTATTAGCATCCTGTCTATTCTTTAACACCCATATCAAATATCCCCTCTCCAAGATGGCTTTTTGATACCTTCTTTGAGAAAATGTGCTTTCATTTCTTTTTTCAATATCACTTAACACGTAAGATTTTGGCACATTATACATCATTTAAAAATTAACTCATGTTCTTATTTTACTCCTACCACTGTACTAAAAAGCCCCTTGAGGGCAGAGCCTTTGTCTTAACTCATCTCTTAATCTCCACAGTAGGTACCTAATGTGCATGTAGTGACTTGAATTGAAATACCCTGACTCAAACTATGTTTTGTAATAGCAGTTCAGTTATATCATAGACTAAAAATGTTCATTGGATGGGGAACTCATTAAATGGTCACATTCACATTCAGGCATTTTGGGATTGGTATGGCCAATATTATGAATGATTTGGCACAGAAGAGGTACAAGAAGGTTAAATGATTGCCAGCGCCACACAATAGAGGACCCAGTACTCTCAAGTCCCAGTCTGCAAGTCTGATTCAGCCTTCTCTTTATAACTCTCCCTCCTCTGGAAATAGCAATTGCTGTTCATCAGCTTTTGGGCATGTAAACTGCTTGGAGCAAGGGAAACTGGGAGACTTTATCCATTTATCCTCAAGAAATAAATTCAGATTCAGATGCCCAGGTCTCAGAATGAGACATCAGGCAGTTGCCTTGTCTGTTTCTAAATCTGGTGGCTGAGGAGCAGTCCAAAGAGAGTCTGCCTCCATTCCACCCACCCAGTCACTCCCACTCCCACAAATCCTGCAATCCATTTGAACTGATGGAACTCTTGTTAGTTGCCTCTTATTGGCCTGTTACAAAATGAAGCGTGGGGAAGAGACAAAGCTTCCCTATTCACATTTTCAGTGGGCAGCAGGGGTCTCTGCAAAAATAGAGAACCTGGGGCCCAGGCTATTCATTTTTGAAAGTTAGGACAAGATCTTCCACCATTCAGAATCCCACATTATAATCACAGTATTGCATCCTGGGAGACCCTGTCAACTTCTCAAATGGTCTGCTAGAAATTGAGTCTACTTAATAAATTAGCACTACTTATAGACTTTTTTCTCCTTTAAAGTGATACGTACTTTACATTTTAATTTCAGTATTTTTTTTCCCATTTGGAGGAAAGAAGGGGTGGGAAGGGGGGAAGAGAGAAGAAAGAAAGAAAGAAGGAAAGAAAAGAAAAGGAAAGAAAAGAAAAAAAAAGAAAAGGGAGGAAGAAAGAGAAGGGGCAGTGCTTTTCATGAAAACATTAGTTCTTGTATTTATGTTTTAGGAAAGCAAAGGGGAGGCAAGAACTGCAGCCTGATAACTGAACTTTCTGTTTAGAAGTCCCTCCTCTCCATTGGGCCTTAGCTAGGTTTCAATAATTATTGCTCAGGCACATAGTTTTGGAGCTTTGCTTTCTCTCAGACTTGTACACAGTTCTAGGAAGGGTTGTTGCCAAAGCCGTCATGTGATTTATTGACCCTCCACTGGGACAAGGGGGAACAGATATAACTTTGTGATTTTATTATAAGGAGGCTGGGTTAATATTTCTAGGTGAAACAAGCTACTATACCAAGTTCAAACATCTGAAGAGGGAGGTTAAGAAACCCTGAGTGTGGGGTGTAAGGATTATTCTGTCCTGGGGCTGTACAGACGTCGTCTGAGGCAGGGAGCAGGAGAAGAAAGGACACATTGTGACCCATTTCCAACACCTCCTGTGTGTAGAGGCGGAAGTTCCTTGCCTGCAGAGGGACACGCGCGGAGGAAAAATAGGAGAGTTACAACATGGCACTTACATAAACAACACCAAACTGGCATAAAACATCTAACAAAATTACACAACTTCAAGCTTGGAATTTTTATACAACATAAATATTAGGGTTCAGTCCATTTAATAATGCTATATAAAATCAAGATTTAAGGCAGTAATGTTCCACATAAACTCTGAAAACAACATTTATGCTTCTTATAAAAGCAGAAAATGATTGCATTCTGTGGGCTTTTCAAAATGATGAATATAATTACATGAAGCAACAAAAATGGATTGAATTAAAAATCCACTAGTTTCAATTTAAGTTGGTTAAGGGGGGAAAATGTAGTTTCTGGCCAAGGACTGAGAAAATTTTACAAGTATCCAAAAAAAAAAAAAAAAAAGTATGTACTCTTAGGCAGTTAGGCAGCCTTCTCCCAACATGTATACGTAGCCCAAGAGTCACCAGTGAAATATGAGCTGCTTCAAACTTTCTAAGCCCAAGAAACCCTTTAATGGTATCTACTGTTGCAAGTTGAGCTGGTATTTTTTTTCCTCCTCCTGAGTACATGGCCACCCCCAGAATAATCCAGTGGCTCCTCTAGTGTCTTTATAGCATCTTGTGCAATTTATTCTTCATCAGTGTTGGCTGTTTTGGACTAGGCTTGCAATATTGACTTGTAATCAGAGCAGTACCCCAATGGAAGAACACTCTCCGATAGACTCTTGCTTCCATGGGTCAGAGGCCAATTCATAGTTGTCTTTCTGTTATTTAAAGAGAGCCAGTCACTCCTGTTGCAGTCTTCTTGTTTGCAGGCTAAACTTGGTTTATTTTCTGTGTGTATAGGAATAGTAGTGTGTGTGTGTGTTGAGTGGGGAGAGATGGTGAATGTAGGTCAAAAAAAAAAAAAAAAAGAATCTAACCTAATGCTACATGATGTTAGCTTACTAGACAGAACCTAATAAACTTTTACTCTTCTCTTCTGTGCCTACAGGGTTTTTTTTGAAGTTGCTTATTAGTGGAGGTAAGATTTGCACATCTTGATTTAGACAAGACAAGTGATTTTGACAGCAAATTTTCTGTTTGTGGAAAGATAGCATGGCATAACCTTGGCCACTGCTCTAGACTTAGACTACCGATAGTCTTCTGTTTTTAAGTAAATTATTTGCAAATCTAACCATACACTTATTTATTTACTTATTTGTTTATTTATTTATTCCCCTTGCTTCATGCTATCCTGAAGCTGAGACTTGATGTCTTTCAAGGTGGGTTAGCCAATTATTTTTCCTTGTTTGACCAAACCACAGTGAAGTGGGCTCTGGGAACTTTGGAAGACGTCAACATGGGGGAGCTAGAGAAAAGGTACAGAAATGCAGTCTGTGTCCACTTATAGGCATCAAATTGAAAATGTGCATGTATGTGCAAAGTGGTATGTAAATAAATGAACAAAATACGTATACATATATTTTTTTACCTCTTGAGTTTTACCCCGTAATGCAGTTTCCATGAGCCATAAAAAGAAGATAAAAATGGTAAAGACTAGTACCTGGTGTAGAGGTATATTGATCTGCTTAAGGAGAGCTTTCACTGCCATCTGGAGCTCGTAGAAGAACAATTGCATGGGGCAGTCAGAAGTATGATCCACACTTTCCATAGACTCAGAGCCAGAAAGCTTTTGGACCAGTTCCCACTCCTCTCTGTATGTTGAGTCAAGTTAAAATTAGAAATATAACAAAAGTTCAGAACACAGCTCAGAACATTTTTACTGCATATGTCCAGAACCTGAATAACCA
Organism: Balaenoptera musculus; assembly: GCF_009873245.2. NCBI lineage: Eukaryota > Metazoa > Chordata > Mammalia > Artiodactyla > Balaenopteridae > Balaenoptera > Balaenoptera musculus. The sequence goes on along the minus strand of NC_045804.1, from coordinate 32,384,325 downwards.
ATTTTTGGTGGTTAAAACTTGATGCAATTCTTGAAATTTGAACTTTTTTGCCACCCAAATGGAGTTTAAAATGAACTCTTTCTAACGTAAGCTTATTTCACCTATCAAACCACATACACCTCAGAACAGCAGGTCTGATTTGTAATGAATCAGTTTTTGAGATTGGAGCTTTGAAATATTTTGTAATAATTTCCTGTCTTCATTTTTCTTTTCCTGAAGATCCCCTGTAAGTTCTAAGACCCTACATTTTACCACAGGGGCATCTGCTGGTTAATTCAGCAGTTGGGTAACCACAGGACTCTGGTCCAACTCAGGCAAGAAACCACATGGCACGTTTCAACCCTGGCCTGTTGTGATCGTGGGTACTATTTTGGTTTCCTTCCCCTTCCAAAAGCTTGAGGAGAATCACAAACAGGAATAGCAGACAATTCCAATAAAAGGAACCAGGGGACACACACCACTGCTTCCATCCTCCTTTCAAACCAGTCATCTGTGTCTTTATTCTGCATGCTCTACAGTCCTTCCTAGTGAACTTTTCCAAATGTCCTGCAGAAGGGAAGGGAAAAGAATGGTGGTGGGAGGAAAGCACATCTGGTTTGTCCCCCAAAAGCTGCTCTTCAAAAGGATCTTGAAAAGATCAAGGTAAATGCCTCTTGGGCAACATTGTTTCCACAGGTATTTTAGCACAAATCTCTAAACACATTCAGTTGGCACATTTTCTAACTCTGCAGGGAGCAGCAGTATGCTCTCAGGAGCAGGCTAGAGAGGAAAGGAAAGCCCTCCTGTTTTGGGATGGAAAGACAGGAGGTGCTAACATATGTTCCCACCCTCGTGAAAATCATCTGAGGGCTCTCCCTGATGGGTTATACTCACTGGGGCTCCAAGCGATGAGCCGGAAAATGAAATTGATTGTGACATGAGCTTTTCATCAGAATACACTCTCTTTTAACCAGCTACCCTCTTAGAAAAGTTTCTGTTTTCATGATATCAGTTTCATTTCAATTCCCACACTGGAAAAGACTATGGAAAAATCTACCCTTTGTCTCAATAAGAGGAAAAAAAAAAAAAGAAAATTAAATCCTGCTTCAATCTGGGCATACTGTTGGCCTCACAAATAATTGAAATCTTTGAGAACCTGCTTGGGAACTATATCTTTTCTTCCGTCACTGATACTGAACTAAATGAGGGGTTCTGACTAGCACAAGTATGCACAAAATCTAAAGGACCACATTGCTAAAATATTATCTGTAATCAAATTAGAAAATAAATTACCAGGAAGAATACCATGAAACATCTACCACTAATCAGTTTAGTCTTTAAGGATGAGGGAGATGGAACTGGCAGAGGGAAGGCTACTGGAGTCTTTTGTAAAAATGAAACTTGGATCCTTGGCAAATGGAAATTAGTTGGTACAACCACTAAAAGATAGAGTCTAAACCTTTAAGACACAAATCTAGAAAATGGATGAAAGTAACCATTGCAAAATCAACCCACAAATGAGCCTCTTGGGAAGGACTGAGATAACTAATGCTGATTGTAGAAGTGGCCACCAGATGGCAGACTTAAGTCTAGGTGTAGTTGGTAAGTGAAAGAAGAGAGTATGGCAGCTAGTGAGTTCTCTGAAGAGACCATCATCATCATCATCTCCTTCATTGTCACCAAGTAGTATTTAATAAACATTGTGAGATACTCTAGTTAAAAAGTTCTTCTCACTTTAGGGACCAAATTTTAAATGACCAAATCAGAGTCTCCTTTGGTTAAGCAAATCTGTAGGTGCAGCTAGAGCCTGAGGATCTAAATTGTACACTGAAGCTTGACAAACTCTTTTTCAAGTTCTTTTTCTTTTCTTATCTGTTCTTTCTTTTCCTTTTCTTTTTGTGTTGAACACAGTTCAGTTCATTTTAGTAGACTTTCAGAGGTGTACTAGAGGGCTAGTGGTAAAGCTGAGTCAAATTACCAAGATTGGGCAACTTTTCCAAAGTTAACGGTAATTCACCATAATGCCAAATCATAGAGCAATTTCCAGAAGGTCAGGCCTTGTTACTTCTTTTCTTCCCTAGAGAACCATAAAGAGTGTAGGAAACATACCAAGTCCTTTGGCCAGGGGGTTGGGGTGGGGGGAATGAGGGTAGGGAGGGTCCTTTAAGGTTAAGGAGAGACCAGTTACTCTACTAGAACCCATTTACACAAGTGATTTTTTTAAATGTGACTTTTTAGGTTGTGGAGAAAAGATATTGGAAATAGCAGTGCTGAAAGAAAAGGACATCTATTCATTAACCTGAATGTCAGTGGTTGCATAGAGGAAAGTGAAAGGATAGTGTCCCCTTTAAATGGACCCACTCCTTCCACCAGTCAATACTACAAGCCCTCCTTATCCTAATGTTAAAACTGAGCTATGCCTTTGCCCCAGTGTGCTGGCCCCTGAGGACCTCTCATCATAGAAAATTCACTCAGAAGTAACATTTCAGTTTCCTTCTGGCACATCAAACCCATCACTTAGCCATTGTTTCATCATGAGGAAAATCTAAACTCCTCACAACTTACTTGGAAACGTTATTGTTCTCACGGATCTTCACATGGCAGAGAATGTTAGGCAACTTTTGGGTAACAAGAACTTTGATTTGATCCACAGAGCTACATAGCTTTAGGTAACCCAGATATAATCCAGGAGAGAGACGCTGATGACTCCTTTTGTGATAGGAGAGAATATCCTGTAGGAGGAAAAACAAAACAAAAAACACATTAAAAGGCAATCTCTTTTCATTTCTTAGGTACACCATGTCATGAATTAAAGGAGCTGTAGCTAAGTAATTAGTGAGAAACTTTGGATACCACCATGAATGTTGAGAATGTGTTGGTGGTACAGCCAGTCTTACCTTCAGGAGAATTAGCCTCCAAGTCAGGTACTCAGCCATTAATATATTCTGCATGCTTACTTTCCTCAGATTTCTGTTCCACGAATAGGTGTGTGGGTTGTGATTGGGAATGGTCTGGTAGTGGTGGAGGCAGATACTAAAGAAAAATAGAATTCATAATTTCTGTCCTTGGAGGGTTTATTGTTTAGCTGGGGGAAAACAAATTGCAAGTGTAAAAACTGACAAAGCAGTATAGGAAACCTCATTATTTCAGGATAATTGGTGTCAGGAAAAGGATCAAAATTTTATAGTAAGTAGGAAAAAAAGGATTTGATTGATTTGTTATCTTGAAAAATGAAACAAGCAATAGCAATAGATTTATTTATCTCATTAACATTCGAGTTATAATCACTAATTCTGAGAATGAAGAGAGAATCAAGTATTGATTCTTGGGTTAACATTTTAGACTAAATTGTGTGATAGCTGAAATGCTGTTCCTAATGTTTGACTTTCACAATGTGATCATGAAGAGGATAATTTTTGCAAGAGTATTTGAAGGCTCCATATATTTTTTTCCTTTGCATTAAAAAAATTTGATATTCAGGTCATTCTCTTATAAAATCCTTGTTCATTGTGTGGTCTTCAGTTGTTAACTGGCCTACCATTGCTAGATTCTCAATTGTCAGTAACTTTGCATGTGATTTGATTAGTCTCCATGTCATCTTCATCAGCTTCACAAAATTCTGTATCTTTTACAAGATTTAAAAATTTACCTTGTAATAGATTTGCACTGCATTTGCATTGTATTGTCACATCACAATATTCCATAGGCAGCGGAGACTGAATGAAGTTGGTGCAATAGGAAGTGCCAACCTAGTTAAGCACAGAGGGATGTTTGAGTGGAGTTTTGTTTTCTATGTGGTCAGTTTTCTAGTGAACTATTAAGGTTGTGACTTTTGCTTCTCTATACGACTGCAGGAACTCAGGTAATAAATACTTGGTAATACAGACACTCCCTCTCCCATATATCAGTAGGTAAGACTTTTTATACATTTGGGCAGTGTAGGGGTGAAACAGAGTAGGAGTGATGACTCAGGAAACTGATTATAGGGGAAGGATTTCTATAGGCCAGAGTTTAGCCTAGTTTTCAAAGGGGGTAAAAAAGAGGGAATCAACTCTACCACTAAATGTAGGGAAGGCAAAAGAGAAGAGGAAAAAAAAAGTTTAAACTTACATAGAACTCAGTATGGAACAGAAAGGTATGAGGTCTTCCTTGACAGTATACTCTGAAGAAATGACCCCTCCTCTGTAGAATTAACCATCTGTAACATCTAACATATGCTATATTGTGTATTGTCTCCTTTGTCCCATCCTTATCAAACATATTGAGTTCCAGGTACTATAGGAGACATTGGGGTTTCAGGTGAACCTTATATGATCCCTGCTTTTGAAGAGGTCAAGAAAGACAGATGAGTAAAGGAATGATCACAATATACCGAAACCAGTTTATAATAGAGACAATGTAGGCATACAGAGGAAGGAGTACTTAACTTATATTTTTCTTCTTTTATGTTCTTTTCTTGAACTAGACTATGAAATTAATGGCAGGGCTTTTTTTTTTTTTTTTTTTTTAAATTGCTTTTTCTTCTTAGTGCCCAGTACTGTTTCTGTATGTAATAGGTTTGCAACATGTGGAAATCAGGCCTTGTCCCTAAAACAGAATGTATGAGAATAGCAGAAGAGGGACAAAATAAGAATGGTCACAATTGGCAGGAAGACATAACTAGCATGTATAGAAAAGCAAAGACTAAATAACTTTTAAGATATTTGGCAAAGAAATAGACGAGAAAAATTTGACTTCACGATTAAGAAGGAAGGAATTCTTATTAATATAAGGAGGTTGATAAGGCTGAATTTTTTCATCTTGTCTCTTCAGAACAGATCGCAGATAATTAGTTGACTAGAGGAAGTTCAGTCAAGGTGAAATTTTGAGAAATGAACAGGTAATCAAAGAGAGAGAAACAGTTAATGAGAGAAGGAAAAATGCAAGTATTTAATCAGCAGAATTTGACGATATGCACCCTAGGGGTGCTTGCTGTACAAGCAGATGTGGCCACAAACCCACAGGTCATTATTTCTGAGAAGTGATGGAGAACTGGAAAAGTCCCTAAAGACTGGAAAAGGGCAAATATGCCTATCTTTGAAACAGGAAGGGGAGAAACACAGAATGACGCTAGTAATTAAAAACCACCAACTTATAGATCTTTGGGAAAAATGAGAACAAACCATCAGTCAGTCAATTTGCAGTCACCTAGGAAACCCTGAGACACTAAATAGGAGTCAACATGGTTTTGTGATGGGCAAATCATACAGACAACTTTAATTTCTAATAGCAAAAGAACAAGATCCATAGACCAGGGAGTTGTCTCCAGTATAATCTGTTTCACTAGATAATCTGGGGAAAGTATTAATAGAATCTTGACCACATGACTTTAATAAGCTGAATATCAGGGTTGAAGATTTGTGGATGATGGGGATAGTATGGCAATAGTAGGACATATTGAGTGATGGCCCAGTAGAGACTGGTCCTGAGAGCCAGTCGGTTCATCATGTTTATTGATGTTCCAGACAAAGAAATGAAGAATGTGTGTATCAAATTTGTGGGTCCCAAATTTGGTGTGGTTTTGATTTTCTGGAAAATAGTAGTAAAGCTCTGAATGACCTTATGCATTGGAAAAATGAGCCTATCATAATTAGGGTTGAAACGTAATAAGAAAATGTGCTTGTAAAGACCCAAACCCAAGAGTACAAATATAGAGTGGGTATGAGTATAAGAAAAAACATGTGGGGGTCAGAACTGACCACAAATAGAATGTGAGTTAGGAACATACTGTGGTTATGTAAAAAACAACACCATTCTGGGATGGAGTCATTCACTCTTTCATTCAATTTTTTTAAAGACTATTACTGAGCATCTACTATGTGTTTTCCTGCCTTTACATAGTCATTTACCCTTCATTAGTCAGAATGTTTTTGGAGCCTGAGAAATGCATGGGAAGAGAAAGAAGCTGTCCTATTCACATAATCTGAGGTACATTAGAAAGGCCTCCTAAGCCAAATCAAATGCCTGTGGGTTTATATATTGCCTGATTTGACCTCTAACCTGCATTTCTTGTCTCTACTTCCACTACAGTCCTCTTGTGTCTCTTATCTCCAGCCAAAATGGATTGCTTTTTCCTTCCTCATACATAGCCTAATCTCTCGTCTTTGATTCTTTGTTGGTTCATGAATTCACTCATTCTACCAACTTTTATCGAGCACCTACTGTGTATCAGGCATTATGCTAGGATGTCAGTGACATCAAGATGAATAGGACATGATCCTTCTTTTCATGGAACTCATATTTCAGTTTGTGAGAGAGACATGTGAGCAAGTTTTTCTTAACCCAGTATGATAAAGGTTGTGTAAGGTCCATTGTGGACCCAAGGGAGGGGGGGATCTACTTTTCCAGCTTTTACCTTAATTTTTTGTACCATGCCCTCTATTTAATTTAAGTCTCTATTTAATTAATTCCTTCCTCCCTCCCAATTTTTTGTACCATGCCCTCTATTTAATTTAATTCTCTATTTAATTAATTCCTTCCTTCCTCCCTTCTTTCCTCTCTTCCTTTCTTCTTCCCTCCCCCCATCCTTTCTTCTCCCTCCTCCCTGTCTTTCTCTTTTTCTTTTTTTCTCCACCTGGTAAACTTAACTTACCCTTCCTGGCTCAGCCAAATGTCACCTCTTCTACAACGCCTTCCCTGATATTTCCAGGTAGAATTAATACTTGCTTTGTCTGTGTTTTCATAGTACACTGTTTGTGCTGCTAGCAGGTTCTGGTTTAATTCTGCCTTGTATTACCTTGATTTGTGTACAAGTCTGTCTCCCTCCCTTGACTGAACTTGAAAGAAAGGACCTTGAGTTATTCATTTGTTTTTCCTGTAGCACCTAGAAGAGTTCCTGGCACCTAGCTGGTGCTGAAAAAATGTTTATTAACTATGAAGTGAGAGGCCCAGAGGTAGTGGGGGTCTGGGGCTGAACCTTTGGGAGAGAATATGTTGTGTTGGTGCAGTGACCAGGAGGCTATACCCTTCTTCTCTTCATTGATCAGATATCCTAAGAGCTTGTTAGAGGAACAATATGTAGTTGCTTTTCCAATTACTACAGGGCTTTTGTTTTGTTGGATAGGGTATGGAAGCTGAATTGTCCAGGGTTAGCAGAGGTCATAAAATGGTGGCCTGTGGCCCAAGATTATATAGGCTGCCAAGAATGTAAATTTTCTGAATTATTTTCTAACTTTTAAAAATAAAGAGATTTTATCCAAAACTCTGGACTTTCAACTTCTCTTTAAAAATTGAAAAATATTTCAACATTGGGACCACTTTCTTCCATTGCAATTAGCTGAGGCTGAATAGGGCTGTTCTTTAGATGAGACAAGGGCTCTTCAGATTACTATAGTCTTTGTTACTTCCACTTTTTTTTATATTGAGATATAACTCACATACCATAAAATTTACTCTTTTAAAGTGTGAAATTCATTGGTTTTTACTATAGTCACAAGGTTGTGCAACTATCACCACTATCTAATTCCAGATTATTTTCAACATTCCAAAAAGAAAACTCCCATTCGTTAGCTGTCATTCCCCAGTCCCTCCTCTTCCTGCCTCTGGAACCACTCATCTACTTTCTGTCTCTATGGCTTTGCCTGTACTGAATATTTAATTGTGTAGCATTTTGTGTCTGGCTTTTTTCACTTAGCATAATGTTTTCATCCATATTAGCATGGATCAGTACTTCATTTATGGCTGAATAATATTCCATTATATGAATACATCACTTTCGTTTATCCATTCATCAGTTATTGGATATGTAGGTTGTTTCCACTCTTTGGCTACTGTGAATACTTCTGCCATGAACATTGGTGAACAAGTTTTTGTGTGACCCCAGTTGTTTCTTATATCCAGCCCAGTTGACTCATTTCCATTAATCTTCCTGATTCCAGTAGTTTTTGATCCCCTTGTTAGGGGTTCCTTGGAGGTAGAGGGAGCAGGAATGTGCAGGAAAAAAGCAGAAAAGGGCAGAAGAGATAGTAGGTTCTGGGCACCTCAGGTGTAAGAAGAAGATGCTGGGTCCTTGTAGGTGACAAGAAATGCCTAAGGAGATCAAGAGAAGGAAAGCAGGGATGGGATGGAGATGGAGGGCAAGCTTCACCACAGCTTCTCTAGGATCACACTTTTAAAAAGGATCTAGAGAAAAGGACGGGGAAGGTGTGTAAAGCAGCATGGCAGAATGGGAAGGGCACCAGGCTAGGAGTCAGAAGACTTGTGTCTTAGTCCCACAGGCTGCTTTTTTGGCTGATATGACCTTGGTGAGTTACTTCCCTGAAATCCATAGCTTCATTTATGAATTGGACACAGATTTCCCACTCAGCCTCACTGGGTTTTCATGAGGATCAAATGATATAGATGTGACAAAGTGTTATAAACTTGAAAGTGTAGTACAAATGTGAGAGATTAATCTTCAGAGAAAACTTGGAAACCTGGAGGTTTCCAGTTATTGAAGTGACCCCTGAAGATTATGGTCAGAGAAACTCAGCACCTGAGAGGAGCCTTTCTGTTGGAAACACAGTTGACCCTTGAACAACATGGGTTTGTACTGTGTAAGTGCACTTATACCTGGATTTCAGTAAATATACAAAAATATATGTGTGGAACATTGTGCACATTTGTATTGTGCTAGACTTGTATTGAAGTGGATAACCTATCCTTACATAGGCAAAAGGTGAGTAATAGTTAATGTAAAATTAATAATGTTTTAGTTTTCTTACTGTTTTATAACTTTTCTTTCAAAGAATTACATTACCATACAGTATGCCTGTCTCTTGTAATTGGAGAAACTGCCTGTCAGCCTATCATCACAGGTAAGTGGTTTTTTAAAAAAAGTACCAATGTTTCCAATACTGTATTATGAATGTGACTATAATACTGTATGCCGTAAAAATTTTATGACCGTTCATAAGTGTATATAGGCTAGGCTACCGTGAAGCAATTGTATCAATTACACTAGGCTACCATAAAGCAGTCATACTGCTGCTGCTTTATTATCAATGCATGAATTGTTATACCTCTAAATAAATATGAATTTCTTTTTCACATTATAATTTTGGGGGGGTCAAAAGTTATATGTGGATTTACTACTGGGGGGGTGGTGTCAGCACCCCTAACCCCCATGTTGTTTGTTCAAGGGTCAACTGTACTCTCATTGCCAGTTAGTTTGCTCAGGGGGATTCTAACTTGTCTGTAATAACTCTCTTTTCCTTCCCAGGCAAGTGTGGGAAGGATTTCTCTCTCCCTTCCAGATATGTGAGAGAGGCCTGTTATGAAGGTCTGGGACTTGAGAGGGTCAGGAATTTGAGCGGGTTAGACCCTGGAGGTCCCCTGGGGCCCTAAAGGATTAGTACATTAGTTATGGGCCCAGATTTTGTTAAAGCCCTTATCTGTTTTGAAAACTCCATTGTGGATCATATAGTCTTTATACAATTTTTCCTTAGTTCTTATGAAAAGATAGAAGAAGTAGTGAAATGACTGAGCCAGTACCTAGGGTCTCCTGGGAGAGTAGGGATGAGGAGGAGATGGATTGAGTGTGCCCTGAGGGAGAGCCTAGCATTGGTTGGATTTTTCTGAGTAGAGAAATAATAAAAATAACTAACATTTATTGAGCACTCACTTTGTGCGACTCTTCTAATGCTTTATGTATTTAACTCATTTAATCTTCATTAGAACCCAGTGAAGTAGGTTGTTTTGCAGAGAAGGAAATACAGGAGGTAAGAAATTAAGTAACTTGTTCTAGTCACATAACCAGAAAAGGTGGAGTCAGGAATCATACCCAGTCAGCCTGATTCCAAAGTGGTGCCTCAGAATGTGGTGTGATGTAGCAGAAAGAAGCTCAGGCTTCCAATCAGAAGGCCTGGTGGTCATCACTCTTATGACCCTGAGAAAAAAGAGTGGTTTGTGGCCTGGAATTGTGGGAATTACCCAGCCTGCTTTGGTCAACCACCAAGACCTATCTCTATGTTGAATTGGTGGGGCTACCTCCTGACATAATTAAATGTTAAGTCTAGGAGTAATTGAATACCGCCCTAGTAGTTTTATTCCCCCATTTCCTCTCCAGTGTAAGACCTGTATGGGAAGGAGGGGAGAGAGAAAAAGTAGAAGGAAAAAAAAAGAGAGTAGGGGGTGGGTGGGAATGACATCAAGCAGGAATGTGCCAGTCAGCGGGGGTAAATTTTCCACTTGGATCTGTGTGGAAACCTGATCTTGCCTCTATTTTTGGTCTCCTTCTCTAACAACTTTTTGCCAGATTGGAATTTTTCTGCACCTGTAACACATTTTTAATGTAATAAGTCTAGGAGAAACCAGGTATTATATCATGCTGGGGCCTGTGCTGTGTTTCTAGGAGCAAAGGTAGCCCAGACTCCAATTTATCCCTATAGGGGATTAGTGTATTAGTCACCCTGTAAAAGCTCAATTTAATATGATTTTGTAAATGTTTCTTTTAGCACTTACTTATAAAAGGTGAAGAGGGGAACCACGAATGTGTCTGTGTTCCATGCTCCCACCTACACACACGCGCACACACACACACACACCCACCCACCCTCACCCTCTATAAATTTCATATGAACCCAAATTCCATGAAATCAAATCCAGAGGTATTGGCTTTGACCAATTGGCTTACCTTTGCTACACTGGACTTTATCCTGGTCTGGGCCAGAGCAAGTAATAGAAAGGTGAGATTACTGTACTAGCCGCCCCTCAGTGGAGAATGAAAGTAAGTCAGCAGGCTGGTTACTTAGCTGTTTAGGGTGATCTGAGGGGTTACCGGGCCAAGACTTGGGTCTGGCTTGTTTGTCTGAGATTGAGCCCTTTCTTCCCCATTACTCCAGATTGGCTGTCTTGTCGATATATGCCATTGGTTGTGTAGGCCTCAAGGTAGTTGTTTCTCCTAGCTTTGCCACCTAACTGGAGAGCTCTACAGAACTCATGCCCATCACTGGGTTTAAAAGAAGGAAAAAGAAACAGCTTGAAGCCCATGTTTACATAAGAACATGTGAGGCAATGTGGTGGCGTGGAGAGAGTGCTAGACTCAGGAGCACAGGATATAGGTTTGTATCCTAGCTCTGCCATCCAGGTTAAGAGACTGGATCTCAGCTGCCTGATTTTTGAATTTTGGTGGCTATTTAGTTCTCAGGTGACTCGTCTTTTATTTCATCTCCCATCCCTCACTCATTAAAATCGTAACTCCTGCCTCCAAATGTGATATAATATAGCAGAAAGAAGCCTGCTTCCAATCAGAAGATCTTAGTTCAACTTTCAGCTCTGCCATTTTCTAGCTGTGTGTCTAGGGGCAAATCCAAGTTTGGTCGGGCCTTAAGCTGATACAATTTTTTTGTGCTTTTCTTAAGGAAAAGAATACAAAATTATGAATGTGAAGTTTTTAGGGCCTTGGAAGGGGGTTGTAGAAGTGACGAGCTGATTGATGCTTTTCAGTCTTTCCTATGTGTGGAATACAAACAATGACATGTCTCTGGACCTCTTCATTCCATTACTGCATATGTAAATGGCTCTTGATATATTTCACTAGAGCCTCAATAAGTGTGTGTGGAACTTTTATTAGGAAAATTGAAAAGACTACATACCTGGATGGTTATCAGTAAAATGTCTAAGGCTGTTGGCTCCTCAGGTGTTGAGAGAGACTTCCTCTGGCTTTGCAGCTTTGAGATCTGTATCCATTTGCCATTAAAAAATGAATAGAGCATCTCCACCTCTCTGATGGTGACTATGAGGATGTTTCCATGCCGGTCTTTAATGGGTTCATAGTAAACTCTTCCCAAATTGTGTGTCCCAAGTAAATTCTAGAAACAAACAGATTTCTGGTAGCTTAGATGATGTGCAAACAAAGCAACATAACTGCAACAAAAGACACTGAATAATTATCTGATGTTTCTGAGAAGCTGTTTTTTGGTGGTTGTTGTGGAGCAGACTTAAACCTATAATAGAATATGTAGCATCATACAAGTGTACTTAACAGAAGCTCAAAGAAAATGTCTTCACCATAAGCCTGCAAAGATTATAGCAAGAGGCACAAAAATTATGTTTTTTTTAAAGCAAATTTAATACCTGTAAATATCTCTTACCCACATAGACACACCAGCACATAAACCTCAGTTACCAGCACTTGAAGAGAATCCCAGATGTTTTAAAGAAAAATGCCTGATATTTCAGGTATGCTACTTGTGGAGTTTTCAAGAGATCTACAGTAAGCTGGTATGAAGCGGGGTTGTTTAAAATGAAGAAGTGAATTGACAATGTAGCACATTGTACAGGTCCCCAAATGACTGCACATTCCCTTCAAGATACTTTAATTGGGAGATTGGCCTGGTTTGACTTATCTGCATTTCAGAGAGTTCTGTTTATTTAAAATTTTGTTAAAATTGTTTGTGAGCTAGGTCAACAAGGTAGACAATACTTTTAGAAAGGTAAGAAGAGAAGGATGCCACATTAAATGTGAAGGGGCCCAGGTAGATGTTATTAAAATAAGCAGTTTTACAAATATGCAAGGTTTGAAGATTTCTAACTTAGAGCACTGGGTGAATAGGATAAAACACCCTTTTACTTTGAATATCTATAGCTTTTTAAAATAATTAATCATCTCAGAGCTCCTGGCTGTTATTTTTGTGAGCTCACATAAATGCTGACAAGATAACCTGTTAGCAGGAGTGCAAAAATAGAACTGGAATTTGTGAAAGTGATAAGGATGACCTAAAAATGAATGAGCCAGCTGATCAGTATTCACATTTACAAAAGCAGTGGAACGTTCCTCATAGGTAGGGACTATGTCTTTTTTTTTTTTTCTTAATTTGCAAGGACAGAACACATAAATAAGAAATTTCATAAATAATTATTGACATGTTATAGAAATTCATTTGGCAGGATTACTGTTTTTAAAAATGGCCTAACTACTCAGTCAGATTATCCCTTTCTAACAATTAACTTCTAAATCATAGAGAAGTAATTGGGTAAGGCTTTTAATCCAGCCCTGTGTAGTACTACAGTCTTATATAAAGCAGTTTGCTGCAAAGTAGTACTGGCCAATCATCAATGGCATGCTGGTAAACTGGCCATCAAAAAAAAAAAAAGGCTTGATATATAATATGCCAATTTCTGTGGTGTAAATACTCCCACAGTAGCCTATTTCAAGCTACCAAAGGTTGTGACAACAGGCTTTGAAAATCTCTGAATACTTAACTGTTGGCTCTCCTAAGCGAGTACAAGTTGGCTCCAGCACATTACTGCTGTTAAGCTTTTAGTTATCCTGGTGTTGAGTTTCAGGGTTGGCTGCTGTTCATTAACACTTAGACTTCTGAAAAATGACTTACTCTTTCTGGCCTTGAGTTTCATCATCTAAAATTAAGAGTCCTTACAGCTCAGACATCCCTTATGCTAATCCTTACCTTATAGAATGATTGGTGGATTAAGTCAAGCAATGTATGAGAAAGTGCTTTGTAAACTTTCAAGCTTGATACAAGTAGGCAGGGTATGGGCTTTCTTTAGTGCTCCAACTGGAATTCCACCCTGGTTTATACTTACTCATTTTCAGCACTCAGCCCAGGTTTCACCTTCTCTGGGAGGACTTTCTCAACTCTCATAGGTAGAATTTATCATCTCCTTTTTTGTCCCCTACTGCTTCGTGTACCAACTTGTATCTTAGCATGACTCTGACTTTCCTGCGTATTGATGTACATGTCATGAAAGCATGGTTTTTTCATCTCTGTTTCTCTGGGTTCCTTGCACAGTGCCTGGTACATAGTAATAGCTCAAGAAATTTTTGTTGACTGAAGTAACATCATTAGGACACTGGAAAATTTGATTTGCTTTGGATCAAAGTGGGTGAGTGGACATTGAATGAGATGGTCGTTTCATTTAGGCAGAGTTATTATCAGTGATTCACTGTTAACTTTGGATATGTTGACTAATGCTCTAAACAAGAAGCACTAAAAGTCTTCCTGAAATTCTTTATTGATAGCAAATTGGGTTGGATAGCTAGCTCTGGGAAGAGCCCAATTTAAAAGAAGAATATCTTTGTGAAAATAAGTTGCAACCACATTCTAAGGGGGCAAATTTGGGGTTCTTTAGTGCCTAAAGGAAAAACACACCATGTTAATACCTGTCATGCTATGCAATCAAGATTAGGAGATCTGGGAACCCTGAGGATTCTACAAGGTAAAGATAAATAAAAGCCATCTGATGGCTCACAGGAATGCCTCTAGGTTATAACCACAACAAATCACAGGTCTGTCAATAAACCCTAGACAGATGCACAATACTTAGAGACTTTTATTCAGTTTGGGGTGACATGGGAAGTTGAAGGAAGTCTGGCATAGAGATATGAAGGCCTGGAAAAGAAGAGTAAAATTTTGGGGAAAACTTTTCCCCCCCCTTGAAAAATGAGAAAGACATAGTATTCATGAATTGTTACCTGGCTTTGGCTCACTAACACTCGTTTCTAAAAGCTGTAGAGGAGGAATCTAAAAAAATGGTACAAATGGACTTATTTACGAAACAGAAATAGAGTCACAGATGTAGAAAACAAACTTATGGTTACCAGAGGGGAAAGGGGAGGAGGGATAAATTGGGAGATTGGGGTTGACATATACACACTACTCTCTATAAAACAGATAACTAATAAGGACCTACTGTATAGCACAGGGAACTCTACTCAGTACTCTATAATGACCTATGTGGTAGAAGAATCTAAAAAAGAGTGGATATATGTATATGTATAACTGATTCACTTTGCTGTACACCTGAAACTACCACAACATTGTAAATCAACTATATTCCAATAAAAAATAAAATAAAATAAGAGTTTGCAGAAAAAAAATAAAATCTGTGGAGGAGGAAAGTTTAATATAACCCAATCTAGTTTCAGATTATTCCTGTATTTTGAGGATAAGTAGTTCGGGTATCTCTCAGTGTAAGAAGACTATGCCCTTCTGCCTCTTGGGGCCTCTGCCATTTTCCTGAGAGTAGGAAAAACAATGTGGGGTCTTGGCCACTTACAGGCTTTCTAATCTTATTATTATTTTTTTTTAAATCCTAATGCTGGCAGATACTTATCTCTCCTACCTAGGTAATATTAATTCATACTTTACCTTCTTCCAAATAAAATTTAAGGCCACTTCTCCTAGATAGGCTCCAAATGATACAGAATAGACTTTTACCTTTTCTTTTTTAACTATAATGTATATAATTTGTTCTATTTAAAATTTTTGTCTGCTTTTTGTAAAACGAATGCACAATAAGATGATGACATATTGGAAAGAATACAGGCTTTGGAGTTATATAGATCAGGGTTTGTATCCAGACTCTGCTACTTCCTATTTGTGCAAGCTTGGGCAAGTTATTTTCCCTTTCTAGGCCTCAGTTTTATCATGTGTTAAATGAATATCAATAATAGTACTTTCTCATTATGGTGTGGTGAAGATAAAATGAGATATAGTTTGGAAAGCACTTACTTAGCACAGTGCCTGGCACTTACTCTGTTAGATAAATGAAAGTTGTTTCACGATTATTATTTATTATCATGTATTAAAGAACCTTCGTATGTATAAAATAGATAACTAATGAGAACCTACTGTATAGCTCAGGGAACTCAATGCTCTGTGGTGACCTAAATGGAAAGGAAATCCAAAAAGAGGGGGTATATGTATACGTATAGCTGGTTCACTTTGCTGTACAGTAGAAACGAACACAACATGGTAAAGCAACTATACTCTTAATAAAAATTAGTTTTAAAAAAACCTCCCTATAGAACAGAAACTGGAAAATAAGGCGCAGGATGCACAGTGTTTTGTATGCACTTGCTGAAGGTAAGTCAGGGTGCCATGGAAACAGAGGAGGGGGAGAAAGATGGCAAGGAAGGCCTTCGTGTGCCATGAGAAGATGTCTGCGCCACTCTTGAAAGAGTATGAGTCAGGGAATGACATGGTCAGCATCTTTTATTGGCTACTGTGGCAGGAGTGTGGAGAACGGATTGGAGGGTGTTAAGACCCGAAGCAGGAGGATGACTTTGGAGGCTTTTGACATAACTGGAGTAATGAAGCAGTGGTAGTGATGCTGGAAAGGGGGGGGGGGAGAGTAAAATGAGATACACCATAGGTAAAACAATAGGATTTATGTATGGCTGATGCCAATCAAGCTACTTCAGAATGCCTTTTAACTTTTCTCAGAACATTGTAAGACATGTTAGATTAGTAAAGAGACCTAAAATATTAAGTGTAAATCTCTCCAAATTTATGTTTCTTCCTCTTCTGAAAAGTTTTTTCTGTGCCTTGTCACCCCCCGCCCTTCCCCCCCACCCCAAAAAAAAAGAGTGGCTTCAGTATTTCTAGACATTTTCATTCTAAAGGTCAGCAAGGAGTTTGGGCAATAGGTACTACAAAAAAAGATGAAAGTTGACTCCTATTGTTTAAGCAGGTGGTACTCTGACCTTTGATGGGCACTGAAAGGGGTAACTATTAAGTACTAGGGGGCACTGGTCACTGTGCAGGGCTGGAGAGCTCTCCAGGTGGTAACTATGGCATGAGGTACATTTCTGTGATCCCTTTTCCCTTTGGTTAGATAGAGTACCCTCAAGTGTGATCTTAGGGGTACAGGGGTTGGACTGATAAATACATTTATTTATCCAGCCAGTACTTATGGGTGATCTGCCACATTGCCACACACGGGGGATATAGTGATAACCAAGGCAGATTCATTCCCTGGGCTCAGGGACTCACAGTCCAAGTTGGTCAGTGACCAGATAATGATACAAATAATTAACTAATGGTATTACGATCACCATTCTGAATGAAGAATGCTAGGTGCTATGTGAGTGATTCACTTAATTGGGAGATCAGAGAAAGGCTCCCTGAGGAAGTATAAAAATGAAGCTGAGATCTGAAGGATAAGTAGGGATTAGTGAGACAAAGAAGTAGAAGAGGATTCCAAGCAGAGGAAACAGCATTTAAGCTAGCAGAGGAGACTGAGAAAGACAGGCCAGGAAGTTGGAAAAATCTGGAAAGTGTGGAGTCATGGAAGCCAAGGGATGTGGCAGTTTAAAAAAGGAGAGCAGGACCAAGTGTATCGAATGCTGCTGAGATGTCAGTTGCAAAGAGGATTTAAAAGTGTCAATTGGATATAGTGAAACTGAAGTCATTGGCAGGGATGGATCCAGGTTTTGTAGGGGCCTGTACCACACAATTTTGGGGTCCTCTTTAAGATAAAGAATACAAAATTACAAATATGAAAGTTAGGTATAAAAGTGAATTTTTAAAAAAATAAAAGTGAGTATTTAGACTGAGAAAGAAAATCTCCCCAAATACTGGAGTATTTGGAATTTCTGATCCCCTTTCCCTCCTGGGTTTCTTTAGGCAGTTTATCACAAAGATTGTAACCCAACTTCCCCTCCCTAAGCACTCCACGATTCCCACACTCACAGGGGATCATGCAAGTGAGGGTCCCCGAAGCTCAAGCTTTATGCGCATCATCTGCCTCTGATTATTGGTGGCCTGAGAGAGCAGTTTGGTAGGCATGGTGGTAGCAAAAGTCAGGGAAAGAGCTTAGAACTAAATGGGAAGTGAGGAAGTAAATGGAAAAGGAGAATGTTGGCCACTCTTTCAAGAAGTTTGGTTCTAAAGAAGAGAAGAGAGATTGGTAGCTGAAGGAGGGAGTGAAGAACTGAGATCCAGAGCACATGTGAGGGAATGAGCCTTTGGTAGGAGGAGTGAGGCTTTATCTGTTGGAATGGGGGGGGGGGGAGGAAGAGAAAGTAACATCAGTGCAAGGAGGCTTTTCAATTTGGCAGTGGAAAAAGAATTATTTCCCATTTATTTTCTTAATGAGTTATACAGTAAAGTGTCCCCTGATGTGGGGATGGAGAATGTGGGGAAGGGGAAGGGATGTGGTAGAATGGAGAAGGTTTTAAATAGTTGCCTTGTAATTTGGGAAAGTGAATTTAGTGGAGAAATGGAATGGGATCACAAGGTAACCTTACATGTGAGAATTGTAGTCATGAATTTAACATAAAACCAATCATACCTCACCCCCCCTTTTCAGTGATGTTTTTTCTGTAGCAGTGTGCAACTACTCTAGTGTAGACATGTTGGATTCATCCAGGCTTGGATTTTTTTCCAAATAGATAATATGGAGGGAGACAGTAGCCAGAAATTTAGAGGATTTTCAAGGGAGTGATTATGATGGGCTAAGTAATCTAAGCTAGACAAGGAGGAAAATGACCTCAGAAGGGGGCTGATGCATTATGAAAAGCGATGGGGGTCAGTACCTTGGGGGGCCAAATCCAAGAGCTGTTGCAATGGAAGTAATAGTTGAGTAGGGCACACTGACCATCATGGCTTCCCTCTAGCCCCTCAGTGTTTAACTGCAATGGCTTGTGACAGCCTAACCCTTCTCATGTTACTGATATCAGATGAAGGTGTTCTAGGAAGCCTCTAATAAACATAAAATAAAGAGCCCCGTTTGAAATTCTAAAGTTGTTCAGTCTGTGATCTAAGCACGTCTGGGCTGTATGGTGGGCTAATGGGAGGGTCCATTAAGGACTCCTGGGAAAGAAGTTTACTAAGGGACCCAGGAGCCTACTGGGAATGAAGTTTATCCTAAAGAAAGAGGTGTTTTTGAGGTACAGTGGCTTGATCCAGCTCAAGCGGGTCAGTGATGAAAGGAAGAGGCTCTTTGAATTCAGCACAGTCATCGTGGGCCAGCTCCAAGAACTTCTTGAGCTGAAGGAGAAGATTCTGTAATCAAGAGTGAGTTGAAGTGGAGAGCACGTTTTAAAAAAATCTTACTGAGGACAAAAGGCAAAGTACCGCCTATGCAATGGAGTATAGAGGACAGGAGGTTTAAGGGTTACCTTTCAGAATTTATTATAATAGAAAGACAATAATTATTATTATTGCAAGGAGTCAGATTATTGCATGGGTTAAGAAATGGAATTCTTGTAATTGAAGGTGGGGGTGGAGCTGTAGAAAATCTTTTTTGTTATTATGACTCTATTTATATGCTTCGGCTGGTATGGCCTGGACGAACACAGCTTATGTAGATTCCTGTTATGTGTATTTCTGGGGTTGATGTAACTGACAGCTTTGTAGGTAGATACCCATCCCTGATCAAGGCTCTTCAATATCTTAAAGGCCCCAGTTCTATGTTGCAGGTGTTTTTCTGTGCTAAGAAGCACAAATTCATATAATATCAAAACAAAACAAAACAAAACAAAAAACAATGAAAGGGAAACCCAGAAGAGACTGGTTAGAATTCAATATCATTTCTAGGAGGGGCTCTGTAACCTACAAAGATTCTTGCAGGGCTTGGGGACCTGATCTGGTTGGGTTAATAATACAGAAGGATTAAATTCAGAATTAAAGGTAAGCTTTTAAGAAGTTTTTATTTTTAGAATTATCAAAAATGTATGCATATGCCTTTGCATCGTTGATGCCATAAGCATCAAGCCAAGAAACTCCTTAAAATATCTGGGGGTCTCTTTCTCTATCTCCATATACTCATAGATGCGCAGGATGCCAGAGCATCAAGAGGTCTTCAAGAGAGCTAGTCAAACTCTTATTTTGCAAGTGATGAAACTCAGACCCAGAAAGGAGAAATGAGTTGACCGATTAACATCAAATCCAGAATTCAAGTCTCTTTACTCCTTGTTCACACCTAGACTCTTCAGGTTAGACCCCTGTTCCTCTTCCAGGAGACTGCCAAAAGCACAGGTTCCCTACAAAGGCAGGTGTGCAGCTCAAACTGTCCAGGAAGACTTCATATATCCTTTCCAGGTAGGACTGGTAACTGAACTGACATGTTTTTCTAAAATTTCCTTGGAGGTCTGGGTTGAAACCTGGCCCCTCACCTGTAACTGGGCTGTTGCTGCAAGCATCTTCTGCCGAGTTTGTAGTACTGTGGATGAGGACATGGAGATAGGTGTGCTTTGCCTCAACCACCTTATATCTTCCCACATACAAGACAGCTGCAAAAGAAGTCACGAGGTCATATCATCGTCCAAGCCAGTACATGATTTAGGTTGTGGCATCAAAGCAACGTAGGGAGAAGGAAACCTGACCCTTGATGTTTGTTCTCCAGTCCATTTTCAGATACATGCAAAACAACTTTTTGATCTCTGTCCAATTGGAAAAAGATCTGAATGTTAATGAAACAATCAGATTCACATTTTAGTCTTTGCCAAATGATCCCATAACTCAGAATAGTGGAGACACAATCTGACAGGATAGAAGCTTCTTTGCTTTGAAAATGTAGTGTAGATACTATTTTGGCATTTTTAATGACATAGAGCAAATCAAGGCTGAAAGAGACCTTTGAGATAATTTACTCCCACCCCAATATTTTGATCACTGAAGACCCCTCAACCCCTCAACTAAAGTTTCAGAGATTTATGCACAGACTGTTGGTGCAAAGTGGGGAAGAATAAAATTAGAACTCAGGATACCTTTGTGAACCACAGAAAATCTTGTGTAATGGAACTGGTGTGAGAGTCATCTATTTCAACAATCGGTATTTGATCTTCATTGGTGACTAACATATTGTCTTTGTAATAAAATATAACAGCTATGTAGAGTCCCCTAAAAAGAAGAAGCAAAATAAAAATTGTCCTCAATCATCTTCTCCTCCAAGCCTGGATCATGGAAAAAATATTTTTGGACATGATAAAAGATAATTTAAAATACACCTATGAGCATATTCTTAAATACCACAAATTTATTGGCTATCTTGTCCAAATTTTCAGAAGAAAAGTGAATTTTGCATTCTTTTAATAATAAAAAAAAGAAATTTCTACCAAGTTTCCACTCAGACCAAAAGCAGCAGATTCCTGAGAAGCTAAGACTTCCTGGAAAAACTACATAGGACCCACCGTTTCAAGGTCTTCACGAACTTGTTTGAGGAATGGAATAGGTGTTTCAGGCTCCTAGAGACTGACTGCTTGCGGCCCGTGGTTTGTAATTTTGAACTTTCTGGAACACAGAAAAAAAAAAAAAACAGTGTAAATTCCACTGGAAGAACAACACTCTCAGTGCCTTCTTCCCATCTTTTTGCCTTTCTGTCTCCTGTCCCCTCAGTGTCACTTTTACTCAGTTTCATGTAGGGATTCAGCCCGTTCATTCCGTCAAGATGCTTTTGTATCTTGAGATGCCAGTAGTTAATGAATGCACAGCTCCTCAAAAATGTTGGAAATGAGTAACATTTATAACTCCAGGTGAAGTCACTTAAGTGTTTTGTTTATATTCTCCTTATTTATTATGAGGTGGGATAAAAAGAAATGGGATCAACTTTTGTCCCCAGCTCCCATTGCCTTTTAATAGTCACACACTTCTCAATGTTGGCAAAGCTCTCCTTGTTAGTCTGCATATTCCGTTAAATTTTTTTTTCATTATAAAATTAATATAGGCACATTGCAGGAAGTCTGGAGCATAGAAAAAAAGAACAAAATCCCACACATATCATCCTGCCACATTAGTAGAACCACTGCTAGCATTCTGGGGTAGTTTTTTTCCAGTGTGTATGTTGGCTTACAAAAATAGTTGTAGGCATAGGTATGATTATCCTCATTATTCAGAAGAAGAAACTGAGACAGAGAGGTTAAGTGGATTGTCCAAGATAAAAAAGGCAGTACCCAGAAAAACAAACATTTGTTCACTGAATAAATATTTATTGGTACGCTACTATATGTTAGGTTCTATGGTTACAGTGATGAACAAATCATCCATTGCTTCTGTTTAGCTCTTTTATTTACAACTGGAGCTCTCACTGATAAAAGTAGTAGATTTCCTGTCGCAGTCTTTGCAAACTGTGCTCCCTAGAGCTGAACTAGATGATCACTGATTTAATTCTCATCTTAAATGTAATTAATGAAGGGAAGCTGAGGTTATTGGGGTCATCACCAAACTCCTGACAGACATGTTACTGGGGATGAGAACATGGTCCGTATCACTGCTGTTGACATGGAAACCTGGGCGGATGGCCCATGGCTGAGGCCCAGTGTGGCTCTGCCTATGATCCTATAGGAGCAGTTGGGAATGAGCTGATTGACACAAGCATTCATGCCAGCTTCAAGCTTGTGTTGGTAATGGTTATTCCTGGCAGAACAAAGCAAAGGCATTTTTTTTTCTAACTTGAACATGTATTTTGCTGGTTATATTCTACTTGAAAATAATGCTGCTGGGACTTCTGATTAAAGGCAGCATATTGAACATATTTATCACATACTACTATCTCCCAAAATCTTACTAAAAGCAGAGTAAAGAGATTTAAAAAAGAGGAAGTGACATAAATCTATAAAGGCAAAGAGATGGGAAAGGAGACAAAAGCAAGTGAATTTTGGTAGCTAGAAAGCAGATGGACAGATGGATTTAGCAGACCTGAGAAAGCTGAGAAGTAACCTGACTCACCCCATGGGCACCATATACTGCTGGAAGAGTGGTGAATGTGGAGCTAAAATCAGAGGGTTTTGTTGAAATCTGTTTAAAAAGTAGTTAGACTTCTAGATGTCCTCTCCTACCCTTTCCCCACTCTAGAAGAAAGCTAGTAGCGTATTCCCTGGAAAGCATAAAAACAGAGATCTTTAGAGTGAAAGATATGGTGTATGGTTAAAAAATGGAGGGAGGGAGTGGTATGTACTCAAAACAGGTGGATTAAATGAAAGTTTCCATACAGAATATTTCCCCATTGGACTCTTGGAGCAGTGGTACTCAAATTTATATTCTCCAGGCAGAACACTGGAAGAAGCATCTCTGGAGACTCTGATTAGCGTAAGAGTACACCTAAAGATTCTGACATTGGCTTTATTGCTTTCCTAAAGATAAAGCCATGCCAGGTCACCCTACAGTGATCTGTATAAGTAAAGAGCACTATCCATGTGCTCAGAGCTTCCCAACAGCTATTGTGTTCTCTTCTCTTAAATCTGAGTACACATCCAAGGATCACTAGGCAGTTTTAAAAGCATGTAACAGAAAAAACACAGCCCAAAAACAAACAAAAGCAATTTAGAGGGGAGACCATGTTGAGAAAAGAAAACATAAAATGAAACAAAGCCTATCATTAATAGCCTGAGAGACAAGCAAAGACATTGCATCCTTGTAAAAAAGGTAAGGGTCTGTAAGAGAAGTATTCAGAGAACAATAGAGAGCATTGGGAATTAAAAATATCTTATCAAAGTCTGAAAAACCAAATAGAAAATAAAATTGGGGAAATCTGCAAGAAAGTGGAGCAAAGAGACATGAGGATGGAAAGTAGGAGGGGGGGAAAATAAAACTAAATGGCTAGTGCATGAGGTTTAGTATCTGAATAAGAGTTCTCATAGGAGAGAGCAGAGCAAAAGGAGGGGAAGAAATAATTAAAGAAATAATTTAAGAAAATACCCCATACTTGAAGGCTGTAAGTTTCTGTATTGAAAGAACTTGCCAAATGTGCAGCACAACAGACAAAAATAGAGCCACATGAAGGTACATAACAGTGAAATTTTAGAATACTGAAGGTAAAAAGAAAACTAAAAACCTTCCAGGGTAGGAAAAAGTAGATTTCATATAAAACTTCTGGAATCAGAATGGTATCAGACTTTTCAGCACTGAAAGCTTGAAGGCAATGAAGCAACACCTTCAAAATATGAAGGAAAATTATTTCAGTTGGGAATACTATACTTATCCACTTCTATACTTATTTATCCTAAATAAATATTAAGTAGAATAAATACATCTTCAGACACTTAATGTATCCAAAAATTAGCTCCCAAGTATCCTGACAGGAAGCTACTAGAGGAAAGGCTCCACCAATGGCAGACAAACCCCAGAAAAAGGAAGAGATGGTAAACAAAAAAGAAGAAATCCAGTATTGGAGAGTGGCAAGAAGAGTCCTCAACGTGGTGGTGAAAGGAGATCCTAGGGTGCCAGTAAGTAACAGACATAGAGGCAGCCAGTAACCAGGCTAGATTGGAGCAGGTCAGAGAGGTCTATGAGAGGTTTCTTTAAGAAGATGCCATTTGAAACAATACTCATGTATCTGATTGTACTGAGAGAAAATTGATAGAACTGGAGAAGAGCTTGGGGATTAATTGGTTATAACCACATGGAAAAATAAAAAAACACATAATAAAAGTTGATTATTATCTACAGAGGAAACAAGTTATCCAGGAAAGGAAAATAATCATAAAATTTATATGATCATTATAATGTTAGCAATACATATTGATCTTATTAAAATGACTATATTAGGAGGATGAGGGAGTAGGAATTACATGTGCATGTAAGAGGGTGGAGGGATAAAAAAGAGAGAAATAATCATCTTCCTTAGATAATAACTATATGTATATATATATTTTTTAACATACAAATCATTTTAATGAAGGACCAATTCTACTTTGTATATTTTTTTAAAAATCAAGAATTAGCAATACAAGCCTGTTATTTAGAGATATGGAGAAAATATCAAAATAATTGAGCCTCTAGGGAATAGAAAATGGAGGATGGGAGAAATTGTTTTTTCGTTCATAATAAAGTTCTTCGTAGTGCTTTACTTATTTTAAGTAATTCAGTCCTCAAATGGCTGACAGGTTTATATAATTCTTACCTGCATTTTACAGGTGAGCGAAGTGAGGTATAGAGAAGCTGGCAACCTGCTTATTAAGGTCATGCAGATTTGTAAATGTCTAGCCTGTATTTGAACCCACATAATCTGGCTTCAGAGTATAGTCACATATAACTTAAATAAAAATGAAAACTCAACTAAAAAAATTAGACTAAAAAAAGAGAAAAATGAGAAATGCTACTACCAGTTGGGAAAGGGGCCCATGAAAATGTCAAATATTCCAGGTCTCCTCCAGTTTGGGCACATGGTACAATACAATTGTACTTTTGGAGCTCTTGTGGTTGGGTTGGGGCCATGTGACCAGTTTTACCAATGAATTTTGAGAGTAAATGATAAAGTCTTGTCCATATGAGACCTTCAAGAGTCTCTTTTCCTTCTCCCATGGGTGCTGAAATATATTTCTAGAAAGAGGATCATGACAAGACAGAAGGACAGCCAGCCCTCAGCCAACCAGTGGTAGACCTATAGCATGTGGGAGAAATAAATATTTTGGGGGTCATTTGGATACTACAGCATGATATAGCCTATCTTGACTGATACAAGGTCTAAACTCACTTTTCTCTTAAGAACCACTGTGGCTACTATTCTGTCTCTGCTTAGTTCAGGGCTCTGGAGCAATGGTTGGTTTTCTGGACTCTGAATGCAGCAGATCTTTAGCTTTTAAGTGCTTGGAGCATAGAGAGCTTATGCTATTCATACTGGTATGTCTAGCACTTAACACATAGGAGGCAGTCTTTCAATTAATGTTTGCCAATTGAAAAACTGGATGATAATTGAAATTCACTCCTGTAGGGGACTGCTTTAGTGAACACAGTTGACTTCTTTTTGATTCATTATGTATGTCAGGGCATCAACCCTGTGGACAATAAAGGCCACTCAACATCTCCATTGAATTTCCGTCCCAGTACTAAAGATGCGAATTAGCTGTGGCCAGTTCTTTAGCCAAAAGTAGAGAAATTAATGTGGGTTTTGGTATTTCCCATGCAGGGCTTTGGTAGGAGAAGGGATGTTTTATTATTAGTTCTGCATTTAGAATATGCTGTGTATTTATTGAGTACTCCAGGCTCATTACAGTGGAGTCAATGATTACATTTTAATTCTAGGACATATAAAATGCTGAGGATGGAGAGCACCTCATTCTTCATTTGGAAGAACAATGAAAAAAAATAAGCTAGAGTTTGCAAAGTGCCTACTCATGCCAGATGAGTTTAATACATTATCTAATTTAATTCTTGTAACAGTCCTGAAAGATACATATTATTATGCAGGTTTTTTTCTGATAGGGAAGCTATGGCTCAGAGAAGTTAAGTGCTTTTCTTAAGTACCCACAGTAAGTGGGTGAACTGGGGTTTGAAATAATTGTTTTTTCTAATTATAAAATTTGTAAACCATGTAGTATCAATATAGTTTATTTTAAATAACAATTTTGTAGTTTTCTGTATGCAGTACCTAATTATCCTTAATTTATCCTTTTAGATTTAGAGAGATTTATGTTGTATCATCTCAGAAGGTCATTTCTTTTATCCTGGCATATTATAGGTCAGTGTTCCCCAAAGTTTGTGCCTTGGAACACTAATTCTGTAAAAAATGTTTTACAGTGGCCAGGTAAGTTTGGAAAATGCTTGCTTAACCAAATTCAAAATTTCTTTTTATTAGAGTCTTTAATATTTTAATGTCTATTTTACATTTCCAAGAGAGGGCTATATAATGTAACAATTTCCAAATATACTTGACTAGAGACCCTTTTTCAGCTGAGCATCTTATAGAACCACTCTTATGTGGAACACACTTTGGGTACTGTTTAAATGTCCAAAGTACATTTCAATATAAAAATATTCCTCCCTTTTGGGAAGTTCTACCTTATGCCTTACTTAAATCTTTCTTGATACTGTGTGTATATTTACATCCCTGTGGGGTGAAAATAGGTACATGATAAAAGTTGGATGGCAACCATAGAAATAATTGGGCTGTCTAGACAATCATTTCTTGATTGTTGGAATGTAATCCAGTAGTAATGGGGAGAACATCTACATCCTCAGATAATATAAAAAATAATCCCTCATTCTCATGAGTAGTTTTAGCTTTCCCCCTCTGATAAAGACCAAACACAAAGTGGCTTATGAATTGCAGAGAATAATCTATCCAATTGCTTCATTATTTTTGCCTGCCATGCAGGAACCAATGGGCAGGGAAATGATGGAGAGGGAGAAGAAGAGAAAGGAGCCTAGATAATGCCTGTCCTGGTTAAATGGGCCCTGGATAACTGAGAACTGAATGTACTTTGGTCGGTGTGGAATGTTGAAGGCCCTGGTCTGGATAAAGTTTTCCTAGAGATCCGAGAATGAAATCCCACTTGGATTTCCTAAGCCTCTTCCATGCATATTTACATCTCCTAATGAACCAACCACTCATTAGAACATTATTTTCTTGCAAACACTTGCCCTCATTTCTAGCTATAGCCAACATTTCTGAAGGGCTCTTTTGTCATAGCTATACAGCAATTGGGAACAACTTTTTGCTAATGCTAAGTATGATTTCTTTATACCTAGTCAAAACTCATTTAACATTTCTTAGTTTCAACCATAGATTATTAACCTAGCTGGTCCTGTAGTGCCCTGAATCTAGAGAGTACAATGCAGTTAGAGATGTGATGGGTGAAGGAGCACGGAAAATGAAAACTTTATGGAACTTTAATTCTCCAAATAAACCTAAGTGCCTGCTCCACGAATCATTACACAGATCAGAAACCTGACCCTGTCCCATTTGAACAGCCCAAGTAGAAAATAATCTTTTTAAAGCTTCTCAGAGATTTTCTGGGTGTAGTTGGCTAGGTCTAGAGAACGTATGCTCTACTTTCTCTTGAGCAGTAGTATAGGGGAAGATTAAAATTCAGGGTGAGATTAAAATCCAGTGCCCTGTCCTGATGTAAGGGTGGGAGACAAAAACGAGGTGTGGCAGGAAGACTGGCTTGGAGACAGAAAACCTACGTTGGTATCTTGATTCTGTCTCTTCTTGGCATTGTGACCTTGGTCAAGTCACTTAGCCTCAGTGATAATTGCCAAAATGAGGATGAAAAAGAGATATTGGATGTGAATTGTATGTAAATTTTATAATAAATGTACACAAAAGTTTAATATTATTGTTGCTGTTACAGTTGGTTGTGCTTCCTCAGGGATGTTCACAGAATTTTTTTTGCAGGTGAAAAGTTTGAGGGTGAATATCCCGAAGACTCAGCACACTGAGAAGTTTTGTGAAGGTACAATTTAAAGGGAAGGGAACTAATGGCAGCTGCAATTTTTCCTGTGCTTGTTTTCAAACTGTTCCTATGGAGTGAGGGTGTGAAAGAAAGAGGAAGGGAAGGAAGGGAGAGGGAAGTCTCTTCTGAAGGGTTAAAGTAAGATAGTGCTGTAAAGTGATTCCAGATGTACAAATATTAATATCTCTCTCCCTCCCTGATGAATGAGAAGGTATGACCCAGTTAGGAAACTGCTAAAATTACCGGCGCCACCGAGACCTCAGTCGATGGCCCAGCACAGATTTTTATCCTTACCCCGGCAACTATAATGCTGATGAAGGGCTCGGACCTGCTGCAGCAGACCTTCCAAAACTTCACTCTGTCCCTTGTGTCTGGGCGCTCTGTCGTCATAGTCTTTCCAGTCTATTGAACAAAAGAAACAAACAGAGTAAAATTTTCAAGTAGGGGAGGCCTCTTCCCCGCACTGCCTCGGGAGCTGAATTTTGCTCATACTACCCACAGACTGTGTGGATAAGCACCCAGTACTTGCACAGCTAGCAGGCATTACCAAGGGTTTGGAAGCTGCCATTTTTCAGGCCCTGTGCAAAACAGTAATTGTGGTTGGTTTCTTGTGTTGGGCAGTTTTAAGGCAAGAGAAAATGGTAATTGAAAGCCAAAAGAAAATAGAGAATTTGGGAGTCCATCTTCCCCTCCCCCAGCTCCTTACCCTCCTTTTCAGCGTCTGTGTCCTAATCAGTTCCCCTGTCACCTCTCCACTCAGCACCCCAAGTCGCCACTGGATTTCCACAGTAGGAAAGAAAGGGGTGGGAATGTGCAGACTAGATGAAATCCACGGTCCCAATGCTTTTATTGTAGGTTTGACACTTTTGGCCAAATTGACATTTCTTTCCAAGGAAAGAGCCCATGTCAGATGCCAAGAAATGGAAATCTACATTTTGCTCTAATGAATGTCTGCTTTGGTTAGCTGGCACAGCAACTCCTGCACATACTCGGAGCCACCAACCACCCTGTCTGCTCAGTCTCTAAATATACAGTATTAGCTTACATGGCAAATTTAAATTGCAATACCCACTGAGATTTTTCTCCCCCTTCTATTTTCATTCCATTTGGCTATAATGATATCAAGAGTAATAACCCGTACGGGACTAATGTCAAGATTATAATTCTGCTGTCTCCAACTCTAGATTTTTTTTTCCGGCAGGTCAGTCATTTCATAGTCCATCCCTATTCTCTTTCCCCTGGTTTTACTTTCTGGATCTTTCAAAAGCAACAACTTTAAGTGCTTCTTGGTTGAAATGCTTTCTCTAAAATTGCTAGACATTCTTTTCGAGAAAAGCCAGTTAGTTCACAAGTATATTTGAGGCTTAAATTCTAACTGAACAAGTTTCAAATTCCCTCCACCTAGAGTTACTTTAAAATATGGAGTCTCCCTTGTTTAGAAACTTAAGCAGATGCCATGACAGTTAAAGTTAGGTAAAAACATTCCACATTGGTCCATCCAAGGCCGAGTAGTACAACATAGTTAGAAAGAATGCAGGTTCTGGAGTCAGATAAACCTGGGTTTGAGCCCTGGTTCTTCTGATTCCTAGCTCAGTGTCCGTAAAACAAGTTACTTACACTGACAGGGCCTCTACTCCGTAGTATGAAAAAAGAGTACAGTATCTATCTTGCAGGATTTTTGTGAGGATTAAATGAGAGGTATATTAGCTATCCAGTGCAATGTTATGTGGAAAACCTTATGTAAATAATAACTTAAAAAGAAGGGAACTCATTGATGGAAAGTTAACTGCCTGAGTGGTGAGTATGGAGACATCATTTCTTACCTTAGCAGATAATTCCCTTTGGAGAGGAAGGCCTCAGAGATTTTCTAATCCCTCCTCCTTCCCGCCTTCCCCCATGTACCCTTCTTCATTTTACCTCTTAGAAGGCTGAGGCCCAGAGATAACCATTCCAGTTCTAAATTTTTCAGCTTGGTGGTGGTGGTGGCATAGCTAGGAGTATAACATAGTCTCATGACCCTCCGTCTAGTGCTCGTTTCCTTATACCATGGACATGTTTTTGTTTTTGTTTTCTTTTGAGAAGGAGGGTCAGAGTTTGGTTGGAGTCTGTGTGGTGTGGCTTAGTTGTGGTCAACTCTGGAGACAGGGAATTGGCATAGGTGCTTTCTGTGGACTCTGTTCTTTGTTGGCAGAAACTGTGACTTAATTTCTCTTTGCTTCAGGTTTTTTCTCTGTAAAGTGAACTTTTGAGTCTCTTTTTAGGTTATTTGTGGTTTCAAAGAAATACTGCAAGTAAAGCACCATTCTGCGCACATTGGAGATGCTCATTAAATGTTGGTGAGGCATTGTGACTAGAAGCATTATGGTGTTCACGCAGGATGGGCTATGGGAAATTTGGAAATGTTTGAGGGAACGAACTCCAAGTGGCCCTTGGACTATCTATAGTTTCCCTGGTATCTGGACACAGTGAGAATAAACATAGCTCTCATGAATTCCCAAAGGCCATTATGAGTTCGTTTCCTTAGTTGGATGAATGTATCTGAAGTACTCAGATAAGATGAGCAATGTTGTTGGCTTGAGTAAGACTCCTGGGGGACAATTACTATATGGCCCTGACCATGCTAATACATTCTAATGAGTGTTAATACTGCCATCAATGCAGGGGGAGATGAAGTGGACCTGGCTCTTTCAGCTGAGGCCTATTACATCAGAGGTGAGCTTGAGCTGATGACTTTATGATACATTAGAAAATTGCTAATGCTAAATTGCAGCCCGAGTGAGCACTGGACATGATGCCAAGGTTTTTGGAAAGAATGAGTCTTTCTCATAGATGTTTGGAAGGTTCTGATGACTACATAAAATAGGAGACTTTAGGGATGAGGGAGAAAATTGAAAATATATTAAGAAATCAGGAGCCTGACAGGAATAAACTTAGTGTGGTAGGAAAAGAGCAGATCATGCCACATAATACTGCTCACTGTTCTGGTAATGAGACACTTCAATTGCAACGCAATGCAGAGCTTACATTCACTGGTGATATCAGGGCTTTCCTGATCGTAACTCAGACAAGCCTGTCTGGGTCCTTTTCTCTTATTATGTACCATACCATATAACATAAGTCTATAAAAACACATTCAGGCCTTGTGTAAAAATATTTTAAAAAGTTTTATAGCTTACTGGAACGTATTACCAAATTTCCAATTATTCTGTCATGTTAGAATACATTGTCTTCTAGTAAATATCTGAATACTGATATATGTTACATCACAATGTCATACTCTGTTTATAAATAGAACCAGAGTGTTTTTATATTGTTCTTTCCAAGTGACATGGCATATCTGCAGCGACTGTAATGACATGTTTGGATTTCAGTTCTTTGCCAGATACTCCTACTAATCAAATGTGCTGTTTTAGAAAGTGTTGCCATTTGCTATGTTAATTACCAAGTAATAAGTAACTCTTCCCAGCCCTGGACAACTAACTGTTCTTTTCATTCTGGAGAGAGCTCTTCAAATGGGCTCTGAGGGAGAGTGTCTGAATAGAATTTGAAGTTTATAGAACCGGGACATCTGATGTTTATAAGTAAATACATCATGCAGATCAGAATTTGCATGGGGTCTGCGTTTGGAGTGGGTTTTCCTCTGACCCACCTTCAGGTCTAATTTTTTTTTTTTTTTTTGCTTTTCTATCCCTTCTATCCCTCCATCTCCAAAAATACATACTCTTTTTACCCCCGTAGAATGAGATGGGTTCCCTAAGTATCTTAATCTTCCAATATTCCCCGCATGTGTTTCTGGTAAGTCTTCAGTAAGAAAGATGTCCAAGTAAGACTGGAATATTTAAATCATCAAATGCTAGGGGACTTAGGAGTCTTAGAGATCCCTGGTATTTGTGGTCCAAGGCTCTGTATGGCCTGATTTAGCTATCTGAATCCACCAGAGGCAGTAGTCAGGAATGGTTGGCTGGCTTTTAGTCTGATTGTCTGCCTGATAGCAGGGCATTAGCTACCACAGCAGAGTCTTGACTAGTTCAGACTTGAATCCTGGCTCAGCCGTGTTACCAAAGTTGTGACCCCAGGCAAGGCAACACCCTCTCTGAATCCTAATTTCCCTTATTAATAGAGGAGGAGGACAGCATAGTGGTTAAGAGCAAGGAACATGGGGTTTGGACCTGACTTCAGTGCTTGCTAATTTTCTGTTGTTGGGCTGTATGTATGTGTGTGTGTACCTCAATATTAATAGTTCCCTCATCAGTAAAATAATAAAAATCACCTCAACAGGTTTGTTATGAAGATTGAGTTAATCTGTGTAAAGTTCTTAGATTAACATGCAGCATATAGTGAGTTTTATAAACGTTAGCTCTGGTGTTGATAGTGATACAGATGATAATGAAGATGCTTACCCACAAGATGGGAACAGTGGCTGTTGGCAGGATTCAGTGAGACACTGAATGTGAAAGCCCATAATATACCACCCGACTCATGGCTTTTCCTGGGCAAAGGGTTATTATAATACTCGAAAAATACAAGAATATATGAAATAGGAAACTAAAGAGCCCATAATCTCATAACCCAAATATCTGCTGTTAAATTTTACTAGGTATATGCAGACACACCTACCTAATTATAGTCAAGCTCACAGTTTAAATGTTATATGAAAAAAATTATGATGTTTGTTTACATAAAACTTATAAGAATTTCTTCTATACAATGAATCGTTTCTTAAAACACCATTTTTAAGGGTTGCATTTTATTCTGTAGTATGGATCTATATATCATACTTTATTAAAGTATATCATACTTTATTCAACCACAGAGTTAATATTGGATATTTGTTCTCCCCCCACACATGATATTTCACTATATCAATATATGGCTGCCGTGCATATATTTGTTCATGATTGTGTGTCTGCATCTGTTTCTTTCGATTAGATTCTTAGATGTATAATTATAGGGTAAAAAGAAATGAATGTTCTTATAGCAGCTGATATAATATGGTACATTGTGTTCCACAAAGGATGGAGCAGTTTGCACTTTCACAAGAAGTGTATGATACCATTTTAAATGATCCCATTAGTGAAGATTTTTAAAATAAAATATAATTCAGAACAATAGGTTCATTATGCAGAAAAATCTATCATGTAGTATGTCTGGAGATGTTCTTCCTGTTAATTAAATTTTCTGGTTAACAGAGAATTACCAAATACACCAGACATAAATTATTAAGTTTAAAATAATTAGAAGGGGCTTTGCTGGGTTTTTCAGCCACCATTATAAATATTATAGATTTCTATTTGTGGCAGAGTGTATCAGAGTGCCTGTTAATAAGAAAGCTTTTCTTCTGACAGAATGTAAGTAAAATTTGCTAGACTTCTGGTGAGGAAGGGGAGCTGAGGTCTAAAATGGACTGCATGTACTCTGGGCCAGCCACTCCTACTGTGCCATTTCAGTACATCTCCACAAAAGCCCTGTGAAGGGTATGATCGGACCCATTCTACAGATGTTGAATTGAGACTCAGAGACTTTCAGTGAATTTTGAAAGCCACACAGCTAATAAAAGGTATAATGGCTATCAAATTCAGTCTTGCTGGTTCCAAATTCCCTCTTCTTTCACTCCACTGAGTTGCCTCCCAGGGGAACATTTCTGCAGAGGAATTATTCGTTATGTGGCCAGATGCTACTCTGAGGAGGTCTTATTAGTCCCAAGCAGTGGGGAGAGGGAATGGCAATGGCATCCTGAGGATGGAACTGGAGTTGGAGTCTGGCCAGGCTTGAGAGAGGTCACAGCCACCACCTACTAGAAGGAGAGGCACACGCTGGTGTCGTGGTCTGAGCAGGTCCCCATCCTTTCATGTTATAAGCCGAGACTTGAACAAAATACTGTTGGCCCTGCAAAGTATCGAAATAGAGAGATTGATGCGTTGGGAGTTTTATTTAGTCAGTTTTACCCTAGAAGCTTTATTCTGTGTCTGATGAACTTGTTCATCCCACTACCCATACTTTAACTTTCTAGCTTTTCTTGACTATTACGTTTTTACATGATAATAAACATATTTGGGGTGCCCTCTTAGTTTCTTTGTGCTTTCTTTTTTCAAAATTGGAATATCATAGTTGCTTTTCCTGACCTTCCCCAAACCATTATACACCAATTTTTAAGTCATAGTTCTGTAAGGTTTACCAAAACCTGCAATTTCTCGCCCTTACCTCTTTTTCCTTATTTTCTCCTCCCCAGTGGCAACTACTATCACCTTTTTCTAGCTGATCAACTTGCTTTACAAGATCGACAAGTTGTAATGAACATCTTTTCAGATTAATAATTAAAGATCTGCTTCATTCTTTTAGTAGTTTACTTCACTTTGGGTAAACACAGTCATTTTTTTAACCAATCCCTCATTAGTGGACATTTAGATTGTTTCCACATTTTATGCTAAATAAATAATGCTGCAATAAATATCCTTTACTCAGTTGTTCAAACATTTTAAAAATTAATTCTTTGATGCTACTTCAGTTTTTTTTTTAAAATTAATTAATTTATTTATTTTTTATTTTTGGCTGTGTTGGGTCTTTCTTTCTGTGCGAGGGCTTTTTCTCTAGTTGTGGCAAGCGGGGGCCACTCTTCATCGCGGTGCGCGGGCCTCTCACTATCGCGGCCTCTCTTGTTGTGGAGCACAGGCTCCAGACGCGCAGGCTCAGTAAATGTGGCTCACGGGCCTAGTTGCTCCGTGGCATGTGGGATCTTCCCAGACCAGGGCTTGAACCTGTGTCCCCTGCATTGGCAGGTGGATTCCCAACCACTGCGCCACCAGGGAAGCCCCCTACTTCAGTTTTAAAACCATTATTAAAACAATGGTTTATATGCTTTAATGTTTTATGACATTAAGAATTAAGGAGTTGTGGCTGTATGGAGGCTCCTCAAAAACATAAGAATAGAACTGCCATATGATCCAGCAATTCCACTTCTGGGTATTTATCCAAAGAAAACAAAACACTAATTTGAAAGATATATGCACCCCAATGTTCATAGCAGCATAATTTACAATAGCCAAGGTATGGAAGCAAACTAAGTGTCCATTAACAGATGAATGGATAAAAAAGATATGATTACACACACACACACACACACACACACACACACACACACACACAATGGATTATTACTCAGCCATAAAAAAGAGTGAAATTTTGCCACTTGCAACAACATGGGTGGGCCTGGAGGGTTATTATGCTTAGTGAAATAAGTCAGACAAAGACAAATACTGTATGATATCACTTATATGTGGAGTCTGAAAAATAAAACAAACAAACTAAGGAATGTAACAAAAAAGAAATAGACTCACGGATGTAGAGAACAAACTAGTGGTTACCAGTGGGGAGGGGCAAGATAGGAGAAGAGAATTGAGGTACAAACCACCAGGTACAAAATAAATAAGATACAAAGATATAATGTATAATACAGGGAATATAGCCAATATTTTCTAATAACTTTAAATGGAGTATAATCTATAAAACTATTGGATTACTACATTCTACACCCGAAACTAATATAACATTATAAATAAACTATACTTCAATTTAAAAAAAAAGAATTAAGGAGTTGTTTTTTGTTTGCTTATAATATTTTAAAATGTTTTATGCTTTTATATTTTTGCTTTGAGGAAGTTTTTTTTTTTTTCTGATGAACCCAAAGGGGTGTTTTAGAAGTCAGCACTTGTTAAAGCATTGCTTGCAAAATCTGTAAAGTGGTGTTTGAAGTTAAAAAAAAATAGCAATCTTTGTAGAGCCTTTGCTAGGGATTTAATAGTAATGGCCTTACCATATTATAAACTTAATTTTTAAAACATTAAAAATGGGTTTCTAGGTACCTCAAGGATATGGAGATTCTGTGAAGCGTAAATCTACTTCTAGGCTTTTATGTGATTAGGATAGTATCTGTGTTGCTCTCACTGGATGACCAACTGGAAAAACTTAATCCATGTAAAAATTAGTTCAAATATTAGAGAAACTCTCTATGGAGAGTTTTCCATTTTTATCACCATATCACTTTTTCTTTTAAGCAGTGGAAATTCCCTCGGGTTCTCTCTGCCCCTCTTCCATCATGTGAGCTATAGGGTTGGGAATCAGATGATGATAGCATCTCTAGGGGCCACCCATTCAGGGGTTTGTTTGTTCTGCTAATCCACGGTTTTGGCCCCTGGTGTAGATGTGTAAGTAAAACTAAAAGTTAAGATTCTGTGATGGTGACCCAACCACCAAGAATTCTATTAGAATAAGCTGGTTCACACTTGAAGAGGTGCAACCTAACACAGATTTTTAATTCTGGGCTTCAGGATTGTGCTTTACAGATAACTGTTTTAATTGACTAACCTTTTAGAAAAACAACAAGAAAATTCTCCTTCTACCTCTCACATATGAAGGTCCTAAGATTTTAATTATTTGAATTGGATAAAAAAATACAGGTTTAATTTAAGTTTACTTAAAATGTTTTTCAATTAAAAAGATTTTGATGATCCAGTTTTGTTGCATTTAATTGTTTGAGGAAATATAGGGTTTGTTCCAATCTGGACTGATTTGTTAGGTGTTTTTATTTTCTGCATTTCATATGCTTATATGGTTTATAGTTCTATAAATAATTAACATTTAAGTTTAGATTGGTTAAACAAATAAGCACAGTCTGTTCCAGTTTTTCATGCACAGTTTAAATTGGTTCAGGTTACTGAGAAATGTAGTGCCACCATATATAGTTTCTATTTTGTGAAAGCACATTTGGACAGATTTTTTTTTTTTTTTTTTTAATCAAGGGAAAAGGGTTTCTCTCAGGAAATTGTGTGACTCCAATTGATGACTGATCTCAACTGAGGCTGTGGAGATGAGGGTTAGATGAAGCTATTATTTTTACCATCAGACAGGGAGTCAAAATTGGATCTCATAGAGCCTTTGATCCCTCCCCGAAGATTAGACTGTGATCCAGAAAGCAGCAGCTTTCAAGGCTTGCATGAGGCCAGTGTTTTTCTGATCTCTGTAGAACATGGCAGCTTACAAAGTGGTTCATGCTGTCTGCTCACTCCTTTGTGGGGTTCAGATTATGGATACCAGACATATCACGCTTAACGAGTGGCAGTTGTTGCCAGAGGACTGGGCGTTGTCTGTTGCTTCCAAAGTAGGCATTTGCTATGAATATCCCAGCACAAACAT
This sequence comes from Balaenoptera musculus, assembly GCF_009873245.2. Taxonomy (NCBI): domain Eukaryota; kingdom Metazoa; phylum Chordata; class Mammalia; order Artiodactyla; family Balaenopteridae; genus Balaenoptera; species Balaenoptera musculus. The sequence continues at coordinate 32,347,280 of NC_045804.1, read as the reverse complement.
CAGGAGTAGGGGAATGGGAAGTCTAACAGGAGGATTTGGTATTTACCATTGTAAGTCCTGTGATTGTGCATCTCAGGGTCTGCAGGTTTTCCATGATGATTTCTCCAGCCAAAGGACAAAAGTCTTTAGACATGCTCCATTCCACTGGATGGAAAGGGGAGGGGGGAAGAGGGGGAGGGAGGGAGGGAAAGAGAAAAAGAAAGAAAGAGAGAGAGAATGGTCATCTACCAAGAAGCATCATAGAAACTCTAGCATATAATCTCTCTCAAAAACAGTACGTTTACCCGCTTTTCCCTATATTGGCACATCTAACAATTCTCCTCGGCATAAGTCAGTTTCCAAGTTCACCATTATTTTTTAAAACAAAGGCGGGGAAAAAAGTAATCATTCAACAGTGAATAATATACCTTAATGTGTATGTATGTATATATGTATATAGACACACATGCGCAGGCACATTATATATAAAAGTTCATTGTATATAGAAGATATTTACTTCATGTGAGAAGTGAAGGGTTCATTAGGATATTACCTTCTGTTTGTTCCCCACGTCTGGTTTCTGTTTCACCATTTTACTGAGAGTGCTACTTCAAGCTCCCAGGGGCATTCTCATCCCAAATGAAGAAGGCTCCTTTCATTTCCTTCCACATAATTTGACTCCTTTTCCTTCTGCAATCACCCTCTTCCTTTAGTGTCTCGTATGCTGCTCCCCTGGCTTTCCTTCTCCTCCCTGATATTGTCTTCCAGGCTTTTTCATTAGGCTTCTTTTCAGCTGGAGAATTTGGGATTTGTGGCTGATGTCTTTGGTGCTCCCCACACACCTGACATCCCCAGAGTGGGTGTTTATTCACAGTTAAATCTTAACACCCAAATTGTAACACCCCATTTTACTGTGAGACATGCTCTTTCATAACATTTTCCACTGGTTGAAAAAAACCGTGGTCAGGAGAGAGAAATTGTACATCATCAGTAAAAAGTGTCTTAAGTGACCGTTTACACACGGCAGGATTTGAGGCAATCCTAAATGAAGCAGGAGCTTCAGTCACATGGAAGACAAGGGCTGCATATTTCTCAACCTCATGATGACAAGCTATGGGCCTTTAGATTTAAATTATATTCTCTATGACACTTAAATACTTCAAAATTAAGCCAAGGGCTTCCCTGGTGGCGCAGTGGTTGAGAATCTGCCTGCTAATGCAGGGGACACGGGTTCGAGCCCTGGTCTGGGAAGATCCCACATGCCGTGGAGCATCTAGGCCCGTGAGCCACAGCTACTGAGTCTGCGCGTCTGGAGCCTGTGCTCTGCAACAGGAGAGGCCGCAATAGTGAGAGGCCCATGCACCGCAATGAAGAGTGGCCCCCGCTTGCCGCAACTAGAGAAAGCCCTCGCACAGAAACGAAGACCCAACATAGCAATCAATCAATCAATCAATAAATCTTTGAAAAAAAAAAAAAATTAAGCCAAACCATCTCTAAATCCTGCTGTTCCCCTAGAGTCACACAATCCCTCTGTTCAGAGTTGCTGCCCCTGCATCTTCTGCTTCTCTTCATTATGCTCCTGGGAATCTAGTTTGCTATCCTCACTCTCTTGAAATTGCTCTCCTAAAATTCCTAGTGCTTTGATCATCCACAACAGCCTCTTCTTGGGAAATCCTGCCACTTTGGCCTCCCCCAATTTTTGCAACCTTCTTTCCCCTTGGTTTCGGTTGCACCCTGTCTTCTGCTTCTTCTACCTCCTGATTCCCTCCTTTCAGGCTCTCCCTGGTTCCTCCCTTTCTTTGTCCTTTGATGTGTTGTTCCTTGAGGGTTTGGCTCCTTTTTCATTCCACATGCTTGTCCCAGTTAGTGACCTTATCCACTTTTATGGCTCCAACAATGACTCTTGAAACTGTAATTCAAGGTTTAGCTTCTCTCTGGAGCTCTGACTTCTTTCTGTAAATTTCCACCTGAGTGTCCCCACTCCACTTGAGTGGAAGTACTCCATTAAGTACTTTTCCTTACCGAAATATGTTTCTCCTCTTTTTTTCTTAATTTTAGCTCATTTAGCACTGCCACACATCCAGTCAACCAACCCCAAAACTCAGTGCATCCTGCCTCCTCTTTTTCCCCAATTCCTCACAACCAGTTGATTACTAAACCCAGTAAGTTCTATTTTTAAATGTCTCCCATAAATTTCCCTCTCCCCCTCACACTGAAGCTATTCTAGAGCAGACCCTTATAATCATGAGCATCAACTCTGCAATTGATTTTTTGTAGGCCTAATTGATAAACTCTCCTAATTGATTTTTCTGTTCATCTCCTTATCCTTATATACAATCTTCTTACTATAGCCCAAATTATAGTTTTAAAATGCAGATCTAATTGTTTAGTTTCTCCTCATAAAATCTTTTCGTAGTGTCCAGTTGATTTCCAAAGTAAAATGAAACCTTAACAAGGCATTCAAAGACCTTCATAACCTAGTCCCAGCCTTACTCTACTATCCTTATGTCCTGCCATTTCCCAAAGCAAAGTCCTTGTTACCTGTTTATTATTCTGTGCATTTTTATGCCTCTGTCTTGTGTTCATCTTCCAACCTTTGCTTGTCAAAACCCTACTAAGGCTCTAAATTCCTCAGGAATAATTAATTAAATACATCTTTTCTGTGTTCCCAGAGTCCTTAATTTATATAAAAACAAGATTTATTACACATATATTATGCTTCTTTTTCTTGTTAGATTGTGAGAAATTTGAGAATAAGAAAAGTGTTAGTCATTTTTTCCCCCTCTAGATCCACACTTGGATCTGTGTGCTTGGTGCATAGAAAATGCTTACTAAATATTGTACAAATCAAATACATATATATTTGTTTTATTGTATGCATATACATATGTACACACACACACATCCAGAATAGACTGGTTTTCCAACATGGAGATATTTTTCTTCCATGTGAATCTTCTCCTTTTCCAGACTCTTGCCCTTTGAAGCTCTTAGGCATATTGTAAAATCTAATTAGAATCAAATGATTAAGGTTATATGTTTACTCTCAAATCAAGCCTATACCTTATTATAAATACATATTCTAAAACATATATATGCATGTATTTTAATATATGTGTTATATATATATATATATAGGTATGTATGTATAATTTTTTCCCCAGATGTTTTATTATGACTATGAGCTACTAGCTCTTGAAAAAGCCAAGTTTCTTAAGGTCAAATTAGAGAGGGTTTGTAATCAGAGAATAGTGTTGCATATTATTTTAAGCTAAAGAAAAAAGAGCAGTCATTGAGGGAATTATCACAAACAAAATGAAAATTAGTAGCACATGTGCAAGGACATCTAGAAAGAACAAAGAATATAGGAAAATTCTAGAAACAAAAATATCTTTGGTTGCCATTGAGACATGCATGGTTCACTGATGTGGTGAAGCCCCAAGCCCAAGACTGAGGATCAAGAGCTTCTGATTTCAGGCTAAGGATTCAGGGTAACATCCCAAAAGAAGAGCTAGGGATTAGTGGGAACAAGACCAGATTATTTGAGAAATGATTAAAGAAATGTTGCTCAAAGATGCAATCTTTAAAATTTCTGAAGAAACAACAATTTATTTTTGAATGAAAGCTGTCATATTCTATTGAAATAGTTCTACAAAGCATGTTTCAGGTGGAAAAGAGGGCCTGGCTTCTTGAAAAACAACAACAACAACAAAAAACAAATAGAAACAGGTTTGTAGGGAGGTGTGTTCTTCTTTAGGAGTTAATAGAAAGTTTTAAGCATTTAAGTCTAATTAGATCATATAATATGTCGAGGTTTCAAAGGGGGAAGGGTCTAGAGAAAGAGAAGATCTACATGGAAGGAAAAAAATTCTCCATGTTGGAATGGCCAGTCTATTCTGGGGCAACCTATAGTTTTTTTCCCTCTGTGTACTTCCTTGGGTTGATGGACTCTTGACATAAAGAAAGTAGCTTCTGCTCACTTCTGGAAATAGAATGAGCTGGAATCACTTTGAGAGCCAACTGGGAATTCTAAGAAGGCAACTTAGCATGGTCTCTCTGGAAAGTTATGTGTAGGTAGTTTAAAGACTTAATATTAAAGCCATGAGAAAAATCACTTATAAGTCTGCTCTAAATCCCTGAAGGGTTGGAGCCATGTATATGAAGTTTAAAACTATATAAGACTTACAGTTTTAAGATAAAGATCAGGGCAACTGTTTCTACTTAGGTCTGGGAAATAGAAGCAGGGTTCAATCATGCAGTGGCTCATAGCAGTTGAACATTAGTAAGAAAGGTACCAGACAAAACCTAGGTGTTAGTATTTCTTAAAATTTGGCTCTGGCTCAAACTGTGATTCACTATATTTGTATCAAATAGCTATGAATATTTTAAATGTGAAGTTCTGTTATTTTAACAAATATTTCATTTTTATCTAAGCTTTAGAAATGTAGAGCAGTTGGGCAAGAGAGTTTCTACCTGAACCATCACCATTTTCCTGATGGCAGCTATATAAACCACAGACCAAGCTTAAGAGGAAGAAGAGCTCCTGAAGGTTTCCCCTCGTCATTTAAAGTCTATGATGTGAGGAGAAATGTCCCAGAATCAGTGGGAAGATTAGAAAATTCATAACTGGAAGTGTTAGGGTGCACAAGCAGAGAACTTAGTCAAAGTGCAGGTAAATTTCAAGCCTCATGGTGTGGACTGTGTGATTAACAAACCCTGAAGAATGATAACACTCTTCAGGCCAGCTTTTTGAGAGGTGAAGACTGTGCAAAAGTAAAGGCATAAAGAGATAACATTGCAGCAATGTCTAATTTCTATTCAGTTGATTAAAAAAAAAAAAAATCTAAAACCTGCTATTGTCCAGGTTCTCCCTCGAATCTCAAATGCCTCAAAGTCTAGAGTTGTTTTATCCTCTTCACACACCAGGAGGACAGACTGTAAAAGTTATCCTCTTGCGTCTTGCCTCTTGCCCAGGCCCTACCCAAGCTTTCCACTTGAGCCTCACTGGTCACTCGACCTCAGACCCGTTGCTTATGCTGTTTTCTCTTTTAATATGCTCTCCTTCCCCAAAATCTTCTACCCCTTCATTCAAACCCCTGGTTCAAGGATCCTTCGTTTCCATAGCTCTTCTTGGCTTTCCAAGGGAAGCTCCTTTGCCAACTTTCCCATAGTAATTTTACTATGTCTCTTACATTGCACTTGCTTTATTGTTTTGTATTTAAGAGATCTGTCTCCTCTTTAGTCTATAGGCTCTTTAAGAGCATGAACCAAGCTGTATTAATACCAGTTTCCAAAGCATCTATCACAGCACCTAGCACAGTATAGGTGGCTCAGTTTATGTTGGGTGAATTGAATACTTGATTCATGACTTTGGAATGCTTGAAGAATAAGGTAGACAGAAATCTGGCGCTGGTACTTAAAGAATAAGAAAACAGTGTTAGAAAAAATACGGTCAAAAGAGAATGGAAGTTGCTTGAGCTGCCCAGTAAGTAGTTAAGATGGAGATTAATTCCTGGCTTCCAGATTCCCAGCATCCCAGACTCCTCACTTGTCCATACTGCCTCTAAGGACCCCAAAAATAAAAGTTTATTTCCTATTCCCTATCAGCACTTCTATGGAACCAAAACAGCATTTTTACTGGCCACACTCACCCCGGCGCCTTAGCTAATGAATGGAATTTGGCTCGACTGCCCAGCCCAGCACCAGAGCATTATGAAATCTTCCCCTGATCCATCTAATTGTGCAGTTTCTAACCTTTCGGTCCAACCATAGCACAAGAAGAAGAAAGAGGGAGAGAGGGATGTGCCGAGAAACCCAGAAAAAGATCAAATACAGTCATTCCTAGAGATGAGAAGACGTGTCTTGCTGAAGCATGAACCCACTCAGCACTTGTGGGTTTTAAATTGGGAAATGACGTGTGAAAACTCTGGATCTGGGAATTCTGTTTAGCTCTGGCAAAATACGAGGTTGGAGCTGCTTGCATTTTTTATTTTAAATTCCCTTGGTAGTTCTAGGAGTAGGGGCATGCATTACTTTCAAACAAGAATCTTTATTGTTTGCATAGCACACAGTCTTCCAGTTAATTAGAAAAACATTTTTTTTCCCCAAATTAAATTTCCCTAGAAAAACAATGATTTAAATTAAGGGCAAAAGGCTTTTTTTTTTTTTGGACACTAGTAAATCCTTCCTGCACCTACTACTTCTAGAAGATTAAAAGCACAGTTGGAATTGGAAGGCTATATTCATTTATTTATTGTCAGATTCTGCCATCTACAAAAGTAATATGCCCCTACCTATGTACATTGTGTATTGTCTTAGTTTTGCCTGCCGTATTACAGAGCTACCTACAGATACAGACATGATGCAGAGATTCTAAATGTTCAGGTTTTTGAAAAGTACGTAATACTACAAGTAAAAACAAAAAAGTCAGCTCCACAGTCTGATCTATTTGCTTCTTTATTTATCTGCTAATGGCTCTCCTGTTATGGCTGAATTTATTCTTTCTCTTGATCATCTTTGCTTTCTAAATAAACGATGCTATAATTTTTGTGATTCTTACTACTGCTGAGAGTTCTTTCTCTTTTTCCAAGCTTGGCATGAAGTGTTTGTTGAAAGAATACCAGTCTTCTAGAGACCCAGCTGCTGCCAGCCTAATGTCTTCAGTGAGATTCACGGAGCTTCACCTTTGTACTTTTTTGGTCTCTTAACCAGGGGTGGCTTTAAACAAAAATTCCTTCAGTAATTTCTGCCATTTGGGGATGAGAAAGTCTGGATGTTCTGCACTAGTAGAGTTATCGGAAGTAAAGGTAATCCCCAAGCCCCAGATCATATAGACATCACTTTTTTCTTTGCGTTTATAGGATCTCTTTCCTTAGTAGATTCACCTACTGGTTTACCTAGAAGATTAAATTAAGAGTTGGGAAGGTCTCAGATTTATCACAAAGTACAAAGTGCAAAATCCCCTCATCATGTCACATCTAAGATTAGGTGGCGTAATAGGGCAGCTTTTAGAGGCAGCGCAAAGTGGGAGAAGGAGAAAGCCAGAGCTTGGCTACATCCACAGTTAGATGGGATAAATCCAGCGGGTGCTGGAGTTGACCCATATGGCTCGCAAGAGCTGATTGTTAAAATGTTAGGAATTTTGCCAGCTGGTTGTTAAACACAGCCATCATTAAAAATTAAATTGTATAAACTTAAATAAGTTGTGTTAAAGAAAAAGACAGTAAATACTCAAAACTCATGACTCCCTAATTTACTGCATTTTACTAGTAATTATGCTCTTGAGATTATTGATACCTATTTTATCTATAGGGTGGAAATAGCGTATAATGATGTACTATTGCACTTATCTTCCCAATCTGTTTAGTGACATCACATTGGTAGCTTGAAATTGGCCATGGTGGGAATATTTGCAGCACAGCAATGAGCAAATGCTATAAAACCAAGGCTTGATTTTTTATTTTGTGGACTGCCTAAACCAGGTATCGGCAAACTATAATTCCAAAAGCCAAATCCGACCTGAGGTCTGGCTTTTACATTTTTAAAGGATTGTAAAAGCGCGTGCACATGCACACACGCACACGAAGAATATGTGACAGAGACCATATGTAGTCCACAAAGCCTAATGTATTTACTCTCTGGCCCTTTGCAGGAGAAATTTGCTGACCACTGGTCTAGACTTAAGAAAGTGATGGAGAAAATGTTAATAATTCAGATTAAAGTTAGAAGTTTCTGTGGCTGTTACACTGCGGGTAGCACAAAACAATTGAGGAAATAGTCTTCCAGTACTCGAAAACTGTAACTTGATTACACAAAGAATGTCATTGATGAGTCAAGTTATAAGTCTGTATTGTTTCATTTTTGTTTTAATTCCTTAAAGTAAATGAAAATATCAGCCAACATTTACATGGTAACTACACTCATTGCATGAAAATAAACAGAAGCATTTTGGGAGAATTGATAGGCTATGAGGAATTTATAAAAAAGTGTATGGTATATGTTATTATTATTTGTAAATTGTGTGCCACATATCCTTTCTATTAGTAGAATTTATAGAAGACTTGTGTGTGTGTGTATGTGTGTGTACTTTTTTTCCCCAGAGATCCAATTGTTAAACATTTACCATCATGCCACTGGATAAATGCTAGGTGGTTGCTCATATAGACTCAGGGTGGATGTATCCTGACCAGCAGGGTATAGTGTCCAAGGGGAGCAGATTTCTCAGATATAACTTAGGTGATATTCTGTTACCAGGAGATGAAAATGAGGTACATAAGCCCCTTTAGGAGGCAGGAGTGGCACAGTGAGGGAATCTGGGGCAAAAGTTCATTTACTAAGCAGTCACCATCTGATAGGTCTGTTCAGTGGCCAAGACCCAGGCACTGGGCAGTACAGGTGCTCAGACTCCCTGCATCAGTTCTTCTTGCCCAAGCCAGGGCTGGCCCTGAAATTGGCACAGCATACAGCCTGTAGGGCAGGCATCTGTGGACTTGACTGCAGCAAGGATGGCAGAGTCAGGGGCTGGCCAGCAGAAACCTAACCTCCAGTAGGTTTGGCAAGCATCCCCGTCCACTGCTTCTGATGGCCTGAAAGAGCTCCATGCCTAAACAGAACTGTCTGGGCTTCCTTATTATTTTATTCTTTATTATGTTTTATTATTACACATTATTATTATATTTTATTTCATGGTTATCTGGGTTTTATGAATGGGCACTTTTAAGACACTGTGGACTGAAAATATGAACATCGGTTATTAATTCAGGCAAACCTCTCACTTTTCCTTTTTCTTTGGAACACTGCCATATCCTTGAGTTATAAGATGTCCAGGTAAATTTTCACTTGTTTTAGATTACTTTTTAAGAGAAACTGTCCAGATAATTTTTGTTCATTAAAGAAGTAGAAGCTTTTAAAAGGCTGCAACGGATAAAGTGGAACAATGGCAGGGACTCAAAACCAAGTGACAATTAGAGATCTGAAGGCTGGGACTGCCGCCCCACACTCCTTCTCTGAGAATAGGCAGCATCTGACATCTGTTCCATGGGGTAAGAGCTGCTCTGGGAAGCTTCCTGGGATGCTGAGATATTTTGTTTTTGTTTTGTTTCCAGCAGCGTGATGCCCTTCTTGTCTGCAGGGAGAGAACTCTGACAAGCTATTTTACTTTCTAAAGGATACAAAGTAGGGAAGTGCAGGAGCTGTCTGATTTACACGCGCAAGGTCCAAGATATGTGATCAATTCGCAGCTTTCTGAATCCTGTTGAGTCCTCGTGGAATTAAAATAACCAGCCACAGGGGCAAAATCAAAAACATTGCAACTTTTTTGCCAGATGACAACTTTCATTCAGAGAAAGTGACTCCATTTGGCTTTGGGGATGGGGGTCATTTTCCTACCCATTTTTTAAAAAAAAATATTGAGGTAACATTGGTTTACAACATTATATAGGTTTCATGTGTATAACATTATATTTCTACCTCTGTACACACTACAGTGTGCTCACCACCAAAAATTTAGTTTCCATCTGTCATCATACAGTTGACTCCTTTACCTGTTTCGCTCTCCCCCACTGCCCCCCGCTTCCTTTTGGGTAACCACTATTCTCTTCTCCATATCTATGCATTTGTTTTTATTTAGTTTGTCTTGTTCATTTATTTTATTTTAAATTTTTTTATATTCCACATATGAGTGAAATCATACAATATTTGTCTTTCTCCATCTGACTTATTTCACTTAGCATAATACCCTCAGAGTCCATCCATGTTGTTGCAAATGGCAAGATTTCATCTTTTCTTATGGCTGAGTAGTATTCCATTGTGTGTGTGTGTGTGTGTGTGTGTGTGTTTGTATACCACATCTTCATTCATTCATCCATGAAGCACTTACGGGGGCACTTACACTTGTTTTCAAATCTTAGCTGTTGTAAATTTACTACACCCACTTTTAACATCCCATTTTCCTCCTTATAACCTTAACTAATTAAACTCCTTAAGGAAAGGAGTCATGCCATATTGATTTTTGGACACCCACCCCACTCTCTTGTAGAAGTATGGAGTATAGGCTCAAATAGAGTGGGTTTGACTTGAGTCAAATTGAATGGGTTTATATGTGGACATTGATGAATGAGGGACAGTCCTCAGAGTTCTATTTTGCTCCCTTGATCTACAAAATAAGGACTTCTTTGCTGGGCATTTAACCTCATTTCTGAGGCTTGTTTTGCACTACTCCCTGAATTTGCCCTGTGTTCCAGGAAAAGAAAACTAACACTTAATGAAAATCGACCAGGCTCTTTCACAGATAATTTTGTCATTTTTTTCTCACAATATTCCTGCAAGATAGGCTAAGTCACTCATTCAGCAATTCTACCAATTTAACAAGTGGCAGAACTGGGAATTAAAGCCAGGTCTGTGTGAACCCAGAACTCACTTATAACTTCTTATTGAGCCTGGGATAAAATCCTCAATCTGTATCCTGGCCTGCAAGGCCCTGGGTGACATGGGCCTTCTCCATCTTCTAGCTTCAGACTCATGGCACCCACCAGTTCTCTTTCTCTCTCTGATTTTTAGATCCTCAAACATGTCGGGCTTCTTCTCCACACATACTGTTTATTTTGCGGGAAATGTTTTCTCCTTTCTGACTTTCGTAATTATCCCTCGTTTTCCCTCAGGAATCAGTGTAAATGTCACTTCCGCACATAAGCCTTCTCTGATCCGAAGATAAAATTAACATCCCTGTTATGTATCTCAGAGATATAATACTGTCCCTTTGTAGCACAGTAACTACCTATTAGTGCAGTTATCTCTTTAATCTTACAAACTCTTTGAGGACAGTTGCTATGAATATATATTTTCTAATAGCATATGTCATAGCACATAGTAGGCCAGTAAATATTTACTGAATTGATATTAGATTATTGTCCAGCTAGGTTGTGGGGATATGGAGAGGCAAGTGACATGGTCCCTGGCCTTAAGAAGCTTACACTTTAATATTATGGTCCATTTTTACAGGTGAGGACAGGAGGTTCAGAGAGGTCAAGTCTATCTCAGACCAAAGTTCTTTCCTCATCACCATGCAGACTCTTAGGAAACAAGTTGTCTTTCCAGCCTGATGCCTCTCCCATCTCCTCTTGTCAAAACCTACTTGAACGAAAAGCTCATGCTCCTTCAACCCCGGTCATTCTCCCTGATTCCCCAGAGTAATTTTATCTGTCATTTTTTTCTGACATTAATACTCTCTATTTTGTATTATAATGATTCATGCAATGTATTTTCAACTCTACCTGCACAATATATTTCAAGTCTGTTTCCTTTTAATTTTTTTAAACTCCATTATTATCACCCTCATCCAAGCTACCATCATTGCATACTGGAACTCCTAGGGCAGTTTCAGAGCTGAACTAGAAGGTCTCTCTGTCTCTGTGCATACCCACTTCCCCTGCCCCCAGTCTACTGAAGCCAGAGCAGGCCCTTCAAAACATAAATAATATCACAGTGCCTTCCTTCATTGAAACCTTGTAAGTGCACTTCCAATAAAATCCAAACACCTTAACATAGTCTACAACAGGGGCTGGCAAACTGAGACCCTGTGGGCCACATCCAGCCTACCACCTGTTTTTGTACAGCCTATGAGCTAAGAATGGTTTTTATACTGAAAAAAAATCAAAATATATTGTAAGTTGTGAAAATTATATGAAATTCATATTTCAGTGTCCATAAATAGATTTTATTGGAACACAACCCCACTCATTCTTTTATATATTGTCTCAGTGGCAGATTTGAACAGTTGCAATAGAGACCATATGGCCTGCAAAGCCTAAAATATTTACTATCTGATCCTTTATATGTAGACCCCTAGTCTACAAGGAGTCATGATCTGGCGCCTGCCTACTTCTTTGGAATCCCCTATCCTACTGTTCTACCCATTTTGCTTCCTCTGCACTTTCTTTTTCTCTAACTTACTAAGTTATTTCTCCCAAGCTCATCTGCATCTCACTCTAATACATCATCCTTCTTTATTTTTGGTACTTATCATTATCTGAAATTGTCTTGTTTATTTAAATTTACTTGTTTATTCAAGGAATATGAGCTTCATGAGTTTGTCTGTTTTTATCCTCCACTGTATCCCCAGGCCTCGAAGAGGATGTGCACATTGTAGGCATTCAAAAAAAACTGTGTTAAATGAGAATTTTTATCTTCCCCTTAGTTTTCTTCAGGAAAGACACTGTGTCTGACTCATTTTTGCATCCCCTACAGTGGCCAACATTGTGTCCTGTGTGGAGTAATAATAGTTCCAAAAATAGCTGTTAATTGAATAAAATGCCAGACACTTACTTCCTCTTCCTCCTGAGTCAAAGTGAGAAAACACTTGTTGTCAGCTGGACCCCAAGAAACAGTAAAATGTGTACAGCATCTTTTTCACCTTATATCTATACTGCTTTGTTTGAGGGCACATTTTAAATGAGGGGCCATGAATCCCAGCATATTCCTCAGAGAACATTAGCTATGGGTGCCTCAAGTGCCCCAACAAAGGGTATTTCTAGTTGATGCCGAGTTAGGCTCGGTGTTTTCTGATAATGGGAAAGAACTATTGGCAAAAGGTGTGGTTGGCAGTTTTTCCTATGAAAATAGCTCCAATTATTTTTCAAAAGGTTATAGATTGCCTTTTAAAATATGGCATGTGTAAAATGTTACAAAAAATAAAAGGTAAAAAGAAAATCCTGAATTAGTTAAAAACATAATGGTTTATATGAAGCTAGTGCTTAGTGATCTTTGGAGGATACTGGGAAAACATCTATTAATATTTATTGGCGTACTTTGATCTACTTCTAAATATTTTACTTAATCCTCCTAACCATCCTATATCATAAATAATACTTGTCTCATTTTACAAATGAGAAAACTGAGATTCAAAGCTTTTAAATAACTAGCTTAAGGCCACACAGCTTATCAGTGCAGAGTCTGGATTTGAACCCCTGTCTCTCTCGTCTTCCTCTCAAGCCCATATGAGGAGAAAGTGATAAATGGACTAACAGCCATGTTGAGGTCTTTTAAGCTAGAGAAAGCCCCAACTGTGAAGAGTCTGCAGAATTCATAATGTTTGATCTCTACTGAGTGAACCTGCGGCAGGGGCTCCTGGTTGGCACCTCTGCCTCCTTTCCCCAAGGGCCAGAGTCGTCTCCAGTACTGTGGTTTCCTTGTTGTGGTTTCAGGAGGGACCGAGGATAGTGTGCGGTGGCCACTGAGCAGAGCAGGGGACTGCACTGAGGCTGAGGGTCTGTGAGTCTCATGAAGGTGTTCTGTACTTTGTGTCAGCTGCGTGTAGCTGTGGTGGCCAAGATAAGTACTGATGAAAGAAAACAAAACAGCAAAAGCGTGAACAGTCACGGAAGACTCATGTAAATTGCTGGCATACATTTGGAGGCTGTTTCGTGTTATGTATGTAACCTCACTGGTGCCAGATAGTCTTCCTTCACCCTCCTCCAGTAGCCAACTCTAGCCCTTCCCAGTCCTGAATGAGGCCCATGTCTTTTTTCACCCGTTTCTCTCTCCTCTGGCTAGAGATGCTTAAGCTGAGGTCAGAGGTAGGATGAACGGCCTGGGAACAAACCAACTCCAAAGCAGGAGCGGTCCCCCAGGATCCAGAGGAATTTGTGGGAGAATAGAAATAAATAAGGAAAGGAAGACAGGAAGGGAAAAGAAGAACGAAAGGAGGGAAGGAAGGAAGAGAGAGATGAGCAGGAAGGGAGGAAGGAAGGTAGGAAGGAAGGAAGGAAGAAGGAAGAAAGCAAAGAAAAGGAAGAACGAGACCACCTTAGGAGCAGCTAACCATAGTCCTCTTCCCTTTGTGTGTCACCAAGGGGAATGTGCTATTTGGGGCACTTCCCTTCAGTATTTGTTTTCACGTTCTACTGTAAATTACTCAACAAGGTGCCCTTATTGATCCTGAAAAATTCAGTCTTTAGATTTTCCCATCAAGGCAAGAATAAGCCTTTCAGAGCTTCTCAGGGAGACAGAGAGCCCTGTCCTCCAATCCCAGACTCAGGTGCTGCTTCTATGTGGATGATCAGACTAGCTGATGTTGAGGGCACAAACCTCAATATGCTGATATGGGGGTTCTTTACTTGGGGTCCTGAAATCCCATATGGGCTTCAGGGTATTAAAGAAAACCCTTCATATTGTAAGCAACATACATGTATTTTTTTCCCCTCAGATCCCTCTGAAAGGTTACACATCACAGCACACGATGTATATCCTAGCTGGAGCTATTTGAAGGGCCTAATTACTTTTCTTGGAGGTAGTGCTGTAGTTACCTCTATTTTGTTTGTTGCCTTTGGTTTCAACATTTCTACTCATATGTGAAGTCTCTATATTTTCAACACTCACAAAACATATTTGAATCAGTAGCTTGGACCTAAAATGTTTGTTGAGTGTTTTACAGCTCATTTGTTTAACTGGCAGATCCACCCATGCCTTTTATCTGGGTCCATGGGAGCAAATGGCACTTAGTAGGTTTCCAATACAGATGTCTTAAATGAATGATTGCAATAATTTATTTAATAAAGAAGACTTTGTCACATTCACAGTTAAAAATGAAGAACAAGAGTGCTATTTTGCGCATTCAAAAGAGGTTACTCACTTGTGGGAAGATGAAGCTCTCCAGATTGTGAGAAGTCTTTTATCTATTCTAAGATAACAAGGCAGGGCAGGAAAGTCAGTGGCGATATTTAAATCTTGATAGTAAGGTACTTGGCCCATAGACAGAGAAAGAATTATGTGGACTTGCTGGAGGGATATATACATAATCGGATTTCAATAAATAAACATAGTTGAGTTTATTGAATTTTGTATCTATTTGTCCAACACCAAGATAATTGCTGGCATGTTTGGGATAAGAAATCAAATTCAACTTTCAATCTAGTGCTGTTTGGCTGACTGACTTATCAGACTTTCTGTGCTGCCCTGTTAGGCACCAGATGATGTAAAGTGCTGAGGATGTGAATATGAATAAGCCTGATCCTAGCCCTCAAGACAATGGGGGACACAGACAAGTCAATATGAGGTTACAATGCAATAAGATAAGTGCTGTGATAGAGGCAGGCTTAGAGTGGGGGCACCCTCAACAGTCGGGGGAGAGGTTGATTAGGGATAACCTTTTGGACAAGCTGGCTCTTGGCAGACTCTTGAAGGATGTGTAGGTCTGCCAAGGGAAGAGAATGGTTAAAGGCACTCCAGGCAGAAGTTTGTGGGTGTGCAAAGGCACAGAACTGTGCTGTGGTCAGGGAATGGCAGGGGGATTATGGGGAACAGAAGAGGTGAATGGGATGGGGGTGTGGCTTTAGTCAGAGATGGGATTCCACAGGGAGGCAGGAGCTCATCATGCTAACAAGTGTCAACATTATTTTGAAGGCATTTTGGAGATATTGAAAGATTAAGCCATCGTATGATCAGATTTGCATTTTAGAAAGATCACTGTTATAGCTTGTGGGAGAAAAACTGGAGAGAGGCAAGGCTGTAGTCAGGGAGACCAGAAGGATACTACTAATGCTGTGATCCATGTGCGATGGGGTACCCGCTCAGGGCTGGCATTATCTTTGCCCTTTGTGAGGAGGAGGAAAGTGCCTGACTTCTTTTTAGCCACCACGAGATACCTTTTCCTATTCACTGAGGCATTTGTGAGCCAAATTTTTATGTAAACTCAAATATTTGGCATTTCATGCTCTCACAGGAAATAGTGAATACTGGAGTTCAACTCCTTTTTTTTTTTTTAAACTAAGCTATTAGCAACGCTGTATACTTAAAAATTTCCAAATCAAATATCGTGGTCATATCAAAAACCATGCCCTCTCTCCAGGTGTATGTAACTGGTCTCAGCTTTACTCAAAGTTCAATTGCAAACAGTAATAAAAACATTGACATCTCTTTGCTCGTTCAGTACTTATGTAGCTGTCCCCATCTCATTTTTACACATGCAAAACCTCAAGAGTTGGTTGAATTTGAGGTGAACTGAAATCTCCTTTGACAGTAGGTTTTTTGGAGGATACTTTCATCTTTAAGTAGCTTTCAAAACAACACTCAGATAGTGGCAAGAGATCAAAGAAATGCTTTGTTACCACAGGGGCTGCTGAAACTGTTATTTCCCCTGCAAAAGTTCTCCTTTGCGGAGAAGAAAGTAGATCAGACTTACTAGGGGCTCGAGCAAATACCCCTCTATGCAAAAGCAGACCCAAGCCCAGTGGGATGTATATCTGTACTGTGGGTCCTCTGCAAAGAATCCAGGAGGGAGAACTGGGGGAAGAAGTAACAAAAGAAGGGGAAACTGTGGCTGCTAAGTCTACCTCTCGTCATGGGAATAACACATTTTCTAAATGTTCTAAAACATTTTTAGATTGCAATACCTTCTTCCACATTTTTCTCATTTGATTTTCACAACCACCCTGTTATGCATTTTTCTCATTTTAGAAGTGAGGTCAGTTGGTAATTGCAATCATTGTTGCTTTTGTTGTGGTCATCCATGTACAATGCTTGGTGTCAGTCTACTTATCTCTTGTAAAAATAAAATACAGTATGTGTGTGTGAAAAAAAAAAAAAAAAGAAGTGAGGTCACAGGCTCTGCAAGACTGAGTACACCGTCCAAGGCCACACACTGGGAATGAATGGGAGGGTTAGATTTCGAACCTGTGTCTGGTCTCAAAATCCAGTACCTCTTTCCCTCATAGTTAAATGACGCTTCAGCATGTACTGAGAGGTAAGGAAAACAGTAGCTGTAGAGAGGAAATCATAGAGGTACACAGGTTTGTGAGTTTTGATTTGGAGAAAGTCTGAGAAGTGTTCCTTCTGAATCTTCAATTAGCTGTCAGATGAAGGTACAGTTCCATGGACCAGCTCTGTCCCATAATGAAGGGTAGGGTGTGTTATGCTTTGTAACTCCAAGGGGTTCACCTGCTGGTGCACCCACCCATTCCTCTGCAGGATCGTGGAAAAACATGTGGCATCTAGATTAAGAAGGGTTGTGATACAAATTTTTTTCGAGTACAAAACTCTGGGACCAAATTCTCCTTATTGCTCAGGTTCTTCTCCTTTAATAATGCTAATTACTACATTTAAATGACACTTTCCAGTTTAAAAACACCTTCATGTATTCACATTTCCATATATGAGTACATAATTTTTTGAGCATCTTTAAGACTGGAAGGCACTGAGCTGGGTGATGGGGATATAAACACAAAATAAGACATCATCCTTGCCCTAGGACTCACAGACCAATGGGCAGATGGATAAAGATACAGGCAATTATAGTAAGATGTGATCTTGCAGGTGAACAAAGTGTTGTTGAAGTTCCAAGGACCATCAAAGTTGGAAGAGGGGTTGGAATAAAGGAAGGCAATGTTTGGTCTGGGTTTTGAAGATTGAGTAGGATTTTACTGCACAGAGAAGGACATTGCAGGGGGAGAAGCTGAGGGTTGAAAGAGTTGAGCATGATAAGGTAGAAGAGGGATGCTTTGCAGCAGAGGAAAGAAGGATGTGGGGGCTGAGGGATGGGCTGATATGTGAAATTCCTTGATTGCAATGCTGAGGGTTGGTTTTCTTATCTCATGGGAGCTAGTGAAGGCTAATGAGCAGGGGAATGACATGATCAGTTCATGTTGTTTTTTTTTTTTTTAATTAATTAATTTATTTATTTTTTTTATGGCTGTGTTGGGTCTTCGTTTCTGTGCGAGGGCTTTCTCTAGCTGTGGCAAGCGGGGGCCACTCTTCATCGCGGTGCGCGGGCCTCGCACTATCGCGGCCTCTCTTGTTGCGGAGCACAGGCTCCAGACGCGCAAGCTCAGTAATTGTGGCTCACGGGCTTAGCTGCTCCGCGGCATGTGGGATCTTCCCAGACCAGGGCTCGAACCCGTGTCCCCTGCATTGGCAGGCAGATTCTCAACCACTGCGCCACCAGGGAAGCCCGATCAGTTCATGTTTTAACTTGATGACCAGTGTTGGTGTAAGCAGGGTAATGGGAGACATTTAAATCTCACTAGCTCTGCTGGGTTAATTCTTATTCTTACATTTCAAGTAAGGGAGCTAACTCTTAAGAGTGTTTCATTGACTTTCAGATAGCTGGTAGGTGCAGGTATTACAACTCAGCTGTACAATTTCTGACTTCAGTTCTTATACAAACCAAACCACATATCTGTGTGACACATGGCCCCAAAACTCTTTGTTTTCTGTAGGGCTTATGGTTTATAATGTTTGGGGTGTCTGCCCAGCTCATTCCCTACCAACATTGTGCACAGATAACTTAGATTTCCCACGAAGGTCTGGCATGCCTGAGAACAGTGACCTTTCTACACAATTCTTTTTTTTTTTCCTCACTTCAACTCAGTCACTAAGATGAATCTACTCAGAGTAATTGTTGGATGGTGCTGACAAATGCTGGAATCACATCATCTGACTGCTGCTGCACAAATGCGCTGTTGCTTTCACCCTCCTCGGCCATGACCAGGACTTTGGGAACCTGGGCAACTGCAGTTCTAGACCTGAAACATGGTCTCTCTCGTTGTGGAAAAGCTGGTGGAAGGCTCTTCTTGAAGTTCACCTTTGCATCACCAGATCTGCCATTGAGCTTCAGCAGTAAATGAAAGTCCAGGCAGAAACCAAAAATAATTACACTGCTTTGGCTTTCCGCTTTATGGAATAGATTCTTTCATTTTTTTTTCTCTCTCTCTCTCTCTCTCTCTCTCTCTGTCTCTCTATCTCTGTCTCTCTATCTCTCTCTCTCTCTCTCTCTCTGTCTCTCTCTGTCTCTCTGTCTCTCTCTCTCTCTCTCTCTCTCTTTCCTTCCTTCCTTCCTTCCTTCCTTCTGTGTTGGGTCTTCGTTTCTGTGCGAGGGCTTTCTCTAGTTGTGGCGAGCGGGGGCCACTCTTCGTGGCGGTGCGCGGGCCTCGCACTGTCGTGGCCTCTCTTGTTGCAGAGCACAAGCTCCAGATGCGCAGGCTCAGTAATTGTGGCTCACAGGCTTAGTTGCTCCGCGGCATGTGGGATCTTCCCAGACCAGGGCTCGAACCCGTGTCCCCTGCATTGGCAGGCAGATTCTCAACCACTGCGCCACCACGGAAGCCCGATTCTTTCATTTTTAATAGAAACTAAAAAACCTACTGGAGTTGGATCACAACTGAATTTAAGTGTTTCCGGCTCACCACTCAATAATTTATTTTGAATCATTTTGATTGGTAAGGTCTTACATCAAGGTGTTCATCATCCTTATTTGTTTACAAATGTCCCACCATTTTTTATTTCTTTAAGCCTCAAAATAGAAAAGTAATAAGCATTTCACGATTCAGGGTTTTGATTTTTAAAAAACATGTACAAACACTAGATATTGATTATTTAGTTACCTAAAAATTTTAGTGGCACACAAAGAGAAGAAATACTTAAAAATGTGTGTGTGTGGGAGTGGGGGAGGTGTGGCTAAATGCTGCCTGGAACTGGAGAATGAAGAAGAGAAATTTTACTTATTTTAACCCAAAAAATAAGTAAAATATGTATCAAAAAATCTGGCATATAATTCCACAGTCCAATAATTCTACTGAAAACTAATTTGCAGGTAAAAAGCCAAGGACACCCAATAAAACATTTAATTGTTACAAATATAGGTGCTGCATATTAGCAAGATACAATCTCGTCATGCTGCAAAGAAATTTACTTTTAAAATGTATTATTTACCTGTAAATTATATGACTAGTGTTAAGGGATAAGTGATTTTAAAATGATATATAAATTGTATTAAAAGGTTTCATTTTCAGAAGACATTGAAAATATCTGATTTTTCTAAGTATACCCATTATTTCACCTATTGAAAGGGATATAAAAATGCAGGTTTGAAAGTAGGAGATCTGATATCTTTCTTTTTTTAAAAAAAGTGACATCATACATGGAAAATATACAAACACTACAGAAAGTTAAATTCTCCCGTAACTTGCTTCCCAGAGGCAAGCACTGATACCAGTTCTTGACTTTCCTTCTGGATATTTTTCCATATAGATCGAAATAGAAGATATACTCTGAAAAACCAAGCTGATGTTCTATTTTCTCATGAGTAATATGACAGGGTGCCTGGGGAATTGGGTTGTTAAATGACGTAATGATATGAAAAATACTTGAAAAACTTTGGAACGGTCTGCAAATATTAACCAGTCATGGGGTCCTTAACCTGAAGTTAATGGACCTCTACGAAATCTAAGTCTTGGCTTCAGAGTGTCTATGAAAGTCCAGAAATTGTAGATAAAATATACCGGTATATATGCATAAGTGCATTTTTTGGTTTGTTTTGTTCTGTGTTTTTCTGGGTAGGCAAAGCCAATGTGTCCATGAGCTTTTCTAAGGTAGAATGATACCAAAGTTGTTTAGAACCAGTATTCTAGACCTTGAGTTCTGTTTTCTTGGGATTGTGCCCTATTCATTGAATGTGCATCAAAGGAAGGAGAGGATGAAGACTGTGAAACAGTTCAGAGTTGTCCTTGGGACCTTCTAACTTGCATTCTCTGGATCTCTCCTGTTCATCCAGAACAATGTCTATATGTTCCTCACTGAGTTATCCTGTTCCGCTAAATAAGCCTAGTCTCTTGCACCACTGTGCCAAGCTTCCAAATTACCACCCTGCCTTCTCCCATTATCAAAATTCTGAACCCAGCTGTCCCAGAAGAAAGTTAAACTTCTAATAAAAAATAAAAGACACATCTAATAATAAATTACTTTACATCAAAGTATGAATGATGGCTAATAGCATAAAGACATGCCCTGAGACTATTTTCACTTATGTATTTTGATTAATTATTTGTTTTTTTCCCCAAAAATGTTTTTATTTTAAGATAGGAAATCAGAAGATAAAACAGGGAATTCCCTGGTGGTCCAGTGGTTAAGACTCCATGCTTCCACTGCAAGGGGCACAGGTTCGATCCCTGGTTGGGGAACTAAGATCCCACATGCTGCACGGCACGGCCAAAAAATAAATAAAAATAAAAAAAAAAATATTAAAAAGAAAAAAAAAAAAAAAAGAAAAGAAAAAGAAGATAAAACATAGGGCATTATTTCTACTACAGAGTTTCCAAACTTGTTTCCTCTACTGCAAACATAACGGGTTACCGGTTCCCGTATATGCTGCACTCCCATTGATATATACAGGGTTGTGCCCAATTACATGCACCCTAGGTATAATTTCACATCTTTTGTACTCAAGACTCCAACTTCAGTATCATAATCATTATTTAAACTATTTACTAAATGCCTCACAGCTGAAAATCACAACACTGTTGTGATCTAGTAGGGAAGCTGAGACTACTCAAATAGTGGGGGCTTATTTTAATTTTTTGAATGGGAGCTGGAGCTGCTTTAAGATGGCAGGTTTTTCTGGTGCTTCTCAAATTGTATTTATTCATTCCCTCATTTATTTGCCATCCATTCATTCATCCATCCAGCTATCTATTTGTTCAGTCTAGATGTTGGGAGAAGGAGGAAGGGCATGCCATGCAGGGGAAACAGCATGTGCAAGGGCATGAAGGCATGAGATTGTATGATGAGCCCAAGGTAAGGTGAGCTGCTCCATGGTTTCAGCTGTAGAATGCAAGATGGTAAGAGGTGGGAGATGCAGCTGGAAAGGAATGTTGGGGCCAGGTTGTGAAAAGATTGTCTACATGTTAAGGAGTATGGACCCATGTCATCACCACTTAAAGCTGGTTATACTTAGAAACCACATGAAGAGCAAAGTCAGTCTCTTAAATTAGTTTCTTTTTCAGAGTCCTGGAGAGGGAGGGCCAGTGGGCTACTCCCATGCACCAACTGGAGATTCTGGAGATTCTGACCTGATGTCTTGGTTACCATGATCCCACCCTGGTTAGAAATGCAAGAATCTGAGGCTTAAGTTGTGAACCTCTGATGCCAGCAGAAGTAGCAAGTGTCTAAGAACTCTCAGCATGTTACTCTAATCCCAGGGAGATCAGAATTGAACAAGCTCCTTTTGTTGAAAATTCTCAACTTCTGCAAACTCAAGAAATCTCACCTCAGTTCTACAAATTGCTCAGATTATGGGCTAGGTGCATTAACCCCTGAAGTTCCTAGCCTAGGCTTCAGGCCTCTCTGTGGTTTCTGGTGAGATTTTTACTAGGGAAATGATATGCTATAGGGGAAATAATAGTGAATTGGGAGCAGGAATCTAGGATTTTTATTTTGGCTCTGCCAGGTATTTTTGTGACCTTGAGCAAGTCTCTTCACCTCTCTGGGTCTCAGTTTCCTTAGTTTTAAAAGAATAGGTTGAACCAAATGATCTCTGCTTTTCTTTGGTTGTTAAATTCCAGGATCCTGGGGTTTTCTTTTATTATTTTTTATACATATCTTATGTGGCTCTTAGTATTTTACTATTTTGTTCTTGCGTTTTGGAGCTCACCACCATTTTAAGTAAAACTCTTTTCTAAAATTGATTTTTATATGTTTTTATATTTATACATTTTTATTTTTTATTTTATCCTTTTTTATCACTCTGTTTTACTCTTCATGTTTTAAAACAAAGGGTCATCTCTTAAGACCATTTAAAAAATCCCAATTCTTTTGTTAACTTTTACTGGGTTTTGATTTTCCAGAATTAGATCAGACCATTTTAGCAAAAGATCCATAAGTCCAAATCTTTATCCTCTGATCTCAAAGAACATCCAACCAACAAAAACACATTCCTTAGCTTTATTAATTCCTTACCAAATAACAAAGAATATACCACCCCAGTGTTAGGTAGATTGGACTGTTTAAATATGGAAGAATAAAATTATCAGAAAAGAAAGTCGGTATCATTTAAAACGATACCTTTATTTGGAAATCATGGGGAAGTTTTGGCAAACTATTTCTATTGGGTAGTTAAAACTATTCAAGTGAAAACCACTCAAGTAGCATTTG
Organism: Balaenoptera musculus; assembly: GCF_009873245.2. NCBI lineage: Eukaryota > Metazoa > Chordata > Mammalia > Artiodactyla > Balaenopteridae > Balaenoptera > Balaenoptera musculus. Next base: position 32,324,387 of record NC_045804.1, on the reverse strand, counting down.
CAAGAAATTATATTCCCTCTCCCTGACTAACAAAGCAAAGTATATTCTGATTCAAGAAAACAGTCATGTAGGAAAGGTAAAGCCTACAGGAAGTACTCTTTCTCCTTGTGGACAAAACTATCTTAAGACCTAACTTGTTGGAGAAAGAAAAGAACATGGACTTTGGAGAATTCTAATAGGTTCCTGGTTATAACAAGGAGATGCCTCAGGGCAAAGAAAATGTCCTTTGGGGCTTCAACTCTCAAAACTGGCCCAGCTTTTCTTCTTCTTAATAGCTATTGTGCTCTCAGTTATTTTAAATTGTGTATTATTGAAATAACTGTGGATCCATTTTTATGACTTCCTAAAATAGGAAGGCAGAAACATTGCCTTCCTATTTTAGGAAGAAACTGAGGCCAGAGGGGTTAAGTACTTGCTCGAGGTCACACAGCTAACAAGTAGAGGAACTGGGAACAAATTCAGAAGAATGAGGCAGGGAATTGTGACTGCTTATGTTTAAAAAATAGTACCTGTTCTTCCTTTATTAAACTCATGTTTTAGGAAAAAAATAGGCATACTAAGAGTATTAAGGCCATGATTTAGTTATCTGGGGATAACTTGCTGTAAGGAGGAGGAACAAGGCCATGAAGGCTATTTGAGTCTCATTGAAAGAGATGCTGATGAACTTCTGTAGAGTTTTCCTCATCATGGAACTGTTAGCTATAGGGATTTATTCACATGCCACTATGAACAGGCTTTTAAGTAAATGAGACTATAAAATGAATTCTTTCCATAGAAACCTAAAATTTTAGGCATTCTCAAAAGAGTTTTATAATCATTACTTATGGAAGTCATACCATTCATTGACTTTTTCTGTAGATTTGAAGAAAATATTTATTTTTAAAATAAGGAACATAACATTGAGACAAATATAATCTGATTGCTGTCTTCCTCCACCGCTAAGATGATACAAGAGAGTATACATGGCAGGTCCACATAAAAGCTCCCATCATTTCCACAGGTGTCTTTATCCTAATCCACTAGCAATTTATACCTCTGCTACTTCATAATAGGAATCCAGGTTTAAACAGAATGTCTCAAAGAAAACAAATGGAGGAAACATAGTTAACAAATGTACATAGGGAGATAAAACTCCTGTAAACACCTATGATAATTTTCAGAAAGACACCCAGAATATTATGATGGGCCAACTAATTGACCAATATAAGGAATTTAAATATGTAGCTATTTAAGCTTAGTAAAATACTTTTCTAGAAAGTTCATATTGAAAATAGTTGTAGTAATTGCAGTCACTGAAGAAAGCATCCACACATTTTGTTAAAATATGGTTCTGAGATTATTCCAGTCTAACTTATTTCCGATATGGATGTATGGAGTTGAAATGATCTGCAGAAAATATAGCCTAAAATTATTTGTCAAAGTGTTCTAAATTATTTTCTATCTTACTTGTAGTCCTCTGATACTTTGGCAGTTTGTGCTAGGAGTGGTTGAGATCCCCTTATTTCAAGCCTATGTTTCAGAAGCCATAATCAAATACAAAGAATCTATTGATCATAAGTAAGCTCTGACCTACTACAGAACAATAAAAGCCTGTATATGTTTTAACATAAATGGAGGTCCAGTGTGATGTTATGAATATGCCTTTTTGGAGAAATATGTATATCCTGACTTTATCACTTGCTAGCTGTACAACTTGGGCAACTTCTTAATTTCCCTCATCTACAAATGAAGAGAAGAATAGATCCTACCTCATAAGACTGTTGAAAGGATTAAATGAGATAATACATTGAAAACATTTAGCTTGGCACATACTAAAAGCTCAATAAATATTTCCTACTATTAGTGCTACCACTTCCGCTACATTTCTTCATAAGCCAGTCTAAGGGATAGCACTTTGTTCAATATGCCCTATTTGGTAGACTGTTTTTATCATATACAAATTTTCTTTACTCGGATAGAAAAATTAAACCCTTTCCAGATTCCATGTCCATGTTCAGGTTTGAAGGTAGATACTGTTAGACATCTTTAGTCCATCAAATGTTTACTTTTGAAACCCTGAGCTGGAGGATCCTCCACATTTCCTTCCCTTTTTTTCTCTTGCCGTATTTATTTGGTCTCATGCCAGAAACTTATTGGAGGTAGTTCAAATTAGCATCCATTACAAATTAATCTAGAAGAGGTTGATTATTTATTATCAGGCGGATACATGAACCTTGGCAGTTTCAGAAACCATAGCTAAAGTGATCTTATAAAGTTCCAGTTAAATCAACACAGTGATGTGCTAGTCTCATGATGACTTTCATGAAATTACCTCTGAAATGCTAAGTATTTTCCCACTCAGAACCTCATTCTAACTCTATAACTTATACCAAAGATAACACTGTACCTGCTCTTAGCCTTATAAGTCTTACAAAAGCCCTTGGCCAAAAGCAATAAAGTTTGACCTGACCTAATCCTGGAGTCACAATGGATAATGTGTGTATTTTTCATTCAATAATTTAATGTGGAAATTAACTGCATGTGTCACATATTCCCCATCTTAAGTAGAGAGACTTTTATGGTTCTAATGTTACACAAAAATTAAATATGTAAGCACTCTTGTCATTTAAGACTCTTCACTTTCCTGATAGCTTAAATAAGTACTACAAAAGACTCCTTTGGAGAATTTGTTATTTTATAACATGGAAACCTGCTCCATGGATTTCACCCCCTATGGTCACAGAAATGATAGCAACAGATATTTTTTTCTTTCCCCTTAAAAGATTTGAAATAATTTTCCTACTCTGGCTTACTGTATTATTCTCTCATGATTGTAAATATGGGAAAAACACTGGAAATTTATAGAAAAATTTTGTTCTCCTTCTTTAGGTGTACTCTTGAGCATTTTCTACTCCTGGGCATGGGAAGAAAAGTGTCTCTCTACCTGGCCTCACTTTTTCCATAAAGGCTATCACTTCATGGTATCTTTTGTCTGATATGTCTTTTTCCATTGCCTCACCTTTTTTCCTCTGTATCCCATGAACTTTATTTTTTCTTTTAATTTTTTAAATTAAGTTTAATGTTTTGAATAGATCCATGTGGTTCAAAAACCAAAAGGTATAAACAGTGATACAGGGATAAGTCTCCCTCAATTCCTGGTCTGCCATCTTGTCAGTTTCCAGACTTGCCCTTCATAGGTATACACTGTTCTTAGTGTCTTCTGTATCCTTCCAGAGTTTCTTCATGCATACTGAAACAAATAGGAATACAGATCCCCACTCCCTCCCCCATTTTACACAAAAGATAGCGTATTATATGTATTCTTCTAAACTTTTTGTAAACTTAATTTTTCTTAGAGATTTTTCCATACAATACATAATGATTTCCACATGCTTTTTTATAGTTACTTTGTATGGTAATTTATTTAACTAGTTCTCTGTTGATAGATATTCTGTGTTTTACTCTTATAAACTGTATGTGATGTAATTTACTCTTTCAAACAATGATATGAATGATCTTGTGCATATTTTATATTATACATCTCTAAGTGCATCTGTAGGATAAATACCCCTAATAAGGATTGCTAGGTTAAAAGTTATTTGCATTTGTAATTTTGATAGATATTGCCAAACTGCCCTCTGTAAGAGTCATAAAAATTTTTCTTCCATCATCGTTATATGAGAGTGACTATTAGATTAGAGCCTAATCAACAGTTTATATTAAAACTTTTGGATTTTTGCCATTTGGAAAGGTGAAAAGTGATAGCTCAGGTCAGTTTTAAATTCCATTTCTTTAATAATGAGAGAACTTGAACTTCTTTTTATATGCTTAGGAGCCATCTGTGTTTCTCTATGAACTATCCTTCCTTCATTATTTCTTATAGATTTTAAAAGCTTGTCTATATGTTAGAAAGATGAACCTGTGCCTGTTGTATGAAGTTTTGTCTTTTTTATGTTGCTAAAGTTCTTTCTGCTGAAGATTTTTTTTTTTTTAAAGGGGTATTTTATTTATTTTATTTTTGGCTCTGTTGGGTCCTCGTTGCTGCATGTGGGCCCTCTCTAGTTGCGGCGAGCGGGGGCCACTCCCCACTGAGGTGTGCAGACCTCTCATTGCGGTGGCCTCTCCTGCTGCAGAGCACAGGCTCTAGGCACGCGGGCCTCACCAGTTGTGGCTCTTGGGCTCAGTAGTTGTGGTTCACGGGCTCAGTTGCTCCGCGGCATGTGGGATCCTCCTGGACCAGGGATCGAACCCACGTCCCCTGCATCGGCAGCTGGACTCTAAACCACTGCACCACCAGGGAAGTCCCTGAAGATATTTTTTTAATGAGGTTGAATTTATTCTAGATTTTGAGTCATGGTTATAAAGGCTGTTCCTATGTTAGTTGTAAAGGATTTCTCTCATGTTTTCTTCTAGAACTTTTATGATTATATTTTATTTACATTGAAATCTCTGATCTCTTTATAATTTATCCTGGAATAAACTGTGAGACATTAATTCAATTACATTTTATTTTTCTATTCAGTAGCCCTCTTATTGAATTGTACATCTTTTCCCCACTGATTCGTGATACCACTTTTATCTTATTTTAAATTCCTGCATTTAGAGCTACTAATGGATTTTCCCTTCTAACCTATAGACTTATTATGCTCCACTATTTCATTGTTTAATTATTTTGGCTTTATAATGGGTTAATATCATGACCTTTATGTTAACCTAATAATAATAATGACAGCATCATCTTACATATATATAGCATGGTATCATTTACAAAGCATTTTTGCTTATATTACTTCATTTGTTTTGATTCTTATAACATCACACAGGGCAGCTGAGACAGGTACTTCTGTCCTTACTTTGTACATGAAGAAACTGAAGCCCAGAAGAGGTGAACTGTTTTCCCAAGATCACAAGCAAAGCTAGTAGGTGGAAGAGTGATGACTTTTCTCTTAGTGCTGCCTTTGCCAATTCATAGTACACCTCTCAGAATATTTCAGATATTCCCTAAATACTTCTCTACACCAGAAAGGTTGTTCATTTCCATAGATTAACTCTGTGCTGTAGAGTTCTAAGTCTTGCAGATCATCAGCTTTATCTAAACTTCTTTGGATTGAAAAAGGGACAAAATCATGAAAATCATAGAATGTTAGAGCAGAAGGAGACCTGAGAGATCATAGACTATCCTGGTCATTTTATAAAAAGAGGAAATTGAAGCTCAGAGAAGCTGTGATCTCTGTGCCCAAGGTCATACAGTTTCTAAGAAGTCAGGGTCAAGTCAGAACTCAGAGATAGTTGTTTTCACTTGGTTTACTAATGAAGAGAAGGACAAAAATATTGTATGTACTTTACTGAAACTAATCATCTCCATATTTTTAAGCACCTCCAGGACCAGAAATGATAGGTGTGAATTCATTCATTCATTCATTCATTCATTCAACAAATAATCATGTACTACCTGTGCTTGTCATTGGGTTGATAATGGTGAACTAAAAATAGGCATAGTCCTTGCCTTCATGGAGAATATAGTCTAGTAAGAGAAACAGATATCAAGCAAATAATAGATGGATAAAGGCGTAATTACAAACTGGAAAAAGACTATAAGGGAAACTTACATGGTGCTCTGAAAGAATATAACAGGAAGACTTAATTATTTAGACTGTAGAGTCTGGAAAACATCCTGCTTTTCCCCCCACCCCCAAAACTGCCTTGCCACGTCGTCCTGAGGCATCTCTGTGGAGACCTAAGATTCCATGGGTCAGTTTGAAAACCACCCATCTAATCTTATTCCCTCATTTCTTCAGAGGAGAGAACTGTGGCTGAAAGAGGAGACATGACTTACCGAGGGATGTCACTTAGCTAGTTCGAGTAGAACCAGGATTAGAACAGCAGCCTCCTGACTTTTTGGTTAGGACCCCTCCTGCTGTATAATGAATGACCTCTTAGTGCAGACTCATGCTCAGCTACCGTAGTTTGCAATGACACCATCCTTCATGGATCATGGGCTCCCAGGAGACTGTTTTATTTTGACTTAAGTTATACCATGCCGTAATCAGCGCACTGTAGAGAACAGGCAAATCAAGATTTTGACAAACACTTGCCAATAAGGCTAGGTAGTTTTTATTTTATTTATTTAATTTTTGGCTGTGTCACACGGCTTGTGGGATTTTAGTTCCCCGACCAGGGATTGAACCCAGGCCCTCAGCCATGAGAGCGCAGAGTCCTAACCACTGGACTGCCAGGCAATTCCTGGCTAGGTAGTTTTTAGAATGTAGTTTATCTCATTTTCCTTGAGTGGGATATCAATTATTGTACTTAAAGGTGGGATGAATGTCCCTAAACCAAATGCACATTTTTAGAATTTAAACCACTTTGTAGAATATCCTAAACCCTTCCTTTGTCAATGGACAACTCTTTTTTGGCAATCAACAGTTTGACCTACGTTCTCCTGACCAATTGTTTCACTCCATCAGTGTAGTCCTTAGCACAGACTTAATCAGAAGTAGAAATGGTTGATCAGAATAGAAGAGATTTAACTCCATTTATTTAGATTCGGTTCATGTGTGTGCAGCACTTCTGTGTGCCCTGTGCTCATCATTCATGGATGTGTTTCCACTTACCACCTGGGACGGGGATTAGGCAGGGGCGATGGATTCTCAACTTATTTAGATGCTCTTTCTTGTAAATGAGAGCTCCTTCACTCATTATGCCTCCCCTCCTTTTCTTAATTTTATTTTTCTTTTCTTTGGGGATGGGGTAGAGTGGTAGAATAGGAGAGTTTTAATATTATTTCCCACGTCCACATTTAGCTATTTACAACTGTGTGACTCAGAAGTGATAGAAAAATCAAGACTGATTTTAAAATGGAGGAAAAATTACCCTTTTTATAAAGGGTTAAAGAATGATTACTGTATTAGATTTTAATTTCAAAAAATCAAAATTTCTTTTGTAGATGTGTTCTTGTTTGCTAACTTTCATGGCTGCATTTGAACACAACTTGATGTTTTGAGAATTTTTATACATATGCAAACCCTTGTCTTAAATACATCCAATAATTATAGTGCTTAATTTTAAAAAAATGGAGGAAAATTAGTAGAACTCTCCTTTTAAGAAATATTCCGAAGTGCAGGAAAGACTCTAAATACAGAGATATTCATGACAGCAGCACTTATAATAGTGAAATAGTTGGAAGCAACTTGAATAGCCAACAATCAAGAAAATATAGATATATTCCATATAATGGTAAATATGGATTAAAACAGTGCTTCAAAGCAAAAGTTGTAACATGGGGATGTGACGAGGAAAAGGCAGTACAGTATAGTCATTAAGAGTAGAGGCTCTGGGATCGATGACTGAGGTTCTGTTGAACTCTGGCGTGGCTATAGGACCTTCAGCAAGTTCCTCTCTTTGCCTTAGGTTCCCCATTCATGAGGAGAAGATGATAATTATACCTATTCTGTAGGGCTGTATGAGGTTTAGAAGAAGCAATGCTTGTAAAGCCTTGACCCAGTGCCTGGTACATGGCTTGACAAATGTTCACCATTATTATTAAATATATTATATCAGATTTAATGGATATGTCAAGAAATACTGGACATTCCTTCAAGGAGTAGATTTCTTTGAGATGTAGGATTAAGGGTGAGTGATTTGTTTCTTTGTTTAAAATTTCTGTTCTTTGCAATGTTCTGTAATTATTATGCTTGATTTTCCTTTTGTCCTTCCACCCTCTTTTCACCCCAGAAGTTTTTTTTTACCTTTACTGTGCTGCTCTGTGTTCCTCTGGGGGCTGACCTTTGTGGATACATCCCCCAGGGCCTTTTGCCTCCCAGCTTCTAGTTGGGCTCATCCAGTGCCTCAGTCTGGTGGTAGGTGTGTCCTTTCGCACAGCAACTCCTGACTGGTGTCCCCACTCCAGCTTTGCCCCTTACCCCTTCAGGAGCAGGGGTGATAACAGCTTCCCAATGTTGCGAGTCCTGCATGCTTTGCTATCTCTTGTTTATTTATGAGCCCTGATCAATCCTCTGTAAATAATCCCTTTCCTCAAAATTCAAGCTGAGTGTGTTTTCTGCTGGGACCCTGGATGATACAAGGAGCATACATAATTTTTATAATTGGAAAATTTGTACTTAAGCACAAAAGACCACCCCCACCTCCCACCTCCCAAAAGGAAGCACTCTTCACGATGTGGAGAGGCCTCTCAGTTTCCAGACTTCAGGGTGATTATTTTTGTTTCATTTTTGAGCCCTCACATGAAATTAGGCTTTAGGCTAGAACACCTATTTCTTAGAAAAACACACTTTCTCCTGGAGAGAAATTCTAGAAAGCAGTCGCGGGCTATTGACAAACTATAATGCTGCAAAGGGTTCTGGCCAAAAAGGAATCAAGGGAAAATCTCCATGGGGAGAAGGTGGCTCGGGAAGTGGCTCATCATCTGTAGTGCCAGCTGTGTGCCCAGTTGGGCAGTCATGGACAGAGCTGTGCCTTGAGTGGAGACCTGCCTCTGTGGCCACTGGAAACTCACCAGCCCCTGTGGCGTCTGGGCTCAGCAGCTGCCAGGCTCCCAGGGGGTAAGTGATACAGTTTGTTCAGTCCGGGGGTGGGTATGGTGGTAGGAGGTGGTGATGGGGCTGGTTGACGGGGAAAGCGGGGCTTGGCACGTTACGGTGCACGGCTCCACTGTTAGATCTCGATTGACAGGCTGACTTTTCCTCAGGAGGAAGTGTGGGGAAGAATCTCACAGTTGCAAGGCAATAAAGAGCTGCCTGGTGGGCCTCCCTCTCCGCCAAGAGGCTTCGTGGCTCCGAAGTTCCAGAGGGGTGTGCGATGGGGAGGAGGGAGAAATAAGCTGCTGTACGCAATAGTGATGTGATCACCCTTGCAGAAACTTTCCAGTGGCAAGTGTGTTGAAGACAGCGAGCTTAGGGGAGCCAGCATAGTACAGAAGAATGAAACTGAAGGCAAGGGGAGGGGCTCTGAGAAGAGAACTATAAACTACTTATAAAGGACAGGGATGAAGGGTGAGGCTCAATAGAAGAGGGGGTTGGACAAAGCCAGTTAAAAACTCCAGCCTCAACACTTTGGTCAGTGACAGGCCCTATTTTCCTTATACTGCGAACTGAATTCTTACGTGAGTGAGCTTAATTTTCTACACTAACCTCTAAGCCCCATTATCAAGGGGACTGTGTTTATTGTGTTCATTGTGACAATGAATTAATTGACTACCCACCATAAAAATGTTGAGCCCTGTGCCAAGTTCTAGGAACACAGAGATAAAAAGTCCCTGTTCACATGAGGCTTACAGTCTGAAGGGAGGGATAGGTATCAAAAACATGACCACACATTAACAACCTAGCTGCATATTAGAGCCATCTCATGGCTCTTGAAAAATATCTATGCTTGGGTTCCTACCCTGCAAAGACTCAGATTTGATTGGTCTTGGAATCGACCCTGGTATGGATCCTAAATGACTCTATTGTTCGACTTAGTCTGAGAATTCCTGTTCTAAATACTCTCAGGGTTTCATGAAACATTATTCCCATGAAACATCCAATGATGCTCAAGTTAAATTTGGGAAATAATTTATTATATGTATTAGATATTGAAGACTCCAATAAGTTCTATAGTAAAGAAACCTATTTAAACTTAAAAATATATCACAGAAGTAGAGGTGTTTGCAAGCCGAGACCACTACTTTGGAGAAAAGGTGAAAGACATGATAGAACTTATAATAGGCCTGATTTATATTAAATACTTGAAAATGCTTCCCTGAAGAAACTACTTATAATAGAGCCATGAGCAATCAGTGGGCAGAGAATGGGAGAGCAGTGTTCTAGGCAGAGGGATCATTGTTTTTTTAATTGAAGTGTAGTTGATTTACAATGTTTTGTTAGTTTCTGGTGTACAGCAAAGTGATTCAGTTATACATTTATATATATATGTATATATATTCTTTTTCATATTCTTTTCCATTATGGTTTGTCCCAGGAGATTGGATAGAGTTCCCTGTGCTGTGCAGTAGGACCTTGTTACATTTAGACCTATTCTAAACGTAATAGTTTGCATCTACCAACCCCAAACTCCCAGTCCATCCCTCCCCCACGCCCCTCCCCCCTTGGCAACCACAAGTCTGATCTCTGTGTCTGTGAGTCTGTTTCTGTTTCATAAATAAGTTCATTGTGTCGTATTTAGATTCCACATGTAAGTGATATCATATGGTATTTGTCTTTCTCTTCCTGACTTAGTTCACTTCGTATGATAATTTCTAGGACCATCCAGATTGCTGCAAATGGCATTATTTTATTCTTTTTTATGATTGAGTAATATTCCATTGTATGTATATATGTGTGTGTGTGTATGTGTGTATATATATATATATATTACATCTTCTTTATCCATTCATCTGTCGATGGGACATTAAGGTTGCTTCCATGTCTTGGTTATTGTAAATAGTGCTGCTGTGAACATTGGGGTACATGTATCTTTTCGAATTAGTTTTCTCCAGATATATGCCCAGGAGTGGGAATGCTGGATCATATGGCAACTCGATTTTTAGTTTTTTAGGGAACCTCCATACTGTTTTCCATAGTGGCTGCACCAATTTACATTCTCATTAACAGTGTAGGAGGGTTCCCTTTTCTGCACACCCTCTCCAGCATTTGTTTTTTGTACACTTTTTTTTTTAAGCAAAAAAGAAATTTATTGGAGGGATTTCTGGGACCTCACAAAATTGACAAGAAAGCTGAAGCACCAGACATGAAAAATGTGCAAGAGTGAAGAGGTCAGGCAGCTGAAAGCACAGCCGAGGTCAGGCCCCAGGAGCAGTATGAATGGGAAACCACTTGGCTCTGCTGCTACCACCATAAAAATCTCCAACTGTTTCAGGTTCTTTGTGTCACCAGGTCAAGCTTCAAGTCCTAGGTGGGGGCATCCAGTTGACTTAACTTAAAACATTCCCACAGCCAGGGAGAAGGAAAGAGAAGACATCCTCCTTTTAGTTTTTTTTTTTTTTTTTTAATGGGAAGTGGAGTCCTGCAATTCACTTAATTTGTGACTTATTTCAAGTAGCAGAAGTGTTCATATGCCAGATAATCCTCCTCCATTTTGGAATAGTAGACCAATTTCCACTTGGTAGTCAGGATCAGTTATGCCAGCTAACACCATAATTCCCTCCTTTGCCTGTTTTTCCAGAAGCATGAGGAATCTGACGTTCTTGAATGGCAGCTTTAACTTCCAATTCAGTGGAATCATGATTATATTACCTGGTGGAAACATTCTTCCTTCTAGAATTAAAACCACTACAAAAACTCCTCAAATCACAAAGGAAGCCAGCAGCATAGAAAGCAAAGAGGAAATGATCTGCTAATATTGGAGGGTCTCCTGGAGAGGTGGAGGGCAGCTGTGGCCCATTGCATGGACAAAGACACAGGCAGTGGCAGCCCTGGGAAGTTCTCATTGGTGTGAGTCCTCTCAGAGGCCGCCATTTTCTTAAGACCTGGCCCCACCCCTATTTGTACATCTCACACCAGTCAGAATGGCCATCATTAAAAAGTGTGCAAATAGGGGTGGGGTCAGGTCTTAAGAATATGGCGGCCTCTGAGAGGGCTCACACCAATGAGATTTGAATTTCTCTAATAACTAGTGATGTTGAACATCTTTTCATGTGCCTGTTGGCCATCTGTATGTCTTCTTTGGATAAATGTCTATTTAGGTCTTCTGCCCATTTTTTGATTGGGTAGATTTTTTTTGTTATTGAGTTGTATGAGCTGTTTGTATATTTTGGATATTAATCCCTTGTTGGTTGCATCATTTGCAAATATTTTCTCCCAGTCCATAGGTTATCTGTTCATTTTTTTTTTTGAATTTTATTTTATTTTTTATACAGCAGGTTCGTATTAGCTATCTATTTAATACATATTAGTGTGTACATGTCAATCCCAATTTCCCAATTCATCGCACACCCCACCTCCCCTGCTTTCCCCCCTTGGTGTCCATATGTTTGTCCTCTACATCTGTGTCTCTATTTCTGCCTTGCATACTGGTTCCTCTCTACCATTTTTCTAGATTCCACATATATGCGTTAATATATATTGGTTTTTCTCTTTATGATTTACTTCACTCTGTGTGACAGTCCCTAGGTCCATCCACTTCTCTACAAATGACCCAATTTCGTTCCTTTTTATGGCTGAGTAATATTTCATTGCATATATGTACCACATCTTCTTTATCCATTTGTCTACTGATGGGCATTTAGGTTGCTTCCATGACTGGGCTGTTGTAAATAGTGCTGCAGTGAACATTGGGGTGCATGTGTCTTTTTGAATTATGGTTTTCTCTGGGTATATATATGCCCAGTAGTGGGATTGCTGTGTCATATGGTATTTCTATTTTTAGTTTTTTAAGGAACCTCCATACTGTTCTCCATAGTGGCTGTATCAATTTACATTCCCACCAGCAGTGCAAGAGGGTTCCCTTTTCTCCACACCCTCTCCAGCATTTGTTGTTTGTAGATTTTCTGATGTTGCCCATTCTAACAGGTGTGATATGATACCTCATTGTAGTTTTGATTTGCATTTCTCTAATAATTAGTGATGTTGAGCAGCTTTTCATGTTCCTCTTGGCCATCTGTATGTCTTCTTTGGAGAAATGTCTATTTAAGTCTTCTGCACATTTTTTGATTGGGTTGTTTTTTTTTTAATATTGAGCTGCATGAGCTCAATATATATATTTATATATGTAAATATTTATATATTTTGGAGATTAATCCTTTGTCCTTTGATTCATTTGCAAATATTTTCTCCCAGTCTGAGGGTTGTCTTTTCGTCTTGTTTATAGTTTCCTTTTCTGTGAAGTTTCATTAGGTCCCATTTGTTTATTTTTGTTTTTATTTCCATTACTCTAGAAGGTGGGTCAAAAAAGATCTTGCTCTGATTTATGTCAAAGAGTGTTCTTCTTTTGTTTTCCTCTAAGAGTTTTATAATGTCCGGTCTTAACATTTAGGTCTTTAATCCATTTTGAGTTTATTTTTGTGTATGGTGTTAGGGAGTTTTCTAATTTCATTCTTTTGCATGTAGCTGCCCTGTTTTCCAGCACTACTTATTGAAGAGACTGTCTTTTCTCCATTGTATATCCTTGCCTCCTTTGTCATAGATTAGTTGACCATAGGTGCATGGGTTTATCTCTGGGCTTTCTATCCTGGTCCATTGATCTATATTTCTGTTTTTGTGCCAGTACCATATTGTCTTGATTACTGTAGCTTTGTAGTATAGTCTGAAGTCAGGGAGTCTGATTCCTCCAGCTCCATTTTTTTCCCTCAAGATTGCTTTGGCTATTTGGGGTCTTTTGTGTCTCCATGCAAATTATAAGATTTTTTTTTGTTCTAGTTCTGTACAAAATGCCATTAGCAATTTGATAGGGATTGCATTGCATCTGTAGATTGCTTTGGGTAGTTTACTCATTTTCACAGTACTGATTCTTCCAATCCAAGAACATGGTATATCTCTCCATCTGTTTGTGTCATCTTTGATTTCTTTCATCAGCATCTTATAGTTTTCTGAGTACAGGTCTTTTACCTCCTTAGGTAGGTTTATTCCTAGGTATTTTATTCTTTTTGTTGCAGTGGTGAATGGGATTGTTTCCTTAATTTCTCTTTCTGACCTTTCATTGTTAGTGTATAGGAATGCAAGAGATTTCTGTTCATTAATTTTGTATCCTGCAACTTTACCAAATTCATTGATTAGCTCTAGCAGTTTTCTGGTGTCATCTTTGGGATTATCTACGTATAGTATCATATCATCTGCAAACAGTGACAGTTTTACTTCTTCTTTTCCAATTTGTATTCCTTTTATTTCTTTTGCTTCTAGGCTAGGACTTCCAAAACTATATTGAATCATAGTGGTGAGAGTGGACATCCTTGTCTTGTTCCTGATCTTAGAGGAAATGCTTTCAGTTTTTCACCATTGAGAATGATGTTTGCTGTGGGTTTGTCATATATGGCGTTTATTATGTTGAGGTAGGTTCTCTCTGTGCCCACTTTCTGGAGAGTTTTTATCATAAATGGGCGTTGAATTTTGTCAAAAGCCTTTTCTGCATCTATTGAGATGATCATATGGCTTTTATTCTTCAGTTTGTTAATATGGTGTATCACATTGATTGATTTGCATATATTGAAGAATCCTTGCATCCTTGGGATAAATCCCACTGGATCATGGTGTATGATCTTTTTAATGTGTTGTTGGATTCTGTTTGCTAGTATTTTGTTGAGGAATTTTGCATATATATTCATCACTGATTTTGGTCTCTAATTTTCTTTTTTTGTAGTATCTTTGTCTGGTTTTTGTATCAGGGTGATGATGGCCTTGAAGAATGAGGTTGGGAGTGTTCCTTCCTCTGAAATTCTTTGGAAGAGTTTGAGAAGGATGGGCGTTAGCTTTTCTCTAAATGTTTGATAGAATTCACCTGTGAAGCCATCTGGTCCTGGATTTTGTTTGTTGGAAGATTTTTAATCACAGTTTCAATTTCATTACTTGTGATTGGTCTGTTCATATTTTCTATTCCTGGTTCAGTCTTGGAAGGTTATACCTTTCTAAGAATTTGTCCTTTTCTCCAGGTTGTCCATTTTATTGGCATAGAGTTGCTTGTAGTAGTCTCTTATGATGCTTTGTACTTCTGCGGTGTCCATTGTAACTTTTCCTTTTTCATTTCTAATTTTATTGATTTGAGTCCTCTCCCTCTTTTTCTTGATGAGTCTGGCTAAAGGTTAATCAATTTTGTTTATCTTCTCAGAGAACCAGCTTTTAGTTTTATTGATCTTTGCTATTGTTTTCTTTGTTTCTATTTCATTTATTTCTGCTCTGATCTTTATGAATTCTTTCCTTCTACTAACTTTGGGTTTTGTTTGTTCTTCTTTCTCTAGTTCCTTTAGGTGTACGGTTAGATTGTTTATTTGAGAGTTTTCTTGTTTCTTGAGATAGGATTGTATTGCTGTACACTTCCCTCTTAGAACTGCTTTTGCTGCATCCCATACGTTTTGGATCATCGTGTTTTCATTGTCATTTGTCTCTAGGTATTTTTTGTTTTCCTCTTTGATTTCGTCATTGACTTCTTGGTTATTTTGTAAAGTATTGTTTAGACTCCATGTGTTTGTGTTTTTTACGGTTTTTTTCCCTATAATTTATTTCTAATCTCAAAGCGTTGTGGTCGGAAAAGTTGCCTGATATGATTTCAATTTTCTTAAATTTACCGAGGCTTGATTTGTGACCCAAGATGTGATCTATCCTGGAGAACGTTCCATGTGCACTTGAGAAGAAAGTGTAATCTGCTGTTTTTGGATGGAATGTCCTATAAATATCAGTTAAATCTATCTGGTCTATTGTGGCATTTAAAGCTTGTGTTTCCTTATTAATTTTCTGTCTGGATTATCTGCACATTGGTGTAAGTGAGGTGTTAAAGTCCTCCACTATTATTGTGTTACTGTCGATTTCTTCATTTATAGCTGTTAGCTTTTGCCTTATGTATTGAGATGCTCCTATGTTGGGTGCATATATATTTATAATTGTTATATCTTCTTCTTGGATTGATCCCTTGATCATTATGTACTGTCCTTCCTTGTCTCTTGTAACATTCTTTATTTTAAAGTCATTTTATCTGATATGAGTATTGCTACTCCAGTTTTCTTTTGATTTCCATTTGCATGGAATATCTTTTACCATCCCCACACTTTCAGTCTGTATGTGTCCCTAGGTCTGAAGTGGGTCTCTTGTAAATAGCATATATATTGGTCTTGTTTTTTTATCCATTCAGCAAGTCTGTGTCTTTTGCTTGGAGCATTTAATCCATTCACATTTAAGGAAATTATCGATAGGTGTGTTCCTGTTACCATTTTCTTAATTGTTTTGGGTTTGTTTTTGTAGGTCCTTTTCTTCTCTTGTGTTTCCCACTTAGAGAAGTTCCTTTAGCATTTGTTGTATGGTTTTGGTTGTGCTGAATTCTCTTAGCTTTTGCATGTCTGTAAAGCTTTTGATTTCTCCATCGAATCTGAATGAGATCTTTGCCAGGCAGAGCAATATTGGTTGTAGGTTCTTCCCTTTCATCACTTTAAATATATCATGCCACTCCCTTCTGGCTTGTAGAGTTTCTGCTGAGAAGTCAGCTGTTAACCTTATGGGAATTCCCTTGTATGTTATTTGTCATTTTTCCCTGTTGCTTTTAATAATTTGTCTTTAATTTTTGTCAGTTTGATTACTAAATGTCTTGGTGTGTTTCCCCTTGGGTTTATCCTTCCTGGGACTCTTCTGCACTTCCTGGACTTGGGTGGCTATTTCCTTTCCCATGTGAGGGAAATTTTTGACAAAAATCTTTTCAAATATTTTCTCAGGTCCTTTCTCTCTCTCTTCTCCTTCTGGGACCCCTATAATGTGAATGTTGGTGCATTTAATGTTGTCCCAGAGGTCTCTTAGGCTGTCTTCATTTCTTTTCATTCTTTTTTCTTTATTCTGTTCTGTGGCAGTAAATTCCACCATTCTGTCTTCCAGGTCACTTATCCGTTCTTCTGCCTCAAGTATTCTGCTATTGATTCCTTCTAAGGTATTTTTCATTTCAATTTTTGTATTGTTCATCTCTGTTTGTTTGTTCTTTAATTCTTCTAGGTGTTTGTTAAACATTTCTTGCATTCTCTCAATCTTTGCCTCCATTCTTTTTCCGAGGTCCTGGATCATCTTCACTATCATTATTCTGAATTCTTTTTCTGGAAGGTTGCCTATCTCCACGTCATTTAGCTTTTTTTCTGGGGTTTTATCTTGTTCCTTCATTTGGAACATAGTCCTCTGCCTTTTCATCTTGTCTATCTTTCTGTGAATGTGGTTTTCATTCCACAGGCTGCAGGGTTGTAGTACTTGTTGCTTCTGCTCTCTGCCCTCTGGTGGATGAGGCTTTTCTGAGAGGCTTGTGCAAGTTTCCTGATGGGAGGGACTGGTGGTGGGTAGAGCTGGGTTTTGCTCTGGTGGGCAGAGCTGAGTAAAACTTTAATCTGCTTGTCTGCTGATCGGTGGGGCTGAGTTCTTTCCCTGTTGGTTGTTTGGCCTGAGGCGACCCAGCAGTGGAGCCTACAGGCTCTTTGGTGGGGCTAATGGTGGACTCTGGGAGGGCTCATGCCAAGGAGTCCTTCCCAGAACTTCTGCTGCCAGTGTCCTTGTACCCGTAGTGAGCCACAGCCACCCCCACCTCTGCAGGAGACCCTCCCACACTAGCAGGTAGGTCTGGTTCCGTCTCCTACAGGGTCACTGCTCCCCCGGTACCTGGTACGTGCACTACTTTGTGTATGCCCTCCAAGAGTGAAGTCTCTGTTTCCCCCAGACCTGTCAAAGTCCTGCAGTCAAATCCTGCTAGGCTTCAAAGTCTGATTCTCTGGGTATTCCTCCTCCTGTTGCCAGACGCCCAGGTTGGGAAGCCTGATGTGGGGCTCAGAACCTTCACTCCCGTGGGTGGACTTCTGTTGTATAATTGTTTTCCAGTTTGTGAGTAGCCCACCCAGCAGTTATGGGATTTGATTTTACAGTGATTGCGCCCCTCCTACCATCTCATTGTGGCTTCTCCTTTGTCTTTGTACATGGGGTATCTTTTTTGGTGAATTCCAGTGTCTTCCTGTTGATGATTGTTCAGCAGTTGGTTGTGATTCTGGTGCTCTCACAAGAGGGAGTGAGCGCACGTCCTTCTGCTCCGCCATCTTGAACCAATCTCCTCTGGCCTCTTCTTCTATGCTGTTAATCTTTATGAGCCTACTGGAGGCTGGAGGAAAGAGTTCATTCCTTGGTTTCTCCAGCTTCTAGAGGCTGCTTGCATTCCTCTGCTTCTGTGTCCCTTCTTGGTGTCCGTTCATTTTGTTTTGGGTTTCCTTTGCCATGCAAAAGCTTATAAGTTTGATTAGGTCCCATTTGTTTATTTTTGCTTTTATTTCTATTGCCGTGGGAGACTGACCTAAGAAAACATTGGTATGATTTATGTCAGAGAATGTTCTGCCTGTGTTCTCTTCTCAGAGTTTTATGGTGTCATGTCTTATATTTAAGTCTGTAAGCCATTTTGAGTTTTTTTAGGTGTATGGTGTGTGGGTGTATTCTAACTTCATTGATTTACATGTGGCTGTCCAGCTTTCCCAACACCACTTGCTGAAGAGACTGTGTTTTCTCCATTGTATATTTTTGCCTCCTTTGTCAAAGATTAATTAACTGTAAGTGTGTGGGTTTATTTCTGGGCTCTCTATTCAGTTCCACTGATCCATATGTCTGCTTTTGTGCCAGTACTATCCTGTTTTGAATACCATAGCTTTGTAGTATTATCTGAAGTCTGGGAGGGTTATGCCTCCAGCTTGTTCTTTTTCCTCAGAATTGCTTTGGCAATTCTGGATCTTTTATGGTTCCATATAAATTTTAGGATTATTTGTTCTAGTTCTGTGCAAAATGTCATGGGTAATTTGATAGGGATTGCATTAAATCTGTAGATTGCTTTATCAATGTTTTTTATTTCTCAGCGTATAAGTCTTTCACCTTGGTAAGGTTTAGTTCTAAGTATTTTTTAATGTGATTTTATGTGATTTTTATGTGATTTTACTTTCTCTTTCTGTTATTTCATTGTTAATGTAAAGAAATGCAACAGAGTTCTGTATGTTAATCTTGTATCCTGCTACCTTGCTGAATTCGTTTATCAGTTCTAGTAGTTTTTGTGTGGAATCTTTAGGGTTTTCTATATATAATATCATATCATCTTCATATAATGACAGTTTTACCTCTTCTCTTCCAATTTGGAAACCGTTATTTCTTTTCCTTGTCTGATTGCTGTGGCTAGAACTTCCAATATTATGTTGAATAAAAGTGGTGAGACTGGGCATCCTTGTCTTGTTCCAGATTTTCGTGGGAAAGCTTTCAGCTTTTCACCATTGAGCGTTATGTTGGCTGTGGGTTTGTCATGAATAACTTTTATTATGTTCAGATGTGTTCCCTCTTTACCCACTTTGATAAGAGTTATTATCATGAATGGATGTTGAATTTTATCAAATGCTTTTTCTGTATCTATTGAGATGATCATGTGGTTTTTGTCTTTTCTTTTGTTGGTGTGGTTTATCACATTGATTGATTTGCATATTTGGAACCATCCTTGTAACCCTGGGATGAATCCAACTTGACTGTGGTGTATGATCTTTAATTGTGTTGTTGGATTCAGTTTGGTAATATTTTGTTGAGAATTTCTGCATCTATATTTATCAAAGATATTGACTGTAATTTTCTTTTTTGGTATTTTCTTTTTCTGTTTTTGGTATCAGGGTGATAGTGGCTTCATAGAATGACTTTGGGGGTGTTCCCCCCTTTTCAATCTTTTGGAAGACTTTGAGAAGGATCAGTATAAGTTCTTCTTTGTATGTTTGGTAGAATTCCCCAGTGAAGCCATCTGGTCCTAGACTTGTTTGCAGGGAGTTTTTTTTTTTTTTAAACAGACTCTATTTCACTTCTAGTGATTGGTCTGTTCAAATTATCTGTTTCATCTTGATTCAGTTTTGGTGGACTGTATGCTTCTAGAAACTTGTCCATTTCTTCTAGATTGTCCAATTAGTAGGCATATAATTGTTCATAGTATTCTCTTATGGTTTTTTGTATTTCTGCAGTATCAGTTGTTATTTCTCTTCTTTCATTTCTTTTTTTGTTTATTTGGGTTCTCTCTCTTTTCTTGATGAGCCTGGCCAGAGGTTTGTTGATTATGTTTACCCTTTCAAAGAATGAGCTCTTAATTTTACTGATTTTTTTCTATTTTTTTTAATCTCTATTTTATTTATTTCCTCTCTGATCTTTATTATTTCCTTCCTTCCACTGACTTTAAGTTTTGCTTTTTCTAATTCTTTTAGGTGGTAGGTTGGGTTGTTTGTTTGAGATTTTTCTTGTGTTGTCAAGGAAGGTCTGAATCGCTATGAACTTTCCTCTAAGAACTGCTTTTGCTTCATCCCATAGATTTTGTATGGTTGTGTTTTCATTATCATTTGCCTCAAGGTATTTTTAATTTTGCCTTTGATTTCATCACTGACCTATTGGTTTTTAGTAGCATGTTGTTTAGTCTCCATGTAATCTTTGTTTCTCATTTCTCTTTTTGTGGTTGATTTATAGTTTCATGCTGTTATGATCAGAAAAGATGCTTGAAATCATTTCTACCATCTTAAATTTGTTGAGGGGGTGTTTTGTGTCCTAGTACATGGTCAATCCTAGAGAATATTCCATGTGCACTTGAAAAGAATGTATATTCTGGTTTTTTGGGGTGTAATGTTCTGAAAATATAAGTCTAACTGTTCTGTTACATCACTTAGGATATCTGTTGCCTTATGGATTTTCTGTCTGGAAGATCTGTCCATTGATACGAGTGGGGTGTTTAAGTCTCCTATTTTATTGTATTTGGCAAAGGGATCATCACGTGCAAAGAACATGCAGCGAGGGAAATGGTTTAAGATCAGAAAGAAGGCCAATGCCACTGGAATGTAGGAGGTGAAGGGAAAAATGAAAAAGACAAGATTTCTGCCTTCAAGGAACTCCTCATACCTTAGAGAAAAACATTCCAAAAACTCCTTATTACTCTATGGATCTATGCTTTTCCAAATATAACAGGAAGAAGACATCAGTGTCAGGAATAACCCTTCACTAGCTGATATAAAAACCCAATTTCATGTTTGTCCTTACCTAGCTTACATAATTTTTTGAAATAGCAGATACGCTTTCATAAGTTGTTGGCTTAGGCTAATGCTAGTATTAGGTCATGTTTACTGAGCATACAGCGTGGCTAAGAAAGAGAACTGACTTGGAGATTGAATCAAGATGCCAAACTGACACATGCCTGCCTACCGTTTTTCTCTCCAAATCTCTTAAAAGATAAACAAGTTATGTAAAAATATATCAATTATTTAGAAAACAAAAAAGTGAGCCATACATACCCATTTCTCTCCTCCTCATTTCCTCCTTAATTTCTAGCAACCACTAATCTGTTCTTTACTTTTATAATTTTGTTATTTCAAGAGTGTTATATAAATGGAATAATACACTGTGTAGCTTTTGAGGATTGGCTTTTTTACTCAGCATAATTCTCTGGAGGTTCATCCAGGATGTTGAGTATATCAATAACTTTGTTCCTCTTTATTGCTGAGTAGTATTCAATGGCATGAAGGTACCACAGTTTGTTTAACCATTCATCTGTTGAAGGACATCGGAATTGTTACCAGTTTGGGGCTATTACAAATAAAGCTGCTGTAAACATTTGTGTACAGGTTTTTATATGAACACAAAATTTTCATTTTTCTAGAATAAATGCCCAGTAGTGCAATTGGTAAGATGTATGGTATTTTCATATTTAGTTTTTTAAGAAATTGCCAAACTGTTTTTCGGAGTGCCTGTATAATTTTACATTCCCACCAGCAATGTATGGGTGATCCGATATTTCTGCATTCTGGCCATTTGGTGCTGTCACTATTCTAAATTTTTTGCTACTGTGATATGCATGTAGTAATATTTCTTTGTGGTTTTAATGAGCCTTTCCCTAATGGAAACCTAATGAGTTATTATTATACAGTGGAACATGAGCAGAGTGTATTCTGAGAGGGAAAGTAAAAACTACTCTTGGGAAAATAGGTACCACCCTGAAAGGATCATTTGAAATGAATTTTGAATAAGATAATGGTAAGTAAGGTAAGAAAGAAAAAAATATAATTAGAGATTTGAGGAAAATACATAGGAAAGGAAATATAATCAAAGTATACTACTTGAGTTTGCAATGTCAAAAACTTAAACTCATAATAGTATAAGCATTGTTGCCTTAACTAAAAATAGAAATATAATTATATTGAGAGAATAAGAAAATGTAGATGAGTGTGGTATTGTGAGAGAGTTAAATTCTTTTCTGTTATAATTCTAATTGCATACGTAAGACCGGTAATTGCTAAATCAAAAAATAGCCATAGAAGCTTATTGATTAAAGTAGACAAGTAACTATGAGAAGTAGAGGAGTTAAAAAGAGGCTGGCTCGGAGGGGAAGAAGGATGGTAATAATGGAGCAAATAAGGGTTGTTTTTTCATTATAAATAAGCCTTTCAGTACAAATATGCTTTTTAATACTATTCTTATAAGGATATATCACTTTGGACAAAAAAAAAATTAAAAGTGTGTAGAAAGAGACTCTCAGAGTAAATAAATTTAACTCTATACTTTTTACAAGAGACAAATGTATTTCAAATGTCATGGAAAGGATGAAAATAAAAAGATAGAAAAGACAGGAGGCAAATGGAACCACAGAAAGCAATGTTAATTACAAACAGAAACTGAGGCAAACAGCATTAAGCAAGACAAATAAAGCAGCTTCTCAGAGATCAAAGATTAAAGGGACAAGTACTTTAGAAAAAAACAGGGATTTAAATAACACACACATACATTCCCGCTTTATACCCAATGGGGTTTACACATTCTTTTCAAACACCAAGTATGGTACATATCCATGATTCATTGGTTAGCCACAGGTAAGAATTAAAAAAAATCTCAACAGGGTACAGTCCACATTTTAAAATTTTCTTATTGTAATATAATACAATTAGAACTTAACAATAAAACTATGGCAAAAAATATGGCCAGTTAGAAGTTTAAGATAACTCATCTAAAAACTTTGGTTGAAGTGGAAATGAAACAAATTATAAACTATTTATTAATAAGTGATCATTATAGCAATGCATTTTAAACTTTTTGGGTATGGACAAAACAGTAATCAAGGGAAAAATATAGCCTTAAAATCCATGAATTAGAAACAAAAATAAATAAAGAAGTAAATTAGGTTTTCAAAAAAAAAAAAAAAACTAGGAAAGAAGTAATAAAGTAAACCCATGGAAAGCAATAGGAATTGGCAAAGCTAAAGCCAAAAATTAATAAAATAGAAAATAAGCAAGAAGCACATTTTATGAATCAAAAAAGTCAATTCTTCAAACAAACCAATAAAATAGACAAATGATCAACAATTCTAAAAAAAGGGCACAAATACATGACTTTTGAGGTTCTAAAGGGTCTCTAACCACAGGGGAGATTTAAAAATTGTGTTCAACACTATATCAATAATCATAATCCAATTGAAACTTCTGTAATTTGGTAAAAGATATCTACCAGAAGATTACAGTAGACATCATACTTAATAGTAAAATATTAGATGCATGTTGACAAAAACAGGTCAGAGAGAAGAACACCTACTATCCCAGTTACTATACACAATATAATGGGAACTAGAATTCACATTGATTCTGGTTAATGAAGGAGATCTGAAAAAGAATGCAAAGTATTAGGAAGGAAGGGACAAAATGATCCTTTCTTGAAGATGAAATGACAAAAAATATTCATGAGGTGCAGGACAATCTACTGGGAAAAAAAAAAGCTGTTACTAAGAGAGTTCAGTAAAGCAGTCAACTAAAGATTGTTTTAAAATTACAATAGCTCTTCTACTGTCCCACAATAGCCCATTAGAGAATATCTTGAAAAGAGAGTTCATTTATAATAGCCACAAAAACTGTAAAATATATCCAGCATGAAACTTTACAGGAAAGAAGACCAATAAATAAATAAAATTATTAAACTTTCCTGAATATGTAAAATTCAACTTTATTAGGAAGACATGTCATGGATGGGAAGTCTTTCCAAATTAATTTAGGAATATGATGGTATCTCAATAAGATTTAAAAAATTAAACTTGACAAGCCAATTCTAAAATTCATTTTGAAGGGAACATATTACCGCAGGGAGGGACTTGCTATACCAGATGTTAAAATATACTATGAAGTTATTATATGGCATTAGCATAAGTATAGGCAGATCAGTGAGACAGAGTATGTGAATACATAAACATTTCCACTTCCAGTTTACAATCCCAGAAAAAAAATATTGTCACAGGTAAGAGACACATACTAGGATTGCAACATTATATAACAGGAAAAAAATTGAAACCACCTATGTTCATCAGTGGGAGAATGATTAAATACATTATGGCATCTCTGTCTATGGAATAGCAATACTATACAGCTATTTAAAAGAATGAAGATCCAAACACACTGACATATGTATACTGTTGGACTGAAAAAAAAATCTAGCTGTGTAACTAGACAAATAGTATGATATTTATATTAGAGCACACAAACAAAACTATACATCCATGTGTATATACATATATGTGTACGTGCATCAAGAAAGGGTTTGTAAGGGTATACATTAAACTCATAACAGAGATTAACTTGGTGATAGGGATGTGACCTTGGGGGAAGGGTAAATCTCGACTTTTTTTTTGAAATTTTTATTTTTCATTGGAGTATAGTTAATTTACAGTGTTGCATTGGTTTCACGTGTACAGCAAACTGATTCAGTTATACATGTACATATATCTATTCTTTTTCAGATTCTTTTCCCATTTAGGTTATTACAGAATATTGAGCAGAGTTCCCTCTGCTATGCAGTAGGTCCTTGTTTGATTATCTGTTTTATAAATAGTAGTGTGTATATGTTAATCCCAAACTCCTAATTTATCCCTCCCCACCACTTTTCCCTACAAAGGCTTTAATAATTTGCTATTAAAGCCTTTGTAGGGAGGAATTAGGGTGGCAGTTTCTAATCTGTGAGGGAACAAGATGAGAAGAGAGGTGGGGAAGGGCATCATCCAAACCAGGGTACTGCCCACATGCACTGGAACAACTACAGAGGCATCACGTCATTGGCAGACTCCAAAGTGTGACCACTTCAAGGCTTGCTTTTGAAAAAAAGCTAGAAAATAATTCATCCTGCAGATGGAAAATAGATGCTGCACTGCACCTGTTAAAGGATACCTTCCTATCCACCCCTAACCCTGCAAAGAGCAGTAAAATCACTTTTGAAAATGTTTTCTGCTTTGGGCCTACTGGGAAATGACATATCCTCTGCAAATGAGAGCTCCAGGTAGGTCACCCAAGGTAGCGAGGAGAAAATGTGGAATGAAGTTCTGGCAATTGTCCAAAGCATCAACGTATCTGAAATAACTCTAGTTTCGCTCTGTAAGCCATGAAACCTGGTGAGATGGGACCAAAAGATGCAAGCACTCTTTGAGTCCAAGGAGGAAACACCTAGAAACAGACTGTAGCTCTCTTAGCTTCATTTTTCTGTTTTCAGGGAAGATGCAGGCAGAAAAGTCCAGGGGGTCTCACTCAAAACTGTTTTCTGGGTTTTAAGCTGAAATTTACACCTTTAATCTCCAAATTGTGATGGCAGTTGGCCTGGTGCATTGCCCTCGGGGCCTGAAGAAGGTGTATAAAGAGATGCTCTTTAAAATATTTCTGGATATCAACAAACTTTTTTTTGAAAAAAGAAAACCCAAACCAAACCAAAACAAAACCCAGCATGTTGATGAGTTGAGTGTAAATAAGAAGAAACAGAAAGATTCAGATTTTCTTTCAAAAACTGGCTTAAGCATGAAGGGGGAAAACATCCAGGTGTCAAAATAGGCTTGAGGTTTTGCTGAACCCAGAAGTTCTGGGGAACGGTATGAGATGCTTTTGCCAAACCCTAAATAATGCAGGGTTAAACCTTCCCTCTAACCAATTAGATAATTGCCATTTCATTCTGTGGATTTAATTGTTTCTTCTCTTTTAACGCAAACAAAATATCCTTGTCTCAGGGTAATTTTGCTAATATTTTCATAATTAAATAATTACTTCAACCCTGAATGAAAAACTGTCCTGCTGTCTCTAGGTACAGTAGTCTGGCAGCTGTTTTAAATAACCCTTGAGAGCAGTCAGGTTAAGGACTCAATTTATGACCTTATACATTAACAGAGGGAAACCTACTCCATAATGCAACAGACAATTCTATTTATAATGCTTAATTAAGCCCCTCCAGTCACTAACAAATCCCATCTGTGACCTTTCATTTCAACCTCCCCCAAATGCAAGTCTCCTGAGATGATAGGTGTTAATATGTGAATGTTGATAGAATTTGCTGGCATTATGGTCACATATTATTTACCTGATGGTCTGGATAAATTAGCTCCTGATAGCTCACTAATCAAATGTAAGAAAATGTCAAGTTGGGCAGCATTGATGAAACCCTTTATCAAAGCCCTGCAGAGAGGTAGAAAGAAAGGAAAATGCCCATGTCTAACATTGCCTGCAAACACTTGCTCTGAATTTCAGAAAGTCTTGGCAACCAAGAGGAAGTATCAGAATTGTATTGAAGGATGGCTGTGGGCAGCCATTCTTGGTGGCTTCATTTATTTGCTGTTGCTAGTAGCCTCAGGCTGCCTTCTCTTAGCTTGATACAGAAAACCCAAAGTGATAACCAATTCAATGCTGTTTTACCTAAGATATTACAAACACAGTGGAGTTATCTGGAAAATTCCAAGTAACTCAGAAAGCTACAGGGTGTGGGTAGACTAATGTTTGTAGACATAGGAGTGTCTCCTGGAAACAGGCTCTAGAAGGGGAAAGGAAGCACATATACTACTTGGACATTTTTGTGGCCCAAGGGAGTAGTAGTGACCTGAACACAGAAATTCTTGGACTATGGCCTGGCATCTTGGAATATGTGCGGAGAGTCTTATCAGATTTTAGGACCGTTCAGGGTATTTCCATATGTAGAATCAGCATAATGTGATACTTGTGGCTCTGCTGCGAGTCTTTAGGCAAGTCCTTAATTTCATTGCTTCAGTTTTCTCATCTGCAAAGTGGGAACCATATAGTACCTACCTTATAGGGTTGTTGTGAAGAATAAATAGAGTTAATACATATATAGGCTTTAAACAGTGCCTGGTGCGTAGTAGGCACTATGTAAGCCTTGGCTGTTATCATCATAGCATCTCCATAAAATCTTTCTCCTGTGGGCTCTCTCCTTTCCCAGTGCTGCTATAGCAGCCAGGTCAGGCTGTTGTGACCTCTCTCCTGAATAGCTTCCTAATTCATTTCCTTATTCTAAATCCATACTCTTCCAATACATCATACACAGTGTTTGCACTTAAATCTTTGAAAAGTCTACTTCTGCTCTTGTCCCTATCTTATTCAGTGGTCCACAGAGTTCATCACATAAAGTCTAAATTCCTTAATCTTGATTTCAAGCCTCATTCTACCCCTTCCTCCTAACCCTAGTTTCACTTTCTAATTACATTTCACTGCTTCTTCTCACGAACCCTCCCCTGGAGCCACTGCAAGCTCCCTTACTCTCTTCTATTTGTTCTGGCATGTTCTTGCTTTTATACCTGTGCTCACTGTTCCCTCCACTTGGCGTTCACTTTCCTCCCAATATCTTCTGCTTCAAATCCCAGCTGTCCTTGAAAACCAGGCCCCATTGCCACTGCTACCCTGGGGCCTTCCTCATTCTGTCATTTAACCATCCCTCTTTCTTTTCTGACCTCCAGTGTTGTTGTTTTAGTTCTTAACCCTAGTTACCTGCTATTACAGCTATTAATTTATATGCCCCCTATTTAGTACGTTCCATATCTTAGCCTCTAAGCCCTGTAAATCAAGGCTGATTCTTTAGTGTGTCCTACTCAGTCCTGTCCTGAACCGTATGCTATGCACAGAGCAGGCCCTCTGCAAACAAGAATGACATATTAATACTAATATTAATTGAGTCTGTGACTTAGTCACTTTATTGCTCTGTTTGACTGCCTATGGAAATATTTCAACTCCAAAAAGTAAATAGGATGAAAAAATACCATCAGCAGGAAAAACAAACATACAAAATGCACAATTGATCCCCAAACAATGGATTGTTTTTTAAGAAGGAGCAGTAACAAAAATATTTGGAATCCAGTACCTTTATATCTGGTTACTACAGCTGCGTTGACACTAAGAGGCTCATGAAAGCTGACAGTGAGTGATGTGCTGCTGGTTACCATGAGACAAGCATTGGTTGGCACCTCAGGGGCTCCTGGGACAGAAGGAGAAGCACAAGGATCTTAATATAGCAAATCCTTTTCAAACAATGTTCCTGCCTCTTCAAAGGGTACCCCGAAACACACACTATGGAAACATTTGTTTGTAGAGCCTAATAGATTTTGCTTTTGAACATTTTCATTGGAAGTCTCAATGGCCTTTATTCATTGCCATTGTGGTCTTATTTGAGCATTAGAACATCTTCTGAAGGGGTAAATAATACCAGTTAAGCCTTCTCAAATTATCTTAGAAACAGAATAGGAGATTGGGCTGGACCAGTGGAGAGGAGGCCAGAAAGTGTTAGCAGGAACCGACATTGTAGATAGAGACTGTTACATTTCATAAAGTACTTTCATGTAAATCATTTCATTGGAGCCTTTTTGCAAGGCTGTTGGGTAGAAAGAAAGAAAGTAACAGCACTCCCACTTTTAGGATGAGGAAACTGCAACCCAAAGAGGCCAAATTACTGGTTCAAGGACACAGTGAAGACATAGCTAGGATGGAAGCCCATGGCTTCAGATGCCCAATTCTGGGCTCTTGCCAGTATGGAATGCTAACTTGCTTTGCTCTCAGGCTACTTCCAATTACATCAGGTACTATTTTTCTAAGAAAGACTTCATGGGCAAATGTCATGTCCACTAACCTCAGGTTTTAAAGGACTTCTGATCACTCTAGGTACTTTTTAACACCCAGAAGATGTTTTGTAATTTAGAAAAATTTTTAAAAATGGCATCAAGCCTAAAAATGTGACTGATTCTAGTATTAATCTGTTCTGAATGAGGTACCATAGTAAATACATTTATTGAAACAATTGCTGAATATCTTTTTTTAAAAAACGTGTATCAGCATTGCTAAAGAGATTGTTAATATTAAAAGCAACCTTTCATTAATGTTACTTAAGCTATTTGCTTCAAGAGAAAGGATTAGGCCTAGATTTGGTATTTAGTATACAATACTACAGAAAACAAGAATTTCCCTGCCTTTGGTGTTTATTCATATCACAAAGCAGAGGCAGATAATTCCCAGCCTAATGAACCTATCTTTCCCTTATGTTTAAATTTTCAAGCCTAAGTTTTAGTTTTTGTTGTTTAAATAAGATCACCTGTTGGAATAAGAGTTTACTGTTTCACAAGTGTTCGGATTTTATATGAATTTTTATATCAAGGGCGGCACTAAGCAGTACCTTCCAGTGCTAATGAGTATTATCCAGAAACAAGGCTTTTCTTAAACTAACTTTTGTTAGAACTGGTAAAGAGAATGGAAGTGCAGACAAAAGCGTAATTCATGGGTTGATTGTCCTTCTCTGTTGCCTGTATTAACTGAAGGTCAGTTTATATAAGCTGTATATAGTAGAGAGTTGAAAACAACTTAAACTGGAGCTTGAAGCAGAAACTGGACAAATAGGCAAACAAATGGTTTTCCACCTCCACATCCCAAAATATAGGCACTTAGGGCATCAGACCATCCAAGTCATTAGGCATTAGGGTGTAGCGGGTGGAAAGTGCTAGATGAGTGTGACATGGTGGAGGGAAGCCAGCAGCACTAAAGCCTCATGGCTGTTGTCAGAGAACCTATCAGGAGCCAGAAAATCAAGCAAGACAAAAGATCCTTTTACAGCCTCCCAGAGCCCTTGCTCCACATAGGCTGACGACGGCCATCCATGACCCTGTAGAGCTGCAAAAAATCAGTGAAAGAAGGCCCGGCTGTCTCAAACCAGGGTTCAGTCTAGTTAAATGTACAAGTCCTCTGCTTATACTCACTGGCATGTTCAAAGCCTGTTTTCATGCGTCTGTAGAGTCGGTACCTCCACTCCCAAGCTTTCAGTTGTTTCTCTTTCTCTGTGTTGTCCAGGCTGAATTTTTCATTCTCCACCTGAGTAGACAGTTCACTCACCCTCTCCTGGGCTTCCTGCACCAGTGTGTTGAGGTGCATTGCTCGGCTTTCCAGGCTGACAACTGAAGGGAAAAAAACGGGGTGACTCCCTTTTCTTTCTGGGGAAATGCTACTTCGTTGGCAGGATATCTGAGAGTCTACTATGGGTTTTTAAAAATGCCCGGGGAAAGTGGAATCTATGTTCATTATTAACTATCTTACTATGATAAGGTCTAATTGGTGACACAACCAGTTGATAGTACACCTAACAACTTAAGATATTCCCATTGCCCTCTGGCCCAAATAGCTGCCTAGCAGAGTTAATTAGAATTCCACTAGTATGAGGCCCACTTCTGTTTCACATTGCACACATTTGTTTCCGTGATTTTCAGAGGGAAAAACAATAAGGGGCAAAAGCTTTGTAGGACTAGGAAGGCCTTAAGAAAAGTCGTCCACGAGGCAAGTTGCATTCTGCTGAAGAATATGTTTGGTTTTTTTGTTTTTGGTGTTTTTTGTTTGTTTGTTTTTGTAGAACCTGATTCAAATCTTCTGTTCATATATTCTTCCCAGCTCATAGAGATTTTTGTATGTGTGTCTTAGTGGTAATTTTGTTCTTGTTAATCAATTTACTTATTGCTAACAAAGTGTTCCACTATTGCTGCCCCAGTAGCGCTAGTGAGTCCTGATGGTTGGGTGACTTGGGTGTGATCAGACATTGATCTTTGATCAGTTTGATCTTTGATTGTGGTCTGATTGGAGGAATGGTTTCTGGAGATGCCCATGCCCAAGAGAGCAAGTTATACTAGCTCCTCTTGCAGAGAGAGAGGTTGTCAGGCTTGATATTTCTGTTTTATTCAGTGTGTGATAATCTTTATTTGATTCACATCGTATTGTTTACCCAACCTTCCCTTGTGTGAGTGAACGTTCATGTCAATGATAGAACATTTCAAATTCTTATGTCAGGTTGGGAGTCTGCTTCTTACTGTTTACTCATGGCACTCATGCATGTGAGGGCCTGCCTAGGTGCTCACTTGGTCACTTCAGTGGAGCCCTTCCTGGTTGGTGACAGAGAAAGAAGACAGCCTTAGCATGGGCATGTGGTAGAGGATCATACAAATAATGAAACAGATCAGAGTCAAGTTCTGCGGATCTGTCACCAACATGTGGTTGACATCCTCTATGACCAAAACAATATTTCCCCCTGGTGGGTGGGAAAGAAATCCAACCATTTCATTCTTCTAATCCAGAGAGAAAATATTATGAAGATAATGCACGTGAAAATTTGTTAGGTATATTTTGAAATGGAAATTA
The DNA here is from genome assembly GCF_009873245.2 of Balaenoptera musculus. NCBI lineage: Eukaryota > Metazoa > Chordata > Mammalia > Artiodactyla > Balaenopteridae > Balaenoptera > Balaenoptera musculus. Next base: position 32,293,297 of record NC_045804.1, on the reverse strand, counting down.
AGTGGTTATATAGGCATGTTTGCATTAATTATAGGAAACGAATACTAATTTATTATTGCCCCTGCTCACCATCAGTCTAAATTTATTTATAGATGAGGTCAATGAAAAATTAGTTGAGTCTTTTTCTTTTTCTTTCTTTTTAAAGTTGCTGTTTAGAACACTCAGGACTGTGTTTTGCTGCACATTTGTCATGGTTAATGAATGTTGCTATAGCAGTCAATCATGTACTCTAAATACTGTCACACTTTTTTTTTAAAGTCTCAGTCATGAGCCATGACAGAAAAATAAACAAACAAATATAAAGCTAAAAAACTCTTTCACTGAGCAGCTACACTATGCATAATCCCTTGGGAAGGCTAAAGGAGGCCAGAATAAATGATAATATAAGTGCTGTGGATGTAGGGAAGCAATGATGGTGTATGAACACACAGGTTCTGGAGAAAAAAAATACACATACACACACATGGGCACATACTCCTGTGGAAAAATTGGCAATATTAGCAGCCTCAAGGTGCAATTTCCTGGAGCAGTGAGATTGACAAGTCAGTACTAAATGCTGTTAATTTAACTAACTTCAGATTAATGCTAGAGTCTGCTGTGACTGAAGCCCTCAAACACAGTCTCATTATAGCCTTGCTGGGAAGGTCCTAAATATAGGCATTGACAGTTTAAAACAAATTCGTATACATTTGTGTATTTTTAGACATAGGTTAGGCGTCAGAGTTTGTGTCACAGTTTTCAGGTTGATTAATTGACCCAGTAACTGCACCCTCTACACTCTCCCCCCCTCCTTCTTCCACTCCAAATTATGGAGAAAATGGGGGAATTGTCTTTGCTAAGTCATTCAGTGAGCTTTTTATTGAAAGCCTGATGTTTGAATTGCATGCATGCGTCAACACTTGGGTGATAGACACATGATTTATAAAAATAAATTTTTCTAATACTATGAAATCCCCCCTATTAATTTTTATATCCACAACAGTTATTACTGGTGTGAATCCAGGTGGCATTTCAGATGGACAGCTTCTCTTGAGCTATGCTTGGCTTCCCCTGGAAATTTTTCCTGCTTTTCCTAGCACAAAACATTTTGTTTCTAGACTTTGCCTTTACTCCTGGACTGTAGACCTGATGCTATTTGAGTTGTAGTGGTAAAGAGATTCTGTATCTTTAAGATAAAGCATTCACCTCTTCGTAGAATAACAAGGAAGATACACAGAATTTTATAGCCAAGTAAGTTTTCCAAGATCATTTAGATCCCTGTGCTTCTCAAAGTGAGATACCTAACATGCAGCGTAGCATGGTGGTGGTGTTGATGGGGTGCAGTGGGCATCTCTGAAGCCTCAGAATAAATATGTGTGTCTTTCTGGAGCATCAAATTTTCAATGCAGATTTTGATGAAAGCAAATTATTTAGAAGTTAAAACAAACACTTCTATTATGGAGAAGAATGGAACATTTTCCTAAAAAATTAAGATAAAAAAAGAAAGTTTATAGATCTCTCTCTCTTTTTTTCCCCAGGCTAAGTTCCCAGATACCCCTGGGAGTATACCTACTCACTTGCTTCTGTTAGAAGTAATTCCATGCACGAGTTGGAGAGGCACTAACTGAGCCAATGGTTTCAAACCATTTCACCAAGCAAACCTTTTATTATTTTTATCCTATGGATTTTTTAATAGTTTAATAAAACACTCTCTTTTGAAGGATTTTCTTTATTGACTGCCAAATCAGCTGACTTAAAGTAATCATTTTTCTCCCTATTAATAATGACCTATATAACAGCCAATAGAAGCATATCTTCAGTATTAGATAATCAGACCTAACAAACTGGGTTAATGTTTTAAGGAAAATCAAATAAATATGATAATCATATTAGAATTTGTAGTTTTATCTTGAGTAATGATGTGTTGGTTAAGTTTTTGACACCTTGGAAATTGTTTGGGGAGCCCCATTCCTATTTTTTCCACCCCAGAATGAGAACCTTTTCAACCCCCTTATTTTTAAAGATAAAGAAACTGATACCCAGGGAGGTGGGATGATGATCCAAGGTTTCCTTAAAAACCTTAAACTTAGTGAACTTCCTCTAAACCTAAATGGAACACAAATTAACCTATTCTTTATGTATTGCAGTTTTCTAATTGCTATCTATTTGGCACACGATTGGTGAACTCATTTTGGTTGGCTGTTTGGATATAGAAACTAGAAAGGTTAATGTCAATTTTGTGATTAATTTTCCTGCCCATCCACTTCCCTTTTTCTTGGGTCCATTCTCTTTTCACTTCTACCCTCTGGATATTTTGAGTCCAGAACTCCTGTATCTGTTTGCAAGGTTTGGTCTTTTCACTCTTACTGCAGTTGATCCCTTCTCCAGTCAAGCAGCTATCCCTCTGTGCAGCCATAGCCAGCACAATAGAGGGTCTGTGAGTGTGTGGTGAGCTGTCCGGCTGGGGCAAGACCACTTGGCGGCTCCTGAAATAGGCTCCGTGCTATTGTGGTGTTTAATTATCAACAGCATTTCTACCACCCAGTGTTTCTGAGTGGGCATTTGTTATAAGACCTGCCCAGCTAATTAACTACAGGGTGGGAGTGGGGGGAGGGGCAGGAACTTGGTGTTCAAAGAATACAATTATGGCTACTGTTTAAATCCTCAGATAAATAATAATCAGACCAAGTGGATTTTCTTCACCATCAGAATCTAACCTGCTGGACTTCCCTGGCGGTCCAGTGGTTGACTTCGCCTTACAAGGCAGGGGGTGCGGGTTCAATCCCTGGACAGAAAGCTAAGATCCCACATGCCTCATGGCCAAAAAACCAAAAACATAAAACAGAAGCAATATTGTAACAAATTCAGTAGGCTTTAAAAAATGGTCCACATCAAAAAAAACTTAAAAAAAATAATCTAACCTACTGATTGCCAACTACTTACTAGCCTTACATTTCTTAATTTTGCCTTTGCCCTGCAATTGGTGAATTTGGGCCTAGTTGTTAATTGCTTAAAGCTTGAAAAATATAATGAGGGTAAAATGTAAACTAATTTTAATTTTTAACTGAGGCTTTTAGGGAACAATTCATTTGACTTGCTTAAAGAAATACCTTTGCCCATTACTAATGATATGCCATTTTGCAATGTAGCAACAACTTTTCTATTGTTATTGGCATTTTCCTTGTTTTTATTGATGAGAAATATGGGGCACCAAGACAATCATTTAACAGCAGTGTTAGAAGGATCCTTACAATCAGCCTTAAGTGCCTCTTCCTATAGTACCTTTGGCTCTGTATGATTTCCTTCATGAGGGGAAGTCACTGCTCACCAAGGTGGCCTTGTGATAATCTTACATAGAAGACTATCAATTAGTAGAGGTTTGTATTATTATTATTAAACCTATTAGTCTGTGTTATATTTTTAAGAGGCACACAAAAATAAATCAAATACTTGTTTTTATAAAATAGCTCTGTGTTCTTCCATCCAAAAAAAAAAAAAATCTCTTGCCCCAGATAAAAATTTTCTGTTCTAGCTACCATCCAGAAATATATTATATACTAAGTCGTGTCAATTTCAACCCTGTTATTTCAAAGGAGAAAACAAGGTCACTTAGGTATAACCCTTGATTATAAGCCAATATCCTCTGGGCAACCAAGAATAGCAGTTAATAATATTTATCTTTGCTGATCATAAATGACAGCTTCCTAACAACCTTACAACTGACTTGTTTTCAGTTAGGAATGTGAAAAGAAATAATATGGACGTATTTTAATAATTAAATGTTTTTTAATTCAAAAACTCAAAGTGTAAGTTGCAGTTTACCTGTCTTGATAAGGTTCAGGGCTCAAAATTCACTTTGGTTTCATCTGGGCCTCAACCTGTTGTCTTATTTTCGGGTTTTCCCAAGGACTTTGAGAGTGTGGTTTCTGAAAGGTTTTAGTGATTTGGAGATTAAGTGTTTCATTTTAATTACTGTGAACTTTCCTCTCCTAGAACTCATTACATCCTGGACATGGGGCTCTGGAATGTTTTTCTCTGCTACTTTCAGCAGAATGTGGATTCACGAAGTCCATATTATATAGTTTAAGTTGTAATCGTTGCTCTTAAGAAGCCAGAGCCATTGACATAGAAAGGAACTTCCTGCCCAGGTCTCCCCAACTCCAGGGGGGCAAATGGACATTTTCTCTGAAACAAACACACAAAACACTTGAAGAAATTATTTAGAAAATCCAAAGCAGATTACCCAATGACATCATAGGGAGTTTAAATATGAAATAAGATAGCTGTATCTTCTGCTGATTTTTCGATGCTGTCTAATAGAAATACAGTGTGAGTCACATCACTTAAAATTGGCTAGTAGTGACATTAAGAAAGCAAAAAGAAATAGGTGAAATTAATTTTCATAATATATTTTAGTTAACGGATCCAAACATTATCACTTCAACGTGCAATCAGTATAAAATTATTAATTAGATATTTTATATATTTTTTGGTACTTAAGTCTTGAAAATTCAGTGTAAGTTTTACATTTGGACTGGACACATTTCAAGTACCAACAGTCATATGTCTATGTTAGTATAGTTTTAGAACATAAAATCCTACAAACTTTAAGAAGTGCCTATATTGGACAGTGTTTTCACAACACTATACAACAGATGGGTAAAATATTTAAATTCTCTACCAGAAAATCTTGGGTTGTTTTATTTTGTTTCTGCGAGTTATATTGGCTAACAATCTTTTTGACCATTTACAATGTGCCAGGGAAATGTTTTAAACCTATTACCTTTAATTCTCAACAATCTTAGATAGGTAGTGGAGTAGCCAGCCTTCAAGAGGGCCCCTAGTGATCTCTGTCTCCTAGTTTTCACACCCTGTACCAGGGTTGATCTATGTTGGTCATCAAGATGACAAGATTCACTGCCTGCTAATGCAGGGGACACGGGTTCGAGCCCTGGTCTGGGAAGATCCCACATGCCACGGAGCAACTAGGCCCGGGAGCCACAACTACTGAGCCTGTGCGTCTGGAGCTGTGCTCCGCAACAAGAGAGGCCGCGACAGTGAGAGGCCCGCGCACCGCGATGAGGAGTGGCCCCTGCTTGCCGCAACTAGAGAAAGCCCTCGCACAGAAACGAAGACCCAACACAGCCAAAAATAAATACATAAATTAAAAAAAAAAGTCTTGTACCTTTAAAAAAAAAAGATAACAAGATTCAGCAAAAATGATAATATATCACCTCTGATATTAGGTGATAAAAGAGACTGTTGCTTCCATCTTGGTTGGTCTCTTTGTCTTTCTTAAATCATTTGCTCTGGGGGAAGCCAGCTGCCATGTTAAGGAGCAGCACTATGGAGAGGCCCATGCAGGAAGGAACACGGGTCTCTCACCAGCAGTCACTCTGAGTAAGCTTGGCAGTGGATCCTCTGGCTCAATCATGCCTTTAGAGGATAGCAATGGTTATGTTGGCAGAACTGAGGGACAGGAACCTAGATAGTGAGTGTGTGCATGTGCACATGTATGTGTTGGGTGGGCCAACAAAGGTATCTTTAAACTTTATATGTTTTAATTTTTGGCAAGGAGAATATATTCTGTGTTGCACGTATATTTAAAAATCAAAAATAAAAGAATGAAAGGACAGTTATCAACTCTTGAAGAGCAAGTGACTGGAACTTAGGCTATGGCCACCTGATGTCTAAATAATTATTTGGAAACAAACAAAAAGAGATACACTCACTTCATATTCAGTGAAATCATTCCCTTCAAAATTAGTAATATATTCACACCCTTCAAAACAAGTGAAAGTAGCCTTGGGATTTATTCAGTTCAATTAAACACACATTTTTTGAGTGCCTTCTGTTTGCTGGGGATACAGTGACAAATGAGACAAATTTTGCTCTTGTGGAGTTTACATTCTAACGCAGGGGAGACAGAAAATAAGGAAATCAAAAACTTGAGAAGAATATCATACAGTGATTTCAGCGCTATGCAGAAAACTGAAATAAAGTGATGTGATTAGAAAGTGACTTTAGACTTTGGATTTGGTGGCCAAAGAAAGCCTCTCTTGAAGATGTGACATTTAAGGTGAAATGTTAAGAAGGAGTAGACCGAGTAATGATCAAGATTAAAAGCACTTGGATCATTTCAAGCATAGGGAATAGCAATCCAAAGGCCTTCTAATAAGATAGTGAAGAGTGTTCAAGGAATGGAATGGAGACTGGTGTGTCACGGGTGAGTGGTGAGCAGTATGAGATGAGGTTTGAGGAGGAGCAAGTTTGTAAGTCAGGGTGAGGATTTTTACACCTATTTTAATGAAGCAGATAAAAATATCTGGGGACGCATTCTAGCAACCCACCTAAGGCTTGTTCTTTACGTAGTCTTAATGGTTGCAAATCTTTGTCTTTTGAGGGTGGATTTGATTTCAGGAAACCTCTCTAAATCATTGGAAACCAAGACTGGTGAGCGTGGCGGGTGATGACGCTGAGCAATGCTGTTTTGGAACAAAAATCAGATGTGACTCTAAGCAGTGAGTCAGATTTTCTCATTAACTGGCTCTGAGGACAAATCCAAAAGCGTTTAGAGCAATGGCGGCACTGTTGCAGCAAGTGTGGGGTCTCCCATGTGGACCCTCTTAAAGGATAACATTCGAATGGACTGCAGACTTTCTGGTGTGTTTGTTTACATAAAGCCAGCCTCATTAGTTTACAGTCACACCTCTTAGACGTGCCCTGAACCAGTCCCAGCACCAACATGGACCCTTGACTACTGCAGAAATAGTGGTGCATCCTGACGAGTCTGCCAAAATGTTAACATTGGCGTCTGCACCACACTCAGATGACAGCTACTCTGCGATCATATTTTATGAAGTAACTGAACATAACTAATTCTGGGAGACATTTCCTAGTTCCACAGGCAGTATCCAAGGGAAAGTGAGAGAGAGGAGTTCACAAAGGAATGCAGAGAGAGAGAGGAGAGGGTCTAGAGAGAAGGGAGAATGCAGCTATAGGAAAGGGCAGAAAGACTAAAAATGAGGAGCGTTCTGCCATATTATTAATCAGTGTAAAAATAAAAACAGGCTACGTCTGCAACCAAATTTCAAAACGGTGCCTGGAAAACACAATAATGGCAACAACAACAGGTTCCCCACAGTGTAAATTACTTGAAGACAAAGTTTTCTTCATACATTGTGTGTGCAAGTGCACGTATGTATGTGTGCACGTGCACTGTACACATAGTGTATGTGTGTGTGTGTGTATGTGCTAAAATTCGATACCTGCAGTTCCCAGCAGTGTAAGGCAGGGCTTAAAATTCAACTGAAATTTCAACTGAAAATTTATCAGCACCTACATATGTGCCAGGTATTGGGGTCAAAAGATGAGATAACATCCATGTGAGTGACCAGATTTGCACATGGTAGGTATCCAAAAAGAACTAGTTTCTTTATGGTTACTATTTATAGAGCCGAAATGATGCCAAATAGATAGCAGCCTCAGAAAGGCAAGGACCTCATTGATGATTCGGTATATTCTTCCTGGAGACTGTTGAAGTGTGATTCGAGGGTGGAGGCAGGATATGAGTTAGAATAAGGGAGGGGTTTATGACGAGGGACTTTCAGTTATGGAGCAAGTCTTTCTCAGCCGTTGTTCAACTGAGTATGAGTTATGGCAAGTGGGATACTGAATGGATGAAAAAGTCAAAAGTATAGTCCCCAGGTATCCTGTAGTACCTTTGTACATTAGCTTTCCTAGCGCTAGTCCTTTCAGATTCTGGGCCTGTTTCCTGAGCTCGGCACACGTAGGTGGGATTCTACTTCAACAATGGCTGATGTTTTCTCCTAGAAGGAATGAATACTACTTTGTGCTGCTTACCTAAAGGTGGGAGGAACAGAAAAAAGTTGCCGAATAAAGATAGTAGATTCATCTAATGAGCAGGCTGAGGTTCTGTGTATATTTAAACTAGGGGCAGTGTGCAGATTTGGGTGGCCACTTCTGGAACTTTCCTTATGAATAAGGAAATGTGCATGGTTGAATTTCAAGCCATGTTTATTCAGAACACCTTCATATAGCTCTATGATTTCAGGGGCTAAAGCCCAGAAGACATGCCTGACCAGTGGCTTAGGAGGTAAATCCCTAAACGTATCAGTGTCTTTGTGATTCCTGTTACGAAAGGGAGAGAATTACAGAGGACTTTCTTCTGAGTTATGTCAGGATCTTTGGTTGGCATAGTGAAAAGAGTATTGGGCTGTTTTCAGAAGGGAACACACAGGGGAAGGGAAGACAGAAAATTTACCCTATTAGAAATCCTGAAATATTTAACAGGCATTAGAAGAGGATAGATGGAGAGTCAGGGAAGGAAGGAATTGAACATCTACAGTGTGACAGTGAGTGTGCTAATGCTTTCCCACAAATACCAAAACATTTAATACAGAAGATCTGGGTTCAAATCATGGGTCCACCACTTATTAGCTTTGGAGCACTGGATGAATTATTTGTCTTTATTTCAGTTTCCTTGTTGATCAAAACGAGAAAACTAACTCATCTCACAAGCCAGTGGTCAGGATCAAATGAGATGATGCAAGCAAAAGCATTTTTGCAATGTGTAAGAACTTAAGACCTCATTCTTCTATCCTGCCTCTGCAGCTTCCGGGGATCAATTTGCAGTGGGTGCTTGCTTATCTGGTTCTAGCTGGGAGACTCTGGTTTTTCTCATGGGCTGGCTCATCCTCATGCACAGAAGCAATTTGATTTCTCTGGTACTTGATACATAAAGCGAACTAAAAATCCCTGAAAATGGACTGTGTTCTTCTATCCTGCCTTTTTTCAACAGGAATGGCATCTCAGCTCATAGAATAGCACAAAGAAATACACCATAGGATTTTAGCAAAGGCACAAAGGGAAAGGTACAGGGGCCCAGTGGCCACAGCCTTCTATATTAGTTATTTGGAAAGACAGTGAGTTTGCACAGCAGGATTCCAGGCATGGTATCTCACACACTTGGACTTGAATCCTTGACATCCCTATTCATTTGCTAGATGTGTGACCTTTGGTCAGTCACTTAACCTCTCAGAATCACGAATTCCTCTTCTTCAAGATGGAGTTAATAACATCATCCTGAAGGGCTAGTGTGAAAACTGGAGATAATGTATGTGGAGATTTCATAGGTTCTCAATCAATAGTCCTTTGCTATTTTTACACATGTGGGAGTCTATACATGATCCTATCTCTTTAACTTTTTGGGTGGCCAAGGTGACTTAGGTGTCATATTTCCTAGAAGCTAAATCCTGGGTTTCTCTCCAACTGTCCTTTACAAGTTTGTGATGATAATGCAGTTATCATCCCACAGGGAATGAGAAAAACCAGGGATCTTTTGAATGAATTTGCTTTCGGTTTAACTAAATATTTAGTACGTGGGTTATTTTATGGAGATTTAATTATGCACAAGGGGGATTGGGGAGATTGGGAGTATTACTGGTTTCATGGAAAACGCAGAAATTCTTTGCAGCGTCTCAGGTAAGTAAGACTAATGTTTCATCCAGCTCAGTGCAGGCAACATCTGGATGAATGGTCTCCTTGTTCCTATAGAATGGGGCTCAGTCTGCATTCTCTATGTTCAGACCCCTTGATTCTCTCTCCACCGCTCTCTCACTGCATCTTTAGGACAGACATTATTGCAGCATAAATTGGAAGGCAGCAAATAAACCTTTTTGATTTCTTCCATCCTTATTTGCCCATCCCTCCAAATCCTCCAATTCCACTAAAAAGAAACAGCACTTTGATGGTGGAGCTCTTATTGAAGAGCCCCAATGCTACTGAACCCAAGTCCTCATTCTTTTTGACATGGATGTGGTGAGTTTAGCATTTTTAAAATAAAGAGTTTTATGATACAAGGTTCTGCCTCTGTACCTAGTTTTTGGGTGGCAGGGGTTTATGAAATTTAGGAGCAGAGATGTGACCTCTAATTATATATTTACTTGCTTCTCTTTCAGCCTTCTGGGTCTCGCCACTTGGAAGTGAGTGAATCAGTATTAGTGAAACTAACAATTTGATGAGTTTACTTTTTTCTTTTAGGAAACATAAAAACTATGGCTCAGAGCCATTGTGGTCATTGGGTCAGAGAGTTTGCACCTAAGGGAATATGAGTGCCTCCCTCAGAATGTTGTGTGAGGATTAAAGGAGTCAATACATGTAAAGTGCTTAGAATAGTGCCTGGCACAGGGCAAGGGCTATATGATTTTATCCCATCCACTCCTGGGCGGGGTCTGTGACCTGAGAGCAGCTCCCTGTGGTAAGTACTATCAGCTCTACTTCAAAATATATCCAGAAAGAAGCCATTCACAAAAGACCACATACGATGTGATTCCGTTTATATGAAATGTCCAGAAGAGGCAAATCTATAGAAACAGAAAGTAGATGAGTGGTTGCCCAGGACTGGGAGGAGTGGGGAGGTTGGGGTGAGATAGCCGAAGGGTATGGGGTTTCTTTGGGGGTGATGAAAATGGTCTAAAATTGACTGTGGTGATGGTTGCACAAGTCTGTGCATATACTAAAAACCATTGAATTGTACACGATAAGTGAGTGAATTGTATGGCATATGAATTATATCTCAATAAAGCTGTTAAAAAATACATTCAGAATTCCACCCCTGCTCACCATCAGTGTCACTACTGTGCTAGTCCAAGCAACTGGCATCTGTCTCCTGGACCATTAGAAGAGCCTTCTAATTGGTTTTTTACAATTTCACAGTTGCCCTAACCACTGTGTATTCTCCACAGACGGCTGTAGTGATCTTTTAAAATGTAAAGCAGAATATGTCTTCCTTCCTTCCTCCCTCTCTCTCTCCCTCCCTCCCCCCCCCCACCTTCCTTCCCATGCCACGCGGCTTGCAGGATCTTAGTTCCCTGACCAAGGATTGAACCTGGGTCCCAGCAGTGACAGCACAGAGTCCTAACCACTGGACTGCCAGGGAATTCCCCAGAATATGTCTTTCATCTGCTTAAACTGTTTCACTGTCTCCCCATCACACTTAAAATCAAAGTGAAACTTCTCACTTTGGCTAATCTGCTCCTGTATGATCTGGTCCCTGTGACTTCTCCCTCAGCCATCACTCTCCCCTTTGTTCATTTTGCTTTAGCCACACTGGCCTTCTTGTTCTTCAGATATGGCAATCTCATTCCTACCTGCCTCAGAACCTTTCTATTTGCCATTCACTCTGCCTAAAATTTGACCCCATATCTTCTCATAGCTCATTCCTTGATATTGCCTAGGACTAGGCTCAAATGTCACTGCATTTGAGAGGCTTTTCTTGCCCAACCCTATTAAAATAGTCCCCACTCCATCAATCTCCACCCATTCATTCACTTTATTTTCTTCATAGTATTTATCACTATTTGAATTTATATATTAATTTATCTATTTACTTGATTGTTGGAAATCTCCTCCCCTAGTATGTAAGCTCTTTGAGCGTAGAGATTTTTGTCTTGCTCACCACTGCATTCCTAGTACTTAGAACATGCCCTTTCCTCATTGTTTGTTGAATGAGTGAATGAATGAATGGAACCACCATATTGACTGTGGACAGAAAGACATTAATGCACACATACTCATTCTCTTTTCTATCTCATTCTTTTTTCTATGTATACGTCCTGTGCTGTAGCCTCACTTGGGGTATTTCACATATCTTAAAACTTGCATTCAGTTCTTAAGAGGAAGTTCCTTTGAGGTTCCTTTACAATAACATTCTGTGTATTCTATTTAGAACATAACTTGATGCTTAGACTGATAAACACTCTCACTGTTTGCATGAAAGTTCATGAAAACATGTAAAGGATTTCAGAGCCTATGCTTAGTCAACCATTCATTCTAAGGGCCAGCAATGGCTATTTCGGTGGCACAAAGCTGTGGTCTGGCCTTAATAGTACATGTTTTATTCTTGAGTTTACTTACAGTGTGGACTTTCTTGGGCCCCTGTTCTCAGAAGAATCCTAGCAATGGGCACATTGTTGGTCATGATGGCAATATCCAGAGGTGTCAATCCCTCACTGTTAGGTGTGTTGAGATCTAGTTCTTCCGACGTGTACTGATACAGGAGGATCTGCACAGCATCCATGTCTTGCTGTTCAACCGCTTCAAACATGGCTTCATTGCCCTGGAAGTTCTGGAGAAGAATGAAGCAGGTGAGCACAATTTCGTAGACCAGCTTGTCTTCATGGCCTAGCTGTTTTGAATTTTAGGGACTGCTTCAGTGACTGCATTCCCACTTAACAAGTGGTATAACTGCTATTTATTCCAAGGTCTCCAAAGTAAACACTATTGGACCCTCCCTCCATCTTTTTTCATGAACATTGAAAAGATCTGTACATTTAGATGCATTGAGACAATATAGTATGCAGTCTGTAGATAAGAGCAAACATCAGTTTTTCTCAAACCAGTCTTCTGTGGAATACTGTTCAGTAGGCCATTATAAGGTGTTCTATGAAGAAAGTAGCATGTGGTCAAATGAATTTGGTAAACATTAGATTAAACCAAGTTACTGCATTATTTTATTGTAAGACCTCTCAAGCCCTTTAGTAATTTTGACATGCAATTATGACTCTCTAATAGGTGAGAAATATGACCTGTTTCAAATAGTTTTTCACAGAACATATTTTTCATTATATTTGTTTTAACTGTCCTGGAATAAGGTTCTACTGAACATAGTTTGGAAAACGCTGGCATAGGTATCATAGCACAGGTAATTTAAATTATGACTAGCTTGGAATACACTTTCTCTGTTTCTCAAACTCATCCCCTCCCTTTCCATCCCCGTGTTTTGACTGTTTCTCAGACTGTTTCGAGATCATGGCAATGACCTACCTGTTGCTAGTCTTAGTCTCCTCCATCCCTACTCCATACTGATACAAGAGTAGTCTTTCTAAAATTTACACTGCTACATGTCCCTTCCTTATTTACAAATCTCTAGTAGGTCCACACTGCCTGCAGGCTGACTCCCTAACTCCTAGACTCCTTTATACTAACCTCTACACTTTCTCAACCCTGAGCCCCAGCCACTGAATACCTGGCATTTCTGAGACCTCAGGTGAGGGGCTCAAGAGGTGGTGTCCAGGGAGGGTTTCAGTGGATGGGTGGCAATTGCTTTGGGGCCTGAGAGGGCCAAAAGTTGAATATTCAGAGGATACAAATCGCCTATAGAAGAGAATAACTAAAGACAATATCTTTCCTTTGAAAAGTTCTTTCAGGGGATTAATAGTAAGCAGAGGAGAAAAACTTTAGAATTCTCTCAAATACATATTTCTGTAGCTCATGGGATAAGAGCAACACATATACTATTCATACATTTATCTGGTATCTTCTCCAAGAGTTGCCAGGTGTTTAAACACGTTGAAATACCAATGGTCCTGAGCTAGCATAGGGGTTGCCTGATTAAAATGTGGAAGGTCTTCAGTAACCACATATTTAGGTTGGCAGGTTTTATTTTTAGTCTCATCAAAAATCTATTCTCCACATCAAAGGCTACAGGTCGACTTAGCTGAGTGTGTAACACATGAATGAAATTCGAGGAAAATACAAAGCTATTATGCAAATGCTTGTTTTGACAATGGGGACCCAGGGGATAGAACTGTTTGATATGCAGCTCTCTTTGCTACATGGCAGTCTGCTGAACGGAAAAGTGTTTTGTCGACAATCTGCTAAGCTGAACAGCCTCTGATGCTTAGGCCGTAACTCAGCCACAACCAAGCCCTCCCAGAAGATGAGTTTGAAATGAGAAAACAAATGAGTGCAAAGTTAAAATGTTGCCCTGTCCAAACAACACAGTTGTGTATTTGTTTGTGATTCTTAGTATGCCTAATTTCTCATATGCCATACTTGCTCTCACTCTTAAGTCATTTCCTTCGCCATGCTTTTGTTGGCAAATGCTAGTATGCTTCTATCTGGAAAGGCTAGGGCTCATTTCTGTTTTAAGCGCAAACAAATGGTGCCATTACCCCCCGCAGAAATACCCTTGCTGAGCATGTTAATATTATGCCCTCAGCTTTTACTGAGGGGCAGTATAAGAAACTGCTATGTGAGAATGTTTATAACATCCCCAATACTACTTTTTATTCTCCATTACATAATTCGCTATGACATCTTATAGAGGCCAGAGGACTTAGCAACAGGAAGATATTCATTTGGCATACTTTCAGTTATTAGCTAACGGAATGCTCTTACCAATTGTCCTTCCCCTTCTGCTTTGACTGACTAGGAACTCAGAGGTAAATGTAATGATAAATTTTAGGTACTGTATTTGCCTAGGTTTTTGGTATATCTATTTCTCTTTCCATCCCCACTATTTTCTTTTTCTAGTTTTTTTCCTTCCTTCCTCCCTCCCACCCTCCTCTCCTTCCTTCTTTCTTTCTTTTTCCCTTTCTTGCTCCCTTGCTGTCCCCTACAATCACCATCGCTATTGACTTATTTACCATTGTATAATACATTTGCATTTTTTTTTTGCCTGGATTCTGTCTTGAATGCCTTTGGAAAGCATATGGGGTATACATTATAAATAAGTAAATAAAATATTGTTCATTGTTCGTTCAATATTTGAATAAACACTGGATTTGAATGAACACTGGATCTCTCAGAAAGCCTATTTAATCTCAAACTCCATATTTGTCAAGCTGCTATTTTGTGGGTTCTATGGTCTATTAGAGAAAGAAAAACTAAGGGAAAATAAAGGAAAAGAAATTAAGAAAAAGAAAGGGAAAATCTCACAGTCACTTAAACTTCGGCTAACATATATATGTGCAGTTCCTACCTTACCTGACTTTCAACATTTATAAACTTGCAAACATCAGGTTCTGAAGTAAACGTGGATCATCGTAGTACCTCCTTAAATCCAAACACAACTGCACTAATCAAACCAAGATGAGAATAAAGAGTTTTATTACCACCGAAGTCTTTCTGAGACTCAGCCGGTCAGTTCTTGTTCTAAAATAGGCCTCATCAAACGAAGAGTGGCTCCCTTTCAGTTTCTCAGAGAGGTTCCGGTACAGGCGTTTGGCAGCACTGGGAGATGATGGGGCGCTATTTTTTTTTGACTGAGAAAGATGTAAATTCTGCATTTGTTGGGTCATTTTCACACGGCAATTCCTAAGAAGAGAAAAATCTAATGTTGTAATAATTTACACAACATAATTATAAGTTGACAAAAAATTTTATCATCCCCAATAACCATCTGGAATCCTAATAAAATATTATAGCTGGAAGGGACGTTAGAGATCATCAGATCCAGCTTTTTCATGTTATAGATGAGAAAGCTGAAAGCCAGGGAAGGGAAGCAGCTTGTTTATGGCCATATAGCTAATTGGTGGCAAGAATGAAATGACAACATCCATTTACTATATAAACATATGCATTTACATACAAACATATATGACTTGAGCCTCTACGAAAAATCTTTTGATCTCTGTCCCACTGGGAGGAAGTATCTCAATTCTATAACCCAGGGAGTCTGTTCAATTATTCTTGGCTTATATATAATTGGAATTTTGCAACTTATACTCTAGATGCTGTCTTCTGTTGGGTGTATAAGAGAGTGTGGTTGTTTCCTGCAGATCCCCCTTCTCTCAAGGTGTTAAACTGTGCCTGTTTGAGATTTGTTGGACTATCGCAGTGCCCAGAGCTTTGGGGAATTTGTACCGATAGGCTCATCCCTGCTCACCCCAGATACTCCAGATAGTGTTCTCCAGGACACTTACTACTGGCATTCTCCAAGTAGTATTTGACTGCTGTTCCACAAATCTCTAAACAGGTCCTCACCAACGTCATACCTGAAGTCAATTTCCAGGAGGTTAGCTGTGGATTTCAAAAGCTGTCCACCATTATGTTGGGTATTGCTATTGAAATATTGATGCTACCAAAGCTATTGCTGCCTAGCATGTGTGTATTGGATAAACAAATGTATGAATGAAATAACTGGCTAAGGCAGTTATGTGCAAGGTGTCTCCACCCTTGGTGCAGCCTCTGGTGCATTGGGCCCAGGTCTCTGGAGCATGCGGCTGCCTTCCCACCACCTGCCCTCAAATTTCCAGTGGAGTCTTCCATTTGTAATGCTGCCATTGCCACTAAGCTGTGACCCTTAGGACATCTCCAGTCCTTGAATTTTTATAGCTTTATGGACTCTGATATAATATCATGTAGAATCTCTTTTATTGACCAAACTCTTCACAGGACTGACTTCAGTGATTCTCCAACTCCTACAGGATATAACCATATTCTTTAGCTTTACTTACAAGTGCTTGCCTCTCCAGCTTCATCTGATACTGTACTTCTACATTTTAGGTTTCAGTCTTTCTGACCTCCTTAGAGCTTCCTAAGTGGTTCAAACTCTTTGCTACCTCTGGGTCTTTGTATGCACTGCTCTGTATGTATTAAAATTCCATCTGTGCCTTCATCCCCTAGGAAACAATTGTTGATCCTTAAAGTCTATGCTCAAGTAGTTTCTGACACCCCCGGGCAAATTTGGGTATTTCTTTACTCATTCACTCAGTATATGCTTGTTACAGTAAATACTTTTATCACATTACAACTGTTTGTTTGGCTTTCTGTCTCCCAGCTAGTCTATATGCTTCACAAGAACAAGGACTGCCAAATATTACTTTTTATATCCCCAGTACCTAAAATGTGCCTGTCTCAGGGTAAAAGAAATATAACACAGATTAAGATGTGAATCTCCTCTTCCACCTACTGAATATGGGATCTTGGGCAAGTTACTTAACATGTCTGCATCTCATTTTTCTAATTTTTAAAATAGAGAAAATAACAACAACTACATATTATGGTTGTGAGGATTTGATGAGATAATGAATGTAAATAGCTTAGAATGTAGGCAGACTTCTGGCAGCTATCATATTTATTATAGAAGATACTCAGCAGATACTTCAGAGTAAATGAATGCACATTTGAGAGTCTATTACGTATAATATAGTAAGGGTCTACCCAGAAAGCTCATTTCCTCTCATGCTTCTGAACTGGGTTCCGTGTCCACTAGCACCAACTAACCTTGACTTACTTGCACTTTAACAAATGGAGATCCATCTTCATTACATTGTTGAATGTCTTTAGGCACCTTTTAAGTCTTGCTTGTAATTTTCTCCAACACAGACTTCCTGGTGCCTTCTGAGGAGGTCAGACCTATTCAATATTAGTCATGTTCATCAGGCCCTACCCATTCTTAGCTAAACGGCCATATTTACTTTGGAAGGAGGATGTAAATCACTGTCTGTAGCGTGTATGTACATGTGGGTATATTTTCATTAATTTTTAATAATCTTTTAATTTACACAAAAGCAGTAGGTGATTTGGCATCTTTCTCTTTCTGCCTACAAATCTTTTACCTATAATTCAATAGCAGCCGTAGCACTTCCTCTATATCTTAACCATTCCCACAGAAATTCCAGATTGATATGCAAGCTAGCTTACATGGGGATTGCCTTTACTTATTTACTTCTGCCTCCTGTCTCTAGCCTTTTCCTTCAGCATTAAGCCATCTGTCTTGTCTACATCATTATCGTTCCCCAAATAACTCTACATTCTTTAGTATCTCCCACAGTGCCCTGGAGTCCAGTAAATAAATTCTTGTCGATTGATCAAATTCCAGTGACTTGCCCTCTAACTGATGACACCTACCCACATGGTCTCTTTTGTCTTTGCTCATCTCCCATCTGTTCCCTTCCCTCAAAATAGGTTGACTTTCTCTGTCTCTTTGACTTCCTTCTCATACTACCCCAGCTGTCCCTTCCTTCCAGGCCATCCTTTAGCACGTTTCTGTTTTTCTAGATTTCATCTATCATTATATTTTCTTTTCCTTCTCTATATTTAAAATTTTGTCTGATGAGAGATACTGAGAAAGACAACTTTCTATTATCTGTTCTCATAAACATGCACACCCCTCCCAGCTAAATGTGCTTTAAAATTTTTACCATGGAAAGGGAAAAGCATTTGAGAAGCAGAGGAGCTTTGGCTCTGGAATTTGGCAGACCCAGGCTTGAACCATGATATTGTTATCTGTAATCTGTGTAACTTTGGGCACTTTAATAAAATTCTCTGAGTCTGTGTAATATATAAAAAGATTTATTACAGAGTTGTGAAGATTAAATGAATTAAAAATAAAAGGTATGCATCCTGTTTGGTGCATAGTAGCCACTCAGTAAATAGCAGCAATTATTAAGGTTACTTCAAGTCTTCTTCCCAAACCAGAAACACCAAAGTACACTGTAATAATTTAAATAGTTTTGTTTGTTTTAAACATTGTTTTGAATCTGATTTTATGTATTTATTATACTTCATTTTTACTTTGATAAAAATATGTTTAGATATTTTAGTGTGTATGTTTACAGTAAGTTATGGTAAAACAGAAGTACCAAGTAGAGCTTCAAACTGTTAGAGGGAAGAGAGGAATAAAGATGTCTAAAAATACTTGAAAAATAAAAAGAAACAAAATTAGGAAACATAATAAATAGAAATGTAAAATGAAGGAGTAGGGTTAAGACTGAATATGTGAGCAATACATTCAGATGGTTTACTTTTCCTAATAAAAGATAAAACTCTCCAACTGAGATTTTTAAATTGCCATTTACAAGTGGTACACGTAATTAAACATTTCACAGAAATATTAAAAACAAAAGAAAAGTATGACAGTGGGAATGGCAAAATAAGGACCTCTGAAAATCCTCTTCTACATAAAAGCAATGAGAACATCAGCAAAAATTGTCAGAATTAATTTTTCAGAACCCTGGAAATTAACCAAAGGTTTGAAGCAATCCAGGAAGTGTTTATTCAAGAAAAGTAACTGAATTTGGTAAGAATAGTAAGCTTTGTGGCATTTTTAACTTGCTTCATTCCCATATTCCTCAGCTCTGTGGTAGCCTTGAAGACTAAACAGCCTACATTCATAGTAAAAACCAGTAGCCTGGCAGCCACTGGATGGTGCAGAATAGTAATGGAGCATCTTTAAAACCCCATTTTGAGAGAATCATCATTATTTGACACTTCTGGTGGTTCCCTGGAAGAACTCACTCACAAGGCTTTTTTTTTTTTTTTTTTTTTTAATTTATTTGACTCTGAGCTCACCAAGTGCAAATAACCTTTTCCTCTGGGGCATCTGTTGAAAACAAACATCAGCAATGGCTTAATATCACAGCTGTCTGAGGTGGTGGATAAGAATGGTAGCAAACAGTAGATAACCAAAAAGCTTAAAAGGAAAAGTTGAGGAATTAGATGTCCATAGAGGACTTTGAAAAGTTCTGACACATTCCTGGGGATCTGGCAGATCACAGGCATGCCCAGAGCTGAGAGCATTCTCATAAAGTACTTGAGAAGGTCCTAAGCTCTCATCGCTGTCTGACTTTGAGGTTGTATGCAAGCAGGATGTGAAGGCTAAGGCAGAGCTGTCAACTGCCTGATGAGTATTGAAGGTGTGCCCCAACATATACATAGAACCCATTTGCCAAGATCAGTTCTAGGCCTTTAAGGAAATTTGTGTTCAATCATTAGCTGACCACTAAGCTAACCAAGCAAAGACTTCAGTGGCCACATATGACAAGAATACAGACTTTACAGATTTAGTTCTGTACTTTACAAATTCAGTTAGAGGACAATCTGATTTCTAGAGTTGCCACATTACATTATTTAAGATGCCTAGCTTTCAACAGAAAAAAAAAAAAAATGAGACATGCAAAGAAACAAAAAAAATATTTTCCATTCACAGGAAATAATGCAGTATATTATCATTGCCCTTGAAGAAGTCCAAATGTTGGGCTTATTAGACAAAGACTTTATTTTTTTTAAATATCTATCTATCTATTTATGTATGTATGTATGTATTTATTTATTTTGGGTATAGTTGTTTTACAATGTTCAGTTACTTTCTACTGTGCAGCTAAGTGAAGTAGAGTTCCCTGTGCTGTACAGCAGTTTCTCATTAGTTATCTATTTTATACATATTAGTGTATATACATCAATCCCAATCTCCCAATTCATCCCATTCCCCCCCTTTACCCCCTTGGTGTCCATATGTTTGTTCTCTACATATGTGTCTCTATTTCTGCCTTACAAACCAGTTCATCTGTACCATTTTTCTAGATTCCTCATATATGTGTTAATACATGATATTTGTTTTTCTCTTTCTGACTTACTTCACTCTGTATGACAGTCTCTATGTCCATCCATATCTCTACAAATGACCCAATTTTGTTCCTTTTTATGGCTGAGTAATATTCCATTTAGACAAAGATTTTAAATTGAATATCTTAAATATGTTCAAAGAACTAAAGGAATTCATATCTAAAGAAATAAAGGAAATTATGGGAATGATGTCTCACCAAATAGAGAATATCAGTACAAGGTAGAATTTATAAAAAAAAAAGCCAGAATCAAATAGAAATTCTGGAGTTGAAAAGTACAATAACTGAAATGAAAAATTGACTGGAGGGACTCAATATCAGATTTGAGCAGGCAGAAGAAAGAATCAGCAAACTTGAAGATAGGTCAATTGAAATCAGTTTTAGGAGCAAAACAGAAAAAAAAAATGAAGAGAACCAGAGTCTTAAGAGATCTGTGTGACAACATCAAATGTACCAACATATATATAATAGGCATCCCAGAAGGAGAAGGAGGAGGAGAAAGCATACTGAAAAAATAATGGCCAAAAACATCCCCAAATTGATGAAAAACATTAACCTACACATCCTAGAATCTCAGTGAACACCAAGCTGGATAAAGTCAAAGAGATTCACATCTAGATACATCATAATTAAACTGTCAAAAGCTAAATACAAAGAGAAAATCTTGAAAACAACAAGCAAGAAATAACTCTTTATGTACAAGGAATTCTCAAAATGATTTACAGCTGGTTTTTCACCAGAAAATGATAGAGGCCAGAAGGAAGTGGTTTTAAGCACAGTATCAAAAGTAAGGACTTTGATACAAGGCTGATCTACTTTTAGGTTTTGGTTTTTCTACTTATTAGAAAATTATTCAAATAATTTTATCAGATATAATTAGCTGTATGATGTATAGCAAAATATTAGCTTCAATTTCCTCATCTTAACAGTGGTCCCATCTCAATTTTAATAGTCATGTCTAAAGGGATATTAAAGTTTTAAATGAGATAATACATAACAATTGTTTAGCAGAGTACCTGAAATAAACAGATGTTCAATAAATATTTTTTGAACATCTATTTACTTTAGGCCCACTGTTTCCAGGCAACTACTGGTCTGCTTTTTGCTACTATAAATTAGGTTTCATTTTATGGAATTTCATACAAGTGGAATCATCATCATTCACTTTTTTTTAACCTGGATTCTTCTTCTTTTTTTGAGGGTCAATTTTTAAAATAAATTTATTTATTTTGGGCTGCATTGGGTCTTCGTTGCCGTGCACGGGCTTTCTCTAGTTGGGGCAAGTGGGGGCTACCCTTCATTTCGGTGCATGGGCTTCTCATTTCAGTGGATTCGCTTGTTGCAGAGCATTGGCTCTAGGCACGTGGGCTTCAGTAGTTGTGGCGCGCCAGCTCAGTAGTTGTGGCTTGTGGGCTCAGTAGTTGTGGCGCGCCAGCTCAGTAGTTGTGGCTTGTGGGCTCTAGAGCACAGGCTCAATAGTTGTGGTGCAGGGGCTTAGTTTCTCCACGGCATGTGGGATCTTCCCGGACCAGGGATTGAATCCGTGTCCCCTGCACTGGCAGGTGGATTCTTAACCACTGCGCCACCAGGGGTGTCCCGAGGGTCAATTTTTTTTTTAATGGTAACATTTCTTTTTTTTAATTTTAATTTTTTAAAATTGAAGTATAGTTGATTTACAATGTTGTGTTAGTTTCAGGTGCACAGCAAAGTGATTCAGTTATATATAAGAATATGTATATTCTTTTTCAGATTCTTTTCTGTTACAGGTTATTACAAGGTAATGAATATAGTTCCCTGTGCTATACAGTAGGCCCTTGTTGTTTATCTATTTTATATACAAGTAAGTCCCCTACATACAAACGAGTTCCATTCCAAGAGCGTGTTCATGAGTCCAATTTGTTTGTAAGTCCAACAAAGTTAGCCTAGGTACCCAACTAACACAATCGGCTATATAGTACTGTACTGTAGTAGGTTTATAATACTTTTCACACAAATAATACATAAAAAACAAAAACAAAAAACAAAGAAAACATTTTTAATCTTACAGTACAGTACCTTGAAAGGTACAGTAGTACAGTACAACAGCTGGCATACAGTGGCTGGCATCGAGTGAACAGGTAAGAAGCGTTACTGACTGGAGGAGGGAGAGGAGGTGGGAGGTGGTAGAGCTGAAGGATCATCAGCAATAGGGAATGGAGGACAAGCTGCAGTTTCACTCACGCCTGATGTTGATGGCATAGGTTCTGGTTCCTTGCTGGATTCAATTCTATCTACCCTCTTGAAAAAACGATCCAGTGATGTCTGGGTAGTAGCTCTTTTTTTCTCATCATAGATAATACAGTAGCACTGGATTGCATTCTGACCAGCTGCTGCAACCTTCGTGTACCATTCTACGTTTGGGTCCTGTGCCTCAAAAACTAACAGTGCCTTCTTAAATAAAGAAAATCCCCTTGCCATTTCCTGCATCGTGAATCTCTTCGGTTCTTCAGTTATTTCTTCTTCCTCTTGTCTCTCTTTGTCCTTTCTCTGGACCTCCAACTCCATCAGGTCTTCAT
The DNA here is from genome assembly GCF_009873245.2 of Balaenoptera musculus. NCBI lineage: Eukaryota > Metazoa > Chordata > Mammalia > Artiodactyla > Balaenopteridae > Balaenoptera > Balaenoptera musculus. The sequence continues at coordinate 32,270,610 of NC_045804.1, read as the reverse complement.
TAGTAAGCTCTTTGTGTTGCACAGCAAAGAGTTCAATGAAATCGTTCTCTTGCAGATCTAGCTTGAAATAAAGATACTGTACTACTGTACTCTATACAGTACTGTACAGTAAAGTACACAAAAGCACAACCACTTGTAGAGGATGCATAAACATGACAATGTATGCCAGACACATGAACTAACTTACGTGGTTGGACATACGAACGCACGTTTGCATCTTTGAGTTTGCAACTTGAAGGTTCGCATGTAGGGGACTTACTGTACAGTAGTGTGTATGTGTTAATCCCAAACTCCTAATTTATCCCTCCCCCTCCTTTTCCCTTTGGTAACTATGCATAAGTTTGTTTTCTATGTCTGTGAGTCTATTTCTGTTTTGTAAATAAGTTCATTTGTATGATTATTTAATATTCCACATAAGTGATATCATATGATACTTGTCTTTCTCTGACTTACTTCACTTAATATGATAACGTCTAGGTCCATCCATGTTGCTGCAAATGGCATTATTTTACTCTTTTTTATGGTTGAGTAATATTCCACTGTGTGTGTGTGTGTGTGTGTGTGTGTGCGTGTATATATATATAAATCACATCTTTATCCATTCATCTTTTGATGGGCATTTAGGTTGCTTCCATGTCTTGGCTATTGTAAATAATGCTGCTGTGAACATTGGGGTGCATATATCTTTTCGGATTATGGTTTTCTCTGGATATATGCCCAGGAGTGGGATTGTATGTGAACTCTAGTTTTAGTTTTTTAAGGAGCCTCCATACTGTTCTCCATAGTGGGTGTACCAGTTTACATTCCCACCAACAGTGTAGGAGGGTTCCTTTTTCTCCACACCCTATCCAGCACTTATTATTTGTAGACTTTTTGATGATGGCCATTCTGACTGGTGTGAGGTGTTACTCTACTGTAGTTTAGATTTGCATTTCTCTAATAATTAGTGATGCTGAGCATCTCTTCATGTGCCTGTTGGCCATCTATATTTTTACCTGGCTTCTTTAACTCAGCTTTATTATTTTGAGAGTCATCCATATTGTAATGTCTATTAGTAGTTCTTCACTTTTTATTGCTGAATAGTATTCCATTGTATGGGTGTACCACTATTAATCCATTTTAAGGTATTATTTTAGTAATAATAAGACTTTAATAAGACTCGGGATTTGCTCTAAAGAAAGAAAATATATATTTTTTTCTTCCATGAGAGAGGATTAGGAGACCTGAGTTACAAAGAGAAGGGGACACAGATTGAAGGTGTGCTGGTCTCTGCAACATGGATACAGGACTAGAATTTAGGAGATAGTTAGCCAGGCAGAGATTCTCTATGGGAAAACTAATTTCTAGTTTTATGATTTTCTTTTTTGCATCCTAATAATTTTTTTATCCCCAAATCTTTAATAAAAGTCATGTTAAATGTTATGGTCTGTCAAACCTTTAGGAAAGAAATTATACCAATCCTACATAAACCTCTTTAAAATTTGGGTTCATTTTTGAAGCCCTGATACCAAAACCAGAAAAAAGGCATTACAAGAAAGGAAAGCTATTGCCCGATGTCTCTCATGAACATAGAGGCAAAAAATGTCAACAAAATGTTAGCATATAAACTTCAGCAGTATACAAAAAGGATAATACATCATGATCAAGCATGGTTTATTGCAGGAAAGCAACTTAGTATAACATTCAACCATAATTTATTACATTAACAGAATAAAGGGGAAAAAAACCATATGGTCCTCTTAATAAATGCAGATAAAGCAGCATTTGACAATATTCAACATCCATTTATGATTAAAAAAAGTTTCAGGAATATAAGGGAACTTCTTCAACCTGATAAAGAGAATCTGCAAAAACCTATAGCCAACATTATGTTTAATGATTAAAGACCAAGTGCTTCCTCCTAGGATCAGAAACAATGAAAGAATGTCCACTTCTACCTTTTCTAGTGTTCTAGGCATTCTTGCCAGTGAAGTAAGACAAGAAAGATAAAGGCATATAGATTGGAAAGAAAGAAACAAGACAGTCTTCATTTGCAGGTGACATGAAAGTTTTGTAGAATAATCTAATAAATCTACAAAAATCTACTTAGAACTAAATACAGCAAAATATATGCAAGACCTATACACATAAAACTACATGACATTAATGAGTGAATTAAAGAAGACCTAAATAAATAGAAATATACCTTCTTCATGATCAGATCAGAAGAATTAGTATTGTTAAGTTGCCAATTCTTCCAAACTGAGCTATAGATTCAATTCAGTCTCAAACAAAATTCTAGCAGCCTTTCTTTCTTTCTTTCTCTTTCTTTTTCTTTCTCTCTCTCTCTTTCTTTCTTTGTCTCTCTCTATTTCTCTCTCTCTCTTTCTTTCTTTCTCCTTCCCTCCCTCCCCCTTCCTCCCTCCCTTCCTTTCTTTCTTCCTTCCTCCCTCCCTCCCTCCTTTCTTTCTTTCTCTCTCTTTCTCTCTTTCTTTCTTCCTTCCTTCCTTCCTTCCTTCCTTCCTTCCTTCCTTTCTTTCTTTCTTTCTTTCTTTCTTTCTTTCTTTCTTTCTTTCTTTCTTTCTTTCTTTCTTTCTTTCTTTCCTTCTTTCTAGAAATTGATTGACAAGCTGTATGAAAATGGAAAGAATCTAAAATAGTCAAAACAACTTTGAAAAAGAACAAAATTGCTTACATGACCTGATTTCAAGACTTACAAAGCTACAATAATCAAGACATGGTACTGGTGTAAGGATAGCTATATAGATAAAGACAGTGGCATAAGGATAGACATATAGGTGAATGAAACAGAGTAGAGAGCCCAGAAATAGCCTGCACGTATATTATCAATTGATTTTTGACAGAAGTGTCAAGGTAATTCAATAGAGAAAAAGAATTTTTTCAACAAATAGTGCTGGAACAATGGGATATACATATGCCAAAAAAAAAAAGAACCTCAACTCCTACTTCATATCATATGTAAAAATTAACTTAAAATGAAGTAGATCGTAGAACTAACTGCAAAAGCTAAAACTGTAAAACTTCTGGAAGAAAACATAGGAGAAAATCTTTGTGAACTTGAATAAGACAATGATTTCTTAGAGGAGGCAAAAAAAGCACAAACCATAAAATAAATTGATAAATTGAACTTCATGAAAATTAAAGACTTCTGCTCTTTGACATATTATGGCCTGATCTCAGTTACACTTTTGGAGGACCTGTGAATATACCTGGAGCCAAGCTGTAAGGAAAGAGTGACAGTAGCCTGGACAATCCAGGTCCAAAATGGCGAGAATAACCTGTGGAGAGTGGAGTCTCTTCAGATTTATTTCAAAACTACCTGTTCCCTGGGCTTTGGCCACTTGCTCAAATAGAGAGCCTTGGCTGTTGCCATCGCCCTGTCTCTAAGTGCCACCCGCTGTCTCAAGTGAAGGGTGGGTCCATCATGCTTGCTGTGACAGAGCTGCAACAGCTCTGACCCAACCAGACCCATGGAGGGAGGCTTCAGCTTCACTCATGTCTACCTTGAAGGACTGGGTAGTACTATCTGGAAATGGAAAAAAACTGGACCAATGAGAGACAGGAGACTGGAAGTAGCCAGCAGATAATTTCCTCTCCATTCCTTCCCTGTGGACTGTTTTGAAGGCTTCTTGGAAGCAGTCACAGGCAAACAAACAGCCATATGTGTTTTCTTATGATGCCTTGGCTAGTTCAGTTACAAACCATCTGTATTTGTTTTCCCTCCTTCCTTGACTCATTTCCCCTTTTCCCTTCACTCTTGATGCCCTGAGGTTATATCTCCCAATACTTAGTAGAATATTTGCAATTGATTCTGCCTCAGGCTTTGTTTTCACAGGCTAAGGCAAAATGTAATAACAATCCTATGAGAAAGTCAGTACTGTTATTACATCCTCATTTTACAAACAAGGAAACTGAGGCCCAGAGAGGTGATTAATTTGTACAAGAGTCTACAGTCAGTAAATGGAGGAGGTAGCATTTGAACTCTGACTTCAAAGCTCATGCTCTTAGCAACTCTGCTATTATTCTGCCTGAGGGATCTTGGTCTGGCTGCCTGTCAGCTTCTTCCTAGACCTTGATTCTGAAGACAAGATCTTGCCCTCATTATGAGTTCCGGCATGTCCAGAGTCCCTGTCTAACAGGATCTTGGTTGTGGGGCTTTCTTACTCTATTTGTACTGTGAAAAATGATCTGAGCCAGTTTGGATGAGGAGCGGTTGTAAGACAAAGCATATTAGAAACAGGAGCTCTAGCCATTCTTGACAACTGGGTAGACAGATACATTCAGTGAAGGGAACATTTCTGACTAGGACAAGGTTGCTCTTCAGGCTGTGATGTGAACTAGGGACCTTCAGACTTCAACCTGCCTGTCACTAGATAGAAAAGAAAGTATGACACCCCCATTCTCCCCTGTTGTTAATGTGACAGTTATGTTTTCGATTGCTAAAGCGTGGCCAATTCTATTACGGTGATGATATATAACATGGTGGAATCATCCTTTCTAGTTCCTGTGCATTTTTAAAAAAAATAATATATTCGGTTATTCAGTGACAAGTTTTGAAAAGTCAGCTGTGACTTCACAGCAAGAAGAAGACTGATTTTTGAAGTTTAACAGCATATTTATGAGGTAGAAAGTGAAAAGGCAATTAATATTGGTTCTATAGTTCAATAAACCCTTATGGATAGTCTACTCTGTAACCTATGTATCCTGTGATAGATCCTGGTGATTCAAAGGTGAATAAGATAGGGTCCTCATAGGGTGACCAACTCTCTTGGTTTGCTTGGGACTGAGGGGTTTCCCTGGTTACAGGACTTACAGTTCTAAAACTGGGAAAATCCTAGGCAAATTGAAACAAGCCGATTACCCTACCTGTACCCCAAGAGGCTCATAGGCTAAAAAGGAGGGCAGTTATGCAAGTGCATGTGGCTATGAAATAGTGTGATGTGTGAAATTATGGAATAATAATATCTTTTACTTCTATGGCACCTTCTGTGAGCCAGGCACTATTTAAAATAATGCCTTTATATATATCAGTTCACAGAATTCCATAACAGCCCTGTGAAGTAAGGACTATTATCACCCCCACTTTATGCAGTAAGAAATTGAGACACTTCTAAGGCGCAGATCTGGGATTCAAGCCCAGGTAATATGGGTCTGTATCTGATAAATTAACCTCTAGACACTGCTCTCAAATGCCTAAGGCAAAGAAGTAGCAAAAGGGATAATTGATTAACTTCATGGGTAACAGGAGGTGGTCATGGGAGAACAGGGTGTGGGGAAATGGATTAGAGAAGGTGATGCCGGAGCAGGAATTTAGGAAGGAAAGAAAAAGTCATTCTAGGTAGAATAGCTCAGGTTAGGACATGGAAATGTGAACTGTCATGGTGCTGCTGGTAAGTCAATGTCCACAGGAGCCCTAATGGTATTTTTCTGAGCTCTGACACGTTCACTGGTACATTTCATCCACCATGCCAGGAACTTCGGAAAGGGGCCTGGAGAGGTAGCAGGGCCAGGCTATCAAGGACTTCACATGCCATGCTAAGGAGCATAGATTTCAACCTGTTCACAGCAGGGAATCACTAGAGAACTTTAAGAAAAAGCTGATATTTGCATTTTTAGAGAATTACTCTGGAGGCATTCAGAGGGTGATTTGAAAAGGAGAGGGTTGTGGTGGGACCAGTGACAAGTGACAACCAAGTCTGAAGGTCTTGAAGAAGTCCCTGTGAGAGCTAGTGACTTCAACTACAGTATGTGACAATAGGCATGGAGAGGGCTGGACAGATTAAAAAGATGAAGAAAGTAAAATGGACCAAGCTTTGTTAGTGATTGGGTGGAAGGGCTAAAGGAATCAGGAAATATGAAGGTAACTTCTATGAGCTTTGCTTGGCTAACTAGCCAAATAATGGTTCCACCAATAATTTAAAAAACAAAACAAAACAAAAGAACACAGGAAGAAGAGTGGATTTAAAGGAGAAAGACGGTAAGTTCAGCTTTCCACAGTGTGACTCTCAAGGGCCTAGAAGAAATCTAGATGATATTGTCTAAGCCAAGCATTCCACACAAAAAGGACTTGGCTTGTCCTAAAGACTACTTAGTTTTCTGATCAAGAGTGAAATAATAATTATGAGGGAAGTTCTTGGAGACATGTATGAAATCAAAAGAAAGCAGGATAATTAATATAATATTAATGCAGCATTCTTTGGGTTTCCCCTGAGGTAGAAAACATTTAATACATTCATTTATGATAAAGTATTGGTGGCTTAATTTATTACTCCTCCTAAGAAATATCTGTATTTAATAAAAGACAGCAATACTTAACTGAATTCCTGATAAAAGAATTTCAGGTACCTCAATCCTAGAGATGGAAGTTTTTTTGTGTGTGATTTTTTTCGTAAATGAGCCTTCTAGAACGAAATCACAGTACATTTACAGCTGCTAATTCCATGTACATGGGTATGGGGGTAATTTGAACATCTGAAAGTTGTCATAAATTCAATACATGGGTTTTTCTCATCCCTGAGTTAACTCCGCCCAAATATTTCCACATTTGTTTATTTCAAACATTTAAGACCTTCAGTATCTTGTCATCCTAGGTATAGAAAATCAGTTATTATTGACCAATAATGAAAAAAATTATTTACGTGACCTATTTATTTGAATTTTAAGTTTTTTAAAAATGACATTTTTCATTTCTATTCTCCCCTTCTAATTCCCTAAGGGTAATTGTGCTTCCTTCAGACTACTCCATATCCATTAGATGGGGGAAGGGGCAGGCATCTCCTCATCCCCATATAAAATCTCATTTGTGGGTTTCTGATGCATGATCTCTGGATTAAAGTGTATGAACAATGATCTTAATTACCTATTACATCCTTTAACAAGAAAGATTTAAGTAGTATCTCATGGATACATTAATCGAGCTTAGCATATCTTCTTTGAAACAATCAGGAATGGAAGGAATGGAGATTCAGGGAGAGTAAGTGAATTTCTCAAAGACACACACTTAGTCTCAGAACCAGCAAAAGGGACTTGCTTTCCTGACGTCTCTCACCACTAAGCAATGCTGTCTCCTTTCTCTTAGGATGCCATCATTTGTGAAACAGCCAAATCATGTGGGAGAATGACCCTGCCCTTGTGACTGAGTGGCCTGGGGATACTTTCTACCAGGCAAAACGCCACCCATCTCTCAGATTTCTTAACTTTGGCTTTTATTTAAAGAAGCATGCTGCTCACTGTTCCAACGTCATCCATCCTTGTCAGCACCCAAGGCCACAACTTCATCTGAATAGCCAATGCTATACTGCAGATAGAGTGCACCAAAGACATTAAATTCTATATGACATGTATGTGGACTCGGAGCCCACCAGAGATGGATTGACGCTGCCATAAAGTCTTGCAGTAACCAGGCAAACAAAAGGCTAAGGCGACGCGGTGGTGGTAGGAAAAGCATCAGCTTTCTCCATTCACTTTCCCCCTCTGCAGAAACTGGCTTGCATCTTATTTAGGAAATGAGAAAATTAAATGAGAGTGCAGGGATTTGGGGGACCCAGCATAGAAGCAAACTTAGCCTTGATTATCAGTGGTATTTCCAGCAGCCTTGGCTGGGCCAACAACCAGCATGGGTAACAGGGGACTCAAAATATCCCACTTTCAAACCTAGGGCATCCTCCCAACCATATATCGTCATGGAGTAAAGGACTTAAGAAACATGGGGGTAAAAGTGGCAGTGGATCAAGCAAGGGTTTGCATGCATGTCCATTGTGTCCCCTTGGCAGGTATCCTCAACATCACAATCATGATGTTATTTATGAGCATGCCCACCCAGGATGGACAGAATGCTGGCATTCCTTTCTGGATGTCCACCCTGCAAACTGGATTAAAGACTGCAATATGCCTGCATTTGTATTCAGGATTATCAGCGTGATGGGGTCCATCTTTACCTGATCCAACAAGTATTTTGTAGGTACTCAGGAACCCGAGTGGAAAATGATCTTACACAGCAAAAGAATAATGTATTTTTCATAGCTAATGCTAATCAGTTATGCAAGCACAAAACGTCCTTAAGTTTGCTGCAAACAAAATGACCAATTATCAGAAATGGGGCTTCTCTACCCCCATCCTTACCTATCCACATAAACGTGTATGTGCTACTGCAGAGCCACTCAGTATGTCTTGTGTGCATTCTTCATGGACTGCCTGCAGCTAACTTTGGAAGATGCAGATTTTTAAAATCATTTAAACCACAGCAACACATACACATTTGAAAAATAATCGGTAACTAAGAAAGCCCCACATTCACATGAAGAAAGACAACAATAAATTGGACTTACCAGTTTAGGTTGTCTGAGGCAGCAGAGGAACAAGTTGTTGGTAATTGTCCAGTGCTTTCATTCAATAAATCACATTGGCTTTGCTTTCTCCTTTGGCTCAGCCTCTGCGCAAAGCAAGCAAACCTCCTTCCTATTCTGTGTAAAGAATAAAATGCGAGGAGGATCACTACAGGTGAGAGCTGAAGTCCATGATCACTAAGCTACTCTTAATGCAAAACAAAAGAGCAAATGATGCACGGAGAGAGAATAGGGGAAGGAAACAGCCTGGCTCAGAACCTAGGTGTACTCTCAGGACTGCAGCCCCGGGAAGGCTTGATTTCTCAAGCCCTTGCGCATGTAGTAAATTGATGCCATGACTTCCTTGCGTCTTTAGCCTATTGTAACTGTGAGGTCCATCAGGAAAGGCTGGCCTGGACAACCAGCTACATGGCAAACAAGACTGAATCGAAATGGATTGTTACTCAAGGATGAGCAAAGGGGCAACGAGGCAGCCAGTTAGCTTTGCACTATGTTAACTGCCGGGGAAGAAATATCGTCTGGCGTCCAGGAGCCCATCCAGCAATCTGTAACTGCAAATGGTCCACAGCTCTCCTGGGTCCAGGCACTCCCTTACTCCCACAGCTGCTTGGGACCAGAAGCATACAGGCGGCAGCCACATCCTCTCACTTTGTGGCACATGTGCAATCCTTTACAAGCTCCCAGCAGGAACTAGGGGCATCTTTAGAAAGCTCCCAATCCAGTCGGGGCTGCTCAGCCAATGCTAGAGTTTTTGCCTGAGCAGGTTCTGAGAAAGTAGTCAGCAGACTTGGGACTTAGGACACCAAAAGGCTCAGTCTTAGGAAAAAAGATTTCGGTGCTTCCATTCCAGCCTCATCTGGATGCACCTGGCTCCTTTCACATCGTTATGCTTTATGTGACTAATAAGACACAGAATGGATTTCCTAGAAAGCCACTTATGTAGGCACTTATCATGTTTCTCTCTGAAATAAAATGACAAATGACCTTCACAGGCTGCTTATTAAATTTAGGGAGGCATTGCTGATTGAGAGCACATAGGAATATCACACATGCACGCACACACATACACACATAGATACACACACATCCCTAGCAACAGCATTGAGAATCTTTCTAAAGCTCTATTCAGATTCTCTTTCTGCCAAATGAAAGATTAGCTTCTGTGATACCTTCAGAAATAATTTTGGACTGTTTTACTAGGCACTGATGTTGGTCTGTGATTTACACCTGGAGCTGAATCAACTCCCCTATGTTGAATGTGACCCTGTAGCAAATCAGGAGAAAGTCTCTTGGTTATAAACCAGAGGGTGGAGTGTTAATATTTGGCCTGGTAATTCATTAGAATCCCGGGAATGATATCTTGTATTCCTGAAAATCTCCCCCTTTCTAGAGACAGCATCTTACTCATCCCTAACAAGTGGCTATTCTAGAGCCGGGATCCGAGGTAAGGCTCAGTGACATAAAACCTGGGTGTCCAAAGGAGGAGTTCTGTTAAGTTTTCCACAATTGTTTTACTTTTTCTTTTCTCACTTGAAAGGGAAATTCTCTCTCTGGAACATTTTTTCTCTCTTTCTCTCATTGAATTTATTCGTCCGTGGAAGCATTGCTAGAAATAATCTAATTTGGGAATATGCATGCCCTTGAGGTTGAGAAGGCTATTTTTTCATCAAGGATTAAGAGAGAGTCAGGCTACCCTTTCACAGCTTAAGCCTAAATGATTGCCAGGTAAAACTTTACCCTTATCTCTAGGAAAGCTTTGACTTTAATGCAGATTGACTTAAATTCCATCTGCTGGGGTAAGCCAGGTGACTGAGTAATTCTACTAAGGTTAGGGGCTGCCTCACAGGGGTCATTAGTTTAATCTGCTATGCAAACCTAAGGGGATGATGCCGCCGGTAATAGTGGCATTGCTTTCTGGAGCAAATGCTCAAGACTGAGTCATTTCATGAGCCCATGTCTATTGCAAAGGAGATCCATTCATTCATCTGTTCATTTATTAATCCACCCCTCAACAGACATTTATTATTACTTAGTAGGCTAGATACACTGTGCCAAATACTTTAATGTTATGAAAAGCCTGCCAATAAGTATAAACTCCCAAACATACTTTAGCAAAATTCTCCATAATCTGGCTCTGCCTATCCCTCTAGCCTAATTTCTTACCACCTTCCTACTTGCCTTCCATGCTGTAGCCTTTTTGAATGTCTTTCAGTTCCTTGGACATGCCATACTGTCTCTTAACTCCAGAATTCTGCATATGATTTTCTTCTGTCTGAATGCTCAGTCCCTTTTGTCTGGCTAACGCATGTATGGCCTCAGAGTCTTGACTCAAACATCATCTCTCAGGGATATTTTTCTAGTCCCTGGGCTATTAGGGTCCCCACTCTGTGGACCTCTAGGACCTTATACCCTCCCATCATTGTATCCATCACATTTTCTTGCATTTACTTGTTTAACATCAATCATCCCCATTTTACTGTAAGAGTTTAAGTGCAAAGTCTTTTATTCATTGCTCTATCTCCAGTGTCTAGCAGAGTTCCTGGCACATAGAAGGTGCTCAAAAAATATTTAGTGAGTGTTTTGTTGAAGGGCTTAGCATGAATTTATTGAATGATGAATAAACCATCTCAAAGAATAACAGGGGTCTGAGAATTGAAAGGAACCCTAAAGTTCACTTAGTACATATAGTTTTTCTTGCCAAGTGGCCATCACTGAATGCTTGTCTCCTCTGATTAGTCCTTCTCGATTAATCTCAGCCCATACTGATCACACATTTACTTTGTCCCATACCCCCCAGCACTTTCACAGCATGTTCTTGCTTTTTGTTCTCCAGCTGTTTCCTGGAGTTTGTCTCATTTCTACAAACTGGTATTCTCCATAACACTTAACGTAAGCCTGCAATTATTTGATGCTGATTCATTCAACAACAAACATCTGAACAGGGAATTAAATGATCAGAGTCTTGCTTTAGGAAGATTACTCTGGTATTGGGGGAAGGATGGGTTGGATCAGCCAGACCTAGACAGGACTCTAATAATGACCACAGCTCAGAGATGGCGTTTAAAAGCAGCCTTGCCCTTTCTTTCCCTCTGCCCCTCCCCCATCGCCCCACCCTCCACATCATAATATCAGTGTTCTCATTTGGAACATTGAGAATGTTTGTTCCATGCTCAGCACTTCCCCTCCACCCAGCTCCACCCCCACGGTTAGTTCACTTGCTTAGGTTATTCGTGAACATGTCTCACTGATTAAAGTTCCTTTGAAGACAGGGATTGCATTTTACTTATTTTTCAAAATTTCTTCCTCCAGCCTTTACACCGCCTGGCCTAGTATCTTGCAGATAGTAAATGCTCAATAAATATTAAGAAAGAAAAGCACTTATTATATGCAAAGCATTGGATGAAACAGTACGGTGAGGAGGGGTACAAAGTTGAATGAGACATCTTTTGAAAGATAAAAGAGATCTATTTAGTGAGAGAGGTGAAACTTATTATAATACAGGGTAGAAGTAAATGTGTCATAAAAAAGTATGAGCAATGTGCTAAGGGAGCACAAAAGAATTATCACTTCCTTCCGAGATGCTTAGGAAAGATTTACAGAGAAGGTTGCATTTAAACTGGATCTGGAGGAATGAAGACCTCTGGAGGTTGAAAAGAAGAGAAGGGAATGGAGACAATGCACAGAATTCCTAGAATATTTGGGGATTGACAAGTAGTCCTGTTGGAGTAAATGGTGATGGGAGGACCTAATGGAATTTAGGTTCCAAAAGTAGACAGGGGCTAGAATGGAGAGCACTCAAACACTGCATTAAAGAGTTTGGGCTTTATCATATAGGTGACAGAGATTTGAGCAGGAGAATGTCAGTGCAGCTGATTAAAGATCCCTCTAAGTCTAGCCATCATGGACCATGAACTGAAGTGGTAAGAACCCGGAAGCAGGAGGACATTGATGGTGAGGGTCTGTGAGTGTGTAGATTAGGAAATGAACATGAGACACTCTTTGGAGGTAGAACTTAAAGGATTTGTCAGCAGGTCAGGTGGAGGAAGTGAAATGGAGAAATAAGCTGAGTTTTAACTTGCATGATGGCAGATGACATTGATATCGATCCCCCTACACAAACATAGAGATAATTTAGGCATTCACGTCGTGCTGTGAGCACCTTTTGAAGACAGAGAAGAGAGCAGGAGACCGAGTCCTTGGAGCCAGGTGAATGTGCCTAGACTGCTTTGAAGAAGCCATTCAGCAGCAACTAAAGAAGTCAGTAGAGGCTGTGGCAGATGAACTACCTCTGGCAACACATAGGACCATTTGCAAGGGGAAGGGTGTAGAATTTCCCTTGAAAGATTTCCTGATTAAGTGTGAGGGTTTGCAGTTTCCCATCTTGGAGTTGTTTAGCTCAGTGGAAAGAACCCTGGTTTGGGATGGGGACTTCGAGTCCTTGAGCTCTCCTCACCAGCTGTGTGACCTTGGGCAAGTTACTTTCTATCACGAGGTCTCAGTTTTCCCACTTGAAAACTGGGACTTGGGCCAGTTAAATTCAAAGATTCCTTTTAGTATTGTACTGTTCTCTGATTTGTGAAGTGCAACGTTTAGAATTTCAGAACACTTGGGAAATTAGGCCAAAATCCACCAACATCAGAAGCTACTAATGTCCACTGTCTCTTGCAAAAGCATGCCCATATTTTGAGAAAGTCCATTGCAAATGCATGTTTGCCCTGCGGTGAGTTCCATGTGGTTTGTTTGTAAGACATATTTAAATTGATCACTTTCTGATGACCATTTTCTAACCGTTTTTCACTCTTTTTTTTCAGTGAAGATTTTTTTAAGGGGGTGCCTTTTCATCAGAGTCCCAAAATTAAATTATGGGAAGAAAACGGCAGTCCCTTACTGTGGTCAGTAAAGAGTTTGGCCAGCCTACTTCCGCTCCCTAATCTCCTGACCTTCCTTAGGGCGAGGCTGCTCAGTAACGGCTCTGATTCTTTTTTCAAAATTAAAATGTGCTACTTATCGAAAGCTGCTAAAAAGGAGACAAAAAAATAGGAAAAGCTGCCAAAAAGGAGACAAAAAATAGGAAAAGAAAACTAACACCCCAGGGTGTATCTGAACATGCTTATTATGTGTGAAGTTGTTAGTAATGAATGTGAAACTCTTCCTCCTCCTCCCTCTCAATTTCTAAGCCCCAAAGAAAAAAGAAAAAGGGGTGGGGGAGGGCATTGGCTATTCAGTCCCAAGCAGACCTTTTCAAAAGGTGCAGACTGTTCATAGGCATGGTATTTCTTGATTATTTTGTTTTAAGCGCCAGTTGACCTTTCAGACTAAAAGTAAAGGTCCTCAAATATCCTGAGAAACCCTCTTTTGGATTTTTTTCTCTAAGTCTTGGAAACTTAGACTCATGACATTCAAAAAGACTCTTCAAAAAGAGATGGTCCGTATGACTTCTAGTATGATTTGATGACAGGGTGTTTATCTGAACTAATCATGTGAGATTTTCCAGAGTTGCATTTTTGAGAAATGGGATTCTCTTAAGGAGGTTACAAACACTTCACTGAAAGCTTTCCAAGAACGGCTTCATTCGGCCTCTCAGCAGCCTCTCGCTGGGCTGTAGCACCGATGTGATAATCAGGGTCCTGCTTCTGAAAAGTCTTCTTGTTCTGGCTGCCACCCTCCTTTCAGTCATCATTAGAATTCTCAAGCTATGAATCCCCTATTGTCTGTGTGAGCCCGGGATCCCCACACCATGCAGAGGAAGGAATGTGAACCTCCTAGGTCTGGCTCTAAGTCTCAACCTTATCCAGCAGGTCACAAAGCCCCATTTATACGCAGCTCTAAAGTTTTATCATAATTCTTTATCTGCTCAGCCCCATATATCCTCTAGGGCAGTCGGGAGACGTTTGGTAATGAAGCTCATTTATCCTCATTTTCTCAATTGGCACACTTAAAGTTCTAATATTTATGTTCACACTGTCTTAATTTTGAATGTCAAAGATACTATGCTAGACAAGTAGCATTGCCGAAGGATAACTGAACCACGCAGAAGAGTTCACCAGAGTCTGAAACATGATGTGGTTTGTCATATTACCAATCATTGCATCAGAAATAGTTACTTTTAATAACTCAGTGAAAAAATAATAATAAATGCTGCCATTTATCAAATACCTCCTGTGTGTCATACAGCAGTACCACTGAATCCTCACACAAAGAGGATTATCCACTTTTTACTGATGAGGAAACTAAGGTTCAGAGAGATTAGTTAACGTGTTTATGTGCACTAAGGGGCTGATCTGGGACTCAAACCCAGATCTCTGATTGCAAAACTCATGGCATTTGTACCTCACTCCTTTGCCTCTTCCCAGAAATACAGTTTGTGGGTTGTTTTAAATTAGTATAACGTACTTATTTTTTAATGACAAATACATGAAGAATTATGAACTTAGGGCTGTTAAAATGTTTTGGCCAACTGAGTAATGAGATTTGCTCTGATAAACATTAATTAGCACAATACCATGTCAGAGTAGGAATTTGTGGCATATATTTCACCTATCAATAGGTGGCAGCATTCACCTAAATCTCTCCAAGAGGAATTAGCACAGGTTACTTCTCCTCGCAACCACCCCCAAGGCCATCTACATTCTATCATAAAGAAGAGCATTTACAGTAAATGGGTTGCTAAATAGATCATGATCATACCTCTGTATAGTGAAATTTGGACTGTACTGAGGTTGTAGGGGAGGACGATGAGCCCTCCCAGAGACACTGGGACTCCTCTCCATTCACAACATTCATTTTGGCTATTTCTCTGGGGAGGTCTTTTGTTTGCAACTCAAAATCAAAGGGACTTTTGTGTCTTTACTTACTTTAAGAATGTTGTGTAGAATCCTAAAACAATTTAAAAATGAAATTGTTAATGCCCTAGAATTTGATAGTTCATGTGTTTATAATTCAGAGAAAGAGTTTGCTTAGATCGGGACAATAAAGCAACTGGCGGACTACATGGTTTCAAAACCTTATGTACATATACACTGACCCATCAAATCATATGAATCTTCACCAGGAAGCATGGAAATTGGAGTCCATAAGGACTTTTATAAGGGTTCAATATGCAAGTCAAAGTAGTCAAGCTGATGAGCCAGAATACTGAAGGATAAATGACTTCTGAATTTTAGGTGTACTCTTCCTCCACTTCCTCCTACTCCTATGTATTCTCTTTCTCCTCCTCTTCCTTTTTTTTTTTTTTTGTAAAGAAAATCTTAATATAAAAAATATGTAGTTAAAAGTATTAGCACAGAATCTATCTCTATTTTCTAGCTGCCAATAAGAGTCTGCCTAGTAGGATTTACTTTTATAAAGTCAAGAAAACAGGTGTGGTGGTAGAAAAAAGGGCAAGCTGAAAGATGCTTAGACCTATCTTTATGTTGACTTCTCCATTTTCGTATGGGATACTTGGAACTGATCATCATCAATGACAACTGAAAAGCACTGAGAAATCAGATAAGATGAAGAGTCCCAACTCTCAGAGCTAAGAAGTTGACTTAAGTAAGATTCTCAGGAGAACAGAGTCTCTCAAAAGAATTCAGATTGGAAGGTAGAAGGCTTTGGAGACTGCATGTTAACTTTCTCTTTTATGTTCCCCAAATGGAGTGTCTTTCTCTTGTTTCACTGTGGTATTTGTAACTGCTTTAGTGCTCTCAGCACAGTCTAACATTGTTAGAGTTACTTGGGGCTCTCCTTTCCTTACTGGATTGAGATCTCTAGGAGGGCAGGACTCAGACCTCACTGACCATTGGATTTGCCTCTCAGCTCAAGGATGGGGCCCCTGTGTATCATCATTGATGATCATTGATGTTATTCAATGCATATATGTTTAATTCAACTGAATTAAGAGAACTCAGAGGAATGCATTTTATACTTTGTTCCTAGTTTAAAGAAAAATTGCAGCTTGGGTGTTGGATACTACACATTGGTCACATTTCTTATTTCTCATCTAGTTCTTCCATTTCAGGACAGCATTGGTAAGTGACTGCCAAAGCCCACCACATCCCTGGAACCGTTAATTAGCTAATTTTATATCCTTGGCAAGGCCACTGTATTTTGTAGAATGCCCTGGCCATAGGAAGGTTAAATGCAGAGGCAGGCAAAAAAGCCATTACAAAGGACATTAAGTGACCCACATCTAGTGTATAATTCCAATCACTAATGTTTCCTGCCTTTGTGGTTTG
This sequence comes from Balaenoptera musculus, assembly GCF_009873245.2. Classification (NCBI taxonomy): domain Eukaryota; kingdom Metazoa; phylum Chordata; class Mammalia; order Artiodactyla; family Balaenopteridae; genus Balaenoptera; species Balaenoptera musculus. The sequence continues at coordinate 32,254,049 of NC_045804.1, read as the reverse complement.
GAGACCCAACCTGCACTAAAAAGCTGAATGCTACGATGCTGTTTCCTAATGGTGGCTATCATTGTTTCCCATATTAGGACAAAGCTAAACACAAGGGTAGACATTCATCTTCAAAAGATTACAAAATTACATTCAACTCATTAGGCATATCAGGAGATATAGCCATGCTTGGGAAATGAATTACCCAGCTGAATATCACAGGCATAATGAAGTTGTCAGCAGCAACAGTGCAGCTGTAGATTGTCTGATTACATGTTGACTGTGCTGGACATTCAGGGACATCCCAGGAAGGAAATTGTTGTCATATTATCCACCACATTCCCAGACTCGACCTGATATCCCCAGAAGCACATGGAAAACAACAGTAACAATAACAAACCAGAAAGAGCATCCTCTTATTCCTAGTATGGGTGGATTCTCTCTCCTCCTGCAGCTCCAATCTGTCATCTTCTTAAAAAAAAAATAACCATGACAAGGGAGTGTAAGTTTAGATTCTAACCTTCCAAACAAACACTTTACAATGGGCTTCTTTAACTCTGTTAACTTCAAAATCAGCCACAGTCCAGCAGGAAAGCCAACGACATGGTTGGAATTTACACCTTTCTTATGAGTCAAAGATGAAGGAGTGTTGAGTTGTCCCTTTCTGCAGAAGTGTCTGAGCAGGTTGATATGTAGTGTCTTGACATCAACTAGAATCTTCTGAAAGATTTTCTCGCATCCCCCCCACCTTTTTTTTTTTTTTGAAAAAAGAACACTTTTAGCTTTCTCCTCTATTAGTTGAAGGGGTCAAACTAGAAGATCTTGAAGGGCACTTCTGGCTCTAGCATGCTATGATATCAAAAGGCTACTAAGAGCACTTAGCACATAAAAGAGTATCTCTGCCGCAAAGACAAATTGCTGTATTTCTAAACAGCTGCTCTTGGTTTGTACTGGAAATACAGTTGTCTCTCTGTATTCACAGGGGATTGGTTCCAGGAACCTCCTGCCCCCTCCATGCTCCAGTCCCTTATAAAAAATGGTGTACTATTTGCATATAACCTATGCACATCCTCCTGTATATCTTATATCATCTCTAGATATTTAATAATATCTAATACAATGTAAATGCTACTATGTAAATAGTTGCTGGTTCATGACAAATTTGTTTGCTTTTTTGGAACTTTTGGGAATTTTTTTCCTGAATATTTTTCATTGGCGGTTGGTTGAATCCACAGATGTGGAACCCACAGATATGGAGGGTCCACTGTATGATCTGATACTTCAGAACCAATATAGGTGAACTTTCTTTCCCTAGAGTGCATTGAAATCTGCTTATAACACATGTGTCATTTATCAGGAATGTTTTCTTTTTTAAAAAATAAATAATGTAGATGTGCCTCCCTCATTAATAGAACCCTATATCTATTCATATTTTCTTTGGATAAAGTCAACAACATGTTTCTATTGGTAGGACTGATGCTTTTGTATACGCTTACCATATTGCATGGGAGCATTTGATCCTTTGATTACCCTAGGTCTTCACTCAGTGAAGAGTGATTTGCATGAGTAATACTCTGGGTAGTTTTGGTGGTCAGTCAAGCCATAGAGAAAATTCTCCTCCTCCCACCCTCATTTATTTTTTTCTCCTAAGTGCCAGCCAAAAATGGATTTTTATAAACTCTTCCAGGAATATTTCTGCTTGGAGTTTAAGTCCAGGTTTAAGTTGAATTCTCGGTTCCTAAGACCAAATTTCACAACAGGTCCTCTTATCCTTGGTTAACTGATAAATAAATAAATCTCTGAAGAGGCCTGCCTTCTTTTCCAGGTTGCTTTCTCCATTTACTTTGCAGCCCGAGAGTTTCTTAGATGATAGCTGTGTGGATGGCCTGGGATCCAGTCCTCACCAGATTGCTTACCTGCCTATCCCCACAAGGAATACCTCACCAGTTTGACAAATGGTTTATTTCCATAATTTCACGACATCAGAATCTTAGTAGAGTAGACATAAGTCTTTGTAAATAATCACAAAGAGTTGAGAATTCAAAATACTAAGGTAAAGGAGAAGTGAAGATGTTAATTGTATTTGCTCATTCAAACATAATAATGAAGACCTATAGCTGTGGGACAGGACCCAGCAATTATAAAGGTAGTCTACACTGTCACTTAAACACTGGACCGAAAATGCCGCTTTACCCATTAAAATTACTCTCAGCAGAAGAGAAAAACTTCTTTGCCTTTCTCCTAAAAATGCCAGATCAAGTTTGCTGTGCAAATGTCAGTAGCATCTGACCCAAAGCACACAGCACCAAAGAAGTACTTAACGAATTGAAGAAGAAAGATAAACAGGAAGAAATAAAAATAAAGTTAAAGAAGTTGTAATAATACTTTTAAAGAAGGCTTTATAGATTCATCTTGTTAAAATTTAGCTTCATCTCTATTATTCCCATCTTCCCTTTACAGATGTTGGCACAGCCCTTTTATTCCTGGCCTAGTTCTGTCTTCAGACTTCTGTCCCACTTCCCTTTCTTTACTCCATCCCAGACTCTGAAATCCCATGAGAGCAGACACAGGAGGGGCCAAATGGGGTGCCCTGGCCACTTTGTAAGTTTGCTCAGCAGAGCTTTTTCAAGGACTACATACGCCAGATACTCAATGTAATTCTTCTATGGCATTGTCAGACCTACCGGATGCACCTCGCAAGAGAGCAAAGGCACTGAATGGAATTAGAGGCTCAATGGCTTATTCACTTCATTCATTATTTGGGGGGAAAATCCAAGACTTTGCTCAGAGAGGATTAAAAGGACTGCAACAGGCATCTTCCATCTGCGCTGCCAATCTAGCTAGGATAGTCTCTGCTTGGTTTGAAAAGGAGGTCACAAAGTTCCACTTATTTCTCAGATCCTCAACACTTAAACTCAGCATGTCAAATACAACCAAAACTAGTTATTCATTCTCACTGCTCGTTCAGTAATTTACCTTCAGCATCAAAGAAAAGTAGGGATTTTCCTTATAGTCCACTTCCAAAATGCATTTACTTCTTAAATTAAAACACACACGCACATACAAACACTAACACACACCACACTACAGATTCACCATCTCCTCTAGATATATAAGTGAGAAAATCAAGCACTTAGGAGCATTTATACTTCATCAACCAAATATTAATTTAGTGCAATGCAACATATGGGTGGGAGAAATTGTGGCTATATTTTAAGTGATTAAATTAAGACTACATAGGCTGAAGAGAGTTACATGTAGCCCAGTGAAACGCACTTGCCCTTGAACAAGAAGAGTTTATTTTGAGCTTGGTAGCACTGAGCAGTTGAGACTGAGATTAGATTCCTTTCTGAGATGGCATCAGGCATCACATAAGAACCCCAGAGTTAGAGCGAAATGGTTTAGAGTTTTGTTTGAAAAAGGACCATGGTTGCTTTCATTTAACCTAACATCATTACTGCTTTCCTTTCCCCACATCTATACCTTCTTCTACCACACCCTTGTCTAACAGACCCTCAGGCACTGTAGACTGTTACAGATGAGGGAAGCTGAGGTCAGGGATCCGTTGAAAAGTAGAGTACTTGGGAAATGAAATACCAGCTAGGGTAAGGAAATGTGACTAAAGGATTTTGAGTTTGCTACTTTTTAGCTGTGAATCTTTGGCAAGTCACTTGACTTTGGGAGACTCAATTTTCTTATCTATAAATTGGAATTAATAGTAGTTACCCTGCAAAATGCTTGAATAGACGCATCACAACAGAAGATATACAAATGGCCACTAAGCACATGGAAGGGCGCTCAACTTGATTAGTCAACAGAGAATTGCAAAATAAAACCACAATGAGATACCAGTTTACACCTACTACAATGGCTGACATCAAATGTTAGTGAGGATGGTGAGAACTGGCTGAATGCACGTAGATTGTTAAAGGGAGTATAAAATGGTATAATAACTTTGGAGAACTGTTTGGCAGTTTCTTATAAAGTTAAATATAATATACCTTATGACTCTGCAATTTTACCTTGGGTTTTACCCAAAAGAGAGGAAAATAAGTATCTACAAAAAGAATTGTATGAGAGTACTTATAGTAGCTTTGGTCAAAATAGCCAATCTGGAAACAGACCAAATGTCATCAATAGGATAACAGATCAACAAATTGTGGTTTAGTCATTCTGAGGAATATTACTTGACAATATAAGTGAATCTCAAAAATATGTTTTTAATTTCGAGAGGATCTATTGCTGATGCAATTATTACTGACCTGTTAAAAGTATTTTACAAGTTATAATATTTGGATAAATTTTTTTTTATGTTTAGAATTTTTGTTTTGAACTTTTATTTTATACAGCAGGTTCTTATTAGTTATCTGTTTTATACATATTAGTGTATATATGTCAATCCCATTCTCCCAATTCATCCCACCACCACCCCGCCCCGCTTCCCCCACTTGGTGTCCATACGTTTGTTCTCTACATCTGTGTCTCTATTTCTGCCTTATAAACTGGTTCATCTGTACCATTTTTCTAGATTCCACCTATATGCGTTAATATATGATATTTGTTTTTCTCTTTCTGACTTACTTCACTCTGTATGACAGTCTCTAGGTCCATCACGTCTCTACAAATGACCCAATTTCGTTTCTGAGTAATATTATGGCTGAGTAATATTCCATTGTATATATGTACCACATCTTCTTTATCTATTTGTCTGTCATTGAGTGTTTAGGATGCTTCCATGACCTGGCTATTGTAAATAGTGCTGCAATGAACATTGGGGATCATGTGTCTTTTTGAATTACAGTTTTCTCTGGGTATATGCCCAGTAGTGGGATTGCTGGGTCATATGGTAATTCTATTTTTAGTTTTTTAAGGAACCTCCATACTGTTCTCCATAGGGCTGTATCACTTTACATTCCCACCAACAGTGCAAAAGTGTACCCTTTACTCCACACCCTCTCCAGCATTTGTTGTTTGTAGATTTTCTGATGATGCCCATTCTAACTGGTGTGAGGTGATACCTCATTGTAGTTTTGATTTGCATTTCTCTAATAATTAGTGATGTTGAGCAGCTTTTCATGTGCCTCTTGGCCATCTGTATGTCTTCGATGGAGAAATGTCTATTAAGGCCTTTTGCCCATTTTTTGATTGGGTTGTGTGTTTTTTTAATATTGAGCTGCATGAGCTGTTTATATATTTTGGAGATTAATCCTTTGTCCATTGATTCATTTGCAAATATTTTCTCCCAGTCTGAGGGTTGTCTTTTCGTCTTGTTTATAGTTTCCTTTACTGTGCAAAAATTTTTAAGTTTCATTAGGTCCCATTTGTTTATTTTTGTTTTTATTTCCATTACTCTAAGAGGGCGGTCAAAAAAGATCTTGCTGTGATTTATGTCAAAGAGTGTTCTGCCTACGTTTTCCTCTAAGAGTTTTATAGTGTCCAGTCTTACATTTAGGTCTTTAATCAATTTGGAGCTTATTTTTGTGTATGGTGTTAGGGAGTGTTCTAATTTCATTCTTTTACATGTAGCTGCCCAGTTTTCCCAGCACCACTTATTGAAGAGACTGTCTTTTCTCCATTATATATTCTTGCCTCCTTTGTCATAGATTACTTGACCATAGGTGCGTGGGTTTATCTCTGGGCTTTCTATCCTGGTCCATTGATCTATATTTCTGTTTTTGTGCCAGTACCATGTTGTCTTGATTACTATAGCTTTGTAGTATAGTCTGAAGTCAGGGAGTCTGATTCCTCCAGCTCCGTTTTTCTCCCTCAAGATTGCTTTGGCTCTTTGGGGTCTTCTGTGTCGCTATACAAATTTTAAGTTTTTTTTGTTCTAGTTTTGCAAAAAATGCCATTGGCAATTTGATAGGGATTGCATTGAATCTGTAGATTGCTTTGGGTAGTATAGTCATTTTCATAACATTGATTCTTCCCATCCAAGAACATGATATATCTCTCCATCTGTTTGTGTCATCTTTGATTTCTTTCATCTGTGTCTTATAGTTTTCTGAGTACAGGTCTTTTACCTCCTTAGGTAGGTTTATTCCTAGGTATTTTATTCTTTTTGTTGCACTGGTGAACGAGAGTGTTTCCTTAATTTCTCTTTCTGATCTTTTGTTGTTAGTGTATAGGAATGCAAGAGATTTCTGTTCATTAATTTTGTATCCTGCAACTTTACCAAATTCATTGATTAGCTCTAGTAGTTTTCTGTTGGCATCTTTAGGATTCTCTATGTATAGTATCATGTCATCTGCAAAGAGTGACAGTTTTACTTCTTCTTTTCCAATTTGTATTCCTTTTATTTCTTTTTCTTCTCTGATTGCCATGGGTAGGACTTCCAAAACTATGCTGAATGAGAGTTGTGAGAGTGGACATCCTTGTCTTGTTCCTGATCTTAGAAGAAATGCTTTCAGTTTTTCACCATTGAGAATGATGTTTGCTGTGGGTTTTTCATATACGGCCTTTATTATGATGAGGTAGCTTCCCTCTATGCCCACTTTCTGGAGAGTTTTTATCATAAATGGGTATTGAATTTTGTCAAAAGCTTTTTCTGCATCTATTGAGATGATCATATGGTTTTTAATCTTCAATTTGTTAATATGGTGTATCACATTGATTGATTTGCATATATTGAAGAACTCTTGCATCCCTGGGATAAATCCCACTTGATCATGGTGTATGATCCTTTTAACATGTTGTTGGATTCTGTTTACTAGTATTTTGTTGAGGATTTTTTTAACTATATTCATCAGTGGTATTGGTCTGTAATTTTCTTTTTTTGTAGTATCTTTGTCTGGTTTTGGTATCAGAGTGATGGTAGCCTTGTAGAATGACTTTGGGAGTGTTCCTTCCTCTGCAATTCTTTGGAAGAGTTTGAGAAGGATGGGTGTTAGCTCTTCTCTAAATGTTTGATAGAATTCACCTGTGAAGCCATCTGGTCCTGGATTTTGTTTGTTGGAAGATTTTTAATCAAAGTTTCAATTTTATTACTTGTGATTAGTCTGTTCATATTTTGTATTTCTTCTATTTCTTTCTTCAGTCTTGGAAGGTTATACCTTTCTAAGAATTTGTCCATTTCTTTCAGGTTGTCCATTTTATTGGCATACAGTTGTTCATAGTAGTCTCTTATGATGCTTTGTATTTCTGCAGTGTCCATTGTAAGTTCTCCTTTTTCATTTCTAATTTTATTGATTCGAGTCCTCTCCCTCTTTTTCTGGATGAATCTGGCTAAAGGTTTATCAATTTTGTTTATCTTCTCAAAGAACAAGCTTTTAGTTTTATTGATCTTTGCTATTGTTTTCTTTGTTTCTATTTCATTTATTTCTGCTCTGATCTTTATGATTTCTTTCCTTCTACTAACTCTGGGTTTTGTTTTTTCTTTTTTCTGTATTTCCTTTAGATGTAAGGTTAGATTGTTTATTTGAGATTTTTCTTGTTTCTTGAGGTAGGATTGTATTCCTATAAACTTCCTTCCTAGAACTGCTTTTGCTGCATCCCATATGTTTTGGATCATCGTGTTTTCATTGTCATTTGTCCCTAGGTATTTTTTGATTTCCTCTTTGATTTCTTCAGTGATCTCTTGGTTATTTAGTAAAATATTGTTTAGACTCCATGTGTTTGTGTTTTTTACGTTTTTTCCCCTGTAATTCATTTCTAATCTCATAGCATTGTGGTTGGAAAAGATGCTTGATATGATTTCAGTTTTCTTAAATTTACTGAGGCTTGATTTGTGAACCAAGATGTGATCTATCCTGGAGAATGTTCCATGTGCACTTGAGAAGAAACTGTAATCTGCTGTTTTCGGATGGAATGTCCTATAAATATCAGTTAATTCTATCTGGTCTATTGTGGCATTTAAAGCTTGTGTTTCCCTACTAATTTTCTGTTTGGATGATCTGTCCATCGGTGTAAGTGAGTTGTTAAAGTCCCCCACCATTTTTGTGTTACTGTCAATTTCTTCTTTTAAAGCTCTTAGCATTTGCCTTATGTCTTGAGGTGCTCCTATGTTGGGTGCATATATATTTATAATTGTTATATCTTTTTCTTGGATTGATCCCTTGATCATTAGGTAGTGTCCTTCCTTGTCTCCTGTACCATTCTTTATTTTAAAGTCTATTTTATCTGATATGAGTATTGGTACTCCAGCTTTCTTTTGATTTCTATTTACGTGGAATATCTTTTTCCATCCCCTCACTTTCAGTCTGTATGTGTCCCTAGGTCTGAACTGGGTCTCTTGTAGATAGTATATATATTGGTCTTGTTTTTGTATCCATTCAGCAAGCCTGTGTCTTTTGGTTGGAGCATTTAATCCATTCACATTTAAGGTAATTATTGATATGTATGCTCCTGTTACCATTTTCTTAATTGTTTGGGTTTGTTTTTGTAGGTCCTTTTCTTCTCTTGTGTTTCCCACTTAGAGAAGTTCCTTTAGCATTTGTTGTAGAGCTGGTTTGGTGGTGCTGAATTCTCTTAGCTTTTGCTTGTATGTAAAGCTTTTGATTTCTCCGTCAATTCTGAATGAGATCCTTGTTGTGTAGAGCAATCTTGGTTATATGTTATTCCCTTTCATCACTTTAAATATATTGTGTCACTCCCTTCTGGCTTGTAGAATTTCTGCTGAGAAGTCAGCTGTTAACCTTATGGGAATTCCCTTGTATGTTATTTGTCATTTTTCCGTTGCTGCTTTCAATAATTTTTCTTTGTCTTTAATTTTGTCAGTTTGATTACTATGTGTCTCAGTGTGCTTCTCCTTGGGTTTCTCCGCCTGGGACTCTCTGAGCTTCTTGGACTTGGGTGGCTATTCCCTTTCCCATGTGAGGGAAGTTTTCGACTATAATCTCTTCTAATATTTTCTCAGGTCCTTTCTCTCTCTCTTCTCCTTCTGGGACCCCAATAATGTGAATGTTTGATGTGTTCAGTGTCATCCCAGAGGTCTCTTTGGCTGTCTTCATTTCTTTTCATTCTTTTTTATTTATTCTGTTCTGTGGCAGTGAATTCCACTATTCTGTCTTCCAGGTCACTTATCCATTCTTCTGCCTCAGTTATTCTGCTATTGTTTCCTTCTAGTGTATGTTTCATTTCAGTTATTGTGTTGTTCATCTCTGTTTGTTTGTTCTTTAGTTCTTCTAGGTCTTTGTTAAACATTTCTTGCATCTTCTCGAGCTTTGCCTGCATTCTTTTTCCGAGGTCTTGGATCATCTTCACTATCATTATTATGAATTATTTTTCTGGAAGGTTGCCTATCTCCACTTCATTTAGTTGTTTCTCTGGGGTTTTTTCTTGTTCCTTCATCTGGTACGTAGTCCTCTGCCTTTTCCTTGTGTCTGTCTTTCTGTGAATGTAGTTTTCGTTCCATAGGCTGCAGGATTGTAGTTCTTCTTTCTTCTGCTGTGTGCTCTCTTGGATAAATTTTTGATAACTCATTTTGAAGTACACATATTAGTATAACAACAGGTGATGATACTTGCAGAAAAAAATTTCTGAAAAGCTGTAATTCTTTAGACAAATTAATTTTGTCTGAATTCAATTTTAAATGTACATAATTGTATACAATGACATTGTAATGTTTCCTCTAGTATTTCCTGTAACTTATATAGGTCATATAAGAAACTAAAAGTGGCTTCATGATTCATCTATCAGTGTATTTTTAATTATGACAAAAATTTTAAACTTATCTTCCTCATTAACAAGTGGTTCATTTTTCATATGAAAATAATGTTCTCATGTTCAGTGCAATGATCTTTGAATTTAATTTCTGTTTCTAGAAAAAGAAGAGCAAAATAAACTAAGCAGAAGTGAGGAGATAATAAAGATAAGAGCATAAGTCCATGAAATTAAAAATAGAAAAACATTAGAGAAAAATCAATGAAACAAAGAGATGTTTCTTTGATAATAAATAAATTGATACCTCTATTAAGACTGAAAAAGAAAAAGAAGACACAAGTTATCAATATCAGGAATTAAATGGGGAACATTACTGATATTAAAAGGATAATAAGGAAATATAATGAATATTCTACAAACATAAATTTGACACCTTAGATGAAATAGATTGCTTTCTTAAAAAACAATGACTTCCACAGTTCAGCCAATATGATATAGATCATCTGAATAGTCTTTTATCTACTAAGGAAATTAAATTCATAATTTAAAAACACCAAAAATTGAAATCTCCAGTCCAAGCTAGTTTCACTGGAGAATTTTACCAAATAATTAAAGAAGAATTAATGCCAATTTGACACAATCTCTTTCAGAACACAGAAAAGGAGAGAACACACCCCAATTCACTTTATGAACCTAATATTACCCTGATAAAACCAGACAAAGACAATACCAAAAAATAAAATGATACAACAATATTCCTCATAAATGCTGATGCAAAAATCATTAACCAAATATTAGCATTCGAATCCAGCAATGTATAAAAAGAATTAAACACCATGGCCAAGTGGCATTTATTCAAGGCATGCAAGGCTGGTTCAATATTTGACAATCAATCAGTGTAATTCATCATATTAAGAGACTAAAGAAGAAAATTCACATGATCACATAAATTGATGCAGAAAATGTATTAGACAAAATTCAACACTCATTCATGATGGCAATTCTTAGAAAAATATAGGTATAGAGGGGGCATCCTCAGTTTGATAAAAAACATCTACCAAGGAATCTATCACTAACATTATAGTAAATGTTGAAAGACTGAATGCTTTCCCCCTAAGATCAGGAGTAAGCCAAGTAAGTCAACTCTCACCACTTTTATTCATCATAGTAATGGGAGATTTTGCAGTGTAGTAATGCAAGAAAAGGAAATGAGAGGCATACAGATGAGAAAGAACTAAAACTGTCCTTATTTGTGGACAAAATGATTGTCTGCACAGAAAATCCCAAAGAATCTTCAAAAATATTCCTAGAACTAATAAGCAAATTCAAGAGGGTCACAGGATACAAAATGAACATGCAAAACTCAATTGTATTTCTATATATTAGCAATGAATATATGACATGAATTAAAAAATACAATACCATTTACAGTTGCTTCAAAAAAGAAATCTTAGGTGTAAATCTAACAAAACAGGTACAAGATTTCTATGCTGATAACTACAGAACATTGATTTTAAAAAATCAAAGATCTTGATAAATGGAGAGACATAATGCGTTCATAGGTTAGAAGATTCAACATAGTAAAGATGTCAATTTTCCTCAAGCTAAGCCTCACACCTTATGCAAAAATTAACTCCAAATGGATCATGAACTTAAATGAAAAAATATGCCACTTCTAGAAAAAATATAGGGGAAGGTCTTCAGTATCTAGGACTAGGCAAAGAGTTCTTAGACTTGATGCCAAAAGCACAATCCATAAAAGGAAAAATTGATAAACTGGACTTCATCAGCATGAACTTTTATTTTGTGAAAGATCCTGTTAAGAGGATGAAAACACAAGCTGCAGGGTGGGAAAAAATATTTTCAAACCACATGTCTCACAATAGACCTGATGTCTGGAATATATAAAGAATTCTCAAAACTCAATGATTAAAAACCAAACATTTCAATTAGAAAATGGGCAAAAGATATGAAGAGACATGTCAACAAAGAGATAGCCAATAAGCAATAAACACATGAAATTATATCCAACATCACTAGCCATTAGGGGAATGCAGATTAAAACCACAATGAGATATCATTACAAACTTATCAAAATGGTTGAAATTAAAAAATAGTTGACAACACCAAATGCTGGTAAGGATACAAAGAACATGGGTCACATATATTGCTCGTAGGAATGTAAAATGGTACAGTCACTCTGGAAAACAACTTACTCAGAGATCAAAGGAATTATAAAGCCAAAGGAAGCCAAAGGAAGTGGCCTTGTGTAGTGGACAGAGTATACAATAGGTACACAATACAACCTATATACAATAGGTTGTATATTATTTCACCCAACAAATTCATTTCTAGGAAATTATTCTGTAGTTACCATTCCATAAATGTACAATAACATATAAACAAACAATGCACATTTCATTGCAGTAGTGCTTCTAGTTGCCAAAAACTGGAATCAAAATACTTGATAGATTTAAATAAACCATATTTATAATGGAGTACCATGTAGCTATTAAAAAGATCTGGTAGATATGTATTATTGTTCTAATTTTTGTGTAAAAAATGGGTATGTATGTCTTTAGGTTTGGTAGTATATACATAGAAAAACTAGAAATATATACTCTATGCTATTGAGGTTATCTTGGGAGGGGGTAGAATTATGAGGGACTTTAACTCAGTACTCTATTTCTGTATGTTCAAATAGGTTTCTATTAATATCATTAACTTTAAAAAAAAATTAACTATAGTTGATTTACAGTGCTGTGTTAGTTTCAGGTGTATAGCAAAGTGATTCAGTTATATATATCAATATATACATGTATACTTTTTCAGATTATTTTCCCTCATAGGTTGTTAGAAAATACTGAGTATAGTTCTCTGTGCTATAAAGTAGGCCCTTGATGGTTATCTATTTTATATATAGTAGTGTGTATATGTTAATCCCAAACTCCTAGATTATCCCCCACCTTTCCCCTTTGGTAACCATAAGTTTGTTTTCTATGTCTGTGGGTCTATTTCTGTTTTGTATATAAGTTCATTTGTATCATTTTTGTTAGATCCCACATATAAGAAATATCATGATATTTGTCTTTCTCTGTCTGGCTTACTTCCCTTAGTATGATAATTCCTAGATCCCTCAGTGTTGCTGCAAATGGCATTATTTCATTCTTTTTCATGGTTGAGTAATATTCCATTACACACACACACACACACACACACACACACACACCACATCTTCTTTACTCATTTGTTGATGGACATCATTTAGGTTGCTTCTATGACTTGGCTATCGTAAATAGTGCAGCAGTGAACATTGGGGTGCATGCATCTTTTTGAATTATGGTTTTCTCCAGCTATATGCCCAGGAGTGGGATTGCAAGATCATATGGTAGCTCTATTTTTAGTCTTTTAAGGAACCTCCACACTGTTCTCCATAGTGGCTGTACTAATTTACATTCCCACCAACAGTATAGGATGGTTCCTTTTTCTCCACACCCTCTCCAGTATTTATTATCTGTAGACATTTTGATGATGGCCATTCTGACTGGTGTGAGGTGATATCTCATTGCAGTTTTGATTTGCATTTCTCTAATAATTAGTGATGTTGAACATCTTTTCATGTGCCTTTTGGCCATCTGTATGTCTTCTTTGGAGAAATGTCTATTTAGATCTTCTGCCCATTTTTTGATTGGGTTGTGTTTTTTTTGTGATATTGAGTTGTATGAGCTCTTTTTATATTTTGGAGATTAATCCCTTGTTGGTTGCATTGTTTGCAAATATTTTCTCCCATCCTGTAGGTTGTCTTTTTGTTTTGTTATGGTTTCCTTTGCTGTGCAAAAGCTTTTAAGTTTAAGTAGGTCCCACTTGTTTATTTTTGTTTTTAATCCCATTACTCTAGGAGATGCATCCAAAAAGATATTGCTGCGATTTATGTCTAAGAGTGTTCTGCCTATGTTTTCCTCTAGGAGTTTTATAGTATCCAGTTTTTCATTCAGGTCTTTAATTCATTTTGAGTTTATTTTTATCTATGGTGTTAGAGAATGTTATAATTTCATTCTTTTACATATAGCTGTCCAGTTTTCCCAGCAGCACTTATTGAAGAGATTGTCTTTTCTCCATTGTATATTCTTGCCTCCTTTGTTGTAGATTAACCATAGGTGCGTGGGTTTATTTCTGGGCTTTCTATCCTGTTCCACTGATTTATATTTCTGCTTTTGTGCCAGTGCCATACTGTTTTGATTTCTGTAGCTTTGTAGTATAGTCTGAAGTCAGAGAGCCTGATTCCTCCAGCTCTGTTTTTCTCTCTCAAGGTTGTTTTGGCTATGTGGGTGAGGTCTATTGTGTTTCCATATAAATTAAAGTTTTTTGTTGTAGTTCTGTGAAAAACCATTGGTAATTTAATAGGAATTGCATTGAATCTGTAGATTGCCTTAGGTAGTATAGTCATTTTGACAATATCAATTCTTCCAGTCCAATAACACTGTATATTTTTCCATCTGTTTGTGTAACATTTGGTTTCTTTCATCAGCATCTTACAGTTTTTGGAGTACAGGTCTTTTACCTCCTTAGGTAGGTTTATTCCTAGGTATTTTATTCTTTATGATGTGATGGTAAATGGGATTGTTTCAATTCTCTTTCAGATCTTTTGCTGTTAGTGTATTTATTAACTTTTGCACCTTTCAGTCAAAGGCGTTTTAAAGAAGGAGCGTGGGCTTTGGAGTTTGACTGACTTGTTTTTAAGTTTCAGCACTTTCATTAACTATGCTAATTTGGACAAGTCAGTTAATCTCCCCAATAAGTAAATTTAGGATCCCCAGTTTCCTCATCTGTAAAATGGGGATAATGATACTTAGCTTATAAAGTTATGTGAACTCAGTGAAGTAAAATAAACATTTGATCCAGAGTCTGGCTCAAAGCAGTTAATTTATAAAGAATATTTGTATATGTTTGCCACTGCCTAGACTATTGAAGAATGGTAGATTTCTGACTAGCTCACTTGCCTAAGCCTTATCAATCATGTAAAACCTTGATACCCACCAGGCCCCGTGGACTCATTGAATTTCCAAAACTGGCCACTTTATGTCAGTTCTTATCCAAGATCCAAAATAAAAGCAACATGCAGTGTCAGTACACTGGTTTGGTGTTCATGTTCCTTGGACTTGCCCATCTTTTACCCTTCAGTCAGCCATCCAGGTCCAGAATTTCACTGTTCCATCTGTATCAGAAGCTAACTTAGTGATAGAGAGAAGTACTTCTAAGCTCAGAATCTTTATCATTCAATGAGTTGAACTCTTCTGCGCTTAATCCCATTTGAAAATGACAGAGCCACCAGGACATTCTTTGATTGGACTTCCTATTTGCAACTTTGTTTTGGGAGTTGAATGTCCATGTGGCTTTTTGGTCCATATGGCAGAGAGTCTCAGCTTGGGCCACTGTGTTACAGAGTTCTAATACCATATAGTGAAAGTGGGATAGGATAAGCCAGCCATATGATTTTAGGGCATTTTGGATTAAACTGAGCCACCATGGGCTTCCCTGATGGCACAGTGGTTAAGAATCCACCTGCCAATGCAGGGCACATGGGTTCAAGCCCTGGTCCAGGAAGATCCCACATGCCATGGAGCAACTAAGCCTGTGCGCTACAGCTACCGAGCCTGCGTTCTAGAGCCCACGAGCCACAACTACTGAGCCCACGTGCCACAACTACTGAAACCCGTGCACCTAGAGCCCCGTGCTCCATAACAAGAGAAGTCACTGCAATGAGAAGCCCTTGTACTGCAACGAAGATTAGCCCCTGCTCGCCACAAGCAGAGAAAGCCCACACACTGCAATGAAGACCCAACACAGCCAAAAATAAATAAATAAAATAAATAAGTTAAAAAACAAAAACAAAAAACTGATCCACTGTGGTTGATCTGTCCCAAGCTATTACATGCCATGCACTGTGAGATTCTGTGATCCTTAGCATCCAGAAGGACCCGATCCAATCCAGCAGTGAACATGCTGCCAGAAAGAAGGCTGACTGGACTTTAACTCCAGCTGATGGTAGAAGATGTGGCATCGCTACAAACCTGGATCTGATGCAGGTCAAACAACCCCAGATAATCCCTCATATGGCTGAGATGTAGTAGCAATGCATGGCGTATTTCTGCCTGCCCTATGGATGTCTGGGGATTATGTGAATCTTTCCTGTGACAGCAGACTCACTAACTCTGGGGGAGTGCTATCTTTACAAAACTTTGTGAGGACACTTCCTCTGGCTATTAATACAAGCATGCTGACTCCTGTTTTCTTTCTCTAGGGATGATGATGTGGAAAACTAGATTAGAAGACAGTTACTGTGTTTTAGAATTAGTGGTCTCACTTCTCTTAGACTACTTCTGTGCATGAACTTCTGATACTGAACTTCAGGGTTTGACAAAGGTGGAGGGACCCAAATTCTAAGGAGCAGATCTCTCAATACAGAAGTACGGATGGGAGAGGGACTCTCAGCTTGATGGGCAAACAATCAAATATTTGAGTACTCTATCACAACACACTGCCAATTACTGCCATCTGCCTGCATGTGAAATTGATCTTTCTCTCACCCCCAGAGCCCTGCAGGAGCAGCAGTGGAAGATGCCATATTTGCAAATGCTCAGTTCCTTGAGCTTGTGTGTCTGACCCATCAATACTGACCTTGAGACTTTCAGTTTGATTCATTTTCTTTTAAAAAACGCAATTTCCTGTGTCTAAGGGAGGGAGGAAAGGTTAAAAAATATCATTATAAAGGCTCCAAAGATTTTTGGGACATCAAATTGCTCTGACAAACCATTTTTATGAGTTAAGTGTAAAGGAAACAGAAACATACGGATTAAATTTCCCTTAAAATACACATGGGCTTAAAAATTAAGGGGGAAAGAAGGACTTGGCAATGTGGGTTTCAGGCTTTGCCAAACCCCAGCTCCTGAGAAATAACTTGAGATGCTTGACAAACCCAAAAAGCAGCTGGTTTTGCCCTGTGCCCTCATTGAGCGACATTTAGAGTCCCATGTGATTGGAAGCTCTCTAACTGAAATAGGCTAATTTACAAACTCATGCTCTGATTCTTCAGATTACCTCAAACAGTCTCTGTTTATAAAATTTCTCCCTAAAGCCCTAGTCCTCCTCGGGTTCTCCTTGTGTCTAGGCAGAATCACAGACCAGCGTTCTAATTCCCATTTCATGGATGAAAACACAGAGCTTGATGAGGTATAAGCTAGATGGTTGGGGGCAGCTTCTTCAAGACAGAAAATTTACCCATATGTACCCCACACCTGCCTTGAGAATAAAAGAGAATCTTTGGTTCATTAAGTTCTATAATGGATTCATAGACAAATGGCAAGTATAAACTCCCCATTGAGCACTGAGAATTCAGAAGGGTATGTATGAACTTAACTATAGTATTCATTCATTCATATATTCAATAAGCAAATGCTTATGCAGCAAAAATGTACTATTGATATCACAATGGAGAATAGAAATAAAAGCAGCTAACATTTATCGGGGTTTACTATATTCTGGGTATTGTGCCAGCCCATTACTGTGCAGTATCTCATTTAATGCCCGCTTGAGCTTTCAGAGGTTGGTACTGTTGACTATCTTCATTTTATAGAGGAGGAGGGAGGTAGAGAGGGATTTAGTAATTTACTTAAGATTGACTAGAAAGGGCAGATCTAGGATTCAAAACCAAGATTGGTGTTAAAGACACTTGGATGTTGCCTTCAAGAACCCTAGAGTCTTCTGGCCAAGCTAAGCCACACTCAAATGCAAATACAATAAAGAGTGATGAATGTCCCAGAGACGTTCAGAGCATGGAGGGATCACTTTCTACTGAGATTAGGAAGGTTTTGTGTAGGAAGCAGTTTTTGCAAAAGATTTTGAAGCATGAGTAACATCAGAATACCAGGGGAGAGGTCAGAGTCATTTCTGCCTGGAGAACATCCACGAGGGGGATGAGAGGAGGAAGCTTAGGGCACAACAGGAGATACTGCAGAAATGCAGGGAAATCACACTGAATGTACATTGTACTTAGGCAAATGCAATTATGTATCATCAGCCAAAACAAAAGAAAACAAACTCTCCAAAATAATTTAAATAGCTCAGGCAATTTAATCTGCCATTTCCTAGAAAATGAGTGTAAGATAGGAGGAGCAGTCTGTTACTTTCTCATTCGGGTCCAACTCTGAGAGCCTCTCATGATGTGAGCATCTCACAGCACTCAGTGATTCTAGAGATGAAAGGTGCACATTTTTGCATAACATGGTCCCTAATCGTGTTAGCTAGTACTCAGGTGAAGTCTGTTCCAGGGCTTGAGGAATAACCGTCTATCACTGAGATGGAATAATTTTGACTGTATGTGATATTTACCTTATTTGCTCATTTTAGAACTTAAACCCCCTTTTATAAGTGCAAATCCCCAATAGCTGCTTACCTTGTAAATGAACTCTTGAAATTAGAAGGTCAAGTTGTTAAAAATGCTTTGGGTTGATGTAGTAGAAAAAAAATCAATCCAAACAAAATGTAAATTGTGCATGAAAATATATGCAGAAGCTAAAAATTGTTACTAATGCATGAAAATATATTAACTTCTAAATATATACAAAAGGAAATATGATGCTTTAAAAAACCCAACTATTCACCTGTTTGTGACAAACCAAGCATACAGACTTTTGACAGTCTCCAAAATGCTATTTTTTGTTAATATTTTTTATTAATAAATTTTATTAATTTTATTAATATTAATTTTAATTAATTAATAGCAATTTATTAACTTCAAGACTTGAGGTTGAGAAAAATCAATAAAAAGGCAGCAGGGCTGAGAAAATTTATTAAAGAAAATATAAGGAGGTTGAATTGTAAGAATAAGAAATGGAAGAACACTGAAGGTGCATGAATAGTTAAGTCTTCAAGAAAATGTTAATATGGTATGAGTTGACATAATATACGTGTAAAAGAAATATCTGATAACTTTACTCCTACTTTTTCTCTAAATATAAAAGCTATATGTGCTCATTTTAGAAAAAGTAGGATATATAAAACCCACAAAAGATAAACAGAGAAAAGCAAAAATCATCCATAATCCTATCACAGACAGAGAGAACCACTTTATCTTTTTTGTGTATATTCTTCCATATGCATGTATTTTACATAGTTACATTGATTCATGCTCTCTATGGGTGGTTCTTAAACTGTAACATACATCAGATTCACCTGGCTATGAAAACACACTGCTGTGGGCTCACTCCCTGAGTCTCTGATTCAGCAGGTGTGGGTGGGACCTGGGAATGTGCATTTCTATCAAGTTTATAGGCACTGCTGCTGGTTCTGTTCCAGGGACCATACCCTGAGATCCACTGTTCTATAAGGCTTTCATTCTTGCTACTTTCACTTCACATTGCATCAAGAGTATTAAAATTATTTGAAAATATCTTTTCTCATGCTTGCATAGTATTACGTGATTTGTTAACCGTGCTCCTATTGTTTTTCCATACCCATTAATTGGAGGATGTCCTACTTAAGAAAACAACTCTAAGATGTACCTCAAGCCTTAGGACAGAAGCACACACACCTAAGGCTGTGAGATAAGAGGGAACATTTACACTTAACAGTTACTTTGCATTTTAGAGGATCGTAAAGATCACATCCCCGATAGGAATGGTTCTGATAAATCATTTTAGCTGCATCGCAAGGACTTTGTAAGCCTCCAGAAGCTGTATCTCTCCCAAAGCAGTTATCACTGACTTCTGAAATGGGCCAAGTGGTTCTTTTGAAATATGTAGAAAAAGAGAATCAAGATAACAGTCTAGGAGACTGATGTTATGACATGCAACCACCTAAAAATCTTGTTCCAGAAGTTGCTTGATAAGCTTATGGTTCCAAAGAAACCTTTGGCACTCTTGGTCACCACGAACAGAATCACAGTGTGGAATGCTTTGGCCCTTCTGCCTTTTTCTCATCCTCAGCAATGAGCACCAGAAACAGTTAAACTGCCAGCAGCTCCCAAACAGTGGTTTCCGCCTTTAGCGACTGCCAGCCCATGCAGGCTCACCACACACAGCCTCAGAGGTCTGGCTCCAAAGCTCCTCTCTGCCCAGACGCCATTAACAATGAGAAAGGAAAACTGTGGCCACCACAGAGCTTCAGAGGCCAAAGACACACAGTAGCCTCCACCCTACTAACGAATTCCCCTCACCCCACGCCTGCGCCTTGCTTCTCATCCCCTACCTTTCCCCAGACTTTCACAAAAATCTAGGGTGTTCTTCCTCATTCATCGGATGGTCTCACACTGTCCCCGAAGAATTCCAAGGAGATCCAATGAAGCTGCATTTCACAGTGAGGAATCTCTGGACACTTTGATACTACTCTCTGTGGGTGAACTCAGTAAAATAGTATCAATGAGACCAAGTGTTGTTTGAATGGTGTTATTTATCAAGCATGCTACAGATGTGTATTATCCAACTTAACCCTCACATTAGCCCTAAGAGCTCAGTATTATTATTCTTCCCATTTTACCAATGAAGAAATAAATGGAGGACCAGAGAAGTCAAACCACTTACCCAATTTCACTCAGCTGGCAAGTGATGGAGATGGACTTAAGCCCAAATCTATCTGACTCCAAAGCCCATGTTCTTTACCACTATTCTGATCAGCTTCTTTTAAGAAGATATCTAATATTTGTTTAATTTTCTGTTCACCAGACTCATCTAAGTGCCAAAGAAGGCCAAGCATTTTGCTTTTTTAGAGAATCTTAAATGGTAGATCAGATTCCTAATAGCCTATTTTAAATCAGCCAAAAGAAAGTCTTCTGATTTCCTGGGTTATTGGTTTACCCTCTGTGGCACTCAGACCACAGGAAGCATGTGAAGATAGTCTACAAAGGACTCAGTTACCACATCAATTAGCCTGAGGTGTGAATAAAAGTTACTATCGTATTAAAATAAACTGATTTTTTAAAAAATCCATAATTTTGGTACTTACATATATGTATGATTATGTGTGTATATATATGGCGGCCCTAAGTATACATACACACATACATATATACACTTAGTCCTATACATACTCAGTTACATAAATATGTAGAGTAGTGGTTTTCAAACATCAGCATGCACTGGAATCACCTGGAGGGTTGTGAAACCACAGACTGTTGGGCTCCTCCCCCAGAGTTTCTGAGTCAGGATATCTGGGAAGGACCCAAGAATCTGCCTTTCTGACAAGTTCCAGGTGATGCTGATATAGCTGGTCTGAGTAGAGGGGCAGAGGATCTGCCAAAGCTTTACCTTACAGGGAAAGAAGTGTTTGCCACAATATTTTATTTTATTGTATTTTTTTTTTTTTATGGGCAAGGGGACCTGGAGGCGGTGGCTTGGTCTGTGGTCTGTGGGGGCATTGGGACACCCTTTATCCACACCATAGCTTTAGTGTCACAATATTTTAAAGGGAACTACCTTTCTTTCTTGAATTCTGTGCCACGTTGTCTGTCTGCTGAAATGATGGATTGGTGTATTCGACCGGGGAGCAGATCACCTGGAGAATTGGGCCCACTTCATACTGAGTCTTCCATGTCATGACACAGGGGGTTTCCCAAGGAACAGCTGTGACACTTGAAGTCCCAAGGGTGGTCGTTAACAGATAAAAGCCAGAGAAGGCCAGTGTTTTTTGATTGTCTCCTCTACATCAATAATGGGAAAAGATATCGACTCCTTTGTTACTTGATGTAATTTTAGAGATGTTTGCAAACAAGCTTATTCATTTTCTGTAGCTGTCCTAGGAACTGAATGTTCCTCCTGCTGCTGGAAAGATCATGCTCCCTTGCTAAAAGTGTGATTGATTTCTCAGATTTGCCTGCCAAAATGCCCTGTGAAATGTTCCCCAGCTCCCTGATAGCTCAGGTCTTGTCCTGTGTACATTGCTTCCGGAAGTTTCTTGGCATATTGGAGTAGAGGGAGTTTAGAATCAGTGTTCACTCAGTAATATTTTCATCTAAATTAACGGGTTGAGTTCTGTGGCAGAAAACTTCAGCTATTTCTGCCAGATTTGGGTGTCCCTGAATGACACAGCCATGAACAAGCAGGTCAGGTCCTTGCTCCAGTTTGAAATTCTTTGTGTCTTGAGCTGTTTTGCTAAAGTAAAACAGCATATACAATGCTGTACCAGGCCACACATTCAGCTCTATCAAAGAATAAAATTCTCAAATTTCTGCTATCTCTCCCCAGGATGGAGAAAGCCAGGCTGACTTCCAACCTCAAATTCTGAGAGCAAACCAGAGGGCCAGAAAATGTCGGTCTGTTTTCTTCTTTGATAAACTTCCTTGGCAAAGTGAGATGACCTGAATTACGGTGTGGCCTGTGGCCCAAGAATCTTGAAGTCGGCTCTGGCTTCCCCTGCCTCTTGCCTCTCTTCAGGCAGTGGTGTCTGGCCCACAGTGCTGTAGATCAATCACTCGGTTTCCAGTGGCAATCATGTATTCTCTTTATGATTACGGGTGCCACCGGAGGGAGGGAAACAGCCACAGATAACCCCAAAGAGAGCTAACCCAGAAGCCAGTTCTACTGTTTGCTTTGGGAAGGCGTTATTCAGTTTCTTTATATAGCTATTTTGCCTTTCTAGCTGATAGCAAAACAAATTCTTGTTCCCTGAGTACATAAGGCCTCATGGTGGGGGAGGTGGACCAGCAATTTGCTAATTGGGAAGAAAACAAAGCTTGGGGTTTAAGGAAAAGATGACTGAGTATGCCTATAAAGGATGCTCCCCTTGCGGAGAGAACCTGCCAGGTAGCTAAACCACAAGCAGAAGACGTTTCTGCCTAGAATTTTGAAAAGGGAGCTTGGGTGTCCTCCAGTACAAAGGCCTGCAGACTGTTCCGTGGAGCCCTGGAGCGGGCTGGAACCCTGGAGAGGGCTGGAGCCCTGGGACTGCAAGGGATGAATAAGGCCCAGCTCTTATTTTCAGGGACCTCAAGGGCCAATAAATGGCTGAATGCTTATTTAATCATTCATTTGACAAGTATTTATTGAATACTTAGAATGTGCCAGGGAGATTGTTTTGGTACTGAGATCTCAGAGTAGAAAGAGACTCTAGATCAGAGATCAGAAGTCTCCTGGGTAGCAGCATCTCTTCTGTGCTGTCCTTGGCAGATCATCACCTGACCTCTGACCACATACTGGGGTGGGAAGCTCGCCACGTTGTGAGGCAGCTTATCCCATTGCTCCACAGCAATCACGGCTCAAAGGTTCACTTTGTACTGTACTGAATCCGTTATCTGCCTTCTTGGATTCCACCCTGAATGGAACCAATGTCTCCTTGCATGAGCCCTGTGTAACTTGATACCACTGCCCACCCACCTGAAACCCTCTCACCTCTCCCCCTAAAATAACCACACACACAAATACGCACATGTAAAACCCCCAAAACCGTTGGGTATGTTTTTGCTTCTGTGCTTAGCAGTGGTGGTGGTGGTGGCCTATGTGTGATACAATGAGTTAAAAAGAAGGTCGAGAATAAGATGAGGGTGAATGTGTTTGTCCCAGTGCCTAATGCAGTACCTGGCACACAGTCGGTCTCCAGCAAATATCCATCAAAGGAATGAGTGAATGGATGAATAACTAGATGAGTGACTAGAGTATGAATTACTAACTAGACTATAAACTTTTCATATTATGAACTGTGTCTCATACATTTAGTACCAAAGACAGTACTTGGTCCATAAGTAGGGGTTCAACAATAAGTAATTTCTGAATGAATGGATGGATGCATGAAATTGAAAACCACTGGAATATAAGTGGATGCTAAATAAATATTTGTTATCAGAACAAATGAATGAATGAATGTTCAAGCCAAAGAGTGAGGCTTCACTGGGAATAGTTATTCTGCTTCAGCAGTCGGGAAGTTATAGTGGGTAGGTGAGAAAAGCATGACTTTAATAGGGCTGTTGGTTGCCTTTTCAGCATGAGAAGCTCTTTCCTGCTGTTGACTCAACAGCCCAGGCAGTCTGCCTTCATCCTGCGGTCTTTTCTCACATGTTAGGCTTAGCTAGGTGAGATGGCAGTGTTTTGTCTTGTTTCATTTCTAAATCAAACTCTGCTTTGCTTAGACATTCTACATTTATTTGGTTGGCTTTCCAGTTGCTTAAGGGAATATGGATGTTAACTAGAAATGGTTACAGATGCTAACAGAGAAACTGTCTGATTTGGTACCAGAGAAAAGAAAGGTCTAGAGAGGATGAACAACATATACTGCTGTCTGCACCCTTATCCTCCTAAGACCACCTGGAGAACCCCTGCAGACAGAGAAGAAGAGTGGACACTCCGTTTCTCCCAAGAGGTCTCCTTCTGGATGTGGCACGCTGTGCTAGAGCAAGTCTGTTCCCCCAAACATGGGCCTTAGCTTCTCAGAGCCACACTCTATGAAGATGAGACCACAGGTTACTTTTGATCACATCACCTCTGTTCCCTGGAAGGCAGCCCTAAGATGGTACAGGACCAAGAGTACTGAAATTTGGTTTGTTTTTCCTTTTCTGATTGTTAGGTCATCAGCCTCTGAGTCAGTTCGACTGTACTCCTCAGGAAACCAAGTTTTATTTTGTTATAGTAGGAATCTGACTCAGCCTCTGCCTCTTTGGAAGGTACCATGATTTCCATGCCAGTGATGAAAAGGAAAACCAGGCAGGTACAAACGATGCCCACTATGTAGCAACGTACGTTCTCAGCAACATGCTCTTTCTAAGATGCCACCTGATTGGCTCTCTTGCCTTCTACTGAAATGAAGAACAAAATACTGGCAGCAGCTCTAAAGAAGATAAAGAATTTGTCACAAACTGTACGGAAATTTCATGTAGCCTAGTGAATTAAGTACCCATCTCTTAAGCTCATTAGCTCCTGATTCTTTGTTAAATTGGGTGTTAAATTGAGGTCACTTAATTACTTTTCAAGGCAAGTATCTGGCTCTAAGAAGATACTTTCGAGAAATAGAGGTGATCAGACTACAGAAGTTCAACAGATGCCTCTGGACCAAGTGTCAGGAGCCACAGCCCTTCCTTGTTTCAGAGGAACCCTGGAGAATTTCTGGATGGCCCATGGGAAAAGCGAGTAGCATGCTGGGTGGCCAGGTCTTCTGCTGGTCCTGCTATTAGGTTCTAAGCCCTGCAGCAAAGGACTATAGGCCAAATTGGGCAAGAAGTGAAGGCTACCCAAGGCCACTGTAATAGGCAGCTGTCCAGTGTTCCGGTCAGCCCAGTTAAATGAAGCCAAGGTTAAATTAGCTGGACTAAAATCAGGAACAGTACAATTAGGCCCCTAAATGTGCTTTGGGCTATTATACATCTGGGCATCGGAAGGTCAGTTCTATGTAGTAGGATACCCCACGTCCATTGACATGGTCTGGACCTGGATTGATTTGCCCTACCTGGACAACACCCATCACTTTCAGCAGGTACCTTCCAATCCTCTGATGTTATGAGTGAATCTATTCAAAATAGAAAACCCCATATGTTCAGTCAATTAATGAGTTAAAACACATCCAGGGCCTTTACAGAGAGGAAATCAGATGCGCAATTTAAGGGAGATGTAGAACAGATTTTGAAGAGATATGGGACTAGGACCAAAATACACACAGACACTTGCAATGATCCAGGGATATTCTCTTACAGACATTTTGCCCCTAAGGAATTATTTGCAGTCTCAACAGGGTTCTCCAGGCTGTGGTCATTTGTCAGGGTGGAATGATCCAGACTCTTATTTACAAACTGGACCTACTGCTTTTAAGAGTCAAGGGGCATGGTTTTGAGATATTACCTTTCTTTGACTCTCTAGATTAGATTGGAGGTATTTAAATCCTCATAGCGAGTCAGTGTTCTCCAAGCATTACAGCCATCACAGCCTAGAGGCTGGAGACAGGCCCTCATGAAAGCTTGTCTTCACGTCATTAGTTTTCACGGGAGGGGAGGAAATGAGATCAGACATTGTTCAGAGTAATTTCAATATCAGATAGTCCTCCAAACATCTGCAAATCAATAGAAATTGAGGTCAGAGGGGCTATTAGGAGGCATCGGTGCAGTGACTAATGAGACTAGTTACCATCTGCCTAAGTTGGACTGTGAATGAAAAATTGCATGCTTTTGTTTAGAATTGCTAAGATATCCTTATTTAGAGCACCAGGTAGACTCAACTCTTCACTGGACCTTTGGAATATTTAGTTTGTGTGTCTCTTCAAGTAGAAAAGGTGGTGTGGTGAAAATGCTCCAGGTTTGGCTGCAACTCAAGTGCTCTAATCAAACGTAATTCCAAATTCTAAAAGAGAAAGTGAAATTTCTATATCAAGGCACACATGAATTTTACCTAAAGAGATACAGGTTGTATGTATCTCCTACAGCAGTATTTCTTTGGGCACGCCTCTGGCTCTTAATTCTGTTATCTTGTAATTACCCACATAGCATCCTTATTTCATAGAGGGAGAAAATGAGTCACAGAGCGGCAAAGAGATTTCCCTTGAGAGCTGTTTAAGTTCCTATTAAAATTGCTGGATTAATGGTGAAGTTGGTGCTATAATTTTGTAGTGTTCACGATCCTGCCTGAAATCCTTGTTGGAATAAGAGAGTTGAGGAAAGAGCGTAGAGAAAGAGATTGAGAGAGAGGAAGGAGGAAAAACGGGAGGAGGAAAGGTGGGGGGAGAGGGATGGGAGAGGTAATGGGAAGGGGGAAATCAGTAGAGAAGAGGGAAAGGAAGAGAAAGTAAACCTTCAGCCATTGTGGGGAAGATGCAACAGCTGGGAGGTTAGGACCCAGTTCCACAACTCACCAGCTGCATGATTAAACTGTCTGAATCTCAGTCTTCTCATCTGTGAAATGGACTCATTACATCTGCTGTGCCTCCCTTGCAGGGTTTGCCAGACCACAGGAGACCACAGCTCCTTTAAGTGTAAGAAGAAGCTTTGGAAAACACAGAGTGCTGTTCAACTCTAAGCAGCATGATGGCAGACAGTTACTCCTTTAGGGAATTCAGGGTTTTGGTTACCCTGCAGGGTCACTTAAGACGTTTGAACTCCCCCTTGCTACTGAGTGAGGAGTGCCACATGTTACAACAGGGCCAATGTGGGCTTCGTTTATAAACACAGAATTCCAAAGCAATCCCGAAGGGAGGGGGTGAGTTGCTCTGAAGAACTGGCTCTAGGCGCCAGAAGAAATGGAGCTGTCTCCCTGCTTTTTGATGCCAAGACATCAACACTTAAAGCAGCCACAGGGCGAGTTTGATTGAGAACCAGCAAAGCAGAGAAGGAACGCAATTGAGGTGCCCTGCCCTGTAGGCAGGCTTCCTGCTGACATGAATGAGAACTGTACCCTGGTAAGGAGATGAGGACTGGCTCGCACACTTTAAGTATCCCATGGGCTTTCTTATGAGTGAATCTGCTGTCCTTTTGGCCTTGGAAGCAGAATTAAGTCCTCAGAGCCGGGCCCAAGTGATGGGACAGAAGAAAGAGAAAAACTATTTCTGAACTCTAACAAAAATACCTTTTTCTCAGGGTGTAACAAGGCATCTTCTGGGACTTTAACGTGAGACTCCCCGCCCCTCATGACATATTTCTCAGATACTGTAAACACAGACTAATTTAGTCTCTTCACTTGTTACTCATTGATGACAAATACAATAGTAGTCTTTGCCAGTAGAACACTCTGTTCGCTTGAAACAATAGGAGCAAAATGCGGGCTTTTAAATGAATGGGGATCCACCTTCACAGAAATGGATGCAGTACAAAGTTACATTTAAATAACACAGGAGAGTACCGTGCTGAGAGCCTCTCAATAGTGTTAACCTTGCACTCTGCCCCAGCCATCTAGGGCTGGCAAACTCCAAGATCATCTACCAGTAACGCGGATTCCTGCTCTGCATAACAAAGAAACCTCCATATTGCCAGCAGCCTTTTGAGCTGGAGATCTAATTATTAGCCTGTATCCCATTTAATAATGTTTGCATAGATGAGTTTGAGAATTGGCTGCCCTTTGTAAGGTTTCTTCTTCGAACTACCAAACAGCACCTCTCTATGAGAAAGATCTAAGACGACCAGCTTGCGGAGGTGATTTGAGGATGGTTCCCCATCTATACTCAGATGTAGAGCATCTCCCTTTTTTTTTGTTTGGCCAGGATTAGCATTTACTTCTTAAAGAGCAGCTTCTAAATAGGTAGTGTCACCTGTTATATCACACATCACCATTAAAATTAACTTCTTAGCTACTGTCTAAGTGCCCAAGATGCGTTAGGCACTGCACTAGGCACTTTATGAACATCATTTAATTCCATGGCAGGGGCTTCCCTGGTGGCGCAGTGGTTGAGAGTCTGCCTGCCAATGCAGGGAACGCGGGTTCGAGCCCTGGTCTGGGAAGATCCCACATGCCGCGGAGCAGCTGGGCCCGTGAGCCACAATTACTGAGCCTGCGCGTCTGGAGCCTGTGCTCCGCAACAAGAGAGGCCGCGATAGTGAGAGGCCCGCGCACCACGATGAAGAGTGGCCCCCGCTCGCCGCAACTAAAGAAAAGCCCTCGCACAGAAACGAAGACACAACACACCCATAAAAAATAAGTAAATAAATAATTCCATGGCAGGAGTGAAACATAAGGTAGGTTTTATTGCTTTCATTCTAAGGGTGAGAAATGGAAACTGAAGGAGGTTAAGCTCTTTATCCAAAGCCACCAAGCTGTAGAACCAGAACTCAAATTCAGGCTTGTTTGCTCCAAAGCCTAGGCTCAGGCTCCAGTGCTGCACTGCTTTCCCATTGGCAGAGGTCAGTTGGTGGCAGAAAGAAACCTGATTCCATATCAAACTGACTGCACTGAGTCTCAGCTTGGTGACGGTGGGTAAATTATTTACCTGGCTGTGTTTCCCTTCTTGCTTGAAAAAATGGGGAGAGTGAGGCCTGCCTTATCTTCCTCACAGGGTTGTGAGGATCAAATGCAAAGATTTGTGAAACTGTAACAAACCTCACAACTCTGAGGGATTGTAGTAGCATTTCTGATTAGAAAATTATCACTCCGTGTCATTATATCAGGGGACTTATCCTTGGAAAATTTTGATAGAAGGCATTAACAAGGATGATGACATTTTGCCTGTGCTTGGTGGGGTGCTTGGAAGAAGTGGCTTGTTATTCTCCAAACATGGATATATATATCTCATCCCACATGATCTTTTTACAAGGTGACTACATTTCTCCTGCTGAAGGACATGGGAATCGAATGTCCTTTGCCCTTGAATCTTGGCAGTGGCTAACATCTTCCTTGATCAATGGAGTATGGTGGAGGGATGCTATGGGACTTGATGTGAAGTGAGCCTAAGGTGATAAAGAAGATCAGCTTCCACCTGGCTCAGGTACTTGTGCTTGGAAACCTGCCACCATGTAGTGAGGAAGCCCTAGTCACGTGGAAAGGCCATGTCTTGAGTGTTCCCGGCACCAAACACAACCAGGCCTTGACTGACAGCAGCATCTGTGTGTGAGTGAATATGCCTTAAGATAATTGCAGGCCTCAACCTTTAGAATCTTCCAGCTGAGGCCCCAGACATCTTGGAGCAGAGACAAGCTGGCCCCAATATGCCCCATCTGAATTCCTGAACCACAGAAACCGTAAGAGATAATAAATGATTATTATTGTTTTAAGTCACTAATTTGGGGTAGGTTGTTAAGCAGTAAAAGATACCTAATATAAGAAAACATTAAAACAGGGTCACAAAGACTCCAAGATAACATCACAGTTTTCTCTAAGGTTCATTTTGCCAGGGAGGCTTTCCATTCTGGAGTTCAAGAAGATACTGGGAGACAGGAGATGTTGAGTCTGGGCCAACCTGGAACCAAAGACCTAAGGGATGGGCCACTGCAGCCCACAGGAAGAGAGCTAACCAAGCAGGCTGAGCCAGCCGGTGTTAGGTGACTTTTCACACTAGGATGTTTTTGAAAATGAAAGGACGTGTTACTAAGCGTTACTCTGGGGCAACAGGTGTAGATGAGGGTGTCCTAGGTAAACTGGGATTTAGAGACTGGGCTGACACCAAGGAGACGATGAGAGTCCTGAATGGCTTGCTGACTAGCTGGGCTGGTGGGGCGGAATTTAGGAAGAAAAGTTTGGAGATCTGGACAGGCAAGTCTGTGTTAGTAGCAGTAGGACACGGAGTCGCAAAGCTGGGTGTAGAGGCAGGATTCAAGTCCTGGGTAGGGAGAGGGAGGCTTGTTCTTAATGACAGAAAGACAAGAAGGAAAAAACATCAGCATTATACTGCTCCAGCTCTGAGACCTCTCGTTTTTTGTTTTTGGTTTTTTTAATTTATTTAATTTATTTATTTTTGGCTGCTTTGGGTCTTCATTGCTGCGCACAGGCCCTCTCCAGTTGCAGCGAGCAGGGGCTACTCTTCGCTGTGGCACGTGGGCCTCTCACTGCGGTGGCATCTCCCGTTGCAGAGCACGGGCTCTAGGGGCGCGGGTCCCAGCAGCTGTGGTACGCGGGCCCAGCAGTCGCGGCTCGCTGGCTGCAGAGCGCGGGCTCGGCAGCTGTGGCGCGTGGGCCCAGCTGCTCTGCGGCATGTGGGATCCTCCCGGACCAGGGCCTGAACCCGTGTCCCCTGCATCGGCAGGCGGACTCCCAACCACTGTGCCATCAGGGAAGCCCTCTGAGACCTCTCTTAACCAAGAGTGTGAACTTCAACTATTTCGTTTTGAGAAACTCTTTATCTAGAAGTGGAATAAAGATGGAGAGAGGCATGAGTCATCTGGAGTGTGTGTGCGTGTGCATGTGTTTGGGGGGGGGGCATGTGTAGAAAAGACAGGGAAATAAGAAAGGGGGTAGAATGAAGTTCTGGAGGGAGGCTGTTTTGGAGCAGAACTGGGTTGGGGAGCTGGTAGCTCCTGACCTAAAGACCCTAAGGATGGCAGTGAGGGTGGGAGGCCACCTCCAGCCCAGCAGCTTGAGGGCATAAGCCTTTAGCAGCCTGTCCAGTCTCTGCCTCATACTCTTTAAAGAATAGGAATTTGTCTGCAAGGGAAAGACCACACACAGTCCCCAACCACACCCCTGCTGTCACCCTAAATGACACTGGCATGGCTCAATTAAAATTTTGTGAGAAGGGAACAGATTATAAGGACATCATAGTTGTAGATTTCTCCATGAGATGATTTACTGAAGGAGTCAAAGATTCCTTTCTATCAAAAATAGCGTAATATTTATATAGTCACAGAATAAATAGAATCCTGACTTGTGCTTTATATTTTACATAGCTCATTCCAGGTAACTTGGGTTCTTTCTGACAGTTATGGCAGTTGTCCCTCTTCTGGGAAGTAGAGGAGAGTTTGCCTGACCCTCTCTTCATCTCACTAAGCTTATCTCAGCGTACTAAATGAAGCCTCTCTTTAGTTTGCCTGGGGATTCCCTCTTGCCCTTCCATACACTGACGTACCTAAACCCCTGTTCTTTTACCACATTTGGACTTTCTCACCACCACTGTTGCCTGGGCATTTTATGCTGTTGTATAGAGTAGTGGCTTTCAATTTCTTTGACCATGACTTACGTTAAGGGACACTTTTTACATTGTGACCCAGTAAACACACACATCACATATATAAAACTGAAACAAAAATTTCATAAGATGGTATTAATTCTCAACAAAGCACCCTGCTTTGTACTCTAATAGCATCCATCCCATTCCGTTCTAAGATGTGCTTCCTATGCTGGCCTGTTCTATTAGATCGAGCAAAATTCAATCAAGATAAATTGGAAATCATTAGCTTGATTAGATACTTTTTAGACTTAAGAAGATTGACTGTGTTCATTTGTGAAGAAAAAGAGGGAAAATGAAAGATCTTATGAGTACTTTTGACAATGTACCTTCTAAGACAACTTTAAAAGGTGGATTATAATTGGAAATTTTATAATACTTTTTAGTTTTCTAGGAATGGAATTTATAACAGTTAAATCCATTGCTGGAATTTTACAAATCAATCTTCCTCATACACAAACACGGGCACATGCATTTGAGCCCATTACACACACACACACACACACACACACACATACACACACAATTTCCAGATATCTCTGGGAACTCTTATCAAATATCAGGGTATAGGGTATTTTGTTCCCCAATCAGAAGTGTCTAAAAGTCCATTGCTGGGTGAAGAAACATATAAACCATAATATAGGTACATCGTCAAAGCGTCATCAGTCTTTTGACAGGTGTAAATGATATCAGATTATTTCCTCTTTTTGAAAGGAATTGGGTTGTGGTGGTTAAAAGGAATAAGATCTAGTCATCTAAAAAGAGGAAGTAGCTCCCCGAAGGGGGGAAAAAATCTGGGTAAAGAGAAAGAGAAAAGGAGCTGAAGTTCAACCTAGGTATTAGGTACTCTGCCAACACTTGGAACATGTTCCTTCATTTAATGGTTAAAATGAACCATTACCATGGGGTCAGCATCCATTCACTGAGTCACAGTCTACAAAATGCACTCGGCCCCTACTATGCTTTAGATATCGGGATTAATAGTGAGCAAAGCCCACAAAGAGCTTGCCCTCTACCAAGAGATACCCCTTTATGCCTAGTTAAGTGCTTAAGGAGAGGCTCCTTGTGTTGTGTGTGAGACCATCTGAAAAATTTAGTTGAGATTTTGTTGTAAAATAATATAATTCAGTTTTCACCTTTTTAGCTTCATGCACATACTTTTATATTGTGCAGTTATTAATAGCATTTGGTTTACAGAATGTGATTTCTAGTGTCCTGTCTTCAACTTCTATTTTTTTCTGCTTCAATTCAAGGCACTTCTCTAAAATTACCAGCAATTACAATACATAAAGTGAATGTGCCAACACTTTGTCAAGGCTCAAGGTTCTATATATTTATACATAGATCACTCTTGGTACTAAGCTTTTTAAAAAAAATTGTTAGCTAGGGTGGTTAGAAGACACTGTATTCATTTTCTAAGTTATGATACAAACTCATCATATTTGAGCCAATCACCTCAAATATCCAGATGAAAATGGGATATTCATTGCCATATGATTGTTTAGCATCAGTTCAACACTCTAGCCATCTCAGACTCATCTTTTTCTTGGAGAACTTTAAAAACTAAAACACTTTCTAGTACTTGTATAACACTTTGTAATTTACAAAAGTGTTTTTTTAATGTTAATTTTTTTTTTTTTTTCTGTGCGAGGGCTTCCTCTAGTTGCGGCAAGCGGGGGCCACTCTTCATCGCGGTGCGCGGGCCTCTCACTGTTGCGGCCTCTCTTGTTGCGGAGCACAGGTTCCAGACGCGCAGGTTCAGTAGTTGTGGCTCATGGGCCCAGTTGCTCCGCGGCATGTGGGATCTTCCCAAACCAGGGCTCGAACCCGTGTCCCCTGCATTGGCAGGCAGATTCTCAACCACTGCGCCACCAGGGAAGCCCTAATGTTAATTTCTGAGGTATAATTTACATACAGATCTTAAGTATGCAATCTTAAGTATATAGTTTTAGCAAGTGTTTCGACAAACATATACACCCATGTAACTACCACCCTGCAATCAAGATAGAACATTTCCAGCACCCTAGAGAGTTCTAGTCTATTGCACACCCTCCCCATGTCACACACAGAGGCAACCGTTGTTCTGATTTTATCATTATATAAATATTGTCATACTGTATGTATTCTTTTGTGTCTGGCTTCTTTTACTCCACATGTTTTTGAGATTCATCATGCTGTTGTTTGTATTAGTAGTTCCCTCCTTTTTATTGCTGAGTATGAGTATACCACAATTTATTTATTCATGCATCTATTGATGGACATTTGTGTTATTTCCAGTTTGGGGATATTATGAACAAGGCTCCTATGAACATTTTTTGTGCTAGTTTTTGTATGGCTAAGTGTTTCCATTTTTCTTAGGTAAAGAGTTAGGAATGGAATTGTTGGGTCATAGGAGACATCATATATGATTAACCTTACAAGCAATTGCCAAACAGTTTTCCAGTGTAACTATACCATTTTATTCTCCCACATGCCATGTATGTGAGTTCCAATTGCTCTACATCCTTGCCAACATTTGGCATTGTCAGTCTTTTTAGCCACTCTAATGTGTGTGTGTAGTTTTCATTTCAGTTTCATTGTGAGTTTTATTTGCATTTCCTTGATGTCTAATGAGTTTGAGCATTTTGTTATGTGCTTACTGGTTATTTTTCTATCTTTTGTGAAGTGTTTGTTTGCATATTTTGCCATTTTTAAATTGGGTTGTCTCTCTTTTTGCTATGGAGTTTTAGGAGCTCTTTATATAGTCTGAATACAAGTCCTATGTAATGTGAATATTTTTTTCCCAGGCTGTGGCTTGCTTATTAATATTTTTTAATGCAGCCTTCTGAATTTTTAATTCATCCTTTTTTATGGTTAGTATTTTCAGTGTCCTGTTTAGGAATTTACAAATATTTTGTCTTATATTTTCTTTTAGAAGCTTTATAGTTTTAGCTTGTACAATTATGTCTGTGATCCATGTAAAATTAATTTTTGTATTTGATATGAGGCAGGGATTGAGATTCATTTTTTTCCAAATTATTATCTGGTTGTTGCAGTATTATTCATTGAAAAGATTTTCTTTTCCTGATTGAACGGTTTTGGCACCTTTGTTGAAAATCAGTTGATTGTATAAGTGAAGGTAAAGTGTTGGACCATCCATTGATCTATTTGTCTATCCTTATACTAATACCATATATCTGGATTGCTGTAGTTTGGTAATGTTGAGACCTTCAACTTTGTTCTTTTTTTTGCAAAATTGCTTTGACTGTTCTAGATCCTTTGCTTTTCCATAAAAATTTTAGAATTAGTTTGTCAACTTCCACAAAAAAGCCCACTGGGATTTTGATTGTTGTTGCATTGAAGCTATAGAAAAGTTGTTGATAGATTGAGCCTCATAATAGAGATAGCAAACTGAAGCTCAGAGAGCCATGGAATTTAGAATACTACAGCTGGAAAAGACATTGGATAAATCGCAGTTTTCTGCAGTAGTTCTTTAACCTTGTTGCACACTGGAATCACCTGGGGATCTTTAAACCACATATATGTGACTCCCACCCTGAGATATTCTGATTTAATTGGTCTGGCTTGCAAACTGGGTATCAGGATTTTTAAAAGCTCTCCTGATGATTCTAATATGCAGCAAACTTTGGGGACCACTGGTTTGGTGCTCAAATTTATAGATGTGGAAATTGAGGTCCAGAAGTTATAAGCAAGTTGCCTAAATTTACAAAAAAGTTACAAATTGACTCACTCTAAACCCACTGCTCTTCATGCAATGTCATATGGCTGTTTAAAAAAAATTATGTAAACCTTACAAAACAACCACCACCGCAGCTCCCGACCAAGACTAAATAGCTGCCACTTTCTTGCCAGCAGAGAATCTTATCTAGCTCTTTGTGTCATACTGAGAAAAATCTAAATGTGAATTTATTTCCTCCGGGAAGTAACAAAGAAAAGGAATGTCCGGGGGGAAGATTGAAAGAAATAACACAGGCATTAGGGCCAGGTGTGTTATTCTTCCCCTGGATGCCAAGTCAATAGCTGTCTTTGTGTTGTCAATTTTCAAGCTATAAAAACAAAAGACTATTTGGAGAAACATGATGAAGCCTGAAGTCTTATGCTTCTTGGGTAAAAACACAGAATATCTGATAATATTACTAATTTCAATATTAGCAATTTCTATTTAAATTTCCTTTAAAGAAAATTGCTTTTAAACATCATAAGAAAAAGAACATTGCTCAGCATGCACATTTATTTTCTCTCTCTGTGGGATTCAATATCTTTCTGTTCAGAAAGTAGAAATTTAGGACAATAAATAGAAAAACTGGTGTTATACAATTATTACTTCTTTAATTGAGTATATTCGAATTTATAGTGCCTCTTTTTCCAACTTAAGATTTTTAAGGTCTTTGAGGGCAGGAAACATTTTTCTTACTTGGTAAACTCTCATTAGCACAGTGTATGGCACATAGCGGGCTGTCAATGAGTGTTAAACAGAACTATCCTATGGAAGAAGAAAAACTAAGGGCCACATTAGATCGTCTCTAACAAAAGTCCCACAGTTCTTATTTTAACAGTCAGACACTCTTCATTTCAAAGCTTTAAAACAATGCATGCTAAGTGGATCTTTCACCTTTAAGCTTCATCATGTTGAACATCTTTCAGAATAAATGTCATAGTTTCACAATTTTTCTCATTTCAAGGTGTTTCGAGACAAAAGAAGACTGTTCCAATGTACCTTTTATTATTATTATTATTTTAGCTGCTTTGGGTCTTCGTTGCTGCGCGCGGGCTTCCTCTAGTTGCAGGGAGCCGGGGTCGGGAGGGTGGGGAGATATTCTACGTTGCGGTGCGCGGGCGTCTCATTGTGGTGGCTTCTCTTGTTGCGGAGCATGGGCTCTAGGCGCACGGGCTTCAGTAATTGCAGTGTGTGGGCTCAGTAGTTGTGGCTCGTGGGCTCTACAGCGCAGGCTCAGTAGTTGTGGTGCACGGGTTTAGTTGCTCTGCAGCATGTGGGATCTTCCCAGACCAGGGCTCGAACCTATGTCCCGTGCATTGGCAGGAGGATTCTTAACCACTGCGCCACCAGGGAAGTCCCCCAATGTACCTATTTAGTTAGGAAATTTTCTAACTACATTGGGCTTCTAAATTGTTTATCGTTATTTGTGTTTTGTCATAAGGCATCTTTCAAGCTGTCCTTCAAGCTGCCTATTGGTCATCAATTCTCAGAATTACTGTTGTCAATAAATAACCTATTCTCTAGTCTTTGAAATAGAACCAGTTTTTTAAAAAAAATACAAGTGATGTGCCAGAAACATATTCAAAGCCAGTCTGCATGTTCCTAAAGCAACAGTAATTTTTCTAAGCTAGAGCTGTATGTGGGGTCCACCCTTAGAGCGATCCTGTTTGGACTGGGCCAAAAGAAGAAAGAGGAGGCAGGAGATGGGCGACATTCCGAGTTTACTTTAGGGATGGTAGAGGATAAAATGAGACTACAGACATGTCTTTCTGTTATTTTTATATCCCAGATTAGAGGAGAAAATCATGATGGAGTAAACATGTATTTAATACCTAATTTGGGGATTTTGGAAAACTTAGATCCAAGGGGACGATTGAGGGAGGGAGTGACTACGGGAGGGGGAGGAGGGCAGAAGGGAAGGGAAGGTTCCTTGGGAGCCATCCTGCCAGAATCTGAACTGTACTTCACCGCTGTTATCTTTAAGAATGCTAGAGAAGTTGGCCAAGAACCATTTAGAGGAGATAGCCTTCAGCATGAGATATAAGCTACTTTGATCATTTTGATATTGCTGTGGAGGGTAATTCACAGTGGCTTTTAGTTGAAAAACACTTGCTCCCTTATTCAAAAAGATACATGCACCCCCATGTTCATTATAACACTAGTTACAATAGTCAGGACATGGAAGCAACCTAAATGTCCATCGACGATGAATGGATAAAGAAGATGTGGTACATTTATACAATCAAATACTACTCAGCCATAAAAAAGGAATGAAATAATGCCATTTGCAGCAACATGGTTGGACCTAGAGATTATCATACAAAGTGAAGTAAGTCAGAGAAAGACAAATATCATATGATATCACTTATATGTGTAATCTAAAAATATGATACAAATGAACTTATTTACAAAACAGAAACAGACTCACAGACTTTGAAAACAAATTTATGGTTACCAAAGGGGAAAGGTAGGTGGAAGGGATACATTAGGAGTTTGGGATTAACATATACATACTACTATATATAAAATAGATAAACAACAAGGACCCACTGCATAGCACAGGGAACTCTACTCAATATTCTGTAATAACCTATGTGAGAAAATCTGAAAAAGAATGGTTATATGTATATGTATAACTGAACCACTTTGCTGTACATCTGAAACTAATACAACATTGTAAATCAACTATATTCCAATATAAAATAAAAATTAAATTAAAATTTAAAAAGTCATTGGTTGGTAATAAAGAGCCAGTTGATATCTGCTTGATCAATGATTACTTCCTTAAGGGAGCAAGGGTTTTTCAACCCCCCCGTTTCAGATATGCTGACAGAGTAGGTATCATCCCTTGCTCTTATTGGTAGAGTGGTATATTGAAAAGTGTGAGGATGCCACTGACAGTGACACCACTGTCCCGTGTTATTAGATACACTACAGATCATATGACTCAGTTTTCTCTTCCATAAACACTTACCTACACCACTAGCTTTCAGGCTTTAGTCAAATCACTGTTACTTCTTCAGATTGACCATTTGGACTTAAAATATGATTCTATGATGGTGAGCCAACTTTTTAAAACTCAGACTCTGAAGGACTGCAATCTCAGTTCTAAAGTAGTATAGGCTTTGGAGTTAGCCATATTTGGGTTTGGTTCTGGTCCTGTTCTTATTATCGTGAGAGTTTGGACACAATTTTTTTAACTTTAATGTCATTCTCTTTAAAATGGAGATATGACTACTTAGTTCTCAGGGTTACTGTGAAGATTACATGAGAAGATGTATATACATACAGCCCCCAGGACAGTGCTTGGCACATAGTAGGCACTCAAGACATGAGAGCTACTACTATTATTATTATATCATTATCCTCATCATCATTATTCCACTACTACGGGATAATTCTGTAGGTCAGTAAATGAACAAGAAATGGTCTTAAATAAAAAAGAACATTGATATCTTGCAAGTGAAACTTGTAGAATTTGGAACGGTAAATTCCTATACTTCTTATTATCAAAGTTTGTCTAGGATTTGTTTAGTTATCACTTAAGAATGAGATGAAAGTTACTTTATTAATATTCAGTCAAATAGTTATTTTCTTACTGAATATTTTATGATGATACTCAACTGAATATTGTATATGACAATCAGGATTAGGTAAAAAATATGACATTTGAATCTGAGGAATAAAAAAATCCTGGAATTGACTCCTGAATTTAGATTTGTTCCTGGAGAATTTCAAGAAGAGAATCAATTATTTATAAATAAATATTTAAACAAAAACCAGACCTACCAAACAGTCACCAATTGGTGGTTTGGAGCCCTGAATTGCTCCTATATTCTATATCGTTTCTAGATTTGGGATTTTAGGCATTTAGGTGTGATTGTTAATTTTATGTGTCAACATGACTGGGCTAAGGGATGCCCAGATGGCGGGTAAAACATTATTTCTGAGTGTGTCTGTGAGGGTGTTTCTGGAAGAGATTAGCATTTGAATCAGTAAAACAAGTAAAGAAGATCACCCTCTCCAGTGTGGGTGGGCATCATACAATTTGTGGAGGGCCTTAATAGAACAAAAAGGAGAGGGAAGGGTGGATTTGCTCTTTGCTTTAGCTGGAACATATGTCTTCTCCCGACCTAGGACACTGATTCCCATGGTTTTCAGGCGTTCGGGTTTGGATTAGAAAGAAGTACACCACCAGCTTTCCTGGCCCCCAGCTTGCAGACAGCAGACTGTGGGACTTCTCATTCTCCATAATCCTGTGAGCCAATCCCTCATAATATATCTGTTTTTATATATCTATATACTATATCCTGTTGGTTATATTTCTCTGGAGAACCCTGACAAAGGGTAACCCACAAACATTACTGCCAAGTGCATAGAGTGCACTCTTTTTGAGAAGCCTCTTTTTCCTCAAATAAACCTTGAAAGTGAACTTGCTACAATTCAAGGAAAATGGAGTGAAGCTGGGGCTCTCAGCCAAAAAAACAAAACAAAACAAAAAAAACAAAACTGCCTCATCTGAGGCATGTAAACATAGCCTAGGAGATGTCAAAATATAATAATGAATAAAAAAGAATTCAGGAGGAGAGATAAGCTATTAAGAATAAAGAGAGTGAAAATTTTGTGAGTTAAGAATAAACTCTCATAACATTCACCTCCTTAATAATCAGCACAAATTCCAATTTGAAACGGGTTAAATCCTCTGCTATGAAAGAATGATCATTCTTACTTTGGTTGTCTCACTATCATGTATCAAATCCAATTTTTGATATTAGATTAGAAATTGTAAGCAACCATTCCTGAGGATGAGTAGGCATGGTGGTTATAGCCCATGAGGAGGTGGGGACAATGCTCTTCCATGGCCCCTAATGACTGATCATCACTGGGTACCAATGAGGAGCAAATGTGGATCTAAATAGGTTTCATGTATTAGCTCACTGAATTCTCACAACAACCTTGTGAAGTAGGGACTGTTGGTTATTCCACCTATAGACGAGGAAACTGAAGCTTAGCAAGTGAGGATACCTTAGATATCCTCAAGGTACATTGTTCAGAGACGAGATATGAACCCAAGTCTGCCTGCCTTCCAACTCCCCTGTTCTTAACCATGAGTCCATTGAATTGGAAGACAGAATGAGAGGAAGCCTCCTCCTCAAGCTGAATGAATGGATGCTTTCATCCTGAATGAATATATTTATGTAGACACCCAGAGCTGAGGGAAGAACCCAGGCAAACTGTCAGCCTCAAAAGGGATTAGAGTGAGGTTACCTTTGGATCAGAGATTTGGGGGTCCCGTCAAGCTCTTCAGTGCTTCTGCTAGGGTCAGACAGATGGAGACTGCATTTGGATCACTATCTGCAGCATATTAGCTGTGTGATCTTGGAGCAGTCAAATAAGCTCTCTGAGCCTGTTTCTTATCTGTGAAAATGTAGTTAGTAAGAGCACCTGCCTACAGTAGAGTTACCCCTTCCGCTCAGCATCCTTTTCTCTTATCCTAGTCAAAGGATCCCAAATTTCCTTCAGAGCTCTGTCTTCTACACTATTCTCAGTTCATGTGCTTTGGATGCTGTTGTATGAGACAAAGATCTAGCCAATAAAGGTACTGTATTACACAGCCATAGAAATGTGGTCTGGTGAGAGTCAGTGAGATGGGATGAGACTTTGGCCCAGGCTCTTGGGCAACCATTCATTGCTGAGAATGAAGCAGACATAGAGGAAGTCAGAGTCAAGAAACAGAAAAAAATATCATCTGGGACCTCGAATCAAGCTGTACCTGAAGCCAAACTTATCCCAGATCTTTCAGTTAAATGACTTAGTTGCTTCATACCTTATACATAATACTATACATAATACTTTATAGTTGAAAATGTCCTAGCCATACTATCTACTTTTTATGAGGATAAAACATAGTTCAATGTAAACAATTAACAAAGTTTCTGATGCATATTAACTACACCATAGTATT
This sequence comes from Balaenoptera musculus, assembly GCF_009873245.2. Lineage (NCBI taxonomy): Eukaryota > Metazoa > Chordata > Mammalia > Artiodactyla > Balaenopteridae > Balaenoptera > Balaenoptera musculus. The sequence continues at coordinate 32,213,241 of NC_045804.1, read as the reverse complement.
ACCTATTTTAATTTTTCTCAGATTCTAAGCTATACTTTGGGAATTTATTTTTATGCTTCTATTTTTTCTTTTCTATACATTTTTATTTCCTTTAGGTCTTAGTAATATTCTTCATTTACCAATCTAGTGTTGTAGCTCACAAACATGAAAAAATTCAGCCTAACTACTAATCACATATGTAAATAAAAATGAGATTATCTGTTTATAATATATAATTGTATTATATTCTTGAAATCAATTTAACAATACTATAAAAATCCATTAAAATGTCCATTGTTTTTGATCCAGAAATTCACTTCTGACACACTCACACTTATGGAAGCTACATAAAATTCAGGCAAGAGTTATGTATCACGTTACTAATAATAGTGAAAAATTGGAAGGAAACGCCTCTTTTTTTAAAATTAAATTTAATTAATTAATTAATTAATTAATTTTTAACATCATTATTGGAGTATAATTGCTTTACAATGTTGTGTTAGTTGCTCCTGTATAACAAAGTGAATCAGCTAAACGTATACATATGTCCCTACCCTCCCTCTTGCGTCTCCCTCCAACCCTCCCTATCCCACCCCTCTAGGTGGTCACAAAGCACCAAGCTGATCTCCCTGTGCTATGCAGCTGCTTCCCACTAGCTATCTAGTTTACATTTGGTAGTGTATATATGTCAATGCCACACTCTCACTTTGTCCCAGCTTACCCTTACCCCTCCCCATGTCCTCAAGTCCATTATCTACATCGGCGCATCTTTATTCCTGTCCTGCCTGCCCCTAGGTTCTTCAGAACTTGTTTTTTTTTTTTTTTTTTTTTTTAGATTCCATATATATGTGTTAGCATATGGTATTTGTTTTTCTCTTTCTGACTTACTTCACTCTGTATGACAGACACTAGGTCCATCCACCTCACTACAAATAGCTCAATTTCGTTACCTTTTAATGGCTGAGTAATATTCCATTGTATATATGTACCACACCTTCTTTATCCATTCATCTGTCAATGGACACTCGGTTGCTTCCATGTCCTGGCTATTGTAAATAGTGTTGCAGTGAACACTGTGGAACATGACTCTTTTTGAATTATGGTTTTCTCTGGGTATATGCCCAGCAGTGGGATTGCTGGGTCGTATGGTAGTTCTATTTTCAGTTTTTTAAGGAACATGCATACTGTTCTCCATAGTGGCTGTATCAATTTACATTCCCACCAACAGTGCAAAAATGTTCCCTTTTCTCCACACCCTCTGCAGCATTTATTGTTTGTAGATTTTTTGATGATGGCCATTCTGACTGGTGTGAGGTGATACCTCATTGTAGTTTCGATTTGCATTTCTCTAATGATTAGTGATGTTGAGCATCCTTTCACGTGTTTGTTGGCAATCTGTATATCTTCTTTGGAGAAATGTCTATTTAGGTCTTCTGCCCATTTTTGGACTGGGTTGTTTGTTTTTTTGATATTGAGCTGCAAGAACTGCTTGTATACTTTGGGGATTAATCCTTTCTCAGTTGCTTCATTTGCAAATATTTTCTCCCATTCTGAGTGTTGTCTTTTCATCTTGTTTATGGTTTCCTTTGCTGTGCAAAAGCTTTTAAGTTTCATTAGGCCCCATTTGTTTATTTTTGTTTTTATTTCCATTTCTCTAGGAGGTGGGTCAAAAAGGATCTTGCTGTGATTTATGTCATAGAGTGTTCTGCCTATGTTTTCCTCTAAGAGTTTGATAATGTCTGCCCTTTGGGTCTTTAATCCATTTTGAGTTTATTTTTGTGTATGGTGTTACGGAGTGTTCTAATTTCATACTTTTACATGTACTTGTCCAGCTTTCACAGCACCACTTATTGAAGAGGCTGTCTTTTCTCCATTGTATATTCTTGCCTCCTTTATCAAAGATAAGGTGACCATATGTGCGTGGGTTTATTTCTGGGCTTTCTATCCTGTTCCATTGATCTATATTGTTTTTGTGCCTGTACCATACTATCTTGATTACTGTAGCTTTGTAGTATAGTCTGAAGTCAGAGACCCTGATTCCTCTAGCTCCGTTTCTCTTCCTCAAGATTGCTTTGGCTATTCAGGGTCTTTTGTGTTTCCATACAAATTGTGAAATTTTTTGTTCTAGTTTTGTGAAAAATGCCATTGGTAGTTTGACAGGGATTGCATTGAATCTGTAGATTGCTTTGGGTAGTATAGTCATTTTCACAATGTTGATTCTTGCAACCCAAGAACATGGTATATCTCTCCACCTGTTTGTATCAGCCTTACTTGCTTTCATCAGTGTCTTATAGTTTTCTGCATACAGGTCTTTTGCCTCCTTAGGTGGGTTTATTCCTAGGTATTTTATTCTTTTTGTTGCAGTGGTAAATGGGAGTGTTTCCTTAATTTCTCTTTCAGATTTTTCATCATTAGTGTATAAGAATGAAAAAGATTTCTGTGCATTAATTGTATATCCTGCTGCTTTACCAGATTCATTGATTAGCTCTACTAGTTTTCTGGTAGCATCTTTAGGATTCTCTATGTATAGTATCATGTCATCTGAAAACAGTGACAGTTTTACATCTTCTTTTCCGATTTGGATTCCTTTTATTTCTTTTTCGTCTCTGATTTGCTGTGGCTAAGACTTCCAAATCTATGTTGAATAATAGTGGTGAGAGTGGGCAACCTTTTCTTCTTCCTGATCTTAGTGGAAATGGTTTCAGTTTTTCACCACTGAGAACGATGTTGGCTGTGCATTTGTCATATATGGCCTTTATTATGTTGAGGTAAATTCCCTCTATGCCTACTTTCTGGAGAGTTTTTATCATAAATGGGTGTTGAATTTTGTCAAAAGCTTTTTCTGGATCTATTGAGATGACCGTATGGTTTTTATTCTTCAATTGGTTAATATGGTTTATTGCATTGATTGATTTGCATATATTGAAGAATCCTTGTTTTCCTGAGGTAAACCCCACTTGATCATGGTATATGATCCTTTTAATGTGCTGTTCGATTCTGTTTGCTAGTATTTTGTTGTGGATTTTTGCATCTATGTTCATCAGTGATATTGGCCTGTAGTTTTCTTTCTTTGTGACATCTTTGTCTGGTTTTGGTATCAGGGTGATGATGGCCTTGTAGAATGAGTTTGGGAAGTGTTCCTCCATCTGTTATATTCTCGAAGAGTTTGAGAAGTATAGGTGTTAGCTCTTCTGTAAATGTTTGATAGAATTTGCCTGTGAAGCCATCTGGTCCTGGGCTTTTGTTCGTTGGAAGATCTTTAATCACAGTTTCAATTTCAGTGCTTGTGATTGGTCTGTTTATATTTTCTATTTCTTCCTGGTTCAGTCTCAGAAGGTTGTGCATTTCTAACAATTTGTCCATTTCTTGCAGGTTGTCCATTTTATTGGCATATAGTTGCTTGTAGTAATCTTTCATGATCCTTTGTATTTCTGCAGTGTCAGTTGTTACTTCTCCTTTTTCATTTCTAATTCTGTTGATTTGAGTCTTCTCCCGTTTTTTCTTGATGAGTCTGGCTAATGGTTTATCAATTTTGTTTATCTTCTCAAAGAACCGGCTTTTAGTTTGATTGATCTTTACTATCGTTTCCTTCTTTTCTTTTTCATTTATTTCTGATCTAATCTTTATGATTTCTTTCCTTCTGCTAACTTTGAGGGTTTTTTTGTTCTTCTTTCTCTAATTGCTTTAGATGCAAAGTTAGGTTGTTTACTTGAGATTTTTCTTGTTTGTTGAGGTAGGATTGTATTGCTATAAAATTCCCTCTTAGAACTGCTTTTGCTGCATCCCATAGGTTTTGGGTCGTCGTGTTTTCATTTGTTTCTAGGTATTTTTTGATTTCCTCAGTGATCTCTTTCTTATTTAGTAGCTTATTGTTTAGCCTCCATATGTTTGTATTTCTTACAGCTTTTTCCCCCTGTAATTGATATTGAGTCTCATAGTGTTGTGGTTGGAAAAGATAATTGATATGATTTCAATTTTCTTAAATTTACCAAGGCTTGATTTGTGACCCAGATATGATCTATCTTGGAGAATGTTCCATGAGCACTTGAAAAGAATGTGTATTCTGTTGTTTTTGGATGGAGTGTCCTGTAAATATCAATTAAGTCCATCTTGTTTAATGTGTCACTTAAAGCTTGTGTTTCCTTATTTATTTTCATTTTGGTTGATCTGTGCATTGGTGAAAATGTGGTGTTAAAGTGCCCTAGAATGATTGTGTTACTGTCGATTTCCCCTTTTATGTCTGTTAGCATTTGCCTTATGTACTGAGGTGTTCCCATGTTGGGTACATAAATATTTACAATTGTTATATCTTCTTCTTGGATTGATCCCTTGATCATCATGTAGTGTCCTTCTTTGTCTCTTGTAATAGTCTTTATTCTAAAGTCTATTTTTTCTGATATGAGAATTGCTACTCCAGCTTTCTTTTGATTTCCATTTGCATGGAATATCTTTTTCCATCCCCTCACTTTCAGTCCATATGTGTCCCTAGGTCTCAAGGGGGTCTCTTGTAGATAGCGTATATATGGGTCTTGTTTTTTTATCCATTCAGCCAGTCTATGTCTTTTGGTTGGAGCATTCAATCCATTTACATTTAAGGTAATTATCGATATGTGTGTTCCTATTACCACTTTCTTAATTGTTTTGGGTTTGTTATTGTAGGTCTTTTCCTTCTCTTGTGTTTCCTGCCTAGAGAATTTCCTTTAGCATATGTTGTAAAGCTGATTTGGTGGTGCTGAATTCTCTTAGGTTTTGCTTGTCTGTAACGGTTTTAATTTCTCCGTTGAATCTGAATGAGATCCTTGCTGAGTAGAGTAATCTTGGTTGTAGGTTTTTCCCTTTCATCACTTTAAATATGTCCTGCCACGCCCTTCTGGCTTACAGAGTTTCTGCTGAAAGATCAGCTGTTAACCTTATGGGGATTCCCTTGTATGTTATTGTTGCTTTTCCTTGCTGCTTTTAATATTTTTTCTTTGTTTTTAATTTTTGATAGTTTGATTAATATGTTTTTTGTCCTGTTTCTCCTTGGATTTATCCTTTAAGGGACTCTCTGCACTTCCTGGACTTGATTGAGTATTTCCTTTCCCATATTAGGGAGGTTTTCAACTATAATCTCTTCAAATATTTTCTCTGTCCCTTTCTTTTCTCTTCTTCTTCTGGGACCCCTATAATTCACATGTTGGTGCCTTTTTAATGTTGTCCCAGAGGTCTCTGAGACTATTCTCAATTCTTTTCATTCTTTTTTCTTTATTCTGCTCTGCAGGAGTTATTTCCAGTATTTTATCTTGCAGGTTACTTACCTGTTCTTCTGCCTCAGTTATTCTGCTATTGATTCCTTCCGGAGAATTTTTAAGTTCATTTATTGTTTGTTTGCTCTTTAGTGCTTCTAGGTCCTTGTTAAACATTTGTTGTATCTTCTCCATTCCATTTCCAAGATTTTGGGTCATCTTTACTATCATTATTCTGAATTCTTTTCCAGGTAGACTGCCTCTTTCCTCTTCATTTTTTAGATCTGGTGGGTTTTTACCTTTCTCCTTCATCTGCTGCGTATTTCTCTGTCTTCTCATTTTGCTTAGCTTACTGTGTTTGGGGTCTCCTTTTCACAGGCTGCATGTTTGTAGTTCCCATTGTTTTTGGTGTCGGCCCCCGGTGGGTGAGGTTAGTTCAGTGGGTTGTGTAGGCTTCCTGGTGGAGAGGACTGGTGCCTGTGTTCTGGTGGATGAGGCTGGATCTTGCCTTTCTGGTGGGCAGGACTGCATCTGGTTATGTGTTTTGGGGTGTCTGTGAACTTAGTATGATCTTAGGAGCCTCTCTGCTAATGGGTGGGGTTGTGTTCCTGTCTTGCTAGTTGTTTGGCGTGTGGTGTTATCCAACACTGGAGCTTGGTGGTCGTTGAGTGGAGCTGGGTCTTAACGTTGAGATGCAGATCTCTGGGAGAGCTCTCAATGATTGATATTACGTGGGGCTGGGAGTTCTCTGGTGGTCCAATGTCCTGGACTCGGCTTTCCCACCTCAGAGGTTCAGGCCTGTTACGTGGCCAGAGTACCAAGACCCTGTGAGCCACACGACCAAACTTTAGGCTTGATTTATTTATTTAATTCGAGTGTCCATCCTTGACTCTGTTTCCATATGGAATGGATCTTGATCTTATATATCCTATTCTTAATCCTCCTTGGAAATAGTAAAAAGAGAGTTATGTATCACTTCATTTCCAGCATAGAGTTCACTGTCGAAAATCAGCAGTTCACACATCAGAAATCTCACCTTGCCAAAACCTTTGTGCAGTTTACCACAGAGTAAAGGGGTGAAGGGTTGAACTTTTGGGAAGTCTGAGGTCTTCTGCCGGCGTTCAGTAGGTGTTCTGTAGGAGCCGTTCCACATGTAGATGTATTTTTGACGTATTTGTGGGGAAGAAGGTGATCTTCACGTCTTACTCCTCTGCCATCTTTAGGGTCCCCCTGAAAAGGTTAACTCTTGAACTGTTGTTGAACTGTTGTTTCTTAGCCAGGGGGACGGCTAAGAAATTATGAGCCAGTCATAGAACTGAATATTGTATTTGCATTAAATAAAGATATTTACAAAGAGTTGTTTATTACAAGGAAAAATGAACATGCTATTGTGTTAAATGACAAAGGGATACTGAAATTACACATACTAAGAATTCAGTCATGTAAAATATTTTATGTATATTGATCATATATACACAGAAAGAACGAAGGTAAACCCCAAAGTACTTGTCAGAGAGGTTCAGAGTTCCAGACACGTGCAACATGTCCTGTAAGAGTTAGAATTTGTTGTCTTTTGTGTCAAAGTGATGACTCAGTCTCTTAAGATGCATTAACAACTATTTCTAGAAAAAATATCTGGGCTTTTGAACCAGGGGCCCAATCCAGGCATCATCTATCAGTTTTCCCTGGCAGGGATTTAAAGAAAACAAACTGAAGAACATTTTCCCAGACAGTTGGGGTGAAGTGTGGAATTAGGATCCCTTCTACATGGTATTCCACTCACCTTTTGCATTTCCCTCCTTGAGCTACCAGTTAAAAATATAACTGGTGGGTGGAGACATTCCCCAGGTCACTCCAGTGTGGACAAGTACATGTCCTAATACTGCAACAAAGCCATGTTTCTCTGCTTCATCATTAGGATTTTTGAACCTCTACTCTTTCCAGTAACAATAGTTCCCATTTATTAAATAACCTTTTTATATCAGATTCAGTGTTTGGTACTTTATTCATTTTATATAATACAACATTCTGTGAGTTAGATATTATTATCCTTATTTTACAAAAGAGTAAACAGGCTCAGGGAGGGTAAATGACTTGCACAAAGGCACATGGCCAGTGAATGTCACTGGTGGGATGTGGGCTGTGGCTTACCTGGCTCTAGCTGCATCTTTTAAGAATTTGCCTTAAGGGACAGATGCTTGGGAGCAATGGGTTGATGCCACCTCATCTAAGACAGAGGCAAGGTGCTGCTAGATCTGCTTGCTCCTGCCGCTCAGGACTGGAAGGCATCTCCCTGCCTTCTTGAGGTTATGTGTGATTCTGAGTTACAGTAGTTGTCAAGGACATTCATTCATTCATTCATCCACTCAATAAATATTTATTGAGTTACTACCCCATGCCATGTACTATTCTAGGCATGGAGATTAAGAGGTGAGTAAGGAAGAGTAGTCCCCAACCTCCTGGAGCTTACACTCTGGAGGTAGTCAACAGAAATAATCATATAAACAAAGACCCAATTAAGGCAATTTCAGGTGGTGGTAAGTGCTAAGAAAAAAATTAAACATTAAAGAACAAGTTAAGGTGAAAGCGCCACTGGAGCCAGAATTAAGGAGATGTCTAAATGAAGAAACAAATGCGAGATGGAGCCAGCCATATGATGATCTGAAGGAAGGACAGTTCAGGCTGAGGCAAATGCAAATGCAAAGCCCCTGAGGTTCAAATGAGTTTGAGACATTCAAGTCAGAGAACAGAATCTGTTTGGCTGGAGTGGAGTGAGTGGGGTTGAGCAGAAGGGTCTGAAGTTGGAGGGGCAACTGAGACGTGTTTCTGATGAATATTTTGGCCATGGCAAGGAATTTGGATTTAATTCAAAGTACCCCAGGAAGCCACTGGAAATTTCTAAAGCAAGAAGAGGCAAACTATGATTTCTGTTTTAAATGATTATTCTGGTTTCTGCCAGAGTGGAATCTGGGCTGTAAGGGGTCAAGAGTGAAAGCAGAGACCCTAGCCAGGAGGCTGTTGCAGGGGTCCTGGCAAAGGATGATGGTGGTAAGGGATGCCTGCCTTGTGAGCAGAACTCTCTTTCTTTGGGATAACCATCTCCTTCTGGGCTATTCCGTAGTTTTTCTACCCTTCCAGATCTCTGGAGCTGAGCAGGACAGGGTAAACCCTTTACCTCAAGTCTGCAGCCCTGTCTGCTTCTTGTTGGTTCTGGTGACAACTACGTGGACTTGGCTCTGGGCAAGCTGCAGTGTCTCAAGCTTCTTCGGGCTCCCCTAGTGGAGTCCCATTGCTATGGAGCCCAGGAGACTCTGCTAACCAGCGTTGTCTCTTGGTCTCAAAGCAGCCTGGGCCTGCATGCCCACTAGGCTCTTAGGTGTCCTACTTTGTTTACATGTGCTCAACTCAAGCATGGCTATGCTGGTAAAAACCTTCAATGGCTTATTAAAAAGGGGGTCTGGGAGAGACTCCAAAAGATTTTGGGACACTAGATAGCTCTTCCTAAACAGAGCTTGATGAGTTAAGTGTAAATGAATCAGAAACATGTGCACTGGATTTCTTTTTGCAGGCACTTTGGTTTAAAAATGAAAGGCAGGGGTTAGGAGAATGAGGGAAAGCATGGCTGAGTTTGCAAGGACCTGAATGAGAACTTCACAGAATGGAGGGCCCCAAACATGGTGAAGTTTTCCCCTGCTCTAATTTCTTTCATCCCCAGACCGTGAGAGCTGCTTGATATATATGGTATTCTGCTGCATTTTCCTTGCAGACACTATGTTCCTGGTATTCCTTGTTTCCTTGCCAAAGGCCTTATTATGCTGTGGGTTAAAACATGCTTCACCAAAGCCCTTTTGACTTAAATATCCTAAGAAGTTCACAGACTTTGTTCTCATGAGATCCAGGCTTTTGATGACAAGAACTGACTCTATCTTTTAGGCTGTGCTGCAGCGTTATGGGCTTGAGAGAGGGCACTGTCTTGGTACCATTCAGAAACCCTTACCAGCTCCTTGACCTTGAGCAAGACAGTAGTTAAATATTTCAACCTTAGCTTTCTCATCTGTAAAACGGGACAACTCCTTATCTTATGTGCTTCCAAGAGTTGTTTGTGAGGGCCAGGTAAAATTGCAGAGCACTTTTAAAATGGCTAATTATAATGAATGTGCCAGAAGGTTGTGAATGGCTTTAAGATGGTACACCAAACTTATCTGGAAGTGATGTGTGGTAGAGGGAGCAGTGAAATGAATTTGTTTTCTTCTTACCTCTTATGCTGAGAGGGGTGAGGATGTAAGCTAAGTTGGAATGAGATAATTAGGGATGAATTCAAGAGCAGCATCTCTTCTGACCCATAGTATCTGGCTGTCTATGAATTAGAAACCTAGAATTTTAGAGGTCGGAGAGCATCTTGTTAATCTCTCTGTTTCACACTTGAAGAATCTGAGGCCCAAAGGGGAAAATTAATGACCCAAGGTCATATAATTATCTCACTAAAAATGGTACAATGCCTATGCTGAGAGAATAAGGTCCACTCTTAGCAGTGCAAAGGTCATAAGGAATGAGGTTCAGTTATTTGTAAAGCATTTTATGAGCATCCTATATTTTTAACTAAAAAAATCTCCAGAGCTTAGCATAGTCCTTGGAATGCAAAAGATATTCAATACAATTTTATAGAATGAGTAAAAGAATGAAGAGTACCAGGTAGACGAGGGGGGAATAGAAAATAAAAAGGAAGCATGATTCTTGTCCTGGAAGAGCTGTGGAGACAAGATGTAATAAAAAAAAAATAAAATTGAAGCACTGCAAGTGAGAGCAAAGTGATGTAAGTAATTGTAAGTAAAATGAAATAAGGCTTTTTTTTTTTTCTTAAGAAAGACAGATTTTAAAACAAAATAGGATAATTCATGCCTCCAAAACAAGCAAGACATATGCCAGTATTCAGGTGGTAAACCTGCAAGTTTTCTCTGTCATTAAGCCCTCCTTGAGTAAGCGGGCCTATGACACATGCTGGGCAATCACTCTGGGGCAACACTCTGATTTCAGCTCTTGGTACAGGGATGGGCATGTGACCTTGTCAACAAGGTCAGCCACAGTGCTTCCACGTTATTTGGTATAAGAACAGCAGACAGAGAGGGTCCATCTTCCTTCTGCATTGTTAGTTCATAGCATGTATGCTGAGAGTAGTCAGCGCCCTTCTTTCCCAACATGAGAGAGATACTAAGGTGATGTCAATGAACAGTCAGAAATGGAGCCAAGAGAAGGAGGAAGGAGCAGATATGATGACTGAATTCAAGTCCCTGGACTCGGCCATACCTTAAGTCCAGTTACTTAAGCCAATAACACTCTTTTTCTGCAAAAGGGTTTCTGTCACCTTTATTAGAAACAGTTGAGAATTTAGAGCTTCAAGATGGCGGAAGAGTAAGATGCAGAGATCACCTTCCTCTCCACAAATACATCAGAAATACATCTACATGTGGAACAGATCCTACAGAACACCTACTGAACGCTGGCAGAAGACCTCAGACCTCCCAAAAGTCTGAGCCATGTGGATGAAAGGCTCTTGGTGCTCCAGCCAGGCATCAGGGCTGTGCCTCTGAGGAGGGAGAGCCAAGTTCAGGACACTGGTCCACAAGAGAGCTCCCAGCTCCATGTAATATCAAACGGCGAAGATCTCCCAGAGATCTCCATCTCAACACCAAAACCCAGCTTCACTCAACGACCAGCAAGCTGCAGTGCTGGACACCCTATGCCAAACAACTAGCAAGACAGGAACACAACCCCATCCATTAGCAGAGATGCTGCCTAAAATCATAATAAGGCCACAGACACCCCAAAACACACCAACAGATGTGGACCTGCCTACCAGAAAGACAAGATCCAGCCTCATCCACCAGAACACAGGCACGAGTCCCCTCCACCAGGAAGCCTACACAACCCACTGAACCAACCTTAGCCACTGGGGGCATACACCAAAAACAACGGGAACTACGAACCTGCAGCCTGCAAAAAGGAGACCCCAAACACAGTAAGTTAAGCAAAATGAGAAGACAGAAAAACACACAGCAGTTGAAGGAGCAAGGCAAAAACCCACCAGACCTAAAAAATGGAGAGGAAAGAGGCAGTCTACCTGGAAAACAATTCAGAATAATGATAGTAAAGATGATCCAAAATCTTGGAAATAGAATATAGAAAATAAAAGAAACATTTAAAAAGGACCTAGAAGAACTAAAGAGCAAACCAACAGTGATGAACAACACAATAAATGAAATTAAAAATTCTCTACAAGGGATCAATAGCAGGATAACTGAGGCAGAAGAACGGATAAGTGACCTGCAAGATAAAATAGTGGATATAACTACTGCAGAGGCAGAATAAAGAAAAAAGAATGAAAAGAATTGAGGACAGTCTCAGAGACCTCTGGGACAACATTAAATGCACCAACATTCGAATTATAGGGGTCCCAGAAGAAGAAGAGGAAAAGAAAGGGACTGAGAAAATATTTGAAGAGATTATAGCTGAAAACTTCCCTAATATGGGAAAGCAAATAGTTAATCAAGTCCAGGAAGCACAGAGAGTCCCACACAGGATAAATCCAAGGAGAAACACACCAAGACACCTATTAATCAAACTATCAAAAATAAATACAAAGAAAAAATATTAAAAGCAGCAAGGCAAAAACAACAAAAAACACACAAGGGAATCCCCATAAGGTTAACAGCTGGTCTTTCAGCAGAAACTCTGCAAGCCAGAAGGGAGTGGCAGGACATATTTAAAGTGATGAAAGAGAAAAACCTACAACCAAGATTACTCTACTCAGCAAGGATCTCATTCAAATTTGATGGAGAAATTAAAACCTTTACAGATAACCAAAAACTAAGAGAATTCAGCACCACCAAACCAGCTTTACAACAAATGCTAAAGGAACTTCTCTAGGCAGGAAACACAAGAGAAGGAAAAGACCTACAATAACAAACCCAAAACAATTAAGAAAGTGGTAATAGGAACATACATATAGATAATTACCTTAAACGTAAATGGATTGAATGCTCCAACCAAAAGACATAGACTGGCTGAATGGATACAAAAACAAGACATATATATATGCTATCTACAAGAGACCCACTTGAGACCTAGGGACACATACGGACTGAAAGTGAGGGGATGGAAAAAGATATTCCATGCAAATGGAAATCAAAAGAAAGCTGGAGTAGCAATTCTCATATCAGACAAAAGAGACTTTAAAATAAACACTATTACAGGAGACAAAGAAGGACACTACATAATGATCAAGGCATCGATCCAAGAAGAAGATAAAACAATTGTAAATATTTATGCACCAAACATAGGAACACCTCAATACATAAGGCAAATACTAACAGCCATAAAAGAGGAAATCGACAGTAAGACAATCATAGTAGGGGACTTTAAAACCCCACTTTCACCAATGGACAGATCATCCAAACTGAAAATAAATAAGGAAACACAAGCTTTGAATGATACATTAAACAAGATGGACTTAATTGATATTTATAGGACATTCCATCCAAAAACAACAGAATACACAATCTTCTCAAGTGCTCATGGAACATTCTCCAGAATAGATCACATCTTGGGTCACAAATCAAGCCTTTGTAAATTTAAGAAAATTGAAATTGTATCAAGTATGTTTTCTGACCACAACTCTATGAGACTAGATATCAATTACAGGAAAAACATCTTTAAAAAATACAAACACATGGAGGCTAAACAATACACTACTTAATAACCAAGAGATCACTGAAGTAATCAAAGAGGAAATCAAAAAATACCTAGAAACAAATGACAATGAAAACACGATGACCCAAAACCCATGGGATGCAGCAAAAGCAGTTCTAAGAGGGAAGTTTATAGCAATACAATCCTACCGTAAGAAACAAGAAACATCTCAAATAAACAACCTAACCTTGCACCTAAAAGAACTTGAGAAAGAAGAACAAACAAAGCCCAAAGTTAGCCGAAGGAAAGAAATCATAAATATTAGGTCAGATATAAATGAAAAAGAAATGAAGGAAATGATAGCAAAGATCAATAAAACTAAAAGCTGGTTCTTTGAGAAGATAAACAAAATTGATAAACCATTAGCCAGATTCATCAAGAAAATAAGGGAGAAGACTCAAATCAATAGAATTAGAAATGAAAAAGGAGAAGTAACAACTGACACTGCAGAAATACAAAGGATCATGAAAGATTACTACAAGCAACTATATGCCAATAAAATGGATAACCTGCAAGAAATGGACAAATTGTTAGAAATGCACAACCTTCTGAGACTGAACCAGGAAGAAATAGAAAATATAAACAGACCAATCACAAGCACTGTAATTGAAACTGTGATTAAAGATCTTCCAACAAACAAAAGCCCAGGACCAGATGGCTTCACAGGCGAATTCTATCAAATATTTAGAGAAGAGCTAACACCTATCCTTCTCAAACTATTCGAAAATATAGCAGAGGGAGGAACACTTCCCAAACTCATTCTACAAGGCCACCATCACCCTGATACCAAAACCAGACGAAGATACTACAAAAAAAGAAAATTACAGACCAATATCACTGATGAACATAGATGCAAAAATCCTCAACAAAATACTAGCAAACAGAATCCAACAGCACATTAAAAGGATCATACACCATGATCAAGTGGGGTTTATCCCAGGAACGCAAGGATTCTTCAATATACACAAATCAATCAATGTGATACACCATATTAACAAATTGAAGCAAAAAAACCATATGATCATCTCAATAGATGCAGAGAAAGCTTTTGACAGAATTCAACACCCATTTATGATAAAAACCCTCCAGAAAGTAGGCATAGAGGGAACTTTCCTCAACATAATAAAGGCCATATATGACAAGCCCACAGCCAACATCGTCCTCAGTGGTGAAAAACTGAAACCATTTCCACTAAGATCAGGAACAAGACAAGGTTGCCCACTCTCACCACTATTATTCAACATAGTTTTGGAAGTGTTAGCCACAGCAATCAGAGAAGAAAAAGAAATAAAATGAATCCAAATCAGAAAAGAAGAAGAAAAGCTGTCACTGTTTGCAGGTGACATGATACTATAAATATCCTAAAGCTGCTACCAGAATCCTAAAGATGATACCAGAAAACTACTAGAGCTAATCAATGAATTTGGTAAAGTAGCAGGATACAAAATTAATGCACAGAAATCTCTAGCATTCCTATACACTAATGATGAAAAATCTGAAAGTGAAATTAAGAAAACACTCCCGTTTAGCATTGCAACAAAAAGAACAAAATATCTAGGAATAAACCTACCTAAGGAGACAAAAGACTTGTATGCAGAAAATTATAAGACACTGATGAAAGAAATTAAAGATGATACAAACAGATGGAGAGATATACCATGTTCTTGGATTGGTAGAATCAACATTGTGAAAACGACTGTACTACCCAAAGCAACCTACAGATTCAATGCAATCCCTATCAAACTACCACTGGCATTTTTCACAGAACTAGAACAAAAAATTTTACAATTTGTACGCAAACACAAAAGACGCCGAATAGCCAAAGCAATCTTGAGGAAGAAAAACGGAGCTGGAGGAATCAGGCTCCCTGACTTCAGACTATACTACAAAGCTACAGTAATCAGGACAGTGTGGTACTGGCACAAAACAAATATAGATCAATGGAACAGGATAGAAAGCCCAGAGATAAACCCACGCACATATGGTCACCTTATCTTTGATAAAGGAGGCAAGAATATACAGTGGAGAAGGGACAGCCTCTTCAATAAGTGGTGCTAGGAAAACTGGACAGGTACATGTAAAAGCATGAAATTAGAACACTCCCTGACAGCATGCACACAAATAAACTGAAAATGGATTACAGACCTAAATGTAAGGCCAGACACTATCAAACTCTTAGAGGAAAACATAGGTATGACATAAATCACAGCAAGATCCTTTTTGACCCACCTCCTAGAGAAATGGAAATAAACACAAAAATAAACAAATGGGACCTAATGAAACTTAAAAGTTTTTGCATGGCAAAGGAAACCATAAACAAGATGAAAAGACAACCCTCAGAATGGGAGAAAATATTTGCAAATGAAGCAACTAATAAAGGATTAATCTCCAAAATTTACAAGCAGCTCATGCAGCTCAATATCAAAAAAAAAAAAAAAAAATAAGCCAATCCAAAAATGGGCAGAAGACCTAAACAGACATTTCTCCAAAGAAGATATACAGATTGCCAACAAACATATGAAAGAATGCTCAACATCATTAATCATTAGAGAAATCCAAATCATAACTACAATGAGGTATCATCTCACACCAGTCAGAATGGCCATCATCAAAAAATCTGTAAGCAATAAATGCTGGAGAGGGTGTGGAGAAAAGGGAACCCTCTTGCACTGTTGGTGGGAATGTAAATTGATACAGCCACTATGGAGAACAGTATGGAGGTTCCTTAAAAAACTAAAAATAGAACTACCATATGACCCAGCAATCCTGCTACTTGGCATATACCCTTAGAAAACCATAATTCAAAAAGAGTCATGTATCAAAATGTTCATTGCAGCTCTATTTACAATAGCCAGGACATGGAAGCAACCTAAGTGTCCATCAACAGATGAATGGATAAAGAAGATGTGGCACATATATACAATGGAATATTACTCAGCCATAAAAAGGAACGAAATTGAGTTATTTGTAGTGAGGTGGATGGACCTAGAGTCTGTCATACAGAGTGAAGTAAGTCAGAAAGAGAAAAAGAAATACCATATGCTAACACATATATATGGAATCTAAAAAAAATGGTCCTGAAGAAGCTAGAGACAAGACAAGAATAAAGACACAGACCTACTAGAGAATGGACTTGAAGATATGGGGAACGGGAAGGGTAAGCTGTGATAAAGTGAGAGAGTGGCATGGACATATATACATTACCAAACGTAAAATAGATAGCTAGTGGGAAGCAGCCACAGGGCACAGGGAGATCAGCTCAGTGCTTTGTGACCACCTAGAGGGGTGGGATAGGGAGGGTGGGAGGGAGAGAGATGCAAGAGGGAAGAGATATGGGAACATATGTATATGTATAACTGATTCACTTTGTCATAAAGCAGAAACTAACACACCATTGTAAAGCAATTGTACTCCAATAAAGATGTTAAAAAAACAAAAAGAAACAGTTGAATATGATTGGTAAGGTGCTCTGTAGACCTGTTACTACTGGCTGGGGAAGCTGTGTTAGTTGATGAAGATAAGCAGATCATTTGTGGGAGCCAGGAATATTTGAATGGCGTTAGCATCTGGAGAAGTAATTTAGGGTTGAGGGATGAGTCTTGAAGGAGAGAGCAGTTACCTCTGGTCCAATCTGTGGAGCAGGAAAGGCCACCCCTCCATTTCATACTGACCCAGTACCTGAAAGAGCCACCACTGGAATCCACTATTTGGATTAAGTCAGACATTCTCAAAGTATATTCTTCTGAATACCACATATAAAAGGACTGTGTGTTCAAACACATTTATTTTCTTTACTTCAGGACTTTTTTAGATTTAACTCTCCTAATATTCTTTGAGAATCTCCAAGAGGAAGCTGGAGCATATATTTCCTACTTTTTTTGTTCAGAGAACTCTTTGTTTTGTTTTCCTTTGGTTGGAGGAGCCGCTCATAAGAACATCCTTTTATGGGTCTTGGGTTAAGGCATTGTTTCCCTAGAAGACCCCTGCAAAGTCACATACTGCTGGGGCAAAGTAACATTATTTTATCCTCTCTTCTTTCCACAAACCAGTGGAGGTGCAGAGGAGAGAAGAATGGAACAAATGGCTAAGAGACCAAGGATGGAGTATGGAAAAGAGGAGGAGGGAGGAAGAGTATGGGGCCCATTCAGAAAGTAGGATAAGGGAAGTGGTGACAACAGAGGGAAAGACCAGGTCCTGAGCCTCTTGGTAACCATGGCAGACAGGAGGGGAAACCGTAATGACTCTCCTTCCTGAATTGAGTTTTGTGGCTCTAATTACCTCCTAAAAGCAAGTAAAATAGGTACTTGAGAAAGACAAAGAATTCTTTTTCGTTTTAACACTTAATTCTAAGAAATAATTGATCATATGGCTTCTTATAGAAGAGACACTGAATAACATATTAGATGGTCTTCAACAGCGAATTTACAGAAGGCATAGAAACATCCTTCATATGGCTGTTTCCTCTATTAACATATAACAAAAACCAAAGACTTAGTATGAAGTCACAGCCCTTCGTGGGAATATCTGCAGTGAACTAAGGTCTTGTAGCCTGGCACGTTACTTAGTGATCTCAAGTCACACGGGGCGTAGACAGATCAGGGACTCTCACAAGAGGGAGAGTTACCAAGTTAACCAGGTGGAGATCACCGATGTGCACAGAGTAGGTTATTACCTTGGTTAAGTGCTACTGGAGAAAGCTGAGAATAGGGTTCTGAGTGAAATGTGTATAGGGCAGGATCATTTTGAAAGTAGGGGGAGGAACAGTAGGGAGAAGGGCTCAGGTGGAAGCAGCGTACAGACTCATGATGATTCAGCAAGGATGTGTCTTGGAAGCCACAGAATTAGATTCAAAAGTGGGTAAAATTCTCAGAGAGTAGATGGCCTAAGATAGTGCTGGTACAATGAAACCTAGCTCTGAAGCCCCAAGTCAAAAATTGAAGGAACAATATACAACCCAGGGTTCAAAATGATTGATTGTATTTCCAAATGGAAGAGACCCCCAACACTCAGATTAAGTGTAATTTACAAATGACTCAAGCACAGTTGAAAAATGTCAAGAAAACCAAATTTCACTGTTCACCGATGTAAACGTTCTACACTCTGGTTGTTTCAGAGAAAAGCTAATAACTTGACCATCCTAACAGTTACAAGAGCCATTTTCATATGTCCCTCCCATCAAATACTGTACCCTTTGGTCACTTTGTCCAACACTTGGCCTCCAGGTTGTGATGGTCCTATTCAGGCTCCCCAAATCCCTAAACTCTAATTTTATTAAACATTGCACCATTTGCTCAAATATTGGGTTTCTTCTCAGAATTTCAGGGAATCTTTAATTCCCACAAAACCTATGAGCTCTAGCTCTATCAACATTTGTTTATTTATTTTTAATAATATGAAACTAGCACAAACAGGGAAACGTGGGCAGAGAAAGAAGCAATGGAAGCTGCTCACAGTGGCTGTGATTTAGATGGGCTCCTGTAGGAAAATGCTAGAAAGGATGTGAGGATGGGGCCAGAGGGGAAGGGGGAGGGCTTGGAGAGGGTAATGCTGTTTACTCCCCCATACGAAGGCTTTGTAGAGGGGAGAGGAGAGTATTAATAGGTTTTATGGGTTCCAAACCAGAGGAAATATGTAAGATAGACTGTGAGTCATGGATGAGTCACTTACAAAGGAGAAAACTGAAGGCCAGAAGACTGTCATTTCTCTAAGATCAGATAGTGGCAAGGCCAAGGTTAAAATCTAAACCTCTGGGGACTTCCTTGGCAGTCCAGTGGTTAGGATTCGGCTCTTCCAGTGCAGGGGGCATGGGTTCGATCTCTGGTTGGGGAGAACTAAGATCCCATATGCTGCACAGCATGGCCAAAAAACAAACAAACAAAACCCACCTCTGAACTCCCAGTTCATTAGTGTATTTGCCACATGACTTGGACAGGCTGCAAGTGTGGAGAGAGCTGTTTTGCTGTCCTGAGATCTGGGCTGACTTTGAGGGGACAGAAGAGCACAGGGGAGATTGGTTACACTTGGGAAATTTCCCCAAATCAACAGAAAGAGAAGGGAGGCGTGTGTATGTAGACTGCAAACTTTTTGAAATTTGCTTCCAGTGTCCTAACGAGCTCCTGAACACCAGGAAAATACGGAGGTCTCTCCATGCGGGAGGTCTAAGAGGCAGACGATGCATGAAAAATGCCAGGGCCAGGCAGGCAGGCAGCTGTTCATATTTCAGGAAAAGGGCAATGATATTGATGGAATCCTTCTGCAGAGGAAAAGAGACTCCACATACTGAATAAGTTTCACAGTTCAGCTTCTTTACAGACAGCACAAATCTGATGTGGTCACTTGACCTCACTCTGTGGCTTCCTCCTCATGGATTTGACCCACTTTTACCAACCCTCTCACAGAGAAGATGCTCTTTTCCCAGTGAGCCCCAGTATCTTCCCGTCGCCCTAATCTGTGGACAGCTCCCATAGGAACCTGGGTCCCTATCACCATCTTCAGTGAGACTCTAGTATTGCCCTACTGGAGGGGGAAAAGAGTCCCCCCACAAAACACTTTCCCTCCTCTTATCCACGCCCTTTTGATCTTTCACAAAATGTAATGTCACATGATGGTAGCCTCAGAGGTCAGACTTTCACTGTTGGTTGGTCCCTCTGAGGGGTTTTTAAGTTGAGAACTGTTGGAAGCCCTTTGGGCTGGAGGCTAAGGTACAACAGCAGGTATCAGAGGGACAATGACAAATGAGAATGGTGTCAAGAGAGACTGTTCAAATAAACAGTTGGATGCTTGGAAGTACAGCCTGAAGACCTCAGATCTTTCTCTCCCCTCTGTTTCTTTTTTCCCCCAAAACAGAAGATTAAGTTTGCTGTGAACATGAGCTGATGAAAAGAATTCAAATAGTGCTTTGAATAGGCCCCCAGTCAGACCCACAGGAGAGCTACAAATTGCTTTTGGAGACACCAGTCTCCCTTTACAGAAAGTTAGCATAAAGCCTGCATATCTTCTTTCTATAAGGTACTAACTTGTAAATTAACCTTTAATGGTGTATAAATGATGTTCTGAAAGAACTGCTTATGCAGCTATATTTATGATCTAGAAAATTGCAAATATTTACAAGATTATAGGTGTTAATGGTCTGTCAAAAATGTTTGTATATTGTACATACATTAAACCCCGGTTTCAGACCACCCTGGTATAAAAGACCACCACTCTCTAGTCCCATATAGTGTTTCGCTTTGATTCCATATATGCCAATCCCTATAATTAGCCTGTTCCCTAATATAGATCAAGTCCACTTTATAGGGAATTCTCCCGATAGTTTTCATTTAGTTTAAATCCAGGACCCAGGCTGCCTATGTAAACTGTTTGCTAAATGGCCCAGGATGGCCAATCGATCTTATGTCAGCCCTTTGGAGGCTCCTGGGCGATGGCCTGTGAACTTGTCCATCTTGTTTCTGAGTGGGCCCCACTGCAAGGCCTAAGTGCCCCTGGTTTGATTGCTTTCCTGAAATAAAATTAAGCATATATGCGTGCTCCCAGGACTCTCCTTCTGCTGAGGTTCAGTCATTTGAGCCACAGACATAATTCATTTCAAAGCGCAGCCTAGTGTGACAATAGCACCTTAACTCCAGTGCTTGACACTGGAAAGGACATCAGGCAAAAGGGGACGGACACTCTCCTTTTTCCGTCATCGTTAATCCTATTGTGGCACATTTCTCTGAACATCTGTGTTCCGTGAGTGGGTGCGGCAGGAAGAAAAGAAAAAGGGTCACAGGTTGTTTTGAAATGGTTCTTCCATCCTAGTTTATTATCTCATTTGCACATTTTCATTAATGTCAAACTGTTTCCACAGCTGTCTCAAGATGATGGGTCTCCCGAGGCATTTGCCAGAGCTGTGTCTGTCGCAGCAATTCAGAGAGCAAGCTTCTTTTCAAATGTTAGAAAGGAGCTGCCTTCCTACCTACTCCACTAAAAACACGCAGGAATATGTTTGCCAAAGTTCTGATGTGACAAGATGAACTTTTGAATTTTTTTTTGTTTTGTTTTAACATTTTTATTGGAGTACAATTCCTTTACAATGGTGTGTTAGTTTCTGCTTTATAACAAAGTGAATCAGTTATACATATTCATATGTTCCCATATCTCTTCCCTCTTGCGTCTCCCTCCCTCCCACCCTCCCTATCCCACCCCTCTAGGTGGTCACAAAGCACCGAGCTGATCTCCCTGTGCTATGCGGCTGCTTCCCACTAGCTATCTATTTTACGTTTGGTAGTGTATATATGTCCATGCCACTCTCTCACTTTGTCACAACTTACCCTTTTTACATAGCTCTTCACATAATCACTCCCTCCCACTCCGTCCACTCCCCCACCCCACCCTCAAAAACAGAGCAGGGAAATAATAAAGTCAATTTTCCTTTAAGCCCTCTAACGAGCCCTGACGACACACACTTAATTTTCTTGAAAATAAAATAGGGGTTTGGGTGGCTGCAGACGGATCGAAACCATTGAAGTCTCTGCAGAGGTCCTAACTGGAGCCGGCCAGATGGCTTCGGGCTCCAAAGGAGGAGCAGGATGCCCCAGCGTGAAGGGGAGAGGCTCTGAGGAACCGGGAGCTCTGTGTTGGGGAGAGTGGCCTCTCCGGTCCTCTTCTCTGAGATGATTCTCAGAGCTACCAAGTCTTTGGACCTGCCCTGTACTTGGGAAGGATATCAGGATGCTTGAGAGGGCTTACCCACAGAACTCCATTGGAGCTGTTCTGGAAATCTCTCTACCTTAAAATGCCTGTCAAACCTGTTAGGCTAATGATTCAGTACCTAGGATTTTGGCCCTTCGGGGATCCATGCAGGAAGAGACGGGCGTCTCAGAGATATTCCCAATATGTCAGAAACACCCACTGGAGTCAGAACTAACTGGGTTCAGACTGAGAAGGAGAGCTAAAACCTTTCTAACTCAAATCCTATCAACTCAATGTGTTTGTGCTGGTTCTCTTACAATGGCAGTTTCTGATCAATAACAAAATGAGGAAATTGTTTTTCAAAAATTGCATCTGGTGTATATCCTTCAAAAATATGGACTCGGAGAGGAAAGGAGGATAACAAGGTCCATGGAGGTGAAAAGTGAGGAGCCACTGGTCTAGGGGGGCTCCGTGTGGGCTACGGAGCACCAAATCACCCCTTTTTTAATTCGGATGCCAAGTGAGGAAACTGAAAAGTAAACACAAGATCAGATCCCAATCAGGGACAGAGGCCAATCTCTGTTCAGTTGCCTCTTATGTTTATCTAGGAAAACAAATGGCTGAATAGCCAAATGTACTATATTTGCTTACTCTCACAAGAGGGTTATGAGTATGTTAGCTTTCTCTCTTAACCAGGAAGTGATCCTCTTTAAGATGGAAGCTTAAAATTAGGGAGCAACCTGGGCACCAGGCAGGTGAGGCTGGGCCCGGGCTGTTCCTCAGTGTTGTTTAAGAGGGAGGGGCCTGGAATAGTCACACAAACAGCCCTGCATCCATTCCGCCTGGAGAGAACGACAGGGCCTGGGAGGAATTCATCAATTGTTTCAAACCTTTTTTTTTTTTTTTTAAGCATTATGGGTTTGGCAAAACCCCAGGCATACTTTACCAAGTGCTTTTTTCCCTCACTTTTTAATCCCACGTGTATTTCAAATGCAATCCGTATGTTACTGATTCATTTACACTTAACTCATCAAGAATGCTGGTTGGGATGAATTAGTCGATGCCCATGGAGAAGGCTGGTCCCCTTTTAAAGATGTTAGGAAGCTTTTTCCCGCCTCAGCCCTGTTTGCCAAATGTAGTTCAAAGTGAGCCACCACCCCCGCACCACCAATTTTTAATAACATTAGAAAAGCCATTTGCAAGGAGCACTAAACTTGGGGGAATTCTTCATTCCACTCTCCCTCATTTAAAAATCCGTGTGCATTTTAAGGGAAATCTAATCCATATGCTTCTGATTCATTTACACTTAAATCATTAAAATGTTGTTTGGAGCAGCCACTTGGTAAACAGAAATGAGTACGAGCCTCTTTTTTTATTATTATTTCATCAAGCCCTTTTCTGCAAAACAGGAAGTCACACTGGGAAAGGTGACTGTCCCAAAGTTTAAACTTGGTATGATAATTTTTAAGCCACCGTGGTTTCGATAAACCTATTTTTGGCTATCCTCACATGAAACCCAGGGCAGCGCTCTGCTTGAATGGCAGATGCATGATCATAATTGCACGTAATGAGCCAAATTGCATCCGTGAGTAAGTTACTTCCTTTAAGTAATTTGAACGGAGTGTGTGTGCGTGCGTGTGATAACAAATCCTTTGGACGCTAAATATACCTGGTAAGAGGGGACTGAAGATGGAATTGTATGCTGAGAAAGAGGAGAGAATCAACGTGAAATGGTTTATGTGTTTCCATGAACATTAATGGGAAACACACGGGATATAGTCTTCTTTAGTCCTAGTTGAAGACTAGTTAAGGTCACTGAACCTGTGTCATCAAGCTCACTGACAAACTAGAGGGGCAAATTGTTACCGTCCCCTTGTTCTCTCTCCTCTATGACAATGTATGCCAGTGGACTTTACTCTCTTTCTAAACCCTTTTTGTCTTCCTCCCCTGAATCTCATGGTATAAATTATACTGGGAACACTCACCTACTCTAACCTTTTCATTTTACAGAAGCAGAAACAGAAGTCCAAGAGTTAGTAACAAAACTAGGACATAGAATTTTTGACTCCTGAAGTCAAATTCATAGTGGTTAAAAATGAGGACTTGTGAAGCGTGTTTGAATACTGACTTCCCCACTCAATGGTTGGTGATTTTAGGCCTGTTACTTAACCTTGCTACATCTTCTTTCCCTCAAAAACAGGCATCATAATAGTACCTAAACTACAGAGCTGTTGTGAAGATTACATAAGCCACTCCACGCAATGATGTCTAGATGTAATAGACACTCAAGAAATCATGGCTGACATTCTACTCCTCTGTACAGTCACTCTATATCACTAATAATTTGGGGATTTCATCAGGGCAAAGGAATTTTATAAATAAAGAGACCAGGGTAGCTGCAGTGAACTGGATAATTTGCATATGTTCTAAAGTCCTTTCTCTACCCACTCTTTGTTCCAAATCCTGCCCAGTGATGGGCAGGATCCGTGCACACCCAGCTCTGCAACAGAAAGCATATAGATGGGGTCAGCACCTTCCCGACATGGAACTCTGAACAAAACTCTCACATCCTGTGGCAATGAATGTGAAAGCAGAATGGAGACTATTTAGAGGCGGAAAAAAAGCATTACAGCCATCATTTATTAATGTTGTTACTATTTTCACATCTATAGCCTAGTATTATCTTTCAAATATAATTTTTAAGCCATAGTAGGGCATTATGATTTCTAGTTTGCACCGTGGGTCATGAAAGTTCCTAAAAGTTCACCTATCAGGTAAAGACATCTGAATCCCATTAGAACTGTGAGATGGGGATTTCATGGCAAATAAAAACACTGTATCATTTAATAAAATCATCATGTGCAAGTGAACATGGAGGCAAGGAAGGGTTAAATCTGTAAGCCTTTACTCAACACTTCTTATTCTGGCTAAAATGCTACACTTCCAGCAGAGACTTTTAGTAACAACATTATCAGTCTGCTACAGAAGCTGGGGTTAGTTCCAGATTTTTGTTTATCTTAGGTTGAGGAATTATAGTGAGGTTTCCAGGGTAGCATTTGAATAAGGACAGGGCAAGAGGCTGACAAGTGCTCTTGGAAGGCAGGGGTGCTGGGAGGCAAGACAGGTAAGCTAACCAGTGCACGTTTCCCCTTTGGTTCCAAAATCCCCTCCTGGAGCTTCAAATGCTGCTGGAGAAAACCGATGGCGACCTGTTTTCTAGATCCAGGGTGACACATCCTTTAATATTAATTTCTTAAATTGTCCAAAGGAAACTGTGGCTATGCCTGTTTCCATGGTGCCAAACATCTGGATGAAGGCTGGGGGGAGGGAATCCCCTGAATAGGGGATTTGTCCTCATTTGCTGTGGCCTGGAGGGTCGGCGACTCTGAGTAAACTGGCAGGGTTTCTGAAGAGCACATCATTCTGGGAAAGAAGCTGAGAGTCCAAGTGGAGGGTTTTACACACTGTTGGAAAATGCTCCCCACCGTGTCACTGGGGTGTCTGCAAGCCTGGAGCCTGTGGGATTGACCCTCTTTTTCCAGAGTCATGAGCAAGAGAGAGACTGTTAATATTTAAGGGCCAGTGAATAAAATCAGTCGTGTAGCACGTGGCATTAATGCAGCCCTGTTGTTTACAGCTCAATCTACAACCAAGGGCAAGTGAACAGATGAATCTCGAAGGTCCTTATCAGCTGCAGGATTCAAGTACCAGCTTTTCCTAGTAGATAAATGACATCTCTACCCCCAGGACCACTGCATCCTCCTGCTCCTCATCACCACCACCATCAACACAAAGCTAAGTGAGAGCTTACTGTTTCTGGTACCAAACCAAGGCTTTAAGATATCATTTAATTTAATCTACTAGTAACCCTTTGAAGTTGGTGCCACCACAATTTCCTATTCATAAATCAGGAACCCAAGGTTAAATGAGTTGACCAGGCCACCAAGATAGCAAGTGACAGACCTAGGACTTGACCTTGAAGCTTATGGCATTGGTCAGTATGCAGTTAGGTAATCCAGACCTAACTTGAATGAATGAATGAATAAATGAATAAACAAATAATTACAAAGGCCCATTCTGACTTAACTCACTTCAGTGACTGTTGATAATATTGGAAGATAATAATTGTTTGGCAAAAGAGCTAGAATTAGGGTTGAATTCCAAATTTATCACTTTGTAGATGTGTAGCCTTAGGCAGGTAATTATGTCTCTGAGCTTAATTTTGTACCTGTAAATAGGGATAAAAGTAACCACTCTGTAGAGTTGTTATTAAAGTTTTAAAATACAATATATAGTGTGTCTGGTTCATAGTTGGTCACTAATATGTGTTGCATATTATTTTTAAATACCTTGAATGTTTATATTAATTGCTTATTATAAGTGACCTAAAACTATCTTTTAAGAAAATTGGACAGGTAAAAGTCAAGGGAAGCTGGCCTCATTTTCTGCCTACCATCCTTAAACCTTCAGAATATGACAGCCCCCCACTCTTTACTCCAAGTTCTCAGCCTCATATAATGAAAAAACAAACCTGATGAATTCCAGCTTCCTTTCATAAGGTGAGAGAACTAGAGGAGGGAAGGCTTGGGTCTGCCAAGAGGAAAATACTCAAATTTTGAGAGACTAAGAGAAATATCACATCTTTCTTATTTTGTAGTTTGCAAATAATGATTTCCTTCCAAGCTCACAGATAATGGATTAAAATCAACACTTCTCTACTCCCCAGTGAAATGGCTTGACTTGAGTTTTTGAAAATGTTTTCATTAATCTTTTCTAACTCCTAACAGGCTGTTCTCAGACTAAGGCTAGCACTGGTGGTTTACACTGCTGGACAATGAAGGAATTCAGAATAGAAACAGCCACTCTTTGGGTAGGTCTTAGCTCATGACACATTCTTTCTTTAGGCAGAGTCATTATCTACTAATTCTTCTCCACAGTAAATTTGCAGTTCTTATATAAATTCCTGTTATTAGAATATGGAGCCTTAACCAGTAATGACAAAATATAACCAAGGCACTCAAACGTTTTAGACTCGATTGTCTTGAATATCTAAAATTTAACAAGCTTGTGTAAAAGCTGTGTGATATACAATAGTCCAGGGAAAAGTTGACCATTTACAAAGCATGATTGGGTTACAGTTACCACACTGACCTTCTTGCTTTGTAAACAGGCTACTTTTTCACTGGGGTAACATACAGATTAAATTTCCATTAAAAATTAGCCACTTCTAAATTTATACAATTAATTTGGACTTCTCTGGGGGTACCAAGGAAAGGATGGAAATGCACTTTTCTTTTTACGAGCGTGTTTCTCACAAGGAGTATCCCCTTCCACACAGCCTGAGCTTAAAGGGAGTAGCGAGTGTCCTCTTCTGGGGCAAGTGTCTGTACTTGGTGGATGGAATTGGCAGAGAGGGCTAAATCCTACATTCCAGGCATTTGGAGCTGTGCTGTGACTCAAAAGCAGGGAGCCTGAAAAAAAGCTGGACTTACTTCCCACCTCCTCCACCCTCTCTGTACCCAAAGGCACCAGTGCTCTTTCCAGTATATTCTATAGTTCCAAGCTCAAGGATTGTGCAAACGTAACCACCAGTTGTGACCAGCTGTCTCCACCAAAACACCATCAGTGCAGGGCTGGCACAAAAGAGAATCACTGAATCAAATGGCCATGATCAAGGGTAGGCTAGAACCCAGGACTTACTTTCCCTGCTGCCTTTCTCCCCTACCCTCATTCCTTCCTGTTCATGGCCTTTCACTGTTCATTCTTCCTCTCCCTGGCCCTCTCGGACTGTAGTCATTTAAGCCTTAGTGCTCATGGATTAGAGGCAGGACTGGTCTGGTGTCAGGAGGCAGGATGCACAGCAAGTGGGGAAGGAGCAGGGTCCTTTGTGTCTGGGAGTTGCTTTACATTTGCAGCCAGAGCCACAGGGTCAATTCCTTTCTGCCACAGGCTCCAGCCCTTTGATTGGTCTCTTTCCTCACCATCTCTTCTCCCCGCTTCCGGGATGCCAGGGACATGGGACTCGAGTTCTGTGTCCTCTTTTTTTCCTAATTAATTTATTTTATTTTATTTATTTTTGGCTCTGTTGGGTGTTTGTTGCTGTGTGCGGGCTTTCTCTAGTTGCAGTGAGCAGCGGCTACTCTTCGTTGCGGTGCGCAGGCTTCTCATTGTGGTGGCTTCTCTTGTTGCAGAGCACGGGCTCTAGGTGCACGGGCTTCAGTAGCTGTGGCACGTGGGCTCGGTAGTTGTGGCTCACGGGCTATAGAGCGCAGGATCAGTAGTTGTGGCGCACAGGCTTAGTTGCTCCGCGGCATGTGGGATCTTCCCGGACCAGGGCTCGAACCCGCATCCCCTGCATTGGCAGGTGGATTCTTAACCACTGTGCCACCAGGGAAGCCCCAGTGTGTCCTATTTTTATATCCATCTTTGTCTTGTGAAGGTTCTACCCCTAGAGGCTCTGAGATCCCCGTGCTGGGGTCCAGCCTGGATGTTGGGTTTTTTCAAAGCTCCTCTGGTGATTCTGATGTGCAGGGGATGCTGAGAAGCTCTGCTGTGGAGGAGTCGTCTTCTTTATGAGGACCCACATGGGTGTTAGGGACATCAGACCGCATGCAGTCCAGAGGAAAATAGATACTGGAGATGTAACCATGGGAAAGGCATTACCTGGAAGTTCTGGCTGTGGAGAGGCAGTGTGAGCTGGTTAACAGGCTCGACTAATCATCCTGTGTGCGTAACAGTACACACAGACAATGTAGTAAGAGCAGATTTGCTGTAACTGTTATTTGATAAAAAACACTAACTGTGTTTTTTTAATTGAAATGTAGTTGATGTACACTCTTATGTTAGTTTCAGCTCTAGTACGTAGTGATTTGACATTTGCACGCATTATGAAATGATTATCACGATAGTCACCGTCTGTCCCCTTGCAAAGTATTACAATATGATCGACCGTATTCCTTATGCTGTATATTACATTGCTGTGACTTACTTATCATATAACTGGAGGTTTGTACTTTTTAATCCCCTTTACCAATTTCACCCGTCCCTCCACCTCCCTTCCCTCTGGCAACCACCTGTTTGTTCTCTGCATCTGTGAGTCTGTTTTTGTTTCATTTTGTTTGTTTTTTAATTTAGATTCCACATATAAGTGAAATCATACGGTACTTGTCTTTGTCTGTCTAACTTATTTCACTTAGCATAATACCCTCTAGATCCATCCATGTTATTGCAAATGGCAAGATTTCTTTTTTTATGGCTGAGTAATATTCCATTGTATATATATACCACATCTTTATCCATTCATCTATCACTGGACGTTTAAGTTGCTTCCATATCTTGACTATTGTAAATCATGTGGCAGTGAACGTAGGGGTACATATAACCTTTTGAATTAGTGTTTTTTAATTTGGGTGACTACCCCAAAGTGGAATTGCTAATTTGACACTCAGACTCCTGTTGGCCACGTAACAAGGTCTCACAGCCATAATCTTAAAACTAGTGAAAACATTCACACCTTGCACTCTCATATATACTGGAGTGCCTCAAATACTATAAATTCCCAATTACCTGCTCTCCTGGTGGGGACGAGACAGGTTCAGGGATCCTAACATGCTAAAGAATTATTTTATTTGTCTTTATTCCTCTGAACATTTTCTGGCACATGTTCTGGTGAAATGTTTTAATTTTCATAGAAGACTACTGATTCAGCATTAGAAAAAATTAGAGCAATACTGAGTATTTATTCTCCAAGTTCTTGACAGAATATATGACCTTTATAACCTTGAAAGTTCCATTGCTCAGTCCTTAAGCAACAATATTTAAGCAACAATATTCACTAGTGCCTGCCCAGTTTTAAGCAACAATATTCACTAGGGCCTGCCCAGAAGATGTGAAGATAACATGTAAATGCTCAGAACAGTCTGGGCACATGGCAAGGGCTCAATCAAGGTGAATTGTTTGTTATTCCTCTAGGTAGTCTAAATGCTATTCCTGGATGAAGCCAGACCCTCAGTGAGCCGTGTGCCTGGACCACAGTGTTCCAGCCTCTTGTCCA
The DNA here is from genome assembly GCF_009873245.2 of Balaenoptera musculus. Lineage (NCBI taxonomy): Eukaryota > Metazoa > Chordata > Mammalia > Artiodactyla > Balaenopteridae > Balaenoptera > Balaenoptera musculus. The sequence goes on along the minus strand of NC_045804.1, from coordinate 32,183,568 downwards.
GATGCTTTCTCTCTCCCGGGCATTGCAATCCCCCTGTCCTCTGTGAATAATGGCTCAGGAACCAGCCTGTTGAAATTTACTATTGAATTCGTAGCAGCAATGCATTTTCTGAGGACCCACAGGAGAAATTTAATTGAGGCTTCAAGGCCAGGAGCCATTGTATTTCTCCTGAGAATCAAGATTTTTTTTTTTTCCATAAAGACTTTATCTTTTTAAGAGAAATTTTAGGTTTATAGAAAAATTGAGAGGAAGGCACAGAGATTTCCCATTCACTTCCTTGCCCCCCTACATGAATTGTCTCCCCCATTACCAACATCCTCCACCAGAGGGGTACATTTGTTACCATCAGTGAACCTACATTGACACATCAGAATCACCCAAAGTCCATGGTTTACATTAGGGTTCATTCTTGGTGTTACATATTCTATGGGTTTGTACAAATGTACAGTCACATATATCCATCACTATAATCTCATACAGAGTATTTCATTGCCCTAAAAATCCCCTTTTCCCCTCCCCAACTATTCATTCCTTTTTCAACTATTCATTCCTTTTCCCCTCCCCAACTCCTGACAACTTTTGATCTTTTGACTGCCTCCGTAGTTTTGCTTTTTTCAGAATGTCATATAGTTGGAATAACAGAGTATGTGGCCTTTTCAGATTTTAGGTTTTTTTTTTTTTTTACATCTTTATTGGAGTATAATTGCTTTACAATGGTGTGTTAGTTTCTGCTTTATAACAAAATGAATCAGCTATACATATACATATATCCCCAAATCTCTTCCCTCAGGCGTCTCCCTCCCACCCTCCCTATCCCACCCCTCTAGGTGGTCACAAAGCACCGAGCTGACCTCCCTGTGCTATGCGGCTGCTTCTCACTAGCTATCTATTTTACATTTGGTAGTATATATAAGTCCATGCCACTCTCTCACTTTGTCCCAGCTCACCCTTCCCTCTCCCCGTGTCCTCAAGTTCATTCTCTACATCTGCGTCTTTATTCCTGCCCTGCCCCTAGGTTCTTCAGAACCATTTTTGGTTGTTTTTATCGGATACCTACAATGAATTTTGTTTCCTTCCTTCCTTGGCTGCTAGGAAATACAGCATTCATTGGTGACCCATTTTTAGTAACTGTGTGGAACCTTATTGGGTGCATTTCATCTACTAAAATAACCTCTCACTTCGTTTAATTTTTCTCACCTCCTCTTTCTCCAGATTCCCTCAATTGTTATTTTTATCTTATTAACACTGTATGTATTTCAAATTAGAAAAAAATAAAACCTTTCAAGAAGTGGAAGGAAAGTAAACAAGCAGAAAAATAAATGCAATTGGCCTAGGAATGCATTTAAATAATTATTTTGCAAATTTACTGCCCTAATTTTTTCTTTAGTGAAAAGAACATAATAACAAGAATTCCAGCCTTGGTTCCATCACTGGTGAGTTGTGTAACTTTAGAGAAGCCACTTTATCCCACAGGCCTTCTGTTTCTCTATCTGTAGGTGAAGAAGTGGAAATGTATGATTATAAAAGTCCCCCTCAGTGGTGACAACCCTGGATGTATAAAGGAATTCACATTCTCTGAGCATACATCATCAACCCAGAAAGGTACTGAATGACAGATGGAACCCAGCTTGGGAGCCACGGAGCGCATAAAATTCACAATGAAATACCTGACAGCTAATTGCCTTGAGCCAACTTGGTACCTTACCTCAAGGAGTTTATGATCTAATGGAAATCCCTGAAATTCATTCTCAATATACCAGGGTGCGTTGGTAAACATTTAATTATTTGTTGAGTAAATAAATGGAGTGATGAATGAATGGATATATTCTCCAAAGGCTTCTCAAATTTTGGATTTTTTTCTTTTTGAGTAATTTTTATTTCATTTATTAAAATAACACCTATATACATAAAGATTGCTACATCCATGCAAGAGTTATTCAGTAGACAAATAATTCTTAATGTGGATATGGATTCCTAGTCCCCATATAACTTCGTGGTACATTGACCCTCTCACTTCCCAACCCCAGAAGTAGGGAACTAGTTCTAAAGATTTATGATGATACTTCTGAAAAAAATATTTCCAGTTATTTTTCCTAATTAGCATTTAAACATCTATCTATTTGTAAGTATTATTACAATTAAAATTAAATTGTTAGGAAAACTTTATGGTGTTAAAAAACCTGTTATTTTTATTGATAACTTTTTTTTTTATTGATAACTTTTTGATCAATGGTTCTTTCTTGTTTGTTTGTTTCTGAGGGAATGCTTCACATCCTTCATGGGTCCCTCAAAGGGACCCATAACTCAATACAAAAAGATATAAACCACTGATTTAGAGACAGATTTGTAACTCAACTCCAGCATCTGAATAGGATGTCTTGGCATTCATGTTATAAGCTCTCCTCACCCCTTGCTTTATTTTTCTACTTTTAGATTCTTAATGCTCATATACCAGGAAACTTTTCTATGGACTCACAAGATCTCTTCCTACAGAAGTTAGGAGTATTGTTGCTTTTTTTTCTTTTAATTCTCCTGATGGAACATGCATTTCCATGTTAGCCTTCATGCTTCGTCTGGAGTGGGAGTTACAACAAATGAGATGAGGTTAAGTGGGTTGTCCTTAGCATCAAAACAATAAGTGAAAATGAAAACTGTGCAGTTGTGAGATGGTTGCTTAATCTGAAAATTTGGACATCAGAGAGAAAACCTTTTGGGCAACAAGAGGTATACTCTCTGCTAATTGCAAACAAAAGTCTGTGCTAATATAAATGCAACTAAGTCAAATGCTGGCTTAACTAGAATGAAAACTACCCTAGAAACAGAGACTTCATTAAAAAAAAAAAATCACCTACCTATTCTTTCATAAGATTTCATTTATTACTTTATTCCCTGAGTCAAAGATAGTGCTTTTAGGAGCACCTCTTATAAATTACAGTTGAAATATTATTTTACACCATTGCAAAGCTATGCAAAGCTCCCATATCAAAGGAGACCAATTAAAAATATTGAGTAAACACAGTTTGGCTTTATTTGCAGAAAAATAACCAATCTTTTTTCATTAACAAGACAATCTTTTTTTTTTTATTGACAAGATTGTATATGGCTCTTGTTGTAAGTGGCTCCAATTTTCCTTTTTTTTTTTTTTGGAAAGAGGTGAAATATAAGTACTTTCAACAAATAAAATGATGTGTCAGGTTTAGCTTGCCCTCCAACTTGCCTGCATGGGAAAAATTGTTCAAATTGTTTAAAAGTAATAAAGTTTCAAGTGATTATTGATGATGCCTATACCATTTTAGATACATGATCATACATAATTGTATATTGTATTTAGAAGGGAAACCCTGGGCTGCATATCATATTCTCTAATCAAGTGTTTGGTTTGCTGAAGCCAAACAACTTAACTCTTGAGGGTATGCTTTCCCCTTTCCTTCTAGAAGAGCTATAACATGACGTATAGATCTGATTTGTGTGGCATATTCCAACCAGATGCTTTATGAAAAAATACTCTTTGGGCAGAAATTGGTATTGATTTATTTGAATAATAATATCAAGCTTCTTAGATTAATGACATAAAATTATGTTTATATTTCTGGATAGAAACATGTCAAATTAAAGAATGATAAATTCTTGGCCAGCGTACTGTCACTTTCCCATATTGTGCTAAAGGCAGACATTACTAATCAACTCTGACATTCTTTTTCATGAGTTGGGACTTGGCTTCAAGAGCATTTGAACTACTGTTTCAATGGATTGTAGTTCACATGTAAGATGAGACTTATTTGCCTTGCATTTTGAAGCAGGCAAAATATAGCAGAGGGCCTGTATATCACTGCCTGGATTCTAAACCAAGAATAAAACTGAGTTTTTTGAACCTTAAAATTTCAAAGGAAAAAGAGGATGGAGAATCCTTAGGTTATGTTATCCTTTCTGCTCCATTTTTTGTGAGAAAACAGGCCTTCTATGCCTAGGGAGGTACTGGGAGAGAGGGGAGGTTGTTGAGGGGATGTCCAATGTCCTAACCCTTTTTCAACCACTGTAATAAATACATATAGTAAAACTATTTCACAGAAGCTTTTTTTTTCCCATGGAAAAAAATGCCAACAATGGTACAGCAGAAAAATCCAGAAGCACTGGAACCTGCCCCAGTGATTAAATCTCAGTAAGTGCTGTGGGACTATTGGCTTTTCATATGGAAAAGAGCAAAACCCCTATTCTTTTTTTTTTTTTTTTTTTTGCTGATTCCCACCATTTATTCTTTTTTTTTTTTTTAAACATCTTTATTGAAGTATAATTGCCTTACAATGGTGTGTTAGCTTCTGCTTTATAACAAAGTGAATCAGTTATACATATACAATATGTTCCCATTTCTCTTCCCTCTTGCATCTCCCTCCCTCCCACCCTCCCCATCCCACCCCTCTAGGTGGTCACAAAGCACCGAGCTGATCTCCCTGTGCTATGTGGCTGCTTCCCACTAGTTATCTATTTTACATTTGGTAGTGTATATATGTCCATGACACTCTCTTACCCTGTCACATCTCACCCCACCCCCTCCCCATATCCTCAAGTCCATTCTCTAGTAGGTCTGTGTCTTTATTCCCGTCTTGCCACTAGGTTCTTCATGGCCTTTTTTTTTTTTTTTTCCCCTTAGATTCCGTATATATGTGTTAGCATACTGTATTTGTTTTTCTCTTTCTGACTTACTTCACTCTGTATGACAGACTCTAACTCCATCCACCTCATTACAAATACCTCCATTTCATTTCTTTTTATGGCTGAGTAATATTCCATTGTATATATGTGCCACATCTTCTTTATCCATTCATCTGTCGATGGACATTTAGGTTGCTTCCATGTCCTGGCTATTGTAAATAGAGCTGCAATGAACATTTTGGTACATGACTCTTTTTGACCTATGGTTTTCTCAGGGTATATGCCCAGTAGTGGGATTGCTGGGTCATATGGTAGTTCTATTTGTAGTTTTTTAAGGAACCTCCATACTGTTCTCCATAGTGGCTGTATCAATTTACATTCCCACCAACAGTGCAAGAGTGTTCCCTTTCCTCCACACCCTCTCCAGCATTTATTGTTTCTAGATTTTTTGATGATGGCCATTCTGACCGGTGTGAGATGATATCTCATTGTAGTTTTGATTTGCATTTCTCTAATGATTAATGATGTTGAGCATTCTTTCATGTGTCTGTAGGCCATCTGTATATCTTCTTTGGAGAAATGTCTATTTAGGTCTTCTGCCCATTTTTGGATTGGGTTGTTCGTTTTTTTGTTATTGAGCTGCATGAGCTGCTTGTAAATCTTGGAGATTAATCCTTTGTCAGTTGCTTCATTTGCAAATATTTTCTCCCATTCTGATGGTTGTCTTTTGGTCTTGTTTATGGTTTCCTTTGCTGTGCAAAAGCTTTTAAGTTTCATTAGGTCCCATTTGTTTATTTGTGTTCTTATTTCCATTTCTCTGGGAGCTGGGTCAAAAAGAATCTTGCTGTGATGTATGTCATAGAGTGTTCTGCCTATGTTTTCCTCTAAGAGTTTGATAGTGTCTGCCCTTACACTTAGGTCTTTAATCCATTTTGAGTTTATTTTTGTGCATGGTGTCAGGGAGTGTTCTAATTTCATACTTTTACATGTACCTGTCCAATTTTCCCAGCACCACTTATTGAACAGGCTGTCTTTTCTCCACTTTATATGCTTGCCTCCTTTATCAAAGATAAGGTGACCATATGTGTGTGGGTTTATCTCTGGGCTTTCTATCCTGTTCCATTGATCTATATTTCTGTTTTTGTGCCAGTACCAAACTGTCTTGATTACTGAAGCTTTGTAATATAGTCTGAAGTCAGGGAGCCTGATTCCCCCAGCTCCATTTTTTGTTCTCAAGTTTGCTTTGGCTATTCGGGGTCTTTTGTGTTTCCATACAAATTGTGAAATTTTTTGTTCTAGTTCTGTGAAAAATGCCAGTGGTAGTTTGATAGGGACTGCATTGAATCCGTAGATTGCTTTGGGTAGTAGAGTCATTTTCACAATGTTGAAGAAATCAAAGGGGAAATCAAAAAATACCTAGAAACAAATGACAATGGAGATACGATGACCCAAAACCTATGGGACGCAGCAAAAGCAGTGCTAAGAGGGAAGTTTATAGCAATACAAGCCTACCTCAAGAAACAGGAAACATCTTGAATAAACAACCTAACCTTGCACCTAAAGCAATTAGAGAAAGAAGAACAAAAAAAAACCCCAAAGCCAGCAGAAGGAAAGAAATTATAAAGATCAGGTCAGAAATAAATGAAAAAGAAATGAAGGAAACAATAGCAAAAATCAATGAAACTAAAAGCTGGTTCTTTGAGAAGATAAACAAAATTGATAAACCATTAGCCAGACTCATCAAGAGAAAAAGGGAGAAGACTCAGATCAATAGAATTAGAAATGAAAAAGGAGAAGTAACCACTGACACTGCAGAAATACAAAAGATCATGAGAGATTACTACAAGCAACTCTATGCCAATAATATGGACAACCTGGAAGAAATGGACAGATTCTTAGAAATGCACAAACTGCCGAGACTGAACCAGGAAGAAATAGAAAATATGAACAGACCAATCACAAGCACAGAAATTGAAACTGTGATTAAAAACCTTCCAACAAACAAAAGCCCAGGACCAGATGGCTTCACAGGTGAATTCTATCAAACATTTAGAGAAGAGCTAACACCTATCCTTCTCAAACTCTTCCAAAATATTGCAGAGGGAGGAACACTCCCAAACTCATTCTACGAGGCCACCATCACCCTGATACCAAAACCAGACAAAGATGTCACAAAGAAAGAAAACTACAGGCCAATATCACTGATGAACATAGATGCAAAAATCCTCAACAAAATACTAGCAAACAGAATCGAACAGCACATTAAAAGGATCATACACCATGATCAAGTGGGGTTTATCCCAGGAATGCAAGGATTCTTCAATATACGCAAGTCAATCAATGTGATACACCATATTAACAAATTGAAGGAGAAAAACCATATGATCATCTCAATAGATGCAGAGAAAGCTTTCGACAAAATTCAACACCCATTTATGATAAAAGCCCTGCAGAAAGTAGGCATAGAGGGAACTTTCCTCAACATAATAAAGGCCATATATGACAAACCCACAGCCAACATTGTCCTCAATGGTGAAAAACTGAAACCATTTCCACTAAGATCAGGAACAAGACAAGGTTGCCCACTCTCACCACTATTATTCAACATAGTTTTGGAAGTGTTAGCCACAGCAATCAGAGAAGACAAAGAAATAAATGGAATCCAAATCGGAAAAGAAGAAGTAAAGCTGTCACTATTTGCAGATGACATGATATTATACATAGAGAATCCTAAAGATGCTACCAGAAAACTCCTAGAGCTAATCAATGAATTTGGTAAAGTAGCAGGATACAAAATTAATGCACAGAAATCTCTTGCATTTCTATACACTAATGATGAAAAATCTGAAAGTGAAATTAAGAAAACACTCCCGTTTACCATTGCAACAAAAAGAATAAAATATCTAGGAATAAACCTACCTAAGGAGACAAAAGACCTGTATGCAGAAAATTATAAGACACTGATGAAAGAAATTAAAGATGATACAAATAGATGGAGAGATATACCATGTTCCTGGATTGGAAGAATCAAAACCCCTATTCTAATTTATCTCCCCGTGAAAAGCCAACAGACTCACAGCCCTTACTGAATAGTCCACCGAAGTCTCACAACCTCCTCCTTTACTTACCATTTTTGGGATCTCTATCTTAGTGCAGTATTTATTTGTCTAACCCTGTGACAGTATTTACTATCTGAATGACTGCAACTTTATAAGTCTAGCTATCTGTTCATGACAAATTTGCCCAACCTTTGTCCCTTTTCAGAATTGTCTTGGCTATGCTAGCACTTTTGTTCTTCCATATGAAGTTTAAAATCAATCTGTCAAATTCTGTTAATAAACCTGTTGGTATTCTGATTGAATTTCTTTCTCATTTACAGATTAGGAGATCACTTATATTTTTACAATGTTGAGACTTTCTGTGCATGAACATGAAAATTCTGGCCGTTCATCAAATCTATTCTTATGTCTTTCAACAATCTTTTCTTGTGAAAATCTCAAAGGTTAGGTTGATCTTAGCTACAGGTGAGAATTACTTGACTAATGATACTGGAGTTGTTCTGGCTAGACTGGCCATGACTGAGGAGTTTTCAGCTCCATTCCATGCTGTTCCCAATGGCAGCATGCTCCTCATCCCTGTCTCCCTTGGTCCTAGTCTCCCGGTGGGATCAAGTTCCAACTGTCCACATATTAACTTGCTTGATAATGCTCCTTTTAGCTTTCCTTTCTATGCCCCATTTCCTCTCTCTTACCCATATTTCCCGTGATCACCTCCTAATAAACCACGTGTACTTTTATCCTTGCCTCAGGCTCTGCTTCTGGGGAAACCTTGACAAGTATTACATAGATTTCCATACCAAATGTAATAAAGTCTAATTCTCAGAACCTGAAATTAAAGACACTCCACCTGTGGTAACCTTCAGGTAGGGTCTTTCAGGGGAAGAGCATGGTCTTTGGGGCCTGATAGATGCCTGGATTCCAGCTTCCTGATTGTTTTCACTGTATGGTCTCGATAAATCTCTGTCTTCCACCTACATGAAAATAGTAACCTAAGCCTTAAGAATAATATTGTTCTGATTATTGAATGACATGTTAAATTTTACATTCATTCAACAAACATTTTTTTTCTCCAGACACAACTTATATAAGGAACATAGTTAAGTAGCTGGCACAGAGAGGTGAACAATAAATGGAAACAATGGTTGTCGCTGTACACTGATGAATGGGTGGCTGAGCAAATCTTGGAGAACTTATGACAATAGATATTTGGTAGTAGGGACATGCATCTGTCATAGGTGTTGTGCATCAGGGCACCTTGTGCTCTGCATCAGGGGGTGAGCCTTTGAAGGTAAACAGCCCTGGGTTCAAATACCCAGTGAATGACCCTGTCAAGTTCTCTGGGACTATCTGTGGGATGAAGATCATGATGCCTACTGCAGGGGCTGTGTAGGGAGGAGCTAAGGAGATAAGGGACATAAAGGCCAGGACTTCAGCAATGTTGCCTTTTAAATCGCCCTTCTTGAAGTTCTCCTGATTGCTGCCTACTGGGTACATTACATCACTTTCTCCTGACATAACGTGTCACATCCAAAGGCATTTAGACAAGTCCTATTGGTGGGCCCTGTTCTGTCCAATTCTTCAGAATTGACAGTAGTCAAAAGAGAATACTGCTTTTTATACTCTTGATAAAGGCAACAAACAGGACCCTGCTATCCACTCTCTAAGAAGTTTTCTAGAATGTAGCTTTAGAGAAAACATACCAAGGCCATGTTCAAAAGCAGGAGGATATAACAATTCTATTCAGTCTTAATAAGCAATCTTAAGAAGAGGACAATTAAGTGAGGAAGAGAGAACCTGATTTTTAAAGTCAGATAACTTGATTTTAATTTCAGGACTGCCATTTTGTAGGTACATGTGATCTTGGGCAGAATGCTTCATAGCTGACCTTCAGTTTCTTCAGTAAAATGCTGACACAATCTCATTTTGCAGTGTTATTAATAAGATTAAGTCAGGTAATCAGGAAAAAAACACATGTATAAAACGCCCAGTTTACTGTATGGCACATAATCAAAACTCAATAAATGGTAATAATTGATATTATGTAGCTAGTGTATAAGCTGAAATATTTACTTCAGAGGTTTTTTTGTTTTTTAAATCTAGCGTTGTTAGTCTAAGGTATGAAATATAAGTGGGAAATCTGTGTCTTACTTCCAATACCTATGGTTCTCAACTTTTATAAGTTTAACTTTCAAATGACCTGAATTCTTGTATATTATATATGAAAATCCCTAAATCTCCTTTTCTCTACCAAATTCAGACTTGAACCTTACCAAACAACCATGTCAAGTTTTCTTTACAGGGTGCTGCTTGCCAACCAGTTTTAACAGCAATGCCATCACTGACTACAAAGCAGCATTTATTTTTCGATTATCTGAGTAGTTTATGTATTCTCTCTTATTATTTTATAAACATGAATGGAAAATGGAAAAGTGATAGATATGATTATAGTGGTAAGCATAGATTTAAGAAGGCAACTGTTCTACCTACAGAAAATGGTAGATCTTTTACCCTGGTTCTATTGACTGGAGGTGGTTAACTGTGTGTTCTCAAGTGAAAAAAATTAACCATTACTGTGGGATGAGTAATTGATGCTTGAAGCTTGTGTCTAAAAGGCAAGAAGTAAGTAGGGACTTTACAACTTTCTTAAGGTCTCTGAATAGATGCTCCCTTATAATGTGTATAACTACACTTTGACCTTCATGTATTATTACACTTTAGCATTTTAGTGATGTATATGTCAATAGAAAACTGCTTACATTTCTAAAAAGTCAAACTGAAAATGGAAAGTTTCTTTGTTTCTTTAGGGGATTATAATAACTCACGTGGTGACGTTGAACACGTCAGCAAAATCAATGGCAATTTCCCATTTTGGTTCATAAAAATTGTAACATTTATTATTAATTAACTATTTGTTTAATACACCAAATTCTTCAAAGCATGAGTCCCACAAGGGAAAAAATGCAAAAGGGGTTTGTAAAGAAAATAATGAGAAAAGGTTGGAAACCAAATGGGTCCAACAAACATAGCTGGGTAACTTTGTAACTTGAGCTGCAGCCATTAACTGGAACTGCAGACATGGATCAGGGACTGACTGATGTTATTGTCTCTGTAGGGACTTGGTCTCTTTGAGGTTAGTTTCTTGAAGGCAGAGCAGATAAAAGGTCTCTCCGTTCAGTCCTCACTGAAGCCCATGATGCCATGAATGAAGTAGGTTTGCTCCAAACATACGAATTAGGAAGTGGACGCCTGTCTGGGTAGCCTATATCCCAAGTTATATTTCCAATGCAGTTTGGAATCACCTTTCAACTACTACTGATTTTCTCCCTCATCTGATTAGAGGTGGTGGTGGTGGTGGTGGTGTGGGAAAGAGAAAGGAGCAACACTGGTTACAGATGCCTCTTTTGGGGTGAATATTCTTCAAAGCAATGCTATCTTGACAGGCAGGACCATTTTAACCTGATTCAGGGGAAGAGACCCATCTGCTTTTTTCTCTTCGACCTTTTAGTAGGTTGATGCTGCCTGTATTCTCTTTTAATGAATTGCAACACAGCTCTCCTATAAAAGAATCCATAAAATATGACTTAGTGCTGTAGCAAAACTATAAAAACCAATTACTAGCACAGCTCCTGCAGGTCTGTGTTGAAATTTCAGAATAAAGGTAAGATTTTCCAGTTTCCTTAGAGAATTGCATTTCTCTTGATGGTGTCTCTTAGCCCCTACTTCTATCTAGTCTTCATTTTAATGACATAATTAAAATGGACTAGAATGTGTCCTCCTTTAAAGCATTGTAAATAAAATCATCTCTCTTGTCTACAGACAAAATAGTGTTACTTTAAGTGTTTGCTATCAGCTTAAAAATGTTACAGTCAAAATTTAAGAATCAAACGAGTCACAGACCATGTGGGATTTAGGTTTTAAAGTCGATGTGTAAGGTAAAAATTGCCAATTGTCAAAATTACCAGTGAAAATGCATTAAATTACCCATAACACACTGTGGAACCATCTTTTAATAAATCCAAACATCTAGTGTGGCAGGAAAGATCACTGTTGAGCACCAAGTAAAGGGTTCTTTCGGGTTCAGGTGCCACGGTGTTTAAAAAAAATCTTTAAATACTAGAATCGCTCTACACCCGGTGAGACCTTCACTCTGTGAGAGTCATTAAAGTGGATAAAATGAAAGACCTGAGGAACAAGCAGCTTTGGGCCCCCAGTGACTCTTGTGACTGGAAAAGGATCCTTGGGCAAGAAGGTGGGCAACATTTCTCACATGATTTAACGCTTACTTTCTTTTGCTTTTTGATGAATATTATACAGTTAAATTTGCAGATGACAAAAAAGAAAGGACCACTGAATATTAGAAATTAAACACAAACAGTGTTTTTAGGAGCTATTCCTAGCAAATTTCAAAAGGCTACAGACAAGTAAGCAGTCAGCAAATGTTTGATAATTCAAATACTCAATATTATTGAAAGCCTTTTTTGAAAAACACATATTGAAATTAGAAAAATCTTAATTACTAAGACTATAGGAAGTACACTGAAGTTTTGATGGAACAAAAAGTTGGCCATCTGACTGATCCTTCACTAAATAAAACCTTCCCCAAAACAAAGTAGTGGCTTAAATTGTCTCTTTTACTGAGAGGTGAGTTGAGACAAGCTTCAGAGGGCCACGATGGGACTCCGAAGAAGCCTGCTGTCTTTCCACTCCCTGTCAGTTCTCTTGTTAGAACTACAGATCTAACCCTTCTACTTAGGGTCTCTGGATCCAGTGACGTTCAGCCCTTCCCTGATGGCTGCATGCGGTTTGCCTGGATTTACGAAATGACTGGGCATCTAATTTCAGGTATAAAAATCCAAAAAACATAAAAATGAGCGGTAACATCACTCATTCAGCTTTCTCTTGAGAAGCCCTCTCAGAACCAAGTAATTCCATTTTGCATTTAGCCTGCTGGGCCCTGAAGACCGATGCTTGGGGACTGTCATGATGCAATAACTTTGAGTCATTGAGAGTGTTTACTCTGGGCATGTGACTTTGGGTACCATGCACACAGAGAAGGAGGCTGAGAAATTTTGAGAAAGATACCAACCCAGGAAAAATGATTAAAGGTAGTTTCTCCTCCTTTGGGGGAAAATGTTGCATAAGAAGGTATTCCCTTAGAGTTACTCTGCCCTATCTTCACCTTGATGCCTCCACTGGAATGGACAGGAGCACAGGTAGTCTGTCTTTACTCACATATCTTCACCTACCATACCTAGCACAGTGCCTGACACTTAGCACATGCTTGACACACATTTTAAAATTAATATGTTGAAGTTTATAGGTTATAAGTAGAGAAGGAAAGCCAATCATGTACACAGTATTTTAAGTCACCACTCCTTTCCTGCCACACAACCAGATCCTGTGTGCCACTTAGAACTTCCTTGCAAACAACATCTTGTCCTCCTTCCTGCTTTCTTAGCTACCATGCCCACCCCATCCCTGATATTTCATAATAGTCTATGGCTGAACTCTGCAGCCAACTGGCTTCTCCACCACAGTGCAATGAAGTTTCACTGGACTGAAAATGTATTCAAACGCACAGAATCATTGAACATAATAATTATATAGGGTTTTCTCCTGCACTGTTGGTGGGAATGTAGATTGATACAGCCACTATGGAGAACAGTATGGAGGTTCCCTAAAAAACTAAAAATAAAACTACTATATGACCAAGCAATCCCACTACTCAACATATACCCTGAGAAAACCATAATTCAAAAAGATACATGTACCACAACATTCATTGCAGCTCTATTTACAGTAGCCAGGACATGGAAGCAACCTAAATGCCCACTGACAGATGACTGGATAAAGAAGATGTGGCACATATATACAATGGAATATTACTCAGCAATAAAAATGAACGAAATTGAGTTATTTGTAGTGAGGTGGATGGACCTAGAGTCTGTCATACAGAGTGAAGTAAGTCAGAAAGAGAAAAACAAATACCGTATGCTAATGCATATATATGGAATCTAAAAAAACCTTACTGATGAACCTAGTGGTAGGGTAGGAATAAAGACACAGATGTAGAGAATGGACTTGAGGATACAGCAGGGGAAGGGGAAGCTGGGACGAAATGAGAGAGTAGCACTGACATACATACACTACTACCAAATGTAAAATGGATGGCTAGTGTGAAGCAGCCGCTTAGCGTAGGGAGATCAGCTCCATGCTTTGTGACCATCTAGAGGGGTGGGATAGGGAGGGTGGGAGGGAGGCTCAAGAGGGAGGGGATATGGGGATATATGTATACATATAGCTGATTCACTTTGTTGTACAACAGAAACTAAACATTGTAAAGCAATTATACTCCAATAAAGATGTAAAAAATAATAATAATTATATAGGGTTTTAAAAATAATTGAAGTATAGTTGATTTGCAATACTGAGCACAGCATAATGATTCAGTTTCTTTTCAGATTATATTCCATTATAAGTTATTACAAGATATTTAATATAATTCCCTGTGCTATACAGTAAATCCTTGTTGCTTATCTATTTTATGTATAGTAGTTTGTTATCTTTTAAATCACTCCTAATTTATCCCTCTCCCCTCCCCCGCTTTCCCCTTTGATAACCATAAGTTTGTTTTCTATGTCTGTGAATCTGTTTTCTGTTCTGTATATAGATTCATTTGTATTATTTTTTAGATTCCATATAGTGATATTACATAGTATTTGTGACATATAGTATTTGTCTTTTGTCTGACTTACTTCACAAAGTATAATGTTGTCTAGGTCCATCCATGTTGCTGCAAATTACAATATCCCATTCTTTTTTATGGCTGAGTTATATTCCATTGTATATATATTTGTGTGTGTGTGTATATATATATATGTCTCTCACATCTTCCTAAGCCTGTCATCAGTTGATGGGCGCTTGGGTTGTTTCCATGCCTTGGCTATTGTAAATAGTGCTGCTATGAACATTGGGGTACATGTAGCTTTTGATTTAGAGTTTTCATTTTTTGGATATTGACCCCTTGTCAGTTGCATCATTTGCAACTATTTTCTCTTATTCCATAGGTTGTCCTTTTATTTTGTTGATAGTTTCCTTTACTGTGCAAAAGCTTTTAAATTTGATTAGGTTCCATTTGTTTATTTTTGCTTTTACTTATATAGGTTTTAAATTTTAATAAAAAACATAACATTCAATACTCCTTAATGTAACTGGAGATTAAAACTGTAATTTTAATTACAGTATATGGTATTGATATTGGTCTCAGATCAGAGTGTGTTCCTATTTTACCACTGTGTGGTCCTTCTCACAAGAATGAGATCTTCTTTCATTCCTATCTTTGGGTGGTTGAGTGTCCAAATGGTGACATTAATTCACTGTGTGATCCATTCCAGTTGATTTGGATTTTCTTATTGGCCTTCAGCCTCCTTTTTCAAGCTTTGCTTCTTGTTTGCCTCATTCCCATTGTTGCAAAGTGTCTGGCTAAGAACTTGGTCTCATTCACTGGATATCTGGCATTCCTGTCTTATCCTAGCTCACTGACCTCGTACGTTAGAAACTCTGCTGTCTTATAGTCTTTCCAATAGCTTTAATCTGCCCCATCTGATGCTGAAATGACAGCATTTGGTAGAAAAAAGATAAAATGGAAAAGGTTCAACTGGTTACCATCCACCAAATTTGGATTAGGTCTGGTTGCAAAAACTCCCCAGATGGGTCCATAATGCTTATCAATTGTATGAGTACTTTCCACTGTTTGGCTTTTTTCATTCAGAATTGTTTGTGAGGTTTATTCATGTGGTTGCATGTAGTTGTAGACTGTACATTCTCATTGCGGTACAGTATTTCACTGTGTGAATATACCACAATGCATTTCTGTTGGGTACATACATCAGAATGGAATCACTAAGTTATAGGGTATGCCTATGTTTATTTTTAGGAGATAATGCCAGTTTTCCAAAGTGGTTGTACCGAATGTCTCATCTACCAGCAGTAGATGAGAATGCCAGTTGTTCTGCATTCTCATCAGTACTTGGTATTATCTGTCTCTTGTTATGGTCATTTGGTGAGTGTCATTTTATTATCTCTTATTTTGATCCAAATATTGGAGTATATGCTAGGGGTTTCTTAGAGGTACTTTAAACTGGTATCTATTCATGATCTGAACAGTTAGCTTTTACAGTGTCTTTTATGTAGCACTGAGCCTCTCTCTTGGTCTGTCTCTGTCCTTTTAAAAGACAAGATGCTTTATAAATCAGGAATAAAGTTACTTTATCCACTTTAAAGTTACTTTATTTTAGCCTTAAAATTTTATTAACATGGAGACACAATAATCTGCTGTTTCTTTTTAAAATTAACTCTAAAATAATAAATAGTCTTATTCTAAACCATATGCTGAGACTTTAAAGACCACTCTGTACCAACAGATTGTTCTATAACTTCTGTAGTGGCCATTGATGAAAAGCAATAATAGCTGACCTTAAAACCACCTCTTTGTGTGCTTTGGTGCCTTTAACCCTGCTGCAAGATAAAGACTACTTAATCCTGTGTGCACAATGATTCCTGGTTCCGTGTGTGAAATCAAGGACTTAAGGGAATTACAGGGTATATATTCACTATCTTCATGGGTCTTTCAGAACTCAGAAGACATGATTAATCCACATGTATAAGTTATAGAATAATAAAAAATGAGTATGTAGTCAATTGTTAAATAGGATGCTCTAATGATAATTGCAAAATCTTTAATGTTATTATTATACTGTATTGTAAATTTTTGTTTAATAGTTTCCCACACTAGACACAGTTCCATGAAGACAAGGACCACACCTATCTTCCTTTCTGTATTCTCAGTGCTAGTACAGTGCTTGATATATTATAGCACTTAATACATATTTATGAGGTTAAACTGAAGGAAGACAAAACATGAGTTAGAGTAAGTATCCAGAGAAAAATGATTAAGATTTAGGTAGGCAGAAAGGAAAAGGGGAGTTTTCTAGGCAGAGAACACATACCAGTTTTATACTAGTGTTTCCTTTTATTGCTATAATCCTTTGTATTTAAAAAATTTCACATAATTATCCCAATTCATTCCCCTAGAAAACCGTATAAGTTTATGGGACTCAATGAAGTAAATAAAGTATTAAAAAATATAGCCTTGTTCACAAACAAAATCAATAACTCTGTAGATAACAAATAAAACAGGAAAATGAAGAAATAAGTGGAGGGGTGAAGCCCTCTAGCTGAGCTTCACTCTGGAATCAGGACAAAGAAGGACTAAACTCAGGAAGGGCTAGGAGCTCTGTACCTGTAGTTTACTGGGGATTGCACATGGGGAGCTAAAGCTGGGCTCACTGATGATACCAGGAGGTCATGTGAGTTTTCTCAACTTGACAAAGGAGGAAGAAAAAGGTTGTTGTCAACTGTTGCTTGGGATACAGTTGTGACCTAGGGAAGTTGACGAATATACACTCAACTTTATAAAGTGACTGAACTTGGGGGCTTGGATCTTGGATATCCCCAATATCACCATGGAGCAGGAACATAAGCCCCTATTAACTATTTGGTTGGACCAGGAGTCCTGGTTGGGGGGCTGAGTAGAGGCAACAGCAAAACTTTTAGATAAGGTGCTGTGAGGAGAGTGGGTTGGAAGGAGGGATAGAAGGAAAGTCTCAAAAAAAGTAAGACATACATAAAAATTTCAAAGTACAAAGAAACTCAATGCTAGGCAAATGTAAAGGAGAATATAATGCCAAAAAAAGAAAACTACAGTTGATTCTTGAACAATGTTGGGGTCAGGGGTGCCAAACCCCTGCATAGTAGAAAACTCGCATATAACTTTTGGCTTCCCCCAGACTTAACTACTAATAGCCTACCGTTGACAAGAAGCCTTACCAATAACATAAACAGTTGATGAACACATATTTTGTATATCATATGTACATCTACATATATTTTATGCATTCAGGGCACACTTAACTTTGTCTTAATTTTTTCACTATTTCTAAGCTACAGAGTTTGCGAGTTTTTGCAAGTTGTTGCTAATGTCCAAGAATTTTTCAATATGTTTATTGAAAAAAAATCCACCTATAAGTGGACTTGCACAGTTCAAACCTGTGCACTTCAAGGGTCACTATATATATAGGGCATTCTCATAAGTGAACCTAAATGAAAAAATTTAAATAGACATTTGCAAATTGCTTATCAATGTATTTTCAAAGATACTCTTAAGTAGGGTGTGCCAGGAATACAGTGAGATTCAACATCAGAAAATCTATGAGTACAGTCTATCACACAAATAGATTAAAGGGAAAAAACCCATAAAATAGTATCATTAGATGCAGAAAAATACTTGATAAATTTCAACACACAATCCTGATTTTTTAAAAAGTCCATTATCCACAGCTAATGGAACCAGAGATGTTTCCAACTGAGACATCCCATTCATTTGCTGGCCAATGGCATAACAAGGAACAAAGACCTGAAGGATGTGGGTTTCCTATCTTGGTGTTTGGATTATATGTGGATTCCCCAAGTGGGAAGCAGAGCTAAAATGTCCTCTCCTTAATATCTGTGCCTGCCATTTTGGGCCACATGCATCTGAAAAATAAGTAGATGGACCTGGTCTACAGAAGTAGGAGACACCACAAAGCCCAAGAAAGAAGAGAGCATACCTGGTTCTCTTTTTTTCTTTCTTCTTTTTTATTTTTTAAATTTAATTGTATTTATTTTTTATACAGCAGGTTCTTATTAGTCATCCATTTATACACATCAGTGAATACATGTCAATCCCAACCTCCCAATTCATCACACCACCCCCCCCCCCGCTGCTTTCCCCCCTTGGTGTCCATATGTTTTTTCTCTACTTCTGTGTCTCAATTTCTGCTCTGTAAACTGGTTCATCGGTACCGTTTTCTAGGTTCCACATATATGCGTTAATATACGATATTTGTTTTTCTCTTTCTGACTTACTTCACTTTGTATGACAGTCTCTAGATGCATCCACGTGTCTACAAAGGACCCAATTTCATTCCCTTTTATGGCTGAGTAATATTCCATTGTACATATGTACCACTTCTTCTTTATCCATTCATCTGTCGATGGGCATTTAGGTTGCTTCCATGACCTGGCTATTGTAAATAGTGCTGCAATGAACATTGGGGTGCATGTGTCTTTTTGAATTATGGTTTCCTCTGGGTATATGCCCAGTAGTGGGATTGCTGAGTCATATGGTAATTCTATTTTTAGTTTTTTAAGGAACCTCCATACTGTTCTCCATAGTGGCTGTATCAATTTACATTCCCACCAACAGTGCAAGAGGGTTCCCTTTTCTCCACACCCTCTCTAGCATTTGTTGTTTGTAGATTTCCTGATGATACCCATTCTAACTGGTGTGAGGTGATACCTCATTGTAGTTTTGATTTGCATTTCTCTAACAATTAGTGACGTTGAGCAGCTTTTCATGTGCCTCTTGGCCATCTGTATGTCTTCTTTGGAGAAATGTCTATTTAGGTCTTCTGCCCATTTTTGGATTGGGTTGTGTGTTTTTTTAATATTGAGCTGCATGAGCTGTTTATATATTTTGGAGATTAATCCTTTGTCCGTTGATTCATTTGCAAATATTTTCTCCCATTCTGAGGGTTGTCTTTTCGCCTTGTTTATGGTTTCCTTTGCTGTGCAAAAGCTTTGAAGTTCCATTAGGTCCCATTTGTTAATTTTAGTTTTTATTTCCATTACTTTAGGAGATGGATCAAAAAATATCTTTCTGTGATTTATGTCAAAGAGTGTTCTTCCTATGTTTTCCTCTAAGAGTTTTATAGTGCCCCATCTTACATTTAGGTCTCTAATCCATTTTGAGTTTATTTTTGTGTATGGTGTTAGGGAGTGTTCTAATTTCATTCTTGTACATGTAGCTGTCCAGTTTTCACGGCACCACTTACTGGAGAGACTGTCTTTTCTCCATTGTACATCCTTGCCTCCTTTGTCATAGATTAGTTGGCCATAGGTGTGTAGGTTTATCTCTGGGCTTTCTATCCTGTTCCACTGATCTATATTTCTGTTTTTGTGCCAGTACCATATTGTCTTGATTACTGTAGCTTTGTGGTATAGCCTGAAGTCAGAGGGTCTTATTCCTCCAGCTCCGTTTTTTTCCCTCAAGACTGCTTTGGCTATTCGGGGTCTTTTGTGTCTCCATACAAATTTTAAGATTTTCTGTTCTAGTTCTGTAAAAAATGCCATTGGTAATTTGATAGGGATTGCATGGAATCTGTAGATTGCTATGGGTAGTGTAGTCATTTTCACAATATTGATTCTTCCAATCCAAGAACATGGTATATCTCTCCATCTGTTTGTGTCATCTTTGATTTCTTTCATCTGTGTCTTATAGTTTTCTGCATACAGGTCTTTTGTCTCCCTAGGTAGGTTTATTCCAAGGTATTTTATTCCTTTTGTTGAAGTGGTAAATGGGAGTGTTTCCTTAATTTCTCTTTCAGATTTTTCATCATTAGTGTATAGGAATGCAAGAGATTTCTGTGCATTAATTTTGTATCCTGCAACTTTACCAAATTCATTGATTAGCTCTAGTAGTTTTCTGGTGGCATCTTTAGGATTCTCTATGTATAGTATCATGTCATCTGCAAACAGTGAGAGTTTTACTTCTTCTTTTCCAATTTGTATTCCTTTTATTTCTTTTTCTTCTCTGATTGCCATGGCTAGGACTTCCAAAACTATGTTGAATAATAATGGTGAGAGTGGACATCCTTGTCTTGTTCCTGATCTTAGAGGAAATGCTTTCAGTTTTTCACCGTTGAGAATGATGTTTGCTGTGCATTTGTCATATATGGCCTTTATTATGTTGAGGTAGGTTCCCTCTATGCCCACTTTCTGGAGAGTTTTTATCATAAATGGGTGTTGAATTTTGTCAAAAGCTTTTCCTGCATCTATTGAGATGATCATATGGTTTTTACTCTTCAATTTGTTAATATGGTGTATAACCTTGATTGATTTGTGTATTTTGAAGAATCCTTGCATCCCTGGTATAAATCCCACTTGTTCATGGTGTATGATCCTTTTAATATGTTGTTGAATTCTGTTTGCTAGTATTTTGTTGAGGATTTTTGCATATATGTTCATCAGTGATATTGGTCTGTAATTTTCTTTTTTTGTAGTATCTTGGTCTGGTTTTGGTATCAGGGTGATGGTGGCCTCACAGAATGAGTTTGGGAGTTTTCCTTCCTCTACAATTTTTTGGAAGAGTTTGAGAAAGATGGGTGTTAACTCTTCTCTAAATGTGTGATATAATTCACCTGTGAAGCCATCTAGTCCTGGACTTTTGTTTGTTGGAAGATTTTAAATCACAGTTTCAATTTCATTACTTGTGATTGGTCTGTTCATATTTTCTATTTCTTCCTGGTTCAGTCTTGGAAGGTTATACCTTTCTAAGAATTTGTTCATTTCTTCCAGGTTGTCCATTTTATAGGCATAGAGTTATTTGTAGTAGTCTCTTCGGATGCTTTGTATTTCTGTGGTGTCTGTTGTAACTTCTCCTTTTTCATTTCTAATTTTATTGATTTGAGTCCTCTCCCTCTTTTCCTTGATGAGTCTGGCTAATGGTTTATCAATTTTTTTAATCTTCTCAAAGATCCAGCTTTTAATTTTATTGATCTTTGCCATTGTTTTCTTTGTTTCTGTTTCATTTCTTTATGCCCTGATCTTGATGATTTCTTTCCTTCTGCTAGCTTTGCATTTTGTTTGTTCTTCTTTCTCTAGTTCCTTTAGGTGTAACGTTAGATTATTTGAGATTTTTCTTGTTTCTTGTAGTAGGCTTGTATAGCTATAAACTTCCCTCTCAGAACTGCTTTTGCTGCACCCCATAGGTTTTGGATCATCGTGTTTTCATTGTCATTTGTCTCTAGGTATTTTTTGATTTCCTCTTTGATTTCTTCAGTGATCTCTTGGTTATTTAGTAACGTATTGTTTAGCTTCCATATGTTTGTGTTTTTAACGTTTTTTTCCCTGTAATTGATTTCTCATCTCATAGCATGTGGTCAGAAAAGATGCTTGATATGATTTCAATTTTCTTAAATTTACTGAGTCTTGATTTGTGACCCAAGATTTTATCTATCCTGGAGAATGTTACGTGAGCAGTTGAGAAGAAAATATAATCTGCTGTTTTTGGATGGAATGTCCTGTAAATATCAATTAAATCTATCTGGTCTATTTTGACATTTAAAGCTTGTGTTTCCTTATTAATTTTCTGTTTGGATGATCTTCCATTGGTGTAAGTGAGGTGTTAAAGTCCCCCACTATTATTATGTTACTATCGATTTCCTCTTTTATAGCTGTTAGCAGTTGCCTTATGTATTGTGGTGCTCCTATGTTGGGTGCATATATATTTATAATTGTTATATCTACTTCTTGGATTGATCCCTGGATCATTATGTAGTGTCCTTCCTTGTCTCTTGTAACATTCTTTATTTTAAAGTCTATTTTATCTGATATGAGTATTGCTACACCAGCTTTCTTTTGATTTCCATTTGCATGGAGTATCTTTTTCCATCCCCTCACTTTCAGCCTGTATGTGTCCCTAGGTCTGAAGTGGGTCTCTTGTAGACAGCATATGTATGGGTCTTGTTTTTGTATCCATTCATCAAGCCTGTGTCTTTTGGTTGGAGCATTTAATCCATTCACGTTTAAGGTAATTATCGATATGTATGTTCCTATGACCATTTTCTTAATTGTTTTCGGTTTGTTTTTGTAGGTTCTTTTCTTCTCTTGTGTTTCCCACTTAGAGAAGTTCCTTTAGCATTTGTTGTAGAGCTGGTTTGTTGGTGCTGAATTCTCTTAGCTTTCACTTGTCTGTAAAGCTTTTGATTTCTCTGTCGAATCTGAATGAGATCCTTGCTTGGTAGAGTAATCTTGGTTGTAGGTTCTTCCCTTTCATCACTTTAAGTACATCATGCCACTCCCTTCTGCCTTGTAGAGTTTCTGCTGAGAAATCAGCTGTTCACCTTATGGGAGTTCCCTTGCATGTTATTTGTCATTTTTCCATTGCTGCTTTCAATAATTTTTCTTTGTCTTTAATTTTTGCCAATTTGATTACTATGTGTCTCGGTGTGTTTCTCCTTGGGTTTATCCTGTATGGGACTCTCTGCACTTCCTGGACTTGGGTGGCTATTTCCTTTCCCACGTTAGGGAAGTTTTTGACTATAATCTCTTCAAATATTTTCTCGGGTCCTTTCTCTCTATCTTCTCCTTCTGGACCCCTATAATGTGCATGTTGTTGTGTTTAATGTTGTCCCAGAAATCTCTTAGGCGGTCTTCATTTCTTTTCATTCTTTTTCTTTATTCTGTTCCGCAGCTGTGAATTCCACCATTCTGTTTTCCAGGTCACTTATCCGTTTTCTGCCTCAGTTATTCTGTTATTGATTCCTTCTAGTGTATTTTTCATTTCAGTTATTGTATTGTTCATGTCTGTTTCTTTGTTCTTTAATTCTTCTAGATCTTTGTTTAACATTTCTTGCATCTTCTCGATCTTTGCCTCCATTCTTTTTCCGAAGTCCTGGATCATCTTCACTATCATTATTCTGAATTCTCTTTCTGGAAGATTGCCTATCTCCATTTCATTCAGTTGTTTTTCTGGGGTTTTATCTTGTTCCTTCATCTGGTATATAGCCCTCTGCCTTTTCATGTTGTCTATCTTTCTGTGAATGTGCTTTTTGTTCCATAGGCTGCAGGGTTGTAGTTCTTCTTGCTTCTGCTGTCTGCCCTCTGATGGATGAGGCTATCTAAGAGGCTTGTGGAAGTTTTCTGATGGGAGGGACTTGTGGTGGGTAGAGCTGGCTGTTGCTCTGGTGGGCAGAGCTCAGTAAAACTTTAATCCACTTATCTGCTGATGGGTGGGGCTGGGTTCCTTCCCTGTTGGTTGTTTGGCCTGAGGTGACCCAACTCTGGAGCCTAGCTGAGCTCTTTGGTGGAACTAATGGTGGACTCTGGGAGGGCTCACGCCAAGGAGTACTTCCCAGAACTTCTGCTGCCAGTGTCCTTGTCCTCACGGTGAGGCACAGCCACCCCCCACCTCTGCAGGAGACCCTCCAACACTAGCAGGTAGGTCTGGTTCAGTCTCCTATGGAGTCACTGCTCCTTCCCCTGTGTTCCAGTGCACACACTACTTTGTGTGTGCCCTCCAAGAGTGGTGTCTCTGTTTCCCCCAGTCCTGTCAAAGTCCTGCAATCAAATTCCTCTAGCCTTTAAAGTCTGATCCTCTAGGAATTCCTCCTCCCATTGCCAGACCCCCAGGTTTGGAAGCCTGACGTGGGGTTCAGAACCTTCACTCAAGTGGGTGGACTTCTGTTGTATAAGTGTTCTCCAGTTTGTGAATCACCCACGCAGCAGTTATGGGATTTGATTATATTGTGACTGCGCCCCTCCTACCGTCTCATTGCAGCTTCTCCTTTGTCTTTGGGTGTAGGGTATCTTTTTTGGTGAGTTCCAGTGTCTTCCTGTTGATGACTGTTCAACAGTTAGTTGTGATTCTGGTGTTCTCGAAAGAGGGAGTGAGAGCATGTCGTTCTACTCTGCCCTAGAACCTATCTCTGCATCCCTGGTTCTTGATGGCTCTCTATTTCTGATAAAGCTCTCAAATTCAGAATAGCATAAATCCAAGTAAACTTTGCTTCCTTTTTGTGGATTTCATTAAATATCAACATTCTTACAATTATCTCCTCCTCACTCCCTTTAAACTTGAGCTTCTTTTGTAGTCTAAAAAATTGTTTAGAAAAGATATAATGATAGAATCTTTACGTCAATATCAATACTAAATGTGGAAACATATTTTAATGTTAAGGAAGGTAGAAAGTGGTTTCTGAAGACCTAGGAGATAGTTTCTGGTCTTTGGTAAAACTCTAAAATAGATTTAAAAAATAATGATTTGTAGCTTGGGAAA
This sequence comes from Balaenoptera musculus, assembly GCF_009873245.2. Taxonomy (NCBI): domain Eukaryota; kingdom Metazoa; phylum Chordata; class Mammalia; order Artiodactyla; family Balaenopteridae; genus Balaenoptera; species Balaenoptera musculus. The sequence continues at coordinate 32,158,923 of NC_045804.1, read as the reverse complement.
AGTTAACTTGTAAATATTCACAGCTATACCCCAACATCTTCTTTGGCACCCAATGCAGGGGACATGGGTTTGAGCCCTGGTCCAGGAAGATCCCACATGCCACCGAGCAACTAAGCCCGTGTGCCACAACTACTGAGCCAGTGTGCCACAACTACTGAAGCCTGTGTGCCTAGAACCCATACTCCGCAACAAGAGAAGCCACCACAATAAGAAGCCCGCACACCGCAATGAAGAGTAGCCCTGGCTCGCTGCAGCTAGAGGAAGCCCATGAGCAGCAATGAAGACCCAATGCAGCCAAAAACAAAAAAATAAATAAATAAATTTATTTTTTAAAAAAAGAAGAAAAGAAAGGATAAACAATATAAACAAGGATTTAAAGAAAAATCAACTTTTGATTGAAAAATTAAGATGAATATGCACATTGAAATTTGATGCTATTTTATAAAATAAATGGTAAAAAAAAATCTCTACATGTGTATTTCTCTCTCTGTATGTGTGTGTTAAATAACTATTCCTTCAACAATATATGAGTGCAGAAAAAAAATGCAGAAGGATATGTACTAATTTTGCAAGAATGTTTATGGATTAGTAAATAGGGGTAAGAGAGCCAAATTAAAAAGGAAAAGAAAATGGAAGAAAAGAGAAAAAAAAAAGAAAAGAAAAAGGGGGGAAAAAGCAAAAGAAACAGCCTACACTAAAATAGCTAGTATGTATGATGTAATCACATACATATATTGTTATAAAATTGTACACAAATGTGGACATAAAAAAAAAATTAAGATTACATTGCAACCAAACTTGCCAGAGAGCATATCCAAGGAATTCATATCAGTATGTAGATGCTCTTCTGCTTGCAGTTTCACAAAATGTAGTCCAAAGTGGCCATGGAGGCCAAGCATAGTCCTTGATTATTATCAATCTGAAGTTGTTATGTATGTGTTCAGCTTGACTGTATTAAAGGAACAGGGGTCAGTTGAATCTGGTTTTATGGTTTATTCCAGGGTTCAGCAACCTTTCTACAAAAAAAAAACAAATAGTAACTACTTTAGGCTTTCTGGGCCATATCGTCTCTATCACAACTACTCATCTCTGCCGCTGTAGGCGAAAGCAGTCATAGACTTCAGTGGTTAATTTTATGTGTTAACTTGGGGAGGCTAGAGTATCCAGTTGTTTAATCAAATGCTAATTTAGGCATTGTAGTGAAGATATTTTGTATAGTAATTGTAGATAGATGATAGATAGAAAATAGCTGATAGACAGATGATAGATAGATGTAGATAGATAGATAGAAAGATAGATAGGTATTGCATACTATTGGTTCTGTTTCTGCAGAGAACCCTGACTTATACAGAGATAATAAATATCTATATTTATATAGATATAAATATATAGATAAATATCTATAAATAATAAATATCTATATCTATAAATATATAAATATATAGATATTTATTGGAATACTGTTCAAATAAAACTATTTACAGTAACAGGTAGTGGATCACATTTGGCCTTGTACCATAGTTTTCCAACCTTTAGTACTATCAATAATAAAAGATAGTTGCTTTTATTAAAAACTCTATGTTTCCATTTCCTCCCCACCCCCCACACTGCTATCTAAAGATGAAGGACCAGTTGTACTAGAGATGGCTTGTGCCAGTTTGCAAGGGGAAGTAGTCAGACTTTTCAGGAATTTGTGAGCTGATTTTTAAACACAGCCATTCTTAAAAATTGAATTATATAAACTTGCAATGAAATAACTTGTATTAAAAACAAGGGAAACAAATACTCAAAACTCATCACTTCCTATTTGTTTTATGACATTTTATTATTACCTATGCTTCTGTGGTTATTTGCATCTATTGTATCTTTATGGCAGAAACACCATATAATGGTGTTGCACATACTTTCTTAATTCCAAATTCAGTGATAATCATGTTGGTGGCTTAAAATTGGCCATGGTAGAAGTATCAATACCAAAGAAATCAACAAATACTACAAATCAAGACTTGATTTATTGTGCTGTTGGTTGTCTAGATTTAAGAAAGTGATGTAGAAAATGTTAATAAAGCAGATAAAGCAAAAATAAGTGTTGTGTTTATAACTGTCATATTGTGAATAATACAGAAACTTGAGGAAATATTCTATAGTATTCAAAAACTATTATCCAATTTAGTAAAGAAGTTGCTCATATTATTGATGAATGGGTGGGTCTGTGAGATACATCTTTGTTGTTTCACTTTTGTCTTACTCATTAACATAAATAATATTAACCACATTTATTTGTAAACTACCTTTATACATCAGTTACAGCCATAGGTTTGCTATAGGTACAAGAGTTCAGCAAAAATCAGTGAAAGTGTTGTGTGAGAATCAGCTAGCTATATGGAATTTACAATAGAGAGCACTGCATATTTTATTATTATATATATATAATAATAAATAATTATATATAATTTATATAATATATAAATTATATATATATGTCTGTGTGTGTGTGTGTGTGTGTGTATATATATATATATATATATATATATATATATATATAAAAACTTTTTTTCAGGAGCAGCCTGGAAAGGCCACATTGAAATTACATAAGAAATGGAATTGTTGGAGGCAGAAAATAATAGACTAGTAGTTTATTAATCCTGCAAAATTGGGCATGATTAAGAGAGAAGAGATAAGTGAGGAAAAAACCAACACAAGCCAAGATCTTTTTATATAAGCAGTAGGGAGAGAGAGAGGCAAGATTTTTGAGTAGCTACTATAAAGAATTTGGATAAAGACGATCTTTAGAATATTTTGCCATGGAATGTAATATAATTCCTCTTTGAAGGAATTTAGTAAAAATTTACATTTTTTTTCATCTTTTTAGACATTTGTGGTTCTTTTGAATGCATACATAAACTTTGATGGGCATAAAGCAGTTGAGTTGTAGTTAGATCACATGGCATTTTCATACTATAATTATTATTTGGAGTTAATATGGGTTCATTATGAACAAATTATGCCAAACTTGCTTTCGTTCCCCTTAGGATAGATAGGGGAGTTACACTAGCATATCTTGAGAACAACAAAAGAAACAACAATACAATTATTACTATATTAATTATTATTTTTATATTATTGGCAGCTGTTCTACATTCTTTACATGGATTAATTCACTTAATCATCACAACAACCAAATGAGGCAGGTACAAATAATTTAGTATCATCATTTTACAAATCAGGGAATAGAACTAGAGAGGGGGAGAAACTTTCTCCAAAGCATGTAGCTAGCAAAATCTAGTGGGATTAGAATCCAGGCAACCTAGTCCTGAGGGTCACACTATAATGCTACAAAATCATCAAGCATTAGCAAAATAGTGTAAAATTCATCTTGTCCTTGGTTTGTAAAGGGCACTGATATCAATCAAAAGATGGCTGGCTGTCAGGGTGTTGGAAAGCTGCGTGTATTTGATTTTATTGACTGATTTCATAAAAGCATTTCTTGAGCATCTGGTTGTTTAACAGAATGTCACAGGAGAGACAAAGATGAATAAAACATGACTCCTCGTTTGAGGAGCTTAAAATCCAGATAGTCACTGTTTTTTTTTTTTCTTTTTAATCAATCTCTTGAATGAAGTCAAGAAGCAAATCAAGTATGTCCCAAAACTGGGACAGGATTTTAAAAAATTCAAATTCAAAAAGCTCCTGACAGTTTCCACTAATATTCTGAAACTAATCAGCATCACCGTGATAAATGTAAAGGTTTGCATATTCAAAATCAAGTGCATAGATACAGCAGAAAAAATCTGCTTTCATGGCAGCTTCTGTAAAACATAGCTAGAGGTTTTAGGATTAACCTCAGGACTAAAGTGCTATTGAAATTTGTGATGTGCTCTTAGGTTATAGTAATAGAAATAATATGTCCAGAATGAGAGCTTTTTGTTTTTGTTTTTTTTATTCCTTGGAGCTCTGCAGTGGTCAACCATCTTGGCAATATTCTTTTCAGTTCAGGCTGTAACATTTTAAGAGGAACATTGAAAAATGTGACTGAGACACATGGAAAAGGGTAACTAAATCAAGTCATATGAAGAATGACTGAAGAAATTGAGGATGTTTAGCCTGGACAAGGAAGACTTAGAAAGTATAGGGGATCAGATTCCAAAATATTTGGAGGGTTGTCACGCGGAAGAAGGAGTGAACTCTTGAGCAGCTCCAAAAGCAAAACTAGCACAAACCACCTGAAGGTTATCTCAGGTTAGCAAAAGAAAGCTAGAAGTGTTGAGCTATTAAAAAATGGATTGGGCTTCCATGGGCTAGAGAAAGGGCTCTAGAGAGGGTGTTGTGAGGAGGATGGCTTGGGGGCTGCTGTTGAACAGCATCATGTTGAAAGCATCTTCCAAAATTAAAAACCCATGATTTATAATGACATAACACAAACAATTCCCTAAACCTGTAGGACACACACAGGAAGATCGTATATTCCTCAAATACATGAAAATTATACAAGTAACTTATGAGTAGCAATTATCTTTATATTCTTCCTATAAGCAAAAGAAGCAGTGACATTTAGGTCATGAAAAGAGAAGAAATAAGTGGCCCGTGCAATTGCCTTTGTGCGTAGAAAGTCCAGGAACTGTGGGCATAAGCCCCGAGATATCTACTCCATGGAGAACAGGGGGCCCTTTTGATATACAGAAGTGAACAGAGAAGGAATACAAGGTTCACACTGGATGCAACTTTAAATCCTTCAGCACAGTGCCTAGCAGTCATAAAAAAGCAAACAGAAGTCAGCAAAGCCTTTCCAGAGGTGTTGAATAGAAACAGAACAAATTACTCTCACCTAGATAAATGCTATATCCATGCACTGCCTCTGCAAAAAGACAAGGGCAAAAATTCTGGCACATGGGTCTTCAGGTAATTTACACAAACAAACTTAATGTAATTGGCAAGTGGGCACCTAAAGACAGAGTATTTAAAGAGAATCCCATCAAGGCCAGAAGAGGACAAAGGGATCCGGTAGAAGAGAATGTTCTAGGCTTGTTGAATACAGGAAAAAAAAAAAGAGAGAGAGACTGAGATTGCAATCCAGACAAAGCTCAGTGGAGAGTCAAGAAGAGTTAAGGGGAACAGACCTTTGCTTAGCTGATGAAAACCCTCGATAAAATCCCAACCACACCATGCAATTTATTAAAAGTTGTTTCTTCCCCACTAACCAACCAGCTTCCACGAGTCTCAAGCATTCTTTCTGACTTATTTCATTAACATTTCCTTCTTTTTCTGGAGTGGTCAGAGCCCCAGGGAATCTCTCTCTCTCCTCGCTCCTTGCCCCCAACCAGTGGGGCATTGAATGAGAGCCAGAGTGTTGTCTGCGTAAAGAGAAATTGCAAAACCACAAATTGCAGAAAATCGTTACTGCCAAAAATCGAAAGGAACACACAATATCACCAGGCCTCTTAAAAAGCAATTGCGCATTTTACAGGCCTTTGGATAATTCAGGTTTGTTTGGCAACTTTCTCACCCATACCACCCAGAAGACAATTCTCTTCCACCAGAGGCAGTGGTCCCAAAGAGTACGTGTAATTGAAAAGAAACAAAGAATGTGGGTGCAAGTCTCTCCAGGGGCATGATATGTTTTGATATGGTTCTTTTTGTTTTATTTTGTAGTGTCGATTTTAAGGCCCAAAGTTTACTTCCAGAGTCCCCAGGGACTCCCACAAAAACAGCGAGAGCCTCCAATAATCTAATAAGAATCCCTTGAAGATAGAAAGCATTTTTAGATGATAAAATCTTTCTGAAACATTATGCTCTTATCACAACCACCCATTGGTGGAGGCAGGGAAATGTTTTTCTTCCCACTCCACCCTCTACCCCCCCATAATACAGATGCTTAGAAACTGAGGGGTTAACTAAAATTCTCAAAATCATACCACTTCTGGGGGAGTGATCTGGGACTCAGACATGCACCTTCTGATTTTTACACCTGAGTTCCTTCCATCATCTGCCCTTTTTCTCCAAGGGGGCACATCTTCCTGACTCGGGTAAGGCTGTCCTCCATCAGTGGGGCTGGCGTTTTACTTGGCACATACACATTTCCAGGACCCTTACTTGCAAAGCCTCCTGCCACCTACTGTGGATGGAAGCCTTGTTTGAATAGAGCGCTGATTAGGTGGTTCTCCATTTATATTGATTGTATAATACAATCATCATTAGGACACAAGGCCAACTCCAGAGGGGCCCATTGAGTCTGGCTGTCAAAATGAACCCCAGTCACAGTTGCCTGATGATTTGAACGTGTTTCCATGACTCCACAGGTCAGACCAGCTTTGTGTCAGTTGCTCAGAGATGACGTGGAGAGGTATGTAGACGTATTTTGTCTGGATGGTGTAAAATTCTAGTGCAAGTTTACTAAGGATATTTACTAATAAAATAGGTCACCAAGCACTTTGTATGTCCTTGAGAAAAAAATGTAAAAACAAAATGATCACAAATTGACCTAAGGTGAAATAACTAGACTTCCCCCTCCCCCCCCCCACCAATCTGGGAGGTAAAAGGTGTTTTCAACTGAAATTTTGATCAAGAGATCTTGAGCTAATAGTCATATATGTGTTCATAGTTGTGTATTTGCGTATAATGACTTAAAATGCTGCCTTAAATTGCCCTTCATCTAATTTTCACCATGAACATATACCAACCATTTTTTAGTATTTAACATTAACTCATTTAAAAGCGCTGTAAGCCTAAATAGGCAGACACAGTATGACAAAGAGCTACCAAATATGAATATGCAGGGAAGGAAACACAAGTGGTCTCCCCTGAACAGCGTTCTATGTTCAAAAGCGAGAATATAGTCAAAAGTTCACATTTGTACAAATAAAATACTCATGATAGCACATGAAAAGGGAGACTGCTCATAAAATCTAACATGACTTTATTGGTAAAAGTTGCTGAAATCATTCATAACATGCAGGTGTCTTGATACTGCAATAAAGAGCCCAGCCATATAATACAGAGCTTGACATTTTACAAATTCCAGTGAATGCATAATACTTAGACATAAAATTTAAATGATTTTAAGGGTGATGTTTCTTGTGCTGATGTTTGAACATTTGGGGAATAGCAGTGGGATCGATGTATTCTAGAGAACAAATGAAAAACATCATCCAGGCAAGTCAGTGAAAACTAAGTTTTTCTTACAGTTCAGCTGAACACATCATTTTCTCAGGGACTGAATGATTCAAAAGAGAATTTATTAGAACACATATAATACGTATAATTCAAGTGAGACCTCTGGAGTCTCTCAGGTCCAAGAGTGTCTAATTAATGCTTCAATGAGTGCTGAGATGCACCCTCCTCTAGAAATTCTGTGTGAATCAGGAGCTGGGAGTTGATGGACACTCCTTGGTTTACCTGAATCAACCTTCTACATTATGGTTGTTGATCTCCTGCTTACTTATCTGTGGTGACAAGACTCACTACCATTTAAGCTACTATTGAATAGCTAGAGTCTTTATATTGAACCCACATTTATCCTCTGTTTTTTGAACTTGGGTAATAGAATCTAGCGTGGGTGGTGGTGGGGTTTTGTTTTAAGAATTTGTGATATATGTTGCAAGGTAAGGAATATTAGATGTCTTGGTTCTTAGATTTTCATAATCAAATTATTCCAGAGACAGATGGAATGTTCATATTTTCTGGTTAAAACCTTTATGCCCATTTTATTTAAAAAGAAAAAAAATCACATCTTAATTCCCAGAGGCAAAACTCTAAAATACTCAGAACTCCCAGTTCGGACCTGGTGTAATTTTATTTGGTCTTTTAGAATAGAGGGGGTTTGTAATTTGTGTAGGGACACTGGGAGTACCAAGAGTAAAGAAACATAATACTCGGGAGATTCATTCTAGAAAGAACACTAGTTTACAGAGTGGCCATAATGCAGTACACGCAGGAAGGAATTATTAAGATAACTACCATATTGTTAGACATAAAACAGTCTGTGATTCCAAGGATCGACTGGGCAAAGAGCAATAAAGTAGTCAGCCATTTTTTGAGAGAACCTGAATATTCAAAGGTTTGCTGTCACACTGTCATAATGTCTAAAATAATATTGCCTAATTTTTTCCTCATTACTTTTTTCTAGCTTTTTAGGGGCAACCTAGTCACAACCACAATCAGGTTCAATCTGTTTCCCAGTTTATAAAATGTTCCACGATGTCATACAAATCAAGAGTGTGAAATATTAGATTCAAACTGCATTTGTTCAGCCAGACTTGAAAAATGCAGCAATGTGAGATGGGAGCCTTAAAGATTAGGAGGTTTTAGGAATTAGAGCTGAGAAGGAGACACCATTTCAAGGAGGACATGTACTTACATTTTGCTGCAAGTGAAATGCCTGTCTTTAAAGGGTAGCCTCTGAAACAAAGAGAGAAAAGTGTGTATTAAAAAAAAAAAGTACAGTAACCAATTACAAGTGAAAAAGTCATTGCAGGGCTTCCCTGGTGGCTCAGTGGTTGAGAATCTGCCTGCCAATGAAGGGGACATGGGTTCGAGCCCTGGTCTGGGAAGATCCCACATGCCGCAGAGCAACTGGGCCCATGAGCCACAACTACTGAGCCTGCGCGTCTGGAGCCTGTGCTCCGCAACAAGAGAGGCCGCGATAGTGACAGGCCCGCGCACCGTGATGAAGAGTGGCCCCAGCTCGCCGCAACTGGAGAAAGCCCTCGCACAGAAACGAAGATCCAACACAGGCAAAAATTAATTAATTAATCAAAAAAAAAAAAAAAAAGAGAGTCATTGAATTGCCTTCAGAGGTGCTGCCACTGATTGAAAAAATGAGAAGCTTAGAGATGAAAACATTTTGATTGGGAACTCCTCTTGGAGGTACAGGGAGATGTAACCCACAAAGAAAGCATGTAAGTCAACTGTGATATCTCATTGCACACTCAGCTCCCTGCCCCGAACATCCCCGAATTTCAAGATCACTTGATGTTCACTTTGTCTCCCAGGTCTGTTCCTGGCAAGAGGAGACATGGAGTCTAGTTGCGTAGGCCAATGGCTCAGACCCATCATACTCTTGCTTCTGGTTCATACTGACATTGCACCCTGTTCTTGAAGGCTCAGTTCTGACACTTTGTTCCATTAACTGAAACTTCTCCTAAAAATTATGATTTTCTCAATTCATGCTTATTGGGATAAGTGGACAAGTTTTCTTTTCCAAGAAAAATTTTCCAAGTTTTCTGGTGAGTATGGGGTGGGAGGGTGTTGACATCAATGCTAAGTTTCTCTTTATTCAAGATGGCAGTGAAAAGAGAGGAACAACTAGACTGTGCCCGTGCTTGGAAGGAGTTTGCCAATAGTGCAGACATTTTTTTCAGTGTGGCAGCCTACCAGACAATTCGCTTCCAAATCCATTTTTTTAAAATCTATTGTTGTTATATCCAAAAGGGTATTTTTCAGGGTAGTAGGTTTAATTGGGGACGGCAGGTAAGTCCCCATGATTGACATGAATTATTTGCATTGTGAGGTTCAAATGGTTCCGGGTCATCTCCCAGACTGAACACTAAAGTCATGGTGTCCTCAGCCTGACAAAAAGATCTTGTCACGCCACCCACATGGATCTGGATGAGGCAGATAGTCACTTCAGTGAGCAATAGTTTTCCAAGCTCTGTCATTTTTAGTAATAGTGACGTTTGCAAATGGATTCAGTGCTCTGGGATGGAGAGAAATAACAATAGTGGTTAATTCAAAGAATTGTTGTAAGGGTTAAATAAGATAATACATGTAAAATAGTAGTATAAGCCTGACCTATAGTGAGGACTCAGTGAATGCTACCTGGTATTGTTACTGTTATTATTATTATCAGTAGGCCAATTTGGAAAACCAAATTAAGAAGATATGATAAGTCCATGTAATTGGAGCTAGGAAGGTAGCCACAGAGAGAGTTTTGCTTGGGTAAGATGTCTCCACTCTTGGCAGTCAAAACTGTACCATTTTCCCAAATTTCTTTCCCAGATGGCCTTCCTCGAATTTTCATTCCTCCAACTGCTGAGTGCAATTTGAATTAGATCCAAATCCATATTGGAAAATCCCTAAATATTTTAGTAAGCCACCTAATTCCTCATTTACAATCATGGAGATGGTTGGGGATGGGCTTCCTAGATTGATTATTGAACGGCTGGGCCCAGGAAGAACAAAGAAAATTCTTCAAGTTTTTACACAAGGTAGGTGCACTGTGCATCTTTATAGAGCTGAATCTTTTAGATGGACCCTATGGTGTGATTCAGCAAGATGTCATACGTGTCACTGAGTCCACGGAATTAGGCCCACTCCTCTGACCTCCCCCTGACATACACTCCCCCACCCCACCACCACCCCGCTCTTGTCCCTCAAACAAAAAGTGTATCAAAAATTCCTCTGAAATTGCGACCCCTTCAGCTCCTTTAAGCAAATTATTGCTAGGAAACAAATTTAGCACGTTCTCCCCTACTGAGAAAAGTTTTTACTACTGCCTCATATAACAGCTTCTTCTTTAACTACAGAAGTATTAACAAAGAAAGCTGTCTGTTACTTCAAGAATTCATTGAATAAGAGCTCCTCATTTGGGCGACAATTTCACAGCAATATCATTGACTACTTTGAAAACTCTTCAGAGCCACCCTTGAGACTACCTTATGTAGCTACCTAATGTGGTGGTACCAATCATTTTTCTTGGGGTACAAAATAAATAAAGCCATTAAGAACATTGTGGTGGTGAGGTTTTACAGACCATTAAAAACCATAAAAACTCACCTTTGCTTTCCTAAGCTTTCTTCCACATTAGAAAAAGAAAACCTGAGTTCTTAAAGGAGAAAGAGAGCCCTTAACATTAATAATTAACTCATTTGCTAAATGTTTCTTGAGTGCCTGGTATGTGAAGGCTCCCATGCTAGGCCCTAATACATCCCCTGCCCTCATGATAATGTCTGTCTGACTGGAGAGACAACTATACATTTGGAGGTATTGTGTGATGCTATAATGCAAACTTACAAGGTGCTCAGTGAGGAGGGAAGGTGGTCTTTGAGGATCCAATCTAGAAAGAGAAATCAGGGAAGTCTAATTGGGGAAGTGTTAGGATAATGTCTGAAGAAAAATTCATATTAATAATAACAGCTTAGAATTAGAAATGAAAAAGGAGAAGTAACCACTGACACTGCAGAAATACAAAAGATCATGAGAGATTACTACAAGCAACTCTACGCCAATAAAATGGACAACCTGGAAGAAATGGACAGATTCTTAGAAATGCACAAACTGCCGAGACTGAACCAGGAAGAAATAGAAAATATGAACAGACCAATCACAAGCACTGAAATTGAAACTGTGATTAAAAACCTTCCAACAAACAAAAGCCCAGGACCAGATGGCTTCACAGGTGAATTCTATCAAACATTTAGAGAAGAGCTAACACCTATCCTTCTCAAACTCTTCCAAAATATTGCAGAGGGAGGAACACTCCCAAACTCATTCTACGAGGCCACCATCACCCTGATACCAAAACCAGACAAAGATGTCACAAAGAAAGAAAACTACAGGCCAATATCACTAATGAACATAGATGCAAAAATCCTCAACAAAATACTCGCAAACAGAATCCAACAGCACATTAAAAGGATCATACACCATGATCAAGTGGGGTTTATCCCAGGAATGCAAGGATTCTTCAATATACGTAAATCAATCAATGTGATTCACCATATTAACAAATTGAAGGAGAAAAACCATATGATCATCTCAATAGATGCAGAGAAAGCTTTCGACAAAATTCAACACCCATTTATGATAAAAGCCCTGCAGAAAGTAGGCATAGAGGGAACTTTCCTCAACATAATAAAGGCCATATATGACAAACCCACAGCCAACATTGTCCTCAATGGTGAAAAACTGAAACCATTTCCACTAAGATCAGGAACAAGACAAGGTTGCCCACTCTCACCACTATTATTCAACATAGTTTTGGAAGTTTTAGCCACAGCAATCAGAGAAGAAAAAGAAATAAAAGGAATCCAAATCGGAAAAGAAGAAGTAAAGCTGTCACTATTTGCAGATGACATGATACTATACATAGAGAATCCTAAAGATGCTACCAGAAAACTCCTAGAGCTAATCAGTGAATTTGGTAAAGTAGCAGGATACAAAATTAATGCACAGAAATCTCTTGCATTTCTATACACTAATGATGAAAAATCTGAAAGTGAAATTAAGAAAACACTCCCGTTTACCATTGCAACAAAAAGAATAAAATATCTAGGAATAAACCTACCTAAGGAGACAAAAGACCTGTATGCAGAAAATTATAAGACACTGATGAAAGAAATTAAAGATGATACAAATAGATGGAAAGATATACCATGTTCCTGGATTGGAAGAATCAACATTGTGAAAATGACTCTACTACCCAAAGCAATCTACAGATTCAATGCAATCCCTATCAAACTACCACTGGCATTTTTCACAGAACTAGAACAAAAAATTTCACAATTTGTATGGAAACACAAAAGACCCCGAATAGCCAAAGCAAACTTGAGAACGAAAAATGGAGCTGGGGGAATCAGGCTCCCTGATTTCAGACTATATTACAAAGCTACAGTAATCAAGACAGTTTGGTACTGGCACAAAAACAGAAATATAGATCAATGGAACAGGATAGAAAGCCCAGAGATAAACCCACGCACATATGGTCACCTTATCTTTGATAAAGGAGGCAAGCATATACAGTGGAGAAAAGACAGCCTCTTCAATAAGTGGTGCTGGGAAAATTGGACAGATACATGTAAAAGTATGAAATTAGAACACTCCCTGACACCATGCACAAAAATAAACTCAAAATGGATTAAAGACCTAAGTGTAAGACCAGACACTATCAAACTCTTAGAGGAAAACATAGGCAGAACACTCTATGACATACATCACAGCAAGATTCTTTTTGACCCAGCTCCCAGAGAAATGGAAATAAGAACACAAATAAACAAATGGGACCTAATGAAACTTAAAAGCTTTTGCACAGCAAAGGAAACCATAAACAAGACCAAAAGACAACCATCAGAATGGGAGAAAATATTTGCAAATGAAGCAACTGACAAAGGATTAATCTCCAAGATTTACAAGCAGCTCATGCAGCTCAATAACAAAAAAATGAACAACCCAATCCAAAAATGGGCAGAAGACCTAAATAGACATTTCTCCAAAGAAGATATACAGATGGCCTACAGACACATGAAAGAATGCTCAACATCATTAATCATTAGAGAAATGCAAATCAAAACTACAATGAGATATCATCTCACACCGGTCAGAATGGCCATCATCAAAAAATCTACAAACAATAAATGCTGGAGAGGGTGTGGAGGAAAGGGAACTCTCTTGCACTGTTGGTGGGAATGTAAATTGATACAGCCACTATGGAGAACAGTATGGAGGTTCCTTAAAAAACTACAAATAGAACTACCATACGATCCAGCAATCCCACTACTGGGCATATACCCTGAGAAAACCATAGTTCAAAAAGAGTCATGTACCAAAATGTTCATTGCAGCTCTATTTACAATAGCCAGGACATGGAAGCAACCTAAATGTCCATCGACAGATGAATGGATAAAGAAGATGTGGCACATATATACAATGGAATATTACTCAGCCATAAAAAGAAATGAAATGGAGGTATTTGTAATGAGGTGGATGGAGTTAGAGTCTGTCATACAGAGTGAAGTAAGTCAGAAAGAGAAAAACAAATACAGTATGCTAACACATATATACGGAATCTAAGGGAAAAAAAAAAAGCCATGAAGAACCTAGTGGCAAGACGGGAATAAAGACACAGACCTACTAGAGAATGGACTTGAGGATATTGGGAGGGGGTGGGGTGAGATGTGACAGGGTGAGAGAGTGTCATGGACATATATACACTACCAAATGTAAAATAGATAGCTAGTGGGAAGCAGCCGCATAGCACAGGGAGATCAGCTCGGTGCTTTGTGACCACCTAGAGGGGTGGGATGGGGAGGGTGGGAGGGAGGGAGATGCAAGAGGGAAGAGATATGGGAACATATTGTATATGTATAACTGATTAACTTTGTTATAAAGCAGAAGCTAACACACTATTGTAAGGCAATTATACTTCAATAAAGATGTTTAAAAAAAATAAATAAATAAATAAATAATAACAGCTAAGATTGCTGAGTGCTTCATGCATCAGAAACTGGCCTAAGTGCTTTCACATGCACTGATTCACTTATTACTCAGAATGCCTAGAGAGGGGTTATTCTGACCCCAGGGTAGGAGTTAAGAAGGCAAATGGGTAGGAGCACACCAGGCAAAGGGACATCATCAAGGGCACAGGCTCTGAGCAGGAGGAACTGGCTCCTTTGAGAATTGAGAGACCAAACCACCATTTGCCTTATTTGCACACATTTCAACAGAGTCCATTCTTCCGCCTCGTGGGAGTCTTCAGGGGGTCATGGATGGGGCTCTTCTGATACCAGTCCTGGATTACTTTAGCTATGGAAGCCTAGCCTCTGCTCCCACCTTGGGGAGATAAGAGGCACATCTTGGCCCTCTGCCTGTACCACACTCACCCAGCACCCCAAGCCACACTCAGAAGGCATGCAAGGCCGGCAAGTTACCATCCTCAAGTCATGGTAGCACTTGGCCCTGATTCAGTTGCCAGGTCCATAGGAATGGACCTTATCCAAAGCCTTTGGATACCAACTCTGGTCTCCTTGTTAGAAATCCAATCTCCTGTCCTCTGATGATCACTGAAATCTGTCAACTGACAGTCTTGGAGCAACTGATCTCCAGGCCAAAATGTCCAACCAAAGGATTTTCTCTGCACCACACATCTCTCTCAACTTCTCACCCTGGTTCCTGTGGCTGATACCATCTGGTTACAATCTGTAACCTACAATTGACACTCACTAAAAAAAAGACAACTTAGTAATTTTGGAATGTTCTATGCTGATTGAAATATTTAGCTTGAGTTGTCTGCTGTTTAAAACTTTTATGACATGCAAAAAATTGCATCAGTACAACTGTAATTGTTTGAATAATGTAACACATGGAGCCAAATCTCTTATATACCTATTCCTCTCTATAATACCCAATAAGCTACTTCTTACATGTCCAAGTTATAAGTTTTGAGATGAAGTGGCTGCTACTTTCTTATTCCAAATATCGAATTAATTCTGTTTTATGTTAATTTTAATTATGTGCTTATTGCTATGGTAGGAATACTTATTCTTTATCCCAGTCCCAGGAGTGCTGGGAACCAACAGTCTTTTAAATTACCTGGGCAGGGGGGAAATGGGGAAGGAGATAAATTTGGAGATTGGGATTGACGTATACACGCTACTATATATAAAATAAATAAATAAAAAGACCTACTGGATAGCACAGGGAACTCTACTCAATATTCTGTAATGACCTATATGGGAAAAGAATCTAAAAAAGAGTGGATATATGTATATGTATAACTGATTCACTTTGCTGTACAGCAGAAACTAACACAACATTGTAAGTCAACTATACTCCAATAAAAATTAAAAAAAAAAACAAACAAAGACTGTTCTCCCCCCCAAAATATTACCTGAGAAATTAATTTAAGAAAACCAATGCAGGTTTTATATAAGATAGAATATGACAATTACTGGGTAATAATAATAATAATAATTTGTGAACAGTGGATCCTTTTCACTTTGATCACGTGTCCTTTATGTGCTGCTGTTGTTGAGAGTTTCAGGGCCTCAGCCCACGGTTCCCACACAGAAGGTAAAGGCAATAGTATCAGAGGCCAGGAGTCCAGTCTCAGATCTTCCACTGACCTCCAGGGTGACCTCTAGCCAATTATTTAACCTTATGTTTTTTAGGTTTATGAGAGCACACATATATACATCAACCTTTATGTAGCTCAATGCCTTTGTCTATAACATGGAAATAACAGTAGCACCTGCACCTCTCCTAAGATTGCTGTGCTTATCAGAGGAATAATGCATACAAAGCACTTGGCAGAGACCTTGCCCATTCTAAGTGCTTAACGTGCGATAGTTATGATTGTCTTTATTGAGTCCAAACTGAAAAATTACCTTACAAAGAATTGAACTTTCCATTTGGATCAAATGTTCCTTAAATGGTCACAAAACATGCCATCTTCAAACTCTTTTGTCTCTGACTCCGGGTCTTGATTTGACCCAAAGTATGCTCTTCTTTAAAAAGTCATAGTTGATTGGCTTTTCATGATTGTTGATAATTTTGCTAACAGTAGCTTTAATTTTTTGTTTTTTTGCTGCTAGTGTTTTAAGAATTTTATAAACATTTCCAATAGCTTCTCTTATGGTATTGGAATTTCACTGTTGTTTTTTTCCGAGTTTTGACTCTGTGCCTTTGCTGAGAACTCAGCAAACCTTCCCATTGCCTTGCCATGTTTAGTTATACATGGCTTCTTGTGTTTTGATTTCTTTCTAGCTTTTAAACAGTAAAAAATTTAATTAAATAAGCAATTTTCATCTCAGAAAATTTGGAAATACAAAAGAGCCCCAAAATTAAGTAAAAGAGTTCAGAACCTCACAGATTTATTCTGAAGTATATAAAGAAGTGAATATCTTGTCCAACATTCCAGCCTCATTTCCCAGAGGTAATGCTGTCTATAGTATGTGAGGTTATCATTCCAAATTGTTTTTTATGCTTATGAAAGCAAATATACATACATAAACCTTTAGACATATACACTAATGCCATTAAAATTTTTTTAACAAAACAAGATCATGCTATATAATGCTGTATAATATGCTTTTATTCTTTTCATAGTATTTTTGTGGACATATATTCCAAGTCAGTATACATACATCTCCTCATTTTTTTTTTTTTAAGTATTTTTTTTTTTTTTTAATATTTTATTTATTTATTTATTTATTTATGGCTGTGTTGGGTCTTGGTTTCTGTGTGAGGGCTTTCTCCAGTTGCGGCAAGTGGGGGCCACTCTTCATCGCGGTGCGCGGGCCTCTCACTATTGCGGCCTCTCTTGTTGCGGAGCACAGGCTCCAGACGCGCAGGCTCAGTAATTGTGGCTCACGGGCCCAGTCGCTCTGCGGCATGTGGGATCTTCCCAGACCAGGGCTCGAACCCGTGTCCCCTGCATTGGCAGGCAGATTCTCAACCACTGCGCCACCAGGGAAGCCCTCTCCTCATTTTTTTAGTGGCTAAATAGAAATTTATTTATGTGCATGCCCTAATTTATTTAACCAATCCCATATTGATGAACACTTTGGTTGCATGTGATTTTTTGCTATTACAATAAACTTGCAATGAGAAAGCATTTTGAACTTCTTTTTTTTGCCTTGTGCCCTTATATTGTAAGGTAGTTCTTAGAATTGTGGGTACTTTATAATAGGGCATATGCTGCTTAATATTAGATGGAGAGTCCAAATTACTCTACAAAAAGGTTGAACCTATTCACCCTTTACCAACAATAGGATGTATCCTCCATGTGGAGCTTTCACTATCCACTCATAATTTCTATTTCTTTGAGATTTTTTTCCTCTGTGTGATAATTCTTCCATCTGAGCTGCAAGATACTTAATTCAGTTTTCAGCAATGTTTTTGAGTTCCAGGAACTCTTTCTTTTTCACAGATTGCTCCTTTGCAATAGCTTCTCTAGTCTCCCTAGGAATTTATATTATTTTCTTTTAGAGTTCTTTTGATTTCTTTTTTTAAGGGTCCCTCACGGAGAGCTACCTTTTCTGATTATGTTGTTTTTTCCACCTTCAAACTGGTGAGTCACCTTTAACGCTTTGTACATTTTCTCTCCCCACTGTTAACTTGTCTGCACACATCCAGATCTCCTGATCCATAAGAGAGGAGGGGTCCTCAGCCCATATGCATGGAGGCTTTTGGGGTCTCCTAAGTAGTAGGGGGGTCTGCCAGTGGTGAGAGGTGAAGGAAGAATCTTTCCCTGGGGGATGGGCTGGTAGGCCAGGACCCCTCAACTGAGTGGTATGGGGGAGACCTCCACGTTCTCAGGACCCTCCTGGTAAATGTGGAGTATAAGCATTCTCTTCATGTTAAATACACTTGATGTATTCTTTAGTCATGGTCTTCTCTAAAACAAAACACAAAGCAACAGCAACAAATCTAAGTACGAGTCCCAAAACAATAAAGAAATGTCTGTGTTGAAGCCAAGTTGACATGTCAGTCCAAGGGTAGATAGACTCTCATCTTCAGGATAAGGGCATTAAGAAACTTGCATAAGCATGGCACTCTCAGAAAGCATATCAATAATATTATGAGTTATATTCTATGTTGGATATGGGACTATTTTGGTAAAACAATTTTATTACACACTCTATTCAAATAGTATATGTTAATTATCAACAGCAATAAAAGAGATGGTCCATTTTGCCCAATAATGTATTTATCAACATATACCAGATATTTAAAATGTATCCCAGGTGTTGAACATATAACACTGGCAAAAGCGCGGGGATGATTTTTCTCACCAAGGCATTTACATGAGAGAACTTCTAGAAAATGACTCTACAATTATAGTGACATATGTGGTAAGTACTATGATACAGCAACATCTGGGATACTACAGGAGTAAAGGCAGTTCTTCCTAAATCAGATTAAGCCAGATTTTTCCAAAGAAGGTGATAATGGGTTTGTGAAAAAAAGAAGTTAAATGTTCAAGTAAGTTTGGGGAATGTTGGATTAAAGATAGTGAAATAGGTCTTTCTACTGTAATCTTTTTCAGACCTTTTAATATTCTAATATTTATTATAAATTCCAGAGAGAGGTAATGCCCCAAATTTGTGTGACCAAAGAACCCTTCTGCCATGCATTTTGAAGGACACGTAGGGGGAACAATGGCCGAAGTGATGCAGGGGAGCTCTCCGGAGGGACAATGGCAGAGCTGAGATTTCAAAATGAGCAGGCATGAGCAAAAGGGGTAGGGAAG
This sequence comes from Balaenoptera musculus, assembly GCF_009873245.2. NCBI lineage: Eukaryota > Metazoa > Chordata > Mammalia > Artiodactyla > Balaenopteridae > Balaenoptera > Balaenoptera musculus. The sequence continues at coordinate 32,139,962 of NC_045804.1, read as the reverse complement.
GGCAGTCTCAGCAGAACAGCATGTGCAAAGGCCCAGAGACAGGATAGGCACTGAGGTAATGCTACGTAGCGCAAAGGAGCTAGACCGAAGAATTCCACAGGAAGAAGTGACTGGGGGCGGAGCGGGGGAGGAGGACAGAGATAAGCAAGAGTTAGTCAGATCATTCCACCCAGGTAAAGAGTTGCACTTCACCCTGAAAGCCAAGAAGCATATTTGAAGTTTTCTAAAATAGAGGAGAGGTATGAACGGATTTGCTTTGTCAAAAACATCACCCTGGTCACAGCATAGCTATGGATTGCAGCTAGGTCAGCCTGGAGAAAGGAAGCCTAGTCAGAAGGAGTTATTGAACTAACCCAGATGTCAGGATCGAGGGACTGAACTGGAGGAGAAAGATGGGTGGATAGATAGAAAGGTTAGAGTGATCAAATAGATGGATTAGATACATAGACAATAGATAGGTAGGTAGGTAGATAGACAGATACACACATACATAGATAAGGGGCTAAGGAGAGTCTGCAGGACCTGGTGGCCAAGTGGATGAGGGCTGAGTGGGACATAAAGGATTAGGTGATTTCTGGGGGACTGGGTGAGTGATACCATCACTTAAAGAGATGGGGAATATGGGAGGAGGAGCAGATTTGCATCGAACCTAATGACAGGATAGGTGGTAGGATTCAGGTGAGGAGGGGTGGAGGCCCAAGCCAAAGCTGAAGCCATAGTCTTCGTCATGTGGAATTTGAAGAGCTGTTGAACATGTAAGTGTTAAGATTCTAACAGGTAAATCTATCAGAGATAATAGCAATGCTAGGAACCCAGAGGTCATATAATTATTCCTTAGGAAACACAGATCCCATTTACAACTTCTGTATCCCAAACCCCTCAAATGACAAAGACAAGTACAAACTATTTTTAAATGGACATAGAATGGTGAAAAAATTATTATTTAAAACCCAAACTGACTAACCTCTTCTGCCTTCTGATGGTGGGGGGGGGGTAGGGGGGTGAACTTATTCATATCAGTGGGAAAATAACTCTTCAGGGTTTCTCAACTTTTGCACTGTTGACACTTGGGGTCAGATAATTCTTTGTTGTGGGGACTGTCCTGCACATTGTAGGATGTTTGACAGCATCCCTGGTCTCTACCCACTAGATGCCAGTATTACCCCCCTTCCCCAGTTGTGATAACCAAAATGTCTCCAGATATTGCCAGATATCACCAGGAGCGGCACGGCTGTGCTTCCCGTCCCCACCAACCCACCCCAGATTGAGGACCACTGCTCTCAACTCTTCCTTTAACACCATGTGGTGGAATTTAGAAGAACTCTGCTAATTCTTATGCCAGGGAAGGGTGAAACCCAGAGGAGATGGCCTTTTGTTTAGCAGAGTACATTAATGAGTATTTGGCCTACACCTTGAATAGATGTTGTGTAAGTTAAATTCTGCTACAGAAGAAAGTCAGAGGAACTGAATTTCTAAAGTAAACTGAAGGGAGCTTGCTGGGCAGCAGGGAGTCTGATGTCTTACAGAAAGGAGAGCAGTGAGAAATTCCTGATGGCTGGGAGGATGCAGGGCCTTTAATTACAGGGATGCTTAACATTCAATCCTAAACTATTTACTGTTCTGCGGTATAAGACTTCTCCATTATTCTAAAGTCCTAAAGTAGAACCTCAAGGCAGATGTGGCCGTGAGGATGTCATCTCCCAGGACTTTGCAGAGTTGTTCAGTGTGTGGCTTAGGCTTTTAAGCTTTGTCACTGTCCTCACCATTGCCATCTTCTTTCTTTTTATCTTTTCCTTCTTCTTCACATCTTATAATAAAAACATTCATTCTTGGAGATTAATTATTTTGCTTGGAATTACCAGTAAGCTCAAATTCCCTGTGGGATGCTGAGTTTCTGAGGTTGTAGGAGGCCAGAGATGCCCTTTGGGCTGGACAGGGCAGAGCTTGGCATAGAGACCGACATCATTAATGACATGTCTCCTTACAGATGGGTAAGCTGGGGTCCAGAGGGCCGCAGCACTTTGTTTTAGGAACACAGCCTAGATCTTCTGGCTCCTGGTTCTGTACTTTTTCTAGCAGAGCACACTGTCTAGGAAATCACCTCTCTCAGAGTAGCTGGCACTAGTATCTAGAAAGGTCTCTGATTTTTGTGCTAGCAGCTTCGAGGTAATAAACTTGCTAGAAGAAAAAAGCAGAGTAAAAACTGTTTAACTGAAGGTCTCTCCAGGGATGTCTTAAAGCTCTGCTTATCCTCAAATCTTTTCTGCATGACATCATTAAACTATTATCTGGCTCAGAATATTTTCTGCTTTTAAACATCTCTTTTCAAATTTCTATCTTCAATCAGCTCACAATACAGACTCATAAAAGCCTTTCATGTCTCACAGGCTACTATAGTCCAAACCTTATAATTAAATAGTGATTTTCTAAGGATTAATTATTCAAATGTCAAAGAAATGGTTTTTGGCAAAGAATGAAGTATCTTTCAAATCTGCTTTAGATAATATGAAAGCTGATCAATGGCCAGTGTTTACATATCTAGCTATCAATTTTAATGAAACATTTCCTTTGAAGTCACTTACAAAAACGTATGAAGTCTATATATATAAAACCCCCAAATCACACTGAAGTTCTGTCTCACAAAAGGTGACCTCAATTGATGCTGTTCCAAAACTCCTCCAACAGGAGAGTAATGGCTCAAATTCCTTATAAATCAGAGCACGAACCCAGGCAACTTCTTATTCATCTTTTTATCTTCTGCAGTGTCTAGCAGTGTATCCAGCACATAGTGGCTCTTCAATAGATAGCAGTTAAATGAATCAACCTCCCCAGGCTTCCCCAGCAACAAGATTCTGTCTGCCTGGCAGCCCCCCACATCCATACTGCCTCTATCAACCACGTCTACCCCAGGACAGGTATGTAATTTGTGGGACTCACGGCAAAAATGAAAAGATGGAGCCTCTTGTTCTAAAACGGTTAAGAACTTCAAGGCAGTGACAACAGAACATGAAACGAAGCCTGAGGCCCTGCGTGACTGCATCAGGTGTGGCATGTTCATAGAGCCTGCCCCGTGTGTGCCCAGCCCACTTCCCAGTCTTCTGAGTCCTTCATGCTGCTAATCATGCTGCCCGGGCCAGGAGCAGACCCATGTCGAACTGTGCTTAACCCCTTCTTTCCTGTCTCAATCAGACCCCTCCTTCTTGGATCCAGGCCTTTCCATCCTCCTTGTCTTGTTTTTTTTTTTCATTGTGCTTTCTGGACCCCTGTGACAAGGTGAGAGAACTCACCTCTGTCTTTGCCTTCTCAGTCCATCTCCTCACCTGAACGGAAACGGAAAGTAAGCGTTCCCACCTGCACAGTCCTCTCCAACAGGGGCCACTATTGTTTCTGCCTTCAAAGTGCAGCTGCATAAGGGGAAGGATCTATCTGCCCTTGAGCCTCAGTGGCCCTTCCAGACTGTTTGTTATGTTTCTCTTGCTCCATCTAATTGCTTACACCCTTTTTTCATACCCTACCCTATGTCACTGGATACTTTCCATGGCTCTCTTCTGCCTCCCTTCAGGCCACGTCAGCATGTGGCTCCCAGCTCTCCTCTTCTCTCCCACCTTTCTTGGTATTTGTAATGTTTGCATCAGTGACCCATCTGGCTCTCTGACCTTGCAGCTCAGTGATTTCCACAAAGCCACTGATCTTCATTTCTGTTCACTCCAGACACTCACTGGCATACCTCAATCTGCATTATTACCAGGAACTACTGTACTTACAAGATGTATATTCTAATCACGGGACAACTTGGAAAATATAGAAAGCAAAAACAAGCACATAAGAACAAAACAGATCAACCAACCAAACAAAAAACAACTGCCGTTCTATCACTCAATGACATCACTGTTAGAATTTTAGAAAGTACCACCCCCAGTCTTTTCTCTATGCGTAGAAAATTGAAACTGCAAGAGTTGTGATGAGTTTTATCCATAAAAATAGAGGGTATTGATCTCATCTGGGATATCAGATTAGGCTGTTTAATCAGAGAATTCTAGTTAAGCTGAAATCTGAAAGCTGGGATGGTGCAGCTCATTGAAGGAGAAAAGGAAGATCATCATAGTCAGAAGGCACAGCTTGTACAAAGGTCCTGAGGCAGGAAAGAGCATGTCTTGTTTGAGGACCTAAAAGAAAGCCATTTAGTAAGAACAGGGTGAGATGCATTACCTGGGTTCAAATCTTAAATTATTTACTTCAGCCTCAATTTCCTCCTTTGTAAACTGGAGGTCATATTGGCCTTCCCCTAGGTTGGTTGGGGAAAATTAAATGTGTTCCTGTAGGGAAAGCACTTAAACTGGTACCTGGCACATAGCAAAGCTTTCTTCAAACAGGGGAAAATCTATACAGCCTAAAGAGTCAGTGTGGAGAAGGGGCCATAACTCTTCTGCTTCCCGTGTTCTCCGTGAGGACACAGCCATGAGTGACAGCTATTGGCGTGAGCAAATCTGGCCTCTCTCTTCACTCCCTGACTTTTTCATCCAGGAAGAGGCTGAGTTACTAGACTGTGGGAAGCTAAACATCCACCGGGCCATTTTCCGTAGTGGGGAGGCTTCCTGGCTGCAGACCACTGCTCTTGTGTGCACTTGATTCCAGGCTCCTGTGTTAATGCTGCAAGTCAGGGGTCCCACTGTGACCGGACAGGTGAGTCACAGTCGTGTGACACTGGGCTCCAGGCTCTTTAGTTCAGAGGAGGGGAGGGGGCAGCCCTGGTCTGACTTCTGCAGTGAAGTTTCCCAGTTGCCATGTATTTTGGATTTATTGGATACTCTCCAGCTATCAATGAGGTTGGTACTTCGATACCCACTTAATGGAGATGTTGGGGTGAAGGATTAGAATCCTGATCCCCAACAAGTCAGTGCCCTGGAAACTTTAAGATGAATTACAAACATTTGGAGAGCAAAGGACCTGAACACGAGACCACAGATCTTGGTATAGCTATTATGACTACTTTGGTGTGAGTGGGCAGGCCTTTGTTCCTGACTTGTTTGGTGCAGTGGCTTGTAGTCGACGTGCTGCTGAGGCCAATATTGGATTATTTGGACTTTAGAAAATCAACAGCAACAGCAAAAGCCCAGCTAGACTTCATCAGAGTAGAGAGAATGAGAGAGAGAGGTTTTGGCCTGCAGGGTAGCACTAGGCACTGGGAACACTTGCTCAGCTGATCCGGCTGGGGCTCCTTTTAATGTTGCTGGGAATCACACATCCCGAGACAGGACTGTGGAAGGACCAGCTTCTTGTTTCAGGGAGTTCGCCCACAGGTTCCTGAGGCTTTCTGCCAAATGCTCTCAAATTGGCTTTTTTTCATAATGCTTATTTCTCAAATGAGATATGATCTCTTAAATCCACAGCTGATTATGATATGGGTTTAAGAGACCCTGACCCAGATAATGGTAAAGAGGAGCTGAATCCCTGGCTCGTTATCTTCCAGCATTCAGCTAGGAAGTATGCTTAAAAGGCCATTTTCTTGAACTTTCTGTTTCTAGGGTAGATTTGCTTACAGAGTTAAGGAAGAATGGAGTTGGCTTAAAATACAGGCTTTGATCTTGCCTTTAGAACACTAGCTGTTAGAAATGAAAGAAAAATGAAGGAAGATGCTATGACTGAGTGGAAAGAAAGGAGTTATTTCTTTAGGAGAAATGCTGAGATTTTAGAGGCTAAATTGGACAGATATGAAACTAAAATGTTTTAAATGCTTTTAAAGTTGATGTTAGAAAAGAGGTGTGGCTGAGGCTTAAAAAATCCAACAAAAAAGTAAAGAAAGAAAACAAAGGAGACTAATGCCCAGCTGTGGGGGACTGTTAGGAAGCTTCTGGCAGAGCCACGTGGAGGGCTGCATGCAATCTGTACAGCCGTGGGAGGGATGACTAGGAAGAGCAGAGTGGAAACTTCCAGGGATTATTTCACTGGTTCCAAGATAACACAGTTATTGCAGCACTGAAGCAGGTTCAGCAGATGCCATGAGGAATGGTAAGCTCTGATCTTCTCACAGATGGCTCAGGGAGGATAAGTTAGCCAACCTTAAGTGTTTTTTTTGTTTTTTAAATTTATTTGCGATTTATTGATAAATTCACGGGGTGTATCCACATTCCATAATGGTTTGAAACAAATGAAAGAAAAAGAAGTTTATGGTTGATTTTATCCTAAAAATAAAGTTATATAAGCATATTGAAATGAGGTAAGGTAAACAAAGAACTTAGTAAGAGCTTGACATATAGAAAGTGCTCAAACAATACAGACTCTGGAGCTGGACTTCCAGGATTCAGATCCCATCTATGTTTGTTTCTTACTGGCTGTGTGACCTTGGGCAAGTTATTGAAACTCTCTGTACCTCAGTTTCAATAACTATAAAATGATAATTTTATACTGCTCATAGGGTTGTTCTGACAATTAAATGAGCGACTATGTAGAAAGTGTACAGAACTGTATCTGGCACGCAATGAGTTTTAGATGTGTTAGCTCTTATTTTCCGGTGTTGTTATTTAAGAAGTTATAGGTTACTTTTTGTGTCACAAAACACAATAAAATGAAAACTATGTTAAATAAAAATATATCAGAAATCTTTTACTTTCGGTAAGATAAAGGTTATTCTTATTTGGAATAAGAATTTTCTCTATCAGCTCTGTATCTGTGGGTTTTTGAACCCATACATTTTATGACTATTATTATTTTAGGTCTAAGAAAAGGAGCTGTTGGACTTCAGATCATATTCTCCCAAATCCAGCTAAATTCCACTGGCATTTTTTCAAACTGACAAATTTGATCTAATCATCATGTTTAAATGAATATCATGAATACAAAATATATAATATATTCTTTTTTTTAACGATGTATTTAGAGTATAATTGCTTTACAATGGTGTGTTAGTTTCTGCTTTATAACAAAGTGAATCAGCTATACATATACATATATCCCCATATCTCCTCCCTCTTGAGTCTCCCTCCCACTCTCCCTATTCCAACCCTCTAGGTGGTCACAAAGCACCAAGCTGATCTCCCTGTGCTATGCGGCTGCTTCCCACTAGCTATTTTACGTTTGGTAGTGTATATATGTCCATGCCACTCTCTCACTTCGTCCCAGCTTACCCTTCCGCCCTACCCCGTGTGCTCAAGCCCATTCTCTACGTCTGCGTCTTTATTCCTGTCCTGCCCCTAGGTTCTTCAGAACCATTTATTTTTTTTTAAGAATCCATATATATGTGTTAGCATACGGTATTTGTTTTTCTCTTCTGACTTACTTCACTCTGTATGGCAGACTCTAGGTCCATCCATCTCACTACAAATAACTCAATTTCGTTTCTTTTTATGGCTGAGAAATATTTCATTGTATATATGTGCCACATCTTTATCCATTCATCTGTTGATGGACACTTAGGTTGCTACCATGTCCTGGTTATTGTAAATAGAGCTGCAATGAACATTTTGGTACATGACTCTTTTTGAATTATGGTTTTCTCAGGGTATATGCCCAGTAGTGGGATTGCTGGGTCGTATGGTAGTTCTATTTTTAGTTTTTTAAGGAAACTCCATACTGTTTTCCATAGTGGCTGTATCAATTTACATTCCCACCAACAGGGCAAGAGGGTTCCCTTTTCTCCACACCCTCTCCAGCATTTATTGTTTGTAGATTTTTTGATGATGGCCATTCTGACTGGTGTGAGATGTTACTTCACTGTAGTTTTGATTTACGTTTCTCTAAAGATTAGTGATGTTGAGGATCCTTTCCTGTGTTTGTTGGCGGTCTGTATATCTTCTTTTGAGAAATGTCTATTTAAGTCTTCTGCCCATTTTAGGATTGGGCTGTTTGTTTTTTTGATATTGAGCCACATGAGCTGCTTGTAAATTTTGGAGATTAATCCTTTGTCAGTTGCTTCATTTGCAAATATTTTCTCCCATTCTGAGGGTTGTCTTTTCATCTTGTTTATGATTTCCTTTGCTGTGCAAAAGCTTTTAAGTTTCATTAGGTCCCATTTGTTTATTTCTGTTTTTATTTCCATTACTCTAGGAGGTGGGTCACAAAAATCTTGCTGTGATTTATGTCAAAGAGTGTTCTTCCTATGTTTTCCTCTAAGAGTTTTAGAGTGTCTTGTCTCAGATTTAGGTCTTTAATCCATTCTGAGGTTTTTTTGTGTATGGTGCTAGGGAGTGTTCTAATTTCATTCTTTTACATGTTGCTGTCCAGTTTTCCCAGCACCGCTTATTGGAGAAGCTATCTTTTCTCCCTTGTATATTCTTTCCTCCTTTATCAAAGATAAGGTGACCATATGTGTATGGGTTTATCTCTGGGCTTTCTATCCTGTTCCATTGATCTATATTTCTGTTTTTGTGCCAGTATCACACTGTCTTGATTAGTGTATCTTTGTAGTATAGTCTGAAGTCCCGGAGCCTGATTCCTCTAGCTTCGTTTTTCTTTCTCACGATTGTTTTGGCTATTTGGGGTCTTTTGTGTTTCCATACAAATTGTGCAATTTTTTGCTCTAGTTCTGTGAAAAATGCCTTTGGTAGTTTGATAGGGATTGCATTGAATCTGTAGATTGCTTTGGGTACTATAGTCATTTTCACAATGTTGATTCTTGCAGTCCAAGAACATGGTATATCTCTCCATCTGTTTGTATCATCTTTAATTTCTTTCATCAGTGTCTTGTAGTTTTCTGCATACAGGTCTTCTGCCTCCTTAGGTAGGTTTATTCCTAGGCATTTTTTTCTTTTTGTTGCAGTAGTCAATGGGAGTGTTTCCTTAATTTCTCTTTCAGATTTTTCATCATTGGTATATAGAAATGCAAGAGATTTCTGTGCATTAATCTTGTATCCAGCTACTTTATCAAATTCATTGATTAGATCTAGTAGTTTTCTGGTAGCATTTTTAGGATTCTCTATGTATAGTATCATGTCATCTGAAAACAGTGACTTCTTAACTTCTTCTTTTTCAATTTGGATTCCTTTTATTTCTTTTTCTTCTCGATTGCTGCGACTAGAACTTCCAAAACTATGTTGAAAAATAGTGGTGACAGCGGACAACCTTGTCTTGTTCCTGATCTTACAGGGAAAGGTTTCAGTTTTTCACCATTGTGGATGATATTGGCTGTGTGTTTGTCATATATGGCCTTTATTATGTTGAGGTAAGTTCCCTTTATGCCTACTTTCTGGAGGGTTTTTATCATAAATGGGTGTTGAATTTTGTTGAAAGCTTTTTCTGCATCTCTTGAGATGATCATATTGTTTTTCTCCTTCAATTTGTCAATATGGTTTATCACATTGATTGATTTGCCTATATTGGAGAATCCTTGCATTCCTGAGATAAATCCCACTTGATCGTGGTGTATGATCCTTTTAATGTGCTGTTGGATTCTTTTTGCTAGTATTTTGTTGAGGTTTTTGCATCTATGTTCATCAGTGATATTGGTCTATAATTTTCTTTTTCTGTAGTATCTTGGTCTGGTTTTGGTATCAGGGTGATGGTGGCCTCATAGAATGAGTTTGGGAGTGTTCCTCCCTCTGCTATATTCTCGAATAGTTTGAGAAGGATAGGTGTTAGCTCTTCTCTAAATGTTTGATAGAATTCACCTGTGAAGCCATCTGGTCCTGGGCTTTTGTTTTTTGGAAGATTTTAAATCACAGTCTCAATTTCAGTGCTTGTGATTGGTCTGTTTATATTTTCTAGTTCTTCCTGGATCAGTCTTGGGAAGTTGTGCTTTTCTAAGAATTTGTCCATTTCTTTCAGGTTGTCCATTTTATTGGCATATAGTGGCTAATAGTAATCTCTCACAATCCTTTGAATTTCTGCAGTGTCAGTTGTTACTTCTTTTTCATTTCTAATTCTATTGATTTGAGTCTTCTCCCTTTTTCTCTTGATGAGTCTGGCTAATGGTTTATCAATTTTGTTTATCTTCTCAAAGAACCAGCTTTTAGTTTTATTGATCTTTGCTATAGTTTCCTTTATTTCTTTTTCATTTATTTCTGATCTGATCTTTATGATTTCTTTCCTTCTGCTAACTTTGGGGTTTTTTTGTTCTTCTTTCTCTAATTGCTTTAGGTGTAAGGTTAAGTTGTTTATTTGAGATGTTGCTTGTTTCTTGAGGTAGGAATGTGTTGCTATAAACTTCTCTCTTAGAACTGCTTTTGCTGCATCTGATAGGTTCTGGGTTGTCCTGTTTTCATTGTCATTTGCTTCTAGGTATTCTTTGATTTCCTCATTGATTTCTTCAGTGATCTCTTTGTTATTTAGTAGTGTATTATTTAGCCTCCATGTGTTTGTAGTTTTTACAGATTTTTTCCTGTAATTGATATCTTGTCTCATAGCATTGTGGTCAGAAATGATACTTGATATGATTTCAATTTTCTTAAGTTTACCAAGGCTTGATTTGTGACCCAAGATATGATCTATCCTGGAGAATGTTCCTTCAGCACTTGAGAAGAATGTGTATTCTGTTGTTTTTGGATGGAATGTCCTATAAATATCAATTAAGTCCATCTTGTTTAATGTATCATTTAAAGCTTGTGTTTCCTTATTTATTTTCATTTTGGATGATCTGTCCATTGGTGAAAGTGGGGTGTTAAAATATCCTACTATGATTGTGTTACTGTTGATTTTCCCCTTTATGGCTGTTAACATTTGCCTTATGTATTGAGGTGTTCCTATGTTGGGTGCATAAATATTTACAATTGTTATATCTTCTTCTTGGATTGATCCCTTGATCATTATGTAATGTCCTTCTTTGTCTCTTGTAATAGTCTTTATTTTGCGGTCTATTTTGTCTGATATGAGAACTGCTACTCCAGCTTTCTTTTCATTTCCTTTTGCATGGAATATCTTTTTCCATCCCCTCACTTTCAGTCTGTATGTGTCCCTAGGTCTGAAGTGGGTCTGTTGTAGACAGCATATATACGGGTCTTGTTTTTGTATCCATTCAGCTAGTCTATGTCTTTTGGTTGGAGCATTTAATCCATTTATATTTAAGGTAATTATCTATATGTATGTTCCTATTATCATTTTGTTAATTGTTTTGGGTTTGTTATTGTAGGTCTTTTCCTTCTCTTGTGTTTCCTGCCTAGAGAAGTTCCTTTAGCATTTGTTGTAAAGCTGGTTTGGTGGTGCTGAATTCTCTTAGCTTTTGCTTTTCTGTAAAGGTTTTAATTTCTCCGTTGAATCTGAATGAGATCCTTGCTGGGTCGAGTAATCTTGGTTGTAGCTTTTTCCCTTTCATCACTTTAAATATGTCCTGCCACTCCCTTCTGGCTTGCAGAGTTTCTGCTGAAAGATCAGCTGTTAACCTTATGGGGATTCCCTTGTATGTTATTTGCTGCTTTTCCCTTGCTGCTTTTAATATTTTTCTTTGTATTTAATTTTTGATAGTTTGATTAATAGGTGTCTTGGCATGTTTCTCCTTGAATTTACCCTGTATGGGACTCTCTGTGCTTCCTGCACTTGATTGACTATTTCCTTTCTCATATTAGGGAAGTTTTCAACTATAATCTCTTCTAATATTTTATCAGTCCCTTTATTTTTCTCTTCTTCTTCTGGGACCCCTATAATTTGAATGTTGGTGCATTTAATGTTGTCCCAGAGGTCTCTGACACTGTCCTCAAGTCTTTTCATTCTTTTTTCTATATTCTGTTCTGCGATAGTTACTTCCACTATTTTATCTTCCAGGTCACTTATCCATTCTTCTGCCTCAGTTATTCTGCTATTGATTCCTTCTAGAGAATTTTTAATTTTATTTATTGTGTTGTCCATCATTGCTTGTTTGCCCTTTAGTTCTTCTAGTTCCTTGTTAAATGTTTCTTGAATTTTCTCCATTCTATTTCCAAGATTTTGGATCATCTTTACTATCATTACCCTGAATTCTTTTTTAGGTAGAATGCCTATTTCCTCTTCATTTGTTTGGTCAGGTGGGTTTTTACCTTACTCCTTCATCTGCTGTATGTTTCTCTGTATTCTCATTTTGCTTAACTTACTGTGTTTGGGGTCTCCTTTTCGTAGGCTGTAGGTTTGTATTTCCCTTTGTTTTTGGTGTCTGCCCTCAGTGGCTGAGGTTGGTTCAATTGGTTGTGTGGGCTTCCTGGTGGAGGGGACTGGTGCCTGTGTTCTGGTAGAGGAGGCTGGATCTTGTCTTTCTGGTGGGCAGGACCACACCCGGTGGTGTGTTTTGGGGTGTCTGTGATTTTATTATGATTTTAGGCAGCCTCTCTGATAATGGGTGGGGTTGTGTTCCTGTCTTGCTAGTTGTTTGACATAGGGTGTCCAGCACTGTAGCTTGCTGGTCGTTGAGTGGAGCTAGGTCTTAGCTTTGAGATGGAGATCTCTGGGAGAGGTTTCATCGTTTGATGTTATGGGGAGTTGGGAGGTCTCTGGTAGACCAGTTGTCCTTAACTTGGCTCTCCCACCTCAGAGACACAGGCCTGACACCCGGCCAGAACACAAAGACCCTATCAACCACACTGCTGAGTTAGAATTCAGGCTTCTTTTATACTAAAAGGGCAGAGGGTATGGCTGGTGCAAACTTCTTGGTGCTGGGATCCTTTGCAGCTGTCCATCTAGGTCTGGTCACAATCCCCTAAGTGTTTTTTAAAAACTTATTGAAGTACAGTTATTTACAATGTTGTGTTTAATTTTTGCTGTACAGCAAAGTGACTCAGTTATACATATATATATTCTTTTTCATATTATTTTCCATATTCTTTTCCTTTATGCTTTATCACAGGATATTGAATATAGTTCCCTGAGCTATACAGCAGGACCTTGTTGTTTATCCGTCCTATATATAATAGTTTGCATCTGCTAATCCCACACTCCCAGTCCTTCCCTCCCTCACCCCCCTCCCCTTGGCAAGTCTGTTATATTTGTGAATTTGTTTTTGTATTGTAGATAAGTTCGTTTGTGTCATATTTTAGATTCCACATATAAGTGATATCATATTTTTCTTTCTCTTTCTGACTGACTAGTATGATAATCTCTAGGTCCATCCATGTTGCTGCAAATGGCATTATTTCATTCTTTTTTAACAGCTGAGTAATATTCCATTGTATATATATATATATATATATATATATATATATATATATATATATATATACGACACATCTTCTTTACCCATTCCTCTGTTGATGGACATTTAGGTTGTTTCCATGACTTGGTTATTGTGAATAGTGCTGCTATGAACATGGGGGTGCATATAGCCAACCTTAAGTGAATTGCACCCCACCTCACAGGGCAACATCTGGGAATATCTGGAGACATTCTTCTTTGATGGTCATGATTTGGTGGGGGGGAGGCTACTGGCTGTTCAACATACTACAATGCACAAGATACCCCCCAGAACAAAGAATTATCCAGTCCAAATTGTCAGTAGTGCTGAGATTGAGAAAATGCCTTAAGGAATACCAGGCTGGCCTACCCACACGAGTTCAGATGGGGTCAACAGTTGGGCTGACAGGTAGAGTCATCCAACTTGGAGACCTACATGTGGACAAGATTTGTTTGAAGTATGGATATTTTGGCAGCTTCTGAAATGGCTAACTTCATATCTCTTATTAAGGAAGATCTCAAAGGACAAAATCTGGAATGATATCATGAAGAAAACAAATGAACGGGGCTGAAAGCAAAGGGAAAGAGAAAGGAGGGAAGGTTCTGTGATCCAGCCAAGGGTATTAGCACCACATACAGAAAAGATAAGGAGCCAAGTATTACACTCCTAAAAACTGCTGAGCTTGTTTGAAAAGAGTGCAGAATGAGAGAGACAAATGGAACACTAGAGGCATTTGTTACTGAAATAGGATTGAAGGTGGCAGAGATGAATGTCCTTGCTACCAATGAAGCAACATAATCCACTCAAGGCCTAGAAATTTAAAAATCGAAGAAAGGCAAATCTGGGGGAAAAGCACACAGTAAAAAGATGGACTTCCCACCTGAGCATGCAAGCTGCAGCTGCCTCAACAAGAGTTCGGTTTGAGGATCTGTTGAGGACAAGTAATCACTGAGATAAATATGCAAGCAAAGAAGGTATATCCTTCAAGGACAGGTCTACAGCAGTGGTTCTCAAACTCAGCATCCATTAGAATCAGCTAGAGAACTGGCCAAAACCCAGATTTCTGCATCCCACTCCCCGAGTTTCTGATCCAAAAGATCTAGGTGGAGCTTGAGAATCTGTGTTTCTAATATAGTCTCAGGTGATGCACTGATGCTGCCACATTTAGGAAACCACTGGCCTACAGAATTCCAGTGTAGGAAGTGAAGACCGTACACACTGCCTCCTGGGATCCTGAAACAGATGGAGAAATACAAAAAGTAGATCAAGGCACTGAGACTCTGGGGAAGGCATGAGAATGAGCCTGACTTAGACAGATGCCTCTTCCTTTTGAGCACCCTGCTCCAAGCAGAGGAAGGTGAGTCATTGGAAAGAGCCCACCCAGGATTCAGCACTGGGGAGAGAGGCGAAATGTGGGGCTCAAACCTTGAATGGAAATGAAAAGGATTAAAATATGCAGCATAGAAAACAAGCCACGAGAAGACCTGGAGATGAGGGCCACCATCTAAATTTCTTATTTTGCCAATGTCACACGTGCCAGTCTCTGGGGGATGAAACAGGATGCATGAGCAGATTCCCTTCTCTCTCCTTGCCTTGAAGGATACGGGAAGCACAGGGTTACAATCAACTTTTTCACATCTTGGCACAAAATTACTGTGCTCAATTGTTTATGCTCCCAGGTTATCGATTCAAAATAGATTATGGATTCTAAATTATTACAAAACTGAAACCAAGAACATTGTCCTTTTTTGTCCAAGTTTTTCAGTCAACACTTCTCACTAGATAACACTTAGCATTCTGCTGTGATCCATGGCTGATAAGCACAGTGTGGATCAGAACTTTGCATTCCATCTGTCTCTTCATTCTCTGTGCATCTTTTCTATCCACAGGGAGAGGGAAGTAGTCAGATTCAGACACCAAACTCCATCCTGTGCTTCTCAAATTCAGTGAGAGATGGTCCAACTAAACTATAATACATGTATCTACTAAGGGACTATCATGTAACCATTAAAAAACCCAAAAGTTTATGAAAGGTTGTAATTACATGGAGGAAATGCTATGGTAAAATGGGAAGTGAAAAGAAAACAATAAAATTGAATATTTAATGTCACAATTACATCAAAACATAAAAGCAAATAAAATACTATTAACAAATGAAACTACAGATGGAAATGCAGCATAGTGTATACTGGGGCTGTTCTCAAGTGATGGGAATTTTCTTCAAAGTTTTTCATTACTAACTTGAATGTCATATATAACAGGAATAATAAACTTTATCAATTTTAAGTATTTTAATGCGAGTTAGCATTAGAAAGTCATGGGGACACTTATTTCTAGAAGACAGGAAAAGAAGATAAGTAAACAAATATCAAAATGGTAAAGAAGGTGTGGGTAGAGATGTGCTTTAAGGTGGTTGAGAGACTTGTGACTGAGTGAGGATTTACGAGAGGGAGAGAAGGATCATTCCTCCAGTAGGAAGACATTCTTAATATTTCAGGACTAGCATAGAGTTGATGTACAGTAATAGAAAAGATGTCAAGCAAAGCTTGGCTGATACTGCTAACCAACTGCAGAAGTGTGAAGAAAAGTTTTAACACTCTAGGGATATAATGAAAATCAACAAAGTTGGTTTAATGAATACCACATGGGAAAATAGAATGAACTGGCTATGGAAAAAATCAGAAATCTCCATTTGAAAGGATGGCTACAGTATCACTTTCCATTATATGTGAAGACTATAAACACATTGTCAAAAGTACACATTGTCAAATGAATTTGAACAAAAATATTTTCGCTTTCTGTCAGCTGACTAGAATAAGTTTAGATTTTAATTTAAGCATCAAGAGAAATGATCTAATGGTATATGAGCAGCTTTGCAGAGAGCAGAAGTGATAAAAATTGCAAACAGATGATATGTAAATAAATATTTGCATCAACTGGTATAAATATTTAGAAGTGCTGACAACTCCCAATTATCTTGTTTTAATTGATTCACATAGAAACTAATTTTTGACAGTCGTACTTGGTCAATTAACACTTTAGTAGCTCAACTAAGGTCTTTGATCCTAGGAGTGCTTTTGGGGACAAATCTCCCTTTGTATGTTGGAGAAATAAACTCTTCATTCAGTCATGAAAATACAGTGGTTTGTGAGCCTCCTTCTGCAGCCAAAGAAGTCTTGGTCCAGGAGAATGGAGCCAGAAAGGTTGTGATGTTAAATTGTCAAAGCCAGTGGTGCTGGGATTGTGGGTAGGGAGGAGAGAAAGGGACAAACCTCATGGGAAGTGCTGGACATTGGCTTTTAAATGTCTATGTTGCCAATCAGTTATGTATGATCACAAACAGTGCCCGATTTTCTGAGAGGGACAACTTAGGTATCATTTCAGAGAAGAAATCAGGCATAGTCTGAAAGTTCACCCATTTTTTCCCTTTTCCCTCCTAATTTCTATCTCACTTCCAGCTTACTTGGCTAGCTATATACTTTTATTTGAAAAAACTAGGTATCCTGAGGGGGAGGGTTCAAGGTGGTGGCATAAGAAGATCCTGAACTCATGGCCTCCCAGGGACACAACATATTTACAACTACATATGGAATAATTCCCTTGGAAATGGACCTGAAAACTGGATGAACAGAGCCTCCACAACAACAGGAAAAAAGATAGCAAGAGGGGTAGGAGAGGTCTGTAGAGATATGGTCTCACCAACAAAAATCCTCACCCCAGCAATGGTGATATCCAGTCAGGAAGGATCACAAAGGGATCTTTTTCCCTGAGGAGCAAGGGATTCAAGCTCCATCCACACTAGGCATTCCACCCCATAGATACTGCACAGGAGAGACAAACCCCCCAAACACAAGGCTTTGGAAACTAATGGGGAGTATGCCCAGGAACTATAAGAATTTCAGAGAAAGGAAAACGCTCTCTAAAAGAGTTCACACACATACCTACTTGACCAGAAAACCAGCACAAAAACACCAGATTAAAAAGCACATGGACCAAAGGTGAAGGGGACCCACTTACTAACCTTGAAGTGTCTGCCATCAAGGAAGGAGCCAGTTGGGACATGCCCTGGGGACTGAGACAATGGCAGGAGCCATTTTTGCAATCTCAGACTACCTTGCTAATACTGGTGCTGACAGGTGCCATTCTAACATTCACCTTCTAACCTGTTAGTTCCAGTGGACATGCCCCATTGAGAGCCCTGCCCACCCCTTCACCTTGGCTGGGTCTCACAGTCAGCTGAGTGATAGCAGCACCCACCTGTGTGCACAGCAATTGTGGGCAGGTCTCAAAGCTGGGCTGGTGGCTAGTTCTGCCCACCAGCACCCTGTGGCAGCCATGGCCAGGCCCTGCAGCCAGTCCTTGTACACTGCAGCAGCAACTGCAGCCCCACCACAGCAGGAAGGTGCATGCAGCCCACATAGGGGACACATCTTGAGCACCTGGCTTTGGTGACCAGGTCAGATTTCACCTCTGAGCCCCACAAGACATCTCCTAAATAAGTCTATTCCTTGAAGTCTGAGAAGATAGCTGATTTACCTAATACACTGAAACAAATGCAGAGAATTTGGCAAAATGAGGAGACAAAGGAATATGTCCCAATCAAAAGAATAAGACAAAACCTCAGAAAAAGAACTAAATCAAATGGAAATAAGCAATCTACTTGAAAAAGTGTTCAAAGCAACTGTCATAAATATTCTCACTGAACACGGGAGAAGAATGGATGGACTCAGTGAGAGCTTCAAGAAAACAATAGAAAACAAAAGAAAGTACCAAACAGAAGTTAAAACTGAACTGATAAATACACCAGAGTGGTTCACAGCAGACTGGATGAGGTAAAAGAGCAAATCAGTTAGTTGGAAGACAGAAGAGTACAATGAAAATAGAATTTTCAAAAATAAAGATACCTTAAGGGATCTTTGGGACAACATCAAACAGAATAACATTCACATTATAAGCGTCCCAGAAGGAGAAGGAAGAGAGAGAGAGTGTCAGAAAAATTATTTGAAGAAGTAGTGGCTGAAAAATTTCTTAATTTGGGGGAGGAAAAAGACATCCTGGTCTGGGGGGCTCAGAGAGTTTCAAATAAGGTGAACCCAAGTAGATACACCAAGACACATTATAATTAAAATGTTGAAAGTTAAGGATGAAGAGAGAATCTTAAAAGCAGCAAGAGAAAAATAACTTGTTATGTACAAGGGAAATCTCATAAGGCTAACAGCAGATTTTTCAACAGAAACTTTACAGGCCAGAGGGAGTGGCATGACATAGTCAAAGTGCTGAAAGGAAAAAAACTTCCAACCAAGAATTCTCTGCCCAGTTCGGTTATCATTCAGAATTGAAGGAGCGATCAAGAGTTTCCCAGATAAGCAAAGGCTGAAAGAGTTCATCACCACTAAACTGACCCTATAAGAAATGTTAAAGGGACTTCTTCAAGCTGAAAAGAAATGGAATTAAATAATAAGAAAACATATAAACGTAAAAATTTCACTGGGAAAAGTAAACATATAATAAAGACAGTGGATCCATCACTTATAAAGCAAGCATGAATGTTAAAAAACAAAAGTAGTAAAATTAACTAAAATTAAAATGATTAGTTAAGGGATGCATACAATAAAAAGATGTAAAATGTGTCATTGAAAGTTTAAAAGGTGGCGGGCAGGTAAAAAGATAAAGCTTTGGAATGTGTTCAAATTTAAGTTGTTACCAACTTAAAAGAGCCTGCTATTTACATAAGATGTTATATGTGAACCTCACAGTGACCACCAGGAATAAACTTATAGCAAATACACAAAAGAAAATGATAAAGAAATCTAAACATAACACTGAAGAAAACCACCAAAATATAAGGGAAGAGAGAAAGAGAAGAAGAAAGGAACATAGAAGAACTACAAAAACAGCCAGAAAACAATTAACAAAATGGTGATAAGTACATACTTATCATAACTGGACTAAATTCTCCAATCAAGACATAGAGTGGCTGAATGGATAAAAAGAAACCCAAGATCCATTTATATGCTGCCCAGAAAAGACTTATTTCAGAAGAAAGGACACACACAGATTGAAAGTGAAGGGATGGAAAAGAATGTTCCCTGCAAATAGAAATGAAAAGAAAGCGGGAGTAGCTATACTCATATCAGACAAAACAGACTTTAAAACAAAGACTGTAATAAATGACCAAAAAAGGGCATTACATAATGATAAAGGTATCAATCCAGCAAGAAGATATATTTCTAAATGTATATGGACCTAACATAGGAATACTAGGGTAAATAAAGCAAATATTAACAAATGTAAAGGGAGAAATTAAAAGCAATAAAATAGCAGGGAAGTTTAACACTCCACTTACATCAATGTATAGGTCATCCAGGCAGAAAATCAATAAGGAAACATCAGACTTAAACAACACATTATAACAAGTGACTTAATAAATAATACAAACAGAACATTCTATCCAAAAGCAGTAGAATACACATTCTTCTCAAGTACACATGAAACATTCCCAGGATTGATCACATATAAGGTCACAAAACAAGTCTCAATAAATTTAAGATTTAAATCATATCAAGCATCTTTTTCAACCACAATAGCACAAAACTAGAAATCAGTCAATCACACACACACACACACACACACACACACACATACACACAAATGGGAAAAACCACAAAAATGTGGAGATTAAGCAACATGCTACTGAACAACCAATTGGTCATTGAAAAAATCAAAGGAGAAATAAAAAATACCAAGAGACAAAAACAGAAATACAACATACCAAAATCTACGGGGTGCAGCAAAAGCAGTTCTAAGAGAGAAGGTCATAGCAATACAGGCCTGCCTCAAGATATAAGAAAAATCTTGAATAAACAATCTAACTTTACACCTAAAGGAACTAGAAAAAGAAGAAAAAACAAAGGCTAAAATTAGTAGAAGGAAAGCAATAATAAAGATTAGAGCAGAAGTAAATGAAATAGAGATTAAAAAAATAGAAAAGGTCAATAACACTAATATCTAGTTCTTAACCAAAGATAACCCAAATCGACAAACCTTCAGCTAGAGTAACTAAGAAAAAAGAGAGGGAACTCAAATAAATAAAATCAGAAATGAAAGAGGAGAACTTAACAACAAAGGATCAAAAGAGACTACTATGAACAATTATAGGCCAACAAATTGGACAACCTAGAAGAAATGGAAAAATTCCTATAAGCATACACTCTTCCAAGGCTGAATCAAGAAGAAATAGAAAATCTGGATAGAGTGATCACTAGTAATGAGAGTGAAACAGTAATCAAATATCTCCCAGCAAACAAAAGCCCAGGACCAGATGGCTTCACTGGTGAATTCTACAAAGGACTCAAAGAAGATATAATATCTACCCTTCTCAAACTCTTCCAAAAAATTGAAGAAGAGAGAGACATTCCAAATACATTTTATGAAGTCAGAATGACCTTGATAGCAAAACCAGACAAGGACACACACACACAAATTATAGATGTATCCTTGATGAACATAGATGCAAAAATCCTCAACAAAATATTAGCAAACCAAATCCAACAATACATTCAAAGGATCATACAACATGATCAAGTGGGATTTATCCCAGGGATGAAAGGATGGCTCAACATGAAAGATCACATAAACAGAATGAAGGATAAAAATTTTATGATCATTTCAACAGATGCAGAAAAAGCATTTGACAAAAGTCAACATCCATTTATGATAAAAACTCTCAACAAAGTAGGCATAGAGGGAACATACCTCAATCCATATATGACAAACCCACAGTTAACATCATACTCAATGGTGCAAAGCTGAAAGCTTTTCCTCTAAGACTAGGAACAGGACAAAGATGCCCGCTCTCACTACTTTTATTCAACATAGTATTGGAAGTCCTAGACACAGCAATTAGGGAAGAAAAAAAAATGTATCCAAATAGGAAAGGAAGAAATAAAACTGTCACTATTTGCAATTAACATGATATTATATATAGAAAACCCTAAAGACTCAACAAAAAAAATTGTTAGAGCTAAAATTAATTCAGTAAAGTCACAGGATACAAAAGCAATATACAGAAATTTGTGTTTTTATACACTAATAATGAAAGAGAAATTAAGAAAATAATCCCATTTACAATTACATCAAAAAGAGTAAAATATCTAGGAATAAATTTAACCAAGGAAGTGAAAGACCTGTACACTGAAAACTCTAAGATACTGATGAAAGAAAATGAAGAAGACACAAATAAATGGAAAGATATTCTGTGTTCATGGATTGGGAGAATTAATATTGTTAAAATACCCAAAGCAATCTACAGATTCAATGCAATCCATATAAAAATTCCAATGGCTTATTTCACAGAATGAAGATGGAGATATCTTGCTCCCTGATTTTAAACTATACTCCAAAGCTATAGTAATCAAAACAGTATGCTATCAGCACAAAAACAAGCACATAGATCAATGGAACAGAATTGACAGCCCAGAAATAAACCCACACATATATCGACAATTAATTTAAGACAAATGAGCAAAGAACCTACAATGGAGAAAGTCTCTTCAATAAATGGTGCTGGAAAAACCAGGCAGCCACATGCAAAAGAATGAAATTAGACTACTATTTTATACAACACACAAAAATTAACTCAAAATGGACTGAAGACTTGAATGTAAGACCTGAAACCATAAAACTCCTAGAAGAACACATAGGCATTAACCACATTGATATCAGTCTTAGCAAAATTTTTTGTGGATCTGACTCCAAAGGCATTGGAAACAAAATAAAAAATAATCAAATGAGACTACATCAAACTAAAAATACTCTGCACAGCAAAGGAAACCATCATCAAAGTGAAAAGGCACCCTACGGAATGGAAGAAGATATTTGCAAATCATATATCTGATAAGGTGTTAATATCCAAAATATATAAAGTACTCAAATAATAATAATTAAAAAAAAACAGCCTGATTAAAAAATAGGCAGAGAATGGACTTGAGGACATGGGGAGGGGGAAGGGTAAGCTGGGATGAAGTGAGAGAGTAGCACTGACATATATACACTACCAAATGTAAAATAGATAGCTAGTGGGGAGCAGCTGCGTAGCACAGGGAGATCAGCTCAGTGCTTTGTGACCACCTAGAGGGGTGGGATAGGGAGGGTGGGAGGGAGACACATGAGGGAAGAGATATGGGGATATATGTATACATATAGCTGATTCACTTTGTTATACAGCAGAAACTAACACAACATTGTAAAGCAATTATACTCCAATAAAGATGTTTAAAAAAAAAAAAGGCAGAGAATCTAAATACACAGTTTCCCAAAGAAGACATACAGATGGCTAACAGGCACATGAAAGGATGTTCAATATCACTAATTATTAAATAAATGCAAATCAGAAGCACAATGAGATATCATCTTACAGTTGTTAGAATGGCTATTGTTGAAAAGACAAGAAATAACAAATGTTGGAGAGGATGTGGAGAAAACAGAACCCTTATACACTGTTGGTGGGGCTGTAAATTGGTGCAGCCACTATGGGAAACAGTATGGAGATTCCTCAAAAAATTAAGAATAGAACTACCATATAACCTAGCTATTCCACTTCTGGATACTTATCCAAAGAACACAGAAACACTAATTCAAAAAAGATATATGCACCCCTATGTTCATTGCAGCATTACTTATAGTAGTCAAGATATGGAAACAACCTAAGTATCCATCAGTGGATGAATGGATAAAGAAGACGTGATATATACACAATGGAATACTACTCAGCCACAAAAAAGAATAAAATCCTGCCATTTGCAGCAACATGGATGAACCTTGAAGGTATTATACTAAGTGAAATAGGTCAGATGTTGGAAGACAAACACTGTATGATTTCACTCATTTGTGGAATTGAAAACAAAACAAAACAAAACAAACAAACGAAATCAAACAAAAACAACTCATAGATCCAGTGATCAGATTAGTGGTTACCAGAGGGGAAGGGGATTAGGGGGTGGGCAAAATGAGTGAAGGGGCTCAATTGTATGGTTATGGACGATAACTTGATTTGTGGTGATAATCACTTTGTAGTGTATACAGATGTCAAATTAAAATGCTACACACTTGAAACTTATATAACTAAAAGAATGATATCCCTGGCTAGATTGTGCCTATTTTGCATTCTAAAACAATATACAAATTTTATTGTGCCCCATAGTACTCATTCATGCTCTTTGCCTAATATTTCTGACTCTCCACCTTCTAGGCACCTAGAGGATTGCATTCCTGATTCCTTTGTGGATGAATGAGGTCATATGACTAGTTTTAGTTGGGAGCAAAAGTAAAGAGCAGAAAGTCACTTCCTTGCCAGTTCATTTAATTGCCCAGGCAAGTGTCCCAAGGTCTTTCTTTGCCTTCTGACAGGGTAACCAGGAGGTTCAAGATGGCGGTCATTCCATCAGCCTGGGTTCCTGAGTAACTCTGATGAGTAGAGCACCCAATGACTGTGATATGCATGCAGAGTGATAAAGCCCCTTTGAGCCAAGCCTGTGTCAGCTGCTGAGGGAGATACAAATTTATGTATATAATATATTAATTATATTAACTAAATGATATATTCACTTGTGTTCTGGATTAAAAAAATTCCAGTTCTGAAAATTTGGAAAAGTGGCTGTCCTTTTCTCTTTTCCCTGGATGGTTTGGCACTGAGTAAAACCACACACCTGTTTGTTCCTCTATTTAAGATTCAATTTTTATTATATTATATTATAAAGATTCAATTACCTATTAATTAATATATTATATATAACATAGATATAACTACATAGTCCTTGTCCTCAAGGAGTGTTCAAATTAGTTGCAGTGATAAGATATATAAAATCAAAAGGTATATAAAAGGAATTATTTTTAGGTGGAAAGCAGTTCAGGTCAACAGTAGGAGAGATGTCACACGGTCAGGTGTGACTGGAAGGCAAATGAGAGCCAGGCAGTAGGAAGGGAAAGGAGAAGTAGTCAGGAAGGGAAGATTATCTGAGGAGAACTCTGCACTGGGTGGGATTTAAACTGCAGGATGAAAAATTTATATAATTAGAAAAGAGGGAAATAGCCCTTCAGGTAAGAAAAAACAGTTAAGCACGGTAAATCGGTGAGAAACCATATGTTTTAGGAGATATTAAATAAACCAGTTTCATTCACACCAAGGGTTGTTTACGAAGTATTAAGCTGGCCTGCAAAAGCCAAGCATTATGAGCTCAATAGTTCGTTGATTACTTCAACAAATATTTATTGGGTACCGAGTATCGGCTCATCACACAAAACTGACAAGGAAATCCCTGGTCACATCGCAAGTGCATTCTCATGGAATTGAGTGCTGCTACAGTCAGAATCAGAGCCAGAGTCTCTTGACTCTGTTCCAGTGCTTGTGGCTCTTTCCAGTAACGACAATAAAATGATATATTCACTTATCTTCTGGATTAAAAAAGTCCAGTTCTGAAAATTTGGAAAAGTGGCTGTCCTTTTCTCTTTTCCCTGGATGGTTTGGCACTGAGCAGGACCACATACCTGTTTGTTCCTCTGTTTAAATTCAAACGTTTTACAGTCTTTGGGTTTCAGTAATGCTCAATGAATATTTGATGATCTGCTTGCCATTATTCATGCATTTAAAAATTCGTTTAACAAACATACATTAAATGCCTAGGATATGTCAGCCACTACTAGGTTCTGGGGATATTAAATACCATGCGAACATATCATTTTAGTGAAATATTAAAGCAATGGTAACAGATATATGTACATATACACATAGAACTTTGGGATCACAGGGGTGAACTTGGCTTAATTGGCTTAGCAGTTGGAACTGGCACTAGGCTTGCCAGATTTACCAAATAAAAACACAGCGTGCCCAGTTAAATCATAACTGTGTCCCAAATGTTGCATTGTGCATACTTATACCAAAACATATTTGTTGTGTATCTGAAATTCAGATTTAAGTGGGAGTCCTGTGTTTTATTTGGCCACCTTAGCTGGCACAGCTGGGCTGACTAGTATATGAAATTCCATGGGGTCAGTGTGGGAAAGTTACCAAGACACCAAAAGATGTTGGAACTCATTAAGGAGAGTCTAAAGAAACTGTCAGGAAAAGGGAGGATATTCAGGTGTAGGGGTGGAGAGAGAGGTGCATCAAAGCTGGGGGATCAAAATTGAGTTCGTGATTTCACATTATTCTGGAAGTTCAAGCCAATATAATGACAACCAGAACAGAAATGAGGAGTATGACCTTTGCCTATTGTAAAAGAGAAAAAGAAGTCACTATTTTCAGAAAACATCTTCTTAAAAAACCCGTGAGAATCAGCCAAAAAAAGATTGGAATAGATGAGGGTTCAGTAAGGTCGTTAAGTACAAAGTAAACATTTAAGTCAGTAGCTTTCTTTTGTAAGAGCAGTAGCCAGCTAGAAAATATAATGAAAAAAGATTGCATTTGGAATACCATCAAAAATAGAAAGCAACTACAAGTAAACCACAAAACCATGAAATGTTCTGAAATTATATAAAAAACAAGTTGAACACCCTCAGAGACATAAGAGGAGACGAGAAGATGGAGAATCATGTCATATTCATAGACAAGAAGACCAAATACTGTAAAGATGTCAATTTTCTCATAATTTATTTTTAGGATTAATAAAATTGTAACCAAGATCTCTGTAGGATATATGTGGAACATCAAAAATGATTCCAAGAATTGGTTCAAGATGGCGGAGTAGAAGGACGTACTCTTACTCCCTCTTGCAAGAACACCAGAATCACAACTAACTGCTGAACAATCGCTGACAGGAAGACACTGGAACTCACCAAAAAAAGATACCCCACACCCAAAGACAAAGGAGAAGCCACAATGAGATGGTAGGAGGGACACAAACACAATAAAATCAAATCCCATAACTGCTTCGTGGGTGACTCACAAACTGGAGAACACATACCCCAGAAGTCCACCCACTGGAGTGAGGGTTCTGAGCCCCAAGTCAGGCTTCCCAAGCTGGGGGTCCGGCAATGGGAGGAGGGATTCCTAGAGAATCAGACTTTGAAGGCTAGAGGGATTTGACTGCAGGACTTTGACAGGACTGGGGGAAACAGAGACTCCACTCTTGGAGGGCATACACAAAGTAGTGTGTGCATCGGGACCCAGGGGAAGGAGCAGTGACCCCATGGGACACTGAACCAGACCTACCTGCAAGTGTTGGAGGGTCTGCTGCAGAGGCGGGGGGTGGCTGTGTCTCACCATGAGGACAAGAACACTGGCAGTACTCCTTGGGAAGTACTCCTTGGAGTGAGCCCTCCCAGAGTCTGCCATTAGCCCCACCAGAGAGCCAGGGTAGGCTCCAGTGTTGGGTCGCCTCAGGCCAAACAACCAACAGGGAAGGAACCCAGCCCCACCCATTAGCAGACAAGTGGATTAAAGTTCTACTGAGCTCTGCCCACCAAAGAAACAGCCAGCTTTACCCAACACCAGTCCCTGCAATCAGGAAACTTGCACAAGTTCCTTAGAGAGCCTCATCCACAGAGGGCAGACACCAGAAACAAGAACTACAATCCTGCAGCCTGTGGAACAAAAACCACATTCACAAAAAGATAGACAAGATGAAAAGGCAGAGGGCTATGTACCAGATGAAGGAACAAGATAAAACCCCAGAAAAACAACTAAATGAAGTGGAGATAGGATACCTTCCAGAAAAATAATTCAGAATGATAGTGAAGATGATCCAGGACCTTGGCAAAAGAATGCCAGCAAAGATCGAGAAGATGCAAGAAATGTTTAACAAAGACCTAGAAGAATTAAAGAACAAACAGAGATGAACTACACAATAACTGAAATAAAAAATACACAAGAAGGAATCAATAGCAGAATAACTGAGGCAGAAAAATGGATAAATGACCTAGAAGA
Source organism: Balaenoptera musculus (assembly GCF_009873245.2). NCBI lineage: Eukaryota > Metazoa > Chordata > Mammalia > Artiodactyla > Balaenopteridae > Balaenoptera > Balaenoptera musculus. The sequence continues at coordinate 32,112,978 of NC_045804.1, read as the reverse complement.
CAGAATGGTGGAATTCACTGCTGTGGAACAGAATAAAGAAAAAGAATGAAAAGAAATGAAGACAGCCTAAGAGACCTCTGGAACAACATTAAACACAACAACATTCGCAGTATAGGGATCCCAGAAGGAGAAGAGAGAGAGAAAGGACCTGAGAAAATATTTGAAGAGATTATAGTTGAAAACTTCCTTAACATGGGAAAGGAAATAGCCACCCAAGTCCAGGAAGTGCAGAGAGTCCCATACAGGATAAACCCAAGGAGAAACACACCGAGACAAATAGTAATCAAATTGACAAAAATTAAAGACAAAGAAAAATTATTGAAAGCAGCAACAGAAAAACAACAAATAACACACAAGGGAACTCCACAAGGTTAACAGCTGATTTCTCAGCAGAAACTCTACAAGGCAGAAGGGAGTGGCATGATATACATAAAGTGATGAAAGGGAAGAACTTACAACCAAGATTACTCTACCTGGCAAGGATCTCATTCAGACTCGATGGAGAAATCAAAAGCGTTACAGACAAGCAAAAGCTAAGAGAATTCAGCACCACCAAACCAGCTTTACAACAAATGCTAAAGGAACTTCTCTAAGTGGGAAACACAGCAGAAGAAAAGGCCATACAAGAACAAACCCAAAACAATTAAGAAAATGGTAACAGTAACATACATATCGATAATTACCTTAAATGTGAATGGATTAAATGCTCCCACCAAAAGACACAGGCTTGCTGAATGGATACAAAAACAAGACCCATATATATGTTGCCTACAAGAGACCCACTTCAGACCTAGGGACACATTCAGAATGAAAGTGAGGGGATGGAAAAAGATATTCCATGCAAATGGAAATCAAAAGAAAGCTGGAGTAGCAATACTCACATCAGATGAAATAGACCTTAAAATAAAGAATGTTACAAGAGACAAGGAAGGACACTACATAATGATCAAGGGATCAATCCAAGAAGTAGATATAACAATTATAAATATATATGCACCCAACATAGGAGCACCACAATACATAAGGCAACTGCTAACGGCTATAAAAGAGGAAATCGACAGTAACACAATAATAGTGGGGCACTTTAACACCTCACTTACACCGATGGACAGATCATCCAAACAGAAAATTAATAAGGAAACACAAGCTTTAAATGCCACAATAGACCAGATAGATTTAATTGATATTTATAGGACATTCCATCCAAAAACAGCAGATTATACTCTCTTCTCAAGTGTGCATGGAACATTCTCCAGGATAGATCACATCTTGGGTCACAAATCAAGCCTCAGTAAATTTAAGAAACTTGAAATCATATCAAGCATCTTTTCTGACCACAATGCTATGGGGTTAGAAATGAATTACAGGGAAAAAAAGGTAAAAAACACAAACACATGGAGGCTAAAAAATACGTTACTAAATAACCAAGAGATCACTGAAGAAATCAAAGAGGAAATCAAAAAATACCTAGAGACAAACGATAATGAAAACACAAGGGTCAAAACCTATGGGATGCAGCAAAAGCAGTTCTAAGAGGGAAGTTTATAGCTATATAAGCCTACCTCAAGAAACAAGAAAAAACTCAAATAAACTATTTAACCTTACACCTAAAGGAACTAGAGAAAGAAAACAAACAAAACCCAAATTTAGAGAAGGAAAGAAATCATCAAGATCAGAGCAGAAATAAATGAAATAGAAACAAAGAAAACAATAGCAAAGATCAATAAATCTAAAAGCTGGTGCTTTGAGAAGATAAACAAAATTGATAAACCATTAGCCAGACTGATGAAGAAAAAGAGGGAGAGGACTCAAATCAATAAAATTAGAAATGAAAAAGGAGAAGTTACAACAGACACTGCCGAAATACAAAGCATCCTAAGAGACTACTACAAGCAACCCTATGCCACTAAAATGGACAACCTGGAAGAAATGGACAAATTCTTAGAAAGGTATAACCTCCCAAGACTGAACCAGGAAGAAATAGAAAATATGAACAAACCAACCACGAGTAATGAAATTGAAACTGTGATTTAAAATCTTTTAACAAACAAAAGTCCAGAACCAGATGGCTTCACAGGTGAATTCTATCAAACATTTAGAGAGAGCTAACACCCAGCCTTCTCAAACTCTTCCAAGAAATTGCAGAGCAGGGAACGCTCCCAAACTCATTCTATGAGGCCACCATCACCCTGATACCAAAACCAGAAAAAGATACTACAAAAAAAGAAAATTACAGAGCAATATCACTGATGAATATAGATGCAAAAATCCTCAACAAAATATTAGCAAACAGAATCCAACAACACATTAAAAGGATCATACACCATGATCAAGTGGGATTTACCACAGGGATGCAAGGATTCTTCAAAATACACAAATCAATCAATGTGATGCACCATATTAACAAATTGAAGAATAAAAACCATGTGATCATCTCAATAGATGCAGAAAAAGCTTTTGACAAAATTCAACACCCATTTATGATAAAAACTCTCCAGAATGTGGGCACAGAGGGAACCTACCTCAACATAATAAAGGCCATATATGACAAACCCACAGCAAACATCATTCTCAATGGTGAAAAACTGAAAGCATTTCCTCTAAGATCAGGAACAAGACAAGGTTGTCCACTCTCGCCACTATTATTCAACATAGTTTTGGAAGTCCTAGCCACAGCAATCAGAGAAGAAAAAGAAGTAAAAGGAATACAAATTGGAAAAGAAGAAGTAAAGCTGTCACTGTTTGCAGATGACATGATACTATACATAGATAATCCTAAAGATGCCACCAGAAAACTACTAGAGCTAATCAATGAATTTGGTAAAGTTGCAGGATTCAAAATTAATGCACAGAAATGTCTTGCATTCCTATACACTAATGATGAAAAATCTGAAAGAGAAAGTATGGAAACACTCCCATTTACTATTGCAACAAAAAAGAATAAAATACCTAGGAATAAACCTACCTAGGGAGACAAAAGACCTGTATGCAGAAAACTATAAGAGACTGTTGAAGGAAATTAAAGATGATACCAACAGATGGAGAGATATACCATGTTCTTGGATTGGAAGAATCAATATTGTGAAAATGACTATACTACCCAGAGCAATCTACAGATTCAATGCAATCTCTCTCAAATTACCAATGGCATTTTTTACAGAACTAGAAAAAAATTCTTAAAATGTGTATGGAGATACAAAAGACCCCAAATAGCCAAAGCAGTCTTGAGGGAAAAAAACGGAGCTGGAGGAACCAGACTCCCTGACTTCAGGCTATACTACAAAGCTACAGTAATCAAGACAATATGGTACTGACACAAAAACAGAAATATAGATCAATGGAACAGGATAGAAAGCCCAGAGATAAACCCACACACATATGGTCACTTTATCTTTGATAAAGGAGGCAAGAATATATAATGGAGAAAAGACAGCCTCTTCAATAAGTGGTGCTGGGAAAACTGGACAGCTACATGTAAAAGAATGAAATTAGAACACTGCCTAACAGCATACACAAAAATAAACTCAAAATGGATTAGAGACCTAAATGTAAGACTGGACACTATAAAACTCTTAGAGGAAAACATAGGAAGAACACTCTGACATAAATCACAGCAAGATCTTTTTTGATCCACCTCCTAGAGTAATGGAAATAAAATAAAAATAAACAAATGGGACCTAATGAAACTTAAAAGCTTTTGCAAAGCAAAGGAAACTACAAACAAGACAAAAAGATAATCCTCAGAATGGGAGAAAATATTTGCAAACGAATCAATGGACAAAGGATTAATGTCCAAAATATATTAACAGCTCATGCAGCTCAATATTAAAAAAACAAATAACCCAATCCAAAAATGGGCAGAAGACCTAAATAGACATTTCTCCAAAGAGGACATACAGATGGCCAAGAAGCACATGAAAAGCTGCTCAACGTCACTAATTGTTAGAGAAATGCAAATCAAAACTACAATGAGGTATCACCTCACACCAATTAGAATGGGCATCATCAGAAAATCTACAAACAACAAATGCTGGAGAGGGTGTGGAGAAAAGAGAACCCTCTTGCACTGTTGGTGGGAATGTAAATTGATACAGCCCCTATGGAGAGCAGTATGGAGGTTCCTTAAAATACTAAAAATAGAATTACTATATGACCCAGAAATCCCACTACTGGGCATATACCCAGAGAAAACTGTGTTTCAAAAAGACACGTGCAACCCAATGTTCATTGCAGCACGATTTATAATAGCTAGGTCATGGAAGCAACCTAAGTGCCCATTGACAGACGCACGGGTAAAGAAAATGTGGTACATGTATACAATGGAATATTACCCAGCCATAAAAAGGAACGAAATTGGGTCATTTGTATAGATGTGGATGAATCTAGAAACTGTCATACAGAGTGAAGTAAGTCAGAAAGAGAAAAACAAATATCACATAATAACACATATATGTGGAACCTAGGAAAATGGTAGAGATGAACCGGTTTACAGGGCAGAAATTGAGACACAGATGTAGAGAACAAATGTATGGATATCGAGGGGGGAAAGCGGCAGGGGGTGGTGGTGGTGTGATGAGTTGGGAGATTGGGATTGACATGTATACACTGATGTGTATAAAATAGATGACTAATAAGAACCTGCTGTATAAAAAATAAATAAAAGAAAATTCAAAAATAAAAACAAAACAAACAAAAAACCTCTTAAAGAAATTGAAAATAGAGGAAAAAAACTAAATTTTAGTTTTGATTGCTATTCAAATGTAAACATTTTCCATCAATAGCTAATTTTCTATGTGGGTGTATATAGTATCTCTGCCCTATTTTGATATTATATTCTTACTACAGTAAAATAATTATGTACACATGTAATAAAAATTCAAGATATGAGGAAAAATACAATGATTCCAACATTTACCTGGAAGAAGAAACTAATAAAAACGGATAGAGAAATTTCGAGCACTTGCAAAGGAGTAGTTAAACCTATCTGATATAAAAACATTCCAAGAGGTCCATTCCTTCCACCACTGTTGCGTTTGGGAAGGAATAAGCAGAGAAGGCAACAGGATGGAGCTGTGAGCTCAGGAAGAGACCCTGGTGTCTGAATCACTAACTTACACGACACGAGGGAAAACAGGTCAGAGGGCAAGAGCAGGATCGCTCAAGAAAAGTGCCTAAAGACGGGAATAAAGACACAGACCTACTAGAGAATGGACTTGAGGATATGCGGGGGCAGGGGTGAAATGTGACAGGGTGAGAGAGTGTCATAGACATATATACACTACCAAATGTAAAATAGCTAGTGGGAAGCAGCCGCATAGCACAGGGAGATCAGCTCGGTGCTTTGTGACCACCTAGAGGGGTGGGATGGGGAGGGTGGGAGGGAGGGAGATGCAAGAGGGAAGAGATATGGGAACATATGTATATGTATAACTGATTCACTTTGTTATAAAGCAGAAACTAACACACCATTGTAAAGCAATTATACTTCAATAAAGATGTTTTTTAAAAAAAAAAAAAAGAAAAGTGCCTAGAGAGTTGGGTATCTAATTGGAAAATAATTTTTGTTTTTCATCTCATAGGAAACACTCCAGGTGCATTAAAGTGTTAATGTGAAAATTAAACCAAACAGAAGAACATAAAGACAAATATATACCTGATCTTTGGCCTTAAATCATTTCTCCATAGTTTAAGGGACTTTGAGTGGTGGAAATCCAGCCACTCAGAAGACTTTAGGGGGTTTTGGTAGATTTGTCCTTTGCAGAGTGTTTGCTGACTGCAGGGGAAGGCTTGCCTGGAAGCTAGTTAGAAGACCGTTGCAGTAATCCTGGCCAGAGACGTCAGGAGTCTAGCGAAAGCCTGGCATGGGGAAAGAGTGGAAGAAGGGTATGGAAACAGCAGCCTCCTTAGGAATTTGCCATGTGTACTATGTGTCTAGACACAAAGGGATATGCTTGGGATCTCTCTGTCAGATGGTTTGTGAAAGGGTAGTTTTTAAAGTAAAACCTATTTTTATTATTCCCACATACAAGACCACTCCACAATTCAGGTCTTTTAAACTCCATGACTGGCATAATCAAATTCAGTGTTTCCCACTTTCTATGTTTTCTTTTCTCAGCCTCTGGAAATACGATCTAACTAAGTTTCACCGTAATCGATAAAATATTGTACAGTGCGTGTGGAATCAGATATGTCTGTGTTTTTATAAATGCACATGAGAGAAGGACAGGAGTGGGACAGAACAAGGCAGCTTGTTCACGCTTTTTAATATAGATAGGCTGGATGAAACAGCATGATCTGTCATAAAACGAAACCTAATATTCGAAAATGAGATCGCCGTCTCCGTGTGTTTAAATAGTTTTCCTGGGAGACAAATCTTCTTTCATTTGAGCAAACACACACAAGTGTTTTTTATGGAGTACTAGGAAATACCCAGCAGTCAAGTTGTGCCAGTGAGGCGAGAGCGGCTGGCCAATGGCTTGAATGTCTTCTACCAACACAATTCTAATCAAGCCACACTCTGACCCACTTGCAATATAGTTCTGAGGTGTCAAGTTAGAAAGTGGAATTTGTATGACACAGTGCACGTGGCCTTGCTGATTGGCCACAACTTCTTCCCAAAGTATTTGCTATCCAAGTAGGCACCAGAGCAGCCATGGTGGCTTAAAACGAAAAGGGCATCTGGGGTCTCTATCTCAGGACTGAAAGGTGCTTGATCCAGTCCATCTAGATCTGACTTTGGTTAAATTTTAAGGTCCCATACTTTACTCCCTAGTACAGTTCCTTGACTGAGCACATGGAGGAAATAATCTTTACATTGACAGGTTCCCCAAATGGAGTCATGATTACAAATTTTGGATGTCCTACTCAATACAACCTTTTAAAGCTAAGGATCCACTTTTATTTTAATAAAAGGTAGTGTTAAAATATCGAGGGAGGAACTAATTAAAATCTAATGTATCTACATACTATTTGTAGGCAATGCCCCAGTGTTTTTGTTTGTTCTTTTTTAGGAAGATAGATATGCATGGGAACATCCATCATTAGAGATGCATTGCTATTGAATGGAAGCTGAAAAGCTGTAGGCACTCTCACAGCAAAGAGAATAATATGCTGAGCGAGTCATTCTCTCTGAGTCTGGCTGCTCTCACAAACCCTGTAGTCTACTTGATGGGTAGAAGGAAATAGGCTCAGAATCTTTTTTTTTTTCTTTCTTTGAATGTAGAGGCATCTGCTTCCTCTGGGTCTTGAGTTTTCCTACAGAGCCAGTTGTTTAAAGACTGGGTATTTGACAGGAGGCAAAGGGTTGTAGATATGACACAATGGAATGAGGAAATTTGAGATAGTGCCCTGGAAAGAGGAGGCAGGAGGAACTGAGTTTTTCTCTGCTACCATGAATATGTAAAATAAAATCCTCTAAAATACACTCAACCCCACAAACATTTATCAAGGGCTTATCTGCTGGAGCTGGGTAAATCCTTGAATGTACAGAGATGAACTAGACACAGCCGTCAAGGAATACAGAGGGAGAAAAACATGATTTCTGGGTAACAAGTCAGTTTTTAACATTCAAAGTGGTAAGTGCTATATTTGTGTTGCGTGCGAAGTGCAGGGGAGCACTGAAGAGGGCACACAATGTCCTGGTAGGCCCAGGAAGATGCTAATCTGGATGGAAGAGTTTGAAGGCCAAAGGAATACTGGCACCCTCAGGGTGAGTTGTTGAAGTGCATTTGATTAAATATTCTTCCTTATGCAAAAATAGAGGCTAAGAGATGCAACTCACATGCTTGTTTCCAAATGTCTGAGCTGACTTCTGTCTCTCCCCTCTCTCTCATTATGAAATGCCTTCAGCTGTCTGCATGATGCTTATTAACAGAGAACAGAGATGGACGGTGGGGAAGAGAGGAAGGAGGGCTAGTTTATACTGCTGAGTATTATCATTCCATTTATGAATAGAGAGAAGAAATTATAAATTCAGTCTCACCTTTTGTTAATTCCAGCTGTGGTTGGCTGAATAATGGCTTCCCAAAGATGTCCAGGCTCTAATCCCTGGAACCTATGAATATATTACCTTATATGGTAAAAGGGACTTTGCAGACATGATTGAGTATCTTGAGATGGTGAAATTGTGCTGGATATGCAGGTGGGCCCAATGTAATCACAAGGGTCCTTACAGGACAGAGGCAAGAGGATAGAGTAGGAGATGTGATAATGGAAGCAAGAGTTGTAGTGATGTAAGGAAGGGGCCACAAGCTGAGGAATGCAGGAGCCTCTAGAAGCTGAAAAAGGAATGAAGCCCTGCTGACACCTTGATTTCAGACTTCTGACCTCCAGAACAGTAAGAGAATAACTTTGTGTTGTTTTAGGTCACCACGTTTGTGATGATTTGTGACAGCTGCCATAGAAAACTAATACACGAGGCTCCTCATTAACATGGGCAGAGAAAGTGGTCTTCAGACCAGTGAGTTCTTAGAAAGATTCAGAAGGCACAATAACTTACATTAGTTTCATGTGATTTTTAATGACACCTTCAGGAAGTAGAACACCATACATTAGTTCTTCATTTTGTATATGTGTCTGAAGGGGACACACAACTAGTCGAGTCAGAACTGGGCTGCAGGAGACCCTGGTTCTGTGCTTTTCTCCTGGTGTAGACCATATCTCTGATGTCGAGGGAATCAGGTGATAAGTCCATTTCCCATGTCAAATATTTTTCTTCTGCTTAGAATGACTTTAGAGATTTTTGCTCAAATTCATACTGCTGCTCCCATGGGTCACAAGAGATACAGTGGATGCTTTGGAGCCAGAACGTTGTTGGAAGTACTGACTGTCTCTTAGTAGCTCCAAGACTTGGTCAAACCACTTAACTTCTCCTGAACTGTAAAATGGGATAATAACACACATCATGCCTGACTCACTGTGTGGTTGAGGATCAAACGTGATAGTATATGTGAAAGGGCTTTATAAATTCTATAATGCTATTCAGATGTGAAGGATTATTTTTATATGCTCAAGAAGGCTGGCACAGCCCCTCTCCCAGGTGACTAAAAAGCATGTGTGATTTTATTTGCTCCAATAATTTTATTCTTATTAGTACTTGTTCAGTATACTACATGGGTATGCACAATGCACAAAGCATTTATTCTTCTTCTGGCTACAGTAACTACACCCCTCTCCCCCAAAACTTGCCCTTGTAAAAGCAAATAGCGACTCATAAAACAAAACAGAAACAAAAAAGGGGGAGGTCGGGTGGCATCACTCATGAGAACTGTGTGTCATCAAAAACACTCACCTGTCACTTTGCAAACGAGCTGCTTTTGAGAGTGGACAGTTCTTTTAACCAAACAACTCCCTAAACACATGATCTATTGCTCTTTCTTCTCCTTTTTTTTTTTCACTTTAATTTTTAACATGATTTCCTAACCCTCCACTTCAAGAGGTAAATACAATTCTGGCAGAGTCTTGGTCTAACTTAGTTTATTAAGGCTTTTACTACAAGTTTTTAAGCACTCGCTGATTTTCAAAAACATATTAAAATGGCCATGGCCAATCTCGTAGATTGGTACAAGCCCACATTTCCCAAACAACTTAATAGTCTGCAACTTGTGCCAGACAGAGAATGATTTCACCATTCTCTTTCCCACAACCTAGAGGCTGGACATTGTTTTTAACTCTGTGGCAGGAGGAAGCAGTTTGCTTTGCCACACTGGTCTCCTCCCTAGAACTCCCTCCTCTAAGTTTTATAAGTTCCACTGTCCTGGAGGGCACATTCAGCCCCCAAAGAACCTCTTTGTAGGCCACTTCTGGTGCTACCAGCCTTGCTCTGGCCTGTTCTTGGAAGATGGAGCCCCTAGGAATTTTTACAAAGTTTGGTCTTTTGGGCAGGGTGATAGGAAAAGCTATAGAGATCCTATCCTATGGCAAAATAATTAAAACTGGGACTTATGTCTCTACATCTTGTCCCTTTTCTCTTTCTACATATCTTTTTCAATTGCCAATGACAAATTCAGCAAATGTTTATGTACAGCAAATAAATAAATGGCTAAATATCTGAGCACCTTCCACTGCCAGGCTCTGTGCTGAAAACTGGATTACAGAGTTGAACTCACTGTCTAGAGGGGGAAATCACATCAATGAATATGTACTGTAGAACACCCTGGGGTGACACCTGGGATTAGAGTTTTGGTGCAAAGGAGACATAGTTAACTACATGGTCGGAGATTGAGGAAAACAAATATGGCTGATTCCTCAAGAGGACAAATTCACCAGGAAACTCGGCCATACAAACACTGTGCCTGAGATTCACATTGCGTGTCTTATGGGGGAGGTTTTACTTTATTTGCATCTGTTAAGCTCCTGCCCAGCCCAGAGAGCAGCAGTTGTTTGCCTGCCTTCCTGTGGAAGCCAGCACAGCACTTTGATATTCTGGAGCAGCAGTGAGAGGGGCTCTGGGTCCTGGTTTGAGCTCTGCTCCAAGTAGTGAACTCACCTGGGATAAGTCACTTCATTGCTAAACTGAGCCAAAGAACACAAGATCTGCCAACTTCTCAGGGCTGATTTCAGGATCAAATAAGATCATGAGAACTCTGCTTTATATGAAAATGTGTATGAAAACTTCTAAAATGACACTAAAGCACAGAGGAAAATATGTGTCTATCACCTAAATAACTGTAGCTACAAGTATAATGGAGTGGTTTTGAATACCAAAATCAGAGTTACTGTTTATGTTCTTTCCATGTAGTAGTATATATGTGCCCATATAAACACATATACATACCTATGTGACATATACATGCATACATATACATATGCATATATAATGTTTGTTTGTTGATCCTGAGAAAGAAAACCATGGGAAAGTGGCAAGCAGTGGTCTAAGCACCAGGGGTTTCTGCAGCTGTATGGTTAGGAATTCATTCTCGGGTACCAGGTTGCCTGAGCTACCATGTATTACTGTGTCATCCTGTATAAGTCACTTCCCCTCCCTCCCCAAGCCTTCATTTCATCATCTTTGGAATAGAGACATAATAGTGGCAGCCTCATCAGGTTGTTGCAAAGATGAAATACATATATGGCATATAAAGTGCTTTCTAAAGGGTCTGGCACCCGGTAGGTGCTCAATGTCTCATAGCTATTACTATTATTATGGACATTGCTTTATTTTTAAACTTTGGGGAAAATCCTCCAGTTTCAGAGACCAGGATATGAAAAGACTACTAAAAAGATGTAGGAATGGACTCTAAAACTTCCCAGATAAAAAGACATTCGTGTAGAAAGGATGAAAATTCTTTGCTATGTTATGCTTTAGACATGTTATCAACATTATACACTCATTCCCTAGACTAAAATAGCCAACCAGACTCTGGATAAAGGCATATATTATGTTAGCAAATTGGAATAGCAACCCCTTTGAAAGCTGCTCAGTAAAGGGCTCTTACTGTTGTATATATCATATAGGGCAACCTGTTTTGTAGTTAATGAACCTAGAAGCTAAAGCCAGTGGTGTGGCTAAAAGAGCAGTGCTCTTTCCTCGATGCTACAAGGTGAATTAGCATCAAGCCCTCTGTCAAGAAACTTCCAATAAAGAACTGATTATATAAGGCATTGAGCCTTTCTCTAATTATAGCTATAAATACAGACAATCAAGTCGTTCTGAGTACTAAAATCAATTTCACTGTTTATGCTCTTGCCATGCTATATATTTAGCTGTTGACTTTTAACTTGAAGACATAAGAAGCTGGTGAAAAATATCCTTAGAATACTAATTAAGTTGTCATGTGGGATACCAATAAATGTGGCCTGTGTTAATGAGGACTGAAAACAGTATAATTGTTTTACCAACTAAAACATGATATACGAGGAGAACCTAGGATTTCATTTCATAAATTAGATGCTAAATACTTTTCTCTGGCTATTTTCAAAAGTGTCATCTCTGTAATAAAGTTCTCTTTAATTGCTTGTTGCACGTGCTGGCCTGGGGCTCCGAGACAGCCTTCCACCCTGAACCATGGGGTTTGCACAGTTGGGTTACAGGAAGGGACATGAATGGGATGACAGAGGAGACTTTGAATCCCTTACCCAATCATAAGCACGGGTGGGGTCACAGACAAGCTTGCACACCTAATCACAACAGTACCAGAATGGCTGTCCCGCTAAAGTTGGCTCTACTTATGCCTCAGAGACAGGAAGTGACCCTGCCCCCTAGAAAAATGGGGTCCAATGAACTGAGTGACCACACTTCCCTTCTTGGGGAAGGACAAATGGGGTGTAGAAAGAGGCCCAAAGCATTCCCACCAGCACTACACCTGCGAAGAGAAGAATGGAAGGCTACGGGAGCCCCATTCATCCTTTCCTCCTCTGAGAACCTACAGCTCTCTTTGTTGTTGTGTTTTAAAATTTATTCATGTACAGCTATTCAGTCACAACAGTTCAAAAAATGCCTCTGGTCCGGCGTTAAGCTATGGGAGGCACTCAGTCTCCTGGTTTTCGCATGGTAGCATGCACAAGAGTGCTTCCGGAATTGAAGTCAGGCTAAAGGAAGCTGCTTTCACCTCCCGATTTGGGGGAGGAAGGAAGGAACGTTTTATTCGGTTTCATAAGTCTCTACTCAGCCCGGGGCTCTGAATCAGGTATCTTGCAAATGTGATTTCATTTATTCCTCAGAGAATCCTTGCGTGGGAAGGTAATTTGATTTTACAGAAGAAGCAACTGAGATTCAGACTGATTAAGTGACTTGCCCAAGGTCACACAGCTTGTGAGAAGTGGAGCAGATTAAAATACAAATCTCAGGCTGGCTTCCTTCTTCATATTCGGCTCCTTCAGGTCTCTGTGTTTCTGGTTGGTCTAGTGGCAGAAAAGCCAAAGCTCATTCTACTGTCCCTGCAAACGGCTCTTGTCCCCATTTTTGCTTTTTTTAAAAAATTTTTTTATTCTTGGCACTTTGGAAAATATGTTCTCTTCTTCAAGTTGTCGGGACCACGGGGTGCAGCATTTCAAATGAGGCCAGGGACTCCTCAATCCACACCCAGGGGAGCAAGGGTGACCTGGCCGAAGTCTGGTCTGTTGCTTCTGGTTAAGGAAACACAAGGGGGGTTTGCTTTCTACTCCCCCGTGTTACTAAGAGCTCAGAAAGTATTACCAGGAAGTATTTCTATTTTATCTTATTTCCTTAGCCTGGAATTTCCTAAAGTATGTTTCAGGGACACTTGTCTTATGATCAGGGAACCTATATTCAAATAAGTTTGGGAAACGCTACATGTTACACCCCACCCCTGCCACCCACATGGCGATCACGATGTTCATCAGCATATAAAAGGCTCTGAGATGGTCTGCAGCAAAACCCAAATAAAACACTATCCTTCTTCAACCCCTGCCTTTCAACTAAACCATTATGCCCCCTGGAATGCTTTCCCCCCCTACTCCGAGGATAGAAACCCTACGTATCCTTTAAGGTTGAGTTTTTAAAATAGATAGTTCCCCAGCCTTACCCTCAGCAAGTCTGATTTGGGAGAAGCCCAGAGAATTTTAAGCACCTTCTTAAGTACAGATTTGAAGCAACTTCTAAGTAATTCCAGCAACCAACTGCTGAATTAACAGTCAGAGCCTTAGAGCTGAATCTAGGTTAGCACTCTGTTCAAGAATGCAGGGACCAACCTGTGTGCACACCAGCAAAGATTATGTTGTCAATTACTATGCTGCTAACTTTATATATCCAGTGATACAGTTTGTAGTGGGGCCTGTTTAAATGAATGTCCTCCAAAGAACAAGTTTATTTTAAATTTTTGCAGTTCTGCTGGTTCTTTCAGTGTCCTCAACAACCCCACGATATCTGAAGCAGCCTGAATGGGCAGACTGATGGGTGATTTGGCATCTTTGCCTTTGAAGACTCCTGTAACTGTTTAGGACCTTTTAACTTAGTTACAACAAAGTGGGTGAGGACCTACAGGGGAACGGTGAATGACATCCCGACCTCCATCTCCCCCAAGAGGCCAGTTACCAACCAACATTAAGGGCTGGTTACATTAACATGCAGGAAAAATTTGTATGTAAGTATTTCTTCAGTAGTCGTTTTGTGTTTATAATCAATTCCTTTGTGACTTGCCTTCAGTGACAATGAAATCCCAACTAAATCATGAACCTAACTGGAAAATACTGCCTTGGAAGTAAGTTAAATATTAACAATGTAATGAAAAAACTCCCAGCAGCTTATAAAAAACAGAAACAAAACCTGTGGTGGCAACTATGATAAAATTAGGAGCATAGGCAGTTAAAAAAAAATAACATTGTAGAAAATAATATTTTCACATCTTTGTTGCAAACATCATGTACTGTAGCTTATAAAAGTCATCTTTCTTAAATGAACTTTATATTGGTCTTTTATCTTGTGAGGCAGTTTCTGATTGCAGCAAATAAGTCCAGACAGAATGCTGGAGTTGCCCACCGGGGTCTTGAGCACCAGCCAAAAGAGGGACATGAATTGTAGGTGGATTATGAGAAACACCCCCTTGCAATCTCCTTTTCCAGGGCAGATGGGCCAGGAATCTCCACTTACTCTTGACTCTTGCTTCTAAGAGGACTAGTCAAGCCCAAGGTGAGATTGTTTTCCACATCATGAAAAGATGGGCACTCATTCCCATGCTGGGAAACCAAAACCCCAGCTGCGTTGTGGGAGAGCAGCAACAGAGCACACACACACAGCGGCCCATGGCCGTGCCCGCTAACATGGGCCCCATGCTCGAAAAGGTCATGGGACTTTGGTACAGGTCTGTGGTTGGATGGGGACCCCCTTAGGAAAATCAATCCAAACTGTTAAGTGAGACTCCTGATGGCCAGTCAGCCATTCACTCTGCCAGTGAGTCTGGAAAGATGCTGTCTTTCACCAAGGAGAGAAGGACAGAGGGGTCATTTCAGCTAAAGCCTGTGGGGAAAGGTGGACTCTTCTCCAGTCAACGAGGGCAAGGGTGGCCTGAGTTGCTGGAAACTCCAATCTGGCCTTCTTGGAATTACCTGGCTTGCTTGTTTTGCTGCAGGGGTGGGAGGGTTGTGGTGGTATTATTTAGGGGAATATCATGTGTTTTGACCCAGGCAAGAGGCACTGGGTCATGAGAGAACCCATATTTCAAAGGACAGCATGAATCTTTTCTCCTGCCATCGATAATCACAACTGAGCCAGTAACCTTATTAAAAAAATAGGACATGAGTTTGAGTGCATCAATTTTCCCAGCCCTATCCTCTGCCTCTGTACTTTGCTGAAGATCTCCTCCTCTCTCCTCGGAGAAGTATTTTCCTGCATGTAAGGCAGGTGATGCATTTAGTTCAAAGCTTCATTTGCACACAAGTCTTGAGAAAGTGCTTTGGGTACTTTGGCCAAACTTCCCCTCTCATCCCTGTCATCTAGTGTCTGTTGAGGACCAACAATGTTCAAAATATGGGATGCAGCACAGACTTTGACACCGTGAGCATGTGGCACGGTGAAGACATTCTGCTTTGCTATAAATGGAGTTCTCTTAACTCCTTGTGCGCGTTGAACGGGTTCCAACATATAACAAACACCCCAGTCCCATGCACTCCCAAGTGCATAGCCATCAAATCCAAACTTTAAACTTGAGTAAATATATCTGTCTTACAAAGTCCAAGGTATTTATTACAGGGATCACCCACTTCAGGAATTTAAACAATGCTCAGACCAAGGAAAAATTTCTTACCAGGGGTTTTAAACTCCATTTCCCCTCTCTGCAGCTGGCGAGCAAAGCCTGGCATGAAAGCAAGTGAACCAAGCAATCCCCATTCTTCTTTCCCTCAGTCCTGGACTCCCAGGTCTCTTTAACCCCTCCCTGCCCAACGTACGGATTTGCATCATTTACCAAAAAATGTGGTGGGTGGGTTGGTGCCAAGCTGGCTGGCGCCCCCCAGAGGACTCATGGCGGGGTGGTAAGAACACTCCCTGCTCCCCCTGTCACATCACACTCTGCAAAGTCCAATAAATAGATTTAAATGAGAAGATCATAAAAAAGTATTTTCTTGTCCCTCCTTCTCCTGCCTCCCCACCCCTCCCCAAACACACACGCTGTCTAATAATAGGCTATTAATTCCAGCCATTTCAGACCGTCTGAAGTGTGGTGTGTAAACTCTGGCCGCATCAATCAAAGTTGTGTGTCTGGTTATTTCAAGCATTCCCTGTTGGCATAAAGAGAGGCTGGTTTGTCCACTCGAGCCCCACTGCCCCTGAGATCTCCATTGATGGATAACTGAATGCATGAGCTGGAAACCTCGAAGTCTGGGGCAGCGGGAACCCAGCTGCTGAGTGATCAGAGCAGGAAGGGAGAATTTGGGGCTGGCGTCGGGAGGGCAGGGAATGGTGGAGATGGATGGTGACAGGGCATTTCATCCCACGAAAGGATGTGGGGATCTGGGCTTTGCCATCTGACTCTCGCCTACTGACTGGCTGGCTCTGAAAGGTGAGCTGAGGTGCCATCCCTGGTGATGAGCACAGGTGCCGTGCAGTGTGTGCAGTGAATTCCCCAAACACTCAACCCCCCACCACAGCATGCACCAAAGTCAGAGGTGTGACCTTTGTGACACCATGGGGTTTTGGCAGGGAATGTACATGTACCGATAGCTGTGAGGGTGGCGATGTCTTAACTCCCAACAAGTTATATGCAGGGTTGTTTTTTCTCTCTCCTTGTAAAAAATCTTAATTGACTAGAGCTCGAAGTTCCTACCCTGTTATATGTTTAACACCTTTTCTAGACTAAAAATGATGGTAGGAAGGACAAAAATATTGTGCAACTCATATTTTGATATCTTGCTTTGTGTAGCTAAAATCCTGTAGACATCGGGAGACCCCAGTTTTTCTTCGAGATTAATGGTAGAAAGTGATCTGGGTCTAAACATTGGAAAATACTTGTTTAATACACATATGGATACAGATTTTCTTTCTCATTTCTTTTCACCTCAAAAGCTGGGTGGGAGTAATCAGGGCACAAGAGAAGAAATAATGGCACAGAGAGAGATAATTAACTCCCTCCCACTAATAAAAATCATAAAGAAGGTCCATTTAAGCTTATGTGCTTTGTAGACTCGTTTTGACCTGAGGAAAACCCATCCTTGCCTCCACCTGCTAATTCCCCAGAGTTAAGCCTTGCCTTTCAAACATGGACGTTCAGTATGGGGGAGGGGACGGTGATGGGGGAGGGTCTGGGGCAATCAATCTTGGCTCATTCTTGCTAATGAATAGATGTGAGAGGGGGTTGGCAGGGGTGTGAGTGCCCCTGGAGTCTTCTTTGGGCAAAATCCAAGCAAGGAGCTGCAGACCTTGTGCTCTAATTATAGGACCCTTAACAGGAATGAACAGCTGATCCACATGGCAGAAAGCAACCATGAATCACCAAAGAGGATGGCAAGAAGGGGAAGGGGCTGTCTCAAGGGCACAGGGGGCCTCACAAGGAAGGGTAATGCAAGTAATTGCATCCGGGCTAGCCAAAGAAGCCTCAAACAATTCACTAGAAAGATCGCTCACTTGGGAGGTTTGGAAGCCAAACTCACCCTCTCCCGCCTCCTCTAATTCAGCTGTCCCAGAACGTGACTGCCCCGAATTTTTGCTGGGGATTCCACGTGGCACCAGCTCCCAGTGTCCCCTAGCTGAGCTGCCAGAGGCTCTGAAGACAAATGTCACTGGAGGGCTGAGGGGGCATACAAGCCTTTGCAGGACTGCCAGCAAAGGACTGCTGCCCCGTTGGCTTCTGGCTCCCTGGCCAGCTCGGGAAATGGATGAGGGCGGGCACAGAGGCGACTGCCTCTGGGAAAAGAACGCAATCCCTCCCCTCCCAACTGCACTGCCCACGGTGTCAGCCTGACCCAAGGATTCTTTGAAGGCAACACTGGCACCGGATGGCACTGCGAGCACAGAGGCGTCTGGCAGGTGCATGGAGGGACCGCGGCTCACCTGCTTTTCCCAGGACTCAGGTGTATAAGGGAACAGAGGGAGGGCTCTACCTTGACCAAGAACGTGCGTTCAGGGCACTTGGTGGAAGGTATCAGCCAGGTAATTAATATTCGGATCAGCAACTCTATCGTGTGTCCCAGAAATTGGTATTTCTAGGTTCCCCAGGTGATTCTTGTATATTAATTCATTCACCTGATATTTCTTGAGTACCTTCTCTGTGCTAGACATTGTTCTAGGTGCTGGAGATACAGCAGTAAGGAAAGCAGACACAAATCCTTGCCCTCTGGGATTTACATTCCAGTGGGGATACTGGGGCATATGGCAAGTTGGAAAGCACCAAGTTCTCTGGGGAAAGACAAAGGAGGAGGAAATACAGATGTCTGGGCAGCATAAAACCAGGTGGTAGGAAGGTCAAGGAGAGCCTCACGGACAAGGTGATAGTTAAGGAGGTGAACGATGACAATATCTGGGAGAAATACATTCTGTGCAGAGGGAACAGGTAGAGCAAAGGCTGAAGGCAGGAGTGGGCATGAGCAGTGACCAGGTGACAACATGGCAGAGCCCAAGGACCACAGGGAGGGTCACAGGGGAGAACGAGAGGGAGCAGAGGGCGGGATTCACAGGCACCTAACATTTGAGGACACTATTCTAAAACTGGGATTCTTAGAGTTAGTTGATAAAACACTGACTAATTTCCAACCTGTTCTGGTAAAGAATCCAGTTTCAGTGGTTTTATTTGGGGTCAGATAGGGAAATTGGTAAAGTAAACTGATCAACATTTGTACTCGGAAGTCTTGCTCTAGGTCAGGCGCTGGGTTAGATGTTGGTTTCATAAACCCCAGTGAGGCAGCTCCTGCCCTTTAGAACCTTTTATCACAGTGGCAGGGACTACAAATTAACCACATAGTGCAGTGCTTGCCAAGAGCTAAACGTGTGGTGCCCACATCAGATACTGTGAGCGCTCCAAGGACAGGTCTGGCCCTCTTGGTCGGCTGCTTACAGATGACTTCCTGACCAGAAGTATGAGGTGGCAGGTAATGCCTTCAAGACGGCATGGGACCGGCCAGCTCCCTCTTAGGAGCTCTCAGGGCCCAGATGGACTAGCCCAGCCAAATAGCTTGTCCCAGCAAATGCACCCCTGCTCCTGTTTCCAGTTCCTCAGCAGCTCCCTGGCTCCTGACCCCAGGCTCAGCTCGGCTCTGGACTCTGAGTTGGCACCTGCTGTGTTCTGCTTTCGGGTTCTCATATCAAGGATGCAGATGAAGGAAACTGCAGGAGTTTTTGAGGGAACGAGGAATATACCTTTCTCCCTAAAGTTAAAAAGTAAATAAAGGAATGGTGTTTTGTGGCCTATTCTGAAAGATCCATTGCTTCAAATCAGATAGAGATGGTTTTGAAACCAAGTTCTGTTATGTTTAGATGTCTGATCAGGGGCCACAGTTACTTAATCAGATTGAGTTATTTTTCTCACCTGTGAAGTAAGGATAAGTGGAGAGTATAGATAAAATAGATAATCAATATACACTTCCACAGATGTGACAAGAACATAGTAAGCCTGCAGTGAAAACCAGAGTCATTTTAGCTTTTGCTATTGCTATAGACTGAATGTCCCCCCAACACTCAGATGTTTAATCCTAACACCCAATGTGACAGTGTTTGAAGATTGGGCCTTTGGAAGGTGATTAGATCATAAGAGCAGAGTCTTCATGAATGGAATTATGTCCTTTTTATAAGAGATTTTTATAGAGGTCCCAGAGAGTTCTCTGGCCCCACTTCTGCCATGTGAGGACACAGTGAAAACACAGCTGTCTCTGAACCAGGAAGAAGGGGCTCACCAAACACTGAATCTGCCAGTGTCTTGATCTAGGAATTCCCAACATCCAGAACTGTGAGAAATAAATTTCTGTTTTTATAAGCCTCCCAGTCTATGGCACTTTGTTATAGCAGCTGAAGTGGACTAAGACATAACAAGTACAAAAGTATGCTGGGGGTCAAATTCTGGAAGGTCTTGATCAAGGAGGTTAAATCTCAGAGTGACAAATAGCAGAGCCAAGACAGAGACCCTCCTCCTTGGTTCCTTTGCTAGCTCTTCTCCTGGGAGTTTCCTCCTCAAGCCCTCAGTATTGGGCTGGGTAGAGTCTGAATTTCAGTCACATGCTTCCCTGCTGTTTCCTGTCTTCTCATCTGTGCTGACATCTGTGTCTGGACAGTCTTATTGGGTCCATGTGAAGACCCAGACTCAGGGTGATGTGACCCAGCTGTGGACAACCTCTTGTTTCGGAGACTTGGCCTCTTCTCAGCGGGATGCCAAAATGAAGAAAATAACTTTTCTTTGGCAGTTTCCACAAAGTGAAATGCTAGTCCCAGCCTTTGGATTTTTTTTCCCCTTCTGTTCACCCATGCTGTTTATGGAAAATGAATCATGTGACTCATTTACACACAAATGGAGAGGTAGTTTGGAGATAAACAACACGACTTCTTGGAATGCCACTGGCTGCCCATCGCATTACTGTTATAAGCATTGCTGCAGACCCTTGGTTTGTAGAGAGCCTCCTGGGATATAAGGTGCTGCTTAGGTCAGAGGGAAAAACAGGCTCCGGGCCCATCTGCTGGGCTAATTAATGCTGGAGACAGGATTCCCGTCTGCACATTGCTCTTTCCCTGGCATGAATCAAAACCACTCACTCTAGTCTCTCCAACTCTAGTCCCTCATCTCTGCCAAAGGACAGAATGACTGCAAAGGCCCGAGGGAAGGACAGAAGGCCAAGAACCTGGGGTCCTTTTAATGGAGGCCTCATGGTGAAACCCCCGGGGCCATTGCTCACTTAGTGAGTTCATGATGCCTCTCCTGCTTCCTTCCGGGACTCATAGTTTTTTACTCCTGCAAATCTCTTCCTCCTCGGGGTCCAGCCCCAAACACTCAGTTCCCAGGAGCTCCTCCTGCTCTCCATGCCCTTCCAGCTGCAGAAGATGAGTTTAGAAGCTATTCTTATTTCCAGGATATTTCAGGACATTTCACAAAGATTGGCCTGCCCCTCCTAATGACCCACTCAGCTCAAACATTCACTCCCCTCTATTCTGCCTCCCACAGACTTGGTCACTTGCTCCTCTATGTTCTTGTAGCTCTTACAACAACTTCTGTATATGCGCTGGTGATTCTTTGCTTGGGTATCTAGCTCCCTCTCTGGGCAGGTAGCCCTGTAGGGACCAGGACCTGCCGTATTCTTTGAATCCTTGGCAGTACCTGGAATGGAGTAGGAGCTCAATACACATTGGCTGAGTGAGTGAAAGGGTGCTTTCACTAATCATTACCTTCTTTGACTTCTGAGATCATTTTTTGAAGATACTTCCATTTTCGTTTTTCAAGATGCAGCATGGGGGGTGGTGTGAACCCCCGAGTCTCAGACCAGGAGCAAACTCTCAGGATCCAGAATGGGGGCCTGCAAAGTTTCTTCTCCTCTGCAGAGCTGACACTGATCTCCGCGGATCTTCCAGATGGGCCTGATCAGGGCCTCTCTTCTGTTAGCACAATCTCTGCAGCCTGAGATGCCTAGCATATCACAAGGCAGGCCAAAGTCGATGAGACAGCTCTGTTGGAACTGCTGAGGGCTGTCTGCCGGGCAGCGCTGCTCTCCCCTGCTGCATCCCAGCACAAGAGCCTTCAGGGTCTACCGCGGAGGCCACCGGCGCGGTGCACGCTCACTGCGCATCTGTTACCTTCACCTTCTAGGTGAGCCCTCACCACGGTTTGGCAACGACCCTAGGCATCCCCAGGAAGCGTCCTCTGCCACTCTAGTCAATGATTATTTTACTTTCCTCTCCCCTCAAGTCTCCTGCGCACACTACAACCTCCATCCTCTTCCTCCTCCCTCTTGGTGGATGCACTACCTTGTATCCCATAAAGAAATCAGGAACTCCCAAATGGAAATGCTTTATTTCTCCTGCCAGGTCCACAGACCTCCCTACCTCTGCTTGCTTCCTCTGCCTCTTTCCTTTTGTTACCAAGGAGAACATGGCCCGCAGCTGACGCAAGGCCAGGCTCCCAGATGGATTCCGGATGCTGTCCCGTGACTCTCTCTGGAGCCCACTTTCTCTTTCATCTCCACTCCGCCCCCTACCCCTTCTTCCTGGGTAGCTCCCCACACTATTCAAGCAGACTCTGTTGTTACTGTATTGACACAGAACCATTCCCTTGAGACCACCACTCCACAAAGGTAACCATCTCTATTTTTCTTCACAGTCAACATTCTAGAAACAACTTTCTAGAGCCTGCAATCTCCACTTACCCATTCACTCCTCAGCCTCTCCAAGGAGACCTCCATCCTCCTCTACAGTGCAGCTCTGGCTGGTATGACAGATCAGAGTCATGTATACACGGAGAGGGAGTTTGCAGCTAACTGCTGGAGAAGTGACTGTAGCTCAGACCAGGGTGGTTAGAATGAAGAGAACCAGAGAAATGGACAGACTCTGAATAGATGTTGAGGGTGTGGCCAAACACATTTGTTGAAAGATGGAAAAAGAAAAATCGTAGTCCTAGATGACCCCAAGGTTTCTAGGAAGCTCAGCTGTTAGACGGTGCTATCGTTTCCTGAAACAAGGTGGACTACAGAGGACAGGCTTTTGGTGCATCACTGTCTCCCCTTCTGCACTGCAAGCTCTGTGCCGGTGGCTGCTGTTTCTCAGTGTTCATTCACCACTGTTTCCCAAATACCCAACCCAGTGTGGTCTTACTTGTTTGTTTAATGAATGAGTAAATCTTAATATATAACGGTATTAGTTTCACTTACGATATCTTCAGCCAGAAGTAATAGAAAACATTAACTCAAATTAGCTTAAAAAATAAGCAGTTTATCATCTCACAAAACAGGGAGTGCCAGCTCTGGGGATTGACTGATTCATCTTTACATCGCTCTGCTCTGTGGACCTCAGCCTCGGACTCATCCTCGGGCTGGTGGGCAGTGGCTCCAGAGTCACATCCAACCCAATCAGAATCAGAGAAGGAAGAGGCAGCATCCGTCTGTCTCTCACTCTCGCTCTCTCTCAGGGTAAGAAAAGTTTCCCCACAAGCCACCCAGCACACTTCCCCTCTTGTTCCATGGGGCAGATTGGGGCACAACGTCCTTCCCGAGCCAATCTGGGGAAAGCAAGCATCTGTAAATCACTCAGGCCCTCCCCTGGAGCTGGGGTGGGGTCAGCTTGCCACAGGCACCTGGTTGCAAGGTGATGAGGAGGGTACCCGAACCCAGTCTGGATTCTACTAGAAAGGAAAAATCAGGAAAGTAGCACCTCTATGAAACCAACACCCTCATGCTGACAAGATGCTTTATAATAATAATGAAATATAGGCGTATCAACAAGTTGTGTGAATTCTGAAAGTTCTTGTGAAAAGAAAAAAACAAAAACCAAACCAAACCAGACCAAAAAAATCCAAAAGCAAGTGCTTTTGATACCTATGGATATTCTAGATGTAAAAATTACCCGAAATGTTAAATGAGTCTTGCAATTGATGATCACTCTACAACCACAAAATACATTTCCTGTGAATTTAAGATAGCTTATGGAAAATAATTGCGAGTTTCTTATTAAAGTTACTTAGCAAATATTTCTTAAGCATTATGTGCAAAGACATGAACTTGGAAAAGGAATAACAATAAACATACAACTTGTCCCAGTTCATCAGGAGGGAAAGAGGGAAGGCACCAACAGCTGCTGAGGCCTGTCCTATATGCTTGCTGATGTTCTTACATTTCATTCTCCCAAGAGTCCTATCAAGTAGTCATTATTATCCTCATCATACATTTCTAATGGTCACCAAGGTCTGGTTCACTTCTGAGTTCATGGACAGCTGCACTTCCCAGGCCCACTGAGGCTGGGTCTGTGACTAGAAATCACACAGGTCGCTTCTGTGTTGGGCACGGATTGCTGGTGTGAGGACTTCCAGTCTCTTGCCCTGTTCTAGCCCTAGGAATTCCACATGTTCCAGATGACACAGCTGCGAGATGGTAAAACCTCCGTCCCCTGGGTCCCTGAATGACTGTGTAGAGCAGAGCCTCCTGCTCTCCTGCAATGGATACATAGCATGAATGAGACACGTTTGTTATGTTAACCCCCTGAAAGATTCTGGAGTTCTTGCTGCACCACACTGTAGTTTATTCTAGTATAAAACATGAAGGTACAGAGGAGTCAGATAACTCACAGAAAGTCACCAAAAGTGAAAGAGTAGGGCTATGAACACAGGTTTAATTTGCTTCCAAATCTTGCCCTGCTTTTCCACAGCATGCCAGAGTCCAAATTATGTAAAGTTCTTGTCACAAAACTGGCACTCAATAAATGTTTTATCTAATATTATGGATGGTGATAAATTATATGTTTTTTTGTATACAGCAGGTTCTTATTGCTTATCGATTTTATACATATTAGTGTATATATGTCAATCCCAATCTCCAAATTCATCCCACCACCACCCCCACCCCCTGCTTTCCCCCCTTGGTGTCCATACATTTGTTCTCTACATCTGTGTCTCTATTTCTGCCTTGCAAACTAGTTCATCTGTACCATTTTTCAAGATTCCACATATATGCATTCATATACAATATTTGTTTTTCTCTCTCTGACTTACTTCACTCTGTATGACAGTCTCTAGGTCCATCCACGTCTCCACAAATGACTCAATGTTGTTCCTTTTTATGGCTGAGTAATATTCCATTGTATGTATGTACCACATCTTCTTTATCCATTCATCCATCGATGGGCATTTAGGTTGCTTCCATGACCTGGCTATTGTAAATAGTGTTGTAATGAATGATGGGGTGCATGTGTGTTTTTGAATTATGGTTTTCTCTTGGTATATGCCCAGCAGTGGGATTGCTGGGTCATATGTAATTCTATTTTTAGTATTTTAAGGAACCTCCATACTGTTCTCCATAGTGGCTGTATCAATTTACATGCCCACCAACAGTGGAAAAGGGTTCCCTTTTCTCCACACCCTCTCCAGCATTTGATGTTTGTAGATTTTCTGATGATGCCCATTCTAACTGGTGTGATGTGATACCTCGTTGTAGTTTTGATTTGTATTTCTCTAATAATTAGTGATGTTGAGCAGCTTTTCATGTGCTTCTTGGCCATCTGTATGTCTTCTTTGGAGAAATGTCTATTTAGGTCTTCTGCTCATTTTTTGATTGGGTTGTTTATTTCTTTAATATTGAGCTGCATGAGCTGTTTATATATTTTGGAGATTAATCCTTTGTCCATTGATTCATTTGCAAATATTTTCTCCCATTCTGAGGGTTGTCTTTTCGTCTTGTTTATAGTTTCCTTTGCTGTGCAAAAGCTTTTAAGTTCCATTAGGTCCCATTTGTTTATTTTTGTTTTTATTTCCATTACTCTAGGAGGTGGGTCAAAAAAGATCTTGCTGTGATTTATGTCAAAGAGTGTTCTTCCTATGTTTTCCTCTAAGAGTTTTGTAGTATCTGGTCTTACGTTTAGGTCTTTAAGCTATTTTGAGTTTATTTTTGTGCATGGTGTCAGGGAGTGTTCTAATTTCATTCTTTTACATGTAGCTGCCCAGTTTTCTCAGCACCACTTATTGAAGAGGCTGTCTTTTCTCCATTGTATATCCTTGCCTACTTTGTCATAGATTAGTTGATCATAGTTGTGTGGGTTTATCTCTGGGCTTTCTATCCTGTTCCATCTATATTTCTGTTTTTGTGCCAGTACCAATCTGTCTTGATTACTGTAGCTTTGTAGTACAGTCGGAAGTCAGGGAGTCTGATTACTCCAGCTCCATTTTTTTCCCTTAAGATTGTTTTGGTTATTTGGGGTCTTTTGTGTCACCATACAAGTTTTAAGATTTTTTGTTCTAGGTCTGTAAAAATTGCCATTGGTAATTTCATAGGGATTGCACTGAATCTGTAGATTGCTTTGGGTAGTATAGTCAGTTTCACACTATTGATTCTTCCAATCCAACAACATGGTATATCTCTCCATTTGTGTCAACTTTGATTTTTTTCATCAGTGTCTTACATTTTCTGAGTACAGGTCTTTTATCTCCTTAGGTAGGTTTATTCCTAGGTTTTTATTCTTTTTGTTGCAATGGTGAATGGGATCGTTTCCTTAATTTCTCTTTCTGACCTGTCATTGTTAGTCTACAGGAATGAAAGAGATTTCTGTGCATTAATTTTGTATCCTGCAACTTTACCAAATTCATTGATTAACTGTAGTAGATTCATAGACAATCTTTAGGATTCTCTATGTATAGTATCATGTCATTGGCAAACAGTGACAGTTTTACTTCTTCTTTTCCAATTTGTATTCTTTTTATTTCTTTTTCTTCTCTGATTGCCATGGCTAGGACTTCCAAAACTATGTTGAATAATAGTGGCGAGAGTGGACATCCTTGTCTTGTTCCTGATCTTAGAGGAAATGCTTTCAGTTTTTCACCATTGAGAATGATGTTTGCTGTGGATTTGTCATATATGTTCTTTATTATCTGAGGTAGGTTCCCTCTATGTCCACTTTCTGGAGCATTTTAATCATAAATGGGTGTTGAATTTTGTCAAAAGCTTTTTCTGCATCTATTGGGATGATCATATGGTTTTTATTCTTCAATTTGTTAATATAGTGTATCACATTGATTGATTTGCGTATTTTGAAGAATCCTTGCATCCCTGGGATAAATCCCACTTGATCATGGTGTGTGGTCCTTTTAATATCTTGTTAGATTCTGTTTGCTAGTATTTTGTTGAGGATTTTTGCATCTATATTCATCAGTGATATTGGTCTGTAATTTTCTTTTTTTGTGATATATTTGTCTGGTTTTGGTATCAGGGTGATGGTGGCCTTGTAGAATGAGTTTGGGAGTATTCCTTCCTCTGCAATTTTTTGGAAGAGTTTGAGAGGGTGGGTGTTAGCTCTTCTCTAAATGTTTGATAGAATTCACCTGTGAAGCCATCTGGTCCTGGGCTTTTGTTTGTTGGAAGATTTTAAATCACAGTTTCACTTTCATTACTTGTAATTGGTCTATTCATGTTTTCTGTTTCTATTACATGCTTTTAACATTTGAACCAAGGTTTTCAAAATCCTGTACATACATATATAAAAGCATACAATGTTATATGTGTGTGTACATGTGTGTATAGTGTGTGTGTGTGTGTGTGTGTGTATATATAATATATATATATATATATATATATATATATATATATATATATATATTCTCATTTACCCCTTACATTATGCTCATCTGGTAGGTCTTAGTAAATTTACCTCTGTATGTCTTTTTTTTTCCTTTCTTTTTCCTTCTGCTAAACAAATAATTATTGATTTTCTAGGATGTACCAGTCCCTGTGTAGTATATGGTGAAAGTTGCCCAAGAATTAGAGAGATTCAATGACTTATCTATGGACTCACAAACACTAAAAGGAAGAACTAGAATTGGAACACAGCTTGTCTGTTTTTAAATTTCAGGAGTTTATAGTTTAATAGAGGGCTAAGAGAGCCACAAAAAATATCATTAAATACAGCAGTCAAAAAAATTAGCGAGGTGACAAAGAGTTTGTCCTCAATATATGCTTATAATTGAATGAAAAACTACTACAGGGATTCAGGAGTGGAAGGCGTGATCACTCCCAGCTGGGGTCACTAGTGAAGTTTTCACAGGAACGTGGAGCTGACCTGAGCTTTGCAGGATGAGTGGGATTTGGACTGGAGACTGAAGTGAAAGGGCTTTCCAGTGGCCTCAGATGTCCCAAATGTTTTTGGAGGAAATGTTCAAAATGCTGTTGGGTACAGTGTGGGCTTTGAGTTGGGAGCAGTAGACAAATATGATGGAAAGAAGACTACAGAACTGTGGAATGTAGCAGGAAGCAATCTCAGAGATCATCTTATCCAAGGAGATCAAAGGACTTTGATCTCAAAGGTTAACTGGGGTCTGCTGGATGTGACCGCACACACGATTCTGAAGCTCATTAGTGCTCAGTGGAAAAAGGCAAGGATTGATGAATGATGAATTGCAAGGGCACTATAACAAAGGGATGGTGCCTGAATGCTACTCATCTGGCATCTCTGATGTTATCCAATCATTTCATGTCACATGTAAGGTAAATATGATCCAGAGAGGGAAAGCGACTCCTCCAAGGTCACACAGCTCGACTATGGTACAACCAGAACTAGAAAAAGACTACCCGATTTCTTTTCTTGGGCTTTTCCTCTCCACATCAGATTCTGGAAGATCTAATGCATTTGAACAATTGTGTAGGTGAGAGGGAGGCTCTGTAAGCTTTTCAGTAGGGCAGATTGCATTGAAATGATGGTGAGGGTGTGCTAGGCAGATTGACATGTGGAAGGCAGAGGCAGGGAAAGGGTTAGGTGAATTCCAAGATCGAATTAGGAATCACGTAACAGGGCCTGAATTAGGGCTATGGAAGAGAAAAGGATAGATGAGCATGATTACAACAGAGGAGAAAGAATTCTTGTTGTTATTAACAATACTGACGATGCTGTTCATAAACAAGATCAGATCACTGCTCTAGAAAGTGATGTTAAAAAGAACATTTCCCCCGAGAAAGCCCAGACTAATCCCATGTTTAAACAATCCTTGGATGCTGTATTCCAGGCTGAAGTTGGCTGTTTCTCTAAGTGCCAAATACCCATATGAAAATTAAAAAAATGAGTCCAACATCTGAATGTTTGGGCTATATGACGCCAAGCGTCCCACACAGCTGATTCAGAGGCAACAAGAGGGCATGTGGTGCTGACTGCTGGCACAGGCATTTCATAGATTCCACTAGGACGCTGAAAAGTTTGGGGATGTAGAACACATTACCCAGACAACACTCATTTGTATCTTTCCGGCAAATCTACTTCACTTGACAAGGAGATGAGACATAGGAAACACTCTGTCTCATCCAGATAGAATCCTGCTTACAATAGTGAGTGGTCTATATAATGCTCTATATAATAGTGGTCTATATAATATAGAATAACAGCCTATATAATAGCAATTGTAATGTCATGGAACACAATCTCTGGGTAATTTTGAAATATTTTCTAAATAATATTTGTAATTGTTAAGCCATGAACTTGAGAATGATAATATGTGATGGAATAGAAATAGATCCCATGTGGATTTGGGGGAAAACTGCATTTGGGTTTACTCATCTTTAAAGAATGACAGGCACATAGTAGGTATTCAAGCAATATTAATTCTCACTCCATCATATTGACACAGAACTTAAAGTTCATAAGGCAATTTGAGTGAACTCTATTTCATATGACAAAAATCAAGTTAGAGAAAACATTAACTAACTCTGCCCAGTGCCATCCAACTAGCAAACAGTGAGGACCAGGTTTAAACTTATGCCTTCTGGCTCTAAGTCCAGTGTACTTTTCACTGCACCATAATAATGCACATGTTATGTATATTACCTTTTCTTCTTAAGCAGGCTATAATTTTGGCAGTCCATACTGGATTTTATTTTCCACTGTGGCTTGTGCAATAGTTACCACCACTGAGTATTTTCAACTGACAGAAGA
Organism: Balaenoptera musculus; assembly: GCF_009873245.2. NCBI lineage: Eukaryota > Metazoa > Chordata > Mammalia > Artiodactyla > Balaenopteridae > Balaenoptera > Balaenoptera musculus. The sequence continues at coordinate 32,083,505 of NC_045804.1, read as the reverse complement.
TTTCTACTGAGAAACAAATTGATGCATTATCCTGAGAAATGGGCTGAACTGTGTAATATGAGGCCTCAAGAATACCTTGGGCATCACAGACCATTTTCAGCTTGGAAACTGGGGGACATTCATCTGTTTTGAAGGGACTTTGATAATACTTTCAAATAAAGAGGCTTTTAGAACTTTTAGACTGTTGATATTAAGAAAGCTGTGTCTCCAATTGTTCACTTAAAATTTTTTTAGACCATTAATTTGTTCATTCATTCATTCATTCATTCATCCATCTAGCCATTAAACATTTATCATGTACCAGGTCCCATGCTAGGGGCTGGAGATGAAGTGATATATACAGTCCTCTCCCGCAAGGAGCTCACAGTTTGGGTAGAAACAGACAAACTAACAATGAATTATGAGACAGCATGAGGACAGATGCAGTGTAGACGGACAGCGTACTATGGGATGTTGGGGAGGGGCCTCTGACTGAGACTAAGAATCAGGGAAGTAGGTAGGCAAGGATTCCCAGAGCATCTGCTGCCTGGGCTGAGATGCAAAACATGATCAGAAGTTAACAGGATTTCTAAAGGGCTGAGGCATGGTGGAGGTCTTCTCCAGCAGAGAGAGCGCCAGAGGCAAAGATGCAGAGGGGTGGGGAAAACATGGTGAGTGGGGTGTGGCCATAGCAGAAAGGAATAAAAAGATGTTGGTGGCACAGTTTCTGAGAGGCTTTGGAGTCTAAATTTTTACTGTTTGATACACAAAGGCGAATATTAATTCTTTTTACATCAAAATCAAGCCAGCTACTGCTGATGAGGATTTAGCCAAATTTATGTGATTTATGTGTATAAACACCAATATACATACACCCCACAAAGCACATCACGTCATGTCTATATGATGAGTAAAGGATAATAAACAAAAGCTGTTTTAAATTTCTAGGTGATTTCCTCTTCAGAGATGGGAGTTGGTGGCTTCCATCATGTAGCTTGTTTCTTTGGCTTGTTTTCTAGGCCCAGCAGGTTAATATTTGAAGGCATTGGAAATGAAGGAGACGGAAGGCAGACACGTTAAGCTGGCTGGGCAAAGTCCCATTGCTGCCCAAGCCTCATGGCACTACAGTGCCATCTCACCCCTGCAAAGATGTCAACAGTACAAACTAACTCTAAAATTTCAGGAGCCAACTACCTCTTTAGCAAACTAAAGTTTCAGGAGCAAAGTAGGTATGGAAGATGAGGTCTAGCAAAAGTGGACATTGGTAATGGAAGAAAACCACAAATGTGTGTGTGGAGAAAATGTGAATCATAGAACCATAAACTCTGAGAGCTGGGAGTTCTAGAATGCAAGTTAATTAGCCCAGGATCTAGCCAGGGCTTTCTGCATCACTGCATGGACACTATTTGTGTATTGCTTAAAGCTGGACAGCATCAGGTCTTAGCAGTGGCCAGAGTCAAAGAGAAAATCTGTATGTGTAGTGGAGGTGATACTGAGTCATTTTTGCTTGGCTCTGCTCCTAGAAAAATCTCTGAAAATTTTTACAGGCAAAATTGGCATCTCTGATATAGCATGGTCCCCAGTTCTCATTTTTCAAGGTTCAAAATATGTTTTTATTTTAATTTATTTTCAATATTAGAAAGCTAAGTTTTATTGTGGCTGCTTTTAATTCTTTCCCAAAGAAATACGTCTGCTATTACAGTAGTCTCCAATAGCAACTCTATAGCTAAGGATCAAATATGTTTTTAATAGAGAATAATGGAGGGGAGAAAACCTGTTTATCTCTGTTCTGATTAGCTCAACCAGCAAATTTGGAACACCAAAGATTTCTGCAGAGTTTGCTGAATGATTATTCTATTTTCACTAAAAAATGCTATAGACACAACGGGTATGTCCATTGATAGTTCTACTCAATTTGATTATTCAATAAATTAGTGTGTTTAGAGCATGCTGTTATGGGCTGAATTTTGTCAACCCACCCCATCAAATTCATATATTGAAGTCCTAACTCCCTATCCCCCAGTACTTTAGAATGTAATTGTATTTGGAGACAGGGTCTTTACAGAAGTAATTAAATTAAAAGAGGTCACTAAGGTGGGCCCTAATCCAATATGATGGTGTCCATACAAGAAGAGAAAATTTGGATACAGACACGTGCAGAGAGAAGACAAGTGGAGACACAGGGAGAAGACAGCCATCTGCAAGCCAAGGAGAGAGGCCTGGAACAGATCCTTCCCTCACAACCCTCAGAAGGAGCCAACCCCGCCAACACCTTGATCTTGAACTTCTAGCCTCAAGAACTACTAGACAATACAGTTCTGTTGTTGAAGTCAACCGGTATATGGTGCTTTGTTATGGCAGCCCTAGGAAACTAATACATATGCATATTCATTGCATCTCTATATTAGTGAGCTTATAATGTGAACATTTATTTTCTGCCATCTGTTCCTTTTTAGTTTGGTTAAAGCATCCTGATTTCCTCTAGGAGAACAGCCTCTCCCCATTTTATATACTCTTGATGGGACTGTAAATAAGACCCCCACCCTACCTTGGGGGTGGTGGTGGGGTGGTCACGTGACCCAAGTTAGGTCAATTAGCCTTTCTCCTGAGACTTTGACCCTTAAGTGGAACTAGAATGAAAATAATGATAGAAGCTGACCAATGAGGCTGCTAAACAGTATCTGCTACACAATCCAGGGTTGCTACCTGGATCCTGCATTTTTGCAAGCATGGTTATCTAGCATTCTCATGGATTCTGAGAACTGCCCTAAATCTTCTAATTGTTTTATCTTAAATTAGGAGGACATTTTCTATAGCTTGCAAGCAATTATTTTTTCTAATTCAGTCCTACAATTTTTTTTTCTATTGGAATTTAAAAAAAAGTTAATAAAAATTTTATTTAAAACCTTTTCCTTGCTTATTTCTCTCTTATTTTCCTATGTCGGTTTTATGCATTCACTTGTCATTCAAAAAGTGTTTACTAACTGACAGCGAAAGACAAATACTGTATATCACATATACGTGGAATCTAAAACATACAACAAACTAGTGAATATAACAAAAAAGAAGCGACTCACAGATATAGAGAACAAATTAGTGGTTACCAGTGAGGAGAGGGAAGCGGGGAGAGGCAATCTAGGGGTGGGGGAGTGGGAGGTACAAACTCTTGGGTGTAAGATAGGCTACAAGGATGTATTGTACAACACAGGGAATATAGCCAATATTTTGTAATAACTCTAAATGGAGTGTAACCTTTAAAACTTGTAAAAAAAATTAAAAATTAAAAAAATCTGTAAAACTCCAAAAACAAAAAATGTTTACTAAGCACATATTAGGTATCAGATACTGTATTAGGTGATTCCATCAAACTGGAAGCTGGAAGACGTTCTGTGCAGTGTGGGGAATTTTTGAATATTTGGAAAGTAGATATTTCATATATTATTAAACTGCATTTATAGAGAGCCTGTATACACTTACATCAGCAGCTCAGATTAAATGGAAAATGCCATCTAAACATAAAGAATTTAAAGTCAAAAAGTTTTTATTTAGCACCACTGTGTATTTAACAGTTAACAAATAGGAACACATTCTAGGTTGAACACCAAACCTTAAGAAAATGAGAAAAGTCATTCTGAGTCCTCTTAACCCTGGTGATGCTACCACAGGAGACTACCTTAAGCACTTTAATGCTTGGTCTCGCTTAGTCCTCACAGCATACCTCTGAGCTGAGTACTAGTATCCTTCCCATTTTACAGAGATAGAACCAGAGGCTAGGAAACTTTCCCAACGTCTCCCAGCATCCTTTATAGTCCTTCAAGTGGCAAACAAACCCCTCTAATTCCACTTGCCCTTTGCCACCACTAACGTCTTAATTATTAGAGGCCCAAGGAACCCTCTTATCTTCTCAAAATAGCTAACGAAACAGAACAATCTCCTGCCTCAAGATTCCAGGAGTTAGGACCTGTATGACATGTGCCCCTGTCTCCTGTCCTCTCCTGGTTTTACAACTTTGTTTTATTGGATAATTCCTTCCTCACATCCAAGGCATCATAGCTGTTTCATTTCTAAATCTGGGGGTGTGTGCTTTGGTAGCCGACCACCAAGACTAGAGTTTGAGAATAAATCAATATGCATTTTCTATAGAACTCATTGCAGCGGGATTTTATACTTATTATTACTTGCCTCCCAGACTCATTTAACAGAGGCCAATCGGCAGCGCCCATCTCTTATAAAAGTTTCCAGAAGACAAAACATGAGAGCTCTGTTCCATTTTTTCCTGGGATTCTTTATCTTGCATAAGCATCAGTAATCAAAGTGGCATTTACTAGCTTGGCAAATGAATAAACTTTTGCTTTCCCACAAGTTCAGTTGTAGGCATCAGGCTCTCCTAAAGTTTCTAGAGCAAACAGGCAGTGGAGTGTTTGTGCAAAAAAGGAGAGAGAGAGAGAGAGAGAGAGAGACAGAGACAGAGAGACAAAGACCGAGAGGAGGGAGAAGGAGAGGGACAGGGAGAGAGAGAAAGGAAGGAAGGAAGGAAGGAGGAAGGGAGGGAAGAAGGAAGGGAGAGAGAGAAAAGAAAAGAAAAGAAAAGAAAAAAAAAAAAAAGAAAAGGAAAGGAAAGAGAAAGGAAACGTCCAAGGAAAAATAATATAACAAGGACCACACTGATCCTACATTAGTTTCCTAGTGACTTGCAGAGTCTGTAATTTTTATCATTTACCTTTCTCTCCACTACACCAATTCCTAGGGGAGGGTTCATTTTTTATTCGTTCTGAAAGTTTACCATCAATCATACTCTTAAAGAGCTTGCCAGAAACTTGGACAGAGCCTCATAATAAAATTGCAGAGGCAGAGGACTAATTGATTTCTATAAATAATGTTTAGCTGTAAAGATATGAAAGGTGGTTAGAACCACATGTATTAATCTCCTTCTCGCTCCATCTGTGTCTGCAAACGCAGACTGTACCTTGACAAAGTGCCCTGGCCATTTTGCCCTGCAAACACACAGCAGGAGATGAACACCAGATGCCTCACCCCTCCCGTTTCCCTGTCCTGCCCTCTGCCCTGCCCCCACCTCCTCTGGCCAAATCCTCTAATTACTCCTCCCCACTGGACCCCAGTTTCTATCCCACAATTTAAGAATTCTCTTCCCATTACCATCCCCGCACTGACAACACGCAGAGAAGCTGACAGTTCCCCGCTGCTCTTGGCCCTTCTGCCTTTCTGTACAATAAACAAAAATACAACCCAAACTCCAAACGTGAAACCTTTTCTTCAGACTGCAAGACTGACAATGTTTAAGAAAAACAGTAACTATTGGTGCTAAAGAATTATTAATGTGTGTGTCTTGGAAAGAGGGAGGCTAGAGAGAACTCCCTCTGAAAGACGCTCTCACGCACTACTAGCTTTAATCACATTGCACAGAAACACCCAGCGGTTACTACTTGTCAACATCATGTAAAACGGGAACCAAATTATATCTGGCAAATAAATGCTGGCTGGACAAAGATAATGCTCTAACTCTCATACTTATTTAAGAGTTGCTGAAGAAATGTTGAGAACTCGCATAAGCACCATCTGTTCAGCCCAACTGTGCTACGTGGAAGTAAAAAGTGAACTGGAGACAGGGTGGGGCTGTGTGATAGATGCCCAATTCTGATTTATGAATATTAGGTCATTACATCTCAAAGGCTGATGCCTAAGGGCACCATCTTAGCTGGTTCAGTCAATCAGCTGGTTCCAATCCTGGTTAAACACAACATGAAATGCCATACTTAGCACGGAATATCATTTTTCTGGCTATAGATTAAACACAAAATGAATGATTGTTTTCACTTGGGAGACAGGAAAATTGCCACACTAGACAGAATTCAATGAAATTGGCCCATTTCTTTTTCTTCTTCCTCCTCTTCTCCTTCTTCTATTACCACTATTTCTTCTTCTTCCTCTACTTCTACTACTTCTGTTTCTGATTCTCCCTCTTCTGATTCTTCTAATTCTTCTTCTTCTCCTTCTCTTTCTTCTTTTGTCTAGATTGCTCCTAGATCCTGGTAGATAGATATTTTCCGTACATAAGAGTGCTAGGGAGTCTTTTTAATGGGGCAACACAAATGACTACATTGATTTAAATAAAGTGATTCCACATCAGTTGACTTCTGGTCGCATTAAACATTCCTGATGATTATCATACTCGAAATATGAGCATAACTTTAAAAGCTTTCACAGATACTTTCCTTTTCTCTAACTTTTTATGGGAGGCAGATCAAACTTTCTCAAAGCTTTTATTTTAGGGGGAAAATGCATGCTGTATTCATAATTCTAAGTCTCAGTAAAATTAACCACACTTGTAAAAAATCATTTATTTTTAGCAAGGGCTCCTTCTATAACATTCCCTTCCTCTCCACATGCTGTTTAGTTGTCCGTCTTTACCACCTTGGGCAGGCTTGCTGAATTCATTTCAGCGGGTTCTCATTTCCATGGTAAGCGCCAAGAAGGTAGGAATGGTTCTAGTTCCACTTGCTTGGCCTGGAGCCCCCAGTGGCTTAGCAAAGGCTACTAGCTCTACCACCAGCCACCAGGGTTCTGGATTTGCTGGCTTTTGTTATAGTTTCATTACCTGAAGTGGCCCTAACCTCTTTTAAGCACGGACCTGCAAGAAGACAAAGGGAAGGGCATAGCTGATGGAACCTAAGAAAGTTTTCTTTCTTCCTTTTTAAAAGGTCTTGGGTGCAGAGGGCAAGCCCAGTTGGCACTGAGCTGCCATGCCACTCAGTCTCACAGTTATTGAACTGCTTCCAGAAATTAGGCAAGATAACCCTTGGGGTATAGCAAGGGGAGTTGCTTGATCTGTGAATTAGTGAAGATGTCAGGATACTGCATGGCTGATCCAGCCCCCAAGTCCATGTTGTTCAAATGGCTGAAGCATTTCGAGCAAGTGAAAAATTAGCACATCTGTTCATTGGATCAGTGGAAGGAGCCTACTGAGCTCTGCAACACCATGGCTGATGGGTCTGATGAATTATTTAGCATTCCAAAAAGCTGGGGTGTTCTTCATGTAGGCTGGTTGGAAAGTTAAGGGTGCCAAGAAATACATGGTACTGTATTTATATTACCTGGAGTTGAAAAACTGTGTAACCCAGTTTCCACTGCTTATGGCAACAAGCTGAAGTCTGAAACCAGGAGTCTAGAGGAACACCTAGGGATGAAGTTCAGGCTTGGATTCCACAGGTCCAATCAAGTGCGGCCACCATTGCTTTCTGACCTATAAGTTTACACCTATAAATGTACCCTCCAACACAAGATGAAAACCTTGAAGTAGGTAAATAATCACGGGCTGGGGATCGAATGCATCAGTAGGTTTATAGCCAATGGAGTCCTAGGAGAAGGGTCTACTTAAGTGTATCAGTGGGAACTTGGAGATCAAAGAGAGTGAAGCCAATCTATGGCCTTCCTGAGTGCCAGGCAAGGAAATGGTCCCTGGCAAGACACCATCATCCCTACACACTGCTAAAGTCTTGAGAGAGGAAGGAGGAGCCTCCAGGGAGGCCCAGGAGAACTTGAGCTGTGGTGTCTGAGAATAAGCAGGCACTGTTTCTCAGGGTGCTGGCGATAGTCATCTGGGGGGGCCTGGAATCTGGTTGCTTCTTGATAGAGTCCCCCAGACACACCCTATCATCAGTGCACATTCAAGCCAAGATGATCAAATAAAGCTGCTGCATCTGCCTGTTTCCTGAGCCCTCGAGTTTCCTCTTTACCTCAGTTTTAGATAGCTGTCTCTGGGATCTGAACTAGCTGAGGGCAAGGATTTAGTAGTTCTTTAATCCCCACCCTTGCCCCATTGGCCGGAGTCCTCATCCTCTCCCTTTTCTGTCCTCCCTGGGTGACCAGTGCTCCCCTGCTGGCTCCCAGTGGCCTGAGTCCCTTGCTGTGTTATTCCACCAGGACTGTGCCCTCCCTAAGAGAATCTCTCAGTCCTGCTGTTTTGGAGAACTGGAGATGGGGTCCCCTTCCTAGTTGCTGATACCTAAGTTAAATATAATAAAGCCATTCCAGTTGAGGGAGCAGAATGGTGTGGAATAGGAATTGGCAAATTTGTAGAGTCAGTGAATAAATAGTTTAGCTTTTGTAGGCCATGCGGGCTTTGTGGCACTACTCAGCTCTGACCTCCTGGTGCTAAAGCAGGATAGTCAGTATGGAAATGGACGAGTATGGCTGCATGTTGATAAAAGTTTACTTACAAAAACAAGGGACAAGTTAGATTCGGCCTGTGGGGCGGTAGTTTGATGACCCCTGGTGTGGAAGAAAGAATACTAGGCAGGAAAAAACCTGCCCCTCCTTATCCCAGCACAGCCCTGACCTTAACCAGCTGCGTGGCTTTAGGCAAGTCACCTCTCACTTCCTTTCCCACCTCTTGCTCCTCCCCAAAGGAGTGTGCCTTAGAGAGGGTGATGTGTGACCCCAGCCACGCGCCTGACATCTTCAATTGTCTTGTTCATTGGTGGCCAACAGTGCAAAGGCGGTTGACCATAACGGCTATCATTTTGAGCATCTGTTATGAGATAATGTACATCCTCTCCCTAATCTTCACAACTCACCAAGGTACGTAATAGGATCCCTCTTTAACAGATGAGGAAACAGAGATCAGGTATGTTAAATAACTTGCCCAAGTTACGGAATGAGTAAGTCACAAGGTCAGGATTCAAATCCAGGTCCATTCAACCCCACCCAGTTTTCTCAGATGCCATGTGGTTTCCCATGTAGGTTTCACTTCTGTTCACTCTAACCATTTGGCAGATGTTGTCTCTGGTACCCTGTTCTCTACCCAGTTGCTGGAGTGATCAGATACAGTCACTTCCATGTGAAATCTGTCCAATGGCTTTCCCTTCATACTTTGGAATAGAATAAAGACATTCCAATTAAATGAACGGAATGATGTAGCTCCAAAGTCCTCACTGTGGCTTGTAAGACTCCTATCTCACTCCCACTCTTCTGGCCTTTCCTCTCTGATTCACCTATTCCGTTCCAGACCCAGGCATTTTGCTTTGCCTAAAACATGTCAAGCAGACTCCCACATCGAGATCTTTGGGCTCATGGTTCTCCAGCTTGGAACACTATTCTCTCAGTATCTGAATGGCTCATTCCCTCATTGAATTGATGCCTTAATTTAAATGTCACCTCCTCAAAAAGAAGGCCATTTCCTGGCCATTGTATCCATCACTCTGTATCCTTACATTTCTTTAGTGTTTCTTGTAGCACCACCTATCACACTAGGCAATAATCATGTTTATCTGTGTGTGTGGTTTTTTTTTTTCCTTCTTCTTCTCTCTTGCATGGTTAGGGCAAAGAATTTGTCTTATTCATTGATAAATGGTGCCTGACCTCATAGGCTTTCAATAACTATCTACTGATTGTTGAACAAATGAAAGAAGATATTGGAATGAGGCAACAGAATGTGACTGGCTTGGGATCAGTTGCTCACCACTCTGAAGGCAGTGATTTAAATCTCTCAGCAGTGAGAAGCCTAGTCTCCTAGTCCCCTGGTTGGAAGGATAGTTTGCTTGCTTTTATCAGAAAAAATCAGGGTATTACTTTCTCTCACCCTTAGAAAGTACCCAAGACAAGAGAGGTGGTACAAAACTGGGAAAGATTAGTCTCATGAGTCTGAATGTCAGAGGTCATCTAGGGTCCAGAGTTTTCCAGTTTCCAATCTCTGAGCCACTTCTTGCTTGACCTCCTCCACTGCCTGCAGCAGTGGCCAAAGCGCAGCGCATGGCCGGGAGCAGAGGGAGGGCAAGTGGATCCTTCTCTGCAGGGGCTGTTTCTGACCAGACTGTATACCACCACCAACCCCACCCACCAAACCCCCTTATCCTCAGGCTTGAAGGCAGCATGAAGACTTCAGATAAACACTTTTGGTGGAGAAACACTATTTTCATCCAAACCCTGACACTCGTTGGGTGAAGGGTCAGAGAGCTGAAATAGCTTGGCCAAGATCCCACCGCTAAGTTAATGCCGCAGCCGGTCCAGAGCCTAAGTCTCCTGAACACAAGACTGGTCTTAACTCCACACTCCATGCAACACGTGGTTATCAGCCAATAACACCCCAGGCTGCTCCTTTAAGAATCAATTCATTTCCACAAACACTGACTGGTCATCCAAAGTGTGCCTGGCCCTGTAACTGGTCAGAATCTGGCTGCAGTGAGCAAAACAGTCGAGTCCCTGTCCTCAAAGAGTCTCCTGGAAGTTTGAACAGGGAATAAATGCAGTAAGATTTTTTTTTTGGTATTGAAATATTGACGAATGCAGTAATCAGTTTAACCTCAAAGAGGCTGTAAAGCGCCTTCTCAGAAGTTCCTCAAATGGTTATGCTTAGGCCTTACTCTGGCTATGATAGATACAATTTTTTAAAAAAGGGGTGGAGAGAGAGAAGAAGGAAGAAGGAAGGAAGGGAGAGAAAAGGAAGGAGAGGAGAATTAAGGGGTCTGTGGCTTCCTCCTTTCCCCCCTTACTTGTAAACATCTCTGCTTCTTTCAGGGAACTAAGGCGCAGGGTCCCTCTCCAGAAGCCTTTTCAGCATGGATCTCACCTATGAAGTCCTGGGATGAAACAAAAGAGCTGAATTATTTTTCTCACTCAGTTTCCCTTACCCGGCCCTCTGCCGCCCAGACGTCAACAACAAACTTCTACACGATCGTAGAAATTTTTGATTACTACTAACCCAACCAACAACGGACAGTCCCTCCATCAAAGGCTCATTTAACGTCTTCTGGATCAGGCTGGGTCAGTGACGGGGATTCAGATACCAACACAACCTGCAGGATCAGTAAGGGGACATGTAAGTCAGTCTCAACTGTGCCCAGCCTGGGCTCAGTCACACAGAGGTGACTGCCCGACCAGAAAAGTTCATGCTGAACTTTAGAAATCTTTACAAATCTTTCTTCTCCATCATGATGACAATAAAATCCAAAAAGAATGAAAAGAAAAGAGAGACAGACAGAGAGAGAGAGAGAGAGGTAGTACACAAGTGTACGGGCAGAAATATTGAGCAAGAGTTGATGTTAACATGGAAACAATTCCTGATTTCCTCCTTTTTATATAAGCAAAAAGCAAAAGACGAGAGAAAGCAGAAAACAAGGTAAAACCTTGTCTCCTGAAGCCTCTCTCTTTCCATCCTTCCCCATTCTCCCACTTCCCAAAAGATAAAGATACACTTTACAGCCCCAAACTACTTGGGATCACGACTTTTCCTTTCCTTGTACAGAAAGGAAACCAGCTTTCCCTCCGCCCGACCCGGGATGCTGGCGCCCGAGTTCACTCGCCCACTCTGCCCACATTTTCCTGCCTGTTCCATGCAAAAGCAATTGTCTCCAAAGCCAATTACCGATATTCAGAACTGTGGTGTTCCTACCCTGGTTAGAGACGCCTCCATGAGAGCCGGGGGTGAGCTCCTGAGTTGAAAGAGAACCGAAGGTTGCGGGTGGGGGTGGGAGGCGGGTGGAGGAGGAGGGGGGGTGGGAGGTGGGTGGAGGGAAACCCCTTCTCGAACCGCCACACGGTTCCCGTTGCCAAGGGAAACCTGGCTTTGTCCGGGAGGCTAAGAATGGCCGCCTCTCCCACGGCCTGGCTGCAGGAGTGGCCAAAGCGCGGCGCAGGGCAGGGAGGAGAGGGAGGGCAAGAACCGAACAGGCTTAGGACAAAGAAATCCCTTTCAAAGAATGAAAGAAATGGTAAAAAAAAAAAAAAAAATTAGGGTCTTAGGAGGTGCCGGTGGGGAAGGAATAAGTTTATCGATGATGCTGTGATAGGATTTGAGTTGGCTTTTTTGCCCCTGAATGGGGTGAGATTCAAATCTGGTCCTCAGAGGAGACAGGGTGGCAGGACAGAGAGGAGACAGAGAGGGGAGGTTGGAGGGGGCGTGTCTCCACTCTCTTGCAGTCCATGCTAAGCAGTAATCAGATCGATGACTATTTGGTTAACGCACTTAGTCGAAGCTTGGAATGGATTCTTTTGTCTAGGGATTCATTGGAGGAGCTTCTGGCTGTTTCCTAGAAGTCAGGTGGGGCCTGGGCAGGAGATGATAGTATACTTTTGATGGTCAAGCACACTCTCATTTGCCCTGCATTTTAGGGACTGTGTTGGCTTGCCTTTGGGGAAGAAATTCTTTTAGGGAATGTGGCCAAGGTGGCACATACTTTGTGCATGCTTATTTTGAAAGCCATTTGTCAAGGGTAGACCAGGTTGAACAGTAGTTTGGAGAGTTTGGATGGACCCCAATTCCTAGCCTAGTGCCTGGCACAGTGTAATTGCTCTATAAACTGTTTGCTTTCTGAATGGTTGTCGAAAGACAGCTTGTTTCTTAGCGTCTTGTCTTTCCAGCAAGGTAGGGAGATGTATATTTGGTGGTGCAGTTGAGGCTCAGGGAATGCAGCTTACCTGTGGACTTGTGATGGAATGGTAGTAGTAAAGAGACTCCAGCCCAGAGGCCGTTACCTTTGACCATGATGTCTAATGACTTTCTTTAAAATAGAGAAATTAAAAGCACTCTCTATCCAAATGTTGCTCTACAATAGGAGAAATGGCACATAAATAAAGAGAAACAGGAACTGGTCACCTCTGCATCTGGTCTGGGCTAAACGTGGGGTAAGGATATTCACACTGAGTTAAAATGAAGTATCAAGAAAACACACACACAGACACACACACACACACACATGCACATACATTTACATGTATTTCCCTGTGAGTTGGTGAGCTTCTTCCATCACTTTTTCTCTAAGGCTCTGCTCTGGCATTCATTGCTCCAGAAACGGCCCATCACTCTCCCCAAGCTCAGCTTCCATAGCACTTTTTTAGGGTCTTCCTCCTGATACTTATCCCACTGATTTAGCCATGGGAGCCTGATTTAGTCATTAGTATGATCACAGGATGATCTTCTACCAGAATGAAATCTCCTTGAGGGAAGGCACCATGTTTCATTCCTTTTCTGTCTCTTAAACACCTAGTAAGATGCCTCTTGCATAGTAGGTTCATTTACTTAAGAGTCAAGGGCAATGAGCCCATGCACTGAGTGTCAACTTTATTAGGCCCCAGGGAGGATTCAAGAGATGTTGGAGGTATAGTATCTACCAGTTTTGCAAAGTTTCAGCTCTAGGTAAGATGAAGGACTTGGTCCTTCAATATTACTTAAGCCTATTGCAGTAAGTGTAGCTGAGAGTAATAAAAGTCATCATTTATTTATTGGACAAAAACGCACTCTTGATGGTTCTGTCTGTTGGATTGTGACCTAGGAGCACTGAGCTGCAAACATGCCCAGTCAGGCTTGCAGGAGAGCCATGCTTACTTCTCATCAATACTTTTGGCTTTTTTAGCCTGTCTCCTCTAAAGAAATCCGGGTTAAGGCACTTTTCCTCATGGTAAAAAGACCAGAACTAACTCCATCACGGCACTTTCCCTACTCTATGAGTCTACTTCTCTTTTACAAAAAGACTCATCTAAATCCATCAAAACCCACTATCAAAATGCACAAGTTACAACTGGCTCAATCACAAAAAAACAGCATTTTGGACATTCTTATCAGTTTGGGGCATCTGGGCCCAGGTTTTCTGCTCATTCTCTCCAGGGGATGCTGACATAGCACATAATTTGCATGGATGGAGCACTAACTTGTCAACCAGGGGAAGGTTCCAACCAGAAGGGGCAGGGTCTTGTCCTCAAGGCCTCTCAGAAACAGCAGGTGGAGAGTGCTAGGTGCTGAGTAGAGTAGTAGAGGACTGATGCTTTCAGGTCATCTGAAGGTCACAGAGGATGACTGTTGCCCAGGGTTGCATGCTGAGTGAGCAGAGATGGGACTGGACCCTAAACCCGGGATGCCCCCTCATACCTTCCCGAGGGCTCTCTTGCCCCCAGGTCCCCCCCACCCCGAGTGATCAGCCATGTTAATCATTCCATCTGGTCACTCCACTCTTCACAGTAAGGTGCTGCCACATCTGTCCATTGCCCCAAGATCAAGTCTGTCTCACAGGCTTTCTGTGGCCTGCACTTTCCAACTTTTCCTCAGAGATTCCATTCCCTTTCCCAGTGCCTCAGCTCTTTTCTAAAATACTCAGAGACATTATTTCACTTCACCACGTTCTCTTAAGTTTTCCTCCACCGAAATGTGACTCAAGTGATGGCAACGTCACGGTTATGGTCCCAGATCAACTCATGACATTGCTCTGCCTGTGCCGGGAAGCCGTGAGGAAGGCTCTATGGAATGAGGGTTTTGGTGGAGGAGGCTAACAGGGGACCGTGTTATGCTACACTGGAGGGAAGGGCACTGTGTTGGTGCTCAGTCTTCATCACAAGGTGCTGTGCATTTTGGGGAGAGAGTGTAATTAAGAGAAGGAGACATAAAGGAAGGGAGAAGGAATTGGAATTTAGCTGTACCTACCACTCAAGTGCATTCATACTTTCTGGACACCAAGGAGCTTCTATTCAAACCAATACCATTACCATACACTGAGGTCTCAAAGTCGAATGCCTACAGGGGCCAGATAATGAGGTAAGTGGGGCAGTAAGCCTTGTGTCAGGCAATAAGGAGTGGTGGAGACTGCAGTAAAATAGAGACAAAATGCTGTGTGTAAAGGGAACAGTAGTTACTCAGCCTCAGCTGCTTACTAACATGTGGGATTGCAGCCCAGGATTGCCAGAGCTTTACAGTTTTTAAAGAGAAGCTGGAAGTGTGTGAAATTTCATAATTTAAAACTGTTGATTCAAAATATTAACAAACATTGTGTAGGGCAAGCAAAATACACTGGTGGATTCTGTCCAGTTCATGAGCTGCCACTTTGCAACCTCTGCCCTGTATGGAACTTTCCAGAGTCTGTGCACAGGCATCTGCAGGCAGTGGTGTATAGCTGTCATCAATAATCCAGATCACAAAAATTACGTAAAAGCATCCACAGGGTAACAGGGTAGAGCCGTAAATGATCTCAACATGCTACTCAGTCAAATTAGAAGGTGCTACAGTGATCGGATAGAAAAGAATGGAAAACAAAGTAATGGAAGACCGAACTCCTTCCCAGGAGATGTGGCTTTGTTTGAAGTGAAGGTAGGATTGATTGGTGCTCCTGTCCAACTCTGGGAGCTGGACAGCTCTGGAGGCGGTCCTCCCAAATCCTCCTACAGCACAGGGAGGCTGGGCTGGCAGAGGGGGTGTCACCATGGCAAATAGGATGCCATGCCAGGTGTAGGTACACGCATAACTCAGCACTGGGTTTTTTTTCTCACTGACCTCAGTCATACTTTCCCCAGCTCTTAACCTGTATAAACTCAAGTCTTCACCTCTGGGGACACGCTGGCAATGGTAACAGCCCCTTCTCCGAGGAAGACCTTCCTTCACCCCTGACCGCCTGTAGAGGCCCTGGTGTGACTGTTCACAGTGACCGCTCTGCCTCCAGCTCTCTCTGCTGGACCCCTGCCTTTTGAATCCCTTTTCATCATCACATCTTCTTCTCTCAGTTACGAGACGAGTTACGATACCGAGAAGATACTTGCCAAGAATTTGCCTTCTGCGTCTCTTTCAGTTCCTCCCTTCCTTCTGGTTATCATTCAAATCTCACAAATTATTTTTTTCACAAAGTCTACTGGTCCTGAGACACCATTTCCTATTTCTACAGCCACCATCCTTATCCACATGTTGACCATTCCAAATTCCTATTGTGATTCATGGTCTCTGAAGAAGGTTTTTCTTGCCCTCAGTCTCTCCTCATGTGCCCCAAGCACCATTTCCATCACGTCAGCCCCTTCCCTATTATTTATTATTATTAAATTAAAATACACAAACATGACCTTCACGGACTCTTTTTTTTTTTTTTTTTTCCCACTGCCTCTGTGTAGAGCCTATGCAGTTACCTTCAGGCAACAGAAAGGGAATGGATTTTGGAATCATGCAGACCCACGTTTACATCCTGGCTTTGCCATTTACTCCCTGTGTGATCTGAACAAATTATATAACCTCTCTTGGCTTCAGTTACTTCATCTTAGAATTGGGATAAATAATAGCTACCCTGCACAGTTGCTGAGGCAATTATATAAGCTAATGTAGGCTTTCTCTTTGTAAGTATTCGAAAAAATGGTAGAGGTCATTAACATTACTCTCCACAGAGGTAGCATTAGAGGTGGAAAATAGCAGGGTGTTTGCATCTGTCATCAAGATAACAGATATGTCAAAAGAATCTGAAGCAAGCTAAGTAAATTATGGAACTTGTACAGTTCTATGTGTTCTGCTACAGTGCAAAAGATATTTTTAAAAAAACTTTCAAGAGAGAAAATGAAAACCTACTGTTATAAAGTTCCAGCAGTTTTGTTTCCTGAATGTTTTAGCTACATCACCTATGTTCACCAATACATATGGATGTCACAGGCTTTGTGGACTGTGGTCACCTTTCACCTTCATGGGGCCACTAAGTGCAGCAGAATGGAGACATCTGAGTCGTCTGAGGTCAAATAATCTGAGTGTGAATCCTGACTCCATCAAGGATCCAGCTGTGGACCGTGAACAGGGTACCTGATCCTTCCAAGCTTCAGCCACTTACCTGTAAAACTAGGAGAACCATGCCATCCGGGTAGGGAGCATTAGATTAGTGGCTCTTCCCAAAGGGCCTCACCTGTTTTAACTGTCCATGTTACTTTATATAACATCCTCTCAGTTCACATCCTCTACGAAATTGCCTTTTGCTCAAGTCCTTCTGATATTAATCACTGCTTTACTCTGTATCCTCTCAGCAAATGGAATCTTAAAATCTGTGATGCAGAGTCCCCAGGAAGAGTCTTTTGAGCTAGATAGACTTGGTTCCAAATTCTGGTTTCAACATTAACTAGCTGTGTTACCTGGACAAATCTTAATCTCTTTATCTGTAAGACAGGAGTAATAACAGTCCTTCATTTTAGAGGACCCTTGTCAGGATTCACTGAGATAATTCAGGCAAAGTGTTTAGAGCAGAACCCGGCAAGAGAAAAGATCCAGCAGAGATTAGCTGCTTTTATTAAGGTGGAAAGTGCCAGAAGTGGTAACTAGTAGGATGGGATGTTGGTCCTACCTTGACACAAATAAACTGTGTGCCCTGGATCCATTCACATCACCTCTTTGTTTCCATACCCATAAAATGAAAGTCATACCAGCTGCCTTGTATCCCAGGAATCTCACGTAGGTGAAATAATGTCATGGATGGGAAGATTCTTTAAAAAATGAAAAGCATCAGTTTTGCACATGTGCTGGCAAAATGTTATTTGTTTTTAACTCAGGGTGTGTGTGTGTTTGTGTGTGTGTGTCTGGAAGCTCCTCGAAAGCAGGAAGGGATCCTGTGATTTCTTTTGCACCCATTCCACGGTTTCTAATTGAATTCTATTTTCTGTTCCAACAAAGGTCAGTGCTTTTCCTCACCCACGACTGCCATGTAGAACAGGCTAAAATAAAAGCACCTACCCCTTATGTGTGGACAGCGTTTCTACCAAGGTGAAGATTCAGCTCCTTGGTCTGAGGGCCTGAGCTGCCCCAAGGAGGGAGGCGAGATTAAGCATCTGTAATAAATGTTCTCCAGGCAGGGAGGCAAAAATCACCTAACACTCTGTGGCTTTTAGAAAAAAGAGTGAGAGAGAAGAAGGAGGAAAAAGAAAACCCTGAGCTTTAAACAAGTGGCCGGGCTGTTTGTCATCTGTAAAATGAGGCGATGGAAAAGCACGAAAGGGCAGTGGTCACTGAGTCTGCTTCAGGGATCCGCGCCTCAGACGTCTGCGCCAACGCTCCCAGGCCGTCCCCAGCTGCGATTTCTTTTTCTTTAACAAAAACAGAGAACTCTCACTGGGCTGAAGTTTCCCACCTGGCTCAGGAGTTTTCAGACCTGGCCTAGGTGGTCTCTAAGTAAATATTTTCACCCTCACTCACCTCCTCCTGAGGAAAAATATCTCTTTGCTCAGCTAGAGAAGAAAGCACCCAAACCAAACAACAGATTATTTGCACCATTGGAACCCTCACTCCAGGGACTCCAGGGAGGGCATGCGGTTTAAATCAGAGTGTCCAGGCTACTTGTCCATCTTCTAGACAAATCTGGTTAACATGGACCCGGAGAGAAGGTTTGGATGCATGCCAAAGCCCTTCAGCGCCTGTGCAGATTGGCACAGGGACGACTGCCACCACCCAATAGTTCTAGAAATCCACCTGCAGGCCAAAAGGAAAGAAACAGTCTAACCTAAAGCGTGAACTCTATCGCATCGTTGCCTGTTTACGTGGAGACTGAACCCTTTGTGATTTCACTGTAGCTAGCAGATCTGATGGAAATCTTCCTGCTGTCGAGCTAATTTCAAGGGGCTTTTTTTCCTTCTGCATTCAGTCGGTTCGGGCTGAGTAGTTTTTTCAGAAAACATTTCAGGTGTCCCCCATTTGTGCCAGGCACTGTGCTAGGCTGTAGGAATCTGAAGATGACCCAAACACAACCTCTGCTCTCCAGGAGCAAACAGCTCTTGTGATGAAGACAAAAACCCAGGTACACAATTATAAAAATATTAGTTTTCCAGGGTTCCTGGAGCAAATTATCACAAACTGGGTGACTTAAAACAACAGAAATTTATTCTCTCACAGTTCTGGAGGCCAGAAGGCTGAAATTCAGGTGTCAGTAAAGTTGGTTTCTTCTGGGAGCTTTGAGGGAGAATTGATTCCTTGTTTCTCTCCTCGTTTCTGGTAGTTGCTGGAAATCCATGGTGATCTCTGGCTTGTAGCTGTATAGCTCCATTCTCCGTCTCCATCTTCACATGGCCACCCTGGAGTGTCTCTGTGTCAAACCCCTCTCCTTTCTTTTTTTTTTTATAAATTAATTTTATTTATTTTATTTTTGGCTGCGTTGGGTCTTCGTTGCTGCGCACAGGCTTTCTCTAGTTGTGGCGAGGGGGGGCTACTCTTTGTTGCGGTGCACGGGCTTCTCATTGCAATGGCTTCTCTTGTTGCAGAGCACGTGCTCTAGGCCCGCGGGTTTCAGTAGTTGTGGCTCACGGGCTTAGTTGCTCCGCGGCATGTGGGATCGACCAGGACTCGAACCCGTGTCCCCTGCATTGGCAGGCGGATTCTTAACCACTGCACCACCAGGGAAGCCCCCCTCCCCTTTCTAAATCCACATTAAATCCAGAATGACTTCATCCCAAGATCCTTAACTTAATTATACCTGCAAAGACCCTATGTCCAAGTAAAGTCATGTTCATAGATGCTGAGAGTTAGGGCTTAAACATGTCTTTTGGGGGATGCAATTCAATTCACTGCAAAGACCAAATGTGATAAGAGCTATGAAAATAGAGGCGAGCACAGGACACAACTGCTGTAGAAAGGAGGATGGTCTAATACAGCTGGGTGGAGTCCAGGGAAGTTTCTAGAGAAGGTGATTCCTAAGGGAAGCATCAAATGACAAGTTGAAATCTGCCTCCTGGAAAAGCTGCATGTGTGAAGGCTTGGAGGTTTGATAAAGTGTCCATTTTTGGCATTTGAACATTGACGGGCTCTCTGGATCCCCTCCCTGCTAGCCCCTCCACTACACCCTTACCTGTGTGACCCAACAAGAAAGATCAGCATGCAGAGGTGCGCTAACTGGAATTTCAAAGAGTGCAGCTTTAGCCCACAGTGCAAGTGCAGGGAGCTCCTAGCCTTAACCCCACATCACAACCACAAAAGAGCCCAAAGCCACCCCCATCTCACCCTCCTTGTGTGTCCCTTTCTCTTCCTGAAAATCCCAAATTTTGTTGTACTAAATACACATTCATTCATATACATGAGTGAGTGTCATCTGTCTCAACCTTTAAATGCATTCCAGGCTGGGTGAAACAGAAGAAATGGTGGGACTGGGGAATCCCTTAGGAGTTTGTGTGAATGGGATGTGTGGAGTGTGGGTAGAGTAGAGAGGAAGAAACATCATGCTGGAGAGGTAGACAGGAGACAGATCACAGAAAGTCTGGAAAAGTGGATGGGCTATAGCAAAACACAAACCGGGTAAGGCATGTCAAACAGCCCTCACCACCTGTGAAAACCAGGAAGAAGGTGCTGTTTGGGGACCATCCTGGTTCTCCAGGAGTTAAGACTTCAGCATCGGGAAATATAAGCAAGGATGAATGGGTAAGTAGAAAACCTGAAGGATGGGGAGCTTTCCTGAAGTGGGGCTGGCTGCCTCTACAGCCAGAATTTTCTGGGGTCTGAATTTCTTTCTGGAAACCTGTCTACAGGTGGGCTAACCCTTCAGGTGTAAGGTATGTATGAATGAAGTTCTTACACAATGTCCTTTGAGCCCATTACTGGCTTATGGGGTTACGTGCTTCCAAAAGCACCTCTTTTTTGGCCAGTCTTCATGGAGTGAACCTGGCCAGTAGCTAACATTGACGTAAGCTTTGGGGGGCAACCCGGAAATGATATTTCCAACTCGTCATTTCCATCCAGTCAATGGAATTCTCAGAGCTGCATTTGTGTGGCTTCTTCTTTGGCTCCCATGAAACTGCCTAGATCATTAAATAAGACCCAGCAACACCTGGTGATAAAGGATGAGAGTGTGTGACTCCGCGTTGGTAGGGCTTCTTTGATAAGGATAGCAGAGCTTCTATAGTGCGGAACAGTTATGGATGTGTGGGCATTAACTACCTCCATACTGAGTGCTCTGCCTGAGTGGAAGTCACAGCACGCGGGTGGGGATTTTGTGTGGAAATACAAACTGCACTGGGACCGTTTACTCAAAGAAAGCTTTTCCCCCACCACACCCTGATAAATGTTTTCCTAATGGTTCTTTATCTGAAATAGCCCACCAAGAACATTATATGGCTGATGCAGAAGGCCACATCCCAGGCATTCTTGTTGCCATTCCAAACTTATTATTTATGTGTGGCTTTGGATGGTCTTCAGAAGATTCACTGAAGCATTCACACCAATTCAGTCCAAAACTTCAACCTTTAGCTGGACCATTCTTTATGTGACAGCCCTGGCATTGTGAATCATTTTAGAGTCAAAATGTCAGGCACATGATCTCCCAAAGAAAAAAATAGAAGGAAAATAGCCAGCAGTCCCCGACCCTCAGCTACTTCTCCTTAAAGTATTCCATATTAGAGGCTTGGAAAACAACCATATGACTGTCAGCAAACTGCAGGAATTGTACTGGCAAGATTGGCTTGTGGTGGCTCTGTCTACAGATTGTGTTTCTTGTCTGCCTGCCAAGACCCACTGTCCCTGATAAATGTAGCACTCAGAGATGGCCAGTAAGAGAGGTGCATTGTACCATACAAACCAGCCGTCTGGAGAAGATCAGTGAGGCCAGATCTAGAAACCAAGCAAAGATGGTGGATTGAGAATCGGAGAATCTAGGGGGTCACTTCTGGAAAACCGGGGGCATTTCAGTGCATAATCATTACTTGAACATTCTCAATAGGTACGGTCAATAGTAGGGATTGTGGGGATACAAATAAATATATGATGTGAACTTGCCCTCCATAAACTTTCAGTCTATGTGTGTAACTAATGGACATTCTGTGTGAAAACATAAAGTGACAACATAATAAATGAAGCAGATTAAGGGTTATATCTGTAATATATTAATGGTGAGAATAGGGGAAATGATAACTTCCAATTTGGAATAGCTAGAGAATATACACATTTTTATTTATTTAATGTCTTACATAGCACTTACTAGTTCTGAGTGCCCTAAGGGATACTAACTCATTTAATCCTCCTCAGTCCTATGATGTAGGTACTGTTAGCGTACTCATTTTCTTTTAAGATAAAGAAACTGAAACAAAAATGTTAAGTAGCCTTCCCAAGGTCACACAGCTAATAAGTGACAGAGCTGGGATTTAAAACCTCGTGGGAGGAAAAAGAACTTAAGTTGGACTTTGAAAGTAGATAAGAATTTGAAAGGCAAGAAGGTAAGAAGGCCTTTCAGCTAGTGAAAGAGCAGGTCATTGGTGAGGAAGGGAATGACATGATGAAAGATTCATACTGCTCACTTTTGAATGGTTGATCTGATGGTAAAACACAGGGGACACTGGAAAGGCAGGCAGAGAAACAAGTTGAAAGGTGGTGTAATGATTTAACCAACACCTGGCATAGGTCTCAGCTATGGAAACAGAAATGAATGGATAAATGCAAAAGAATCTATACATGAGGAACTGACACAAATTGATGACCAAGAGGATATGAGAGAAAACGATGTAGAAAGTCAAAGACTTCTCTCGAGTTTTGACCTAAAAATTTGTGGTGCCCTTGACAGAATTAGGGAAGATAAGATAAAGCATGGGTTTTGAGATGATTGTAGGACTTCCAAATACATGCATCCCTCAAGCAATTGCTTAAGTGGAACTTGACCTTAGGAATGTGGTCAGGCTTGGATTTATGGACTGAGGAACCATTAGTGCAGATATGAGTGATACAAGTACTCCAAAGGAAGAAGAAAAGAGAGCAGAGGCTAGGGACTGAACTTTGTCCCAATACAGTTGCCAGAGGAAGTGAATTAACTAATAATGAAACAGAGAAAGGAGAAGAAAGAAGAAAGATAAAAAACTAGGATAGTGTACCACTGTGGAAATAAAGGGAAGATGCTATCAAAAAGAAGAAGATAGTTAGCAGTGTGTAATGCTGCAATGAGGTAATGGAGAATGGGGAGTGAGACAAGAAAAAAAATCATGGTGACTTTTGGGCAGCCAATATGAATGAGATGGCCCTTTTCTTACTTCTCCAGGCTGAGTATTGCCTGTTCTGTCAACATTTCCTGATATAGAATGGTTTTAAACCTCATCCTCCCATCACTCTCCTCTGTCTGTAGGCAACACAGCATAATGAGAAGAAGATAGCATGGACTCAAATGGAAAGGCTCTGCTGATAAAAACAAATTTGGCAACCAATAGAGCAGATCATAGTCAAGGGTAGAGCCCTGGGTTCTCATCCTACAAAATTTCTTCCAGACTGTCACAGCCTTTGAGTGCAATTTTTCAACCGGTTGTGAATCCACTCAGGAGATTTGTTGAATGACTGGTTGAAATTAATCACTACTATGTTTTGAGTGGTCTTTTAATTTATCAACATGGTAAATTTTAGCTCAAAGGTAAATGAAGTTACTGTGCCATGATTTGTTTTTAATGAGCAAATGTAGGTTCTTAATGATCCCTTTACTTTTTCAAAAATTTTTGAACCTACAATTTAACATTCTTTTCTAGAAATTTGCCAAGGATAAATTTTAAGTTCAAGGGACTAAATTTTAGTAAATTTGGATATCTTCTGGTCACTCGTCCTCTGAGAACTCTCCCATTCATTTTATCATCTCAGAGATAAACAATAAGATTGCTAAGAGGATATAGTGATATATATTTTCAGCATAACATCTTTTCAGATAAAACTTTTCAAGGCCTAAAATCTTGAACTTGAATTCATAGGTACCTAATTGTTCTCTCTCAATCTTGACTTGCATTATCTTCTTTATATTGTTTATTCTATTCTTTTGGATATGAAGATAACTCTTCCTAGAAAATCTGAAACCCTAATACAAGTTGAAAGTTGAGTGCCCTTCCTTCTTTCTGTTATTCAGCAATGCAGTTCAGTTTGACAACTGTTTATTAAATGCCTACTATGTGTTTGCCTACTGTGTGTGGGTACCATTACAGGCTTTGGTGACATGAGGATCTTATCTAAGATGTACTTCATTTTGATTGCCAGCTTTCCCAGCAGCCAGAAAATGAATGGCACTAATACTGTATCTCCTGATTCAAATCCATGTTCTGAATGGATTCTTTTGAGATCTTAATGCAGAACCCCTCCCCCTGCCATGTATTCACACGGTTTCACAGGCTACCTGTCCTCTTTTGTTCTCACTGGGATTATTTTCAACTGAACAGCCAGAATTTCAACTTTTGGCATTCCTTAAACTTAGAAATCCCCATTCACTTGATAAGTCTTCTAGATATAGACTTGTTTCTATCTATTCTGTGAATTTCTTAAAGCCTTGGGTACGTGTTCAAAAATCCTCATTGTATCTATAACCTCCCTGACATGGTTCTCTCAATATTCCCGTTAATTCAGTATCATTTTGAAGGCCAATATTAAGAATAAGGGCAATTCTCTTTTTTTTCCCTTTACTTTCTAAAAGGTGAAATGTTAATGAGGTAAATGATTGTGAGATAATCTAATTTTAATGGAATAAGACTTTTGGTAAATTTATGGAGAGATAAAATCCCTTATCATATTGGGATCACTTCTATATTTTTAAGTATAAATCTATATTTGAAAATAAGTTTTAAAATAATTTATATTAGGAAAATATCATCCTTAAATACTACCTGGCTAGGGAACCCACAGTACAATGCCACCAAAGTAGAACTCTGGATTCTCTTTTTATTTTTCACAATTGAAATGCTTTTCACTTTACTTCCCCTCTAGGATCTATAAATTTTTGTACAGTGTATGATTCCATTATATACAGGCCTAAATTCCTCTCCTTTTCCTGTCCGTGTTAGGCAACATGCCACTCAATTCCTCCAATACGGATTTTAAAAAATGTTTTACAACAAGTAAGCACTAGCTACAAGCCAACATCCAGCAAGAAAGGCTTGAAAAAAAAAAAGACTTGAAATAGGTATATTGGAAGTTTCCAGAAGGACTCATCAAGCCTGTAGTAACTGAAAGGAAGCTCTGGAAAGGCAATTGCCTCATGAGAAACTTCTTCAGAGGTGGCCAGGTTGATCTTGCTTAAGCATACAGCCACCTACGATTTTAAGGGTTTGTGTCTTAGAGAGTCAGGTCCCCTAAGGGAATAAATTCAGCCACAAAGCTCCACAGTCTGTATTCAAAGGGAGGGCCATATCTTCTACTGGAAAATCCACTTTCTCCTCAACTCTTTAGGATTTTTATTTATATCCCCATGATTCCTACAATTTTAAATATTTCATTTTCACATCTCTCCTCTTTACTGGACTGTAGCCTCCTGGGGGGCAGACTGTGTCTGACTCATCTGTGCATTCCCACCTCCCACCACGTGGTTGATGTTTCTTGAATAAATGGTCTGTGTCCCTCTGTGGGCACAGTGTGGTGGGTCCCAGGGAAGGGTGTCTGGGTTTGTCAAGAGTGACTCTGCTCTTTCAGAGCAACAGAATTCTTATCTTGGGTGACTTAGGGCAAGAATTCCGGTCACCGGATCTGACATTTAAATATGTTTATTTGGATGGGGTTAATAGTTTTCTTTTGCCTTGTCTCCAAAGGTTAACATATTATTTATTCTAGCCATAGGCTTCACCATGCAAGTTGAGAAATATTTAGGAGATTGCATATGTCTTTCATATATCTTAGCATCCCAAGTTCAACTGCTGTTCTCTCTACTCTGTAGGACTGGCATATAAATGCCATTTGTCATTTCCTAAGAAATCCTAGGAACCCCTGCCCTTGCTCTGTGTCTCCTTGCCATGTCAGACATGGCAATTTCCATACAATCCCATTTTGCAGTTTATTTGGACTTTTTTTTCCACTCTCTCTGACAAAAGCCCTATTTCAACTCTGTTGATCAGCTCAGAATTGTCTGCCAAATACATTCTTCCCAGTCTCTGTGAAGTGTACCCAGATCCTAGCCAGGACCCTTTGTTCTGGTATCACAGGCCACAGTCCAGGAAACTAACATCTCTCCAACACCATCTTCAGCCATTACGCCCCTCCCTCACCCTCCTTTCTTTTCCAAAGACATGACCTTCAGCTGGAAGCAGAGATGAAAACATCACCTGTGTCCTGAGAGTCTCTGAAGGTGTCTGGGGACCCTTCGTACCACTCATTCTTGTAGGAGCCAGTAGAAGGGGGTAGTGAAACACGGGGTTCAGGGGTCTTATCTGGCATATTGCCGTATGCCCTCCACTGTGGTCTCTTGACTGGTTGTCCATACACAGGTGCTTCTGAAGGGCATGGTCTAAACTCTGCCATTCAGATCATCTCTCTGAGGGTTCTACGTGATGGTTCCTGCAAATCTCTTTTATTGTTCTTTTAGCGTAAGATGGTGCTTTTTTTTTTTTTTTTTAATCAGAATTTACCTACCACAAGAATCTCTTTGTGGAGTTTCCCTTTTCTTCTATTCATATAAGTTTTGACATCTATTTCCATTAACAACTTTAGCATATGTTTCTATCTGGGTGCTTTTCTCCTGAATTGTTTTTCTACTCCCTATTATGTTCATTGTCTAATAAACTAGAATATAACAAGGTGATCCTCAAACTTTCCCTTCATTTTGAGTAGTCACTGAAGCTTGAATAGAGAGCGAATAGAACTCAATCAGTAACTTGGAGGAAAGAGAAACACAGAATAGATTCTGAAGATCAGGAAGTTCTCTAATCAATGTAGATCACTTCCCACCCTCTAGAATAAAAAGCATCTCTGGGTTGCAGGGAACAATTGTTTTCAAATCTTGCCAACTGAAACATATTAATGTTTTACTCATTCATCTGCTCTTAAAAATGATCTATGTATTTGAGAATCTTCATCTAGCTTCCGAATAGCTGGCATTGAGATATTATAAGGTTAATAATAAGCTTCATGATGTTGTAGAAAGAACACCAGGTGAGGAATCTAGAGAACTGGGTTCTAATCCAAACTCTACCACTGTGTGGTTTGGGGCTATTCATTTGAATTCTGAATCTCATTTCCTGATCGATTAAACTGAGGCAGAAAGTAGTCCCTGATTTTCACTGGATGTTTGTGAGGGTCAGATACACACATACACATCTATATACATATTTTACAAACTATATAGTGCTGTGCAAATAATACATTTTAGGAAATTATTACATTTTAAAGCTAGCATGACAACCTAGAGACCTCATAAAAAGGACAAGCTAGAAGGAACAATCCTGGACTCTGTGATTATTGAAGCAGAGCTGCCTATATAAGACTGAGCACGTAATTCATCCTGTTTGAGAAGTTCCCCCTTATGTGAAATAGGGATGGTGATAATCCCTGGCCATCCTCCAAAAAGCTCTGCCATCTGACCTGAGGCTCCACCTCTTCTCCTAAAGAGTGGCTCCAGGAAGTTTCACTCTTCAGGAAGCTGTGCACCTGACTCTCTTTTCAACTCACAACTTACCCTAAGACTTCATCCAGACAACACATCAGAAGGTGAAACAATAACACCAATATTTAAGCAAGACATCCCTGCATAAGAGTTGACTGAGATGGAGGTAGGAGGAGTGTATATTTCCTGACACTTAGGTTATTTTATACTAGGGTATAAAATGTTATACTCTAGTATTTTGGAATAGGGTATCAAATAACTTGAAGTAGAACCTAATATCCTCTCAGCTTAGAGCTCTGAACATCCATACCATCATTCATTTATTCATTTATTTCCTACCTACAAGTCTTTATTGTACAGTTCAGCTAGGACTGCGGATTCAACCATGATCCACACCGACAAGGCTTTAGAATCAAGGGGAAAAGAACACTGATGGGTACAGACTCAAGTATGTGACATTGGGACACATAGAAATGCTATGGACCCAGAGCCAAAATCTGTGAGCACAAAGGAGGGCATGCAGGTATGTGTACACACACACACACACACTCACACACAGAGGTATACACACCCCAAATTGCATCAGGACTGAGATCAAATATACTTTGCCATTCCATTTTTCAGTCTGTCATTTTCTGCAGACCAGAACAAAGGAAAACTCAGGAGGAGAACGAAGTGCAGAGAAAGTTTTATTGCTTTTGTTTGAAGTCATCCATGGTGAAGTTGACTGTAATCTAAATGTGGTGTTGGTTACTTTGGGGGTCATAGCACATATGCAAGCTAGGATGCCTAGCAATTACCTTTTGCCATGTAAAAATCGAGCCCATGTACTTGGAGAAAGGCTGCTTTGTTATTTTTTCACCTGAAAGAAATTAACCAGCCAATTCAAGGAGACACAGACGTAATGACAGTAACAAAAATGAGATCACATTTTCTTTATCTACTCCCCCAGCATATGTCGTGGACAGTTTTCTTTTCCTGGGCATCTAGAAAGATAAGCCCAAATGACTCTCTTCTAATGACCTCTCATATGGAAATATAATTTACTTTCCTTGTGCCTGGCCCTTGCACCAACATGGTGATATTAAGGGAAACAATTCTGAACTAGCATCCTCGTGACCTTTCCCAATGACTTACTCTACCGATGGTATATTGATGTGTTTGGATTTTAGGGAAGCCCATTAGAGACGGACCCTGCTTTATAAAATTGCTTTGCAAAATTGAAAACTTAGGAGTAAAGAAAGCATTGGTAGATTGAGTCTTTTATGAAATGCACTAGAAAACTCATTAGAGTGGAGACTTCACAGTTGAAAGAGGTTCACCTGGAGAGCAAGTGGCTCCAGCGGCCGTGCAGGAAAGCCCTGCCCATCGCCAGGGCGTGCCCTCGCCCAGACCCAGATATGGAACGGGGCAGCGTGGCCACCCACTCCGAGACCTCCAGAAAACCCTGAAGTCGCTTTAAGTTCAGGTCTCCTTATTTATCAAATGGGGTGAAAAAATGTTTCCTTATTGAGTTGAGAGGATTAAAGGACAGCTTTATATTCACGGAGAATAGCAGAACTGGACTAAGATGAGGGTTTTCATTTGCACCGAGTGAGCAACCTCTGTGCACCATCCCTACGGTTGAGAAGATTTACACTGAAAAGAAACGGCAAACTACCTGTCCCTTACAAATAGCTCTGACCAGAGACTGTAAATGAAGCCACGCATCTCTTGCATCGAGAGGGATCCATGGTTATGCTTTTTAATCTGAGGATCCACATAATTGGATTCTTAAAGTTAGAATCCACATTTGTAGATTTGAGGATAATACTTTGCATCATTGGAGGAGTCTTCACGTGACCCAAGATTCGCCAGAACATTTTCTTAGTAGTGAGTTTCCCAATGAATTTGACTTCCCTTTGAATCATCTCACTGTGTAGAACCACCATCACAGTGAACTCTTGCTACACCCCTGTCCTAGAGGGACATACTATTGATCATATAATGAGGTGGTCCTGGAATCTTTGGTAATTAATGCCCTTGGAACCAGTCTAAGATTGGAGGTACTGTAACAGGTTCAGCTCTAAGGAGACATGAGTACATTTTATAAAAAGAGATACACAGCTAGCTAGAGTTAGAAATTAAGATTTTTTCCAACTGAAGCAACTATGGTAGCTGCAGAGACCTCTGATTCAGTGGCCTTATGTGTTCTACGCGAACTTTTATTGGGACATTCCTTAGACCTCCAGGGCATTCTAAATGTAGTAATGGACTATTTCAAAAGCTACTTCTAGAAATCTCCTGAAAATATTACATTTATACATGTCAAGACTATACAGATGCTGTTTGTTTTAAGACATAGGGAACAAAATAATAAATAGCATTATGGATGATGAATTTTGCAATTATCTTATGCTACAGCTTCCTACGCTGTCAAAATATTCAATTGCAAAATATTGTTTCCCTTTATCTGGCTGAAATTTTTTGACGGTTCCCTCCACAGACTCTGCGTTCTTTAGTATCATGTACATTTAACCTTTATACAACAGAGCTGGATTCATTTTTAACCTCTCCTCTGTCTGTCTCAGATGCCACATTCAATTTGAGATAGATGCTTTTTCTCCTATGGCGAAAATGTATTTCTTTTAAATGGCTCACAGAATAAGAAAAAAAAAAAATTGAATTGGAAGTTCTGACAAACATCCAGATCAGCCAGCCTCACCCGATTCAATCCAAGGTTTGACAAGTTGCTATACAGAAAAGCAGTCTTTTGGAGGCAAAACTGCACGCCAGCACGCACGTCAGCTCTGGGAGAGGGCAACACACCAGCTGCCTGAGCATTCAGGTTGCAT
The DNA here is from genome assembly GCF_009873245.2 of Balaenoptera musculus. Taxonomy (NCBI): domain Eukaryota; kingdom Metazoa; phylum Chordata; class Mammalia; order Artiodactyla; family Balaenopteridae; genus Balaenoptera; species Balaenoptera musculus. The sequence continues at coordinate 32,053,666 of NC_045804.1, read as the reverse complement.
CTCCAAGAGCAAAAAGGACGCTTCATTTTCAGCAAAGTGAACTTTCCCCCGGCTACTCAAAATGCATCTTGCTTGGCTGATTGAAATATCCTCCAACCCAGTAAGGCTGCACCACTTTTCACCGCTAACCTCTGCCCAGGGAGAAGTCAATAAGGAAACAAGATGCAAATAAATTAGCATTCATCGCTGCTGATCTAGTATAAATATTTATAAGGGAAAGATGAGGTGATTCTGAGTGATACCGAGATCCTGGCCCCACATCAACAGTTAAAAACAGTCATACTGGGGAGATTGCACTTTGCATTTTTTTTTTCCATTTCACATCACCATAATCACCTAATAAATATTTAAATGCACCCATTTGCCGTAACTATAAAAGAACCGTGTAAACTTGTTGTCATCTAGACACATTAGTTGTGGTGGAGTCAATGAATTTCAACAGTCACTTAATACTGCAGCCACGAGCTACCTTAAAACTGCCAGCCCCGGCCTGCCAGGAAGCTACTGTAACAGCTCTGCTCACTAACTCTGAGCAAGACACGAGCTTCATTATGAATGCGAGCATTGCCGCTCTAATTAGGCCTGGGAGAAGTTTAACAACCATCCTACAGTCTTGCTGCTGACAAATATAAAAATAAAGCCTTGTTCAAATTAGCAATGTGAAGTGAGAAGGTCTAGAAGCACCAAGTGTCTGACCGGCCCTGGAATGGCTCTGACCTATAGTGAGGTTATTTTGGTTCATAAACTGCTAGTATGTTACCTGCAGGAGGTCGCCCCTGTAAAATGAATTATAGTCAGCTGTATGTGATAATTAACCATGCATTAGCAAATATCTTGAAACAGGGAGGCTCTGTTTTCTCTGTATTTTGACTAATAAAAGCATGAATTTGTTCAACAAATGATCATTTAGGTTGTGGAATTCTAACCATATTGGAAGGACAGAGTGAGCAATGCAACATTGTGCTGGTCTCAGAGTTTCCTTACCCAAACAGGCTGCTTAATAGGCTGGCTGCATACTATGATGCTATTCAGACTAAAAACCACAGCGCTGAGAAGACAAATACAATATACATTTAAAATAATATGAACCTTGTGCTCTTATTTACTTTAAAATCACCCTATATGTGACAATTAAAAAAAAAAAAACACGGGTAAAGTTCTATTTCAGAGAACAACCTTATATTTCATTAAAAATAATTTTGAAACAGCTCCCATAACTTTACAACAATTAAAAAATACTGTAATTGTACATTTTTTAGAGTGGGTTTCTAAGAATTTTCTTTAGAAGGCTTCAAATATGCTCTGAAAATAAAAATTAAATTGCAACGTGGGAAAAAAATACTTTTTTCTGAATTAATTCACCATCCAAAAGAACACACAGGAATACAGCTGGTGGGTATCAATGACTTGGAAAGAAGTGTTTTGGGTGCTGGTTTAGGGGGGAGAGGTGGGGCCGGCCTCTGAGAGGTTAATGAGAAGGGGTGTCATCTTTGATTGTCTGGCATTCAGTGAGCGCTGTCCACATGTTTTCACCGTTGCAGAAAGCTGTGATCAGAGGTTGCCGGCAATGGGACGTGGCGATAATGCCTTAAAACTTACAAACTTTCCCCTTCCCCCCTCAGGACCCTGATTGCTTTTCTTATAAGAAGGAATACTCCTTCCTTCTTTTTTTCTTCTAACCTCAAAGTTAAAATGCATATTTATACATAGTATATATAAACACATGTACACACACTTTCACAGATCTAAAAATAATCCAGACAGACCACTAGGGCAGCTTCAGATTTTAAACCAAATATGTGACCAATAGATCTGCTTTAAATAGTCTATCCAAATCCATCAATAGTTTGAGGTTATCCCTTCTAAGCAGTTTCAAGAGTTTATATGTTTATAGCCAAACTGTTTCCATACGATATTCATAGACGTTATGCTAAAAGGGTTTTGTGGTCAGATATATATGAGAATCTCTGGATTAAGTAAAGTGACATAGGTTTCTTTACTACAGGACTTCTCAGAGCCTTTACTACCACCTTGGGAAATATTGGCCCAGAGTAAACATTAGATACACATAGCCAGTTCTCATTGAAAAGAGTATCTAGCTTTATAAAAAATTTCCCAATGATGCAGAGAGATGAAAAGAGATGTTGGTTCTGAAGATCTCCTTGAAGAACCCGGTGGGCTGAGGCACAGTCACCAGTAAATCTTCCAGGACAGAACTTGCTACATTCAACAAGAGAACAGCTAATCCTAAGTGGGGCTGAGGGCTTTCTTAGTTTGGCTAAGGGGCTATCCTCTTGATAATCAAAACATCCTTCAGTTGCAAGCCATTCACCCAGTCCAGGTTCTCAGGGAAAATCACAAGACAAACACATTTTGTCATCTGAGTAAAGATTCCCTTTTTTTTCTTTCCACATGACGTCAAAGCATTTCTACTCTTAACCATCAAGCACCTACCAGGAAAGAACAGGTGGGTGGCCATCAGCTTCTGCGAGGGAGGTGAAAACACACCCCAACTCTACACAATATTTCTAGCTCAGACCATCCTCATAACCTGACTTGAAGTGTGAGCATCACCTTTTGGATGACAGCTCTTTCTTTTAACCTCCCAACATACTGGGTGGTTAGAACACAGACTGTAAACTCCTACAAAGGCAGAAACCAGCAAATTGAGTGAAGATCCTGGGAAGGGGAATGGAAGAACGGTGGCGTTAAAATAAACTCCAGACTTTGTTCTGTGAAGGTTTGGTGGTTGGTGTAGGAGCCTGAAAAAGGAGAACAAATGTGGATCCTCCAGGCACTGACAAACATCTCTGGAGGCGGGTGGCATAAGAATTATCTCCATTACCTCGTTCCTCAGTTCTTCCCCTCTCCATCTCTCCACAAACATGTTTGCTGAAAATTTTAAGAATTTAAGTTTGTGTACTTCAGTAAGATTGTAATTGTACCTATAAGTGATTGAATGTTCTCAGTGCTGGCTTCAGGCTTTTGTAAAGAGTTTGTGGGAGGCTGAGACCACGTGAGAAAATAATGCATTATGAAAAGCTGGCCCTGAGTTGCGTAGCCTTGTCTAATGGAAAAAGTTCAGGCTTAGAATCAAACAGAGAGACCTGGGTGCAAATCCTGTTTCTGCCACATACCAGGGCAATATATTTAGCCTCCCTGACCTCAGTTTCCTCATCTGTAAAATTGTGATAGCAAGATAATGCATGCAAAGTGTCCAGCACACAGTAGGAGTTGAGTAAATAATGATTATCCTCCACCCCCTGTCTCTTGCTGCCCAATATAGACACTCATTCTACAATCATACCCTTGTACTATGAGCCGGTCTGGACCTAGATGAGGTGCCCCTATTAAGAGGTAGATATATCTCAGCAAATATGTTTAAAGAACAGCTGCTCTTTCTGAGCATTTATAATGCATGTGCCAAGGCTTTGTGCAAAGAAATTTTGGGGGGTGCTTTTTTCCTGTTTAATCTTAACATCCTCCCTATGATTTGGAGATTCCATTTCTAGTCAGCGAAAGTCAAAGATGCAAAAAAAAAAAAAAAACCCAACCAAATCCCTGGTGATGAGAGTGGTTTCTTTCACCCCATTCTGCTGCCATCAGGACTGATCTTAAAGCCCTGCGTGGTCTCTGCACTATTTCTTCATGGGAATGGTATCACTGAGGGAGCTTGGGAGCGAGTGTTAAGAGTGCCCCCTTTTGGTCTGTGCGAGCCTTACAGCCCATCTGGGAGAATTAGGTGTGAAGCCTCCTTAGGCTCTTTGCAAGCCCATTCAGGGTTATTTGTGTCTTGTACTGTTGTGTCCCCTGGTCGGTCTGTATGTGGCTTTTACATTCCTTAATAAAGTAATAGACATGAAAGAATCCTGTGGCTGACGCCAGCAGCCACAGAGAACACCAAGTCTAAAGTCAGCTAAAGGTAAACATATGGAGCCATCCAAGGAATGTAGCAATAAAAATTGGAACATATGATGGAGCCTCCCCTCCCCCCTCTATTTTTCTGGGATAATTGTGTCAAGCGGGGGAGAAAAGCAGCTCTTCGCAGACAGCAAGCCTTCATTGTGATCTGCTGTCCTCTGGCAGGGGGAGCCAGTCAAAGAATCTTTCAAGAAATCGTTAGCTTCTTTTTTTTTTTTTTTTTCCTGACTGAGTGTTCAACTACCAAAAATCTCTCAAATCAAATCCAAAGACAATTATTTATTTTCCAGACTTAATTTAATAGCAAAAACACCCCTGGAGAACTGAATGTGGTATTTGACTTTTATTTGGGCCACTCTGGGCATCACCAGCAGCTTTATTCTCCAAAGTGTGACTTTGCAGTGAGCTCCACGGCCCACAGAGCTGTCCAGGGCTGCTGGCTGGGAGCCCCGTTCCCCTCACAACAGCGGCCTGGGGGCCGGGCCAGAGACAGCACATAAATAACGCTTCTCAGTGCAGGTTTGACTCGGTATTTCTTCTCCATGGCTCGTACTCTTCATTCTTATGGAGGGAAAACATGACCCCGGTCTGTCCCCAGACCACCTTCCCAGCCTTGTCTGACACCACAGTGGCCCCACCATGGGCCCGCTCTGTCCCTGTCATGTGGGATTAATTGATGCTTTCCCCTCTCGGCTCGCTTTTCCTCCTGCCCTGCGTTACCTCTGCCTGAAGTATCCCCATCTCCTCCCATAGCATTAGGTTTTAAAACATGTGCTATGGAGTCCAAGAGATGGATTCAAATCCCGACTTTGTTACTTTTCGTCTATATGTTCTAGAGAAAGTGAGCTGGCTTCTTGGTGCCTTTCCGTGTGTTTCTTTATCTGTAAAATGGAAACTATTTAGGACCAACTTTCTTGACAGGGCTATGTCGCCATGAAATGAGCACATGATTTAGCCAGTATGTGGCACATGATAAACACTTCATAACTTTTAGTTTTCATTAGAGTAATTATTAATCTCACAAGGAAATCCTACTCAGCCTTCAAGAGGCACATTGGCCTCATTTCCTCTGTGGGACCTCCAGGGAGTCTCCCCCTCCCTTTCCAGCCTCCTTTTTATTCAGTTGTTCACTGAAGACTCTTAAAGTCTTCATTCCTTTATTATGCTATTCATTAATCTGACTTGAAATCATTTCATGCAGTTAATAGCCATTTATTAGGCACATTCAATGTGCAAAGCACTTTGCTGGAGACACAAGGATGTACCAGGCATAAGAGCTCCTTCCAAGGAGCCAAAGATACAAGGGAAGCCATGGCCAAGCTTGACAGTAGTACAAGGTTGAAAGTGTTAAATGCTATGAGACAGATGCAAAAAATGATGTCATTGGGTAGAGAGGGGTCTAGAGGAAGGCGAGGTTAATGCAAGTTGAGGTGAACAGGAAATTCTTTATGGAAAAGATGGTGTTTGCAGTGGATCCTTCAGGCTTTCAGTATTTAAAGATGGGAAGGGGGTGGGAAAGGGCTAAGGTAGACGAGTGAGTGGCTATCTGCATCTGTCACTCCAACTAGGATATCAGACCCCGGAAGCCAGAGAGCATTTCAGAAATGGAGTCATCACTAGGCATGTTAAGGGGTCGTGGCCTGGCTATGAAAAGGAATTGAGTGTAGCATGGAGTAAAGGCCTGAGAGACTGACAAACTGGGGAGAAAAGGGATGGCCCCTTGAGGCTGGGCCTGGTCAGGGCAAACCATTAATCTCAAGGGAGGGCTTGGTACTCCAGAACATTCCAGGTGATATTCTAATCCATGTAGTCCAAACCAAGGGGGAGGATGAGTGCATATTCTTGAGTGGCTAGTGTAGCAGAAGTGAAGGAGTCTTCCTGAGCCTCTGGAACAATAAAAGGTGGGTTTTGCCCTGGGGTAGGAACTAGCAGAGGTCCCAAACAAGAGGGTTAGGGTGAGTTCAAAACTCCAGCCCAAGATTGCACCAGCCCCAGGGACCTTGGAAGGTAGTGGCTGAGTAAACCAGTTCCTTGAAGACAGGGATGCTTGGGCCTCTACTGGGCCCCAGTGCCAGGAGCGGTGCTTGTAGGGCACCATACTGAGTCTCTGAACAGCGGCAGCTTGAATGTGCGTGTGGACTAGAGTGGTGCCTAACAGAGAGGTTTGAAGTTTGGAGCCATCGGACCTGGATTGAGCTCATTAGCCCTGTGACTGAGCAGACCATCCAATGCTCCCAGCCTCAGTGCTCTCATTTGTCAGATGTGTCAATTCATACACATTATATTAGGATCAAAAAATACAGTTATGGAAAGGGTCTAGAGTGTGGTTCGCCAGACCAGCAGTATTGGCATCACCTAGGGACCTGTTAGAAATGGTCTCAGGTCTCACTCCAGACCTACAGCCTCAGAAACTGAATTTTTACTGGTCTCCCAGGTGACTCCTATGTGCCTTAGAGTTTGTTAAACACTGGACTAGGATACGGTTTGGCTAAAGTAGGTGCTCAAAGTAGCATGGCTCTGTGGACCCTTGGCCTACTGGTCACCAGGTGTGACTAACTCAGCCAAGACTCAGAGCAGAAGAGATGATCTCAGAGGGGTTCTTACTGGTTCCAGGTCTGAGTGGGCCTGACCCTGCTGGGGACTGCTTCTCATATTTCTTGTAGAACTTGCCCAGTGCCCTGTGCAACACTCACATGTGATGCACACTGGGCTTTCTTGAGTTTGTTAGTCCATGAGCAGCTAGGGCTCTCTCTTTATGCCTAATTACTCCTACTTCTCGCCTCATTACTTTGGTTTCCATCCTAGCACACCTTGCCATTTCACACTTTCAAATTTGCTTTCCACTTGGTGTGCTGGTAGCTCTTCAACACGGCTGTCTTGATTCTCACTGGATAAAGGCCCACACTCCCTGCTATAGTGAAAATCCTCTGTGTTCTGTTGGGAAGCCTGGGAGGGGCTCTGCTCTAAACCAGAGAACACAGGTCACTGAGCGTCCTCCCTCCCTTTCTGCTCTGGCCCACTCAATGGTTTTGGCACATCACCTCATCACCCCCTGTTCCCCAATCATCCTCAAACCAAGCCATTAAAATCCACTTTGTGTAAGGTTAGCTCCAATCCTCCAGAGGTGCTCAAAGCAGAAGCTGTGCTGTACTCCCAGACTTCACTGATACAGCCACTCTAGACCACACAGTGTAGGTAGAAAGACTTAAGCATGAGCTAGAGAATGCAGTTGGTGGATTTAGTACTGGCTTAAATGCCTTGGACCACATATTTAGCCACTTACTGGGTGACCTTGAGTAAGCTACCTATCCTACCCAAGCCTCAGTTTCTCTGTGTATAAAGTGGGGAAATAATTATACAGGATTCAATGATATCATCCAAGTAAAACGCTAGTATAGCTCCTGGCACATTACGAGTGCTCAATAAATGTTCGCTATTAATATTAGGCTCACCTTATACAAAGAGGTTACTCTCTGCCCTCCTTTTCCCATTTAATAAGCAAACAGACAGCTCAGAGTTGGAATGGAGTTCTGGTGAACTCCACCCAAATGGAAGCCAAGTGGTGCCTCATAATCCCTGAAAAAACAACAGGTAACCTCCAAACTACACACCCAAAGGAGCCAAGACCAATGCTTTAGTGCCCATTAGTCCCCGTCTGGCTTTCTATAGGAAATATGACCACTTTTTTTCAGTGACTGTAACTTGTGGATTAATTAGACTATTTGATTTTCTTTCTCTTTCTTTTTGATGGCCAGAGGACCTCATTAGCACCTCCATTAGCATTTGGTCAGGGAAGGAAGAAGCAGTGGTAAGTTCCAGTAGTCTGAAACAGGAGAAAAGAGTATAGCATGAATTAAGTTTTCTCTCTGGATCCTGAGTTTGAGATGTGGGCAGGGATGAACAATTTATCCATTCACACATCACATGTTTATTTAGTCCCTGTTGTGTGCACAATATGCTTCTAGTCATTGTAGGGGGCAGAGGAAGCAAACTACTCCTGGGGTCAACAACAAACATACATAGAAAAACAGATCCACAATATGGAAGTAAATGGCAGTAACAAAGCAGATCTCATTCGCGTTTGCTTCCTGAGCTTTAGTTTCCTCTTCTATAAGATGAAAATATTGGACTATAGTAAAATTATAGACTTTCAAGCTTGGAAGGGACCATAGAAGTCTTCTATACCATATTATTTTCTGTCAGAAAATAATAGCATATCAGAAGTTGACAGACCTCCAGACAGAACACCCACTATCTCAGGAGATAGCTCTTAACTGCATTAACATTTTATTTTACTGAAAAATTTATCTCCCTATAACTTCCTCCTGCTGGTATTATTTCTGAAAGCTGGCCAATTCTCAGAAAGCCAATACTCAGAATTCTTCTAGTGGTAGATTCCTTCTATGCCAGTTTTTAGAAAGCCAGTCTGTTAAATGGCCAAGCCTGATCTTCAGCTGGTAGGTCTCAGTAAGACTATGTCAGTTATTAAAGCACTCTCTATCAGTGATTGATAACAATGGCTCAACTTACCTCCTTCAAATTCCCCACTCCTCCTACCCCAGTATCCTGGCACCTTCCCAATCAACCTCTTCACCCTTCCCATGACTGAGAAAACAAAGGCTTAATGCCTAGTACAACAAGAAGATCCTCAAGGCTCTGTGCCAACCCTATAACCAATATCCCTTCTGACTGGTCCTTGCTTATGCTGTACTGATTGCTAATATTTTCATATCACTCCTGTGAATGTTCCCTTTACCATCTGGACCAAATGGGCTAAACCTAAGTATCTTTCTATATGTATTTGAAGACAACTGTCCAATCTACTAACTCTGACTATTCCCATTCTCTGTCTCTGTCTCTGTCTCTGTCTCTCTCTCTCTTTTTTGACACTCTCCCTCTGAATGTGTTCCATTTGGCCACTATTCCTCTTTGGTGTGATATTCCTGGTGGAGGTTGAATTGCACGGAATGGAACAGAAGTCCCCTTACCCTTGTAATGTATACTTTACCTCTAGCAATGCAGCCACAGATAATGTCACCCTTAAGAGGCTTATTAGATATAAAATTCTAAGAAACCAAATACAGTCAAAACACAAGGCATTAAATAAAGAATGTTCAGTTCGAGATTAAGCTATTGCATACTCTTAGCTCATAGGATTGGAGATCATTAACAGCCAGGGTGCTAGTTCTCTGAAGGATGTTTAATCGAGAGTCTTGAGGAGGAGCAGAGAAAAATGATTATAGATGGAGGAAACTACATGAGCAAGGGAGAGAAAGCAGGAACATCCCCAGAGTGACTTTGCGGAAAAGTGAGTCAAACACACTGGAATAAGATATTCTTAAAGGAAGTAGGGAGAGATTGAAAAGGTGAAGGGGTGGGGTAGGGTGGGGGTCTAGACACTATTTTGCAAGTAATGTGGAGTCACAGAGATTTTTAGCTGGGTAGGGATATGGTCAAAATGCAGTTCTAAGAAAAATAATCACTAAGTGCTATGACAAAGGAACTAGAGGGGCAGGGATATTGGTTAAAGTGTCAGGAGAATGAGAAAGAAAGAAATAAACTCAAAAAGCATTAAAAACATGGAAAAGGACCCCCCCCTTCCCATACCCTGGCATCTGGCGGGACATTTCTGCACTCCTCTGTGGGACTCGTCCCTTGGGCCTGCTGTCAGAGGACCTTGGGGTGACCTCTTCGTGTCTGGGACACCAACGTGGATCTCACCCTCAGTCTCTGGTAGAGAAAATGGGAAAACCACCCAGGACGGTGGGGCATGCCCTCAGGGGCCTGACTCAGGAGGTGAAAATGAGGCTCATAAATGTTCAGTTAACCACGACCCAGAACACACAGCTGCCGTGTGGCTGACAGGGTCTTGGTGCTCCGACGGGTGTCAAGCCTGAGCCTCTGGGGTGGGAGAGCTGAGTTCAAGACATTGGACCACCAGAGACCTCCCAGCTCCACATAATATCAATTGGTGAGAGCTCTCCCAGAGATCTCTGTCTCAACGCTAAGACTCAGCTCTACCCAACGGCCAGCAAGCTCCAGTGCTGGACGCCCCATGCCAAACAACTAGCAAGACAGGAACACAACCCCATCCATTAGCAGAGAGGCTGCCAAAAATCATACTAAGTTAACAGACACCCCAAAACACACCACCAGACGCAGACCTGCCCACCAGAAAGATAAGATCCAGCCCCACACACCACAACACAGGCACCAGTCCCCTCCACCAGGAAGCTTACACAACCCACTGAACCAACCTCAGCCACTGGGGGCAGACACCAAAAAAAACGGGACCTACAAACTTGCAGCCTGCGAAAAGGAGACCCCAAACACAGTAAGTTAAGCAAAATGAGAAGACAGAGAAATATGCAGCAGATGAAGGAGCAAGGTAAAAACCCACCAGACCAAACAAATGAAGAGGAAATAGGCAGTCTACCTGGAAAAGAATTCAGAGTAATGATAGTAAAGATGATCCAAAATCTTGGAAATAGAATGGAGAAAATACAAGAAATGTTTAACAAGGACCTAGAACAACTAAAGAGAAAACAAACAATGATGAAGAACACAATAAATGAAATTAAAAATTCTCTAGAAGGAATCAATAGCAGAATAACTGAGGCAGAAGAATGGATAAGTGACCTGGAATATAAAATAATGGAGGTAACTATCACAGAGCAGAATAAAGGAAAAAGAATGAAAAGAATTGAGGAGAGTTTCAGAGACCTCTGGGACAACATTAAATGCACCAACATTCGAATTATACGGGTCCCAGAAGAAGAAGAGGAAAAGAAAGGGACTGAGAGAATATATGAAGAGATTATAGTTGAAAACTTCCCTAACGTGGGAAAGGAAATAGTCACTCAAGTCCAGGAAGAGCAGAGAGTCCCATACAGGATAAATCCAAGGAGAAACACACCAAGACACATATAAATCAAACTATCAAAAATTAAATACAAAGAAAAATATTAAAAGCAGCAAAGGAAAAGCAAATAATATACAAGGGAATCCCCATAGGTTAACAGCTGATCTTTCAGCAGAAACTCTGCAAGCCAGAAGGGAGTGGCAGAACATATTTAAAGTGATGAAAGGGAAAAACCTACAACCAAGATTACTCTACCAAGCAAGGTAGATTTGACAGAGAAATTACAACCTTTACAGACAAGCAAAAGTTAAGAGAATTCAGCACCACCAAATCAGCTTTACAACAAATGCTAAAGGAACTTCTCTAGGCAGGAAACACAAGAGAAGGAAAAGACCTACAAAAACAAGTCCAAAACAATTAAGAAAATGGTAATAGGAACATACATGTCGATAATTACCTTAAATGTAAATGGATTAAATGTTCCAACCAAAAGACATAGACTGGCTGAATGGATTAAAAAACAAGACCCGTATATATGCTGTGGACAAGAGACCCACTTCAGACCTAGGGACACATACAGACTGGAAGTGAATGGATGGAAGATATTCCATGCAAATGGAAATCAAAAGAAAGCTGGAGTAGCAATTCTCATATCAGACAAAATAGACTTCAAAATAAAGACTATTACAAGAGACAAAGAAGGACACTACATAATGATCAAGGGATCAATCCAAGAAGAAGATATAACAATTGTAAATATTTATGCACCCAACATAGGAGCACCTCAATACATAAGGCAATTGCTAACAGCCATAAAAGGGGAAATCGACAGTAGCACAATCATAGTAGGGAACTTTAACACCCCACTTTCACCAATGGACAGATCATCCAAAATGAAAATAAATAAGGAAACACAAGCTTTAAATGACACATTAAACAAGATGGTCTTAATTGATCTTTATAGGACATTCCATCCAAAAACAACAGAATACACTTTCTTTGCAAGTGCTCCTGGAACATTCTCCAGGATAGATCATATCTTGGGTCACAAATCAAACCTTGATAAATTTAAGAACATTGAAATCATATCAAGTATCTTTTCTGACCACAACGCTATGAGACTAGATATCAGTTACAAGAAAAAAACTCTAAAAAATACAAACACATGGAGGCTAAAAAATATGCTATTAAATAACCAAGAGATCAGTGAAGAAATCAAAGAGGAAATGAAAAAATACATAGAAACAAATGACAATGAAAACACGATGACCAAAAACCTATGGGATGCAGCAAAAGCATTTCTAAGAGGGAAGTGTCTAGCAATACAGTCCTACCTCAAGAAACAAGAAAAACCTCAAATAAGCAATCTAACCCTACACTTAAAACTAGAGAAAGAAGAATAAAGTCAGTGGAAGGGAAGAAATCATAAAAATCAGAGCAGAAATAAATGAAACAGAAACAAAGCAAACAATAAAACTAAATCAATAAAACTAAAAGCTGGTTCTTTGAGAAGATAAACAATATTGATAAACCATTAGCCAGACTCATCAAGAAAAAAAGGGAGAAGACTCAAATCAACAGAATTAGAAATGAAAAAGAAGTAACAACTGACACTGCAGAAATACAAAGAATCTTGAGAGATTACTACAAGCAACTCTATGCCAGTAAAATGGACAACTTAGAAAAAATGGACAAATTCTCAGAAAAGCACAACCTTCTGAGATTGAACCAGGAAAGACATAGAAAATATAAACAGACCAATCACAAGCACTGAAATTGAGACGGTGATTAAAAATCTTCCAACAAACAAAAGCCCAGTACCAGATGGCTTCACAGGTGAATTCTATCAAACATTTAGAGAAGAGTTAACACCCATCCTTCTCAAACTCTTCCAAAATATAGCTGAGGGAGGAACACTCCCAAACTCACTCTACAAGGCCACCATTGCCTTGATACCAAAACCAGACAAAGATGTCACAAAGAAAGAAAACTACAGACCAATATCCCTGATGAACATAGATGCAAAAATCCTAAACAAAATACTAGCAAACAGAATCCAACAGCACATTAAAAGGATCATACACCACGATCAAGTGGGATTTAACCCAGGGATGCAAGGATTCTTCAGTATATGCAAATCAATCAATGTGATACACCATATTAACAAACTGAAGGATAAAAACCACATGATAATCTCAATAGATGCAGAAAAACCTTTTGACAAAATTCAACACCGATATATGACAAAAAGTCTCTAGAAAGTAGGCAGAGAGGGAACTTACCTTAACATAATAATGGTCATACATGACAAACCCACATCCAACATCGTTCTGAATCGTGAAAAGCTGAAACCATTTCCTCTAAAACCAGGAACAAGACAAGGGTGCCCACTATTATTCAACATAGTTTTGGAAGTTTTAGTCACAGCAATCAGAGAAGAAAAAAAAATAAAAGGGATCCAAATTGGAAAAGAAGAAGTAAAGTTGTCACTGCTTGCAGATGACATGATACTACACACAGAGAATCCTAAAGATGTTACCAGAAAACTACTAGAGCTAATTAATGAATTTGGTAAAGTAGCAGGGTACAAAATTAATGCACAGAAATCTCTTGCATTCCTATACACTAATGATGAAAAATCTGAAAGAGAAATTAAGGAAACACTCCCATTAACCACTGCAGCAAAAAGAATAAAATACCTAGGAATAAACCTACCTAAGGAGACAAAAGACCTGTATGCAGAAAACGATAAGACACTGATGAAAGAAATTAAAGATGATACAAACAGATGGAGAGATATACCATGTTCTTGGATTGGAAGAATCAATATTGTGAAAATGACTATAGTACCCAAAGCAATCTACAGATTCAATGCAATCCCTATCAAACTACCAAAGGCATTTTTCACAGAACTAGAACAAAAAATTTCACAATTTGTATGGAAACACAAAAGACCCTGAATAGCGAACGCAATCTTGAGAAAGAAAAATGGAGCTGGAGGAATCAGGCTCCCTGACTTCAGACTATACTACAAAGTTACAGTAATCAAGACAGTATGGTACTGGCACAAAAACAGAAATATAGATTAATGGAACAGGATAGAAAGCCCAGAGATAAACCCACACACGTATGGTCACTTTATCTTTGATAAAGGAGGCAAGAATATATAATGGAGAAAAGACAGCCTCTTCAATAAGTGGTGCTGGGAAAACTGGACAGCTACATGTAAAAGAATGAAATTAGAACACTTCCTAACACAATACACAAATATAAACTCAAAATGGATTAAAGACCTAAATGTAAGGCCAGACGCTATAAAACTCTTAGAGGAAAACATAGGAAGAACACTCTTTGACATAAATCACAGCAAGATCCTTTTTGACCCACCTCCTAGAGAAATGGAAATAAAAACAAAAATAAACAAATGGAACATAATGAAACTTAAAAGCCTTTGCACAGCAAAGGAAAACTTTCTCAGAATGAGAGAAAATATTTGCAAATGAAGCAACTGACAAATGATTAATCTCCAAAATATACAAGCAGCTCATGCGTCTCAATATCAAACAAACAACCGAATACAAAAATGGACAAAATGGGCTTAAGATCGAAATAGACATTTCTCTAAAGAAGACATACAGATTGCCAACAAACATATGAAAGAATGCTCAACATCACCAATCATTGGAGAAATGCAAATCAAAACTACAGTGAGGTATTACCTCACACTGGTCAGAGTAGCTGTCATCAAAAAATCTAGAAACAATAAGGGCTGGAGAGGGTGTGGAGAAAATGGAACCCTCTTGCACTGTTGGTTGGAATGTAAGTTGATACAGCCACTATGGAGAACAGTATGCATGTTCCTTAAAAAACTGAAAATAGAACTACCATATGACCCAGCAATCCCACTGCTGGGCATATACCCAGAGAAAACCATAATTCAAAAAGAGTCATGTTCCACAGTGTTCACTGCAGCACTATTTACAATAGCCAGGACATGGAAGCACCCTGAGTGTCCATTGAAAGATGAATGGATAAAGAAGGTGTGGCACATATATACAATGGAATATTACTCAGTCATAAAAAGAAACAAAATTGATTTATTTGTAGTGAGGTGGATGGACCTAGAGTCTGTCATACAGAGTGAAATAAGTCAGAAAGAGAAAAACAAATACCATATGCTAACACATATATATGGAATCTAAAAAAAAAAAAAAAAAAGAAATGTTCTGAAGAACCTAGGGGCAGGACAAGAATAAAGACGCAGACGTAGAGAATGGACTTGAGGACACAGGGAGGAGGAAGTGTAAGCTGGGACAAAGTGAGAGAGTAGCATTGACATATATACACTACCAAATGTAAAATAGATATAGTTAGTGGGAAGCAGCCACATAGCACAGGGAGATCAGCTCAGTGCTTTGTGACCACCTAGAGGGGTGGGATAGGGAGGGTGGGAGGGAGGCTCAAGAGGGAGGGGATATGGGGATATATGTATACATATAGCTGACTCACTTTGTTATACACCAGAAACTAACACAACGTTGTAAAGCAATTATACACCAATGAAGATGTTAAAAAAAAAAAAAACTTGGAAAAGGAGTGGATGGATGGCTAAATGGATAATAGTAGATGGAGTAGGATGGGGTAAGGGTTGCAGGAATAAAGAAAATGCTATAAATACTATACTTTTGACCGTAGGGGACCAGAAGAATAAGTAGCATCTGGAGAGGGACAGAACATTCCAGAAAGGGAGCCTGGTATTGGCAAGTTAATACACAAACCTGAATTCAGTGTGATGGTGCAATCCTCTTTAGAAGTGTTAAGAAGACAGTTGGAATTGTGAAACAAGTAGCACATTCTAGGAAGTTCTCTATTAGGGTAGATTACTCATTTTATAAGTTAGCTTTCTGATTTTCTTTTATTTTCATGCTAGTCCAAGTGTTACCTGACAGAGCTGGGGTAACTAGGGGAGACCATTTCCTGGGATAGGAGGGTCCTAAGGGTTGGATTTAGTTGGGAATGGCATATCCCAAGATTGCCAAAGGCCATTCTAATAGAAAGCATTGAAATAGGAATCAAGGTCCACACCAGGAAGAAAATGCCATGAGTCAAGTTCAAAAAGGGATGAGAGGATGGGGAAATTTGGTTTGTGGAAGAACAGGATGGAGTGAGATGTAGAAATAGTTTGTCAAACAGTGTAAACCCAAGGCTGTGATTGGCAGGTTGATGCCAGGGAACTCCCTTTTCTGAAATGATAGTGACAATGATGACAAGAGTAGGTGATTAAAATATAGTTGAGTAGGGCGATAGCGATGCAAAACCTGTGTTGAAAGAATGAATACATGCTGATGATGGAAGAACGCAGCATCATTTGAGAATTAGGCTTAGGGACAGGAAACCCAGGTAGCTATTTGAGCTTAAATCAATGGATACAATATCCCTGCCAGCAGTAAAAACATAAGAAAGAAGGATTTGGCTAATACATATTGCACAGCCGTGTAGAGTGAAATAATGCGTGCTACCACTTACTGGGAGCTGATTAAGTGCCAAGTGAGATGATGATGATGTCTTTTCGTATGTTATTTCTCATCGTTGCAACAATCCTGACAACTAAGATGAGGAAACCAAAGCTTAAAGCGATTAAAGGACTCCATCTAGAAGTGACAGGTCCAAGATGTAGCTCATGATTTTCTGTTGCTCCAGGCTAAGTAAAAATTTCAACATTTGCTGCAATCTGTGTACAAAAGGTATGGGCTAAATTATTAAAGTATGGTTGAACTTAGAACATAAGTGATAACTCTGATATTGTACTGAATTCATACCAACAGCATGTAAACACGCTTTAAGTTTTTCTATCAAAAACAAAACAAAACATGTCGAACATGTCCTTTCCCTGCTTGTTACAGCCCTAGTCTGGATTCTTCTCTACCCAGCCTCACAGAGTTGTAAACTTGCTGCCTCCATTCCACATTTTCCAGTGGCTGGTGTGCTCCTCCGCACTGCTGCACCACAGAGCTTTCCGGAAGGTCACCAATGACTACCAAGGCTCTCAATCCAAAACACCTTCACCCTTCTTGACCTCTGAGTGTCATTCAGAACTGTTGACAACTCCCTTCCTTGAAATGCACTTTTCTTTTGGCTCAGGAACTTTGCAAACTCTTGGTTTTCTCCTTACTTACTTGGCTGCTCCTTTGCTGTCTCATCTCTCTTTTTTCTGTGTCTTTAAAAGTCAAAGTTCCTTAAGGTCCAGTCCTAGGGTTCTCCTCACATCACTTGTTTACTCTTCCCCTAGGCAATTATGCCCATGATTTCAATTACCGTCTATGTGACCATCCCACATTTATATATCTAGTTTGGATCTTTGTTCTGAACTCCAGACCCATATGTCATACTGTTTATTACATGTCTTACAAATCCCTGTGCATCAACATGTTCAAAACTGAAATCATCTTTTCCAATCTTTTGACTACCTCTTCCACCTCTCCAAACCTCCATGGTCCTTATCTCAGGAAATGGCAAACTGTACTCTAGTTGCCAAGGTATGAACCCTTTCCGTGAATCCCTTTCTGTATCAAATTAATCAAAAAGGTATCTTGATTTTATTTCTTAAATCTCTCTCAAATCAACAGATTACAAGTTCCTTGAGGGAAGAGACAAACTCTTTTGCTCATAGCAGTAAACTTAGTACATCACATGGTGCCTAGCAGAGAATGAATGTTCAATAAATATTTGTGGATTAAATGAATAAATAAGTGATTCAACCTATTCACTTCTTGCTATTTTTTCTACTGCTCTTCCAGTACAAGCTACCCTTATTTCTCAGCTGGGCTACCCAACTCAGAGGGTTGCTGGGAGGGTTAAATGTATGTTTATATATGTAAAACACTGGAACAGTGTCTGGCACATTGTAAGTCCTCAACACACGTTAGCTGTCATTAGCAGTAGCAATAGTAGTAGCAGCAGGAGTATGAATACTGATAAGGGACATAAGTAAGTATGTTGTCACTGATTCTAAGGTAGAAATGAATCTTCTTGATTTTATAACAGATATCCCCATGCAAGTCAGGTATTACAAAAAAGTATTCAAAAATTAAAGGACTTTATGGGAAAACTGAAATCCTCATACATTGCTGGTGGGAATGTAAATTGGGGTGGCTACTTGGGAAAGCACTTTGGCAAATAGTTCCTTCAAGGGTTAAACATAGAGCTACCACATGATCCAGCAATTCCATCCCTAGGTATCTATGCAAGAGAAATGAAAACACATGGCCTCACAAAAACTTGTGCATGAATGTTCCTTGTAGCATTAGTCATAATAGCCAATAGTGTAAACAATCCAAATGTCCATCAGTTAATAGATGGATTTAAAAAAATCCCGAAAAATGGTTTATCCATATAATGGATACCTTTACAATGAAATAGTATTTCAACAACAGAAAGTACTGAAATGTGCAGGTGATATTTGAACTGAGTTTTGAGAGATTTCCATTCCTCATATGGGCCAGCCTAGTGCTTTCTGCACAAATTTGTTAACATATTTGGGAAATTGAACTTTCAATCTTGGTCTCAAAAATGTAACTGTGTGGCTAATAGGGAAGGTAGTAGAGAGCCAGACTGGGCACTTCTGACTCCAGCCTTGCTAACCAGGGTTCCAAGACTGTCCAATGACTTAGAGTGACCACCAGGACCCTCCTCACCAGAACTAAGAAATCTTAGAGTCCTGTGACTTCTAGCCCCAACGATAATTCAGATTGTCAAGAATTATCCTTTTCTCTCATATGCTGGAGCATTTACTTCCTAGATACTGGATCTTTGAATTTTAATACAAGGTCCTTTCACTATAAAGTAGACCAAATGAAAGGAAAAGTATATGTGACTTGGGGAGGGATAAGCTTTCAAATATCTCATTATTTTTCTACTAAATTTTATTTTAAAATTATATGAGTCATAGCTTTTCAAACTCAGTTGTCTCCCCAGTGGTTAAAACTGTTTTGTTTGGCATGCACCCTTCAATTCACATATATGAACTGTTAAAAATATATAATTTTGTTCATGAGAGTGCAACTTACTTTTTCTCATGCTTTGCTTTGGAGAATTTGACATGTCAGTACTTACAGACCTGCCACATTCACCTTAAGTTCTGCTTACTATCCCATTTTATGGATAACAGGCTCAAGTCCCTGTTCATCACTACAAGCAACACTCCAGCAGACATCCTTGTCTGTGGGTCTTCATACATACATGCTAGTGACTCGCCAATGTAATCACAAGAAGAGGAATTAAGGAGTCAAAGAGCACAATGTTTTAAATTTTAATAGAGCTGTATTAGTGTCCTATGGCCGCTGTAACAAATTGCCAGAAACTAGTGGTTTAAAACAACACAAACTTACTATATTAGAGTTCTGTTAAGTTTTAAGTCTGACATGGGCCTTATAGGGGTAAAGTCAAGGTACTTACTGCTGGGACTGCATTCCTTTCTGGGGGCTGTAGGAGAGAGTCTGTTTCTTTACCTTTTCCAGCTTCTAGAAGCTGTCCGCATTCTTTGCCTCACGGCCTCCTTCTTCCATCTCCAAAGCCAGCAATGGCAAGTGGAGTCCTTCTCACGTTACTCTGACCTTGCTTATGTCATTATTTCTCCTTCTCTGACTCTGATTCTTCTGCCTCCCTCTTCAGCTTTTAAGGACCCTTGAGATTACATTGGGTTCACCTGAATAATCCAGGATAATTTCCCTATATCAAGATAGCTGATTAGCCAGTATCCCAAGGCAAAAGAAATAAAAGCAAAAATAAACATATGGGAGCTAATCAAACTTAAAAGATTTTGTACAGCAAAAGAAATCATCAACAAAATGAAAAAAACAACCTAAGGAGTGGGAGAAAATATTTGCGAACGATGTAACCAACAAGGGGTTAATATCCAAAATATACAAACAGTTCATAAACTCAATATCCAAAAAACAAACAACCCAATTAAAAAATGGGCAAAGGACCTAAATAGACATTTTTCCAAAGGAGACATACAGATGGCTAACAGGCATATGAAAAGATGCTCAACATTGCTAATTGTTAGAGAAATGCAAATCAAAACCTCAATGAGGTACCACCTCACACCAGTCAGAATGGCTATCGTCAAAAAGCCCACAAATAATAAATGCTGGAGAAGGTGTGGAGAAAAAGGAACCCTCTTACATTGTTGGTGGGAATGTAAATTGATGCAAACACTATGGAAAAAACTAAAAATAGAGTTGCCATATGATCCAGCAATTCCACTTGGTTATATATCCAGAAAAAAAAAAGAAAACTCTAATTCAAAAAGATGCATGCACCCCAATGTTCAAAGCAGCACTATTTATAATTGCCAAGATATAGAAGCAACCTAAATGTCTATCAACAGATGAATGAATAAAGATACATATATATGTATGTATGTATATATATATATATATATATATATATATATATATATAATGGAATATTACTCAGCCCTAAAAAGAATGAAATTTCCATTTGCAGCAACATGGGTGGACCTAGAGAATATTATGCTTAGTGAAATAAGTCAGACAAAAAAAGACAAATACTATATGACATCACTTATATGTGGACTCTAAAAAATAATACAAATAAATCTACATACACACAGAGTCACAGACATAGGAAAAAACACTTATGGTAACCAAAAGGGAGGGGGGAGGGACAAATTAGAATTATGGGATTAACAGATACAAACTACTATACATAAAACGGAGAAAAAGGATTTACTGTATAGCACAGGGAATTATACCCACTGTCTTGTAAAAACTTATAATGGAATATAATCTGCAAAAAACGGAATCACTATACTGTATGCCTGAAACTAACACATATTGCAAATCAACTATACTTCAATTAAAAAAAAGATCAGCTGATTAGCAATCTTATTACACCTGCAAACTTAATTCCTCCTTGCTGTGTAAGCTAACAGGCTCTGGGGATTAGGATATGGACATCTTTGGGGAAGGGGTATTATTCTGCCAAGAACTATTCAAATGACTTTCCAATTGTGTGTTTTATTTTTTGAATTTTATTTTGTTTATTTTTTATACAGCACGTTCTTATTAGATATCCATTTTATACATATTAGTGTATGTATGGCAATCCCAATCTCAATTGTGTGCTTTAATTCTCCCACCCCTCACACAATGTATGACAGTACCAATTTCCTTACATCCTCACTAATACTTGGTCTTATTATGCTTTTAAATTCTTGCCAATTGGGTAGATGAAAACTAAACCATTGATAGCTCATTGTAGTCACTCAGAAGTCCCTTCTGACTGAATAAATGACTCTTTTAAGTTGTGTGTCCTCCATTACTAGCCAAGTTGAACATCTTTTCACATATGTGTTGGCCATTTGTACTTTCTTTTCTGTAAATTTCCTGGTCTTCGCTTCTGCCCATTTTTCCTTTAAAGTGTCATTACCTTATTAATGCACAGGAATTTTAAATTTGGTTATTCTTTAAGTCATCATCCAAAATCAGAAACAAGAAATAAAGAGCTGTTTCTGCAGACCCACTTCTTATTATATTTTTCTCTATTCAACTAAGAGGTGGAGAACGATGCAGAAAACATAAATATGGAGGCAACATAGACTTGCAGTTGGTCCCGGATTCGACTCTGTTGCTTGAGCAGCTGTGCGAGCTTAAGTAAGGTCCCTTTTCTCTAGCTCTCTATTTTCTCATCCATACAATGACATTTTTGCACTCTGTAGCCTCTAAGACCCCTTCCTGTTCTGATCGCCAATTAGCCTGAAAATTAAGAAATAATACCTCATTTCTCTCTGGTTAACTGGACCCTGCTCTGCAAAGGGTCAATGAGATTCCCACCCTCATGTCTCCCAGGCATGTATCCATCTGACCTGCTCAAATGCCACTTAGTCACTACTCAGAGACTCTGTTTTTCCCTGTGGGTATGTAACTGTCTCTTCAACTTATGATAACAATCATAACTATCGTCATTACTATTATTCTGGCAAACATTTATAGAGCCCAACACTCATTTTCCAGGCCCTCTGCACTGTCTCATTACAACAGTTCTATGAGGAGGCTAACGTTAGTGTTCCCACTTTACAGATAAGAATGTTGAGATACTCTGTGTAAGTTGTCCAGGGTCCCACAGGACATATCTGCACATGTCCTTGAAGCCCGTGTAGCCTGGCTCCTATACTTGATTTCTATATAGTATATGCCAAGCTAAATAGAGCCCTTCTGTGTTTTTATCTTGCTATCTTTTAACAAAATTAGCACCACCTCTTTGAAGAAACCTGGGGCTCGTTTTCATTGTGTATACAGTTTTGAGCTTAAATTTTCTCATTTTCTTTTGTTTTGAGGGTTTGGCACAGTTCTCACTTATGGTCTTGGCTTAGACTGAAGATTCGTTATGCAAAATGCCTAAAGATAAGATTAGGTCCACCTCACTCCCAACCAGGGAAATGCAAATGAATCATGGCATGTAATTGTCAACATACAAGATTGGCAAAAAGGAAATGATGGATAAGATAATATCCAGTGGTGGTGAAGGTGTGGTGAAAAGGGCACATCACTCAGTGTAAACAGGCATAGCTCTTTCTGAGGGCAAAGTGACGGTCTTTGACAGTAGCAAAGTTTAATTGCACATACGGTTTAGCTCAGTTCATTCCTTTCCAGGAAATTCATTCTACAGAAATACTATACCCTACAGAAATAATACAGAAGTGCATACACACACACACATACACACACATATATATATATTACACTCACCCCCCCCCCCCACATATGTGTGCATGTGTGTATCCATCTGGCACGTTTGTAGTAGTGAAGAAATGGAAACAATCTAAACTCTACTAATAGGACAAAAATGAAATAAACTATGGTAATTATAGAATGAAACACTATGAGATAATTTTAAAAAATTAGGTGTATCTATGCACACTGGCATAGAAAGTGCAAGGACATATTCTTAAGTGAAAAAAGCTAGTTGCAAGCCAAAATAATACACAGTGTGATTCTACTTACAAGTTTGGAATAATTCAATGTCATCAAGTGCATTTATTTTATATATAATCTATGTCTGTGTATATTCCTGTATATTTTTAGAAAAAAGTTCCCTGCAGGATATCCACCAGTTAATGGTGATTTTTCTGGAAAGGGAAAGGGATGGATATGGCTTAGGGTATGGGTTAAAAAGAGAATTTCACTTTTTTCTCTCTATACGTTTGTTTTGCTTGGCTATTTTACAATCGTGGATTACTCTAATAATTAAAAAAAATTAAAGTGGGAGAAAAAAGAAAGAACAAGAGGCTGTAGAAAATTGACTTTCGTAGAAACCAGACTAGCTCCTCATATTAATGACTCATATAAACAGTAAATCAGATTAAAGTAGCAACCACAGCTAACCTTCTGTCTTCACCATTCTGGAGAGAGGCCATCTTTTAGGAAGTCAGTTCCCTCAGGAATGAGCTTACTGTGTTCTTTAGCCCATGAACAAACTCTAGAATTATACAATGCATAACTCTTCCTGGATTTGTAAAAATAACTTCTTGCTGTAATAAAACACTCTAGCCTGCATTGTAATAGTGATTGCCCTAAATGTATAATTTATGTAACACCATAACCATTTTTTGTCAATAAAACGCTGCAAGAATGGATTGAATCTATGAGGCAAAGACAGTTTCATCTGTGGTTAGCTGCTTGAGGGTTTTGCCGTGCCCTTAAGTCAAAATATATAGCCCAGACACTATGCCCTTGATCCAGACCATAGACTTCCCTTCCGATTACCAGTTTAATCCTCCCTAGTTCAGTGGGCTGGGCTGCTAGAGGAGCAGCCATTCTGCTCGTAATGATTTCAAGCTCTCTTCAGATTTAATGGAATAAACTCAATGAGTTATGCCACCAGGGCTTTGCTATCTTTTAAGCTTAACGGGCTCTCTTCCCTTGTGTCCAGAGCAGAGCCAAAGATGTTTCTCTCTTTGTTAAAGGTGGCAGATTCCTCATTTTCTTCTTGATCTATTTTTGTTTGCTTGTTTGTTTTATCTTTCCTCATGTATACATTTATATCAAGGGATTTGTTCCTAGTAATCCAGCTTTGTGACCACAAATATTTTTTGCTAGTGATGAGAAGTGTTTGTTTAAATATTTACTAGTATGACTTTTAGGTATGTCATACTGTGGCCTCAGCAAAAATAGGATCATATTTCAAAGAGAAAAAGAGACTCATAGTTGCCCAGGGAGAGGCTGTGAGGCATAACTAAGGGGCATTTGAGCAGGTCTGATGGATCCAGGTTCTTTGTAGATCAGGGTCCATTTAACCAGAAAGAAGCCACTGGGAGATGGAGAACATGGGGTGAAAACAGGACAAAGAGCCAGGAGCACAGAAATTTGGGTTCCCTCCAAGTTAAAGGAAGGAAGAAAATGGGTGCTCATTCAAGTTCAAACCCCAGTACCAGGCCTCCAAGGGGTAGGGGGTGTGAGCCCAGACAAATGAGACCAGGAGCTAACCCCAAACCCTGAGGAAGAAGGGAAGACTTACCCCCAGCAGCTCAGGGTGGCCCGGGTCGGCACACAGGGGCCTGCAGGCTGTTCCCCTAGACTCTGGTGTGATGCTGCCAGGCTCTGTTTAGACTCCTCACCATGGTTCCCAACCAGGAACTGAGAGCTCTGTGCTTTCTCTGCAAACACGGCCACCGTGGTGGCAGGCCACTCGGTTACTGTGTGTGCAGGTGACATACCTTCTGCTAGGAGTGTCCTTACAGGAGGTGAGGAATCTGACATTTTAGGCTGGCACTTCTTTCCCTTTTCCTTTCCTCGGGGAAGTATTAGGGCCAGTACTTTGTTGCCCTCAGGATGGTTTGAAGCAAAGAGTTCAAAGCAAGTGTCAGTGGACCTAGATTTTAGTCTTGGCCTTCATTCATTCATTCAACATATATTTATTGAGTGCCTATGTTATACCAGACACTAGGCCCTGGATTTATAAACCGAACAAAAGAGAGAAAGACACAACTGAATTTTCAAGCCATTAAGGGTGACAGACATTAATCAACTAACCCCACAGGTAAATATGTAATCACAAATTGGGTGACGAAGGAAAGACTTCAGGGTGATGAACTTTTATTAGAATGGGGGCGGAAGAGGGAATACCTAGTCTGAGAAGTCAAGAAGGCTTCCCTGGAAAGTGAAAAAAATAGTAAGAATTAACTAGATGGATGGGAAGGCATTCTTCTAAGACAGAAGGAATAACATGTGCAAAGATCCTGAGGTAGGAAGGATGGAATGTGATGTTTAGGAAAGAAGGCCCAAGTGGTTAGCACTTAAGGTAAGAGGCAGAGGTTGAAGCCTGGCAGGGTCAGCCAGGCATTTTTTTTTTTTTTTAATAATAGGAAACTTCAATTGGCCAGCAATATTGTTAATAGGATCACTCCTTGCAAACAAGCACCACAAACTAACCAACCTCTGCTGGCCTTTAGATAAAGGAAAGTTCAAACAAGTGAGGCAGAAATTCTGTATTCCTATAAAGGGGCTGTTGGTGGAACTATTTTAACTCATTCCTCTTCATTTTCTCCCAGGTAGCCAGCCCTGCCTTTGTATTCTAATATGAATAGTCTCCAAGCGGTGAGCCCTTCTAATTAGCCAAGCACTGTCAAATACTTTATATGCATTATTTCATTTAATCCTCTCAACAATCCCAGTCAGTTGTTTATTAGACTGTTCACAGATATTTCAGGTCTCTCCCATCCTAGGGACAGAATTCACATGATAGAATTGGACTTCCCACCTCACTGAAGTTATATATGGCCGTGTGACCAACTTTAGTCAATCAAACAGAAGGTAAAGCGAGTATGTCATTTTCACATAGAAGCATTTAATTGTCAGTGTTCAAGCTCAACTTGCCTTTCTTTTTTCCTGCCATCTGATTGTGGAAGTGCATTTCCAGATCATTCTAGTATAATTCTCAGTCAGGGGTAATTTTGTTCCCCAGGGAACATTTGAAAGTGTCTGCAGATAGTTTTGAATGTTACAACTGGGGGTGGAGGGATGCTATTGACATCTAGCTTATAAAGGCCAGGGATGTTGTTCAATATCCTACAATGCAGAGGACAACTCCCCACAACAAAGAAATATCCAGCCCCCAATGTCAAGAGTGCTGAGGTGGAGAAACCTGCGTCTAGATGGAGCCTGCATCAGCCTGTGCCTCGGGGTAACCAGGAAGAGCAAGTCTCCCCTGCTGGTGGGCACTGACCATAAGCTGGAGTGAAAAACAAACCCTTGTTGTACTGAGTGACTGACAAATTCAAGATGCTTGTCACCCCAACATAAGCCCCTGACTCCACGATCCATCGTGACCAATTCAATGGTTGCTCCCATCTTGTAAACCAGGAATCTGAGACTCAGAGATGCGGAGTAAGTTGCCTGAAGCCACCCAGTTAGGCAAAGCTGGACTTTTACCCAAATTATTTGGACTCCAAAGCCTATATGCTAACCATTCTATTAATGATTAACCAAACATTAGTCATGAAGTATCCTACTCACAGACCTCAGGGGAAAATGGAACCTTAACCAAGAGCCATGAACCCCTCTCAAGGGAAGAAAGTGACCTACAAAATTGCTCCTATTTGTCTGAGAGCTACTTGTTGAGGGAATTCGAAAAGACGTTGAGAAGCAGGTTTACCTTATAGAGGAAGACATCTCAGGATTTCAATACCTTGCTTTTGCACCCCATACTTCCTTGTACATATATGAACTTTTCCCAAGTCCTAATTCTAGTACTTTGGAGATTCTCATTCCCTCTGGAAAAATTAGAATTTTCAGTCACTGTTCATTTGCCAGGACCCTGGAACTTGAGTTCAAAGGCCAGTTTTGTCCTGTCCTGGCTGGGTTATTAAGTTACTTAACCTCTCCAAGACTCTGTTTCCTCATCTGTAAAATTAGATGGTGTAATAATAGTACTCTTCTCATAAAGTTGTCAGGGGAATTTAACCATCTAACTTTTGCAGTGGTTGGCACATAGTAAGCATGATATAAACATTTATTAAACAAGGGAAGTGGGAAGTTTTTGGTAAAGGAATGAAATGAGAAAAGCAGGGTTAAAAAAAGATGGTGTCCCATTGCCATCTAGGACGACGCAGTGATCTGAGTATCTCACCAAAAAGCTGTGGGCATACAGTTGCAGCCCATCTATTTGAGGGTGGCTGGGAAAGTCAGAGGAAGTATTGAAAGGAGCCACTACTTGGAACAGGTCTTTGGGAAAGGGTAGGAGTTAGCAGGTGGGCACAGTGCAATGGCACATTTGGGTAATGCATGTCATTCCCCTGAGGTCACTAGCTCAAACGTTGGATAAGGCACAACACTAGTAAGCTCTTTTGGGATCTGACTATAAAGAATTTTGACTGTAGCTTAGAAGTTTCCCAACAAGCTCATTAAATGCAGCCCCTTAAAAATAGAGAAAACAGAGCCAGGCACTGAGGCTGTGGAGCACGGGAGCAGGCAATGAATAATTGCTCTGTGTTCACCCAGATACCACCTTACATGACCTGCTCTTGCAAATTCACTGTTGTGACTCTTTAAAAACCAATGAGAATCTTTTTTAAAAAATGGCAGTTAGCCATTTACCTTCTTCTGAGAATATGGATAGAGCTCTTCTGACAAGATCTGAAACCACCAAGCTGGGAGGGACAGAATCCCCCGTCTCCATTTGTTTCCTGAGTTCTTGGGCATCCTGAGTCCTCACTAGAACTTCAGGTCACTCAGGGCTGGTAACTCAAGCCCAGTCTCCCTGCTCCACTCCAAGAGCAGCAAGTGCCTGGACTCCAAGGTCTTTTCAGCAGCTGAGCTGCCTTCTGCCAAGGCTTCGAGGTGGGAGGAAACCAATGCCTCTCAAATTTGATCTGAAAATGAGATACTTGATCCTTGACATTGAAGAAAAGGAGAACATTGCCCCTGGATTTTATTTTGGTTATTTTCTTTGGAGTAAGCCTTGAGACACATGCAAAATCAAAGTTTCATATGACGCTCTTGGGGATAGCCTGAAGGTGAAGTGGGTATTTCAGTTTACAGTGGGTAAAAATCTCTCAGCTCCATCTCTCTCCAATGGATTCCTGGGGAAATGCCCACTGCTTCAATTACCCAAGTAAGAGATTACCCAGTAATAATCATTTATATTTTGCTTCATACATTCTCAAGTGTTCTGCCTGGAATTTTCTATTTATTCCTCACCAAAATCCAGAAATAAGATTTGGTAGGACTGGATGGACTTCAAGATGAAATTTTTGAGGAAAAAGCAAATATTATTAATCCTAAGTGAGAAGATGAGAAAACTGAGGTACAGAAAAGGGAAATGCCTGCCAAAGTCCTGTGACTGAATTATAATAGTTCTGGGATCAGAAATTGAGATTTAAGGTTCAAATCATCAATCCAAGCTGTCAAAAGATGAACCCACTGATTAATATAGTATTATGATTATCCAGCAGTTAAATCAGTCCACAAGCCTCCATATCATACATTATCAGGGAAATGCAAAATAAAACAACGAGATACTACTACACACTTATTAGAATGGCCAAAATCCAGACCACTGACAACACCAAACACTGGTGAGGATGTGGAGCAATGGGGACTCTCATTCATTGCTAGAGGGAATGCAAAATGGTACAGCCACTTTGGAAGACAATTTGGCAGTTTCTTAAAAAACTAAACATACTTTTACAATACGATCCAGCAATTGTGCTCCTTGGTATTTACTCAAATGGGTTGAAAACTTACGTCCACAAAAAAACCTGCACATGGATGTTTATAGCAGCTTTATTTATAATTGACAAAATTTGGAAGTAGTCAAGATGTTCTTCAGTAACTGAATGGATAAACTGAGGTATAGAGAGAAAAGACATGGAAGAATTGTAAATGCATATTACTAAGTAAAAAGCCAGTCTGAAAAGGTTATATACTGCATGATTTCAACTGTAAGATATTCTGGAAAAGGCAAAACTATGGAGACAAGTAAAAAGATCAGTAGTTGCCAGACGTTGGGGAGAGGGAGGGAGCGCAGAGGATCTTTAGGGCAGTGAAAGTACTCTGTATGATACTATAATGATAGATACATATTACACATTTTAAAAAACCCATAGAATGTACAACACCAAGAGCGAACCATAATGTAAACTATGGATTTTGGGTCATAATGAGGTGTGAATTTTAACAAATGCACCACTCTATTGGAGGATGTTGATAATGGGGGAGGCCATGCATGTGTAGAGGCATATGGCAAATCTCCTTATCTTCCAATATTGCTATGAACCTAAAATTGCTCTAAAAAGTCTATTAAAAAAGGAAATAGAATAGAAAAGAAACTATTGTGATGTCTTGTACTTCATAAAGGCAAGTATATTTTGAGAGATGTTGTTTCCTGTGTGAGTATGTGTGTATAAAATCCATGTTTTACTATGGGTTGTAGTAAAGTTTAAACAACATCATATGGTTTCTAAATTCCCTTTCAACGACAGCCCTTTTATTCCATTCGTGAGCCAGGAAGAAGACAAAGGGGCATCCTCATACCAGAAGGACTCCCATCTGAGGATCTCAATGGTCTGTTCCGTGTGCAGCATTATTTTATGTTGCAGGCACATCAGAGGATATTTACAATTGCTGAGCACACCATGAACAGCTGATCCATTTCCTCTGCCAAGAATATCCCTCCTTTCCACCCCTATCTCCTTGTCCCCTTTGTGTACCTGGTGAATTCACACATGTCCTTGACGATCCAGTTCAAATCTTTCTTTCCTTCTGCAAACCTCCCTGCGGACCCAGGCAGAATGAGCTGTTGCTTCCTGGGTATGCCCCAGAATGTTTGTGCATACCCTTCCACTAGCTCTTCTTATTTTATTTTCAGCAGCTGCTTACACATCTGCCTCTCCCTCTAGACTGTGAATTCTTTGGGAACAGGATCTGCTTATTTCATTTCCATACCATCAGCCTGAGACATGGGTTTGGAACATAGCAGCCACTTGATTATGCTGGTTGAGTTAAACTGTATTCCCTTTCAGCGTATCCTACG
Organism: Balaenoptera musculus; assembly: GCF_009873245.2. Taxonomy (NCBI): domain Eukaryota; kingdom Metazoa; phylum Chordata; class Mammalia; order Artiodactyla; family Balaenopteridae; genus Balaenoptera; species Balaenoptera musculus. Next base: position 32,023,827 of record NC_045804.1, on the reverse strand, counting down.
TCTGCAAGGCAATTCAGGGAAATAAATCGCTTTCATCTCATGGAAGGACCAGCCCCTGTGATGGGACTGGGCAGAGCCCTGTCACCCATCTCTCAGTAAGCCCCTGGGCTGGCAATGCTGAGGACAAGCCACGGAAGGAAACTCCTCCTGCTCACTGCACACAGCTCTTCAGCCTTCTGCCAGCAGATATGATCCAGGGAAACTGCTCTGTTCCACTACCCTGCAGTGCCTTTGGCTTTAGCCCAGTCTAGACTTGATAACTAGGAACTGCCACTGACCAGGCTGTATACTTTTGATCCTGTTCAGCTTTGTTCCTCCCTGCTCTGCCAGCCAGGGAGACAGCCTGCAGAACTTCGGGTTGGGCAACTCCACGCTGGGGTATGCAGCACAGCAAGAGGTAAGATTCTTGTTCAAGTTGCTCATGACTTGAGTTGCCTTGCTCTCTCCTTCAGTGCTGGCTGACTTTACAGAAATTATTAAAATCAGCATATTTGCTATTTCACAGATATCTCAGTAAGCACAGTCCCCAGGATCATCAACATAGCAGCCCTATTAAAGGGCTCACATTGCTAACTACCAAATACCAATAGTATGCTCACTTACATATTTTGCTGTGCACCATTTATGCAATATTTAATTCTCAAGTATGCACTTTTCCCAGGGCCTTAATTTACCTGCACTTAGACCCAATTTTCTCCTTAGGACATCCATGTTCAGGTTATAATATTATAACACTAGTGTTGTTAAAACAGAGATCTCCAAATTTCTCCTCCATGTCCAAATCATGTGGGGAACTTGAAAATACAGATTCCCTGGACCTTACTTTCCAGGTGCCTGAAGATGGTCAGGATGAGCTCAAGCATCTGCATTTTTCAGAAGCTTCCCAGGGGATTCTAATGCTTGTCTGTGTTGGAGACCCACCCCTTTATATGACTCCATCAGGGAATAAGAGGTTCCATATTCATGAACTCCCCTGATGAATAAAACTTACAAATTCAAAAATTTAAACAATTTACCCATTTATGTCACATTGTTCTAAAATTTAATTTATTAAATATAAGCAGAAGGTATTGGACATAATTTGTCTATTTATGATGAATGATGTCTTGAACATTAAGTCCTATGCTGTGGTCTAGTGATGTGCTCATGTATAACTGAATGTATAACTCATCGTTTGCCCCTTTACTACATGGCCTCAGATGTCCTGTTTCTCATACCTTTTCAGTGTTTCCCTCACCATTTGTGTTCCAGAGAACTGATGTTGAAAGAAGTAGGATCTCCAGAGTTGGTGGTGGGAGGGGGAGCACACACATTACTATGTGTTAATATATACACGCTCTCTTCAATGAGTTCTTTTTTTGTACATAACTATGATATGACTTCACTAGAATATGGAGTTTGGTGCATTTTTCAAGTGTTGGAGATGGATTCCCAGAGGCACTCCTTGGTGATGAATGCAGTTTGTGCCCCTAAGGAAGACAATAACTGGCTGACATGTGGACACAAATGGCTGACATTGGAATAGAGTCTTTCAAAACTATGTTCTAATCAACATAATGGCACCTAACAATCAATGGCACCTAACCTTGGAATCAACTAATCAACTGGTAAATGTTTGTGGTACTTCTCAAACTTTATTATGAAGGAGCAACTAGATTGCTTGTTTAAAATGTAGATCTTACAGCCCCACCTCCAGAGATTCTGACTCATTAAGTCTCAGGCTGGATGCAGAATCTGCATTTTTCATTGGTGTTCCAGGTGTTTTGATACAAATAGCCAATCAACCAGTACTTTTTAAACTATTTTTGGTCAACGGCCAGTTTTATTTTTGCATCCCAATCTTCCACTGACCAATACCTGGTCCCTCAGCTCAGAAGAAATACGATTCACCACACAAGTGTGACTCTATCCAAACTGGTCTATGTCCTATTCCATGAGAAATATCTACTGAACATGCTGGAAGTTGTGGCAATGACAATTTGCTATAATTTTCTAAGTACTTACTCTTGAGGACTCACATGGGTCCATGGACCACACTTTGAGTATCACCATCATATAGCACCAGGTTAGAAAGATTTCATTAGATTGTGAATTGCTGAGAGGTCCCTGACTCTGGTAACACTAGGAATCCCCATAATCATGGTTTGGAGAAAAATGAATATCTAATTTGTTAAATGTAAGTTGATGAGGAGGTAAGTTTTGGGGCATTTGGTCTTGCTCTGGGAGAAGAGAAGGGAAGCATTCATTTGTGACAGTGATTCCTTTCCTATATGATGAAGAAGTGGGGAGGGAGGAGTTCTGATGAGAAAACAGTGGTAAAGAGCCCTTTCTCAAGAGTCTGTGTTCTTAATCCAAGAAGACCCAGATAGGATTTAAACCACAGCTGGTTGGAGAGTCCCACTTGACAGGCTGGCCAAACCCTAAGTTTTAGGAAACTGGATGAACTGAGAATGAGACTGAGGCAACGGCTTCAGCTGGAAATCTGGGCTTGGTGGAAGGAAGTGATATTACAAGACTACTAATTCTTGGTTACCCTACTGCCTCCCAGGACTTCCTGTCTCTCTAGGTAATGGCAAAGATACTGGTATTAGCTTTAGAAATAGAATATCAAGAACTATCGTTATAGCCACTGTTTACTGTTACTGCTTAATTAACATGCCATAAAATAATTATCATGTGGTTCGCTAGATGTATGCCAGAGTAACTTTGATTACTGCACTAAAGTTCTCTCTGTGCTATAGTTTGGTTATGTAATGCAATTGTGTTCCACAACCTGAGAGGCAATACTGTCTCCAAACATAGTGTGGTTCCCTAGGTGATGTTTACTGACTGGCTCTGAGAGATTTCTCCTATTTCATCAACTGTAATGATCACCAGAAAAGGTGAATGGCACCTAACCTTGGAATCCCAGGACCCATCGTAGACTCATTCCATAATCTCATTTTCCATATCTGCTTGGTATCCAAGTCCTATTATAACTTCCTTAATGTCCTTTGGACCATCCCATCTTCTCTGTGTTTATCACCATTTTCTTTGTTAGAGTTTCATCTCTTCTTTCTGAAATACTGCTGTAGCCACCAAACCAGTTTCCCCGCTCTGCTCTTGCCTCCCTCATCTGTCTTCCTTACACCCTGAGAAAGGTGAAATGATCAAGTCACTCTCCATGTAATACCCTTCTGTGACATCACCCTCAGGGTAGAGTCCAAATCTCTTAGCGTGGCGGGAGCCCTCATAACCTGGTCCTTCGTTGCCCCTCAAGCACCACCCCCACCCCTTCTCATCACATTTCACTCCAGCCATGCAGAACTATATGCAGTTTCTCAAATGGAGTAAAGGCTTTCCTCAATTTTGTTGATCCTCTACCAGGAACCTCCTTCTCCTTATATTCTTAAAAAAACAATGTTTTTTTGTTTATTTAATTTATTTATTTTTGGCTGCATTGGGTCTTTGTTGCTGCGTGCAGGCTTTCTCTAGTTGCGGTGAGCAGGGGCTACTCTTCGTTGCGGTGCACTGGCCTTCTCATTGTGGTGGCTTCTCTTGTTGCAGAGCACGGGCTCTAGGTGTGTGGGCTTCAGTATTTGTGGCTCATGGACTCTAGAGCGCAGGCTCAGTAGTTGTGGCACACAGACTTAGTTGCTCCGCGGCATGTGGGATCTTCCCAGACCAGGGATTGAACCCATGTCCGCTGCGTTGGCAGGCGAATTCCTAACCACTGCACCACCAGGGAAATCCAACTTCTCCTTATATTCTGTAGGGCGAATTTCTACTCATTCCTTAAGGCTGAATTCCAATGTGGCCTCCTATGGACTGATTACACTGTTGTAGTGATTTGTCTAAATTCCTGACTTCTCCAGGAGAACAAGAGCCTTCTGGCAAATGGAAAGTGGGTTTAATCAACTTTTGTATCCCCAGAGTGAAACACTAGGTGGAATAACACCTATAGGCACTTAATCTACTCTTGTGGAACACCCCCAGAAGTGTCATGGAAGCACTATGACCCAGACCAGTGAATTGAGAAGAAAGGAAAGACAGGAAGCTTGGAATTCCAAGTATTATCAACTCTTCCCAAACTAAAATCACTATTCATCTGAGATTTTCAAAATGTGCTAAAGGAAACATTGGTGAAGGAATAAAGCCAGGAAATTAAACACTTAAGTAACTTGTGATCTGATCCACCACTCCCTTCCCGTGTGCTTTAAGTAAAAGTCTCTGTTGTGCCCTGTTTGACTAACAAGCCCCAGCATTTAAACAGAAATTGCTTTCTCCCCACTTAATCCACTGCTCATAGAGGCTCCTGGGTTAGAAAATTGGTGCACAGAAAAATAGCATGTCACTTTTGAGTTGTGACAAGGTAAGACTATCCATCCATTACTGTTCCGTTTCCAAACCTGCTGGGCAAATTGCAAAGTGGCAAAGAACAGCCTGGCAGGTGCGGGCAGGCTGAAAGCAGCAGCTCTCTCTCCTCCTATGCTCAGGGCATGTGATCTTGGCACTGTTTAATTAAGGTGTTGCTGGAAAAACACTTTGTTCTTCTCTTCCTCTCATCCACCTCCAACACACATACAAACACATGCACCTTCTGATCTCTAAAGATTTGCTCTGGACAGCAGTAGAATAAATGTATTTATTGCTACTTTTCTGATTATAGAGGTGGGGGTAAGGTTTGCTCTTAGGTGTTAAAATATAAATTCTAATTTCAGAGCTTTTGCTGGTTCTTTACGCAATTAAAGGTGAAGTCCTCCATTCACTTATTCAATCAATATTTGGCGAGATTTCACTTTGAGCCAGGTACTTTTCTAGGCTCTGGAGAAACATCAGTTAGTAAAGTCCCTGTCCTTATGGAGCTTACATTGTAGAGTAGGAGACAGACGATAGAAAATAAACTGGAAAGTATATTATACATCAAAAGGTGATACATGCTATGAACAAAAATGCTATGAAGAACAATAAAACTGTGGCTGTAATGGGGATAAAGTGGTGTGCGTGCACGCACACCCACACCCAGGTAGAGGGTGGTTGTAGGACTTCTCTGAGTATATGAAATCTGAGAAAAGACTGTACTAGTTTCCTACGGCTGCTATAACAAGTTACCACAAACCGGCTGTCTTCAAACAATAGAAAATTATTCTCTTTCTCACAGGTCTGAAATCCAGAAATCTAAAATAAAATTGTCGATAGGGCCATCTCCCTCTCAAAGCTCTAGACAAGAATCTGTTCTTTCGCAGCTTCTGGTGACTATCACCAGTCTCGTGGCAATATCACCTCCTCTTTTATGTGCATCTACTTTCCCTTTGCCTCTCTCTTATAAGGATACTTATGGTGCATTTAGGGTCCACCCAGATAACCCAGGATAAACTCTTCCTTTCAATATCCTTAACCAAAACACATCTTTTTCCATATAAGGTAACATTCACAGATTCTGGGGATTAGACCATGGATATAACTTTGGGGGGGGGGGTTGGGCATCATTTAACACACTACAGAAATCTAAATATTATGAGGAAGAAATAGGAAATCCAGGGTAACGTGTTTCAGGCAGAGAGAACAGCAGAGAACTCTGAGCCTGGAGCACACGTGTCCTGTGAAAAGAAGGGCAAGAAAGCCAGCGTGGCTGGCTCGCAGAGAGTGCAGGTTAGAAGGTGTGACACGAGACCCAGAGGTATGCAGTGGTGAAGATCATGTAGGGATGCAGAGAACTTTTGCTTTTACACTGCGATGAGAAATCACTGGAAGATTCTGGGCTCAAGAATGATATGATCTGACTTGTGTTCCAACAATTGATGGATTTTTAAAGATGCACAGATATGCCTAGAATGAGATTTTTGTGGGCATGGGATACGACACACTAAAACTCTCTAGTAAGAAAGAAACAGCCATTTGGGAGTTTACAAGCAGGTGGCAGGGGAGGAGGGTGATTGATAGGGAGAGGCAGTGACAGGACGACAGGCTGGGAAGTAAGGCAGGGTGGGGGTGGGAGCGTGGCTAGCAAGAAACTCTTGGTGGCAGGTAAAGGTCCATGGTTTTCATGGCAAGGGTATTGCATCTTGGATTTTGTTTTCCTATACTATTTCTACAGTCCCCTTCCATTATCCCAAACCTTCAGTAAAGGTCTGATACCACCTTGGTTAGGGTTCCTTCTGAGAAAAGCAGCCCTGACCGTTCAAAGTACTTTGGGACTATCAGGCAGGTTTGAGTTCAAATTTCAGTCTCAGGACCATTTGGGGTGAGCATGGGAAGGGAGAAGATACTGAGACATGAGTTGTGCATAAGAAGATCTTAACTAACCTTCAGGAACATAGGACAATAAAGTCCCAGCTATCAGTCAGAGCCTTGCATCCCTCTCCTATTAGATGACCACAACCTACTTTCCAGCTGGCGTGGGAAGAGCTATGCCCAGTAGAAAAGTAGTTCAAGGTAGCTGTGGAGAAGGGACAAATGTGGACCTATCTTTTATTGGGCACTTAGCCTGGACAGGCTCTTTCATTAATTTTCTTTAATTTAGTGCTAACTACCACCTCAGACATATACTGTTATTACGGATACTTTACAGACAAGGAAACTGAGGCCTGGGGAAATACGGTAAACTCTCTAAAGTCATATAGCTAATAAACAGCAGGGTTGGGATTTGTACCAGGCCTTTCTGATTCCAAAGAGCCCATGTTCTTTTATTTACATCAGGCTGAAATCCTGGGCCCCGGCTGGGAAACTCTGGTCCCAGGATGTCTTATTTCTCTGGGCATCTAGTGACTTACCTAAGTCAGACAGTTTGCTGAGCCCCTCCACGCCCATGCCTGTGGCTCATCTCAGAGGCCTGACCATCCCAATGCTTCCCGGCTCTCGTATGGACTCAGCATCCTTCCCATTCAAGGTTTAGGTCCTTCTCTGAAATGCAAAGCCTGGCTTCTTTCTCTCTGGCTTTGCTGGCTCTCTAGAACGCCTGTCAAATGTAAGGAGTTCAGGGACTTCCCTGGTGGTCCAGTGGGAAAGAATCCCCCTTACAATGCAGGGGACACGGGTTCAATCCTTGAGGGAACTAAGATCCCACATGCCACGGGGCAACTAAGCCCGCGTGCCACAACTACAGAGCCCACATGCCCTGGAGCCTGCATGCCACAGCTAGAGAGAAGCCCGTGCACCACAATGAAGAGCCCACGTGCTGCAGCGAAAGATCCTGCATGCCTCAACAAAGATTCCACATGTCACAACTAAGACCCAATGCAGCTAAAAATAAATAACTAATAAATAAATCTTAAAAAAAATTAAAAAGTAAGGAGTTCAGGAACCAGCTGGGAGGGTTTCCTCTGGACTTGTCCTGATGTTAGTTTATCAGAGAGGTTGAAAATAGTGATACTGCTCTTAAAAGGCCTATTTCTCCAAATTAGCAACATTCCTTATCAATATCCACATTGGCTAAGTGTTGAGGAGACCCCTATATTTAGCATCTGAGTTCTCTTGCTTGTACAGTCCCTGGATCTCTCTAAGCAGCCATTTCCGTAAGTCTGTAATACAGATTTTAGGCTGTGTATTTGGAGCTTGGAGCACCATTTATCCCTCACTGCTGTTGTTTAGAGTTGCCCAAAATTCAGTTTTGAACTAGACAGTCTAATGATAGCTTGCATTCTTGGTGCTAATTTCATTCTTAACACTTTATAGGTACTATCTCATTTAGTCCTCACAATAATCACATGAAGACCCATTTAGTAAGGGAGAAAACTGAAACAGCATTGAAGTATAGTCATTTCTGCTATAGTGCAACATATGCTTTCTTAAAAATTACTACATTATTACTATGCTAAAAATTTTACAAGTTTGCTATGCAAAATAATGCAATAAAAACCATGGCTTATAAGAAAATATGGATTGGGGTATGTATCAATATTAGTTGCCTAGGGCTGCCATAACAAAGTACCAGAAACCAGGTCCCGCAGTTCTGGAGGCTAGAATTCTGAAGTCAAGCTGTCAGCAGGGTTGGTTTCTTCTGAGGGCTGTCAGGTAGACTCTGTCCCAAGCCTCTTTCCTAGCTTCTCATGGTTTGCTGGCAATCTTTGGCATTTCTTGGCTTGTTGATGCCTCACCCTGACCTCTGCCTTCATGTTTGCATGGATTTCTCCCCGTGGGTCATCACATAGTCTTCCCTCTGTGCATGTTTGTCTCTGTGTCCAAATTTTCCCTTTTAATAAGGACACCAGTCTTATTAGATTGGGGCCCATCGTAATGATCTCATTTTAACTTGATTACCTCTAGAAGATCATATTTCCAAATCAGGTCCCATTCTAAGCACTGAGGGTTAGGACAGGGGACACAATCCAACCCATAACGGGGCACAACACTCAAAAACTATCAGTGACACATTCAGTAAAGGTAGGAAACTAATAAAAACAGTAGCATAGTTTAAAGCATGTGAGATGGTTAAGAAATACCTTAAGTATTGCATAAATATGGCACTTCACCTTGGAAAAATTTAATGTTTACTTGTGGAAGTGGCCTTGGAAGGGTTGCAGCTCTTGAAGTGGTGGAGGAGGGTTATCTGAAATCAGAAGGAAAGTTGTAATCCTTCTTGGACAGGTATGGCTCATAACACAGGCAGTGGACTGAGGCCGTTGTTTGAAATGTGCATGTTTTGAGTATTTCCACACGGCAGTTTTTATTCCTGGGTGCAGTTTCCTGCATTCACCTAGTATTTCTTGAGGAAATTATGTGTGAGCAAATTTGTGTTATGCTTGAATTGTTCCCTAATGTGGCAATGTCTTTGGAACAATTTGCATGTTCAAAACAAACATTCTAGCAGAAGGGACTTTAAACTGCCCAAGGTCATGACCACGGTTGAGGAGCTGGGTTTTAAGCCCCAGGCATATTGACACCGCAACCCAAGGCCTTAGCCACTAAGCTGTCAAATTGTTAGCGGTGGAAACGACTTACTACCATGCCACTGTGTCAGTACTCTTCCCAAGGTAGGCAGAATCCTAGGATCTCACTGCTCCTCAAGATTCCCTGCCCTGTCTCCTGGGACTGTTTATACGATGAGTCTTCATGCCTGTGATTATGTTACATTACAGGGCAGAGGGATTTTGCAGGCGTGATTAAGATTACTAATTGATTGACTTTGAGTTCATCCGAAGAAATGTTATCCAGGTAGACCTAATTTATCACATAAGTCCTTTAAAAGTGGAAAGTTTTCTCTGGCAGGAGGCAGAACCATTCAAAGCATAAGATTTGAAGAACTTTTGCTGGCTTTTAAGATGGAGAGGACCACACACAAGGGCCAGAAGAGAGTGGCCTCAGAGTTGAGAACAACTCCTGGGCAACAGCCAGCAAGGAAACGGGGTCTTCAGTCCTACAATCACATGGAACCGAATTCTACTAATAACCTGGATGAGCCTGGAGCAGATTCCTCTCCAGACACTCGGGACAAGATGCTAGCCAGCCAACAAACCTTGACTTTGGCCTTGAGACCCTACACATAGCACCTAGTCGAGCCCACCAGCTCTGACCTACAGACTGTGAGCTGATAAACGGATGTTGTTTTAAGCCACTGAATTGATGGTGCTTTGTTACACAGCTTAGAAAACCAACACTCTACCTTACTTTCTGTGCCTAGGCTGTGAGGCCAACATGGTAAAGGAAAGGGAAGAGCAAGGCCCTTGCCGGTTCCTCTGGGCAGGACAGAGGAATAGTGCAGACAAAGTCCAACTTGCACCAACCCTTCCTCCCAGCCAGGTCTGGGCCCTTGTACAGAAAGGCTGCATAATTTTTCTTTTGTACTGAATAAAATATGTTTTATGATAAGGTTTTCTTTTGTCTTCTTTTCTTCTTCTATGTATCTTGCTGCAAACCTTCAAGGTAAGTACTATTTGGAAATGTCATCAAATAAGGTTGATTACCATTGATGACACATTTTAATTTTAGTTCCAGAAATTATCTAAGTGGGGTGAGGGGCACCCCTCCATGTGCCCACATGAAAGGTACATACACATTGCAGGACTATTTCCCAATTAAAGTGGTTAATACATTAATCTCTGAAGCCCAGGTTGGAGTCACAATATTTTCAAACAAGTGGCTTTAATTTGAAAATTAACCACAGCATTCTCTAGCTACTTTGCGTTAGGCCAATCCTGAGCATCTTCCTGTTTGGTTGAAGTCATTCATATCTGGATGCTATCAACATGGAAAAATGAGCTTGCCCCCAATTTGCTTTATAAAGAAGTCAGTGCTTTGAACACAGTGTTCACTTCCCTTCGGGGAACGACATCTCTTGATAAGTGGAAATATTTTTTCAGCAAAGAATCTGCTGCTCCAGATTTGTTAAAACTAGTTCGACAATCTATCTCCATTCCTGTGTCTAATGTTGGGATAAAAAGAATGTTCAGTATTATGGGTAATTTGTGTTGAGTTACTGAGAAATGAACAGACTGTGTGTGTGTGTGTGTTTGTGTGTGTGTATGCATGCGCACGCTTCATTTGTTTGGAAGAAAAATGAGATGTTTGAAAAATAAATTTTAATTGATAGGTAAACCATATTTTTTAAAATATATGCTGCAATATCAATTGCACAGTTTTACTCAGTGAATTCGCTATATCATACCGACAGTTCCATTTTGTTTTGCAATTTTGATTAACGCTTTTATTTTGTGTCTGTCACTTGTGTTGAACCATTTGCCGACTTCTTGGCTGGGTTGGTATAGGACTTTAATCATATCTCCACTTTTGGGTACTACCATTATCTACAGAGTTGAGTATTTCATTTACTTCAATAGACATTTTTTGAGGTGCTACCACATCCTAACTCTGAACAAGCATTCAGGGAGACAGGAATGAATAATGCAGCCTCTGTTCTGAAGATGCTTATAGTATATAACAATGGTTCTCCAGTATGTCCCAGGGATGGAGGCCTAGAATTCCTCACGTTTGTTGTAAATACCATGATGTATTGGTAAGTAGGTTAACATAAAGTGAACACTATAAAACATTTTTATGGTAAGCCAGACATGATTTTACCTTAGAGTCTAGGATAGACAGTGTCTGTGGGTACCAAGACTTGAGAAAGAAAGAAAAAAAAAGGATAAGAAAAAACGTAGGCACAGGCACAATTCTACATCTAAAATGTTTTCTGTAGATTAGAAAAGAGACATTACTATTTTATTGTGGTTTTAGCTTGTTGTTTTATTAGGAGGAGTTAGTATGTAAACAAATTGAATATGGCATGTTAGAAATCCTTATGAAGTTTACCTTTCAGGTGAAACACTGCTCTCTACCTGTGTTTTTCTCCTCCTCCAAAATGTTCAGTTTCTCTCTATTGCAAATAGGTTGGAAACTAAACTACTTACCCTCACCTGGTATCCAGCCCTTCACATTCTGGCCACACCCTACACTGTTTTCCCACTTCACTCCCCTGCATTCTCAGCTACAGTGACTCCAAATTGCCTCCTGTACCCCCTCCCACTCCCAGCATGCCCAGCATTCTCCTCCTCACATCTTTTCCCACAACGGTCCTCCCTGGCAGCCCCATCTTACCAAGAAGCAAGTTCAACTCAAATCCATGAGTCTTTCCCAGATATCCTCCCCCTTCAACAACCAGGGTGAAACCTTTCATTCTGATTTTTCCATTTCATTTTGTTTACACTTAGCAAAGTCTCTCTTGCAGTAGTGGTAGCGGGTGACATGTAGCAGCCAGTAGGTGCCAAGCACAACTGTATTATCATGCACATAGTGGGTGAAGAAACAGAGACTCAGGGAGGTGCTGCTGGAGGTGCCCTGGATGGTTAACAGCAAAGCCACAGTTGGAATCCCAGTCTCTGCTCCCAATGACAGTACTGCACTTACACCCTAGAGCCTCCCTTCAGTGTCTTCATCTTCCTGGGGATACAGGCAGACATGGGTCTTCTTCCCATCATTGTGTCTTATACCTGGCAGCTACTCAAAATACATCTATGGAACTGAATTGAATTATATTAGGGGCAAGAAAAAAGATGACACCACTTTCCCTGCTCTTTCTAGCAAAGTTTAAAATGATTTATACTATTCACTTCTGGTGAAAGAAAAAAAAACTCTTTAATTCATTGTTAATGAGAATGTTAATTAACACGCTCACTTTAGAACTATCAAAATAAAAAAAAAGTGTGCATGCCCTGATATGCAATTCTACTTTTAGAAATTTCTTCCAGGGAAATAATTATAATCAAGTGCAAGGATATGTGTACAAATCTATTTCTTGCAGCATTATTTATGGCAGTGAAAATTGACAGGCAATCTAAGTGTCCATTACTCAGGGGATGGATAAACATATCAGGGGATGCCATATGATGGAGTATTAAGCAGACATCAAAAAGGTGGGTATAGATCTATATGTGCAAAGATGGAAGGGTGTTCACAATATACTGCTGAATTGATACGAACGAGTTCCAGTAGAGTGAAGAGTATTGCCCTATTTTTCTCAAAAACAAAAAACCTCTTCTCCTTTTCTTTTCATCTCCCCCATCCATATATACATACACAAATACAAACTTCTCTAGATGTCAAGTGGAATATTTTTTCTCCTCAGACTGGTGGTGAGGGTCCAAAGATGAAGCTAAATTATGCTAAGCACCTTCCATTCTAAAGAGAGCCACAGCCACGGTGGGGGCCACTCTCTGTAAGCTGTGCTAGGAGCTGCCAGCAGTGATCCCAACATCAGTCATCTGCCTCCTTTTCCCTCCTCCAGGCAGATTAAGCAGAGCTGCTAAAGATATTATTAGCCTTGTGAGGTTACAGGAGTTGAAGCCTGTTGTTCAACAGGTCAACATTCAAACTACTACACCAACGAAGGCTAAGATATAACTGTGAAATAGCTGACTGTGAAATATTAGTCTAAGCCCTAAACAGCCTGGCATTTGTTAGGAGCTCAACAAACATTTGTTGAATGGATGAACAAATCAACACCTTTATCTTGCCAATCAGGAAACTGAGATGTGGAGCAGTGGTCTAGCTAAAATCACACATGTAGGTCATGCCGGAGCTTGAACGAGGCCCAGACCTTCTGTCCTTCAGTCTGAGGTTCCTGAAAACATGGTGATCTCTTGCCTCATTGTTGCTGCACTAGAAGAGGGGATAACTCAAGTTCAGAGAGGCTTGTCCAAAGTCATTCAGTTAGCTTGTATCAGAACTGGCCTAGGCCTCCAGACTCCCAGGTCAAGCTATTTCCACCTTATCTTACAACCTTGAAGGCTTTCTGTCACCAGGCCTGGAAAAGAAGCCTCAGAAAGCAAAATGAAGATCCAGAAAATAAAAGGAGAAGACAAAGGATAACAGGTGGTATATTTTATGAGAACTAAAGAAGGTTGGTGACAAGATCATGTTTTATTTCTCCACCTTTGCCTACAAATTCCCCAAATGCACACTGATAACAGATCAGGAAGAGCCAGGCCCTTGCCCAGTGGAAAAAGTTCTGGAGCACTGCTTGATATGCTTGGATACACAGCTCACCCATAAGTTGGGAAGCAAAGTCACCTTGGAACAAGGAGGGTCTCTCCTGACCTCTCAGAGTTGCTGAAAAGCCAGGAGAGCAGTGTGAAAGAAATACCAAACATGTTTTTACAAGTAAGAGAAGATCCTTGTTCTCACAATACCTCTCTTGGTTTTGCTCTAAATGCCAAACAAAAAGCAGAAAAAAGGAAAGAAGGAAGGAAGTTACACTGCCTCAGCATCATCTGGACCCCTATTTGGTTGCCATGACAACACCTGCTGCATATTCTATTCATCTTCTCTGTTTCCCTTTACATCATTGACTATGAGGACCATTTACCAGCGGGTGCCCCCCATTGGTGAAGCCTAACCAGTATATGTCTCTGGATAGTGTCTATTTCAAAAAAAAATATTGAGAGATTTCAATAAAGGTCAAGATTTCCTGCTTCTCTTGAAACTTTGCAAGTTATGACACCTCAGGGCCTGAATTCCCGCAAGGTTATAATAGGCTTGAATTTAGTATCTGATGATCCCTTCCTTGGAGCGCAGGCTCTCCAGTTTGCCATTGGTGTCACCTGGCTGCTTCTCTCCTCCCTCGTACCTGCCTGGGGACATTTGAATTTGAATCGTCTTTTTGTCAACTGGTGTCAAATCAGCAAGGTTTCACCTAAATATGCCATTTCCACTGTTGTTGGAGGACTACTCAAGAATAGGCAAGTGTTAGCATACGTATTTGTTTTTCTCTTTCTGACTTACTTCACTCTGTATGATGGTCTCGGTTCTGAAGAACCTAGGGGGAGGACAGGAATAAAGAAGCAGACGTAGAGAATGGACTTGAGGACACGGAGAGGGGGAAGGGTAAGCTGGGATGAAGTGAGAGAGTGGCATGGACATATATACACTACCAAATGTAAAACAGATAGCTAGTGGGAAGCAGTTGCATAGCACAGGGAGATCAGCTTGGTGCTTTGTGACCACCTAGAGGGGTGGGATAGGGAGGGTGGGAGGGAGTGGCAAGAGGGAGGAGATATGGGGATATATGTATACATACATATAGCTGATTCACTTTGTTATATAGCAGCAACTAACACACCATTGTAAAGCAATTATACTCCAATAAAGATGTTAAAAAAAAAAAGAATAAGCAAGTGATGCTCAGACCTAACCATGTGTGAACTTTCCAAAGTGATTTCCACTAGCTAAGGTCCTATCTAATCGCTAATGCAGTTGATCTTGAATGTCAGCCTGGGTTTTCCTCTAACAGCCCGCTGCTCTTAGTGTCCATAATGCCAGCGGTCCCTGCTCCCTGGCTGCCTGTTCTTCTCACTCCTGGACAGCTCCACTTTCATACTCTGCTTAAAGTCAGAATCTGGGAATCTAAAAATAGTCAATCATCACAGCACTGACATAATACTTCTGTTGTTCCAAGAGCAATTCTCTATCAAAAGAATATTTTCAAGAGGCAGTTATGTTTAAGTTAAAAAACGACATGTGAAATGACTTTGAGCTCTTAATGTTTCACCCCGTTCCCACCCCCTGGACACAGAAGCACCTTTAAAAGGTCTGGTTATGCAGAAGAGTAGGAGGGAGTGTGGACCATGGTTCTGCTTGGAATTGTAAAGATTGGTTTGACTTAACCTGTGCAAAGTCTTCAGTGCTAGTCTAGCATCTGACACAGAGTAGGTGCTCAAAATATGTTGGAGGAAAGACGGAGAGGTAGAAAGTTACCCAGTACATATGCTTGAGTTTCTCCATTTTCTTTTAGTGACGTTTATTGAGTCCCTACAGAGTGTAAAGAGTTTCTCTAGGCAAAGTTGAGTTTCATTCATTTACTTATTCATTTCTTTGTTCCCTAAGTGACTACTTTGCTTTCCTGCAATTCCCATTTGCATGTGTGATCACCAGCTCATTATCTCATCACTCACCCAAATATTCTTCAGGGGTCAAGTGCTCCTCCATCATTAGCAGTCATCACTATGTCACTGATATTTAAAATTGACAGAAAATCTCCTACTTCTGTTTCCCATGGTATAATATGGAATCTCAGCAATCATCCAGGAAAGAAAATTCTCCAGTAGCTTTTTCTATAGACTAGAATGATTCACATCCTTTCAAATTCATCTAAACCCTAGAGAGCTCTCTGTGAGAGGTACAATGGCAGGCTGTCCTCCTCTGAACCAAGTTCATGAACAGTACCTTCTAACATCCGGAGAGTAATTCACCAATCAGTAAGTCACTATGCTGTTTCATCGGACCATGATCAAGCCAATACACCTCCCAAGAGCATAAGGGGTAGCATGTAGTAAACATTTAATACACTTTTGATGAAATGGATGAATGAATACACAGAGAATGAATGGACAAACTGGGCACTGATTTTATAAGTAAAATGGAGACCTGAAAATTACAGGGCTGCTGTTCTTTTTTTTTTTCAATTTGTTTATTTTATTTTTGGCTGCGTGGGGTTTTTGTTGCTCCTCGCGGGCTTTCTCTAGTTGCAGGGAGCGGGGGCTACTCTTTGTTGTGGTGCGCGGCCTTCTCATTGAGGTGGCTTCTTTTGTGGAGCACGGGCTCTAGGCACGTGGGCTTCAATAGTTGTGGCTCGAGGGCTCTAGAGCACAGGCTCAGTAGTTGTGGCTCACGGGCCTAGTTGCTCCGCGGCATGTGGGATCTTCCCGGACCAGAGCTCGAACCCATGTCCCCTGCATTGGCAGGCAGATTCTTAACCACGGCACCACCAGGGAAGCCCCTGGGGTGCTGTTCTAACCAGTACATCAATCTCTGTTGTATCAGCAAATCTTTCTCTCTCGATGACCTAAATGCATAGCTCTTTTGTTTTGCTTTTATACAATAAATGAGGAACTCTGACAAGGTTCAGTGCATCCTATTCTCTGTGGCAGGAATTTGAGAGAAGATCAGCAGGCTTCCTTCACCCTCTGACAACAGAGCTCATGGAGACTCAAAAATATCGAATCTTCCAGACAAAATTTGGAAGAGCACGAGGAAATTTTTGTTTTTTGGTTGCATCAGGAGAGAAAATCCGGGCACAGTGGAAAGGCATTTTATTTTTCAGATGAGAACCCTGAAAAATTAATGAAAGGCCTGCTATTTTATTTCCTGGACACAAATCTCCAGTCAGATTCTAGGGTCCCAATTTTCTTGGCTATAGAATCACAGCAATGTTTTTTTTTTTTTTTTTTTTTAAATTTTTATTTATTTATTTATTTTTAATTTATGGCTATGTTGGGTCTTCGTTTCTGTGCGAGGGCTTTCTCTAGTTGTGGCAAGTGGGGGCCACTCCTCATCGCTGTGCGCGGGCCTCTCACTATCGCGGCCTCTCCTGCTGCGGAGCACAGGCTCCAGACACGCAGGCTCAGCAATTGTGGCTCACGGGCCCAGCTGCTCCGCGGCACGTGGGATCTTCCCAGACCAGGGCTCGAACCCGTGTCCCCTGCATTAGCAGGCAGATTCTCAACCACTGCGCCACCAGGGAAGCCCCACAGCAATGTTTTTTAATTTTATGTTTTTATGCTTTACATTGACGTTTTGGAAATTAATATACATATTGCATGCTCACTGGACAAGATTCACACAAAATAGAAATATATATTAAATGGAAGTCATTTTCTCACCTCTCCCCTCTACTCTCCACCTTCCAGCTCCCTGAGGAATAGACTCTGAGGTGGAGATTAGCCTGCACAGTGGTTACTAAGAAGTGCCCTTGGTCACCAGAGCCAGAGAGGAGTGAAAGAAACAGGACTGGGCAGAGGGAGAAGTTGAACGATGTGGTTTCCAAAAAGGCTGGAGTTGATTCATAGGGGGAACTTGGGAGCTGGGATGCACTGTCAGAATTGTCCTAAAGGGAGGCAAGGGGTCTTTGTATGCCACCCCTTCCACCATACACTGGATGTGAGCCATCCCTCAACCCCTGCAGAAGGGGGTGTGAACTTGGAGGAGGCAGCTCCCTTCAGCAGAGGGCAGTTCCTGGGGAGGGAGTGAGCTATAAGCCACCAGTACCTAACATTTTGAGAGGTAGCCTTGTTTGCTTTCAAGAGAGAATTGGGTGGCACCCTACAGAAATACACTGTATTATTGTCTTTCCCGAACCCACACACTTTCCATGTCTCTATGAACACATGAAACACACACACACACACACACACACACACACTAATATAATAGTTAAGAACATGAATTCTGAAGCCAACCTTGGAAATTTACTTAGTCTCTCTCGGTCTTGATTGCTTCCTTGGTTAAAATGGGATGGGGGATGGTGACAACAGTACCAATCATAGAGCCATATAATTATAGAAGATGAAATGGGAAAAGTTCTGACACATAGAAAATTCAACTCCTTGCTTTTGCCACTCAACAATTGTCTTGGACAATCTTCTCTGTTATTCATACAGAAGTACTTCATTCTGTTTAATAGCTGAATAGTATTCTTGAATATTGAATCCTAGATACAGAATGGAGTGGATTTGCCTACAGTTTCCCTACTGTTGGGCATTTAGGTTGTCCCTGATTTCTTGCAATTACAAGTCATGTAGCAGTGAATATCCTTGTATGTTTATCCTTATGCCCTTGGAAGCCTGTCTATAAGACAGGTTCATGAAAGTGGAATGTTTTTCAAAGGGCAAGCACACTTCAATTCTAACAGGTACTATTAATTGCCCCTGAAAAGACTGCATAATTCTAACTTGGACCTCAGTATCATGAGATGAGTGTCTTCTCCACCAACCACCACCAATCTCACACCAACACTGGATGTTAAAAATCAGTTACACTTTTGTTAGTCTAATAGGTGAAAAAAGATATTTCCTTGTTTTAATTTTCATTTCAATCAATCCTTGAGAAACGAAGCTTTTTTCTTAATGTTTCTTAGCCATTCATGTGTCTGCATTTGTGACTTGCCAAATTGTCTCCCTCCTCTGGGTCATCTTTGTTGACATATTTTTGAATGCATATATTGTAAATAGATTCTACTACTCTCTCACTCATCTTTTCACCTTTGGAGGGCGCCTCTCAATTCACAGAGGTTGAATTTCCATGTCAAATCTGCCAGTCTTCTTTACAGCACCTAGATTTGGGGTTCTGTGTGTGGAAGAGGTATAAAAGGAGAGCTCCCACTTAGTCAAGCTCAGACGCAAAACCCACTTTATCCTTAGAACTGCAAGTTCCTTTATAGGCCCTGAACTCTCCATCTGCCTAAAGCAGGCAGCTTCTTTTGGTGTCATTTCCATTTTTCTGTTTTTAACTCAGTCCTGCTTATTAAATCTTAGACAGTGTCTAGTCTACATTCTCATCCTCACAGCATTTTTCACTTGGACCTCTCCCTTCCTCCTCTTTCTGATTCCATTCCTTTTCGCTTCTTTTGACTATGTACAGCATAGGGGAATAATTGGGGCAGAGGTCAGCCTCCATGAATGACAGCCCCTTGGACCATCATCTGGCTTGTAAGCATGTCTCTGCAGTCTCCTGCTGCCAGTGTCATCCCGGTTTGGTCCCGGCACTAGTGATAATGGCTGTGTTGCCATGTGTGCTGTTGGGGTCCAGACAGTGGGGAGGCAGAAATAAAGTGTTCATATTTGTAAACTGGTGCAGTGGATGGTGAGTGGTTTCTGGGTTGTGGAGGCACCCAAGGAGTGTCTGGTTGTCAGGAGCATCAATTTCTGCTGTCCTCTGATGTGGAGGGCCTCCCTGGCAGCAGTCGCATCTCCTTTTCGGCCCTTGCCAGGAGAACAGTCATACTCCTTGTAGGAAACATACCTTGCGGCTCTTGTCCCACAGATAAACTCCAAGCTCCATCGGGCGGGGTTGTAAGAGAGAGCTGGCTGTCTTCTGTGGCCCGCTAAGAGCCACAAAGAACTTGGACGTGGTGCTGCTGCCTCTTCAGTCACTCCAAAACACAGTCCAGTCACGTCCTGCTGGTGTGATGCACTTTGGCAAGCCTCCTGTCTCCAGAGTGAGAGCTGTTTGCTATGTGTCCTCTGAGGGAGACGTGGGTGGAGAAGAATTAGCACCTCATCAACTGTGCTTTACTTAAGAAAATGACCCTGCCTCCTTCTCCCCACATATACATGGCGACTCAGAAAGGGTGATGCGTCCATGCAGTTCTGGAAAGAACCACTGCTTTGCAAACCTTGCAGAGGGGTACTAATGCTATATTCCAGAGATCTATCTTGGTTCCTTTTTTCTGTCTGCTTCACAATGCCTGCCCAGGATATCTGTGATTCTGTGACTCAGCAAGAGAAGACTGGTCATGAGAATAATGATAAAGGTAGTAGTTATTGATAGAATCTTTTGAATATTTTCTGGAGTTCTACTTTCAGTGTGATGGAGTAAGTGCCCAGCAGACCAGTCTCCATGAACAACAGCTATAAACTTAGGACAAAATATTCAAAGGGCAAAATATACCCAAAGTCTCTGAAGAGACAACAAAAGCAGGCAGATTTAGAAAGGAGTTGAAACTTGGAAGAAGAGATCAACAGAGGGTGAGATCCCCATTTTGTTGTAACTCTAGGGTAGGCCATAGTCACAGTGTGACACAGGCCAGCTGAAGGAATAAGAGAACACTTGCCATCTTTCTGGTCTGAGGAATTGGAGACAGAATCCAAGGTGGCCACAGACTCTGGAAAGTGAAGAGGGAAGCCTAGAAAGGAGAATGCCAGAGTAGGGGAGCCCCAGATTCTGTGCATAAACTCTGCCCAAATCTGTAGCTGACCCTTGAACTATACATGCATGAAGCAGACTGCAAACCACCCAGCTAAAGGAAAAAAGAGTTGAACTGAGATTTTAGCTGCCACTTACCACAGGCAAGACAGAGTCTTGTTCAATTTGAGTCTAAGCAAGTTACTGCCTGCTATAAAATATATCAAAACTCTTTAGAGGAATATAACAGAATACAGAATCTCTACATCATAACAACACAATGGCTAGAACACAATCCAAAATTTCTCCATTAAATAGAATTAACAATTAAATAGAATTAACAATAATTACCTCTTGAGGGTTGTTGGGAGACTTAATATGATGCATTTAGCACAGTGTTTGCAAAGTTCCTGACATGCAACTAGTGGATGAGTCACAGCCTATACCCCTTGGGATCTCAGGAAACACCTTCAGGAGGTTGCCAAATGTAGTCAACACTCCAAGTTGGAAGAGAAAGCACATCTATCATTACCAGTCCATTTAGGCTTCAGAACCCTAGGAGAGGGGAAGAGGCATCAGCGAAGAGGGAGAGCAGCATTCAAGTTAGTTGCCAAGGTTGCCAGTGAGTTACTAGAGAAGAGGCAGAAACAGTTTTCAAGAAAGTGCATAAAGTAAGCCAAATACAGAAATAAAGGAGCCAGGAAGCAAGTCCAAAGAGTACCAAAACCATATACAGATACATGACTGATCTAGAACAAAGACAAGGGTAGGGCTGGTTCTGAGGAAGGATTTGAGAGATTTGGAAGACAGGTTTTTGTCAGGTTCACAAGTTTCCCCTGTGATGATTGGGCACATTTTGCCTGTTCATGAAGGACCTCCCAGCCCTGCAAATCCAGGCTCTTTATCCTTTTATCCTTTCAAGGGGAAAACACTGAAGAGGTTGATTCAAGAATTACTATTACTTTTGATGGGTAAAATGGAAAAATCCAAGGTTGCCCAATAAAGGGCAGATGCCATGTTCTAAGAGCAGTAGGGTCATCTTCCCGGTTCAGGACTAAGGCCAGCATAAGACAAAGCTTAACCTCCCTCCAATATGATCTACTTCTGTCAAATAACAAAGACATCAGTATAACTTGTTCTGGGTGGGTGAGTCTCCTTTCCTGATTTACTCCCGATCAGTGTTTTGCTTCCGTGTTTGGAAACAAAGTAATACCACAAGAATGCAGAATTTTAGCCAAAGATCATTTGTCTCCATTGACCTCATAGCCCTAGAGGTACCTCAGAAATCAAGTCTCTCCCTTGGGAGTAATGAAATTCTCATTTGTGTAATGATAAGTTGGTGACAAACTGAAGAGAAATGCTACTGATAATGTTTGCTCACCAGGACTTTAGTATTTCTCTTCTCCTTGCTTCTCCCATCAAATTATCGCATTGGCATACTTGAGTATGGATATGACTTTAATATGCCGCACTGACTCAGACATCTCCTAAGGCATCCTCACTGTTATAAGACTGAACAGAATCTTCAACATCAGATTAAATCTTACTGGACTCAAACTCTAGAGATCCCTTTGATAAATCAAGGGACTCGTATTTGACTCGAGCCCTGCAGAGCCCCTCTCAAACAAATAAACATCCAGGCACGAACGCAGCTGGACAGGCCACTTCACAACAGTAGGTTCAGACTGTCTGGAGCTCCCCACCCCACCCTGCTTCAGGCTTCACTCTCCAGTGCCCATTTATCTCAGCTCCAGAGTTGACCTGTCTTGCGATTTTACTTCCTTGCTCTTCAGAACGGGCACCTTCTACTGCTTCTTTACCTTGATCTCTGGTTCCCTCTTTGACTGTGATTTCTTTCTTTTTTAAAAAATCAATTTATTTATTTATTTATGGCTGCCTTTGGTCTTCATTGCTGTGCGGGCTGTCTCTAGTTGTGGCGAGCGGGGGCTACTCTTCGTTGGGGCGCACAGGCTTCTCATTGTGGTGGCTTCTCTTGTGGCTCTAGGCGCACAGGCTTCCGTAGTTGTGGCTCGTGGGCTCTAGAGCACAGGCTCAGTAGTTGTGGCTCGTGGGCTCTAGAGCACAGGCTCAGTAGTTGTGGCTCGTGGGCTCTAGAGCACAGGCTCAGTAGTTGTGGTGCATGGGCTTAGTTGCTCTGCGGCATGTGGGATCTTCCTGGACCAGGGCTCAAACCCCTGTCCCCTGCATTGGCAGGCGGATTCGTAACCACTGCGCCACCAGGGAAGTCCGACTGTGATTTCTCCTCACCACAATGACTGTCCTGTTTTTGGTGATGCCAATTTAAAACTCCAATCACCTCCAGCCTAACCCCAACCCTAGGATCTTCAACATACCACAGGCCCTCAGGACCATGCTGTCTCCACCGTGAGTGTGGAGTGGAGCCTGGGGAGATTGATCTCTCAGATGAAAGCATCTCTGAGATTGCATTTCTATTTTAGACAGAGTGAGAACTGAAGAAGTGCTTATAAGTGCGGTAGGAATCTCTTTGTGCTTCTTAGAGCCCTCGCACATTTAGGCAGAGACTGTTCTTTTGGAAATGGTGACGCCAGCTCCAGCAAAAGTGGGATGTGTACATGCTCGTGAAATGTTCATTTCTGGAGAGGGAGGCACAAGAGAGCTCTGCCTCATCATGACAGCGGGCACGCCAGGGTCAGCACACTCCATTCAGTGTCAGGATGTCGCAGGCTTCGTGGGAGGAGAATGTACTTGGAGCAAGAACAACCTGAATTTCAAGGCTACTCTACCCCTGAGGCGTTAGGAATCAGCTTCCTCCTTTCAAAAATGGGCACTTTGCCCCGTGTGTGGGGATGGGGGGCGGGGATTATTATAATGATGATTATTATTACATTGCGCCAAGTACTGTTCTGATCACATTACAAAAGTTACTTTGTTTAGTCTTTATAACAATCCTACAAAGCAGGTATCACTGTTACCATTCTGATTCTACAGATGCAGAAACTGAAGCACAAAGAAATCAGCCTGCTTTTGAAGCCTACACAGCTAGAAAGCAGCAAAGTCAGGAGCCAAATGCAGCAATGTGGCTTCGGAGTTGGTGCTCTTAACCACTGCCCTCTGCTGTCCTCACATGGTACCCACCCACCCTCGCCCCCCCTCAGTCCAGTCGGTACTCAGCAAATGAGATCAGTTATAACAATAACAGCAATTATATCCTCACCACATCATGAAGGCAATTCCACAATGCACTGTCAATTTATTCATTCAACTAGCAGATTATGCAAATGCGCAGAGTGCTTGTATAATGCAAATGTGCTTACAAAATGTGAAAAATAAATCATTTATCTCTTCATCCACTTCTGCAATACCTCTCCCCATTGTAGTAGCAGCACCTGGTGGCCTGTGGGTGTTGAGCAAATGCTTATTAATTTGTGTCTCACACTGTCTGGTTTTAGAACATAATGATAGAAATATTACCATTAATATTACAACTGTCGCAAATGAGAATTCCATATTAAAGAATGAGTGCTATTGGAACATAAGTGTACAAAGGTCCACACTGAATGACCATTCTAAAGTCTGGCAAGTTCCAAATTCTGCAGCAGAGATAGGACAGTCAACCCTGTTCTGCCCTATAATGGTCTGAAAGGTTTATTTCTGTCTTTGGGGACCAGCAATTTCCGTGAAATTTGACAAGACATTTCTGCCTCTCAGTCTTGTTCTCAAGTTTGCCCAATTTGGAAATTTGACAAGGGGATGAAAGGCTACCACTTGCTCACGACTGCCATGGACACATGATACAGTCAGCCTTCAGCATCTGGGTTAACCTCTGTTAAAGAAAGCTTGCAGAACTAGGACCCAAAGACTCACTAATGCACAATGTACCAAGCCCCAGTGTTCCGGCTCCCTCTTCCCTTTCATGTTAAATTCACTGCCTTAACTAAGCGGCCCTTTGCCAAGCCAGCCTTGTGACTAATGGGCCTTTGATCAGGTCTTGCTTCCTGACAGCTGGACATATAAATGAAAGTTTATCCTAATTAAGTAATGAACATTGATGGTCCCTACCTTCTGACTGCAAAGTGTCTCCTCGTCTCAAAACACCCCCATTGTTTTTATGTCAAGGCTAATATCTCTGATGAACTTTGCTTAGGGCCAGGGCATGTGCAGTTTAGGACACTTGGGAGAAAAAGAGCAAGGGTTGAAGAAGTCGTGGGAACAGATTTTCTAGAATCTGCTAGCATGATCTGGTTGGGGCAGGAAAGCTACAATTTTTTGAGCACCTGCAATTGCTAGCATGTAAAGTACTTCATGTACACTATTTCATTTTATCTTCACATTAATCTTATAGCTAGCATCAGCTCCACTGAAAGTGAAGAAAATGAAGATTAGGGGCTCAGTGAGCTAGTGGTTCCATGGCTGGTCAGTGACCGAGTCACTGTTCCAACAGCCCAAACCAGGTTCTAGGTGACTCCAAAGTTTTATTTCCCCAACACCTTGGATGATCATTCTCTTTTTCTCCTACGCTGGGAACAGCACAGGATTTGCACTCTGAACCTGTTCCTTGATAGCTCTATGGCCTTGAATAAGGTACATATCCTTTTTGATCTGGAGTTCTTTACCTGAAGATCAAGATCCACCAGCACCCTCTCTGCTGACTCCACCAGGTTTTTGTGAATGGGATTTGCACATGATAACATGATGTGCAAAGTGGTGGATTACTGGCCTGTTTGCAAACAGCCTTTGTTAATCTGTTGCAATCTCTGGGTCACTCTGAGACTTTTTGCTTTCCCTTCCCGACTCTCCAAAAGCAACACCTGGGACTGCTTTGCCAATAACAGATTTGTTTTCATTATTAGGGATGATCCTGTCTTCAAGTGGGAACAGAAACGGCAACTGAATGTGCTTTCATGGGAATTTCAAAGATTCAACTTTTGGGGAAAAAAGATATAGGAGCCAATGTAACAGCAGTTAAGTCCATAGTTTAAAAACAAATGCTACTAAGACGCAGATGATATCATACAATAGTTGGAATGTCTCCTGTTTTCTCAGGCTCACAGAGCAGGGCAGCCCTCTGAAATCTCATGCCAGCTGTCAGCGTCTCTTCCAAGGATTGCCACTCCCATGCGTCTCTTTGGCAAATTCCTCTCTCTCCAACCCAAATCTGTTGTACTTAACTCCTAGCATAACCCAGGAAATCATAAGGGGACCTGGTGCTGCTTCCTGTGGTATCAGAGGGGTCTTGCTCCATGTGGCAGTTTCCTGGAATGGAGACTCACTGACTACACAACAGGAATCATTAATTGAGTAGTGTATGTCCCAAGAGACTATACACCCTGCCCCTCCACTGACAGTTGAATTGACACACCTTATAGGAGACAAGAGGAAATTGTTAGCTGCTTAAGCAGCATCTCTTCTCATGTGCCATAAAATCCCTGTGTATTTTATCCAGAAAGGAGGCTAATTGAACTGGGGCTAAATTAGTGCTAATAGCTGGCCATGGAGGTATGCCATCTAATCTTAGGACAAGTATGCCCATCTTGAGCAAGAGATTTCCTGGGACTTAAAAACTTACTACCATACCAGAAAGATAGTTCGGCGGTTCCACAAAAAGTTAAACATAGAATTACCATATGACCCAGCAATTCTATTCTTACGTATATTTTCCCCAAATTGAAAGCAAGTACTTAACCATATCTTTGTACACAAATTCTCAGATACACAATAGTCAAAAGGTGAAAACCACCCAAATGTCCATCAATGGATGAACGGGTATACAAACTCTGGTGTACTCACACAATGGAATATCATTCAACCATAAAAAGGAATGTGCTACATCGTGGATGAATTTTAAAAACATTAAGCTAAGTGAAGGAAACCAGACACAAAAGGTCACATATTGTATGACTCTGTTTACATTAAATATCTAGAATAGGTAAATATAGAAACAGATAGATTGGAGGTCACCAGGAACTGGGGGGAAGAAGGAATGAAGAGTAATGGCTTAGTTGATAAGGGGCTTTATTCTGGAGTGACAGAAAGGTTTTGGAACTAGATAGATGTGATATACAACATAAATGTACTAAATAACACTGAATTACTCAGTTTGAAATGGCTAATTTTATGTTATGTGAATTTCACCTAATTTTTTTTTTAAAACCCTATTACTAAAGCAACTTCCTCTGAAATGCATAAAAAATAAAAATGGATTGATGAATGGACAGACATAAATATGTGATCAAGCATGAAGAGCAAAATGTTAATTATAGAAGCCAGATGGTGGGTACATGGGTGTTTGCTGTAAATTCAGTGTTTCAATGGGTTTGAAAATTTTTATAATGAACTGTTAGAAAATAATGAAACCTGGTATTTACCATGTCATCAGGTGGTTGGAAAGGAAGTACCAAAATCCTGCTTTCCTACATGGGTCTTCCTATCATGGTCCTGACCGTGTTTGGGAACTAGACAGGATAAATTAGCTGAGCTTTGTCCACTGCGCACAGTCCTCACCTCCCCTCCTTGTTCCCACATCACTCATCTGCAGATAATGCCCCCTTTTCATGATAATAACTCACTTACATATCTGCTATAGCCAGACCCTGTGCAGGTAACTGACACTTATTGTCTCCAATCTTGATAACACTCAAAGTGGGTTACAGATGAGAAACTGTCCATAATAGTGAGTAAAACCAGACACAAAAGAGTACATATATTTTATATGAGTAGATTGTATAAGAAGTAGAAGAACCGACAGGCAAGATAAATTTATGCTGTTCAAAGGGAGGATAATGCTACCCTTGGGGGGCAGTTGACTGGAAGGGCTCCCAGGAGGCTTCTGGGCTGCTGTGCTTGTACAATGGTACCATTTTATTTCTTGATCTAGTGATTACATGAATGTGCTTACTTTGTGAAAATACACTGAGCTGTACTATGCGCACCTTCTTGTACGTATACTCTATATTAATAAAAGTTTAATAAAACCAAATCAATGAAATAGATAACTAAAATTAATCAGTAAAACTCAAAGCGTTCTGTTGAAAAGATAAATTAAAAAATAAAAAGAAAGATGGAGAAAACACAAAAGAGTAATATTAGGAATAAGAAGAGACATAACTGCCAATATAGAAGGAATTGCAATTTTATAGAGGAATATTGTATACAGATTGATTCCAATGGCCTTGAATATCTTGATGAAATGGATGCTTTTCTAAGAAAACAACTAAAACCAAGACTGTAGGGGAGCATCCGTGGATCACAGATTTTGCTGCTGGCTGACATCTAAACAACAGCTGAATTCACAAATCCCTCTTCTCTTGTTAGCACTGGGAAGGGCCACAGTAACACACCCACAGGCTGACCAATTAGTGAATGGCCAGGAGCCACTGTGCATTGCAGGACCCTTCATCAGCAGAACCTATAAAGCCCTGCCGTGGAAAGAAGGTGGTGGGCTTCACTGTGGTCAGAGTCTGAATCCGTG
This sequence comes from Balaenoptera musculus, assembly GCF_009873245.2. Classification (NCBI taxonomy): domain Eukaryota; kingdom Metazoa; phylum Chordata; class Mammalia; order Artiodactyla; family Balaenopteridae; genus Balaenoptera; species Balaenoptera musculus. The sequence continues at coordinate 31,996,289 of NC_045804.1, read as the reverse complement.
TCTTATGAAACAGCAGAGCACTGGACTGTTACTTTATCTTACCTTATCTTGGCCTTATCTTCCCAAGGCCAGGTGATAACTAGCTAAGACTAGATGGCTCAAACCTGTTGAACAGATGTAATACTACCTCAGGGAAGGGAACGGTATTTTTGTTGTAATAAGTATTTTTATTTAAAAATAAGAAGCTGAACCTGTATACAAGCCCCTGTGTCCCTGTCCTTTGAAGTAAAAGGCTTTTGCTTTAGTCTCCCAGGCTTCCCCTGAGTCTCAAAATGCTGGCTCAAGAGTTAATGATGAGGAAACCTGAAGATGTAGAAACAAAGAATAGCTGTTGGGCTGGGGAACTGGTAACAATTTAGACTATAAGTCTGCCACATCGCAGAATCACCAAACTCTCAGTTCCCTGAAAGACACAGATAAAGGCCTGACACATATTCCTAAGTTGTTTTTACAGGAAGCAGACCCTCACCAGAGGAAAACTGCTGACCACAGCACATAGACCCCAGACTGGTTGAAACCAGAAGGTCGATGATGCTTGAAACCTCACCTTGATGCCAACCAATCTGAGAATTGTGCATGAGTCGATCACACTCTGAAGCCCCCTCCCTCACACTGCCTTTAAAACCCCTTCCCTGAAAGCAATAGGGGAGTTCAGGTCTTTTGAGCTTGAGCTGCCCCTTCTCCTTGTTTGGGGGCCTGCAATAAATGCCGTACTTTCCTTTACCACAACTTGGTGTCAGTAGTTTGGCTTTACTGCATGAGGGCAAGCAGACCCAAGTTTGGTTCAGTAACAAAGCCACCTTTTGAATATTTGACAGGTGTCAGAAATGTTATTTTTCTTTAAGTAGATTTTTAAAGAAAAGTCAACCCATGTGGCATAGAGGGAAGGAACACAACAAATGTTAAGTTCAGGATAATAATCCATTAGAAGCCAGGAAAGATATAGTTGAGGGAGATTTTTCCCTGCAAGCCCTAACTTGACACCTTGAGGTAAGAGAGAAACTCCAAGCAGAAAGAGATAGCCAAGATAATTAGATGTTGCAGAGAGGGTCAGAAGGACCAAAGAGAACCTGTATTTATAAGGTTGGGCAACCTGAACTTTCCTGGTTACTTCAGAAAGGTGCTTCTTTTTTGATGAGAGCAAAAGCCCAGAAATGTCTGAGAAGTAAAGGGAGAGGGGGGGGGTCCTTCCTTGGAGTGGTGGTGTGGAGGGGAGCTTTTGTGAGGTGTGGTGGTATTGGAAAAGGATTTAAATTTTGAAGGTACAATCAGGCAGTGAGAAGGTGGTTTGTTTACGGTTAGGAAGGAACTAAGCATATTTGTACCCTGAAGGGAAGGAGCAAGGCAAAAACATTAAAGATGCAAAAGAGAAAATGGAAATAATGGATGGGAACAAGATCTTAGATTCAAGAAGATGAGAAAACGTGGACTAGGGGGAAGGGCTTGGCTTTGGAAAGGAGGCTGACTAGCCAGAACTAATGTAACCTCTGTGGTGGGTTGGATGGTGGTCCCCAAAAGGGATGTACACTTCTAAACCCCCACTACTTGTGAGTGTGACCTTATTTGGAAACAAGATCTTGCAGCAATAATTAAGGATCTCTGGATGAGATTATCGTGGATTTAGGGTGGGCCCTAAATCCAATAAATGGTGTCCTTATCAGAGAAAGAAAAGGGAGATTTAAGGCACAGACACAGAGGGGAAAAGGCCATGTGAAGATGGAGGCAGAGGCAGAGATTGGAGTTATGTCCCAAGCCAAGGAGAGTTTAGAGTCACCAGAAGCTGGAAGAGGCAATGAAGCAATCTCCTTTAGAGGCTTCAGAGGGAGGATGGCCCTGCTGACACCTTCATTTCAAGATTCTGGCCAGCAGAACTGTGAGAGGATACATTTCTCTTGTCTGAAGCCACCCAGTTTGTGGTACTCTGTTATGGCAGTCCTAGGAAAATAATACAACCTCCAAACTCCAGGTTAAAAATTAAACCCAGTAGAGTGAGCAAACCTGAGATACATTGACATACTTCAGAGATGTATCTTCACTCATTGGTTTGGTTAAGAATCCAGTCGGCCTGGTAGAACCTTGTTCCTGGAACAACCATGGCCATGTCAACCTAAGTCTCAAATGTACCCTTCAGTGTCCAGTCTCCACTTAGCCTCTGCCTTCCATTGCCCTGGTCAGCATTTCTCACTGTGCACCCAACTCTCATCACAGTTGCTTTAGGTTCAAAGCATTAAATCCTCTAGTTCCTTTCTCCAAAATTTGTAATTTATATGAAAACTCCAATTAAAAAGGCCATGAATAAAAGGCATATGACATTATACATACATATATAAGTATATATATTTACTATATATATATAGTACATTTCTCCTGGGCGCAAACACTTATTTTCTTAGTCGATCTAACTTACTGCTGATTCCTGCCACTTATGTTCAAGTTCCTCAATTCCTCACAATTTAATGTGCTACCAATTACAGCATAACGAGGCACTGAGTATCATTTATTCAAATCATTTTAGCACCCTAGCTGGGACTCAAAGGAGTGTATTAATCCTATGTATCCAATTCATTGAGAAATTCCCAATCTAGACTCACTGTAGATCATCCAGATTCCAGCGGGGGACTTAGGGGAAAAAATGTGATAAAGGACCACATTCATTCACTCCATATTTATATAGTACCTATTTACTCCCAAGTACTTTGCTAGGTGTCAGAAATATATATATGAATGTGAGGAATGAATCTGACCTTCAAAGAGCTTATGGTCTCCTGAGTAGCTCGGGAAAAGACAGTGAATTCAACAATACGAATACAAAATGACAAGCATTATCTTATGGTATAAACAGTTCCTCTTAGGAGTCTTGGGAAGAGAGGGGGTGTTTCTGGAGATGAGGTAAGGGCTTGTGCTAGAGCATCTCTGTTAGGCCTTCTAGAGGCACACTCCACATTTCCACCTGCCTTGTGTTCTTGGAGGCTTTGTCTATGAGTGGTATCCTCTGCGCACTTGTGCTTTCCCACTTCTAGATGGGCTCAGTTGATGGGAGGACACCCGACGGTGGAGGAGAGAGATCCCTTCCCATCACACTGTAGGTGTTCTAGGACAGGCCACAGCTTCTGTCTGGAGGCCCCTCTTACAAATCTGGTCAAGTTCTGGGAACTGTTTTTTCTTTCCTGATTCTAGTGGTCGCTAGCCTTGGGCTGCTTCACCATCTCATCTTGGCTACCCTTAACCTTGCACACCTTTGTAAAGTGCGCCATCATGCGACATCCTTTAACCAATCATTGGAGTGTGCCAATTGGAGTGTTTCCTGTTGGGAACCTAATGGGCACTGGAGTCAAGGAATGCTTCACAGAGATGGTGACCTTTGAACTTTGTCCTGAAGAACGAGCAAGATTTCACCACGTGTATATGCATGGGGTGGGGTCTCCCAGGTTAAAGTAAGAACATTGTCAAGGCTGGGAGGCCTGGGATTGCACTGTACATTTGGAGACTAAAAAGTAATACTTACCTTCTTATAGAGGGGCTTGTGGGCAGTGGTGGGAAAGAAAATTGGAAAGTTGAAAGGCCTAAGGCTTTTGAGTTATATCCTATAAGTAATGGGAAATTCAAAAGACACTGACAAGATTCCAATGCCTTGAATCTCCAGATACCTAGGTCTTTCTACAAAATCTGTATTTCAGAAGTGAGAGGCTGGCGTAGATCTGTGCTGTGAATTTATGCTTTATTGGTTTTGTACTCCTCTTTGCTTGGTGGTTAATAAAATTCACTCTCAGACTGTGAGCTGAGGAAAGCTGTTGACTTTTAAAAACATCAAATCACTTCAAAAGCTTTTCCTTCTCAATCCCAATTTATTGGGCCTTCTACTTATGTATTATGGAAAAAGCTACCTTGAGCTATGTCACAGTTTCATTCAATTACAGAAAACTTTGCCTAACGTGACAGTCTTTCATAGATCCTTATAAAAGGGAGTGCTTAATCAGAGCTAATATTCTTGGCTCAGGTCTCAGGGAAGGGGGAAGAGAGAGGCCAAACTAACATCTGGTGAAGGAAGGAGAAGGAGGAGGCATTGAGGAAGAGAGAAAAATTCAGAGCAGCGTTGTCCAATAGAAATGTAACATAAACCACAAATACAAGACACATATGCAATTTTAAAGGCTGTAGAAGCCATACTGAGGAAAAGTAAAAGGAGGTGAAAGCAAACCTTGTGTTCTTTGACAGTTAAACATACAAACAAAATGTGGTGCATACATACAATGGCATATTATTCAGCCTTAAAAAGGAAGGGCATTCTGACATAGTCAACAACATGGATGAACCTTGAGGGCATTATGCTAAGTGAAATAAGCCAGTCGCAAAAGGACAAGTATTATGTGATTCCACTTACATGAGGTACCTCGAGTAGTCAAATTCATAGAGACGGAAAGTAGAAGAGTGGTTGCCAGGGGCTGCGGGAAGGGGGAATGGGGAGTTGTTTAATGGGTATAGAGCACCAAGTTTGCAAGATAAAAGAGTTCTGGAGATTGGTTATAGAACTGTACTCTGAAAAATGGTTAATATGGTCAATTTTATGTTATGTATATTTTACCACAACTTTTAAAAAGGTTTTTACCTTTTAAAACAGGTAAAATTAATTTTAAGAATATATTTTATCTAATCCATTATATGCCAAACATTATCATTTCAATATGTAATCAATACAAATGTATTGATAGTCTCCATTTTTTAATACTAAGCCATTGAGATCTGATGCATATTTTTACACTGATGGCACACTTCAGTTTGAACCAGCCACAGTTCAAGTGCTCAATAGCCACATGTGGCTAATGGCTACCATATTGGACAGTGCAGGTCTAGAGCACTGAACAAAGGTGGGTTCTCGGCTGGGATTCTTGTCTTTTCCTTACAAGTACACCAGTGACTTGCCTCATGGTGATATTTTTTCAGAGAATTCTTCCTTTAGGAACTTGCCTTTGAGGCAGTACCAGGCATGGGCTGAGACTGAAGTTCTTTGTGCAGCATCATGGGAGGTGGTTCTAAAAGCCTTCCCAGGACCCTAAGTCCAAAGAGATCAAAAGAGGCCATGGAGAACACCTCCACTGTCCCAGGAGAACCTTGCTTGTGACTACTCTGGCCCTTGATCCAGTGCTAACTGTTGGTACACGAGTGAGGTGTGGTCATAGATAACAGATGTCAGAGACAGACTCACTTGCTCTGTGACCTTGGACAAGTTGTATAACATCTCAGAGCCTGAATTTCTTCATGGTGAAATATAGATAAGGATGGTGATCATCTTATAAGGCTGTTGTGAGAATTAATTCAAAATGCACATACAAAACTTTGGTACAAAGGGACTGGTGCATGTTAAACAGTGGCTTGGTTATAAAAATCACCATCATCATTGTTATTATTGCTACAGTACATTTTAGCTGTACAGTCATGTTTTAACATTCTCTTAGACTTTCAATCATCATTCCCTCAGCCAATGTTAAAAGAGTTGATGGCTCAGAGATTAAGAACTCAGACTCTGGAGCTTGACTTCTTGGGCTGAAGTTGTGGTCTTGACACATTAAGTGGCCTGAGACTGTTTTCCCTTCTCAGTGCCTCCTCCTTCTGAACCCCTGACCCTACACGCCCTCCAGCATAACCTCCTTGTCTCTCAGTTTTCAAATCTGTAAAATGGGACTAATAATAGTAAACACTGCATAGGATTGTTGTGAGGATTAAACACAATAATGTAGATGTGCCCTTAAAACATGTCCTGGCACACGGCAAACTTTAGAGAAGTGGGGTTGCAGCAGGGAATAAAGTACACACCATACTTGCTCTCCCAGAGTATAATCCTGCAGGAAAGCTAGACCTTCAACCAATAATACAATAAAGAATAAGGAGTGTTATCATATGGGAAGTCCTTACTAATGTCTTTCCTAAATACATGTGCTACAATTTAAAAGCCTCTTGTCCTATCCTTAGCAGACCAAAGCTTTATTCTCTCCAGCAGACCATGAGCACACCATTTCTCCCTGTCTGTCCAGCATCTGAAGCAGCAAGGCCTCCTTTCCTTCTCAGGCCACTGCCCCATCACCTCCAATTCAGACTCACCAGTGGCCCACCAATTTTGTGAAGCAGCTCTGTCTCTATTAAGCCCTTGCCCACTGAGTCAATAGAGCTCCTAAAAAAAACCCACATTTATCAAACCCACTTATCTATGGGCAGGAAAATCCCACTCCCAAGACACTGTCAGTTTCCACTTGTGTAGGTCAGGGTGGGCAAATATATGCTGAGTTTCTGTGTGGCTCCCACTGGACACTCCTGGATTTTGCACAAATAATTACTAAATGAACAAAAGAGATTAGCACTGAAGTGATTTATGGTGAGCTACACAGGAGGTCAGAACAGCACTGATTAATCTCTAAATTGACCAGATACATGGGTCACATAAAAGAAAAAATAACTTGTTGATAAAATTATCCTTAAGGGAGGTAGGCACTGAGAAAGGAGCATTCAACCGCTCTTATTTGATCAGAGTTGGCATTCAGCCCTGTCTGACTCCCATCATGAAAGCACATGCATTCGGGAGAAGTACCCCTAGCAGTGGAGACCTTAAAACATGTTCCTTTTTTTCACAATAATCTTAACCACTTCTCGCCTTCCCAAGGACCCCATTCCCCCTTCTCTGTGAGGCGTCTGTCTCAAATCCTGCCCAAGGTGGGAGTTTGCCTCTATGCTGGCTCTGTTAGGGCTGGAGAGGAGGACGGAAGGGCCGGGGAGCCTGCTGGACTTGAGCTCCAGGGCTTGGAGAGAATTCTGGGCTGGCTCCTCCCACCCCCCAAGCCGTGACCCCTGCTCATCTTTCTCAGGCACTCTGGTACAGGATGGAGAGCTTCTGCCCCTCCCTTCTTCACCCCTACAGAGATGGAAAGGGGAGGCTGCTAAACCTGGATGCCTCATGGGAGTCATTAACAAAGTGAAGGGACCTGAGAAGCTGTAGGCTTGTCCTAGGGCAATCACAGTGCCTAGTACCTGGCTTACTAGGACTCAAAAGCAAATTGAAAATAAGCGATGAGTACATTTTTATAGTTCCTCATGTAGAGAGAGAGAGGAAATCTAATGTGCGTAAGGCTCTAGATCAATTGATATTTACCTAGACCATATTACGGATGGTTTGGGGCAACAGAAATATGTTTCAAGGAACAGTTTGGTAATAAGCAGGAAAAGCCACTAAAATGTCCATATTTTTTACCTCTCTGATATCACTGTTGAGAATTCATCCTTTTTTTGAATCCAAAATCCATCCAATTTTTTTTTTTAAAGAAAGAGAAGTAAAACTGCTTTATGCACAGAACATATTCAGAGTGGCATTACAATTATGGGAAAACTAGAAGCAATGTAAATAGTCAACAATTGCTAAACAGATTGTAGCATACCCACTTAAGGGATTAATCCATTTAATCCAGCCACAATTAATCATTTATGTGAAACTGTACTGGAAGATGGGAAAGTGCTTATAGAATAATACTGGGAAAGAAGAAGAGTAAATTAATATATCCAGACTGTAGTTACATTTGTGTCAAAAAGGCATGCTTGGACAAAGACTGAGAGAACAGAGAAGAACCAGAGGTGATAAAACGTTGAGATTAGGAAAAAATCTTTAAAAAAAAAAAGACACTTTGTATCACTTACTAGTGATAGGAAAAATAAATAATAGCAAAGCATAGACATCAGGTTACTCACCTCGCCTCATTTCTTTGGTTTTCCCTGGGTTCTTTAAATTAGATCCCCCAACCTGGATGCCAAGGCATACCTCTGTGCCATGGGCAGGTTCCAGATAGTGTGATGTCCCAACTATTGAACACTTTCCACTGGGATGGTCACTTGAGCCACCCAGCCACTCATCCCCAGCTTTGAGCCACCTTGTCTGTTTCCCTGGAGTGCCAAGGTATGAGAAAGGTCAGAAAGCACTGCCTGGGTGAGAGGATTCCCCGTGAAGCTCATCCCTTGGTTCATGTATCACGTACGCCCCATAGCAACTTGGGAGCTGTGCCCTGACCCTCCAGCACAAGAGCATTCAGTTCTGCACTCAAGCATTGGCTGACCGCTCTCCTCCTGGCCAAGTCCCAGTGTGAAGTGTCTCCGATTCTTCTACCTTCGTCGTCATGCACGGCTGCTCAAAGCCTGCCCTTAGGATGAGCAACAACGGGTCCCTCCCTGGCTCCCTCCTTCTGCCCCTTTTCCCCTCCTCTTGGAGAGGATGAACTTGTATGTATTTACTGCAGATGCTCAAGCGGGTAAACACTCAGCATGACATGCTCAGCCACGTCAAAGCTTCTGAAGAGAGAAGGAAGGAAGCAGGGATGAGAAAACAAACAACACGCAAGTAGCTGTGTCTTCTGATAACCAGAATACAGCAAGTTCACGACCAGGTGTACTTTCACTCAGCACGTTACTTAGCATCAGTAACAATAACCCAAAGACACTAACCAGCTCCCCATGTTACAACCACCTGCTGCTGGCTGCACAAGTGCTTTAAAGCAACAATATTCCCTCCTGCCCCTTTTCAGCTTCAGCCTATCCAATGTTCCACAGTAAATTCCAGAGCTTGGTCCAAAAAAAAAAAAAAAAAAAACTTTCCCAAAGTTCAAGACTGACACTGCCAACCCTGAGAGACCTGCTGAGCAGATGCATGAAAGGCACCCCATGTTTCCTGTGCCTGTGCTGTGCTCGCTGAACTCTTTTAACAGTGACAACTGAGAGGTTAAACTGTGTTGGATTTGGTGCTCTTTACTGCAGACAACTTGAACTGAGAACCAGAGATACAAAAGTCACCCTCGCCCCTTTGTGGTTAGCAGGATGCAAACACCCCTGCAGAAGAGCAGCTCAATGGCAAAGGAATAGAGGTCTACACACAACACCTGCGAAAGAAACTTGTGAAAGAAAATCTCTTCGGAAAGAAAACAGTCCTCCTGCTCAGGAAGCCTCTCTCGGGCTGCGCTTTCTGCTGTGTAACCCACTCTCAAGGATGAAGAAGAGGAAGAAAAAAAAAGAAAAGAAAAAATTCCCCACCTGCTGCTTACATATATTATGATCAGCAGAGAAAATGCAAGTGCGTGTGAGCCCGCTCTTGCACTTCCTTTGGCAGAGGAGATCGGATCCTCAATGTACTTGTTAATTGTGTAAACCATCTCCCCCACCCTCAGCCACACAGAAAGCCCCAACCCACACATGCACGCCCACCTCACAGCCAAGCCCCCTCCCCAGCATTCCTTTCCAGCTGCAGAGAAATCATAAAATGCTACTCACATGTGGTAGCTTCAGCTTCCCTTTCCCTCTCCACAGCCTGAGCACCGGCTCTGGTTGCTGCTGCTGCTGATTTTCCTGTGGCAAGTGAAACAAACCTTCATCGGCAGAGATGGTTTTCCTCTGGGCTGCTTTGTCTGAGATTCCCCAGATGAACACCGACTCGTTTATGTCATTATCCGAGTTCGATAGCTCCCCTAACACAGGCAGGGCTTTGGGGCTGTCATCTTCCACTGGCTGGGCTTCTGCTGAGAGAAACAACAGACCTGCAACTGACAACTGATCGCATCAAAACACTCCAGGGGATGGCAACCCAAGACTACAGAGTAACACGTTAGCTTGCAATGATACCATGCACAGCCGTGGATCATCTGTCTTCTACTGGCACTGTGAGTCTAGCCAAGTTGAAGAGACATTATTTAAGAACTTACAGCTTCCAAGATGTCTCCAAGTGAAGTCATATGGGCATTATAAAGCAGTGTCACAGAAGGACTCTACAACCCTCAGACGTGTTCAATATTGTTGAAATCAATAGGGGGTAATATCATTTGGTGGGTAAAAGTTAAAAGTCTGTCTAAAAGACAGACCAAAGTTTATATACATTTAAGTAGACTTAGGTACAAATGTGAGCTCCATCACTCATCAGCTGTGTGAACTTGGGCAAAGTCCTTATCCTCTCTGAGTCTCTTTTTTCAGCTTCACATTCAGGATACCTATACTTAGCCTATAGGAGAGCTGCAAGACGTGAGATGGTATATAAAAACTATCAAGTTCAATGCAAAGTAGGCACCCCATAAGATAAATAAAGATCCCCTACCCTGTAGTAGTATTTGTTCATTTTGGGGACTTCTCATCTCGTAATGAAGAACCCTGTGATTGTATTATAAAACACCAGGATCATTCCAATGGTCCATGTAATCAATTGCTTCCTCAGAGGAAACAGATTTGGGTAAGCCCTGATTTTCAGGTCTCAAGCATGTAAGAATGCCAGAATGTCCATTTCTTAGATATGGGAAAAAGAGCCACTGATTGATAAAAATTGGTCAGCAAGGTGAAGACACTGTCTCTTACTGCTTTTGTTGCCAATCCAAAAGGGGCTAGCTTCTTGGTGAGTTTGTAGTCAGAGACAACGCCAAGAATAATTGTCACACAAAGTGAAGTTTTTATTTGCAGCAAATAAGGAGGTCATGGTGAATCATTTCCCAAAGCCATGGCTCCCCAGCAAGGAAAGGTTAGTTCTTTTATTAGGACAGGGGATGAATATCCAAGCAGGAAAGTTTTGTCATTACATATGAAGGCAGGCATAATCTCGCGTGTGCACAATTTGGAAACATGCTTCTTTCATGCATTGCATGTTATGTTAATGGGGCCTAAGCTCCACCTGGGGAGGATATTTTAGCATTGAAATGAAGCAAAGGTAATTTTTGGACACTGTTTTGTCTGAGCAAGCTCCAGTCTTGTGGTCGGGCTCAAGGCTCAAACCAGTTCCAGGGGGCTGTTGATAATGTATCTTCTTGGAGCTGCCCATACCCTGAAAAGAAACAGCTCTAAAAACATCACTGGGTACTCTCTGCACTGGAGTTCCCTAGGAACACAATGGCCTCTCTTGATCTTATTCTTTGCATGAGCCACTCAAAGTCAGGGGCTGACCGATGACACTTTCCCTTTGAAACAGACTTGTGAAAACAGAATGGGAATCTTCTTTCCCTGAAGACCGTCTTTTAGGAGAGCTGGGGTTTCTTGTGATTGATGGATTTTGATGAGGGGATCCTCAGTAGAGAAATTTGTACTCATTTCAAAGAGTAAAAGAGAATGTGTCCAAGTGATGAGAAAATCCAGATACCCATTGGACCTCTGAGGCACTTGAGTCCTAACTTGGCTTTTCCCAATTGAGAATATTGCTGTTCAGGAGCTGGTCATTACTGATTCATCTCCCATTTCACTACCCCCAAAGAAGAAGGAGAATGCTTGAACAAATGCCAGTTGCTGTTTGGGGGGATTTTTACCATTCTGACGTAGTTTCAGAGGCACCAACATCAAATACACCCAGAGTTGACAAAGGGCTTAGCCCAGCCTACCTACCACATTCCATCTTATCCCACAAAGGATGTTAGATGGAAAGTATGTGTCTGGGTCCCAGCCACAAGCCACTGCTCTCCAGGTGAAGCAGGGTAAATGAACAAATGTTAAAAACCTGGACCAGAGCAGTTGCTGACAAAATCTTCTCCCATAGAGCTGATGACCATTTAAGATATGAAGGGAAAACTGGGGAGGAAAAAAAATAATGAAGTAGTTAACCAAATCCCAAACTGGTTCCTTGAGAGAGCTTAGAAGGTCTCAATAAGATCCCACAAACATGGAAGGACCATTCTGTGAGAAACACGTGCCAAGTACTCAGCACAGACTGCTACACTGTAAATGCCCAGTAAATGTTAGGAATCAATAACAATAATACTAATCATAACCAATAAGGTGGGAGATGAAGAAGTTGCTCTAAGTTGAGCTCAAAAATTGTATGAGGCATGACACTAACATTTTACTATGTTGTCTCATTCAATTCTCACAATAACCTTGGAAGAGAGATATTATAATGCCCATCACAGATAAGGAGACTGAGGCATAGGAACTTCAACAATCAGAAGAGAATGTTTGCCAAGTCCCGCCACCACATTTACCCAACTACCAGCATCCGTACCTGTAGACACTGCTTCCCTCTTGTTACTGTGGATGAACCGTCCATTTTTCCAAAGGTCACCTCTGCTACTCAAGGAGGTCACTGCAGCAATATGTCTGTGTCTTTCCTTCACCATCAGTATTTCCTCCTGTACCACATCATTCTCAATACCTTTATGCTATTTCTTCTCTTATATTTAAAGATATCCTCAGCTGATCCCATATGCCCCCTCTAGCTACTGTCCATTTTTATGCTGCCCTATATAGCAAAGATCCTCTCGAGAACTGTCAAAACTCATTGTCTCAATCCCCCTTCTCTACTGAACTCACTCCAATCCGGTTTTTACTGCTGCCGCTCTACCAAACTGCTTTCATCAGTCACCGACAGCCTCCACACTGCTATGTTAGTCCTCATCTTTCTTTGACCTGCCAGCATCAGCTGACAGGTAATCACTCTACCCTTCTTGAAACACTTTCTTCAGTTGTCTCCCAGGATCCCAAGCTGCCCTGGTTTTCCTTCCACCTCACTGGCTGTCCTTTCCCAGTCTTCCCTACTAGTTCCCTTCTAGTTAACGGAGAGACAGTGTTAGGAAGGGGTTTAGAAGCTCAGACTCTGAAGCCAGACACCCCACATTGGAATCCTGGCTATACAACTCAGCAGGTGTATGACACTGGGCAAGTTACTTAACCTCTTCCTCCCAGTTTCCTAGTCTATATAATAAGGGTAATAACAGTACTTACCTTATGGGTTGTCATGAAGACTAAATGAGTTCATATGTGAAAGCACGCAGAGCAGGGTCTATAGTACATAGTAAACACTTCCTGAGCATTAACTATTTTTGCTACACACCTCTCAATTCAGGTGCCTAAGGGCTCAGTCCTTGGACACCACTCTTCCCTGGTGATCTCATTCTCTCTCATTGCTTTAAACAACATGTTGAGGCAGATTTAAATCCACAGTCAAGACCTCTTTTCTACAAGGTAGAACCAATGGCTTAATTAGTATCTTCTCTTACAGGGCTAGTGAGCATCTCAAACTTGATATATCCACAACCAAACCCCTGGCTTTCTCAACTAACTTGTACCTCCCACTGCTTTCATCTCAGTTAACGATGACTCTATCCTTCCAATTGCTCAGGTCCAATTGCTTTTAAAACTTGGAGCCAGCTCATACCATTCCTCTGCTCAGAACTCTCCAAAAGCTTCTCATCTCACTTGGGAAAAAAAGGCCGATGTTCTTATTGACCTACAAGGTCTACTCCTCTACATTCCCTCTTCTTATACCTCTTTGAGCTCATCCCCTATTACTCTTCCCATCACTCCCAGTGCCCTAGACAGGTAGCCTTCTTGCTGCTCTTTAAAGAGCACACCATTCTGCCCACCCCAGGGCCTTTGAACTTGCCATTCTCTGTGCCTGGAGCATTCTACCTCCTTGATTCACTTCTTTACTCTTTCCAGTGTTGCTTTCTCAGTGGCACATTCCCTGATCACCACATTTAAAACTGCCCTCTTCCCAGCACTCCCTCTTCCCTAACTGTATTTTTCTCTGTAATACTAATCACCAAATAACATACTATGTATTTCCTATTTGTGTGTGTGTGTGTGTGTTATTTGTCTCCCAAAGTCTCCCCCTATGAGAATGTAAGCTTGATGAAAGTAGGCTTTTTTTAAAAACTCTGTCTCACTGCTGTTTACCTAGTGCCTAGAATAGAGCCTGCACCAAGTAGGTGCTCATTAAATATTTCTTCAAGTGATGGATAGAATTAAGAGGATTAAACCCCTTGTCAATGGTCACAGAGTTAATACATGATAGAATTGGACTTCTGCTTTTATAGCCCTTGCTCTTTGCAATGCACCAGCAGTGGCTCTACCAATGTGTTGTGTAAACTATTCTTGACTTAATACCCACTAAAGCAATGTTTTAATTTTTAGTGACCAGTGGGTCTTATGCTATATTTCAGTGGTTTTAGGCTGCACATCTGTCATTGCTTGTTAACATTTCTATCAACAAAATACTTTCTGAGCTGCAAGTATATTTTACTAAAAGGAAGAACAGCCACTTTATTCCTTTGAATAGATTTACTGAAATCAACGTTCTGGCTAAAATGAGAATTTTTCTTATGGTAGATGTCTTTGACTGTCCATTCAAAGATAAGAAGCAATCTGTAACCCTTTTAAAATTTCTTTTGTGCACCAAATTATTTGAGAAATAATAAACAATGCCCGGGAATAAGTGAACTTTTGAAACTTGTTTCAGGAGTAGTGGTTGAGTGCTACCAGGGGCCAGAGACTCTGGGAGTTGGATTTAACAACATGTGGGAAAATGAACTTGTTTTTTGTTTGTGACTTTTCATTTGCTACTTTGAGGATCTCTTAGTGTGGATAGATCTATCCATTGGGAAGAACTTGCTCATGGGCAGTATGCTAAGAGACCCTCCATTGGGAGAGGTGTCAAAGACATCTGGTTAGGAGTCAGAAATTCTAGGTTCCATTCCCAGTTCTGCCCCTGAGGATCTGGGCATCCTTGGGAAAGTTCTTCAGGACACTTGGTTCCATTTCTTTATCAATATAAAGAAGGTTGGACCAGCTTATCTCTGTTATTGCTTTTAGGTCTAAATTTCTGTTAGACCATGAGTTCTGTTGTGAGGGTGGACATGCTCTGTACTGCAACCAAGTAACTGATAACTGAGTTTAAGCAGGTAGACTCTGGTTATAAGAAGACCAAACCCACTTGGTCTATGTCAGAAGGTATTAATTCATTCTTTTATCAAGTACCTACTATATAGTTTCCACACTGTTACATGTTGAGTGTACAAAGAAGAGTAAAACACAGTCTTTGTATTAAAGGGTTTCATAGCCTAGTATGGAATGTAGCAAATCACAAAGACAGCTATGATGATTTGATGGTGGGGGAAACAGAGGAGAGACATTTGATTAAATCTGGGATTTTGGGATTTTGGGATTTTGGAGGAAGTGACCCTTGAGCTGAATCTTGAAGAATGAGAAGGAGTTGTCCAGGAAGAGAAAGGTAGAAAAGGATGAAATTGGTGGTCCAGATGGAGAAAACATCACCTGTAAAGGATGAGAAATCTGCCAGAATTGACCATGTTTAACCAATTGAGATTTTGGGATAGGAATCTGACTTTATATCTTATTTCTGTTATTCTCTATACAATTTAAAGTCCTTGTCTTTGTTCATCACAGGGATAGGGGAAGAGATTTGGGTCTCAGAGTCTGTTCAGTGGTTTTGTGTACAAAAGAAGGCAAAGGAATTGACCAAAGTGAGATCTGTAAATTATCCTGACTCATCTTTGCTAATGCTGTTCTTGTGTCCTGCCACCCCTGATTCAGACTATTCTACCGAATAAGTTACATAGGTGAATACAACCATTCAGAATGTAACATTCATCAAATATAGATGTGATGTGTCTGAATCAACCTTGCATGAGGAAATGTTTTATCATAAGGCCTAGGGTCAGAGACTAGTGCCAGACATCCTGGGCTTGAGTCCTGACTCAGAACACTTTCTTCATCTGTAAAATGGGAGAAAATAATAGTACTTCAGAGGTTTCTTCAGAGGTTTCTGAATTAAATGATATAATCCATATAAAACTCTTAGCACAACACCTAGCACAGGGGAAGAGCATGGTATTTTCTAGTTAATTAATTCAGGCATCTGCACTTACTCAGAAACCCTAAACTAATTTAGTGTTGGGTCACTTGACTTGATGTACTTCCCATATTAAACTATGAAAGTTGGAATTAAATTGTTAGGCTTTAACTATAATGCAGAAACCATTGCTCAAGCAATTGTTAAAGCAATCCTATCAGATCTTAACTTGCCAATTTTCAGTTATTGGGTGACCACAGCCAAGACTGAGATACATGTTTAGCCAGGGGATTCATGAGCCAAGACTAAGGCTAAGAGATCTGCCAAAGGATGCTTCTTTCCTTAAACTCACTTGATGTTTGCAAACACTTTCCCATTTGAGTTTTTTAAGTGCAGGGATTTGTCTTCAACTTTATATCTCCAATGCTTAGCATAGTGTGTGGCAATCATAGGTGCTTTGTGAAGTCTTGCACTGGCCTACCACAATGGGTGCCACTTAGACCTTGTAGATATCAAACTGTGTATGTCCACTGACTACTTACCATTGCAGAGCTACAGGGAAACTGTGCATCTATGATGCCAGCTCACTGTTATAGAATGGGGGGCCAGTGTAGCAAGATGGCACTTAGATGCACAGCAAGACATTGGACCATGGAGAAGAGGCTTGCAAAGGCAGTTTTTACAACCTCTAATGGAATCTTGTTGAAGTTTTAAGATCCATGTTGGGGGTTTAAGAGTCTTGGTAAGCCTTTTTCATAGACTTTCAAGATATAGCATGAGCTCATTACAGACAGGCAAAATCCTGTGACCACCGATCTGAGCGCATTCTTCAGAAGGAAGAGAGGACACTTAAAGCTGCACTTACTGAATCCCTGCACTGATATCTCCCAATCCAGTACTCTTCACAAAGAAAATATTCTTTCTGTTAATTCCTGTTAATTCTGACTTTCATAAGATGTATATGTTAGGTTGTTCATTTCTATCAAACTTAACCCAGTACTCTGCCGGACAATTTCAGATGCTCAATACATTTCTATGGAATAAGTAAGAGCACGCATGAAAGAATGTTTTTGTCTCCATGGTTAAACAGGAGTCATTTTCCCTCTGTCTCCCCAAGATAGAGAATACGTTAAACAAAGCAGAGGCCACTTGCTGATGTATTTTAGGCAGGAAGGGCTGTTGGCTCTCAGATTTCAGGGCTGCTGTGTGGCGCCTCTGGTTTCAGCAGGATGTCACGTTCTTGGTAACAGCATCCACTGTGCTTCTAACAAACGAACACCCAGTGACAAACACAGAGCCTCTGCTTTCCCAGGACCTGCAGAGGACGGAGGGGCCGCAGCTGGGAGAGATAGAACAAGCCCATATTTCATAACAATTACTCAGGATTATCAGGAAAGGTGGCAAGAAAAATTATTAGCAAGTTAGTGGAAAGAAGATTTATGGCTTGGCAGCTCAAAGGTGTGACAGGTTTCTACTCAGATGAAAAATCACTTCTTTGGACCTGAGAAAAGGGCAGGCTCAGCAGATGGGGATCCATCAAGGTAGCTTCACTTTGGAGCAACTCTTAGTCTCAATCTAAATGTCCCTGTAACTCCTGAGGGCAAATGACTCCTACTTTTCTCAGGGAACATTGCAGATCCACAGAGTTGAACACACCACACTGCTGACATCCATGGTCAGGTCTCAGTCCTCGTTTGACCTATGGATAGCATTTGTCGTTATTGAATTACCTCTTCCTTCTTGAACCATTTCCTTCACTTTCAGGATTTCATTTTGGTTTTGTTTTGTTTTGTTTTTTGAACAAATAAAAGGAATTTTATTTAATTTTTAATTTTTATTGGGGTATAGTTGATTTAAAATGTTGTGTTAGCTTCAGATGTACAGCAAAGTGAATCTGTTATACATATATTGGGTTGGCCAAAAAAGTTCGTTCGGGTTTTTCTATATGGAAAAGGCCGAATGAACATTTTGGCCAACCCAGTATATATATATATCTACTCAGGTCTTCACTCTGTTTTGATTGTCCCATTACCTCACAAGTCCCTTTCCCAGTTTCCTATGTGAATTCCGTGTTTCTGCCCCACCTTTTACACTGGGGTTCTCCAGTTCTCCCCTCTCCATCCACAACCCCTCCCTAAGGACACTCATCCAACCTCAGGCTGTCCAACACCGTCTGAAGCCTGTGGGATACACTCTTGACTCAGCGTGGACCTCTCCCCTGAACTCCAGGCTAATCTGTTGAGTTGTCTATTTGCTATCAGCACGTGGATGTTTACTAACATGCATCTCCAATGAACACAGCTTCAACCAAATGTTTGATCCAGCCCCCAGCCCCCTGCCAAGCCGACTCCCTCTTGAGTCAAAACCGTCTTAGATTTGTCAGATTCTGAATCTTGCAGTTACCCTCGTCTTCTTGTTTCTTTCATATCCCAATCTCCCCCTCATTTCAAACATGATCGGTTCCACTGCCCTCCCTCCCACACTGCAGCCCCGGGTCTGAGTCCCTTGGTTGTCTCTTGTCAAGGTTGTGAACAAGCCTCCTAATTGGCTTCCCTGCTTCTGCCTGGGACCTTACCCAGCAAAAGGGAGCCTTTAAATAGGTGATTCTGATGCTTAACACAAAGTCAGAGTGATCTTTTTAAATTTAACTTCCAATTCTTGAATCTCTCAGAATAGAAGCCACAGTCCTGAGCTTGGCCTTGAGGCTGTGAGATCTGGTCCCTCTGACCCCAACACTCACCCCTCACTCCTTCCTTCCTTCACCCAGTCACACTGGCCTCCTTTCTTGTCCTTAAGCACGTGAAGCTAGCTGCCCCCTCAGGGCCTCGGCACTTGCTTTCTCCTCCAGGTGGGTGTGGCGCACAACACTCTTCTAATTTTCAGGACTCATTCCCTCTCTTTCTTTGTATTTATCCTCCAATATTGCTCCTCAGGGGAACCCTCCTTGGTAACCCTATGTAGGAGAGCATCCCCTCTCCTGCAGCAGATGACCCCACTTCTGCTTTTCTTTCTTGTGAAAGAACTGAGTATGAGTGGGTAGGAGGGGGAGGAAGAGGAGAGAGAAAAAGAAAAATACAGAGAGGGGAAGAGGCACACATTAGTACTGCAAAATATCATCCAATCACAACAGAAACCAGGAAATGACAAGAGAGAGAAGCCGGTTTCATGATGGGTTTGGGGCACACTGAGTGCAGGGGGCTGGCAGGACTCCAGGGCAGAAATGTCCCTGGTCAGTTGTTTCACAGGTGAAATTCTTCAGGTTACCATGGCACTGAGGACAACTGGGCAGGCAGCTTGTCTTGTCAAGTTAGGACTTGAAGGACATGGGAGGCTTCAAAGAGTTGCAATCACAGTGCTGAGGATGGTGTGAATCTGGAAGGCAGCCCCACTTATGGCCAACATTACATCATCACCATCCCTCATGTATGCACAACACTTCAGAGTTTGCAATTTGCTTTCCTCCATATGCCTTCATGTGACATTCACCACCCTGTGACTTTATCTGGACGAGCATCACACAACCACATCGCAGAGGAGGAACTGTTCTCTGTGCAAGCCCACAAGAAGGGGAAAAGGGGGCCACAGCTGTCAGGAACAAAGTCCTCCAATCTCCCATCAATGCTCTCCCACACTTTCTCTCTCATAGCCATTATTTTAGGATGGTTCTTAACTTGGGGTTCTTAACAATGGGCTTGGAGAGTCCAGAGCTCCCTAAAGTTGTAGGAAATATTGAGTCTGTCTGTACACATACATTGTATTGTTTCCCTTGATTGAAGTTTCCACAGCTTTTATGAGATACTAATGTAGTCTGTAACCCCAAAATGATTAAGATCACAGTGCATTAGGGCACTGTTCCTTAAAGTGTTTTACCTGGGCCACCAACATATACAACAACAAGAGCAAACAACAGCAACACCAGTAATATTTGTTAAAAACATACAACAGTGCTTCCTGGACCTCACCCTAGTTATTCAGTTGGGACTCTCTGGATATAACCAGGAATCTGCAATACTAGCAGATATCCCAGGGAGTTTTAGGCACGCAAATAATTCTGAACTAACTTCCATCTTTGTTGGCTGCAGGTGACATGGAATGAATCTCCAAGTAGATTTTTAAACTCAGGCCCCCAAGGCTGTGAGTTATGGGACCCTCACCACCATCAGCAGTTTTGCCACCGCAAGGATCAGATTGGCTCTAAGGAAGCCTCCAGACCATGCAGGACCCAACAGGTCTTTCCTGGGCTCCTACTCAGGAGCAGTGAGCAGGGCTCTGATCTCCCAGGTGTTTTTCTCCTCTGCCAGGTCTTTTCTCCAGTCCGAGCATCCATTCTTGTGCAGCTCCAGCCACCAATTGGACTTGGAGGCAGGTGCTGGTTATCAGTGTTGGATGGAAGAAGACCCTCTTGGGCTGTTCCGGAAGCTGTCTCACTTATGGATACAGTAGAACAAGGGCCAGCAAACTTTTTCTGTAAAGAGGCAGATAATAAATGTTTTAGGCTTTGTGGGCCATCTGGTCTCTGTTGCTACTACTCAAGTCTGCCACTTTAACTCAAAAGCAGCCAAATGCAATATGTAAATGATGGGCGTGGCTGTGTTCTCAGGAAGCTTGACTCATAAAAACAGGCAGTGGGCTGGACTGGGCCAGTGGCCCCCCTACTTTGCCAACCCCTGCAGTGGAAACTAGATAGAGGCCCAATCGTCTTGATTTCCTATTTTTCTGATAAAGGGAAGCAATGAGGCGAGGAATCCAAAGCAAGTGAAAATGTCCAAAAAAAGCGTAAACCCCACATTCCCCTCACTCCATCTATGACTATGGACAGCATTACACTCTTCTTGTGGCTGCAGATTTCGTTTTCTAATTATGTTTTGCTCAGGATATTAATATGGGTTTAGACTCTCTGAGCAGACCCCACGTGGGGCTCAGGAGGGGGCCGAGGGTGAATGTGGAAAGCAAAGTGAGCAAGGCAGGCCTCGTGTTAAAATTAGCTGCAGGTAATTGAGAAAAGACTGTCTATGACCTGCCAGTGAGGGTGAGAGACGCCCCCGTGAGTGTCTGTATGTTTATTAAATTTGAAAATGGCCTCTCCTGTCTTCATTTACCTGGTCCCCAAAGGCCTGTGTTCAAGCAGGTGAAAGCCAGGAGGGCAGGGAGGCCTCCACTGAGCTGGGGAGGATGAGTTCTACCTGCCAGAGCCGGGAACACATGGTGGGAGAGGGAATTCAGATGTACTGATCGTCTCTTACACGTTAGGCATGCTGTGAGCTGCTTTACAAATAATGATAATAACAGCTAATATTTATGGAGTGCTTGCTCTCTACTAATTGTTTTACATGAGTTATATCATTTAAGTCTCCCAAGGACCCCACAGATTAAGTACTATTATGATGCTCTTTACAGAGATTTAGGGTAATAACTTTCTCAAAGTCACAGAATCATTAAAAACAGGCAGTAAGACTCAATAGTGCCCACTTTTAAACATGTAGTTAAATTGCCCCCATAGCTTCTATTTCATAGAAAACCTCCTCTGAGGGTGGTATTACCAGCGGTATTAGTTGCATTGTACAGGTGAGAACTCTGAGAACGTGAGTGAATTTCCCACAGCTACACACAAAGTCAGGGTCAGCCTCCAATCCAGGTCTGTCTGACTCCAAAGTTCAGATTCCTTTCACTGCTAGCCACTACCTAGGGTCCTAGGCTGAGCCATTCACCCACCTAAATCTCCACATCCTCTCCTGCCAAGTTGGGGTAGAAGTGTCGGTCTTATCTACCTCCCGGACTTGAGAGAGAGCTCAAATAATAATCATACACTTTCAAAATGATGTGCTTTAAAAATGGTAAAACAAAAGGGGATATATTTATATGTATAGCTGATTCACTCTGCTGTACAGCAGAAACTAACACAACATTGTAAAGCAACTATACTCCAATAAAAATTAATAAGAAAAAAATGATAAAACACTGACTAGTTGTAGCGTATTGGTAAGAGATATGAGCTTTGGGTCTGACACTTGCCAGCTGGGTGACCTTGGACAAGTTCCTGAGTCTCTCTAGTTTTAAGTGTTTTTATCTGTATAGTTGGTATAATAATAATAATAATACCTCTCCCACTACGCTGTTGTGAGGATAAAATGAGATACTGTTAGAGCTTGACACCTAAGAGACCAAAACGTTGTCATTCCTTCTTAATTTTATATTAGTTAGAGAGATCAAAGAATCCAGAGGTATTGGAATAAGCGATTAAGGACTGTGGGAGCACAACTACAGTAGAAAAATCAATGGCTCAGAAAAAGATGTTGGGTAGAGATCACGTCACAACCTCTCCTTCTGACTGGATGGCGCCTTTCTTCTTGTTCCAGATGCCTCCACAGCTGTGGCCCTATGCATATGTTAGCAGACTATATCAGAGTCTATGGAAATAACTCCCCTGGGCCCTACTGAGTGATCTCTTTGTATCATTTAGTAAAGCATATAGTCATGAAGTCTAGGTAAACAGCATTTGCAACACATGCAGGAGTGAGTGGGAAAATCCCAATCTTGGTTTCCAAATAATGGAGAAAAGGGAAGAGGCTACAGACCCAAGTCCCTTGCCTCCTGGTCAGCTGGCAGCCTACTAAGACACGAAAGATTGGGGATTCTTGTTGGTTTATGCGACCTTTGTTGGAGGCAAAGTAATTAGTCCAAATACAGACACCCTGACCTGCAGACTGTGCTCCGAAGTCTCCTTGCAAACCATCTGGTTAGAATTTATGACACACTCCACCTCTACACAAACAAGATGGTGGTTTGCTTCCCAGGCCAGCTCTCATATGATGGAACTGAGGAATGGTGGCCCTGGAGCAGTCATTATTAGGACTAATGGTAGAATTTCAGCCTTTGTTCCACAGGGAAGTGCATTTCATGTCACACAGCAAAACAGGGACATGAAGGCCAGGAAGACTTGAATCACCACCTGCAGCAATATCAGCCACTCAGTGCCATGCAGAGAGCCTGAGATAACATTTATGAAAGCACTAAACAGATGCGAGGCACTTCTGTCATTGCTGTTGTAGTGGTGAGGACAATGGAGATTACTGGTGATGAGGACTATGGTATTAACTTTCCACTGCAACCAAAAAGCCACCCTATGTGTTCTGAGAAGAGGATATGGGAGCATTAATGTGACATATCCTTCTCCCTTTGGAGGACCTTGGAGGAATTCTCTCGATATAAACCCCTTTATACCACTGCTGTTGGAAGATTGGCACTTTTCTTAAACCTGGACTACAATTATAACAGCCCTCTACACTGAGGGCTGTCCGTGTTCCAGGCATTGTGAGACATACATTTATTATTTTGAGTACTTATAAAACTATGAAAGTTAAATATTACACTACTATTTTACTGGTGAGGAAATTTAGGCTGCAACAGGTTTACTCATTGGCCCAAGGTCACATAAGTAGTAAGTGACAGTTGGTATTAGAACCCAGGTCATTTTGACTCCAATACTACCCTTTTTCTACTACATCATAAACTTCTGTTTCCTTTGCCTTTCTCCATTATATTTTCTTTCTAAATGGGTCAGTTGGAAGAGCCACTTGCCCTGTGTTAAGCTTAGAGACCACGGAGTTTTGCTAAAACCTGGTTCTATCTGTTTGCCCAATTATCCAGTATCATCACATGACCCCTCACATACTGTGTTCTGTCAAAGAGCTTGAGGAAAGGATTGTAACATGAGTATGTTTTATGATAGTCCCTGGTGACATTAGTGGCTTTGGATAAGGTTTCAGGATAATTCTTTAGGCCATTGTTCTATACCCACTTCCTTTACCAGCTGTCAAGGTAGTTCATATCAAATTCTTCTTAATGGGGGGATCCATTTCTACCTCTACCTTGCCCCCACCAACATACACACACACACACACACAAATACACACACCCACACACACTTTTTCACACTGCTTTCAAATGACTTCTTATGAATTAGCTCTTTTAGTTTCCTTTATGGTGGAGAAGAGATTTACCCATGGAAAGAAAGTTAAAGAGATGTAGTTTATAATACTAGGACTATATCACTTCTGCTTCTGTCTTTACAATGTGCTCCCCCTAGTTTTGAAAATTCTCAGAAAAAGTTTAATCGATAAATAAATCAATAAAATGGATGCCTCATTTTCTTCTATCCCAGAATCCTGCAGTTGCTAGAATTATTTTCCTGTATGCAAAGGAAAGTAGACATGTCTCTCTCTGTAAGAGTATTTGCATAACCAATTCTGGTGGTTATAGCAGTACACCTATTTACCCCTTTATTCTATAGAGAAAACATGTTCTGCGCAGAGTTTGGTTCTGGTCTGCCTGGAGGCACATGGCATCAGCTTCTCCCAGTATCATTGTCATTATATCCTCAGTTTGAGGTAGCTCTCTGCTTCCTGTACTCTTGTGTTCTTATGCACCATGTCTTATATTGAAACATTTTTGTGTGTTTGTTTTTGTTTTGTTCAGTGTGGTGCATTTGTTATAACTGAGGAGCCAATGCATTACAATTAACTAAAGTCCATAGTTCACATGAAGATTCACTTTTTGTGTTGTGCATTTTATGGATTTTGACAAATATATAATGACACATATCCACCATTACTCTATCAAATAATTTCACTGCTCTAAAAATCCCCTGTTCTCCACCTGTTCATCCCTCTCTCTCTCATCCCCAAGCCCTGGCAGCCACTGATATTTATATTGTCACCATAGTTTTGCCTTTTCCAGAAATTTATATACTTTATGTAGCCTTTTCAGATTGGCTTTGAAACAGTATTTTAATGTTTAAAAATCAGCAAAACTAGCTTTCAAATTCACTAGGAGTGGTCTTCCAATTTGCATTAATTTTACAAGCTTCCTGAACAAAGGAGAATGGAGAGTGCTGATTTTGCTGCTGCTACCAATTTCTGGGTTGTTGCAAGAATGTTTTGAAAAGTGAAGTGTTTTGCTATGGACAGTTGAATTAATCATTTTCCCCAGTTCCATGATCCTTGGCTCCTTCAAGGCTTCTAATCCTTATTTGTTTGAATTTTAAAATTCATCCATCTATCCATCCATCCATCTATCACATTCCATTCTAATTCTGTTGCACTGCCCAATCCCGCCATTCTAACATGTTGAATATGAATCTCTGAATTTTGTGTATCCTTGTAAAATGCAGTGCTCTTATTGTGTGAATGTTTTACATTTTTTTGAATGGCACTGTGCTAATGGTCTCATTACGTTTTTATATTCTCTGGCTGTTGCTAGTAAACAACCTAGTCTGTTGCTTCTTCCTACTAAATAGTATCCAGATGAGCATCTTTCCATTTGCCTGTTTCTCAGCACCTAGGTTCTCTTCCCACCAGCAGTGTGATGATGAGCAATTCAAAAATTTTTACAGTTTTTGAGTGTAGAAACCCTTGAATAGTCATTGTTCCTGCCTCAAAACCAACTTGAAGGAGAACCCAGCACTGTCCTTTAACAAATTCAAGAAATAGATTTAAGTCCACAGGAGCTTAAGGAGAACATGAATATTTTACTAAGGATTCAGTAGAAAGACAAAAATGAGGATGAGCCAGTTATCCTCTGTCTGTCCACCTCTCAAGGGCCCCTCACAGCAACTCTACCTTGGTCCTCTGCCTCTCCTGCTGCCCCAACATTTACATTCCTTTTCAGTTGTAGAGGGATTTAGCCCTGAGACTCCCCCAGTAGGCCTCTTCCCTTTCTTCCCCTGATCGGCAAATAAAAGATCCTCTTAGGGAGATGTCTGCTCCTTTCTAGAATGTGTGTGTCCGGTGGTGGGATCACACATGGGATTACAGTTATGCTTTTTGCATGCTTTGTGTGTTAGCTTACTTTCTTGCAATAATAGATACATACCAAAATTTTAAGATGCAGTGAGCACACAATTAGAAGACATCATCCCACTAGGCATCTGTAATTATTATTTATGTTAACTTTCATCATGCTTTACATAAATTAGCATAGATTCTTCTCTAATCAGCCCAATGAGGAAAATGACATTTATTTCATCATGTGGGTACTCTGTTTATAAGAACTTATTATGTGCCAAGCACATCTATGTTCTATGATTTGCAAACGATGTTTGATGTTTTCTTCAATCCCTAGAAGAGCCCTCTGACATTCTTTACAATCCCATTTTGTTTAATTATTTATTTTATTTTTGGCGGAGTTGGGTCTTCTTTTCTATGCGAGGGCTTTCTCTAGTTGCGGCACGCGGGGGCCACTCTTCATCACGGTGCGCGGGCCTCTCACTATCGCGGCCTCTCTTGTTGCGGGGCACAGGCTCCAGACGCGCAGGCTCAGTAGTTGTGGCTCACGGGCCTAGTTGCTCCGCGGCATGTGGGATCCTCCCAGACCAGGGCTCGAACCCGTGTCCCCTGCATTGGCAGGCAGATTCTCAACCACTGTGCCACCAGGGAAGCCCCTACAATCCCATTTTGTAAATGAGAAGCTCTAGGCCCAGACTGGTGATGCACTTCCTCAGTCATGGAGGCCCTGTGCCAGGAGGAGATTGGTCTGCAGACTTGCCTGGGCCTTCACAGCTTAATTGGTTAAAAAATTTAAAGTAGAATAATCCATTCAGCAATGAGGGAAAGCATTCCAGCTCCCTTGATAGTCAGTAGAATTTAGAATCACGCATGCACAGATTTTGAGAGCCAAAGGACATGCTCACACATGCTACGAGTGGGATGTTATTGATAATTTGGGCAAGAAAGTTTTTCCTCGGGCAATACTGTCTCTAACATCAATTGCTATTAGTGTCCCTGGAAGCCACCCATCAAATGCTAATAAGACTCTTCATTTATAGTGACATCTCAAAATATCCCTCACAGTTCCCCCGCCCCCCACATTCAGATGAGGAAGCTGAGGCCTAGGGAGATGAAGTAACTGAGTCACACAGGGTTTCAACTCCGCTGCACTTCAGATTTAAAGCACTTTAGGTGCTTTAAAAATATCAGTGCCCTGATCCTATCTCATACCAAATACATCAGAATATCTGGGTGAGGGCTGGGCACTGACATTTTAAAAAATCTCCCAGGTGGTTGAAATGACTAGCAGAGTGATTAAGAGACTGAGCTTTCTAGGTTCAAATCCTAGTTCCTTTATTTACTAGCTGTTCAACTTTGGGCAAATTGCCTCATATCTTGGTGCCTCAGCTTCAAAATATAATTACTAGTATTCATAGGATTGTTGTCAGGATTATGTGAATATGGAAAAGTGGTTGGCAAATAGCAGTAGTAAATGTCAACAATTATCATCATCCTCATCATCATTCCTGTCTCCTTATCTTCTTACTGATGCTCCATTACCTAAGAGTTTGCTTATTTTTGAATGGTTTATTGACAAAATACAACCCTTGGGTCTGCAAACCCGGCCCTAAATCTGCATGGAGGCTAGGAAGGAGAGCCAGGTGTAAAATGATGTCCTTAAGTGGGAAGGATGCAGCAGGGAAGTCCTTCAGTACTGAATTACCTTGGATATTACCAACTTTCCCCAGTGGGATAGAGGATTCAATGAACTGCACTGAAAGGAAGAAGGGTCATTGACACCCATCTGGCTGGAGTTCCTTTCTAGAGGACCCAACCTGGAAGTGTGAACAGTCAGACAAGGCTTCAAATCCTGGCTCTGCAGCTTCCTAGCTGTGCGATCCTAGTTATGTTACCGAAACTCTTTGAGTTTCAGTTTCTTTGGTGGAAATAAAACAGCCTGCAATGCAGTATTATTGTGGTGATAAAATCAGATAATGTGTGTAATGCTCCTGGCACAGAGAAAATGCTCACCAAAACGTCAGTTTGCTTCCTTCAAATACTTCTTGGAGGCTGTTCCCCCTTGTTCTCACCACCACCCCTCCCCCTTCCCTCATTCCTTTCCCAGCCACTCTGGAGGCTAGAAAGCAGAATGGAGTCAAAGCACATCATGTTAGACTAACAAATGCACAAGGATTGAAGTGGTTTAGGAGAACTGTTTAAGAGTTAATGAGACTCTCCTTGATACCAAGAGGGAAAAGGCAGGGAGAAAAAAATGTGCATAACTCATAAAAACAGTTTTGCTTCCAAAAAAGAGGTAGTGTGCCTTTCTTCCCTTTGTCTCTTGTTTAACTCAGCTAGTCATTCCACTGCCAGTTTCCAGCTGGGCCCACTCTGTGCAATATTATGGGCTGTTGTCTGGAGAGAATAGAAAAGAAGAATTTTGGACTTCAGCTCTAGAGCTTAAGCAAAAGTCCTGGAAGAGGCTGCTACTTTGGACATTGAGTTTGGAACTCAGAGTATGGCAAAGCCTAGACCTTTAAACTGAAGGACAGCCTGAAACTGGGTCCTATGAAGCTCAAGACAATAGCGAATGATAACAGCATGAATCCCCAAGGCTTAGTTTCCAAATCCCTTTGTCCTGAAATATCTCATTTGATTCCCATATTTGTTCTAGGAAGACAGACATCTTCATGTTACAGATAGAGATGCTGACAGTCTGAGAAGTTAAACTTATTGCCCTGGGTCATGGGGGATACCAAGTGACTGCAGACTTATTCAAGTCTAAGGTGGCTGACTTTAATTGCTATTTCTAGAATTCCCATTTATCCTGAACTTTACAAAACAGCATGAAAAATTAGTACCACTCATAAATAGTCTCCCATTTCTCCTCTGAAAACATGGGAAAATCATAGTTCTCTGGCTCCTGAAGGCATGGCCATATGACTTACATTAGCAAATAAAATGTGAGCAAAGTGTAATGTGTAGAATTCAGGCAAAACCATTTAATGCCAGTGAGAGACTCTAGACCAGGAATCAGCAAACTATGGCTTGCAAGCCCAATCCAGCACACTACTGGTTTTTGTAAATTAAATTTTATTGGAGCATGCCATACTCATTTGCTTTCATATTACCTAAGGCTCTTTTCATGATACATTGACAGAGTTGAGTGGTTGTGACAGAGATCTCCTGGCCTGCAATGTCAAAAATATTTACTATCTGGCCCTTTAAGAAAAGGTTTACCAACATCTGTTCTAGACAGTTCTTCCCAGCCAGGTCAACCAAGGAGTCTGAGCGTCCCAATGACACAGGTAGAAGCTGGTAGAAGCTCCTTCAAACTGGATCACTTAGCTGCTGCCTGAAGAATAGTTGGCCTGGAGAGTTGTCCAGACCCATTGCAGACTTTATGTGAGTTAAAAATAAGTCTTTGTTGTGTTAAGCACAAAATTTTGGACTTTTTTTTTCAGTGTGACGTAATCTGGCCTCTCTTGACTGATACACAAGTTGAATTAATAAAGGCTAAGGATAAAAGGAAAATACACTGATTAAAGTCTGTTAAGTGTCAGATGCATTGACAAAGTTGGATATTGGGTGATGGAAATGGATATGGGAGGGGCGGATGGGTGTTCCTGCTTTTGGGACTGGCACATCCTGTGATTTTAAAATAGAAAGTTCTGGCCAGAGATTGTGGGCAAGTTTGCATTGTTGACAACTCTGCCCACTGGTTTTAAGGTCAAGGGAATTTCCAGGTGTGACTCATGGATTGAAAATAGTCATGTTTCCCTAAAAAGTTTTGTGAATCAAATTTCTGCATGAAGATTTTGAGTGTTGATACATTCAGGGTGAAAATGGGCTCCCGTTTCTGAGCTGTTATTTAAGGTAATGCTCTGTAGGAATGTTCTGCTTCTCAGGATTGACTATTTAACCTACTATCATGGCTGATGCTCAATACTGAGCAAAGGCTAACTCGTGAGTTGTATCTCTGTTGGAAGACTGACCCCTTTGGACCAGATTTAGTTGGTATTTGCATATGATTCTCAGTTCCAGTGCAGCAAAATTAATAAGAGCTGGTTTACTGGCTTTAGAATTCTTACAAGTGAATAAAAATTCTCACTCAACAAAGAAATGAACATCTCTTTGACTTCTAAGTTCACTAAGTGTCCCACCCAAAGGACTTTCTGTCAAGATACTAAAAATGGATTTCTATACAGTTTGAAGTAAATTCAGCAATTTTCCAGGGATACAGATTGCCTGGATGGAGGAATAATTTTGATAATAGTGCATCCTGACCTGTTGCATGTGACATGCTTGGACCAAAAGAGCTAAGGGCAAGGTCATTTAGACCTAAGATCTTGAATGAAGGCTGAAATGAAAGATCTTAGATGTGTTCAATGGAAGTAGGAATGGTCACCATGGTTCCTACAGGCATGGGTTACCTGATGGGTAAAACAAGAACATATCGAACATACGTAACTCACAGTGGCCCTCCCAGGGCATTCAACTTACTAGATTCAGCGTATCTGCCTTCTCTAACAAACACTGTCCTGCCTCTGAGGTTGGTCTCAGAAACTTCCGGTGTAGGCAAGTGCAGTATAAATAAGGAGAGGGAGAGGATAAGAGTCTGTTCATTGGATAAGGCTTAGATGGGGAGGTATAGAGAGCAGGAGGAATAAAATTGGCTCCAGATGGATCTTGAAGAAGGGTTGCTTAATCAGTAGAAGTCATGGTGACAGAGACATAATTCAGAAACCCCACAGACAACCCCCCTTCCTGATCTCTACTGGTTTGTAAAGAGAGAAACTTCTCCTCACTCCCTACCACCCTAGAAGAAGAAATGAGAAAGAAAATGGTTCATTAAATAAATTTTTATAAAATACTACAGTCTTATCTTAGTCTTCACAACTGAGAGCAGCAAAGAATCAAGTAATTACTTTGTTTCCTAAAATCTCTTCTTCATACAAAAATTATTAATAAACAGTTCAGAAGACACAAAGGAACAAGATTCAGGACACTACCAGGGAATATAACTGGAGACCCAAATTCTTGTCAAGAGAACAACTGAAATATATTATAAATATGGTGGCCTCGTTAACACTCTATTAAGCTCAGTTTGATATCAGTGCAGGGCTGCTTTCCTTTTTCTCCAATTAGGGTCATCTTCCCAATAATTATAGCACATCACAAATACCCACTTTGGGTCCACAGAATGTTCTCCTTACTTTCTATATTTTATTAATCCATTTTTCTGTCCTGTGCCCGATCTGAGAATCCAAAAATAGCTCTTGCATTTGAACTTGTAGATTGCTGGTGTCAGACTCTTAACCGCTGGAGCCGAGCAGAGAGCAGCCTCCAGATGGTGGAAGGAGGAGACCATAGCCCACACATCTCACGAGGCACAAGACGATCCTGAACTGCTTTGATTTGGGAGGGACAGGGTCGTGTGCACACTTCACTGCATACTTAATTTCATTAAAAAATGGGAAACCAAACACACAGCAAAGGGGATGGGAGTCGGGAAGAAAGATCCAGTTTCTATGACAACTGGAGGAGTGCATACATCATCACAGTGAGAGGTCTGAACTGGGGCAGGAGTGCTGACAGCTTCATCTAAGCCCTGTCATCAGGTTTTCCCTTACCCTGTGGTGCCTTTATCAGTCTCCCTCTGCCTCTCTAAAGTCCTAGAATGAATGGGGACCAGGCACCTTCCCGCTAACAGATAGGGATGGTCTGCCAATATTGCTTGACTTTCACTGTTGCGGAGGGACATAGAAGATAGGAGTTTTCTTCAGATTATTTACCAACTTGAGCACCTGGATTAGAGTCCCAGGCTGTCACTTCTGTGACTCTGGAGATTCCTTTTCTCACTCTCACCTCCTAAACACACGTGTGCTCCTGCACGTGCATGCGCACACACACACACACACACACACACACACACACACAGAGTGAATCTCCACTAGGGTTCCTGGTAATGTGCATCCATGGACAGCTGCACCAAAAGGCATCATCCTGACATGTACATATCCTAGTTCCTCATAGGGAAACCGTTTCAGCTCTCAGCCCATTACACCATGAAATCACATTTTTGAGGTGGATTTTTTAATTCAGCAATTCTCAACCCAAGCTACACATTAGAATCATCCATAATGTTTTTTTAAATGTTCTGATGCCCAGATCCCACCTCTAGGTTTGATATATCTGTATTTTTCAGAACACATGCCTCTAAAGTGATTCTAATGTGTAACCAGAGTTGAGTACATTATATTAATTCATTCAGCATCTATGTACTTATTGTTATTTGTGTGCTGGATCTTAGATCTGAAGCTGAATAAAGCACAGGAGTTCCCAGTCTACTGGTGGGAGATAGAGGTGTAGACATATAAGTGCATGAAGTGTCGGGCAGGTCCTAGGCTGATCTGTATAAGTCAAGTTGGGGATATATGAGTGCATGGCTCTGTTTGGGGAGGGTCAAATAAAACAACATGGAGGAAAGGATGATACTAGATATCAAAATTGAAAGATGTGTTTATATTTTATAGATGAACGAGAGCAGAAAGACCATTCTGGATAGAGGGCAGTGTGACAGAAGGCACAAAGAGCATGATACAGGAACTAAAATATGTTGGTACACTGACTTGTAGGTTTGAGGGGTGTTTTGTAGCTAGAGATGAATTCTGATTAGTAAAACTTAAGATAGATCAGAAGAAAAGATAGAGATTAAAGTATAGAGAGAGAAAAAGATAAAAACTACCAAAATTTTTTTAAAAACCAGCACAAGAGATATATGGGCATGGTATAAAAGTCTAACATAAGTGTAACTGGAACCCCAAAAAGAAGGAAGAGAGACAATGGAAAGAAGCAATATTTGAAGAGATGATGGCTGAAATTTCTGAAATTATAGAAGCATCAAGCTACAGATTCAATTAAGTACTATGAATCCCATGCAGAATAAATACAAATAAAATAAATCTACATTGATCATAATAAAACTGTTGAAATATAAAAACAGGAAAAAAGATTAAAACCACCAGAGAAAAAAGAAATATTTCCTTCAAATCAATAAAAATAAAACTGGCAGCTGACTCAACAGAACAAAAAACAGAAGCCTGAAGACTGTGGAGTGACAAGTGCCATGAGTTAAAAGAAAATAACTGCCTGACATTGACCATCTGCAGATCCCACTACAGGAAATAATAAAGTTCTTCAGAGAGCAGGAAAAGGATTCCAGATAGAGGCATAGAAATGCAAAAAGTAGGAAGAACAATAGAAAAGGCAAATATGTGAGTGAAAACTTACTGTGTAAAACAATAGTAACACACATGACAGAATTATAAACAAACAGAATCAAAACACATGGCAATAAAAACACATAAGTTGGAAAGGGCAAGGGGAAATGGGATTAGTTTGTTTAAAGTTCCTGTATTGTCTGGAAAGTAGTACTAATTCATATTAGATATTAACAAATCAAAACCATATGTTGTGATCTTGAAGGTAAACACTAAAAGAACAGTAAAAGAAAGAAAAGATTGCAAGCTAAATTGGAGAGCAGATGAAATAAAAATTTGAAAAATAAATCCATGCATGGGTAAGAAAGCAGAGAAAAATCAAAAGAGATGAGGTGGAACACATAGAAAGATGATAAATTTAAACTCAAATATATCTGTAATTAAATTCATTTTGAACTAAGTTTCCAATTAAAAGACAAATATGAACAGACTGAATAAAAAAATAGAACCGCTTTTATGGGGTTTACAAGAGAAATACCTTAAATATAAGGATAGAAAGGTTTGAAAGGAAAAGGAAAATTTCCAATCCAAGGTATTTATCTAAGAACAACAAAAACATATGTTCACAAAAAGTTTTGCACAAGGATCCATAGATGCTTTGTTCATAATAACCCCAAACTAGAAATAGTTCAGATGCCCATCAATAGGAGAATCAATAAAGAACTATGTATGCATAATGCACACTTCTCAGCAAAATAGCACTGGTAACATGTAACCAATAAATGAATGAATCTCCAAAGCCTTATGTAAAAGAAACCAGACATAAAAAAATAAAGAAAAAAGTCAATATATGATCATTTTAAAACAATAAAATTCAACATCCATCCATGATAAATACTTTTAGTGGACTAAGAATAAGGGAAACATCTTTAATCTGATAAAGAATATCCACAGTAATCTACTATATACTAAAAGGAGATGTAACAAAAGCTTGCCGTCTGAGATGCTGAGCAAGACAAAGGAATTTACTCTTCTCCTTAATACTGTATTGAAAGTCCCAGACAGCTAAGAAAGCCAAGAGAATAAATGTAATAGAATCAGAAAATAAACTAAATAGTGATTATTTGCAGATGTCCTGATTATGTATGTACATACAAAAGAATCACCAACTATTAGAATGAATCAATGAACTTTAGATACATTGTCAATATGCAAAAATTAGCTGTATTTTTATATAACAATGAAGTCCAAAGCATTACATTATTCATGATAGTATTAACAAGATCAAATACTAGGTGTAAATCTAACAAAAGATGAGTAAGAACTCTATACAGAATGCCATGTTTTTGTTTTTGTTTGGAGAAAATGAAGGAGACATAAATAAAGAAGGGCTATACCATTTTCATGGATTGGAATATTTAATATTGTAATGACATCAATTCTACACAAATCGATCTATAGACTCAGTGCAATCTCAATTGAAATCCCAAGAGATTTTGTTGTTGTTTTTAGTTTGTTTTTGACAAGCTAATCCTAAAAATTCTCTTAGAAATAAAAAGGCCTAAGAATAGCCAAGAAAATATATTTTGGTGGCAATTGACAAGGTGACTGTAATTTTCATAGGGAGATCCAAAGGGCCAAGAGTAGCCAAGACAATGTTGAAGAAGAATAATTTTTTAAAAAGCGGAGTTACTATACCCGATATCAAGATTTATTGCAAAATCACAACAATTAAGATAGTACATACTAGTGCAAGAGTGACAATTAACCCAGTGGAACAATAAAGAGACCTCACAAATAGAACCACACATATATCAACACTCAATTGATGACAAATATGGTGCTGCAGAGCAGTGGGGACAAAAATAGACTCTTCAACAAACAATGTGCTGTCAATTGGATATCCAGAGGAGAAAAAAATAAAACTCAGTCCCTTTCTCATGTACAAAAATAGATTCCAGATGAATTGCAGATCTAATTGTAAGTAAAACAGTAAAGTTTCTAGATGAGAGAGTAGAATATTTTCATGACCTTGGGATAGGGTAGATTACTAAAAATTGATACTGAACTTTGTTAAAATTATGAACTTCTAAGATTGTTACCAAAGATTTCACAGTTATGATAACAGAGAAAAATGATGGTGAACCAAGCAAAACAGTATCTACCACATTCTGTTAATGTTTTTAATTTGAATTTTTAAAATTTGTTTTGCATTTATAGTTATATATGAGCTATAAGCACAATGACTACAGCAGGTCTGTGGTGGGGCTCAAGAATTTACATTTCTAACAAGTTCCCAAGTGATGCTGCTGATCTGGTGACCACACTTTGAGAACCACTGCTCATTTCAAACCAAGTTACCTTTGATTTACTCACCCCCAAGTTGGTGTAGGGCAGCCTGAAAAGTGATTTCTTTCTGAATTCCCAAATATTAAATGGGGCTATATCCTCCCCACCCGCACTCCTCCCTGGCCTTTCCCTTCTTCCCACAACCTCTTGGGGCTGAATAGACTGGGTTTTGTTAGTGGTGATGGTTTTGTTTTTTTCCCTTCTTATCTGTCTGTGTCGTCTGCAAGCATTGCTAAAGCCAGAAGAGACTGGCCTTGGGTTTTTCTTCTTTTTCTCCTACATCATATCCTCCTCCTTCCGTACCCTAACCTTCCAATAAAGTATTAGTGGCAGGTGACATTCAAGGGAGAGAGATTAGCTTATTGATAAGGAACATAAATCAATATTTTAAAACCTTATACTCATTTTAATACTGAAATCATTTAAGGCATTATAGAGGATCATTGAAAACCCTTTCCATTTCAAATAGATCTAAACAATTCTCAAGTTTGAAAAACATGAAGGAATAAAGGGAAGACCAAGTTTAGGATGGGGCAAGAGCTAATAGAAATGTAGGGAGCAGGAACAAAGCTCTATCCTGTCTCTCCAGAGGAGGGGCTGGTAATTCAAGACCAAATCTGAATGGTGGCAGAACAGTTCTGTTCTGGGACAATGAGCATTGAAAGTCCAAAGAGCTCTCCATCCTGTGGGGACTTTGACCTAGCAGGGATACACAGACCCAGGGCCAATGCTGGGCACTGAGTTGAAGGGCTCCATACATTCTACAGAACTTAGGAACCAGAGAACAACAGCAAAACCCCATACCCCAGAGATCTGGGGACTGTCACTAGCCAAGCATGGAGCAAATCCCAGGCAGCTGGCATCTCTTGAAGATATTAGATGGAACCCCTTTGAGGGCCAGGGCCCAGGATGGGAGAGGGGTACAAGAATGCACAGCACCTGTGGGTCCTGCAGAACAGACATCAGGTAGCAGCTGAGCTTTCTCACAAGGTATTCAGATGGGTTTCTCTCCCATTTATGGCCAGGGGTGTCCTGACACCACTGACCCATTCTGACTCCCATCATCTCTGAGAAGGGCTGAACAAATTCCAGCTGTGGGAGAGGAGCACAGCAGACAGCTACACTGGGGGCTGAGATGAGGATGGGGATTGCCGTGGTAAGTAGAGGGCCAAGAATTGATGCCAACTTTTCCCTCTGACATTCCAGACCAGGAAGGGGAGCTCTGCTCCTGAGAAATGAGAAATATGAACTCGCAAACCTCCTTTATAGCCAGCTCCTCATTCTTGCTGTGGTCATCACATGATGTGGTAACTAATCCCTTCCCTGTCTATTTCACAGGGTTGCCTACAAATCCAAACATGATGACACAGGTAAGAGCATTCATTGACCTACTACACAAACGTGAGATGTGAGGTGCTAGAGATGATCACGTTTACACTGTTTGCTGGCTTTAATCCTTTGGCTCAAATAAATACTAGATCAGAAAAATCAGAGCATTTGGGGCTTTTCAACTGAATTTCACATCAGTGTTTCCTGCAAGCCTTCTTACCATCTTGTATTCAGCTGCCTCTTGAATCAGATCCGTCTCAAACCATTTCCTCTTTTCATATGAGAGAACAAGTTAATAATAGCGTTTTGTATTTAAGCATAGAAGCCTGCTCATATTTCATGTTTGGAGAGGGGTGGGGGCAATGTAACCCTGTGGCTTTTTGGTTTAACACTGTGTGTAGCTGTTTCCATAGGGTACGATTCTGAGACTGGAGTGAGTGTTAACTGATAGAGGAAGGCATTCGTGGGAAGTTACTGTACCTTAAGCAAATCCAGCATCACTCCCTGAGCAGGTACAGCACAGGGAAAGAGGTATGGACAGGTAAACACAGTGCCTGTTGTTTGGCCCTGGCTCTCAGTCTTAAAACTGCTCAGATTTCCCATCCACCATATCACTGGCTCTCAACAAAAGTGACTTTTTGCTATTATCTGAAAATGTTCTGGGTTTTGTCATTTCATTTCTTTCTTCCTGTTTGTGTCTGGCTCTTGACATTTTGGCTTTGTTACCTATCTTATTTCTGCACACACTCTTTGAACTTGATGGCAGGTAGGCTTCACTGGTGATTTTAGTCCTGCCTACTCTCCTTCCAGGCATGTACTCTTTCTAGCTCTGACATCTGGGACCCAGCCATGGAATTAGCCTGCTTTGCTCTTGCTTCAAGAGGCCTGTCTTTATCTCCTACAGTGGGTTTGAGTACCACCCTGGAGATGCATTCCATCTATGGTCAAAATGAATGGATCCAGGGCATAAGATGAATGCTGCCAACATAGCATATATCAAGCATGAATTATGGTAGAGAGTCCCATTCATTTATTTGTCCACTGTTTAACTCGTACTCCTCTTCGACGCCATAGTTACTCTTCACCAACACGCAGATCATGGAGAGTTGTTTGAGCCTGTGTCCTCAAACAAACAGGAGGAGTTCCTGGAAGTGCCAGTGTTCAAGATTTCAAAAATTCTAACAGGAAGTGAATATTTATCCAAGATAAGTCTGCCCAAGCAAATTGGAAGTTGGGTTTATTTGCTTTTAATAAGGGGGTTGTTAGTAATGGCTGATGAGCAGTTATAGGGTTAATAGATAAAATCGAAAAATGAATGACTTATACTTAGTAAATACTATCTGAGGGCCCAAATGTTCCAAAGTGTTCCAACACGACAATTAAAATGTTCCAAAATAGGAGACCATGACAATTATGGTGGGAAGTTCTTTGGAATGAAAAGGCAGTAATCTACTGACTAAATATCAAGGGCAATATAGACAATTGAGTCTCTTGTGTGCAGCCACCAGAGTACTTTGGACTTTTATGTGACCAATGGAAAAGAAATCCTTGGGGAACCTCTGATCCAGTAATCATAATGGGAGATGTGAGCATTTTGTAAATCCTCCCAAGAGCATTTTGGGTGACCTTGTAAGAAATCTACTAAAATCCTCTTTCCATCCCAAGAAGGTATCAAAAAAACCTTCTCCCAAGGAGCAGGATTGATTGATTATTAAATAATCAATGAATTTATTTCTAATTTATATGTCATTTCTTCCCAAGTTTTAAGAAAGAGCAGATCTGTAGATTTACTATTTTTTACACATGAATGTTGCTTACTAATTTACAAGATCTGTTCACATAAATGGTTTTATTTGAAATCACTGCCATGTGGTAAGTAAGTTTTACTAGGTCCATTCCAGAGATGAGACTATTGAAGTTGCCAGGAACAAATCACTGGTTACCCCAAGAAGGCACATAACTATTTCCTGCTAAGCATGAGACATCTTTAGCTTAAGAGCACTGTGGGCTTCTGCTCCTGAAAGTAAATCTGGGCATTTCAGTATGATTTAAAGCTCTAATGATTTTGAGGTAGCTTGAAAGATAGTTGCTAAATATGACTCAAGCCAATAAACAAAAGAAGCAAAGAAAACACTTAAGCACCTAAGGCTTTTCAAAAGACAGGAGGCAAATTTTTATTACAGCATTTTCTAAACTGTGCCTCAGGAACATTAGTGTCCTAAGTTAGATTAATAGGTATTCTAAGGCAAAGAAGGATTTTGAGGTGAATTAAGTTTTGAAAACATGGCTTACCATATCTTTTTATTAAAGGTTAATGCACTGAAAGCTCCAAGCACTTCTACAGTGAAGAAATCCATTCAACTTTGTTTATCAACACTTCCCAAACTTACTTGATAATGGAAAGACTTTTTGTCATACAATTTCTGTTACCAAAATGTGGTATTTATGAGTTCCAGCATAAGGGTTGAGCATACTGGTTTTGCCAAATAAAACGTGGAAACTTACCTTGAATTTACAGTAAAGAAGAAGGCTAGTAGGAGAAAGCAGAGGCCATGGTATTTTGTTATGACATCCCTAGCAAACTATTGGGTTGGCCAAAAAGTTTGTTTGGGTTTTTCCATAAGAGGTTATGGAAAAACCCGAACAAACTTTTTGGCCAACCCAATACTATAACTACTATCTTTAAATTAATATCTCTAGATTACAGTGATTTTCAATCATTAGATGGAGCACAATCTTTTTAAAGACGGTATATTGGGGGATTTTCTGCCAGTATGGGTGTGTTGGAAGTCCTCAGACTACCCCCAGGTTTGATGATTCACTAGGAAGACTCGAAGGACTCAGCATATGGTTGTACTCACATCTAAGACCTATTACAGTGAAAGGATGCAAAGCAAAATCAGCAAGGGGAAAGATGCATGGGAAGAAGTCCAGAGGAAACCAGGAATTAGCTTCCAAGAGTCCTCTCCCAGTGGAGTGCTTAATTCCCCAAAGAATGAGTTATGACTACACCTGCGAAATGTTGTCTACCAGGGAAGCTCATTAGAGACTCAGTGCTGAGTTTTTCTTGGCAGCTGATCATGTAGGCTCTCTCTGCATACCTTAGACCAAAATTCCAGACTCCCAGAAAGAAAGTAGCTGCTCAGCATAAACCACATTTCTTGTACAAATAGTTTTAGGCACAGAGAACTACTCTTATCAGTTCTAGGAATGATGGGTAGCCACCAGACACCAGCTAAACAGTCTTGCAAATAGGACTTTTTAAGGATGGCAGTCTCAGGCTTGCTATAACTCATTTCTGCACAATGCTAGATGATTTAAACAACTGAAATGCTGGATAAAATCTAAACACAGCTTTTAAAGAACATCATGGATCTGAAACTATAAGAAGGAACATGAAAAGACCAAAAATTAAGTGAGAATAGGAACCTGGAAGGTAAGAAAGAAACAGGGCAGCTTTTATGCTGAAGCCTTCTGTTGGACACAGGAGAATGGGAGCTTTCACTCTGACAACTATATAGAATGCAGGGAACAGAAGATAAAACCCAGGGCCCATGCCAGATAGATTGCGTAGTAGAATATTGCCATAAAAAGCTAGCACCTGAAAAGACTACATCTTCTTTGTTAAGATAAGTGGGAAAAAACCTGCTGAATATAAGAGAACTGCCAGAAAACTTGTTGGTCTCTACTTTAGCACTGAGTGGAAAGGAAAAAAAATTCTTCGTAGAATTTCCAACCACAAACCAGAAGATTTGTGGTCCAAATTAAAGATATCTATGTGATATGTAAAACCTCAAGTTTGTAACTGTATTTGAGTTGGTACAGGTTGATAGTGCTGCCAGGCTATTAGCTAAAATATATATATATATATATATTTTCTCTCTGGAGAAACATAACTTCAATGTAGTATTTAAAGTTAGAAATCCCCAGATAAGTTCCAAGGAAAATGAGCAACTCACAGGCAAGTATCACAAAGACACACTGAGACAAAGCATTATGTAAATGTCAGCAGATGTAATAATAATAGTTGAATTGGGCTCACAAATATTTGAGACATTGGAATTATCAGACACAGAATACAAGTGTTACATTTAAAGAAATAAAAGAGAAATTTGAAATATGAACAAGAAATGACTTAAAATATGACCAAACATATTTGAAAGGGAGACCAATAGAACTTTTATAAGTTAAAACCATGGCAATTGAAATTAAAACCTCAACAGAAAATTAGACACAGCCAAATGGAAAATTAGTGAATGAAAAGACAGATACAAAGAAATTATCCAAAACGCAGCACTGAGAAATAAATGTTGGGAAACGTGAATCTGAGGTTAAGAGACAGTAGATAAAGCAATATTTAAACAAATATATAAATTAGAATTCCAGAAAGAAATGTCTTACCAAAAAGAATTCCAGGAATAGAATGGGATAAAGGCAATATTTCAAGAGAAAATAAAGAATTCCCCAGAATTTTTTAAAGACACCAAACTTCAAATCCAGGAATTGTAACAAACCTCAAACAGGATAAACTTCACAAAACATAATGGAAATCAGAAAACCAAAATAAAAAGAATATCTATTAAAAGCAACCATAACATGAAAATGAAAATACAACTTTTAAAAATTTGGGATGCAGCAAAAGCAGTGTTTAGAGGGAAATTTATAGCATTGAATATATATACATATATATATTTACATATATGTAATATAATATAATATATATTATAATATATACATATATACATATATAATATATATACATATACAATATATGTGCATATATTATATATGTATATAATATACATATAATATATATACATATATGTTTACATATATGTAATATATGTAATATAATATATTTACATATATTATAAAGGAGACATTTCCAATAATCAGTAGTGAGGTAAAATAAATTTTTCTAAAGTATCAATGATTCAACCATACTAGAAGAGGGACTGAATTATATTTACCATCCTCTGTATAGAAATAAAATCACTGTCATATGAACAGGTGTTTAAAAAATAAGCTGCCAAAAAAGTAAGAGAAATTATTATGGAGATATAGCAGACAGTTGATTAATACAAATGTTAAATTATCGTGATATACATGTTACTGGTCAGATTTTTAAAGCCTATAACATGATTTCTGAATAAATATTTAATTGCCTACTTAATTTTTCATTCATAAGTTTGTATTATTTTTCTTAAAAAGATCATCTCCCTTCAAATTGTATGAACTTCAAGTTCTTCAAAATTTGAACCTGCCTCTGACTAACACAAGAGTTCCTCTAGAAATTATACACACTCATGCCCAACACCAGTGGTCATATTAATGTGCATCCACCAGGAGATAAGGCTGGCAAGCTGTGTGTCCAGAAATGGGACAGAGTATAATGAATATCTTGGTGAATTTATATAGTCTAACATCTGACTTGGAGTCTTACAGGTTCAGACCTGATTTTGTTAGTATATCACGAACAGATCCATCTCTCAGGTTCATCTCACATTAGCTGAGCTCATGAGACTGATGTATACAATTATGATGTCAAGTAATTTATTTACAGGGTGAAATTACTGTCATAGTGATCAGAAAAACTCAAAGTACATGATTTTTTGGATATTTTCTTGCTATAGAAAACTGCATGAGAAGCAATATAATGAGAGATCTCTGGAAGAAGGGCTAAAAATACTAGAAAATGTAACAGGGGGGCATGTTCCTTCCCTGAAGGCAGACCTACATGGAAAATCAAATTCCAACCAGAAATTTACTTGATGAGTATGAAATCAAAACATAGAGCTAGAAAAACTGAATATTTACTATCAGACTAAAATTCTGTTTTGAGGGCTTCCTTGGTGGCGCAGTGGTTGAGAGTCTGCCTGCCGATTCAGGGGACACGGGTTCGAGCCCTGGTCTGGGAGGATCCCACGTGCTGCAGAGCAACTGGGCCCGTGAGCCACAGCTGCTGACCTGCGCGTCTGGAGCCTGTGCTCCGCAACAAGAGAGGCCACGACGGTGAGAGGCCCGCACACCGCGATGAAGAGTGGCCCCCGCTTGCCGCAACTGGAGAAAGCTCTCGCACAGAAACGAAGACCCAACACAGCCAAAAATAAATAAATAAAATAAATAATAATTTTAAAAAAATAGTACTTGAGGAAGAACTAAAGGTCCTTGACTTAAAAAAAAAAAAAAATTCTGTTTTGAATGTTTTCCTTATTGGGACTTGCATATTCAAAGGCAATTTAGCTGCAAACTCTTATGTCCATATCCACTTTAGGGGTGGCCCTATTAGTGAGGTTGGAACTACCCAAAGTCTTATTGTTGAGGATACCTCTTCTATCAATAGTGCTTAGATGTGACTTCCTTTTTCTCTAAGCCTCCATAGCTGGTCCTTTTCAATAGATAAATACTGTCGTCTGTAAGATGATGACACAGCCATAGTCAGATCTATTATACATCTTAATGTTTCACTCTCAGAAAAGCATATTTTGCTCTCAATGTGCTGGGACTGTGTCTCTAGGAAATGTTACTTATAGCATGATTTATTGTCATGAAGTTCAGAAATGGCTTAATATGTGGTGGAAAGGACATGACCAAAAATATGCTGGCTTATCTCCTCAATAATGAGTTTACATGGTAGAAACTATTGTCAAACATATATGCTTATGTTAAATGTTAAGTGATAAAAAGCACCATGCACACACTTAACTAAAACAATAGGCAAGCTTTAGAACTAGTATTGCATATGAACAAGGAATGAAAAGAAAGATTTTCTTCTTTTATTAAGGGTTCTATTAATATGTTATAATGCTATTTTGTTATCTATGCATCCAAACCATTTTATAAACTCTCTATTTTAATACTTCTTTATTTGGTACGAAACAGTAGTTATCTGAATTTCAAAGGTATGGGACATAATGAAGCTTCAAACTCTCCCAAGTATTTGCAAACCAGGTTTTCACTGATATCCATTCATTTGGTCATTTGTTTATTAAATAATTTTAGTGAAGACCTACTATGGATCTAGTACAATTTCAGACTCATACCTTGCGGATGAAAGAATGGACATTCTACTAAAGCAGAAAAGAGCAGATTTATTTAGTCCCAGAGACAATTGATTGGAATAGATAGAAAATTGCCAGAGGTGGAGAAGTTAAGATAAAGGACTTTGAAACGTGGCCATCAAGTGGTTAAAGTTCATTATTGCATCTGAAGATGTTCTAAGAAGTTTGATCTGGAATTAATATTGATAGAAAACCCAAGCCCCAAAAGCCAAAAATAAAAATTCTAATATAATTCCTCCAAAATTCCAAAACTGTGATCTCACTACAAAGAATCTGAGCTAACAAAGTGACTGATTTGTTAAACCTGTTAAATACACTATCTGCATTTTTAAATACAGGTCAGCCTTAACCAATAGTTAAGGAGAAAATGTGGAGCCTTCACTCTGATTGATTATTGGGAAATAGCTTGACTGATCCTAAAATACTACTTCCATATCCCACAATCCAATCAATCATAGGTTCTGTAGGTTCTGCTTCTTGAACATGTCTGGAATCCATTTTTCTCTATGCCCCCAGCCACCATCATCTTTTACCAGGATAATCAGCCTCTTTCCTAGGGTCCCTGCCTCTGGTTTTACAGTCAGTTCCTTCTCCACCTGGCTATCAGGGTAAGTTTTCTAAAACACATCAGTGGCTCCCCACACCCTTAGAATAAGGGAAGATGTAAACAGCATGACTTACTCAGCTTTTTGTGAACTAGCCCCTCCTATTTCTCCAATCCTTTTTATCTCCTTGGCCATACATGCCATGCCCATTCTTTCCTTTGGGTCTTTGCACCTGTTGTTTTTTGCTGGCCTGGTACACTCTGATATCTTATCTGTACACAATACCTCGCTTTTCCTATGGCTCAGCATCAATTACACAGTGTTAATAATCCCTTCACTTACTTATATCTCCCCTTAGACCATATTGCTGGTCAGGACCACAGCCATTGCAAGAACCATTGTATCCCCTACATCAATGATGTACCTTCTGTAGACTAGGAGCTCAATAAATATGTGTTGAATGAAGGAAGGAATGAAATCATTCAATATAGTGTGTTTCTAGTATACAGAAAAAAAGGACTACCATTTTCTGGGCATCTATTTTGTGCCATATCTCATACTAGGGAGCTTACAGACATGATTTTATTAATCCTGAATACTATACTGTGCAATATTAGAAATGTGGATACTGATCCCTAGTATGAGGAATATGGTCCAGGAGTGTGTTCTTTTAACTAGTACCTTTAGCGATCTTGACCCAGGTGGCACAAGGACCACACTTTGAGAAACACACTTTAACCACCCCCTTGAGTGTGGTCCTTACCACATTTATGAAAATCAGTTAGCTGCTGTTTTCTGACCAGGACTTATGTCTCACCACGCCTCACTGCTCTGTGCCCTGCTCCTGACATCTGGGGAAACTCTCCCGGGCCAGCCTTGGTGGATCTCAGGGATGGGGAGCTCCTACACCCGGTAGAAACAAAGGCCATCTCGGGGCTGAGCTGGGAT
Organism: Balaenoptera musculus; assembly: GCF_009873245.2. NCBI lineage: Eukaryota > Metazoa > Chordata > Mammalia > Artiodactyla > Balaenopteridae > Balaenoptera > Balaenoptera musculus. The sequence continues at coordinate 31,951,496 of NC_045804.1, read as the reverse complement.
CTGGCTTAGAAAGAAATGCAGAGTCAAGTTGCTGGGGGTCAGGTGATGCTGGAAGAGGAAAATGGAGCAGCAGGTTTGGGGTGGAAGCTGCTGAGAGCAGGAGGGAGAGACCCTGTCAAGGGGGATTGGGTGGGAGAGTTCAAGGTTGGGGAGGGGGGGGAAATAAAATAAGGGTGACTGAGACTTTGTCTCATTGGAAACCCGTGTTGTATGTGAGTGAGAAGGAGAAAGAGAGAGTGAAGCCTGGCATGAGTTCCCCGGTGTCTCTGTGTCTTACTGCAAGACCCGGGCCACACAAGATGCCTCAGTTGTTATGGTCTGATTCCGCAGGGCAACTGGCCCAAAGTTCTGCACATAACAGCCTTCAAGCTCTTTGTTATGTTCCATTCCTCTTCCTTCTTCTTTTTTTTAAAGTAATAGTAGCAGGAGATATGAACAAAAGAAAACACAGAGCAGTGAGGAGGACCGAGAACCGGAGTGGGGGTGGGGCAGGGGGGAACACTCCGCAGAGGACCTATTCAGAGAGGTTCTGTTGCTCTTTCCCCCTAGAGGCATAGGAACAGGGACACACGGGCTGTGCTCCTGACAGTCCCCAGCCCGGGGTGTTTCAGAGCCCTGGTCCTGCCTGGCAGGACAGAAGGTAGCTCCTGCCCGTAGCACTGCTTGGCCCTGTTGGATCACCTCTCTGTCGAGCGAGCTGAGCGCAGAGGGCATGGCCACGGCCGGCAGGAGGGAAGAGGACTATAAATAATCTGGTGACAGGAGGCTCCCACTGTCTGTCCCTTCCCTTTCCCCAGTCACTTCGGAGACAGCTGGGCAATGGCGGGCCTTCCAAGTGGTTCTCTCGCTGGAGGGAAAACAGCACAGCAGCTACTTGGCGTCCCTGTCCTCGTACCCACTGTTCTTTCTGGCTTCACGATGGGTGCCCTCCTTATCCTTGCCTGGAATGTGCTCACCACCTGTCCACGGTGCTCACAGAACAGGAGGCTGCTTCAGCCTTGGGGGGGCAGAGTGTATGAAACGTCAGGATGCTCATGAGGGCTCCAAGAGAACTCTCTTCTGAGAGTGGGAAGAGGCAGAGGAAGAAATGCATCCTTTCTGGTGTTTTTTTTTTTTTTTTTTTTTTAATTGGAGTATAGTTGCTTTACAACGTTGTGTTAGTTTCTGCTGTACAGCAAAGTGAATCAGCTATATGTATACATATACACCCTCTTATTTGGATTTCCTTCCCATTTAGGTCACCACAGAACACTGAGTAGAGTTCCCTGTGCTCTACAGTAGGTTCGCATTAGTTATCTATTTTATACATAGTAGTGTATAAATGTCAATCCCAATCTCCCACGTCATCCCACCACCCCTCTACCCGCTTTGGTATCCATACATTTGTTCTCTACATCTGTGTCTCTATTTCTGCTTTGCAAATAAGTTCATCTGTACCATATTTCTAGGTTCCACATATAAGCAATATTATATGATACTTGTTTTTCTCTTTCTGACTTATCTGGTCTTTGATTACCCGTCTGAGCACTCAGATTAGCTGGGAGCAACCGAGGGCTGGGACCCAAGTCTCATTCATTCATTTAATGAGCTTATCTAGGTCCTCAATTAATATTGGCTAAAAATTAATGTTGACTAAAAAGGAAAGTTGGTAAAGACAATGAAATGGTAGGAAAAAAGTATGTTCTGAAGACTGCATCACTCCCCTAATAGCCAAAGTCCTGAGAGCTAATCCATGCCAGGCACTGTGCTAAGCTTTTTCCTTGAATTATCTTATTTACCTCCAAGACCATCTGCTGAGGAAACAGAGTTTCGGCAACTTCCTCATATTCCTATTGTTAAACAGTTAATAACTAATACCCAGAATCAGAACACAAGCAGCCCAACCTCAGAGCCCTCCACTGGGAAGCGCTGTAATTAACCAATGCAGTCATATCACAGGCCCTTGTGGCTTAATTCTTGAATAAATAAATACAAGTTCAAGTGTCACCCCTTAGAAAATTTATTTTCTTGGTGGCTGTGTGTGTGAGTCAAAGCTGTTTCTCAGAAGTCTTCTTGCCAAAGAAAAATGTCTTCTGTAAAATTCATATTAGAATGATATTTGAATTCATGGGTATGATTGAGAAGCCAGAGCAGAAAACCAGGTAAGTGTCTAGGAGGAGGCAGGGGCGGAAGTCACATCCCTGCTCTAAAGGACAGCTGTCTGGGGACTCACAACTTTTACAAACAAAAGTTGGGGGTGTGCAGGGGTGGGGAAGGGACACTTCACATTCCTGACTTATTATTTTTATAAATAGAAAAACTCATTTGCCAGAGACAATATGGTGGTCTTGGTGTTACTTCTCCTGTCAACACTGCACTCAAAGGACTGGGTTTTCCTTCCCTTTCATCTTTATTTACATAAGTGTCGGGGGAGGGGAGCTGGGGGGGAAGGACAAAGATGATGTTTACTTCAAAAGTTCATGTAAACAAAAATATCTCAATAGCAAAAGCCACCTCCTCCCTCCTACCAGCCCCTTGAGCACTTCTATCTAGTTTTTATCAGACTGATTTTAACTCATGAAAGACAAAGTGGAATCTGATGGCAGGACTGTCAATACCTCAGCTTGAATGTCTTCAGAGCTGCAGGTGAATGGAGCAAGTGTCACCAAATGCAACCCTTGGAAAATCAGCTTGACACTCCTCTTCATTTTCTGAGAGAATTGGAGAACGAAAATGAGAAAGCCTTGAAACCTGCTAAAATGACTTTTAAAAAGCTCTGTGAGTCCTTCCCTCCAGGGAGAGGGGAGAAAATATGACACATGGCACAGAAAATGGGGCCATCTATTTATGAATTCCATGTGAGATTTTCTGTGGGAGGGATACTCAGTGTTAAGAAAACCTGCCCTGCCCTGGTTCCTCCAACTCAGAACTTGTCTAACAATAGCTCCTGCATCTCCAGCTGAACTGGGTGCTGTTTTGTCTGTAGAGGCAGTTGGAGTTTAGTGAAGGGAGGGCTGGCTTGGAGCAGGGGGCACCTGGGTTAGAGTCTTAGCATTGTTCTGTGACTTTGGTGGGTGACTTGGGCCAATGCACTTCTGGAGAGACAGGCAAGCCAACAGACTTCTGCTGAAGAATAAGATGGCTTTACTATCTTCAACTTGGCCCACAGGAATGGGAGCAGTTCTGTCCCCTATCACTTTTTAAGTCAAGTCTTACACCATGCTTCTTTCCCCTGGGTGCTTATGATCTAGCCACACTAGCCTTTCAGCATCTCAAACTCTGCTTGCATGCCATGACACCTGGCACATACTCTTTGTCAGGGGAATAGATGTGCCACTCCCAGCTCTCATCTCCGAACTCTGCCGTCTGAACACTAACTTGTCACCTCCCAGTGGAAACATCACCATCCATGGGACCAGGCTTGTTCTAAACTCTCATATAGCTTCTTAGACTTTTGTTTGCAGCATGCTCCAGAGTTGGGATTTCATACTTAGCTGCATAGTTATAAGACTGTAAGCTCCCTGAGGTCTAGATTGTGTCCTTGTTTTGCAGCTACTGAATCTTCAGTTCTGGCATTTAGCAAACACTCAATAACTAATGGTTGAATCACTAAGTGACTTTTACTGAGCCTTGATTTCCTCCTTTGTAAAGTTGAAACAATAATACCTGGCTCACAGGGTTGTCCCAAGATTAAACGTGGTAAACTATATGGAAATCTATAAAGCACGTAACATTGTCACCTTCCATTAATCTGCTAATTCCAAGCTGGTTTCCAGCCTCGTTGCTCCAGTGAATCTGTTCTTTTTAAAATCACCAAAGGCCTGCCGATAGATAAGCCCAAAAGTTACCTCTTTGTCCTTGGAGCAGAGACAATAATTCTCCCCAAATCCAATATTCCATTGTATCCCCTACATTTCTCAGTTTTCTTCTACGTAGACAGGGTCATATGGTGAGTTCTGGCCAATGAAAGGTATGCCAAGTCATTGTGTGTCTCAAACTGAGGCAGTGAAAAGCTCATGTGTGGTTGCCAGTCTCTCTCTTCCTCCATCCCAGTAACCAGGGATGCTGTAGGTTCCATATCCTGCAGTTGCAAGATAGGGGAGTTTTGGTCACCCCAGATCCTTGAGTATAAGAAATAAACCTTTAGGGGCTTCCCTGGTGGCACAGTGGTTGGGAATCTGCCTGCCAATGCAGGGGACGCGGGTTCGAGCCCTGGTCTGGGAAGATCCCACATGCCGCGGAGCAACTGGGCCCATGAGCCACAATTACTGAGCCTGCGCGTCTGGAGCCTGTGCTCCGCAACAAGAGAGGCCGCGACAGTGAGAGGCCCGCGCACCGCGATGAAGAGTGGCCCCTGCTTGCCACAACTAGAGAAAGCCCTCGCACAGAAATGAAGACCCAACACAGCCAAAAATAAATAAATAAATAAATAAACAAAGTAAACAATACGTTAAAGAAAATACATTTAAAAGAAATAAACCTTTATTTTCTCAAGCCAGTGGTGTTTGGGGATTAATTTGTTACTGCCGCATCACCTAGACTATCGCAATGGGAGTCCTAGAAGGCAAAAAGTGAAAGGGACAGAGAACTTACTTGAAGAAATAAAGCTGAAAACTTTATACAGACCCTATCATGTTCCACTTCTGGACCATTTAGAATTGTTAGCCACGCCATCCTTTTTGAAATTGTTTATACCTCCAGATTCTGGAAGTCTACTCTTTCCTGATTCTCCTCCCTCTAAGACTCTGTCTCAATAGCCTTGAAGGTCTCCTCTTCATCCACCCATGTTCCTTAAAGAGAGAATTCCCCAAGGTTCCTTCCGTGGTTTCTATTTTCTCTTACTCTCTATGCTTTCCATGAATTATTTTATCTAGGTCCATAGGTGCAACAATCAACTTAATCTGGACTCACTGTAAATCTATATTGTTAGGCAGTCCCTCTCTCCTGAATACCAGCCCCCTATGCTTAACTGACCCTTGGACATCTGTGCTGGGGTGTTCCCAGCATCTCAAACTTAGTGTGCCCAAGAGTGAATATGTAATCTTTTCTTCCTGTAGTTTCCATTAATCTAAACATGAGAATGTGCTTTCTAATACTCTTTTTGCTATAATTGCCAGAAATCCATTCCAAAGTGGTAAAAACAAAAAGAAATGTACTGGTTCATGTAATAACTAGGATGTCTAGGAGATGAGGCTGGCTCCAAGGACTCCAGGAATCCAAATGCTGTCTCTCTATCTGGATCTTCTATGTCTAAAGCTCTCGCTCTGTGTTCTGTTTCTCTTTGTTACTTGCATTCTTTTCCTTCTTTGTAGTAGGGGAAGTGGGAGAAGTGGGGCAGGAAGGCATGTACACCAACTCTTCTGCTTTCTCCTGGTATCTGTAAATAAAATATCAGGGAAGAACCCTGATTGTTCCTTGGCAAATCACTGTATGCAAGGGTTTGGTGAAATAAGATGGCCAGAAACATATCATAGCCTCTCCACTAGACCCAGAAATCCTGGATGCTATAATTGACAGAGGCCACACAAGGACCACATGGAGTAGAGCGTTTTCCCAGTGGAAAGAGGTACTTTTATAGAAGGAGGAAGGATTGCTGAGTAGATGTTGTCTCCTCTCCAGCTCAGTCTTATATTTTCCCTCACTCACATATTTTGTGATCCTGCCACAGAAAACCCATCAGTTTCCCCGATGCACAATGTTGTTGTATCACTACACTTCTTTGGACACTCTTTTATCTTTGCCTGAAATATGAGAACACCCTAAAAATCATTTGGAAAAGACCTACTCATTCCTCAAGACTTCCCTTGGGAAGCCTCTCCTGATTCTTCCAAGGAGACATGATTGCTTCCACCTTTTGGCACCAAATGTATCTTAAATACACATCTACTCCAGCACTTATACCATATTGAATATATTCATTTGTAGATATGTCCTTCATACACTGTCTGGGATCTTTAAGGGAAGAATTGGATGCTAATCATATTTTCAGCTTCCATACCTAACATGGTGTTTTTGCTGAATTGCACAATACGTGTTCACCAAATCTGAATCTGATTGTTCAATAACTCACCTCTCTGAGTGCACTCATTCATCTATTCATTTGGCAAATATTTATTTAGTTCTTTCTGTTTTCTAGGCACTGTCCTAAATGATTAAAACACATAAATAGCAGGATGTAAGATTTATACCCTCAAGGGGCTTATGTTCCAGTGGTAGAGACATACAATAAATATATAAACCAATAGATAAATATATATTTTCAGACAGTGATGGGAGACATGTAGAAAATAAAATAGATTAATGGCAGAGAGACTGTAAGGAGTGAGGGATACTTTAGTTATGGGGTCTTGGTGATGGCCTCTACTGATAATTAGGCAGCCGTGCAAAGGTCTGGGGTGGAGGACACACCAGGAGCATAGGGACTTATGATTGTGTTTAAAGAGCGGAAAGAGGCCAAAATCGTTGAAACATCGTAACCAGGGAGAAGCTAGTAAGAGATGACATATGAGAGATAGGCATAGCCAAATTACCTAGGGCCTTGAAGGACACTGGATCTTATTCTACTTGCAAAAGGAAGCTGAAGAGTGAGCAAGTGATGTGATGTGGTTATTGTTTAAAAATATCATTTTGGCTGTCGTGTGGAGAATAGCCTTGTGTGTATATTGGGAGGTGTAAGTGTGGATGACATGATTGAAAGCAAGGTGCTTAATAAGGTGGGCATTGCAGAAGTTCAAGGAAAATATTATGGTGGTTTGGAACAGGGTCATGACAGAGAATAAGAATAGACCACATTTAAAGTGTGAGGAAATGCACATATAAGTGCTTCTCCTAGATTCCCATTCAAGCAAACCATGATCAATACACAATATACAACCAGGAAGTGGATAATTTTCTTCATTTATCATCCATTCACTCATTCAACAAATATTTATGGAGCCTTCCTAAATTCAATCCTCTAGTCCAGGAGTCAAAGAAATAGTGGTAAACAGGATTGACAGAGCCTCTGCCATTCTAGAGCTTGCAATTTAATGAGGAAGACAGACATTAAATAATGAACATGGAGGTATTATAGGTACTACTGTGATAAGTGAGAGTTTAAAGGAGAATTAGAACACTTAAAAGAGGACAGGAAGTGATGTCAAGCTATGACCTGAGGATGAGCAAGAAATATCCCAGTAAAGAGGAGGAAGCGTAAGTGTAGTCAAAGCTGAGGGGACAGAACTGGTAGATGTTCTGAAGCTGGAAGGAAGATGTACTCAGAGGAAGTGAAATAAGGCTTGTCTTAGGTTCTCCATCATGAGACTGTCTGAATAACAAAGAAGAAGCTAGGGAGGAAAGCAAAGGCCAGATTGATAGGTCTTTGTAGGCACTGAGTCTTGAGTTTATCCTATAAGCAATGGCGGGTCATCAAGGCATTTTAATCTCTAGCATTGAAGAAAAGAATTGAAAGCTTTCCATGTATGTACACTGGAAAAGTGTCATGGGGGACCTAGAAAGACTCCTTACTCATGACTGTGTCTCCTTCTGCACATGCAGGTGGAGACATTCAGCCCTCAACTGTCCCAGTGAAAAAGGGGTTTTCCAACACAAATGGAGTCTACAGAAGGTAGAAATACAGCTGGTGTGTTACAGTGAAGCACAGGCTCTGGGATCCTGCAGACTTAGGTATAAATCCTGCCCCGTCATTCACTGGATGTGAACTCATGAAAATACTTGTTTTCTTGAGCTCCATTTTCCTTCTCAGCATCATAGAGATGATAAATATATTGGTTAGGAAGCTTTGAGCTGTAGATTGCAAAAAAAAGCCTGATTTACCTGACGACACAGATGTCTTATCTCATGGAGCAAGAAGTTTTGAGGTAGGGCAAGTGGGGTCAGTGAATTAATAACTTAAAATCATCATGACCCTAGGATTATTTTCCTATTTTCTCTCTGTCCTCCTTAGTGCTTGCCCAACTCTCCTCATTGTCGTAAGAGGTCTGAGGTAGTTCTAGGCATCACCCACAAACGAGTGGAGGAGAGGATAATTTCCTTCCTATGTATCTCTCAGCCAACAAAGAAGAAAACCCTGCCCAGAAGTCCCTGTGCAGCCTTTTATTCATGCCTTATTGGCTAGGACTGTGCTATATGCCCGTACCCAAGCCAACAGCGGGCAAGGGAGTTGCATCACTATAACTGGTTTAGTTTCATCATGATTCACCCCTCAGGTGGGGCTTGGGCTCGGGCTCACTTTACCTGCAACATAGGACCACAAGAGGAGGGTGGATAGTTCAACTAAAATTGTTAACAAATGAGGAAGGTGTGATGAATTGTTATTGAGTAGAAAACATAGAGGTGTCTAATACCTTAGTGTACATATTTCAGGGTCTATAGTTGTAAAAATGTCTGTAATGAATGGTAGCTATTGTTATATTTCTAACAAGTTATTTGCAAGCTCTTTATATCTATCTGTACAATTGCAAATCCATTTTGCTAATCATTAAAATAAATCCTTAAGGACTTCTCTTGACCAGCCCAATGGGAGGCCCTGTTTGTAATTAAACATGATGTAATGGAACTAAATTTTTTTCAAACATGTGGAATTAAGACTTTAACCATATCCAGTCCATAATATTCTGCGTCCTCAAATTCAGTGAGAATGAATTAGGTTTTACTATCTCTTTTTAGGTAGTATAGCTGTTAAGCATATGAGCACCAGAGTTACACAAGCATCAGTTTGAATCTTGCCTCCATCATTTTTTGTCAGTATTTGTTAAACTTTCCAACCTTCAGTTTTTTTCACCTTTAACACAGGGATAATAATAATATTATGAGGATTGAGTGAGACAAATGATACAAGTAAAAATTTGTGGAACATAGTGGGTGCTTAATAAATATTAGCTCCTTTGGTTGTTATCTAGCTCAAATAGGGATCAAGAAGATGAAATTAGATAATCCATCCATAGCAATGGCATATATCAAATAGTTAACAAAGAGCATCTATTATGTTTGCCATAAGCCAGAACAGTAGCTGCCTTTATTAATACCATGAAGTTTTTTCTACGTTTTGATTGGTGGAACCATGCCACTCCAATCACGCTACAGGTATTAATTTTTTAGACAAAACACATGGTTAGTGTTTCAAATTACTGACTACTCCCTTCAGGGCCTGTCATGTTACACTAAATGGTCTGGTGTGGTCATTCACCAAACTAATAATTAAATGCTGGAATTTTGCTAAAACAAGTTACAAGCAAAGATATTGGTCTTCAGCTTATACCCAGAAATGAATGTTTTGGAAACTATATACTTTATTCTTTTGAAAAGTTGACTTGTCCTTAATCCCCCTGTCTTTATTTATTGAATTTCTCAATTCAGTGGGCTTTCATGTTCGTTGTAAAAAGAGGAGTTTCTTTGGATTTCATTCTTAACAATAACATCAACAACAACAATAAAATATCTTTCATTAGGGGTTTCAATGAATCATGACATAATTAATGTCATTCGGACAAAAGCTGCTTTAAATTACTGAGTAGTGGAGCCTTTGTGGTGAAGAATAACACACTGGTTGTGCCAGGAAAGAAGTAAGAGTTTGAAAATGGGTTTTAAAAGAATGGAATTAAAGGAAGATGATGTGGGGTGTTTGCTGGAAGAACTAAGGGCAATAATCGCTCTCCAGTTTCCAGTTGGGAGAGAGGCTGGTACAGCTAGAATTAGAATGGAGCTGAAGTTTCAGTCTGTTCTTCTATTTTTGTACCTTCAAACTCCTCACTCAGCCATACTATCCAGTGATGTCCTGGGAACCAGTCACTAATCATGGAGATCTCATTACTAGGAACCTCCTGGAAAAACACTTGCCTGAAAGACTTCATTCAATGACATATTCAAGAAAATAGCATTAGAACTGATTGCCAGTCTCCTCAAAGAGATTATTAGGACTAATCCCATCATGCTTTACATCCTAATTTGCCTCACTCAACGCCAGAAGTCTAAGTCTCTCCTATTATCCATGGTCATCCAAAATTTCATCCTTATCTACTTTTTAAATTTCTTGATTTGAATCCGATAGACAGCCCCTAAGACCACCTCCTGGTGATTCATATCCTTGTGTAGTCCCCCCAACACACACTGAATAGAGCTGACACATAAACCAAAGGGCATTGCAAAAATGATGGTGTGTGACTTCAAAGTTAGATTATGAAAGACATTAAGGTTTCATCTTGCCTTCTTGGATCGCTTGCTTTGGGAGGAAGCCAGCTGCCGTGTGAGGATATGCAAAGAGTTCTCTGGAGAGGCAGGCATGCTGAGGACTGAGGTCTTCTGCCAAGAGCCGAGTGAATGAGTCATCTTGGAAGCAGATCCTCCAGCCCCAGTCAAGCCCTCAGATGACTGCAGGCTCAGCTAACATTTTGACTGCAACCATATGAAAAGCTCTGAATTCCTGGACCACAGACATTGAGAGATAATAAACGTTTAATGTTCAAGCCATTGTGTTTTGGAGTACTTCATTATACAACAATATAAAACTAATACACTAAGTCAGTGCTCACCTTCCTATCCTTCTCAGATTCTAAACTCTTCTTCCTTAAGCTCCTGATTTATGATCAGTAATTTCAAAAATCCTTAACTTACCCTTTAAGCATTTACTCAGCCTTCTGCCTTAGCTGAAACTTGGTTCTCTCCAGATGACATTGCTTCCCATATACCTCTCTAATAGTTAGGTATTTTCAGCTGCAAATAGGAGAAATGACTCACAGTGGTTTACACAATAAAGACATTTAATTATTTCACATAGCAGAAAGTCTAGAGAAAGCTGTTTTTGAGTTTGAGACAACATCTCAATGATGCTCACACTGCTTCTATCTTTTCACTCTGCTAACCTTAGCATATTGACATTTTGTCCTCATGTTTATTGCTCCATAGTCACACAATGTCTGCTCACAGTCTCAGGCATCATATCCACATCTGAGCAAAAATAAGGAGAAAGAGAAGATGACGATGAACTCACCTCTTACAATAAACCTTTTATAAGACAACTTCTCCAGAAACCTCCCAGCAGATTTCCACTTACATCTGACCAACTTCTAATACAGCAACTCCCTGATATAGTATCCTCCTCCATGTCTTTTTTAAAAAGATGCTTAATATGATTTGAAATATGTATTTATTTGTTTCTTGTCTGCCTCCCCTCATTAGAATGTAAACTCCATAAGAGCACGGCTTTTGTATGCTTTATCCACGGCTGTATCCTCAGCACCTAGAACCAGGATGATATACAGGCAGGTGCTCAAAAATACATTTTGTTGAATGAATGTCCTTTGACCATAACTATATCATAGCTGTCCTTTAGCTACAAAGAAGGTCATACAAAAAATATTGGCAAGAGGAATGGTAATGACTTTGCCATCTTAGACCAATCTTTATTAATCCCCTGGTACTGGATACATGGCTGGGATTTTTAAGCAAAAAGGAAGGTGGGGGAATGGCTATTAACTAAAGAACGAACAGAGCTAGTCCAAAGTCCTCTCAAGCAGAGACTGTTTTTTTTCCAATTCCTACCTATCTTAGGATAGAGAGATAAGGTCAATATCCTCCCTGCTCCCCATTCGCACTTTAAATTTACTTCTACACTCTCTTGCAAAACCCTCTGTTTATTTGAGGTTTACTCCTTGCAGATACACTGTCCTTGTTGCTACCATTTATCTGGTCATCTCATGTATTATAAAAAAAATTAGCTCTGTTTCATGTTCCTCCTCTTCCTTTGATTTTAGTCATCATTCTTGCTGACTTCAACACCCATGTGGGTGATCCATCCATCCAATACCCCAGCCTCTCTGTTTCTTACCATCAACCACTAACCCTATACCCAAAGTACTCTTCCTCAACTTTCCTCTTCAACATCATGCTCTGGGCTTGTCATTACCAAGAGTACACTACTTCCCAATCATAACTGTAAACATCCCACTGTAGTTCATCATCCCCTGTGCTTTCTGCCTGCCTTCTCATGTTCCTCAGTCTCTTCATGGCATCCAAGCCACTGAGCTCACCTCTGAAGAAGTACCCTTCCTCCCACCTGGGACTAGTCCTTCATTTTCCCCTTACTTCCTCAGCTTTGTGCCTTCTCTCATGCCTCCTACACTAGCAATCCTCCCCTCTCGATTGGGTCATCCCCAGCTGCATGCAGGCATGCTTTGGTATAGTTCCTAGGGCTAGCTTCTTCTTGTAAATCAGGTCCTAGCTCATTTAACCTCCTTGGAAAGGGCCTGCTTGACCCTCCTATTTAAATAGCCCTCATTCCATTTGCAGTCACTCCTGCTCCTATTACTTCATTTTGTTTCTGTATAGCACTTATCACTCTATATAATTACCCTTTGGTTAGTAAATGTATTGTTTGTTGTTTATTGTCTCCCCTCTCCCAATAGACTATAAATCGCATGAAAGTAGAGCTCTTGCTTGCCTAGTTCACAGCCACATCGCCAGGGTGGTGAAACTTCATGGCTTTTAAAGGAATATCTGATGAATAAATAAATGAATGGCATCTTCCATTCCCCCAAATAAAACACCCTTCTCTTGAACTTTCATATTCCTGTCACTCTTACACCATTTCTCTTCTCCCCTTCAGAGGCAATATCTCAAAAGTGTCAACCAAACTTCTCTTTCCATTTCTTTGCCTTCTCTATCTACCCTAGACTGGCTTCCACCTCCATTTTACCACCTGCATGGTCAGTGGCAACAATAACCTCCCTGCTCGGTGGTAACAATAACATCCTGTTGCCAAACTCAGTGGCCAATTTTCAGTTGTTTTCCTTTTAGACCTACATCATTCAATATGAAACAGTATTGCAGTATGAAAATCAGATCCACACTGGCCATTGCAGATGTAGACGATTTCCATTGTTGCAGAGAGCTCTGGATCCCTCAGCAGCAGTTAATATTCTTGTAATTTGGCTCCTTCCTCGTTGTATATTCCTTCTCTGTCTCCTTTGAAGGATCTTTCCCTTCTAATCTAATTTTAAATATAGGAATACCACATGGCTAAGTTGTAGGCTATCTATCCATCTAAATTCTCCTTAGGTAAACTTATCCATTCCTATTATTTTAAATGACATCAACAAGCTGATGACTCAGGAATTTATATCTCCCGTTCAAACTTCCCTTTTGAGCTCCAAATTCGTACAACCAATAGTCTACTTGATATCTCAAATCTTACATGTCCAAAAGCAAATTCTCGATTTTCTCCCCAAATGTATCTGTAATGGCACCACCATACATCCACTGCTCATATCAGAAACGTGCAACTTGACCTGATTCCTCCCTTGACTCTAGGCCAGACTATGCAAGTCCTGACTCTACCTCCTCCATACCTATTTACTATATTTTTACTATAGTATTTACTATAAGCCTGTATGGTATGTACATGCATACATATATTATATATACCCATTAGCTATGTCACACACACACATGTGTACACCTATTTTCCCTTGCTAGCACAAGCCACCATCATGACTTGTCTGGATAAGCCATAATCACTTACTTTTCCTTCAAAACTGTCATCATGGAGCAGCTGTAGTAACCTATTTAAAAAAAAAAATCAGATCCTATCACTTCTCTGACTGTTCACTGAATCTAGAATAAAATCCAAATTCAATAACATGACCTCGATTCCCTGTATAACCTGTTGCTGCCTATATCTGCAACTTATTCCATGACCTTCTTCTCCAAAGAGTCTTCTCTCCAGCTGAACAAAAGTTCTTTTTGTCCCTTAAACACATCAAGTTCTTTACTGTTCTGGGCCTTTCACACACTGTCTTCTCTGCCTAGAATAGCTTCGCCACATTCTGTCCCTGGCTGGTTCCTCCACACTCCAGTCCTCGTTAACTGCCTCTTTTCTTAGAGAGAACCTTTTGGACAACTTCCCCTAGTTTCTTATTTGAATTAACATAAATATAAGAGATCACATATTTCACATATTTAATATCTAGGGCGACTTCCTAGCTATTCTTTCTAATAGTAGTATATATTACAGTAGTTATTCATTTGTTATCTATTATCTGTCTTCTCTACTAGATGGTAAGTTGTGTGAGGGCAAGACTATATCTATTTTATTTATTAATTTATATCCAGCTCTGGCACATAGAGGCCCTCAATAAATATTTGTTAAATAAATAAATAAGTAAATAAATAAATAAATAAGTAAACCAACCTCTGTAAAGAGAAAATGTTTTTTCAAGGGAGACAAATCTGGGTTTGATTCCCTGTCCTACATTTTAACAATGTGAACTTGCATACAGTTTTTGCTTTGTTTTTAGACATCACTAAGTATATATTTTTAAAATGTTAGTATTGGATACATTTTTTAACCACTCTAAGCTCTAGCTTTTCAGGCTATAAAGTGTAGAATAATAACATACAGCTTGTAAAATTGTTGTAAACATTTGGAACACAGTGTGTGTTCAACTTTTTTTCATTTCTTTCACTTTCTCTTAGAAATAAAAGAAGATCGTGGAGATAGAGGGTGGGGAAAACAAATGGGAAAAAGGGGACAGCCAAGATCTCTCCTTTCCTTGATAGCTAAGTAAACTTGGTCCTGCGGGTAACCCAGAATTCTTGGAGGGAAGAATTATCAGTCACCAGGATGGAACCGTTCCTCAATGAGTCTATGTCATGGTACCATTCAATGTACAGAGTTAGGTTCAGGAAAAGAAAATGAGGTAACAAAAAAAAAAAAAAAAAAAAAAAAAAAGAAAATGAGGTAACATTTATCCTACTTTAGTGAGATACAGACCAGAGTTGAACTATGCATCTGTCTTTTACAAGTGGGGTTGACCCGGGACAATTCTCTTCATCTTTTAGAAGCTGGGTTTCTGCATCTATAAAATGGGAATGATGAGATCTACTTCTAAGTTATTATTATGATTGAGTAAGAAGAGCATTGATTGTGTGTCCTTACCACAGTGCCTGGAAAACACTTCCAGGTATTCAGATGTGAGTTTATTCCCCTGCCCCTCATAACTATAATGATATGAGTATAGCAGAATCTTTACAATATCACTGCAAGTTGCCAGTAAATGTTCTAAGAGTGATAAAGGATGAATCTTTAGGCCCATAATTCACTGTATCAGTTAACTGAGCAATAATAATAACAATAATACTCCTTTTTGTTATCCACGTTTTTGTCAAAGTATTAATAAGACTTTCCAACTGATACTTAACCTTCAGTTTCACAAGCTCCTAGTCAATTTGTTTTGCTAACCCAAGTTGTATGTCCTTGTATTTTGCTGAATTCAGTGAATTTGCTACTGCTGCAACTGCTGGTGGAAATGACCAAATTTTTGCCTCCATACTCCAAATTTAGCAATAGATCAGGACACTGAGATATTTCTTCAGGGAGTATTAATTGTAGGGGGAAAGTGATGGCATCTTATTTAGGTTGTCTGGAAACTCAAAGAAAGATTATAATTTATAGTTACTATGGTAGCTAATTATACCTTCAAGGATATGCCAGTTGCTGTTTTTTTTTTTTAAAAAAGTCTTTGATCATAGCTGAGACCCTTGTTGGGGAATGAAAGAAAATAAGAAAGTGGATTTGCAAATTTGCCATCTTGAAAAATGCCTCGCTACTGAGACCAAATTTCTCTTTGGATAAAAAGTCAACTCAGATTGGTTTCCCCAGGGCTCTAAAGCTCATACCAAGGTTCTAACACTGTGGAGACAATTTTGTAAAATTCTAACCCATATGTTTTCATCTGTACTCTCTATTTACCATTGTGAGTCTCTTTTATTCAGGGAGGTGAACATCATTCATCAAATTCATGGCTTTTAAGCTCAAAAGACTTGGTCCAGTTTATATCAGGACAAGAGAGATCTGGAAGAATATGCCATTAGGCAGAACCAGTTTTCCTGCAAAACGCTTCTACCACTACAGGAGTCTGGCTAAAGATCTTCTATGTTCAGGAGGTATGGCAGGTGGGAGGAGAAGAGGGAGAGTTGAAGCTGGGTCTGGAGGGCTCTGCACTGTGTCTCATCCCTTTGGATTGAGTCCAAGTCCTGGGAGGGGTCAAGGAGGGAAAGGATTTGTGTTTGCTTCCTGATTGGGTCCTGGGAAAATTAGCAAGGTCGAGGAAGATTTAAGCTAGGCCCCCAAGTCTTGTATGGTCCCAGAATGATGTGGAAAAACATTTGAAACTCTCAGGGGAGCAAAGGGCTAAAGGAGGGCTATAAGAAGGTGATGGACTGAGAATGGTGCAGTTTATAACCAATAGCTGGAGAATATTGGACAGATACAAATGACCAGTGTTCAAATACTTTCCTCCCCACTTTCCATCCTCCATTCCTTTGTGTTTTAAAAGCTTCCCTGAATTTAGATCCACCCAAAGAAAAAGAGAGTGTAAATTTTGATTTGAATGAGTTTAAACCTAAAATGTCTGTAAACACATTGATTAAGACTACATTTTCTGTCACATAAGGATTAAGTAGCATTCTAGAAAAATAAAGAAGTTGCTTTGTCCTTTGCACACCTGGATTCATAGCAACTAAAAGTAAAGATCAATTCTAGGTGGGCCATTTATATCTATTCAGAAAATAAAATAACTTTTAATCCACAGCCCAAAGCCCTAACCTTCACCACATACTTAAAAAAAATGTATTTCAAGGGATCCAGGAAGCCCATTTTCATCCTTGTTTTCTATCCAAAGATACTGAAACTGAGAAGGACCCTTCAGGACCCTCTTGGGTATAAGAGTCCCACAATCCCATCCCTTCCCCCCCCCTCCGTGACCCCTGTCTCTTGAAGTAAAAGGCTTTACTTCAGTCCCTTAGGCCTCCTCTGAGTCTCAGAAAGGCTGGCTCAGGAGTTAATGATTGGAAGGATGTGAACATGTAGTAACAAATAATAGCAGCTGGGCCAAGAGAATTAGTAACAATTTAAACAATAGATCGGTCATATGGCAGAGTCACAGGACCTTTAGTTCCTCCCTGAAGGACATAGATAACAATGTCTGATGCACATTCCTAAGTTGTTTTTACAGAAACCAGAATCCCACCAGATGGAAACTGCTGACCACAAGCACGTAGACCCAAGACCGGTTGGACCTAGAAGGTTGATGGTTGAGACTCTTGAAACATCACCCTGTTACCTCACCACCAGCCAGTCAGAAGAATGTCCATGAGCTGATCAGGCACCTTGCAACCCACACCCCTAATGTTGCCTTTTAAAAACCTTCCTTGAAAGCCACTGAGGAGTATAGATCTTTTGAGCATGAGCTGACCATTCTCCTTGCTTGGTACTCTGCAATAAATGCTGTTCTGTCCATCACCACAACCCAGTGTCAGTAGATTGGCTTTGCTGTGTGTTGGGTGAGGGAACCCAAGTTTGGTTCCGTAACAATACTTCTAGGAAGTTGGGTTCTCTTACATCACATTCTATCTAAAAGCTCTGCTGCAGGTACCCACAGTTTATAGACTAAAAACTAGACTCCTTAGTCATCCAAGCATCTCAAAAATCAAACCCCACCCTACATGTCCAGCCTTACAATCCTTCAGGGTGGGCTAAGTTCCAACCACAAAGGAAGTGCCCCATCTGACCCTGCAATGTAATTTCCTTCTCCTGTGTCTCCCCTATTTTTGTTCCCTTACTTTGTATTGTTCCCTTCACCCAACTCTTTCTTAATATTTAAGAGTCTATGGATTTTGGAATCTAGCAGACATGGATTCAAGGGTTCAGATTTTGGTTCTCTTGGTGACTAGCAAGTCCACCCTGGACAAGTTTCCTCTTGTGTAAACTTACTTTAGACACTAATGTATGGTCTGGTTTTGAATTATAATTAAATAATGAGTTGAAAAGTAGTTAATGAATGGTGCCTGGCACATAGTAATACTTTTAACAGGGCTGGGGGGTGCTATTACTATAATTAACAGTCCAAAACAAATCTTTGTTATTTCATGGTAATCATTTATTTATCTGGCTCACCAAATAGATCATGAGTTCCCTGGTGGCAAGATCGTTGTTTAAATCTGCACTATCTGTCAGTTACCAGGTATTCAGTAAATGGCAGTGGAATGCAAGTTTGGATTAATATTTAAAGCTCAGTTTAAACTATCTGAGTTTTAACATACCAGACAAGTCCTCTCTGATACCCCAGGCAGAATTAACAGCTCCTTCCTCTAGGAGTTACTAATGCTTCCATATGCCTCATTTCAATTTGTCTTGTTACATGTTGTTTACATGCTATTTTCCAATTATCTATACATCACTTATTTAAACATCCTTCAAGAAAATATTAGTTTGCTCTTAAAAATGTATTTTCTTCATCTTGTTAGCCCAACTACCCTTTCTTGATCTTAAAACTATCCCTAAATTTAAAAACAGAGCCTGGGACATAATAGATGCACACTCAACACTTACTAAATTATGCTGAAAACCTCAAATCATATTTCCTAATTGTAGTGAGTCAACAGCATCATGTTTGTACTTGAAGGACAAAATAGGGTGGGGACAGAAGTGGCAAATTGCTGTGCACAGCTGAGCAGGGGTGTCCTGGACCCCACAGGACAGCTGGACTGGGCTCAACATGAGAGGAGAGCTTTCACTTTTGATCTTGAAGACAACATTTTAAAATATAAAGCAAAAAGAATTTGAGACAATGTGCATGCTTTCCTTTCAAATATGCCATATGGAATTTGAGGCCCTTGGATTAAGCATCATAAGACCTACCTACTAAATTAAGACAACCAGACTCCTGGAGAGCCAACAGAGGGGGATACAGAGCATGAAGCATGGATAAAAGTAAAGCTTACTTCCAGAAAAAACAGCAAGAATTAGCCCAGGATTCCCAGCCCCTTGTCTCCGTCAAACCAAATCATGTTAACTTCCACTTCATCTCACTCCACGCAACATTACCAAGTATGGATCATCCAGCTCTCTGATAAAGTAGGTGGGTAAAAGGTGTATTTAGAGTAGCAACCCCATTTGAACCAGGATTCGTGATTTCTAGGGCTACCTACTCATGCCTGAAGATAGCTAGCTGAGATGGGCCTTTAGCAAGGGTGTCCTAGGTCCCAATGGAGGACGCACAGCATTAGGCTAGCCGTGCAGAATGAGAAGGAAAATTCCATTCCATTCCTACATTCCATTGTGCTTGGGGTTGTAACAGTCCTCTCAGTGCATCTTCTATAACTTCTTTCAGGTTCAGGAAGAATTTGGTAGATATACTGTATACTATATACTGAATATACTGTATTCTGTCTCAACCTGCCACCCCACAGTCACCTCCTGAACATCCAACCTGGTTCCTTCTGCACAAATTCTTATCCTATAACTGAGTCACCAAAATGGGTTGTTTTATGATGTAGATGAAAGCAATTAAGTCAAGACCGTATGATGCCTGCTAGGATGATGACACTTCTCCCAGAGAATCTGTTTGTCTCTGCCATCCTCAGGGCTTATCCATCGGGGTAATGAAGCTGAAAAAGGTGCTAGAAAAGAAAACTCCAGGGCCACGTGAATCCCCAGGCCCCACAACTATCTACAACAAAAGATACTCATGTGGATCATGTGTATGCATTTGGAAAGAGACATGGTTAGCCCAGCCACATTACCTTGGTTTTAAGATTATGTTAAAATGTCCAATTCTGGGAAGATATGCAACATACAGCCTGAACATAGATGAGATTCCATCACTAATCTCAAACCTTTTAGCACAAATTGTGTGAGCTTGTGTGTAAATGGTTATTAAGAACTCGCCTGTGTTTCATTTGTGCCTCAATTTCCCTACCACTGTGGCTGGAAATACTTTTGTTACATAATATAGGGAAAGAAAAACCAAGAAACTTTTAAGATTTCATCCCAAGCACATAAAATTGTTGAGAAAGGAAGTGAAAAGGGAATAAAATTGTGGGGAGGCTGGAGGGTGGAGGGAGAGAGATATACAAAATCAGCTCATTAATCCTCTCTTCTTATCTATCTTAGGCTTACTAAAGCTCAGTGCATGGGTATTGTCAAACATATATGTTGTCTGGAAACTCGCTCGTCCTTGTGCGCACAGGGCTTCCTACTTTGGGAGCAGAGATTAACATAAAGAGTATCTGAGATGGGGGTAAAGACGATCCAAGAGCTCAACATCCTGCAGTACCATGAACTCTGCTGCTTGTGTTTAAGTTTATTTTCATTTAGTTTCCCAGGCCCACTAGGCAACTAAGCTCCAACAGCTGATATGACCACAAAAAATATGATGCAGTTTGACTCACAAAGGATTTGATCTGTGAGGGCAGTAACCAAGATTTTCAGGGATTGCCAGGGTTCAGCTCACTACATACTACTGACCAGCAGCCATGCAGATGAGGACAGCCAGAGAGGAAATGTGCTCACTGGGGCTAGAAGAAAGACTTGTAAAAAATCAATGTAAGGCCATAGCTGTGAGGACTAGAATAGGCCTTAGATAGCACTGAATGCCTATTCCCCACTCATCTGTAGTGTGACCATAATCTCTGATTGCCTGGGATAGTTGCTATGGCATAATTATTAATAGCACCTCCTCTCACTTTCAGAGCGTCCTGGTTTGGTTAACAAATTATCTAGTCACTCATTCATTTGGCAAATTGGAGATCTGAGGCCCAAAGAGGGAAAGGGAATGAGTGCCAGTGGGTGTAGGATTTGGAATAGGTTATGGGTTGGTTTGCTATGGCCAACAAGAAAAAAGGCAAAACAAACAAATAACAGAAACCAATCTCCACATGTTACATGACAACTACCTATTTTTCTGTTTACCTCTTTGGCTAGCTTATAAACTCCTCAAGGTCAAAGGCTGTGTCTTAGCACCATATTTCTCAACGCCAAGCACATATCAGGCACTTAATAAATACTTGTTTGACTGTGGTATTTATTAACATACTTTTATGTACATTATCTCATTAGATTCTCCATTGGCACTATACAATAGATAATACTGAATAAAGATGAGAAAACAAAGTCTGGGATGTTAAACACTGAGGAAGTAAATAGCAAAACCGCTAAAACCCAGGTTGTCAATGCTTCTTTCCGTTACATTATACTCAGTGTTAGAAGGAGTCTAAATGTAGAGGAAATGTTTGCTTAGAGGGATGGAGCCTGGAAGAGCCAAGGAAAATGTGGTAGGCAGAGAAACATCTCTGTGGGCTCAGAGATTTGACTATTGGACCAGCAAAACTGTTTTTGGGCGCCCTGTACTTCTTCCAATATGGCTGCTCCCTTGAAAAGAGGAAGCACATCATGTGCGGGTGGAGGGTGGGAAGGGGAGGTTTGGACTTGATCCTGGATGCCTCAAGGGCAGAGATTCAAAGTGGATGGGTTAAAGCATAACTGAATGGACCCACGGGGCAGCAGTTAGCATGGGTCGAGCTAGCAAGGGTTTTCCCCTTATAAGATGTATCTAGGGCCCCATTCAAGAAAGCATCAAGCCTGGCATTTTCCTGGCTGTTTACTTTTTTAAAAAAAAAATTAAAGCTTAGCATTTTGAAAAATGTATTTCTTGGAGACAAATATATTTTGACCCAACCCACATCCCATTAGAACTCACCACACGAAGTTTCCAGTTCCATCCCCAGGCCACAGCACCACTGTACCATGAAGGGTGATATTTTATTTATTTAATTTCTATTTTTTTTTAAACTCTCCAATTCTAGCTCCTTTAGCAATTACTTGGCTTGTATTCTTTTTTCTTGACGTTGTCCCCTTTCCTTGCACCCATTAAGTCAGGACCTTTTTTGCTTACTCCCATGAAAATATTGTGTCAGTAATGAAATAAACTTTACCTGACTTGGAGCTATAAATGCCCTCGGGGATCATTGGGAGCCTCCTTGACTTCTTCCTGGCCCAGATGTCATCAGCATTCAGTGGAGCATAGGCCACCCTGGGAAAGGAAAGATGAACACTCTTGTTCAGGTAGGAGGCCACCAAACAGCAGGGAGGCCCCTTGCCTCTCA
The DNA here is from genome assembly GCF_009873245.2 of Balaenoptera musculus. Lineage (NCBI taxonomy): Eukaryota > Metazoa > Chordata > Mammalia > Artiodactyla > Balaenopteridae > Balaenoptera > Balaenoptera musculus. The sequence goes on along the minus strand of NC_045804.1, from coordinate 31,929,578 downwards.
TCTCAAAGTGCCCTGGGAGGACTGTGGCTTCTGTCCCTCTTCCCCACCCCCCAACCCCAATAAAGATCTAGCAAACCACACTAGGATTATTAGGAGTAACAAGAAAAGAATCCCAATAAAATCTCACACCATGACTCAAATTCTAATCTTCAACACCTGGCAGTAAGTATCTTCTATCTTCTTGAAGGGGACTCTGAACAGGGTTTCAGTGGTATTCCTCCTGGGCAGTAGAGGGCACTGTGGACACACACTCGAAGAAGGCCTTTCTGTGCCTCAGGAATCTGACCACAGTTAATAGGAACATTCTGTGTGGTTGCTATCCCTGCATCTTTCTTGTCAAGTGGTCCCCTTGGTGGTCTTACCGCCATGATACCATGGAGGCAACACCAATGACAACAATAAAAGCTGATTGTTCTTTCTTTTATTTTCTTCTTTCAAAAGAGTCTACCTTGGTGCTGAGGGACATGGACTTTGGAAACAGGCAGACTTTTACTCAGATCCTGAGTTGGCTACATCCTGGTTATGTGACCTTGTGACCTAACTTCTCTGAGTCTAGGTTTCCTCATTTGGAAAGTGGAAATAGAAATACTTAGTAACTGGATTGCTCTGAGGATCAAGTGAGATAATGCAGATGGGTGCCTTCAGCATATAAACATGGATCCATGGTAGCTGTTGTTGGCCATGCCCAAGCCCAGGGCCCTTCATGTTTCCTGAGGCCCAGACTTTTTGTTACTTTCTACTATTTAACACTTTTGCCGGGCTTCCCTGGTGGCGCAGTGGTTGAGAATCTGCCTGCCAATGCAGAGCACACGGGTTCGAGCCCTGGTCTGGGAAGATCCCACATGCCGCGGAGCAGCTGGGCCCGTGAGCCACAACTACTGAGCCTGCGCGTCTGGAGCCTGTGCTCTGCAGCGGGAGAGGCCGCGATAGTGAGAGGCCCGCGCACCGCGATGAAGAGTGGCCCCCACTTGCCGCAACTAGAGAAAGCCCTCGCACAGAAACGAAGACCCAACACAGCCATAAATAAATAAATAAATAATTTAAAAAAAAAAAAAAAAAACACTTTTGCCTACGCAAACCTCACAAGAGCTTCGTTAGTACTAGGAACCATTCATTTCCCATGAATGGTGCAAGGGAAATGCTGAGGGGCAGAGATGCCATCTCATCATAGAAGCCAATGATGACTCAGGTGGGCCTCTCTGGATTTTTTGAGGAGGTAAGGGATCAGTGAAAATTTTTTGAGGAGTTGGGGATCAGCTATCCTCATTCTTCTTACAGGCTTGGGATTCAGGGTCAACACATAATTTTGTGGTGTCTCATTAGGGATGCTTATGGATGGGTGTGCAGGTTGTGCACTGCATGATAGTCTATGGAAAACTATAGCCAGAGTGCCAAATCTGACCAGCTGCCTATTTTTGTAAATAAGTTTTTTTTTTTGGAGTACGGCCACACCCATTCATCTACCTATTGTCTATGGTGACTTCTCCGCTACAATGATGGAGATGAGAAGTAGCAACCCAAACGATATGGCTGTTAAAGCCTAAAATACTTACTATCTGGCTTTTTATGGAAAAAGTTTGCATATTCCTGTGCTTAGCCTTTGGACCTAGTACCTTGTACATAGTAGATGCTCAAAACATAGCTGTTGAATGGATGAATGAATGAATGAAGGTTCAAATACCAACTCAAAACAGTCAAGCATTAATTCTAAGGAAATTGCAACGGATAAGATAAAAAAAGAAGAAGAAAAAAAAAACTCTTGAAATGAGGAGACTTAGGTTCTAGTTCCTGCTCTGCCCCCTGATTGGTTTGTGTGGAACTTAGAACAATCATTTCCTATCTCTGTATCTCAGTTTCCTCATCTGTAAAATGGGAACCGTCACCCATTTTACTGAGATTGTTATGAAGGGTAAAATGAACTCACACATGAAAAAACGTCTTGCTCAGTTTTTGTCACATAATAGGTGATTATCAATTGCGAGAAGAAAATGCAAGGCTGAGGAGAAACCCTTTGCTTCTGAATAAAATATCTACCCTGTCATAGAGGAGTAAACAGAGTAATTCATACATTTAATTGGCAGACGTCACGGAAAAAAGCTTCAGGGAGCATTCTACACAAAGACTCCCAGGCTAGTTTGTGTTCAAACAAACCAGACAGCCAGCCCACAGCCTGAGCCAGGAGCCAAATATTTCAGACACCATCCGGGCTGGCTTCTCAGCGTTGTTCTGCATGCGTCTGGAGCCAGGCCACAGGAAGTCCACGGTGTCAGCTCTCTCGAGCCCAGTGAGGCTCAGGCATGTTCTTGATCCTCTTTGTAGACCACCATGCAGATAAGGGATGTGGGGAGAAAGAAAGGGGGTCTCTTTTCATAAAGGCTGCTCTGTTCCAGCTAAATTAGACCATACAACTGTTTGGGGGCTGCCAGAAGTGAAGTCTGCAGCCATCATGCCTTTTGTTTCCATTCCCCCTGGGGTGTGGCCAGAGGGGTGGAGTGGGGAGTCTATCATAATGTTGACCTTCGGGGATACTTTGCCACATCCCCACCCTGATCTCATTTTATGGCATGTGGAGTTTCTTTATTATTTTTTTTTTTCTTTAACATCTTTATTGGAGTATAATTGCTTTACAATGGTGTGTTAGTTTCTGCTTTATAACAAAGTGAATCAGCTATACATATACATATATCCCCATATGGCGTGTGGAGTTTTATAGACCAATTTAATGTGGGAGAGGAGACGAGAAGGCTGATGAGTGAAATGAAGTTGAAGAGTCATAAATTCAAAGGAAAATTACTCCAGAAGTCTAAGCCCTGCTTGCCAGGGTCCAAGGGTAATAGCCACTGTTCAGTGGTAGGGGTTGGGCTTCCAAAGTTATTTCAGGGGCCGTTTGTAGGACAAGCACCCCTTCAGTTCATTTGGATGGGTAAATATTTTAGAATGGGGTCTCCTAAATACGTTGAGATCCAGCCAAAATCCCCAAACTGTGGGAGCCCCGAACACCCAAGTACTCTTTTCTCAGGACAGTTCATTCAGGAAGTCCAAATCTGACAGAAAATGATTTACACTTTATTTGCACAGAATACAACCAGACTCACTATTTGGTTTGAACTTGAGACCTGAGGAGATTTCGAAAAGCCTTTTGATTGTGAAGCATTTGCCAGGATATCACAAAGCCAAATTCCAAAGTTCTCAAAGGATAAAGCAGAAAAAGGGATATTTTGATGAAGACCTGAAACCTTGGTCTTACCCATTTTGCTGTTAGTAACAATAGCTCAGGAATCTGGTGGCCATCTTTGCACAGGACTACAGAAATGGCAGAAGATAAAAAGGCTGAGTGGGCAGAATTGACATACCATCAGTGTACACAGCAATTCTCTCATCCTCCTGTTTCCAGACACCTGGAAAGAGACATACCTAACACCATCTAGGTGTGGAACTAAAGTCCCCTGAGCATCGTCCCAACACACCCCCTCCCCAGAATACCTGTTGCCTGTGACCGTGTACCGCTGACTCTTCCAGGGTCCTTTCTTGTAGGCATTTGACTTCCGCTGATTCTTCAACAACAGCCCCAACAGTTTCTCTAAACATAACATCCCTCAAACTTCCCACACAAAAGACATCATAATGAATAGTCCCCAAAGCTATGAAAAGTCCTGCTGGCTGCTGTTTGACAATGCCTGATGGCCCTCATTCAAAATGAATAGTTGAGCTGCTGAAAATCTAGACAGTAAGAAGACTCTTGCTGGTGTTACTCTAGCCTCAGGCCTGACTTGGAAAGCTCTCTGCCTAGACCCCTTTTTTCCTAAATTCTTGGTTTTAGATTTTTGTTCAAGGGCTGTGAAGAATTCTTTGCCATTATCAGAGGCATCAGCTTATGGAGGCACAAAGTAATATATATATATATTTAATTCAGCATCTATCACCATAAATTCATGAAGTTTTCATCCAAACCCAAGTGAATGTTCTTCTCTTTGCCAGTGTTTTAAGTTACAGGTTGGAAAACATTCAAAGAGCTTGAAATTCAAGCTGATGAGATGGATAAGAGGACAGGGAATGTAAGTGGCTATTGGCAGTCATTCAAATGGGATGTTCTTCTCCAGACAAGGTGTTGAGACCCATAAATAAACTGCAGAAAGAATTGTTGGACTCCACAAGATTAGGGTAGAAGCTCATAAGTAAATGTAAATTACCGATAATGTCCTAGGTTTTAGGTTCTGTGGTTAATGCATGGTAGTTCTTTATTTTAGAGAAAAATACACAAAGTAAAAGGGTCATGCATGGACCAATGATGATAGTATGTCATGAAACAATGATTATTATTAATCCAATTTTTATTGACTATATTTCTTAATTTTCTGTATTCTTTTTTAAAAATTTTATTTTATTGAAATACAGTTGATTTATAATGTCATGTTAGTTTCAGGTGTACACCACAGTGATTCAGCTATATATATATACATACATATTCTTTTTCAGATTCTTTTCCCATATAGGTTATTACAAAATACTGCGTATAGTTCCCTGTGCTGTACAGTAGGACCTTGTTGGTTATCTATTTTCTGTATTCTTGATGCTCTGGCATTTGGAGTCATGATCCTGGAGAGACTGCTTCTCCCAGGGAGAGCTAATTCCCAGAGATAGCAAATGACTCCACAGGAGCACGCCTTTGCTATACAAACCAAGCAATTCAAATCCCCAACTATCTCCTTTATCAAACTCTCACACACCAAGCCAATATGCCTGCTGCCCTAAGTCACCCCAGGGCCAGGTACTGGACACCCCTGTAGCCCAGAGCCCACTGAGACCACCCCCACTGTCTAATCCTAAACTGACTCAGCACGCCTACCCTGACTTGTACATTCTTTCTCACAGAACCTCAACACAGGCTCTGGGCTGTATTTTTCCCTCTCCCCCTGTCTCCTGGCCAACTCAGCTGCTTCCTTGTGTGGCTCTGCATAGCGTGCTGTGTCTGTTTCTAGGATCTGTCAGTAGAAACTTTTTCCTTCATGACAATCATTGCCACGTCTGCGTGTCTCATCATACCTGTTTAAAACAAATCCCTGGTATGTTTTTAGAACACAATTTTGTGCAGCAGAGGTACAATTAAATAAAAACCAAGAGTGGATTGAGGAAGGAGAGGACATTTATTGGGTGCTTGGAGCAGTAAGGATCACATAATAAGTTGTAAGATGGCATCCGTAATGCAAAAGAGAAAAAAAGCAGTGAGCCAACAGAAGCCATGCTTCTCAGTGTTGCAGTACACATGGAGAAAAGGCAAAGGAAGGCTGGAAAGAAAGATGGGGGAAGAGGTTCCATTTCCCATCATGAACATTGAAAAGCTTCCCAACCTGAGCCACTGATCTTTGAAGTGGGAACAATTTAAAGAAGGAGGAGGAGGAGGAAGAGGGGTGAGGGAAGGTGTGTGTATGGGATTCCAGAAAAGGAGTGCCATTCAGTCCTTGGCTCCCAGGCACCCCTCTGGTTTGTGGCCCAGCTTCAGTGCACAGTAGGAGTGCTTTGGAAGGTGGAACAGTGTTTGCCTAGGTGATCTCTCTGAGCTTTCTTCCCAACTCTGATGTGCTGATCTGTTCCCAGTTAATCTGATGTCTGCCGAGGGACTCCACAGGCCACAGTGAAATGTTAGGTTGATTCCAAACTCACCACAAAATACCTGTCATTACAGCACACCCACACTTATTGGCTTCTCTAACGCTTCAAGAAAGCAAACTTTCCCGCTGTTTGAAAGAGATGTGTGTGGAAACATTTATTTATCCTTGCATTTGCTTTCCCCATGTGTGTTTTCTCCTTTCCCAGCATCCTACAGCAGACTAGTCCAGAAGCGATTTCAGCCTGGTTCTCCAGGGATAGTTCTCTTTCTGCTCCTTCTGAGACAGTCACCCACAAGGACCTTTTTGGAGTGCTGAATAGGAGGCTCTAAGAAATAATAAAGACCTTCTGAGGAATCAGTCTCCTTAACACTTAGCATTTTTGGAACAATAACCTCTGCTTCAGAGAAGTGTGGTTGAAATTGAACCCATTATGTAACAATAAAAGGAGATAAAGTCATACTTTCTGCATGATTATGGGGTGGGGATGAAACTTTTGAGAGCAGATATATAACCTTTAATTTTTTGGTAATTCAATATCTATTTTTAGCTCAGATTTTAAAAGTGGCAGGAAATCAGTCTCGATCAATTCATGAATTCAGTCCCCCATCTTCTGCCTTTCACAGAGGTGGTGTAAGTTCCTGGGGGCTTACGCAGGCCCAGGAATGGATGAGTGATAAGGCTAGTCTACTTGGAGATGCCCCTGCCCTTCTGCTGTCCATCCGTTCAAGGCCATCCTCATCCTGCCGTTGGGTCCCTTCTGTTCTGGTTCTCTCTTTTCTTCTTCTGGGTGCCTCTCAGGAGAGTTTTTCTACTGCATCTAGATCACACTACACATTGAGAAACTCCAATTTAAAGTCCTATCAGCCTAGTCCTATGACACCTTCTTTGAGGACTTGCTGACCTCCAGAAATGTGAGACATAAGGACCCTCTACTCTCAAATGCAGCAAATTTCTCTTTTTTGCACACTGGCTTTGGCTCAAGATGCCCCACACAGAGCTCCTTTCACTCTGGGAATGACCAGTGTCTATGGACTCGATACACACTCCCTTTCTTCCCTCCTCTCCACTCTGAGGGCTTTATCTAGTCTGAGGAATAAAGAAGCATGGCTCTACTTCTCAGATATTCTTTAAAATCTGCATTTACATGCACAAGTCCTTTCTATTTCCCTTGGCATCTAGGCTTTGGAAACTCAAAAGCTAATGGAAAATAGATGAGCAAGCTGTATGTGTTGAGTAAGTGAGGGAAGTAGTCGGAGGGTGATAGATTAAGGGGTAACAATAAATAATGACGTAACACTCATTGGATAATACTAGAAAACATAATAACCAGCCGTGCTAAGGTAGGCTGCCTTCAGAGATTCAGAAGGGGGTCTGCAGAAAGCCATGTCAGAACATCTTATTCTTGTGTTCCTACAAACTAAGAACTTCATCTTGATGCTCTTGGGATTCAGAGAAAACTAGAATGAAAGGACTGAGGTTAAAAATCTAGATTCTTTGTTTTCTGTCAATGTTGGGCATGTCAATACTTAACCTGAGCAAGTGCTGCTAAATGGATTTAACCCAGAATCCTCACATCACCTGTCTCTTTCTCTTTCGGTCCCTTCAACTCTCTCCCACAGACACACCATACACCATCCCCCTGCCCCCCACACACACATGCACACACAGACACACACACACACAAACACACACAAACAAAAACACAGTCGCACTGTTCCAGGTGGCAAAGTAAACAAATGGGCAGATTTCACAGCCTGTTTTCTAGTCAGTTGACCATACAGCACACCTCCCCTATTTGGTAGTAAAGGCATATTTTCCACTTGTTACACAACCGTTGAGACTCTTTAAAAGTAAGAATTATGTAAAAGATTGGCACATTGGCAAGGGCACTAAATGAGATGACCTCTAAAGTTGCTTTCCTTCTCTTTTCATCATTGATATGAGAGAAAATGTCATTTCAGGCGAATATACTGTAGGCAGCTCTCAGTTATTCACAGGCATATTCGTTTTCCTGGTGGATTTTTCCATCTTGATGAGATGAGCTTAGAGAAGGCTTTGCAACCCTCAGTAACTTTTCCTACTACAGCCCCAAATAGATCTGGGGCACTGGGTGTCTACCATCTCCGTCTATTCACCATAAAGGACAAATGCCTAACACCTAACGCCATTTGGCTAGAGTATTTGTAAGTTTAGCTAGTAGATATTACCAAAGAATTTTCTAAAGTGACAGAGCCAATTTATTTCCAGCTCATATGTACAAAAGTTCTACTTGCTCTATGTCCTCACCAGCATTGTTATTGTTAGTATTTTTAATTTTAGCCATTCTGGTGGGTATATAATGGATTTTATTGTGGTTTTTACTTGTGTTTGAATTTTCTTCATGGGTAATGATGTTGATAACTTTTCACATAAGCTTATTGACCACTTGGATAGTCTCAATGCTGAGGAGTCAAAGTCTTTTGTCCATTTTATTTTACTTTATTTATTTTTTAACATCTTTATTGGAGTATAATACTTTACAATGGTGTGTTAGTTTCTGCTTTATAACAAAGTGAATCAGCTATACATATACATATATCCCCATATCTCCTCCCTCTTTCGTCTCCCTCCCACCCTTTTGTCCATTTTAAATTCACTTATTTATCTTTTTCTTTTTACTTTGTTGAAAATTTATAGCTTCTGGATCCAAGTCCTTTATCAGATATATGTATTATAAATGTGTTCTCTCAGTCTTTTTTTTTTTTTATACTCTTAATGCTGCCTTTCGAAGAGCAGAAGTTTTTAATTTTACTGAGGTCTAAATTACCAATCATTTCTTTTATGGTCAGTGCTTCTGAGGGCAGAGATCTCTTGATTTTAGGACAGTAGGCTCCTCCTCTAACCCTGGGGATAGATTATGATACCTCTAAATGGGCTATAAAATCCACTCCCTTTTGTATGATACTGTTGCAGGCTTCTGTGTAGCAAGGTATGGCCATGTGCCACAGTTCTGGACTGTGTGAAATTAGGGCAAATCTTATAGAAGGTTCCTATGAGAGATTATCTTGCTGGGTAAAAAGCCACAGATTTTTGAGAAGAAAGCATGTTCCCCTTGTTCTCTTCATCTTGAGAAGCTGGTACAGAGACTTGTTATTTGCTGCAATCATTTTGTGACCATGAGGGAAAAGCCAAGAGAATTATGGAGTCATTGACCCAATGCTCTAACATCATTGACTGTTGAAATAATCCTGTAACAATTCCACCAGAGTTCTTGTTATAGAGAATCATAAGGTGTCTTTGCGATTTTAGTCATAATTAGTCAGGAGTCTTGTATCTGCAGATTAGAATGTCCTTTCCAATAAGGGACTCAGAGTACATACTGATCTTCAACTTGCTTTTTCTCTTAATGTATCATAGATATCATTGTAAGTTAGTACATTCAGACTGACTTATTTTTAATGGTCACACAGAATTCCATCATGGGTATACCATGCATTATTTATCCTGTTTCCTGTTTTTGCACATTTAGATTGTTACTATATTGTTATTATAAACAATGTTGTATATATAGTTTAGCATATTGATAAATTGATTCTTAGAAATGTATTGCTGAGTCAAACGGTATGTGTAATTAAATTTGAATAGACATTGACACATTGGCTTGCAAAAACGTCATTATAATTCAGATTTCCACCAATTATATATTAGAAAACCTATTTTCCCCACACAAATGACAGCTTAGCCTGTTACTAATATTTTAAAATTTTTACCAATTTTATAGACAGTAAATTATATTTCATTGTGTAAATATGTATTTTTAAATCATTAATAAATTTGAACGTGTTTTCATATATTTTACTGTCCATTTGCACGTGTGAATTGCCTATTCATTACTCTTGCCCTCTTCCTTACTGAGCTGTTTGCCTTTAGTATTGCATCATTTCCTATGATGATTACTGTTATACTTATTTTAAATGATGTCTGGGCAAAACTGAACCAGGAAGATGACTCTTCTCTAAATAGGTTTAAAACATGTGGCTGGGTTAATCTGAACTGATATTTACCAATGTTAATTATATATGCTGTAAATATTTTCTTCTTTTAACTTTTCTTATGGAGAATTTTACTAGACAGAAGTTTTACAATTTTATGTATAAACAAATATGTCTATTATGCTTCTCCTCTTGGTGGTATCCTTAGAAAAGCCTTCTCTAGCAAAAGATTTTAATAATCTTTTTCTATATTTTGTTTTCTCCACTTACTTTTTGTGTTTCAATCTTTTATTTGACTTTTAACAATTATCTATTAAGTACTTAATATGTGCCAAGCATCATAAAACAGTGAAGAATAACACAAATGGTCTCAACTCTCATGGAGCTTTCATTTTACTGGGAAGACAGACACACATTCTTAGACAGATAAATAGTATTTCAGAAAGTGATAGTTTCTATGCAAGAGATAACACAGGACGATGGAGAAGAGGAGATTATGTGTGGGTACTTTAGCTAGGAAGCTTGGGAAGTGCCTGAAGAGGAAGTGATATTTGAAGAAACTTAACAGTGAGAAGAGTCAGACTTATAATGATGTGAGGGAGAGAGGCCCAGAGAGAGGTGACAGCCAGTGCTCAGTCCCTGAAGCAGAAGGACACACATTCAAAAGGCAGAAAGAGGGCCACTGTAGCAGGAGAGCAGTGAATGAAGGACAAATTAGTCAATGATGAGATCAGAGAAGACAGCTGTTGGCCACTTTAGTTTGGATTTTATTGTAATTGTGTTGAGAAGTTTTAAGCAGAGTATTAATGTGAAGTGAATCACTTTAAAGTGTATCAGGGATTTCCATTTCCAAATAGGACAATATAAGTCACAGCAGGCCAATGATTCCAGTGTAGTAGGAAAGAAGTGATAAATCATATTTTTAGATCATATTTTAAGATACTGTAGAGATTTGGAAAAAATAATAACTAGATAACCTAAACTTTCATAAAAATCAATACCCTATAAGCCCATATAATGGTTCTCTACGTCAGTATGCATCAAGGAAATGTGAATATGGTGTCGGTTATGACAATTATTAACATGTTAGTGGAAAAGGAATGAACTTTGGAAAAACAAACTCTCATGTAGAATAAGGTAAAAAGAAACTCAGTAAGTAGTTAAATGCATAAATATGGTGCATATAAATGAAGTCACACCTTTTGATAAAAAAGTAGCCTTTCTGCTTGTAATGTGTGCATCACTTTTTCACCCTGAATGATCATATGAAAAAAAACCTCAGTATTTTTGGTGTCAAATGCTATATTCCAAAAAAATAAAACCAAAAAACCAGAAATCTTTAGAAAGTAAATAATTTATTATTTGAAAAGAAAAAAAAAAAAAAACCCAGAACAAAAGTTCACCAAAGCATCTTTTTGTTAAAAAGAATACCATCTAATGTACTTGAGAGTAGAGTTCAAAGGATAAATGCTCCAGTCTATTGAGGGGGTTGCCAGTGACCAAGTGGTGACAATTTGAACCTTAAAAATGATTACAGTTATTTGGAACCAATACTGTCTGTCAAAGGTCATGTGTCTGTGATGTTGATGCCCCAAAAGACAAACTAAAATAAACTATCATAAATTATCCTACAGACATGTCATGCTCACTAAAGTGAGTCAATTTACTGGTATGTGATTTCTTACCAAAAAAAGAAGTAAACAATTCAATTGGTTAAAAAAAATGTAATAGCTCAATTTGTTTCCTTGATACAACAATGGACATGTTATGGGGAACGTTAGGAAAACTGTGAAGCCAGTGAATTAAAGTGGGGACAAGCTGTGTTGTGTCCTGCTTTGTGTAAAAAGTTCTAAAAGAAAAAGTTTCTCATCTTTTGTCATTAAAAAACTACATTCTTTAATTATGTTGGCTTTTTTCTATCAGTTATATCAAAGTCTTAGGGCAAAAACATACAGAATCTCACATATTTTGCCATTGTGAATGACTTATATTGTATTATATTTCAAATTGGTTACTGTTGGGTGTAAAGTGTATATATAAATGTATATAAATATATATGATAATTTAGAATGTAGCTGGATTCCACATATATGTCTGTGTGTGTATATATATGTATATGACTTCCAGATAAATATACATGGTAATTTAGTATGCAAGTGATTCCATATGTGCTATCTATATATAAAATGTATATATTAAATATATATATTGCATATATACATATACAATATGAAATCCAGATGCTTACTAAACTATCTTACACTTTAATAAATTCTAAATAGAATCTTAGACTTTTACATATGTATTATGTACAAAAATTACAATCTTATCTCATTTATAATATTTAAAATTTTAATTGTCTTTTCATGTGTTATAGCATTGGCTTGACTATCCAGAATGAATAAAAGAAGTGAGAGTGGGTTTCTTTGTGAATTAATAACAGCAATTGCTTACATTTCTTAAAACAATGTGTTAGCTACCATGGTTAGTGTTTCACCTTTATCTAGTTCAATACACCTGATAACAATAAGTATTATTTTATGGATGAGAAAACTGAGAAGTTAGGTAATTTCTTAAAAGTTCTGGAGCTAGTAAGCAATGCATTGAATTCATGATTCAAGCTCAGAATTCTAGACATTTATTTAATATTTTGGCAGAACCTGACACAAACCAAGTCAGGAAGATAACATCTAAATTTTTATACAGAATGTAGAGTAACCTGAGTTTGAAAGACAATTTTGGTTTGATTTTTTTTTTCCATCCAATGTTTTAAAATTTACTACTTATCGTTTTCCTACATCCAAAAGGTAAAGGAGAGATGGCTGGTATAATCCCTTAGTATGGTGGATATCACTTGACACATAATGTCTCAAGGAAGCCAAACTTTTTAGTTCATGGCAAAACTGGTTAACTGTAACAAAACCAATTCTTAGACTCCTTGGGTTCATGAAGAAGGGATTATTCAGTTGAAACCTTGAAGGTACTTGGTAGTTTTTAGGGGGTTGGGAGCTCAGTAAATATTTGACAGAGGAAGAGAAGAACTCCCCCAATACATGGGTAATTGAAGAAAGAAAGGGTGATGAGCTGACCCAGCCAACTTCATTCAAATTCTAGAAAACTGGGTTTCATAGAAGTTTTAGTAATATTAAAGTCAAACTGGCAGTTGATGAAAGACTGCTTGATATAACTGAGTATTAATGGTATAGCTCTGTCATTGGGTTTGTAACCCAAGAATTTCACAAATGAATTCGAGAGATGAACAGATCCCATTCTAAATAACATTATTGCTTGTCACTCAAGCACCCATAGAGTTCAAAATAAAGGAAAAAAATAATGATTGCGTCTCAGCCCATCTGGTTCATAGGGGCATTGGACTTTGGGGAATGACTCCTCTGCAATATTGCATTAGTTTTTTTTTGTTTTTTTTTTTTGTCCTATGGCATAATTTTTTTTTAATTGGAGTAAAATTGCTTTACAATGTTGTGTTAGTTTCTGCTGTATAGTGAAGTGAATCAGCTATATGTATACCTATATCCATTAGCATTAGCTTTTATTTCTTGTTTCTCCCATAGCTCTTACCTTTGGTGTCTCCTATCCTCTTCTCAGAATTCTCCATCTCTGTATACTTGTTCTTTGTCAGTCTTTTAACTCTTTCCTGTTCTCTGTGAGATTGTATTGGGGCATATTTATTACTCTAAGCTAGCCTCAAGGAAAGCTATCTTTTGTTGCAAAATGTTTTAAACAAAAAATCCTGTCTTATCAGAGGCTGATCATTTCCATATTCTAGTTGAAAATCTATTTGCACAGTTTGGAGTATTAAGGAAGCAGCAAATAGGTGGAAAGCCATGGTAGGAAGGCACAATCTAGTTAGTGGAAAAGGTACTGTCTTTGGAGCTAAGATGCTTAGATTCAAGCCATAGCTCTGCCAATGTCTGTCTGTGACATTGGCACCAGATTTTCTGACTTCTTTGAGCCTCAGTTTGCACAATAGAGATAATAGTAGTAGTTACCTACCTCATATTGCTATTTCAAGTTTCACAGGAAGTAATTGTTACCACAAATACCTTAAATATTTGTGGGTGTCTTTAATGTGCCAGGTGCTGTACTAGGTACTGTAAATACAAGAATGTATAAAAACAGATATCCTTTGGAGTTGATAATTGTCTAGTGGATAATGAAACTATGAAAGGACCTAGCAAAGATTATGGCATGCAGCAGATATTTGATTAGAGCTATATAATTCTGAATGAGAGGATTTTCTTGTCCAGATTTTATAAAACAAGGCAGCTAATTTAAGGTCATTTAGTTGAGTCAAGTTGTAGACATTGAGCTTTTAGAACAATTCCAATTTCACTCTCCTTCTCAGTAGAGATATATTTGATCTCAGACTTCAAAGAAAAAAAGACTTTTATTTATGTTTTAAAATTCTACAGGATGCAAGTTCATATACCAGAGTTACTATATTAACATTGATGAATTATCCTTTATCTAAGAAAGTTGATGCAACCTATCTACCCTCAGAGGATGCCTGACTTTCCATTTCTGGAAAATGAGTTGGGTCAAGTCAGTTACCTGCTTATTGAGACTGAGAGGTAATAACATCTGTGTTGTAGAATTCCAGGACCATAGAATGTCAGAGCTGGAAGGCACTTTCGTGAAAAACTACTTCCATTGCCTTGTTTTCAGGTGTGGAAACTGAGGCCCACAGATGCAGTGAGTCATCCTATACCCCACTGCTGGTGATTATGTCTCTGCTGAAGAAACAGAACTCAGTGACCGGCACGGAAATGAAAGGCACCATGTCACAATGAACTGAGTGGCTTCTCTAATGCCAAAAGAACTGACAAAACTGGAAAACAAATTCTAAATATGTGCCTTAAGGATACCAAGCTTTTGTAAACCTCTGGATTACATATTTATTGTAAATAGACACAGGACAAAAATAACTTCCTTCCCCAATTGCCTTTCCAAAATAAATTATTTTTCATAAATCACGTTAAAGCAGTCTGAACACTTCCCAGCTATATATACATTTGCCTGGGAGTCATCTCCAAATCCCTGTCCCACAGTCCCTCAAGTCCAATATGCACAAACACCTTCTTCTCCCCACCTCCCTTCCTCCCCTTAAGTATCTCACAGTCTAGTGGGGAATATTTTATGACTTGACCAGAGAAAAACTTTATTTCATGCAATTCTAAGGAGTTCACCTTCATAATCTACCATCCATACTCCTGCCAAAATTGCTAAGAAAATTGAGATGCATGGATGAATATTATAAGGGGCATCATTTCCTTTGTACTAAGGTCTATTCCTGTATCATCTCTGGTACCTGTGCTCCTGGACTGAGGTAGTCCCCAGTGAGTATCTGATAGTTCCATCATCCACTTGGATATTTTGGACTTCAGGGTGTAAATATCTAGTTCCCATCCCCCACTTCCCCAACCATGGAGGTTTTCTTAAATGCTTTACTTACTTGTTGTATATCTAAACAGTCACTTTGCTTCCAGAATACTCCTCCAGCTTCTTAGCTTCAGAGTTTCTGAATGACCCTAATGCCAAAGACCTTCATTTCCCTTCTATTTTTACCATCCCTTCCCATGGTATAACAATCAGACATATTTTGGGGTGCAAGTTAAAAACAAAAAACAAACAAAAAAAACAACCCCCCCCCCCGATTTTCTGTGACTTACACAAATTGGGTTTAATTTTCTCATAATAAGCAATGCGGAAGTATGTGATCTAAGCCCAGGGCAGCAGTTTGTCAATGACATCAAGGACTCAGTGTCTTCCAGCCTCTCCACTCCACCAACCCCAGCATGTTGGCTTATCAGCTTATGCTGTCAACGTGTCATCCACTCCTCCAGATATTACACGTGGATTCAAGGCAGGAAGAGGAATGCCACCCAGCTGCATCTTTCCCATTAAGTCAAAAAAGTAAAAGCTTTTCCAGAAACCTGAGCAGACTCATACCTATGCCTCTTTGGTAGCAACTGTGTCATGTGTCCCCTCTTAAAATTAAGGGATGCTGGGAATACTATTTCCCAGAGCAATGTCAGAGTTCATATATCTTATAAAGAACCAACTAAAACCTTATATTTTATACCCCTTCCAGGCAACTGAGTCCTGCTATCTGTGCCTTCCCCTCAGCAGATGTTTAAGCCAATAAACATTATTGAGCACCTACAATGTGATAAATTTTAAGGACGTAAAGATGTATAGTAAGGTAAAAGTGCATGAATAAGAAGCATCTGTAACCATTTCCTTCCTCATTCCTCTGTTAACTTGGAGAAATCTGTGGAGGAAATGGACGAAGAAAGTCAAAAGCTATTGGATACATTTCCCAAGAAGACTGACAAAAGAACAGAAAAGCAACTATAGTTCATAAAGAACTCCATCTTATGCCTCCATATTAAAATGAAATGCAATTTGCCCTAAAAATTTAAAAAGAGCTTTGATAATTTTCTCTAGTTCCAAATTGCCCAATAAATAAATTATTAGTTTTATTCTTGTGACATAAACTTTATTTTTAATATTAAACTACTTTAACCCAGTTGTAGTTGAACGGTTGCTATGCCGTTATATATTTTGTGTGCAAAAACTTCTACAATTTAATTTTTCTGTTCATCTTTCTTATTTGAGAGGCAATCATTTTGTTTTCAGGTCTAAAACTTTCTGCAGTGTGTTGAAAAGCATGTAGACCCTAAGCTTTGTGTTTACAGTGTTCTATACATAAACATGCCTTGAACAAGGACATCTTGGAGTGCTAGCTACAAAACTTATAAAATACTCTAAATGAAGGGACCAGAAAGATGATTTACTCCAGGGGCGGCAAACAAATTGATTCAGGGACAGGCAGGCAAATTAAATGAGTGATGCCATGAGGAAAGTATGAACTGTGGCAAACTAGAGAGTGATACATACTAACCAAACAACGAACTAAAATATTGTTCCAATCAAACCAAACGTGCTAGTTTGTATCTGTTGGCTGTTGATCTTTGATTCTAAAGTTTATGTGTGATGTGAGTTACGGAGTTTCACCTAATACAGCTACTGGGGCCAAAGCCCCAGTCCACGTCTCCTGTGGTCTCATTCAGTGCATGCTTTGCCTTACCACCATGCTTTACGTTTACAGGTTGTCCACTTTCCCTAGAAAAGAGGAAGAACTTGAGGACCTGTTATGTGCTAAAGCCCTTTATGTAGGTTATTTCTTTTAATCTTTAACACACATTTGAGATTGCTATTCATAGCCTCATTTTTCAGGTAAGAAAATGAGATACAGCAATGTTACATAACTTGTCTAAGGTTGATTTATGATGATGTGGGTAACCCAATCAGATGTGGGTTTTGAACCCAGGTCCATCTGTGTTTGAAGTTTGTGTTTTTTGACTGTACTAACTGCTTCCATGACATAGCTCTCACATCCAGGAATGTCAGTAATTTAAGTAGTGTGTCAAAGAAGTGACTATGATGCAATCATTTCAGATACAGAATCAAACATGTATCAAGAATGGCTGTCTGTATAGTGAACCCTCCCAGTGATGATGAAAACGAGCAAGGATGCTCAATGTTGCTGCTGCTTTTCTTTCACAGGCTCAATCCTCAACTTTCCTGACCTATTAGCTACATTCCACACAGCTGATCATGCCTTCCTGCAGTGCTCTTGAAACACTTTCTTCATTTACTTTCTGGACAATCTCTTTGTTGTTCTCCCAGGTCATCACTCTAAACAGTGGCGTGAGATACAATTCAATCCTTATTCCTCTTCTCACCACCAGATAACACCCAGCCACTTAGCTTTAACAAAATGCCATCTATAAAATGATGCCTTTCACGTTTATATTTTTAGTCCTGACCCCTTTCCTGAAGTCTGGCTCTTAGACATCCATGATCTCTTATCTGAAATCTCTCAGTACAGTTGTGCTTTAGAATACATTTCTTAAATTTTATAAATGTATATGCATATGCTCTATATTGCAGACATCTGCAGCAACATTCAGGTCAGCAAAAGCAATCTTTCTTTTAAAAAAATACAAAGCTGGAGGCATCACAATCCCTGATTTCAAACTATACTACAAAGCAATAGTAATAAAAAAAATATGGCATGAAAATAGACACATATATCAATAGAATGTAAGAGAAAGCCTAGAAACAAATGCATGCTGGTATGGTCAATTAATCTACAGCAAAGGAGGCAAGAACATACAATGGGGAAAAGGTAGTCTCTTACCAAACATTTTTTTTAAATAGATTTTAATGTATTTATTTATTTATTTATTTATTTATTGGCTGCTTTGCGTCTTTGTTGCTGTGCACGGGCTTTCTCTGGTTGCAGCGAGCAGGGGCTACTCTTCGTTGCAGTGCAAGGGCTAATCGTTGTGGTGGCTTCTCTTGTTCAGAGAACAGGATCTAGGTGCACAAGCTTCAGTAATTGTGGCATACAGGCTTCAGGAGTTGTGGCTCACAGGCTCCAGAGCGCAGGCTCAGTAGTTGTGGTACACGGGCCTAGTTGCTCCGTGGCATGAGGAATCTTCCCAGACCAGAGATCGAACCCATGTCCCCTGCACTGGCAGATGGATTCTTTCTTTTTTTAAAATATCTTTATTGAAGTATAATTGCTTTACAATGGTGTGTTAGTTTCTGCTGTATAACAAAGTGAATCGACTATACATATACATACATCCCCATATCTCCTCCCTCCTCTGTCTCCTTCCCACCCTCACTATCCCACCCCTCTAAGTGGTCACAAAGCACCGAGCTGATCTCCCTGTGCTATGCAACTGTTTCCCACTAGCTATCTATTTTACATTTGGTAGTGTATATATGTCCATGCCACACTCTCACTTTGTCCCAGCTTACCCTTCCTCCTCCCCGTGTCCTCAAGTCCATTCTCTACATCTGCATCTTTATTCCTGTCCTGCTCCTAGGTTCTTCAGAACCATTTTATTTATGTTTTTTAGATTTCATATATATGTGTTAGCATACGGTATTTGTTTTTCTCTTTCTGACTTACTTCACTCTGTATGACAGTCTCTAGGTCCATCCACCTCGCTACAAATAACTCAGTTTTGTTTCTTTTTATGGCTGAGTAATATTCCATTGTACATATGTGTCACATATTCTTATCCATTCATCTGTCGATGGACACTTAGGTTGCTTCCATGTCCTGGCTATTGTAAATAGAGCTGCAATGAACATTGTGGTAAATGACTTTTTTTGAATTATGGTTTTCTCAGGGTATATGTCCAGTAGTGAGATTGCTGGGTCGTATGGTAGTTCTATTTTAAGTTTTTTGAGGAACCTCCCTACTCTTCTCCATAGTGGCTGTATCAATTTACATTCCCTCTAACAGTGCAAGAGGGTTCCCTTTTCTCCACACCCTCTCCAGCATTTATTATTTGTAGATATTTTGATGATGGCCCTTCTGACCAGTGTGAGGTGATACTTCATTGTAGGTTTGATTTGCATTTCTCTAATGATTAGTGATGTTGGGCATCCTTTCATGTGTTTGTTGGCAATCCATATATCTTCTTTGGAGAAATGTCTATTTAGGTCTTCTGCCCATTTTTTATTGGGTTGTTTGTTTTTTTTGATATTGAGCTGCATGAGCTGCTTGTATATTTTGGAGATTAATCCTTTGTCAGTTGCTTTGTTTGCAAATATTTTCTCCCATTCTGAGGGTTCTCTTTTCGTCTTGTTTATGGTTTCCTTCGTTGTGCAAAAGCTTTTAAGTTTCATTAGGTCCCATTTGTTTATTTTTGTTTTTATTGCCATTTCTCTAGGAGGGGGGTCAAAAAGGATCTTGCTGTGATGTATGTCATAGAGTGTTCTGCCTATGTTTTCCTCTAAGAGTTTTATATTGTCTGGTGTTACACTTAGGTCTTTAATCCATTTTGAGTTCATTTTTGTGTATGTGTTAGGGAGTGTTCTAATGTCATTCTTTTACATGCAGCTGTCCCGTTTTTCCCATTTATTGAAGAGGCTGTCTTTTCTCCATTGTATATTCTTGCCTCCTTTATCAAAGATAAGGTGACCATATGTGCGTGGGTTTATCTCTGGGCTTTCTATCCTGTTCCATTGATCTATATTTCTGTTTTTGTGCCAGTACCATACTGTCTTCATTACTGTAACTTTGTTGTATTGTCTGAAGTCAGAGAGCCTGATTCCTCCAGCTCCATTTTTCTTGCTAAAAATTGCTTTGGCTATTCAGGGTCCTTTGTGAAATACAAATTGTGAAATTTTTTGTTCTAGCTCCGTGAAAAATGCCATTGGTAGCTTGATAGGGATTGCATTGAATCTGTAGATTGCTTTGGGTAGACAGTCATTTTCACAATGTTGATTCTTCCAATCCAAGAACATGGTATATCTCTCCATCTGTTTGTATCATCTTTAATTTCTTTCATCAGTGTCTTATAGTTTTCTGCATACACGTCTTTTGTCTCCTTAGGTAAGTTTATTCCTAGGTATTTTATTCTTTTTATTGTAATGGCAAATGGGAGTGTTTCCTTAATTTCTCTTTCAGATTTTTCATCATTAGTGTATAGGAATGCAAGAGATTTCTGTGCATTAATTTTGTACCCTGCTACTTTATCAAATTCATTGATTAGCTCTAGTAGTTTTCTGGCAGCATCTTTAAGATTCTTTATGTATAATAACATGTCATCAGCAAAGAGTGACAGTTTTACTTCTTCCTTTCCGATTTGGATTCCTTTTATTTCTTTTTCTTCTCTACTTGCTGTGGCTAAAACTTCCAAAACTATGTTGAATAATAGTGGTGAGAGTGGGCAACCTTGTCTTGTTCCTGATCTTAGTGGAAATGGTTTCAGTTTTTCACCATTGAGGACGATGTTGGTGGTAGATTTGTCATGTATGGCCTTTATTATGTTGAGGTAAGTTCCCTCTATGCCTACTTTCTGGAGGGTTTTTTATCATAAAGCAGTGTTGAATTTTGTCAAAAGCTTTTTCTGCGTCTATTGAGATGATCATATGGTTTTTCTCCTTCAGTTTGTTAATATGGTTTATCACATTGATTTGTGTATATTGAAGAATGCTTGCATTCCTGGGATAAACGCCACTTGATCATCATGTATGATCCTTTTAATGTGCTGTTGGATTCTGTTTGCTAATATTTTGTTAAGGATTTTTGTGTCTATGTTCATAAAGGATATTGGCCTGTAGTTTTCTTTTTTTGTGACATCTTTTTCTGGTTTTGGTATCAGGGTGATGATGGCCTTATAGAGTGAGTTGGGGAGTGTTCCTCCCTCTCCTATATTTTGGGAGAGTTTGAGAATGGTAGGTGTTAGCTCTTCTCTAAATGTTTGATAGAATTCACCTGTGAAGACATCTGGTCCTGGACTTTTGTTTGTTGGAATATTTTTAATTACAGTCTCAATTTCAGTCTTGGAAGGTTGTGCTTTTCTAAGAATTTGTCCATTTCTTCCAGATTGTCCATTTTATAGGCATAGAGTTGCTTGTAGTAATCTCTCATGATGCTTTGTATTTCTGCAGTGTCAGGTGTTACTTGTCCTTTTCATTTCTAATTCTGCTGATTTCAGTCTTCTCCCTTTTTTCTTGATGAGTCTGGCTAATGGTTTATCAATTTTGTTTATCTTCTCATATAACCAGCTTTTAGATTTATTGATCTTTGCTATCGTTGCCTTCATTTTTATTTCATTTATTTGTGATCTGATCTTTATGATTTTTTCTTCTGCTAACTTTCCTTTTTTTATTATTATTTTTTTTGTTCTTCTTTCTCTAATTGCTTTAGGTATAAGGTTAGGTTGTTTATTTGAGATATTTCTTGTTTCTTGAGGTAGGATTGTATTCCTATAAACTTCCCTCTTAGAACTGCTTTTGCTGCATCCCATAGGTTTTGTGTTGTCGTGTTTTCATTGTCATTTGTTTCTACGTATTTTTGTATTTCCTCTTTGATTTCTTCAGTGATCTCTTGGTTATTTACTAGTGTATTGTTTAGCCTCCATGAGTTTGTATTTTTCACAGATTTTTTCTTGTAATTGATATCTAGTCTCATAGCATTGTGGTCGGAAAAGATACTTGATATGATTTCAATTTTCTTAAATTTACCAAGGTTTGATTTGTGAACCCAGATATGATCTATCATGGAGAATGTTCCATGTGCACTTGAGAAGAAAGTGTATTCTATTGCTTTTGGATGGAATGTCCTATAAAGATCAACTAAGTCCATCTTGTTTAATGTGTCATTTAAAGGTTGTGTTTCCTTATTTATTTTCAGTTTGGATGATCTGTCCATTGGTGAAAGTGGGGTGTTAGCATTGCCTACTATGATTGTGTTACTGTCAATTTCCCCGTTTATGGCTGTTAGCATTTGCCTTATGTATTGTGGTGCTCCTATGTTGGGTGCATTAATATTTACAATTGTTATATCTTCTACTTGGATTGATCCCTTGATCATTATGTAGTGTCCTTCTTTGTCTCTTGTAATAGTCTTTATTTTGAAGTCTATTTTGTCTGATATGAGAATTGCTGCTACGGCTTTCTTTTGATTTCCATTTGCATGGAGTATCTTCCATCCCTTCAGTTGCAGTCTGTATGTGTCCCTAGGTCTGAAGTGGGTCTCTTGTCGACAGCATATATATGGGTCTTGTTTTTGTATCCATTCAGCCATTGTATGACTTTCGGTTGGAGCAATTAATCCATTTACATTTAAGGTAATTATCGACATGTATGTTCCTATTACCATTTTCTAAATTGTTTTGAACTTGTTTTTGTAGGTCTTTTCCTTCTCTTGTGTTTCCTGCCTAGAGAAGTTCCTTTAGCATTTCTTGTAATGCTGGTTTGATGGTGCTGAATTCTCTTAATTTTGCTTGTCTGTAAAGGTTTTAATTTCTCCATCAAATCTGAATGAGATCCTTGTTGAGTAGAGTAATCTTGGTTGTAGGTTTTTCCATTTCATCACTTTAAATATGTTTTGCCACTCCCTTCTGGCTTGCAGAATTTCTGCTGAAAGCTCAGCTTTTAACCTTATGGGGATTCCCTTGTATATTAATTGTTGCTTTTCCCTTGCTGCTTGTAATTTTTTTCTTTATATTTAATTTTTGATAGTTTGATTAATATGTGTCTTGGCATGTTTCTCCTTGGATTTTTCCTGTATTGGATTCTCTGTGCTTCCTGGACTTGATTTTCTATTTCCTTATCCATATTAGGGAAGTTTTCAATTATAATCTCTTCAAATAGTTTCTCAGTCCCTTTTTTTTTTTCCTCTTCTTCTTCTGGGACCCGTATAATTTGAATGTTGGTGCATTTAATGTTCTCCTAGAGGTCTCTGACATTGTTCTCAACTTTTTTCATTCTTTTTTCTTTTTTCTGCCCTGTGGTAGTTATTTCCACTATTTTATCTTCCAGGTCACTTATCTGTTCTTTTGCCTCAGTTATTCTGCTATTGATGCCGTCTAGAGAATTTTTAATTGCATTTACTGTGTTGTTCATCATTGTTTGTTTGCTCTTTAGTTCTTCTAGTTCCTTGTTAATCATTTCTTGTATTTTCTCCATTATATTTCCAAGATTTTGGATATCTTTACTATCATTACTCTGAATTCATTCTCAGGTAGACTGCCTATTTCCTCTTCATTTGTTTGGTCTAGTGGGTTTTTGCCTTGCTCATTCATCTGCTGTGTATTTCTCTGTTTTCTCATTTTGCTTAACTTACTGTGTTTGGGGTCTCCATTTTGCAGGCTGCAGTTTCATAGTTACCATGGTTTTTGGTGTCTGCTCTCAGTGGGTGAGGTTGGTTTAGTGGGTTGTGTAGGCTTCCTGGTGGAGGCGACTGGTGCCTGTGTTCTAATGGATGAGGCTGGGTCTTGTCTTTCTGGTGGGCAGGAGCATGTCTGGTGGTGTGTTTTGGGATGTCTGTGATCTTATCATGATTTTAGGCAGCCTCTGTGCTAATGGGTGGGTTTGTGTTTCTGTCTTTCTAGTTGTTTGGCATAGGGTGTCCAGCACTTTAGCTTACTGGTTGTTGAGTGGAGCTGGGTCTTAACGTTGAGTTGGAGATCTCTGGGAGAGCTTTTGTCATTTGATACTTTGTGGGGCTGGGAAGTCTCTGGTGGACCAATGTCCTGAACTCGGCTCTCCCACATCAGAGGCACCGGCCTGACACCTGGCCTGATCACCAAGACCCTGTCAGCCACATGGCTCAGAAGAAAAGGGAGAAAAATAAAAGAAAGAAAGAAAGAATAAATAAATAAATAAAATAAAGTTATTAAAATAGAAAAGAATTATTAAAAATAAAAAAATTAAAAAGTCATAAAAAAAGAACGAGAAAGAAAAAAGAGAGCAACCAAACCAAAAAACAAATTCTCCTATAACAAGCACTAAAATCTATACTAAAAACTCACAAACCAACAGAAAAAAAAAACAAAAACAAAACGGACAGTCAGAACCCTGGGACAAATGGCAAAAGCAAAGCTATACAGACAAAATCACAGAAAGAAGTATACACACACACACACACAAAAACAGAAAAAGGAAAAAAATATATATATATATATATAAAATTTAAAAAGGAAGAGAGCAACCAAATCAATAAACAAATCTACCAATTATAATAAGCCCTAAACACTGAACTAAGCTAAACAAAAAACCAGAAACAAATTAGATGCCTAAAGGAAACTCCAAATCTACAGTTGCTCCCAAAGTCCACTGCCTCAATTTTGGGATGATTCGTTGTCTATTCAGGTATTCCAGAGATGCAGGGTACATCAAGTTGATTGTGGAGATTTAATCCGCTGCTCCTGAGGCTGCTGGGAGAAATTTCCCTTTCTCTTCTTTGTTCACACAGCTCCTGGGGTTCAACTTTGGATTTGGCCTCGCCTCTGTGTGTATGTCGCCTGAGGGCATCTGTTCCCCATGCAGACAGGACGGGGTTAAAGGAGCGGCTGATTAGGCGGCTCTGGCTCACTCAGGCCGAGGGGAGGGAGGGGTACAGAATGCAGGGCGAGTTGGCAGAGACCAACGTGATGTTGCAACAGCCTGAGGCACAGTGTGTGTTCTCCTGGGGAAGTTGTCCCTGGATCACGTGACCCTGGCAGTGGCAGGCTGCACAGCCTCCTGGGAGGGGAGGTGTGGATAGTGACCTGTGCTTGCACACAGGTTTCTTGGTGGCTGCAGCAGCAGCCTTAGCATTTCATGCCTGTCTCTGGTGTCTGCACTGATAGCTGCAGCTCGCACCTGTCTCTGGAGTTTGTTTAGGCAGTGCTCTGAATCTTGTTTCCTCATGCACCCCAAAACAATGGTCTCTTACCTCTTAGGCAGGTCCAGACCTTCTCCCAGACTCCCTCCCAGCTAGCTGTGGCTCACTAGCCCCCTTCAGGCTGTGTTCACGCAGCCAACCCCAGTCCTCTCCCTGGGGTCTGACCTCCAAAGCCTGAGCCTCAGCTCCCAGCCCCGGCCTGCCCCGGAGGGTGAGCAGACAAGCCTCTCAGGCTGGTGAGTGCTGGTCGGCACCAATCCTCTGTGAGGGAATCTCTCCGTTTTGCCCTCCGCACCCCTGTGGCTGCGCTCTCTTCCGTGGCACCGAAGCTTCCCCCCTCTGCCACCGCAGTCTCCGCCTGCAAAGGGGCTTCCTAGTGTGTGGAAACCTTTCCTCCTTCACAGCTCCCTCCCACTGGTGCAAGTCCCATCCCTATTCTTTTGTCTCTGTTATTTCTTTTTTCTTTTGCCCTACCCAGGTACGTGGGGAGTTTCTTGCCTTTTGGGAGGTCTGAGGTCTTCTGCCAGTGTTCAGCAGATGTTCTATAGGAGTTGTTCCACATGTAGATGTAGTTTTGATGTATTTGTGGGGAGGAAGGTGATCTCCATGTCTTACTCCTTCCCCATCTTAAAGGCGTCCCCTGGCAGGCAGATTCTTAACCACTCTGCCACCAGGGAAGCCCAAAGTTGTCTCTTAAATAAATGGTGTTGGAAAAACTGGACAGCTACATGCAAAATAATGAAACTGAACCTCGTTTTTTATACCATATATAAAAATAAACTAAAATTTGATTAAAGACTTAAATGTAAGACCTGAAATCATGAAACTCCTGGAAGAAAACATAAACAGTACCCTCTTTGACAATAGTCTTAGAAATAGTTTTTTGAATCTGTCTCCTCAGGAAAGGGCAACAAAAGCACAAATAAACAAATGGGACTACATCAAACTAAAAAGCTTTTGCACAGTGAAAGAAATCATCAATAAAATGAAAAGGCAGCCTACTCAATGGGAGGAGATATTTGCAAATGATATATCGGATAGGAGGTTAATATCCAAAATATATAAAGATCTCACACACTCAATATAAAAAAAAAATCTGATTAAAAACTGGGCATGGGGCTTCCCTGGTGGCGCAGTGGTTGAGAGTCTGCCTGCCAGTGCAGGGGACACGGGTTTGAGCCCTGGTCTGGGAGGATCCCACATGCCGTGGAGCAACTAGGCCTGTGAGCCACAATTGCTGAGCCTGTGCGTCTGGAGCCTGTGCTCTGCAACGGGAGAGGCCACGATAGTGAGAGGCCCGTGCACCACGATGAAGAGTGGCCCCCGCTTGCCACAACTAGAGAAAGCCCTCGTGCAGAAGCGAAGACCCAACACAGCCATAAATAAATAAATTAATTTAATTTAATTAAAAAATTAAAAGTTTAAAAAAAAAAAATGGGCAGAGGACATGAATAGACATTTTTCCAAGAAAGACCAACAGACACATGAAAAGATGCTCAACATCACTAATCATCAGGGAAACACAAATCAAAACTACAATGAGATATCACCTTACACCTGTCAGAGTGGCTATTATCAAAATAGACAAATAGCAAGTGTTGGTGAGGATATGGAGAAAAGGGAACACTTGTGCACTGTTGGTGGGATTGTAAATTGGTGCAGCCAATGGAAAACAGTATGTATGTTCCTCAAAAACCTAAAAATAGAACTCCCATATGATCCAGTAATTCCACTCCTGGCTATTGACCTGAAAAAACCAAAAACACTAATTTGAAAAAATATATGCACCCCTATGTTCATTGCAGCATCATTTACAATAGCCAAGATATGGAAGCAACCTAAGTGTCCATCAGCAGATGAATGGATAAAAAAGATGTGGTATATATATGTATGCAATGGGATATTACTCAGCCATAAAAAAGAATGAAATACTGCCATTTGTGACAACATGAATGGACCTAGAGTGTATTATGCTAAGTAAAATAAGTCAGAGAAAAACAAAGACTGTATGATTTCACTTATATGTGAAATCTAAAAAACAAAACAAAAGAACAAACAAAACCAAACAGAAACAGACCCATAGATGCAGAAAACAAACTGTTGGTGGCCAGAGGGGAAGGGGGTGAGGAGTTGGGTAAAATAGGTAAAGGGGATTAAGAGGTACAAAATTCCAGTTATAAAATAAATGTCATGGGGGTGTAATGTACCACATAGGAAATACACTCAGTAATAACGTAATAACTTTGTATGGTGACAGATGGTTACTAAACTTACTGTGGTGATCAGTTTGTAATGTATACAAATGTTGAACCACTATGTTGTACTCCTGAAACTAATAGAATATTGTATGTCAACTATACTTCAATTTAAAAAGATATTCAAAAAAATAAAGATTTGGGGTAGCACCCAACATTCAAATACCTCTGCAGTAAAAAATAACTAACCACACTAAATTAGATGAACAATGACTATAAATAGCCTCATATCAATTAAATAGTTTGCAGTTGAATGTGAAACAAAATTTCCCTCTCCATTTTCTTTCCTCATCCTTCCTCTGCTTTATTTTCCTCCATAGCACTTACAAACTCTTGACATATTATATATACCGTGTTCGTTCATTTGCTTAAGGTCTCGCTTCCTCAAACCCAATGTAAAGTCCATGAGAGCTGGGTTTTCGGTGTTACTTCCCAACTCTTTCGCCAATGCATACAACAGTTCTGGCACACAGTTGGTGCTCAGTAATTATTTCATGGAGCAATAAATGAATCCTCAAATTCAGAAAGACCAAACACAACACTTTCTTTTTGCCTGGTTCTGTTGGAGTATCACTGAATATGGGACACCCACAGATTCAAGGCCATAGTTAGCAATGACCACACTTTCTTGTCACCGTTGCCTTAAGACATGTTGAGGGACTGTTGGTCAGACTCCAAGGCCCCTTGAACATTTAAAAATTATATTCATAGCCTCATTTCTAAAATGAGTAACTTGAAGCCCAGAGAGGCTAAAAAAACTAGTTCCTGTTTACCAGAGACCAATCACTAGCAGAACTAAGAGCAGAACCCAGGCTCAAGAAATCTTTCATCTCATTTGTCTCAAACCTCCACAGGTATAAAAAGTATTCATAGAGTGTTGAGTGGCTGTGAAATTTTAATAACCTGGTTTATTAGACTGTTATAAGAAGCCTGCTACCTTTTTGTCACTAAGTAATGAATTTTGTTTTCAGAAGAGATATGGAACTTAATTCTTTTAGATCATAAAATATCCTTTACCTGTATTCCTAGGGTAGGGCATTTCAATTTGTAAAAGACTAAAATAAATTGTATTGATCAGATCTGGATAGTGTGTTGTATTTCAAGTTACTATGTTTAAATGTTATTTTAATGTTATTAAACTTTAAATGTTATTTCCAAAGCATTTTCATTATTATTATACACAGATATATTATTATATATAATTAAATGTTGAGTATTATAAATACCCAAGTACTGTGTACATCAGACCCTGCACACCTCTGTATAGATGTATATTTATATATACACATAAAATATACAATATATTATACACTATAAAAAGACATGAGATTTATACATAAAATCAGGATGCAGAATATTCTTGCTCTCTCACTTACCAACTACATGAGCTTTAAAAATTCACTCCATTTCTCTGAGCTTCACTTTTTTTATGGGAGAGAAATAATGATAAGAACAATTATTGTCATAATATTTGTCCTACTTATCTCAATGGCTTGTTGCAAATTAAAAATATAATAATATCCTCATTTTGTACTATGAGTTGTAGCTTAATAAATCTAATATAGAATATTAAGTGTGAGTATTGCATACTAGTTAAAATCATGGACTATGGATCCAGACTGTCCATATGAAATCCTGGCTCTGCCACTTACTAGTTGTGTGACCTGGGCAAGCTACTTAACCCTTCTGAGTTTTATTTTCCTCACCTATGAAACAAGGATTATAATCCTAGTTAACTCTTATTGTTGTTTGAGGTTTGAATGTATCAATGTTTGTAAAATGCTTAGAACAGTGCCTGACACCTCATAAATGCTCCGTGTTAACCACCACAGTAATGTAATTAAGAAATCATTATTATGCTGAGCAGATCTGGATAAAGACAAAGAGCTAGGTATACAGATATGTTCATAATATAGAGCTATATAAGTATTGAATTTATGTGGTTATATATAGATGTAAGAAAGATTCAGGGTTATAGAACCAGTGAACTCAGTAGCTCTGTTATTTTTATTGCTTCTTAATAGAGAGCACAGAAGTACATGGGAAATGTGAGAGCGTAGTTCCAGCAATCTACTATAGTCAAGTTCATATTGCAAATCCCTAAGTATCACTAACTTTCCATATTGTTAGAATTTAGTCCTTGCAAATGCAGCCACTGCTTGGGCAGACTGTAGCAGCTGCCCAACAGGTGTTGAGAAATATGAGAAAAGGGGGTAAAACCATACTTCCCAGAAGGGAATGGACTCTCTTTTAATGCTTTATTGAGAAAAAGAAGACAAAATAGCACAAAGCAAGTAGTTATTGTGCCTAAAAACAAAAGTTGTACATTAGAAATGGAGGTCAGACAAAAGATTTGCCCCTCACTGTGAGCTGTGAGCTTTTCCAAATTACCATAGGCTAATGGGAAACTCCTTTCATTCTTAGCATTGCCCTGGATGGGAAGTTTGCAATCTCCCTTGACTTTAATGTAAACCATAGAGACAGGAAGCTCTGCATTTGCTGTAAGTCCCTCCTGCTGTGAGTTAATGCAATGTTTGTCCTGCTTATTTCAGGCACAGAGTGAAGGTCAGAGAGAGCACCTCATGCTCAGAAAGCATTTTTCTTTTCCTCGGAGAACCCTTATTTGATGTCCTGTCCAATTCAGTTAGACACTTTTCTTTGCTTATTGTGTTTTGGGATTTCTGCAGAACTTCAGCCATGTATTTCGCCTCTCAGAGCTTTATTCATAAAGCATATTTAGTGACTGATCACATCTTTCATTTAATCTATAACATTTTGGTATCTGTGTGCCCAGCACTGAGCTAGATTCTATCGAGACTACAAAAGAAATGCATGGCTCTCAAGGTATATAAAACTTTGATAGAGATTTATACATATTTTAAAAAGTCAAGAGCAAAACAATATATTAACATAATAGGTAGCTGGAATTGTTGCCAGAATTCAAATGATATGTCTTGTTCTGTGTTCTATTCTAGTGTCTACCTAGCATGGTACCTGTATCATACAGCCACTCAAATAGTTTTTAAATAAATGAATCGATGAAGGATGATGATTTCATATATATTAATAGCTATAAAAGCAATATTGAGTTTTAAATTACTCTTCTAGTCTAAATAAATAACATAAAATAAAGAAAGCAATTGTGGCAGAGATCAGTTAGATGCTCATCAAACCCACCTCCTCTTTTCCCTGGGTACATATCAGGACTGCCTCTCCCAGCATCCTTTGCAATTAGGTTGTCATGTGACTGAGTTTGGCCAATGACATGTTTGTATAAATTGCATATATCCACTTCCAGGCAGACCCCCAAAACCTTTGAAATCTCTTGTAAATTATCTCTTCCTTCATCTGCCTGCTGGATGCTGAGGATCTTATAGAGGACTCTGGGATTCTAGAAGGTGGAAGAGCCACCAGATGGAAGAAGCCTAGGTTCCTAGATAAATTGTGTGGACCCGAATGGGAGAGATCAGGAAGGGTGACATTAGGTTGTGATGTGTGAGGAAAACTTTCATTTTTTAACCCATTGAAACTTTAGTCTATACTGATCCATACAACCGTATAAGTAAAAGATGCATAGAGCAACATTATTTATAATAATGAGAAAGCAGAAGCAACTTGTGTTCCACTATGAAAGAGAGTTTAAGAGTATAAACCTACTCAAAATGAAATGTAATGCAACCCTGGAAAGTGATGGTTGTGGATGCCATATTGCAATTTAGGAAAATGCTAAAATTTTGATATAAAAATCAGACTGCAGTATATAAAATCTTGTATAACTATTTCTTATACATAAGTTAAAAATGCTTATAAAGTTAAAACATGGGAAGTTCATATATTATAATATCAAATACAGTTGTATTAGAATATGGATTTATGATTGATTTTTCTATTCTTAAATTTTTCATTTTTAGCATTGTGGCACCTTTGCTTTACAATTTAAAAATAGAATGCAAAAAAGTTATTTTAAAAAGTGAAATTAATTCTCAATGGTAACTATACAATTCATAAGTGCTTTTCTTGGTCTAAAATGGAGGGATCAACTTTAACCAGAGGGTCAGATAAAGCTTATCAGGAAGGGTGAAACTAGCATGATTAGAGAGAAACAAAGAGTGTTCCACTCAAAGGGAGGAGTGTGATGAAGTGGGAATGATGGTTTGGGGATATGAAGAGATTCTGAAACTGCCTAAAAATCTCAAGACATTGGACAATGTTCTTTGAGGGGCATTCTGAGAACACCCTTTTTGTCTCTGTGTTCAAGAGTTCCATCCTTTCTGAAAAACCACAATTCTTTCCGCCAGTAAATCAGGGGCTTGGACCTGTTCTCCTGGGCATGGAGGCCAGCTGGCCTGGGTTGCATACATCTGTTACTTTAGTTCCCCTTGTAGGGTCTGGGTAAGGTCAGAGGTCAAGTGAGAGTGCTACTATTGAGCTAATCTGGGATGTTGTCCTCAGACCACATAGACTGGCTGAACAGAATCTTTGGATCCAGACTCAGTTCTCTCACTCATTTTCCTCATGCATTGACCATCTAGACTCTGAATTGGATGCAGGTATGTGACAGACTCAGAGTCTATCCTTAAAAAGCTCACAGCTTAGAGGGAATGAATAAACATGGAAGGCTAAAGAAAACACCATTTACTTGAGTCTTCATTCTGTGGCATAGAGAACACTAGAGACTTTGCAAGACTCTTGCAATAGATTTTTACAATAGGCACTGTCATCTCTTTCTTACAGATCAGACAACTGAGGATCAGAGAGGCAAAGTGATTTTTCTAAGGTCACACAGCAAGAAGGAAGCAGCAGAAATTGGATTGAAATCCAAGTCTGTATAATTTTATTATCTCGGAAGTTCTGATAGAAGCCAAAATATGGCTCATGATATTAAAGAAAAAGGGTAGAGATGGATTATTATGGAAGTTCAAAAGAGACTCTAAAGGTGGAACTGGTAGAAGGATGTGAAACAAAGGGATAGTATTTTTTGTTGCAGTTTTAAATAGATGGGTATTTGGGACAGAGTCTTAGTTTCAAAGCAAAGCCCTGGGTTTGTGGGTTACTTGGGGAGGGCTTAGGGGCAGCTGCGTGGCATTAGTTGGAAATATGCAAGCCAGGCTTGAGTGATCCCCAAGCCTCCTTCCTCTATTTGCAAAAGGTCAGGTGTTGCCTTTGAAACTCAGCCTTCTAAAACCCTGTTCTCTGCCGTCAAGATGTGTTTAGCTACCTCTTCACAAGCAAGCATTTTAAAAGGTGCTTCTAATCCATTCAAACCCCTCACAAATGACAGGGGCCTGCATATTACCATAGTTACGGAATCAGCAATCAGAGTCTCCATCCATTTCCTCTTCTGTTACAGAACATTGAATGAGAGGATGCAGCACAGCAGGTGAGTTGAAAGCCTTTCTCTTCTTCACTCTCAACCCTGCCCCCAGCTCTCTGTTACATTAGGAACTTAAAGCCACTTATTTATAGAGACAAAAATAAACCCACAAATTAACTAGAACAATAGGACTGATATCTCAAAACATAGAGCACAGCCTCAACAATCAACCAGTAGAATGGTCAGCAGAGAGCACATGTGTAGCTATTAACTTATATGATCTTTCAGAAACGCAGGTCTAATGGTAGCCCCCAACCCTACTGCACCTAGATATGCCTTGATTCCAATCTTCACTACCCCATTAAGTGACTCCCTAATTTTGCATAAAACACTCAGTAACGGGTCCACAGTCCATCCTTCCAACCTCATCACTCCTTCAACTGTAAAAGACTTATCTTAAGTGTCTCCTCCTCCAGGAATTCTTCCTAGCTCTATCAGATCATTTCCTTGTGCTGTCCCATAAATATATTTCATTTTGCTGTAATTATCTCTTTGCTTGTCTATCTCCTCCACCTATAAACAACTAAAGGACAAAGGCTGCATTTTACTCATATTTTTCATCTATTACAGTGATTAGCATCCTACATGCTACATAGTAGGAATGCAAGAAAGTTTGCGTGAAGTTTGACTGCACCTCTCACCGCTACCTATTCCCAGCATTTCCAGCTACTCTGGACCATTCCTAGGAGGTTCCCTACACACTGAGAGCTCTGTGCTTTTCTGCATTCTCTTCACTTTGCCTGAAATACCTTCAATCTTCCAGTCTCCCTCCCCCACAACCCCATTATAATTCTGCCTGAAAAAATTGCAGCCATCCTGCACTTCAACGGAAGTGCTGCCCTGCATCTGAAGCTTTCTATGAATCTCCAAGGCGGACCTGATGGTCCTTGATCTCAGGTCCTAAATTCTTTTTTGGGCTCTCATTGGCTGAATGTGTCTGTAACACCACAGATTGCAGGTTCCTCCAGACCAGGAACAAAGCCTTGCCCATCTCTCTGCTCTGCATCTAACAGATGCTCAATACTTGATGCAGAGCTAAATAATAAAATAACCAGCAGTCACTCAAAATAACCTGCCAATCACTGGCCTTCTGACTCCCCACAGAATCACAGCTTGAATCCTCTCCCCACCTCCCGGGACAACGAAACCCTGTTTTGACAGCTCACTTTACTTCTCACACCTGAGCTGAAAACTGCAAGCAGTGGCTTGAGCAGGATGGGAAACGTGATGAGTGATGATTTTTTCCACCCAGGATAGAGGCAGGATTAAACGTTTTAAAGTGGTCATTTTGACCGGCAACCTAAGATCAATCACTACCCTTTTCCTTGCCACGCTGTGGGCAGAGTTTTCATTTCCCATCTGTCTGACAGAAGAACATGATTCTCTCCTTAGACCTTCCTTTGGGCTAACATGAATGAAAGGGGTTGAGGAGTAAAGGAAAAAAGGAAAGGTAGGATAAATTAGCAAAAAGCCGGGGAAAATATGTTCCTCAAAAACCTTTAGTTGGTGGAGTAAACCAAGCAGGAGTTTTAAGTTAAATCAGCCTGTTCTTTAATTACTACTAAGCTACTGCGTGATTTTGGGAAAATTACTTAATCTTCCTAAACTCTTGCTTCCTGATTTATGAAGTGTTGGATTGGGAATTAAATGAGGTGATACATGTTTCAAATAAAAAGCACTTAGCAATGTCTAAGAAGATGCTCAATAAGTATATGTTTCTGTAATCATCAAGTTGCCAGGAGGAATGACACTGTTGTATCATGTTATATTCGTGACTTAGGTTCCCAGAAGCAGACTCTGAGACAAGACTTGTGTGCAAGTAAATGATAAAGGAAGTGCTCCTAGCAGGAAGCAGTAAGGGACTGGGGAGGCAGGGCAGGGAAGGGAAAAAGGCCAAGCCAGCATAGGATTTGAGGCAAAGTCTCAGCCTCGGGCTTCAAGGGGACCCTGGAGTGTAAATCACAGCTCAGAGGCTGATCTAACTCTGGACAAGATGGCTGGGCTTTATCTCGTCTGCAGTCATTGGCTAAGGTAGCCCCAGATAGACACACACTCCCAGGCACTCTGGTTCTTGAAGTCTGAACAAAGCAACTCCTAAAGCCTTCTTCCAAAGAAGCAGAAGCAAAGCATTCACAAGGCAGCAGGGGGGAACCTGGAAACAGGAAGAGGGACCTGAGGCTAGATGGATGGTCTACGTCTGTGTGCACCGCGCTTTGAATGAGGCACTTTTTAAGCATTTTTCTTTTCCATCACCTGGTAAGAGATTCCAGGGGACTAACCTGAGATGGAGCAGCTTTGAAATGGACCCATGATGAGGGTTCTGCTGTCGGTTCCTGCCCCTGATCTCAGAGCTGCTTGAGCTTCTTCTGCCACAGTTATGATGCGGGGACTCTGCACTTTGCTAACTCCAGAGAGGTCAGTGGAGAAAAAGCAGCACAGAGCCATAGCTGAATGTCCCCATTCTCCTTTTCTCACACTCTCCCTCCCCACCCACCCTTCTAGAATGGCTATTGGGAGGAGGAACAAAAGCCCACAACTCCCAGGAACCTGCAAGTCTCTACCATTGTTCTTTATTTGTTCCTCACCAGAGTCTGCTGCAGAGGAAAGTTGAATGACCTCAGTTAGGACTTGGAAAATCAAATCCAACTGGGGGGATGTTTCTGTATCAATCTAATAGTCCCAGCACATGTTTTACCTCCTCAGAGGACTGTCATATCTATTATTTTATTTTATTTATAGGTAGTTCTGGAAATCTGGTCTTGAGGAAAGAGGGAACAGCAACAGTGCCAGGAGTGAGAGTGAGGAGGGAAAATGAGCCCAAGCAAGACAGACACTGGACCTGAAGGCAGGTGCCTCAACCAGGGCTGGGCATCAGCACCCGCTGAGGGGCTTCCAAAGTCCCCTTGCCCAGCTGCAACTAGACCAGCTAAGTGAGGACTGAGGATGCCTGGGGTGAAACCTAGGCGTCGGTAGTTGTTAAATCTCTCAGTGATTCCAGTGTGCCAACAGGCTTGGAAATCTCTGCACTAACAGGAACTAACCAGTCAAAGCATCAGCAGCTGCTGTTAGGACCAGGTAATTATACCTGCAATGGAAGAGAGGTCTTAAGTTAGTCGCTCTCCAAATATTTATTGGGCACCTTCTAAGAACAAGGCACTGTGTTAAATGATCAGAGAACATGATGAGGAGGCTCTTCGGGTGTCCCCACTGTCTGCCCCTGCAGTCTTGGGGAGGTGGGGACTGGTATGTAATAAAATAATTACAAATGATTGCAGTCCCCTCTGTTATGAGTTGCAGGAGATGTATATCTCTAGAGGGGACAGCAGTTATTTGCAGATAGATAGAAATAGAAGTAGTGATGGAGATAGAGATAGAGATAAAGATAGATAACAATGCAACTACTATGGAGGGAGTGAACTCTACTATGAGAATCTGGGATCTGGGAAGGGAGAAAGCGTGCTTAGGAAGGCATTACAGTGGAAGGGATACAGTACTAGAGCTAGGCTTAAAGGATGAGTTGGGATTTGAAAAGTGAGCAGTAAGGAAATAGCATGTGTATGACATGGAGGAAGAATAAAGGACATCGTGTTCCAGGATGTGTAAATGACTTGGTATGGCAATTCCAGGATGTGGAGCATATTAGGGAATGAGGTTGAGAAGGTTGGAGGGTGCAGCATAGTGTGTTTGTGCATTTGGACCCTTCAGCCATGGGGAGGGCACATCTCTGACACACTGTGAGCCTAGGAAATGTCAGCCCTTCCCACTCCCCTAGACCTCTGCTTTGGGAAGATAGATAAGAATTGGATGTGTTTGTTCATTAGTGGCAGTATAGCTTTGCTTCCTACACACACACACA
This sequence comes from Balaenoptera musculus, assembly GCF_009873245.2. NCBI lineage: Eukaryota > Metazoa > Chordata > Mammalia > Artiodactyla > Balaenopteridae > Balaenoptera > Balaenoptera musculus. The sequence continues at coordinate 31,893,287 of NC_045804.1, read as the reverse complement.
GGCCCCACTTACTAAAATCAGTCCAAATGTAATATGTAATGCCGGACCCCAGCTTGCTGCAAATTCCTGGGGATATGCGGAATCAATGGTCATTTCTATGTCCAATTTCCTCTTTTGGCTGAAACCAAAATCTCATTTCATCTATCCTACCCCACCACTGGGGTTGTGTTCTTTCTTCGGATTAGTATAAATGTAGCTGAGGATTTCGATTTCCACCAAAATCTTTCATGCCAGGAATTTGTATGTTTAGCAGACCTTTTGAAATTTGAGATGATGAAGGGCATTTGCTTTACAGAAAAACAAATAAGTTAAAAGGAGAGTTTAGACACTTGCTTTAATAGTCCTAGTGTTGTGCCTCCACAGAGAATTTATTGCTGGTCACATTTCTTTAAAGATTGTAGCTTCCTGCTCTGTGGCTCAGTACCACCACCATCCACCCACCTCCAACCCCCAACACACACGTTTATACTCCTCCCATCTTAATTCCCTACTTTAATTATGCAGAAGAGTTCAGCTGTTTCTGAACTCTCTACCCTCTACTGTCTAGGCTTATTTTAAAAAATACGACCTCATTAAGGTGCCTGCTGGAACAGAGTTTCATCCACCCTTGGACTCATCCTTTAGTAGCACAGAAGAAATGGAAGAAGCTTTGAAATGTCCATCTCTCCTCTCTCCTTCTCCCACCATCCTGGAAGGGGAGAGTACAGAGACTTACTTCCTCACTGATAAAAGTTATGTTACCCCACTCATGAGAAGGCAGTAGTAGCTACAGATTTTGTTTTAAAGAACTTTTCTTTTAATTCTGTTCAATAGCACAGAGAGGTTCAGTGACTCGCACCCAAGTCATTACGACAAAGGGAAAGGAACGTGCATTGAGCACCTGCTAAATGCTAGGTATTCCATCCAGAGTCATTTAATTTGTTCTAACCCACAAGTTGTGCACTTTTAAAAACTATTATTAAATGAATGAAGAAACAAAGACATTCAAACGACTTGCTCAGGGTTATCCAATTACCATACCATAACCACATGCTTTAACAGTTTCCTTTTAATTCTTCATGTGGAAGTTGAATGTCATTTTTCTGTCCCAAGATCCCATCCAGAATACATTACATTCAGATGTCATGACTTCTTGGACTACTCTAGAGTGTGGTAGATTCCAAGATTTTATGTTGTTTTTTAATGATCTTGAGAGTTTTGAGGAATACTGTTGAGGCATTTTGTAGAATGTCATTCAATTTGGGTTTGTCTGATGTTTTTCTCATGTTTAGATAGGGTTTATGGGTTTGGGAGAGGAAGACCATAGAAGTAAAGCTCCCTTTTCTTTGTGTCACGTCAAGGGTATGAAACTTATCAAGACAACTCATCACTGCTGGTGTTAGCCTTGACCACCTGGCTGAGACAGTTTGCCAGGTTTCTCCACTGCAAAGTTACTCCCTCCCTTTTCCATACTGTACACTTTGGAAGTCCAAAGCAGTGCATTGAGATGAGACCTGTAAGAAGTATAAAGAAATAACACATGGACCTTCCAATTAACTCAAGTCTAAATGGAGAGAAATCACACAAACACACGTGCACACACAGCACAGTCCGTTTGCATGACAAGAATGATTATTTAATGGATAAGTGAGTGTGAAACATTAAATCTTTAAATCACACAACCATCATCACACCCAGCTTCTAGCACTGCTGGACATGATCTTGTTCTGGTGTAGAAAAAATGAAATTTATTCTACCGCTCCTTTGGGGGGGATATTTTGTTAGCATAGAAGGATGTACCTTTGGCAACAGAATCTCCCTTAAGAAATGAATCCCTTGATGATCTTGACGTTTGATCCAACAAACATTTTTGACTGCCTCCCCTGTGTAAGATACCATTCCAAATGCTGGGGTAGCGGTGGTTGGAGGGGTCACAAAGATTCCTAATACCTGTCTGGAACTACTCATTTCCTAAGGGAGTAAAAATGTGTACCCAAACTGCTGTAACAGCAGAAACAGAAAACTTGAGCCAGCAAGTGCTTTGGAGGCCAGAGGAATAAGAGTTATAATTCCAACTACAAAGGGAGAAATTAAGAAAGATTCCTCTGAGGAAGATGGGATTTGACCTGTGTCTTGAAAGCTGGATATGATTTCATTTAAAAAGGAGGTTCAAGCTAAGGGAGCATCAGGAGCAAACACCTAAGGGCATAAAAATCAGGGGGATGTTTCAGGAATAGAAAATAACGTGGAAACGGTGTGGCCCAGAATTGGTAAGGATTAGGGGTGGAGAGTCCGTGGAGACCAGATGGTGGAAGGCTTTGAGTGCCTTGCCAGTAAGTCTAGGCCTTTATTCTGTAGGTCACAAGAAGCATTTCTACGTGTGTGAATGTCTTGACCAGCATTATGATTTAGGAGGAGTTATCTGGAGTATGTTCTAAGGACAGTTGTCGGGGCGAGGTGAAGGGAAATAGCAAGAACGTTTAGGAGACTAACCATCCATTCATGTGGTTAAGAGGTGGTAGATACTAGAGGCAATACAAAAATTAAGTAAACAGTAAATCACTTATGTAGGGGAATTCTCCCCTAAATCAGTACATGGTGTGATGAATTTGGGGTTATTCCAAGCTTTTTGTGATAAAAGTCAATATAACTTCTTATCTCATTTGTTTTTTATCCTTCACAACAACCTCTTGAGGTAGATCTTATCCATCTGCATTTTCTTGATTGAGAAAAAAATGAGGCTCAGAAAAGCTGAAATCTTGTGCAAGGCCACATGGTGAGCTAATAACAGAGCCTGGGTTTGAACTGTCATCCAGAGTGACTCAAGAGTCTGACCTCTCTGAACATTCTGCGTCAGAGCTAAGTTTATAGACTGGTCTCATATGTCCATGTATGAACCATCTATTTATGGATCACCCAGAGAAAATGTGTAATATCAGGCTGACTTCACCCTGCCACCCAGCACGTTCCTGGAGTACCTCCCAACTGGTGTCTACTCAGGGAACAAAAGCCCACTTCAATATTAGCCCAAGTCAAACCTAATTAGAAAGGCAAATCCACTCCCCGCCTTCCCAGTCCCAAATTGGTGGTCCATGCCAAGCAGTAACTTTCCTGTGTTTTCTGCCACTTTGGTCTTTCAGTTCCAGTTCTGATTACCCTGGGTGATGTTCTATCCAAAAACTGAACCATTTTTCCATTTTCTTTCAAGGTGAAAATTCTCCATGGATTATCAAATAATAGTTATATCTTTGACCTTGCACTGGAGCTACTGCATCAATTTATGCACTGATTTGAAAGACATTTAGTGAATACAAAACTTGTGCCAAGCTACAGGGGATAAAGGTGATGAAGGCACAGTCCCTACACTCAAGGAGATACAATCTAGAAAGTGGTATATATTTTGTATTTAAATAACCAAAAAACTTAGTTATCCCTGATACCAACTCAGGCAGGTCTCTGATATCTACTTTATTTTGTTTGTCTTGCCAAAGTGCCAGGCGTAGATCAGGGTTTCATGACCTTGGCACTACTGATGTTTTGGGATGAATAATTCTTTGTTGTGGAGGGCTGCCCTATGCACTGTAGGTTTAATAGCAACCCTGGTCTCTCTCTACCCACTGGATCCTGTTAGCAGCACACACACACCAAAACTGTGATGGCTGAAAATGTCTCCAGACACCGTGAAATGTCTCTTGGAGGCCCCCAATTAAGAACCATGGTTTAGACTGTTCAATTCCCATCCTCAGAGACTACTACTCCTATCATCTTGGCTAACACTTACAAAAACCTAAATTCATTTGCTTAGTAAGAGACTGTGCTAAGTGTTTTTACGCAACTGTTTTTATGCAAGTGTTTTATCTCAACTCTCGATAACATTGTGAGGTAAATATTATTGTGATAATCTTTTTATGATGGAAGAAATTGTGGTTTTGTGAAGTTAAGAAAGTTATTCTAAGTCACAAAGCTAGTGCAAGGTAGAGCCAGGATTTACAGCCAGGCTGAGATGCTCTAAAACCATTATATTAGGTTTTCCTCCTTATATTCAGCTAGTCATCAAACATAGGGAAAGATGGCAACTGTGTACTGAAAACTGGTTAGGGCCAGTACACCGAGGCCAAATTTAATCCTCATTAAAAACCACAATTTTATTCCCATTCTACTGGCTAAGAAACTGAGGCCCAGACAAATTAAGTGACTTTCCCCCAAGGTTCTAATGTTCATAAGTGGTGGAGCTTGAATTCAAACCTAAGTCTGTCTGGCTCCAAAGAAAAGTCATATCCCTTCTTCTCCTAAGTCTCTCCATCTGCCACCCACACAAGGCAAAACCTACAGTTTCATCCCAAGTAAACCTGCAAAATGGGTTCTTTGGGCCAAGTATCTACAGCAATGCCTTGGGCATGCTCCACTTCATCCCTCCTCCCAGCCCCTGCCCCAGCTTTCCACAGCTCTTCCAACCCATTGAAGGGGGTCGGTTCTCTGTTTCAACAGCCTCCTGGGCACTGCATACCCTCTTCCAACCCAAATAAGTATGTGGGTGTTTGGTGAGTGTTTTTTCTCACTGGGAGGCCCCGCACATCAGAGTGTGGATTTTGGTTTCAAGTCTTTCCTACTTTTTGGCCAACTCTTCTCTCACCTACTGCACTGGGCAGTCCTGCCTCCCTCCAACTCTCACTCTTTGCCAAACCCTGACTCTGGCTGGGAAACAGAAGGCTGCATGCTGCCCTCCTTGGATGTCACCCTCTTTGGGTTCCATGAATAAGTCAACAGGAATGCTTCAAGAAAGCAAAGCCATCATTTTTCCACCAAAGGGGAAAAATATACACAACACTTTCATGGTTGTGCCCTAGTGAAAACACCCCAGGCCTCCTGCGTGGTTGGTCCCTGGGCTCAAAATGTGCACCAAATAGGACTTCAGAGGTGAAATCATTCTGTCTTTCAATTCCTCCGTGTTTACCACAGGGACGTTGGGGGAGAATGCCGTGTCGACTCAGATGCAGGAGTGGTATTTGACCAACAATCATCACCCACATCAATGGGAATTGAACTCACATAAAAATGAATAAAAAGACCAGCAAGTGGCCCTAATAAGGAAGAGACAACTCTTCCCACCACAATATCCTTGTCATTTAATTACAAATGAGAGTCCATTAGGGGCTGCGCTTCCTTTCTGGGCCTGAGGGCTAAGAGGTCCAGGAAATCAGCTTGTGTGGCTGTCAGCACATCTGCTAATCCTTTGATTGATTCTTCAAGCACAAAACTCTCCAGCACAGCATGGGGAATATTTGAGCAGCCAAAGGGAAGAGAGGGGAGGGTGTAAGTGTGGTTACTGGCCCTCGTGTAGGAACCAGCGTATTTGCAAACACCCTATGCCACCATCAAAGTGAAAAGATGGGATACGACCAGGCTCAGAGAAAGCTCAACTGAGTATTTACAATCACTGAAGCATGTATGAAATACACATTGTCTTATGCTTTTAAAATGAATTAAAAACAGTTGAGGAGCAGAGGAGTATAACAGAAAGGACGCTGACTTTAAAAATCAGTAAAACTTTTTGAATTATGGTCTTCTCAGGGTATACCCTGAGAAGACCATAATTCAAAAAGCGTCATGTACCTCAATGTTCATTGCAGCTCTATTTACAATAGCCAGGACATGGAAGCAACCTAAGTGTCCATCGACAGATGAATGGATAAAGAAGATGTGGCACATATATAAAATGGAATATTACTCAGCCATAAAAAGAAACGAAATTGAGTTATTTATAGTGAGGTGGATGGACCTAGAGTCTGTCATACAGAGTGAAGTAAGTCAGAAAGAGAAAAACAAATACCGTATGCTAACACATATATATGGAATCTAAAAAAAAAAAAGGTTCAGAGAAACCTAGGGGCAGGACAGGAATAAAGACGCAGACGTAGAGAATGGACTTGAGGACATGGGGAGGGGGAAGGGTAAGCTGGAGCGAAGTGAGAGAGTGGCATGGACATATATACACTACCAAATGTAAAATAGATAGCTAGTGGGAAGCAGCCGCATAGCACAGGGAGATCAGCTTGGTGCTTTGTGACCAGCTAGAAGGGTGGGATAGGGAGGGTGGGAGGGAGACACAAGAGGGAGGAGATATGGGGTTATATGTATATGTATAGCTGATTCACTTTTTGTTATAAAGCAGAAACTAACACACCATTGTAAAGCAATTATACTCCAATAAAGATGTTAAAAAACAAAAAAAACTGATTCAGAATAAAGGAAATTTTAAAATTACCAAGGTAACTTAAAACTTTCCTGGGGCTTCCTTGGTGGCGCAGTGGTTGAGAGTCTGCCTGCTAATGCAGGGGACATGGGTTCGTGCCCTGGCCTGGGAAGATCCCACATGCCACGGAGCAACTAGGCCCGTGAGCCACAACTACTGAGCCTGCGCGTCTGGAGCCTGTGCTCCGCAACAAGAGAGGCCACAACAGTGAGAGGCCCGCGCACCGCGATGAAGAGTAGCCCCCGCTTGCCACAACTACAGGAAGCCCTAGCACAGAAACGAAGACCCAACATAGTAATCAATCAATCAATCAAAAAAACTTAAAAAAAAAAAAAAAAAAAAACTTTCCTAAGATAGCACCAAAATTTTACTCATTTTTTTTTTTGTTTTTGTTTTTTTTTTTTTTTTTTGTTTTTTTTTTTGTTTTTTTTTTGTTTTTTTTGGCCATGCCATGCAGCATGTGAGATCTTAGTTCCCTGACCAGGGATCGAACCCGCGACCTCTGCATTAGAAGCACAGAGTCTTAACCACTGGACCAGCAGGAAAGCCCCCTTTACTCACTTTTAAAAGCACTCAATTATGGTATTCTAAACACTTGAGTGAATCTTATCTGATGAATTTAAGGTATCCTGGTCCAAGCAAAAGGGCCATTTTCTGCAGACGATAAAACTGAGGTGCAAAAGAACTTACTGTTTATCCTAGAGCACACTAAGAAGTGGCACATCTAGGATCTGAACCTAGTTCTGTCTGACCTCTGCTCTTTCTCCACTGCCAGGTGATTTCCCATGTGGAGTGTTGTTCACTATCACTGTCTGCACTGCAATGAATCACCTGGGCCGTACGCTAAGCACTGTTTGTGTTCGCCATCCTCACCTGAGTGCTCAAATAATTTAGAAGAAACCTTTAATCACCACTTTTCTTATTTAATTCATCAGAAGAGAGTTGGCATCATGCTAGAGGTTACTCTTTTTTCGTGTGCACTAGAAGAATCACTAAACTCAGGATGAGAAGAACTACAACTCTTGACTCTGTTGGGTAAGCACCAAAATCACAGCTTTGCACAGCTCCAGGGTACCATTCCTTTTGCATTCTGTGTCCCAGAACACAAATCCAGGGAGTACTGTTTGCATGGACTACCATGGGAATGGTGTCCTGTGACATTGTGTAGTGCAGAGGTCCTAGTAACTCTGGGCAAATCAGCAAACCTCTCTGAGTCTGAGCTTCTCCCCTGAGAGCAAGAATAATTATGTCTACTTTTTGGGTATTAAATGAGATAATGAGTATAAACTCTGTAGCATAGTGTAGCTGTCTATATAGTACCTGACACAGCACCTGGACCATGGCTGCTTTATGAATATAAGGTAGATTTGAATCAAATTGAAATAACTCATTATCATTCTTTAATAATAAGTAATAAATTAGTTCAGGATATCATCTCTCACCTGTGGACCCTTGAGGTACTATGACAAACACTTAGGAAGGATTGCATGGGTGAGACACTGCAGTGGGTAGCTTTGGAAACCAAGGCACAGAATGAGAGCTCTGTCCTTTTGGACAGAAAGTGAGGGTGTGGCTAATGGAGGTGGTGAGAAGTACTGACTAGATAGTCAGGGTGGGGCCAGAAGACAAAGTTTGAATTCTTCTCAAAGTCTTCTCTAGAGCTTGAAAGAGAAGAAGCATTCCATTGGTCTTGTCATGAAAAGTGAGGCATTACTCCAAATGTTTCTCTCAAAGAGTTGGGATGAGTGCCCCAACATACATTCTCGGGGACCACGTTAAACCTCACCCAGTACTCAAGCTGGTTGCTCCTTATGGAGCTAAGAAGCCAGCTAAGGTGAGAGGGAGGGTCCATGATTAAGATGGATCTTTACAAAAGCAATCACTCTTATCTGGGGCTGGTAATTTGGGAGATGGCCCTTGGAGAAGACAATCCTGTTATAACCAAATTAGGCTGCAGAAGTAAATGCTAAAGAGCAATAAAAGCAGGCAAGATGCCTTTTGTGTCACAAGAGGAAGACAAGTGGGTTCTCCACTGAGTCATTCCATTAACCAACACATTAACTTGTGAAGAAGCCCCAGGGGCCCAGCTGCAGTAACAGACACCCTTGAAGAAGGCTCACTGAGACACAGTCCAGGCTGCTCTGTCTCAGAGCATCCCCTCATCTTTTCCTAAGCCCCCTGAAATGAGTCATATCATTTGCTTGGGGACTATATAAGAGAATTCACAGATTTCTCATTTGACCCACACAAATCTGCTGGAAATATCATTTTAAAGATGTGGAAACTGAGCAACAGAGTTTAGTAAATTGTCCTGATCCACAAGACTTTTTAGAGATAGATTCTGGATTTGAACTCAGGTCTCTTTCCACTACAGCACACTGCCATCCATCTGTAATATCACTGAATTCTTCAGCAGCTTTCCAAAGTAGGGTTTATTAGGTTTCATTTTCCTTTGGGGGAAGCTAGGACCCAGAAAGGTCCTCCAGGTCACATTGCAGGTAAGACACCTAGGATTTGAATCCAGGTTTTCTGACACCAAGTATTATGGTCATTTCATTACACCACAGCTGCTGTTACATATCACAAGACACCTTGGAATATCTGGAGCAGATATACCAATACTGCCTTCACACACGGGTACACACACACACAGAGAAAGGAACATGCCACACTGAGACATCCAGAAAAAAAGAAACTACCAGTAAAATTGATTCCTAGACTCCAAAATTCTTTGGAATCCTTCGAAATCACAGGTTAGCTGGTTACCATTCCTGAAAATGAAGTAAAGCTGATGGTGAGAAATGTGGAGCTCTTGTCCAATGTACTTATTTCATTCTCATGAAATGCAGTGCTTTCCATTTGGGTCAGCAGCTTGCACAACTAGCTGGAGGCAAGGAGAGAAAGGGTGGGCCAGCCCCTTGGAGGGTGCCAGCACCCCAGTGATAAGCTTAGCACACAGGGACCCCTGGCCATGCTCTTGGTGACAGAGCCAGGCATAGGTGGATGGTCAGTGGCTGCAGAACTCCCAGATGTCACTCTCCACATCAAGCCTCTTTCCCGGGGAAGAGGGGACAGTCCACTGTGGGCTGTAGTCTCCCTCTTGGGGAAGCCGTTGTCCCATATTCTGTCAGTCCACACGCAGCTTCTTTAAGGGACAGAAGTGGTTTTAACAGCTCTTGAGTAATATGTGTTCACAAAAGAAGTGGAAGAAAACCTTTGGCATTGTAAAGAGGCTCGATTTGGTGTCAGAGAAACCTGAGTTCAAATTCCATCTCTTTCTCCTCCTAAAATTGTGTGCACATATAACTTTGGGCAAGCAAATTTACCCTTTTTAGCCACACTTACTTTTCTATAAAATTGGCATATTATTTCAGAAGCTATAGGGCATTATGAAAAATTTTTTCAAATAATATTTACAGGACCAGACATATATTAGTGGCTTGAAACATTTTTCTTTGGGATTAATTTGTGACATCTCTATAAAGTAGGTATTGTTCTGCCCATTTTACAGATAAGGAAATTGAGGTCCCCAAATTAAGTAACTACATAAGCAACTACCCCAAAGTGACAGTCCTGGTAAATTCTAGACCCAGGTTTAAAACTTATTCAATACCAAAATGTCGTTCACTTTGAAGCAGGACCTCCAGGAAGCATCGCCTAAGGATCCATATTTGTCTGTGTTTATGGAGGTTGTGTTAATGGCAAGCCCATAGCAGGCAAAAGGCAAAGTCAGAAAAAGCCTGAAAGAGAGAGGGTGGGCTTAAAACATACATCGAGAGTGGTCTATAGTCTCAGTATTTACCAAATATAAAGGAGAGTAATTATTATTAATGTTTATCAGAATAATTTAAGACCAAATCTCAGTGTGAAAGAGACACAGGCCAAGTGCTTGGGGATGGAGAAGCAGGAGGGAGAGGAGGCCAAATATTCATTGAGCATTTACTATGTCAGGCATTATGCTGGGTACTTAAGGTACATTATCATATTTAATTATGTAATAATTCCATATGGGTAATGAGACTAACTGCTCCTCCCATTATTCATATTCCCCAAATATTTTTAGAAATAGAACCCCCTTGATTTTTAGCATGCCACCGAATTTCTCAGCCTCCCTCTGCATCTTTCTATTGCCATATGACCAAGTCCTAGCACAAGGAACATAAGCATAAGTGATACATACAATATCTACATTACCCTCTTAAAAGGAAGTTGCTTGCCTTCCACTTTTTCTCCTTTCTCCATCCCATGAACTGAAATGTGAATATGGTATTAGTGCACCAGCTTTGATTATGCGAACAAAGACCACAGCCTCAGGCACAGGGCTGATTTTGTCTCCCTAGGAGACATTGGCAGTGTTTCTAGAGATATTTTTGGTTGTTACAACTGGGGAGAGGATGCAACTGGCGTCTAGTAAGTAGAGACCAAGGATGCTGCTAAACATCCTATAACACATGAGAACAACTTCCCGCCCCCCTGCCCTGCTTCCTCCATCACGATTTATCTATTCTGTGTGCAGATAGCATCTTCCCACTCAGATATGCTCTCTGCAGCCAGCTATCTGTCTACAGAGATAGACTGTTTGGCTCACCTTCCCCTTCATGTTGAGGAGCTATTAAAATGCAGGATTCACATACAGTTTCCAGACTGACAGTAGTATGTGTCACTGCCTTTGGAGAGACATCAGCCCACGGCTTCCTTTTCATCTCCTGTAACTTCCTGTGATCACAGGAAGTGGGATGATTAATGTTGACCAGGGTAGGGTCCACCCACTCAGTGACTGTGACTATTGGAGTTCCAGGGTAACATAAAAACCACAGAATCACAGATCTCTTCTTCATTGGCCTCATAATGCCAGCCTATATCACACAGCACAGCGTGGGGTCCAGAAATGATTTACATGAGTCATTTCTTACAAGAGTTTTGTAGGTTCAGATCCATACAAAGCAACAACTTTCTTAATCCTTCTCCCACACAGCCCCATTACATCTTTGACAACCTACCACCCAAAGTGGTCAGTGGGATATTATCCATAACACAGAAAGGAGTCAGTCTACAAATTTATCTCCTTCTAATCAGGGGTTTCATCCAGTGATCTGATCTTCTTCACTGGGGCTCTTAGTATCTTGCAATACGTGGGTGACATCTTCCATTTGCAGAGAAGACCCCAGATGGGTAATTCACCCACCCTCTCAGCTCCAAAATGTCTCTTAGATCTGCATGGGCCCTAAACCCCAACACTAATATTACATACATTTTCAGAATTTGAATCAGAATATTTAATTCAACCACAATAGGAATCAGACATATGCTCTAAAATAAGACACAGAGACAATACATATTTGTCCTCACATTTTAAAATCGGTCCAAATGTAATGTCACAGGTTGGCAATTTAAGAAGGCCAAAGACGTATTCTAATGGAACCAAAGAAGAAATGAATGCAAGCAAGGTGTCGAGAATACCTATAGCACGGGTTGGGGCTCCATGGATTTGTGCTCAGAGAAGGGCAGAAGGAGCAAAAGAAGAGAGAAGATCATCCTGTCTTGGGAAAACTATAACATAACAGAGTGAAAATACAACCGCTAGCATATATAAATTTCAATTAATCTTCATAACAACCCTATGAGGTAGGTATTCTTGTGACCCTCATTTTTAATGGTATATGTGAGAAGATAAATATTATCTACTGGGTGGTTACTAAGTACCACTGGCATAATCCAGAGTCAGTCACTGTGCTGCTTTGGTCACTTGGAGAAGGGGAGTGTCCTATGTTCCATATTGTGTCTGCTTCTCTGTGCCACTTTCAATGACAGTCTCTCAGATCACCACCTGGACCTCCAGGAACTGCTCCCTCTTTATATATGATGTTTGTAACTCTTTATGGGCCCCAGTGAGAAACAGGCACAGGTAGAGTTCATGTAGAACAGGTCACTACTCTCCTTACTTCCATGTCCTTTACACTCCACTAACACACAAGGCTGTAGGGGGTCTATTAGGCTTTGCTAAAAGTTGGGGAAATAGTAGCACATCTTGTATCATTGTTAATAATTATATGTGAATATTAGGCATGGTTCTTCATGAAAGTTCTTCAGCACCCAGTCACTAGGAATTTCTCATTGGTTAACTTTCTCCACTGGTTCAATGCTCCCAATGTATTGTCTAACATCTTTCTTACACTCTTATCACTGAACCACACTGGGGACAATACATGTGGAACCTGTAAAATCCGTTAACGGACTGTTACCGATCACCACAGCACAAAGAGTTCTCATGAACATTTCAAAGATGCAGAGTAGACAAGTGGACCCACAGAATAGAGCTAATGGAGAAAGTGAGTTGGACCCAAAGCTTGAAAACTATCCGAAAGAATCCTGATGCTACATAAGGCATCCCTCTTTTTTCCAACTCAGGTAAAAGTAGTAAAGTGACTGAGTCACTGAAACATGAGAAAATGTCTTGGGGAAAGAGGACATCCTGAAGCCTACGTAGACAGCCAGAATTCATGGGGAATGAAAAGTCAGCCTGTCATCTCTCTTCTTCTCAGGATACATTTTCTTTCATGAGGATGTTTGCACTGCTTTTTCAAGATCTCCCAAGACCCTTGGTAAATAAAACTGATGGGTCTTATCTCTCAGAAATCATTTGGTGAATGAGAAAAATTTAATCAATAACCTAAAAAACACCTAATCTTCCTGCTTTTGTTAAAGTAAGAAAAATATTGTTTTTAAGTGAGAGAAAGTCAGTTTTAATGAATCAGCAATAGTGAGCCAGAATTTGAACTCAAGTCTGTTTTATTCAAAATCTTATGCTCCTTTGCTTGAATGATTCTGTCTCTCAAATGTACACTGTAAAACACTTTGTACCTATTCTGGTATCTGAGACATTTTCATGTTATTAGCCCAGAAATAACACTGTAGGAGAAAGATTTCCTGACCAACTGCTGTTAGGAGTTGAAAAAATACTTGGCCAGTTTAGGGCACATTTCAACCTTTGGAAATTATTTTAAAAATTCGTATGATTTTGTGTTGGTTGACTACTGGCAAAATGAAACTTTTTGTTCTAAGACTAAAGGTGTGTGTGTGTGTACTTGTGCACATATGTACATGCACCTTAAATAACATCTCAGGCATAAAAACATTATTATCTGTCAGACAGAGATTAATTGGAAGCACATAGCATCGATTTCTCTCTAAGTAGCAGGTGCAGGAAGCAGAATCAGAGCTCAAGCATCCCAAATGGCAGCTCTGCCCCCAGCCTTCTAGTTTTCTGGAAAACCTCTTTGCCTGAGTGCTTACAAATCATTTTTTAATGTTGAATCCTTAGGATAAGTTCTCAAGTGTTTGGTGATAGACCCATGGTGAGTAATTAATAAGTAGTGTTGGTGTTGTGGTTTGTTGATTCAATTGCTATCCACATTATAAAGTTGTTACATCTGGCTGACAAAATGTTAAATCGTGCCTTTCCAAGACCTCCTGCTTAACCATTACCTTGATGGGTTGAGAATTTTAAGGAGGGTTACTGTAGCTCAGGTTATTTAGGTTAAGAACAGAGAATCAATACAAACCCAAAGGTACACTCTCATGATTTTCTCAGTGGCAGGAGAAGTAAGTTTTTTTTTATGGATTTTGAAAATTGCATAATTCTTTCCTTACAGATTCTTCATTTCAAATGACTGAATTAACATTCATGGAAATTGTATTATTCTTGCTGTATTAATGAATGTTTTGATTTAGTTGAAATGTTTCAGAAGACTATCCCTAGAGATTACCCAAGTGAGCTCCTGGTGAGAAATATAAATACCATGTATCTCCTGAGGAACACCCCAATTTTTCTCAACCCTAGATATCTTTCTCTGGTTTCCAAATATGTGCATCTAACTTTCTACTTGACATATCCACTTGGATGTCTAATTGGCATATTAACCTTAGTTTGTCACAAATGAAACTTCTATTTCTTTCCAAAACTGGCCCGGTCCTTTTCCTTCTCAAACATTAAATGCCACCACGTAGGTGCTCAATCTGGAAACTTACAGTTATCTTTAATTCCTCTCTCTTCCTCATGTTCCCACATCCAATAAGTATGCCATATAGGTCCTAACCTTAGAATTATTTCAAAAATGTCCATTTTCCTCCATCTCATTTTCTCAGGAACTATATAACAGTCACCTCCTGGTCTCCCTGCATCCCCTCTAGCCCTCATCCATGCCATTTACCCCACAACAGTCATTGGGATCATCTCAAAAATGGAAATCAAATCTTCTGGTCCAAGATAAAGGATTGAGCATGTAAGTTTACCCCTTTACCTTTCTAAGGTCCTTTTGCAATGAAAAATCAGAAAAAAATTCATTTGCCCCCATAAAACAAAGAGAATGGGGGTAAAGTCATCAGTAATAGAATGTTTCAACACATATTGGTAGACCCAAAGTAGATGTAGGAGTATTGGCTGGTGAAGCAGATGGGAAGAGAAAGCTGAGCATTGCAGAACTCCACATAGACTCTTGACTCAGAGACACCTGGTATAATGGGATTTGGGCATAAAGACAGTTGTGAAAATCTGTACACAGAATTTAACTCTCCTATTCTCCTCTCTACTCCTATGTCCACCAAGAAAATAGGTTTTAATCTACCATGGTGGTGGGGAGGTAGATAAAGTTTATTTTTATCTACACTTAAAAAAATAAATTGTAAAATGTTGGTCAACCAGAGAAGGTGTGGCCCTTGTATTCTGGCACACATGGATCCCTCCATGTAACAGCAGGATGCTTGCCTGCTTAGCTTAAAATGAAGCCAATTAGTGAACAAACTCCACTCCCAAACACTGTCAGCTTTCTGGCACTTAATTCTTACACATGAATGAAAAATCCAGGATCAATTGATGCTTGAGAAAAGCTTCCAGCGTGAAAGAGAAATACCAACAAAGAAATCAATACCAAAGCTGATCCTGAAGGAAACAGATAATTCAGCAAACTGAAAAGAAAAAAAGTTAAATCTAATTACAATTCTCAAAGAGATACATAAAAATTTCACCTATTGAATCAGAATGCAAAGAAAGGTACACCAAAAGAATGAGTTTTTTAAAATTAAAAATATGATTACAGAAATAATAAAGAATAGAGGATAAAAAATTTGAGGAAATCTCACAGAATATAGAATAAGAGACAGCGGTGGAAAATTTGAGATTGGAGGTCTGCCACTTGACTAATAAGATTTCTAGAGAGAGAATAGAACAGAAGGGAAGAAATTATCAAATAGGTAATAGAGGTAAATGCTAAAAAGTTAAAGGATAAGAATCTTCAAATTAAAAGCATTTTCTGTGTATCTATCTTAGTAAGTAGGATAGAAAAGTTGGTTCCAAGTGTCTAGAGAGACAAAACAAAAACAGAAACAAAAACCCCAACAGGTCATCATAAAGGAAGAAGAGTGATGCTGGTCTCAGACTTCTCCTCTGCAACACTGCATGCCCCAAGATGATGAGATGATGGTCAGTGGGCTGAGGGAATTCCAAATCCAGCCAAACTACTAATGAAGTGTGCAGATGAAACAAAAGCAAGGCTCAGAACATTGCTGCCAATGCATCCCCCCACACCCAGAAGTTCCTTGAAGGTTTAAATAAAGAGAGAGGAAGAAATGAGAGCCATAGGATAGTGAATCCAAACCAGCAGAGTAATGAAGGAAAGTCCCAAGATGATAGCTGCTCATCAAGCCAGAGAAGAATCATGTCAGTGTTGAGGAGGAGGAGCAGGAGAAATTGAGTTCAAACAAAGGAAGACTTGGAAGATTTTCTGGAATCCCTGAGGTAGAGGTTAAAGTACTTGGGGGACATGATAAAGGTACACAGTACAAAGGGGGAAAATTGGAAACAAGGTGACAAGCAAATGGTTATCAAAGGAAATGTGATCATAGCACATTATTTGGCACTTCAGTGAATGATATTACATGGTCACAGCAAAGAGTCATTTAAATTCAAAAATCAGTCTATAGACAAAGCATGGAAGGCTCATTATACTTACAGAACAAAATGTAAATATGATCAGTCTGACATTTTAAAAGTAAATTTGAAGAAAGAACTCAGGATGTGGAAGTAGGATATAAAAGAATATAGAGGGGAAAACCAAGATGGTGGAGAAGTAGGAGAATGTGGACTTCATCTCTCTCCACAAATGCATCAAGAATACATCTACAGATGGAACAATTCTCACAGAACACTGGCTGAACGCTAGCAGAAGACCTTGGACTCCAGAAAGGACAAGAAAGATCCCCACATAACCGGGTAGGATGAAAGAAAGAAGGGAAAAAGAAGAGGAGAGGAAGCGGGATGGGATCTGCATCCCTGGGGGAGAGCTGAAGCTGAGGAGAGTTTCCTGTATCCAAGGAAGCCCCCTCACTGATGGGGAAGTCAGTTGGGACAGGTGGGGAGCATCTGAAGCTGTCAGAGGAGGATGAAATGGCTGGTCTGTGGCAGAGAGGACAGAGTGAGACCTACACGGATAGTCCGTGCCACAGCCCTGCATACCCCAGACTGGGATGTGTGTCCACTGGTTCACACGGGGCTGAGAGCTGGAACATGGGGATTGGAGAGCAAACCCTGGTAGAGGACTGCTGTTGGCTGTGAGGAGACAGCCTATGGAGATGGGAGGGAGGGAATCTGCAACTGAGAATGCTTGTGGAGGAAACCCAGACTGCCATAGAAGCAAGGTGTCACTGTTGAGTGATGCACAGGGGGTGGAGCTGCCACTGCAGCGTCTCTCTCCCCACACACTGGCCCCCTGCCCGGCCAGGTGTTAGGAAAAGACCCCACCTGGGCTGGCCTTCTCACATCAGCCACCAGGTGCTAGGAAATGCTCCCACTAGGGCTGGGTCTCTCGCACCCATGGCCACCTGGCTTCTTGTGCACCTATTGCTGTCAGGGCCCCCAACAATCCAGGCAGGCATGCCATGTCCACACACTGTCCTTACCAGGGAATACCCAAGTCCTCCAGGGCAGCCTCAGGAGCAGACTCCTGTGGGTGGCCCACATGCAGAGGTGGGGCTAAAACACAGCTGGGCCCCAGGGGTGGTGGTGACATAAGGAAGAGGAACAAAAATCTTTCTGTGCAGGCTGCACAAACCGCAGATTAAATCCCATGATCAGCTTGGTAAACCCTGCATCTATGGAATATTCTGAATGGACAAGGAGTGTTCCCACAACTGAAGCAGTCTAGCTCTAGCAGCTGTGGACTTTGGGGATTAGTACATGTGGGAGTTGGGGGCCAGGTCAGAGTCTGAGCTGCCCCACAGTGCCCACAGAGGGAACAGAGACCTGCCTAGAGGTTTTTGGAGGGCCTCCTGTGGAGGCAGAAGCTGACTGTGAATCATGGTGGGGGCAAGGTCACTGACAGCAGAGACCCCAAGAAAATATAATTATTACTATTTCTTAAATGTTTTGTTGTATTCTGTTTTTTATTATTGTTTTTATTTTTATTTAGTTTTTAAAATTTTTTCAATATATTTTTTACTTTTTTATACTTCTAATTGTACATTACATTCTGTTGTGTTTTTTCATTGTTTTTTTTTCCTTTGTTCTATTTTGTTTTTTATCCTTTTTATCCTTTGTTCTATTTGTTCTTATCTTTTTTTAATCGTTTTTGTGTGTTTGTTTGTTTTGTTTTGCTGTTTCCTTCAGTTTTGCATTCTGCTTTTGTTTTCTTCTTTACTTTTTGTTTTTGTTAATTTTGTTTTTAATTGTTGGATTCATTTCAGGATTCTTTTGTTTGTCTGGTTCTTCTCTGGTTTTATGTTTTCTCTGTTTTGTTTTTGTTTCTTATTTTGTATGTGTCTGTGTTCTTTGTTTTTGTTGTTTGCTTTTGCTTTTACCATTTGTCTAGGTTTTTGTTTGTTCATTGGTTTTTAATTGTTGCTGTTGCTGTTTGCTTGTCTTTGTCTTTGCTGTTTGTCTTGGGTTTTGTTTATCTGTCTGTTTTCATTTGTTTTCTTCCTGCCCCTTTCTTCTTCTTTTTTCTTTTCTTTATTTCCCCTTTTTTTGCTGAGCTGTGTGGCTCATGGGGTCTTGGTTGCCAGGCTTGGGGGTCAGGCCAGAACCTCTGGGGTGGGAGCGCTGACCCCAGGATGCTGGAGTGCAAGAGAATTCCCAGCCCCAGGGAATATTAATCAGCAACAGTTCTCCCAGAGGTCTCCATCTCAACTCCCAGACCCAGATTCACCCAACTGCTTGCAGGCTCCAGTGCTGAACACCCCATGCAAAACAACAAGAAAGACAGAAAGGAAAACCCATCCATCAGCAGACAGGCTGCCTAAAGTTGTACTAAGCCCACAGACCCCTCAAAACACACCACCTGATGCAGCCCTGCCCAACAGAGGGAAAAGATCCAGTTCCACCAAACAGAATGGAGGCAGCAGTTCCCCCCACCAGGAAGGCTACACAAGCCACTGGACCAACCTCACCCACTGAGGGCAGACACCAGAAGCAAGAGGAACTATGAACCTCAAGTCTGCAGAAAGGAGACCTCAAACACAGTAAGTTAGACTAAATGAGAGGAGAGAGAAATATGTTGCAGATGAAGGGGCAAGCTAAAAACTCATAAGACCAAATAAATGAAGAAAAAATAGGCAAAATACCTGAAAAGGATTCAGAGTAATGATAGTAAAGTTAATCCAAAATCTTGGAAATAGAATGGAGAAAATACAGGAAACGTTTAACAATGACCTAGAAGAAATAAAAAACAAACAAACAGTGATGAACAACACAATAACTGAAATTAAAAATACACTAGAAGGAATCAAAAGCAGAATAACTGAGGCAGAAGAATGGATAAGTCAGCTGGAGTAGAATGGTGGAAATAACTGCTGCAGAGCAGAATAAAGAAAAAAGAATGAAAAGAATTGATGACAGTCTCAGAGACCTCTGGGACAACATTAAATGCACCAACATTCGAATTATAAGGGTCCCAGAAGAAGAAGAGAAAAAGAAAGGGTCTGAGAAAATATTTGAAGAGATTATAGTTGAAATAACTTCCCTAACATGGAAAAGGAAATAGCCAATCAAGTTGCAGAAGCACAGAGAGACCCATACATGATACACCCAAAGAGAAACATGCCGAGACGCATATTAATCAAGCTATCAAAAGTTAGACACAAAGAAAAAATATTAAAAGCAGCAAGGGAAAAGCAACAAATAACATACAAGGAAATCCCCATAAGGTTATCAGCTAATCTTTCAGCAGAAATTCTGCAGGCCAGAAGAGAATGGCAGGATATACTTAAAGTGATGAAAGGGAAAAACCTACAACCAAGATTACTCTACCTAGCGAGGCTCTCATTCAGATTTGATGGAGAAATCAAAAGCTTTACAGAGAAGAGAAAGCTAAGAGAATTCAGCACCACAAAACAAGCTTTGCAACAAATTCTAAAAGAAATTCTCTAGGCAGGAAACACAAGAGAAGAAAAAGACCTACAAACACAAACCCAAAACAATTAAGAAAATGGTAATAGGAATATACATATTGATAATAACCTTAAATGTAAATGGATTAAATGCTCCAACTAAAAGACAAAGACTGGCTAAATGGATACAAAAACAAGACCTGTATATATGTTGTCTACAAGAGACCCACATCAGACCTAGGGAAGCATACAGACTGAAAGTGAGGGAATGGAAAAAGATATTCCATGAAAATGGAAATTGAAAGAAAGCTGGACAATTCTCATATCAGACAAAATAGACTTTAAAATAAAGATAGTTAAAACAGATAAAGAAGGACACTACATAATGATCAAGGGATCAATCCAAGAAGAAGATATAACAATTATAAATATTTATGCATCCAACATAGGAGTACCACAATACATAAGGCAAATGCTAACAGCTGTAAAAGGGGAAATCAAGAGTAACACAATAATAGTGGGGGACTTTAACACTCCACTTACACCAATGGAATCATCCAGACAAAAAAATTAATAACAAAACACAAGCCTTAAATGACACATCAGACAAGATAGAATTAAATGATATTTATAGGACATTCCATCTGAAAGCAGCAGAATACACTTTCTTCTCAAGTGCCCATGGAACATTGTCCAAAATAGATCACATCTTGGGTCACAACAGTAAATTTAAGAAAATTGAAATCGTATCAAGCAACATTTCTGACCAAAATGCTATGAGATTAGAAATCAATTACAAGAAAAAAAAATGTAAAAAAAAAAACACATGGAGGCTAAAAATATGCTACTAAATAACCAAGAGATCACTGAAGAAGTCAAACAGGAAATCAAAAAATACCTAGAAACAAATGACAATGAAAACAAGATAACCCAAAACCTATGGGATGCAGCAAAAGGAGTTCTAAGAGGGTAATTTATAACAATACAATCCTACCTCAAGAAACAAGAAACATCTCACATAAACAACCTAACCTTACACCTAAAGCAATTAATGAAAGAAGAACAAAAAACCCCCAAAGTTAGCAGAAGAAAAGAAATCATAAAGATCAGATCAGAAATAAATGAAAAAGAAATTAAGAAAACGATAGCAAAAATCAATACAACTAAAAGCTGGTCTTTGAGAAGATAAACAAATTGAAAAACCATTAGCCAGGACTCATCAAGAAAAAAAGGGAGAAGACTCAAATCAATAGAATTAGAAATGAAAAGGAGAAGTAACAACTGATACTGCAGAATACAAAGGATCATGAGAGACTACTACAAGCAACTATAGCCAATAAAATGGACAACCTGGAAGAATGGACAAATTCTTAGAAGGTACAACTTTCCAAGACTGACCAGGAAAAAATAGAAAATATGAACAGATCAATCACAAGTAATGAAACTGAAACTGTCATTAAAAATCTTCCAACAAACAAAAGTTCAGGACCAGATGGCTTCACAGGCGAATGCTGTCCAATATTTAGAGAAGAGATAACACTTATCCTTTGCAAACTCTTCCAAAAATTGCAGAGGCAGGAACACTCCCAAACTCATTCTACAAGGCCATCATCACCCTGATACCAAAACCAGACAAAGATACTACAAAAAATAAAATTATACACCAATATCACTTATAAACATAGATGCAAAATCGTCAACAAAATACTAGCAAGCCGAATCCAACAACACATTAAAAGGATCATACAACATGATCAAGTGGGATTTATCCCAGGGTTGCAAGGATTCTTCAATATATGCAGATCAATCAATGTGATATACCATATTAACAAACTGAAGAATAAAAACCATAAGATCATCTCAATAGATCCTGAAAAAGCTTTTGAAAAAAATCAACAACCATTAATTATAAAAACTCTCCAAAAAAGAGGGCATAGAGGGAACCTACCACAACATAACAAAAGCCATATATGACAAACCAACAGCAAACATCACTCTCAATGGTGGAAAACTGAAAACATTTCCTCTAAGATCAGGAACAAGACAGGGTGGCCATTCCAGCCACTATTATTCACATAGTTTGGAAGTCCTAGCCAAGGCAGTCAAAGAAGAAAAAAGAAATAAAGGAATCCAAATTGGCAAAGAAAAAGTAAAACTGTCACTGTTTGCAGATGACATGATACTATACATAGAAAATCCTAAAGATGCCACCAGAAAATTACTAGAGCTAATCAATGAATTTAGTAAAGTTGCAGGGTACAAAATGAATACACAGAAATCTCCTGCATTCCTATACACTCAAAACGAAAAATCAGAAAGAGAAATTAAGGAAACAATCCCATTTACCATTGCAACAAAAAGAATAAAATACCTAGGAATAAACCTACCTAAGGAGGCATAAGACCTGTATGCAGAATACTATAAGACACTGAGGAGAGAAATCAAAGACGACACAAACAGATGGAGAGATATACCATGTTCTTGTATAGAAAAAGGGTTATTGTGAAAATGACTATACTACCCAAAGCAATCTACAGATTCAATGCAATCCCTATCAAATTACCAATGACATTTTTTCACAGAACTAGAACAAAAAATTTTATAATTTGTATGGAAACACAAAAGATCCCAAATAGACATAGCAGTCTTTTTTGTTGCTTTTCACATCTTTATTGGAATATAAATGCTTTACAACGTTGTGCTAGTTTCTACTGTACAACAAAGTGAATCAGCTATATGTATACATATATCCCAATATCCCCTCCCTCTTGTGGCTACTTGAGGCCACCCTCCCTATCCCATCCCTGTAGGTCATCACAAAGCATCGAGCTGGTCTCCCTGTGCTATGCAGCAACTTACCACTAGCCATCCATTTTAAATTTGGTAGTGTATATATGTAAAGGTTACTCTCTCACTTCATCTCAGTATCCCCTTCCCCCTGCCCCATGCCCTCAAGTCTGTTCTCAACGTCTGTGTCTTTATTCTTGCCCTGCCACTAGTTTCATCATTACTGTTTTTTAAAATTTCATATATATGTGGTAGCATATGGTATTTGTTTTTCTCTTCTGACTTACTTCACTCTGTATGACAGAATCTAGGTCCATCCACCTCACTACAAATAACTCAATTTCGTTTTTTTTATGGATAATATTCCATTGTATATATGTGCCACATCTTCTTTATCCATTCACCTGTTGATGGACACTTAGGTTGCTTCCATGTCCTGGCTATTGTAAATAGACCTGCAATGAACATTGTGGTACATGACTCTTTTTGAATTATGGTTTTTTCAGGGTATATGTCCAGTAGTGAGATTGCTGGGTCGTATGGTAGTTCTATTTTTAGTTTTTTAAGGAACCTCCATACTGTTCTCCATAGTGGCTGTATCAATTTACATTCCCACCAACAGTGCAGGAGGATTCCCTTTTCTCCACACCCTCTCCAGGATTTATTGTTT
The DNA here is from genome assembly GCF_009873245.2 of Balaenoptera musculus. NCBI lineage: Eukaryota > Metazoa > Chordata > Mammalia > Artiodactyla > Balaenopteridae > Balaenoptera > Balaenoptera musculus. The sequence continues at coordinate 31,870,221 of NC_045804.1, read as the reverse complement.
GTAGATTTTTTTGATGATGGCCATACTGACTGGTGTGAGGTGACACTTCATTGTGGTTTGATTTGCATTTCTCTAATGATTAGTGATGTTGAGCATCTTTTCATGTATTTGTTGGCCATCTGTATGTCTTCTTTGGGGAAATGTCTATTTACATCTTCTGCCATTTTTGGATTGGGTTGTTTGTTTTTGTGATATTGAGCTGCATGAGTTGCTTGTATATTTTGGAGATTAATCCTTTGTCAGATGTTTCATTTGCAAATATTTTCTCCCATTCTGACAGTTATCTTTTCATCGTGTTTATGTTTTCCTTTGTTGTTCAAGAGCTTGTAAGTTTCATTAGATCCCATTTGTTTATTTTTGCTTTTATTTCCCTTACTCTAGGAGGTGGGTCCAAAAGGATCTTTCTGTGACTTATGTCATAGAGTGTTCTGCCTGTGTTTTCCTCTAAGAGTTATATAGTGTCTGCTGTTTCATTTAGGTCTTTAATCCATTTTGAGCTGTGTATGGTGTTAGGGAGTGTTCTAATTTCATTCCTTTACATGCAGCTCTCCATTTTACCCAGCACCACTTATTGAAGAGGCTGTCTTTTCTCCATCGTATATTCTTGTATCCTTTGTCAAAAATAAGGTGACCACATATGCATGGGTTTATCTTTGGGCTTTCTATCCTGTTCCATTGATCTATATTTCTGGTTTTGTGCCAGTACCATACTGTCTTGATTACTGTAGCTTTGTAGTATAGTCTGAAGTCAGGGAGCCTGATTCCTCCAGCTCTATTTTTGTTTTTTTTTTGTTTGTTTTTTGTTTTGTTTTTTTGTTTTTTTTTTATTCACACACACACACACTGTATTTTATTTTTACAAGCCATAAGTAGAGTGACACCAAGCATTGTACATGGATGACCACAACAAAAGCAACACTGATTGCAATTACCAAACATGAAACACACTCATACTATGTCATAATATTGACATTCAGTCCAGTAATCCTCCACTGAAACAGCTCCTTTACTTTGCAGTGAAAATTGATTTGTATATTCTTTGCCTCTGAGTCCTTGTGGGATTTTTTTTTTTTAAATTCAGACAGAAAGTCACAAAAATTATACTCATCCTCATCAGTTCACTCAGTCCCATGTAATTAATTTTTTTTTTCATCTTGATCTTTTGTTAGCACTTTTATGAGTTCATCAGTTTTTCATTAGAGTTCTGAAAATGCTTATTCATTCAGTTCAGCAGTACAGTCAGTTACCAGAAACCTGTACTTGTCAGAGTCTTTTCCATGAATTTCTTGAAGATGAAACCCTTTTATAGGAACATATTTGCAAAATCATCAGAGTACACCCAGAACTGTCTGTAAATGACAAAAGACTTAAAAATGACCACGGTTAAAGATTTGATGAAAGTTCATAATACTGCAGTTGACAAGAAAATTAGTTATTCTGAGATATACATTTTAAAGTAATAACTAGGATTATTACTTATAACATTATACCAGAACATATAAGATTTTTAGAAATTTCATGTAATGTCTGAAACATTTATATTAACATATTTCCATACATATTTCCATACAAATACAAATATAAGATTTTTAGAAATTTCATGTAATGTCTGAACATTTATATTAACATATTTCCATACATATTTCCATACAAATACAAATATAAGATTTTTAGAAATTTCATGTAATGTCTGAAACATTTATATTAACATATTTCCATACAAATAACCCAATGAAAGTTTAGTATTAGTTGTTTTGTTTGTTTTTTTATACTGCAGGTTCTTATTAGGCATCAGTTTTATACACATCAGTGTATACATGTCAATCCCAATTGCCCAATTCAGCACACCACCATCCCCACCTCACCGCAGTTTTCCCCCCTTGGTGTCCATATGACCATTCTCTACATTTGTGTCTCAACTTCTGCCCTGCAAACTGGCTCATCTGTACCATTTTTCTAGGTTCCGCATACATGCATTAATATACGATATTTGTTTTTCTCTTTCTGACTTACTTCACTCTGTATGACAGTCTCTAGATCCATCCATGTCTCAACAAATGACTCAATTTCGTTCCTTTTTATGGCTGAGTAATATTCCATTGTATATATGTACCACAACTTCTTTATCCATTCGTCTGTTGATGGGCATTTAGGTTGCTTCCATGACCTGGCTATTGTAAATAGTGCTGCAATGAACATTCGGGTGCATGTGTCTTTTGAATTACGGTTTCTCTGGGTATATGCCCAGTAGTGGGATTGCTGGGTCATATGGTAATTCTATTTTTAGTTTTTTAAGGAACCTCCATATTGTTCTCCATAGTGGCTGTATCAATTTACATTCCCACCAACAGTGCAAGAGGGTTCCCTTTTCTCCACCACCCTCTCCAGCATTTGTTGTTTGTAGATTTTCTGATGATGCCCATTCTAACAGGAGTGAGGTGATACCTCATTGTAGTTTTGATTTGCATTTCTCTAATAATTAGTGATGTTGAGCATCTTTTCATGTGCTTCGTGGCCGTCTGTATGTCTTCTTGGAGAAATGTCTATTTAGGTCTTCTGCCCATTTTTGGATTGGGGTGTTTGTTTCTTTGATATTGAGCTGAATGAGCTGTTTATATATTTTGGAGATTAATCCTTTGTCCGTTGATTCATTTGCAAATATTTCTCCCATTCTGAGGGTTGTCTTTTCGTCTTGTTTATGGTTTCCTTTGCTGTGCAAAAGCTTTGAAGTTTCATTAGGTCCCATTTGTTTATTTTTGTTTTTATTTCCATTACTCTAGGAGGTGGATCAAAAAAGATCTTGCTGTGATTTATGTCAAAGAGTGTTCTTCCTATGTTTTCCTCTAAGAGTTTTATAGTGTCCAGTCTTATATTTAGGTCTCTAATCCATTTTGAGTTTATTTTTGTGTATGGTGTTAGGGAGTATTCTAATTTCATTCTTTTACATGTAGCTGTCCAGTTTTCCCAGCACCACTTATTGAAGAGGACTGTCCTTTTCTCCATTGTATATCTTGCCTCCTTTATCATAGATTAGTTGACCATAGGTGCGTGGGGTTAATCTCTGGGCTTTCTCTCTTGTTCCATTGATCTATAGTTCTGTTTTGTGCCAGTACCATACTGTCTTGATTACTGTAGCTTTGTAGTATAGTCTGAAGTCAGGGAGTCTGATTCTCCAGCTCCATTTTTTTCCCTCAAGACTGCTTGGCTATCGGGGTCTTTTGTGTCTCCATACAAATTTTAAGATGATTTGTTCTAGCTCTCGTAAAAAATGCCATTGGTAATTTGATAGGGATTGCATTGATCTGTAGATTGCGTTGGGTAGTATACTCATTTTCACAATGTTGATTCTTCCAATCCAAGAACATGGTATATCTCTCCAATCTGTTGGTATTCATCTTTAATTTCTTTCATCAGTGTCTTATAGTTTTCTGCATACAGGTCTTTCGTCTCCCTAGGTAGGTTTATTCCTAGGTATTTTATTTCTTTTTGTTGCAATGTAAATGGGAGTGTTTCCATATTTCTCTTTCAGATTTTCATCATTAGTGTATAGGAATGCAAGAGATTTCTGTGCATTAATTTTGTATCCTGCACACTTTACCATATTCATTAATTAGCTCTAGCAGTTTTTCTGGTGGCAGTTTTAGGATTCTCTATGTATAGTATCATGTCATCCGCAAACAGTGACAGTTTTTACTTCTTCTTTTCCAATTTGTATTCCTTTTATTTCTTTTCTTTCTCTGATTGCCGTGGCTAGGACTTCCAGAACTATGTTGAATAATAGTGGTGAGAGTGGAACATCCCTTGTCTCGTTCTGATTCTTAGAGTAAATGCTTTCAGTTTTTCACCATTGAGAATGATGTTTGCTGTGGGTTTGTCATATATGGCCTTTATTATGTTGAGGTAGGTTCCCTCTATGCCCACTTTCGTGGAGAGTTTTTATCATAAATGGGTGTTGAATTTGTCAAAAGCTTTTTCTGCATCTATTGAAGATGATCATATGGTTTTTATTCTTCAATTGTTAATATGGTGTATCACATTGATTGATTTGCGTATATTGAAGAATCCTTGCATCCCTGGGATAAATCCCACTTGATCGTGGTGTATGATCCTTTTAATGTGTTGGCTGGATTCTGTTGCTAGTATTTTGTTGAGGATTTTTGCATCTATATTCATCAGTGATATTGGTCTGTAATTTTCTTTTTTTTGTAGTGTCTTTGTCTGGTTTTGGTATCAGGGTGATGGTGGCCTCATAGAATGAGTTTGGGAGTGTTCCTTCCTCTGCAATTTTTTGGAAGAGTTTGAGAAGGATGGGTGTTAGCTCTTCTCTAAATGTTTGATAGAATTCACCTGTGAAGCCATCTGGTCCCTGGACTTTGTTTGTTGGAAGATTTTTAATCACAGTTCAATTTCATTACTTGTGATTGGTCTGTTCATATTTTCTGTTTCTTCCTGATTCAGTCTTGGAAGGTTTATACCTTTCTAAGAATTTGTCCATTTCTTCCAGGTTGTCCATTTTATTGGCATAAAAGTTGCTTGTAGTAGTCTCTTAGGATGCTTTGTATTTCTGTGGTGTCTGTTGTAACTTCTCCTTTTTCATTTCTGATTTTATTGATTTGAGTCCTCTCCCTCTTTTTCTTGATGAGTCTGGCTAATGGCTTATCAATTTTGTTTATCTCTCAAAGAACCAACTTTTAGTTTATTGATCTTTGCTATTGTTTTCTTTGTTTCTATTTCATTTATTTCTGCTCTGATCTTTATGATTTCTTTCCTTCTGCTAAACTTTGGGTTTTGTTTGTTCTTCTTTCTCTAGTTTCTTTAGGTGTAAGGTTAGATTGTTTACTTGAGATTTTTCTTGTTTCTTGAGGTAGGCTTGTATAGCTATAAACTTCCCTCTTAAACCGCTTTTGCTGCATCCCATAGGTGTTGGGGTCGTGTGTTTTCATTGTCATTTGTCTCTAGGTATTTTTTGATTTCCTCTTTGATTTCTTCAGTGATCTCTCTGGTTATTTAGTAACGTATTGTTTAGCCTCCATGTGTTTGTCCTTTTTACGTTTTTTTTCCTGTAATTCATTTCTAATCTCATAGCGTTGTGGTCAGAAAAGATGCTTGATATGATTTCAATTTTCTTAAATTTACTGA